>NC_066624.1:24640103-27140103 GCF_025201925.1 Gopherus flavomarginatus | reverse complement strand
CAAATACTACAGAGATAGCCACATTGGAAATATATGGATGGAAGGACAGATAAATGCATCATCTGTGCTATGCAGCTAGTTTTGACTAGTCTTAGGTTGTTGCTTTAGAGAGGATTCAGTGTACTATATGTAAAGTTAAAAATAGGCCTTATTGAGCAAACGGTTTTATACTCCTTACATGTTCACGAAAGGATGCAGAAGACAATGTGGTTTTCCATCCTATCAAACTGTTCAGCTGAAAGTTAGCCCAACTTTGTTACTTTATTACAGCTAGCTCCCTGAGGCTTGTCTGAGAGACAGCAGGATTGAGCACTGACTCCGTTAACATGCATCTCTCCACTAATTTGTGGTACTAAGCCCAATTCAACATAGGGTCAAACTATGAAAGCAAATCTAATGAATACCTGGACTGGCAACAATACCTTTCCTTAGGGAATGGTGGGTAACGGTAAGACAGAAACAATTGTTCATGTGTTTCTGACTGGGGCAGGGATGCTGTAGAAATAGAGGGGGGAATGTCTATTTCACTTTGAAAAAAAACATAAGAGGCAAATTGCCAGTTTAATAATATGGAATAGCTGAGAGTGGTAACATGTCACCAGGATCAAGTTGTCTTAGCACAATAAACCTCAAGGACAAATGCCCAAGACAAATATCCAGCTCCTGCTTAGTGACTAGCAGGGAGCTATGCATTAACATGACACTACACAAATTTCCATTACTTAAATAGGATTGTGTACGGTGCCTTATATTACATGTGCACTCTGGAGGAAGTTTTCAAAAGCACAAATGTAGAAGTCATCATTCACAGCTGTCTACCCATGGATCAGACTGGGTGATGGGAGGAGGCATGTTGCTCTTACCAGTTTTGGAAACAAAACACCCTCTCTCTCTCTCTCTCTCTCTCTCTCTCTCTCCAGTGTTATTAAAATTGATTCAAACTTAGTTGAGAAATGTGAAATATTTTCCAATTCTAAATCAAACAATTTTGAATCCAAACCTCTGGATATTCACTCTTCTCACATGTTCTGGGGAGCTGCTGACAATCTCTTCTTGGCTTCTTCAGTCATCAAGTTCAAGAGGAAATTAAGTCACATTAACTGATGAATGCGTGAGATGAAGGACGAAATCCTACCCTGGTCAGTCTAAAGTGCATGGTTAGTTCAAGAAAAGGCGTTGCTAAGAGCTGGCTGCGGAACTGACATCTCTGCCAACTGACCTAAATCCAAATATAAGAATAGTTATTTTGTTCTGGTGCTCACTTTGCTTTGCAACACATATGTAATTTTAAAATGGACATAAATTATGTTAGACAAGGGAACACAGCCAGCACTGGACAACAAAACTTACATTTTAGATGCAAGTAAGAGAACTTTCATGTAAGTGCACTCAAATGTAATCATATTAGACTGAATTGCATTAGATGGGTTTCTCCAGAGGTCTGTTGGTTGGACAGATGGTTTTTGCTGTTGCCTACAACAATCTTTTGTATATTTTTGCATTAACGTTTATGCCCACATGCTCCCTTGGACGACATGCTGATAAGGATAGAGCTATTTGCTAGAATGGCTGCCTCCACATTCTACATACAAGCTACAGTCTCCTGCTGCTTAGGATTTTGCCATTGGTTACAACTTACAGTGCAAAGTGGCCCCAACCTGAAGATGATAAAAATCTTTGCAAATGCCCGGAAAAGGGGGTGTGGTCTGAAGAAATGAGGGAAGAGTGAAGGTAAACACAAAGTATTATACAGCCTGCTCTGGAAAACAAATAAGATCCTGATCCTGCACAGGGATCCACCTGTGAAGAGCCCCACTGAATTAACTGGGACTCACCACCAGTTCTCCAATTACAGAATTAGAGCCAATGACTATCTGAGTTATTTAGAAGTGACAAATGTTCCTTAACTTTTTTCAACATTTTATTTGAGGATGTGTTACAATTTTTTTGCTACATTTTCCATGTTCCATAAAATGTCCCAGGTCTGAAAAATTAATTCATTTGCATCTGAAATTCAGAATTGGACCATTAAAAATATTGTACTTTTCATGCAGAAACAAGACCACTCTTCAAAATCACAATAAAGTGCCAAAAACACTGAGCCTGATTTCCCCCCTCTGCTAAAACAGCTGTATCTTGGTGTAAATCTTCTGATTTGAGTTACACTCTATAAATATGATGTAACACAGACTGTAGGCCCATTTTCAAGTAATGCTTAATTTCATTGTGAAATGTCTGCTTGTTTTCTATTACCTCAAAACAGTGTGATAAGGCTTACCATCTAAAGTGTGGGCTAGCTGCCCTCATAAATACCCAGGGTCCCAGCTGGACTCATACAGCCTGTGCAGAAGCCCATGCTGTCACAGATTCACTGCTAGTGGTACTTACCTAAGCTAGCTTTAATCTAGGTAGTGCATATGTACACATGCTGCAGTCACACCTCTGATTGCAGTGGAGACATATCCTTAGTGAGGGCTTCTCTAAACCACATTAACTTGCTATCAACAAAAATCCACAACCTGATATGGCAGAATAGAAATATTTTTGTTACTGCCTAAGCAGATAGGAATCATCTGCAAGGGGAAAATTTACTGTACATTACCATATTCCCTGGCTCCTTACTATAGATTCTACCATATGTGAAGCTGTGCAGGACTCAGGACTCACACCTCATTGACTTCAGAGGGACTACTCATGCACTTAAATTTAAGCTCATGTGTTAGTGTTTGTAGGATCAGGTCTTAAATTATTATAGAGAAAGGGACAGAAAATGAGAAAATGTAAACGTTTGATCTTCATATTAGGTGAATTTGCTCTACTTTGCCACAAGATGGAGCCTTCAGATTAAATTGGATGCTTAAGAAAAAATTGATTATTATACAAAGGAAAAAGGCCATTTTCAAAAAGCTAAATTAAAGATGTTTATTTATTTTTCTCAGATAATTATCTGTGTGACTTTATGAACTATGAAACTAATTTTCACCATACACTATAAATTTGAGGCTGGGCAAACTGTGAAACCTCTTCCAAAAGTAGTGCACCCCTGTGGGATTATTCAGCAAGGAAACCACTGAACAATGTGGCTTTTGTTTATTAACAACAAATCATGCATTGATATGATGACTTTGGGGGTAGGGAAGGGTTGGTAGAAGAAAGGACAAAACTGCTGCAAAATCGACAGGAATGAGTGATAAGAGAGAAATTTAGGGAGCCAGTGGACATTTTTCCCATTTGTTTTTCTCTTTAAATTTTGCATTTGTATGTCCTGTTATTATTTCTGAACAGTGATTAAAACAGATATTGAAAGGGTTTACTAGGTTCTACCTCTTGTAAATCTTTCCATGGTTGTTTCTACTGAACAATAAAACTTGAATCAAGACCAACAGTTCTCAGCTTTATAAATACATCGACACATCCTTCCTTCTTTCCTTCTTTGTTATGTTCTTACATGACTCCCATCACTAGGATAGCTGAGCATCTCCAAAAATATAAAGCATATTTATAAGGATATACGGCATTTCTCTTTCTGTTTCATCTCTCTTCAGCCTTGAGGGCCTGGACAGTTTATTTTGTATGGTTTCTTTGTTGGTTGGGTGGGTGGTTGATTGTGTTATTGTGGGAAAGCTTGAGAAACAAGTAAAGTTTGGATTTCTCTCTGAAGGTGCTTGATGTTCCTGATCATTCTGAGAGTTTGTGGGAGTGAGTTTCACAGTTATATGCAATCCGTTGGGGAAAATCTGCATGTGAGTCTCGGTCTTGAGACTGATAGTTCCATTGTTCAAGGGCAACACAGCAGTTATGGGAGATGGTCCCTCAAATAATTTGGACCAATCATATAGAAGACTAGGAAGATTGTGACCAAAACTTTGAACTTGACCTGGAATACCATGGGGAGACAGAGGAGTGAATGGAGCATGGGGATCATGTACTTTCTGTGAGCTGTGTTCTCATGTTTAGGAGTCTCAGATAAATATATGTCTTCCATGGGAAAGAAATGAACAAATAGATTGGCAACAATTTTAGCCGTAATAAATAAACAGAAACAAACTTTGCTCTCTGACCTTAACTGAGGCAAGTCCAGCTCACTTGGCTCAGGTGAGTGGTCTAGTGATTCTAGCTGGACTGCACACCTGAGTAAGGGGAGCAGGATTTGGCCCTGAGTATCAAGTCTCTTAGAGCTTGCTGTTATCCATCAAACCCCAAAGGATACATGATTATCCCCAATGGGTCTGTACACAGCAAGGCCCCTCCATGGGCTGATCTCTTGGCAACATAGCACAGGGAAGTATCTCCTCTGTAGCACTTCTTCCTACCTCAGCAATATGTAAAGTCCTTCCACAGGTGTTCCATGTGACAAGATGTCCATGGTGTTTTTGCAGCACTTGGTAGGTAGGAGAAGAACAGAGATCTGTCCACATTCCATGGCACCATCTTCTGTTGTCCTGTCATTTTTCCATGTGAAAATCTGCCAGTAATTTATTTATTCAGGATCCTTTCCATGGCTTCTACTCACCAGACACAGAGGGACCCATCCAGTGTCAACATGGCTCCTAATGGGAAAATGCTTGCTGGCCTGGTGTGTGGATGAGCAACAGAAGGAAATAACCATTTCTCCAGACCCTCTGCAAGGCCCTTCCTTGTGGCTCACTAGGCTCTGTTGAGTTGGAAGGCTGCAATCTGAGGATGCTAAAAGCCATCCTGTATCGGGGGACAGTTCACAAGGCCTCATGTCTCCTGTGAACTTGCCCACAAGAAGAGATCCATCTGGGCTGCAAATATGAAAAGCCTGATCCTGCCTTAGGCCGCATTAACTAAGCCATGAGTTTCCCCGTCCCCCTCAGCACTCCTGTTTGGGTCTCCAGGGAATGATCCCAGCCCACGATTTGTAAACTGACCTGTCTCTTGAAAGAGACCCAGCGAAAACCCTGCTAGAGCCATATATAACATATATTTTCTCCTTGGTGGGAGTGTGAGATGTCATATCAGGACATTAACTTCTGATAGCTATTGGAAATGAATCTGATACAGTGCTTTAGTAGTGTGAACTTTTTAATGTACTATAATTAGAGCGGCTGACCATTCTATCTTCCATAATTTAGCAAGCCTGTAAACAGAGTATCATCTATTCCAGACGGTGTTTGCCTAGAAAATATTTTATATTGAAAGTGAGATGGTTGCCTTCCCATGTGCAGACACACAGGTCTGCATGGAGAAAGTGGATTATTCAGTTAGGATCTAGTCCTGCTTGCACTGAAGTTAATGGGAATTTTGCTATTGACATCTGTGGGAGCAGGACCAGGCAAGTTTCTTGTGAATATCTTCCTGCAACATCTAGCAATATGTTTAGTTATTGTGTAATTTTTCATGTGGGGCAGGGTATTTTCTTATGTGCTGTGCCCACACCTTCCCATGTGGCATATTGTAGCATGGGATAAAATGAAAATATTTTTGTCTTTTACACAAAGATATTGGTGCACAAGCAATAATAACCCTGATATATTTGCCTGCTGAGGAGATAAACATGTTCTATATTTCTGGTTTAAATAACAAGTGCGTCATTATTTTTAAATTAATTATTTCAGTGGTGTCTTTGTCTTCTACTGTCCATTTTGTGGTGATTGGGCTCTTGCTTGCAATACAAACAAAGCACCAGAGGTTCTACCATGGGCAAAATCCTGACTCTGCAGTCCGAGCTGCAGAGTGATGCAGAGCAGTGACTGAGTCATGATGAGTCCCTCACACGGGGCAGAATGGCTCAGAGAATATGGGGAGAACACACCTGACTGCTATTGCTAAAGGAGCAGCATGCATCACTACTTCCTTAAAGCAAGCTCCTGACTGTAGTGCCTGCACAGTGCTGGGAGCCTAGCCATGCCCCTGAGACTGGACCATCCGTGGGTGCACTAGCTGCTTCCTCAATCCACCAGTCAAGAGAGCACTAAGCTGGAATCTTACCCAGATAATGTGTGAGTGGCTGGGGAGTAAGAGTGCTTGTATACTACTGTGTCTTAACATGGATCAGAATTCCATTCTTTGCTACTTTTTTTCTTTAGTGCATTGTGTCTTCTAAGTGTTTGTATAGCATCTAGCACATGGTGCAGGCTACCATCATACATTTTATTAATAAACCCAGCTTTCACCAGCACTGATGTAAATCTGTAGTAATTCCATTAATGTCTCCACGGAAAGAGACTAAGGGTATGTCTACACTACGAAATTAGGTCGATTTTGTAGAAGTCAATCTTTAGAAAGTGATTTTATACAGTCGATCATATATGTCCCCACTAACTGCAGTAGGTGGACAGAGTGCGTCCTCAATACCGTGGCTAGCATCGACTCACAGAGTGGTGTACCATGGGCAGCTATCCCACAGTCCCCACTGCCCACTGGAATTCTGGGTTAAGCTCCCAATGCCTGATGGGACAAAAACATTGTCGCGGGTTGTTTTGGGTAGATGTCATTAGTCTCCCCTTCCTCCCTCCCTCCTTGAAAGCAATGGCAAACCATTGTTTTGCACCTTTTTTCCTGGGTTACCCATGCAGACGCCAGAGCACGGCAAGCATAGAGCCTGCTCAGCTCACTGCTGCTGTTGTGAGCATTGTAAACACCTCGCGCATCATCCTGCAGTCTGTGCAGAACCTGGGCTAGGACACGCCAGCACAAGGATGATTGTGAGGAGGACAGGGACACAGATGTTTCTGAAAGCACAGGGTGTGGCAACTGGGACATCATGGTGGCAGTGGGGCAGGTTGATACAGTGGAATGCCAATTCTAGGCCCAGCAAACAAGCACAGACTGGTGGGACCGCATAGTGTTGCAGGTAGAGGATGATTCCCAGTGGCTACGAAACTTTTTCATGCATAAGGCCACTTTCCTGGAATTCTGTGAATTGCTTTCCCCCAGCCCTAAAGCACAGGAGTACCAAGATGAGAGCTGCTCTGACAGTCGAGAAGCAAGTGGCAATAGTCCTGTGGAAGCTTGCAACGTCTGACTGCTACCGGTCAGTTGGGAATCAATTCAGAGTGGGCAAATCTACTGTGGGGGTTACTGTGATCCAAGTAGCCCATGCAATAAAAGATCTGCTGATATCAAGGGTAGTGACTCTGGGAAATGTGTAGGTCACAGTGGATGGCTTTGCTGCAATGGGATTCCCTAACTGTGGTGGAGCGATAGACGGAACACATATCCCTATCTTGACACTGGACCACCTTGCCAATCAGTACATAAACCACGAGGGGTACTTCTCAATGGTGCTGCAAGCACTGGTGGATCACAAGGGATGTTTCACCAACATCAGCATGGGATGGCCGGGAAAGGTGCATGACGCTCGCATCTTTAGGAACTGTTCAAACCCTGCAAGAAGGGACTTACTTCCCAGACCAGAAAATTACCATTGGGGATACTGAAACTCCAATAGTTATCTACTACTGGTAGGGTCCCCTCCTAGAATGGCATGCAGCTGATCATAAAAGGAGCATGTATGGGGCTCTGACCCGGAGTAACCGTTTGTTTTTTTTGTCTTGTAGCAGGCTTGCCTGAGCTCCTTAACTTTCAAACGGCACTGTTGTGTGTCACTGGTATAGCCTCTCTCCACCATGCCTTGTGTGATTTTGGCATATATATTAGCATTTCTTTTTGATGTGAGTTCTGCCTGCACAGATTCTTCTCCCCATACAGCCAATCAGATCCAGTGTCTCCCGTTTGCTCTATGCTGGAGCTCGTTTGCAATTCTGGGACTGCATGGTCACCTGTACTGCTGAGCTCACCACACTGACCAAACAGGAAATGAAATTCAAAAGTTCACAGGGCTTTTCCTGTGTACCTGGCTAGTGCATTGGAGTTGAAAATGCTGTTGAGAGTGGTCCCATTGGAGCACTCTGGGATAACTCCCGGAGGCAATACTGTCGAATTACACAATACTGTGTCAACACTACCCCAAATTCTATTCAAAAAGGTTGATTTTAGCGCTGTTCCCCTTATCGGGGAGGAGTACAGCGGTCGATTTTAAGAGCCCTTTAGGTCAATGGAATGGGGCTGGTTGTGTAGACACGTTGCTTATAAAATTAACCTAACAAGGCTAAAATTGACCTAACCTTGTAATGTAGACCAGGGCTAAGGAAATAGACTCCCAGCAGTCATATACTCCCTGCTCATGCTGGCCCAGAGCCCTTATTCTCCCCCATTCCTGCTCAGGCATGGGTGGTGAAGGGGCTGAGTGTTGGGTTAAATGGGTGACTGTTGAGTATGGTTGGTGAGTGAGTGACCCATGGCTGGGGAGGGGGCTGAATGTGGAAAGTGGGTTCTAGGTGAGTCAGGGGATGCACAGAGACACAGGGTGGAGTCCAAGGAGTTGTAGGTTGAGTGGATGGAACTGCTGAGATTATGTGAAGGGGAGTGTTAGGCCAGGAGCTCCCTGGAGAAGCACACACACCTGGATATGGTGCACACTACATGAACACACACGTACACATTTATTTCCACTAAGTTTGCTGTAAATACTCCCAAGTCCTGTATACAGATTGGGGGGTTCACAGGTTTCTTAAATATTTTTTGGAGGTTGTAAACAATTCTCGTCTGTACTCTCTCCTTTATAATGCCAAATTTCAGTGTTTTCTTGGTGGGACACAGCCCCAAGGACAGAGATGTTCCAAACTTTTGAACTACCAAGGAAATAATTCATTAGTATAAACAGTACTCAGAAAAATATCTTCATTCAAGTGATGTTTGGGTGACTGGAATAACTTACACAAGGAAACAGAGGGGCAGAATGAATGTCAAAAGGGAGGCACATACGGTTTCTCTAGTTGCTAGGCCCTTTTCCCTACTCTGCGCTCATTTTCTCGGTTATCTTTCTTTCTCCAGAAAGTGCTTCCAGGTTCTCTTTTCTTCTCTTCTCTCTGACACCTCCTTTCTCTTTATTCACACTGAATAAAACTTATCGAGCAGCTTCATCTAAAAAAAAAAAAAAAGTCTGTGCAATATCCTCAGCTGAGTGCTTCTGTTCAATGTCTGCATAACGGAATCCAGGCCCGAGACTGCACCTTCTCTTTTCAGCACAGTAATTGAAGAGAAACTGGCCTCAGTTAATATTAATCTCCAATATATTTTGAAATTGGCCAGAAACATTTCGGCTCATTAAGATGAAAGTGCAGTTGTATCTAATAACTAGACCTGTGCTCCTAGAAAACAGTCCCAAAGATATTCCTATTCATTGCCCTCTGTCACTTTAATATTCTCACTAGATTTTACAGGAGACAGTGGGAGACCCTTTAATGCTATACTTAGCTCAGTGGCAGCTTTTCAGACTAAAAAGGAATGCCCAACCCTGTCTAATGAAAATAGCTAATATAGATGTTTCAAATGCTCTGTATAAAGAGGATTCTTTGGAAATACAGGTATTATCATAAGGGACACTCACATAGCAAACTACCATGAAGACCTGCTTTACCTGTATCCTCCAAAGATCCGGACTATCTGAAGAAAATCCATACCCATTTTTCTTGTAAAAGCTAAGGTGAGATACTAAACACCCATAATCTATATTGCAGTACAGAGCATTAATTATATACATACTGTCTGGTATTGCGTGGGCCAGTCTACTGGAGAAGTGGCAGAGCAAAGCAGTGTTACAAGAAACAAATCCGTATCACACTCAGAGTCCAGTGCCTAGCTCCCTACACCTGCAAAGACTATGCACTCACCCCCTGAAAAGCTGTTTCTTGTGAGAGGCCATTTGGGGGACACCGAGCAGCACAAACTCCAGAGGGAGTGTATGAACACATCCATTCTGTCCATCCTACAGTGTAAAAACAGAGACGAGCTGCTGCAATGTAGAGATGTGGGGAGTGGGGAAACCCTGGAGGACCCCTCAATAATAAAAAGCACGCAACTGCATTGTGGATGATGAGCACACACAAGAGAGACAATTATCCAAGTTTCCAGTCAGCTCTCTAGCAGGCTCGGGACAGGCTGGCATGAATCAGTTGCATGTTCTTAGAAGACAGGACCAGCAGGTAGCAGGAGAGTGGTGATATCTGAACACAGCAGTCATGATAAAGGTTTAGGGTTCAAGATAGCATGGTATCAGTACGTCAAGCACAGGATATGCAATAAAACATGCGGATGGATCAGAATTCCTTCCATAAATCTGAAAATCTATATATAGGAAAGACATGGAAGGGAAGAGTAAAGTGACACTCAATTTTCCCCAGCCATCCTCCTGGAGAATCTGAGAAAATTATGCTTAGACGACTTTAAATTTCCTGCTGAGCATCCCTGGGCTGTGGAATCCCAGTCATATACCAAAAGCAGCTGTAGGCTGGGAATGGCTCTACCAAAGCCACACTGCCAAGGGCTTTGGAAAGCAACATAAATCCTGGAGCCAATGCAGAGGCTCAAGGCCTTTGTGTAAATGGCCCTATATCTACAGTGAATACCCAAGAGCTGTGCAAATTTCAAGGCCTTTGTGTCTTCTCTGTGTGTAAGTCAGTGCAGAATTTGGCTCCGTTTATCTGAAGGTTAACCACAGTAGAAAATATTACAACACAGCTGCTGCTGTTTTGAGAGCTCGGAAGCATTTTGTGATGATGAAATCCCTGCAGAGACTGAAAAGCACAAACATTCTAACAACCTTTTATGATACTTTCTTTAGAAGTAGGCAATCTCCAGGCCAACAAATGGGACTAATCAGTGCAAATTATTTACATTTTAGATACTGAGTTCTAACAATGTATTTCATACAAATACATTATTAAAATGCTAGCAAAACTGCAAGAACCTGACACCTACATTAGTTTGCTTGCATACAGAAGTCATAAATCTCTACAGAAATCACTCTGCATTGTGTATGATCTCTATATTTTCTATTTGCTCAACTGTGCCATGTAGGTAGATCCTGGTGTTAGAAGTGGTGCAGAGTGGCAAACAGAGGAAGCATGGCCTCTGCTACACCCCTTCAAAGGTGTAGCTTATTTCCCCTACTGCACCCTTCCCACTCTGAAAACTGGTGTGGAGGGGAGAGGGCATTGCACAGCCTCTTCCTTGCACCCTTTGGAGCACAGTACACCCCCGAGGGAGTAGGGAAGGAGCAGTCCCTCTTTGCCTGGAAGGTAGGGATTGCAATTATGCCTGACCCTTACACAGGCTCTACCATAGAGGGGACATCCACTTGCACGCTTTATCCCCACTGCACATCCACGTAAGGTAAGGGCCAAACACAATCTGGTTCTGTATGATCTTTGTATATTGACTAAATAAAGATGACATATGCCTCATGTCAGCAAACTCATAAGCCAAAGTCAAAACCTTATTGCAAATCCAGAAGTAACTTTTGTCCAATATATCACATGGCCTTTTGACTCTTAATTGTCTAGGAGTTCATGTCTGACCATACAATATATGCATTCAGAATCTTCCAAAAAATGAAGTGTGTGTGTATGTGCACACACACACACACTATATATATATAAAATACACACACACACACTTGCATACCTTTAAATACAGGATTTTTGTACTGAATTATATACATGTATATTCAGTATTAAAATCCTGTATTTAAAAGTATGATTTAGATTGTGAAACAAATCAACAAAATACAGCAGATTCAGAGTAATAGATGCCACAGAGCAGCTGTAATTTAACGAGGCAAAGAATGATCCAGCATCCAGCTCAGCACAGCTTTTACAGATTTGGTAGAAGGAGGAGCTCCCTGGTAGATGAGAAAATTCTGCCCTAATACCAGATTGGAAAGGATGCTGTCTCAGACCCACATTAAAAGCTGATTGTTGGAATCATTAGTGGCCATGGATTTAAAATGGGTAAAAACATGAAAGAAGAGTAAATCATATCAGAGAAGAGACCATATGCTACACTACTTTAAGGCGTGGCATAGAGCTGCACACTCCCTATATACCTTGATGCTATGGGAGGCATTGCCATTAACTCATGAGCTTCTACTGGGCAGTCGCATCCCTGCACCATCCCAGCACAGGGCCACTAGTTAAATAATATAGGTCAGCCCTTAGTATCTTGTAAAAAAATATTAGGTGGAGTACATACGGTAGTGATTCAGTCCTATTACAAGGAGTACTTTGTTGTTATTTATTTTAATTACATGGTCCACTATTAAGTGATGACTCTGATAATATTGTAATTTGAACTTCACATTTGATGACCTCATTCTCAAAATGGCTGATTTGAGCATGGCATATATTCCAATAATACATACCCATGACAAGCTAGGCCAAATTCAGCCCTGGAGATTGATTTTATCCATGGGGTGATTAAATGACTTGCTGAAGAATAGACAGCAAATCAGTGACAGAGGCGAGATTAGAACCCAAGAATTCCTGGCTCCTGCTCCTACGCTAGTCTGCTAGACAACATTGCTCTGCAAAGTTCATACACATTATATCTTTTGGCCTCGATTCAGGACAGCATTTAATCATGTGCTTAACATTGACTTAAACGAGACTGACATATATTCTCAAGTGCTCTCCTTAACAGAGGCGCTTTCCTGAATCAGGGTCTTTATGCAGAAGTATGATAGAAGTAAACAGTAAGACTGCTCTAGATTTTTCTAATTCTACTGCTTCAAAAACCTAAATATTATGCACTATGCTTTCTGCTAGAGATGCAACACCTTTAAAGATAGCATTGAAGGGGCCTCATCAAAGACTTCTTAAATCACCAGGTGTTTCCTAAGTATGAAAACAAATTCTATGAAGAGATTTCTTTCAACGCAAAATTAAGATGCCACAAGTAACTTCCTGTATCATTATCTTGTATCATATGGTTTCAAAACACTTCCTCCTGCACTAAACTTTGTGGCCTAAAATGATGCAGAGAGAGAACTTCACTTTCTTTTCAGATTGGAAGCATACAGAGGCTTATACTCAAAACAAAATACAGTGTAAGACCTGCTCTTTCCCCTATGCACTGAAGAGAGGAACCCTGAGCCATGCATGATAGCTTAGGTCTTAGACAACTGTTATCCTTACTCGTGAACAGAAACCTGATTTTGTTGCGGCTCTGGCGCTAATAGCATTGTGAGTCTCTTCACTCATGGAGATAAATATCACATCAGAGTGAAGCCATCGTATGTTCTGTTCCTTAACAAAAGATATACAACTCATGTGCAACTTATTTTACTACGTGTAAATAAAAAGATAACAAATCCTTTCAACTGAAAATGGTTGTACTGTAAGCTGCTGTTATGACAGGTGTTCTGTGGTATTTCTATTTTTGACATTTCAGGTTTAAAACAGATTAAATACAAAAGCCACCTGTACTCTACAAAAAGCCCACATGAGCTGAGAAGGATAACCCTTCATTTTCCATCAGAGTTTCTTATTTTGGGGGGGGGGTTCATTTCATTCTTTAAAACAGAGCAGAAATGCAATAAATTGGGGGTGCATTCTCACCCAGATACAAATAAGAAGGCATTAATGGACTGAAATTTGGTACATAAGTTGCCTCTAGAATTAAAAATATTCTTTAAAAAAGTCTTACAAATGGACTGTATTTGTATGATACCTAAAAAATTGTTAACTTTTCTTCAAAAACTTTGTGGGAAAACCAGGGGCGGTTCTAGACATTTTGCTGCCCCAAGCGCGGAGGGTCCAACTGACAGAGCGCCCCCTGCGGCTTGCAGCCCCAGGCACGCACTTGGAGCGCTGGTGCCTGGAGACGCTCCTGGGGAAAACTCTACCCAAAAATTAACTGGAGACATGGAAAAATTGTCAGTAACATATGCTCCACTGTAGAATTGATAAATGAAATTGTTTTTAATTGTTCATTTTATTAATGTAACTTCTGTTCACCATTCACTACACTTGCCTACACTGTAACTTCTGTTCCATATTGTAATTCAAACCTCATTTTAAAACACTCATTCCATTTTGTAAAAGCTTCCTCCAACCTTCATTTTTGCAAACCCTGCTGTAATCTTATTAGTTTAGTTTAGATGTGTGAATGAGGTATGTATGAATGATGGAATCAACCTCCAGCCCCAGCCTGTCCTGATGAGATAAAGTTCAAATACCAACGGCTGAAGACCTAGACAACAGCCTTAAACAAAGTAAGAAGCATCCACCCTAAAAAGAAAAGGACAACAGAAGGAAAATCAAAGCCAGGTCCAAGGCTGAAAGTCACGCCTGCAATTGATGGGTGATCAATCTAAACCCAGAGGCAGTGTGACATAGCAAGACCTATAGACTTTGAATCCAAACTAAAAGCCTATAAAAAAGAAGGGTGAGATGAGAGACTCTGGGTAACATTCTGCTGCCAACATGGAAGAACATCGGTGCCTGCCCAACAGAGATCCAGCTCAGCCTTGTGCCCAGCTTTCCTGGCCAGTTAGCTGCCACAAGCTACGAACCCAAGCGGCAAAATCAAGCCATGAACTTAAGCTATCTTCAGGACTGGTAACTATGCAGCAGCTGCAGAACACCTGATGAATGCGGGTGTGTGTGTGTACAGGTATTAGGTATAATGTGTGTGTATAAGAATTAAGATATTAGTTATTAGTCATAAATTGTTATCATAATAAATGTGGCATCTTTATCTTGTCCCCTTTAATAAGATCCTGCTGGTTTTTACTGGTCTAATATAATTGGTACAACACCACATTGAAGGGAATTTATTCATGTTGGCAGAATCATACAATTGTATTATATATTTTCCACTAAACTATAACCTTTGATTCAAATATAGCACTGTACGCTAACAAAACTCTACTGAAACGTTTAGCAGGCTTGCCTCAATTTTTCATCCGAGTTCTGCAAACTTCTCCAGCTCACTAACTTTGTATCATAGACTTCACAGAATGGGCTACTTTGTAGACTGTTTCTCAGCTGTACTTGTAAACAAGGATGTAGTATGTGTGAAGTGTTGCAGGCCAATAGATCCATCTTTAATGCCATATTAACAAGTATAGCTATGCAATATGCAAAAGAAGCAACATTGTGCAGCAAACTGCGAGATACAAGAATTGGACTAAATGAAAGTTCTTATTACTCAGGCTGCCTGTAAAGTTTTGACTACAACGAGAAAATTAACCAGTACTGATCTGAGTTTAACAGCTTGTAGACAAGCACAGGCCATGTTCAGTGTTGTTTCAGAAAATATGGTCATACAATGATGAATGCGGTTTGCCCTTTTCTAGGCTTACAGTTAAACCAAGTTCAAGCTGCACTAGTAGCTCAATTGCATTGTCAGCAACAGGTAATTTTCCTTGTGCAGACAAGAGAGCCTGGAGATTGCAAATACCTGTAGCGATAGAGTGCAGGTCTTGTCACTTGGTTGCACTACATTCCAGGTGATTTGTGCAGCAGTTAAACAAAGTATCCACTCTATGGGCTAAAGGTGAGACACCACATTGCAGTTGTTCAAGCAAGTGGAGCAAAAATATGACCAAGGATAAAGGGGTGGGGTTAACTCCATTCTCTTCCCATTTAGGGAGTTCAAGAGGACAGGCCTTCTCTCAGCCCCTGGGCCAGGGGGTGGAGAGACACTTGGCGTCAGTGTAGAACAATCCCCATCCTGGTCAACACACAGAATGGTGTTGACGAGCCATGGAGTGAGCCACGTCCAGCCCACTTCAGCCAGAGGGAGAATTGCTAGGGCATGGAGCCACTGAGGGTGGTTGTAGGGGGAAATGTAAACGAGAGAAAAAAAGGGGGACCTCAGAAGACACCCCACAATGCAAAGGTAAAAAACAATACGTGTCCACAAATGTATATCTGGTCAGTTCAGCAGGAGAGATCTTGATCTTTTGGTGTTTCTTGGGTTTCCTCTAAGAATAACATTAGTAATGTTTATTTTGAATTGCCAAAAGAGATTCTAGACTTAATTCAACTCTGATGAAATTCCACTGACTTCATTAGAACTACATCAGAGGCTAATTTGACCCTGCTTATCATTACTGGTTGCGGCTTGTTCTGCAGATTTTGGGGAGTTTTGGAATCTCTTGTGGAGTTTTATCTTGTGAGTCAATTGCTGTGTGGGCAGCAGAGTTCCTATCCAGTCTTGAGTCTGAACACAGTAATTAGAGGATTTGTTTTTTCACTCTGTTGCTTAATCAGTAACCACCTCTTCTTCTGAGTCTCCTTCAAACTTGCCCTTCTGGTAAACAATTTCACGGTATGTCACTGCATACAGAGAAAATGGACTCCTGTGACTCTCCCTGAAATGTAAATAGGTTCTTTTCTCTTTAACTTACTTTTTTGTTGTGCTTCAACAACAATCAAAAGAAACCTACAACATTTTATGAAGAGACAATCAGTACAAATTATATCCACAAACTCCTTAAAGTAATAATCATAAGCTTTTTGCCAAAAATATTAATCCACTCCCACTACAACAAAAAAACCACTCCAATTGGTAATGGGAATAGGTGGAGTGAAGGACACTTGGTAATTACTGCACAGAAACAGGCAGTGCTTAATTTGTAATGAAAAGGTTTTGCAGCTCAAGCAATTTTTTTACATTAATAACTGATGCCACAAGTCCAGAGGTGCTGGGGCAATGAACTGCCAAGCCAAGAGGTGCCAGGGTTCAGCTCTGGCACAAATTAAGCACTGGAAACAGCTATGCTCAGTAATAGTTACAACTGGAGTGGGCCAGTAATAGGCCAAAATCATTCCAGTTATAACTTCATAGAAGCCAGTGGAAGTAATCTTCCCTGACAATAGCTTATATTTGAGAGACAATGTAGGTGAGTAACAATATCTTTTATTGAACGAGACTTCTGTTGGTGACAGAGAAAAGCTTTGGAGCTTACAGAGAGCTCAAATTCAAGTCTCTGTGTAAGCTTGAAAGCTTATCTCTTTCACCAACGAAAGTAGGTCCAATAAAAGACATTACCTCACCTTCCTTGTCTGTCTAATATCCTGGGACCAACATGGCTACAACAACACTGCAAATATCTTGTATGGGCAGCCTTCACCATGATCAGTTTCAGATTCTAAAAATATGGATGGATGCTTATTGGGAGTCTTGGATAAGTGAGAGAGAGAGAAAGGGACTAGAGTCACTGGTTAGGGAATTAACAGAGAAAGAGAACATATCAGAGCTGGGCAGGAAGAAAGACAGAATGAGGGGATGAAGCAGGACAGATAAAGAGGAAAGGCCAGGAAGAGGGATGAAAAAGGATGGGAGGCAAAGACAGGTGAAACCTGAAATATCTGGATAAGCACAGATTGAATCATCCATATTTATTGAGGCTTATTTGTAGCAAATCTTTGAGGGTCTCCCATTGCTACGCTTACTAGTGTCCCTTTGATTTTGAGTAACTGCCACATGCAAATTAATCATTGTTTAACATTTTGCTAATTATTCCACTTCTAAGGACTTTCAAATTATAACTATATCTTACATTTTAAAATGATTATTTATTATAATTGTTATTATTATTCATTATTTGTTTTGTGGAAGCACCTAGAGCTGGATTAAGCTCCCATTGTGTTGGGCACTGTACAGATCTATAAGAAACATTAGCCGCTGCATGTGTAATTTGCATTATGGATGCCAGCATAGTTGCTGACTTTCCCTCTGCCCCGTGAGTGCTTGACTCCCACTCCCATGGCCCCACTCCTGCACCGCCCTCACCCTCCCCAATTCCACTCCCTTCCCCAAAGTCCCTGCCCTGCCTTTTCCCACCCCAGCCCTGTCCCCTCCCCACACCATTCCACCCCTTCTCCCAAGTCCCCACCCCTGCCCCACCTCCTCCCCCGAATGCCCCGCATCCCCCCCTCCCTCCTAGAATGTCCTAGGTGCCACCAAACAGCTGTTTGGCAGCGAGGGAAGTGCTGGGAAGAAGGGGGAGGAGTGGGGATGTGGTGCACTCTGGGTGGGGAGAGGGGAGGAGGAGGTGAGGAGAGGGTGAGGGAAGCTTGGCTGCCAATGGGTGCAGAGCACCCACTAATTTTTCCCCACAGAGTCAGTGCCTATGGATGCCAATTCCATCCTGATTGAATAAGCAGTTTGAAACCTAAGTATCCAATGAGGCCCCAGCCCAGCAAAGCATTTAAATACACACTTAACATTAAGCATGTGAGTATCCCATTGGAAAGTTAAGCATGCACTGAAGAGTTTTGCCAGACTGTAGCCCAACTCACCAGTGATTTGTTTGAACTATACAAATAAAAATTAATCAAGATTATGTATTTATACAGCATCTTCTATTCAAAATCTCAATGTTTTACAAACATTAACAAATGGTGCATTATACTATCTCTGTAAGGTAAGAAAATGTCTTCATTTTATAGATGGGGAAACTGAGGCAAAGGGTTAGAATAAGTAAGAGTGAGTTTTAAGGCATGTGTCCTAAAGTGTTTCTAAAAAGAGTGTAAAACCCCTTCACACTAAAACAGTTTTAACACTGTTTAGGTTGACCAGAGAGGATGGGCCAAACCACATTTAACTTTTAAAAAAAACCAAGCTTTAATTTAGATAATGACAATGTTTACAGTCATCTTAAGAGACTCAGTTCCCATCCCATTGTGGATGGTGCCAAAGAAAAAATGAGTCAGAAAAGTAGTAATGCTACTGGCCTACAATGCAAAATAAAATCAGTTTTATGTATTTTGTATTGCAATGCTACTCTAACATCACAAACACCAGCTGGATTAAAGGGCTAATTTAGATTCTCTTGAATTTCAAGGGGATAAAGATGATCTCAGAGTAAATACCAGTAAAACTAGAAATAAGGTATCTGGTAGAAAGAAAACCCAAGATAATCTGGAGTTTGAAAAAACAGATGATAGAATCATAGATTAGGATTGGAAGAGACCTCAGGAGGTCATCTAGTCCAATCCCCTGCTCAAAGCAGGGCCAACCCCTATTAAATCATCTCAGCCAGGGCTTTGTCAAGCCGGGCCTTAAAAACCTCTAAGGATGAAGATTCCACAGTCTCCCTAGCTAACTCATTCCAGTGCTTCACCACCCTCCTAGTGAAATAAAAACTGGTCTAGTTATCATGGGATTTTGTTGACTCCAGGATTGGATTACAGCCAACAAATTGAGACAGTCTGAAGGAAAGTGGAGCCAATGCCTGGTGGAATTATCTGATTCAACAACAGTTTTGTAGTCAAAGTACTAAGAGGTAGTTTTGGAGATCTTTCACATTAAAGTCAGATCCCCAATATTAATTGATACAGTAGTTAAAGTAGGGCTTTAAGCATAGGCACCAACTCAGGAAATATTTTTAGAAATTAAACTTTGTGGAAGTTCTGAAATGTTGAGATAAATTTCTTTACATTTGGTTTCACGCATAAACTGGAAGTAGAAATGCCAAGTAAAATCTCACAAGGAAGTTTGTGAGATTTCCACCTTAGTTTTGCAAGAAGTCTGGATAAATTTCAAGAAGGCTCACATACTTTTGGATGCTTACCTAGCACTGAACTTCTTGAGGTGCATCCATCTCAAGTTATGAAGAACATGGAATTTTGAGAGTGATCAAGTTGAGACATGCAAATAAAATCCAGATAAATTGCTTGTCTCTCTTAGTTTTATCATTTTGGAATTCTGCTGTCTTATCAAGAAATGTAAGAGTATTCTCTCTCTCAGACAAAGACAATAGATGCTAAAGGAGAGATAGATAAAGCGAATTTGGGTAAGAAATACTAAACATAAATAAATTGTATTAGATAAAGGTTATGCAAATTATTCATATAAAATATAAAATCCAGATTAAAAGTAAAGGACATGAGGCTTTGTGCAGGTCATACAATTGCTGCAAAAGGAAAATGAACATGGCTGTGGTACCTTTCTGTAACAGGATTTATCTAACCTGATTTTGGAGCTGTGTTTTTTTATGAACTTTGAGGGGAACATGGCTGAATCCATTCTTGACATGCTAAAGCTAAGAATGAGAAATAAATCCTTAGCTAGCTACTTGGTGAAAATGAGGAAAGACTGCATTTTGTGATGGGCGTGCTTGGCAGACCTGGACAGGTTAAACAGATATAAAGGAATTGATCATCCTCCCTTGAAGTCAAAGGCAAAATTCCTATATATATAAAAGGAAACAGCATCATGCCCAGGACCTTGAATGGAAATAACAGTGATATAGTCATCTGTAGAATAAGAGGAATATGTCTGACTGTTGGAATGCACCATTCATTTTGTTTACACTAATTTGTAGGCATTAATGATTGCAATATTTGCACAGTAATTAGTTCTGTTTAATTATGATTAACTTGCTAGGATGGTTCAATGATCTAAGCATTCGATCTGAAATACCCAGACTCCTTGCTGGAACCATAGGGTCAAATTTCAGCAGGATTGACTCAGACCTTCATTAGTCTAGAGGAGTTCTATGTGGTTTGCACTGTGAGGGTCTTTCACATGAGCAAGTGAACACTGAAGTCTTGTCTGCCCTGTGTGGCCATTAATGATCCCTTCATGAAAAGGAGTGTCACATAGATATATTTTGTCAAAATTTCCCCCCTTCTCTACATTGATGTGCAGCATGGTGCCATTCTGGTTGCCACCCACCCATACCAGAGGTGTCTGCTTTTCATTGGTGAGTGATGTGGTACCTATTTGTCTATGTCCTAGTAACTTATATATTATTATAATAATATTATTATTATAAAGTAACTTTTTATATGTGCATGTGTATATATATATATATATATATATATATATATATATATATATATATATATATATATATATATATATATATATATATATATATATAGTATTGTATGTTAGTGTATATACACAGACACACACTAACATACAATACTTAGGACCCTACCAAATTCACGGCCCGAAAAACATGTCATAGACTATGAAGTGAGACCTCCCCCATGAAACATAGCTATTGGAATGAGAGAAAGGGGCAGGGCTAGGGGCTTCTACTGTTTACCAGACTCCAGTTGCTAGTCCACCAGGCTGGGGAGGGATGGGACTTCCTCTTCCCCTAGTCTTGGAGGGAGATCAGACCTACCTCTGGTACCTTCCCCTCCTGCAGGCAGCACAGCTGCACTCTGAAGGCAGCTCAGAAATGAGGGTGGAAATCATGCCATTCCCCCCACAAAAGCTTTGCAACCCCTCAGGACCTCCTTTTGGGTCTGGACCCCCATGGTTGCACCATGAAATTGACCAATTTTAAAATCCTCTGGCTGTGAAATTGACTAAAACGGACCATCAGTTTGGTAGGGACCTAATAACACTATACCAAAGAGCAGTATCTCTCCCAATGAGTGATGTCTTCCTCCTGTTGTCTTGTCAGGACCAGAACCTTGTCTTCATATTTGCCTGTTAAGTGTCCCACACAATTATGGCACGATATAAGTAAATGATACTTAATAATGATGAAAATGTTTGTAAACCACTCCTTCATGGGAGGAAAGTTGCTTAGACAGGACACTAGGGACCTTGCGAGTGGGTTGTAGGGCTGGTGGAAGGCTCAGGACCGTATGCACTCCTCAAGGCGGGGAGGGAAGAGCCAAAATTCGGTTTTGTTAAACTGTTAAAAAACACATTCAGATGGTGTTATCTAACTATCAGTATGCCTGCCTACCTACCTAGCTGAGAGTTTCCCATAGCCAGACTCCCAAGCAAAATCAACGGTGACAAAGTCCCTAGTGGACTTCATGGAATCTCAGGCCCATCTCCCTTTTGGGGTCAAAACTCTGCTTGGGGCAAGGTTTTCTTTGTTATTAATTTCCTCCTCTGAGGGTGGGGTTGGCAGGGCACAGGGGGTGGCAGTGTGGGGCTGTCATTCTTAGGGCCCAAAGGCCTTTCCCCAGGGGGACCCCTTCCCCCAGGAGGAAGGTGGCGGGGCAGCGCTTAGGCCCTGGTTGAGAGCAGCAGCTGACAGGGTCCTGGGCCTGTCCAGGCCGGGATGTGCGAACAAGTGGAACCGCCGCATAACTGAGCCAGACAGGCGGGTGTCTTACAGGCAGCGCTGGGGTAGCCCCGGCGGTGTCGGCAGCCCAGGCAGGAGGCAGAAGGGGGTTGGGGATGTTTTAACTGGACTGTGGAGTCTGGAGCCATGAGGCAGCCGGGGCTACTCCCGCTCGGCCTCCCAAGGTAGCCTCCGGCACGGCACGGCACGGCACGGCACGGCAGGCGGCAGTATTGTGACGCGGCCGGCCTGCAGGGGGCGCCCCCGCCTCGGCTCCCCTCACCGCTACGAGCTCGCGGTTTGACTGACAGGACGCAGCCCGGTCCGCGCGCGCGCACGGAGTACAGCGGAGGGGCGTGCACGCGCTGGCTCCTCCCCCTGGCCGGGGCGGGCTCTAGTCAGCAGCGGCAGGGTGAACTGCGATCGGACGCTGCGCAGCTCGGAGCAGGTAGCACCATGGTGAAAATCGCCTTCAGTTCTCCCTTCGCGCAGAAGGTCGAGCCCAAGAAGGATGCAGCCGAGGCACTGGTGGCTGACAAGGTGCGGGACGGGCTCTGCGGGGACCGAGCCTCCTCCGCCGCCGGGGAGCGACGAGGGGACCCGGGCCGCCGGCGCCATCTTCTTATCATGTCTGTTGGCTGGGGGCGGATATAGCGCCCCCAGCTAGGGGCTAAAATGGCGGAGGGCGAGGGCGCCCCCTAGGGAGGGGGGCTCCCTCTCGACTCCCCCTGCCTTGCTCCCGGGTGAGGGGGTCATCGGCCCTGCCGCGCTAGGGGGAAGAGGGGCCTCCGGTCCCTACCCGGGGGAGGTGCCTGGTCACCTTCCCCCCAGGCCCGCAGCGGGGCCGGGGCTCAGTGGCTTGCTCGGTGAGCTGCCGCCGCGGAGCGGGGCGCTGGGTTCGGCGGTGCCTTTGGCCTGCCCGGGCCGCTCTTGCGCTTGCTCGGGGAAGCGGAGTGGGGGAGGGAGGGATCCATTTTCTGTGTGTCGGGTGAGCGGTGTTATTGTTCCTGTCTCTAATGGAGGCCGGCCGGGGTGTGCAGAGCCCTCTCCGCTCTGGCCTCTCCACGGCCATTTCCTTCCCTTTAACCCACTTTCTGTTTGGATGGCGTCACAGTTTGCTGGGCACCCCGCAGGGACCCGAGCTAGCCAGCGTGCGGCGAGCCCCGCTTAACCAATGAAAGCCCCGCTGCGCAGCAGCTCCCGGCTGTGGAGCTAACGGGGGCCGGGGGTGACTTGTATGGAAATACAATCGCACATGTCCTGCTTTATGCTCTGTGCCACCCTGCTTGAGCCATGGATCCTCGACGTCTAGGAGCACGTCCTGTTCCGTCCTCGGCCAGCCCCGAAGTTAGCTTTAAAACCCTCTCCACGCTCCCAGTAAACAGCGTGTTCTCACGCTTGGGAATGATCACACTTTAATTAACGAGCTGACCTGAGTGTTGTTTTCAAACCCTAATCTCTGTGTCAAACGTGGCATAAGCATTCATAGTGAAATTGGCAAAGAGAGTGTTCTGGAAGGACTGAGCCAACTAGCTCAAGCAGTTTTGTATATTTTACCTAAATCATGTTGCTGGTCAGACCCTTTTTATCACTCAAAATTGGTTCTGCCTGAACACGCAACTGCCACTGCTGTTATGAAAGCATTGTTGCCAATTGTTAGGAAAGATGGAATTGTTGTAAACTGTATAGGGTTATGGCTTGTGATCTGACCTACTTTGTGTTGACTGTGTTATACCTTTCAAAATATTCTATCAAACTAAACTACATACATCTATTAACAAACTCCTCACTCCAACTCCAGGGTAACGTAGCAGATGGTCTTAGAGGTGCGTGAATACCATGCAAATCCACTTAGCCAAACTGAATTAACTTTTATTTATGTTCTCTTCCTTGTTGCATTTGCTGTAATAGTAGAAAGCAAACAAATTTTCTAGCACAAATGTTTGCTGAAACAACATATTTTAAGAGAACACCACAAAATACTTGTACAGAAAACATTTTAACTCAGATGTCAGAGTTCACACACAGTCTCTTTCTAAGATAAATAAGCAAACAGCAAATGCCTCATGATTTGTGTATAGTCAGCACAAACCAACAGTTAGGTGTTTTTTGTTTTTTTCCTATTTATTATAAATTGAAATAAGCACCCATCTAGACTGTTTAGGGTACCTTCACAATTAGAACTGCAGTATTCAGTAGCACACCAACATTTGATTCAAGTACTGAGAGAGGATGGGGAACTATTCAATGGTGTATGTATGAATAGTATCAGTACAGTATCATGATAAAGATAGGCAGGTGCAAAATAAAACTGACCTCAATAAATGTAAGCTTTCTTTAAAAGATGTTTTATTTTGTGGCACAATCTAAATGTCTGTATGGTGAAACAAATTCTCACTACACATAAAATGTAGTAATTTTTAAACGATATTTTCCAATCTACTACTAGTGGCCATTTTGATGAAGAAATACTTGTTACACCAGTAGCATGTGAGCAGAATGTCGGATAAACCAGCATCTGACATGGACAAAATTGTGTTAAAACTGATTACTTAAGAGCTAGTTCCTTCCGTATGTGAATTTTCAAGTTTGTGATTAGCAAAACATGGATATGCCTTTTAAAAAAGGAATTCAGTAATATTCTTACGAAAGGCCCTTTTAATGTGCTTATTTATTTATATTCCAGTAGTGCCTAGGGGTCCTATTCATGAATTAGGGTCCCACTGTGCTAGGCACTAGGCACAAACAATAGATGGTCCCAATCCCAAAGAACTTGGAATCTAAGTCAATACTAATCTCTTTCTGCACTAACCTGCCATGGGAAATCCAACCTGTAGTTGTTTTTAGATGTTTTGATGCTCCATTTGCTCAGCATATGCTGTTGGGTGTGTGTGCAGTTGGCAGACATAGCTAAGGGACACAGTCAGTTTAAGATAACACTTATCTGAGACGTTTGCTTCCATTTCTTAGAAGTAGCATTTACTGTTACTTCTCTGAATAAAAATACTTTCCCATTTGTTGTGCATTTGGCAACACTGTGTACAGAGCCCACCTCCTGGCTGTATGGGCCACTTACAGCAACAGAGGGAGAAGATCACTTAAAGAATTGGAAAAGGTTATTGTAAAACCACAAAAACTGGCATGGGACTGAGGGTAATAGGATGACACTGAGATATTTACATAGCATCTGGTGGACTTTGCTTTGCACCCTCTCCTGTCAGGAATAAGTTATGAAAGGAGGTCATTGTATTAAACAAGAAACCAAGCTTTAAAAAAGCTTGAATGAAATAAAAATGATCTTGTCTGCTGCTTTAAAAGTTTTTGAAACTTGCTGGAGTTTCTTCAGTTAAGATATCTGAAGAAGGATAGTTATACACATGATAAATAGACAGTTGAGAGGTGGCCTCAAGCTCATGAAATCTGCTGTATCTCGAACGTAAGACATAACAATGAAATTTTGTATATTTTTCAAATCAAGTTAGAAAATGGCTACTCTTAAGGTTAGTGGAAATGTGTGTTTTTGTTTGTTTTCCGCTATACTTTGAGTCTATTGTGAGCAGTTATTTATTTTAAATATTCTGAAATGGAATAGTTTAACTTCAGAGGACATGCCATTTTTGCCCAATTTTGGAATTCCAAAGGATTTTTTAAATTTCTGCTATTAGCTGTATGTTCACACTAAACACTTTCATTGCACGTGTTTTTTAAAAAGTTGGTCTTCAGTTGCCATGGCATCATACCAGGAAAACCTTTCTCAGGTACGGCCTTTTTCCCAAGAGACATATCTGCAAGTTTAGCCATGCCCATGGTGACACTCCATGTGGATCACAAGTCAAGCTTGAGCACTTAAACAGGTAGCAGAATAATGATGACTGTAAATTCCAGGCAACTAAATTGTGTCAAATCTCTCGTTCCTTTTTCTATAAAGGATCCAGAAATTGCAACACATGGAAATGAAAATTCATCTGGAAGATGTTTATTGACCCTTTTGGGTCTTGCATTCATCTTAGCAGGGGTTGTGGTTGGTGGAGCCTGCATCTACAAGTACTTCATGCCTAAGGTATTGTGAATATTTATTTGTTCAGAATAAATGTTTGGTTTTGTTAACTTTCATATTTTGACAACCCCCAAATCAAAATACTAACTAATTGTAAACAGTAAGTTTATTACAGGATTTCTGTCATGGTATTGATAAAAATTCAGGCTTAATAACTGAAATGAGTCACAGGCCTTGACAGTTGAAGCTTGGGTAGAAAAGAACTACACTAAACTTCTGATTTAGTGTTAGATTAAATTTTAAAAATAAAGTGCAACATCAAAAAACAGCTGACTTTTTTTTTTTTTTTTTTTTAGCATAAGGTGTACCGTGGGGAAATGTGTTACTTTGAAAATGAAAATCAGGATCGTGCTCTAGAACCCTACTTCCTGCCCATTGCAGAAGAAGCTGATATTCGGGAAGATGATAACATAGCAATCATTGATGTTCCAGTTCCGAAGTTCTCAGATAGTGACCCTGCAGCTATTGTTCATGATTTTGACAGGGTGAGTTTAAAAGGGGCATTTTAATGCTTTTAGAAAATGGATGGCTTTTACTACTTAGGTGTTCTCTGGATAATAGCTTTAAATGTCAGCTTTATGTGACTTTGTTCTTGAGACTATATCCTTTCAGTGTGGCACCAACAATTAGGCATCTCCCACTTCTGGTAATGAAATGTCTGTTGATAATCTGTCCCTTGGTGTTAACGAAGTTTACTAGTCTAGATGTAAACTCTAGCTACTCCTCTGTCTCTGAAAAGACTTTCAGTTTTAAGTCATAAATTAAATGAAACAGGTTCATTTAACAGAATGGATCTGTCAGTTGCTGTGTGATTTGACAATGTTGCCCATGATAGATTTTGTAGATTTGGGGAATGAATTGTGCTATTTGAACTGGGGAAAGGAGAGTTTTGAACCTGAATTGGGACAGGAGAGTAAAAATTGCCAATAAAATTAGAATTTTTTACATACGAGATCTTTTTTTTTTTTTTTAGTTGTATACTACAGCAAAATGCAAACTGAAGGAAGCCCCATGCAGCAAAACAAATGTCAACTTCTATTTTATTTTATTTTTTTTTGGTGGGTGTGGCAGAAAGGAAACTTCTTCAGACAAACTCCTATTTTAAATGTATTTAAAAGTAGTTGAAAACCAGGAACTGACAACATTATTGGGCTATTCATATATGGCTTCCTAAAGCCAGGATTCTGTGGGGTGGGGTGTAAAAACATTGCTGCAAAAGTAACCAAAACTTATGTTTAACCTAAAATATAAGAATCTCTTAGAGATGAAAGTGTCTTTTTCAAAAATCATAACAAAGGAAGCCTAGGTACTTAGTTTGAGGAAAAACTGCCCTCAAAGTTTGGATCCCAATCAGTCTTCTCCAAAACTGGTGGTCTTGTCAGCTACTCAGACATCAATCAGAAATCGGCATTTTTGAAAATTCCACCCTAATTTTGCAAGGTTAGGGTGTGGGAAATAAAGACCTCCTAAGAAAGAAAGCAAATCTGGGAGTATGCCACCTTGAGAAAAATATTTGAAAATGCCTACAATTTAGTGTATTTCAGAAGTTTAAGAACAACAACAACAAAAATTAAGTTGCTTTTCAGAAGTGTATACTGAAGTTTGTTTTTATCCTTGGACAGTCCAAGACTTCTGCAGGTGAAATTTAAACTTTTTTGGGTGGGTGCGGGCATCTCCTGGAATGGAAACTCAACATATGAAATAAACTGAATACCAAAATGTGTATTCTTCTTAATGTTTAACATTTCAAGTTTCTGCTGACTCCTTTTTACGTCATGTTTTCTTCACCCCCTGTATGCCCTTTGTGTACTTTTCTTTTTCCTATGTTGTGCTCTTGCTATACTCCTCCACACATGTAGAATATGTATATGCTTCTGTCTATCCATCCCCAGTGCTTCATTGCTGTAAGGCAATTCTTTTTAACTCAGAGTCTCTAAAAACCTTCCCCTAGTTTTCCTTGGCTGCAAAGCTATAAATCGTCCCATGCTCACTGGAAACAACTGTATTTCCAGAGTCTTGAAGCAGAAATCACTTGTGCTGGAGAGTAACGAAGCCTTTTTCCTTCCTTGGTATAATTTGAAATGTCATTTTAATAGACAATTTGGTTAACTTTTTGTTTTCTTCCCTTCTTTAATCCCATGAAGTTAGCAGCTTTTGGCTGCTAAAATCATGTTGGGGTTGGAGAGAGAAGGAGAAGGATAATCAGCATGATGTAGGTGTTTTAAAGATGTTTCATGACCTGCTAGGTTTAACAGGCTAGTACAGTGCTTTCAAGCCAAACACTTTTTTTCCAAGATCAGGCTATAAAATGGGCTTTCTGATAATATGAGACAGTTTGCCTCTTCTCTCTGGATTTGAGGGAGTCTTTCATGGTCCTATGTGAAGGGCGAGACTGAAAAAGGCTACAACTGGGGTTTCTGTGTAATGAAGTCTACCTGGACTATTGTTGAAAAAATCATACTAAAATGCCTAAGGAATTACTACTTAAGACTTAATACATTTTTTTCTCTTCTAACCAGTACTAAAACTCTCACTATTGTTTATAAGCATATCACTTCTATAAACAGAAATTGCTTTGAGTACTTAGAGGTGGCATCTACAGTTGTTAAGGATAGATTTATTTTTTTTGACAGAATCTTACCATCAGTTGAAGAGACTAGGCAGTTTATGGTAACTTTAGTGAGGTTCTGCGAAGTATTATGCTAAATTATACTTCATACAAATACTCTAGTCTAGCTATTTATATTAGTAACTACACTGCCCCATGAGAGTTCTCTATCTTATAGCTAAAGGCATTATAATGGAACTGGAAAGTGACAAATCAGGGTATGTTTCCAGAAAACTAAGCCAGAACATGGATGTGCTGTTTCTGACTAGCACTATATTTTAATTAGGCTCCTATAATTACAAGAAAACATCTTCAATATACCAAGTCCTCTCCCTGATATTAACAGTCATAAGATGCTCCTTCCTGGTAGGAAGACTCTCTCTTTTAAAGTATTAAGGCATATACTCCTGTGGTCTGTCTTTCACTTCCAGTTAGGAGGCTCTCTTATGCGAGGTAGAGTTATAGCCTTTTTCATGTTCTGAAATTACCAACAATAAACTTATTTTTAGTTCTGTCACTGCTTAGTCTAAAAATACTAATTCTGTTGTGATGTTTTTCATATGCCTGATCTTGGCCTGCTAGATACTTAATGAGTTTTGTGTTTCACAGAATCTAACAGCCAGTTGTAATTATCACAAATTAAGATAGCACTTGATTTATTGAAAACAGCTGTTAAACTTCTTTCCATAATAGCTTCTGACTGCTTATCTTGACTTACAACTGGGTAACTGCTATGTGATCCCTCTGAACACATCCATTGTTATGCCACCAAGGAATCTGATGGACCTGTTCGCAAAACTGGCGGTATGTACAACTTCTTCACTACTTGGAATAGTATAGCTGAAGGGAGTGATTTCTGATAATAAATGAAACTGCAAGGAAAAAGTTCAGTAGCAATAACTGTCCCCTTTCCAGAATGAACCTTTTTTGCTCCCAAGGGTATTATTCCTCAGTTTATTGTCATTGTGGTAAAGCTTCATGGTCACTCTTTTTAGTACATTTTGTACCTGTTGAATGGATAAAGAACTTGAGTTTTCAGGGTAACTGCTCTCAGATACTAAATATCTAGCTTTAAGAAAGCTAAGAACTTGCAGATAACATCAGATCTGGCCACTATGGAGAAACGTGCAGCAGAATTGGAAAACAGGTCTGAAATTGGAAGTTACTGGAATGGTTTGTTTTGGTTAAATAGAAACTTTCACAAAAGAACTGAATTCACTTGCTTTTCTAATTGTTGACCTCAGATCATTCACTTAAGTGCAGTTGTGAGTTGATTTCATGATACAAATTCAAAACCAGTTGTGTGGCAACTGTTAAATTCTGAAACAAATTGGCACCTTCGAGGGACTCTGCTTTTTTAGAGTTAAAGTAAGAAAAACCTGATTTCTGCCTCCAAATGAGATTTTAAAATGGATTAAACTTTCCCTGGCTGTTTTTCTGTAGAAATTTTTCAAAACCAGTGTAGACTTGTGCAATTTGAGCCACACATCAGCTTGTTAAATACAGCAATATGATGATTTTTCACCTTCATGAAGACATGAAACTTTCAAATAACCTAAACTTTATTTTTTTTAAACATTTTTAACCCAAACAGGAAACCGCTATTAAATTATTTGACTTGATCTTAAATTTTAGAATTTTTTACCCAAAACCAAGAAAATCAGATGGCCTTTTGAAGCTATTTAAAACTTCTAATATTATTCAGGCTCCCTGCAAACTAAAAACAAACAATGTGTCATGACAAAGCATTGAAATCAATAGGCTGTAGTTATCACTTCTGACCAAAGAGACAAACTTAAAGGCTGCTGGTTTCTAGGTTTAGTTACTTATGTTGGAAACAGTAAAGACTTTTGCTAGGAAGTGCCCATATCTCCATGGAAGCAGACTTGATAATCCTTTCCGATATAGTGTATGTGCGTTTTGAGAAGGAGCAGGCATGATAGTCTCATAGCTGGAGTGAAAGAAGAGGATCATGTTTTAGCACAGTGTTTCTCAAACTGGGCTCGCCGCTTGTGTAGGGAAAGCCCCTGGCGGGCCAGTTTGTTTACCTGCACTGTCCTCAGGTCCGGCCGATCGCGGCTCCCACTTGCAGCAGTTCGCCGCTGCAGGCCAGTGGGAGCCTCTGGAAGCGGCGGCCAGGATGTCCCTCGTCCTGCACCGCTTCCAGCAGCTCCGATTGGCCTGGAGCAGTGAACTGCGGCCAGTGGGAGCTGCGATGGGCCAGACCTGTGGGCAGGGCAGGTAAACAGACCGGCCCGCTGGGGGCTTTCCCTACACAAGCGGCGACCCCAGTTTGAAAAATGCTGTTTTAGCATGTTGCGCGCTGCTCTTCTGGTCATGAACATTACAACTTTTCCTTATGATACCATATGCTATAGTGGGCATATGAAGCCGCTGCATCTACAGAGAAGTTATATCTGCCATGTCATTAATATATTTGGAAGCTGTAGCTGCACTCTTTTGTGTATTCATGGTATTTGGAGATATTTTCCTTATTTGAGGCAAACTACAGAAATACCACTTTTGAATAACGGTGGGGGGTTGAACAATTTACTTAGACTGTCAGACTTACTTCAAGTTAGTTGGGGTACTATATTAGGAAAGTTGTAGTTAGCTAGACTCACTCACACAACCCAAGCATATGAAAAAAATTAACAATTTGAATGTGACCCTTAATAATGGGTAGGTAATGTTAAAAATGAATGAACAGAATTAACACTCAAAATCCATTGGTGGTCAAAATTATTTATTCTTTGTTATATGACCATCCAGAAGACTAGTACAGTTTCTTAACAGAACGTTAATGAAGGAATTTAACTCCCTTTTTTCTCTGTCTCTTTTTTAAAGACTGGTTCTTACTTGCCTCAGACTTACCTAGTTCGTGAAGAAATGGTGGTAACAGAAGAGATAGATAACGTGTCTGATTTGGGCATCTTCATTTACCAGCTTTGTGTAGGAAAAGAGACCTTCAGACTGCAGCGCAGAGATCAGAGAGCAGGTGAGTGTTTCCTACAGTATAGGAAATGTACTACCTCAATAGAGAGGGGAAATAGGAAACCTGAAAACTTCACTCCAGAAACAGGTAGGTGTTAATGCCCCACTAAACAGGCTATTGCTACGTTTACCTATGTTTTTATTTTAATGGGGAACAAAACTACTTTGGAGTTTTTGAGTCTGAAGATTTTCTCCTCCAATGAGACATGGTCTATTACAGGTTACAAAACCCTCATTGATATGCCCAAAAAAGCAGCCTGAACATGAGTTCACTTTCACTCTTTCATTCTAGTCAGAGGTTCTGAGATGATGGAGTATTTGGAATTTGAGAAACTAGCTTACGTATGAATCTTGTTTGCAGCGGTGGGAGGGACATCCAAATTTAACAGTCTAATGTTTAGATAATTGGCCTTCAGATAATAGGGAATTTCTCTTTTTGTTACACTCTGCCAAATTGCAGAATCTAACTATTTTAGATGCTCGTTGTCACAAGTACTGAATGCTTTGAGGAAATCTTAAAAGGAAATCTGAAATACAGATGCCTAGATCTGCATGTGATACCAATTGACTTTCATGCTTTAAATCCTAAACATTTTCATGCAAGATTCAGTTGCAACCAAACTAGAGCACTGCCATCTATTCAGGAATGAATTTGGTATCTAAGTTGTTTGAAGTGGGTCTGAATACACAAATGTGCTGCCAAAGCCCTAATGATACTGGGAGCTTTCTGGTCATCACAGCTCTTTAAAGCACTCAAGGAGGTTTTTAATACTAAACTATACTGTGAGGTACATACAGTAATTCATGTCAGTACCTTCTAGAAATTAAACCTTTGCGTCCTAATATGTAGGGGGTTGGTTAGAGGAAGTTGTTTGCCAAACAATGAACTTGAGATTCTTTTTCCCTGCTCCATTTTACAGTGATCCTCCTGTGTGAAGTGATCTGAAGGAGTATTCCTTCACAGCCTGTTGGTGCTGCTCTGTGTATCTTAAATTTGGAGGTGCTTATCATGGAATATCAGGGTTGGAAGGGACCTCACAAGGTCATCTAGTCCAACCCCCTGCTCCTAGCAGGACCAATCCGTGGGCTTGCCAGGGAGCAAGGGACCCTACTAATAGGTGCTGCTGTTAAGTAACTGGTACAACTCCACCTTGAATCAACATTTATCTTTGTCTTCTTCCTGCTCCAAATCCACCAGGATTTTGTGTATTCCTTTGATATTGGTGCTATTGGGAGAATAAAACTAGAAATAGAAGGATCAGTTGTTTTGTTTCTGCTTCTGTTCTGCTGACAGAAGTAGGAAAGCTTTATATGCAGAAACAGGGGAATCTCTCAGTCCCCCTGAGAAGCTTACAAACGTGCAGGGGAGGATGTTAATTTTAACGCCCTTGGTAGGCACACACTTTTTTTAGTTCAGATGGATGCTTTGTCCCAGTGAGTTGTCGATGCACTGAAGACTTTGCATAGTGGACTGCACTTGGCTAAATACAAAATCAGTTTTCTTTTGCTCTAGTGTATTAACCCTCCATTAGTGTTGCTGACATGCCATACTAATATATTAGCATTGACTGCAGGAGTTCAAATCTGCAATTTGCATGAGTTGCTTGCATGTAGATCTTTTTCTGGAAGTAAGAAAGACCACTTTACTGCGGTATAGTATGTTGCTGTAATTAAGCTGGTTTGCCCTTGCCTTTTAGGGTTTTGTGATTGTACTGTTAAGAGAATTGCTTGGATCTAAAACTCTCCATAGAAAATCCTAGTCTAAAAGATAATGTCTTGTTGTTAATAATGTAGTAAATGCCTCCATGCCCTATATAACCAGGGACACTAAAACTGATGAAAATCAAATGGTATATTCTCATTTTGCAAACACTTCTTTTGGGGCAAGAGAAGAGGAAATAATGGGAGAGACAAGAATCATGTACTTAGTAGACCTTCCATTCAGCTGTTAATTTCCAAATAATTTCTAGGCCTGATATTAGGGATTGAAGACGACATGGTGCCTTTAGTTAATGTCCTGGAATTTTGCAACTCATTTGTTGACACTTCAACCATGTTTTCCCAGGAAGTCTTTTGGGCTTGGGGAACATAGGAGGAGGACAGTAGTGTGTGGCTTGGTTTTGTTGTTCTAGTAAATTTTTTAACTGAGACTCCATAATGCAGGGCAATTTTATACAGAACTTCCCACTGACTTTATAAACCTTCTGCAAAAGCTATTTTAAAATGAGCTAAAATTCAAAGTGAAGGCCAGTCTTCTTGTCAGTTTATCATAACAGCTAGTACTCTGGAGGAGACTTTCATCGGAAACTCTTGTTCTATGTGTTCTGTTAGAAACAGTTTTGTTTGGGTAGTTTAATAGTCAGCTTCTTAGTTTTCAGGAGGTATCTGACATCACTCAGAGCACTCCACTAGAGAGGCTGAATTTGATCAACTATTGCTTTGATTACAGTATTGCTATGTTTCTCTTGTCTAATCTTTTTTCATTAAAACCACATGGGAGAATCAATTTTGCTGTGGTAGGGGTCTGCTGCTGACATGCACTGATAGTGCTCTGTCAAGTTTTTAATGTATTTTATACATTGTTAGCAGAGTGGCAATCAAGGGCACAATCCTATTCCTATCAGTGAGTGGAAGCTTTGCTGTTTATTTCACTGGGACCAGGGTTGGGCCCCAGAGTAGTAATCTCTGCAGTGTTTTGGTGTAAGTGTGTATCTGGCTGAACAAAAAGGGATTGTGTTCTGAACACCCTCTCTGCAGCCACTTCAGAGTTTTCTGAACCCTGGAGGGGAAAGAGGAACCTCAGGAGCTTGGAAGAGTTATAAAGAGCTATGGTTTAGTAGAGGGGCTTATGGCATGACCTTAGTTTAGAGACAACAGCTTATAGTCTGAAGGGCTAAAAGGGTACTAGAAACAAGGAAATTACATTTATTCATAAGAGGTATTTAACACCTGTTTGTTTAGCACTAGTATAGTGTCAACACAGCTCTGAGAATAGTGGTCTCTTTATATTTAATCAGTAGAAACAAGCTTGTGTACAACCGTAGTGACAACTAACTGAATGACCTTACACTACTGTTGACAGACTAAGCTAGTCATAAACTGCTATCTCTTAAGAAATATACAAATACATCTAGCTATCTGTAAAGAACACAATCTTGTAGCTTGCTAATTTGCATTTTTCTTCCAGGTCTCCAGAAGCGCTCAGCTGAGAACTGTCATACAATCAGACACTTTGAAAACTCTTTTGTGGTTGAAACAAAGTTCTGTCAACAGTGAAAGACACTGGATGGAAAGTGACTATTTCACATCTTCATTAAAAAGTCTGAGCTTTACAGTTTGACTTCTAAATTTAAAATGTGCAGTGATAATCAAAAGCCTTATTATGCATCTCCTGTGTATTGCTTGTGTTACAAAACACACAATCACCATTTCAGCTTTCTTTTGATCCTTGGTATAACAGACTATTTTTAGTTGTCTTACATAAAACTGAAATTTGAGACCTTTAGAAGAAATGTGTTATCAACTTATCCATTGAATGTGTCTGACTTAGAATTTTTCTGGGAAAGGCAGAAAAAATTATATATAATGTTAATTGATTCCTTGATCGGAATTACTCCTGTGGGAATTCTATACCACTGTGGATGCACAGAATTTGTCCCTGTGGATTTGATCGTTTCCCCGCAGAAAAATGGCTTTCTGACGGGGAAGCAAAAGGAAGCTACAAAAGTGATCATGCGACCCTCCCCAGCAGTACATTTTTGGGTGCCTAGGACAGCCAGCAGAGAGGTAAATCACTGTGAGGCAGGACTGGAGAAGACACAGCTGATGATTCCTACCCTGCACCAGTCTCAGCTGCTAGTCCTGGCTGGGCAGGGGAGGATTGGACTTCCTCTTCCCTTGCATGGCATCTGGGGCTGGGTCAGATCCACTCCCAGATTTCTCTGCTGGCTGTAGGAAGCTAAACACTCTTCCTGCACCCATCGCTCCTCAGCTGCAGGGATCACTGTACAGGGAGTTGCTCCCCCATCCATCCACCCCTGTGCATTCAGGGCCACTCACACCAAGACGATCCCACCAAGCCTCACCCTTCCCCCCCGCCCCCCTCCCCAACATGCCCCATTCCTGCTGCACCTGGATCCCCACCCTACCAAGCCCCAGCCAGCTGCTCCTGGCTTGCAAACCCACTAAGCCCCCTCCCCCAGCATCTGGACTCCCACACACATCCAGACCTCCTGCTGAGCTCTGTCTCCTCACACTAGGACCCCCCTCTGCTGAGCCCCAACCACGTTCACCTGGACCGCCCTGCAGAGTCCATTACTGTTGCACCCAGAACCCCCCAACAAATCCCTGTGCATCCAGATCCCCCTGCACTTGGATCCCCCACTGAGCCACCTGCACTCAAATTGCCCCACTTTGAACCCACAACTGGATTCCATCCATGCTTGGATCCTACCTTGCTGAGCCTGCCTGCCCACACCTGGTGCATGGAGGGGCAGGGCTCTGGGATGTTTCTCGAGCAGGCCTGCTCCTTGCGCTGTCAGGGTTGGGTGCAGCCTCATTACTGAGTCTGTGTCCCAGGAGGGGGGAGCTGCACAGTGATCTCTCACCTCTGTGCAGCCAGTGGCCTGTGCTTCCTGATGCCATGCTCCACATTTATTTGACAAAACTTGCAGAATTTTAAATTGTTCTTTAAATTTTTTGGCCCAGAATGCCCTCAAGAGTAGCCGGAATCAGTTCGTATACACCTTTTGATTTTCACAGAACGATTAAATTAATGCATTAGTAATCTGTGGTTTGCACATTTAGTGTAGTTCTGTAGAGTTGATCTGCACTCAGTTTTCTGGTTTAAAAAAAAAAAAAACACGACAAAAAAAACCTTTCAACATTTATTGTTAAAGGTTTTGTTTTAACTTCCAGGTGTAAAGCATGTAAAATCTAACCTCAGTGATTATAAACTTCTAACATTGCTTTTTTCATTTCGTGCAATTACTGTATTGAACTTTGTATGTATATTTGGAACCTTCCCTAAGTTTACATTTAAATTCTTTATACTTTTGTTTGATTTTTTTTTTTGTGGTATTTAGTTGTCATAGATTTAGTTGCTGTTAATCTCTAAAGTTAGTGTCAGTATTTTGGTTATAAATTGGTTTATCTTGTAACTGCTTGTTTCATTAAACCTCTCTTGATATGGCCCACTTGTGGATGTGACTGTAGCTGTAAATTTAACAACTTTGGCCTGTACAACAAACTTTTTAGATCAGAACTTTTTATGAGCAAGTAGCATTATTACTGCAGTGGGAGTATTGTTCCTTGTTGAGAACTGCAGTATAAAGATGGCAAAGAGTTGCTAGAGTGCTGCAGATTCAAAACTTGAGTCTGTTTTAATAAGGGACTTTATATTGGCATTATTCCTGCAACCTTATAATAAATGTTTCTCTAGAACTATGGTGTTGGTCTTAATTGACACTTAAAGTGGTGGCTGGGTATACCCTAATGAATGGGGGTGGGAGGAGTGGATTTAGTGTACTGTCATAGCATATTTCTAAAAAAAATGGTAAATAGAGATGCAGCCTTATGAAGGAAATGCTCCTATATCTGCCTGATCATTCTTGTTCCTCTAATGTACTAGTGGGTATCTAAACTCAATGTGGAAGTTTCCAGCTCTTTACCAGTTGTTTTTCCCCTTAAAGGTGCTAGCTTTTGTTTTGTTTTTGGAGGATGTGGGGGAAGAGGGCTTCTCATTGTGTTCTTTGTGAGTGTCCTGCAATTCGGTAGTGAAGAAAACTTTTGGACTGTGAGCTGCAATTGACAGCTCCAGTGCAACTAAAACCATAAAAATCCTTTCACAAGGCTCTTCGAGAGCAGGATTAATAAAGATAACTTTGTTTTTTTAATTTTTGTTGGTACATTGAGACAAAGTAATATTCAGTAATTAACTTCCACACTCCTCAACCAGACAATGCAGATATTACTGAGGTTAACAGCACTGTAAATGAGTACTGATGATGATCATGTAGACTTTGTGGCTTCGCTTTGAATTGAGGTGTGTGCACACGCTGAAGTGTCTAAAATAAAAAGCTCACTTAACTGTTGTTGCAGAATTTCATTTTTATATTGTAAATAGAAAATTTTGCTAGCAGTTGAGCGTGAGGAACAGCATGACATCCCTGAGTTTTTACCTTAAGTTTAAGAAAACCCAAAACTATAAATGAGGTTACATGTGCCACAACATATGACACTGCTATACAGAAATAGGTAAGAGCCACTTGACAGTGGCTTTGTAACCAGTCACTGTCCCTGTCACTCAATCCTGGTGTTGACTTCTTTAGAAAAAAATGTACCAACACAGGTTAATGTAGCACACCTCTATAAAACTTACATTTCACTTTGTTTGGAAAATGAAATGGTTACCATTCTGCAGACAGAACTGGGATTCAGGAAATCATTCTAGCTAAATGAGTGTTCTGTCAGAAGAGCTGGGAAGCAATTGGTGGTTCCAGAATGCTGCTTATTTTTTCTTTTTCTTTTCTTTTCTTTTTTTTTTTGACAGGATGCATGTTGTAGCCATATCAGCAGAATTTAACAGCTGCTTAAGCAATGGGATAAACTGATACTCGGGAAGAGGGGGATAACTTTCTGCAGTGACAGTATATGCATTGTGCAGACTTACCCAACAAGTTCCATGGAGCTGGTGATAATGGTCCTATCACGGGGTGGTGAAAAGGGGCAGTGTGACTTTGCCCAGATTGACACGCCCAGAGCTGAGAGTATGAATCACTGTCTCTGTAAGCAGAGGCTATGCTACAGACTCACAGCTCTCTTCTGAAGGTGTTAGGGCTTCTCTTCATATTCTATAGGGAGGAGCATGTGGCCCTGTATGGCTCTAATATTCAGTAAAGCACGGAAGCATTGTAAGTTTTAAGCACATGCTTCAAAGTACTTTTGAATAGAGAGAGAAGGTCATGCTCATACTTCAAGCCCAAGCTTTGCTAAAGTGGGGAAGAAGTCTGACTGTGTAGGATAGAGTCAAAAGAAGGGCATTCTGTTTGTCCTTAGCCCAGACTTTCTAGGGGAAGTCACTCCATCTCTCCCTTGATTTTTCCTCATGAGTAATACCTCAGAAGATGGATTGTTTTAATTTGTTTTGACACGCTTGTGTGGAAGGACTTAGAATGTTTAATACCAGTCGAGTGGTTACACAGCGCTTAAGTCTCGTCTTGCTCTCTGATCAAGATCTTGGCGAAAGAGCAATCTACTACTCTGCGTTTCTAAGGACATTTCCAATAACCCCCTTTTTCCCAACTGGGCTTTAAGCAACACTGAAACCCACAGCTGTTGTACAATGCTAGCACTGAATCCATTAGACGTGTCACCTAACATAGAATGCATAGCAAGGATAATAGAGCAGATGAGTGCCTCAAAATACCCAGGCAGCTAAAACTTCCTCACTCTTTGAATGGAACTACCTACAGATCTAGGCAGACTTTTTTGCTTTGTTTTGGGCTGCCAGCTTGCAACGCATGCAGTGCAGCAGATGGTGCTGATAGTCCTCTGCAGCCAAGTTTCTGGATTATCTAACCCTTTTTCGTTTTGTAGGATCAATTGACATTTCAGCTGTGCACTTCAAAATGACGCTGGAGCTTATCCTAATGTTTAACAACTCTTGCCCATTTTGTATTAATTGACAGGTATAAGAATGGGAGGGTCAGGCTCTAAGGCCTGGATTCACAAAGGGAATTTAATGCCTGACTGTCCCTTGAGATGCCTCAATTCAGCATCAAGCCACTGCCATTCACAAAACCGCAGCTCAGCTGCTAGCTAACCCTGTAGGCACCTTAAGCACCTAATTTTCCATTGGTAAAATCCCCTAGGCACTTCAATTTCTGGTACTGGGCAGGTACAAAGCCACCTAAGAGGAATGCCTAGTTTGTGAATTCCCCCTAACTTCCCCTGTGAGGCCTGATCTGGTAGGTGTACTCAGAGCCCACCTAGCCCCTCCCCCAAAAGACAGGAGGGCACGTGGCCTCCTTATTACCAACAACTCAAGCGGTTAGAGCACTCTCCTGTTGAACTGTTCCACTTTATGTGAAATACTTAAAATAAACACTGGGCCAGAGAGAGAGAGACTGACTATACCCAGTGGGTAGTGGGAAACCTGGATTGAAGTCCCTGCTCTGAATAGGGCAGAGGAGGGATTTGAAGCTGGGTCTCCTACATCCTGAGTGAATGTTCGAACTACTGGGCATAAGGTACTGGCAGCACCTCAGTTTTCTTGAGAAGACTGACCTTGAATAAGGCTCCTAACTCCAGGAGAGGATTGACTGCTAGGCATCCCAAGTGACTATAGGTTTCTAACACTCTTCGAGCCATGGGCTTAAGGCACTTCCTGCTGGCTAGTTGTGATTTCTCAGGCATCTTGCTCGCTTTTGGGAATCCTTGTTTTAGGTACCAGTGATCCCCTTGCATTGTACCAAGAGCTTGGGCACCTAGCCTGGGGTTCAGAGTGTCAGTGTGGGTGAGTTAATATCTTCTATTGGACCAATTTCTGCTAGTGAAAGAAGCTTTCAAGCTACACAGACCTCTTCTTTAGGTCTGGGCTTGTGTAGAAAAGCTCCACAGCTTGAAACTTGTCTCTCTCACAAGCAGAAGTTGGTCCAATAAAAGATATTACCTCACCCCCTTTGTCTCTCTGATCTCCTGGGACCAACACAGCTATACCGCTGCAAATAACTGGGAATTGTCAGTTCCACTAGGTGACACAAAGCTTAAAAGTTAGGCACTGAAATGTTAAATTGTCTTTGTCTATCTCCAGTCTCCATCTGCTTACTCTGTCTCCTATAAACCTTCTCTCAGGATTTCTTGTTTGCAACCAATGCATCAGTTTTGCTTTACTTTAATGCAGGGCTTCTCAAACGGGTCGGGACCCCTCAGGGAGACATGAGGTTATTACCTTGGGGGGGTCGCTATCTGTCAACCGCCACCCCAAACCGCACTTTGCCTCCAGCATTTATAATGGTGTTAAATATATTAAAAAGTGTTTTTAATTTATAAGGAAGGTTGCATTCAGAGGTTTGCTATATGAAAGGGGTCACCAGTAAAAAAAAAAAAAAAAGTTTAAGATCCACTGCTTTAAAGTGTTCACTAAACTTTTATGTTGTAGTAAGTAAACATTTGACCAGTAGATGGCTCTTTAAGCTAATTTTTGTATTTGTTGAAGTTTACTACTAAAATAACTTAGTGAAAGTAATTGTCTATTTTTATGTACTTTAAGGTTTCCCAAACCTCAAGTACTTTATGTAATGTCTCAGTGCAGACATTCTGTTTTACAAACCATCTTACAGTGGTTCTCAAACTTTTTTTTACTAGTGACCCCTTTCACATAGCAAGCCTCTGAGTGTGACCCACCCCCCCTTATAAATGATAACACTTTTTTATATATTTAACACCATTATCAATGCTGGAGCCAAAGCGGGGTTTGGGGTGGAGGCTCACAGCTCGCGCCACCCCATGTAATAACCTTGCGACCCCCTGAGGGGTCCCAACCCCCAGTTTGAGAACCCCATGCAAAATAAAACATAGCATCCCTATCTATATATTGAAAGTATAGTGATTTCTCATAATACAAACCGTTTGATACACTGTTTTGGTTTTTAAAAGAAAACTGCTTGTATCTGAAATTTATAGAGTGTTTTAGCAAGCATCTCATTATCATATATGACTTTTATCCCTATTAAAGAATACTTTGTAGAGTGAATGTAAACTGCAACGTAACTCCTTTTTAAAAAACTTAACTGGCTGAGACCATTCTTCAAAAATCAGTGTAGTAAGTGAAGCTTGTAACTGAAATGAAAACTCTACTCCTTGTCACAGTCATCATTTTATATTGTAGGTCTGTGTCCACCAAAACATCTGCTGTCAGTGGGAAACCACTGCCCAGGGGATAGGCTGGGATACTTACTTGTTGGCAAGTTGTCTTGATGCTAATATGCAGGCGACATGCCTGACCCCTTAAAAATATCTTCAACTAGTGCTAAGTTTTGAAAATCCATGTGCAAACGGGAGGAAAATGTTATGAAATTGCCAAGAAAACTACCTCGTGCTCATAAATCCCATGTAGTAGATGACTCATGATCTCAAAACCTACTTTTGCACTATTATGTGTATACTAAAGGAAAGAAAGCTGCTGCTCATGGCAAGCTTAAAATAGTTTATGTAGCTGAGGCACTGCTGACCTTTGCAGCAGCCTCTAATAAGTCTCCACTTAACAGCTACTTGTAAATGGCCAGATCAGGCATGTGCTGTTAGTAGTATTTGTTAAAGCTATATGTGTGAATCTGTATCCTCATCAGAGTTAAGGTGTTAACCTCATTACCGTGTAGGTCACTGTGGGGGGTTACAGATACCATAAACTTTGGAGAGCTAAAACCCATCAGATGCATTGGTTTTTTTTCACTCCATGCATCTGATGAAGTGGGTTTTAGCCACAAAAGCTTATGCCCAAATAAATTTGTTAGTCTCCAAGGTGCCATAGGACTCCTCGTTGTTTTTGCTGATACAGACTAACACAGCTACCACTCTGAAACCTGTCAAAATTATCATATTTTTAAAAAGTAAACTGCCTTGGCAAAGGAAAATTGATGAATCCATGCTACCTCTGTGATGAGATAGAAACTGAACACATGTTGCAAGAGAGTGTGGTCTAACTCCTGTAGCCAAGAACAATGTGAGGACAACAAAAATCAGTGACCTTGACAAGTGAGTAATGTATAGCAAGGGGAAGATCAAAGTGGCTGATGAAATGCTAGGTAGGGGAACATCGCTGAGATAATGGGAGTGACAATAGTCCTTGCATAGGGGACAGCCTGGCCTTTACTCAGCATGCTATTCCTGATAAAATACCTTTGGCAGAAATGGTGAAGTAACTTTACCCTGATAGGATAATGAATTCAAGGAACTGAGACTTGTTCATAAGCAGGTTGAGTGAAGGATAGGGAGAATTCTTAAACTTATTGTTGCTTACATGTTAACTAATGGGCTAAAAGCCTAGTCTAGACAAAAGGTTGTAATTAGTTGGCCAAGTTAAACCCTATGGCAGGGATTGGCAACCTTTGGCATGCAGTCTGCCAGGGTAAGCACCCTGGCGGGCCAAGCCAGTTTGTTTAGCTGCCACATCCGCAGGTTTGGCCGATTGCGGCTCCCACTGGCCGTGGTTCACTGCTCCAGGCCAATGGAAGCTGCTGGAAGCGGCGTGGGCCGAGGTATGTGCTGGCCACAGCTTTCCGCAGCCCCCATTGGCCCGGAGTGGTGAACGGCGGCCAGCGGGAACTGCAATCGGCCAAACCTGTGGACGCAGCAGATAAACAAACCGGCCCGCCAGGGTACTTACGCTGGTGGGTCGTGGGCCAAAGGTTGCCAATCCCTGCCCTATAGCCTTGTCTTCACTCAGTAAAATAAGGTGTGTCCTTAACTCAAGGTAAAACCCTCATGAAGATAAAGCAGTAATTTTCACGAGTTAGCAAATCAAGTTTAAACCATAGACTCCCCCATAGTCTTTAATTCAACCTGCTAATGTGTTTAAACTACAAACCCCTATGTCTTCACTAGGATTTTGCCTTGAGTTAATTAACTGTTTTTTTTCCCTAGTGAAGACACAGACTGGGGGACGGGGGGAAGTCTAGAGTTTACCTTGCCCAGCTAACACTTTAATAGATTTAAAATTTTTATTAAAACTAATGTAAAAATTATATAATACACAGATTAAGAAAAGAGTGTCTGTTCATCTGGGTATAGTGCCTACAACTGCCTTGTCTACACTAGGAAGTTAACATTTTAAAAACACAACATTTTTCCTAGTGAAGATGAGGCCAATATGGCCAAAGGGGACTTAATTTTTGAGATGCAATATTTTATTTGCTTTTCTTTGTGATTAAGCAAAGGGTGTCTAACCTCACTGGGCTTTGCAGAGTATTCTGATAAGGTACATTATGCCAAGAATTTGTTCTGTTTTACCACCATTCTCTCTCTCTTTTTAATAAATGTTGTTTTAATCAAGACAACTGTCACACTGGATAATTTCACACAGATCGCCTCTGAAAGAGATGAAAATTCCTCACCTGCAAGTGGCAGCCTCGTTAAAGAAATTATTTTCATCATAATTAAGCTTAAGATCAAAGATCAAGTATTCTGTAAGAGAGAGAGGTTGTTTGGAAAGGTGTTTAAGAGGAACTAGCTGAAGTTATGAAACTCGGGCATGTTATTGTTTTAAAGTAAAGACTCTATATTCTGGTTCAAACCACTAACAGAGTATGCTCAAAAGATAAAAATGGGCTAACTTATATACAATGTACATCAAAAAAAAAAAAATCAGTGAGTAAAAGACATTGCAGAATGTGCCAGGGAAGTGCTAGAAAGTCAGGCTTAGTTAATAACAGTATCTGGAACATTGTTTTGAACCGAGGAGAGTAATGTTACAATTCTGGGTTAAGATAAGACTTACTTGAATAAGCTTTCACTCGGGTAGTATCTCAATATAATCACCTCATGTTTAACTAGTATCACTTCCATGTCTTTAGCCTACCAAGAGAAAAGCGATACTTGGTTTTACTTGCAAATGTGGATGTTTTATGAGCAGGACAATTGCACCCTCAGGAACCAATCAAGGATGGGTCCTCATTGCATTAGACACTGCACAAACCTATAGAAATCACAACCCCTGGCCCAAGGAGCTTACAATCTACTTTGTTTATTAAAATACTGTTGTTTTTTTTAAAATGAGCTGCAAAGTGAATAATATAGGTTTGTTCTTTTTTTGCTGCTTTATGCTTTAAGGAAGTATTTCTTCACACAATACACAGTCAACTGGCGGAACATGTTGCCAGGGGCTGTTGTGAAGACCAAAAGTATAACAGGGTTCAAAAAAGAATTAGGTAAGTTCATGGAGGATAGGTCCATCAATGGCTATTAGCTGAGATGGTAAAGGATGCAACTCCATGCTCTGGGTATTCCTAATCCTTTTACTGCCAGAAGCTGGGACTGGACAGCGGGATGGATCATGTGATAACGGCCCTGTTCTGTTCATTCTCTCTGAAGCATCTGGCACTGGCTACTTTCGGAAGACAGGATACTCAGCTGGATGAACCATTGGTCTGACCTAACAGAGCTATTCTTATGCTCTTATGGCAGACACAGGAGGATTGAAAAGATTTTTTTTCCTCCAAAAAATATGTTTCTGCTGATTATTTTAAATTATCCTGTTTTTTTTTTCCCTGGAAGACAATATGAATGACTGGACAGCTAGTAGGATTATTATGACCAAACTTCTACACAAGTGAAATGCAATCAAACTGAGAGCAGGAGCGATTTTGATTAAGATTGTTTAAAACTCTTAGGGAATGTAACAGGGTGGCACCTGTCTCTTTAAAAGGCTGTCTGAGGATTTTGCTATTCAGAACTGTCATGGTATAAACCCCACTCTGAACCTTAGCATCCAAAAGATGGAGTACCAGCATGAATTCCTCTAAGCTTAATTACCAGCTTAGAACCTGTAGCACTGCCACCAACCAGGAATTCCAGTGCCTGGTACACTCTGGTCCCCCCAAAAACCTTGCCCAGGGACCCCCAAGACCCAGATCCTCTGGATCTTAACACAAGGAAAGTAAACCCTTTCCCTCACCATTGCCTCTCCCAGGCTTCCCCTCCCTGGGTTACCCTGGAAGATCACTGTGATTCAAACTCCTTGAATCTTAACACAGAGAGGAAGATGCACCTTCCCCTCCCAGATGCTTCCTGAGAGAAAGTAATCCTAACACAGAGAGAAATTAGCCTCTCTCTCCCCCTTCCCTCCTTTCTCCCCACCAATTCCCTGGTGAATCCAGACCCAGTCCCCTGGGGTCTCACCAGAATAAAAAAGAAACAATCAGGTTCTTAAACAAGAAAAACTTTTAATTAAAGAAAGAACAAAGGTAAAAATTATCTTTTTAAATTTAAGATGGAATATGTACAGGGTCTTTCAGCTATAGACACTGGGAATACCCTCCCAGCCTAAGTATACAAGTACAAATTAAAATCTTTTCAGCCAAATACACATTTGCAAATAAAGAAAACAACCATAAGCCTAACTCGCTTTATCTACCTAGTACTCACTATTCTGACCTTATAAGAGCCTGTATCAGAGAGATTGGAGAGAAACCTGGTTGCCCATCTGAGCCCCCAGAGTGAACAACCACCAAAATCTAACAGCACACACACAAACTTCCCTCTCTCAGGATTTGAAAGTATCCTGTCCCCTGATTGGTCCTCTGGTCAGGTGACAGCCAGGCTCACTGAACTTAACTCTTTACAGGCAAAAGAGAAATGAAGTACTTCTGTTCTATTAACCCTTGACTATCTGTTTATGACGAGAACCTAAGAAGCATCCAGCACCAGACACTCTCTCTCTTTGAGACCAAGCAGCTGGGTTGGCTTTTAAAAGAAGAGGTAGCTCCAGCCCAGTCAAAGTAAAAGGAAATAAAATGTATTAATTTTCCTACCATGGAGTAAGGGACCAAACACAAGAACACACAGCAAAAGTTACCATAAATAATGGCAGAAGGGTCTTAGCCTATGTATTAGGCTCAGTAATCAGCTCTGAATTAGAGCCTCCCTACCTAGCCTACATTCTCCTGCGGTTTCTGGTTTGCTACTTTTTAAACTGATTCCCATTTGCTAACCTGCTGCAGCTGTGCTTCCAGCAGGGCTTGGGGAATCTGACTCTTCCAGTTGTTCATAACCATGGGCTGTCACCAATTTTAACTTTTGCATAGGCGTATGCAGTTGCCTATTTGTCCTTTTCACCGATTTTTCTAGGAAGGATAAAAAGAAAGAACCTTGCAGTCATTAACAAGGGGAAGTACTACCTTTCATATCACAATCACTCATGCCACCCAGCACAAGGAAACCCAGAACACAAACAAAAGCAGAATTACAAAGGGGAAAAAAAACCCCAGCAAGTCTTTTAAGGAGACAGAGCACCCTGTCACAGGGCTGAATTATCATTGCTGCTGAGATGAGCTTAGTGGGCCTGAGAAGGGCAGAGTCAAAGGTGTCTTTCTGTTACGTTTGCATCTACTAGGAGTGTTCTGTACATGATCTATACAGAACTTAACCTGCTGTGGAATCCAGTATTAGGGACCTAATGCTAGCAATAACTGAAATGTTAAGTCTAGCCAAAATAATTAAATTATATGTAAATATAATTATTAAATTCAAATTAGCATCTAATGTGTATCTATTCTTGACACTACTTAGACAATGTTAATGAGTGTGCTTCCTGTCTGAGTCAAATAACACAACTGCCATGTTACTGTTTTGTCTCAAAAGGAAGTTATTCTGATATAATCTACCCTATCTTTGCCTCATCATATCTTCTATCCTTAAAATACCTTTCATACTTACTTTTTTGTGTGTCAAAATAATAACATACTAACAAAGGCATGAGGATTACTATCCAAGAATTTCTTAGTCTAACTATGAATTTAAAACATTTGTTATAAGATTTTCTAGAGACAAATTAGAAGTTGTTCCATCTTAAGGCTTGTCTGCAGATGAAGTTGTTCTTGATTAAGTCTGTGTGTGGACACCCTTATTCTGGAATGAGAATGCCTTGATCCTGTTTAGCTTAACTCCCTTTCAAAGTGGAAACACTTATTCTGGAGTAAGGCTGGCCACACATGGAGTTAATCAGGAACAACTCCATGTGTGAACAAGCTCTTAGTTTGTTTTTGACTACCATAAGCCTCTCATTTGTCTCTCTCATTGGAAGGAGGCAACGTCACTGACAACACTCCAGTTGTACTCTTTCACACAGGTAAGTAATTTAGTACTACCATTGCCAAGTACAGACTCAAAGAATACAAACCAACTTTTAATATCCTAGTTTCTCAAACACTTCCATTTTGGAAATCTAGCCTTCCCCCAAGGAAGAAGTCAAGGGGAAGTAGGAGTCTCCATCCAGGGAGTTCCACTTTTAACAGCAGAATGACTTTCATGCCTGTAACGTGCTCATCTCACAGATTATGTAAATATTCCTGACAGTTAACTTCTCTTCCTCCTCACCAAGTGCTAATTAAAAAAGGGGAATGAACCTCCTTACACTATGTAAATGATAGCATTTTCATGCTTGTGATTCAAACTAGAATTCTCAGCCCCTTGCAGCCATGACACAACTATTGAAATGAACACCTCTCTCTTTGAGCTGATACTGCACTACAATGCTCTGTTGCACTGCTGCTCTCCTTTACATCCTCCAGTCCCTGCTACTCTTTTCACCACTACAATATATGATCGTTGTTGACTTTTGAATGCAACGACTGCCACATGATTCATAGGATGGATTTCTAGACAGTTTCTAACAACAAGTGAAAATCCTTGGGCCCTGTTTGGAAATATGTTTCATCTGGAAAACTTTTGTTGGGATGGAGGTGGTAGCTTTGTAGAATTGTTCTTGCATATATCCTTATATGCTAACCGGTGTGTCTCATACTCTGATGAACAGTGAGTTCGAAGCATGTATCATTGAACACTACAATTAGATACGTGCACTCTAGTGTCCATCAACATTTCACCAACTTTTGTCTTGTGTTTAGACATTTTTTACTTGTTCAACTCGTGTTTTCTTCTGCCTTTCTTTCTAATGTATTGTCTAGGTATTTGTTTTATTTCACATACCAGGATATTTCATGGGGTTTAGGTTTGCCTACTGACATTGATGGGAGTGGAATGGATTAGATCTCCAAGCTCTTTACATGATGCAAATGTAGGTCCTTGATCCTGTATTTGGGTCTATGCGGGGCAAGGGTCTATCTGAGCAAATCCGAATGCAGGATCAGAATCCCCATGCAGTGTCACAAATGGAACAGCATTTTATGATAAGGTTTTTGAATACAAATCTATACTGTTTGTTGTCTACTGCTACAGGGTGTAGTCCCTTTTCAGAAGTCAGACTATTTATTATACATCTGGGTCTCTTTAAAGGGCTTTTCTCCAATGGCTATAGGCACTTCTGCAACTTAAAAAGTAGGGACAAAAATCAAACCAATCCTGTCCTTATGAAAACCTGTCTATGGGAAAAACTCCCATGCTGATTTTTATAATGTGCTTTATAAACTTTAAGAAGAAAAATAAAAGTGAATGGAATCCTTTGTGAAATAGCCCACTCGATCTCAGTTCAGCAGAAGTATATGACACTCCCTCATCCTGTGTTTGTACTAATTTCCAATTATATCCTTCTATGGAAGTAGTTAATCCTTTGGCTTTTACTGTAGCTCAATGTAATTCACTTCAATAATATATAAATCCTCTAAGAATAATCCTAACTTAATAGAATCATAGACAGTAGGTCCAGAAAAAAAGAAAACATGAGCTAGTCAGGCTGACCTTCAGCCTGAGACCAGAAAAAAACCCAGTCGTCTCATAGAGGTGATCGCTAACCAAAATTTTACTGGAAATTGTGGAGATATTTTTAAATGGTTAATTAAGACAGGGGCCTGCTTTTTGGAAGTGAGGCCCTTAGTTTTAGGGTGCGTGGTAATCGCCTCATCTCACTTGACAGCACTGCTATTTGCATACAGGTGCTTGATATTCTGCAAGTTAAAAATAAAAAAGTGTTAAACCACAATGTGCAGACTTTTATGAAATGGAGTCCTAAAGCCTATGTCGCTTTAATCTAAGGACGAGGTTTTCAGAGGTCAGCATCATGAGCATTTCTGTAAAAAGCAACGTGGTGGAGTATGCATATAAAATACACTGTCAGGCCTTGAGTGTGCTGACACCTCTTTTTTTCTTTTTTTTTTAACGATGTCCATTAACTATTTTCAACTACGAGAGTTTCTAAAATGAAAAGCATCATGCTGAACATATCCAGGTTGGGGCAAATAAGACCTCATGCACGTTTGCAATGATTGACCTATAGCCAAGATAAATACAGCTCCCTTTGTGCTGGCCCGGCACAGCAGTTGCATCCTGAGAGTTTTGACTATGACAATAAGTAGGAGACAAAAGGGTCAAACAAGGGTCAATGCTGCAAAGGTGCTAAGCAATGATTCAGCAAAGCACTTAAAAATGAGAGTAATTCTAGTGAAGTCAATAGGGACTATGATCATATATAATAAACTGCTCCACAGGTTATTAGTAGGGTTAGAACCTAAATCTACTGATGTGTTTAACATTCAATATGCTTATTTCATATGCCTACAGTCCCATTGACTTCAATGGAACTACTCACATGTTTAAGGGTTTGCTGGATCAGCACTAGAGTACTCAGCACTTTGCAGGATCAAGCTCTCGTGGAGACCATAGTGATGAGAAAAATGGGAAACCCATAGATAGATTTGATGGGAGATTCCTTTCATTAAGTTACCAAGACCAGGTTGAGCTGATCAAAAGATTTTTGAATTTAAAGGGTTTTTGCTGAAAAAAAGACCTTTTATTCAAACTCAGACATTTTCATGAAACTATTGTTCAAAATTTGTCTATTTTAAAAACGGACTCTTTCCTCTTCTGTTTTCCTCCCTCCCATTCAGCACTAAATTGGGGGAAAATATTCTAGACTGGAAATTTCCTATAAAAATCTTCGCAAATGTTGAATAAATGAAAATCATCCTTTTGCAGAGCAAAACTGACTTTGAAATTTGTAGTGAAGAATGTTTTCCCTTTTTCAGCCAGCTCTCCTTAAAGGTGAGCTACAAAGGCAAGAAACAATGATTTGTGCCTATCCTTTTGTTTTGTTATGATGAAGTAGGGACCTGAAACCTTCTTCCCCTCCTTTTTTTAATTTTTATTTTTTTATTTTATTTTTAAGGAAGTTTGGTGTAGGATTGCCAGGTGTCAGGTTTTCAGCCAGAATGCCCTGTCAAAAAGGGATGCTGGCAGTTCCGGTCAGCACTGCTGACCAGGCTGTTAAAAGTCTGGTTGACAGTGCAGTGGGGCTAAGGCAGGCTCCCTGCCTGCCTTGGCTCCGTGCAGTTACTGGAAGTGGCCGGCATGTCCCTGCAGCCTCTAGGCACGGGGACAATCAAAGAAGCTCTATGCATTGCTCCTGCCCTTAGTGCCTGCTGCACAGCTTCCATTGGCTGGGAATTATGGCCAATGAGAGCTACAGGGGCGGTGCCTGCAGGCCTGGGCAGTGCGCACCGTGCAGAGCCACCTGGCTGCACCTCCACCTAGGGGATATATATGCCTCCTGCTTCCAGGAGCAGCGTGGAGCCAGGGCAGGCAAGCAGCCTGCCTTAGCCCTGCTGTATCACTAACTGGGAGCTGTCTGAGGTAAGAGCTGCCCAACCAGAGCCCGTACCGTAAATTCCCTGCCCCAGGTCAGAACTCTCTCCTGCACCCTAACTGCCTCCTAGAGCCTGCACCCCCACCCCAATCCCCAGTCCTAGGTCAGAACACTCTTCCATACCCTGAACCCCTCATTTCTATCCCCACCCAAGAGCCCACACCCCCAGTTGGAGCCCTGACCCCCTCCTGCCTTCTGACCCCCTCCTGCATTCCAACCCTTTGCCCCAGCCCAGTGAAAGTGAGTGAGGATGGAGGAGAGCGAGTGACTGAGGGAGTGGGGCTGCAGTGAATGGGGGTGGAGCCTCAGAGAAGGAGTGGAGAAGGAGGTGAGGCAAGAGTGTTCGGTTTTGTGCAATTAGAAAGTTGGGAACCCTAGTTTGGTGCCATGTTTCCAAGAAGTCCTTTGACCTCTGCTTGCCCTGGCCCTCTTTCTCCCTCCTCAGTTCTGCAATGTGAATGGGGGAATACACACAAGTTATTGAGGGAGAAAGTGCTTGATGATTGCTATGGTGGTACTTTATGTCTGCTGAGGCTGGGGGTTATGTTGATTCAGGGATCTCTCCATGGAGGGACTGCCTCTCTGTGCTGTTCTGCAGGCTCTTGGCAAGCACCCTGCTTCCAAAAAGGTGTCAGTGTGTTTAGAAACAAACACTGTTTCCCTTTCTCTTCAGCTGTGGCTTTTCTGACAACTTTCCAGACAAACAATACCAGTAGTTCAACTGCATCGACTTCTGCTTTAGCAACTGTTACAAATGGGTTTATGCACAGATACAGCCAGGAAGTGGGAGGGTTATTAGGGGTCTGTCTTGTAGGTCTAGTGGCTTAGTGACATAATTGCTTCATCACATGCTCCAATGGCTGCTTCCTCATCTGGGGAACACTCTGCCATTTTACACCCTGCCATGTCATGGCCATAACTGCAAAACAGTCACGTGCAGCACGCAGTCACTGCGGTCAGATATAGACCTCTGCTTCCTCTTAAGTGACTGATATAGCTACAGTACCTCACTCTTACCAGCAAAAGGGAACTTCTTGACTTTCTTGGACTATAGATTCCAGGAAAATCTCTTAGTGGCTTCTCTGAGGACTATTCTTAGGACATTCCCATTCTGCAGCTAATTCCTCCACCAGCAGTGCTGCCCAGAGGATTCAGGGGACCTGGGGCAAAGCAATTTCGGGGGCTCCTTCCATAAAAAAAAAGTTGCAGTACTATAGAATACTATATTCTTGTGGGGACTCCTGTGGGACCCGGGGCCTGGGGCAAATTGCCCCACTTCCCTCCACCCCCGGATGGCCTTGCCCACCAGCACATTTTATGCCAGGCAACTTCCTTTGGGGATGGTAAAATCCAAGCTGCAAACATTGATAGGAAGGAATCCAGAGCTTTCAGTGGCCTCTGAAGGGAACTCTGACTCCCCTTCAGCTTACTGGTGTCCTTAGGGGAAGGTGAGCCAGAAAGCAGCTGACAGTACATACATGAGAGGAGTCAGTCAGGTACAACTGAGCCTAGCTAGAGGGGCTGGGCTTGGCTACTCTTATGGGAGTGAGAGACGTGGGGTTGCCAACTTTCTAATGGCACAAAACTGAACACACCTTCCCCACACCCTGCCCTTTCTCTGAGGTTCCGCCTCCACTGACTCCATCCCCCCACCCTCTGTCTGGGCTGGGGCAGGGGGTTGGGGTGTGGGAAGGGGGTGAGGGTTCTGGCTGGGGGTGCAGGCTCTCGGTGGGGCTGGGGATGAGGGCTTTGGGGTGCAGGAGATGGCTCCGGGCAAGGGGCTGGGAGTGCAGGGGGTATGGGCTCTGAGATGGGGGTGTGGGCTCCAGGTGGGGCCAGAAATGAGGGGGTTAGAGTGTAGGAGAGGGATCTGAGCTGGGAGAGAGGTTTGGAGTGTGTGTGTGGGGGGGTGAGGACTTTGACTGGGAGTGCAGGTTCTGGAGTGGGGCTGAGGTGAGGGCTTTGGGATGCAGGAGGGGGATGAGAGCTGCGGAAGTGTGTTGGGGGTGTGTGTGGTCACAGTGGCACTTACCACAGCTCCCAGGAAGCAGCTGCCAGGTCCCTGCAGCCAGGGACGGCTCCAGGTTTTTTTGCCACCGCAAGCCAAAAAAAAGGGGAGGGGGCGGAGTACCGCCGCCAAAGCAAAAAAAAAAACCCACAAGAAAAGAGTGCCAGAGTGCTGTCCCTTGAAAAGTGCCGCCCCAAGCACATGCTTGGAACACTGGGGCCTAGAGCTGGCCCTGCCTGCAGCCCCTAGGTGCAGGGAGGCTCAGAAGGCTCCGTGCGTTGCCCTCACGGCAGCAGGTACTGTCCCCACAGCTCCCATTGGTCGTGGTTCTTGGCCCATAAGAGCTGCGGAGCTGGCACTGGGGCAGGGACAGCACGTGGAGCCTCCCTCGCCACTCATGCACCTAGGAGCCACAAGGATGTGGTGACTGCTTTCGGGAGCCGCACAGAGCCAGGGCAGGCAGGAAGCCTACCTTAGCCCTGGCCGTCACTACCCCAGTGCCAACTGAAGCCACCAGGGTCCCTTTTTGACTGGGCATTCCAGTTGAAAACCTGACAACCCTATAATGCTAAGCAGAATCCAAAGCAAGGAACTCTGTACATGAGAGCTGCCCAGTGCGCATTTTGTGTGTTTGTTTTGTTTGGGTTTATGTTATTGGTTTGGATTTGAGTGATTGTTGACCTGCAGAAAAGGAAGTGGCCAGGGACTCTGCTGGTTTGTGCTATTTTAGTTGAACAAGAAACCTCTAAGTAAACTGGAAACCCAAGATTGAGTGTTTTTTGATTTTGCTTTACATATGTCTCCCGGGAACTTTCTTGCTAGATGCTCAAGGAGCAACCTGACCACAAGGACTTACCGTTTCTTTAAATATCTGCTTTGTGTCATGCAATAGTCAAGGTTTTCTACTTTTAAATCACAATAATGGCTGTGAGACTTATTGTGGGTTCCAAATATTTGAAATTTGCTAGTAAGCTTAACACAGATAATGTTTTGAAAAGCACCACAAAACAGACTTTTTTATGATGCATAATTCATTTTTATTGCTATTATCAAAGATACTTCATAGTTTACCACTTACTGTAGTGTAGTATATTTTGTAAAAATTAGTGACATTTTAGCCCTGTGTGACCTCCCTACCACATTCCTCTATTAAATCACTGTGGACTGAGGTTGCTGGGGTGAGAACTATTGAGCTGACAAATTAACACAGCTGACACTTGTTAATTCTTATTATAGGTCTCACAAACACACAGTCATGTTCAGTCAAACCCATACAATCCCTTTAACTTCATGCCTTCATGTTACATGGGCATAAAGGAAGTTGATTTAGTCTCCAAAATGAATGCAGACTCTGATGATCAAGACACCATTTCTTATTATTTGAGTGATGCTGTCTAAATGATGCAAAGGATGAAAAGTTTCAAACTTCATTTCACTGGCCAAAACCATAGTCTCATAACAGGGCCTGAAAATTGATCACAAGTGTAATCAGCTTGAGTAAGAACACAAAAGGGTAGCTATTGTGATGCTTCTAGCTGTACCATCTTTCATCTCTAGCCTCTAACATGGTAGAAGTGCACCAGGGTAACAGACTGGTGTGTTGTTTCTCGCTCATGCCATGTTTGTGTCTGGTAGAGTGTTTTTAGTCTTCAGCCTGTAATGAACATTGCACCAAATTCAACTGAGTGACTCCAGAGAAAGATCTGATCCATTACTTCCACACCAGGCAGGCCAATCTCACTCAGTTAGGACCTTATCCTACTCACTTCAATCAGTTATCTGGGAAGATAAGGAAATACAGTAGCAGGAACTATCATTAATTACATCTTCCTATATTATTTGTGGGGTGAAAGCTGGTGTTTTTCTTCTCTATTCAAATACTTCAGAGTTGTTACCTTAAGTATTTGAATATATAAGTATAAACCAATTAATCACTATGAGGAGTTAGAATAGTTTAAGCTCATTGTAGATACTGGAATTTTCAAATATTTATAACAAAGGGTGGTTGTACAACAGCAGGCATTGCACATACATTCACTGAATGTTTCAGTCTCAATGACTTAAATAACTGTACCTTACTGCTTACTCTGATCTAGACACTTAATCGTTTAATAACTCACTGATAACTAACCAGCTGGAATTTAAGCCAAAAGCTACTATCTGGCTCAGTGGGGCCTGCTTTTGGGAGAATCACTTGAATGAGGTGTTGTAGGGCTACAGGACGCCTCTCTAGGAAGTCCTAAATGACCCGTACACTCCATCACATTCATAACAGAACATTTTTTTTTCAGAAGGAAACTACAGCAAAGCTGGGCATTGCCCATCCCAAAAGAAAGCCAAAGGATAATGAGACACTGTCAGCACTTAAGCTAGCATTTATATTTTTTCCTCAGCTTATACTTCTCATCCCACAATCCCTGCCCACCTTGTCTTCCAACACAGAGAAAAATGCTTTTGATTTACAAATTTTACAACACAGGGTACAAAGATAAGAGTGGCCTCCGTTTATTTGTATCTGAATTTCATTAATTAACACACAGCTTTGTATGAGGGGATACTTAAAGTCATTGTGACAGATAGTGCAATCCCAGGCAGTATCTTTGGGGGAACATATTATATTGTTATGAATAGTTTATGTATCACTGTGGGCCAGGGATTGTATGCAGCTCCAGCAGGGAGGGTTACCACAGCTCCTCTGGAAACTGAAAACAGTGGGGTATGATTAAGGTGAATCACTCAGGTTGTTGTAAACACCTCTAGAAAGGCACCATTCCTGAGGAGGCTTGCATATACTGGTTCCAACTGGGTTTTACAGACAAAGAAATGGATTTTGGCATTAAAAGGCTGAGGTTAAACTGACTCTGGGCCTTCTTTCTGATCCAGCAAACAGACAGGACTGTCTGTCCAAGGGCCCCAATGCTTGCAGAAGAGCTGGCACTACTTTGACCTACTAGGCCGCATAAGACTGATGGGTGACTCCTGGTATTTGAACACACACTAAGCATCTGATTATAGTTTTGATTATGTTTTCTCTGTTATGCTTTTACCTTAAGAATAGATGTTCTTGCTTAGAAAGAGCTGTGTGGTAACTTGTAACTGCTGGCAATACACTGTTCATAGCCTTTGGAGAGAAAGCAAAGCACCGGCTCTGGCCTTGAGGCAGACAATCTTGCTGGGGATATTGCAGGGTAAGGCAGGGAGCTGTGCAGCCTTAAAACCCTCACGCAGAAGGGAGTGAGACAGGGGACCCTACCCAGGGACATAGGATGGTTGGCTAAGACCTGACTGGAAACTGCGGGAGTGCACCACTGCAGGGGGAGACAGTAATACAGCTGTAGTTACTCAGCAACTGTGACATTCATGTTTATAAGTAGGTCAGTTTGTCAGGGCAAACCCAGTATCACCATTACTGCACCAGTTAAAGAAAGGTGGTAAAGAATATGAGAAGTGTGTGCTATGCCCAAGATGAGCCAGAAACTGAAATATTTTTGTATCTGACTCCAAGGCTGCAGGTTAATGACTGCATTTCATTAACAGGATTTTATTTTGATTGATTATTTTGAAGTTTTGGTAGGATTGGCCTGTATGTGGGTCAATCATTTTTGTTCTTTTGCAGATTGTGACATTTGAGGAGTGACTTATACCATAGTATTTATGGTGCTTTCTTCTGAATTTTCCTCTCCAGTGCCCACACAAGCTTCCCCTTTTGCCAGAGTCTCGCCCATTTAGAGAAATTGCATTGGCGTGTAGGTTGTGTGCACAGTTCCAGGGGCTGCAAAGCAGTTTTTTGGTGTCACTGACAGCCTCTCGTAGGCAAGAAGTTAATTTTTCAACCTCAGACAATAAATGGCAAAAAATGACTAATTCTCCCACTCTCCCAGCATGTTCCAAATGACATGATATTTACTGTTTTTAAGTCCTGAAATTCCAAAAAAACTCAGTCATGTCTTGTCTTATCCTTCTAACATATTGATACAAAGAAAGGAAGCTGTGAGGAAATGCAGTAGACGCGTGATGAAATGCCTTCCAGCTGTTGAGCCAACATACGCTGTCTTTAGAGAGTGCGGTTTAGCAGGGAAACTGTTGTGTGGGAGTCTATGGAAACAGAAGCTCAAGGGGCTATGCTCTGAGACATAAAGAAACCAACCTGTGAAGGATAGTTCTATCTATAAACTTCCATGTCTGCTAAAACTGAGAACCCAGTTATTTGACCCAAAGGCATGTCATGCAAATGTGTGCTATAGTACCAGGTTTGAAAAAGTTTCCCCGAAGGCCCATCTTCATGGCTTTGCCTGAAATCATTTTTAATGTGTGAAAAGATTGCTGTGATGGCACCCTGTGCCCTCCTAGACACAGGGTTTTTCTCATGCTCTGAAGCTGACTTTTCCCTGAATGACCCAAATAGTGATTGCCTTGGCTCGCTTGTGCCCACCATCTAGTTCCAACAAAAGTGGCTTTTATTGGCAAATTACAGAAATAGAGAGACACACACAATAAATCAATGCATCTTGTCTGATGCTATGGAAATCATCATCAAACTCATATTATGCAGTACTGAAACTAGGGCCAGCCCCAAATTTTTTGTCAAACCTTTTTTTTAACCTGAAAATTGGATTTTTGACAAAACAAAAAAGATTCATGAGAAGTGTCTGCTGTCCTTAAAAATGATCAGTTTCTTGTCAAGATAAAAGCCTCCCCACACACACACCCTCACAACTGAAAATTTTACAGATTTTGGCCAAAAATAGAAACATTTTTATTTGACAATGGAAGAGTCAAAATTTTCCATGGGGGGCGGGGAAGGGTATATCACAGCTAACTTTGATGGAACCTTAGCTAGAGTATAGCAAAAGCAAAAGTCCTTTTCCACTCTCACACTCTATAGCTATCTCTCAGTCCCAAGGTGGTTTGGCTGTCAGTGTTCCAATGGGTCACATGCTCCAAGGAAATGTCACTACTTTTCTCAAGGTGAGTCTCTGGGCCTGATTCTTCTTATACTGATGTCAATAAAATATATCGTCACAGAATACACCCAGCTGTAAGTGTGAGATGAGAATCAAATTCTCTGTACATTATACCTTTCCTTTTGACTAGCAGAGCATATAGCATGAAGTCATAATGCCAGAACAAGACTAGAATGGTTAAGCTGGTTTTAGCACATTTCCCACGTGTGCTTCTTGCTACTCGTCTCCTTTCCCAGCAGTAATTTCCTTTAAGAGAACTATGCTTGTTGAACAACAAGAGGAAGCACCTTTGGTTTAGGAAATCAGTTTATATAAATGTCATTTTCATGTTCTCAAAAATAAGATCCTTAAAGCAATATTCACATTAAGTACCAAAATCCAGTAGCACAGGCATCGTCTTTCATTCAACTTGATGGCTCTCAGGCAGTAAGACTAGCTATATTACCTAGGCAAATCTTGTTGCTGATGGGACTGAGATCATAAGAAAAATGAATTAATGTAGAGTCAAAACTCCAAAACAATGAGAACTTTATCTGAATAAGAGCTGAGTAAAAGTTGAGTAAGGAATAATTTAGCTCATCAGAAATGGGCTCAACAGTTTTATAGAAAAGTATTATTTGTACACTCATAAGCATCTGTGGCCAGCCTTTAAAATGAATGATATGGCTCCATTCTTCGCCATCCTTTTCCCAAACCTCCCAATAGCAACCCCAACTTAAATGCTCAAGTCTGTATCATCAAAACGAACGAGTCCTTGTGGTACCTTAGAGACTAAAAAAAATTATTCTAGCATAGTGTTCTTAAAACTACAATACCCATTTGGGGAGGTGAAGAAACAGATTGACAGAGCCAGAAGGGTACCCATAAGTCACCTACTACAGGACAGGCCCAACAATGAAAGTAACCGAATGCCACTAGCCGTCACCTTCAGCCCCCAACTAAAACCTCTCCAGTGCATCATCAAGGATCTACAACCTATCCTGAAGGACAATCCCTCACTCTCACAGACCTTGGGAGACAGGCCTGTCCTCACTTACAGACAGCTCCCAAACCTGAAGCAAATGCTCACCAGCAACTACACACCACACAACAAAAACACTAACCCAGGAACCAAACCCTGCTACAAACCCTGTACATGTATCTATTCAAGGGACACCATCATAGGACCTAACCACATTAGCCACACCATCCAGGACTCGTTCACCTGCACATCTACCAATGTGATATATGCCATCACATGCCAGCAATGCCCCTCTGCCATATACATTGTCCAAAATGGACAGTCTCTGTGGAAAAGAATAAATGGACACAAATCAGACATCAAGAATTATAACATTCAACAACCAGTAGGAGAGCACTTCAATCTCACTGGACACTCAATAACAGACCTAAAAGTGGCCATTCTTCAACAAAAAAACTTCAAAAACAGACTTCAACTAGAAACTGCAGAACTGGAATTAATTTGCAAATTTGACACCATCAAATTAGGCCTGAATAAAGACTGGGAGTGGCTGGATCACTACAAAAATAATTTTCCCTCCATTGACACTCATACCTTCTTGTCAGCTGTTGGGAATGGGCTACATCCACCATGACTGAATTGGCCTCATTAGCACTGACCTCCCATTTGGTAAGGCAATTCCCATCTTTTCATGTGCTGTATATTTATACTTGCCTACTGAATTTTCCACTCCATGCATCTGATGAAGTGGGTTATAGTCCATGAAAGCTTATGCCCAAATAAATGTTAGTCTCTAAGCCCACGTCCAGACCACCCGCCGTATCGGCGGGTTAAAATCGATTGCTCGGGGATCGATATATCGCGTCTCATCTAGACGCGATATATCGATCCCCGAGCGCGCTTATATCGATTCCGGAACTCCATCAACCCCAATGGAGTTCCGGAATTGACACGGAGAGCCACGGACATCGATCCCGTGCTGTCTGGACGGGTGAGTAATTCGATCTTAGATATTCGACTTCAGCTACGTTATTCACGTAGCTGAAGTTGCGTATCTAAGATAGATTTTCCTCCCCTAGTCTGGACCAGCCCTTAGATGCCACAAGGACTCCTCGTTGTTTGTTTGTTTTTTTTAAATGCTCAAAGCTTTCTTGCTTAGCAAGACCCTGGGGGATACAGCAACACCATGGTCTGTTTGCACATGACTGTGTTGAAGCCTAAATGCAGCTTGAAAGCCCTGAGATTTTCAAAGCTATGTAAGGGGTTTGAACACACATCCTCCATTAATTCTAATGTAAAATACATGCCTAATCCAGATGGCTTTGAAAATCTCAGCCCAAGGTTATTTGAGTTTGAGGTTATCTAAAGCACAGGTAGCCTCAAACACTACTCCTCTCCTTAATGCTGATCATAGTAATATGTTAAAAAAAAATCACACACAATGACAGTTAATTTGTGTGTGTGCACACATGCATGTCTTCTGAGAAAGTCTGAAAATGTCACTTGTAACTGGCATGATTAGATTATTTTTGTCAGATGCAAAGCACCTTTTTAATTCAGCACAATCAGCCTTTTTTCCTTTTGCCATGAACACAACCAGAAGTTACTGCTGACGTGGGTGATGGATAAAAGAGAATTGGAAGGAACAAGAACAAAGATTTATGATTTTTTAGCCCATTAGAATCTTAGGTGTTCCACGCACAGGGCAGCTCTAGCACTGGGCTCTTTTTGTTGGCGTGGTATTGATGTTTGATCGGGCCATACTGGAAATCATCTAAATTGTGAGACATGATTAGGGAACCAGAGGCAGGTTCACTGTTTTTCATCCTTTTGTAGATTGAGAATGTGCTTGGAAATGTTTGAGGAGAAATGGTTTTCTCATTTCAGAAGAATTTTCATTTCTGCAATATGCACAGGTAGAATCTACCCAAAGAAAACCCCTTCAGTACTATGCTCAGGGGAGGAAAGAGGCAACACTTATCTCTCTTGTGAAATCAACTCGAGTTGTATACTGAACATATCACGCTCTTTTTTCCTGTAAAAAGAAACCGTTATTTTAATACTAAAATGAATAAACCACATTGCTATTTTCTCACCCACATTATTTTCTAGAGGCGAAAAGTTAGCAGTGTAGATTTTTCATACCACTCTCCTTTTTTAATTCTCAACCTGGAACTGAGAGTAGATTTATTTTACTAAAGCCAAATGTTACATTCCCCTTTCAGAGAAAAGGGATCAGTGGTTTGATCTGGTGGTGGGCATGGAAATGTGGAGTGCCCTATGGCACATTCCTCCTCACCCTGACCCTGTGCAATGACATTCCCACATGTGTCACTGACTCACAGAGGATCTTTGGGCATGTCACTTATCGCCACATTTTCTAAACTGGCCCCTATTTTTTTGAATCCCTTGAATGGTAAGTGCCTAGCTTTACCTTTTCAGAATTCTGAGCACCTGCATATCCCACTGGTTTCTGTTGGAATTGTGAGTGCTCAGCACCTTTGAAAATCTAGGCTTGTGTGTCTAAAACTGGACACCCCAAAATAGAGGCAACTCAAATCAGAGGTCCACTTTGGAAAAATTGACTTTAACCCCTCTGTACCTCAGTTTCCCCTTCTCTAATACAGGGATAATCCTTTTCATAAGCGTGTTGCTAATTAATAATTCTGTAAAGTGCCATGAGTTCCCCAGTTGGAAGATGCAGTAGTCACACTGTCAAGAATTATGGCAGGGCTACAAAATTAAATTACTGTAGTATTTTATCATAAGAGCCAATAGACAGTCTGATGAAAGTGACCCACTAGAATTGTTTGGTATCTCAGAAATGCTAGTATGACCCTGAGCAGGGACGTTCACACCCAGATCAGTAGAGTATTCTTTACTTGAGTGTAATTAAATGATTGATTCTTTTGCTTTTTTCCTCCTTTTTTTTTCTTTCAATCTCTTTCACTAAACAATTCAACACAAAAGGAACATACAGAGATAAACATTTTGCAAGACAATAGTTCAGCAGGCAGACAGCTTGTTATACAAAAGTACTTCCATCTTCATCATCCAAAATTGGGAAACCATTCTATCCCTTGTACACCGGGAAATTAAACTAGCTCAATCTACCATGTCTAGAGACATTTCTCAGAAAAAATGTAAGTGGATGCTATTAGAATGAACAGAAATATGATTTCAATATATTTTATAGTAGATCAGTTGAGCTGTGCAACTTACTTCAACATGTTTTCCTTTGGAGTCAATAGGTGAACACAGATTGTATTTAGAAGTGGGGTGTGAATTTCTGATGGGCACTTTTCTCACTCTTAGCGCCTATCAGTAAGAGGGAAGTTTTCTAAAAATATCCCACTTCTACTAACAATAGTCCAACTTCACTGGAGTCAGCAATACTGGGAGTCACAATGTAGTGCTTCTGCTGCCATTTTAAGCACAGTGTCATCTAATCCTGCTCAGATCAGATCTCTCTATTTGACATGGTTCTATAACACAGTGGGAGGAGCCAGCAACTCGTCTGCACTGTGGATCCCAACATTGCTGACCATGATGGAGCTGAACTGATGTTACCAACAGTCTAGGATAGGCAGACCCTGAAAGATTCTGGGTGTGATCCAGTGAGCCCTTACTCTGATGACTAGTACCTCCGATTTAATGGAGCAGGACTGGATCTGGCCACGAAGAGCGTGCAAAAGGGAAAACATATGCAGAATATGAGAGAGAGAGAAATTTAAATGGAAAAAAAAAAGAATTCAGTTGCTATGCAGGGTACAGTCTCTGTGTGTCTCTGATATAAGTCATGAGCTATGTCCTTCACTCCTCTAGATTTCCCAAGGCTCTCTGTCTTCTATAGGTCTCCCATTTAAATCATGGGCCCTGCCCATAGAGATTATATTATTTTTGTGGCCTGTACAGCAAATAATAAGATTCCCTCTAGCTAGAGATCATGTTTTCATTGGGGGTTGTTTTAAATGAAATCACCCTTAACCAGGGGCGGCTCTAGACATTTCGCGCCCCAAGCTCCACTGAAGCTGCAGGACCAGCAGACCCTCCGCAGGCGTGCCTGCAGGAGGTCCACCAGAGCCCTGCCTGCCGCCCTCCTGGCGACCGGCAGAGCGCCCCCCATGGCATGACGCCCCAAGCACGCGCTTGGCATGCTGGGGCCTGGAGCCGCCCCTGCCTTTAACATCAATTTCTGTGTCAGTTGCAGAAAGAAAAGGTCTATAAATGCTAGACCTGGCCAGGTACTACCGTGTTATGCCAGAAACCCACCACAGAGTCTTAGGGCAGTGCACTCTGTCCCAGTGAAGGCAAGCACTATACCTTCCTCAGCAGTGGATCTTCTGGTTAGTTAAGAACAGCATAGATCTGCTCCCACTTTTCTACTTGGCCAGAATTCTGCTCACCACATTACATGGCCCACAAAGTATTAATCCAAAGTTGATGAAGGGGGCGTGGAGATTTTCAGGGATTCCTAAGACCTGCTAAGGTCCATCCCTCACTTCCATCTATGATTGGAGGGTGGGGGGGATTTAAACCCTGCATTATGCTCCTTGCAGGGCCTCATCGCTTGCGCGTTCATAGAATTGTATGGAAAATCCTTCATTTAAAAACACGCAGAAATCTTCATAGAAGAGTATAGCTATAGCAAGCCCATATTTATGGACTTCATGTGAAATTTGTCAGTTGTGGTTGACAGCGGTTCATGTGAAGCTTTGTTTTGGTTTGGTTTTGTATGTGTGTGTGTCCTAGAGTCTTGTTTTAGTTTTTGGCTTATTTAAAACCTCAAAGTGAAACTTTCTGCAAATGGAAAATTATTCAGAGTTTTGATACAAAGCTATACATTAGCCCTGGTTTGCTCAAAATTGATCTGAAACTCACTGAGAAGGTTTTCCAAGACTAACTGATGTTTTGATGAACAAGGCCTCATTTTGGGCTTCCTTACCAAACGGAGAACCAAGCAAGTGGCACTCACTTTTTGTAAGCTATGCTGGGTGTGATAATGAAACACAGATGGATAGACAGAGCATGGATTACTGGCACAGTGCACTTAAGTATGTAATGATCACAGGGTTCTGTGTGGCTGTTAGAATTTGGTCCTGTGTGTTTATCTCACCATGTGTCTTAACAGTTCTTAGATATCAGACTGACTGGCAATCTAACTGCTTCATTAGCTTCAATGGAATTGTGCTCACTTGCTACATTTTGTCCAAGGTATGTAAAAGAATTATGCTTCTCCATGTGCTAAATCCTAAAATAAGTAAAGAGGCAGACATGCCAACTGAAGTTGCAAGACGGCCCTGTGAGGAGATCATATAAGATCCTGGATGGATTTGATGCAAGAGTGTGAAAGCTGCACGTAGGGCTGGAGGCAATAATGGAGACTTGTATCTTAGCAACATTTGAAAGAAGATATCAAACTCCTTTTGGGGCTCAGGGGGAAACATGAAGGAGGTGGTGGAGTGGCGAGTTACTAGTTTGAAATAAGCAGTGGGCCCAGCTCATTATTGGGCTTACATTAGCAAAGTCAGTAGAGAAAGAGGAGGAATAGATGTGGCCTAGTGCGATTAATCAATAGATCTGGTGAAATCTCTCTCCCTCTCTCTCTCAAAAACAATTATTTTTAACAAAACTGGAAAATGATTTCTTTCTCACACACACACGCACAATTATTTTTTAACAAAACTGGAAAAATGATTTTTGTCAATTTTCTGTCTTTTTTTTCTCCCCTTTCACTTTTTTATTTCTAACTTTCTACTTTCTCTCCCCCCAACTTTTTTTCCACTAGTGACAAAAAGAAAAACTGGTGAAAGGAGAAAAAAGAAATAAGAATATGAGGAAAGAAAACAAACCCCCCAAAATTCCAACAAAAAAATTGAAAATGAAAATATTTGTTTGAATAAATGGAAATCATCCCTTTTTGGGACCCTTGGGATGAAAATGACTTTGACAAATCAGCTCTAGTAACCAGTGCCTTCTGTGATGACTGACCAGAGAAAGTGGGTCTTTGCTCTCTACCGAGCTATTTGGTCCCTACTGAGCAGAGTTTTCTTTATAGTGCCATTAACAGGCAGGTGTCACCAGCAAGATTCAATCTCCTGGAGTTGGTTTTGATAGCAGGGTGAACAGGTGACGGAGGAGGTTGCATAAATTTGGAGATGAGCTACTTTATAAAAATTGGAATTTTTATTTTAATTATATACAGTCAGGAATATGCATATCCATTTCTAATGACAAGTTACAATTTCCATAAAATACCCTGTCTAGCATTATATACTCACACAAATACAAACACAGGCACATTTACTCATGCTTATGCATGTACAAAGGGATTATTGCGTGTGTGTATAAACTAAGCCATATGTCCTTACACATCAATCAGTTCAAAGAAAAGTAAACATTTTATAAATTATGTCCCTATCTAGCAAAACTACATTTTCATTAAATTAAAACTCTACATTTTCACAGTATTTTTAACATTTTAAAAAAATATTTTCCTACAAAATAAATTTCACAGAAGGGCGCCAGTGAAATGCAGGATTAAGTTCAAACAGCAGTCCCAGGGTTTTGATATTTAGTATTAAATAAATTGCTTGAACAAAACAAAAAACAGGGTTGACCCATCATTGTAAGAATCTGTTCAAGGCTATTATATAATATCTTTGCTTCTAGTTACATTAATCTGCATTAAATTAACACTTTCATTTAAAGTAGTTTACTTTTAATAACAAAATGTAAACCAACAAAATTCAGAGAGTTTAGACTCTTCTGGCCATATCTTAGCCCTTTTGAAGTCAGAGATGAAGCTTTCATTGGTTTTCACTTGGCTAGAGTTTGGCATTTTTAGAATTCCAGAGAGCATCTTCTCAAATCAATCATGAAATGAACAGTGGGCTCGTAAACCTGGACTCCCATTGAACATTTTGGAAAATGCACCTGCAATATGGCTGACGACACAGAAGGTAGATATTATAGTCACAAAAAGTCAGTTGTAAGTAAGAAATCATTTCACACCGCACCTTCAGCAAGGGGTGAGCCTTAAAAGATTTGTTTGACATTTGGTTTGGTATAAATATCCTCAAGTGTGAAGCCTTTTACTGGAAGTTTACTAAAGTCTGCAAAATTAGCAGTGAAATCTTTCTCGTAATATTTTGGCATTTCCATCTCTGAGCCAGAAACAGACAGTGGGGCGGGGAGGGGGGAAGCTTTCTGGACATTTTAGTACTTTTGATTATAGAAAGAGCAAAATTACAAGTCAGGCCTTAGTTTTTTCTTAATAGATTAACCCAACCATATCTTAGAGCCAAGGCGATGGAATATATAACATGATTGCCTCATATTTTTGAGTAGATGTTAATTAATATTTAAATTATAAACTTGTTGAGGCAAGAACTTCCTCTTCCTCTCCATATGGTTAGTATTGCATTAAGCAGACTCTTGGCCCTCTATACAAATTAACTAATCATTACTGTTTTAGTAAGGGGCCAAATCTGGAAGTCCTTATTTAGTGAAAATTCTCTTAAATCAAAGGGAATATTGTCTGAATAAAGAGCCCAACAACATCAGGGATTGGCTCAACATGAAGAAAGTTTTACTCAATTAAAAGTTTTGACGAAGTTTCTGAATCCAGTGTTCATCACAAAAATAAAGAATATCTTGCCAAATGCTTCTCATTTTAGGGTCAAATCCAGGCCACATAGCAAAATCCAAATCAAAGAGCTTTGCTGGGCCATGCTCAACTCTGTCCAGCAGTCACCAGCATGTGGCAGGGTAGCAGATATTACAGAAAGGTATGGAGATGGGTACTGGATGTAGACTGTTGCACCTAATCTGCACCAAATTTGCACTACACAGGGCCTCACAGGCCATGCCTCCAACATATTACTTTCTCCTCTTTACATAATCCACCAAAACTGTACTGTGTGGCTTCTCCTCAGCTAGGTCTATTTGTGCGTTGTAGCCAATTGGTTTTTGCTGGTGGGGGCCCTACCACGCTTGTCTAACCTAGGTGTAGTTTGGGGGATTAGCGGCCTCCTAACCATGAGCCAAATACTGAGCCTTCTCAGTTAAGATGCAGATGATGCATTTCTTTTGCACTGTTGGCCAAAGGAGCAGAGAATTTTCTCAGAAGGGCGTGTGGACATACATGAGATCTCTCCTGAGGGCCTCTGCAAAGCATTGCAGAGTTATAGAAGTGAACACGTTGTGGCTGTGACCAGGGGGACAATGTATATTGTGTATCCCGTGGCTGAAAGCTGATATAGGAGGGTAGTGGCAGGTGACATCCTTCATGCTCCCTGTTCTATACACAGCAATAGCCGAATGCAGAATTAATGTCCTGGCCCTTACATCCATTCAACAAGTGAAATCCCAACCTCACACTCATCAGTTTCACATGAACAAAACTATTTTATTCTGGCTTGGCTAGTTCTGGATTGGGTACTATATCAATTCTTTTTTTATAATATACATAACATGTTGTTTAAATTTAATATTCACAAAAAGTTTGCAAGAAAAGGTCAAATCCTCAAGTCCTTTGTGTTTTTTAATCAGTCCAGTGCTCATTGAAATCAACAGATGTTTGCCTGAGAAAGGGTTTCAGAATTTTCCCCAATATGCTGGGCCACATGACTATGATGTTGAACATCCTTTTAATCATTTCAGAAAGTGCAATATTAATATTCCACCACTTTACCTTACTACACAGTTCTGGAATGCTTTTTCACATAACCTCTGTTGTGTAACTGAATACTGTCTTGCAAATCTTGTCTTGAAAGTCGTCTTCTGAACTCATCTGTAGTGAAGTAGTATATGACTGGGTCTACACAGGAATTCAAACTGGCAAGACACAAAGCCACTGCATGAAATATTGAAATCACATTTCGGGCATGTTGGTTGTGTATCCGTCTTGATTTAACAAGGAAATCTAAAGGAAAACTGATATGATAAGGTGCAAAACAAATCAGAAATACCACAGCACAGGTGAGGATCATCTTTAAAGCCTTTTTTTTCTCTCCAAAGTCATGGGAAATGGAGTTCTTTTCTTTTAATGATAGGATAGTCTTCCATGAGCAATACAGAATTATCAGCAGAGGAGTTACAAATCCAATCAGCTCACCTATGGTCATCATCACAATGGAGTTGGAGAGGTCAATGTCCTTTATGGGAAGATCTGCAAAGCACCTATCACTGTTATTCATCTCACTAGAATTAAATCTTAGAAGAGGAAAAGGCAAACAGCCAATGCAGACTACAATCCACCCGGCGATACTGATGTACACATCATATATACGTTTGCAGTCACTGAACTTGAAGGGGTGCATAAGAAACAAAAATCGTCTTACACTGATGCAAACCAAGAAGTAGATGCTTGCATACATATTTACATACTTAAGATAGAAACAAAATATACAGAGACCGTCTCCGAAGTGCCATGTTCCAGACAAGTAGTAGAAAATCCTTAGAGGCAGGGATAAAACTTGTGCTAAGTCAGCAATGGCTAGATTGATCATAAATATCACAGCCCTTTTAGTTTCTTTCATGTAGCCATAAAAGACCCACAGAGCTAAAACATTCCCTATTAATCCAGGGACCAGAATCAAAGTGTATGTAATTGTGTAGTAATGCCTAACGTCGGTATCGTTGTAACAGGTAGAGCTGTCCGTCGTCATGTTTATTTTCATTTAGCACAGATGTGAACTCTAATGAGAAGTTTATGTTACCAATGGAATTTCCAGCTATCGTCAAATTTCCTAGATAGGTAACAATTAAAAAATACTGGAGAAGCTGCAAACTTAACATTTACTTGTCTTGTTCTTTTGCATCCCCTTGCTTTCTTGTACAGCATTATTTTGATCTTCACAGTATCTTGTTTACTTTGTGTTCATCTAAGTAAGATTATTGCTTGCAAGGCTGCATAACATTATTCCTCTAAAGCTTCTTGCTGACCAGATTGTCCTGAGGTAAAAACTACAAATGACATTTCCTTTGGGCTTCACTTTTACGTAGGTTTCAGTTTCTATGTCATCTATTCTGATTTTGGAAGAAACTTTGTCCTGTGGTGAGTAAGTCACATATGACACTGGTCACGTTCTTTCTCAAATGCCTCTTGAATATAATTGCTTGTGGTGCTGATAAAATGAAGCTCAGCATGAAGACAGGGTACAGGTAGGAATAAGGAGCATTCACTATGTGGTGCTCTCAGTAATAAATACATGTGCAATAGAATCCTCAAAATCATCCATCTGGAAGTATTTCACAGCCACTTTTCTCAGCCCCCAAATGTCAAAACAGATGCAGACCTGCAGCTGAAAGAAAACAAGGAAAATTACTGACTAATATAATGCCATATAGGAGTATGCTTTTTTGAAATATCTATCTATCTATCTATCGAAAGTGTGTTTATGAAATCTTGGAAGAAACTTACTTTTTATCCAAGATGGGCCTGCTTTTTAAGATGCTGAGCACCACAGTTCCCATTGTCTTCATCAAGATCAGTGAGTGCTCAGCACTTCAAAAAATCAAGTCCTTTGTCATCCTTTGAAAGTGAGAGCAACGCCACTGCAGAATAAGAAGAAAATATAGAACAGTCTAATCACTACACCTGCATCATTTAATCCAGTGTTATGCATCTTTAAGCAGAACTCCTCTCTGACCCTAGTACATCGTTATTTGCTAATAACTAAGTGATTTTATCAAATTTTCTCCCATTAACTGAGGTATCTGCTTAACAGGAAGCACCTTCTTATGCCTAGTTACATCTGTTGGGGGCAGCAGACATCCTGACAAGGGGCCTTTGTACCTTGCATCACTATGTGTCCCTAGATACTGATTAGGTAGGTAGATTGGATAGTTCCTATGCCAAGTAGTCATCCCTGGGAGTCATGCCTGGGAATCTGCAATGGAGTCTAGTGTGTTGCATGACTAATAAAGTAATGAGCCCTTCAAGAAGTGCCTATGTCCTCCCTTATGTTAATAACCACATTGATCCAAATACATCCCTACTGTAACACCACTGAAGTCAGTAGAGTTGCACCAGTGTTGAATTTGGTACCTAAAACAAAATATTTTTACTTAAATTTCTTTCCATAATTTTGTAATGATAAAATAAACTAAGCTGCCAGAAATGTCCAAAATTTAAGAAACTTTTCATAAAAGTCATCCACAGAAGGAATTTTTGATATTTACCCAAAAGAAGGGGCACTTTCTTTTCTTTTCTTATCTGATTGAAACCATATAATTACAGTTCATATGTGCTGCAAACCTCTAAGGTCTCTGGCTACTGCCACATTGAAGAAAAGAATCTGTTTCTCATGTAAATAAGGCTGATATATTAATCTGAAAATGTGACCTTTCCGTCAGTGCAAATGCCATTATGCTAAACCAGAATTTCAGCTCACAAAATCGCAGCCTTTCCTCCTAGCCAAACTCCATTCTAGAGAAAAATGCTATTTTGTGTTCTGTGAACATAATTTTTGAGAAAAGTTCTTCCACTAATGTTCCATCGGTTACTTCAGCAGCCAGTTAACAGGTTTCCCCTTGAAACTGAAAGTAAAAGAGTGGCTACATGTTTGCTTTTCCTCACAGTTGATATCACTATAATATCTTGCATATCCAACCTACCTTCTCACAAGAAGGTGCTGATACTAAAGTTTATGAAAATGTGGCCTTTTTGCTAATAGATGAAACATCTCACAAAAAGATCTATCACAAACAGCCAGTATTTTGTTGAGGTAAAGGCTCCTGCAAATGACAAACCAAGCAGCTGAAAGCATCTTGAATATACTGTTAACATATGATAAGTCCAGTCTACAGCACCCCAAATGTCTTGGGACCTTCCTACATGAGAAACCACCTCTCCTCTTGAGCCGTACCATGGCAGCTGCAATCAGCAGAGGCACTCAAACTAGAGCATCTGTGACTTACAAGAGAAAGGACTGGTGGGAGAATGTTCCCTGTGAGGAGTGGGCTGACAGCTCTGAGATGAATTTCCTTCTTGTGTGGTACAGCATAGCCTAGGTTGTTTGCCTTAAAAGCACTCTGCAAGGCATGTCTGTTTGTGCCGTCTGTTGTGGAGGATGCCATTTGAAGAGAATTTGATCTGTGGGGCGGGGAAAATGTTGTGTTTTGGAGTGAGTTCAGTATTATGGGCCAGGGGAATGATAGTCATAGAGTTTAAGGCCAGAAATGACCATCTAGTCTGGCCTCCTGTGTATCACAGGCCACTAACACCCCCCAGCACCTGCACACTAACCTCAACAACCGAAATAAGAGCAAAGTAAATGACACCCACAGGAGACTACACTAATATGTGCCACAGGCAGAGAATAGGAAGAACTCAGGTGCACTGGTGCTCAAGGGCCCTGCAATTGCAGGGAAATGATTCAATGAGATGTATTTCATTTAGCTCTGACAAGTGACCCCCACCCACACACTGCAAAGGCAGAAAATCCCCAAGGTCCCTGCCAATCTGAATTGGGGGAAATTCCTTTCCAACCCTATATATGGCAGTGAGGCAAGCTACACCCCAAGCATGTCAGCAAAAACCAGCCAGCCAAGCACCTGAGAGAGAGAGACTGCTCAGTGCCATCTCAGGGCCCTGGCCTACCCTGCCCAGTGACCCATTTCCAGCCATGGCTGTCCCTGATGCTCAGAGGAAGGAAATTTGAAAAAATGGGGAAAAAATTCATTTCTTGGTCCCTACTAGTGGCCAGCTGAAACGCTGAAGCATGAGAGCTTTAGGAACATAAGATGTAAACTAGACATGAGCCTCTAGGCTGTTGAGCTCTGGCCCCTACCATCACAAACAATCTTCTCATACAATCGCACTCATAAATTTGTCCATCTCTCTCTTAAAACTAGTTGTTTGCCCTCAACTCCTATTCCAGGATAAGCTTCTGTGTAGTTTACTTTTTGTTTTTGTAATGGGTGTTGGGGTGCCTGGGAAAGGCCCCCCCCCCTTCTTATTATTGTAGAACTCCAATTAAATATCCTATGTCTGAGCTTCCCACCCAGTGTCTTTGCCTGCTTTCCTGAGCACAACAGTAGCATTAGATGACAATGCTCAAGAAATAAAATAAGGCCTTTACCCTTCAAATGTGCGCCTGAATAGCCCATTGAGTTCAATCGAACTACCCAATGTGTTAAATTACTCAGACGTGTAAATGTTTGTGAGACTGGGGCATATCGAACAAGGTCAATTAAACCATTACCTGATACCACATGTATTAATCTCAGTTCCTCTGTGTGTTAGGTAACAGATTCAGTGTTGTCATTCTAGACCTGAGGAAGAGCTCTGTGTAGTTTGAACACTTCTCTCTTTCACCACTAGAAGTTGGTCCAATAAAAGATATTACCTCACCTACTTTATCATTCTAGAATTAGGCACTCTGATGACTGAACAAAGAAGGCTGATAAATAGCTGCACAGGCCAGCCTAAGGTTTATTTTTCCCTCTTCACACTAACCTGATTTTTCTCTAACATGTAGCACTGAATTCATTTTAAAGTTCTGAATTTGTGATATTGAAATGATTTAATCACTGTCTGGATACTAAGGTCCCAAATCTGCACTTATGTGTGCTTAACTTTTATTTACGTGAGTAGTCCCATGGACTTCAATAGGACTGCTCATGTGAGTAAAGTTAAGCATGTGTATAAGTGTTTGCAGGCTCAGGGCCTAAAATAGCTTCATTTTTTAAAAATCTCTCCGTGGTGCGTTTTTTTTTATAAACCCTTTCTTGCATGGTGGTTCCCAGCAAGATTGATTCCAGCCAGTAAGGTTAAATCTTACTCACATTACTACACTAGGACTACCTAGATGTGTAAGGCAAGATAGATTGGCCCTACATCAATGGTCCATATGCAAATGAGGAGGTAGTGCAATGCAGTGCAACTTACACAAGCCACACATGTTGCGCATTCACACAAACAACTTTGGTAAAATGGATGGTGAAGCTTCTCTAAATGAACCAGTACCTGACTTAAATAGCCTCAGTGTTTTTCCCACTCTGGTTTATTGTGTAAATGTCACCATCATTCACTCTATATTTACTCCTCTTGAAATATTTCCCTAAATTCCATTACTAACACAATGTCATTACACTTGCACTAAATAATAGACATTACCTAACATTACATAATTCATCAAAGGCATCGTAACCTCAAAGGCTAGATTCTGCTTAGTCCTTAAACAGGCACACAATGACAGGGGGAAAAGTAAGGAGTCTCCCTCTCCTTGCACAGCTTGCATACAGCTAAATAGAATTGCTGTCCTTGCACTCAGGAAAGTTCACAAACTGCTCCCCATTTACAAACCTGTTTTCCTACAGTAACCCAAAAAGAAAAGTGAAGAAAAATAGAGACTAGCTGGAACAATGGCTCCACCTGCTAGGCACCAGCTAGCAGAACTGGCCTAGTGCACAGGGAAAGAATGCTTTACCCCTTAAGGTTAGGATATTTCAAAAAGGCCTACGGGAGTTGTGCACCCAACTCCCAAAGATGTTCAATAGGATTTGGGAATGAAACTCCCTTTGGCTCTCCTGAAAATCTTAGCCTGAAGGGCTGTAGCAGTGTGTCCCTCTCCCTGTGCATTGAGAAGCTTCAGGAGATACTGTAGAAATATAGAAAACTCAAGCATTCAATTTTTTTTTTAAATTATGCTTTCACTGAAGGGATTCCATATATAGCTATAGATATCGATGCTTGTGATCTTCTGAGTCACCCCATGAGAAGAATGACAACTTTTGCTAGAGGAAAAATTACAAGCAAAGTGAGAAACTGCAACTGGAAAATTCCAAACAAAAATGTACAGCATTTTAGTCAAAAATACAATATAAAACCCAACAAGTTGCTAAAAGAGGAAATCATGTTTCACATGTTCTGCATGCTTGTTTACCTTCAGTTTATGGTATTACAAAGACTTTCTATGTCTAACTATAAACCATAAGTTACTTCCTTTTTTTCTGTTTTGTTTCTCCTGTTTAAGTGGTAATATTTTTATATTGACAGGTCAGATTTTGGCAGGCACAACACAGAGACTTATCTTTTATACTTAATAAAAAGGGCATTAATAGCATCTTCCATACAGTATTGTAATTCTATATATTCATTGTTGGTTTAAGATAGTGCCCACAATGCACTAGGCCAGGGATCAGCAACCTTTGGCACGCGGCCCATCAGGGAAATCTGTTGGCGGGCCAGGATGGGTTTGTTTACCTGCAGCGTCCACAGATTTGGCCAATCGCAGCTCCCACTGGCCGCGGTTTGCTGTTCCAGGCCAGTGGGGGGCTGCGGGAAGTGGAGGCCAGCACATGCCTCAGCCCACACCTCTTCCCACAGCCCCCACTGGCCTAGAATGGTGAATTACGGCCAGTGGGAGCTGCAATCAGCCAAACCTGCAGATGCTGCAGGTAAATAAACCATCCAGGCCCACCAGTGGATTTCCCTGATGGGCTGTGTGCCAAAGGTTGCTGACCCCTGCACTAGGCATTTTCTATCATTTCAAGAAGGGACAGTCTCTGCCCTTGTAGCTCACAGTATAACAACAGATAGAGGTTAAGACAAGGGGAAGCAAATGGGGTTATTTATACAAGTCATTTCTATTCATTGTAGATAGCAAACCAGAATGAGTGTTTTGACTTTGATATTTAAAATCAAATCTGGAGCCTCAAAATAGTAGGGTGGATGGTGCTTCCTGCATCAGTCTTTTCTTCAAGCAGAAAATGGGCTCTTAAATCTACTGGGCCAGATCCTCAGCTGGTGTAAACAGTAACTGGCTTCAATGAAACATTGCTAATTTTCATCAGCTAAGGATCGTGGCCCACTGTAACTTTTACATTCAAATCCTGTAACAGAATTGGTAAATTTATCAGTCTTTATACATGTGAGTGAATTCAAAGGGACAACTCATGGAGTAAGGTACTGATCAGTATGAGAATTGGGGCAGGATCTAGTCCATAATGACTTCTCACATGAGTAAGGATTGCAGAACCAGGGTTTGGTGGATCTAGAAATGAGACAAAGCATTCTGGAATGGGGTACGTTACCTAGGGAGGTTTTAAGGTCAGGCTTGACAAAGCCCTGGCTGGGATGATATAGTTGGGGATTGTTCCTGCTTTGAGCAGGGGTTTGGACTAGATGACCTCCTGAGGTTCCTTCCAACCCTGATATTTTATGATTCTATGGTTGGGTTAGCTCGCAGGGCTGCTGTTTAGGGATGGTGGGAAGAACACCTGCTCCCCCCTCCCCCCTGAGTTTCATACCAGAGGTCTGCTCATGGCGCATGACCCAGATCCAGGCAGAGCACTGCAGTGATATGCAACCAGGTCCAGGAGTGGCGCTGGGGGGCAGTATTGTAGGGGTTATAGCCACCCCACCACTTGCTTTAGCCCCCTCATCCCAGAGATGGGTGCCGAGCCAGCAGCCACCACTCTCCGGCAGCCCAACTCCAGTCTCCCCTTCTTTGGGAAGCGGATCCATAGCTGGCAGGTCTTTGGGAGAGCTTGCTCGATGCTAGAGGTGGGGTGGGGGGACAGGCAGACTGTCTGCACTTGTGCCTCTGACTCAGGAGTGGGGGCGGTAGATAATGGCAGTAACACTATATGTCAGAGAAAGTAAGCAGATTTTAAGCAGATTTTATTTCTTTTTATTTCTCTCTACTAAAGATAGCGTACAAAGTATCAAACTTATATTTCTGATATGTGTTAAGGCTCCAAAACTGATACGTCAAGTCTTGGGATTGTATTATCTCCTGATTGTTCTAAACTCACATATACATTTAAAATATGGCTTTAATTGGTGTTTGTATATATTTTTCTTTCTTTACATAGGAATTAAATACAGTGCTCCTGTCTTCTAATTTCTAAGTTGTTATTTGCAAACAATCTAGAGTTTTCAGGTGCCTAAGTAGCCCCTGGAATCATGGTTAAAGTTGCCCCCACCACGACGAAAATTTGAAATGGCACCCCTGCTAACTCATGCCATTAAGTACAGCCCTGAGCAAGAAGTGGTCTATAAGATGCATCACCCAGAAGTTGCTCAAGGAGGCATTTTACCTCAGAGAAACTCCTTGAGTCACAACTCCCTCCCAAGTGTCCGCCTTGCTTCTGGGGAGTGTAGTAGTAACTTGTTGCTGGTCTATACCAACAGCAAATTCCCACCCCCTCTCCTGTACACACACCATGCTAGATGTAAAGTTAATGTACGTGCTGTAACATAATATAAAGTAGCGTTGAAAAGAAAATGTGGATAGAGTTTTAATCAGATATTGTACACAACATTTAGTTGCTTATTACTGACCTACTCTTTGGGTGGTGGCCATGGGGTGACTGCTGACTGTAATACCCTTCTGTTTCTCCTATTTCTCTTATGGAGTCCATAAAGGAGAATATGGAGAATAGCAATGAGCAAAAATAACTTTCCTATGAATGCTATTATTATAATATATAATATATTATAATACTAACAATGTCATGTACCTAGACTTCTCTTTCCTATGATGACAACTGGGGGTGACAAGATAGAGGGGGTGGGGTGATAACTCTTAAATTTGGGGGAGGGTTATGGCTTCCTATTTTTATAAGCTCTTCTGGCCAGGAATTGCCTCTTTCAACATGTTTTTGCAGTGTCTAGGCCCTACTGTAATATTAATAAAGTTCAGCCTGATAATTACCCAGGGCTGTTGTCTTTATAAAAATGTCAGTTGAGAAGAAATATTTTGCTCTTCCAAACAGTTTTCTCTTGTTCTGTGGGAGCAGAAGACAAACTGCATCCTCTGACAGACTAACTGAGGAGAAATCTCCATGAGGAGATAACCTCTCTGAGATTTCCCCTGCTTTAGCCCCAAAAAAGGTTTCTCTCAGAAGTGGCCATCAGGGTTTTGCTAGGTATCTTCAGCACCTAACATACTTCTCTTTGCTGTAAACAGCTAGGGTCTAACTGTTACCCTGAAACAGTATGTGAAAACCAAAGTTATGTGTTTTCTTACTGCTAGAATATACAGACGATACTTTTAATATTATATCATGTTGAGGGCATTATACTGTATTTGAACCCTGAGCCCCAAAACTCTTGTGACTGTTTGTCCATACAGCCAGAGTTTTTGCTGTTGCTCTAATATGTCAAGTTGCCAAATACATATTAGCCCACACTGCTTTGACCTTGCTGGAAGATGAGAGACAGGAATGTGTTGTGTTTTTTGTGACTAACTTAGAATTTAAATCTGTTTCCTCATGCATCAATAATCAAAGCTTAATAATTCATGAGTCTGCTTTTTAATATACACCAAGTTGTGAACCTGAGGTGAAATCACCAGTGGGGGATGGAAGTGAGTTTAAATTTTGTAAATCTTAACTCCTCTTTCTCTTTTAATCAGCATTCCAATTATAATGAATAGCAAGAATGGTACTGATCACGCTTCCATATTGGTGGAAAACTGGCATTTCTTTGCTATGGAACTTGCTATTAGCTGTAAATGTACCACTCTACTATAAATTCAGATACACAGTTATCACTTGGACAAGGGTCTGACTCCATAGTTGCTCGCTTCATGCACTGTGGCCAATGGGAGTTCTTTGGGGAGGGCAGGAAGTAAAATAGATCCTGACTGACTGCCATTTGCAGGCTAAAAGTTAAAACATAACCCCTTGCAAGCTACATAATGGGTCTGGCCCAATATGTGCAAAAGCAGATATGTCTTAATGTCCTGTTTGTTTTAGCTGCAGATTATGGAACAAGATGAGAGACTGACGTTCACATTTTTTTCCAGTTGATATAGTGAGTGGTTTTCAAACTGGGATATGCGAACTTTCACCAGGGGGTATATGAGAAAAATCCTGTAATGGAGGACAACTTATTTTATTCAGTAAGACTTGGCAATCTCCTTTCAATTAAAACTGCAGCCACATTGGTGTGCATTTCCTTTCTGCTGTGCAATTCATCAATTCCTTTCAAACTTTTTGAGCTTTACCCCCCCCAACCCCTTTGAGTTACAATTTTGGTTGTGCCCCCCCTCAATCCTGGGTGGAGAGAGGGGATGGAGGTGGGTGCTCCCCCACCCCGAGCCCTACCATGCGGGGCTGGCCTGAACTGCCTGGTGTTGCCACTTGCCCTCATGAACATTCCTCCGTGTCCCCTAAGGGGGGCTGCTCCCACAGTGTGAAAACCCCCAGAAGCTGTTGCTGAAGAGAAGGCAGAAATCTGAGGGAGGACATGGCCTCATGTGTGCCGCCCCCCCCACCTCTGCCTATCTTAGCTGGAGGTAGGTGGTAGAGTACATTTGGAAAAGGATATGCAACCTAAAAAAGTTTGAAAACCCATTGATCTAGTGCATGATTCAATATGGTCAGTGATGTCTGCTTCAGAGGACATGCAGTGGAATAGCCATGATTTTACACTTCAGGATTTTGGAGAATTGGCATAACTTCATGAAGAAGTTTCTATCTAATCCATTTATTCCTCAATCCATCCTCTTATGGACATTATCATTATGGTATCTCAATGCTTCCTTACATTATGCCTGAGACTAGCTAATGTTATTAGTTTCCCTCCATATCCTCCTCCCCCACCAGTTTACTGCATTTCGGTTATCAAGTAAATCAGGTAGGTGATACAGCACATTTTGAACACACCTATCCAGTGGGCTTCAAACTTATACTTCCTCTTGCAGGCTATGGTGGCTGGGGCATAAATGTCTTAACACAGTGGTTTTCAACCCGTGGTCTCTGGACCTCTAGGGGTCCACAGACTATGTCTAAGATTTCCAAAGGGGCTTGCATCTCCACTCAAAATTTTTTAGGGGTCTGCAAACGAAGAAAGATTGAAAACCACTGTCATAACTCAAAACATGTAGATGTTTTGAAAGAGGCAAAAGCTGGGAGGAAAAAGTACAACTAAAAATGCCAGAAGACAGTTGCAAAGCTAGTGTGAGACTCACAGCAGTTACCCATCCCACATGGTGCTGTGATCCTATCTGACAAATTAAGCAATGCTGAGCTGAGTCAGTGTTTAGAAGGGAGGTCTCTAGATTCTAATCAAAGTGATGTTTATGATTCTGTATTTAGCACCCATTTCTGAATCAAGATTGAAACTATTGTGCCTGGTCAGCACTTGGATGTATTGTGGTGTTTGCAACACCATCTTTTCAATGAGACTAATATGAAGGTCCTGCCTAGGTGCCGTCATTAAACTTTCTCTGAGAAGGACTGTTAGCCCTGCTGTCTTGAACCAACTGCAGCTTAAATAATTGTATTCTGCTACCTAAATGTCTTCCCCCTTTATTTGGATACAGCATTCTCCTTCCATTCCTGACCTGAACTGTTGTATAGTGTTGCTCTTTGCTTTTAAGCAGCTGCTATGTTTACTCATGAAGTGACTGGACTTCAGTGGGGCGTGACTATGGAAAGGCGATGTGATAGTAAAGGTGCCCTATAAATGGAGGCTATTGTTTTTTATTAATAATCAAGGCATCACCAATTTAACTATAGAGTAAATATTCATGACGCCGGCTGAGCCTGCAGGATTAAATTTGTCTGGGAAGTTCTTTCCTTCAACAAAACCTCCCTACTCCCAACCAGAGCCCCAGGACACCTCTATTTACAAGTAAGTGACTCCTGGTGTAGGGATACACTTTGGCTCTCTTCTTTGGGATGGCAACAAACTCATCCCCTCCCCTTGTGGAGTGATCAGTGAGTGTTTGTTTGGCTTGCCTCTTCCCCTTATTCATTCGGACATCACACAGACTGAATGTCTTTTACTATCCGTAGGTACCGTGCCTGGTTCAATGAGAACCTGATCTCAGCTGGGGGCTGTAGACACTACTGTTGTTAGTAATAGCAGGGATCCTGCCTATCCCTACTATCTCCATTCAATTGCAGGAATAGAGTCCAGCCATGCTGTTGTCTCCTCTGATATTCAGAGTGCATCATATTAAACTCCACTACAAACTGGGATTGTGTAAATTCCTTGGGGCTGGGACCATCTTTATTTGCACCTTGTGCTATGCCAAGCAGATTACCTGTACTTTACAGCTAAGGAACAATAATTATAGTGTAGGGCATTGTGAGATTTCTCAGTGCTGACATGCAGCAAGTGAGTAGTTAAAAGGCAGCAGCAAGATCAGAAAGCATTTCCCAGTCTTCACTCTTCCTGAATGGGGAACAGGAAAGATACCTGAAGAGAGGAGGAGGTCTACCTTGCCAGTGCCCCGAAGTCTACTTATGAGAAGAATGATCCAGCTTGTCACCCTTCATGATCCCAGGAAGAGGGAGAATTTCAACTGACATTATGTGGTTGGAGAATCTGTCTGGGGCTCACCCCAGAAAGCACCTGAAATAAGGATAGTCACCGGGCCTATTGAGAGAAGTATTCTAGGATTTTATGAGGACAGAACTAGCGAAACCCTCTGGTTTCTTATGAAAATAGAGGCTGGAGAGTGGAGATGCACCTGCTCAAGTTTCATTTGGAGTATTCAAGCACTTTTAAGGAATAGACCTGAAACTCCAAGCACGTCTCAATGGTTGTAGGTGATCCCTGCTAAACAAGTTGGCTAGTTTGTTTTTGCCAAAACTTGAACTTCAGCTTGCAGGTTGTGCATGGACCACTGCATAAGTTAGGAGGAAAATATGACTGTCTAATGATGATACCAATAATAGATACGTTGAATTATTTACCCACTCAGCAAAGAGGGAATTTCTCTTTTAAAATAACAATTGAAATATTATCATGAATAGTAATCAACTCTATTCCACAAATATGATTTGATCAATGCACTAAGGGGCAAATCCAGAACCCTTCCCATGGCTATGAGGAGGCTAAATTAGCTGTTGCCACTCAAGAAAGAGATCTTGGAGTCCTCATGAATAGTTCTCTGAAACATCAGCTCAATGTGCAGCAGCAGTCAAAAAAGTTAACAAAATGTTAGGAACCATTAGGAAAGGGATAGATAATAAAACAAAATAACATAATGCCACTATATAAATCCACGATATGCCCAACCTTTGAATACTGAGTGCAGTTCTGGCCACCCCATCTGAAAAAAGGTATATTAGAATTTCATTGCAGAGAAGGGCAATGAAAATGGTTAGAGGTAAGTAACGCCATCCATATTAGGAGACATTAAAAACACTGGGACTGTTCAGCTTAGAAAAGAGACAACTAAGGGCAGATATGATAAAGGTCTCTAAAGCCATGAATGGCGTGGAGAAAATCAATAAGAAAGTGTTATTTACTCCTTGACATAACACAAGAACTAGGGGTCACTCAATGAAATTAATAGGTTGAAGGTTTAAAAAAAAATGAAGTTCTTCACACAACACACAGTCCACCTGTGGAACTTGTTGGGATGTTGTGAAGGCCAAAACTATAATTGTGTTAAAAAAGGAATTAGATAAATTCATGGAGGAAAGGTCCTTCAAAGGCTATTAGCCAAGATGATCAGCAATGCAACCCCATGATCCTGGTGTCCCTAAACTTCCAACTGCCATAAGCACCTGGCACTAGCCACTGTCAGAGACAGGATACTGGGCTAGATGGGCCATTGGACTGACTCAGGGCTCATCTTCACTACTGTGTTAAATCAGTGCTGCTGCAATTGATGCAGTGGCGTCAATTTAGCAGGTCTGGTGAAGACCCAATAAGTCAATGGGAGGGTGCTCTCTTGTTGATGTAATTAATCCACCTCCACGAGAGACAGAAGCTATGTCGACAGGAGAGCATCTCCCGCCAACATAGCCGTGTTAAGCTGATGTACATTACTTTTTTTTACACCCCTGAATGACATAACTTACGTCAATTTAAGCAGTAGCATAGACCAGGCCTCACTATGGCCATTCGTATGTTCTAATGTGAGGAGCCATTTTCACTGGTATCTTTGATGGGCTAGTTGCAAACCAGGCAACACTGGACAGGACCCCTACAAGGAAGCCATGTTTGAGGTGTTTGAGGAAATCTACCACTGTACGGATTCTCCAATCCTCTGCTCTGGAGGCGCTACATAAGGATCCACAGAGGCTATTTTAGACATTTGGGCACCCTATTCTACTCACTGGGCTGCAGAAGCTATCACAGAGCAACTCTACTGTTGCTCCAAGCCATGTGGGGTGAATTCTACTTTCCCTGCCTTCCAAACCCAACCCATGCACTGCGCCCACTTGGACTGTGGACCTAAGCCTAAGTGAAAGTGATGGTGGTGGTTTCCTAGCCACCATTTGTGCATGTTAAGATATCACTGTAGAGTTCAGCATAACTGACAACTTCTGCTCGACAGAAATAAATCAGCTCATAACTGGATTTTTAGGGGGTGTTGCAGGCTGGGATTAGGGTTCATTGGCAGAGCAGCAGGGAAGCTCATACTGCAATAGTCTGTGCTATCCCAATACCAAGGCTATGGGCCTAAACCTGACATCCTTACTCAGGCAAAACTTGCATTGAAAGCAAATTTATTTGCAGCTTTATAAGAAAAGCATGGAGGAAAACTGTAATAACTAACAAGTGTTGAGTTGCACAGCTCAGCCTAGTGCTCACAAAGAACTAAGGGGTGGTAGCATGCTCAGACAAGCTTTCAAAGCCACTGTTACAGTAATGATAGATGTTTGAACCCAAAACAGTTACTGTCGCTTTCCCAAAGTTCTGCTATTGGTGCTTTCCCTACCCACTCAAAGAGAGACTGACAAACTGACCTGTTTAAGAGTGTATGAGTCAATGGTGTGGTGAGGAGGGGGTGAAGGGAATTTTGGCTTAATAAATTCCCAGAGTACTCAGGCAAAAATGGTGCAATATCTTGGTTTAATTCCATTTGAAATATAATACTTTGCATTTTAATTCTTAGTTATTTTTCACCCTTGTTACATGAGTAAAAAAGACAAAGTCCATTCTCAGCTAACCAACACGTCCCTCTTCTTTTTATTACGGTATCATTTTTAAAAGCTGGTTAAAGGTGAATTACAGCTAGCATTAAAACCATGTGCGTTTTAGCCAGACTCTTCTGTTTACATTCTCCATTGTGAGTTCTGCCATGTGCTTAACGATACCTAGACTTTTGTTTCAGACACCGTTGTGCTCAGCACAGTGTAAAGCCATCTATCTACATTCTTATACAGCATCATGGTATCTGAGCACTTGGAAGGATACAAGGGGTAAAAATGAAGCAAAAAATGTATTAGAAATAACTGGAAAAGTGGGAATGGAATAGAAAGGAACTCTTCTTTTACCTGGAGTTAACATGTTATACTGGGCATTGTCTTGTAAAAGGATGAGCTCCATCAATAAAAATCCATTAAACAAATACATCTACTTACATTTAAGTGAGATCTATAGGCATATGTATAACAGGTACTTGAGATACTAACAGATTTGTTGAGGTTGTTCCATATTTCCCTCTAAATATCTAAATGTTCTTTTTTACAAAATGACATGTCAGTAAAATTCTAGAAATCTTATTGATTTCAGCTATGGAGCTTACAAGAATGAGAAAAAAAAACTATAATTGTTCCTTTTTCAATATTGTTTCTTTCTTGATAGCCACATCACAGAAGTAGAAAATCTGGTTTGAAATTTTACAGCTAAAAATTATGTAAAATCTTCTAAAGCTGCATGACTCTGATCTACAAATCATTTCATATACATTGGAAGAAATCCACCCGTCAAATAAACAGAAAAAAATAGCTTCCCTCCAGAGTTTTCATGCTACTCCTTTACCTTAATTCCATCAGCACTACAATCACCTAGTATTTCTATATGCCCTCCATGAATCTTCCTATTTTTTTGAAAATTCTCTAGCCTATCTTCCATTCTGAATATGAGTCTTTCATTCCATCCTATCATTGCCACGTGAGTGAAATAACAATACAACTTGGTTTTATACTGCATAACTGGTACATTTTAAACTTCTTAAAAAAAAAGTACAGCAAAGATTACTAATTAGCTCCCCCCAAAAATAACAGTCCTACCTTTTGCAGTTTCTCCTGGTTTCTGTTTAACTTTGAAAGCTTTTGATACGACACTCACTCAGAAACTGACTTTACTGATCATACACAACAGTTTCCACTCTCTGTTTGATATATAAACCAAAAGTGCAACTGCCGAGAGCTTTCAGAGTAGATCTTAGCTCAGAAATGCTAGTAGAGAGCTGTCACTGCTTCAGAATAACATCCGAGAGCGACTTGCAGTCTGCACATTTTACATTTCCTTTTTCCAGTGGGCAGCACACGAATGATGAGACACTATGGTTCAAAATGCATGCAATATTTACACTTTAAAAGAGGGAAGGAAAAGTGACCATTTCTATTTATATGACATTGTTTTGTCTTCCAATCAGGTAGTTGATAGTTCACGATCTGATTTTATAGTAACAGAGAACATCATTTTTTAATTGTGAATTCAGGGCATATTGACACATCCTGGTGAACCACATAGATTTGTAGATCCATATTATCTCTAATGTTCGCTGCTCCTCCTCGCTCTAACAATAAATCCCCCACAAGTACCTGCTGGCACAGTTTAATGGCTGTAAGCTAATGGCTACACCAGGGTTTGAATTAGCTGAAATAGGTGCTGAGTTTCAGTGACAAAACAAGGTTTTCTAACAGTTCTCAGCAAAATTTTCCCTCCAGAGCCCCCTTGTCTGCCAAAGAGACAGAGTTAAAAGTACTGAAAACTATGTGACACCTTTTCTTTCCTTTTTCCATTTCTTCATTTAGTTTGTTCCTCCCCTTCCCCCCACGTGTATTATCTCTTTTAATCCCCATAGAGTAGGATTTTCTTTTCCTTCTTCATTTCATCTCAACCTTTTGAATTTCTCTTCCATTGTGCCTTTCCTTTTCTTCACTCCATGCTCTAGTCCATCAGCTTTTCCCCCACCCATTATCTATTTCCTCCCTTCCTCATGCCCTTTGTCACTGTGTTCATTTCCCCTTTTCTTCCCTCTCTCCACTAGTTTACTCATCCCTTCCCAAATCCCTCAGTCTCTCCATTTCCCAAACTCCACCTCCTCACTTTCTCTGTTCTCTCTATTCCCCTTTTCTCTTTCCCTCCTTTAACTGTCCTTTCTACCTATCTGTCTTGGTAGCCATATGTCCCACATCACTGTTCTGCTTCCTTAGTTTGTACTCTTCTTGCTGGCTGGAGACTTCTGAGGAAGCAGTACGTCCTTTGTTCTCTTGCAATCTCATTAGCATCATCTCCAGTTCTTCACTTTCCCAGTTCTGATAGGGCTCTGACAGGATTAGCTCTTTTGTCTTCCATCAGGGCTGTCTCTTGGAGATAGGAGCACTTGATTCAGTCCATAACTACATCTCTCTTGAGATGGTCAATAAGAATAGATTTAAAATTTTTATTAAAGTTAATGTTTAAAATTAAGAATACACACTACAGGCCAGATTCGCAACAGGACTATTCATACTACTCCTCTCTCAGATGTTGTGGGCTGTTTCACTATCCTTTTCTTTTTCCTTTCCTTTCTCCATTTGAAGTTTACCTTGTTAATTCTGTTGAAGAGCTCCCATGCAGCCTAATTGGGATATATGCTTAATTACAGACCTCTTCCCCATTAAACGGCACAACTCCACAAGAAGGGACTATGTAAACAGTTCTACCTTGTATATTTAGATGACCTGTCACAGGTTATGTCACTGTGCCAGAGACCTACACACCTTGGATGAATATTTCCCTTGGCTGAGTCTATGACCTACAGAGTTATGGTCTATTTTACATCATGGTCCACTCTCTTTTTCTTTTGGTGGTGGATTATAACCATGTAAGACTGAAGGGAGAGAGAGGAGGAGCCCATGAAAATGACAATGGTACAGAGGCTAGAGAATAGATCATCTGAGTTAAGCACAAGGACTGGTTTGATTTCTGGCATGGCATTTCAATGGCCTCTCTATGCTTAGAGATTGTTGTCTAGATCTGCCTTTCAGTGACTAAAGGATATTTCTATGCTTCTACCAGTGACTATATTCTGAAGTCTTTCACTATATTTTTACAATGGGATAATAATGCAAAATATATGCACTCTTACATTATTTCAGTGAACATCTGTTTGTGTCACAAATGTAGTAATTGATTATTTTGACACTCCATTAGCAAAGGAAAAATGTGCATTGACTAAGGTTAGATTAATTTCACATTTGGTGTTCAGGGACACTAGACAGTAATGAGAAGAAAAGTTTTATGTTACATTGACCTTGATATTGTGTCTGGTGGACTATTTTTTCACCCTCCTATTCAACCTTTGCTGATAGATTCCCTTCAGTCCCACTCAGCATAGAACCTGCACTCATTTGCCCATCAACTGCATGCCAGTCAGGTACAGTTAAAGCTACTTTCCCATTTACTCATCAATTTACACCACCATTTACATCAGTGATGAATGTGACCCCAAGCCCGACATGGAAGTAGCATGGAAGGACCAAGTCAGGATTATGCTCTGGTTCCGCAAAGGGATTCATGCACTTGGACCTTTACTTCTGGGAAGCATTTCAGTGGAGTCAAGAATGGTTGTGAAGCCATGATTTGATATGTTTTGCAGTAGGTGAATATGATTTCACCTAATTATCATTGACACCACCCATCAGTGTCTATTGTTACTTTGTGGGATAATTAAGAATAATTTCTGACTGACTCACTGTCAGAGCAGAAGATCTGAGAATGTTTAAGGCACTTTAGATGTTGAAGTTATCAGCCTTATATGACTTTAGAATTGCTAGACGTAAGCAACAAGGTTTGAATAGCAGCATGATGGATATATATAACTCCTCTAGCTTTATCATCTTCTTTGTTGATTATTGAACAAGGTCCAAGCCAATAATAGGTCTGTTGTATTCTGAGCCAATGGATCAGTAAAGGGACTGAAATTAGAAGGCTGTGGTTACAGGTATTGAATCTAAATTATTTATAAAGGAACTAGAAAACCTGAGGCTAAAAGGATGGAATAAGCCCTTTGGAGATGAGTCTCAGACAAAGGGGCTGGGACTCTGGTCATGAGATGCATTAAAATGCAGCAATTTCATTGGTCAATAGCAATTCAGAGAGTGACAGCTCTCCAGGATGTTCTGCCAGGACTAATAGCTGCCCCTCAGTGTTAAGCTGGGGCAGGGAGATGAGCAGCCAAGAAGCCATGGCCTCCTCAACTCTGCCAGGGGTGGAAGGGTATCATTATTGGAGATGAGCCTGAGTCAAAGAATTCACATACAGATCTAGATTTCAGCTCTGTTCCTCCAAACTTTGAGGGTGCTGGAATCCAGCCATTACGTCCATGCTTCTGTCTAATCAGTACTGAGATAATCCTAGCGCCGAGGAGTAGAGATCATCAATAAAACCCCAATGGATAAATCCAGTTAGTCTCTTAATTTACTTAAAAAGGATTAGTGGAGATGGCTGTCCATTCCCTAGCTATTGTGAGTTCTCTCCTACTGTATGTGTGTGGGGGAGAACAAGAGGTTTCACTCACACAGAGTGCTATCATAATAATGCCAGAGAGGGCACTGAGTCACAAAATTCAGGTCCAGACTTCAAACATCCCAAAATGTGGGTATGTCTGGATCCAGGGTCTTGCTGTGGCCAGGCAGAGGGCTGAGACAGCTCTGAGATTTGGGCCATCATCCTGGTTCAGTTTCTGAACCCCACAAAATCTGGGTATGTTTGGACCCAGGATTTTGGTTCAGACCCATCTGTCTCTAGCCAGTGCAGTTCAGTCTGGGCAGAAATCAGAACAGCAGCTTGCAAGAAAGTCCAAGATGTGGGTAGCAACTATGGGTGCTAGATTGGAATGCTGTGGAAACGACCCTGCTGATGACAGAATGTGATCAGTGTGAATAAATACCTATCAGCTAACAGTAGAGTAATAGAAAGGGCACTATTCCCAGTTTCAGACAGGGTAGGTTAAGGAGTAATGACATGAAGCCAACAAGGAAAACATTTTGCTGAGATATTTGGGAAAACATGTTATACTGGGCGGTGCTGGTAGCTACCAGCAAGCATTTCTTTGCTCTATAGGCAATCACAGATCTCTTGAAGCTGATAGGCATGTTAGCCCCCTTTCCTTCAGGTTTAAAGAAGAAGCAATTAAATTCCCCTTGGTTTAAAGAAAGTTGAAACAACAGAAGCCATCAGTCAAGGCACAGCACCACATGGTAAGGTCTGAGAAAGAACAAACTCAGGGAGAATAAGAGGATTTTCCCTGGGACTGATTGCAAATGCAGGGCTGGAGCATTGATTGGGAATGTTGTATGTGTCAGAAGCAGACAGGTCCAGAAAGTGAGGAGAAAGCCAGAAAGTGCTGATGAGAATGGCCTTTGGAGGAAGACAAGAAAGAGACCCCTTCCTGTGAGCTGGAAAGCAGCCTTGGATTTGTGAGCAGGGAAGCAGCATTCTATTGTTTATTCCTACTGTGTTCAGGGAAACAGGACTTTGTGTTAATCATTTGTAAATAAACAGGATTGCACACAAATACCTGACTGATATAATCAACTTCTCCTAAAGGGAACAACTTGACAATACTTTCAGTATTAGCTGATCATTAGAGCCAAAGGGGGAACAATATTAACAAGTGGCACTGGTTAGTGGAATAAATTAGCCAGGGAGGTACCATCACTGCAGATATTAAAAAATAGCTGAGATAAGGCTTTAGTGGAAATGACATAATGAACAAATAGGGATCAGACAAAGTCTGATCTATTTCCCTTAACTCTTTGTCAAATATTTTCTATCCCTTCTTTATTGCTACATTTTTTACAGAATTCTGTTTCTTTCATTCTTACCTGTCTTATGTATTTTCCTGCTTTGTGCTCAGTTTGTGGCCTTTCAATATTTCTAGAGCATCTTACCTAAAGTATATAATTTTTTGTTAAATAAGTATGATAATGGACTACATTAAATTTTCTGACCCTACTATGTATGAAATGATTAAATTAATTCTTTTTAGTAAAACTAGAAAACTTCAAGTGTGAAAAATGGGGGTAAGGATTCAGTTCTGTTCTCAATGAGGTGGGTTAACAGATCCCAAATAGTGTACTGGGGGAGAGAGACATCAGCTGAAATGCTCCAACCTCATTGGTGCCATACCTGATCCCTATGGGGTGCAAAAAGGAATGTCCCACGTTTGCAAGATGTCATAATGCTGATTGAATTATTAGGATGTCACATTGGGGATGGAGTCATCTTTCCATTCAACCACCTGTCACTGGAGGTTGGGCTTGGAGGAGGGAGCGGTACAAGTAACAGTAAACATTTGATGGGGCATGAAAAATGTCCTTTTTCACACACAAAAATCCCTTTCATTCTTTTCAGTTTTTTGGGTTTTTTTCCATTTATCTCCCTTTTTCCTTTTTGCATCTAGAAAAAGGAGAAAGAAAGGGGGGGAAATGGGGGAACTGAAAAACAAAACAGAAATAGTTTTCAGTTGTGATTTTTCTTTAGGTTTTTCATCCAAAGAAAAAATTTTATGGGAAATTTCAACAAAAAATTAAAAACTCATTGTGCATCCCTCATTTACATATGCTTTGCTCACATATTTTAACACTTGAATCTATATGGATCAAATGAAAAGAATCAAATCTCATGCTTCCGTTTTTCACCTATAGAGAGGTTAGGAAGGATATTTTTCTTCCCTGATTCACAGTTGGCCAAATAAAGTATTCTGAGAGGGTTATTTATCCCTTAATATGAATAACTTGATATTGGCCATAGCGAAAGGCAAAACATAGGACTGTATGAACCAATTCTCTGATGCAGTATAGCAAATACTATGTCCTTAGATGCTTAGCTGTGTGATGTTTGCTCATCTGCAAAGGGTTAAATCTATCACCAGATTTGGAATCAGGACGGAATTTTCTTTCAGGTCAGTTTGGCTAAGACCTTGCCCTTTTTTTCTCTTCTGCAGCATTGAGCAGCATGCTCCAGGTAGGATTATTTTGGTTTAACTCACTGCAATGTCCTACCATTGCAGGAGACCTCAGCGTTGGAGGTCCCTTGTTCCTTCTTGTCTTCTATCTGTGGCTATCAATAATACAGTTTCCTAAAGGCGCCAAATTTTACCAGATTATTTGCACTGATCTGGATTTTATAACTATGTATTTGAAGCAATACAATTTTTCTGAAAGATTATAAAGTGAGTTGTTTTTCATATTTAGTCACTGATTTCGTATAACACAAAAATATTGTTACAGATACTAGAACCACAGACTTTGCAGCCAGTGATGAAATATCATTTGTCATTTCAATAACTGTTCCTGAAAGTTCCCTGAACTAATGCTACAAACAGTGAACAGTTTTGATAAATGGATTGAAATGGAGTACGTCAATGCTATATAAATCCAAACTGTAGTTTTTGTTCCATTTATTTGTTCTTATTCAAATCCATTAATTTACAGGATGCAAATTTGCTTTCAGCAGTACTGGTGAAAGGCTGTGAGTGTCAAAGCTTTATCATGAAACTCAAGGAGGCTGGCTTATCAGAGCCAGAAACTATAATGAACTTACTTGCTATATCTGTATTTGCAATAGCTATAATACCAAAAGGAAAACTATTTCTACAAAAGCACCAACAGGGTGATCTAGAGTGGATTATAGAAGTCATTATTGGACGAGTTTACTTTCTCTCTCTCTCCTACCACATGAACTCATAACTAGAGTTGGTTAGGAATTTATCCATCAAAATGATTTTCTGGTGGAAAAATCTGTTTCTGCAAAACTGTAAGTTTCCACAACAAAATCTCAATATTTTTGCCCAAAACTCTTTATTTTAATTTTTTTTCATGAGGAAAATCAAAATGAATATTTTGTTTTGGGTCATTTTCAACAAAAATTGAATTTTATTTTATTTTATTTATTTATTGGTTAACTGACCCACAATGTTTTGTTTCTAATTAGGTCAATAAATCATTAAGGACATTTTCCCTAGAAGTACATTGCTTTCCTATGGGCTGATCTCCCTGGAGGACTACATCTCCCACAATACAATGCAGATTGCCCTCTGACCAAGTTCTGCATAGTACATCATGGGAGTCAAGTGGCTAGAGTGTCATGGGAAATGTAGTCCAGTCAGAGAGACTGGCCCATAGGGAAGAATGGGGTCCCAAACTACAACTCCCAATGGCAATGCACTGATAGGGAAATACAGCTTACTGTTTTATTGACCTGATAGAAACAAAACATCAGGATCCCAAACTACAGCTCCCATTAAGCAATGCACCACAATGGGAAAATGCTGTTTAACATTGAACTGATGCAACATAAAGCATTTGGGGTCACATCAATAGACTGCAATGAGAGATTTCAATTTCAGGAATGTCAGAAAGTATAGATAGCTTCCATAGAAAAAGTTGAAACAAAACATTTTGACATTTCTAGAATGAAAAATTTAAACATTGTCCCAGTTTAAGATGGAAACAAACATGCAGGATGGCAGCCCTGCTCTGGCAGACTTCATGCAGCCCAGCAAATGTTCTCTCCTGCAGACATTAGCAAGCCCATAGGTGGGATGGCTGGAAGGAAGTTATCTGAATTGTGGTAGCCCAGCTTCATTGCTCTAGGCACTGGGTAGGGAATTGAAGCCTCAGAGAGGGTAGGGGACTGGAGGGGGAGAGGCTCCAGCCATATATTAAGCTTGAAATACTTTAACCTTTTCTAGATTTCAAACATTGCGTTTCAAGTTTAATGTGAATAGGACTCTCTGCCTTTCCATCTCTGCCATGGCCTCCTTGGTTTCCTGTCTCCTCTCCATGCAGTGTTGCCAACTCTCATGATTTTGCAATGTGTCTCATTATATTTGTTATGTTTGTTAAAGCTCCAACTCCTGGAAGCATGTGATGAGGCGAGACTCTTGGCTTTCGTTTCCTAAACAAAGGTAGTTTCTAGCTCTCTTGGTTGCAGAGAAAAACTTTAAAATGTTACCAAAATGCAGCCTAATGATCTGAGAAGCCAGAGGGCAAATAGAAAGAACTCAACATTATTATTATTTTTATTTTCAAGTCTCATGATTTTTAAGGCAATCTCATCATTTTCAGGGTCCTGACTCATGATTTTAAAAAGTTTGGAATTGGCAAGACTGCAATCAGTCCTTTGAGCCTCCTTCATTCACTCTCCCTGCCCCTGCATCCATACCCTGTCAGTTCTTGCCTCTTTTTATGCTCTTGCCTGCCCTATTGTTCTCCATTACTGTAGCTCCATGAAAATATGAAAACAGTTTTAGGGAGACATCTGTGTGTTCTAACACTATCAGACATTTGGTTTGCTTCCTTCCTTTGCTGAGAGGCAGTCGCAACCAACAGCATCTTCCTGTTGCAAGAAGCCATTAAACCGAAAGAGCAACCCTCTGGCTTACTAACCTTTCTAATAGCCTTGGTTCTATTTGTCTGAGTCTGAGGTACACAAAAGGGGCTTAGGAGCCTGTGAATATTAATTTTCTTCTCGCTAGAGGCAGTGCTTTCTGTCACTGAAATGCCTGAGAGGTTAATATCCACCACATGTTACCAGAATCCTATTCTAGATTGGCAATTAAAAGAATAATGTTGCAGCAATAGTAGTGAAGAGATGAAAAATATCACTTTTGGTGATGGACACTTGGATTCAAATGGAGAAGATAACTCCGGGGTGGTATTAATGGATACTTCAGAGCTGCCTTTCTGAGTATAAATTTGGGCTCCTTGGTGAGGATGATAGAAGATTTAAAAGCTCTTGGACCGATAACAGAAGGGAGGCTTGAGCCCTTGGGCCTCCGGCTGCTCTCACCAGTTTGATACAGATGTAACTCCACAGATTTCAGCGGAGTTACTCCTGGTGGCTGGTTTTCTGGGCTGCTTTAGATCATTGTTGTTTTAATAATCTATTTTGGAGCTACCCTTTTTAGCACCTCTACACCGATTCCCTCAGGTACTATGATCCAGCACTGTGAACTGTTTTCTTAGTTACCTCAATAAATCCATTCAATCATTCATTCTGATGCAGTTGTATCCTTGACTAACCCCTTATGTACCATTTGATTGCAGGTGTTTCATTATTTGCTGAAACTGATCCTGAATAAAATGGAGGTGACGCTAGTTGAGTGTAAATGTTGATGCTGAGCTGGGATCAATCTCTGGGAAATTCATAGAGGACTAGAACCTGTCACCTTTATTGCACTGAGTAATGTCACTGAAATCAGTGACACTACACTATGAGCAAGGGAAACCACAAGGTGAATAAGGGTTGTTGTATGTGTCCTTAAATCTTGATGTATTGTTGACTGTGAATCTATTAATGGGTTGAAAAACCTTTTGATTTGTACCTAGATATCTTTGTCTGCTACATAAGATCTTCCCGCTGAGGTCCCTGTTCAGCAGACATAATAATGATTTTGGTAAATATCTTTGTAATTTAAGCCATCATTAATAACTAGTAAGTCATATATAGCACCTATCTTCCAATGTGATCAAACCACATTGTAAGGGTGGATAAGTATTTATTATCTCATTAAGATGAGAAATCTGAGGCCCAGATGGTTAAGTGACTAATACACGTTCACCATAGTAAAGACAGGAGCAGAACTCTGTGCTCAGGTAACCTAACCACTAGATACACTGCCTTCATTATATTGTTATCCTTTCGATGGGCATGGTCCCTATTTGTGTTTCCTTTAGTTTCAACACATTGCATCTGTTTTAAAATATTTTCCTGGACTATTGGAGACCTATCAGGATTTCTTTCATTTCATTTCTTTCAGGATTTCAGACATTTCAGGATTGTTTTATAGACACATGAAGTACTTTAATAGTTGTGGCCTGTTTTATTATCTAAAACTCTTATCATCCAATGCTTCTAGTCTTTCTCTGGAGTCTAATGATTACTTAATGTGCCCTAATTAGTCTACAGGAGACAGAGCTTTTAGCATTGTGGTTGGTGTCTTGAGCGTGGAACTGGCTTCCATTGGTAATTGGACGGCTTAATCTGTTGTTGCTTTTAAGAGTAAAACACAGAGGGATTTGGCTTTATTGCTCTTTTAAATGGATTTTAACTGTTATTTTCAGATTCTTTTGTAAAGTGCCCTGAGACCTTGAAGAAGGACACTATATAAATGTATTTATTGTGTTTCTCTTAGAATTTCTTTATGTGCAGTGGAATCTGCACCTTACAGCTTTTCAGTGGGTTTGCCAACCCACAAATATGAAGAGTTGGTTTTTTTGGTCAGCTTATTTTTTCATTCGACCCATTTTTCAAATAAAGATCTTTTTTTCACGTCACTAATTTTTCTTTCCCCCCCTCTCTCATGGTGCAAAAACTTCCTAAGATCCAGGCTTTGTTTTCTGCAAACCCTAAGGCTTGTTAAGACAACCATATGGCACCATCTAACCCTGTGTGGTTCTCCCAATACTTGTGGACAATGTCTGAAGGCAGAGACACTTTCATGGGCCACTAACTGTGTGGCAAATACAGTAAAAGAAACCTGAAGAAGAGCTCAGTGTAAGCTCAAAAGCTTTTTCTTTCACCAACAGAAATTTGTCCAATAAAAGATGTTACTTCACCCACCTGGTCTCTCTGGCAAGTCAGGTATTACATTACATTGAAAACAACAGGACTAAGGAGCCAAAATGAACCTTTGATACAGCTGCATGCAGAACTGGTGCTAGTATTTTTAGCGCCCTAGGCGCACGGCAATTTGCCGCCCCGTGCTCCTGTCCCGCGGCTCCGGTTGACCTGCCGCAGTCGTGCCTGCGGAGGGTCCCCTGGTCCGCGGCTCCGGTGGAGCTGCCGCAGTCATGCCTGCAGGAGGTCCACCGGAGCTGTGGGAGCAGCGGACCGTCTGCAGAAATGTCTGTGGCAGCTCCACTAGAGCCACGGGACCAGTGGACCCTCTGCAGGCACGACTGTGGCAGGGCAACAGGAGCCGCCTGCCGCCCCCCCCTGGCAAAATGCCACCCCCTAATAATCCTGGCGCCCTAGGCAATTGCCTAGGCCGCCTAAATGGAAGCGCCGGCCCTGGCTGCATGGTGACTTTCGACCACATTATTGCCTGTGCTATGCAGGCTTAGGGCTTCTGCTTATCAGTACAAAATCTCCTCTTTTGCATACAGTGTCCACTTGTCTTAGCTCTCCAAGTTGCTTTGCAGTTATCTCTGTCCTCATACTTCCTGTCCTGTCAGTTGATGTTATTTGTACATTTGACTGTGGGATTGAATTTAAGCAAAAAAAAAAAAAAAAAAAAAGAGTAGCAGCAAAAAGCTGATTGGGTTCTTAAGATGAACTGGTTAAAAGTCTTAGGACATTCTAAAAGATCCCTAGATTGGACTAAAGCTAGTAAGGAGCATTGTTGTTGGAAAACTGTTCTTTTTCACTGAGACAAGGTGGATGAGGCAATATATTTTATTGGACCAACTTCTGTGATAGAGTTAGCTTCCCGGGCCACCATGTGTGGCCCAGGAAGTGTGCGATGACCATGAAAATCAGTGCTCTAACCATTACTCCCTGAAAGTAAATCAGCAACAAATATACACCTCAGAGCTCAGTATTACCTAATTCTTCAAGGGAAGGGAAATGAGCTTATGTTCTAAGCTATATTCATAAGATTGCTGGGTTTTGGCAGAACTCGGGTGCTTATTTTACAGTACGCTATTTTTTTCTTATAAAAAGAACCATGTTATGTATAGCCAATGATCTTCCATTTCTTCTAAATTAGTCATCAAGTTTATAGGAAAGGATGGCCTGTATTCAATTCAGCATGTGTATTTGTGCTACATAGAATATTCATTTCAGAAGTAACTCTCTGAACTTAGTAATATCCTGTTTTGCTTGTGGTTTGCAGTTATGTATAACCAATATTCATTCTTCTTGATATACATCAGTCATATTTGCTGTAAAGTGATATACAGTTACACTTCTTGAGTGGAAGTAGAATCAAAGAAATGGTCCATTTGGTCATCTAGTCCAGCCCCCTGCACAGATGTAGGACCAAGTGTATGTAGACCATCCCTGACAGGTGTTTGTCTAACCTGTTGTTAAAAAAAATAAATTACAGGGATTCCACAAGCCTCCCATGAAAACCTATTTCAGTGTTTTACTAGCCTTATAGTATGAACGATTTTTCTAATATCTAACCTAAATCTCCTTTGCTGCAAGCGGATTACATCGTGACCTACCTTCAGTGGGCATGAAGAATGATAGATCTCTGTTCTCTTGATAACAGCCCCTTAAAATACTGTTAAGATTGTTATATAAATGCATTTTATGTTTTCTAAGATTGTTAACAGTTTCCCCCCTCACTCTTAATTCTCATGACTAAACAGGCCCAGTTGTTTTAACCTTTCCTCATAGATCAGGTTTCCTAAACCTTTTATCATTCTTGTTGCGCTCTTCTAGATTTGCTCCAATTTGTTCACATCTTTTTTTAAAGTGTGGTGAACAAAACTGGACAAAGCTCTCTAGCTGAGGTCTCACCAGTGCCAAGCAGGGTGGGACAGTTACCTCCCATGTCTTATATACAACACTCCTGCTAATACACCCCAAAATTATATTAACTGTTTTCACAGCTGCATCACACTGTTGGCTCATATTCAGTTTGTGACCCGCTTTAACCCCCAGATCCTCTTCAGAAGTGGTACTTCCTAGCCAGTTATCCCCCTTTTTGTGGTTGTGCATTTGATTTTTTCCTTCCTAAGTGCCCTTGTTTTCCCTGAATTTCATCTTGTTGATTTTTGACCAGTTCTCCAATTTGTCAGTCATTTTGAGTTCTACTCCTGTCCTTCAAAGTGCTTTTAATCCCTTCCAATTGGGGTCACCTGCAGATTTTATAAACATACTCTCCAGTGCATTTATGCAGGTCATTCATGAAAATATTGAATAGTACCAGACACAGTACAAACCCTTGTTGGAATCCATTAGATGCATCCTCTCACTGTCAAACCAGACCACTGATAACTACTGTTTGAGTACATTCTTTCAACCAGTTGTATACCCACCACATAGTAATCTCACCTAGAACACATCTCACTCATTTGCTTATGAGAATGTCATGTGTGACAGTGTCAAAAGCCTTACTGAAATCAAGATATATCATGTCTACTGCTTCCCTAATGGAATCAATATATAGCACGTCTACTGCTCCCCACTCCCTACTGCATCCAATGGGCCAGTAACCCTGTCACAAAGGAAATTTAGGTTGGTTTGGCATGATTTATTTTTGACAAATCCATACTGGCTATTCCTTATAACTCTGTTATCTTCTAGGTGCTTACAAATTGATTGTTTAATAATTTGTTCCAGTGTCTTTCCAGGTTTTGAAATTAGGCTGACTGGTCTATAATTCCCCAGATCCTTTTTAAAAGATAGTACTATGTTTGCCCTTCTGCAGCCCTCTGGGACCTCACCTGTACTTCAGGAGTTCTCAAAGATAATTGCTAACAGTTAAGGTTGCTTCAGCTAGTTCCTTGAGTACACTAGGATAAATCTAATCTAGCCCTGCTGATGTGAATACATCTAATCAGGGCCATCCCTAGCTATTCTGGGGTCCTACACAGCCCCCCTGCAGGGGCAGCCTGGCCCCAGGCTTCCATGGGAGGGGCAGGGGGCTGGCTTGGGGGGCAGGGGCGAACCTCCCCCCACCACTCACCAGCAACATGGCTGGGTCTGGGTCGCTGCAGTTCCAGCCAGTGAGCGAAGGCCCAGCCCTGCTACAGTCCTCAGGGGAGTGGGGGTGGGGCTGGGGCAGAGCGGAGGTGGGATGGGGGCGGGGTAGGGGCTTTGGGGAAGAGGTGGAATGGGGCGGGGCTTAGGTGGAGCACGAGTGGGAAGAGGCGGGGCTTGAGCGGAGCATGGGCGGTAGCTGCACGCAGCTGCACAGGGCACCAGGAAATGTGCCCTACTTTGCATATGAGTAGGGACGGCCCTCCATCTACTTTGAAAAATATTTTAAAAATATTTAATCTGTTCTTTCCCTATTCTGGCTTTTGTTCATTCTCCCTTGTTGTTAATATTAAATAGTGACTAGATACTTAACACAATTATCTTTTTAATGAAAACTGAAGCAAAATAGGAATTAAATACATCAATCTCTTGATGTAAATCAGTTATTAACTTTCCTTACCTGCTAACTAGTGGACCTACACTTTTCTACATCTTTCTGTTGCTCCTAATGTATTTATAGAACCTCTTCCTTATTGCCTTTTACATCCTTTGCTTGGAATTGTGCCTTAGCCTTTCTGATTTTGTCCCTACATTCCTATGCTACTTTTTTTTTTTTTTTTACTCCTCCTTACCAATTTGTTCATGTTTCCACTTTTTATAGGATTCCTTTTTTATTTCAGGTTATTAGGAAAAGTAAGAACACTTTTTATCTTTCCCTTGCATCCAGCTAATTTGCAGTTTTGCATGTAATATCGTCTCCTTGAAAAACTGCCACTTTTCCTGGACTTAGATGTTCTTCTCATGGAATCTTACCTACCAGTTCTTTGAGTTTGTTAGAGTCTGTTTTTTTCTGAAGTCCACTGTCCTTGTTCTGCTGCTCCTACTCCTACCTTTCCTTTGAGTTATGAACACTACCATTTCATGATCACTTTCATACAAACTACCTTCAACCTCCAGTTTTACAACCATATCTCACTTAATCAAATCCCTGCCATTTCAGGGACCTCAAGCATTGGTGCACCTTGGTCCCTCCTATTCTCAGCCACTGTAATAAAATAGTCTTGTCTCCTGTTGTCTGTAACATTATGGTCTAATTTCATTTGTTGGATTTAGTGTGTGGTTCTGGGTGGTGTTGGTGGCCTGTGCTGTGCAGGGGGTCAGATCACATGATCTGGTGGTCATTTCTTGCCTTAAATTCTATGACACTGATAAGCCCTTTCTGAGGTTGGGCTTTGCTGGTGACTCAAATAGCAAACCTTTCTACTCAAGTTGTTCATAGAGATTCCCTGCAGAAACATCTCTGTCCCATTTCCTTCTCTCTTTATTAGCAGAAAGCAGTGCCTGAGTTTAGCCTGCAACAAGTCCTGCTCTATGTTACACACTTTCTGGACCAGCTATCAGTCAGGGGTGTGATGAGATGTGGTTCCAGACAAACATAGCAGTGCAGACAAAAGTCCATAGTGCAGCCACAGTTATACCCAGTGGTGCAAGTCAGCCAGTACAGTCCAGTACACCGTATCATTAAGACATTTATTGCTGGGGCTGGTGGCAGTACAGATGCACTGGAGGAGCGTTCTGCTTCTTACGCTGCTGAGGTTCCTGGGAGAGCCCCGTGGTTCAGCGAATACTGATTTCTATCTGTGGATATCCACATCCATGTGTATAAATTTGTATCTGCACAGGGCTCTAGTCACGGAATGTTTTTTGTGATGGGGGGCGCCATAAAGGTGATTGGTGGGAGGGGCACAAAGGGTCAAATGACCCTCCTCAGATTCAAGTACCCCGGCAGGGCCAGAGCCGGAAGGCCAGAGCCTCTCCTATTCCAGCCCTGCTGCCTGGCACTCTCCCAGGCAGCTGCTGTACTGCACTGGGCAGCATCCAGGAGTTGCTCCGGGGCCTGGCTGCCAGAAAGAGCAGCCAGATGCCAGGGGGAGCTGGCACAGTGGGAGGACAGGGTCCTCCGCCCCAGGTAATGTGGACTGGGAGGGGACAGGGAGAGTGTGGGGGCCCGGGGCTGGGGACAGAGCAGGGAAGAGTCACATGAGGGGGTCACGTGGGGAGATAACGTGCCCCCCCTTTAGCTGGTGCCCCCCTTTGTGTCCCTCCCATGAGTTGCTGTACCAGTAAGAGTTAAAATCTAATTCCATTTTGATTTCATTTACTGTGACAACCCTCCACCTGCATGGCTTTCATAAAGGTAAAACATCGCAGCAGAAATTGTCACTAACCTTAGTTGTGTCCGAGACCAATACAAGTTCGAATAAGTTTTTGATCGAGTGAGGAAAATCAAAACGTGACAGACTGAAAGTTCAAAACCACGTGGCCGTTTATTGATGGGGGATAAGTTGCAACTTGGGCTGGGGAGGAGCACTTTTACCAACTAACAATACTATTAGAATGAGAATATTTACACAACTTGAAACAATCTATTTACAAACAACAACAGGAAACCAAATGATCTGTGATTAACTGCTCACCAGAAATTAGAGCAGATACACCAAACTGAGTAAACTATATAGATTAACCAAATATTATAAAGTACAACAATTAACCACAATAGCAATCAATACAACAATTTAACTTTCATATACTATATACATAACTTGGTACCAAGTAAAAGAGGGGGAAAAGGAAGAAGCTAAGCAGACAGAGTATTTACAGCAATTAGAATGCATATACCACACTCCAGGCGCAGCTGACCAGCAGTACAGACACCAAGGGCATGACAAATTGGCGGGAAAAAATCCGTAACAACATGACCCGAGCCGGCTAAATCCACAGGAGACCCTTCTGGCTGAAAGGGTGATCAGGCCTTCCAGCTAACATGCGGATACTCCTGCAGATTTTGGCGCGAGACATGGTTTTATTCGAAGGCTCTTATTCGTGTCAGCATCTGATTGGTCCCTAGCTCCTTCACCTTCCAGGTTCCGAGCTGGAGCCCTCCATGTAAACAGGATCTGCACCCGGCACACTACCCTTATGCACACGGCACGCTGGTATTTTTGCACAAGGCACTAGCCTGACCCCTAGGTGACCAGGCAAAAAGAGCGGGAAAATGCACATGGCACTATGGTGTTGCACACGGTACCAATGTGACCTTTTGACCGACAATTGGCCAAACAGACGCCGTGTTTGAGCATAGGCTTTAGGGCTGCGACAAGTTGGGTACCAATGCAAATACAGCTCTAATCCATCCATGTGAACATGCCAGTATACAGCTGTAGATCTCTCTTCTGTCATCTGAAAGCAACTGGTGCATCATTTTCAGGAATTCAGGTCTTCTCTTATTCAGACTAGATGAGAGTGAAGACATGTGAAGGTGGAGAGACTTGCAGTTTGAGTGTAAGTGCCTTGAATAGTAAGGTCATAGCATCCAGCCATTAATAGATCAGAACTAGGCAATTTTATTCATCTTTAATAAAAAGTTAGTAACTACATTGAGCAGATGCTGGGATAACATTGGCTGACCCCACTTTTATTTTCAAAGGTTTAATCCCTTCAGATGTGGGCTTTGAAAAGATGTGATTTTTAATAGCAAAAGCAGTAGAGCTTTCACAGAGTCTCAATTATCCTTATCCACCTTCCTTTTTTTCCAGTCCAGTTCACACTCAGATTTTCTCTGTTTCTAACCCCTTACACAACTATTAACTTTTTTTGTTCTTATGCTCAGCCACATGCTCCCTCTAATCATTCAGGTGGGATTCCCTCCTGCCTCCCCAGGATATTTAGACCTTTTTTATCCCAGACACCTGCTCCAAGTTCAGCCCTCCATGGCCAGCTGTTGGTGCAGTTGCAGTGGTAGGACTCCTAGAGTGAATAGGTAAAGCTACTATTTGCACTGGTGGAGTTTACTACTGCTTGCAGCTGGGGTAAATTCAGCCAGTGTGTGATGTGACAGTAATAGATTTAACTGCAGTATATTATTCAGTCACAAGATGGCTCTGTGTCCTATGTGTCGTCCCTACTAAACAAGGGGAACAAAGCTGGAACCTGAGCTATGTCAAAGCCTGTTTGCCTTTGTACTTTGTAGTTTTCTATAAGAGATGCCTTCTGTTTAAGAATGTCTTTGATTCCATGTGCCATGACAGTGGCTTTACTTGCCTACACTAGGATTGCACAAGTGTACCTATGTTGATGGCTCCAAACAGGGCAAATCTCCAGTCTAGACAAGGCCTAGATGACTGGACCACAACAGAGAACCTGTGTAAAAGCTATGTGCCCACCTATTGGGCATGAATGTAAGGGGGGGGCAGGGTTTGCAGGAGTTCTTCACATCTGAAAATCAGGTAATTAACTCTTCAGTGCCTCACTTAACTTTCCCATCTTTCCTTCATAAGTGTCCATTTTATTACATTTCTTCCCATCTTCTTAGGCTATGTATAGCAATCAACTCTAATGTAAGTAACTCAAGGTAGTTAACATCTTTTTAAAGGCTATTGTGGATGCTCCCAAATGTTTAGTTCCAGGATAGAAGCATTTGTGATTTACTCTAGGCTGAGAGAGACAGCGACAATGTATATTAATATTTCCTCTGGTATTCTTGGTTTGAAATGAATTGTGTGTGAATTATGGAAATGTGCTGTGAAGTTTGTGTAATAGCATGTATTTATAAATATTAGTCCAAAAATCTGGAAATAAGCTAGCATCAGTCCCAATGGTGCTCAGAAATTTAGAAATTAGACCTACTATTGCCATGTGATATGTTAACACTAGAGTTTTTAACTTGAGATAATTGGTTGCCAATTAACATGTTTTTAGGAGGATGCTGTACCCTTCAAAGCTTCTGTAGAAGCTTCTTGCAGACATCAGGGGGTCTTTGTACTTCTCCATACCATCCTGCAAGTTCCCTACTTGCCCCTCATGTCCACTTCAGAGAGTCCTTGCAATTTCTCCCAATCTCACCATGGCAGGAGTTCTGTGTGACCTGCATACTGGGGTCCCTTATTCCCCTTACTATGCCTGTCCTTTTTCCTTCCCCACCGCACCTCCAAATTATCCTTCTTCCCCTCAGTTGGGAAGGAAAGAGTGGATGGCTGATGCCCCCTTTCCCATCTGGAGCAGGCTTTTAGAAGGCAGGAGGCTAGGAGAGAGGAGGGAAGGAATGAAGCCTCCTTTTTTCTCTGTCTCTGGCTGTCCCTGCTGGCTGAGGATCTCCCCCCAGGTTCCCAGCAAGGAGACCAATTTTTTCTCATCTGTTATTCAAGTGTCAACATATTAAATTCTACTGTGAAGATGAGCAGGGGTATTGTTATGCTGGAAGGCATTATGGGAGACATCAAGAGATGACAGCAGTTCCATATGTCCTCTATTTTCCCTCTTATGTTGTTTTAATTGTCCCCCAAATCAATTAGATTCTGGCCATTAATGTGTAGATCATTCCCTGAAATTTTGGAGTTAATTAGATGTGGGGTTCAAAAGTTATCATGTTTCATATAAACAGACAGACAACTATACAATACCGAGGTAAAACCAGCTCTTCTGCATGGATCAGAGAAATAGGCAACCAAAGAGTGGCACTTGAGAAGACCGGAAGCTATTGAAGTGAGATATTTGAGGAAAGTGAGAGAGTTGGTGTTGCTGGACCACATGCATATAATGTCATCAGGAGTGAGACCAAGGCCTGCAGTATTAGAGAGAAGCTGCCAGGAGGAGGCTGAAATGGTATTGTCAAATACAAAGGATGGATGAAGGGAATCCTCTTAGGAAGGCATTTGAGGCTAGAGTTCTTGGGCAGAGAACAAGAGGCTGGCCAAGAAATCAGTGGATAGACTGTGTACAGGAGGACAGAGGATATGGAGTGATTGTTGGACAGACAAGCCTGGAAGAGACTGATCTGGTGACCTGAACCCAAGAACCTGGGAAAAAATTAAGAAAACAGACACACAAATGCTATTGAGTTGAGCATTAAGACTCTCAAGGTCCGCCAAAAAGCCAGCATAGACACTCCCTAAATATTTGTTCCAGGGCACACACATTTGTAGTTTACCTTTTAGGGCTTGTCTACACTTAAAAAGTTTTACCAGCATAACTATGCTGGTTAGCAGTGTGATTTATTTTACAACATAGCTATGCCAATAAAAGCCCTAGAATAGATGCAGTTATTACAAACATGGCTTTTCATCTGAATTAAACAAACCTCTTTTTCTTTGGTTTCCTGTGTTCCGCTTTCTGTGCTTAGGGCTTTGTACTATCCTTTGTAAATTCTCCCAGATGCCTGGTTTCATCTCTGAAAATGGTCAGCATTTCTGAAAAGCAAGGAAGTGAGCAAAACACCGATGTTTCTTTGAAGGCAATTCAGGTTAGAGAACCTAACTGCTGCATATCTGACAGTCTCTCTTGTACTATAAGTACCCAAGTAAATTACCTCAAGTTGTCTGTTGATCTTTCTCAGAATTGCTTTGGCAAACATGAGCAGTGAATTGCAAAGAAATCTGCGTTTTACCAGAAGTGAAACATGGGATAGAAATGTGCATTCATTTATCAGTGAAACTATTCTACACTCGGTCTTAAAATTTAACGGGAGCCTAACTTTTACCATCAGCCTGCATTTTGCTCTATCATTTCTGTTAGTTCGCAGCAGCAACTTCTTGATGTATGGAGAACCAACTTTATTGGCAACATATCCGAGGGTTTAATTGGTATGCAGGGCTTTGCATAGTTCCTCTGCACTGGTGTCAATTTCATTCTGGCCAAGAGCAATAGAAAAGTGTGTTTCTTGCACTCCACTGTGCAAAATATATCATTCATTAAGATCAAAATGTGAGCACAGTTGGCAGAAAAAAAGGATGGCTAAACTAAATTTGCCTGTTAGCAGTGCGTGCTGTGGGCTGAAGGGAATTAGTACAAAACATTACATCTGCCGCCTCTGTACTGAGCAGCAGTTGGCAGCATATATTTTTAGTCATCTTCATACACTTTGCTCAGTCATGACTATATGATTGTGATGTTCTGTACCATGGGGGAGCGACCTATAACCCCCCGTATTTCTCATCTGTATATAATTGTGATATTATATATAAAGCATGCCCTGTAAGGTATCAGGGGAAAGGTTGCGATCTACTGAAAGTCATTTCTCTATCCATATATGTATATCAGTAATGCATGTGAAGTTATGAGAATTATGCTTTATGGTGGTCAAAACATGTTGTAAGTTGGGGAATCAGCCAGATATTCGCTCCCCAGGGGCAACAGCAAGGAAAGTAACCAACTCCCTGGTGGGATGTGAAACAACCCATCAACAGCCATTGTCCAGCAATGGAGTTACAATACAATGACTCACCTGCATGAGGCCACACCAGGGGAAATGCTCAACCTTGCTTGGAAAGACTCGGCAATGCCCCCCAGACATGCCTGGACTTGTGTTTTCCAAGCATATGGACTGAGGGTATAAAACAGACAGAGTGGACACATACTGGGCCTTTTTCCTTCATCCACCTCACTGCAAGCAACATGGATGCTGAAGACTTGAGACTCCAACTGAGGAGACTGGTCCAGGTTTCAAAGGTGAAATCTATATACTATGGACTGCAATATCCAGTGAGGTGAGAAAAACTGCTTTATCTAGATGTTGCCCAGTCTAATAGGATTGAGAATTTAGACTGCATGCTTATATTTTATTTCTTTAGGCAAAAAGTCAGTTAGTTACCAATCACGATCACCTTAAAAATTTATTTTTTATAGCCAATAAATTTGTTTAACTGTTTAACTTTACCAGTGAGTTGGTATGAAGTGTGGGAGCAAATCTGCTCAGGTTTGACAAAGGCTGGTGTATGTCCAGTTTCCATTATTGAAGTGGTGAACCAATGAATAAATTAAATAGTATATTCCTGGGGTACAGTATTGGGAGCTGGGGTGGGGGCACGCAGGGAATTGGCTGGTGCCTTTCTCTGTGTGATTCATGGGTGGCTCTGGGAACATTCATTCAATATAGCTGGGTGTGGGGCTCCACATGCGGTTGTGCTGAGTGATCACAGCGCCTGGAGGGGTTTGCTGCTGGTCACTAGCAAGGCATTGTGAGAGACAGCCCAGGCTGGAGAGAGTTAAGGGGGCACAGTGGTCCGACAGCCTCAGGCTGTACCCTGGGGGGAATCCCGTCACAATGATCAGCCCTTCTTTCTCATTTACTAGTGCCATATCAGAATTAGATTCAGCCCAGGGTTGTGTTGACATTTGCTGACTGCCTCAAGAGGAGCTGTCTACCCTCAATTCCTGTTGACTTGTGTGGTGAGGGGATTCTGCCCCTACAAGAGGTATTGAGCAGTTCACAGCATCAGCCCTGTAAAATATAGAACCAGGATCCAGTATCTCTGCTGGGCTCTGCTTCTCTATACTGTAGGGCTGGCCTATGCAATCTGGTGCATATCACTCTTTAAATAGATACAGGTTTGTTCCACCCCCTCACTCAGGGCCTTCTCCAGTGACTGTGGATACACACTCACTGTGTTTCTGTTTGCACCATTGGCAATGCTAGCTGGGAACATTGCTCAGTGGTGTCGAATGCGAACATTCAAAAAAATCATCAATTAGGCCCCAAAACCATGAGATTGGTTTAAAATTCATGTTTTTTTAAAAATAACACATTTTGTGTTCTCTTTATGTGCCTCCTGGTGTCTGAGCCTTTAGGGTGCACATAGGTCACATTTTTAAGCTTTCTCTGAAAGTACATGGGCTGGAAACTTATTTACAGGAGAATCTCAGCTTTTTTAACATGATTCCAGGAGCTAGGGCTTGAAGTAAAATGCCAAGTATCATTAGACTTGCGATAAAATTGTAAGAGTTGGCAATGCTGGTTAGTAGAGTGCCCTCTTGCAACTGTACGTGGTCTCTACAAGGGTAAACAAGTTATGGAGATGTCTCTATTGTCCCTCTTCTTCATCCCCCTTTGCACACACAATCTGTTCTTTAATGTTCATCTAGTAAATAACCATCTCAGCATCTACCATTCCCAAGAAGTCCTATGGGCCGCCACAGCTACAATTCTGAACAGAAGAGGCTATGGAGTGTCCAAGGCCTTGTCTAGACAATTCAAAAGGTGCTTTTTTCAATGGAGTGAACTCAGTTGAGCCAATTCAACTCAACGGAAACCGCTACTTAACCCCTGTAGACATCTTTAGCTTGATTTTTAGCAGGTCAAATTATAGTCTAAGCAGGACTCTAAGGCTGTCTTCATCACTAAAAAAGGTATGTTTTTACACGGAGGTAACTAACTTGAGTTTGCAAACTTAATGTAAAATCCTAGCAGACACAATGAACTGGTGATTTTTACCTCAGTGTAGCTAGCTGAGGTTCAGTGCTATGCCCTCCACCTGAGGTTGACCTCAACTAGCTACACTGAGGTAAAAACTACCTGTGTGTTGTCTCTGCTAGGATTTTACATTGGTAGAGCTCTCTTGACATAAAAGCACACATTTTTCCCAGGAAAACATAGTCTAAAACACAGCTTGCCAAAACTGAGCTAAAGGTTTTAAGCTGTGCCTACAGTGACATTAACTGGGGCTTTCAATTGACTTAACTAGCTCAAATGAGCTAACTCAGTGGAGGTTAAAAAAACAACATCTTTTTTCCTCTAGTCTAGACAAGGATTGAGTATTTCAGGGTGAATCCTGCTGAAGAGCAGAGTTGCTTGAAAGCATTTTTTTTTTTAATTTCTCAATAAACTGACCTCTCTGCTGAACAAGTGCAGCCTAGTATTTATAATTTTTCAGAGCTTCTGCAGCTTAGAACTTTTTGGATTTAGTATTTAAGCTGAAGTTTAATTCAGTCTTGTTCTTGAGTAAATTGTCATTTGGAAGGCTGTATTGTTGCTATTAATTCAAGCAAAAATGGAAACCTTCCCAGCAACCCAGAATATTGATAGGATTTTCAAGAATGTCCAAAGGTTTTATCTTATCAGAAATTGTTCCTTTTCTGTTGAATCCATTGAAACAATTATGTTTAATCAAGACTCAAACCAAGCTACTATTTTCAATAGAAAACATTAATTTAATGATTTAGAAATGTATTCACAGATATACCAGATATTCTAAATGTACCTTGGGTAAAAGTTTTTATGGCAAGGATTGTCTAAAAGCAGAGACGTAATCATGACATAACATTTTTATGGGTGCATCAGCCTCAGCAATGGAAATGGCCTATGTGGAGCCCTAGGTTGTAGCTGTTTTGTAACTGTTTGATGGCGGAATTCCCATTATAGTCAATGGTATTTCAATATATAGGCAGGGCCAACGAGGCAGGGGGGAAGCCAATACAAATTACCGGGGCCTGGCTGTCTGGAAGGGGGCCTGGGGCCCGGCTTACCTGGCTTTGTCAGCCCTGTTTAGCCGGTCCGCCCTTGCTGGAGGGCCTGAACCTGCTCTCAGCGGCCATGTATATAGATCAGCTGCTAGGATTACATTCAGGAGCATCTTTTTAAGGAAGATAAATTATAGGACCTAACCGGTGATTCAAAAAATGTGAGAGAATTTTGCATGGGAAAGTTGTAGTGATTGGGGTGGATGATATTTAAAAAAACAAACAATAAAGTTAAAATGTCTTTCTGTGCTGGATACCCTGGACGTAATGGCTGGAGATGTTATTCAGTGCGTATTTTTGGGCTTAATGTGATCTCCATTTGAGCTTTGGACTGCACCTATGCTGAACAAGCTGTCTTGAGTTTCGAAAAGCTTATTGTAATAAAAGCTCCTCTGGTTCAGCTGGAGGAGTTTCTGTGTATTTATTTGACCAGAGTTTTGGAAGAGACTGAAATTTAAAACATGAAAAAGTTTTTTGTGTTTTAATATCATCGCTGCTTTCTTGGAAAGGTGAGTCACTCTCTTTGTCCACGAGACAACTCCTGAGGGCAAAGCCGCTACATCGCAATAATTTGTTCTGAAACTCTGATGTGATAAAGTAGTAGAGGATTGGATCCAGACAGCAGTTCAAACTTGCAAGACATAAAGAAACTGGATGAAAATGAAGAGTGCTTTTGCGTATGGCGCAGTTTGTAATAACATTCTGTTTCACCATCATAAATAAAGGAAAGTTTATATGATATGGTGTGAAACATATGAAGAATACAGCTGCACACATCAGAATCATCCGTAAAGCTTTCTCTTTCTCACTTCTCTGTTGCAAGGGCACTTGACATTCCTGTAGAGAGTGTCTCATTTTCCAAGTGCAGTATGCAATAATAACTAGGGGGACCACAAACCCTAATAATTCAGCTATCGTTACTGAAGTAATAGAAGCTCCCATAGTCATTTGCTTCACTCCAAGATCTGCAAAGCAGGTGTTTGTATTGTTGGATAAGGTAGGACTTCTCAGGATTGGAACTGGTGAGCAAGCAGCCCCAACGATGATCCACACAACAGCACTAATGGTGACATCATACTTGCACTTCCAGTCTTTGGCTTTGAATGGATGGAGGAGGAAAAGGTACCTTTGAATGCTTATGCAGGTAAGGAAACAAATACTTGCATACATGTTGAGATACTTCAGGTAGAAACATAACTGGCAAAGGAAACTCCCAAAAGGCCACGTGTGGTTTATATAATAATACACTCGAAGAGGTAATGAGAGAACATGTGCAAGATCAGCTACAGCCAAATTAATCATAAAAATAACAGCTTTGTTTTTCTTCCTGATGAAACGACATAAAACCCATAATGCAGTACTGTTTGCCAGAAGACCTGGTATGAATATTATGGTGTAAGTGGTTGCGTATAGGGAGGACTGAAATCCCATATGAGGATCAGTGCAGTTTCCTGAAGATATGTGGCTCGGCATCTTGAATGTATCTGTGCATTCGTTTAGGAGATGATGGGGATGGAAGAAGGATTTCTGTAGAGAGTAAAAACAAAGACAGGAAAGGCAAAAACTGTTCAGTGTTTATTAATATTGATGTTTGTATTTTCTAATTCAGACAAACACATTTAAATGAGACCTTACACATAGTAAATACCTATGGAAAAGGAAGGAGTATAAAGAAAAGCTTTGTGGTTCACTCCATTACAGAAACCGAGATTAAAATGACAAGCAAAGAGGATGCTTTTACCATCAGTAGTAGGGCCATAAAAGAGATTTTGTCACTTGACCAAGCTCCCAATACAGTTATCAATGGAATAACTCTGTAGCCATCCCAGCATGAGTAGTTGTTTCGGGAACATCTGCATCCTTGGGTCATATTCACTCTTCGATTACAGTCATTCACCAGCCCAAAGTCTTCTGAGATTTGGGTATAGACACACAAGCTATCTGGAAACCCTACTCTGCCAGGGTCCCATAGCCAGCCAGCAATGATCAGAAAGTTGTGTGGGTTGACTAGGAAGAATAAAGAACTGGGCCATCTCTTAAATGTGCTGATTCAGTGCATCATCCAGTCAGCATTGACTGGAGGTAGTCCTATGGAATTCCATCCAGAATGTAAACCTACTCTGACCAGTGGCGGATTAACAAATTTGCCGCCCCTAGGCCCACAAAAAATTGCTGCCCCCCGCACCAGCGCACATCCACTTCCTCACAGCAAGCCAGGGAGGGAAGGGGGAGAAGGGGAATTGTGGCGTGCTCGAGGAATGGGGGAGGTGGAGTGATGCTGAGCTGGTGCAGGGAGCGGTTCCCTGCCCACCCCCCCAAGAGATACTCCCCACGCCCGCCAGCCCCAGGTCACCTCCACTATCTCCTGAGCACGCTGCTACTCGCTTCTCCCTCCCTCCATCCCTCCCAGCGCTTTCGCGCAGCAAACCTGGGAGGGAAGGGGAGTTGCAGTGCACTTGGAGGATGGCAGTGGTGGAGCGGAGGTGAACTGGGATGGGGAGCGGTTCCCGGCCCCCCCAAGTTACTCTCAGTGCCCGCGGGCCCCAGTTCACCTCTGCTCTGGCTCCGATCGTGCCGCTACTTGCTTCTTCCTCCCTCCCAGTGCTTTCACATGGCAAGCCTGGGAGGAAGGAGGGAAGCACAGTAAGCCTGGTGGAGGAGGAGGGCTGGGGATTTGGGGAGGGGGCATGAGCAAATTTGCCGCCCTAGACCTAGGCCTTGTTGGCCTAGGCGGTAATACGCTGCTGACTCTGACAGTGTCCTAATACCACAGTGACGCTATTAATCAGCTCGTTGCCGGCTGCCAGGCTACTCTTCAGATCTCTAGGTTCTCCATAACATTTGACTTCATTCATTGCATACTGTATTCAAATGCCTATCGAATCAGTGTCCCCGTGCAGACCTACAGATGTTTCCAACAAGAGATTAAATAAATATAGTTTTGAATTAACTGAGACTGTCTGAGCATCTTTAACAACTGCCATAGAGGTCTTGTATTAGATTATCATAAGTAAAACAATAAATAGCTTAAATAAGGGACAAGGCTAGCAGACAACAGACTGTGGAGGAGGTCTGTGATGGAAAGGAGCAGACAGATCCATCAGAGCTCTGGCTCCATATTTAGGACTAATAAAGTAAACTAATATCTAACTAAACGTGCATCAGTTTCTATGTTGTTATCGGAAATGCATTACTACACACATAGTATAATGCAGTCATCATTTTGTAATAACAGAAAATAACATCTAACCATTCCAGACATGATGGGAAAAATATCTCTCTGCAGTTACCCCAGAAGTTCTCCAATTTGGGTGACATTCAGCCATATGCACCTGCATAAATCTCTATGTGCCATATATGCCCAACATTGAGGGCTTAAATGGTGCAGAGGTACTTGTGCAGGCCTTCTTTACTGTGATGAATTTCATCCTTTCTGAGTACCTTTTTGAGGAAACATTTTCTTAGGCAAAGGGATTACTGTTCATGTAGCAGTTTATAAAATGAGGCACAGATAACACCATAATTTAAGACTAAACCATGTAATTTTTACCCGGGCACCAAATGCTATGAATATAATTTTTAACTTGACCACAAGGTGTCACAGCTGGATCAGAGTTAATGTCTCTTTTGCTTCTCTCTAAGGCTACGTCCAGACTACCCGCCGTATCGGCGGATTAAAATCGATTGCTCGGGGATCGATATATCGCGTCTCATCTAGATGCGATATATCGATCTCCGAGCGCGCTTATATCGATTCTGGAACTCCATCAACCCCAACGGAGTTCCGGACTAGACAGGGAGAGCCGCGAACATCGATCCCGCGCGGTGAGGATGGGTGAGTAATCCGATCTTAGATATTCGACTTCAGCTACGTTATTCATGTAGCTGAAGTTGCGTATCTAAGATCGATTTCCCCCCGTAGTGTGGACCAGCCCTAAGAGATCAGGGCCTGATCTTGCAAAATCTTTATCATAGTGCTTGAAAATCTGACTGGCATTAATGACGATGTGTAATAAATAAAGACATGATTTTGGTGTCAATAAGCCTGCTCACATTTGTAAGCCCTCTGGCTAGAATTTTCTAAAAAGCTCCTGGCCAGAGTTTAGAACCCACAGTTGAGACCAAATTTTCAAAGGAGCTCTGGACCCAGGAGCTCCCACTGAGAAGTTTGTAGCGTGATTTTGAGAAGTGCTCAGCACCTACCATGCACATGCTGAGCTCTTCTGAAGTTCTAGCCACAAATTTTGATTTCTAAATAGGAGCTGAGCACTCTGGCCCCAGTTGTGTGTGCTGAGCCCACCTGACGATCCCAGCCTGTGTTTAGTGGTGTTTGCAGGATGAGGCCTTTACCTTTTATTCAAAGACTCATAGTCTTTAAGGCCAGAAAGGACCATTGTGATCATCTAGTCTGACCTCCTGCACAATGCAAACCACAGAACCTCGCCCACCCACTCCTGTAATAGACCCACAACCTCTGGCTGAGTTGCTGAAGTCCTCAAATCAAGATTTAAAGACTTCACATTACAGAGAATCCACCATTTACCTGCTAGTTTAAACTAGCAAGTGACCCTGCCCCATGCTGCAGAGAAAGGTGGGGAAAAAAACAGGGTCTCTGCCAATCTAAGCTGGGGAGGAATTCCTTCCCAACCCTAAATACAGTGATCAGTTAGACCCTGAGAATGTGGGCAAGATCCAGCAGCCAGACACCTGGGAGAGAATTCTCTGTAGTAATTCAGAGCCCTTCCCATCTAATGTCCCACCTCTGGCCATTGGGGATTTTTGCTACTAGTAGTTGCAGATGGGCCACACATTATTGTCAACAGTCCCATCGCACCATCCCCCTCCATAAACTTATCAAGCTGAGTCTCAAAGACAGTTAGGTTATTTGCTCCTACTATTCCCCTTGGAAGGCTGTTCCAGAACTTCAATCCTCCTCTGATGGTTAGAAACCTTTGTCTAATTTCATGCCTAAACTTATTGGTGGCTGGTTTATATCCATTTGTTCTTGTGTCAGCACTCGTGCTTAACTTAAGTAACTCCTCTCCCTCCCTGGTATTTATCCCTCTGATGTATTTATAGAGACCAATCATCTCTCTCCTCAGCCTTTGTTTGGTTAGGCTGTCCGGGTCGCCTTTCATAAGGCAATTCCCATCTTTTCATATGCTGTGTATTTATATCTGCCTCTGTATTTTCCATTTCGTGCATCTGAAGAAGTGGGTTTTAGCCCACGAAAGCTTATGACCAAATAGTTAGTCTCTAAAGGCATGGCTACACTTGCAGATGTAGAGTGCTGTGAGTTAAACCTGCCTTCGGAGAGCACAGTAAGGAAAAAGCTGCAATCTGTCCACACTGACAGCTGCTTGCACACTGGCGTGGCCACATTTGCGGCCCTTGTAGTGGCATTGGGAGCAATGCATCATGGGCAGCTATCCCAGCATGCAAGTGACTGCAATGTGCTTTTTAAATTGGAGGAGTGGGGTACAGTGTGACAGGGAGTGTGTTGTGTGTATGTTGGGGAGAGAGAGTTGGGTTTTGTGGGGCTGAGAGCATGTCAACATATTGTCTTGTAAGTTCAGACAGCAGCAGATCCCCCTCGCTCCCCCTCCATCTTCTCTCTCACACACACAGCATTCCACAGTAAGGGCTTGCATGCTGGCTGTCATAAATGGAGCTTTGAAAGGGCATTTCTGCATTCCTACAGGAGTTCAAAACAATGACAAGAGTGGCCACTTGACTTAAGGGGATTATGGGACGTTTCTGGAGGTCAATCAGAGCGCAGTAACCCAACACCTCATTCACACTGATGCCCGTGCATTGTAACCAAGGCACAACAAATGTTATTCTACTCGCCGAGGTGGAGTACCAGCAGTGCTGTAGCCGTGGAGACAGAGCGCTCTACGTTCCTTGCCAGTGTGGACGGGGAGTGAGCAAGGCAGGGGCAGCTCTAGGCATTTTGCCGCCCCAAGCACAGCAGGAGGGTCTTGCCTGCGGGAGATCTGCCGAACCCACGGGACCAGCGGACCCTCCGCAGGCAAGCTGCCAAAGGCAGTCTCCCCACCACCCTCGCGGTGCCCGCAGAGCGCCCCCCACGGCTTGCTGCCCCAAGCATGCGCTTGACATGCTTGGGCCTGGAGCAAGGGTTCCCGGGGCTCCTTTATTGCGCTGTAATTCGCAAGTGTAGCCAAGCCCTTTTAAGGTGCCACAAGGACTCCTCGTTGTTTTTGCTGATACAGACCAGGGCCCGCTCCAGGCACCAGCATTCCAAGCTGGTGCTTGGGGTGGCACTCTGCAAGGTGCGGCAGTCCCCCTTGTTTTGCCCCCAAGCAGTGCACCAAATTGCCACCATGGGCGGGGGAGGGGCAGTCTGTGTGCCCTTAGGGCGGCAGGCGCGTTTCCATAATAGCGGCAATTCGGCGGCAGCTTCTATGTTTAGCTGTCCGGGGCGGCTTCAGCTAAACATAGAAGCTACTGCCCAGTTGCCACTGCCGCGGAAACGTGCCTGCCGCCCTAATGGCACAGGGACTCCACGCTGCTCCTGCCGCCGGGGCGGCAATTCGGCGCGCTGCTTGGGGCAGCGAAAACTGTAGAGCCGGTCCTGATACAGACTAATACAGCTACTACTCTGACACCTTTCATAAGGTAGCATTGCCTTTCCTCTGATCATCCATTCCTCTGATCATCACCCTTCTCTGTACCTGTTCAAGTTTTAATTAATATTTCTTAAACATAAAACAGTATTCCTGATGAGGTCTCACCAGTGTCTTGTATAATGGCAATAACACTTCCTTATCTCTACTGGAAATACCTTGCCCGATACATCCTAGGATTCTATTAGCTCTTTTCACAGCTGCATCATATTGATAGTCATCCTGTGATCAACCAATATGCCCAGGTCTTTCTCCTCCTCTGTCATTTCCAGCTGATACAACCCCATCTTACAGCAAAAATTTTTGTTGTTAGTCCCTTAATGCATGCCCTTGCACTTTGTACTATTAAATTTCATCCCATTTCTATTACTCCAGTTTTCAAGGTTATCCAGATCTTCTTGTATGATATTCTGGTCCTCTCCCATGTTGGCAATACCTCCCAACTTTTTGTCATCTGCAAATTATATTAGCACACTCCCACTTGTTGTGCCAAGGTCATGAATGAAAAAGTGAAATAAGATTGGTCCCAAGACTGAACCCTGAGGAACTCCACTAGTAACAGCCAGACAGTTCATCTTTCATATGACCCATTGTAGATTCTTCTTTAACCAGCTCCTTACCCACCTTTCAGTTCTTATATTAATCCCCATCTTCTCCAATGAAACTAATAATTTCCCATGTGGGACTCTATGAAATGCCTTACTGAAATCCAGGTAGATTAGATCCACTGCATTTTTGTTGTCTAAAATATCAGTTATCTCAAAAAAAACAAGATCAAGTTAGTTTGGCACTATCTACCTTTTGTAAAACCATGTTGTATTTTATTCCAATTATCAATTAACTCTGTCCTTAAATACTTTCTCTTTCAAAATTTGTTCCAAGCCTGTGCAAACAAATGAGATCAAACTAATGGGCCTGTAGTTTTTTGGATCTTTTTGTTCCCTTTCTTAAAAATAGGTACTTCATTAGCAATTTTCCAGTCAAAGGGTATGACCATGAGTCTACAGACCTATTAAAAACCCTGTCTATTTGGCTTTCAATTGCATGTGCCACTTCCTTTAATATTCTTGGATGGAGATTATCTGTACCTCCCCCCCCACCTCCATTTGGTCCCATTAAGATGTTTGAGTTTGACTTCCACATCGGATGGGGTAATTTCTACTTCCATATCCTTCCTTCCATTACCTACCCTGCTACTACCCCTAAGCTTCTCATTACTCTTATTAAAAACTGGGGCAAATTTATTTGTTTAGGTTTTTGGGCCATGCCTAGATTATCTTTAATCTTTGCCCCAAATAGTGAGCTCACATTTAAATACTGGAGAGTTTTTCACCCTAGGGTAACTAAGGGCCTGATTCCCCTCTCTCCCCGCTTTCCCCCCCCCCCAGGGGTTCTGAATATCCACAGCCTCCATTATCTTCAACTGGAGTTGTGAGTACTTAATTAAATCCAGAGTAACTTTACTCCAATCTCTGCAGAATTTTGCTGATTCCTTAGAGTAAGCATAGGGAAATTTAGATATTACTGCAACTGCTAAAGTAACCATTATCTGAAGCAAAACTGGCACATTTCTAAAGGTGACCAATGTAGTTAGGAGGAAGTAATGCTGATGTATTTAGCAAAGGTGCCAATATCCTATTGTTTGGAGCTATGACAACAGGGCTTGACAGTATTCAAAAACAATAACAACAACAAAAAACACTGTCAAGGTATTTGTCAACATTGTTTTACGTTCCTACTTATTCCACTTTGCAATTTTCAAGAGTTTACTCTTCTCTCCTGTCACTATTTCAAAAATGCACTAAAGCAGGTTGAAGACTGAAATAAATAAATGCTTATGTAGATAAATATACATGAACTTTGCTCATGTAGGAAAAGTAGGTCCAGTTTTGACCATTAACTTTGGCAAAGCAGATGTTAGTGTGGGCTAGCATGCTTTTGTTTTTCAAAATCAAAAATGTATATTTTTAAATATGCATAACAGATGTCCTTGGAAAAGCTGCGCGTAGCTTAATGTGAATGGTCTGACCGTGAATAAAGTAATTGCTGCTGAAGAGAGAGATGACCATTGGGCGGGGAGTGGTGCTGCCAGTGGTCGGAGAAAAAGCAGCAGGCTGAATGAGTTAAGCTGTCCTTGATGTGCTTGTCTGCACTAGGCTATTGATCATCTACTTCTTTTATTCCTCACTGATCCCGCCAGGGGGTCTGTGCTGGCAGTAGCTATGGGAGAGGTGGCACCACAAAAGGTGATGGCCCCATAAGCTTGGTGCTGCTGCTGTTCATGGTCTCAGAGCACTTGAGGTATTTGCTGTCCCCAAGGTTATTGGCCCATCTTACCAGTCCCCTCTATAGCCACACCCATCTTGCTCCTTGCTTTCAGGACTGCTCACCTCCGAAAGGGGTGAGTGGGGCAGGTCATGAGTCTGGAACAGGGAGAAGGATGGCACTGACCAGAGGGAGGATGGGGTCATCTAGGGCACTCAAGCAAACTCTCAAAACGTAACCCTACAGGGACTGCTATCAGGGCATTGTCAGTAGAGGCCCTTAACTGTGGAATTCACTTCCCAAGTTGTCCAGCAGATCCCATGTTCAGTGACCTGACATGTCCATCTCTTTTCTCAACCTTGTACCTGAGAATGTGCTTGGGCTTGCTTTGCATTTTTTGTACAGAGGCTGTATTTTGATCTTTAACAAGGTAGATGTGTAACTGGGCACTTTTTTTTTACATCAGAAATTGATAAATACCCTAAATTAAACCTTATTCCAAACAGACCAGTGAACAGTCATAAATTGCTAGCACCTTTTCCTGGCTACTGTTGGTACTTTAGCATTACTTTACTTCTGATTTACAGCAGCATTGGTGAAGTTAGTATCAGACCCCTTGAGTTCTAGGGCTGTACTGTCCTCTTTAAAAGATCCCACCAGCCCCAACTCCCTGGTGGACACATGAAATGTGATGTCTTTCTGGGCAGTTGTCTTCCCAAGACAGAGTTCAATATCGATGTACTAATTAACTCCATCTCGCACCAGACACGAAGGCTGCCTGAAGACTCAGTGTTAATTAAACCCTTGCTTTACTGGTAAAAACTGCTCTTTGAATCCAGGGAAGCTATTTCTCTGCCTGATGGCAAGTAATAGTGAGGCCTTGGCCCTGTATTTCTGAGGAAGCTATGGGGCCAGAAATTGTTAGGTGGTTCACAGAGAAATCAGATATTCATATCTAACTATTCTTTTTGAAGGCTGTGGCTTTCTAAGGAAGGGTGTACAGGCTTTTTGTTGCCTCTTGGAGAGGTCCCCAAATCCTAAAACACCTGACCTCCATGTTGTACTCATAAGGAGGCCCTGCCAAGCTAACCAATAAAATCAGGCTGGGGCGGGGGGGTGGAATTCGCATCAAGGGTTTAGAGGCAGCTCAGGAACCAACCAGCAGCTAACTAAATGCAACTGAGATTTTTTTGGCCTCAAGGCATTAAAAAGAGAAACACAGAGATTGTGCTGACCAGACTCTAAAATGGGGAAAACGTATGGGCCACTCTGGTTGGCTTGTACTTGTTTTTTGTTTAGTAGACTCTTGGTTGTAACACACACATGGAATGAATGCAGCTAGCACCCATTGACAAGCTGCTGTCAATCTGGATTAAATCCAGTTCTCCTTCAACAAAATACTCCCTGAAATAAGTGATTTTTATTTTGTGTGTGTTCACAGCTGAACCTCTGGTGAATTTTCTCTCTTGCCTTTCTGTCTCTGGCCCCTTGGACTCTTTCTAAGTGCTGCCCTCATTTACACCTGAGTAAAGACAGTGATGTTATGAGTCAGTTATATTTTCTAAGACCTTGGAAAAATATTAATGTACTGTAGCTTTTAATCATCTAAATATATTTGCGATTTTGGTATTGTTATTGCAGTAGTGCCTAGAGGTCTCAAGCAGGTTCAAGGTACCATTATATCAGATGCCGTATAAATCCATACTAACAATCTGTTCCTGTTGTGAAGGGTTTACAGGGTAACTGAAGACTGGAAACACAAAATGGGTGTCATTACAAGGAATGGGGGGGAGGGATGATGTAGGTAAAGGTGATAGCAACTTGAGTTATACAGAGTAGCCATGTGCTCAATTGATCAGGTTAAGCCAATAATTAAAATACACATAAATGCAAAGAAGCACTAATATATCAGCAACCTAACTTTCTGCCATGTACTTAATATGGTCTTTATTACAGTAGTCATCAGTGGAAACTGCCGGAATTATCATTACTCTGACTCACTGTGGGCCCCACCCAGTTCTACATTTCTGTGGTATTGTGCTTAGGATTTCCAAATTCAAAGAGGCAGTAGGAACCTAGTCTTTTCATTATTATTATTAATTTATTTGTTTATGAATTGTATCAAAGTAGACCTAATTCCAGATCCAAACAACCCCAAACTTTGAATCTGAACTTTATGGCAAAGGTTCCTCTCTGGAATTATAGTCAAATACTGCAGCAGTGGGGAAATGCATCTTTTTAATAAAAATTCACTTGATGACTTGAAATAGTTTTCTAGAGTTTCTGATTTAAGTAGACGAGACTTTCTACAGCTTTTGTTTAAATAGTAATTATCATTAGCTTTTTAACACGTGCAACTGAAAGAGAATATGTGAAACAGAACTGAATGATCTGTAGTAATATCCTATCAATTAACGTAATGTTTTCGGTAGAACAGTCTTCAGCTGCTTTCTCATACAGTCCTTCTATCACAATGCATTGCTTTTTACTTACCCACCCACTCAGAAATGAAACAACAATTTGCTCTTCTATCAAAGGCTGCTGAGGACAGCCTACCAATACAAGCATATGTTTTAAGTTTCTCTTGAAAAAAGCATAGGATAGTATTGCTGAATATTGTTATGTCTTGAATTTACAACGGGAAAAGTTCAGCAAAAATAAATCTTACCTCATTCTAACTTCCATTCTTCAAGAAGGAAATATCCACAGTGAAGGGTAGGGAGAAAGCAAAATGGTTTTTATTAGCTACAGTTTATGCTCTAGATTCCAACGATAGAGAGATTTTTTAAAACTTCTCACATGAAGAGAGAATTATCCCTCTTGCCCTAGTACTCCAAAATCCACTGACATCTGCAGACTGATGCAGTGACTGAATAACAGGAAATCCTCTGGTTTTTTTCACTTAGCCACCCAATGTGTTTTCAGCTACTGACATTAAAACAATTCAGATGATGTTGTTTTGATGCAAGTCAGGCTTTAATTTTACACAGAATTGGAGTTTCTGCTATGTTCTGTGCATTCCCTCAGTTGAGCTATGCTTTACTTTTTCCTGTGACGTTTTGTCATTGTAGACTTCATCTGTTTGCTAAAACTGTGTATGCACAAAAATCTGCTAGTGAGCAAATACTAAAAAGGCGGCACGCGAGCTGATTTTTCAGTGGGACTCTCACTGCCTGGGTCCTGGCTACCGGTCCGGGGGGCTCTGCATTTTAATTTAATTTTAAATGAAGCTTCTTAAACATTTTAAAAACCTTATTTACTTTACATACAACAATAGTTGAGTTATATGTTATAGACTTATAGAAAGAGACCTTCTAAAAACTTTAAAATGTATTACTGGCACACGAAACCTTAAATCAGAGTGAATAAATGAAGACTCGGCACACCACTTCTGAAAGGTTGCCAACCCCTGATCTAAATAGTTCAAAATGACTGAAAGGTGGGAAATTTTGGTTTAGTTTCCATGTCCGAAATATATGATGGTTTATAGCTTGAATGTTCTAAAAGTACTCTCATCTTATACAGGCATGTAATGTCCAGTGTCATGTGTTCCAGATATAGCTTTCTCTTCTCTGCCTCATTCAATTCCTTTTCCATATGTATAAGATATCCTTTCCTTATGCATGGTACTGCATGCAGTGGTGATGACATATTACTTTCGGTGTTGTCAAAAAATGGCATATATACATTGCAATGTGAGTTACTATCAGTTGCATTGTTTCCTGCTGAATGATGTGATATGATGACGTACATCACATATCATGTCCCAACATCTGCAGAGATAACATGGCAGCACTGTAGAGCTGGCATAGTGCTCCCAGTTCTTAGTACAGATGCTGACTAAATTGAAATATATTCTTTCTCTTGCTATAATATCCTGTTGGGTTGGTTTTAAGGTCACTCAAAACAAGCAGATGCACACTGGGGTATCAAGATGGAAGGAGAAGAGGAAAAGGTATAAACTACAATAATTTCTTGCTTAAATCCTCTGGCAATTGCTGTGGGACAAATCCCGATCCTTTCCTTCCCCATCCCACTGTATTTAAACATACAAAATCCTTAAAGCAGTGGTTTCCCCATGATTCCTCTGTGCAGGGGAAGGTACTAATTACAGTGAACAGGCGCTATTTGGTCCAACCCTCCATAGCCCATGAAACAGTGCTTCATGGTGCTTCTCTCTGGGGCAGTAGAAAAATAGTTGTCGAGGGAAGGATTATCTAGATGAAGTGGGAATGTAGCCTGTACATTTGCAACTACATGGATCCACTAGTCCAAACCTCCATGTGAGGGAAGAGGCAGCAATTGCTATTATAACCCCAAGTATGTACTTGCTTTCTGCAGCCTGCACAAGGGAAAAGTTCTATGGGGAAAAGAGTTTTGTGCAGGTCCATGGTTTGGCCTTGTGTGCTTATATTTTAAAACTCATAGACAGATCTATGGGGTCCTGAATTATTCTTCCTTGTTTATCACTTTAATTAGATCTGAATATGAATAAGAGTCAGCAATGTCAATGGCTTCCTGCACTCACTGGAAGCTTTGAATCTCAGTGTTGGGAAGACAGTGACCAGGTTTACAAATTCAAAATTCGTTTTCTGTGCATTTTCTCCAGTATTTGCTTCAAAGTGGCTGTTTCAGCAAAGAAATGGCGCACTCATTCCCTAAAATGTCTACAAAAACCAAAGGGGTGGGAACACAGTCCAACTGAGAGATTTTTAAAATGTGGGCTTTCCTCCTGTAGTTGTATTTTACCTATTAGTTTATTTTGCCCTCTGAAAATAGGTCATTGAAAGCATCACCGAATGCACTATTATGTGACATCTCTGGCAACCAAAGTTACACAGGTTGATAATCTTGCCCACAGGTATTAATTTTAAAAATCCATTGTCATACATTGAAGTGTATAATTATTTCTTGTCTAACGGACTGAATAAACTCTATGTAGGTATGTTTTTGCTTAACTATCCTCGCTTAAGTATAGTTCTACATGAGTGCACGTTTTACAGGGTATAACCTCTGCTTTTATAAATGCTGACAGAAGGTACAAGGAAGTTGAAAGAGGCAGTGAAATTAAATGTATATCCTTTTAAGCCTATAAACCGGTATTCTGTGGGCAGAAGGACAAATGCATATCAACATTTCTCTAAACTGAGAACATTTTTTTCATATCAAACAGGATGCACCTGAAGGATGTATGTAAAACAAGGTTGCACTTCTCTGAAGTAAGGGGTTTTTACTCACATCAAGTGAAATTCACCACTGGGCAGAGTCCTGGCACGAAGCCCATGCACTACTTAGAGCTCACTTAAACCTAAGCTTCATGAGCCAAGTGGTGCAGATGACTCGTTTAGGCCCTCTAACAAGGGCTGAAGTTCACCATAAAGGATATAAATAGTGTTTACAGGAGTGGCATTCATTTATACTTTAAAATAAATTTAAGTAATTAATGGCCAAGTTATTCTTTACCTTTTGTGTTTTGACACTTGCACACACCTTGGGTCAGGGACTGCAGAATTACCAACCTCAAGCATTCACAAATCATGAGTCAGGCCCCACAAATCATGAGATCTTCTTAAAAAGCATGAGCTTTTAATAAATAAATAAATTTGGGGTTCTTTTTATTTACCTGGTGGGTGATGAGCTTGTAGGGTGCACTCAGGTCATATTTTCAGAGTTTTGCTCTGCAACAAAGGCTAGAAACTTGCATTTTAAAAAATAAATAAAGCTGAGATTCTCACCAAAACCCTTGACTCCAGTAGCAGCAGCTTGAAGAAAAACACAACATAGTGTGACACCCATGATAAAATTGTCAGTTGGCAACACTCTCTTACTCTGTGTGCGCATTGCCTAGCACAACAGGGTTCTGATCTTTTGAGGGAGAGGATCACCACTTACCTCTGAAATTCTGGTAGTATTTCACCAGGTACTACTGAAATACTAAAGGGCACATCAGGTGAGGGATTGTGTGTCCAACCTGCAAGGAACAAGCCCTCTCATAAGTAGCCTATAGGCGTAGGTATTTTCTAGGTAAGGCCTGGGTATAAGTTAAGGCAGTAATGTAATGAGCTTAAAAGGCATGTAAGACAAGACAGTAGCTTAGCTAAACAAGGCATAAGGCCCAAAAAGCCTCAGCATAAGCAGCTAACCAGGAGTAACTGCAGATCATAAGATATCACAAGATAGAAGGCTGGAGTGACTGAACTGCAGATAGGTAACCACAAGCTTACTAGTTTGTACCTGTTTGTGATATTTTACTTTAGGAACATCAACAGATGTCTGACCATAAGAATGCCATGGTAACTAATGATGTATATGCTAATAAGCTTGAGGTAAATGGACTCGTAACCTATGGGAAAAAGGCACTCCAACATTAACAGGGTAAGGAAGTACAAATAAGGAAAAAAGGAAAAACTTATAGAAAACTTTGTGTTAAGCCTTGGTATAATGTAATAGCTCCTAAGGATAGTTAAAGTAGAAGAAAAATGTCTTTTTGCTAGGAGTAGAATCAGATTCCCCCTTCCCACACTCCCTTAATCAATTGGCATGTTGAATAAATGAGGTGTGAATGAGCAAGACATGGAAGGCAAGCCCCTCCAGGCAGCTATTTGGAGAGGGGATGGAAGCCAGACCCAAAGACAATCAAACTTGTCAAGTGGGCTCACTAAAGAAGCGCAGACATATTGATGGCCTGTGGGGCGGGGGGTTAGAATCAAGCATCTTCTTTTGGAAACACCCTCTTTGAACAGTATTGGGACAACACCTAGAAGGAAGCAGCACAAAGGACCAATGGACGCAGATTTTGAATCTGGCACAGATTTGCATTAAGCTGCTATAAATGTGAGGTGTCTTGCAGAGGACCCTGGGTCTTGACAACATTGGAGCATTGATCCAGATGGGCAGAAGCCCAGCTCTACCCCTCCCCAATCTAACTCACCTGGCCAGTGAAGTTAAGGGGAACAACTTGTTGGTAACAACAAGAAGACAGAGTGTGTTTGTATGTGTGTATGTGAGTGCATGAGTGTAATACAGATCATCTTCTTATGATACAGTGCTGATTGATACATGTATTACCAATGAATGTGGCCTTTGCCTTATTCCCCCTGAAAAGATTCTGTGCAGTACTTTAAGTACAACAACCCCACCTCCCCTGCACCCAGATTCCCCACACACACACCCTGGCTGAGCTCCAACCACTTTCACTTGGTCCCCAATGCAGACTCCCATTGCCCCTGCACCTGGAACCTCCCTGTGCATCCAGATCCCCCACTGAGCTGCCTGCACCCAGACTGCCCCCCACAGAACCCTCTTACCCCCCCACAGGACCCTCTTACCCCCATCTGGATACCCCCACACTAAGTCCCTCTGTACTTGCATCCTGCTGCTGAGCTGAGACTCCCTGCCCACATTTGGTGTGCCTGGCACAAAAGAGGCAGGGTCCCAGGGTGTTTCTGGGTCAGGCCTGGCCCTTGTGCTGTGTCAGGGTCAGGTTCAGTCTCACTGCCAAGTCCTTGTCCCAGGGCGGTGGGGGAGGCTGCAGAATATTCTCCCACCTCCATGCAGCCAGTGGCCTGTGCTCACCACTGCCATGGCGGAGCTTCCACATTTATTTATTGTAAAAAAAAATTAGAATTTTAAAATATTATGCACAGAGTTTGATAAAGAATTCCCTGAGGAATATGGGGTGCTGTACAGCTGTGATGGTGGGACTGTGAAGGGGATGCTGAACAGTAGGGGATCTGTGGGTGGGGGAGCTGGGCAGGGGGTATGGTGTGCAGGGTACTGTGTAGTTGTGGTGGGATGTCAGAGGGAGGGGTCTCTAGGCAGGGGGTACTGGGTATAGGGATCTGTTGGGGAAGTCTCTGGGTGAGAGGTCACTGACATAAGGGCAGGGCACTGGGCAGGGGGGTAGTGTGGAAGGGGCACGCTGGTAGTGCAGGGCTGGGTGGGCCAGTGTGTGTCTAGCAGTTTGGGGGTTGTAAATAGTGCCCTTGTGCTGGGCTGAGTGAGGCCACTCCTGCTGCGCTGCATCTCATTGCCCCCAACCAGCCCTTCACTCTGCGGACCGCCCCCATCACATGCCCTATTTCCCCAATGGGGGCCCACAAATATGTTTGGTGCCAGACCCACAAAAAGTTAATCCGGCCCTGGTTCCAGGGAACTGAATATGAAAGCAATTTTCAGATTGCATATGAAGCAGACTTACTGTAAAAGGAGTGGAGGGAATGACAAGTAAACCTGCTGATGCAACCCACAAGGTCTCACCCATGGGATGTGTGATTCTAGATCATGTGATTACCATTTCCATTCGTGAACCACCATCTCTCAACCAAGTAGGCGTAGAAATGCTGAAGTGTGAGCCATACTAAACAAAAGGGTCATGAGGCCTGGGCCTAAGGAGAAAATGAGTTGGGGATGCTGTTTAATGTTGTACGTCTAAACCAAATAAAAGCCCTTTCATTCCTGATTTTTACTTTCAAATTTTAGAGCAAAAGGAAATCAGTGCAAATCTGTAGATGGGACTTTCTAAAAGTGAGAGGGGAGAGAAGTCAAGTGTTTTCCCATGGGGAAAGACATAAGTCTCATGTCATGTTCACATATTGGGTGTAGACTGTGATATCTGACAGGGGTCACTTTTACTTTAGTCTATATAGGGTCAATATATGATCTCTTCCAATATGCAAGCCAAGGAGTGAGGCAGGCAGAGAGAGGAGCAACAGCTTTGAGAAGAGACTGGTGCTCTGGGAGTGCTGTCACAGTGAAAGGGGAGGATACCCCTTGCAAAGACTACCGAGCTGTTAGCCTTTAGAGCAATGTAGGCCCATAACCCACAGGAATCGAGGCAGAGAGCACATCAGTTTACCAGTGTTGAGAAAACTTTGTGAGAAAATAGAAGTGGCCTCACTTTTCAACTGCAGGCCTATAAAAAGGAAGTGAAAAAGAAGAGACGACATGTCAGAAGCTATTACTGGGATGGCTGCTCTCAGAAAAAAATGGCAAGAGATCTCGAGTCTCACAAACAAGAAGCTTCGTCTTTAGTTCTCCTTCTGGCACTCACAAAGGGCCTTTTGGACAACAGGGCAAGAATAAGAATGGGCAATTTTATTTGCTGACACAGAAATTGTAACATTAAGAGACGTCATCAAAATTTTCTGCAGAGCAAATAAAAGCAGACATTCTCCCTAGAGAGATCAGCCTGTAACTTTATTTTTCTATAGTTTAGCAATCTCCACCTTATTTGAAGTGATGTTGATACATTTTTAAAAGCACAATTTGAACACTGCTGTTTCTGCGGCGACACAGATTCTGATCTTCGCTGATTGTCACTCCAAATACGGACCCTTTCACTGCTGAGGCCTTGTCTTCACACAACAAATCTACTGCTTTAATAATACTGCTGTAGTTACAATAATATAACCCCCACTGGTGTCTATATCAGTATAAAGGTACTTATACTAGTGTTGCTATTCAGGGGTGTCATTTCCTGTGGAGCAGGGGAGTAGAAGGGGGAGGAGCAGCTTCCCTCTACCATCAGACTTTTCATAGGTCTATATGCTGCACTTCCCCCTCGCTACCCAAAGACTTTGCAGCTTACAACATAGCCACATCTAGTGTTCTCTATGCTGATACAACTCTCACCCCACCCCAGAATTTCTCTGAAATGATTCCCCTGTTGCAATTCCTGTACAAGAAAGGCCATAAAAAAAATCAGTAAAAAGCACCTGAAATCCACACTAGGGGTTGCACCAATTTAACTATTCTGGTAGAAAAATCAACTTCCTGTTAGAAATAGTTAAATTGGCATAAAAATGGTGTGTAGACAGTTTAAATGCAGCTAAGGTTGGTAGTAAATCAAATGTGTAGCCCTTTGCAATCTTTGATCTATATGACTGAGTGCTGGTCCCAGTCCTATTCTAAGGCCTGGGCTACACTAGCAGGGGGGTTCAAACTGAGATACGCAACTTCAGCTACGCTATTTGCATAGCTGAAGTTGAAGTATCTTAGTTTGACTTACCTGGCCTTCCTCATGGCAGCAAGTCAACTGCCACGGCTCTCCCGTCGATTCCCCTTACTCCTCCTGCCGAGGTGGAGTACGGGCGTTGATTAGTGGATCAATTTATTGCATCCAGACGAGACACAATAAATCGATTCCTGATACATTGAACACTACCCGCCAATCCAGCGGGTAGTATAGACGTACCCTTAATTTGTGTATTGGTCCTGAGCTGGCCTTCTCCACAGGGAAGAATTTCACTCATAGTGAATAGGCTGTTGGAACTCACCAGCAAAACTGTATTGTAAATAACCAAGGATCGGAAAACATACTGTTGTCTGAGACATTAACACACCTTTGTGAAACTTGTGTTACATTTGCAAATGTGCATTTATTTTTAAAGCACGATTTTGCAAAGAAAAATGGAAGACAAGCTGTTTGAATGTCGTTGTGATACCTTAAAACATTTGTTTCTCCACCAAACAAAGCGCAAAACAGAAGCTTGAAGGAAATTACACTAAACACTCCCCAATAGCTGACTAAGATATATAAACATTCTCAGAGAAATAATTACAACTATAGGCTGAATCCACATAGGATAGTAAATAGAACAGTTGATAGCACAGGAGAAAAAATTGATTGGAAAAAAAACCCTAGTAACTGCATTGTACAGCCTTGAATATACACTTAGGCCCCAGGCCTGCAAAGACTTATGCATGTGTTTACATTTTGTTTCAGTTGGAGTACTTGTAATGCATAAAGTTAAGTGTGTGTGTATGTCTTTGGCAAAATACAGTGTCTAGTTAAGGCAATGGGAGTCTTTCCATTGATTTCAGTGGGCATTGTACTGGTTACTTATTGAACTTTGCCACTAAGAAGCTAGGAATAATTCCTTTAATTAAAATATATTTCCTTGTTACATGTGTGAACACTGAAATATCCCTTTAAAAACAGCTGCATGTATATAAACTATAACATTTACCTTTAAAAAATGGTAGATGAGCTACCTAGCTTATTGTCATATAATGTAATCATTTGCCATTAAAGATAATACCCAGTGTAATCATTATTTAAACCCAAGCGATATTCCCCACCCTGACCCAATTAGACCTAGGAGACACTAAATGGAAAGGCATTTTTGGATGGGCCAAAAAGTAATCAAATGAAATTCAGGCAGTTACACCTAAGTGTTTCAGCTACTTTTGTTTGTGGTTGATAGCTACACGTAAGGCTTACTTTTGCAAGATGTAGATGCTGTTGCTGCTACTTAATGACCATTTTTGTCTTAAAATTCATTCAAAGTGGATAAATCAGTACACACACATCCGACCAAATCAATCCCAGGTATAAGGCCACTGAAATCAGTGGAGTTACTCTAGGATGAATTTGACCCATTTTTAGTGTGCTAATTTCTGAATTCTGTGAAATAATAATTTGCAGTTTGCTTGAATGTTTTAATAGCTAATGTATTTATGGGGGTCCACAAATTGAGGTCACCATTAGCGCTGAGGGAATTATTAATAATTTACTCAATTAATTAGGCCTCTCTTTTTTTCCCCCCTCAACCAGTGGAATGATTGTGGGTAAATCACTCTTTCTGCTAATTTATTTCTTAGTTGAATTTACTAAATCAATCCTTTTACTGCATGGATGCACTGCAAAGCACTTAACGGAAGAGGGTCATGTGCCCCAAGGAACAATGGGGCCTGCAGTCCTGATGTGAAGGTCCTGCACCATATAGCACAATTTGACTGTGAGCAGCTGAGGGGAAGGGAGCTGGCAGCAGGTGAAGAGCCCTGTCATGGTATAATTCCCCACTCTGAACCTTAGCGTCCAAAAGATGGGGTACCAGCATGAATTCCTCTAATCTCAATTACCAGCTTAGAACCTGTAGCGCTGCCACCAACCAGGAATTCCAGTGCCTGGTACACTCCGGTTCCCCCCCCCAAAAAACCTTGCCCGGGGACCCCCAAGACCCAGACCCTCTGGATCTTAACACAAGGAAAGTAAACCCTTTCCCTCACCGTTGCCTCTCCCAGGCTTCCCCTCCCTGGGTTACCCTGGAAGATCACTGTGATTCAAACTCCTTGAATCACAAAACAGAGAGGACAATTCACCTTCCTCCCTCCTTCTTTTTCCCCCTCCCAGACTCTTCCTGAGAGAAAGTAATCCTGGCACAGAGAGAAATCAGCCTCTCTCTCCCTCTTCCTTCCTTTCTCCCCACCAATTCCCTGGTGAATCCAGACCCAGTCCCCTGGGGTCTCACCAGAATAAAAAAACAATCAGGTTCTTAAACAAGAAAAGCTTTTAATTAAAGAGAAAAAAACAGTAAAAATTATTTTTGTAAATTTTAAATGGAATAGGTACAGGGTCTTTCAGCTATAGACACTGGGAATACCCTCCCAGTCTAAGGATACAAGTACAAATTAGAATCTTTGCAGCAAAATACCAATTTGAACTCCTTCCAGCCAAATACACATTTGAACTCCTTCCAACCAAATACACATTTGCAAATAAAGAAAACAACCATAAGCCTAACTCGCTTTATCTATCTAGTACTCACTAGTCTGAACTTATAAGAGCCTGGATTGGAGAGATTGGAGAGAAACCTGGTTGCACGTCTGATCCCTCTGAGCCCCCAGAGTGAACAACAACCAAAACTAACAGCGCACACAAAACTTCCCTCCCTCAAGATTTGAAAGTATCCTGTCCCCTGATTGGTCCTCTGGTCAGGTGACAGCCAGGCTTACTGAACTTGTTAACCCTTTACAGTTAAAGAGATATAAAGTACTTCTGTGCTATTAACTTTTCTTATCTGTTTATGACAAGCCCACTCTCTGATGTACAGGCCGCACTGTTTGTGGAGGTCAGCTGAAGAACTTAGTCACCAAGTTCTGAGCTCTGTTGTAGCACAGGCTGCTGAGGGCAGGCGGGGGCGGGAGGAGGATACCCAGACACTTACTTATGACTAAGGAGAAAGAGTTTGAGATGGAAGAAGAAAAGAATATAAAGAAATGGAAGGAGAGAACAAGAAAAGATGGAAAGAAAATGGGAAATGGAGATAGAAATGTGTTGTGAATAACACAATATGCTTAGTGCCAACAGCAGGCCCTAGCAGTACAGGATTTGATTCACTAGAGACACCACAGTGTAGCTAGGGCAACTGTGTACCTTGGGAAATGTGGTCGCCATATTGAATCAAGCTGCAAACTCTGAGGTGGCTCCACTTTGTGGCTCTGTGCTTGGCTTTGTTTGTTAATTATTTCCCATGTTGCGCTATATTTCTGTTGCAGAAGAGCAGTTGCTGAGAGGAGGTCACATTGGGCCTCAGTGTTTGGAGTGTCTTTGGCTTGATCCTAGAACCACACAAATTAGGAAAGAGCTACTAGGCCATTCAGGCCATCTCCCTGCAAAGGCAGCACTGTTCCCTGCAGCATTTTCCAGTTCAGGTAGACCAGGTGAGGCACTCTACCAGTTCACTCCAGTCAGGGGTTCTCCAGTCTCAAACACCCATAACATTTGACTGCTGATTTTAAATGAACATTGTTTTCTATATTTCAAAAGACTTTCAGCATCAGATAAAGCTGCAGGTGTTTCTATTCTACCTGCTTGACTACAGGGTTATAGAGCAGTCCAAGATTTCATATGTTATAAGGTTAAAAAAAATGCTTATAGTTTTTATTCCTTAATCGACGAGGCACTCTCCTTGCTCATCAGGCGACTCCTGATGATTGCGCTGCTGTGTCTTGATAACTGATCCTGAAATTCTGCTGTTGTAAAGAAGTACAGGATTGGATCCAAACAACAGTCCAGACTTGCTAGGCTTAAGCAAAAGGGCTGAGAGTAAAGAGTGCTTCTGCGTATGGCACAGTGTGTAATAACATTCTCTTTCACCATCATGTAGAAGAAGAAGTTTATGTGATATGGTGTGAAACACACAAAGAACACAGCTGCACACATAGAAACCATGCGTAAAGCTCTCCGTTTTTCTCTGGTATTTTGCAAAGGCATTTCATAATTCTGAAGCGACTCTTTTGTTTTCCAGGTACAGTATACAATAATAATTAGAGGGCCCACAAATCCTAAAAGCTCAGCTGTCGTGACCATAATCACAGAAGCTGTCTTACTGTCAATTTTCCTGACTCCAAGATCTGCAAAGCAGAAATTTGAATTGTTGGTTAAATCAGAGTTTCTCATAACTGGAAACGGTGAGCAAGCAGCCCCAACCACAATCCATACTACAGCACTAATGGTGGCATCATACCTGCGTTTCCAGTCTTTGGCTTTGAATGGATGGAGGAGGAAGTAGTACCTTTGAATACTTATGCAGGTAAGGAAACAAATGCTTGCGTACATGTTGAGATACTTCAGGTAGAAACATAACAAGCAGAGGAATCTCCCAAAAGGCCATGTGTGGTTTATATAATAATATATTCGTAGCGGTAACGAAAGAACATGAGCAAGATCAGCTGCAGCCAAATTAATCATAAAAATGACAGCTTTGTTTTTCTTGCTGATGAAGCGACATAAAACCCATAATGCAGCACTGTTTGCCAGAAGACCAGGAATGAATATTATGGTATAAGCGGTTGCGTATAGAGAGTTTTTAAATGTTATATTAGGATCAGCACAGTTTTCTGAAGATCCGTTGCTCTGCATCTTGATTGTGTCTGAGCAATCATTTGGAACTGGATGGAAGATTTCTGTAAAGAATAAAAAGATAATCATAACATCTAGCTCTTACATAGCATTTTTCATCAGTAGATCATGATCTTCATTTTACACATTGGGAAACTGAGGCTCAGGGAGGTAAAAGTGACTTTCCTAAGGTCTCCTAGCTGGTCAGTGGCAGATTCTGGAATGGAACCCAGAGCTCCTGAGTCTCAGTCTAGGGCTCTAGCCTCCCAAAACAATTACTGTAAAGGCAAAGACAATGCAAGATTGATCAACATTAATATTTGCATCACATGTATTACATATCTTAGTTACATTAGTACATTTTGTACAGTGTAGAGCCTAGAACATGTCCTCTGTAAATCTTCTTCTCACTCTTCAATGCTTTTTCACAAGCAGTAAGATACTTTGGGGCTTATGAAACCTCAAAGACTGTTTCCCTCTATCTAAGGTATTTACCTAGTCCCAATTACCATAGCATCTGAGCACCTTACAGTCAATAACATAGTTATCCTCATGATGCCCTGGTGAGCTAGGGCAGTGCTATTACCCCCACTTTACAGTTTGGGAAGTGAGGCACAGTAAGACTAAACAACTTAGCCAGGGTCACACAGGAAGTCTGTTGCAGATCAAAGAATTGAAATTGCGTGTCCCAGGTATCCAGTGCTTAATTTGTAATGAAAGATGTGCTGGAGCTCAAGCAATTTTTTTACTTTCATAACTGATGTGGCAAGCCCAGAGGTGCCAGGGCTATGAACTGCCAAGCCCATAGATGCCAGGGCTATGAATTACCGAGACCAGAGGGGCTGAGGCTACGAAGAGCCAGGCCCAGAGGTGCCGGGGCTATGAACTGCTGAGCCAAGAGGTGCTGGGGCTATGAACTGCTGAGCCCAGAGGTGCTGGGGCTCAGCTCTGGCACAAATTAAGCACTACAAGTATTAGTCTAGCACCCTAACCTCTTAATTATTCTTCTCAAAGTGAGCCAGGTCCATGGGACCCTGACAAAGCTGTAGCCATCAATGAAGAGAGGATTGATTTCCAGCCAGCCTAGAAAAAATGCCTGTTTGTGACGGCCCAGGATAACCTACAGTCTGGGCTAGACAAATGGAATTTACTTTGTTACTGCTCACCAAACACACTGAGGTACACTTAGAATGTGGTCATCCTGGGTCTCCCCACCACCTCTACACAAACCTGGGTCATGATTTTTAATTGAGCAGTTTAATTTTGAGGTGATATTTTCCTTTTTCAGACTCTCCTTTGAATCAAACTGCAGACTGATCAGGGTGGGGTGAGGAACTTCCGATTAAACTGTTAAATTAGGTGTACTTTTCCTTCTTTAAACCAGACTGGGATTTCTCCTCAGAGGGGGTAATACAGGCAAGAAAAGTATGGTTTGGGGATATTTCTGTATTCAGAATCCTGGGTGAGCTTCATTTACCAGCTCATCCAATGTAAGGGTAAAAATGAAAACTGGCTTCCTGTTTCCATGTAAATGTCACATGATGGCTGAATAAAGGGATGAGATTCCCAGCTGCTTTTCTACATTCCTTCCATGGCTCCACTCAGGGGAGTCTCTGGCAGCAGGATTTTATTGTCTCCCTTTTGCCAGGGAATGAGGAGCACCAGAGGCACAGAGCCAGTAGGAAAGCACAGACTTTCTGCATGGCAGCTGCAGGCCTTCTGCTGATTCCCATCCCCCTATGATCCACCAGAATCCATAGGATCTTCTAGGTATAGAGGTGGGCTTCCCAATGGAATGATGGTGGAGGGATTCTGTGAGGAAATTTTCTCCACCTTAACTCCCTGCAGGGAGTTTTACTGTGAGGATACAGCATTGGAGATACTGATTCACTGCAAATGACTCATTTTCTGCAAGGTACCACCTACAGGAGGCATCTGCCAGCAGAAGTGTCTCTGTAAGTGAATGCTGGCCTGGTAACTTGTAGCATGTTACTCATACATGACTAAGAAGCATATGATCTATTACAGGCTATGGTCCAAATTCACCACTGGTGTAATCATTGGCCTGCTATGCCAACAGTGCCTATGACCACCCATTTTCTATGCCAGCAGGGCCTGGGAGCAGCAGTTGTTGCTCACTCTCTTTTTTGCCCTTCATCTGAAACGAGTTTCTATTCCTCTGGCTTTTCTTTTCTCTCAGTCTTAAAGAGTAGCCCAGCAATGGACTAACGCCATATAGCACTGACAGCCACCTACATACACCCCACCCAGGAAACAGCCCTCTGAAATGGCTGACTGAGATCAGTGGGAGTTAGGCATTTTGAAAATACCACTAACCTGCTCTGTGTCTTTAGGCATCTAAATACCTTTAGCAATCTGGCCCAGGGACTGCTGTTCTTACATGAATTTCAATTCCATTGACCTGAAATTAAATCAAAATGGGATATTTCTGTTTCAGTTCCTTTGCATGCAGATGCCCCTAGGTGCAGTTAGCCTTCATTAGATTTTATGTAATAACTAAGGAATTAGGGTTCATAAGCACTATTGATGTAATCAAGCACAGCCTCCTGGCTCACCAGTGAGACCACTCCTGCTGCAGGTCTTAAGAAGAACCCATGTATTAAATAAGCATTTGAAATAACTTATTATCATCCTTGCTTCAGCAAACCATTGTCTGAACACAAGTGATTTCCAGCAATGCAGCCTTCATTTTCTAATGGCAAAATATACCTTCTTACAAGCATTCCAGGCATAAGGAAATACCTATCCCTCCAAGGTTTTCTCACTGTTTGAGTTGCTTCTTGTCTATGTAGAATCATGTTTTCTCAGAGAAAAGCTATAGGTGCAGAATGATGCAGGTCTAGCATTGCTGATGGATAGAGAATAACGGAATTTTTGTGCCATAGTTTTCATCTCGTCCTATAATCTGTTCTTCAATTGGCCACAAGGTGTCAGATTTAGACAATGTTTCATTTCTTTTTGCCTTTTCTTTAGAGATTTCTAACCCTGCTAAGAGAAAATAAGGTGTAGACACCTGGATGGATATGGTATGATTATTTTTAAATTATGTTTTATTGGTTTTGTGTGTCTTGATGTCTTCTGGGATTATCTCAAATTGAAAAGCTTGTGTTCTGATTTTAGACAATTGACAGCAGAATAATTTCAGAGAAAAATCCCCTAACTTCTTGATGTTAGGGGAAAGTCCTGATTTAGGGAAATTAAACAAAGATAGCTGTTCAGAATCATTGTGGGCACAGCCACATGGTTACAAAAATACCCTTAAAATGTGGTTGACAAAAAATAAAAATAAAATGTCTGTATTAAATTATCAATTGAATGATGGGCCTGTAAAAGGCTCTTTATTGATTTCAATGGGCTCTGGGTCAGGCTCTGTATGATGAAATATGGACTAAGGAGTGTGAAGTGATTGGCAGTGCAAAATTATGGGTAACATTTATACAATAACAATGCTCAAGTATAGAGCATTCTCACACACCAATTCCCTAGACTTGCCAATAATTAATCACTTTATTTAAAACATGATAGAACTATCCTCTAAGCTAAAATACAGAAGAATCCTGCTCAACACCTAGCAGGACTGGACCCTTACTGCAAAGCTACTGACAAAGCAAGGGCACCAACAGCATGTTGCATAGCACCGTGGCAAGCTAACATATTCCATTCAATTATCTCTTTTCCTGTATAGTGAAGACATATCACAGTAGTTTGGAAGTCACGAATGGACAGTGAAAGCCTCTGCTAAAACAAATTCCTACTGGATCATTTTTTTCAGAATGTGCCATTTCAATAAAACCAATAATGAATAAATACAATATTGATGTTTGCTTAATTGATTTGCATTTGTAAGACTGTGGCAACAAGGAAAGAAATGGTCTGTACTGGTGCACACTGTTACTTGTAGATGGAAGTCTGCAAAATATTATTTCCATGGCAATATCAAGAAAGGAATGCTCAAGCTGAGACCAGCAAGTGTAGGACTGTTATTCCTTGGCCCTACTGTTTTTTTGTTGTGCCCAGCAAGTGGTGACCAGACACTATAACTGCTTTAACTATGTTGCAAAATCTTCCCTCTAGAATTGCTCCTGAGTGTTCCTGTATCTTGCACGTTGCAGCGGTTACAGTGAAAACGGAAACCTTCACAGTCAGCAGTGAAAAGCTCTTCAGCTGAACCAAAGAGAGGCTGCCTCTGGCTGAATGCTGCTTGCAGCTTCTTAGCTGTGATAAATATGTATGTCTTGCAGTGTTGTGATGCATGGCTAGAAAGGGTTAAACAGTTTGCAGGCTGAATGACCCAAAGCTCACCTTTAAAGTCATGTTAGAAAGGTATGCAAATAATAATTAGGGCCATTCATGCTAAATAGGCTTGAAATGCAAACCTATATTGTTAGACGTAATACTAATTGTGTGTATCTTAGGTATTACCCGTAAACAGACAGTTCCTGCCTGTCACTATAACTATTGATTCAGAGATCAAAAGGGAATATTAACATCTGGATGAATCTTGGGCAAAATGATGTCATTGTCTATATGTCTCTTTGAAGCTTGTAATTGACTACCTAATGGATAAATTTGTCCTATGTTAATTTATGTAATGAATTACTGGTGGTGTTTAGAAAGCAAAAGGCTATATCAAAAGCCTATTGTTTAACCAGGACTGTGTGGTCAAGTGAATGCTAAAACACTGTATAAAATGATCCTTGGGTCCTGATTCTGTTATCTCAGATCTGCTTAAACTTCATCAGGGAAAGTTTAAGTTGCAAAACTGAGGTCCCAGTTATGCTGGTACACCCTGAATATGAGATTTGGACATTGGACTATAACCTATGAACTATTTCTGAAAGAAAAGAACTCTTTGCAGCTACAAAGCTCACCATCTGAATCTGAACCTCAATGAATTGAACTTATGTCTGTATGTATATTGATCTTTTAATCATACTCTCTACACATTTTAGTTTAGCTAATAAGAATTGGCTGTAGCGTGTATTTGGATAAGATCTGAAACACTCAGTGATATGTCTGATCCTTTGGGATTGATAGAATCTTTTCTTTTTATGATGACATAAGATTTACAGAAATGTTCATCATATTTGACGGGGTTGGATGGAGGCCTCAGGCTGGATCACTTTAAGGGAACTGTGTTGTTTGGACTTCTGAATAACCAGTGAGGTAATAAAGAAGCTGTTTTAGGCTGGCTTGGTAAATCTAAGTATTGGAATATCCACCAGCTTTTGGAGGATTGTCTGCCCCATTCTTGGCAGTTCACCCTAATTGACTGATCACAGCTGGCTGCCTACTAGGACCCCGGTCACAAGTGTCAATATGAATCAAATGTCCACTAATGTATTCCATTATTCCCTTATGCAGTGTTGTTGTGTAGCTGTGTTAGTCCCAGGAAATTAGAGAGACTAATCACTCGTAGACTTTAATGTCAGAAAGGACCCATAGTATGGAGAAGAGGTAAGCATCCCTCAGTGGTGAAGGAACAGGTTAAGGACTATTTAGAAAAGCTGAACATACACAAGTCCATGGGGTGGATGTGATGCATCTGAGGGTGCTGAGGGAGTTGGCTGATGCGATTGCAGAGCCACTGGCCATTATCTCTGAAAACTCTTGGCAATAGGGGGAGGTCCCACATGACTGGAAAAAGGCAAATATAGTGCCCATCTTTAAAAAAAAGAAGGAGGAACATGGTCCTCAAGGAATCCATTTTGAAGCACTTGGAGGAGAGGAAGGTGATCAGAAACAGTCAACATGGATTCACCAAGGACAAGTCATGCCTGACCATCCTGATTGCTTTCTATGATGAGATAACTGGCTCTGTGGATATGGGGAAAGTGGTGGACATGATATACCTTGACTTTAGCAAAGCTTTTGATACTGTCTCCCACAGTATTCTTGCCAGCAAATTAAAGAAGAATGGATTGGATGAATGAACTATAAGGTGGATAGAAAGCTATCTAGATTGTCAGGTTCAACAGCTAGTGATCAATGGCTCAATGTCTAGTTGGCAGCCAGTATCAAGTGGAATGCCCCAGGGGTCAGTCCTGGGGCCAGTTTTGTTCAACATCTTCATTAACAATCTGAATGATGGGATGGATTGCACCCTCAGCAAGTTTGCAGATGACATTAAGCTGGGGGGAGAGGCAGATAAGCTGGAGGGTAGGGATAGGGTCCAGAGTGATGTAGTCAAATTGGAGGATTGGGCCAAAAGAAATCTGATGAGGTTCAACAAGGACAAGTGCAGAGTCCTGCACTTAGGACGGAAAAATCCTATGCACTGCTACAGGCTGGGGACTGACTGCCTATGTGGCAGTTCTGCAAAAAAGGACCTGGAGATTACAGTGAATGAGAAGCTGAATATCAATCAGCACTGTGGCCTTGTTGCCAAGAAGGCTGATGGCATATTGGACTGCATTAGTAGGAGCATTGCCAGCAGATCGAGGGAAGTGATTATTCCCCTCTTTTCAGTACTAGTGAGGCCACATCTGGAGTATTGCATCAAGTTTTGAGCCCCCCACTACAGAAGGCATGTGGACAAATTGGAGAGAGTCCAGCGGAAGGCAACGAAAATTATTAGGGGGCTAGGGCATGTGAGGAAAGGCTGAGGGAACTGGGGTTATTTAGTCTGCAGAAGAGAAGAGTGAAGGGGGATTTGATAGAAGTCTTCAACTATCTGAATGGGAGTTCCCAAGAGGATGGAGCTCGGCTGGTCTCAGTGGTGGCAGATGACAGAACAAGGAGCAATGGTCTCAAGTTGCCGTGGGGGAGGTCTAGACTGGCTATTAGGAAAAACTATTTCACTAGGAGGGTGGTGAAGCACTGGAATGGGTTACCTAGGGAGGTGGTGGAATCTTCATTCTTAGAGGTTTTTAAGGCCCAGCTTGACAAAGCCCTGGCTGGATTGATTTAGTTGGGGTTGGTCCTTCTTTTAGCAGGGGGTTGGACTAGATGACCTCCTGAGGTCTCTTCCAACCCAAATCTTCTATGATTCTATGATCATCATCATCTAGTCTGGCCTCCTGCACATTGCAGGCCACAGAACTCACCCACCCACTCATGTAATAGACCTGTAACCTCTGGCTGAGTTACTGAAGTCCTCAAATCATGATTTAAAGACTTCAACTTGCAGAGAATCCACCATCTACACTAGTTTAAACCTGCAAGTGTCCCTGTCATAAGCAGATTGTTAAAGGTTAATGTCTCTTGTACCTGTAAAGGGTTACAAGAAGGGAACTGGACACCTGACCAGAAGACCAATCAGAAGACAAGATACAAGATAAGTGAAAACAGGTGCTTTAGGCTTTTTGATTGTTTTTACTCTATTTGCAATTGTAGATCTGGCTGGTTAACTTTTATATGTGTAGTTGCTGGGAATATTCTGATTTGTATTGGCACTGAGGGGAAAGTCTCTTTCTGGTGTCTGTAAGCTATAGGACCCTGTAATATTTACATCTTGAAGTTATAGAGATAATTCTTTACTTTTTCCTTCCTTTTATTAAAAGATTTCTTTTTTTTTTTTTTTTTTTAGAGAACCTGATTGATTTTTTCTTCCTTGTTTCCCTTGTGTTATTCCAGGGGATTGGGATAACTCACCAGGACGGGTGGGGGGGGAGACGGGAGGGGGAGAGATAGAATCTCTCTTTGTTTTCCTTGAATCTGTTTGCCACTTTGTGGAAGGGAAGGGAGATGCTTCTCTGTATGGTGATTTAGAGGTTAGATCAGTATCTCTCAGGATAGCCCAGGGAGGGAAATTCTGAGAGGGGGAAAGGTGGGGGGGGGAATGGTTTATTTCTCCTTGTTTTAAGAACCCAAGGGATCTGGGTTCTTGGGGTCCCCAGGGAAGGTTGGGGAGGTCAGAGTGCCCCAAAACACTATATTTTTGGGTGGTGGCAGTGCTATCAGATCTAAGCTGGTAATTAAGCTTAGAGGATTCAGGTACTAGTATCTCATTTTCTGAACTCTAAGGTTCAGATCTGTGAAGGAATGCTATGATAAGGTGTTAGCGGTGGGATAGATAAGAATCAAAAAGCCTAAACTGCCTGTTTTTACTTACTATATGAAAAGAAACTTTGAGAGCCTGTAGTAATGTCTGGTCTCTCTCAGACCCTCCGAGAGAAGAACACACAACACCCAAAGAACACACACAAAAGCTTTCCTCCACCCAAATTTAAAAGTATCTTGTCTTCTGATTGGTCTTCTGATCAGGTGTCCAGTTCCCTGCTTGTAACCCTTTACAGGTACAAGAGACATTAACCCTTAACAATCTGCTTATGACAGTCCCATGCTGCATGTTGCAGTAAAAGGTGACCCCTACCTCCCCAGGGTCTCTGCCAATCTGACTCTGGAGGAAAATTCCTTCCCAGCCCTGAATATGGTGATCAGTTGGACCCTGAGCATTTCAGCAAGATCCACCAGCCAGTCACCTGGGAAAGAATTGTCTATAATAACTCAGAGCCCTTGTGATGTTCCCCTGGTTCCAGATAACTCTGGACCAGTGATCTGCTAGGTCACTCCAATCCTCGACTCTGGGAGCCGAGCCAGCCTTACCCTGCTCTGCTTTAGGAATCCCCACTCCTGGGCTGTTCATGCACAGCCTCTAGCATGTAAGCTGCTTGGATTGTGCAACCAAATGACACTAGCCAATATATCCAGTCCCAGACACAACCCTAGGAACCTCCGTCTTGCGGTGCCCAGTTATGCCCACTGGATGCTGCAAGCTTATATGAGTTCATCAATTTAACAAAGAAATTGATATTTACCAGGCTTCTTATCCCAAGGGGAGTCTCTGACACACTTCAAACCAAACACACTGCTTCAGGTAGAATAAACAAACAAATGTATTGACTACAAAAGATAGATTTTAAGTGATTATAAATAAAAGCACAATAAGTCAGGTTTGGTCAATGAAATGAAAGCAAAACGCATTCTAAGCTGATCTTAACACTTTGAATGCCCTTACAAACTTAGATGCTTCTCACTACAGGCTGGCCGGTTGCCTTTCAGCCAGGCTCGCCCCTTTGATCAGCGCTTCTGTCACTTCGTGGTGGTGATGTAGATGGGGGTAGAAGAGAGAGAGAGCATGGCAAATGTCTCTCCCTTTTATCATGTCCTTTCCTCCTTCTTGGCTTTGCTCACCTAGAGTCAGGTGAGCATTACCTCACTGTAGTCCCAAACTGACCAAGAGAAGGGGAGGGTGACTCACTTGAAAGAGTCCAACAGATCCTTTGTTGCTGTCTAGGCCAGTGTACTTTGTCCCTGGGAGGCTGGGCTGGGTTTGTCCTATACATGCCCTGATGAGGTGTTAACTGCCCCTCTGCTCTTGGAGAGTTTTGCCTGGGCCTCTGCTCTGGAGAGTTTTTTCCTGGTCTTGTTTTAAGCCATGAGGACACATTTTCAGCCTCATAACTCTATATATGAAATTACAACCTATAAGATTACTATACAACAATGCTCAGTGCATCATGAGCCTTCCGAAGACACCAGACATGACAAACTTTGCATTGGATACCACATAATCATATTATAAGGATTAACATGGGGGTACATGGTGTTTCCTCAAAGTACAGAGCATCACAGCCCTCCCCATCTAGTGTCCCATCACCGGATGTTGGAGGATATTTGCTGCTAGCTTTCACAGACCAGCTACATACCATTGTAGGCAGTGTCATCATAGCAACCCCCTCAATAAACTTATCAAGATCAGTCTTGGAGTCAGTTAGGTTAATGGACTACTTCTACCTTGTTTGGTCCCTTACAATATGTGCAGACTACTTATGCTAAACAATCTGATTCACTTGGCATTTTGCTGTGACACAAGGAATATCTTTCCCAGACCTGGAGAAGAGCTTTGTGTAGTTTGAAAACTTGTCTCTTTCATCAACAGAACTTGGTCCAATAAAAGATATTACCTCATCAATCCTGTATCTCCATTATTCCACTGGTCACTCATGCTGATAGGGAAAAGTATGGCCCTGAGGATTTCACAGGAGCCTAGGGCGACCAGACAGCAAGTATGAAAAATCAGGACAGGGGGTAGAGGGTAATAGGAGCCTATATTAGAAAAAGACCCCAAAATTGGGACTATACCTTTAAAATCAGGACATCTGGTCACTCTACATGGGCCGCAGCTATGTGCTGATTGGGCCGCAGGTTGAGAGCCACTGCTTTATGCCTTTTAAAAAGAAAACCCCAGCATCCTTATTTCATATGCTAAAATCTCATGTGAAAGCTAAAGGTGTCTCCCACTCGAGTCTGTGGCAAGACTGGCTTTGCATGCTAACTGACTCACTGGAAAAGGAATTCCCTTTTCATTTACTTAGCTTTGGAACCCAGCTGTGCTGCTGAGTTTTGTCTGTAGTTACCTTCAGGATGCACAAACTTGGTCACCAGCCACCGGACAAGGGATTGCACTATTAAGTTCCCTCCGATGTCTAGCCACCTGTTGGAGCGATTGCCATGGTAGTAAGGAGTCTTAAATAAACAAGCTTTAGAAAGCGTGATTTAAATGCATCCATCAGAGATCAAGCTATGTCTAATCCAGTTTAATAATTGCAAACCTAATCCATGCTGCAGTTTCCGTATCAGTGGCAATTGCCTGATAGTCTCTGAGACCATTGAGCCCCACCCTTCAGACTTTTGTCACATTGTATTTTCCACCACCCAGCTCAAAGGAACACTATCATTCTCCTCTCACAATTAAATTACAAAGCCTCATAGATTACATATAAACAACAGCTGGGACAAGGAATCTTTTCAGTCTAATAAAAATCCTTCGCTAGATGAAATAGTGGTCTGCTGGAATTTCCGTTACCATCAAATACAATTTAAAAATAAAAGAGTTGTGCTGATTTTGACTCTGAAATTATACCACAGAACAAAATGACCTCTTCTAACAACATTTGATAGTAATTAAGGCACTATTAATTGCAAGAGCATAAAATTTCACTCTCTCAGGCACCAGTGGTTTATTACAACTACTACTTTAGCTCTTCCATGCTTGCAAAAATTTGGCGGGTAAACATCAAATCACCAGACTGCTTTTGCCTGTGCTTCTGCAATCTCTGTCTGTAGCTTTATCTTGATGGAAAGGCTATCTTGAGAAAACACTCACTGCAAATTTTTTTTAATAATATAAAGTTAGTAAAACAAAGAGCGCTGCAACAAGTTTATCTCATTGTAATTTTCCTGCTTTGACAAGAGAATGGCCACAATGAAAAGCACAAGAAAAGCATTATTTTAATGTAGCATATTCCAACAGTGCAGGTTCATTAGTTTTTGCTTTAATACACGAAGTCAGAGCTTGAAAAAAAGCCTTACCGTATTGCACAGCAATCCTGCTGATAACTGAAGACTCGTGCAGTTAGAAGAGGAAGTAAAATATGAAAGCTTGTTTACATCTCAGAAAGTAACCTGAATGACGCCACTGGCTGGTTGAAATAAGGTTAGACTGTGACCGCATCCAATGCAGCTGTAACAAACTTCACTGGGCACATATTTGGATTGGTGAACACAACTCGGACTATATACATGCTTGAAATCAAGAAGCATCAATCTCACGTACACTGTGGCAAACCCTGCAAAGTGCTTATCACCTTAGGAGCACTCGCAACTCTCATTGCGATCTATTCCCATTAACTTCTATACTATTGCATTAGCTCTCATGGGCTCTCTCTCCAGGACTGTTCCCATGCAGCCTCCCAATGTCACCCTTCCTCTCACAAGAGCTAGGCTGCCACGGGAGACCAGGCAGAGCTATCACCCAGGATGAAAGCTTTTCTGTGGGCCAGGAGGGTTCCTTCCTCTGTAGGTCTCTGAGGCTGGGATTTGCATCTCCTGCCCTCCTTTACAGGCCGAACTCTGAACTGATGTTTACAGACTTCCCAGGGCCTTGCCTCACTCTCCAAAGGGAAGTTAACATTTGGCCCAGGGTATTTATTTTTTGGGGAGCGGGGGCACCTAGTCACAGAATGTATCCAGCTATTGCCTTGTATTTGTCGCTGCTGTTTGTGCAGTGTTTATTTCTTGTTCCATGTGTTTGTAATGTACAGGGCCTACTCCTGCTCCTACTGAAGTCAATGGCAAAGTTCCTAGCAGCCTCAGTGGGAGCAGGAGCTGGCCCATCATTGCTCTGCAACCTGAATAGACAGAGAAACTAAAACAGTTTTAAATTTACGGTGACAACCCAGCACTAGAACCATCCCGAAATGTGTCAAGCTAAGGGGTGGAATCTGGGCACCAGTGAAGTAAATGGCAAAACTCCCATCACTTCACTGGGGTTAGGAGTTCACCCAAGATCACTGACGTTTAAAGTGTCAGAGGGCCCAATCCTGAGGTCCCTTTGGGAAGTCAGTGGAGTATTGCCTGCACAGGTGCTGCAGAATCAAACCCGTGGTTTGTAGCATGTAACTGTCACTATGAGTCAGCAGTAAATGCTCTACTGCATCCTGTTTAGGGCACAGCATTAGAGCACTGGTGAGAATATCCCAAGTCCTGTTTTCTCATGGAACAACAATTTAGTCATTGATCTGTCTGCTCAGAAGTCTAAGGGCCATCCCATACCTATACCTGATACATACACAAGGGAGGAGGAAGATGCAAAAGCCTTCCTCTTTTTTTCCCTATCCTCACCTGAGACCCCAGTGCAATTCTTCCTCCTTGTGCTCTCGGGGTGCAAATCACCCCAAAGAGGGAGCTGTGCAAAGGAGGTGGGTCTAAGCCCTCCCTCTCCACATCAGCCATGCAGCTGACGAGCCGCACCTTTCAACCAGCAGCACATATACCACACCTTTGCCCTGGGAATTGGGCTGAATTACTCACTGTGGCTTTGTAAACCCTCTGCCATTACTGATGCTTTACTGTTTGGGGCTATAAAAGAGCTAAAAGTAATGGCATCTAATTCCGCAAGACCCTAGACAAATACCCTTTAACAAGCAGATCTCTGGTTTATAAATCTCTCTGTTTCAAAGAGTTGTTGAGAAGGTTGTTAAGACCTGAAAGCTTGCTTTGCAATTATTTGCATGACTTGGTTGAAGAGAGGTGTCAATCCTTTGGACAGTACTGCGACTTATCTGCAAATCCTGGTTTTGGTTTTATTAAGTTCCTCATGAGAAGCGGGAACAAATTTGCTTTTGGGTGAATTCCAGTGAGGTTGTTTTTTAAATTAAATGACCTCAGAATACCCAGTAGTACAGCATACAAAGCAGAAAATATTTTGGAACAGCTATTTAGAAATAATTCACTTATCAAAACTGAGAAACAATTTGTGAAACACAGATGTTATCAGCTCTATTGCAGATGCTCTCCAGCCTGCATGCTTACAGTTACAACACCTTCTTGACCTCTCACGTTTGTCACTAATGGACTTGGTTTATTTAGGCGAAGGCAAACCTCTTTGTAGAAAAGAGACATTAGATTCATTACAGTTGCAATTGTTTAACCTACAGTTGTACAAATATAAAGGGAGTGGTTAAGTGTTCCAGAGACTAACGGGTCTGAGTTCTGGGCTCTGTCACTAACTTTGCTGTCTGTCTAGTCACTGAGAGAATCTCAGAGCCTGGGTAGACAGACTTGGGATTGCAGGGCTCATGCTATGGAGCTCAGTCTCAGAAGCCGACGCTCCTTTGCAGGGGACAGAGCAGACTCTAGCAGGCTGGAGCTTGCAGTAGGTTCTAGCAACTGCGTTACCTAATGCTTAAATAAAAATTATATAATTGTTTAATACAAGTTCTTGTTGCTTTTAATGCAGAGAACACCACAAAATCTGGCTGACTTTGTTAGGGGGCAGGGATTCAAGGTGAGGGAATTGTACAGAGATAGAACACTCTGCATTTTCTTTCATGCTGATTTTACATTCATGCTTGCTTTCTGTGTTGCTTTCCATAATATAAGACCAAAAGTGCATGACTGATTTATTGAAGAGGGAACAACATTAATGCGTTTTAGTTTATACAGGTATTTGAGGAATAGCTGTTTTTTACACAGATATGTATATTTTCACATGAACAAAGGCACTAACATGTGAAGGAAAAATATTTACTCTTCTGATTAAAAAGTTACTGTTGTACAATTAGGAACCAGACACAAAAACTCAAGACTTATGTTCAGTCAAACACTGTGGATAGTGAATAATCAAAGTGAACAAATGCCCATAGCTTGAAATTTACTCACAAAAACACTTTATCAAATGATTGTGAATAGCTAGTAGATATTTTTAAAATTGATCTGTTCACTAACAAGAAAAAAGCTAAATTTGTAGTGAATGTTATTAACAATAAATCATTTGTCCAGTTCCACTACAAATATTTGCTACTGGTTTTCAGTATTCCAGTTGTGTACTCATCAAGAACTACACAAAAATTGATGCCAAGAACTGAAGATAATGCACTGATGTAAAAATGTATAAACATGTTTATTCTCAAATCCAGATCTGTACCCTAAAGGTAGAATTCTGAGAAATAAACATACGAGGCAAGAGAGCTAAAAATCAGAATATGTGAACAAAATATAGAATCTCCAAATGCGTGTGTGTGTGTGTGTGTGTATGTGTTAAAGAAAAGAACAGATGCGTGGGTGGAGGCATGCAAAAAACTTTTAATGTGGGGTTCAATTTTTAATTTCCTGGCTATATTTTTTTATGACAACTGGAAGCTTGTTGATTTCCACTGGACCTTTTATTACCATGTAGCTGGAGTTATATGTATAGTTAAATGATTGTATTGGTGATTCTGTTTGGCCAGGTTTTCCCTAGCCATTGTGCAGGTGCACAGATTTTACTTTACTTTAATTTAAAGGATACTTTTTAAGATCTTAATTTACTATATATACCAGGGGTAGGCAACCTAAGGGACACGCGTGCCGAAGGCGGCACGTGAGCTGATTTTCAGTGGCACTCACACTGCCCGGGTCCTGGCCACTGGTTCAAGGGGCTCTGCATTTTAATTTAATTTTAAATGAAGCTTCTTAAACATTTTAAAAACCTTATTTACTTTACATACAACAATAGTTGAGTTATACTTCATAGACTTATAGAAAGAGACCTTCTAAAAACGTTAAAATGCATTACTGGCACATGAAACCTTAAATTAGAATGAATAAATGAAGACTCGGCACAGCACTTCTTGAAGGTTGCCAACCCCTGATATATACAGTACTTACTCTGCACAGAGCCCAGTTCTGCACTGCAGTAGCATACCAGTTCCCTCTTGTTTAATCACTGGGTATACCACAAGAGTAAAACATATGCAAGAGGTGCTATAAGTAGAGCCCTACCATATTCACAGCCATGCAAAATGCAGCATGCACCGTGAAATCTGGTCTCCCCCTGTGAACTCTGCTCTTTTGTGTGCTTTTACCCTATACTATATAGAGTTCACGGGGGGAGGCCAGTGTTTCTCAAATTGAGGATCCAGACCCAAAAGGAAGTTGCAGGTGGTCACAAGATTATTTTAGCAATGTCGCAGCATTGCCACCCTTACATCTGCACTGCCTTTAGAGCTGGGCAGCCAAAGTGTGGAGGCTGCTGACCGAGGGCCCAGCTCTGAAGGCAGCAGTGCAGAAGTAAAGGTGGCAATACCATACCATGCTATCTTTACTTCTGCACTGCTGCTGGAGGCAGCTCTGCTTTCAGAGCTGGGCTCCCAGCCAGCAACTGCCATTCTCTGGCCGCCCAGCTCTGCCAGCAGCAGCGCAGAAGTAAGGGTAGCAGTACCGCAACTCCCCTCCCACAATAACCTTGTGACTCCTGCACAGCTCCCATTTGGGTCAGGACCCCTACAATTACAGCATCGTGAAATTTCAGATTTAAATATCTGCAATCATGAAATTTATAATTTTTAAAATCCTATGACCATGAAATTGACCGAAATGCACAGTGAATTTGGTAGGGCCCTAGCTGTAAGGTGTCGAAAAGCTGTTTGTTCATATAAAAAATTGTTGTGTACATAGTAATAATACTTAGCTCTTATAGTAACTATGGACAGGATGAACTTCAAATGCTTCAGAGGCTGAGCTAGGTTCAGATGAATGCCCAAAATCTTGGATGCTCATCCAGAGTTTATTTAAACCACCTTCTGAGACCTGGAGAGCAAGGCTTTCTCACAGGAAGTCTGGAACTTTTCTTCTGGTCCAGACAAAACTACCACACCATGAGAAGAGTTTTTTATTTGTAGTATTTTGGTACTTCTGGTTTGAGGCAGAAACAGGAAGTGGGAAAAACACGTTACATACACTCTCTGAAAAAGATTGGTTTTAAAGTGGATTCTAAAAATAGATGAAGTTTCATGAGGTCTTTATTAAACTTTATTTGGCCATGCCTTATGTGACAGTCTGTATCCCTATGTCCACTCCTTTTTCAAGACTATGATAAATGTTGTACAAACTATGCCTTGTAAGGTATAATTTGAAACCTCATGATTTGCTGATCATTATTGTCCTGGTAAAATATGTGTGACCACATTGTATGTAAAGTTATATGATTCTACTGTATGATGTTACTAAGACATATTCTAAATCTGGGGAAGCAGCTACACACCAGTTCCTCAGAGACAAAAAGCAAACTGATGCCTGAGCCAGGTGTCAACAAAATCATATGGACTATCACCTGGTTAAATGGCCATTCTTTGGCAGGAAAAAGAGTATGAGCAAGAAATTTACACCTTGGAAAAGAAACTGCTGGAAATTCCTGTCTCCACAGACTTTCTGTCCCCTGAACCCCAGCTAGCAATGATTCTTAAAGAAGAGGAAAAGGTATAAGAATGGGATCAAATGCCACAATTTTTTCTACCCTTTCTCTCTACCCACAGCAGCCACAACACCTGGAAGAACAAAGGGAAAAGCTTTGGCCTGGGGAAGGAATCCTGGCTGAGAAACATTCAGCCAGTAAGACTGCTGAAGCATGTGGTGAGAGAGACTATTGCTTTGAATCCACATAGTTTGTTAAGTTAGTTATTAGTTGTGTTTTCTTGTAACCAGTTCTGACTTTTATGTCTCTTACTTGTAATCACTTAAAATCTTTCTTACTGTAGTTAATATATTTGTTTTATTGGTTTAAGCTAGTGTGTTTGAACCCCACATTACACGGTTTTTGCATGTTTGAAGTGTTTGGGAAATGCCTTTTGAGATAACAGGATTTTTGCATATAATTTTCTATTAATAAAATGATGGACTTTACATGAGCTTATGTTGTCCAGGAGAGGGCTGGGCAGTACAAGATGCACATTTCTGGGGGAAAGTCTGGGACTGGGACTTTGCTAGTGTTCTGCAGTGTAATTCAAGAGTGGTTTGCCATAGCACTTAGACAGTATAGCCAGGAGTAATTTACATGCTAGAGGCTGTGTGTGAACAGACCGGGAGTGGTTGCTCTCACAGCAAAGCAATGTAAAAGGCACCCCAGGTTGGAGAATTGAGGGGAAACATCTGTTCAACTGTCCAGATTGTACTCTGGGGATGCCACTGTCATAACTTTAGTCCCAGATTTGGACCTTAGCGTCCAAAATATGGAGGTTAGCATGAAAACCTCCAAGCTTAGCTACCAGCTTGGACCTGGTACTTGCTGCCACCACCCAAAAAATTAGAGTGTTTTGGGGCACTCTGGTCCCCCTGAAAAACCTTCCCTGGGGACCCCAAGACCCAAATCCCTTGAGTCTCACAACAAAGGGAAATAATCCTTTTTCCCTTCCCCCCTCCAGGTGCTCCTGGAGAGATACACAGACACAAGCTCTGTGAATCCAAACAGAGTGATTCCTCCTCTCCGTTCCCAGTCCTGGAAACAAAAGCACTTTCCTCTTCACCCAGAGGGAATGCAAAATCAGGCTAGCAAATCCAACACACACAGATCTCCCCCTGATTTCTTCCTCCCACCAATTCCCTGGTGAGTACAGACTCAATTTCCCTGAAATTTCCCAGTAAAGAAAACTTTAACAGGTTTTAAAAAGAAAGCTTTATATAAAAAAGAAAGAAAAATACATACAAATGGTCTCTCTGTATTAAGGTGACAAAATACAGGGTTAATTGCTTAAAAGCATATTGAATAAACAGCCTTATTCAAAAAGAATACAAATCAAAGCACTCCAGCACTTATATTCATGCAAATACCAAAGAAAAGAAACCATATAACTTACTATCTGATCTCTTTGTCCTTACACTTAGAAACAGAAGATTAGAAAGCAGAAACTACTTCTCCAAAGCTCAGAGAAAGCAGGCAGACAGAAAAAGACCTCAGACACAAAATTCCCTCCACCCAACGTTGAAAAAATCCGGTTTCCTGATTGGTCCTCTGGTCAGGTGCTTCAGGTGAAAGAGACATTAACCCTTAGCTATCTGTTTATGACAGCCACACCTTATTATCCAGAATCTCTTGCTGCATTGCATCAAGAAACCCGCACCTTTGGGAATGGACAGAAGATTTTTTTAAATGTCATGGTTTTCACACTAGTGAAAATGGGCAAACAGCAGCTAACCTACAAAATGTAATAGCAAATGGAACGGGTTAGTTATTAAAAGAGAAATCTCTTGTTAAGGACAGCAAAGGACAGCAAAAAGTTCAGTCCTGGTGAAAGAAAGCAAAGCATTCACAGAGAAACCAATTGAGTCAACACCCAGGATAAAGAGTTCAAAGGCAAATAGTCATATTTCAAGCACTATTCTGAACAGTTCCCATCCAGTGAAAGATTCCAAGGAAAGGCTGATTCACTGCGGAAAACTAATTCACACAACTGCGTTTGCTATAAGATTTCACTAAGAAAACTGGAAACTGGCATTGACAACATCAACACACGAAAGCATCTAGCCACAAACCAACATGGGTTTTGTTCTTATGAAATTGCAAAAAGATAGGAGAGTCACCCAGCGCACAAAATAGTCCAAGATAATCAAGTTTTCTTTAGATTATATCTTCTTTAAATTTAAAGAACATTGTAATACATGGGTCGGCAACCTTTCAGAAGTGATGTGCTGAGTCTTCATTTATTCACTCTAATTTAAGGTTTCGCTTACCAGTAATACATTTTAACATTTTTAGAAGGTCTGTTTCTGTAAATCTATAATATATAACTAAACTATTGTTCTGTGTAAAGTAAATAAGGTTTTTAAAATGTTTAAGAAGCTTCATTTAAAATTAAATTGCTGGTGGCCAGGATCCAGGCAGTGTGAGTACCACTGAAAATCAGCTCGTGTGCCACCTTTGGCACATGTGCCATCGGTTGCCTATCCCTGTCGTAATATATAATTTTTAATATCAGAGTGGCCTAACATTTGAATGGTAAAGCTGAATGTTAAACTGTGGTGTTTTATAATGCTCTGCTTAAGTTTCTCTGTAATTCTTTGAAGCTGAAATTCACTCAAAAAAGCAAGACTGAATCTTCCTGTGTGCGTTGACTGAGTCTAGAATGTTGTGGGCACCAGAATGCAAATAATGGCTGGCTGACACAATGTCCTTGGCCCCATCTAAGATCTTCAGAGGGGGCTCTGGACAAATGGGCCTAGGGGGTTTGGGGACAGACTTGGTGAATACATGTAGAATCTACAAGTACATGGATTGGGTGGTCTGAAACTGGTGCAGAAGGGCAGGAATAGTAGCCAAAAAGGGGCTGTGTTGTAGCCTAGTGGCCTGCATTCAGTGTTGGGGGTGAATTCCCTCACTGCTACCCCCAGCTCGTTTGCCTCACAAAGTCTGATTATGCCAACTTTGTGCTGAAGGGGGTGAGTAAATGTGTCTGCCCAGCAGTGGTGTCTGGATGAGGAAGTCAAGTTTCTTAGCAAGAGGAGTAGTTTATTGGTTTTCTTGACTTGTAGTTGGCCTTCAGAATCCATTTCTCCTTTTAAGGATTTCTATCTTCATTAGTGCTCCACTGTTCACTGAATCACTACTTCAATTGTCTTTTCTGCCTTGCATTTTGCTCACACCTGGGGAGGAAGTACAACATTTCAATATCCTGTTTAAATACATAGTGTTCCACAGTTTATCTACACACAGAGCATTTATAGAACATGTCCTTGACACCTGGAGGTGATACATGTTCATTTATATACATCTTTTTATTTTCTGATCTTTATCCTTACCGTATTACAGTGGCCAGATTGTATTTTAGTTGCTAGATCCATACACAGTATCTTATTTGTATTTTTATTATTATCTATAAAGCTCAAGTTTTCTGAGCAATCTAAACAATATACTCTCTTCTCTGGGTCCCCATTCTCCAAGACACAAAAGTGTATTAATTAAATTCGTATTATTGATGAATATTCTATATTCATTTTGTGCTGTGCCCATCACCAATGCTTCTGAGCAAGCTCTTTAAAACCACAGCAATGCCCCATTTTATTGATCTGATCATTTCCACTTGGGGCACCCATACACAGATTAGGATTAGTAAACTGACCATGTTTATGACTGGTGCCAGAGTTATACCTCTAGAAGCTGAAGGTTTCTGTGCACAGAAATGATCCATCACAAGCAATAGCCAGGCAGGTCTCCCATTCTGTCTCACCAATGTGCCTTCATCACCAGCTGGACGTACCACCTTTTGGGATGAAAGGGGAGTCATCACTCTTTTGCAGTTCAGTTCCTAGCCTCTCGGAGGAGATTTCCAACACAAATGTCAGTCAGTGCCAAGTATGAAGGTGTATTTTTGTAATATGCCTGTTAGCGTCTGTATATTTGTAAATAACTGTTGCAGTCTGTTAAGGTTAAAGCTGGTTTAATTTTTTTCATCAAAACATTTAAATCTCTGAGTTCAAACGCTCCCAGGTTTCATGGTGTTCAAAACTGGATCTGATCGTTAGCGTTGAAGCCCATATCTAGTCACTACTGAACTGCACTGACCTCGAAGTGAAAGGCTGGCTAGCCCAGTACCATCCCACACAATAACATATAAACTGGGACCCAGGAAATCTTCATGATTTTAATAGCTAATTTCTGTGGCTAATGTAGGAGAATTCCACAGCAGATATTTGTGCAGCACGGGCACTCTGTGCCTACAGCTCTTGTTGGTAGATTCCAGGGATGCACTCTGTCCTTTCTGTGTCATTCATGTATATACAACATGTTGGCTGGCCATGCGAAGCCTTACACACAACTTCATAGCGTTTCTCTCTTTGTGTCTCTGTAATGTGGTAACTTGTGAATGCCACATCCAATCAATTCCAAATTTTCAAGAAATATTCTAGGCAGAACCCTACTGATTTTGGTGAAAAATGAGAAAACTAGATGGGAAAAATGGCATCTAGTTAGCAGACCCAGCAGCTTCAACCACCTCTATAATTTTCTACAGATAAAAGAACCAGTTGATTGTAGCTGTCATAAACAGATGGTTAAGGGTTAATGTCTCTTTTACCTGTAAAGGGTTAACTAGCTCAGTAAACCTGGAACACCTGACCAGAGGACCAATCAGGAGACAAGATACTTTCAAATCTCAGTGGAAGGAAGCCTTTGTCTGTGCTTTTGGGGTTTTTTCTTTGTTCTCTCTGGGTTCTGAGAGGGACCAGACATGTATACAGACTCTTCAATTTTCTGAAACAGCCTCTTCTGTTCAATTTAGTAAGTACCAGTTAGAAAGGCGGTTTAGGTTTAGTCTTTTGATTGTTTTCTTTATTTGCAAATGTGTATTTTGCTGGAAGGATTGTATCTCTGTTTGTTACAACTTGTATTTGTGCTGGGGGGAGGATTCTCTCTAGTGTCTATAAGCTGAAAGACCCTGTAACATTTTCCCTCTTGATTTTACAGAGGCAATTTTTACTTCTTTTCTTTCTTTTATTAAAAGCGTTTCTTTTTAAGAACCTGATTGATTTTTTTTATTTCTTGTGTAAGACCCAAGGGGAGGGGGTCTGCACTCACCAGGGAATTGGTGGGAGAAAGGAGAGAAGGGGGGAGGAAAAGCCTGATTTCTCTCTGTGTTAGGATCACTGTCTCTCTCTCAGGGAGAGTCTGGGAGGGGGAGAGAAGGGGGGGAAGGTGAATTTCCTCTCTGTTTTAAGATTCAAGGAGCTGGATCACAGGGATCTCCCAGTGTTACCCAGGGAGGGAACAATCTGGGAGGAAGAAAGGAGGGGGGAATGGTTTATTTCCCTTTGTTGTGAGACCCAAGGGGTTTTGGGTCTTGGGGTCCCCAGGGAAGGGTTTGGGGGCCAGAAAGTGTCCCAAAACACTATATTTTGGGTGGTGGCAGCTCTATCATTTCTAAGTTAGTAATTAAGCTTAGAGGGGTTCATGCAGGTACCCCATCTTTTGGACGCTAAGGTTCAGAGTGGGGAATCATACCTTGACAGTAGCCATTAACACCTTCCAAAATACCCATACACCCATTTTAGCTCTGACCATCCTCCCAGTAGAGTTTTTCTCCCATACAGAAAGACAAGAAATAAGAATGATTGAGGGGAAGGTAGTAGGGGGGAATGGGATGAACACAGAACCCCATCATGAAGGGAAAAATAGGGGACAATGGCAAGGTGAGGGGGTGACATTGGAGAGTTACAGAGCCTCTGGCATAAGTGAGGGGAGGTTGGATGAATGCCAAAAGCCCTGTTGTGTGCAATGAGCTCACCCTATAGAAACAATGAAATGTGTCACCCTCAAATATTACACACAGAGCACCATTAACCTGAATCCTGAGCCAAGCCATCTAAGATAAAATGGTCACTTTTCATGGTGATAATGTCAACAGTAGGTTATACTATGGCTGAGACTTTCCTCCTCAAAAACATCCATCCCTGTATACATACGTGTCTGTTTTTATTAATTAAAATTGAGTTGGCCCTGGATTTGGATAATGCCTACCCAGCAGTGTGTTTCACTTCCTTAATTGCGAGCTTTACTCAATAATTTAAAATACATGTGAAAAGCATTTTGAAGGCACCTATTTCCTTGGAGAACAAAAGAATGTTTTAAAAGTTTAGTGATTAATTTTTTATTTTGATGAAGAAACAGACAATGAAAACTTCAAAAAGGGTAAAGGGCTTACAGCTTGTATATATTTCCAAATACCTCATGGGTCACGCCTCTCCAATAGAATTATGCAAGTACACAATTTGATAACTTGTCAAGGCTGCAAGACCAGGTGATACAAAACCAGACAGTACTACATAGACACCGCACGTTGAGGCTGAGTAACAGTAATAAAACAGGAGAAGACCTACATGAACAGAGAGTGGAGAGAAGGAGACGGCGGGGGGAGAAGAGGGCTTAGGTGGAACGGGGGTCTGACATTCTAAAACCTTCTCTCCTGTCTCATTTTCAAACATGCGTGTACACACACACATACATGCTTACCACGCCCTTTTATTCTTTCTAAGGCTATGTTGACACTTAACATGCGCTTTACTGTAGCCACTCACTACAGCAACCGGAAGGGTTCTTCCATCACCATAGTTAATCCATCTTCCTGAGAGGTGGTAGTTAGGTTAATGGAAGAATTTAGTGGTGTCTACACACCAGGCATTAGATCTGCTTAACTCCAGCACTCAAGGGTGTGGATTTTTCACACCTCTGAGCAACACAGCTAGGTCAGTTTAGCTTTTGGCACATATCCAAAGGAAACAAAGGAAAAGGGAAAGGGAGGGAGAAGGTCAGCATTGTCATTAATTTCTCCACATTTCTGAGGCTGTGGTATTGGCTGTGGAATCGTATTTCCCTATGGACTCTAACCATTGCTAAATACATTTGTCTACTGCCTTCATGAATGCTAGATTATTTCTAGGTAATAAAGAAAAAAGCCCAGTAGGTAGGGTGTTTGTTTTTGTTTGTTTGGTTTTTTTGTTCTTTTTACCCTCTTCAAACTGCTGTTGCACTGGCTCGAGGGGGTTTCCTCTATATTATAATACTAACCGGCTAGTTGTTTGACTCATAAGAAAACAGCGCTGTATTGAGCCGTTGTGGTTTAATTCTGAGGTTTGTTTGTCAAAGTCATGTGCAAACTCCACTTGCACATATTTAATGGGTTGGAAAATTGTAGTTGTTTCAGACTGGGCACCAAGCACTAAAAAAAACAAAACACTTTTTATCATTTTTTGATCTGAGTGATTAACCCAAGTTCAGGGCTCTGTGGATTGTTTCACTTAGGAGGAGACCGTGATGATAGAGCAAGGTATCTGATGCAATCTTGTTCATTACAAGGAGTGTAGACATGGCTTTAAACACAATGGGCCAAATTCTGCCTCTGGAATGCACATGTGTAACACCCACCAAAGCCAATCAGAGGTCTGCAGGCACCCAAGGGCAGAATTTGGCCCTTTTAGTGATTTGTTTAAACCTTTATGGCCCATAAGTATCATGGTCTGAATTTTTTTCAAAAGTGACAACTGATTTTGGGCATCACAATTTTTGGTATTCAGGGTAAGACACATTAAAGGGGTCTGATTTTCAGGAAGTCTCAAGCCCTGAAAATCAGACCCAGTTAAAGTGTCTCCTACTTGACTATGCAAATATTGAGACAGTGACATCACTAGTCATTTTTGCAAATTTGGGTCATGGTTCCTGGCATATCACTGAAAATGTGTTCTTGTCAAATGGTTTGCAGCATATACGATACATACTTACATCTCGTATGATTAATTAGGAGCCATATTGTGACAACTTTACTCATAATGAGCAGTACCTTAGTCCTAGGTAATTCCATTGGCTTCAGACTATTCAGGATAACTCTCTTGGTGTCAATGGGATTTAAATACATGCTTCAGGGCTTTCCTGAATCAGGGCCTATAATAACAGTGCTGATAACAATGCAACAATCAAATAGTGGTCCCTTGAAGAACTATTAGAGGGTTGCTAAAATTAAGTGAAGGGGAAGTTGTTGAGAGATTGGAGCCCTTCAAGAGAGGTACAGGGGCAAGGATAGCTCAGTGGTTTGAGCATTGGCCTGCTAAACCCAGGGTTGTGAGTTCAGTCCTTGAGAGGGCCACTTAAGGATCTGGGGCAAAATCAGTACTTGGTCCTGCTAGTGAAGGCAGGGGGCTGGACTCAATGACCTTCTGAGGTCCCTTCCAGTTCTAGGAGATTGGTATATCTCCAATTATTATAAAAGATAATACAAAAGCAAGCTATTGCATTTGGCTGTAGTACACAGGTCATTGCTACTTAACTATGTAGCTGTCAGCATGTACTACATGTGCCATTGTGTAGCTGTGTGCATGCCCAGTGCAAATCTCTCCTGGTCACACTGCTGATCGTGCCCAGAACTGTGAGAACAGACACTGCACTGACTGATGTTCATTTCACTGTGTGATCTCCTTACAGGGAGAGGAGAGGTATTTTTTTTTTTATGTAACAGGCCAGAAAACACCCTGAATACAGATCGATCTGAGCCCAAAAGTGAGACTCCATGATCTTTTGGGGAGGATGAGTATTTCACAACCCCAGTCAGATATGGGTTCCAATTTCAGCTCTGTCGCCATGATGGGGAAAACCAAGAGCTCAAAACCAAACATCCCAAAACATCCCAGACACTAACGAAGAGCCTGATCCTATGCCATCTAAGCCAATGGAGGGATTCCCAGTGACTTCAGTGGCCATAGGACTGGGCCCTACATTCTTAGGTACCACTGCTGATTCATGATCATAAGTAAAATTCAAACCAATGCTAATCATGGTCCCAATAGTAGTTTGTAGTGTGATCAGACCAGTAAATTACATCTCGCATTGATTAACTGAATCTAACTTTTAACATTTTCTAATTTATTTTTCTTGCTTGCAAAGCTTTTGTGAAACATTTCCCGTTTTGCTGTTTAATTGTTAAAAAGCAAAAGCCAATTGTTTATCTCCCATATCTTTTAAGACCTTCTGCCACCCAAATCTCCCATACCTTCAGTTCCCTCCAGCATTCCTGCTGCATCTCTGAAAAAAAGAAAAATTGAGAGTACATCTTTTCACCACACAGCTCTATGACCTTTGGCTACCAAAGTCACTTCACTGTGTGAGTTACTGTTGTTGAAAAAGTGTTGCATCTGGCAAACATTTGATGCAACTGTGTTTCTGAGAACTATTGTACAGTTAAGCAAACCACTGAACTGTGGTCAGAGCATGTACAACAACACAGACTTATAGACTTTATCATAAATTCATTATGATCATCTGGTCTGACCTCCCGCCAATTGCAGACCACAGAACCTCACTCACCCACTGCTGCAATAGACTCCAACCTCTAGCTGAGTTACTGAAGTCCTCAAATCATGATTTAAAGACTTCAAGTTACAGAGAATTCACCATTTACACTAGTTTAAACCTGCAAGTGACCCATGCCCCATGCTGAAGAGGAAAGCAAAAAAAGTCAGGGTCTCTGCCAATTTGACCCCAGAGGAAAATTCCTTCTTGACCCCAAATATGACAATCAGTTAGACCCTGAGCATATGGGAAAGACCCACCAGCCTGACACCTGGGAAAGAATTCTCTGTAAAATGTGAATTCTCAATGTGGATTGAGAATTCTAGTTAATAAATAAAACAATTGTGTTAGAATGTAACAAGCAGTCGCACTAGTTCTCTTGTTTAGCAAGCACCTGGAAAGAGTACTAGATATTTACCATATTAGGAAATTCAAGTTTATTCTATTAGAGTACAATCATTAGATTAAAGTAGAAGAGATGCCATAGTGAATCAGACTTCATGGCATGTGTCCTGCCTCCTGTATTAGCCAATGCCTGATGCTTCAAAGGAAGGAAAAAACGAACAGCCTACAATGCACCTGTCTACTTGTGTGATGTTATTAAATACTGAAGTGAAGAGGGGAATTCCTCCAGATCCCCATCAGTATCCGATTATACCCTGAAACATAACTTTTAATTCCCCTTTTTAAGCTTTGCTTATCCAGTGACCGATAGTGTGATTGGTCATGAAACAATCCAGATAAATAAGAAGTAACTGTGCACTATAGACTGGTTTCATGAAGGAGATGTAAGAAAACAAGAGGCAGGAGTGCTCCTGAACATTCCACAGAATAAAAAGAAGGGAGCAATTTTTAAATACAATGATGGAATTTAATGCTAAGAAAGGGGGCGAGACAGAGAGCATTGGAGACTGAAGTCCTCCATTTACCTAACCAATAGGCACTGTAAACAGTGAAAAAGAGAATCCCTCTGAATTTTACAGTGGAGGGAGTAGTTCTGTCTTGCTGTTCATTCAACTCTTAGTCTTGACAGTGAAATCGTCAAGAAGGCAGACATTTAATGTTCTTTGTGACACCTTTACTCTAGGACAGTGATGTGCAAACTATGGCCAGGGGGCCACATTTGGCCCTCCAGGTGTTTTAATCTACCACAGAGCGCTGTGGGAAACTGCAGTGTAGGGGCCTCCCCCACTAGATCACCAAAGAGAGTGGTGAGAAAGCTGCTTCCTGGCTGAGATAGCCACAGTGAGTTGCACGTCACTTCCCTGGTGAAGACTCCAGTGATTCCTTCTGAGGCTCCATAGCCCATTTCTTGCTTTCTGGCTGACATGTGGAATCAACATGTCAGCCAAATGAGGGCTCGGCACTTTTAGGTTAGTGGCCACGCTTTTTCTTAGTGGCTCAATCAGCAAGAGACATTGGGTCCCCCCTGCTTGCAAAGAGAGAGAGTGAGAGATCTTGTGAACTTTTATTTTCGATAGAATTGGTCAACAGCTTTAGAAATTGGAGGTTTTTCACTTGGAAGAAAAGACACACGTGTTTCACCAAAATGTTTGCAAAGAATGTGTCCCTTTTGCTTACCAGCTCTAATTTTCAACGGGGTGAATTCTGCTCCAAAACTGGCTTTTACTTTCTTGCTGTCTTTAATGCTCTAACGATCATTTTGAAAGTACCAATTGAATTTAGCACTGCTGAAAGATGCCCAGACAGACAGACAGGGATTCCTCCTCCAGCACTGCCACACTGCAGAAGAGGTCCAGCACGAGCATTGGGCACAAAGCATGCCTCAGCTCTGACCTGCTAGGATCAGCTGGAGGCCAGTCTCCTGGCTCATTGAATCACTGTTTTGGCTGGGACTGCCTCCTGTGAAGGTGTATTTCTTGTGTTTTGATGTGCAGGCCCCCTCAGAAGTCCAGAGAGGCCCAGGCCTCTTCCAGCTTTTGAGGCCCCTAGCCATAATAAAAATTAAAAAATGATGACACATGGTATAATCTTGTGCCATCAGAATTGATATATTTTTATTAATATTCATGAACATTTTTAACTTTTTAATGTGACAAAATCTATATCAAATAACAAAAAAATTGTCTTTTACCAGATCATATCTCTTATTTACTTAAATTTGCAGCTCTAAGCTGAGAGAGTGTGTCACATTTTGGTCCGATAGGGATGCACATAAAAACAAGTTGCAAAACTTATCAAATGCCAAAAAATTAACAATGTATCTAAATTTGAGGCACCCTTTGAGCTTGAGGTCCAGGCCAAATGGCCCTCCTGCCGATTGGCCCCGGTGATTTGAACTGGGCTGAGACCATCAATTCATTTCACATGGTACAGAAAATGATTTTACACACAGCAGTGCCAGACTGGTCTCCTACATTTTTAAAAGCTCTGGGCCCACTCTTATGTAACTGTGTTAACAGGACAGATATTTTTTTTAAATTGTGATTTCTTACATGCTTCTTGTTTTGAGTTGCTATTTTTAAGTAGGTGATATTTCAGTTTCAAATTCCAGCCAAAAGGACTTTCCTCTGCCCAAAATATCCATGCAGAAGAGGAAGGAAGTTGAATTTGTAAAGGCTTACAAACTTTTAACCTAGTTACATGACTATTGGTAACAATAAGCTTCAATTTCACTGCAGTTCCCCAGAGCAGACATATTCTGCTGTCTCTACACAGTCATCTGCAAAATGCAGACAGGGATTTATTGCAGACACTGGTTGAAATGAAGGACTATATATGTATAAAGACATTAAAAATCTGCTAACCTTGGGTCCAGTTCTGCCCTGAAGTCAATGTAAATTGCCCCTCAGTATCTGAGAGCAGAACTAGGTTCTGTGAGTCTTTGTTTCCTTCATCCTCTCCTTATTTCTCTTCATATTTCTTTGTCTCCTTTCTGCCTATTCTGGTTTGTTTTTCTTCAATTAAAATATAACTGCAGAGGCAGTAATAGCAGGATCAGCTCCTTCTTGTCTCCATTCTTTCTCTTTTCCTGAGAGTCTAAAGTGGAGAGTTTTTAGGAGCTAATAAAGCCATGAGCCCAGCAGTGAGTGCAATCTATCCTTCCCCAGGGCCTACAGAATAAATTGCATCTCCTTGGCGACTGTGTCTGTTATATGAGCATTGTACTAATTAACATCTGATCCTTCCACAGAACCTACCACAGACCCTAGTGCTGCTCTGCCTCCAGAAAAGGAGCTATTCCAGCCTATTTGCACCCATGGTGCCAGATGATCTGCACTACTCAGGCTGCTTGAGAAGAAAACATCCAGCTGGTGCTCCTTGTGCAGCACTGTCAACTCTCAGGATATTTGGTGTCTTTTGTGAAGCCCCAGCTCCTGGAATCATGTCATTCTCAACAGCACTCAGTGGGGGGCAGGGAAACTATCACCAGGCTGTTTCTATGTAACAAGTTCCCTGATGAGCTGGCTAACATTCCTGATTTAGTCCTTTCTATAGAAGGGTAACTCCACTGCATACATCACCGTGTTCACCCGTTTTCACTTGGTGAATCTCTCCTGGCAGGATTTCTTGTGAAAATTCATTTACCTCTACCCACTGCAAGGTTATTACTCCTTCCTCAGATGCAGCTGGTGCTGGTCACTGTCAGATGCAGGATACTGGACTAGATGGGCCAAGGGTCTGATCCAATCTGGCAGTTCCTATATTCCTACCAGGAACTTTTAAAAGCCAAATTCTCACCCTTCTAGTCAGGATCTGTTAGCTGCTATACTTCTACAGTGGGCTGGCTGAAAAAAAGCAGATGAGACCTTGGAATGAAGAAAATATTTAAAGAGATAAAACTACTGTGATGGTCCTTGGTCCTCACCAAATGGCTCCCAGAAGATTTGAGACAAGACTTTCACATCTTTATTTTGTTTAAGTTACTCATCGAGTGCCTCTTGGTCTGGCAGCTGGGCTCCTCCCACATTTCCAAAACCACATCCATCCATAGCAATCCACCAAGAACAGTGGTATCAAGCTCTCTTTTAGGCCTTGTCTTCACTAGAGAAACAAAAGCTCTACTAACTTGAGGTAAACTCTTAGTGAAGACAAGGCAGTTAGTAGTTGTTGCATGTGTTAACAGGATGAGTTAAAGAGTATAGGGGAAACTAAGGCTGAAGCATGAAGAAGCATATGAATGTTTAGCATATCTGGCACATAAATACCTTGCAGTGCTGGCTACAAAAGTCCCATGCAAATCCCTGTTCTCACTTTCTGGTGACACTGTAAATATGAAGAGGGCAGCATTATCTTCTGTAAAGATAAACAAAGTTGTTTTTTCTTAGCGATTGGCTGAACAAGAAGCAGAACTGAGTGGACTTGTAGGCGCTAAAGTTTTACATTGTTTTATTTTGAATGCAGTTATATAACAAAAAAATCTACATTTGTAAGTTGTATTTTCGTGATAAAGAGATTGCACTACAGTACTTATAGGAGGTGAACTGAAAAATACTATTTCTTTTATCATTTTTACAGTGCAAATATTTGTAATAAAAAATAGAAAGTGAGCAGTTTGCATTTTGTATTCTGTGTTGTAATTTCCCACCAAGAGCCTAGTACAGTAGTAGTGCGATTAAAACAGTGATTAATTGTGATTAATTTTTTAATCATTATTATTATTTTTTGAGTTAATCATGTGAGTTAACTGCGATTAATTGGCAGGCCTAATAAAAATAGCTGTTATTTAATAAATTTATCTTAGATATTAATATTATCTGCTTCTGCCGGAGTAAAAAAGAACAAACAGCAATATGGCCTTCATCCAATGCCCACTGAAGTTAACGGATGGACTCCCATTCACTTCAATAGGCATTAGATCAAGCCTTGTTTCTGAATGTTTTAAAGTACTTTGTATACATGAATGTTGGTCCATTTTTCTGCCAGGATGTCAAAAATCACCTACTTCAGGCCCATTTAAATGCAGCTGATTCAGTTTGGTTTTATTCCTTTTGGGGGGTTTGATACCACACTTTTTACATAATGTGTTCCACCAACTTTCTCAATAAATATTCTGGCAGAAGCTGAGCAATTTACCCCAAAGACTGGGTTCCTTTTTATGGGTTTTTGCAAGTTCAACGTAGTGTTAGTTTCTGTGGCTCTGACTGGGTTTACTACACATCCATCAATACGGACACCACTTATCTGGCCCCATCATCCCAATATTTGGCTCCTGTGAAGTGCCTGGGCAGGAAAGCCAGGATTCACTAGATAGAGCAAGGCAAACTCTCCATTTGCCCAGTCAGGTCTGCAGGTGTGGGGAACTGCAAAGAGACTAGGAAGCAGATACAGCTGAGGCTCATTACCCTAGTGAGCCCAGTTGCCATGTATAAATCATGGTGGGAGAAGGAAGGCAGGGGCAGCTGGGAGGAGGTACTGAGCCTAGAAGGCTTTGGTAGAGCTTTAGGGTGTGGTAGGGGTACCTCCTGCTCCCTCTCTGCCTGGTCAAGGGATACTAATGCCAATGTGGAGGAAGAGTGCAGCCTGTGGCCATTATGCTTCTGTGCATACTAGTAAGTGTATTGTAAAAGGGCTTTGGAGCTCTGCTCCGGCTCTGCTTCAGCTCCAGGCAAAAATCTGAAGCTCTGCTGCTCTGTGCTGCAGCTCCAGGCTCTGCTCCAAAGCTCTGCTAAATGAGCTCAGTTATAGGATACCTGACTGTAACACTTCCATGTTCAATCTTTGCTGGAAAACAGGCTGAGATGATGGGGGGGTTGTCCTGAATGAATGAATGGATGTGAGGTGGAGTTTTTTTTTTGTTTTTTGTTTTTACTCTGTCTCTAAAGGCTAGAGACATTTGATGATCAGAAATGGCTCGACGTACTTGCAAAACACTGTCCTTGGCAATGGTACGTGCCATTTCTCCTACTGAACTTGTTAATTGAGTTTTCTTACTCTTCCTCCCGCCATTCCTAAAATCGACCACAAGAGGACAGTGCTCACCTTAACTACAAGCTAACTATAATCCTTAATGTGAAACTCAATGCGTGTAAATCAAGTCCCTTTCACAATGTTAAGACACGAAATATACACCAAAAAGACCTTATCCCCAACAAATATACTTAATAACCAGCTCCTGTGTCCAAAGATACAATCCTTGCCTAACTTCTCCTCCTCCCATCCCTAGATTCAGTCTTTACTCCTAACTTCAATTGACCCTTTTCTGCTATAGTGTCAGCTACTGCTTTGAATTCTGGTGATTTTGCTCGGTCTGGTGTTTCCACTAAATGCCCAGTGCTTTTCAGGAGCCCTTAAAATGCTTAACCTTTCTAGGTCCATGTGGCAGTATTGGGGAAAACTGAGAGTGGATTTAAGGAAAGCAGTGAGCTTACAGGAAGCAGATCTTTCAAGGCTATTTTCTGTATGTATGTACAGCACATAGAACAACAGGATGGAGGCTCTGATCTGTCTGCACTCGAGATGTGATGGCAAAATGTAAACTTCTAATAATATTGAAATTGGTCAAAGTGTGCTCCACTCTGGAAAGCTGCTATGTAAAATGACACCTCCTAGTCAGTAGAGCTCCCTGTCTTTTCAGAATCACTTGGGGATGAAAATAAGTTTTTAACCACTGTTTTTTTGCTCCTGTTAACTCTTCAGAACCAACACCTCTAGGCTCTATGGGAAGGTGAGCTGGATTCTAGTCTAATTGGTGCATTGTTAATACATTTGTTAAAGTAAATTCTGCTTTGTAGGGCCAAATCCTGGTCTCAGTGAATTTTCTGCAATTCTGCTGAAAGACAATGAGGGTGGGTAGAGTCTGAAGACAAAGGGCTTATCCAGGTGTAGCTGAGGGCAGAATGTAGCCTGTTAAAGCTCTCCTACAAAAACGTAAGCTGGTGTTTGCAGTTTTACATTGATCTCAATGGGAGGCTGCAGCAGAGCAATTCTGCCATGAGGAGGGGCTGCGAGACTGTAAATTGGTTGCACTCCTAGCCTGATATACATGGTTAGGTATGGTGTGTGTCAGCACAAGCTGGGCCCCTGGGGGCGATGTGTTTGTCCTTCCCTAGTTCCTGGTCACTAGCATAATAGGTGGTAACCTGTGTAGAATGCTGGACAGAGGAGAACTTTGCAGCACTTGGATTGTTCTGATTTGGCCAGTCTCCTCCTATTTTACCTTAAGTGTTTTCTCTCCTCCTCCTCTTCCACACTGTCTGCTTCTGTTTCTCCATTGTCTTTTTGCCCACTAGTTAGTTGTCTTTCTCCCTACTCCTCCTCAGCCATCCCCTCCCTGCTCTTATTTCCCTTCCCTTGGCTTGTCCAAACCAGGCTATCCAGTTCATTCACACACACTCTCCAGTCTCTCCACTTTCCTCATCTCCACCCGTCCCCATGGGAGGAGAAGTATTTGCTCCCTCGTGTTGCTCAGGTTTGGAAAGTGGTCAGGTGGGTGTGAGGCAGTTAGTGCTCACCTCCCCCTGACTCCCTGTTCTCCAATTGTGCAGCACTGTGGGGCATGGGAACCAGTGAGAGGAACATGAAAGGGGAGGTAAAAGAAAGACCTGGCTGCCTGCTCACCTGCATCCTAGCTGCTCAGAAGGGGAATGGCATGGGAAACCTTATTCTTTCCATGAGGCTCCACTGTTGCATGACACTTGTCAGATATTACCATCCCTCATCCTTCAAATGTGCACATACTGGGCACTCACAGAAATAAATCAGATGCATCATCACCTGCATAGGTAGATTTTGTTATGTTATCCTTAATGTGGCAGAGACAATTTCCACTTGCATTGTGCACCATCAATTGTTGTAGGCAGCTTTTGCATATAATAATGCAAGGGTTCCAGACTCCACTTCAGATTTTTCTTCACTAGGTAAAAGACTGAATTTGGATTAGGTTTAGCTAACATGTACTAGCTAATCCACACCTGAACTCAGCCACTTTCCCTAGTGTACAGCAGGGTAATGCATATAGCTCAATTTTTTAGCAGGGCAAGTTGTAGATTGGGGAGCAATGAGCCAAGCACAGGGATTCCAGATGTTTGTGTTGTGGCAGTACCCAGTTGAATTTTCTGAGGCTGGAACACAGGGGCAGAGCAGAGGCAATAAAACTTTTGGCCTTTAAGGAAAGTCTTGAGCATGCACGCACGCACGAGTGTGCACACACGGGCACGCGCACACACGGGCACGCGCACACACACACACACACACACACACACAGAGCAGTGCCCTAAGAGTGGATGAATGGGACTGATTATATGCATGGAATGTGAAGGATCTGTCAAGTCCATGTCATGTTCAGTCCTGATGAGTGTGTTGATTCTCAGGATCCACCTGTAGATGACGAGGAGGAGCGTGTTTGGATGACGCTTGAACATGACCACCTCTCCTTGCTCCTCCTGATGTGTGGAGTGGAATTCCCTTCCACAGATTCCAGCTAGTGTCGTCATCCTGCATGGCATGCTAATTCTTGCGCAGAGTCAGACACCTCATGTCATTGAGAGGTAAGAAAAAATGTCCAACTGCCTAATTCTAAAAACTTCAGTCACTTTGCTAAATGTTGTGATTTTTTTGTTCATAAAGTGTAAAAGAGAGGATTTTTTTTTAATGTGTTATAGTGGGAGATTTAGGGCTTGTCTATATGAGGCCACTCAGGAAAGTTTATCTGAATTAACCAAAGGTGTGAATTTAAAGTGAATTAGTTAAACCATGTTCTACCTCTGTATAGACACTCTCATGAAGAATTAAAGTGGCCTTCATTTGGTTTATCCTTAATTCAGATTAATTTTTCTGGTGGCCCCCTTTAGACAAGCCCTCAAACAGATGAGCAGGAGAACTCTGAATTCTTGTTTGTTACAGTGTTAAACACAACACCACAGAGGCATTAAAGGAAACTAAGGCAAGCAGCAGTCAATGGCAGTTCTGTGTGCAGAGTGGGCCCTGTTGTTTATACTGGTCCGCATCTGTTCTAATTCTGTCACAATGAGCACCACAAGAAATCGTGATATTCCTCACTTCATTCCCCCCCACGCCCAACCTCAGTGAAATGCTAAAATGTGAAGTCGGACACATCTCCCCCTCCTTTTCAACATCAACAAGTATTCCCAATATGTCGACTGGCCCATGCTTTGGACATGCTGATCACAACGATAAGACAACCAGACTTTCAAAATGAAAAATAGAACCCGTGTGTGCTTATCTCTTGCATCTTTTCCTCTGCCACAGAACACCCCTGCCTCTTCTTTGCCAACTTGGATTTAGTTCAAGGGCCTGTGTTACGTGTGTGAGAAACAAGGTGCTGGCATACAACAGCTCTTTTGGGGGAAGGCCCCTAAAGGACACCTGCACAGAGCCACCCTTTCAGCTCAGCCGATGGTTGGTTGTTTCTTCGGGTGGCCATTCTGCAAGAGTTCACAGAACATGGGATGTAACACTGTAATGTGTTTGGGGTGAGTGTCTCTTTTGTAAAACCAACAAGGACAGTGTGAAGGGCCCTGAAAAAAGACACATTCCTGGTTGTTAAGGGCTCATTGTGACACTACACAGAACTGACAGAACAATCAGTGCTCCTTGCTTCCAGACTAGAAGTTTTGTAATTGTAATGACACATTTCCTTTCGGTAGCTTTGGAAAAGAGGCACTATTTGCTTCCAAAGGGCTTTGATAAGGACTGGTCAAACAAATTCTGTCACAAATCAATTTTCCATTAAAGCCCCGTTTTTGACAAAACAATATTTGGCAGAAAATGTCTGCTTCGTGGAAAAATCTGAACGTTCTTGGGGTTTTGACACAAAAGTTAGTTGTTGGCCCCCAGGTTTTTTCCGCTTCTGTCATTTTTATGTTGGCTGGGGAAATAATCATTTTCTGACCAGCTCTAGCAGTGGTATAGAAAGTGCTCTTGATTAGGCCACGGGTCTTTGGGAACTCACCGTTTCCCTTCATCATAACAGCCTGAGCGTGTTAGCCTTCCAGCTACGCTACAAAGTCCACCTTTTCTCCATGGCTCATGAGCAAATGGGAGTTGAGGAGAGCTGGGTCTGGGGATCAGTTTCATAAGAATGGTCATAATGGGTCAAACCAATGATCCATCTAGCTCAGTATCTTGTCTTTTGACAGAGGCTGGTGCCAAATGCTTCACAGGGAATGAATGGAACAAGGCAATTTGAGTGATCCATCCCCAGCTGTCATCCAGTCTCAGCTTCTAGCAGTCAGAGGTTTAGGGACACCCAAAGCATGGGGCTGTGTCCCTGACCATGAAGTTACCTAATCCTTTTTATAACCCATTTATACTTTTGGCCTTCACAACATCCCCTGACAAGGAGTTCCACAGGTTGATTGTGCGACATGTGCATTGTGTGAAGAAGTACTTATGTTTGTTTTAAACCAGCTGCCTATTAATTTCATTGGGTGACCCTGATAGTTGTGTTATGTGAAGGAGTAAATAACAATTCGCTATTTACTTTCTCCATACCATTCATGATTTTATAAACTTCCTATCATATCTGCCCCTGAGTCATCTAAACTGAACAGTCCCTGTCATTTTAATCTCTCCTCATATGGAAGCTGTTCCGTGACTCTAATCCTTTTTGTTGCCCTTTTCTGTACTTCTTCCAATTCTAAATATCAGTACTTCAACACATGGAGAACATCCAAGTCCTCTCACTGAAGGATTTATTTCCATGACTGTTATCAGTCCTGCCTTTCCCCTTGCCAGGTCAGTGTGACTCGAAAAGGGAGCCCAGCCAACAAACCAGATGTGCCGACTCCATGGGTGCTCCAGGGCTGGGATTGGCAGCCAGCTCCCCTCCCCCGCCCAGTGCATCCTACCTGCTGGCAGCCCCGCTAATCAGCGCCTCCCCACACCTCCCACCTGCCGCAATCAGCTGGTTCACAGCATGCAGGAGGCGCTGGGGGGAGAAGCGAGGGGATGGTGCCCTCGGGGGAGGGAATGGGGCAAGGGCAGGAAGAGGTAGGGCAGGGTCTTGGGGGAAGGGATGGAGTGGGAGCGTGGCCTAGGACAGCTGGGGCCAAGCACCCCCCGGCAAATTGGAAAGTCATCACCTGTGCAACCGACTGTAAGGACCTAAAATAGAGAATGCTTATATCAATGTGATCCTGTGTGGGTCTCCGTAGCATACACCAAACAGAAATTAAAGCCAGATCTACACACAAAAAATCCACAAGACCTGAAAAAAAATCCAATGAAAAAGTATGTCTCGCCCAACAGGAATCACTAGGAATGTTTTCCAAGTGAACTGCAGGTGTGTAAATGAATCTGCTGAGGGCAGGCACACGATTTGCAGTTGCTATAATAAAGGGTTTCCTCCATATGAAAATCTTTTTTTAATAGAACAGATTTTGAAATAAACCCAATTTTCTTTTCATGTAGCACTCATCATTTGTCTTGCCTGTTTTTGAAAGTTTTCATCAAAAATATTTGTTTTTAAACAACAGTCTCTCCATGAAGTCTGTCTGTGGTGCAGTCCCGATGTGAGCTCATAATGATGAATTTCCATGGTAACCTATTATAATACCATAAACACTGGATTATAATTTGATGAAGGCTCAAGCAAGAGAAGTGGATTTGGCTTTTATTCCAATACCCTCCTTCATTAGTGGTCACTTGTATACAGACACATTCCTTCTGGAGCACCATGGAATGGAATATAATATACATGGTTTGTAAGTGACTTGGAATGCAATAGGATCAAATGTGGATCTATTTTCCCTCTCCATGCTGCCACTGCAGCTTGATCTAGCAGATGCAGATTAACATAGAGATTACTTCTGTATCCACCCACCTCCCATTTGTTGTAATTTATCCTTCACTGCCTCCGTTAGAACAATGTTTTCCAGATGTAGATTTGGCTTCCTTCCTTTCCTTTAATGCTCCCAGTGCACAAAATACGATGACTTAGACATCAGGGCTATCCACCAACATAGGAATCCTTTCCCTTAGAAGCTAAGCGAGCCGTGGCTGCCTTTGTGATCTTGATTTGAGGTCACTCATTTTTGGTCTATCACTTTTTGAGGCCTGGATTCTCTATGTGAAGTGTTGGGCTGCAGAAGGGCTTTTAGTGATTCCTAGATAATCAAACAAGAAGGGTTCACTGGGATCAGCTACTCTGACCTCCTGTATAACACAGGCCATTAGACTTCCCTGCCTCGTTCCTGTTTGAACTAGAGATATCCTTTAGAAAAACATCCATGCTGCATTTTAAAATTACCCTGAGGGAGAATCCACCACAACACTTGGTAAGTGGTTCTAATGGTTAATTACCCTCACTTAAAAATTTGCATCTTATTTCCAGTCTGAATTTGTCTGGTTTCAGCTTCCAGGTTTTAGATCTTGTTATTCCTTTGTCTGCTGGACTGAAGAGCCCACTGTCTAATTTTTGTTCACTTTGTAGGTAGCTATACATTGTGATCATATCCCCCCCTTACCTTTTTCTTTGTTAAGCTAAATAGATTGAGCTCCTTGAGTCTCTCACTATAAGGCTATCTTTTCCCATCCTTCAATCATTCTCGTGGCTCTTCTCTGAACCCTCTATAATTTAACAAAGCTCTTCTTGAATTGTGAACACTAGAACTGAACAGAGTATTCTAGTAGCAGCCACACCAGTGATAAATATAGAGGTAGTATAACCTCCTGACTCCTACTGGAGAGTCCCCTGCTTATATACCCAAGAATATGTTTTCTGGAGATTGCTTTTGGAATCATTCTTTACTATCCCTGTCAGAGGTGGTTCCAGCCTATATGAGAGTCAACGCACCCCCACCAGGCAATATCTGAAACTGGATTTTCCATTTGGCTTTGTCACAGGGTGGCTGGCCCCTGTAAATGAAGCAGGTTCAGCTTCCCTGTGCCAAGACAGGGGCTCCCAGTTTGGTCAATTAAAAGGGCAGGGCAGCACCTAGGGCTATAAAGAATCAGGGAAAATCTGAGGTGGGAGGAGAGAGATTCAGTGAATCAGAGCTGCATGCGTGACAGACAGCCAGGAAAAGGGGCAGATGAAAAATGCCATAGCCAAGAGATTGTATGTGGTTCCTGGGAGAAGGCTGAAGGCAGGAGACCATTGAGAGGTGCTTGTTGTTGATGTCCCCGAGCCAGACTGGATCTGAAGGCCAGAGAGCAGCAGGAGTTGCCTGCTGAATTCTGAGCTGGAGTCGAGGGCTGAAGGCAGGGGAGCAGCAGAGGGACTTATCTGCTTGTATTGCCAGGGCTGGAAATCTGGACCCAGGGGAACAAGAGGGCTGTGGGGAGAGAGGGATGGGTTCCCACTGGAAAGAGTGGGGTTGCACTCCAGTTTGAAGGGCTGGGGTGACTCCATTGGCAGGACAGTGGAGGATTGATAGAGCCACATGTGGCAGAAGGCATTGTTGTATGTTGGCATCATTTCATGGGATATATACACTGGGGTGATAAATGGACTATGTTGGGGACTTTTTATGGAATACTGGCCCCAATAAAGGATATTCCTGAGGCATGAAAGCTCATGTGAAGTTACTGGTGACTCTGAAACAGGAAACAGAGGCAGGAGTACATGTTGTACTGCTGCAGAAGGGCATCCCAGATGCCCTATAACAGACCTTGAAGTGCCAGTTTAATTAGGAATTTATTCAGCATTAATATACTTGCTACTAGATGTTAAAACGAGAAGTAATGTTGCAAGAACAGAGTCCTGCCAAGTGACTGATCTTCATCATTACAATATTGATTACAGAGAGAGGATTTTGGAAAATTTAGTCCTGAAGCCTCAGGACTATATTGGTCTAAGTGATCTAAAGATAGATCTCAAGTTCTTCTGCACTGTGAAGTGTCAGACTACACAACTTCCTCTATCACTAATCAGAATTAGAGATGACTTCAAGCTGTAAAATTTGGATCCTGGTTTTGAGACGCACACACTATCACCCCTGGCCCCCCAAGTCTGGGGGTTTGGTTCCAGCCCACGATAAAGATAAATTATTAGCAATATTTGAATCTGAATAGCAGGTCTGATTTCAAATGCTCCTGAATATTCAGATCCCACATGTAGGCTTGTGCACATTTCTAGTCAAAATTGGTTCCACTGAATTTCTAACCTTGGACAGAAGTTCATTGTTAGGTGCCAGTAATCATTTAGTGCAGCTCCAAAACCTTTGTGAGAGGATTGTACTATAGCCCAGTCAGAATAATTCCAATGATGCAGGTAACTGCCAGACACTGTCCATTGACTGTCTCCGGCATGTCCATGGATCCAGGTACAGTGTTTTCATTCAGCCTTCCCCACAGCAACCAGCTCCAGCCTCCTCTCACGTAGGTTTAAAAGAAAAAACAAAATATTTTTACTAACTGCCTTTTACAAAATGTAGCAACTTCATCTCTAGCATCTTAAAACCTACAACAAAAGGAAGTAAACACAAACGCTGATCATATCTTCAAGCCCTCTATTTCCTTTCTATAGCGGCCAAGTGAGACAAAGCTAGTAAAAAAAAAATATATATATATATATATATATATTTATATATATATATCCTGCCCAGGTTCTACCCATTGGTCTCTCTCTGCTCCAGCTACAGCTGTTTATTTAACGTTATCAGATGAGGGTTTACTGCCTGAGCTGGCGCTATAGAAACTGAGTTGATGTTACCAGGAACCACTTTATAACTGCCAGCATTACCTTCAAGTGAAATATCTAGCAGAGTGGGAGCTGTGGGCAAATACCACCAGCAATTGCCATTAAAAAGTCAGATTTTGTCTATACTCTATAAGACCACATGGTGCTTTCTGAGATGACCAGGCTTTTCCTCTATGCTTAAAATAGGAAGCAGCCACTGTTAGCAAATGATGTTTGGAAGTAGCGTTGGTATAATCATCATCAGCCAATTACATTATTTTAATTTACACTGGCTATTAAATAATAATTATACATAAAATATTTGACATTTCTATTAGATTGTAAGCTGCTTTGGGTAGGCACCATTTTTATTGTGTTTGTACAGTGCCTGCCACAGGGAGTCCTGATCTCTGACTGGGGTTCAGAGGTTCTATCACGATACAAATATGATAATAATACACTAGTGCCCAAAGGTTCCTGTCAGGACTGGGGACGTGCTGGGCTCTCTGCAAACACACGCAGAAAAACAGTACATAATTTGAGCATTTATGTAGACAGGATGAGGCCTTCTGGTGTTGAAGGATAATTCTAACTGAACTTTTTTCAGAGTAGCAGCCATGTTGGTCTGTATCAGCAAAAAAAACAGGAGTACTTGTGGCACCTTAGAGACTAGCAAATTTATTTGAGCATAAGGTTTCGTGGGCTAAAACCCACTTCATCGGATGCATGCAGTGGAAAATACAGTAGGAAGATTTATATATACACACACACACACAGAGAGGACATGAAAAAATGGGTGTTGCCACACTAACTATAATGAGTAATCAATTAAGGTGGTCTATTAGCAGGAGAAAAAGAACGAGAAGTACTTGTGGCACCTGAGAGACTATAAAGAACAAGAATTTGTTAGTTTCTAAGGTGCCACAAGTACTCCTCATTCTAACTGAACTGTTAACAATAGAAATTGATTTCTTTACATTAGTATTAACCTATTTTGCATGTTTGTATACATTGGCTTACAGCCTCTTGATTTTATTGCATTAAAAAGGAGACTTGTGGTAATATAACCCCCTCATCCCACGATCATGCTGGCATACCTATTTTCCTTTATTGTATCCCAGGTTGCTGTTTCATTACCACAACACACTATCCCAGTCCCAGAGCCAGACATGTGGCTTTCTTGAAATCCTTGCCAATTCTAATCTGTAGCTCAAGTGGCTTGGCACCCGTTTCTCACAAAGAATTTTGGTATCCTGCACCTCAGTGAAGGTCTCAGCTACTTGCATTTATCTTTGCCCATTTAGGGTCTGTTTGCTGCAGAGTTACTGGTGATGTTTCTTTATTTAAACTTGATTCTGCCAAGGGCAGGAAAGTGTGACAGACATGCAGAGGAAGAAGGTGTAGTTCATATCATTACGTTTATTCTGAGGTGACTGCAATGCCAGGAAAAATGTGCACACTATTACTAATTTGTTTTTCTGTCCCATTTGAATTTTTTTTCAAAACAGGAATTCCTTGCTTCCTTAGTTACTAATTAAATCTCTTCACTTACAGCAAACCAACAAGGGCTTTCAATGCCATGGTGCGTAGCCAACTAATTGTAGCTTCTTAGCAGGAAGCTTGATAGGGAAATGACTGCTTGACTGGTTTTATTTTAGGGTGCCTGGGCTTGTTTAACTTGCATACCCAAAGAAGCAGATGTCTATTATTGTCATGTGGCTTAACGTACACCTGTGTGTGTAATACTACAGACTCATGGGAATGGATGAGATTGGGGGTTTGATTCCTCCATCTAGTCTGAGATCCTGCATCACAGCACTGGTTTGGAAAATGAGTGTCTTCTAACTAGTTCCATTTAAAATTCAAGCTTGTAGTTAAGGTGATCCCATCAAAAGGAAATCTGTATATTTTATCAGAAGCATGTAAGCCCCTTAGTTGGTCTTGAAAATTTTATCTTATCTGAAATAAAAAATGAAGCTAAAAATGACATTGAATTATATGAAGCACATTCTTTGAGATTGTGGGCATGATTCTGACTCTGACAGTGGTGTAAATAGGAATAATTCCATTGATTTAACCTGGTGTAAACCTGGTAGGAGAGAAGAATCAGGCCCATACGTTTTTAGAGGCAATTTGAGTTCTAATGTTGGCACAAACAAACATCTTTTTCAGCATGTAAATGAGTCATATTACAAACCCAGAATCATGAGTTTATAGAAAATGTTATCTGTGACAAATAAAGGTCTGATTATTTTAAACCTCTTTTCTGTTTTTCTCACATTTTGAGAACTTTATTTGGATATGGTCAGGTTGGATAATAAGTGAGATGATCCTTATATCTATGCATGTCAGTGCTAAAGAAAAGCTTATGCCATCTGAGGGTTGGGTGGAGAGGTTCCCTTGCATGCTCTGAAACAGTCCTTAGGGTATGTCTACACTGCAATAAGCCACCCACGGCTGGCCCGTGTCAACTGACTTCGGCTCTATAAAACTGCAGTGTCGACATCCAGGCTTGGGCTGGAGTTTGAGCTCTGGAACCCCATGAGGGGTGAGTCCCAAAGGCTCGGCTCCAACTGGAGCTGGATGTCTACACTGTAATTGTATATCCCCATAGCCTTAGCCCTGTAAGCCTGAGCCAGCTGACACTGGCCAGCTGCAGGTGGTTTATTGCAGTGTAGACATAACCTGAGAATCTGGTGCTTTGCTGAGAGTGGCATTGAAGTGTAGGTTTGATGGAGCAAGTCAGGGCTGACACAACCAGTAAACATTCTTTTACCTAATGACTATATGTGATGATGTCCAGTTCATTCTAACCTGTAAGTACTTTGAAGGCAGCAAGCTATCTGTGCTCATTAAAGTCACCAAAATGCTTAGGTTATTCGTTAGGCTGATAGAACCACATAAGTTCTTTACAAATTCACTTGAAACTATTCTGAAGGGACCAGATCCGTTATATTGCTTCCATGGTACCACAGTCCTGAGAGACACTTGTACCTAATGATTCATAATCTTGTTAGGTGAGTGCATGGCTCAGCGTATTAGTCATTATATGCACAGGCATTCACTTGGATTGGATTGTCACCAACAGAGATTTATGCCTCAGTGCATGATTAAAATGACTAAAGAGGCCAACTTTGATATAATGTACCTTAGTTGCATTATTCCTTAGACCTTGCCTAAATGAAAACAATTGCACTGCTTTAAATCTCACACCTTTAGTTAGCTAACCCACCGCAAACCCCTGGGTGGGCACTATTTTGGTTTAAAGCATTATTTTAGTTTAGCATAAGTTGATCTAGGAAATGGAACTGAACGAAAAGGGTCCACCGAGGAGTTTGCATACAGCTAGCTAAATTAGTTTTTAAAATACTATTTAACTTAAACCGGTACAACTTCTTTGTTTACACACAGTCTTAAATGCTTTACTACTGTGTTAGACTGCATAGTACTTGGGAGGTTTTCGTGTCAAAAATTCTCTGAAACATATGGATCTATCTAGTTAGTCAGAATGTCCGATCCTGCAATCATTGTACAGATCAAAATCCATCTGAAGTTAATGGGAGCTTGGTCTGCACAAGGATTATGCAAAGCAAATACAATATTCAGTACTTTTTTTTTTTTTTTTTTTGTATTAGCAGATGTATCAGGTCACTGTTACCTTGGATGTTCTCTTTGTCTACACATACAAACTTAACACAATCCCCTACCATAGATGCAGTTGTGTGTGTGTGTGTGTATATATACATATATATACACACATACTCACCCTGAGATTCTTAGTAAATCAATCTAATCCCCCAGTGTAGACGCAGCTAAGTCCATGGAAGAATCCTTCTGTTAACCAAGCTACTACCCACCCCACAGGGAAGTGGATTATCTACACCAGCAGACAAAACCACTTCCATCGATGTAGGAAGTGCCAACACTACAGTGGCATAGCTGCAGCACTGGAGCTGTGCTGCGGTAGCACCCATAAATAGACATGCCTGTAGCATGACCACAGGGGTTTGCACTGGTTTAACTAAGACTTTGTCTAAGTTAGAAAAGTTTTGCTGGCATAACTATCTTCAGGCAAGCCCTTCTGGTGCAGATACCACCTATACCAGTATAAAAGTGCTTCTGCTGGGATAGCTTACATCAGTTCCTTGAGAAAGATAAGCTACACTGGCAAAATCACTTCCATGCTTGGATAAATGCATCTACACTAGGGGTTATACCAATATAAGTAGTAGTAGGCATCCTTCAGTCTCGAGAGACCACGGGTATGCGCCCCTGAGAGGTAAAGAATGTACTCTGTTGGTTTTATGGCAGCCACAAACATGGCTGAAGAGACCCACTCGAGAGAGACAATCTCTGCCACATATGTCACATTTAAAGGTGATGTTTCAACCCTTTGCACTCTGCCTTCTGCGAGCTCTTTTCTCCTCTGCTAAGCTGGACTGCTTCCTCTTGTAACTCCAGAGACCTTTGTTAAGCTCTTGTTTCCAAAGGCTGCATCTTGAGTGTGATCTTTTGTCCACATCCGTGCCTATTTCTTTGAGGTCTTGCTTGCACATATCTCTATAACTATGTGTTTTTAAAAGTCACGCCCCCTAACTGACATCACTAGGCTACATTTTAAGTGTAGACCTGCTTTTTTAAAACTGATTTTATTTAGGGCTGATCTACACCCATCTTTTGTACACTTAATATATTGGTTAAAGTGGTACAACCTGTTAGTGTGGATGAGGTAATGGGGATCTAAAGGTGCTTGTACGGGTATCATTTATTTCCATAAGTATACATAGGCACTCTTAGTTGTTGTTGTTTTTTAAGTATCTTATTTATCTGTATCCTGGAGTCTGAATTCCTCCTCCAAAGCTATTCCATTTTAGCAGTTAACATATTGTTCTGTTTGCTCTCTAAAATTGTGCAGTCCTCACCCAGCCTAAACCTCACTGAAATCAATAGGAATTTTGCCTGTGCAAGGACAGCAGTACTGGGCCCTTAATTACTGAGCCCATTCAAACTGAAGAAACCATCCATCTCTATTGAGTGTGAAGTGCCTAGTACAGTGGGCCCCAATTCCTGATCGAGGTCTCTAGATGCAATTGCAATACTGTTGTTTAATTATGATAATATATTGGAATCAGTTTCCTGCCACTGAAATGCAGGCGCCTATAGCGCACTGATAATACCCTAGGAATGAGCTCCTACGGATGTTTCACCCCATCTTAGCTTGAGAAGCTCTGTGTTCTAAGTATGCATGGGCCTGCACACAGGAAGGATGTGGGACAGGGCAGTCTATTTACTTGTTTTTTCCGTTTAAAGAACAATGCTTTTTCTCAAGCATTACCAAGAAAAGAGGCAACACAACCACCCAATTCTCCCTTCAACCTTTAGTTTATTGATAGAGCATAGCCAAGGGGGCCCCAATGAGAACTTTCCAGCCAGTAGTGCTGTAGAGTGTAATATGGCTACTGGTTACTAGTGAACAGCTACACTACATAACGTAGGACAGGAAGTGAAAAAGTATCTGATGATATTGTACAAGAAGCTTTTAGAAAGGGGGAATGTAATTGTCAAAACTGGGATGAATTTTGGCTTGCAGAATATCTGAGAGCAAATGAAGATCATGGATCTATTTGTCATCCAAATTTATTCAGGGATCTATTTTACTTCATGGTTGGATTACAAAACCAGTTCATTGTGAATGTTACTTGAGATTTAAAATTTAAGTCACACGGCATAGCTGAGATAAGTCAGATGGTGATTACCATGTAGGAAGGGTTGTCCCTACTTCAGATATTTGTGCAGTTTTCCTTCCCTTTCTGAGCTGTGAACACCTAGTGTGAGAGACTGGGAATCTTTGGGATGAGCGCATGCAAAAATGGAAATTTGATCGTGACCTGCAAATGTAAAATGCAACCCCCTGCCAACATTAGAACTATGTGCTGATTGGTAAATGTCCTCAAGTGACCAGGATAGTAAAAGGAACATTCAGCGCATTTCAAACTTTATTCTGTTGCAAGTATTGATATACATACACAAACTTGGCAAGAAAAAAACTGTAGGGTTACTTGAATGCTATAGGCCAACTCCATTTTCCAGTTCAGTTCTGTGGTGGGTTGGTATGATGGGATGTATGATAGGCCCTTTGAGATTCAGAGGGGGTCTGCTTATTTGGGCTGTAAGCATCCTACACCAGCTGGTTCGCTGGAAACATCCTCCAACACTTCTGCACCTCCTGTGGCGCTATATCCAGGATCAGCAGAGCTTAAGAAGTGGTTTATTTGGCAGGTGTCAATCCTGCCAATTCCTCAAGCAGGAGGTAAGGAAGAGGGTTGAATGTTACATATAGAACAGAAGGACTCTTCTCCAAACAGGAGTGCAGAGGGAGGGCTTTACCTGTGCTCACATTCTTGTTTCTTATGATTTGATAAGGAAAAAGGCACCTGAATTTGATTCTAGAAAAAAGTCCTTATTGCAAAGCTCACCTTTTTGATCAGGTGATTGAAAAATGTGGGGAACTGTTTGAAGGGCGACTTGACTTCTAGCTTGTAAATCACCTGGTTTGCTGATGATGGATTATATAAAATTGTACTGCTGCACTTTAGTTACCATTGAGTATTAATTCTGTTGTATTTTTAAACATTATATCAAGGTCATTATGAGTATATACCTAAGTGCTCTTCTTTAGGGGTGTTTTTGTAAATCTAAATACTTACATGCTCAAGCCTTGCAGAATTAGGGCCAGGAGGTTTCGCACCTGACTTTGAAAAATCACACCTGACATCAGTAATCCCCAGAGATATTATTCTGGTGATTTACTGTTTGTCTTATTCTGGCCATACGAAGTCTGACAGGGGAGGTTATGTTTTATCAATATTATGAAGCTGCAAAGACATGACCAACTGAAAAGTTATCGTTCTGACACCAGTAAATAAGTGCAGGGATTTGGTTGTCTTTCACCAGTGTTCCTTTTGCAGAAGTTGAATTTAATGTGCCTGAGTTTATGTATAAGAGTATCATCCAGACAAAGACACTCTTGTAAAAGGCAACACTGGAATGATCTCAGTAGCTAGGTTCTGATTTCACTGATTTTTCACTGAACAATGGGATTCTCTGGTGTGAAGCATTCTCTCTCTGGTAGTCTTATTGCAGCTAATATGAATTTAGCAAAATGAAATAATTCAGAAAGGCCGTTTATTCCTAGATGACTTGATCACAGAAGTTGATATAGGTTTCAGGTGCACTGCCTGGGACTCAGGTTCCCTAGGGAAGAGCTACTCAGGGTCAATCTTTGCTTTAGGGCCAGTCATTTTTCTGCTAGCTCACTTTTTAAAGAGAACATCTGCAAAATACTGATTTTGGGTAACACGTTCCATCCAATTTCTGGAAGAGTCTTCAGAATTCATTGAACAATAGAATCCAGTCTTCAGACCAGGTCTGGGCCAATGTTCTACTTGAAATCAATTAAAAGGCCAAGAACTAAAATAGTGGCTGTTGGAGGAATCTCCAACCATCATTATGGAGCAATCCTCTCTTTCCGGTTTACATCGTGGTATTGACAAGCTCCACAGGAAACATCACCCAGCAATTCATCAAAAATAGCGAGTAGAAGGAATGAAATGGGGAATCCAGAGATCCGTTTTCCCCCGGGGGAAAAAATTAACGTGTTATACAAGTGATGACAAAATGGTACTCTGGTCTTCAGACACAGTGCTGTGGTCTTTTAGTGTAGTATGTGTTTGATTCTACTGTCCTCTGCCAGACAGACAGCTGGGAATTAAAAGAAATAGACTACATCAAATGAGTTCTCTCTGGCAACCACTCTGGATGCGTCATCATCTGACTTCTGTGGACTTGTGATCCCGACTTTCAGAAGTGGTTTAATGAATAAGAGCAACATCAAAGGAAGTGTTGCTTGGTCCTGGAGACCTAAGGCAAATGAAGTGCTACCACAAAAAAAAAGACTTGGGTATTTATATAAAACAACAAGATGAGAAGACCAGATTCCCATGCTAATGCTCTCCAGGAAATTCTGCTTGCGTGATAGACCTTGTTTTTTCAAATGGATTATAGAAAAGCTTCAGTTTAAATGTTGTTCTGGTCAATCTGTGTGGGATTAGGCCTTTAATCGTAATCAAAATAAATACTCCTTGTGTGTGTTCATATTAATTTATTTTGCTGAATATACTCTACTTTTTTTCTGAAACTGTGTTCCATCTTCATTATACAAATATAATAATGAACACCGCAAAAAAATCAAGATGCTAAATAAAATTATATACAATATTTACATGTTTATAGTCAAAATTCCACAGACAGAAGTGCTAATGCAAGATTTTTCTTGGCGTCTTTGGGAAAACTTGCACTACCTAATCCTGAAGGGGAAGCCAGCTACTTTCCTTCTTGCATTCATATATTTTGCATCAGTTAGTACTGTTAGATGCAAGATGCACTAATATGATAAGGGTGAAGTTTAAAGATTCATAAAGAGAACTGCATGTAGCATTAAGTTTAATAAATATTATTTCAACCGGTGTTCTACTCTGAAAAAAAAACACCGGAAGCTTATAAAAATGTTAAGGGCTAGTCTACACTGGTAACGCTAAAGTTCTGCTGTGGCTCTCCCAGTGCTGCAAAAAAAACCCCACCTCCATGAGGGGCATAACTCCCAGTGCTGGGAGTGCAGCTCCCAGCGCAGGTGCACTGTCTACACTGGTGCTTTACAGCGCTGAAACTTGCTGCGCTCAAAGGGGTGGTTTTTTCACACCCCTGAGCGAGAAAGTTGCAGCGCTGTAAATTGCCAGTGTAGACAAGCCCTCAGATACTAATTAGCTGTTTTTTACTTTTCAGGTCTTGAGTGCATCATTTTAAATACAGTGATCTCAGCTAAATCCTTGGTGCATTTAATTCACAAAATAAAACAACTCCAGTACTCATCCCCTTGTTCAGCAAGTGGGTACACTTGGCACTTACAGCCCTGGTTCTGAGAAGTGCATCCGAGTCCCAATTCCCAGTTCTGAGTAGCTCTCTATTAGAGAGCTCTGTCAGGTCTCAGGGCAGTGTTTGGTAGTTCAAATTACAGCTGTTTCCAGTCTGGAGAAAAGGAGGGTTTCCATTTCCAAACGGATTAGGCCTTTAATCTTAATCAAAATAAATACTCCCCTCCTAGTCGATCAATGGAAACCAACATCTCATACCCCATGAACAGATCATTGCTTTGACATGTGTTCTTGAAGTGAACTATGGACCACACATCCCTTCAGATGCAGCAAAGCCTTTGTAGTTGCCTGTTCCTAAGATACTAAATATACAGCTAGATCCTGATCTGATTACCTCACTAGTCATTCTTTATTCTGTAAACATTTGGGGCACTGCGTGGCCCACAGAAACTTCTTGAGAGCAGTCACTGTTACCTATTGTCATTCCCTGTCCTGAGATGACACTTCCCCCAGGAAGTGGCTGTCTCCTTCCTAAATTTATAGCAATTGAGCCCATTGGGAATGACAGAGGAGTTACTGAGAAGCCAAATCGAGACAGCATGGCTGGTGCCTCCCCAGTGTGCTGGCTGGGAATAGGGACCCATATTGCTGAAAATATGCCCCTCTTTAAAAGTTGTGGAGAGAAGGAGGAAATTCCCCACTGGTGAGGAAGCCCTTCAATGGCTACAGCCCAATGCCTTTGGATGTGTAATAAGAGTAGGCTTTCCAACTTCCATTGTTCCTGCAGCAGTGTAGTATGAGAGGCCCCTAAGAATGTTATTGGGATTATTAGAGATGCTTATGGGTTGAAGTCCCTCCCCACAAAATCTGAGAGGGAGGTATGGCTAATAGGGTATAGTGGTACTCATGGGGCAGAGAAATTACTTTCATGTATCAGCTGTGTAACTCACCTGTTGTGTGGGTGCTTTTTACCCTTCTTCCTTATTCACCAAGCCAGCATGGCCTCTGGGTACCTTGACCCAATGTACAGATTCTCTATGTGACCTTCTGGTGCCTGTCTGCTCTTGAAGGCCATTTAAAATTTGGTCTGGATACTTTCCCTTCATTCTGCAAAGCCAATGAAAACTTACCCCCATCAGATAAACACACACCTTTCTTCTGCTATGAAAGTAGCTCTGTCTTGCGAACTACCACATTAAATGTGGTCCCACCGCTGCGCATAATGGCCTTAATATAATCAACCTCTTTAGAAATTCACATTGCTATCCAAAACCCTTAGATGAGATTCGTATGGTATTTTACATAGATATGCATATATACACAAGTGGAAGATATTCTTCACACATCGCTGTTTGCAAATGCGCCAGCATAGCACCAGAGTTACAGAAAGATTAGTGGCCCAAAATTACGTGGGAAGCTGTAGTTTAGTGATTCACAGAAGTGGCATTTTTAAAAAGGAAAAGCTGGTTGCGAATAGATGGAATCCTTGACTAAGTTTATAGCTTGAGTCCTGTCTCTCAAAGGTTCAGCTAGATGAGAGCATCAACCTCCTTAATTTGTTTCTTGCATCTAAATTAAATGTTTCTGTTTTGCGCTATTGTTTAACAGAAGCCCTTTGTTGGCCAGGGGTGTGGGGGGGGGGAGGGGGCGCAGAAGGGAAGAGGGAGAAGACCCAGCTGCAAGTTATCCAGGCAAACAGAATCCACTTTTTCCTTTGCCACCAGAGTTCCTTCCAGCCTTGCGTACTAGCATCTGAAAAATTATTTTCCTCCCTTTCAATGCATAATTGGTTTCTTAGATACAAACCATACAGACATGGTATACCTGACCTAGAAAAAAAAAATCAGTCAAAAAAATGTCCTACTAGATATGTCAGTCAGCATATGATCTCCATATAACTTATAACGTATTAAATTACAAAATAATGAATCTTTTCAGTTAGCATTTTGGCACACGATGATAGTATTACATTTTATGTGAGAGTATCAACCACAGCTCTCACCCCATAAAACTGCAAACAGAAATTTGTAAGCATTGGCACTAGTTTCACTTAGAAAAAGACAACCATTATACTAGCATTACAGTTAAGCTATGCATGTACAGGCTGGATGGTATCCAGTCACATACAGTTCTTTCCCTCCTCTTTTAACATTTCCTTAAGAAGGCTAGACAGTGGTTTCTAGGTTTTTAAAAAAAAAAGTCCTGCAAATTTAACTAGTAAAAGTAGAGTTGAGTAGAGCATGAGGTTTCCCAAGATCATTTGAAACAAGATACTCCTTTGTAGTCAGCTTTGACACAGTGGGCCAAATTCTGTTCTCACCAATGAAACTCCCTTGCCTTCATTAGCTGAGAACAGATTTTGGCCTAAGAACATCCCAACTACCCCCACATAATTCAAGAATCATGCTTATTGCATGGAAGTAGAAAGAAGATTTAATGAACAGAGCATCACAAGCTGAAAGTCAAAGCTTTCCATTAAGAGTGAGCTGGCATCTAGACAGATGTTTCCGTTTTCTCTTTTGTAAGACTGAAATAATAATATAAATGGACCCTGCCTCTGAGATCTGAACTTACTTGTTTACCCTGGTTTTCCTTACTCAGTGGAAAAGGGCTTGATTAAAAGTTTAGAAATGCATCATTAATTCAGTAATCTAGCTTCCAATGATAACCCTTTCCTCTTTCATTCCTTGTTCCCTCCCACACACAAAGTTCTGTCTCCTCAGTACATGCAGTTTTTAACATTTCAGGTATCAACATTCAGGAACCATTAATGGCGGGGGGGAGGGCACATGGAAAGCTGGAATACCTACTGTAAAGGCGTGCCAGACTTAATGATTTGACAGACCCGACTGTTTCCTTGTCAGTGCTCAGGTGTGCAAGATAGTTTGCCACAAACAAATCTCTCTTGCCACATCTTGGATTTTTATCTGAAGAGATGGAAGCAGCTTCTCCGAAATGCATACGACTTATGGCAAGTGTTGAAACAGGTTGCTCACCCAAAGGAAATAGAGATTGCAGAAATCCTTGTAAATGGTACAGCGCAAGTGTAGATTGAGGGGGGAATGGAAGGGAGACTTTTCTTTCACTTGGCATAAGACTCAAATGGCTGTATTGAATTACAGGAACAAACTCCTCCTTGAGTGCACATGTTCCTATAGAAGTCCAAGCATTTTGTTGAAGGGGGAGCAAAACAATCTGGTTAAAATTGGATGCATGTTTTGTACTTGATGGTGGTTTTGGTGATGCAAAGCAGGCATGGTGTCTGGTTACTGAGCAAACCCTGCAACTTCATAAAATGCCAGCTAATTCATTTTATCATTTGAGTTGCCTGTATTTCTCAAAGCATCAATGAGTTCAACAGGGCAATGCTGGCGTACCCTGCCCCGCCACCTGTTCCAGCTATTGACTTACACCCCCAGGTGGCTAGAATCCTCTCTCCTTGTTGTCATGTTTTCTTTCTTGTCTGGAAATGCTGACTGTCCATTGTTGTCCTGACACTTATGCAGCAGTAAATCCCAGTATGAAAGGTTAGTGTCTAGTCAAGATGGCAATAATGCAAAGCCAAGATATCAAGGGTTGGCTGCTCTTATCATTTTGACTGTGAGATTGTGTATCGGGAATTTATCATATAGCCATTCTGTACCTGAGGGCCAGAAGTCAGGTGCTGTAGTTATTTAAGAGCTAAAATATGTTGAACTACAAGATCTTTCTGGGTCTTCCTCAGTGTATGGCTGTTTCTCTTTCATTCAAAACAATGGCAGTGCTAAATTATTTTCAAAGTGACTTTTTCTTTTTTGCAATCCACTTAGTAAGTAAGGATTTAAACTCCAACCATTTCAAGACGTAATTAGACTTAATGGGTTGCTTGAAATGTCACAGGAGACTCAACATGTGAGAATTAAAACAAATGGTTAAATGGAAGTCTCTCTCTTCAGTTCATTGTGGTCTCACTGTCTTTTTCCCTGACAGCTCTGAATTAGAAAAAGACTTACACCATCAGCCAGAAAATGTGTATTCTTAATGCTATTGAGAGTTGCTGGAGCAAGAACTTTGTGGGATCAGATCCTTTCTTTGAGCTGACTGTGTTGGGTAAGGACTGGTCCTGTACTTTGCAGTAACATCATGGGCTGTAGAAACACCAGTCTTAACAATGCTGTAATATGCTTTTTCTTTTATCTACAGTTGGTGTTTAATACAGTGCTAAAATCAATTTAAAGTTAACTTAATCATGCAGCTCAAAAGAATACAGCAGCTTGCAGGTGACTTTGTATATCAAAGTCCTTTAATTTGTTCTTTCCTATTATTAGTACAACAAACCACCATTTTCTGCATTCTGTAAGAGAACTAATTAAACTCCACACCAATCCATACCTACTCTCATTTAAAAAGAACCCCGTAGCTAGTAAACCCAGAATATACACTCATAGTAAAGCTGAAAGTTTTTATTATATGTTTGAAAGAAAACATACACGTGTGAAATTGACTTAACATATCCTGTATTTTCAGAAGGCAGGAAAAAATTGACTGAGATTTCCAAAGTAAGATAAAGTTTTTATATTTCCCGATTGGTCCCATGTTTAATCCTAGGAAAACATACCAAATGTTGGCATCGTTCAATGCAAAAATCCGCTCCGTTTTCTCCATAAATAATCTCCAGAGAGTGATCTACCTGGACTTACATATCTTGAGTTCTCAAAATTGAGAAATCTGTTATCTGACGGGCTTATCTGCACATGGAGAAATCTCTGATTAACTCCATGTGTGGACACTTTGAAAGCTAAGTTCAGGTGAGTTAAGCTAAATAGGAACAAGGCATTCTTATTCTGGAATAAGACTATCCATATGTGGAGTGAACAAGGGTGAAAGTAATATTAAACAGTTACCAGTATGGGGGCCTGGCTCTGGGCCCGTGGAAGGAGCTGGGCTGGAGGTCAGCGTCCCCCAGCCAGCCCATCTTTGCTGCCTGGCCCGTGCCGCCTGGGGCTTCAGCGGCAATTTAAAAGGGCTCGGGGCTCTGGCCACTGACGCCCTTTTAAATCACCCTTTTTAAATCACCGGCCCCAGGCCAGCTGCCTCTTTTGCCTGCCCTGCCAATAGGATCCCTTCTAGCAGGGCTGCTGACGGGGGGCAAAAGGGGCAGAGACATTAAAGCACTGCCATGGCAGCGCTTTAAGGTCGGCTGCATATGGGCTGGTACTGGCTTCTTACTGGTACACCATACCGGCCCGTACCAGCCTACTTTCATCTCTGGGAGTGAATCAGGGATAATTAATGAGGAATAACTCTGTATGTAGACAAGCCATTAGAAATGTGATTCAGCAATTGGATCACCTCCATTTGTAATAGCCTGGTCATTCACTTCCTCCTGTATTGCAGGCAGTGTGGTCTTCATTGTTAGAGGTGTTTCAGTCTTGGAAATGGAGTCCATTTGTATTTGGGGGTGTATATTGAAAGACTTTTGAAAAGATTCTGATGTGAAGTAGTAAATGAAGGGGTCAAAGCAGCAATTCATTGTTGCAATGCATAATGTGATTGGGTACATTGTCCTAGCAAATCTCTCCAAAGAGCAGTTTGCTATGGCTTGAGAGCGCACAAGAGCATATAAGAAAAGTATGGAATTGTAGGGCACAAAGCATACTACAAAAATGGCCACATGCACAATAATCATCTTTAGTACTTTCACTTTGTTTGTCCCAATCTGAGATAATGTAGCAGGTTTCCGGAGAGTCCTCAGAACCAGTGAAGAGCACGTGAGGTTGATTAGCAAAGGAATTATGAATCCTACCACTTCAATAAATATAGTGATCTTAGACAAATAGGTCTTCCAAACAATTTTGGAAAAACCCTCAAAGCAGGTTGTGCTAGTGTTGGAGACGTTGGTTGTGGAGAACAATGAGGCTAAAATTCCTCCACTGAGGACTAGTATCCAGACTCCTGCACACACAATGGCTGAATTTCTCCTTGTCCGAATGGTACGAGATCTGAATGGGTAGACAATAGCCAGAAAACGGTTGACACTAATACAGGTGAGGAACAGCATACTGCCATATATGTTGGTAAGAAATGCAGTCCCTGAAATCTTGCACAGAGTGTCCCCAAAAGGCCAGTGCCTGTTGAAATTATAAAATATTTTAAAAGGCAAAGTGAATACAAAGAGCAAGTCAGAGACGGCAAGGTTTGTCATGAAAATAGTTGTCTCGCTTCGCATTTTCATTCGACAGCAGAAAACAAACAAAGAGGCACAGTTTGTGATCAAGCCAAGGATGAATACCACGCTGTATACGGCCCCATACAGGTTGTATTTAAAGGAATCATCTGTCAAACAGGTATGATTATTGCTGTGGTTTCCCATTCCAGGTCTGTGATGTGTTTTTGGAGCCCTTCAAAGCTGAATTCAGTGGCATCCATAAAATAAGTCAGTGAGAGCACTCTTCCTTAAGAATTCTAATGTTGTGGCTTGAAGCTCTGGCGCCTCATATTTGTGATGTCCTGTCATCCTGAGGAAGACACAAACAGTCAGTTCTGCAACCCAACTATCATTTAAAGTTTCTGTACATGAAAACATACAGCCCCTTTTCCCCGCCACCACCACACGTTATGGAGCATATTCTTACCGCTGTAGATGTTCAGGGTTTTTTAAATGTTTATCAGGTACATTTTCTTAATGATACATCCCATAGATAGGTATCATGGAGTAGGTATCTTTATTTTAGTTTAGAAATGTTGTGAAAATGGTAGTATTTGGCTTACAATATATTTTCTTATATACTAAACCAAGAAATATGAAATGATCTGGAAATACATCAGGAGGGAGAGTTTGTCACAAAGGCCAGTTAAGCATCCAGATTCTTATTGAAAGTCTATAGGAGTTGGGTGCCAAATTTACATTTGTGCCTTGAATGGGATTGCCAATGCTCCAGGATTGGCCTGGAGTCTCCCGGAATTGGCATAAATCTCCCCATGACTATTGAAAGCAGTCCGCAGATTTTAATAGGATATTTTAAGAAAATGACATTACCCCATGTTGGGGGGGGGGGGGGGCTGAAGAATCTCCCAGAATAGCTTCAGTCAGAGTTGGCAACTTCTTGAAATAAATCTCCCCCTAAAATCTTAAATAGGAATGGACCACCAGGTTTGGGAAACAAAAACCTAGCCCTAACACATCACCCATAGCTAGAACCAAAAAAGATTCTGAAATGTTCAGATAAGCTCTTGGAGCTATGCAGAGAATGGAAATTCCATTTTGTGAAGGATTTTGACATTTGTCATTTTTTCAGTTAGGAACAAAATCCCAACATTTTGAAATTCTCTGTGAAAGAAAATTCTGAAAAATATTTAGTTACAAGTTGAAACATTTTGTTTTGATTTGCATTTGTTTAAAAAAATTCAATTATACTTAAATAACTGAAACAGTCATTTTAAAAAATCAAAACATTTCATTCTGAAAAGGCCAAAAGGGACATTCTGAAGTTGAAACTCTTGTTTTTTCTCAAACAAGATTTTGGCAAAAACATGATTTTCATGAAGGGTTCTAGTGAAGCTTTTCTAAAAAGCTCCTTTTTCACGTCTGGTCTTTGACTAAGATCAGAACAGGAAGTATTGGAAATATCATAGAAAATCTGGTCTCATGAGACTTCCAACCCAATTTAGCAGGCTCTAGAGATTTGGATAGTTCTGATAAGCATTTGGTTTTTTACCCTTATTGGAACTAAATACACCTCTACCCTGATATAACACAACCCGATATAACACGAATTCGGATGTAACGTGATAAAGCTGCACTCGGGGGGGGGGGGCTGCGCGCTCCAGTGGATCAAAGCAAGTTCAATATAACGTGGTTTCACCTATAATGCGGTAAGATTTTTTGGCTCCTGAGGACAGTGTTATATTGGGGTAGAGGTGTACCCTCATTAACAGTTCTATCTTGAGTCTATTTTTAAGGCCTGTGCAAAGAAGCAATCAGAAAGTTTCTCAGATTAGGGAGAAAATAATTTTTTGGACATGGCTGTATCTCTGGGGAAACTGGAACAAGGTCAGACAACTGCAGGAGGAGCGTCTGCACTGTAAAATATAGGAAACCAAATAGAGAATGTAAAGCTTGTTTCTTGTGATCTAACAACTGACCTGGTAGGTAAAGCTACAGAGCATTTTTGACAGATGAAACCACTAGTTCGGAGTTGGAGCTGCATCAAAAAGAGATCCTGTGGCAATATAGATTAAATAGCAAATTGTAGGTGGTATTGGATACATTACGATTCTCTGAAATAATTGAAAACACTTTTGAAATTAGAATATGTAAGCAAACAACTAATTGAAATGAAGCATGGATTGAATCAGGATAATTGGACGCATATTGTCTAACTAGTAAAATCAAGTGTTTTCTATATTGTATTCCCAGTGGGAAAAAATTACATTCTCAGACAATATTTCTTGCATGCAAGTTATCTGTAAGCCAACTGTAAAATGTCCAGTGCTCAAAACTTTACTAAAACTTACTCTACTACAATGAAAAGAACAGAAACTTCTCATTTTCCTCATCACAAAACTTCACCAAATGACAGACATGAAATCTGTCCCAAGTAGGAGTGACCAGAAGACGGTACATGTACGGTAGGCACTGCAAAAGCAGCATTATGTGCCAGTTTTCTAATCAGTGCCCTGCTTGTCCCATAGAGATTATTCCTGCTAAGAGCACCAATCTGTGTATTAGTTGGTGTATAGGGGTAGTGTGAAGTCAGATCAGATGGACCATGGCCCTGATCTCTAAGCCTTACCTTGGAACTGCACCTGTGTCACAGCGGGCTTACACAACAGCCTCTCTCTAAGTTCTGGAGGAGCCAGGACTGGGGCAAAAAACCTCTACCCCAGGCTGCCCCATTTATTCATGGGCTTTCTAGATATTGCTAACTGTATGCGCACCGCTCTGTCTGAATTTGGCATGTGGTCTCCTGGCAGTTTTTGGCACACGCTTTTTAAACACAGTTCTGTAAACTTCTTTATCTTTACTTATGTTTGAAACGCGCAGTTGCTGTGAGGATCCTGGTTAACACACATTCAAATCAGAAGTAGACATACCTTTATCTGATACCTGTTGGCTGTGTAGCATGACAAATGAGTTCAAAGCCAACATTCAGATATTTTCTACACCACAGATGCTTCCTTATATGAACTGTCTTTAAAAAAAAAATGTAGGGGGCAAAATGTTCTTCTGGTATCTCTCAGCTTTGTAATCCACACATTTTCTCTCTTTCACTATTTCAACGTCTGGCTTACTAAATTCATGACAAATTGAATTTCATTGCCAACGAGTAGGAAACAGAACACAGAAGAAAATTCCACAGAGATTCGTTTTGGAAGAGGTGGTACTAAGTTATGCAAAAATGCACTCTCTTTAATTGTGAAGTAATCTAAAAATAATAAGTTGAGCTACACATTTAGCTGGCTATATCTATATCAAATGAATTTGTATAGGTTTTATATTTTGCCTGCCTTTAAGGCAGTAAGTAACCAGGTTCACAAATATATGTAGTTCCAACAGGGATGGTTTGCCTCATAACTTGAACTTCAGTCTGCTATATTAACTTCTTGGCTTCTAACCCACATACAGTACATAAACAGACTGCACTTTATCTCCATCAGAAGCAATCTGTAATGTTTATGTTGAAATTTAACTTGCATAAGTAGATTTCTTTTTTTTCCCCTCACTGAGAGCCAAGTTTTCCACGTGGCCTCAACGTTGGCTCTGTATATGTCCAAATTTTGGAGGCACAGTTCTGGGAACCTATGTTTCTACTCAATCAAAACTTACATCAGATAGTTGGATATTCAATTTTCCCAATTTGTGCATGTGGTCCTGCATTTTGGCAGCCCCAAACTGTGCATTCAGAAACCAAGACTTGCATATTTAAAGGGTATTTTGAAATATTTACCGTTATTATTCACAATCAAGCTATGTTATGTGCCAGCAGTCTGAGCTGCATACAATGCAGCTCCAGTGCTCTAGAGAAAAGATGCTGGATCATTTAATTTTTTTTTTCCTATTTAACAAGGAGTCACATGGACAAATTTCACTTTCCTAGTGCATCAGTCTGAGAATTGTCTACCAACTATTGTTCAAACTAGGTTATGATCTTGAAAATATGAGTCCATGTTGTTTACATATTTAACACTGAGGCGGTTAAACAAGCTGACAAATTACTCAAACTGAGTCATTCACTTTCAGTTACAAGGTGTCAGGGTCTATAATTTTAATGCTTTAAATATTAGATACATGCTCCTTCTCTCTAACCAGAATTAAATCAACACCAAATTTCCTGCCTATCATGCTCACTACCCTATCACTCTGTTGGGAAAGATTAAGAAGATTTAGCTTCATGTTTTTAACATGCCAAGTTCAGTGCACATCAAATAAACAAAATAACTTAGAATTCTGTTTTTCAGGCAGACCAGATCTTTAGATTCATTGTCCACTGTACAGAATGTACAAATTCTAGTTCAGCAGTTATTAGAAGTGATGCCATAATGGAATATAGAAAAGTGCTTTTACACGAGAGTACTGAATTACTGTGAGCATTACATCTCAGGTGAAGGGGGAGCTTCACAGGACTCTACATATTTGTCAGTTATGCCAGTTCAGCCCCACTGAGGGGGCAGCCAGCAGTGTTGGAACAGATAACTGACAGTCAAGCTTGCCCTCACTCAATTCTCATGTGTTATAGGGATCACTTTCACCTGCCATGCACTGAAAATTAAGGAAATCTCTTCTCCTTCCTAAAATAAATGATCCCTTTGTTTCTGACTCCATTGTCCTTACGCACTGTGACACTCATAATTGCCATGTCATAGCTTCTCGGGGCACTGTAATTATCAAATACATTTACTTGGCATCCTAAAAGCTTTTAATTTGAAAAGAAGTATATTTGCACTGAAAATATTAAGCGACACACAATAAATGGACTGTTCTGAAAAAAAAAAGGAAAGAAACTGAGCTCTTGTCTTATTTTATTCATGAAGCTGCCTTCTTTTTGTTGCTATTGACATGTCTCCTGGCCTACACGTTAGCCATTGGAGGCCCAGTATAATACAGTATGAACTCAGTGTTAACTGTAAGTATACCTAAACATTCTAGACAGGGTGGCCAGGTGCCCGGTTTCTGACCAGAAAGTCTGGTCAAAAAGGGGACCTGACGGTATCTGATCAGATCTACTGACTGGACACTCAAAGTCTGGTTACTGTGGGCAGGGAGGCGCTGGGTCACCACCCACGCCCAGCCCCTACTAGGCCAAAGCTGCCTCCTACCTACATTGGGCAGCTACCGCTCCCAGCAGCGGCTCCGCAAGTGAATCCCTCCTGACCCAGGAAGAGGAAAGAGGACCGAGGAGGGGAAGGAGGCCTCAGGGCAGGCAAGATGCACTGAGGAGGAGGTTCCAGAACTCCTGGTGGAGTGTCTGGTTTTCAAATATTACGAAGTTGGCAACCTTAATTCTAGGTATACTTCAATCCCCCTCAGAATAGGTGGAGATGGACCTCTTGAAGTCCCTTCCAGTGCTAATGTCTATTTTATATGTTATGCATAAAATATACATTAATTAGGTCACTTTTACTTTTCAAAACAACTTGGGAAACAAAACTTACAATTCACATCTTCTCAATACATTTGTTCCTTTTCCTTGCTTGTTATACTAACTTAGTGGAGATGTAAAGTGATTTAAACTTTGTGAGTATGAATATTTAAGAGGTTGTGTGGGTAAATAAAATTACATGGCTTGTTGATTTTCTTAGTTTGACTCAGATTGACAAAATCAAAAGCTTTCAAAATTCTGATGGAATTATTGTGCTTAATGCACTTCATGACACAAAATAGCATTACACAAATAGGACCAAATTTTGGAAGGTAGTTGTACCTGTGTGGATGACAGAAAAACCATAGGCCAGGAGGTGATGTGACAGAATTGCTCTGGATTTCCTCATGCAAATAGACTAGTATAGAGGCCTTTCATGACCAAAGAGTCAGTGATCTAAGGGGTCATGGGGCCTTGGCTGTATGATTCAGTACATACAGCCTCTGCCCCCATAGCAGACCATTATATATTGTCCTTACACACAGCATGACAACTTTTCCTACTCTTGGCAAGAGTGGTATGCATGAAAAGGCTTTTGCATCATTATTGTGCATCCAGCTGATAGAATATAAAAATATGAGTCCACATGTGTAACACTACACACTGGACTAAAACATTTCTCATGCATCATGTCTGCTGAAGCCTAGTGAGATGAGTTAAGGTCAAAGTCACTATAATCACTGATTTGGAATTTTCTCCCTTTTGCCTATTTCTAAGGATTAGGTAGAGATTTTGGATGGGAATTTATTTTGTTCTAAAGACAGTTTCTTAGTTTTTCTTCAGACTTATTAGGGCATAATCCTCTGTAAGGGCTGCAGGATGTAGATTCTTCTAGACTTGCATGAGAACTACTGATATGATATGGACTCTACAGATATAGTTTGTTTTCTAAATGCAAAATGAGATTGTGTGACAAATCCAAGGTATTTCTAATGGACCTGTCATGGTAGCATCTAGTTATCAAGCATTTCTAATGTCGCACAAGGTTTAAATTAAAAAATTAACAACCCTGAATTCAGAATGCCAGCTAGCATTTGGGATAGTAATAAAGCTAGCTCACACGACTTTTATGGTGAGTCTTGCAATACATATTGTTTTTTGTCTTAAAGCCCCAGCTTAGGCTTACATTACTCTTTCATTTAAAAAAAAAATTTTTTTTGCCCTTATGGTTCAGGGGATCATTTTAGAAAAATTCTGAGGTGGGAGCAAAGTCATGTCAGCATATAGGGTGTTCTCTGTCCCAAAGAGGATCACAAATGAGAAGCTAGGCAATTATTGCTTTCCTAATGATGTCATCCAAAATTGAGGGAGGAAAGGATGTGCAAAAAGTGGAAGAGAGAATGGAGTATATAGACCTATGAAAAGTTGGGTGAGGGGGGAGACAACTTCCCCCTTGCCTTTAGCAAATGATGTCTCTGCTTATAGTTTTGGGGAGAGAGCCTGAAAACATGATTTAAGTGCAGTCTAAAGGCTCAGACAAATCTGCTTTTTGGGAACTCGTGATTTTTGAACGCTCAGGTCTGGCAATATTGTAAAGATATGAGACAAGTGCCAGTAAAAGACTGATCTTTATTTCCTGGCCTCAGTCACACAACATGGAGTGGAGTCACAAAAGGTTGCCCCCTGTCACACAGCAGGAGTAGGTATTCACTGACTCCATTGGCTACTGGTAGAGGAAACATTTATTTTTTTTAAATTGGACATTTATTTGAAATAAAGTTAATCTAGAATTAGATTCAGGCACTACATCTTCCCCTGCCAGTTACTGTGGTTTTAAAATAACTTTTGCCTATTTTCAAAAGTTTTTTTTCTGTTTCCTGTTGATGTGTGAAAAAGCCATACGAACAGAAGAAACTGGTTGACTGACAACAGGAAACAATTAAACTGTCTATAAACAAAGTGCTGTTAAATGTACAAAGTAACTGAAAGCAGAAAAGAGACTTTTTTCCTAATCTTGTAACTCCAGTAATCCTAGGTGTTATCTGTGACAATAGTAGGAAAACCTATTCAGATAACTTAAAAGTTGCACGCTATCCCTTTAAAGCCTCTCACTCCAAAGAGCCAAACAAGATCCTCCCACACACAAACATGCATATTTTAACAAAGCAATTTACTGTTAGGAAGATGCTATGTAGGTTACAGTGCAAGGGAGAGTTTTCTAGTGCCTTAGAATGAGGGAAGGAGTCAGGCTTTCATTCATGGCTCTGGCACTGACTTGCTGTGTATCTTCAGCATCTATATTATCTCAATTTTCCCATATTTATGAGCACAAATGCTACTTACCTCATGGGTGTTGAGGCTGAAATAATTGGTGAAATCCTGACTCCACTGACATGAGTAGCAGAAAGCCTATTGACTTCAATGGGACCAGGATTTCATCATGTTTAAGTGCTGTCGAGCCCAGATGAAATGCATTAGACACAAAGCAAAATTCAGATCTGGGGCATCTGAACCTTTGGCATAATCCTGGGTCCCAACAGGCCCTTCCAGCAGCCAGGAATCAGTCAGGGATAGACTCTCTGTGGCTGCACCCTCTTTCTCTTGGCCTCTCTCACATAGGGGTGGGATAGAAGAAACTATGGTGGTTCTGGGCAGTGTCCCAACTCCCACTGCCTATGATGACCCAGTGCCTGCACTGCCCACCCGCAGTGGCTCCGTATGAACCCTGGGGCCTTGGCCAGGGCTATGGCTGGGCACAGACATGGTGTGGGGCTTGGTCCCCTTGGAGACAAGCCCTGCCCCTCCTCCCAACACCCTGCCGCTGCCATCACTGGCCTGTGGCTGCCTGACAAGGGCCTGCACACCAGTCCGAGCAAGTGGAGAGCAAGGCTGGTGTCCTGCCAGGGCCCAGCTTGTGGGGCAGGGGGAGGGGTGTTGGTGAACAAGCGGGTCCCACCCCATAGGGATGGCTGGGCCTGCCTGGGGTGTCCCCACCGAGCTGTCTTAGCCCCCAGCACTTGCAGCAACTGGGGGAGGGAGCAGTGGCATGTAACCCTACGTGCCCCCCACACATTCCCTCCGTTTGGGGAGGCAAACCTCCTCTACCCCAACCTGCATCCATGGTTCCACAGCTCCTTTCTGTACTGGCAGAGGAGTATAAAGTGGCCAAAACAGAAGCCAGGATTAGGGTTGTTCTTCCTAGAGATTCTTCTTCACTGAATGTGGAAAGGGAAACCTGATCTATATAAGTCATAATCCTAAAGGATCACGCTTTGTTTCCTTTTGGATTGATCAGCATTGTTGTTGATTCTTCTAACAGTCCTTGGAGAGTTTCAAGGTGTTTCCTCTGCATGGCGACTTCCCTGTGCTGTATCTGTTTTGTGTTTAGCTCACTAAGACGTTTTCCTTTTAGAGGAATGGTGAACTAACCTATCCAACGATCATATGCTAACCTTCAGGGCAAGATACTTTTTTTTTTTTTTTTTTTTGCTTTTCACTAAAAATGCCTTTTTCCCAAACACCTCATCCCCTAACCGATTCTAAGATTAGAGCTACCTTCCAGTAGATGTTTCAAAATGTCACCATAATGTGTGTGTACATGTGTGTGTAGTAAACTTGATCCTCAATTCATATATATTAATGGATTATTAGTATACAGAGAACCCAACCTTTTGGGCCTAGCTTTCAAAGGAACCTCAATATGATTTCTGAAGACTGAGACTGCCATTTTGCATGTGTCTTTTTTCATGCCCAAGTCTCTTACTGGATGGATCTCTTTTTACACTGGTATACCTAGATCTAATATAGTGCTGCTGTTGGCCAGCATAGCACTAAACCATGCAAAATCTGGAAAATCCAATAGAGAACGTAATACAAAAAACAATCGGTGAAAAATTCTTTAAAAAACCTTATTATGCTTGTGACCTAAGCAATTAGCTAATGTTTGGAGTTTAGCAGGTTGTTTCCATTAGAAGGAGAAATTGATGTTGGAGTCAGGTATTTCTCTGATGCAATTCTATTTATTTACAAAGAATGTACAAAGTCCTATTTCCCTGAACACAAGAGGAATCAAACCAGAGGGAGTTTCTTTGCTCAAAGTTCAAAGTCTCTTTGCAGCCAGCACCCTGCACAAAAAGTTCCCTCTCTCTTTTGGATTTTTCTCTCAGCCATGTTTTCAGTGCTTCTCTCGCTGTCTTGCTTAGCTTTTGGCCTGCTTCTCTGCATGTTCTCTGAGTGCTTCTGCTCTCACATGCACACCTCTATCAAACAATTCCCAGTAAAATCCCACTGCCCAAAAAGTCAAATTTCTGACCAGCCTTGCATATGACCTGTGTTTTGGGAAGTAGCTCCTACACTTTCATCTAACTTACTGTAAAAAAGAGCTTAGCTGCATCTTACATTTATCCTGAATGAATAGTGTCTTATGCTCACCAGCTTCAGTGAAGTTTCACTTACCTCCATCAGAATACATATGAGTCTCAGGGTATGTCTACATCTACAATTTTGCAGCGCTGGTTGTTACAGCTGTATTAGTACAGCTGTATAGGGCCAGCGCTGCAGAGTGGCCACACTTACAGCAACCAGCGCTGCAAGTGGTGTTAGATGTGGCCACACTGCAGCGCTGTTGGCGGCTTCAAGGGGGGTTCGGGGAACGCGAGAGCAAACCGGGGAAGGAGACCAGCTTCGCCGCGGTTTGCTCTCGCGTTCCCCGAACCACCCTGCAAACCGCAGGGAAGGAGACCTGCTTGCTCGGGGTTCGGGGAACGCGAGAGCAAACCGGGGAAGGAGACCAGCTTCGCCGCGGTTTGCTCTCGCGTTCCCCGAACCCCCCTGCAAACCGCAGGGAAGACCTGCTTGCTCGGGGGTTCGGGGAACGCGAGAGCAAACCGGGGAAGGAGACCAGCTTCGCCGCGGTTTGCTCTCGCGTTCCCCGAACCCCCCTGCAAACCGCAGGGAAGGAGACCTGCTTGCTCGGGGGTTCGGGGAACAAGAGAGCAAACCGGGGAAGGAGACCAGCTTCGCCGCGGTTTGCTCTCGCGTTCCCTGAACCCCCCTGCAAACCGCAGGGAAGGAGACCTGCTTGCTCGGGTTCGGGGAACGCGAGAGCAAACCGGGGAAGGAGACCAGCTTCGCCGCGGTTTGCTCTCGCGTTCCCCGAACCCCCCTGCAAACCGCAGGGAAGGAGACCTGCTTGCTCGGGGTTCGGGGAACGCGAGAGCAAACCGGGGAAGGAGACCAGCTTGATTACCAGAGGCTTCCTCAGGTATGCTGGGACACCTGCTTATTCCACGGAGGTCAAGAAAAGCGCTGGTAAGTGTCTACACTTGATTACCAGCGCTGGATCACCAGAGCTGGATCCTCTACACCCGAGACAAAACGGGAGTACGGCCAGCGCTGCAAACAGGGAGTTGCAGCGCTGGTGATGCCCTGCAGATGTGTACACCTCCTAAGTTGCAGCGCTGTAACCCCCTCACCAGCGCTGCAACTTTGTGATGTAGACAAGCCCTCAGGCTTTTGCAGTTATAAAACTCTGTGGTGAGGGGACTATAGGTTTGATCTCCTTTGAGATGCTGACTTCATTCCTCCCCCACTGAAGTCAGTGGGAGTTGAGAACACAGCATCCCACAGGAGTGCGCCGGATCTTGTAGGATGTGCACCCTGCACTGGTTTGGTAGGTGATCTTATTGGTATAATAAGGCTTTGTTTTCTCAAAGGCCCTGATCCTGGAAGGTGCTAAGCACCTGCAACTCCCATTAAAGTCTACGGACCAGATCCTCAGCGGTATAAATGGACATACAGTGCAGACCCATTTATGCGGAGATGTCGGGAGTCAAGCTGTCACGACCACATGTTAACGGACCGCGGGTTAAGAGGGCCATGCTGAAATATCTTAAGATATCCATATACACATGTATAATTATCTAGGATTATATACGTAGTCACAGCATCCCAAATACTGCAGGTGTAGCTGTTAATGGCACTTTGCAAGAATATAAATTCAAATGTGTAATCTAACAAAAACATTACTACTACTCCACAGGGGTTAAAGTAACTCAGGACACTTACCGGTACAGAGCGGGGCTGGCTCTGGCCCTCGGAAGGAGTGAGGCCTCGGGCAGAAGTGGCAGGGCTAGGGGGTCACCAACCCTTCCAGGCCGCCTGGTCCGTGCCGCCCGTGGTTCTCAAGGCAATTTAAAGGGCCAGGGGCTCCAGCCGTCGCTGCTTCGGTAGTGGCATCCGGAGCCCCAGGCCCTTTTAAATCGCTGGCCTCGGGGCAGCTGCTCCCTTTGCGCCCCCCCTCACCCCTCAGCAGCCGAGGGAGGGCAAAAGGGGAAGGAACCTTAAAGCGCTGCAGTGTCCTTTGCCGCAGCAGCGCTTTAATGTTACTCTCCCCACACCCCCCGCAGCAAAGGACTGCCCTTAAAGCGCCCTTTTTGCCTTCCCTACTGGCAGGGCCACCGGGGAGGGAGGGGCAGTACTTTAAGGATGGTCCTTTACCACCCATTGTTGGTAAAGACATACAGCACATTTCCGCTCCACACTTCGTGTCGATTTCTATGTCAGTGAGTCAGTGAGCAAATCTGTAGCGCTACATAGCAAGTTCCTGTACCACGTGTTAACGAGTCGCGCATGTTAAATAGGGAGGCACGGCGCTACCGCGTGTTAAGCGGATTCACGCATAAAAGGCTCTGTACTGTATTATCATTTACTGCACTGGAATGGTGCTGCTTTGTACTAGCCAAAGAGCTGACTATTTGGGGGTATGTTTACAATGCAATGTAAACTCAGGGTTAGTAGAACTTGATATAGCAGACCCTGGGTTCGTTAACCCAGAGCTTGAGGGTCTACATTCATTTGTAACCACAGGTTAGGAATTGTTGAACCTGGGGTCCCAACGTGAGGCTCCAGCTTCTACACTGCATTATTTGGGCCTGAGTCCAACGACCCATATCCGAGACTTCTTAATGCCCTCCCAAAATACGGCTGCACTAGTTCTTTGTTTGTGGTGCAGTATGGGGGAAAAATTGACTGTCCATCAAACTTGATTATTCAGAAGACAAAGAAAGCTGGCCTGTGGGATTGTGAGATATGTCTGGTGGACTCCCAGATCATGAGTCCAATAGGCCTGTGTCTACCTTGCAGAGCAACAGGGTCCCAGCTTGATTCAGGCTCGGATCCTCCAACTCACGGGCTCCTGGGACCGAGCCCTGCATTAGCATGATTTTTGTGTAGACAGAAGAGGGGTTAGGCTTGAGCCTGAGTTTGAACCCTGGGCTTACACTGCAGTCTAGACATATCCTGAGAGCTGAAGGTACTCAGCAACTTCTTGGAGTTTGACTATCGCATGGTTTTGGGTCTTAGGCATCCATATCTTATATGTCACAGGTACCTTTGCCAAAACTGATGTAAACTGACCTGGAGGTTTGATTGGTGTTTTCATAGAAGGACCTTTATCCTCTCACAGGGAAAATGTCATATTCCTAACCAGCATTCTCCAGTAAATAAGGCTTTTATTTTGTTTTATAAACTGAAAACAAATTCAGTAAATTATAATGAAAATACATAAGAGAAAACACAGCCCAGTGCTGAAAGCTAACAGACAGAGAGAGTTGTGACATCTTACTCCTTCAGTAATAAACTACAGGGAGCAAAGCTATAATAATGGAATAAAGCTAGAATGATTTGTCATTACAAAAACGCAGATTCAGAGACACCATAATTTCATTCCCATAATTCAATTTCTAGATGCCATATTTCCACAGATGACAGAATAGTGGGAAAACTACAGCATGGTTTGAGGGAAGGTGGTGTTATTTTTGAGTAATGCAATGCAATTCATGTTTAACTTGAAAACAAAAACATCTTGAGCAAGACGACCATATCCGCAGGTTCCAAAGTGAAACCCCAAAAATCCTTTAAAAAATTAGCTTTTCAGATGCGACTTTCTTTGTGAACATACACAACTTTTTAAAGTATTACAAAAAAATATTGTATGTATTTCATTAAGACCTATGATACAAAAGCAAGCTATTGTTGCCTTCGTATGTACTCATTTCTAAAGCTGAATGACTGATGAACACTGTACAAATTCACTTGCTCAAACTTGCCAAGATAAAAATAGTTTTTGAATTTTCTGGAAAACAAAACTACAAATAATTCAGAAAGCTCTCTCATTTAAGGAGGCTCAAGACAGGCTAAACTGTTACTGAAACTGAATTAGTCTTCACCCTTTCAGAGCATAGTCTCTCTTGAGTAAATGCAGGAGATGGCTGCATTTGAGCAAAACGTGCCACCACTGTCTGCTCTGGTGAATAGATAACTTCTTTTTCCAGTAAAATAATTTAGCTTTTGTGAAAGGTGGTGGTTTCATGTCCCCAGAGACTAAAGTCATATTATTTATTGGACAAGCACAGCAGCAGCAGCGCAATCCTTTATACCCAGTTGACCTGGTAAGACCCCATTGGGGATGGATGGGGATTTCAGGCTCCATACCCATTCAGTCCTATGTCTGTCTGTCTGGGATAGTTAAATAGAATGTCATTTGTGGCAGTGGATGGCTGTCCATGCAAATAGCCAGGGACTGGATTGATTTAATCAGCTTGCTTTATGTATGGAAGGCCAACAATGTGTCATGGTAATCAATGTTCTTCAGTACCAACCTGGTCTAAATTCCAGCAGGCAAGCTAGGGCTGCAATCTTCTAAAACCAGATTTCACACTTTAGTGAACTCTAACAAACACAAATATATCTTGAAAAATTAACATAAATAGACTGACCAATCAGGAAGAATATAAATACTTTGACAATTGTGATCAATTGACTGAAGAAATCCTATAATATTAATAAAAATATAGAGCAATTTAATAGTGATTTACACAGACAGCTCTTTGCAAATATTTAGTAAACCTTGTAATGCTGTTAATCCTATGAGATACGTCAGGGTTTTACTTATGGTTTTCCCCTATTTTGGAAACAGATCCAGAACTTAGCGGGTCTGGTTTTGCACCACTGAAGTCAATGATGACAGACTCAGACTCAACCTGCATGTAAGGGTATGAATTCGCTGCAGAGTTGGCCTGGATGTGAGTGACCACACTGTAAAATCACATCCAAGTTACTATGTCCTCACTGATGCTGTGTTCCCCCATGTGTGTCATTAGGACTTCCGCAGGCACATCCCATGATTCTTCATGTTGTGGAAAGCTGAGCTGCTCTGATTTTCCCAGTCAATTGTAGGAGAAGTTCTGTTCTGAGCACGAGTGAAATTGTGGGAAGGCATTGGTGGACTATCAATACTGCAGTGATTTACCCTGCATCCTCACTGCAAAGTGGGTGGGTTACCAGTTCAAGTGATAGCAGAATCTGGGCTCTAACCCAGGGTTGAAAGCATTTCTCTCAGGTGAGAGGTTTTTCAGGGTGGATAGGATAGAAGCTAGGAGCAACACCTGGGTAAAAACCTGGGCTAATTCTGTAGTATAGATATACCTTTAAAAGTGGCAGTACTAGATACTAAAATATAAAGTCTCCTATTCCTAGTCCCATGTTCAGTTATGTGTCACAGCCTCTAGTTAAAAAAAGAAAGTGCTACTGCTAGGATTGCATCTTTTCTGCTGCTTGTGATCTGCAACACTTAGAAACTGTTAACTTTAATATCTCACTTCTGCCGGAAAACATGACGAGAGACAAGTTGATGTATTTTCTTTGTGTTCCGTGTCAAACCACATCTTCTGAAATGAAAGTTAATAGGTAACTGCATTCAGGCATGGTTCTATTTATACTTTCTCTGTATGTTCTGAACTTCCATCTCCAGAATTTAAAGGACGCTGGTTTTATCAACTGACCTAAACCCTACTCAGGAGAAGTCTCATTTTTAGTCTCTAAGGAGTAAAAAGAAATGTACACTGAGTCCTTTCTCCCCTTCCCCATGTTTTTCAGGGCTCTTTAAGTTAATAAGCTTTGAACTCTTTAAAGTAGTAAGGTTAGCTTCCTGCTAGGTTTGCTTTGGCTTTCATAATACTAGTAAGAGAAGGAGGATGGAAAAAGTATTATAGGGTGAGAGGATATCCTCACTGAGCTTTGAACTTCCTCATCCTTTAGGTTTTGCTAACTATTGTATTCATCTACTGGAGTAATAATAAATTATAGAACTGCCTTGTCTTAGGCCACGTCCAGACTAGGAATTAAAATCGATTTTAGATACGCAACTTCAGCTACGTGAATAACGTAGCTGAAGTCGAATTTCTAAAATCGAGGTACTCACCAGTCTGGACGGCGCAGCATCGATGTCCGCGGCTCTCCGCGTCGATTCCGGAACTCCGTTCGGATTGATGGAGTTCCGGAATCGATGTAAGCGCGCTCAGGGATCGATACACCGCGTCCAGACTAGACGCGATATATCGATCCCCGAGCAATCGATTTTAACCCGCCGATGCCGCGGGTTAGTCTGGACGAGGGCTTAAAGAAAAACTCAGCATCATTATTTAAAATTATCTGCTGCAAATCATTCTCGAGATGGTGACAAAACTAAGGGATTTTTATTGTAATTGTCTTTTTAAAAGCATCACTTTTTAATAAGTAAGTATCTTATATGCCTAATAAATTTTACATTTGATAAGTTTTTATATATACTTATAGCCAAACCATGGCCTATTGAAATCCATGGGAGTTTTTCCATTGATTAAAAGGGAGCAGAATTTGGCTGCAAATGAATGCCCCTTAATTCTTTAAAATAAAACAGTTCTACAAAATGAGAAATTTTGACTCTTATACTCTATTCTGGAAATATAGCTTCTGGGGCCTTGATCCTGCAAAGATTTGGGCATGTGCTTAACTGTATGCACTGTCACAATGCCTAAAGCCAAGCATATAAATATTTGCAGGATGACAGCCTAAATTAGCATTGTTTAATATAGAGCTCGCTTGTTTAAACCTATGTTAAACTGTATCTTTGAAATACTGAATTCAAAATGTTCTGAACAATTTATTATTGAACAAGCTGCTATTATTTGGATTAGCTGAAACACATTAGTTAGCTAATTAAACACAACTCTGACAGAGGTCCTTAATTTGTCATTCTGACTTCATGAGATAGCATGCATTGCAATGATTCATAGCAAGTAAGTAGTTTTGCAAAGTAATTGCATTCCAAAAACATGGAGATAATCTTTTCACTGTAAACATGTTGGTACATCACTGTGAGAAACTAGCACTTCTTTCACAGAAACATTATTATGGTTTGGGCAATACAAATGAAATCTTTCCCCAGATAAAAGCATTGCTAGGTTAGTGCTAAAATATTCCACATTTCAAACCTAGTGGGCTAGAATGATTTCTAGTGAAATCATTCTATTGGTTACAGCAGGCATCAGTCTGACCCAGTGAATTAAAAAGTATTAAAATCAGATTCTCAGAGCTGACATTAAATCTGTACACTTTTATAACGCTACTGAAAATTAATAAATAATAATAGAAACTTACCCAAGAGATACAGACTAGAGATATCATGCCTCCAGACAGCTACCTAGTTAGTAGATCTCAGGATTCCTCTCTGGCAGTCCACAGACTTATCCATTTTTTTTAAATGCAGGTTTGTTTAATCCCATAAGTAAAATCTGCCTGCTCTAGCTGTTTACTGATTGTCGTTCATCCTTTAAAATGTGAGGCTACCAACAGTTATCTCCATTCCTTTGTTAGGGGAGAAAAACTGCTGAATGTTGCAGCCATCACGCCTTAGGAAACAGGACGCAAGAAAAGGCCCAATGTCTATGCAGGATCAGTGGGCAGGGGGAACTCTTGGGGGTCTCAATAGGAAATGTTTTTCATTGGATAAGAAGGTATTATTAGCAGCTGTGATCCCGCCCCGTCCTCTGTGCTTTTAGTCACCAGGCATTGGGCTGATTGTGTTTTTCCCTGAAGCGCCTTGCAGAGGAAAAGCACTCTTCACAGTTAAGAATTAGCAGCTTAAGTACAGCTCAACAATAGATCAAGCTGATTTCCTGAGCAACTAGTTGGCTGACGCAGCCGGTGTGTGTGTGCTTGTAGCAGAGTATTGCTGTAGACTAGCGAATGTAAAGCAAGGGAATATCCAGGTCTGGAAGCTCAAACTTTGTGTGACCCCCCCCCCCCATTAAAAAAAAAGGGGAGGGAGAAGAGATTTTCTGCGTCAGGCATGCACCAGAGAACACCCTCTGGCTGCAAAATGAAACGTTATAAAGATAATAAAATTCTGTGTGCAACTGTTTAATTAAAAATGAGCTAGAACAGATTTCAGTTTGCTCTGAAAGCCTTAGGTTCCTGCTGAAAAAGTTTAGGCGGTAGTTAGAATGTCAAATGGTTATGGAGATCATTAGAAAGTTCACAATCTCCAGAGAGGTAGCACTTCTCAGGTCTTTATAGCCCAGTCTGCTAGATCTTATTGTCTCAGTAAATCTGGCTCCTGATTTACCAACTAACCAGGAGTTTTATTTCTATCTCTTACCTTCAGTGCCGGCCCTTCAGCTAGGAAAAGGTTTGGGGGTGTCTTCTGTCTGGGAGGAAGAGCAATGTTAGTGGACAAATTATTCAGCTTTGCTTTCTGATGGCAAGTAGTGGTCAGTTTCTTTTCTCCCAGCCTTCTCCAGCCCTCTGTTTGGGATCCTGCTTTTAAACTTTGGGTTTTAAAACTTAGCCAAACAGCTCACATGCCCTGATTTCATTTTGTTTATGCTCCTTTTTCTCTGATCTCTTCTGGCTGCTCTCACAGGCAGCCAAGGCCAGTAAACAACTCATTGTGAATGCTATTCCTTGGACTAGTGAAGGGTGATACGGCACTGCAAAAAGAGGATTCTCTGTCTTGCTCCTCCAGAGAGAGAGAGCCTTTTGCCTCATGACCACATGCCATGGGATTTTATCTAGTCGATTCTCAAATAACTTTATGAATCACATTATAGCAGCTTTAACTCTCAAATTCACAGACACTGTGGTAGCCCTTCTTCCTTTGAATTTCATCCTCTCAGGAGTCACTTATTCTCTGTTAAGACTGCATAAAAAGACCTACATAGATTCAAATGGCAAGTGAAGAATATGCAAATACTTTTAGGTGCAAAGTGAAAATGGGTCAGTTTTCCCTTTTGTATCTGGGATTTAAAGGTGTGTGAGAATATAGATGAGTAATGAAGATACTGCTGAGGAGATAGCAGCTGTGTTAATTTACAGAGCAACACACAACTGAAAGGCAAAGCTCCCATAGTAACCCACCCACAATCAGATTGATCACATTTTTGTGGGCAAAGGATATGGGACTGGAGGGGTTGAGGAGACAAAAGCCACTATCCCAATCCAGAAGCAGGATGTAGGGCTGCAGACATGCTGATCCCCCATTTCTGTGGTCAGTGCCGCAGTTTATGGGCTGGAATATAGTAGCTGCTGTCCCTCCATACTTCCAGCATAAGGTAATAGGGAAACTGACCACATAGTGGCAGATTGTATGGTCTCTCCTCTATTCTCCAATTGCCACTTCTCAAACCAGCCTGTGCTAGGCTGACACACAAACCTCTTCAGCACGCAGGTCTGCAGAGAACCTATCCATACACCAATATGGGTAAACTAAGGGACTCCAGTTCAGCTGCATGCTTTAGTTTAAATGATGTGGAAGACCTCATGCTGGCTTATTGCGCCAGAGTGAATTGTATCCATAGATTTATACACGTAGGGAAGTCTGATTTGGCTTCCTGGAAAAGAGACAATAAAGAAAGTTGATTTTTACCATTGTAAGCAATGGGAATTTTCCAACTGACTTCAGAGAGAGCCCGACTGGGCCTCTGCCTTTCAGACTGAAAAACAGAAATTGTTTCATTATATTGCCTTTGAGTGCCCTCAGTACAAATTAACTAAACCTGAAATTTGCACTTGAGACCATCCTGAAGGTGTTCAGCGAAAGAAATGCAGTTTAGCTGATTTGAAGCTTTGGTACTGCTGTAGCCATGTCAAGCAGAGTGTGAGAGGCTAGAAACCCCTGTGGATTGGTGGTGAGCATACCTGGAAAAAGCCCTTCAAAGATATCAGTCACTGGGTCAGTCCTCCAGAATTACTGTATTTCTGCCATTGCAAGAATTTTCCCATGTTTCCTTTTGAAGAATAAACATGGATGTATCTTTTGAAAAACAGCCAACTACAGTATTTAGCCAGAACCTGGCAACTTTACCAGTGATTTTGATACCTTTGGAATTTAATCAGTCCACTGCACTAATCTGGGGCTGTTGGTTTATCTCAGGGCAATGGTTTAGTTATTAACTGTATCTTTAGCAGCTGCGGGCTGGAGGGGACTCTCAGGAACCTGTTATTAAAATTCTCCTGCCATGCTGAAGGGAGAGTTGGGATGGCTTTCCTGCCCCTTAGGGAGTTCACCCCCCTTTCTAATCATTCTGCATAATTCCTGCCCCCCCCTCTCTGGAGGTGGTAAGAAACTTCTCACAAAGGCAAGTTATTTTGTTATCTATTATGGACTTTTCTTTTTTCTGGAGCATGTTCTACTGGCAACTGCAAGAGACTGGACTAGAAGGGTCCCTGTGCTGGTCCAGTATTGCAATTCCTAGGGCTCATAAAAAACAAACCTTCCCCTGTGGAAAGTACTTGATTACACTAAATGTCAGTTATTTTCCAAAAATGTTCCCAGGGTGGCATATACCTGGTTCCCTCACAAGGCCTTCTCTCAAACACACACACTGCCCCTATCCTTCCCCACTTCTAATTAAACAAGCTGAATACTGTTTTATACTATCAATAAGCTCAGTATAATTTTTTCAGCAATAAAGTATAAAAATAGCCAACAAAGTGCTTTTAATGCAAGTTTACTTACCAAACAAAAACACAAAAAAGAGGGTGAGAGGGTGTTGACTCCATCCTTGGTTATGATTATATGGAAGTGTTTTCTTTAAAATGGAAAAACAAATGAATAGATCCCATGGGTCTTCACCCCTCCTCTCTGCAGCAACCCATCCTCCCCACCTCTGATCCCATTGGTTTGTTCATAAACTGGGGGAGCATGGAATTTTGTTGGCACCCCTTGTTAAAATATTGATAGTACATCAGCAATCTCTAGCTATTTTGAAAAATAAATGAACCTAGCCTGTTATCTTATTGGGAACCACGGCTGCTTAGAATACACAACGTTTTCAGCAAAATTACCACCATGCTTTTAGAGCACATATAGTTAATGTTTGTGCATTGAAGCCCTATGGATGTGCTCTTTTCTGTCATATCTATTATTATGTCAGGGATCCAATAACTCTGTCACATTTCGCCTTGCATTGGTACACGTTACTTGCATTGAATTTAGTCCGAGTTGCATGTGTGTTTCAAAGGGAAATGTTGCCCCCAAGAATGGAATGTCGTAGTTCCAAATTATCACTTACTTTTATTGCTGAAGCTGCCATTAGTTTCAATTAAAATTCACACCCAATTGTGCCTACAAAATATACATGCACAGGAAGTGACATTTTTGGTAGGGGAGGAGGAATGCAGATTTGGCGACACTAAAAAATTTTGCGAATTTGTGTCGCTTTTGCTGAATTGTTTCGGTGTTTAAAAAATCCCTCAAATAAAAATAATTGAAACATTTTGTTTCAATATTTTAGAAACAAACCATTTTGATTTTTTTTATTCAAAATGACTTTTTAAAAAAATCTTGTAACTTTATTTAAAATTTAAAAAAACATGAATGCCTCATATCTAAAGGAAACATTTTTGTTTTGGATCAAACAAAACATGTTTTGATCTAAAACAATATTTTTTCAACTACTTAATTTACCAAAAATGTTGAGAAACCTTGTTTTTGGTTTGACCTGAAACAATTTTTTTTTCAAAATTGCAAATGAATCAAAAAATCTATTATTCACTCAGCTTTACGTCCAAAGTAGCCAAAACAGGGTATTGAATCAATAACTTGCATTTTTAAAAGCCCCTAGAATATATATACATTATAGACATTAACTGGTCTCAACTCTCCTCCTTTCACATGAGTGATTTCTGTTTCCTTTCTTTGTTTTGTACAAAAGCAGACTTAATTTATTACTAGCTTCTGCATGAATCATTGCTGGGTATTGTACCGTGTGCCATGCATTCTGAAATATTATATTGGGCCCAGGAGCGGCACCAGCATTTCTGACGCCCTAGGCGGACGGCCATTTCGCCGCCCCCTGGGGCCCCGGTGGACCTACCACAGTAATGCTGGCGGACGGTCCGCTGCGGCAGGTCCACCGGAGCCTTTAGACCAGCAGACCGCCCGCCAAAATGACTGCGGCAGCTCCACCGGAGCCTTTCCGGCAGCGGACAGTCCACCGGCATAACTGCGGTAAGTCCACCGGACCCCCGTGCCGCCCCCCTCCGGCAAAATAGCGCCCCCCCAAAATTCTGGTGCCCTAGGCCATTGCCTAGGTCGCCTAAATGGTAGCACCGGCCCTGATTGGGCCTGTAGCAGAGTGGATCTCTGCTCCTGCCCTGAAGGGGTTAAAAACAGCCCAGGGAAGGGGCTGGGGCTGGAGAAAGCAGCCTTTAAACTGGGCTGGTGGCAGGAGTGGCTGCAGCTGGGGACCACGCCCCAAACTGAGTCACAGGGCCTGATAAGAAGGCCAGGGGAGCCAGAAGCAAAAAGAGTCTCTCTCTGAGAGAGAGACACACACACACACACACACACACACACACACACACACACACACACACACACACACACACACACACACACACACACACACACACACACACACACACACACACACACACACACACACACACACACACACACACACACACACACACACACACACACACACACACACACACACACACACACCACCTAAAGGAAGGCAGGGCTGGGGGAAAAAGCCTTCGGAGCTGGGAAGCCATAGGCCAGCAACTCCCCAGGCTGCAGGGCCTAATTCTAGGCCTCCAGGGTACTGGGCTTGCAGAGGGGCAGCCGGAGGGTGGGTAAAGGCAGCCAGGCCAAAACCCCTTTGCCTATGATGAGTGGCTGATACTGCAGTCTGCCCCAGGGTGTGGGGGCTAGACAATGACTGGGCAGTAGCCAATATTGAGGCAAAGTGGGGATAGTGAGGTGGGGGTTCCCCTGGGAGAGGGGAGACCCAGTTAAAGGGGCACTGAGGTCCAGGGAGGGGCCTGGGACCAGCGGAGGACAGGTGGACCACCAGCCTGCAGAGGGTGCTCTGGGCTGGAATTGACCTAATTCCCCAAAGCAACCAGCAGGAGGCACTGCGGGGGTGAGTCCACTCGTTTACAGGGCCCCTATAAAGCATCTGTACCTCTTATCAAAGCCATGCACAAGTCTAAGCAGCAAAGATAAAAGCACCATTTGCTAAAGGTGATACTTCCAAGCACATTGTTAGAGTATTTACAAATTCTTACTGTAATTCTTATTATGATTATTAAATATTTATATTACATTAGCTCTCAAAGGCTCCATTCCGAATCAGAGCCCCATTTTGCTAAGTGCTGTATAAAATCAGAGGTAAATATATTGTGTGTGCCAAAGAGTGTGCAGTTTGAAGACAAACCATGTATAAAGGGAGGAGGAGATGGAGGCAATGAAATATTTGCCACTTGTATTATAGGGGAAGTGAGACACACACACACTGTGTTTAGATTTCCTGGCATTTGCTATCCATACACAGTCACTACTCAATTTACTTTAGTTTTGTAATGACATAAATGTTGACTTCCCCCGACTGCCCCTCACCCACTGACCCAAGACCTCTTGGCCTAGCCACTGAAGTGACTTGTAAGCTCCATGGGTGAAGTCAGCCTGGAGGAGAGATGTGAAGGAGGAGAAGAGGTGGGTGACCGTTTGAAACCATCACAGTCCATCAGTGTGGTGATGTTGTTTATGAAGGTAATACTTGTGAGATTACTGTCGTCCTGGTTTGGAGGGTGGTTGGTTTGGCAAGATGGGCAATCTTGCTGCAAGCTTATGAATGCCATGTGTTTGGACACACCGGGCTGCCTGAAAACCAATTGTGGTTCACAATAGATTTCAAGGTTTCAAAATCAGTTTTTGTTCTGATGCAAAAAGTAAATGAAATCTCTTGAAATGTTTTCGCCCAAACAAACAAACCCATACAAGTACAAGGGAGACCAAAGGAGCTAATAGCCTGGTGCCTAAGGCACTTGCCTGGGGTCTGGGAGATCAGGTTCAAGTCTCTGCTTGAAATCAGGGTCTTGCATGCTCCAGGCAAGTGCTCTAACTAGCCATCAGGCTATTGGATCCCAGGTGAGCGTCCTGACCACTGGGCTGTAGAATCTCTGTCTCTCACCCCCAGTAAATATTTATACAATGTGGATCTGCTCCAGCTGGAGCAACTGAGAGACAGACTCTCTGTACCAGTGGTTCTGCAACCATTACAGAGAGGGAGAGAGCCCTGCATCCAACCCAAACCCACTGGGATGAGACTACAAGTGCTAGGTCTGGGTTGGGTGGAAAAACAACCAAACCTTCTTGGGCTTGGGTTAGGTCAGCTCTCCTACCTGGCCCACCAGCTGTTTTCATCCGGCCCTCAAACTCCCGCTGGGGAGCGGGGTCAGATGCCACTCCACACAGCTCCTGAAAGCAGTGATATGGCCCCCCTCTAGATCCTACACATAAGGGCAGCCCCAGGACTCCACTCTGCATGCTGCCCCCACCTCAAGCACTGACCCTGAAGCTTCCATTGGCTGGGAACCGCGGCCAATGGGAGCTGCAGGGGCAGTGCCTGCGGACGGGGCAGTGTGCAGAGCCGCCTGGCTGTACCTCTGCATAGGAGCCAGAGAGGGGATGTGCCGCTGGTCCAGGAGCCGCTTGAGGTATGCGCTGCCCAGGAGCCTGCACCCCTGAGCCGCCCTCGCGCGTCAACCTCCTGCCCCAGACCTGATCCCCCTCCTGCCTTCCAAATCCCTAGATCCCAGCCCCGAGCACCCTCCAACACCCCAAACTCCTCATCCCCAGCTGGAGCCCTGCCCCTTCCCCTCCCAAACCCCAACCTGGAGCCCCCTCCCACACCCAGAACTCCACATTTCTGGCCCCACCCCAGAACCCACACCCCCAACCAGAGCCCTCCCACACCCCAACCCCAATTTTATGAGCATTCATGGCCCATCATACAATTTCTATTCCCAGATGTGGCCCTTGGGCCAAAAAGTTTGCTGACCCCTGTTGTAGAAGTTTTTTTTTAATATACGTTTGGAAGGGATCAGTTTAGTCATTTTAAAAGTGAGGGCTAGACAATAAAAAATAGAGATTTACCATTTGGATGGATTTAGCTTTCCTGTAAGTTTTTTAAAACTCTTCACTTAAAAATGTATATGTTTTGTTAATTTGGCAGAACTAAATGTTCCCCTACTTCTCTGACCGGGGTTTTCCTCTAATAAAATGAGAGGATATTTTTTCTCTAAATGTTTGTTTAAACCTAACCCTCCTTTCAGAAAAAACTGCACACTGTGCCAACTTAGTGACCAGTGCTACAGTCCTCATGCACCCAAAACTCTTCCTTTGGCTTCAGTGGGAGTTGGACATACGCAAGGGCTGTCAGACTAGGCCCTGTCTGACTGTTTTCCAGTGTACGTAATCCACTAAGAAATAGGATTAGTCAGTCTAGCTGAGACCCATTTTCTGACTTCAGAGCCATCAAATAGCAATTATTTTCATGTAGATCAGCCTTTAGCCCACACTTGTATTAGGCATGATTAACTGGGTACAAAGGACTTAGATTGTTAACTACCACTGTACTTTTTATTTATTATGGAAAAGAAAAAAGAAGCAAACTATAGAACTTTCTAGATCAATCAGTATAAAAATCTCAAGATACACTAAATGCCTGGATTTGCATGTGCACCCAAGCTATTTTTTCCTAACCTTTGATTTTGTCTTCCATGTGTGCCACATGTTCTCAAAAAACTAGGATGATAAGAGTGGTTAATACTTACCTCTTATACAGAACTTTTCATTAGTAGATCTCGAAACATTTTGCAAAGGAGATCAGTATCACTATTCTAATGTTTATAGATGGGGAAACTGAGGCATTGGGAGGGAGGGGAAGTGACTTCCCCAAGGTCACCAAACAGGCCATGAATAAGAATTAGAATGATAAGGATGAATGTCAAGGTGCCTTGGAGAAAGAACATGGGAAACCATTTTAATAAACTAGTGTTTCTAATCAGACTTTAAGAAAATAATTGTATTAAAATCATGGGATTGTGTACTGTGGTGTAACAACGTGATGTGCCAGTGTGAATGTGCATGAGCAATGCACTAATGCTCCCCTCTAGAAATAGTACTGGAGATATGAAAGACTCATTCCACAGTTATTTAAACACTGATGCTCTAAAAATTAACTCAGGGAGTTGGGGGGAGGAATCATTCCCAAGTTCTAGTTCCACAGTTGTACTAATATTCTTAACTATGCAGTAATTGAAATGGTCTGATATTAGAACAGATCTCTCCTCGAGGTGCTTTCTGTAGGAAAAGGCTTCATGTAAATTTCCTTTTCTTAAAAAAACAAAAATGGCTTTGCAGTTGCTACTCATTTCACAGTTTGTTTGGAAGGGAGCATAGACTTAGGCAGTCTGCCACTGCCAGTCTTTTGGACAGTGTCTTCTCTATGCTTCGTGGCATCTGCCTATCCTCGCTTTTCCCATCTCACAGTGATTTCACTGTACTCTTCCAAATGTACTTCAGCAGTTTCAGTCTCTAATTTTTCTTCTCCACTGAGGACTAATTCATTTAAGAAGTTCCCAACTCACTTGCAGGTCATTTTTCCCTTTAGCTTGGAACAGTTTCAATTTTTTCATCACCAAATCTAGCATGGAACATCAGCTCATTTCAGAAACTGCATCCATGACTGATTTAGTGCTGAAAAATTACTTCAAGCAAGAAGTACCTGAACACTCACTCATCAGAAATCAGCCAAAACACAAACCTGCTGTGCCCTTATTTAGTAAAAGAACTGGATGGGTCGATTCTTCTTATCCGAAAGGGACTAGTCTTTATATTTTCTCTTTGTGTGTTCTTCAAAGTTCTTACTTGAATAAATTAGGTCTGTCGATTAATTGCAGTTAATTCACACGATTAACTCAAAAGCATTAATTGCAGTTTTAATTACATTGTTAAACAATAGAATACCAATTGAAATGTATTAAATATTTTGGATGTTTTTCTACATTTTCATAGATATTGTATTCTGTGTTCTAATTGAAATCAAAGTGTATATTATTTTGGATTCCAAATATTTGCACTGTAAAAATGATAAACAAAAAAAATAGTATTTCTCAATTCACCTCATACAAGTACTGAAGTGCCATCTCTTTGTTGAGAAAGTGCAACTTACAAATGTAGATTTTATTGCTACATAACTGTACTCAAAAACAAAACAATATAAAACTTCAAAGCCTACAAGTCCACTCAGTCCTACTTCTTGTTCAGCCAATCGCTAAGACAAACAAGCTTGTTTACATTTACAGGAGATAATGCTGCCCGCTTCTTATTTACAATGTCAACAGAAATTGAGAACAGGTATTTGCATGGCACTTTTGCAGCGAGCATTGCAAGGTATTTACGTGCCAGATATGCTAAACAGTCATATGCCCCTTCAAGCTTTGGCTATCATTCCAGAGGACATGCTTCCATGCTGATGACACTCGTTAAAAAAAGGTGTTAATTAAATTTGTGACTGAACTCCTTGAGGGATAATTGTATGTCTCTTGCTCTGTTTTACCCACATTCTGCCATATATTTCATGTTATAGCAGTCTCAAATGATGACCCAGCACATGTTGTTATTTTAAGAACACTTTCACTGCAGATTTTACAAAATGCAAAGAAGGTACCAATGTGAGATTTCTAAAGGTAGCTATAGCACTCGACCCAAGGTTTAAGAATCTGAAGTGCCTTCCAAAATCTGAGAGGAACAAGGTGTGGAGCATGCATTCAGAAGTCTTAAAAGAGCAACACTCCAATGCGGAAACAACAGAACTGAAATCTCAAAAATGAAAATCAACCTTATGCTGGTGGCATCTGACTCAAATAATGAAAATGAACATGTGTTGGTACACACTGCTTTGGGTTCTTATTGAGCAGAACCAGGCCTCAGCATGGACACGTCCCCTGGAATGGTGGTTGAAGCATGAAGGGACATATGAATGTTTAGTGCATCTGGTACATAAATATCTTGCAATTCTCGCTACAACAGTGACATGTGAATACCTTTTCTCACTCCAGGTGACATTGTAAACAAGAACCGGGCAGTATTATCTCCTGCAAATGTAAAAAAACTTGTTTGTCTGAGCAATTGGCTTAACAAGAAGTAGGACTGAGTGGACTTGCAGGCTCTAAAATTTTTTATTGTTTTATTTTTGAATGCATTTTTTGTACATAATTCTACATTTGTAAGTTCAACTTTCATGACAAAGAGATTGCATTACAGTACTTGTATTAGGTCAGAGATGGGCAAACTACGGTCCGCAGGACCGTCCTGCCTGGCCCTCAAGCTCCCAGCCGGGGAGGCTAGCCCCCAGACCCTCCCCTGCTGTCCTCTCTCTCCTGCAGCCATGCCGCCGCACGGGCAGCACTCTGGGCAGCAGGGTTGCGCACTCCTGCCGAGCAGCATGGCAGCGTGTCTGGCTCCAGCCAGACAGCATTGCTGCCAGAAATGCTGCTCTGAATGGCATTGTAAGGGGGCCAAGGGGTTGGATAAGGGCTGAGGGTCTCGGGGGGCAGTCAGGGGACAGGGCCCAGGGGGCGGTTGGATGGGGCGGAGGTTCTGGGGGCAGTTGGGGACAGGAGATGGGGGGGCTGGATAAGTGTGGGAGTCCCAGGGGGCCTGTCAGGGGGTGGGGGGGGGTGGATAGGGATCAGGGATGGGGAACAGGGGGGTTGGATAGGAGTGGGGTCCGGGGGGGCCTGTCAAGGGGTGGGGGTATGGATAAGGGTCAGAGCAGTCAGGGGACTGGCAACAGGGGGGTTGGATGGGTCAGGAGTTCTGAGGGAGGCAGTCGGGGGGGCAGGAAGTGGGAAGGGATGGATAAGAGGTGGGGGGCCAAGCTGTTTGGGGGAGGCACATCCTTCCCTACCCGGCCCTCCATGCAGTTTTGCAACCCCAATGTAGCCCTCAGGCCAAAAAGTTTGCCCAAACCTGTATTAGGTGAATTGAAAAAAAAACTATTTGTATTGTTTTTTTACAGTACAAATACTTGTAATAAAAAAATATAAATATACTTGTAATTGAAATCAATATATTTGAAAATGTAGAAAACATCCAAAAATATTTAAGTAAATAGTGTTCTATTATTGTTTAATAGTGCAATTATTTTTTCAATTGCTTGACAGCCCTAGAATAAATACTTGATTTACATATATTATTTTAAGAAGAGGCACCAGTTATGGAGAAATTCTGGAAAATGGAGCTAGTGTTTTCCTACAAAGTGGTTTTGTTGTCGTTGTGGGACACTGCCAGCATCAGAAGAGTAGGTGCCTGATTGTAATGCTCAGTATTATTACATTTGTTTTACTGGAGGAGGATCCTTTGGCATGTCATTTCTCGCTCCTAAGAGAAGTGAAATGGCGGTCGCGGTTCTTCAGGGAATTACAAATGTCTAGGGCAGGGATGGGCAAACCCTGCTGTCCAGAGCGCTGCTGTCATAAACAGATTGTTAAGGGTTAATGTCTCTTGTACCTGTAAAGGGTTACAAGCAGGGAACTGGACACCTGACCAGAAGACCAATCAGAAGACAAGATACTTTTAAATTTGGGTGAAGGGAAGTTTTTGTGTGTGTTCTTTGTCCGTTGTGGGTTCTTCTCTCGGAGGGTCTGAGAGAGACCAGACATTACTACAGGCTCTCTAAGTTTCTCTTCTAATAGTAAGTAAAAACAGGCAGTTTAGGTTTTTTGATTGTTTTACTCTATTTGCAATTGTGGATCTGGCTGGTTAACTTTTATATGTGTAGTTGCTGGGAATATTATGATTTGTATTGGTACTGGGGAGAAAGTCTCTTCCTGGTGTCTGTAAGCTATAGGACCCTGTAATATTTACATCTTGAAGTTACAGAGATAATTCTTTACTTTTTCCTTTCTTTTTTTAAAAGATTTCTTTTTTTAGAGAACCTGATTGATTTTTCCCCTTGTTTCCCTTGTGTTATTCCAGGGAATTGGGATAACTCACCAGGATGGGTGGGGGGGAGACGGGAGGGGGAGAGATAGAATCTCTCTTTGTTTTCCTTGAATCTGTTTGCCTCTTTGTGGAAGGGAAGGGAGATGCTTCTCTGTATGGTGATTTAAGAGGTTGGATCAGTATCTCTCAGGATAGCCCAGGGAGGGAAATTCTGGGAGGGGGAAAGGTGGGGGGAATGGTTTATTTCTCCTTGTTCTAAGAACCCAAGGGATCTGGGTTCTTGGGGTCCCCAGGGAAGGTTGGGGAGGTCAGAGTGCCCCAAAACACTATATTTTTGGGTGGTGGCAGTGCTATCAGATCTAAGCTGGTAATTAAGCTTAGAGGATTCAGGTGCTAGTATCTCATTTTCTGAACTCTAAAGTTCAGATCTGAGAAAGAATGCTATGACAGCTGCCCATGTGGCGGCATGGCTGTGGGGAAGGGTGGATAGTGGGGAAAGGGGGCGGGGGCTTGCCTCCCAGGCCAGGAGCTCAAGGGCCGGACAGAACGGTCCCGTGGGCCGTAGTTTGCCCACCTCTGGTCTAGGGAAACTGAACTGATATTAACTGTGAACAATGGTTTTCAGAAGAGATTATTAAAATAACCTCGTATTCTAATTGTGGTCAAGCTACTATTGTAACCTGTCCTAGTTCTTAAGCATCCTGGAGCATGTTCTGATATGGTAGGACATAGTCGTATATTAATAAGTTTCTTTAGTTGGTTGCCCATATTACCAGCAGTTACCACACTGGTATAAATGTGCAGTTGGAGGAGGTTTCAGCAGTATCTGAGCTAGTATACTGTGCTAAATGATGGCTTTTTAATGGTGACCACTGAAATACACTGAGTCCTGCCAAAGGAATGTGAGAAACTCCCTGAAAAATGAATTATGAAGTAATGTTGCACTATCTATTTAAAAACTGTACAATGAACAAGAACTTAGCCCTCAGATTTTAGTGATAGGTCCTACATAGCAGGTAAATAAGGTTATAGAGAAGCATGGATCAAGTGACCAGGAACTGTTTGAATTCAGCATAGAGTATATGGAAATTAAGTTTTCAACAAAACGAACTTGGAGAATAAAAAATCGTGATGCCCATGTAGTGATGGGAAGTATTAACGTCTGTGAGTGTGAAAAGGAGCTGGAGGGGCCAGGACAATCCAAAGCGCAACCATGCAGTAGATTACAATTTGGCTGCAGATGAATACAAGGATCAGGGAGGTGAATATCAGGAAACATTTTCAAACAATGAGAACTATTGGGCTTCAGTATGGAGAAGTGGCAAAACTCCATGGCTTGAATCATTTACAATTAGACTAGATAAAGCAATTGAGAATAGACTTTAGAGAGGGATCCTGAATTAAGGGAATGAAGATATGATGCACAACACACTTTTCCATCTAATGAGAATAGTACTGGTGCTTTCTATTAAGAATACTACTTTATTCCTCCTAAGGATACGTTTTGCAGATTTTGAAACTTAATTTTGTTTGTTGCCTTGCCTTATTCGACTCTCACGGATCCTTCGCTTGTGTGAGGTGGATTAGAACAATTGGTACCTGTCCGTTTCTGGGACAAACACATCCTAAACAGCAGCTTAGTTTTTGTGCTTTCAGATTTATTACAAGGAATCCTTTGCTAATTCTTTTTCTGTCTCCCTCTAGAGGGCAGCTGCTTCCCTCATAAACAGTTGTTTCAATCCTGGCCAGTGTTTTCTGTTTGCAATTTTACACTTCATGACATTATAGAATTTGTGGGATTTCAGCTTTCACCACCAGATGCAGAGGGCTGGAGCAATATTGATTCATAACATATTAGCTTCTCCAGCTTTCTGGATTATATCAGCTAAGTGTCAGATGGAAATATTCATTCCACAGTGACAGAGCTGTAGCCAGAAATCAAAAGTTTTAAACTCTTAATAGAATGTGCATTGGCATCTGTATTGATGTAAACAATAGGTCTCAACGTGGTGTCCAGTTTCACCAGGTGTGACAATATCGCACAATATCTTAGCTGCTATTATCAAATAGGTCAAACTAAATGATCACAATGGTCCCTTCTAGCCTTGGAATCTATGAATATTAACACGTGACTTGCGTAGAAGATATATATTAAGAAGGACGAAAAGTCAGGTTTCCAGTTTTCTTGAGATTCCATGCCTACAGTATCTAATAGTTGTTATAGCCTGGGATTTTCATTGACTTCTCAGACATTGGTTAGTGGGAGGCATGTTATAACATCTTAATATACAACACTACTCATTTTTGAAAAGGCAATGGGAGACCATGACTAAAGCTCCAACTGTGCAAAGTGATATGTGCAGGTGCAAGGGTCTGTCTATGCTCTTCCCATTACAGATTCAGCAGGTTTATATTGTATCTACATCTATATATAGATGCTTGTTTTATTGTTGAAGTATATTACCAAAGCTAATCTTTTTCAAGTTCTTGTGCTACTTTGCTGCATAAAGAGATTTATAGGTGAAAAGTGTGATAAAGAACTAAGTAGTGGCATGATTTTTATTGTTGTTGTTGTATCTCCAGTTCATTGCTGCACTCCAAAACTCCATGATTGATAGTACTTTGTTATTGTATCAACCTGATTGAAATAAATCTCTTTAAAAATCATCTCATATGGTGTGACACTACACCCTGTGTTCTTCATAGAGATAGTGTTATGATATGAATATGGCATAACTAAGATGTGTTTTATGCAAGATGGGTCATGAGGTATCATTGGAAAGGTTATGATTTACTGAATATGATTATCCTATTTGTATGCATGTATTATTTCTGTATCTGAAGTTAGGAATATGGATTATGTCAGGTTTTTACAAACTTCGGGTCGCAACCCAGTACTGGGTTGTGGCATGTCAGGCACTGGGTCGCTCTGGTCAGCACCACCAACTGGGACGTTAAAAGTCCTGTCAGGGGTGCTGCCCAGCTAAGGCAGGCTAGTACCTATCTGTTTCGACGCTGCGCTGTACTCCAGAAGCAGCCAGCAATGGGTCCAGCTTCTAGGCAGGGGGGCAATGGGGCTCCGTGTGCTGCCCCCGCCCCGAGCACTGGCTCTGCACTCCCATTGGCTGGGAACTGAGGGGGGGTACTTGCGGGCAAGAATCACACAAAGCCATTTGTGCACTTCTGCCTAGAAGCCAGACCTGCTGCTGGCGGCCGCTTCTGGAGTGCAGAGCAGTCCGTGGTGCCAGGACAGGCAAGAAGTCTGCCTCTGCACTCCGCTGTTCCGCTGACCAGGAAGTAAGTCTGCCTCCCAACCCCGTGCCCCAATTCCCTGCCCCAGCCCTGAGCCCCTGCGAACTTGGAACCCCTTCCGACATCCCAAATCCCTCATCCCCAGCCCCAACCCAGATCCCTGATCCCCTTGCACCCCAACCCCCTCCCTCAGCCCTAAGCCCCCACCTCAAACCCACAGTCCATGCTGCACCCCAAACCCCTCATCCCTGACCCCAACCCAGGGCCCTGACCCCCTCCCACACCCCAACCCCCTGCCCTAGCCTAGAGCCCCCTCCCACACTCTGAACTCCTCATTGCTGGCCCCACCCTGCAGCCCTCAACCCTGCACCCCAACCCTCTGCCTCAGCCCAGAGCCCCTTCCAAATCCATCATCTCCAGCTCTGTTGGATCGTGGGCATCAACAGTTTTCTTCAACTGAGTCCCCAGAAAAAAAACATTTGAAAACCACTGGATTCAGTAACAATTACAGATGGGTTTACACCTGGGGAACGTTCATCAGACAGCATGCAATCAGTGTGGATGGGCCATTAGAGAGAATAGGATTTAGAAGATGTTAATCTCCCACCTTCCTGGGAAGTCTTACTGAGGATTTATGGCTGCTTTGACACTGCAGGGTCATCTGATCATGTCACCTGTACTGGACTCCATCTTGGACTACTAGTATTTTTCCACTAATACAGGGTGGGGATCAAACTGAGAAACAAAGGATTCCTGCCATATGTAAATCCTATTTAAGGCAGGGAAGTGAGTTAATCAGGATTCATTCTTCACTGAATCCCCACCCGAGATGACTGCTGGAAACATTTAAGAAATAAAGAGAAAGGAAGGGAGAAGGACTGAATCCAGGCTGGAAAAGGTGTCTGGCCTGTGAAAGAAATGCATAAAACAACATTTAGGGTGAGAAATACTACTTGCAACTGGTCTATTTAATGTATTATGCTTAGTTTGCATGTTTGTTTTATTTGCTCAGTAATCTGCTTTGATTTGTTTGTTATCCGATCGAAGGGTAGCGATCGATCTATCAGGGATCGATTTATCACATGTAGTGTAGACGTGATAAATCAATCCCTGATCGCTCTCCCATTGGCTGCTGAACTCCAGCTCAGCAAGAGGCGGAAGCAAAGTCAATGGGGGAACGGCGGCCATCGATCCCGCACGGCGAGGTTGTGAAGTAAGTGATTCTAAGTCGATCTAAGATACATCAACTTCAGCTACGCTATTCTCGTAGCTGAAGTGGCGTATCTTAGATCAATTCCCCCCACTCCCCGATTAGACCAGGACTTAATCTATCTTTTGTAGCTAATAAGCTTGTTTTGTTTTCTCTAAACCCAGTTTATAGAATCCATAACTGAGGGGCAAAAAGCTGTGCATATCTTCTTCCACATTGAGGGAGGGAGCAAATTTCATGAGCTTTCGCTGTATAGTTTTCTGTGTAGAGCAAGACAATACAATTTTGGGTTTACTCTCCAGAAGGGGAGTGCACTTGAATACTAGGCAAATCCCTAGCTGAGGGTTTCTCTACACTGGCAATCTGAAACCACCTCCATGAGGGGCATAACTAACAGCACTGTCTATATGGGCACATTACAGCGCTGAAACTTGGAGTGCCGAGGGGTGTTTTTTCACACCCCTGGGTGAGAAAGTTTCAGTGCTGTAAAGTGCCAGTGTAGACAAGCCCCAAGTCTTCCCAAGCAGAGCTGATCCATCTTTGTCTGTCTGTCTGTCTGTAGTTGGGTGTGTCCCTATTTGTGTGTGCACTGGAGGAGGCTGCTTGAGAGCCTGGCTCAACAGGACAGTGTAAGGGAGCCCAGGTTGATGGAATAGGCAGGCTCAGTGGTACCCCAGTACATGAGATGTCACCCCAGGAGTGGGGGATGGGAGGATAACCCGTCACACATGGTCTATCTGTGCTGGCTTTAATTGTTCATGATCCAGAAGTTTGCAAGGTTCTCCACAATGGAAGTTTCAGAGAGTATGGCATCTAAAACATTAACATCATCCTCATTGGTGATACAGTGAGTCCATTTTAGCGCTGACTTATCAGTTCTGTTGACTGAAAAAAGCTTCTTTGTAGCAGTGGGGAAGTCTCTTGAATAATGCAGTTTTCCTAAAGTTTGTTCTATTGGCAAAAGACTGTCTTATCACGGGGTCATAAAAAATGTCTGTGTTCTTAATAAAAGTAGGATATGTGCATAAGGGTGATAGAAATGCTATAAACAGAAGACTGATTTAGAGAGAGAGCTAGGTATCCAAAAAAGCCTGTGACTCATTATTAGACTAAATTATACTTGCAGATAGGGTGACCAGACAGCAAGTGTGAAAAATCGGGATGAGGGGGAAAGAATAGGAGCCTATATAAGAAAAAGTCCCAAAAATCGGGACTGTCCCTATAAAATCGGGACATCTGGTCACCCTACTTGCAGATAAAGATTGCTGAATGCCTTCGTACAGCAAAACTTTCAACAAGAAATGGAGTTATAATTAAAAGAATCAAACTGCTTCTTTCTGTCTATGATCTATTCATTAGGTGAGCAGTACCTACCTAGCGAAGGACTAAATTTTCTGGGTTCTGGGGAGAAGTTGAGAATCCTTATTTTGCATTATTTTGTGAAACGAAGAATTAAATCCACACTTTTCTGTCTCTAGAGAATATTTTAGCACTGACTTTTTTTTTTCAAATGAATGCAATTTACTGGAATTATATAGGTCTAGTTTTATTTTACTTCAGACTTCTGCCCTTGGTCTTTATGGTTCCAACCTCCTCTTTTGTTTATAGTCCATTTAATCCAGAAACACAACACAAAAAGCGAGTGAAACAATATAAATTTTAAAATTGTTTGACTTAGTGCCAGATTGTCCATGGCCTAAAGCTTGTTGCTTTAGTACACTTTACTACGGATCATTATATTGTATGTTGCAGTTATTATATGAACTGCTATTTGTCTCAGTGCTAAAATAGCGTAAAATAACCACTAGATGCTACAGTACGCTTTGGCCAACTACATGTATTTTACACTAGAGGCTACTTGCAATGATTTAAAGGGAGTAATAGCTGAAGATATCAACCGATCTTTTCTTGCACTGGGGATGGACCCCTCCCGCATTAAATGAAAAGGCAACACCTATAGTATAACAGAAGATAGCTCTCTTCTGAGAGTGAAAAGGCTCTTGTATTCACTCTGCTAGCCTTTAATAGAGTACTCTCCAGCCCCCTGAGATAGTGTATTCTGTGCTGAACTGTGGCCTGCTGAATATTGAAACCCTTTCAAAAAGAAAAATGAGGCAAAATTATACATCACAAAGTTCACAAAAAATCCCTCACAAAGCTACCAGGACTCTCCATCCTCCTTCTCCCCCACAATGTAGTTCTAACCTCCTTCAGGACCTCTGAACAGATACCTGACAAATGGAATTTCAGCTTTAAATAACAAATTAAACCCAAAGCATCCAGTTAACAATTCCAAATTCATGCCTAGACTGAAGCTTAAGTGTTTAAGAAATGTCGTGGTTGTTGCATGTCATACTGTACTTTACTTTTTGCCAGATGTTCTCTAGAAAGTAAAACAGATTACTTTTAAATGGAGCCACCTGTATCAAAGTAATTAATGACTGCAAGAGGGCTGACACTCATCAAGAAGGTTAAACCAATCAAAAGACAATGGCAAATAACTAATTGTATATCTTTAGTACCAGATTGGTCAAAGCCTAGCTGGACAGGTCTGTCATTAGTACAGTTATTTTAAGATAGACTATGCAGCAACTCAACAACCTCTGTAGTTTGGAAATAGAGATGAATCCAAATCACACAGTTTTAAAGCTAACTTTCCCATAGTTTGAAGTGATCAGATCCTGCTATCTTAGAACGAGCTAACTGGAAATTGATTTAACCTAGTTTAAGAGAATAATGTCACTGATTACAGGGTGGCCTAATTTTAATTCAGGTGGTTAAGAATCTGGATTCCCTTGAACACAGGGATGGGTTGAAAACTCATAGATGTAGTTGGCATTTTATTATCTGCATACCACTTACAGACTGCCTGCAAGTTGCGGCATGGTAAGCACCATTTTCTGTCCACATTTGTCACTTTACATTGATTGTGGTGCTTTGACTTTTAAGGATAGGAAGATGGTGATTAATGAAAGGACCTAGCTTGGTGTATGCTGTCATGTGGAGGCTTTACGTGAGCAAGAATATTTTGCTCTGGTAAAAGATAATTTGACTATACAAGCTGCCTTCTCCTTGTTTCCTTTTGCTTGTCACAAGCATACAGCTAGATTCTGATACCTTTAACAATGCTGAGTATCACCATTGTCTGTGAGTGGTCACACTGAAGTCAAAAAGATTACTTGTGGATTCGAGTGGTATTCAACATGAGTATGGAGATCTAGTCCCCAGCATTCACTTTCAGTAAGATATAGACATAATACTTGTGGCATCGGATTTAAAAATAAAATCTCAACCAAACAAACAAACAAACAATAAAAATATCTGAATAAAAGGTGTTTTCTAAAATACATTTTTTTCTTCCTGTGGGAGGAGGGGTTGTAAAAGGAGTTTTGAGAGGCAGCCAGTCATGCAGGGGAAAGGCTACTCTGTCCATTGTTTTCCTAGATCAAGATGAAAATCTCTATATCATGTAAAATGTTATCAAGGGGAAAATGCACTTAAAGTTTAAACCTTTTAATCATTTTTATCAGGGCAGGCACTGCACCTTTTGAGACCAATGTGGGGGTTATTTGGACTCTTCTTGCTGTTTCTCTGATGATTGCTCGTGTCTGCCTGCATTAGATATCAACCCCCCCCCCACCCCCCGCCGCAGCGATAGTAGATACATAAGTATGTTCAATGCAAACTCGTCTAGAATTTTTACATAAGATTTTGAGGGCTGGGCTTCTGGCATTGGTGGGATCCTTTGGGGCTGAGCTCTGAGGATATCAGTAGTCAGTGCACCTTCTGCCTCTCATAGAATATCAGGGTTGGAAGGGACCTCAGGAGGTCATCTAGTCCAATCCCCTGCTCAAAGCAGGACCAATCTCCAGACAGATTTTTGCCCCAGATTCCTAAATGGCCCCCTCAAGGATTGAACTCACAACTCTGGGTTTCACAGGTCAGTGCTCAAACCACTGAGCTAAGAAAAGGAAAAAAGGGGAAAGGTCTCCTAGACCTCATTGTACTCAATCTGCTTCCATTGCAGCTGTTCTTCTAACCTGTGGTACCTTGCTCCTTCCCTGCTCTTTTCCTTCCTGAACCAGGATGTTAAAATGACTTTTCTGGTGAAACATATCCTCATCCCAGAGTCACTAATGCCTTCTCTCCTAATTCTGATGTACGTGGGGAATATTAACACCTATCTTGCACTCATTGCTAGCTGCCCTACTAGGACACTGAATCCTGCTTTCATTTGCCCCGAATGCATCTGATCCACTGTGACAGTGGACAAGACAAATGAGATAAATTGGTATCTAGTATTAATATGTCTATAATGCTAATTCACTTCATTTGTCATCTGCACTTAAAAGTACTTGTGGATCAAAGAGACAATGTTTGGTTGGACTGGGACTGGATCTGAACTAGGCTTAGTGTAGGCCACAAGTATAAAACCATATACTGTTTAAAGTTCAGGTTAGGATTCAAGTACACTTCAATCTCAAGAATTTTTCTCATGAGGTTTCAGCCCAAATACCAGAAATCTTATAAGATCAGTTTTCATCCTGAGACTTTGGGTATATCAAAAGTGAAACCAATGTCCCTTCTGGTTTTAGATACAACCTGGAACCCAAATTACGAGACAGGTAAATTTGAGGAGTCTAAACTGAAATTTTGAGAAATTCCAAGGTGTTGTCCAAGGTGTTTCTGGTTTTGATGCATCTTCACCGGAAAGCTAATGTTGTATAGGGCAGGACTCAGAAGCTGCAACAATGATTTCAAATGCAAATAACTTTATCATGCAAATCACATGGTTCAATTTTGCATTTATAGGGGGGCTTTCATCCCTTTTTGTAGCATCCCTTTTAGTAAGTACTCTCACCATAACCAAACCTGAAGCTACCAACTGTTACTGTGACAGTTGTGGGGTCAATTAGTATACAGTGCTTTGAAGAACAAAATACTACAGTCCTGTAAAGAACAGTTAAATATGACTGTAGCAATTATTGCTCATAATTGAATCTTCTTAAATAATTGAATTTCTCCTTAAATGAGCTGGTACAGGACCAATGCACTTTCTGTAACTCATAACAAATCACATTTTAATCAGAAGTGAGAATTAAGGGACTGCCACAGACTTTTCTGGGTTTTGTGTTTCTTTCTCTCACCCTTTTGTATAATTCTACTAATGACCCCTTTTCACACTGTGGATTAGGAGCTTTTTTTAATGCTTCTTGCTCTCACATTTCAAACATGATTTGTTTGGCCAGTGTGGACCAGATGCAACCACTTAAAACCAACAATGTCTGGGCAAATGATTGTGTTTAAATGGTGATAGCCACCCACGTTTTAAAACTAATTCCTATTTGATGGTACCTGAAGTCTGATTCTTAAAGGTGACTGGCAAACTATTATTAATTTATTATTGTTTTGTTTTTTTAAGTGGGGGAGGGATTCTGCTTGGTTTTCTCTTCAGAATTACCAGGTATGTCAGATCAAGTTTTGCTAAGGAGGGATGGAAGAGGGTAGATCTCAGAAGATATTAGCTCTTGCATCTTAATGGAAGGAAGGAGTTTGAATGTTTAACTAAGATTTCCTTTCTCCAGAATCTAGGCCTTGATGTTAAATAGATGTTTTAAAAACAAACAAAAAACCCAAAGTTTTAATTAGTCTAATTTATTAGTTTAATTTATTTTTTCCTTCCCATCTCTGATCTGTTGTTCATATTTCACTCTTTTGGTCCTTATGATGCCATTTCACTAATTCTCCAATCATGTTAGCATTTGGCAGGCCAGACAGGCCCTGAATTTCTAACAGAAATGCTGAGGGAGAGGGGAGGAAAGTCATCTTAAAAAAAACAAAAACAAAAAAACTCCACCCACCTACACACACTTTTCAAGCTGCCTTTATTCACTGCAAAATAGTTATAAAGGGCATAGACCCAATTTTACTGCACTTGCCCCTCCCTTTTACATCATCTTTAACATTAAGTCTAGGAACGCTGTTCTTATCATCATTTGTACTTTTCTCCAGGGCCATGATCCATTATAATGATTGTTTAATTTAATTTAAAAATTGTATTGTTCAAATAGCTGTGTGCAGCACCTGCATTGCTGAAGCTAGCACCCTCTCTCATGGCGTACTTCCACCTGTTTGAGGATGATCTACTTTGTCTTAGATCAGCAGTTGTTCTGGATTGGTTGTCAGAACTCGAAGTTTGATTTTGGAGCAAAATTGGAAAGATATGTATTTGAATTCGTCTACTGACTGATGCTTTTACAAACTGTGGATTTGCTGAGCTTTGGTATGGAGCTATTTAAGGCATCTTGAGGTGGTTTTTATAACCACATGCAGTACAGAAAGCTTCCAAATGGCCTGATCCGAGTGTGCCTCGTTCCTATGCCTAGTTTTAAGCTTGCCTCCCTATTGAAGGGCCAACCCAGTGATGGGAATCCCAGTTTACAACCAAGACTGTAAGCTCTTTGGGACAAAGATTGTTTTTTTATTAAATACATGCACAGCACCTAGCACTGGGGCCTCTGATGGGTGCCTGAGGGTGCTACCACAGTACCAACAAATAACAATATGGCCACACGTTACAAGGCTGTTTTGTGCTATCCATCCTGGTGTAACGTCCACAGAGGTTACACAGTGCAATCCTGATACATTTCCTTATTCCCTTGGCAGAGGCATTTGGGTGTTTTCCCTGCCCTAGTGAGCACACACATTTACCCCTTGCAGACTCTAGCCCTTTCTATACTCTCTTATCTCCTCAGGATTTTTGGCTGCTGAAGAATGCAGCGCAGCTGTGGGGGTGTCTGGTCTCTCCGCTGCGCAAGGGCAGGGGAAGGTGCTTCTGTGGGAGAATGAGCTGACATTACCTCATCCCAACTTGCATCATGCTGATGTAGCAGCTTGTCAAGAAGGCACATGCAGAGGGAAACACCATTTTGGGACTGTCAACAGTAGCTCTGCCAACCTTTAAGTGGGCTTCCCTCACTTTTGCTCTATAGGGAGCTATGTGTGAGCCCGTTGCTCCTACTCAAGGCCGGCTTTATGACCCGCAGGGCCCCATTAGAATACTCGGCAGCGGGGCGTCTGTGCCGGGTTTTCTGTGGCACTGAAGGACCCCTGCCACTGGAATGCCGCCGAAGACCCCCAAAGCTGGGCCTCCTTAGGCACAGGCACGGGGCCTTCTTCGGCGCGGGGCCCAATTCCAGGGAATCGGGTGAATCGGCTTAAAGCCGGCCCTGCTCCTACTTGACCTATTTTGTTGAGGATTACTTTCTTTTGGAAGATAAAAGGTCTAATTCCCCTCTCTCTTATGTAGGCTTTACATGTGCAATTTCATTTCCTGCAGTGGTACTCCTCCTGGATTGCAAAGGAGAAGAGAATCAGGCTGAAAATATACAGCCTGCTCTTCTCAGAGTTGCACAACTTTATGGGTGCTCCAGAGTCTTTCTGGGGTATCAGTGAGCTATTTTGGTAAAAGTCTTATACACCATGCCCCATTTATTTACCAACTCAGATGCTCCCAGTAATGAAATACAACACATTTTCAATTAAATAAGCATCTTCTAAAATGGGCACCCACACTATAGGACAGTTCAGAAGAGGAAGAAAAAAATAGATAATCCAAATAGAAGGTCGGGATGAACTCATGGAGGCAGAAAGTATTTACACAAACTGGAATTCAACCAGGTCACCCTATCTCTTACAATGTATGCCAGCAGAACTTTAATGACCACATGTAGTTGGTCAGAACCCCAATTTGATGTCTCCTCTGCATGATGGTGTCTCAAGCAACATGATCGTCCACCAATATCACGAGCTGGAGCATCAGCTCAGTGCTGATATAAGAAAATAAAAGTCCCATCTACAACATTTCCAGCATGTGGGTGGTTTTTTTGCAGCAGTTAGTTTGCTGGATGTCTCCCAGACCCCAGTGCTGCTTGGCTGTGAGATCTAATACTATGGTGATAGGCTGGTGGAGTTTAAATGATAAATATTCTCAAGTGAATTTAAAGCAGCTTCTTGGGCCATTACCAAATGGTGCTATATTTATCATAATGCTGACACATCTTTAAATAGGCTGGTCTTTTTACAGGCTCTCTGTATAAAGGATTTGCCATGATTACTGTAATGAAATGCAGTATTTGCAAACCTGTTTCAAAAATAACAAAGCCCTCTTAAATAGTTCTTTGATCTTACAGAATTTCTTGTGCCAAGAAACTGTTGCAGAAGACATGTCCTTTTCTAGGATGGCCCTATTCTTTCTCTCCTGTAAACACTTCTTCTATTTTTGTTTCCTTGGGTTTATTCTTTGAGGGATTACTGACAATTCACCTCCCAGGCCATCCTTAGTGTCAAAATAACAATAAGAACTATGGTTTCACCTACTCATGTGGGATCCACTGCGGGATTATTCATGGTATGCCAGCTTGCAAAGTGGGTGGTTTAAAGCTATAACGTTTTCCCCTTCGCCTGCTCTTCTCACTTTTATTTGGCTCCTGTTAATTTATGATGATGATGGATGCATCCATAATCAGAAGAGTTCTGTATAACACCCTTGGCAACTCTTAGCACTGAAGCTGCATGCATGTACTAAAAGGGATGGGAATATGTCTCTCACTTTCCACACAAAAAAGAGGTGCTTTAACCTATCATTTTAATTGTGCTTTATTTTAACGAGGTGAATATTGCCAGGTGATCTCTGGATATAAACTTGCATTAGCAGCACAACATAACTGGACGTCAGATACCATCAAACAGAAACCATGACCACCAAAAAATGACCTTGAGTCTGACCCATCCGTGGCAAAACCCATTCAAGATGTATCAAACACAGCCTGTTACAGGGGTTATTTTAGCAAACCCATCCAATGAAAGGAGAAGAGACTATCCTGTGTGGGGCCCTGTCGTGCTTCCATTATGGTCTGTGAGGTTAGGTTAATGTTGTATAACAGTAATAAAAAGGCTAGTTGCGCTTCTAGAACACCTTCTCTCTCAGGACCTCACAGCACATTCGAGGCATTAGAGCTTCGAAGTAAGCTCTAAGTAGTAGTAACCCACGCACTGAAAGAGAAGTCTCAGAGGCATGGACAGGTTATGGCGCAGATGTCGGGAAACACAAGAGCTGTGTAGGGACAGGACGACTGCTGCCGTTAGCCTTCCCAAAGGAAGTGGGGAGCTGATGGGGCACAGAGGAGTGGGCACTGCATCCTCCAGTCCCCAAAGTGCTGGGAAGCATTTATTCTTCTTCTCCTTGTGGAAATATAGTCTAGTCTTGATCCCAGTGCTGACACTAAGACTTATATTATTCAATCTGATGCCCATTTTCTTCATCACTCACAAGTGACCAGGATGGAAATGAGCCTTTAATTTCACTTGCAACCTGCCAGTATCAACAGCATGATTCTCATTAGTTCCTCTTTATCTTTCTGTGAGCCTAGATGTTCTGTTTTGTTAACCACATTCAATTTAATTTTGCTACCAGCACAGGTCATGAGTGCTGCTCCATGCTTGCACAGTCTTGAGTCTAAACTTTCCCCTGGTTTTATACAAACACATGGTTTTGCTTAGTACTAGCTAAAGCAGGGGCGGGCAAACTTTTTGGCCAGAGGGCCGCATCAGCTTTTCTAAATTATATGGAGGCCCGGTTAGGGGAGAGGGTCGTGGGCCAGCCCCCACCTCCTATCTGCCCCCCCAGGACTCCTGCCCCATCCAACTCCCTCGTTCCCTGACAGCCCCCCAGGGACCCCTGTCCCATCCACACACCCGCGTTCCCTGTCTCCTGACCGGCCCTGGACCCCTGCCGCCCCATCCAACCCCTTCTCTCATTCCTGACAGCCACCCCGGGACCCCTGCCCGATCCAACCACCCCTTCTCCCTGTCCCCTGACTGCCTGCTGCTGCCCCATCCAACCCCCCCTCCTTCCTGACTGCCCTCCCAGGACCCCTGCCCCCATTCAATCCCCTGTTCCCCCCGACCACCCCTATCCACACCCCCGCCCCGACCACCACCCTGAACTCCCCTGCCCCCTTACCACGCTGCCTGGAGCACCGGTGGATGGCGGCGCTACAGCCGTACCACCCGGCTGCTGCCACCACCGCCACGCAGCACAGAGTCAGGCCGGGCTCTGCAGATGCGCTGCCCCAGGAGCTCACAGCCCCGCCGCCCAGAGCATTGCACCGGCAGCGGAGCGAGCGATCTGAGGCTGCGGAGGAGGGAGGACAGCAGGAGAGGGGCCGGGGCTAGCCTCCCAGGCCAGGAGGTCAGTGGCCGGGGGCCGTATGTGGCCCGTGGGACATAGTTTACCCACCTCTGAGCTAAAGAGCTAGAAGTTGTATGTCTCAAATATGTATCTGCAAAGGTAAGTAATCTCTGCTGTGAATTTTAACAATGATATCCCACGGTCATTGGTTTTCCTGTGTACAGATTTACCAGCTCCTGGTCTCCAACATTTACCGATGTTTTCTTTGTCTCTAATCAAGACATTGTCATATTTAATTAGGGAGTCTATTCTTTGACACTGAGATGTTGGATGCTCTTGTTTCCAGGCTGATAGAGGGCAAAACCCAAAGGGTACAATTCTGGGCCAGACCCGGGTCAGCCTCTGCATGAGTGCACAAGAGCAGAGAAAGACACACCTTTGCTTCCACTGGGGAGCTCAGTCTCTGCTGCCTTCTAGCACCCTTGTAGGTGCTGGGTAAGAACAAGACAATGATCCCACCACCCTGCACCAATGCGTGGAGCTGTTAGGATATGGAGCAGAGAACATGCTGCACCCTCTCCAACAGCAGTGAGCTATTGCTCTGGTGTGTGCTCCCTAAGGGCAATTCTGGCCAGCTCCAGTCACAAAGCAGCCATTTCACATGCCCATCTGGCACATGTGAGCATGGTCAGGGCAGAGTTATGCTTTGAAAGGAGCTTCAATTTGATATCTCATTCTGTGGCCACAGCATTATGTGTGCAAATGGAAACAGTGCAAACTGTATCATGTAGCTGTCTAGTCACTTGAATTGCAGGTGATCTGAAGGCCATTTCCAATAATCATCCCCCAAATGAGGGACCCAGTATCAATAATAGTGCAGGCTACTTAAAAAGGAAGGGGATCCTGAGAGAGTTGGTCCAATTATTTAATAACATTTCTAAAACGTCAGCTTGGCTGGAAGGAAGGTAAACCTGGGCCTAAATGGCTTACTGTGTCTTGAGCGATCCTTTTGAATCTTTTGTATTAAGTTTAATTTATTTTTATGTAACAGGCCCTTTTGGAAAAGCTTTACAGAATTTAACAAAAACTAACTCATTGGTTTTGGACCATCTTGTATTTTTTCCCCACTGTAATAATTTATGGAGTGGTTCCAAAAGCCTGTGGGAAGGATGATTGTAATCTCTGCTAACTCTTACAGGATTTTAGAGTGACTTCCATGGAACTATAGTGGCTTCATATCTATTATGCTATCAGACTTCTCTATAAGAAGATCTGCTGGTACAGTCAATATTAAAATAAGACTGACAAGAAGCTATCTATCTAAGGTATTTACATGATCCCCAATAACCTACTATGTGAACATCCTACAATCTTTTTTTATTCTCACAACACCCTTTGTATAGGGAAATTCTAGCATTCCCATTTTACAGATGGGGAACACAGAAGGTATGTCTACACTGCAATCAAAAGCCTGTGCCAGCTGACTTGGGTGAACGGGCAATTTAATTGTGGTGTAGATGTTCAGTTGCAGGCAGGAGCCTGTGCTCTAGGACCCTATGAGGTGGGAGGGTCACAGAGCACCGGCTGCAGCCCAAGCCAGATCACCTACACTGCAATTAAATACCCCCACTAGCATGTGACCTGCCAGCCCGAGTCAGCTGGCACAGGTCAGTCGTGGGTGTCTAATTGCAGTGTAGACATACCCAGAAAAACTTAGGGATTTGCCCAAGATCACATAAGAGTCTGTGATGGAGAAAAGACTTGAACACAGATCTTCCAAGGCCCCAGCTAGTGCCCTAATCACTGGTCCTTCCTTCCCCATCCTCTGGCTACGAAGTGGCAGGATATAGGTCATTTTTCCAAGCAGTTTCCCTTTTTGTACCTGAGGAGACAAAAGAAACAGCTGTTGGGCTTTGGGGGAGGGGTCCTAATGTGAAAAGTTTGGTCAGTAATTCCAAAGGATTGGTAAGGACTCTACCTTAAATCAAGTATAGTTTGTGAAGCTGGGCACTAGGAAGTGTTTAACCTTCATTTTTCTTATAACCATTTCTGACTTTTATCCCTCATTACTTGTATTCAGTTAAAATCTCTCTTTGTAGTTAAACTGATTTTATTCTTTAACTGAAACCAGTGTGTTTAAGTTAGATGGTCTGGGTAACACCATTTAAGATGGCAAGTTGTTGTATATTTTCTTAAAGGGACAATGGACAGACCTAATATCCCTGGACTGTCCAGGAGAGGGCTGGGCAGTATAAGACACACCTTTGATGGCGGGGAGATTGGGGACTTTGAATCTGTTGGGGTCACCTGGCAGAAGTAACCATGGCCGGTAAAAGACAGCATGTAAACCCAAGTGTGGCTGGCAGGCTGTAGTTACACACTGACACTCAGGGTGTGGCTTGCATGCCTGAAGGATGTCTGTGAGCAGCCCAGGTGGCAGCTACTGCAACAAGGCATTCACAGCAGGGGTGACTCAGACCCCCACTGGCCTAGATTGCATCTCATAATGTCACATTAACCTTCATATAATTAGATACAAAGCTGCATTTAAAATTATTTAGGTTGCAAATCAAGCATTCAAAAGTTAGGCATTGCCAGTATTTAGGTTACCCAGGCAACCTTAATTACTACTTACTTTTTCCATGAGACCCAGCCTCGTTCAGTGCACAGAATGGGAAATAGCAATTTTCAAATGTCTTTAACTCAGCTAAATCTGAATAGAATCTCATGGAACAAAGAAAAAGCATATCTTTAGCCCAAGGGCCTTCTCCCTGTCAGATTTCAAAGGCGTACTGCAAACAATGGATGTAGTGGAGCTTCTCAAAAAATGTCACAGGACTCTTAAAATGGATAGAGATTATTACCAGCTCCTTCTCTAGCAGGGGTCAGCAACCTTTCAGAAGTGCTGTGCCGAGTCTTCATTTATTCACTCTAATTTAAGGTTTCGCGTGCCAGTAATGCATTTTAACGTTTTTAGAAGGTCTCTTTCTATAAGTCTATGATGTATAACTCAACTATTGTTGTATGTAAAGTAAATAAGGTTTTTAAAATGTTTAAGAAAATTCATTTAAAATTAAAATTAAAATGCAGAGCCCCCCGGACCAGTGGCCAGGACCCGGCCACTGAAAATCAGCTTGTGTGCTGCCTTAGGTGCCATAGGTTGCCTATCCCTGCTCTATAGTTTTTTTTTTTTTAAAAGAGGGCAGTTAATACTTGGGAGACTAGGAATTGCTCAACTGCAGGCTGGCTAACTGCCTGGCTTATGTTGGCCACTACAGGCACTGGTGAAGAGCTGCACAAGAAAACCTATTAGCATTCCACAAGTTGTACTGGTCCTGCAATACCCAGGAGGGACTATGCTACATGTTCTTGAGCACCATCTAATATTAACTATTTACACGTATACAGACCTAGAGCACACTCAGAACATCCGCCAGCTGGAAACATTGGGACAAGTTTGAGTCTCAACCTGCAGTGAATACCAGTGGCCCAAACACCCTACTTGGAACCCTCGACCTGCCCTCTCAGTATGAACTGCCTAATCCTCATCCTCATTCCAGGGAGCAGGCAACATGCAGTGAACCATTGGCGCTGAGCCCAGAGTAGCTCTGCATGGACAAGGGGGACCAGCACCAGCCAAAAATCATTTAGGGAGTGGATAATCTGCCCTTGAGGGTGCAGCCTCTTTTTTTTTCTAACAGGAGGGGTATATGGCTAGGGTATAACTGAGAGGGGGTGTATCCTTTCTTCTTAGAGAAGGGAGGAGCCAGGAATGGGAATTCTGACCGTGCTCTTCCTAGAGGGGAGCTGGAAGAAGAATTAGTGGAGCTTTATGCTCTGTGGATCTGCCAAACAAAACAAAGTCCCTTATCTCTCAGCACCTTCTATTTCCATTTGATGACCAGATTCTGGCAAGCCTCTGCTTGGCTGTGCAAGCAGGGAAAGGCATAAGGAGCTTCCCCTTCCCTTGCTCCCCTGCAAAGGGGATGTTCAGGATCACATTGGGGATCGAGCTTCAGCTGGGGCCCTGCTTCCCAGGGCAGGTAGACAGATGTGCTAGCTCAGCTCGAGCTAGTGCACTAAAAAGAGCAGTGTGGGCAGGGGCTCAAGCGAGCTGCCTGAGTGCATACCCAGGTGTCGGGTGGGTTTGTACTTGGATGACTAGCCTGAGCTGCTGCCGTAGCCACAGTGCTATTTTTACCATACTAACTTTGCTTAAGCTAGCATCTTTGTCTACCTGTGTTAGGAAGCACGCTTCCCTCTGCTGTGCAGACATACTTTCAGAGCATAGCACCTGCTTCCCGCTGAGGCTTCTGCAGGCAATAAGTGCTCAGAAAGAGGAGGAAAGGAATGAGGGTAAGTCTGTGGTCCCTACCCCATCTGTTCCACACCAGCCAATGGAGCTGGGCTAGGGAAGGATACTGCACCCTCTTCTAGGGGGGTGCAGCAGGCACACTGGTGCATGCTTTTGGAGAGCCCCTGTGAGGAATTCTGACTGATTCAGCTAGATTTCTACACAAGTCCAAATGCCGGGGGGGGGGGGGGGGGGGCTCCAGCACTGCTAATGGTGCACAGGCCAGCAGCTAGGCCTTTGTGTGTAGGCAGGGTATCTGAGTGCCCACAAGTCTTGCTCTGAGGGATGGGAACTCTCGATATCTAACCAGCTCTACAGATAGCCTGCCCTAAAATCAATGTTCTCTTGAAAATGAAAACTCTACCATCTCTCACAAAACAAGTGATGTAACATGGTCCTAACTGCAGGTGTGCTGAGTGACCATCCACCACCATTCCTAGTGCCCTAGGCTGTTTGTGATCAAACAGCATACACGCACGGCATGAAACAGACAAGAATCTGGCTCTTTCCTGTCAGTCTTGATTGTGTTCTTGTAAGTTAATGATACATTTTAAGTTTTTTGTTTTTTTTTTAAACATACCTGGGAGGATCTGCCTCAGCTTAGTCTATTCTGGTGCACAGGGAGCTCTAGACAGAACGTACTATATTCAGAACTGAGGTTTCTATGCTTCTTGACTAGCCACATTTCTGTATAAATATACAGTGTAAAACAACCGTGATTGCAGTTTTAACAGAGTGCAACACTTGAAAATGACATTTATAAATAGCCCAACTGGAGCTTAAAGCATGAAAGAAACCCACAGAATGTCTACAAGACACAAACTATTGCATGAATTCAAGAGGGCTTTGCAGCTGGACTAATGACTTGCACTAGCTGGAGGAAATCTAGCAGCTAGTGCTGCTATGAATGAATCACTGTGTAAACGGAGCTTACAAACAATGTACACAAGCAGGGAGTCTGAAATAGGAAAGCAATTTAAAATAAAATCTTTTGGAAGCTTTGGGGCGTCATTCAGTTGAGATTTAACTTCAGATTTAAAACTACAATAATTTAGATTCTTAATACAATTTTCAGCATGAGGGCCTGATCCTGGCAGATGAACCTAATATGAGCTGTGAGTGTTCAGAACTTCTGGGGTTGGGCTCTAAATGGGCACTTTTCATAGGAAAACAGTGCTCTAAAATACTTGATTGGTTTATAGGCGCCACAGTATTTCAGCTCATCAGATGATAGAGAGAGAGACAGGCATCTGATTTCAACATATTGTAAATAGCTTTGGTTTCAAATTCCTTACATGAGCCCAAGGAAGAATGAAGAATAAAACATACTTGGCCTGAGTCTCAGTTGTACATCATTTTCTTTACAAATTGTTACTTAAAGTGAGTGCAAAGTGCACGTGCCAATTTATGGCACCTGTACATTGTCAGAGCAGTGCACAGGCACTGAGGGTATGTCCAGGGGCGGCTCTAGACATTTTGCCTCCCCAAGCATGGCGGCATGCTGCAGGGGGCGCTCTGCCAGTCGTCGGTCCCGCGGCTTCGGTGGACGTCCCGCAGGCGTGCCTGCGGAGGGTCCGCTGGTTCTGCGGCTTCGGTGGAGCCGCGGGACCAGCGGACCCTCCACAGGAAAGCTGCCGAAGGTTACCTGCCTGCCGCCCTCCCCGTGACCGGCAAAGTGCCTTCCGCGGCATGCCGCCCCAAGCACGTGCTTGGCGTGCTGCAGCCTGGAGCCGCCCCTGGGTACGTGTGCAGTAGTGGTTCTCAACCTGTGGCCCAATCAGCACACAGCTGCGACCCATGTGCCATTCTCAGGGCCATGCAAGTAGTCTATATATCGTGTGGATGCAACTCACATAACACACACAGAGCTGCATATGCGGCCCACAATGGTAAACAGGTTGAGAACCACTGGTACAGTCACTGCATAGTAAACCCAGGTTCAGCTAATCAGGCTCATTCACTCTCTGCAACTGTTCTAGCCACTAAGAGAATTCTGTAAACGTCCCAATATAAAACATCCTATTCTTTGGGGGTGAAAATGTAACAATTTCTATAATAAAGAAACAAAGCCTCACCATTCGAAACCCAGATACTATTTAGAGCTGTGCAGAACTCTCATAACAAAACTGGAAATCAACAGCATTTCTAACTTGCCTGGTTTAGGGGGTTCAACTTGACTATCTAAGCAGCCGAAGGTTCTCAAGAAATTTAGCTGAATCTTTTTGCTGAGAGATTCTGGCTTCCCTGGGATTGCAGCAAGAAGTGGGGGGATTGAGTGTTCCTGGCAAGTTTCACAATAGAGTTTAATTGCAAAACCAGCAATTTGTTGGTCTTCTAGAGAAACCCTGGCATTTGTCAGTTTGACAGATCCAATTAAACAAGCTGGCTTCAGGTTGAGTTTCTGCATTTGAATGAATCTGAAACTCTCAGCAAAAATAAATTTTTATGAAATCATGCAAACTCGGCCCCCTGGAAAGGTTCAGTGAAACTAGTGTGGGCAAGTACTATTCCAGAAGGAAAATCAAATAGACAGCCAAATCCAAGAAGCATGAATAAATAACAAGAGTTAGAAATGAGGCCCAAATGAGAACACAAGAGCCAAAGCCCTAAGCTTTGGGGAAGTTCGGGTCAATATTTCATGGCTCGCGACAGCCTATTATGCAATTTTTCAGCTACTCAGGAATAAGAAAGTTTGCAACAAACATTAAAATTCTTTCTCTTCCTTCCATTATCAGACAAAGTAGTAAAGCATCTATCCAGATGCATATCTGCCCCTCTCTACTCTCCCATTCATGCCATTTCAGAAAATGTCTGTAACCTTTCTTACATTGACATTGCCTGTTAACTCATCACAGTGCTGGAAGTACCAAAATGCAATTTCCCTTAGCAGGAATAAACGTATTTCTGTCTTCCCAGTTATAACAAATGGTGTGATGCTGTTTGTTATAGCTGGGAAGTTAGCAGAAATAAATATCATAGAGCACTTATAAACTTATTTGTTCTCTCAGATGAAAGATGCAATATAGCTAACATTAAAGTTATTAGGATGCTATTGTTCTTACACTAACAAAGCTGATGCTGGCTTATGTGGCCCTGTGCATGCTGTATTGTCATACAGTTCAGCCTGTTTGCTTCTTGTGTGTAGCAAGATATGCAAGAATAAGAAACCTGATATTTTGGGTTTCTATGTTTGATTGCCTCCCACTTGCAAGTACATCTGGCTGAATGCTGTCAATCAGTGTTTGCTTACATTGCTTGGATTTTGGATGGCTGTTGGCTTTAAACCAACCTTCTTCTTCTTCAACGTTTAGCCAGACAATCAGCTGTAGCAATCGTTCGCCATTTGGTCCATTCCTGCACAACCGCAAAGGCTTGATGGCCTGAGAGTCCAACATCAGAATGTTGTTTAAACCAATGGCCAAGATGTTTAAAAGTGACTGCCTCAACTTTTGGGTGCTCAACTGTGGTGTATTGAAATTATAAATTGGTACTTTAAATGGTCAGGGTGTTTTTCTTAATCCTGCTTGTAGGCTAGGGGACTCTGTAGGAAAGCACATAATCTAGACTGTCAGCTACTATGTTCAAATTAAAATCGGGTCCGTTGTGCCTCTATTTCAGGGAGCAGCCTGTTTTTATCTCTCTCTGGTTTTGGGATCTTGTGTGTTATCATTCTGATTTCTAAGTAATAAAGGAGTGTTATGTTATGTTATAACTTTCCAAAAAAAGTATTTATTATCTGGCTTCTTTGTTTGTGTGTCATGAAAGATGACACCAGCTTCAGAGGTCTAATTTTCAAATGGTAGGTGCTCCATGGTTCTAAAAAATCCATCCCCTTTGAGGGTGTGCTAAACTGGGTGCTCAAAAATGAGTGCCAATTAGTACTCATTTTTTTAAATCTTGATTGAAGTTCCAGCCCCTATTTTCCTATGTTTACAAATATATGGCTATTCACGCAAATGCTTTGGGCTTGACTGCGGCTATGGAGACCTCCATTCATGTGTGGATGAGAGTGTTTGCTATTAATTATCTGCCTGTTTTAAAGTTTCAGTGGGCTAATCAGGAAGCAGAAACAACAACATGACTTTTGTGACAAGTCTAAGCATAGCATCTGTACACAACTGATAGACTGAAATTTGCTTGCATAACCACTCTGTCAAACTCCAAACCACAGATATATTTTTAAAAATCAGTTGGTTACGATAATTCATGAACTGAGAAAAGGGGGTATATTTATTGAATTAATTCACTGTGCATAGTGTGCTCAGTTCTGCTTATAAGAGCAAAGCAGACGGGCAGAGCAACACACGTGTATAATGTGTATACTCGTCCATATATCACAATACATCAGGAAGAAGTAAATTTAATACTACTTGGCATGACATTGCTCTTTGACAGTACAGAGTTGACTGAGAACAAGACAGTTTTAAAATGTCAAAGTATTTTGGCTCAAAGTATGATCTACTCAGATAGAATTCCAGATCACTTTGCAGGGGAGAGGGGAAAGCTCATGCTGTTGTCCTTTCATGTAAATAAAGGGAAACTCAGCTTTCAATCAGAACAGAAGTTCAGTGAGTGCCACTCTTCTTACAATGTTTTCTGGCATCAGGTTGCAGATGTCTGCAGAATTTTGCCACTACCTGTCAGTGCTTACTCAGGCAAAGCCAGAATTACCTTTAATGGTGGCTTTTCCTGAGTAAGGGCTGCAGGATTTAGCCCTATGTAGGATTACAATTTAAGTCAGAATCTAGTCCTATATGTTTGCACTTTGGCACTGTGTGTGGGAGGTTTCAATACATATACCTAGGAAAGAAGTAATGGGTCAAATTGTGCTTTGTTAAACAGGTACAATGGTGTTGGATGCCTTGTAACTGATGACAAAATTTGACCAAATGTATCTTGAAGTTAAAACAGATAATATTTATCAGAATAGTTTTTCTCTCTCTCTCTCTCTCTCAGCTTTTCCTGTGATGTTTCAGGTGCAGGGCCGGCGCTTCCATTTAGGCGACCGCGCCAGGATTTGGGAGGGCGGCAAACTGCTCCGGTGGACCTCCCGCGGGCGTTCCTGCGGACGGTCCGCTGGTCCCACGGCTCCCGTGGAGCATCCGCAGGCACTCCTGTGGGAGGTCCACTGGAGCCGTGGGACCAGTGAGCCAACCCTGCACCTAGGGCGCCAAAAACCTTGGTGCCACTCCTATTCAGGTGTAAAATGAAACTAGCAAATTCTATTTTAAAATAACCCCTGCCCACAAGATATTCACAGACTGGTTGCAAAAATGAGCACGCAATTTGCGAAGTAACTTCACAAATTTTCATTACACCAAGAGGGGGGGAATGGCATTAGAAAAGATGGTTTTGTGCCCAGCTCTATCCTTTTCTTTATAAGGATTGGGTCTATAACTACCCTTTATGCATAAACTTAAAACAGAGGGGAAATGTCCTCCTTCATGGGTCTCTTCTGTAAGGAATTAAATTGAGATTTTCCTGAGGAAAATAATCAACAGAGGCACAGTTTTGTCCACATTCACATCCATACAACCCCCCTGTAGTCAGCAGACTAACTTTCCTGCTTGTTTAAATGGGTGCTACTTGCCTGAACTCAGAGATGTGCTCACTTATGCCAATGGTGAATTTGATGTCTCCAGTAGTGTGAATGAGAACAGAAGTTGGCTCCTTTTTCTTTAACCAAGGTAGACAACCTGTAGCCACTGCATGCCAGTTACAATGGCTGCAAACTGTGTTAAATCAATCCACTTACACATTTTTAAACTGTGCTATTTCATTTGTCAGATGAGGGCTCACCTGTGTTTCATAACTACCCTTTGTTCATCATTTCAGGATTTGGGCCCTGATTCAGCAAAACATTTAAGCACATGCTTAAACCTCTCCCTATTCAGCAAAGGACTTAGCTTGAGGTAGGTACGGAAGTATTTTGTTGAATTGGGACCTTGTTGCTAAAGGATGAATTAAAGTCTGGCAGTGATGACACTGGTAATATGCGGCAGGTTTATAATTCTAGATCGATTTACATATGTGGAGAATCATTTTTTTTAACTGTATTGTGCTCAAAAATTGTGGGGAGTGGAAAATATGGCCCAAAACTGTAAATATTGTCTCTCTCTCTCTCTCTCACACACACACACACCATCTGTTGCTAATTTACAGTTGAATCACTTTATTTTAATCCAAAAAAAACAGAGGGATTTTCACTCTCTCAAGGCCATTGAAAATGATACTTGCTATCATAAGCAAAGGAATTGCATGACATGTGTTTCCCCCCAACTGTTTTATTTCACTGAGAGTGTTCTGCCAACTTTTTCCTCTGAGGGTCAATGCAAATGCATTCTCCTTCTGCCTTTGTGTAATTTGCTAAGTATTCTTTCAGATTCCAGATTTAGTTTGGAGGCTTTTGTCTTTGACTACAGTGTGCTACTTACAAACTAATCTCCCCCTAAAAGGAATAAATACGTTAGCTAATGGTATACCTCAGCTACCGTAAGGTGTTACTTGAAGTAATGGGGATGGGTGTTGGAAGGCAGAGCAAAGAAATAAAGCTGCTGGAATCTTTGATATCTACATTTTTGGGTAAGCTGCTTAGAACAGCTATTCTGTCACCCAGCTATCAACAATAGCCAGTTTTAAACACAAATCCCTTCTCCCCTGTCACCGCCAGATGATTCTTGTTTTCTGTAATATTTGGTGCTTGGGATGATCATTGGTTCTTTTCTTTGTGTGTCAGTCATGGGGAAAAGTTGTTTAACAGGAAGAAAAGGTACAGAAAAAACAAATGAACTTACCCAAATCTCTCTCAGTTTAGGAAGTTATTCAGTCTTCAGATAACATTTCTTTCCTCTCCAGTGCTTGTCAAATGTAACACAACAGATGACTGCAGACAGGGAGCCTCTTTGTCTGATTTTTATCGTCTCTTTTATAAACATTTTCGGTCACTGCTTACAGTTCCCACTGAACATAGTAATCAAGGTCCCAAATAGCATGTAAGGGTATGAATATCAGGCTCAGTGATTTGATGAACTTTGAAGAGCTTCACAGAAAGAGATGTAGACATGGGTACAGTAAAATTCCTGATTAATTTAATTGCCAGACCTAAGGAAGAGCTGAGTTCTGTGTAAGCAGTGAGGTCATTCCACACTGTAACTTAATCTCAGGCCAGTCTGGCACTACGCTTGCATAGTTTAGACATCATTGGTCATTTGCAATCCCCAGTCAGATGGTTCCGTTTATACTGTTTTTGCCTGTGGTCCTCAGAGGGTTTTTTTTTTCCCCCTAAAGCACAAAGCTCTTGGAAAATCTCTGCATACGAGAGATATCTAGCCATTGTTTTATTTCACCCTGAGAACTTATGGGCTGAATACGTTCTACCTAGTGTTTGCAAATTTAAAATATATTAAAAAGTGCAAGTAACCATTGCTCAATATATCTTTAATAACTAAATGCATACATACATATACCAAGTGTCAAGAAAGGACCTTCGTTGGAAAGAATAATGTTTTACATCTGGCTACAACTATTTCTGGACTTAATACCTTTGACATTTTGGATTCCTTGCAGCTGGTCAGGGTTAGTAAATTATTTCTTTAGAAATAGGAATTTATATTTTCATGAAACGACTAAAAGTCTGATGGTAAATGTACAGGAGAGTAGAAACACAAATCTAGTTAGAGCTGTACAGCATTCAGCTGCAGCTAAACATTCTTGTAACGTTTTCACATACATTTATCCTCTGGGGTGATTCTTTTTTTTTAAAGGAATGAAGTTCTTGAATTGTTTGAAAACAGTGATACTTTGCCACTGCCTATTGATTAGGCAGCCACAGGCAAGTTACAGTGCAGTTCTATGCTGAAAATTTACTGTGCAAAAATATCTCCTTTTTACTCCATGGAGCTGTTCCTTGTATATAGTCAAATTAATATCTGCTTCCTTTAGGGACAATAGTAAATTATTTATTTTACTCCTATTAGCGTTGCTTAGCAAACAGTACTATGAGAGAGATGAATTGAATTCTTTCTTGTGCCTCATCAACAGAGTTGTTTAATAAGACTCCAGTCTTGCAAAGACTGCACATGTCCTTAACTTATTATTATAAGAGCTCTCCAGTCTTGGACAGAACCCCACTGTGCTAGGCACTGTACAAGCATAGAACAATCTTAGTAAGGGACTAATTTCATACATTAAGTTAACCATGTGTGTAAATCTTTGCAGGAACAGGCCAGGTCCACATTCCAATTGCAGAGCCAGTCAAACCTATACAAATCCATGCATAGGTGTCCTTGAGGTCATAATCTGAAGACAGTAGAGTTGCACAGGAGATTATGGGAGAAGAGACAGTATCATAACATGAGGGAGCTGCAAATATTTCACAGGCCTGTTTAAATAGTTACTTATGTTGTCAGAAATGCTCTATTAAATCCCTTTTGCCTGTCTCTGGCACCCAAGAAACAGTTAACATTGCTCTTGATAGAGCTGGATGGGAATTTTTCGTTGAAACTTCTTTTCATCAGAAAAAGCAGATTTGTCAAAACCAAATTTTTTGGTGAAAAAGGGTCAGTTTCAATGAATTTCCTGAATTTGGGGGAAATAGTTTTGAAATTATCAAAACATTCCATTTTGACAATTTTCAGTTCAAAACAACTTTGTTTCAAAACTTTAAAATTATTTTGTAAAAAGGTCAAAACTGAAATGAAACATTTTCAGATAATCAAAATTAAGTGGTTAGATTGACCCAGTTTTTCATATTTTCAGTTCATGGAAACTTTCAAATTTTGACTTTGTCCTAATTCAGGACAGGAAAAATATTTAAATCTCAAGAATTTTTTGCAGGACAGAAAAAAAACATTTTTCACCCAGCTCGTGCTCTGGAAGTGCTTAGAAGGAATATATGATAGGGATTGGGCCAAGTTCCCTGTCTTAATAATGCAGGCAAATAATTGTGTATGTTACTGTGGAATACATAATGGCTGTTCTACTGGTGCATAGTCAATGCATTGCCAGCATTTAACATATTACCTGGGACAATAGACCATTCTCTGGGTGCAGAAAACTAGTGATTACCAAGGATGTAAGGTCTTCCTCCAGATTTCCTGCAGAATGTGTTCTTTGTTATCTAAGTTTTCATTTACAAAAGGATACAGCCCCTCTGGCTGTGAAGATAGCATTGAAAATATAAATAGATGCACTACAGTCTTTCGGGGTCTGTTTTAGTGTTGTTAATTGGGTTTTAATCATTTGGCACTGTGTCTCCATCAGATAGACTGCAGGGGTGGCTTTATGAAGTGCATCCTCATATTCTTAGTCTTTCCAGGACAATCAGGATGAAGGTCTGACTTTAGAGAAGTTTGACTCCAAAGGTAGTCCCTGAGAGAAATGTGGAGATCACAATTCAGAAACCCAAACTTGTTCTGACAGCGTTCAAGTGGGCCAGGCTGCAATGGAGAAAAGCCCAGATAAAAAGGACTGCACAGTTCCTGGCTCTCTCTTTGAGTACATGTGCACTAATGTTGGTTCATTGACAACAATTCTTGCAAATTTACAGCTCGATCCAGCAAGTTGCAGGTCATCTGAAAGTTGCTGGGTGCCCTCAGCTCCTCCCATCATTGGCTCCTATGTCTATAACGAGCCAAACCAAAATCTTGGATCGAGAGAGATCCTGGCTGACATCCTGGCATCTCTGGTCTATATCCTGAGGGGGGAAATATCACCCAGGAGAAGGGTGGGTTTCTCCCATTTATTCTAATGGTGTGTTAATTTTGGAGACTAATTGTGAGTACTCATCCTAAATCTCAGAATTGCTAACTACTTGACTGCTGATCTTTGTCAGAAATATCTAATTAATGTTTATCTCATATGGCTGGGCATATCAAATGTATCCAGATATTTTATTTATTTGAATGGAAAGTACATAGAATTAAGTCTTGTGAGTTTGGAAAATGATGATTGCTGAATACTTATTTGGATAAATGTGATTGTTTGGTGGTATAATGTACCGAAATTAGGGAATATTATCTGGTAGTTAAAGCAATGAATAGGCTTCAGGCAATCAGGAATCTGTTGCTGGTTTTGTCATTGGTTTGCCGTGGAACACCTCAGACAAGCCATTCAACTTCCTCCTTTGCTTCAGTTTCCCCTCTATCATATGGGAATAATTCTTACATCAAAGGTGTGGTGTGAGTTGTACTGTTTAAACATTTTGAGTTGTAATTAAATTATGAAAGATGTGTAAAAAAACACCATCATCTAAAGCACTTTGGACTCCTCCATAGTACAGCCTACAGGAATTTGGTGGGGTTGCCCCCTCATTTTTCTTAAGTGTTCCTTGGAAAAAATCAAACTGAAGTGGCCTGGAGGGAAGTTAACTTTTTTTTCAACAGAAAAATAATTGGGTTTTACACGCTAATATGTACATCTGAATCAGCCTCTTTGCATTTTACGTTAATACCCGGAATTAAGGTAGAGAGAGATTTTAAAATTCTAAGTGCTCCATTTGCAGACACATTTGTGCACATGCAGAATGTATGCACCCAGATAACTAGCTAGATGGATGTGTGCTATATTGTGCACCATCTACTAGAGGGAGAGCAAAAAAGATTGACGTACCAGAAACATGAGGAGATACTGATGGAGCCAGATTTATGTAGTCTGGAAAACGGAAAGCTAAGTTTCAGAGGGGTAGCCGTGTTAGTCGGGATCTGTAAAAGCAGCAAAGAATCCTGTGGCACCTTATACACTAACAGACATTTTGGAGCATGAGCTTTCGTGGGTGAATACCCACTTCGTCAGATGAATGTAGTGGAAATTTCCAGAGGCAGGTATATATATGCAAGCAAGCTAGAGATAATGAGGTTAGTTCAATCAGGGAGGATGAGGCCCTGTTCTCGCAGTTGAGGTGTGAAAACCAGGGGAGGAGAAACTGGTTTTGTAGTTGGCAAGCCATTCACAGTCTTTGTTTAATCCTGAGCTGATGGTGTCAAGTCTGCAGATGAATTGAAGCTCAGCAGTTTCTCTTTGAAGTGTGGTCCTGAAGTTCTTTTGCTGCAGGATGGCCACCTTAAGGTCTGCTAGAGTATGGCCAGGGAGGTTGAGGTGTTCTCCTACAGGTTTTTGTATATTGCCATTCCTAATATCTGATTTGTGTCCATTTATCCTTTTCCATAGAGACTGTCCAGTTTGGCCGATGTACATAGCAGAGGGGCTTTGCTGGCATATGATGGCATATATTACATTGGTGGATGTGCAGGTGAATGAACCGGTGATGGTGTGGCTGATCTGGTTAGGTCCTGTGATGGTGTCGCTGGTGTAGATATGTGGGCAGAGTTGGCATCGAAGTTTGTTGCATGGATTGGTTCCTGAGCTAGAGTTACTATGGTGCGGTGTGCACTTACTGGTGAGAATATGTTTCAGGTTGGCAGGTTGTCTGTGGGCGAGGACTGACCTGCCACCCAAGGCCTGTGACAGTATGGGATCATTGTCCAGGATGGGTTGTAGATCCCTGATGATGCATTGGAGGGGTTTTGCCTGGGGACTGTATGTGATGGCCAGTGGGGTCCTGTTGGTTTCTTTCTTGGGTTTGTCTTGCAATAGGAGGCTTCTGGGTACGCGTCTGACTCTGTTGATCTGTTTCCTTATTTCCTCGTGTGGGTATTGTAGTTTTGAGAATGCTTGGTGGAGATTTTGTAGGTGTTGGTCTCTGTCTGAGGAGTTAGAGCAGATGCGGTTGTACCTCAGTGCTTAGCTGTAGACAATGGATCATTAACCTACCGACCACTATGTCTACCTTCATGCCTGCAGCTTCCATCCCGGGCACATCACATGATCCATAGGAATGGCAATATACAAAAACCTGTAGGAGAACACTTCAACCTTCCTGGCCACGCTATAGCAGACCTTAAGGTGGCCATCCTGCAGCAAAAGAACTTCAGGACCACACTTCAAAGAGAAACTGCTGAGCTTCAGTTCATCTGCAAATTTGACACCATTAGCTAAGGATTAAACAAAGACTGTGAATGGCTTGCCAACTACAAAACCAGTTTTTCCTCCCTTGGTTTTCACACCTCAACTGCGAAAACAGGGCCTCATCCTCCCTGATTGAACTAACCTCGTTATCTCTAGCTTGTTTGCATATATATACACACCTGCTCCTGGAAATTTCCACTACATTCATCTGACAAAGTGGGTATTCACCCACAAAAGCTCATGCTCCAAAAGTCTGTTAGTCTATAAGGTGCCACAGGATTCTTTGCTGCTTTTACAGAAAGCTAAGTGGGGTACAATAAGGCCTATAAATACCTCCAGGGTAAAAATAGAAAAGAAAGACGGGGATTATTCTGTTTCAGAAGGTAGTAGGTTAAGGAGAAGTGGCCTGAAGTTGAGGAAGAAAAAAAAATTAAGACAGATGTTAAGAAAAAAATACTAAAAAATAGAAGCAATTGAACAGCAAATAGATTACCAAAGGAGTTGCTTGGGACATCAGGATGGCAAAAACAGGGGATAAAGCAATATCAAGAATGATGTAAACAATGCCTGCAAAATATGAGGGGCAGAGTAGATCAACCTAACCAGTGTTATCTGGAATTACTATGATGGACCAAATCCTACAGTCTTTCCTCAGGCAAAATTTCCTTTGACATCACTGGAAATTTGTCTAAAGTCTGCTTTAACAAGTCTTGCGGGATTAGATCCCAGGATGCTAAGATAAAGATAATCTCATCATAACTACAGTATTTTATAAAGTGAAACCAGTTACCTTCTTCTCTTGCTTTTCAGTAGACTGGTCATGTAATTTGTATTATATTTTACTTGAAGAGAGACAATCAAATATGTCTCATTTTCCCCCAAGGTACTGAGAATTCTCTACAGCTGGGCATAAGGCTCTTTCAGATGGGACTGGCTGAGTATGTTGCAATTCTCATGTTCCTACCTGCAGATAAGTTTGTTTGATCTCTACCCCAGACTCTGCTCTCTTTGCTCTGGTTTGTTTGCAGTGGATGGGAAAGGCCGGAGAGCAGTCTTGTCAATAGCAGGACTGCCCCTGCCCCTTGTCAGTTTGGAGGGCAGCAGTGTCATTGCCCCTTAAATAAACCTCTTCTAAAGGTTAATAATAGGCTCTCTATGGCATTCATCCCCATAGTATCTGAGCACTTCCCACCCTTGTGAGGTAGGGAAGCCACATCTCCATTTTGCAGATATAGCAGTGAACGGAGGCACAGAGATTACCTGACCTGCCTCAGGTTACACAGGAAGCCTATGACAGGACAGGAAAACAGATCCTAGTTCTGACTCCCAGCCTCTCAGGGCAGTACTATAGCCACAAGTGCATCCTGGGCAGCAGCATGATAGCAGGATCCTGTCATTCAGATTGGGATATGAACCAGAAATACTTACAAAGACTCTGGGTGCATGAAATCCTGTCCCTATTCAAATCAATGGCAAAACACCCATTGACTTCAGTGAAGTCAGGATTTCACTCTATGTCTCTATCTACCCTGTGGCTAAATTGTGCTTCCTGAACTAGTTTATGGCAGCTGAGGCTAATTCAGCTTTACACAGGCCAGACAAATCATGGTTAAAAGGAAGTTTTAAAAACTGTTCTCTAGAACAGAGTGCTTTGGAAACCTGGTTTAGGCCCAGTGAGTGTGACTGACAGAGCTGGTTGAACTATTGATTTAGAATAACATTCATAACAAATTTAGCCCCTTTTTTATCAGCAGATTGGCAGTCCCCATTGCTATGAATGGATTCAGTATTCGTAAGCACTTTCCAAATAGTTTTAACAGCTAGGTTTCACCTATGAGCTGTTCAGGACCTGTTCACTTCCATTGTTCATTAGAGTATAAGCTGCAGAAGGTACAGACCTTTAATTTGTTACTTCTGGGGAAGTACTTTGCATCTGCCTACCTACCCGCTGTCCTGTTTACACCTGCTCACATGCACATGATTGAAATGATCATCAGATTTGTAGCCTAGTCTTACAAGGTGCTGAGTACCTTCTACTCACATTATAGCTGACTGAAGCTGTGGGCACTCACAGCTTGGAGAGAGAGACTAATGAACATAGAACTTCTCATCCATGGATCTCAAAGGAAGGGAGACTAAGGTATGTAGTGACTTGCCCAAGCTCACCCAGCCGGGCCGTGGCACTGCTGGGAACAGAACCAAGACTCCTGACACCTAACCAGTGCTTTGTCCATTATAGGCCATGGGGTTAGAAAAGACTCTTCCCATGTCTCCTATTGGCAGGGACCCTTGTATTTTTCTTCCTCCCTCCAGAGCTTTAATGAGGAACAATAGATTTAGCTCACATGGGCAGAGATCTTTTCTAAATCTCTGTTCCCCTGGGAGTATACCATCAAGCACTGGTGAGCGTCATTTTCAGGCAGTCCTCATTATGTGGATGGTAGCATATTCCCTTTGAGCTCACTGAGTCAAGTCCAGATGTTATTGATATGGGTTTCCTTCCATACTGCGCCCAGGAACTTTGTTGAGCAGAATTATCATTGGGAACTATAGGAGTTCAGCTAAAGAAACCCTGTAGAGGTTCTGGAACCGAAACTACAGGAATAATTAGTTTAGTTGAACGGCGAGCTAAGAATATGACATCAAATTTCAATCACTTGGAATCTTAAAAATATATATTGTTGAAACATGAAAAAATGAAATTTAATCTTATTCATCTTTTTACTTCCTTATGTCCTTTAAATAAGAAGCACAAGCAAGCTATTAACACAAAAAGCATGACCCTTTCTTCTTCTTGTTTCAATCTTCAGCATGTGCTTTGCTTTGTAACTATTAAGCAAATGTATTTGGCATTTTTACACAAGTGAACTTGTGTAACAAAACTCTATTGAATTAAACCTTTTCATAACCATTACAAGAACTATGATAAATTCTGCCTCTCATTCCCAGAGGATTAAATTGTGAATAACAAAACCTTGACATGCATTTTGACATGATTGCGTTCATATCTTTACTTGTGCTCAAAGTACTTTGATATTTATAACCAAGAAATTTCTCTTCCCCTGAACAGTTCAGAAGATAAGATCTTTGTCTTTCTTCTTATTTTCCTTCCTTTAATAAACTTCCAGAAAAAGCAGGTCAAGTAGTTGGACTACCAGCCAGAAAGGATAAAAAAAAAGTCTTTTTTCTTAAATTAGTTTCCTTGCTTCCCACCCCTACTCTCCTTGCTATTGATCAGCCACTTTGACTTGATCGGTGTCTGTTTCAAAAAATTCAGTTAAAAACTTTTTAAAATTTGTAAAGTTTTTATAAAGAAATCTATACCATTACCATAAGAAATACCATTAACTGACTAATTTCAGAGTGGTAGCTGTGTTAGTCTGTATCAGCAAAAACAACGAGGAGTCCTTGTGGCACCTTAGAGACTAACAAATGTATTTGGGCATAAGCTTTTGTGGGCTAAAACCCACTTCATCAGATGCATAGAGTGGAAAATACAGTAGGCAGGTATAAATACACAGCACATGAAAAGATGGGAGTTGCCTTACCAAGTGGGGGGTCAGTGCTAACGAGCCAATTCAATTAAGGTGGAAGTGGCCTATTCTCAATAGTTAACAAGAAGGGATGAATACCAAGGGAGGGAACATCACTTTTGTAGTTCTAATGAGGCCAATGCAATCAAGGTGGCCAATTTCAAACAGCTGACAAGAAGGTGTGAGTATCAGCAGAGAGAAATTAATTTTTGTAGTGACCCATCCACTACCAGTCTTTATTCAGGCTTAATTTGATGGCGTCCAGTTTGCAAATTAATTCCTGTTCTGTAGTTTCTCATTGGAGTCTGTTTCTGAAGCTTTTTTGTTGAAGAATTGCCACTTTTAAGTCTGTTATTGAGTGTCCAGGGAGATTGAAGTGTTCTCCTACTTGTTTTTTAATGTTATTCTTTATGTTAGATTTGTGTCCATTTATTCTTTTGTGTAGAGACTGTCCAGTTTGGCCAATGTATGTGGCAAAGAGGCATTGCTGGCACATGATGGCATATATCGCATTGGTAGATGTGCAGGTGAACAAGCCCCTGATGGTGTGGCTGATGTGGTTAGGTCCTATGATGGTGTCCCTTGAATAGATATGTGGAAAGAGTTGGCAACAGGGTTTGTTGCAGGGATTGGTTCCTAGATTAGTGTTTTTGTTGTGTGGTGTGTCTCCCTGGACACTCAATAACAGACTTAAAAGGCTTAACAGACTGAAAAGTTGTTTTTTTCATGAATTGACTAGTTACATACCATCTCAGGGTGAGATCTCATCAGAGTCTCTCAAACCAAGCGGGCTTGCACTGGTTGCTGCTTGGATGTGAGACTATCACACACAATCTAGGCTGCTGAAAGACATGATGTTGCTTATTCAGTAAGTAGAGTTTTTCTGTCTGGCCTTGTGTTCACTAGGAAATTTGAGAGAGATTTTCAAAGGGCAGTTAGGCACTCAACATCCACTGAAAATCAATAACACTGTGTGTCTAACTCTCCCTGATACCTTTTGAAAATCTTTCCCATTCTAAGTATTTTTACCTTGTTTACATTTTCAAGATTCCATCCTCTTCCAAAAGTCTACCAGAGCAAACCTGTAGGCTCTTGGAAAGTCCAAGAACAAATGAGTATTATTCAGAAGGACAGGTCTTTTTTCAAACCTTAAAAACCATCTTTAAAAAATATTTTGTTCCAGTGCAGAACAAAAATGAGACCTTTTGAAATAACCTGTGAGAGAGACACCCTAGAATAGTCAATAGCCTGTTGGTTAGGGCCCTTAACCTGGTTCTCCCACATCCCAGTCAAATGCCCTAACTACTGTGCTGGAGAGTCAGTCACTTTGTTTGGCCCAGTAAATATTTAATCAGAATGGAACAGGTGCAGTCAGAGATATTGAGAGACTGATTGTCTCGGGTACTTAACCTGTGTCTTCCACATCCCAGGTATCTTTCATCATAGCACCAATTTGTAGAGCTCGTGGGTTCTATTCAGTTTCTTTGCTTTGAGGAAATGTTTACCTAGGTACAATGAAATCATGAGATATCCTAGAAGTTCTGTTTACAGTGTCATGTGAACAGATCTATTTAATGATTAGTAGCGTAATTGTTTAGGTACTTTGGAAGTCTTTAAGATAAAGGATGCTAAATAAATGTAAGTTATTGTTTCTACTAATTGGTGAATATTGGCCAAGATTTATGCAGTAATTAGAGGGCAGGATGGATCCACAGAACTACATAAACTGATTGCATGTGGGGCTTCCCAAGCCTGGGGAGGAAAGGGTGCACTATGCGCCAGTGACAGAACTACTTGCTGAGCAGGGAGCTTGCAGAAAAGGTAACCGAAATGCTGTAAAGTAGAGCCTTGCACGGGATTATTCTTAATCCCACTCCCACACACTCTGGCTATTATGGTAGCGGGTCCTGAGAGATCACAGTCCTGCTGCAGGGCCCTACACTAGTCCTGTGTGGGGCTCTGCTATAAAGAACACTAGGCCAGTGAATGGAAAATCATGAATGAATCAAATGATTATGATTTTTTCTTTATTAAGGTTAACTCAGGAACTGCTGTTAACTTCATTTAGCTTCTGGTCAATTCAGGAAGTACGTCAGTATTTCACAAAGAACTCTCTGAATCTTTTGGTGAAAAGAGTCATTTAATTATTGGGAGCTGGAGAAGACTGACATCAGATGAGAAACCCAGGCAAAGCACCAAATAAATATCTGTATATGCTGAAGGGAACAATCTTGCATTGGCAAAAGAACTGACATATTACTGTTCCATTTCTAATTTCTTTGCTTCTCAGAAATAATGTTCAGTTGAAAAATCCAAGTTTCATCAAATGCAGCTGAAGTATTCATAGATGGATAGAGTGTAAGGCGAGAAGAGACTATTAGATTGTCTAGTCTGACCTTCTTTATATCACAGGTCATTACATTTCACCTTGTTAAGTTATTGAGCCTGATAACTTGAGTTTGGTTAAAGCATATCTTCCAGAAAGGCATCTGTTCCTGAGCTGAACAGCTCAAGTCGTGGAGAATCTACCATTTCCCTTGTAGTTTGTTCCACTTTCCCCATAACTGCTATATTGGTTACCTTTTTCTTTTTGTGGCCACATCTATTAAGAAATACAAGCAAAGCTGATAAGACGTTTAACTTGAGAGAGAGATTACATGATTTCACAGCATTACAAAAAGCCAGAGATTAAATAGTCAGCCACATCACTCTGCTAGGATAGCACATAATCTTTTCACCTAACAGTTACACTTCCTGTCTGTTGGACCACGGAAGATATGTGGCAGAGCAGAAGAAGGGTTTTTCAGGTCAGCAGCAGAAGCAATAACTGCTTAAAAATCCCAGTGTAGTAGTATGGTAAGCAGATCACTACCCTTACTTTTAAAACAATCTCCAGACAAAATAGTTATTAAAAGATGCTAGAGAAATGCGTAGAAGTGTTCAAAGTGTACTGAAATGACAGCGATTTGCATAAAACATGTGGTTTAATAGCAATATGGCGTGCTTGGTGACCTAGAGGATAGAAGTCCAGCATTAATCCCTTGCTCCTAAGGCCAGCAAAGGGTGACAGTACTATAATCATGTGAGCTCCTCCCCTGGAGGCGAGAGAGGAGATACTGCCCATCTTTCTCTGATGACCCAGGGAGACGTGTGCAGCCCTGTTTGGCTGGAAGGAGTCTCCATAATGCAAGAGGGGAAGAAATAAAGGTAAAGTGTGGAGGCTCTAGTACAGCTACAAGTCTTGGTGTGTATATGGGGACAATATAAACTTCTAATGATCTTCAGCCTGTCAGGTCTCTGTCCTTGCTGGCAGTTCCTGGTAAAAGAATTCTGCCTAGGTTTCAGGCAGTGAAGCTACTTGCTTTTGTATGGCCTCACCCTTGCCTGATAACAAATATATCACACCAAGATATTTCCACTCTTCAAATTTACTGGGCCAGACCCTGGGCTTGGGCTGAGCTCTGTGGGCATAGGACCTGAGGAGAGGAGCCAAAGGGGCAAAGGTGTCACTTCTTTGTTCCTCCAATCACCCAGGCTGCTGACAGCCAGTTTGACCCCGCTATGCACAGCTTCCAGGCTGTTGTAACATACATCAGCTGATAATGGTCCCCGGGGGACTTTCTGCCAACTTGGAATCAGTGAAGTGAAGCTGTGCTCTGGCCAAACACTCTCCATCATACGTGTTACCAGCACATCCCCTGTGACAAACGGGGCCAGAGCTAGCTCCGTGATACCTTCATAGTCCACCATCAGCTGCCCAAATGAGGTAGCTTTATGGGCCATTTGCACTACCTATGAGACATGAAAGGGCTGTATGAGGCCAGAAGTTGCCCTGCAATGTATAAAAATTCTCTTTCATCCTAGCACTAATATGTAGAGGTTATGGGTTCTGTTCACTTTCTTTGTTCTGAGTAAATGTTTACCTAGATTAGTGGTTCTCAAACTTTTGTATTGGTGACCCCTTTCACACAGCAAGCCTCTGATGGGGACCCCCCCCTTATAATTTAAAAACGTGTTTTTTTTATATTTAACACTATATTATCAATGCTGGAGGTGAAACGGGGTTTGGAGGCTGACAGCTCATGACCCCCACATAATAATCTCGCACCCCCTTGACAGGTCATGACCCTCAGTTTGAGAACCCCTGACCTATGTACAGTAAATGATCAGATATCCTAGAAGTTCCTTTTCATATGGATGCAGCTGCACATTGCCTTTCTGAGGCAAAGAGTTAAACGTTTTCCCTTCTACCCAGTACTTAAGGCCATCTGTAGTCTGTACAAAGCATATTTGAGTTAATCCTTAAAAGTAAACACGTGTTAATACAAGACTCTGCAAGGAATCACTTTCTTTTGACACTAGGACTCCAGTCTCATCCTTCTGTAATTCTCAAGGTCCTAGTTAAATATTCTAAATAGTTGGCCATATGCCACATTTGAGAGAAACTGTTTTCATTGTATTCATTTCTCTCCTTTAAGAACAATTTCAGACAATGGAATAAGATGCAATAACATTTTACCTCTGTCAAAGACGCATACAGCGCCACCCGTGCTTAACATTGTGCAATTTTTTACTGTAGTCAAAATTTTTATTTTGTTGGGTTGGATTTTTTGTTGCCGAAGGGTGGGCATAACATACTTAATTCTATTAGCAGCTGTTCAGTGCAGCATTCTATACAATTATGATAGGTATCAGCATAAGCTCTTCATATTATTACTTTATAGCCATAGTACTATCAGCCTGAAATCTGTATTATAACCTACTATCTGGGTCATATCAGAACTCAACATTATTCGCAAAACAGGACGTTTAGAGACCACGTGATAGCTATAAGAAGGCAACTGTCATGTGATGGTTTCTTAGAAAAGAGTTTAATGACCACTCCTTAGGTGAGTGCTCAGGTGGATAGTTCAGATAAATTTGGGATAATTGGCTGAATTTTCAGATGCTTATCCAAACCAAACAGAAGCACTGAGGGATAGGCTCTCAGTGATTATAAATCAGCATAGCTGCATTGACATCAATGGGGTTATATTTATTTCCACCAGCAGATAATCTGGCCCTAATCTTTGAGATGTTAGCCCATCCTGACTGGCAATACAGTAAGCAGTGGAAGATCAACCCTTTCTGCCACCCAGCCAGAGACTCTAAGAATGTTGCCACTTGACCAACGCCATTCAGACAGGAAGTGAACAAATTTAGACGTCGTAACATGCTAGTGCTGACGTCACTGTGAATGCATAAGAATGCTTTGGATGCTGGACAGAGAGCATCTAATTGGCCATAAGGAAAGACCAAACAATCAAATCAAAATTAAAGTGGAAAATCAGGTCTCTCTTCCTTTGGGTGCTGCCATGCGTTTGCTATTTCCCAGGGCCTTGGTCCAGAGGTAAATATGGTACACCAAGTGCCTGATCCAAAGCCCATCAGTCAATGGAAATACTTCCATTAACTTCAGAGGACTTTGGGTCAAGCCCTAAGACCTTTAGGATACAGTGGAGTGAATGAGCTTGTGATGTGCTAAAATGATTTATTTTATGTTTTCTACATGTAATACTAGAAATTAAGTTACATTATTTAGTCTAACTCCTCTCACCACTTTCTGCATGGAATCAGTTATGTGAGCTAAGTGGGGCTGAGACAGCCTTGCAAAATTGAAATGAACATTTACCAGCCCAGATACAAAATCTACTTTGCCTGACATTTACTGAGTATTGAATGAGAATGTAAGAAAGAGCTAATGATGTTTCGCTCACCTGTCTAAAAAAATTGCTTGCTCTGGGGCGTAAGTGGAATTTGTCAAAGCTGGGCTAAAAGAAGTATTAGAACAAATACTGTATTAGTTGAACAACCCATAAATCCATACCTGACAAACTGCAATACAAGAATTATTTATTTTCTTAAAATCATAGCTGACTTTTTCTACCCTTGATTGACAGTGACACTGATATTCAAAAACATCTGGAAAGAATCTGGCATTTATCCCTGTTACAAATCTGAGAATGGGGGATGGCCTTCATTTGAATTAGATTACCCGCACAAGTCCAAGCCTGGATTTAGTGAGTTAACATGTCCTTCACTAATCAATCATTTCCTGCCAGTTATAATGCATGCTGGCATCTGAAGTGCAGCAAGCAACATTGCTAGATTGCACAGGATGGAGGGAAAGTGCATGTGACAAGCTGTCTTATAGCTGGATAATACTGCATGTCTCTAACATCTGAGAGTGATGTATTGCAGTATAACTGCCAAAGCGACATTTAACAAATGACTACGAAATGTTATGCAGAGATTCCTGTAATTTTAATAAGAGTTTCCAAAGATCTTAAAACATTACATGAGGACAATTGTGGAGGGCATCTTACTGCTTAGAGAAAACAAAGAACATTTCTGTTGCAATAAGTCTTTTTCTAATTGTTTCGTAGGTTCTTAAGGTTGGAAAAGCTAATGACTTCCTTCCACTTTCTCTTCCTTGCTCTTAAGGAGGAATGAAGGTGATCATACTTCCCATTAAATGAGGGAAGCTTTGCTTCCATGGCAAAATAGGATACCTTAAAAGCTTGCCATATGGCTACTCTCTCTTTGGCCAGGTGTCTGAGAGAATGTGCAAATAGCATACACTAGAGTTGTATATTTTGCTGCATTAGCCGTGAATTGCATATGCATTAGTCTCAGCACTGATGGCAAGTGTGACATTTCCATATGACAGCCCCACTTTCGGTCTGTTATTTCTCTCGTTAGCGTTCTCCAGCTCAGAAATGATTTCAAGGGTTGAAACTCAGATTTAGAAAAAAATAAAAATGTGACCTAAATCTACTTTGTACCTCTGGCTGCCTCTATTGTGAATGAATTATTCTAATAAAGTAGGGTGGGGTGGGAGTCATTAGAGATGGCATGTTTTCAGCTCCCTAGATTATATTTTGCAGAGAGGGTCTACATTTTTAAGTATGTGTTTCATGGCCAATAAATAGTGCAGAGGAGACAGGATGGCTCAGGGGACTGATTAAAAAAAATGTTATATGGAGCCTTTCAGTTTTAGATCATTGGTTTGAATCCAGCATGAGGCAGCAGCATGAGGCCTGTTTGACCTATGTAAAATGAGTGGAACTTCAGTTTCTTGAACATCAGCATCATATAAACTGCCAGTGTTTGTCTCCCCTGGAAATTTTAGCAGATCACCAGAAGGCTGAATGTGCCTGCAGTCTCAGTGATGCTGCCTTACTCCTAGAAATAGTCCCTTCCCATCAGGACTGGAGTGTGCTGATGGGACTGTGTAACCTTCCATTATTAATGTTTCTCACCTGTATTCCAGTAGCGCTTGGCAGCCCTCACCGAGACTGGGACTCTCTCTACCCTGAAGAATACAAGGGTGACAAAGGATGGCAGGGGAACCAGAGGCACGAGAAGATGAAGTGGCTTACATAAGGTCACACAGCAGGGCAGTGGTAGCACTGCGGATAGAATCCAGGTCTCCTGAGCCACAGTCTAACATGCTATTGGTGGTGGTTCTTGTTTTGGTACTTATTTATTTACTGTTTGTATCCTGATAGCAAGTAGGAGCCTGAGCCATGTATCAGGACCCCATTGTGTTAGGTACTATACAAATACATAAGAAAAAGACCATGTTACCTCCCCCGTGTCACAATATCTGTGCTCTTGGTATTCTGTAGGGTCCAAATCCTGCCATTCTAGAAGGATAATCTCCTTTTCCAGTGCATCTTTAAGAGGACTCAATTAAATTCACTTTAGCAAAAGCAGTCGTCTTACCAAAAAATAATAAAACACAATATGTTGATCTGAAAGGGTTAATTAATACCACAGTTTAGTAGTCTTTACAGGGCCTCCTCTTCATTTCTTGTTAACCAAGAGTCAAGAGCATTGCAATAGCTAAAATATTTGTAGCGCTCATTCTGTGCTATGTTGTGATTTTCTTCACTGTCTGATACTGTGTATTCCAAACTGAAATTCTAGTCTTCAGGGCTCTTTAAAATAAAATATGCACAGAAAGCACATTTTGTAATATAAGACACAACCTTTTAAATGCTTACATACCTGATTAACTTTAAGCTTACAAGCCGTCTTATTGACTTTACTGGTGCTATGCCTCGTGTATATCTGCAAGATCAGGCCATTAAATAGGTTAGTGCTGCCATTTTCTTAATAAAATCCAATCAACTTGTAGTTGCTAAGGTATTTAAAAGAATCGTTTAAATAATCTTTTACAAACCATGTATAAGCCAGGAAACCTAAGTTCCCAACATTATATCATGCTTATAAGGGTGACTCTATGTACACAGAACAGTCCAACATGAAAATTAGTATCTACCACTACTGTTGTCAGGACACTATGTTGTCTGAGGTTTCAGAGGTCCCAAGGTTTGGGTATTTTTTAGCTTGGACGTGGGACAAATTCAACTGGATGTTACAGTCCTAAAGAAAGAGGAGTTGCTACTAATCAGAGAATGCCAGGAAACTGAAAAGCTTTAAATAATACAAATAATTGTACTAATGGAGTCAGGAGGTGTCAACAAAGTGTATAAAAGTCTCTCTCCTCCTTCCCTGGCACAGATGCAGAAACTTCTAGTCTCCTTTCTTCCTCTAGCCCCTCCAGTTGCCCAAGTGACCCCATTCCATCCCATCCTCTGATCTCCTTCATGCCCACCCTTATCGTTCTCCTTAACGTCTCATTCTCCTTTGGCTCTTTGCCCTGACCATACAAACATGCATTAGTCTCTCCCATTTAAAAAAAAAAAACATGCTGGGCCCCACTTGCTTCTTCCACTACTGATCTGTCTACTTTCTCCCTTCCGTCTCTAAGCTCATCTATGCACTCCTGGAGTTTCTTTCCTCCAATTTCATCTGAACCTCTCCAGTCAGTCTTCTGTCCCTTGCACTTTTAATTATCTATAACTTTACGAATATTTGTTCACTGAGAATATTCCAGATATATTCAGTTTTGCAAGCTAAACACAGGGTTTTTTTAAAGTAGCCCTTCACCTGGTAAACAGCACAACCAAGAATTTTAGCTGTGGACATTGCACATATTCATTGACTGTATCTAGTCAATTCTGTTCCATCTAGTAAACTCATTTTAGAGGATGAAGGTTTTATTTTCATTTTTCCAAGGCCGGAAGGGACCATTGTGACCGTCTACTCTGACCCTCTGTGTAATAACACAGGCCATAAACTTCCTCAAAATAATTCCTAGAGCATATTTCTTTTAGGAAAATATCCTTGGTTTGTTTTCTCACACAACTCCTGTTAATATCACAATGTTAAATTGCACACATTGGTGGGAAGGGAGATCAAACTACTATAGGTTTGAGTGCAACTTGAAATAAAAATACTACTACTACCAATAATATAGGAATGGCGCTCAAGAAGCATATCACCGATGATGTTATTACTTTATCATCTCTTTTCTAGCCTCATCACTGTTTATTTTACACAACTGCATCTGATATCTGCTTTTCATATCTTCGTTTCACTTTATTCAGGTAGATATTCAAAAATTTCACTTTTTCTAATTCTCAGCTCCGTTTTGTGTCTATCTTGTTTCTCAAGGAAAATTCAACTAGTTTGAGCAGAAAGTGATTGATTTTAAAGTAATCTGTTACAGTAATTTTTAAACATATGTACTTAAAAGATCACAGTTTTACAGGACTTCGACAAAGGCACCCCTCAAATGTGAGCATGTGTAACCCACATACCTGCTGGGTGTGGTGTTTTGTCCCATCTAGTGGCACCGAGGCCACTTAAAGAGAGAGAGAAAGTGAGTCTGCTCTACACCCTGAGCTAACAGCCAGTTGGCTTTTAGCTCATGCTGTAAAGACTCATGCACTAAGTTCCAGCGGTCTCTGGTTCGATCCTGCCCATCAATGACTGAGGTCTGTCGGTATTACACATGCACCAAGACCTGCTCCCTTTTTGCGTATTGAAATCAGATAGTGGTATTATTGTTAATTTGTATAGCATCACACGGTGCATAGTTTTGTAGATTGCAGGCAAAGGCAAGTTCTTGTATCGAAAGAGTTTACGATTTAAGACTTCACCAAAGAGCAAGGCTTTGCCTATAACAGTCTGATTTGGAGGACACCATCTCCACTAGCTGTACAGGCTATATAGAGCAACTGCCTCCGCCATAGCATATTCAGTATAGTTTTCTCAGAAGAGAACATCATCCATTGAACAAATTATCAACTCGCTGTTTACCATTCCATGTAATTGGTTTCTTGGACAAAATCTGTCTGTCCAATAATATTCTCCCCTTGCTGTATAGCAGGGTTTCTCAAACTGGGGTCGCCGCTTACGTAGGGAAAGCCCCTGGCGGGCTGAGCCGGTGTGTTTACCTGCCCCATCCGCAGGTCCAGCTGATCGCGGCTCCCACTGGCTGTGGTTCGCTGCTGCAGGCCAATGGAAGCTGCTGGAAACAGTGGCCAGTATGTCCCTCGGCCCTAGCCTCTTCCAGCAGCCCCAATTGGCCTGGAGCAGTGAACCGCAGCCAGTGGGAGCCGCAATCAGCCGGACCTGTGGACGGGACAGATAAACACACCGGCCCAGCCCACCAGGGGCTTTCCCTGCACAAGCGGCGACCCCAGTTTGAGAAACCCTGCTGTATAATCTCAGCATTCCTGTGGCTTATACCTGTGGTCAATCCATTTGGTCCTGGTGATATCCCAGAATGAACAAAGCAACTAGAAAATCTATATTTTTCTCAACTTCACCATTGATAAGTAGGGTGTGAATAAGAGTTCACTAACGCTATGGATTCTGCATGGAAGGTGTTCAGATACCACAGAGATGGCTGGCAGTATAAAACCCTAAGATAACTCAAGTCACTGGCATAAACTGCTTTTACATTGCCCTTTATTTGCAGGATATATGCATCATTTAATCCTTTATTATTTCAGCCAAGCATCCCTTTTTCTGAGTAGCTAATCTGGTCTGACAAAGCCTAAACCATCAAATGGAAAAATTGGAGGGAGAGTACCAAGTTATGGCCTTATTAAATATTCAGACATAGGTCTTAACAATTTATAATTTAAAGGCCTAATACTGATCCACATGCAAACCCATGTTAGATAATCTGAATATTTTTGTGCTGTATGCTTACATTAACTATACTATACAGATTGTTCAAAGCGTTGAGATTAGGCATCTATATTTTAAAGAATAGACGCACTGGATACAATATAAAGGATTACGGTCCAAGTCTAGAAGGCTTACTTGATGAGAACTCTCTGTGTTAGTAAGGGTTGTAGGGTCAGTGAGTTTAGATTTCTTTCCATCTTTTTTTCTTTAGTAGGCAGGATGACTAAGGGCCTAAACCTGTTCATGTGCTTGAAAATGTTAACTATAATACAATATCCAGTTACACTGTGTCCTGTTAACCAAAACGTCCCTTCTAGTTCAAGGGTGAATTCCAGAAAACCACTGCACTGCTGTGTTCACAAGAAAAAGGCAGACTTTGTGTATTCTCAAGACCACGGCATGTGTAACTAAGTGCTTTTTTTTTTTTAAAGTCGATTAATTGACATTAAGAAGTGCTTCACTCTCTTCAGTCCACATAAAATAAATAAATTCTTCGTCTCAGCTACTTCAGGTAGAAGGAAATGAATTAAAATCAGACAGAAATTTCTTGGCTGCTTCTGCTTACGCATTTGTATCTGTTTTGAGTCTTAAAATCTATAGTAACACAACTTCTAAGAAGGAAATGAATCAGAACCTAAGAGTCATATGGGCCAGCACTGGGGAATAGCTTCACAGTGGGAATCCCTAAATAATTGTTTCCATGCACGAGCATCCACAAATGATCAGCAGTGCAGCTGGCATGTATCTAATTATTTTTCATGCTTTCAGTCTCAGCCACATTAGCAGGAAAATAATGTCATTTCTAACTCCGTGAATTACACATTCTTCCCTCCGAAAGGATAATGGCTCCCCACTGTGGTGACAAGTGTAACTTTAACTGGCTAATGTGTCATTGAGGACAACGCAGTCTAAAGTGAATTGACGCTGTGTCCTGATGCTAACCTTATTAAACCAGGCTGCAGTGGGCTGGGAATGTCAATAGTGGTAATTTTGATGCTAAGTCTGTCATAGTTTCAATGGGTTCCATTACAGGCATCATTACAGAAAATGACTAGAGTAAATTACAGTTCCTGTAAATTACCATCGGGGTCCCGCCCAATGGTTACCACATTCTGTAAACAGACTTCTGTGTGCCTGGCTGCAGATCAGAGCCATGCTAATGAGCCAGTCCAGTGCAGCAGCAAATCAATGCACAGCCTCCAGCAACACACTCAAATAAATGCCAAAAACAATATATGTATAAAATCAAAATGTCACAAATACACTTTATTTACATGCACAAACTGAAAAGAGAAACTGATGCTTCTATCCTGTGTCTAGCCTGCTTACAGAAAATCATGCAGATCAGAGGAGAAAAACATAACTTTAAAATGTACTGCCTGCCAAGTCTCCAATTTGTAAATACCATCAATAAAAAATTGTATAGGCTGCTATTGCAAATTGGCCAGAATTGCAAAGAACCAATCTGTTGGAGTTCAGAGTAAAGTGTTTGGGTTAGGTGTAGCTGTAACTGAAGTGATACAATGGATAAAATATCACAATTTTAAAAATTTCTATAACCTGAAATAGGGCTAGATCCTCAGACCTGTTCCAGCCCCTTTGCAGTGTTTCAGTAATGCCATCTTAAAAAGCTATCTGAGGTTTCTCTTTCAGCTGCTGGCATGATATTGGAGGGAAGGGGCAAGCTGGGAGTCATGCCAGAGTAATGGCGTGTTGCTAAAGCTTTACTGTGCTCTAACAAATCTCCAGCTTTTGGATAAGCCCCTTGAGTGCTGTTGCAGCCAGGCATAAATTAGAGTAGCCACAAAGCTGCTCTAAATTGCACTATGGTCTGAAAGAGGCTGAGGATTGGGGAGGATGAAAAATGATGTCAGGTGCAGCTCAGATGGGCCCTAAAGTCAGGGTTGTTGTTTGGGTAATTTCCTAAATTATCAGAAAAGACTATGGCAAAATATGAAGCAATAAATTTAATAAAATTTAGAGTTTTTGACGTACTAATCTGACAGGAAAGTCCTGCGTGTTTAAAAGAAAAGCCTTTATCTACTATAAGCATCAAGGCAAAAACATTATATCTGCATATTTCTTTAACTTGTTTAAGGATGAAGACTAGAAGGATTCCAATATTTTAATACATATTTCATTAAGATGCTCACAGGATTAGTAATAAGATTATGGAGCCTTTCACCTCTAAATCATAAATTCAGATTTACCACATGTTGGGCATGACCAAAACGTATCTGATGGCTGATTGGTGTTTAATGTGAAATGAGTTATCTTTCCAGCTCACAGTAAAATGTCCACACCACAGCTGACACACATCTTTGCAATCTCAGCAGAGAGACCAGAGGATAGGTAGACTGACCTATGCTCTCATCCCCACAGGAAGTCTCTTCAGAACAAGGATAAAGCACTGGTGAGACTACAGCAAAGCTGGCTGTTCTGTACTTTTGTTTCTAGATAAGTAAGGGACTTCTCCAATGTTCTGATTCTGGCACCTTTCCTGAGTGGTAACTTCACACCTGCAAATTTAAACAGCAGCTGCAAGTCTTTGGAACCAACTCATCCTCTTCTCCACCTTCCCATCCCCAGATTACAGGTACCTACATCTCCCAAGGTCAATTGGCACTTTTATTTCACCTTGTATGGCTGATACGGGTGGAGAAGAATCTAGTTGAGTGAAATGGGTATAAAATATAGAAGCTTATCACTACCAATAAGTCTTGTTTTTATTCTGTGTTAGGAGGAAGCTGTGAAAATGTAGGTACCACACTGAGCCATTTTCCTAGCTCAGAGCAGAATTGCTTCTTTTCTGTTTGACACACTATCTCACGATTAAATGCCGTTTTACTGAATACAGTATCGTCAGGCACACATGTAAAGGCTTGACAGTAACTACTGCACCAAAGTTTTGCTCTGCTGATATGAGACCATCCATATCAGGGTGGGTCTCCAGATCCACATTTGGATTGTGAGATCTGCTGAAAAGGTTGGGATTGAACTAAGAGGGTGCTATGAGGCATGACAGACTCTAAGCCATATTATAGCAGTTAAGAGTATTTTGCTCTGCTGATATGATACCATCCATATCAGGGTGGGTCTCCAAATCCAGATTGTGACTGAGTCACAGTCTGCCATCCTTTCTATACCAGTGTCAGTGCAAGGTGCTATCCCTTACTCAGGGCAAAGTCACAGCTGGGCCTACTGTTCAGTCACACTGTTCCCACCAAAACAAGCCCCAAATGCATAACTGCAAAATCTTCACCACAATTATAAATACATTGTTATTTTTTTCTACTGTGCCAGCATGTGCTTGCCACTTTGTAGAATAAAATAAATAACATAGCCACTGACTGAAATTTCCTGATGCTTGATTCCCTTGTCATGGTTCTATATGCCATGGAATGTGAAAAGAAAATGTTTGTGGCCATTAAATAATTAAATCTTATTCTCCCTTGGCTTCTGTGACTTTGGTTTTCTTTCTACCATTGGGGAGGTCAGCTTTTTATAAACCACTTTAACCAAACTTTGTGGGCATTAAATAATTATCCCATCAAGTTCTGTGTGGTGGGGGATATTTTGTGGACTCAGTAATCCTTCTGGCTTTGGCAATTGACACAATGAGGGAAGAGGGGCGTGCATCACTATAATCTCTTCCTTCTGATCGTTCTCTAGTAATATGTAATCACAGGACATGTGCTTTCTGACACGTTTCTCATCCAAACAGTTCTTGAGTAGTAGCTCTTGGGAGCAGTTGCTCAAGATTTCCAGTCATTTCTGATTAAGTATTTCAAGCAGCCAACTTTCAGTATTATACACTGTACCTAAAAATAAATTATGGCAGCAGCTTAAAGCAAGGACGGATTTGTTCCCTCATCCAGACACAATAATCAGTATTTCCCAAAGAAAATTCCATATAATGAGGGAACTGGCAAGTCATTTACATCCTATTTAATATAGGGTCAGATTGTACCCATGTGCGCCTCCTCATTCACCGCATTGTGCCCTACGCAGCAGCTGGGCATACTTGTAGTCCCTGTATTCATAAGAACCTAAGAAAGGCCATACTGAGTCAGACCAAAGGTCCATCTAGCCCAGTGTACTGTCTTCCAACAGTGGCCAATGCCAGGTGCCCCAGAGGGAATGAACAGAAATGAGTAATTTTCAGGTGATCCATTCCCTGTCGCATATTCCCAGCTTCTGGCAATCAGAGGCTAGGAACACCATCCCTGTTCATCCTGGCTAATAGCCATTGCTGGACCTATCCTCCATGAACTTATCTAGTTCTTTTTTGAACCCTGTTATAGTCTTGGCTTTCACAACATCCTCTGGCAAGTAGTTCCACAGATCGACTGTGCTTTATGTGAAAAAATACTTGTTTTGTTTGTTTTACTCTCTGGTGCATAATGTGCAATCCTTGGGGTGAGGAGGAGAGAAAGCTCTGACCCCCCCGTCATTCCCCCAGAGCTGGCTAGGCATGCAGCAAGAGGATGGCTGCATCCCTTTCAGGGAGGAGTGGTGGGTGTGTTCCCATGTAGACAGTCTGGCTCTGCACCAAACCCCAGGCAACCATGCCTAGCTGGGATGATAGAGCTTGATCATAATGTAATTAATACATTTAAAACATTATCATGAACCAAGTAGGGCTGTTACACGCACAACATGCCTGATATAAATCCACAAAAACACTTAAATAAAAAGTGAGGTCGTTTAACAGTATGTACCCTCTACTCCCCCACTCACAAGCTCACACCTTAGCATTAAACTACAGACTGTGCACACCATCTTTACTCTGCCCTGTATTTTTCACCTTTCTGAACTCACCCCTTTGACAAATGATTTTTCCTCCACACCAGTAGTGTTGCAGGTATTTAATGTAGTAGTTAGTTCTGTTGGAGGAGGGTAGTTAGCAAAAGGTTGGTTAAAGTGGTTTATGAAAGGTTGGCTTCCCTAGAGGGGCAGAATTAAGGTTGTGGTGAGGGCTGGTTGAAATGTGTGATAGGGAGGTTCCCCGAGGAAAATACTGACTTTTTTTTTTCCCATCAAAAACCTGAAAAATATATTGGTGTTATTGGCAATCAAAACATGAAAATTTTCAGCAGAAGCCTCCCAAATATTCTCTTTTTGGCTGAAAACTTTTGCTCTCTGGTTTCTCCTGAAAAACTGAAAACATTCAAGGAGACCAGATATTTTTCATGAAAATATTCATTTAGTTGAAACCCTTTGACCAGCCCTAGTTGCGGTACACTGTCTGCAGAATACAGCACTTGGGATAGTGGTAAGGTGTGCGCCAGAGGGTGAAGGAGTAGACGGTATGTACTGGTAGATGGCTTAACTTTTCATCCCTTGCTGTTGTAGGTTTGTGTCAGGCATATTATATATGTTATTAGTTATGAGTTATTACTTAGTCCCGCCTTGAGTGCAGGAGACTGGACAAGATGTCCTCTTGAGATCCCTTCCAGTCCTACATGTCTATTATTCTATATTATAATAATCCTAGTTGCTTCTCAATAATGTTTGTGTGTATTAATTTCCTAGGTTTTTTAAATGATTAATTGTGGGTTTGGATGGCAGGGTACAGAACTGTGGAGGTAGAAGTGCAGTGGGGAAGACCTTTTTTGTTGTAGGTTAATTTCTGATAGAAAAATGTAGTTCCTTATGAAGATTTTATGCAATCGCTCCCACAAAGCCCCCATCCACAAATCTGACTTCCTTGGGTCCGTTCCCCTCCCCCACCCATTAATCAGTCTTGCAGATGTGCCTGGTCTCTTCCCCGTCAACTAACAAGTTTCTGTGCTCCTAGGCTCTCAGCTCTGCTGTCAGACTTCTGTTTGCCTGGCCTACCCACCAATCAATCAAATTAGTCAGCATCAGGCTTCCATCAATCAGGTTTGTGTGCCCATAAACTTGCTCTTATAAGGTACGTAATAGCTACAGAAATCTCCCTGTCACATTAGTTCCCCTAAGTTTTTTATAGATAGATTTTTAAGAACTCAGGCAACAATGACAAGGAAGATGGCCAAGGAAATGTTTCAGACAGAGACCAAGTTCAAAAGCTTCCTATTAAACATCTACGAAGAGAAACCAAACAAAAATGACATAGTTTTTATGCCCTTTGTATTTTCTAACCCAACGTGAAACTGGGCCACATTGACTGGCCACCGGCATATAGAGAAAAACAGGAGTGTCTGCCTCATTTTGAACCCCTCTTCGACCCTTGCTCTAACGATGGTGTCACCTCCACAATACTTCAATCCCCTACTAAATAGTGAAAGTTCCTATGAGATGCACGCTTCTGGCATGAGCACCATAGATTCTCTTTTGAAGGGTTCTCAGGTTTTTCTTCTGTAAATGCCTTGAGTAATCTTGTGTCCTTCCCCTTTTCTCACGGGACTCATGGTGAATGTGCTGTTTTCTTTAAAGCAGACCCAATGAATCATTGTGTTTGTGGTTTGGTTTGGTTTTTCTTGTTTGATTTTTTTGCTATATTTTGAGGGATGCCGTTACTTAAAAAACTCACTCCTGTGAACTTCTTATTATCTACTATTGTTACAAGTAGCACCGAAGATTACTAGAGCTGAAAGAGACTAGAGAAATATAGTATTTTCCCTACACTGTCAGCTTGTTTATTTGAGGCATTTGAGAGATCCCTGTGTACAGTTTGTCTCACTGCTTCCTCTTATAGTTGTGTATTGGTAGAGGAGCATGTGTATTGCCTGAAAGTTCTTTTAAGTTGGGCAACCATAATCAGGGACCGCTTTTGAAAATGTTGGTCTTAATCTCTCTGTCCATGAGTTTCTTTATTTGTAAACAGGAAAATATAATGCACTACTGACCATGTCTCAGAAGGGTGTTGCCAGGATTAATTGATACTTGAACAGCACTTTGAACGTGTTGAGGATTATTGGTAGGGCTCTACCAAATTCATGGTCCATTTTGGTCAATTTCACAGTATTAGGATTTTTAAAATAGTAAATTTCATGATGTTAAGGTGTCACCCCCACTCTGAACTTTAGGGTACAGATGTGGGGACCTGCATGAGGTAACCCGTAAGCTTATTTACCAGCTTAGATCTAGTAGCTGCCACCACCAAATAGTTTAAACAAACGTTTATGGGAGAGTCATTTGGAAACTCTGTCTTCCCCCCCAAATATTTCCCCGGTCTTTATCCCCCTTTTCCTGGCAGGACTGAGACTGATTCACCTCCCACCCATTCCTGGTGAGCCCAGATCCAAAAAAACCCTTGGATCTTAAAACAAGGAAAAAATCAATCAGGTTCTTCAAAGAAGACTTTTAATTGAAGGAAAAGGGTGAAAGGAATACCTCTGGGAGATTAGCCTGCAAGCTACTCTCACAGACAACAGATTCAAAACGCAGAGGATGTCCCTCTGGGCAAAACCTTAGTTACACAAAAGAAACCCAATTTGATTCTCCCTCTTATACAAAAGAAAATAAAAATAATCTAATACATTCCTTCTCTAAATACTTATTACTTTTAAGAAATGTTAGGTGGCTGATTCCTGGATCCTTCACTCCAGCACAAACTTACTGAACAGACAAAAGACTGATTTCCCTCCTCCCTCTTTGAAAACATCCTGTCCCCCACTTTGTTCCTCTGGTCAGGTGTCAGCTAGGCTATGTGAACTTCTTAACCCTTTACAGGTAAAAGAGAAATTAACCCTTAACTGACTGTTTATGACACATGATTTTGGCTATTTAAATCTGAAATTTCATGGTGTTATAATTGCAGGGGTCCTGACCGAAAAAGGAGTTGTTGGGGCAGAGGGGTCAGAAGGTTATTGTAGGGGGCGGTTGCGGTACTGCTATCCTTACTTCTGCACTGCTGCTGGTAGCAGCACTGCCTTCATAGCTGGGCAGTTGGAGAGTGGCAAGTGTTGGCAGGGAGCGCAGCTCTGAAGTAGGGATAGCATGGTATGGTATTGCCACCCTTACTTCTGCACTGCTGCCTTCAGAGCTGGGCCCTCAGTCAGCAGCCACCGCTCTTCAGCCATCCAGCTCTGAAGGCAGCAGCGCAGAAGTAAAGGTGGCATGGTATGGTATTGCCACCCTTACTTCTGCATTGCTGCTGGTGGAACACTGCCTTCAGAGTGGGGCGCCTGGCTAACAGCTGTCACTTTCCAGCCACCCAGCACTAAAGGCAGCTCAGAAGTAAGCATGGTGATACCACAACCTCCCTAAAATAACCCTGTGACCCCCCTGCAACTCCTTTTTCGGTCAGGACCCCCAACTTGAGAAACGCTGGTCTCCTACATGAAATCTGTATAGTATAGGGTAAAAGCACACAAAAGATCAGATTTCGCGGGAAGAGATCAGATTTCATGGTCTGTGAATTTGGTAGGGCCCTAATTATTCTACAGAAAACGCAAAGACCCCTTTAAATATATTTGTTCAGTCCCAAGCATGTAACAATTTGAAGTACCTTGTTCAGTGGGTTGCAAATGGTAAGGAACCATTGTCTTCTTAGTAAGCAACACAAACACGTTTTAGAAAGAGCCAGTATTGATATGACTTCACATAACCAAGAAAAAAAACAAAATTCTTATCACATTTTGCTCTGCTTCATCCTTCACCCACTACTGCAGACTCAGGAATAAAAATATAAACAAATGCTGAAAGAGAAAACATAGATACAAGGAGCAGCCAAAGAACACACACTAAGTGGGATCTGGGCTGCAAATTCTTACAGAAAATACTCTGAGGTAAAATTAAATTGCAGTGTTCACATTTCTAGCAACGTCTATGTTTACCACAAACTGAAGTAGGCCTGATTTTTCACTCATTTGCAATGGTATGACTTGATTGACCTCAGCAGAGTTACTCCTGATTTACACAGTGTGACGTTATTGACTTAAACTGTGATCATATAGATCATTGTTGCAACCACTGTTATATATTTGCAGCAAATATTGTACAAAGGTTGTTGGGTGAGGTGTCTATAAGGAGGTTGTGATTTGCTGGTTATGATTATGCTAGCTGTATGTGTGTATTATTTTTGTAGTTGAAGTTATGAATATTGGCTATGTACTTGTAACTCAATGTGTTTTGATTCTAAGTAGCCTCAGGGCTTGTCTACATCAGAAAGTTGCAGCGCTGGTGAGGGAGTTACAGCGCTGCAACTTAGGAGGTGTACACATCTGCAGGGCACCACCAGCGCTGCAACTCCCTGTTTGCAGCGCTGGCCGTACTCCCGTTTTGTCTCGGGTGTAGAGGATCCAGCGCTGGTGATCCAGCGCTGGTAATCAAGTATAGACACTTACCAGCGCTTTTCTTGACCTCCGTGGAATAAGCAGGTATCCCAGCATACCTGAGGAAGCCTCTGGTAATCAAGCTGGTCTCCTTCCCCGGCTTGCTCTCTCGTTCCCCGAACCCCGAGCAAGCAGGTCTCCTTCCCTGCGGTTTGCAGGGTGGTTCGGGGAACGCGAGAGCAAACCACGGCGAAGCTGGTCTCCTTTCCCGGTTTGCTCTCTCGTTCCCCGAACCCCCGAGCAAGCAGGTCTCCTTCCCTGCGGTTTGCAGGGTGGTTTGGGGAACGCGAGAGCAAACCGGGAAAGGAGACCAGCTTCGCCGCGGTTTGCTCTCGCGTTCCCCGAACAAGCAGGTCTCCTTCCCTGCGGTTTGCAGGGTGGTTCGGGGAACGCGAGAGCAAACCGCGGCGAAGCTGGTCTCCTTTCCCGGTTTGCTCTCGCGTTCCCCGAACCCCCCTTGAAGCCGCCCAACAGCGCTGCAGTGTGGCCACATCTAACACCACTTGCAGCGCTGGTTGCTGTAAGTGTGGCCACTCTGCAGCGCTGGCCCTATACAGCTGTACTAATACAGCTGTAACAACCAGCACTGCAAAATTTTAGATGTAGACATGGCCTCAGTGAAGCATTTGTTCAGCTTCTTGAGGAAGGACTATTCTCAGTAAGTGCCCAATTAAGAAACACTTACCTGACAATGGACTTTGGGATACACCAATCCACATCTGAGTTTCCTGGAAATGTTCAAACTAATATGTAAACAATGGCATCGGCTTGCAAACTGAGTCATGCATGGACATGTGACTTGCCCACGTGACTCCAAACTTCATCTTGCTGCAGTGATTTTCCACAGTAAGAACAAAGAGAGGTCATTCCACAGGCAGACAATATAAAAAACCCTAAAAACCCCTCCACCTGGTCTTCAATCCTGCTTCTGATCTCTGGAGGGTCCTTGCTACAAACTGAAGCTCTGAACAAAAGACTGAATGACCCATCCCAACTCCAGAAACTTAATTTGAACCTGCAGTTTACTCCACCACTGCTACAGGCCTGAACAAAGAACTTTGCCATTACTGTATGTAATTGATTCCATTTAACCAATTCTAACTCTCATCTATATTTCTTTCTTTTTTATGAATAAACCTTTAGATTTTAGATTCTAAAGGCTTGGCAACAGCATTATTTGTGGGTAAGATCTGACTTGTATATTAACCTGGGTCTGGGGCTTGGTCCTTTGGGATCGGGAGAATCTTTTTTCTTTTACTGGAATATTGGTTTTCATAACCATTCGTCCCCATAACGAGTGGCACTGGTGGTGATACTGGGAAACTGGAGTGTCTAAGGGAATTGCTTATATGACTTCTGGTTAGCCAGTGGGGTAAAACCAAAGTCTTCTCTGTCTGGCTGGTTTGGTTGGCCTTGGTGTGCAAAGGAACCCCAGCCTTGGGCTGTAACTGCTCTGCTCTAAGCAGTTTGTCCTGAACTGATGCTCTCAGAAGTGTCCCACCAAGGGCAGCATTGTTACACATGGCTATAAGTGAGTAAAGAATCAAACTAATGTTTCTCCTTGTGTTTGGTAGAGTAGGAGAATGAGTTTCCTCTTCAGATGATATCAGGAATGAGACATAAATTTTCCAGTAGAGGGCACTACATGCAAATTACAAACTTGTGTTGCTTGTGAAATTCTGCTGCCATTGGAAATGGCACCTCTAAGTTCAAAAACTTGTCCCTTTCACCAACAGAAGTTGGTCCACTAAAAGATACCTCACCTGCCTTGTGTCTTTTTACATCCTGGGACCAAGGGTTACGACAATACTGCATACATCTAAACAGAAGTCATTTAGAAGGCTATAAAACATCAAGGGCCCAATTCTGCAAGGTGCTGAATATCCTTTTTCTTGAAGTGAAGGGCACTCAGCAACTTGCATGAGGTGCTCAATATCCTCTTATGACAAGGCCACAAGTTAGCTGAGTCACTCTGCAAGCCCAGGGGAATACTTGTAAATGTCTAAATACCTTCCCTCTCAGTAATTCTGCAGATAAGCAGACTGTTTCACTGATAAACAAATGACCTGATTAAACTAACATTAAAAAACATCCTAGTCTGTCTTGTTAAATTCAACTTTAAAATATTCCAGGTATTTGTAAAATGAGTTAAATTGGGACCAATTTAAAATGCCAGTAGATCTCTATCACTTTTTCAGAATTTCTTAGAGTTCAAAGTCCTAGTGTTGTTCCCCACCTAAAGTATTTTGATCTATGATGCTATCATGAATAATAACGAGCACAGCCATCTGTTCAGTGAGCTCAGTTCATCCTTTTTTGTGGGAGGTCTACATCAAAGGACATTTTTTGGTTTCTCCAAATTGAAAAAATTCTGCAAAGGGTATCTTCAAAGGGTTTAAAAATATTCTCTCCTGCTTACACACCTCCCTCAGAAATGGTTCAGTGAAATTTTTACCACATTTTCTTTTCAAAAAAATATATCTGAGGTAAGGACAGACATGAGACATTTCAGCACCAACATTAGTCTCCTAAGTAAATTGTAGGAAGTTTTTAAAGTAAAAAAAGCCATTAGCCTAATTATAGTGTTCCTGGTTCCACACTGTAATGCAATAAACTTCTGTTTATTCCCATGACCCTAGAGAGCTCCTACACATGATGTATCACGTCTACATTCTCCTATTACTTTGTTGACAAATTTTGCACTGTGAGAAAGTATGTGATTTCAAATTTTCTTATAATAAAACTGAGAAGCTTCATGCTTAGTTAACTGAAAACTGTGTGTAACTATCAACTCAGGGAAAATGGAAAGCAGAGTTTACACAAAAGGCTTTTACCAATACAATGGACCCTCAGAAAGGATGGGTATCAATTGTTGCCATGAACATCATTGTCATTAAAGTACAGAATAACTGTACTACAGCTATCTGCCACCTCTTTCTATCTGCTGAAGTATGAAATAGACTTCTCAGTCACAATCAAGCCAAAACAGGCTTCTTGGCCCCCAATGAGTCTTAGTGCAAAAGAAGCCTGCTAAGCTTCATGGGGGGAGGGAGACTGGTCCCCCAGTGAGCTTCTCAAAGGCATGGAGCGTCCCAGTGAGCCTAAGACTCAGCGGGGTTTTCTGTTCCCAGACTGCAGGAAATCCACGGGAAGATGGAAATTCCCCATATCTTCTCCCCACAGGACCTCTGCTTTCTCCAGTCTCCATTTCGTAGGGTTTACTTCCTCTATATTTTAGGAGACATGCAGGAATGGGGAGAACAGGGCAGCAGAGCCTTCCCACCCCTCTGGCTCTGTACGAAAGATTCAGATAAGGGATAATGTCTCTGTCATCTGGTTCTCTCTCTGCTTCCCAGTCTTGTGTAGGGAGCACTGAGACAAGTTCATCAGGCCCAGCTAGCCCATAGCAATATTACTAATTAAAATGTTGGCAAGTTTGATTGTAATCATCTAATGTTTGGCCCTGTGCCCTAGATCTCAGCTAGGGGAATCCAGTACACTAGGCTTTATTTCACTCCTCTCTTTGTGCTCTGGTGAACAGGGTGCCATAATTTAGGAGCCCCTTGCCTCAGCTTATTTCAGATTTGTTAGAAGATTTGTACTTCAGACCCAGACCTGATCTACCAGTTTTGAGGTTGATGTGATTTCTCTGGTGGAAATTAGAACTGGAACCAAAATCAGGCTCATAAGATTAACCCAGATTCAATCCTAATGGTGAACTGTCTACTGTCAATTTGTAATGGGTGCTCAGCACCTCTCTGGATTTTGCTCGGAGATGTGTCAGGATAGGGGAGATGGCAACCAACATGGAGGGGAGGAGAAGAATAAGGCTTATGACAGGATCATGTGGTTACTTTGAGTGATAAGATTTCCTGAAGATTTCACAATTTTCTTCTTAAGATACTTTTATGTTGAGGCAAAGACTGGGGTTTATAGGCTTTATGGTAGAAATGTGTATTAAAGAGACCCTGGGAGAAAATCACTTAGCCCTGGTATTTCTTTTGCTGTTTTTTCATATGTGTGCTTTACAGTTTTTAAATCCAACAATTGAAAGGTTGATTAGTTCTTAGGGCATGCACGGAAGCCGACATGAAGGCCATGGAGCCCACTGGCATACCATAAGTAGCTGCAGCTCTCTCATTGACTTAACCTTGTTTGTATCTGGTATTGTGTATTTGCTGTGCTTCTAGTAGTTGGAAGTGCCTAGAACAGTGGTCCCCACACTTTCCAGCATTGCAACCCTCCTTACCCTGTCCTGTTGGCCCTGGGTGCTGGGGCTCAGGCTTCAGCTTCAGGCCCCAGCAAGTCTAATGCCAGCCCTGGTGACCCCATTAAAACGGGGTCATGACCCATAATTTGAAAGCCACTGAACTAAAACATCTTTTAGAAAGATACTCTGTGTTGATTTGAAGATCCAAGTGATGGAGAACTTTCCACATCCCTTGGCAGTCTAGTCCAATGGTTATTTACCTGCACTGTTAATAATTTGCATCTTATTTCCAGTTTGAACTTTGCTGACTTCCAATCACTGGATATTGTTATGTCTTTGCTTGCTAGATTACCGAATCCACTAGTATCAGGATTTACTTTAGGTAAAGTTTCCACTCTGTGCACTTTGAAGACTCAACTGTGTGCTTCCAATTCCCTAAAACAGTCTAAATTCTTGCCTCAGTTCATATTACAAATCTATCTGCACACCATTAAGGCATTAAACCTGTTATGTTGGTCATGCAACCTCTGTGCAATAGATGCTTCTGTGCTGAATGGCTGTGGGTGAAATGTTGCAACTTTTGGACACTTGTAACATGAGGTTTGCTGCTGATACGGGCTCCCAAAAATACTATCCACATTAGTCTGTGATAAATCCATTTGCTCACAAAGTGGAGTAGTAAAGGACTGGCCTCATATGGAAAAGTCCTACTGTATTTACTAGAGTGAGGTCTTTTTCTGAATTCCTGATTCCCTTTATTTCATCTGTGCAGTTCTATTATTGCCTAATAGAAGGTTTGTGCATAAAATTTCCTAGGACTTATCAATCAAAGAGGGAAAAACCCTCACTAGTGCATGTTTCCAAGAAATAATAGTGTGAATCTTTTAAGTACCCACATTGGAGTGTCTAAATTACACCTTTCCTAAACAGCCCCACTAATTCACATGCACTTGAAGATGTGTATGCTCAGTGGAGATGCTCATTCAATGTTCAGAAGAACTGCACCTTGCCTTCACAAAATTCCTACCAGAACAGAATTAGACAGACAAATGCTGTCATTGGTAAGTAACCTTGAGAAGTGCAAATTTGTGCAATTGCGCTAGACTTTTCTGCACCCTTTTTTCCTCTCCCACAATCAGTATAGTTGAGCAAGATTATGTAATTATGAAAGGAAAGGAATTGCAAAGAAATTGCAAATAATTATCTGATTCTTTTTCTCTTTTTCTAACCCCCACTAAAGCAAAAGATGGAAAGAAGCCAATACATTATTTTAAAGTTGTTTTTTTAAAGGTGTCCTCTATGTTGGGTTATGTATTAATGTTTGCAATATTAATCAGCTGGATTTTGGCACCCTTTTTAACTTGAGTATACTTCCTTTTTTGGAGTCATTGGGACTTTTAGTGGAGTAAAGTGCTGCTCAGTAACACTCAAAGTTTCATAATCTGGCCTTTCGTGGCTGTATACACCAGATGGTGTTCCATGCAGTACTAGTGACACAACTGCTTCCTTGAAGTGCTCAAATCATTACCGTTTCTGTTTTGAAAACAATTCAGTAAATAAATATTCATTTTAGCCATATTTCTTATTTTATGAGAGTGCCTTAGGGTATTTTCAAGATTTTGTAAATTACTGGAATAAAATAATAATTTGCTGCCTAAATAGCAGATTGGTCCAGTGACAGCGTGGGTGAGAAAGCTGCTTCTGATTAATTATTATTATTATTTATTATTTAGTTCATGTAGAAGCTTTTTAATGAAAGCTTTCAAACATCCCTGGGTGTTTACAAAGCTGTTTTAATAGATGCCAAGTAAGAGTCAAGGACCTTTCTGTTTAACCCAGAGAGATTAGCTAATGGACTTGACCTGATGGCTAAAGTCCACAGTGCAAGCTTGTCCTACATGTATATATGTAAAAAATTACCAAAGTGCAAAACAAGAATGATTTAACGCTTTCAAAACAACCCAACAGGTTGGGAAAAGGGAACCCTAATCTCTACAAATAACCTTCAGTCTTCCTGTATTATTCCAGCCTCCTCTGGAAAAGCTTGGGAAAGCATTACTGCATTCCATGAGGGTCACCAGATCTGTCAGTTCAAGGCAGAGGAATAGTCCAGAGCAGGGGTTGGCAACCTCTGGCACGCGGCTTGCCAAGGTAAGCACCCTGGCGGGCTGGGCCAGTTTGTTTGCCTGCCGTGTCGGCAGGTTCGGCCAATCACGGCTCCCACTGGCCATAGTTCGCCATCCCAGGCCAATGGGGGTGGCAGGAAGCGCTGTGGGCCGAGGGATGTGCGGGCCTCGGCTTCCTGCCGCCCCCATTGGCCTGGGCAAACCGTGGCCAGTGGGAGCCACGATTGGCTGAACCTGCCAATACAGCAGGTAAACAAACTGGCCTGGCCCGCCAGGGTGCTTACCCTGGTGAAGCGTGTGCCAGAGGTTGCCGACTCCTGGTCCAGAGTCAAGGACCTTTCTGTTTAACTAGAGAGATTAGCTTCAATGCCTAAACTTATCTCAGCTGTCCTGCTATCATATAAGGAATGAGGTAGTTTTTAAAGGGCCTAAGCCATACAGGATGTAGAGAGTTGAAATTAACTTAGGTCAGTGGCACAGTAAAAGCTGTAGCCTGTAACTCTGCTGGTGGGAAAGGATTTGTTAAAGGCTAATGTATGTGATGAGCTTTGTAGTGTTATAGGCATTAGGAAGGGTAGGTGTTTGATTCTTCCTTTCCCACCCCCCCCCCCAAACACACACACTTGGGCAAGTTTAAAAGCTATTTGAAGTTATTTTTATCTGTTTTCATTAGTGTTGTGGCTGGTGGATCTGCCTATCTATCGTCACTGTGATCCCAGCACTGAGCACTGGTCTCTCACAGGCACATATTCTTCCCAATGTATGCCCCAAGTAACTGGCTCAAGAGCTGGGGAACTCCAAGGGGGCCAGAAGAGGGGAAACCATATACCCACCTCTTTGCAACCATTAAGCCTCAGGGAGCAGAGCTGCTCCATAACTGCTATTGCAATCTCAGGGGCTGGCACAGACTTCACAACCTAGTGAACTGCCTCTGCAGGGCAAAAGGAGTGAAGGAGCTGTGTATCAGTAGTCCGTCACTACATCTGTGCCTTCACCATGGTACCAGACCCTCTCCTTGGCAGCAAAGAGGGAGACCCTGCAGAGCTGTGTAACTTGCTCAAATTTAGCCTGCCCCAGTGCAATAAGTCTTATGCACATATGGCCTACACCAGGGATGGGCAAACTACAGCCCACAGGCCACATCCGGCCTGTGGGACCATCCTGCTCGGCCCCTGAGCTCCTGGCCTGGGAGGCTAGCCCCCGACCCCTCCCCTGCTGTTCCCCTCACCCACTGCCTCGGCTCGCTCACTCCGCCACCGGTGCAATGCTCTGGGCAGTGGGACTGTGAGCTCCTGGGGCAGTGCAGCTGCAGAGTCCGACCTGACCCAGTGCTCTAGCTGTGGGGTGGAGGCAGTGGCAGCATGGCCCGGCTCCAGCTGGGCGGTGTGGCTGTAGTGCCACCAGCCACTGGTGCTCCAGGCAGCATGGTAAGGGGGCAGGGAGCATTGGGGGTTGGATAGAGGGCAGGGGAGTTTGGGGGGCTGGTCGGGGGCAGGGGTGTGAATGGTGATCAGGGGGAACAGGGGGTTGAATGGAGGCAGGGGTCCCAGAGGGGCAGTCAGGAAGGAGGGGGGGTTGGATGGGGCAGCAGGGGGCAGGTCAGGGGCAGGGGTTCCGAGGGCAGTCAGGGGACAGGGAGAAGGGGTGGTTGGATGGGGGAGGGGTCCTGAGGGGGCCATCAGGAATGAGAGGAGGGTTTGGATGGGGTGGCAGGGATCTGGGGGCAGTCAGGGGACAGGGAGCAGGGGGGTCCCACAGGGGCCATCAGGGAACAGCGGGGGTTGGATGGGGCAGGAGTCCCAGAGGGGGCAGATAGGAGGTGGGGGCCGGGCCACGACCCCCTCCCCTAACTGGCCCTCCATACAATTTATGAAACCTGATGCGACCCTCAGGCCAAAAACTTTGCCTGCCCCTGGCCTAGACCCATGCTGGTGAGTGGGAGGATTTTCTCTACTGTGACTACTTGTGGTGTAGGTAAAACCTTAAAAGCACTGCTGTATTCTAGACTAGGGTGAGCTGTGGAATTGTTATAAGCTGAATCTGATGGTTCTAAATCCTTAGAATCATAGATTATTAGGGGTGGAAGGGACCTCAGGAGAGCATCTAGTCCAACCCCCTGCTCAAAGCAGGACCAATCCTGAAATGGCCCCCTCAAGGATTGAACTCATAACCCTGGGTTTAGCAGGCCAATGCTCAAACCACTGAGCTCTTGTCTTATTTTATTTCTTTTTAAGAAAGCTATGGGTTAAATTTATTTTAATTCACTTCCAAAATCAGATGTGGGGAGAAGGAAATGTCAGCTGTATGTTTCTATGACATGGAAGGAAGGGGCTCCTTAGAAACATATGACAAAATGATTCCAACCATGTTGTGATTTCACATATTCAAGGCTCTATCCTTCTCTTAGGACTTTCTACATGGTGGGGTAAGGCACACTATGGCGGTGTGACCATGGTGGGAACCTGTGATGAGCATCAGCTGGGTCAACATGGGCCAATTAATACACAACATGTTAGTGCACTTTAGAAATGATACCCTTGTGCATTACCTCATCATGTAAACACGTCCTTACAGATGTGAGAAGCCTCATTAAAGTCAATGGGACCACTCCCATGACAACAACCATTCGCCTGCATCAGTTTTTGCAGGATGGGGCCACAGGTGTGGTGATGAAAGACACTTTTGAAACACACAAAACCAACACGTACATCTTTAATTTAAAAAAATGATACTCATGTTTATAAACAAATAGATAGGAGCAAATCAAATCTTGATAAAAATATACTGAGCACCTTTTCTTCAATGGCTAAATAATGCAAGGACATTTTGAGGCTTCATGTTTTAAGGATTCTAATACAGCAGAAAACACAATCACCTGAACATTAGTTACAATACCTTACATTCAAATAATTTTCCATGAATAAAGTCCAGTTAAAAAGAAATATCCAGTTTAAAGTAACATTTAGAAAGGACTTTCAGAATGGGAACATCTGACAACTTATCAAAGCAACCAGCCAGCTTTATTAGACAACCTCCTATCTTAACAGATGACTCCAAAGTTTCTCTAAATGATTTGAGCACAATTCTGCCTTGCCTTTACTAGAAAACCAGCCCTGAGTTCTCTGAGTGATCATGTCAAACAGGTTTCACTCCATTTCTGTTTTTCATTTTCTGCACTATTATTTGACATTGCTAATTAGCAAACGTTTGCACTTAAGCAGATGATTTTTCTCTATCTTAGTTACTATCATTTCTGCCAAAGGGATTTGGATGGCTTTGAAAATCTCAGTATTAGTATGTAAGAGCTTGGTATCTTTATAACTCATAGCCCATTGGGTACTTATGTAATTTTATTCATTCATTCATGGTTTGATTTGAGGGCGTGGGGAAGAACAGTGTCCAAAAACGTGCTATGCACCTCACACAAACAATTAAAGATCTGGCCTTAGGGCTGGTCTACACTGGGGAGTGGGGGAAAATCGATTTAAGATACGCAACTTCAGCTACGCTATTCATGTAGCTGAAGTCGAAGTATCTTATTCGACATACTTGGCCATGAGGATGGCAGCAAGTCCACTGCCGCGGTTCCCCCGTCGACTCTGCTTACTCCTCCTGCTGAGGTGGAGTACGGGCATCAATTCTAGATGAGACGCAATAAATTGATCCCCAATAGATCGATTACTACCCACCGATCCGGGCGGGTACTGTAGACGTGCCCTTAGACACAATCTAAATTGGATGTGACAAACCAGGTGAGGATGATAAGTAGATACAAGTATAAAGGGAAGAGGAAGGCAGAGAACAGCACTAAGATGATCTTGGGGTTACTCAGCCAGGCATACTTGTGCAAATAAGTCTATCACATGAAAACTTGGCAGAAAAAAATACATTCAGACATAAACCTAAAGAGCAGCCGTCCACTTTACAGTCATACTGCTCCCTCAGAGAGGTTTGCCACTCAATAACACCTCAGACTATTCTATCTGAAATAAAGCGAATTAGAGAAAAATATTTTTCTCTATTATTTTTTTCATTTACTGCATGTGAAATTCAGCCCAGTCCAGAGGGCCATCACAGGACACATGCACCATTAGTCATGTGTTAGTGCTCAGCACAAGATGAATTACACCTTTAGTGCATTTGAGAGTACTTTCTGTGCACTCAATTCTGCTGTGTCCCCTTGTGTAGTTGGGTTTGCCCTTTTGTTTGTGTGGTGGTGATCTAGCAACTGAGGGTCAGAGAACACGTTTAAAATAGTAAAATGCAAAAACGTAGACATTGGCACTGAACTGACCGACATGTAATGAGTGAAACTGCTTTTAACTTCTCACACTTCAGGGAAACTGCACCTGTATTCCCTCTCCATGGTCCAGCAAGGGCACAGAGCTCCTCAGCCATCATCTCTCTTGAGCAGAGACTCAGATCTCTCTCCTTGCTTACCAGGGTCTTTCCAGGCTGCACAGTTCCCTGCCTACACTGAGAGTTCCCCAGCAAGTCAAAGTGCCTGAAGAGGCCTACTTTGCTTTCTTCTCAGAGGTTATAAACAGCATAACTGCCCACATTTATCACACAATCCTTTCTAAGCAAGCACATTTGTCCTTAAGGGAATGCATTAGAGAGGAAACATTTAAAAAACAATAAAAGAAACTACATGCATGCTAATAAGCTTACTAGAGATCATCCCAACTCCAGTCAGGCTCTAGCACACAGGTAAGCAAACTATGTCCCTGCCGCATCCATGGCCAATGGGAGCTGCAGAGGCAGCACCTGCAGACGGGGAAGCGCACAGAGCCACCTGGTCGCACCTCCACATAGGAGCCGGATGGAGGACATGCCGCTGCTTCTGAGAGCTGCTTGAGGTAAGCGCTGCCCAGAGCCTGCACCCCTGAGCCTCTCCCCTCACCCCAACACCCTGCCCCATCTCTGACCCTCCTCTTGCCCTCTGAGCCCCTTGGTCCCAGCCTCGAGCACCCTCCTGCACCCCAACCCCTCATCCCCAGCCCCACCCCAGAACATGCATCCCAGCCAAAGCCCTCCCCCCCACATACCCCAGCCCCCAATTTCATGAGCATTCATGGCCCACCATACAATTTCCATACCCAGATGTGGCTCTCAGGCCAAAAAGTTTGCCCACCTGTGCTCTAGCAGGTTTCAGTCCTTCAAATTCCACAAAGAAGTTTTTCTGTGGTCACAAGTTCATAACAGCTTCTGCTCAGAACAAGAACCCCCATCAATCTGTGAGTTTCTCCTTTACATAGTTTGGGTCTTTGATCTTGGGACATTGGGAACAGGTAATCAGCAGACAGTCTTCCTCTTCTCAGGGAGTAGCTTCAAAGGGCTGGGTTTTTGCATAACCAGAGGCAGGGAAAATTTGCATTCACCTCCCCCTGGATAATTCCCAGGAAATTTTCTTCACACACATTGTCCCATAAATTTATTCTTGTCTGCCATATTGTTCAATATAGGCCTTTGATCATCTCAGCCCATAATAATACATAACTTTTGCATTTAATACAATGACCCTAAAGATACTTAAACTTAATTCAATAATATGTCCCAAAGATATTGCAGGAAATTGACACAGACAGTGTCTCTTTAAGCACCTGGAATTTCAGAAATCGGATTGTGGCCCCTTGAAAAATTGTACCAAGGAACCAAATCCTGTTTTCACTTACGGCAGTGTAAATGCAAAGAAAGTTTACCACCATAAACAATTACTCTAGACCTTAGTGCAACCTTGGCTGTAAGGGTCTAATGTAAACCAAAGAAAGGAAATTTAGTGCTGACTGAAAGTGTGAGCTGATTTTGGCCGTATCTGTACATTGTGCTGGAATACTGTGTTTCTTTTCAAATCAGTGGATTGTTATAGTGAGCCTGCAATTTAAAGCAGCACAGTGGGTGAATTCTAGCTGTGTATGTATCTGGAAAGTTTGCAAACACAGTAGATGAGGGCTGTATATGGAAGCTGGGCAACTGATACTGTTAATATATCCTGATTCACTTTTCATTTCCATAGCAACTTCCACCATTATGGATTCCACATCACTTCACAAAAATGAAGCCTCACAACCCCCTTGTGAGGTAGGTAATGTAATCATTATTATCCCCCTTTACAGATGAGGGAGACTGAAGCATAGCTGTCAAAGGCCAAATTTTCTAATTTTTGGTGCCTAAATTTTGGGATCTCCCTTTTTCCAACTATAGGCTAAACTGAAGCTATAACTTTCAGATTGGCAGAGCATCTGGAGCTCCTATTGGTTTAAATTTGAGTTGATAGGTGGTTGGCCCCTGTGAAAACCTGGTCACAAATGTCTAGTGCTGGGAACACATATTTAGGCAACCAAATTAGAGGCTATGTTGGAAAAATTGGCCATAAATCATTTGCTCAAGGTTAGAAAGCAGGAAGGGATTGAACCAAGAATAGAAGCAGGGCTCCTGCCATTCATTCTGAAACTTCACCTTAAAACCACATTCCCTCTTCTAAGCAACAGGGACTTTCTAGTGTCAATTGAAAATTTCTATCAAAGAACTCTAGTATCCATATGAGAAGGGCTATGGCTTGTAAAATCCTGAGCTATGTTGTGAGGAGCCGGTGGAGCATCACTGGAATACAGCAGCTGGAAGTATTATTATGTCTATGAACTGCACAAAGCCTCAAGATGAACTGTGTAACAAGTGCACACTACACTCTTCCTCAGAGCAGCCACACACAGATCCATGGCCAAGTCCTTTCCTGCACAAAGTCCTCTGGAATTTGGCACTCTGTTAATAGCACTAGTCCATCTTCCCCTCATTGCATGCTGGGAGCACAGCTGTCCAAATTATGGTTGCCTCTTGCTTAAATTCTCTGGGAGAAAAAGTGACTAGAAACCCCACCTTTAGGACAACCATAATCTATCCCTTCAGTTTCTCTTTATTTCAGTTGGGAGAAGTTTCAGGGGCTATTTGCTAATGTGCTGACGTAACTATATAAAAGTAACTGCAAGTAGTGTGCTATGGCATGATATCACAACAGGTGTGAGCTGCTTGCAGAACCCTGCATGTTGATAATGGCTAGGCAGGTGGCAAGCTACTGCATGAACGCAGCTCGTCTACCTGTTGAGTGTCATGATTAACTTGAACTGTGAGCTCTTTGCAGCATGGACTGGCTCTTTGCTACATATTTTTATAGCAGTTGGCATGAAACGGCCTGTATCCCTGATTCAGTCCATAAGCATTATTTCAATGTGAATAATGATATCCAGATTGCTTAATTTCTTAAACCCATTTTAAATTGGTAATAAATTTGTCACATCTATAAAATCATTAACTTTATGGCTCAGTCCTCGCCTTTCCAGGCAAGTAAATCTTGTGCTGAGGCTGACAGCACTCTCCGGTTAGTTTAGCTTTTCCTCAGCCCTGCAATACATATCATTTATCAGCTCAGCATGACAAACTTAAATACCTAGTCATAAAACAATCAGCCTTGATCCTGGATTGCCTGGCTTATGTTTATGTAATTCAAACCCCATCACTTTTAAAAGAGCATTTTCCATATTCTCTATATTGGGCTATAGAGTACTTGTTTCTTCTAGGAGGTACATTACTTTGTCTTTAGCCTAGACCTATTAGACACATTAAAAAATATTTTGTAGTAAATATATACATTGATTATCCTTAAAGACAAGCCTATGGAATAACTAAGAGACCTGAGAAGAGATGATGCTCTGTAACAGAAGTGAAGCAACAAAACATATTGACTGTTGAAGCCAAAAGGTTCCTGGAAGTCCTCCATCTGGAAAATGATGCATTCTGCAATTACTACAGTGTAGATCATATTAGATGTCCGTCTGGCGTATTTCACAGTCCTTATATGGCGCGATTCTACTGAAAATATGCTTATCAAAAGGGCCTCAAAAGTAACACAGGTTAGCAGCAGGCAGCAAATATGTGTATTTGCAGTCAGGAAATTCTGCCACAGGGCTGTTGTAAAGGCTGCAGATACGATTTTAACATCAAATGGCTCCATGATCATCTTGGAAACAATGCTAACAAAAACCAGTATGTCTGCTTTTGCTATGTATGAAATAAAAACAGCAGTGGACTTATATGATATGCTTGGAGACTTCAGAATGAGTATTGCATACAGACTGCCTAAAAGTCCCAAAAGAGTAATGAGAGTATTTGAAGAAGGCAGGACTAAGTACTGAATATATTTGAGTACCAAGTATCTTCTGAGATCTCTCATGTGGTCTCTCTTCAGAAAAACACTGGATAGGGAAGAAGTCCTGTAATGAGATAGATTTCAGAAAGTTTAAATATCTCTCCATTTGTTATAGACACTTACTACTAACTTGTTTACTATAATATAATCATGACATTGGTTTATTATCCAGCTTCATAACCAATAGTTGTAAGAAAATACTGAACATTGCAACTTTTGTGAAAGCAACTGAGAACAAACCCAAGGGACTGAATTTTTATTGTAAATAATGTCAGTATCAATCTGGAGTCACTCTGCTGACTTGGAGTGACTGTGGATTCATATTGGTATAGATGAGATCAGAATCTGGCCTGATATCCGTATTTTGTTTGCTGAGTTCATTGCATAAATGTTCTTCATTTTTTGTACTTACTTGTCTTGAAAACAATAGTTCAAGAAACATTAGTGTATCAATACTTTTTCCATGTTTATATTAGAAAACTATTTTTAAAATACAACACATTAAAAGACTAGAAGAATAAAATGAAGTTACTCATTTCACAGATCAAATAAATGAATAAAACAGGGAGAATACCATAGACTCATAAGACTGGAAGGGACCTCAAGAGGTCATCTAGTCCAGTCCCCTGCACTCATGACAGATGTTTGTCTAACCTGCTCTTAAAAATCTCCAATGATGGAGATTCCAAAGCCTCCCTTGGCAATTTATTCCATTGCTTAACCATCCTGACAGTTCAGAAGTTTTTCCTAATGTCCAGCCTAGACCTCCCTTCCTGCAATTTAAGCCCATTGCTTCTTGTCCTATCCTCAGAGGTTAAAAAGAACAATTCTTCCTCCTCCTCCTTGTAACAACCTTTTATGTACGTGAAAACTGTTATCATGTCCCCTCTGTCTTGTCTTTTCCAGACTAAACAAACCCATTTTTTTCAATATTTCCTGATAGGTCATGTACTCTAGACCTTTAATCATTTTTGTTGCTCTTCTCTGGTCTTTCTCCAGTTTGTTCACATCTTTCCTGAAATATGGCACCCAGAACTGAACACACTACTCCAGTTGAGGCCTAATCATTGCAGAGTAGAGCAGAAGAATTATTTCTCCTGTCAATTTCATCCAGGAATTATCATCAGAAACATGTCCCACTGAGAACAGTATTATGAATGTTATGGTCGTTAGCCACTATAACTTTAACTATGGTTAGTTGGTTAACTTGTGTTCATCAGGATTCCCAGAAGTACATTTTCACATGTGAGCAAATGGACTTGTTTGGGTGGCCCTAGAGAGAATCCCTTTTGGTAAAGAAGTTAGTGTCCATGATACTTGGTCTTGTGTTTTTTCTTTTGCATCTACCATATATTCAACAAGCCTGCTCACTGTCACCAAGTCACAAGCCTGATCACTGAGGCTTATAGGTGCGGGAGTAAGAACAGTGGGAAAGAGGGTTTTGTGATACAAAAGGAAACTCTCTATCAACATTCATTTTTATGTGGACGAATATCAACTATCCCAAAATGGCCCTGGCCTACAACCTGGCAAAAAAGTAGAGGCCATTCCAATGGGGAAAGATGGTGTTGAAGCACTGCCCCACTAATAGAACACTCATTTTTCACAGACCATGCTACCACTGCCTAATCCCAGAGGCTGATGGGATTGCCCAGTGGCCCTCATAAAAGAAGCAGCCTGTGTCCTACTGTTAGGTTCATCTAGGGTGACCAGACAGCAAGTGTGAAAAATCGGGACGGGGGTGGGGGGGGTAATGGGAGCTTATACAAGAAAAAGACCCAAAAATCAGTACTGTCCCTATAAAATCGGGACATCTGGTCACCTTAGGTTCATCATAGTCTCTCCCACCCTTTCTGCAGCTGCCACAACATTCTGTCTTTATGTTTAGATTGAGTAATGATGATGTAGCATTCTCATGGCTGCTTTAAACACTAAATGAAGCCTGGCCTCATAGACATCTGTCCTCAGCAATTTCACTATTCTAAATTTGTCCAGTATGTTGATTTTATTTTTACAGTTCTCATGGTAACAATCTAGAGCAGGGGTTTTCGACTTTTTTTCACTTGCAGACCCCTAAAAAAAATGTCCAATGGAGGTGCAGACCCCTTTGGAAATTTTAGACATAGTCTGTGGACCCCCAGGTGTTCGCAGACCTCAGTTGAAAACCAATGGTTTAGAGCCTGACACACATTTCAAGTTCTTTTTATAACAAATAAATTATTATTGCTTATTGGTACTATAGTTTCAAAAGACAACAAGCAATAAATTATTCCCCAACCAGTGTATTTTGTTTATATGGCAAATACTGGCATTTTGTGCTGTGTTTAACAGAGCTAAAATTATAGACTTCTCTCATTTCCCACCAAGGCTGGTTGCATATCTCTGGTTTGTTTGTTTGTTAAATTGGACTCCTGCTGGCTCCATCTGGATGTTATTATATCTGTCTGGACTGATCTGGGAGTAGAGGAATGGTTCATAGCACTGTAAGAAATTACAAATGGGAGGGAGGAAGGAATTCTGTAGTTGTTGTAGGTTATGAGATACTGAGACAGGAGGTGAAAATTATGGGAAGACTTTACATCCAGACTAAGACCTGGAGCAGCAGGGACATGAGTTTTGAAGCAGCTTTCCCATAGCATCCTATGAAAACAGCCAGTGCCTGTGCACTCCAACTGGAGTAATCTCTTAGCTGATAAAAACTGTGTGAAATGAATTGTGAGCATTTTCCTCTAGCCCGAGAAACTGGAAGCACTTCACCTTTCCCTTTAATGCAATGAAAAGAAAAGAGTAGATTTTCCATTTCTGTCCTGTGGGAAGTTAAGTATTGCCTCATATGAGTACTTTAGAACAGCCATATCATGTTCACTTAGTAATTCTTCATAGCCATTTCTTATTACTATGCTGAAACAATCTAATTAATAAGGGCCAAATCCTGAGGTCTTTATTCAGCTTTTACCCATGCAAGACTCCCATTAACTTCAATAGGAGTTTTGCATTAGGTAAGGTCTGAGTGAAAGCTGACTAAGGACCTCAAGATTTGGCCTTATATTTTAAAAGGTCAAATTGCCAGAAGGGGTAGACTGCCTACACCCTACATTACATTCAGTGGGATTTGTAGATGTTCCGATCTTCTCAGGGACTGGCCCAAACTGTGTAATACACAATGTCAGGTACATTTGTGATGAATTAGAATGACTGTTGGGGTCATGGGAAATTTGTAGATGGCAGATCAATGACCCCAAAAACTATTGATGACCTATTGCTTATTTTGTCATTAAAGATCACTCCAAAGAATCTTTAGGTTAAGACTCATGTAGTTTATTAGAGTAATAGAAGTGTCAAACATGTTTGTTAGCTCTGGTCCCTCACTCTAAAACCCTATCGGTGCACAGTAAAAGATGAGATTTAAAAGGATCTTTCCTGATCATAAAATAATATAGTTTGTGGCTACTCAAGCAATTTTGTATGAGCCATTGGTAAAAAGTACGTGTTGCATGCCTATACCTAAGGCTTTTGCTGCAATAGTTCCATGTTAATGTTCATCCTGGCTTTATTCTTACTACAATTATGACAATTATCAGTTTCCTGCTACTCGAATGTTGAGTTTAAATCAGATCAGAATGCCCAGAAATTTTACTAGGTATAATAGAAAAATTTCCTTCACATATGAGTATTTTATTCATCAAGTTTTTTCCAGTGCAACTTCCCTCAAGTCTTGGTTTATTGGAGTTTTTGTTTGTTTTTTATGAGATATTGTGAAAGAAATAATGCTGAGTGCTGCTTGGTGTTGTAAATCTCACAAAACAATTTTCTAGATTAAGACTTTCCCCACTTAATCTGTTGCTTGTTGAGGCTTGGACTTGTATCAGATTGACCCAGATGATTTTCATTCTCTCAGCCTTTAGTTACAAGTGTAAATGAGTCATCAAAATAATCCTTTTGACAAGAGTAGGAGTGCTCAGCCCCAGGATCTTGGCTAACCTGCAATACAGGCAATAACACTTTGCCTTCATTTAATTCCCCTGTAGATGAATTGGAAAAATTATTCTGTACTCCCTCTCATAAAGCTAAATTCTCCTGTCATTACACAGTGACGAGTGCTACTCCAATTAAATCAGTGGGCTTGAGCTGATATAATGAGAGAAGAATATAGCAGGTGATATGTTACTGAGACATAGATGCATGTCACCTCTGAGGGTGAGGAGTGGAGAAAGGTGTTTAAAGATGGGCACACTGTTAGAATCAGGCTCAAGCTAGATTTTGATTTGAAACATCCTTTGAGCTGGAGATGGTGGGTCAGATGGGTGTTTGAATCCAGTTTTGGTTTGGCTCTTTATAAAGACGTGAGTAGTTAATGAAATGAAAATCCAGATAAGGATAGTAAAGCACTGGAATAGGCTTCCAAGGCAGATTGAGGAATCCCCATCATTGACGATTTTTAAGAATAGGTTAGACAAACACCTGTCAGGGATGCTCTAGGTATAACTTGGTCTTGCCTCAGCCCAGGGGGGCTGGACTGAAGGACTGCTCAACATCCCGTCCAGCCTTACATTTCTGTGATCTAAGTTTGAAACAGGAAAAATCCTCAAAGCTTCTTTGTCATATCTGGGAGCTTGGTACAGGCTCATCTCCAGTCAGAACTGAAAAAAAAATTGGGAAAGTCAGGTGTCTCTTCTTCAATTTGGATAATCTCTGATTTGACATAGTACTAAAGTGTACTGCTCGCTTATAAAGTCACTTCTGAAAAACGCATATTTTAATCTTTGGGTGTGCAGCAGATTGCACTAAAACTGTGCATGTTTTCATTAAAAATATTCTTAATGGGACAACTCCTACAGCTCCTGAAAGCATTATTTGCCCCACACCAACAAAGTACTGTTGTAAACCTTCTATAGCTGTATACTGTATAGCTCTATTAAGCTAACGAGGGGATGCCAGCTAAACTCAAGACTGCCAGCTGTATCTGTGGGTGACGTGTATACGTGTATACAGATGGAAGTTGTTTGTTAATATTTCAAACTGAGAGAATACATGCAATTAATTAATTATTCAGCTTTACAACTCTTCTCGGGAGTGTGGTAACAAAAAACAAATGGAAAACTAACTTTGAATCCATCCAAACTTCACATCAATCAAAGCTCCACCCCTGCTCTGCCCTGAGGCCCTGGTCCCACTCCACCCCTTCCCCTGACGCCCCACCCTTGCTCCACCTCTTCCCACCCCCACCCTGCCCCTCCCTGAAGCCCTCACTCTGCCTCGTCCCACTCTTGCTCCACCCCCTCCCCGAGGCCACTGCTCGCCCGCCACTCTCTGCCCTCCCCCACAACCCCTTCCTCAGCTGCCAAACAGCTGATCAGCAGGGCCCCACTGAACAACTGTGGCTGGTGGGTGCTGAGCACCCACTATTTTTTTCCATGAGTGCTCCAGCCCCAGAGCACCCCCGGAGTCAATGCTTATGCCCCAGGGTCTCTGCCAATCTGACCTGGGGAGAAATTCCTTCCCAACCCCAAATATGGCCATCAGTTAAACCCTGAGCATGTGGGCAAGATCCACCAGTCAAGCACCAGGGAAAGAATTCTGTGGAGTGACTCAGAGCCCTCCCTATGAGGTTGAAACCGCATCTATCCTAGGCATCCATCGTGTGTGTGTGGGTGTGATAGAGAAAGAGAGAGAGTGTATGTATATGGATAGATATAGATAATGGGGTAGATTATGTGCCTTCCTCTGCTTCCTGTGTGCCTCTCAGGCTACACAAAGGGAATAAAAGTCTGACTGCATCCCTCTAGCCAGGGATACCTTCAGTATGGGAAGGGCCCCAGAGTATAGAGAGCCAATTTAGCTGGCTCCTGCATTGCCATCTCGATAGCCCTCAGTGCAGGTGAGGAGAATGGGGGAGGAGCAGTTAGATGCACTGTATTCCAGCTATCCTTAATTGGCACATGTTAAAGCAACCAGCCCCTGACCTGGGTTGCTCTAACCTGCATTGAGGCTGGACTGAAACTAGGGTTGCCAACCCTCCCAGTTTTGCCAGGAGTCTCCCAGAACTGGGCTCTATCTCCCAGAGGCTACTGAAGCCAAACCAAGAGATTTTAGGCCACTAAAAGTCTGGCAGCGTAGCAGGGCTAAGGCAGGCTCCCTGCCTGCCCTGGCCCTGCACTGCTCCCAGAAGCGGCCAGCACATCCCTGAGGCTCCTGGGGCGGGGATCAGGAGGTCTCCGTGCGCTGCCCCTGAGCGCTGACTCTGCAGCTCGCATTGGCTGGGAACGATAGTCAATGGGAGCTGTGGGGGCGGTGCCTTCAGGCAGGGCCAGCGCACAGAGTCCCCTACCCCCCAAAGAGCCGTAGAGATGTGCTGGCCGCTTCTGGGATTGGCGTGGAGCCAGGGCAGGCAAGGAGCCTGCCTTAGCCTTGTTGTGCTGCCAACTGGGAGCCATCCAAGGTAAGCGCTGCCTAGCTGGAGCCAGCACCCCTGCCCCAACCCTGAGCCCCCTCCCAGAGCCAGCACCCTCAACCCCCTCCCACACCCAAACCCCCTGCCGCAGTCCTGAACCCCTCCAGGAGTCCACGCCCCCTCCCATATCCCAACACCCTGCCCCGGGCCAGAGTCCCCTTTTGCACCCAAACTCCCTCCCAGAGCCCACACCCCTCACCCCCTCCCACATCCCAACCCCCTGTCCCATCCCTGAGCCCCCTTCTGCACCCCAAGCCCCTGCCCCAGGCTCAGCCTGGAGCCCCCTCCCACACTCTGAACTCCTCAGGCCCCAGCCCAGAGCCCGCACCCCCTCTCACATCCCAACCCCCTGCCCCAGCCTGGTGAAAGTGAATATGGGTTAGAGAGAGCTAGCAACGGGGGGAGGGGAGAAGGGGTGTGTGAAGTGAGCAGGAGCAGGGCCTCAGAAAAGTGGTGGGGCAGGGGTGGAGCCTCAGGGAAGGGGCAGGGCAGGGATATTGGGTTTGTATGATTAGACAGTTGTCAACCCTAACTGAAAATAGGGAATCATAACTGGCTCCAGGATAGCCTCCCACTCTGCTTTAACAAGGGCAAAGTAGCAAATCTGGCCCTCTTTATTTATTTATATTTTTAAACATTTCTTTAGTAGCATTAGTTACAGAATATTTCCAAATGGGTCACTTTCTATAGGGCATGACCCTAATGGTGTAATTCCATTTTTATTCAGTCCTTATTCCGACAAAACTTCATTAGAAACCAAAGGGAGTTTTCCTGAATTAGGAGAGAGTAAAATCTTTAGGTTATGGTCTACAATATTTTTAATTTCTACAGCTCCTTTCATTCAAGGATGTCAGAATACTTAACAAATCTCAGTTAACAGTAGCAGTTTCATAACATGCATTATGATGCCTGCATACTCTGATAAGAACACAATATCACTGATGATATTTAATATAAAATGAACATGTCATTACAAAATTCCTCTCAGAATTGTTGTTTGCAGTGTTGTTGCAGCCATGTTGGTCCCAGGATATGAGAGAGACAAGTGGGTGAGGTAATAGCTTCTATTGGACCAACTTCTGTTGGTGAGAGAGGCAAGCTTTCAGCCAGCTTGTCTTTCTCAAAACCATGTCAGAGAATAAACAGAAGTAGAGGATAACAAAGCCCAAACAAACAGCCCTGAGGAATCCTGGCTTAAACTACTTAGGCAGTCTTAATACTTTCAGAGATAAACAGAAGCAAAAATACTTACATTTGCTGGCTAAACCAGCCAGCACCTATTTTCTCCATCCGTGTTCTCGTGGATGGGCTGTAGCAGGGCTAAAATGTGCTGTTTCCTTTGGATTGCTTCCTGGTTTATATATATCGCTTTGTGCATTATGTGGCACGTCAGGCTTTTAAACTGCGTTAGTCAGGATCTGCTTTGCTAGGCAACATCACAAAACCAAGTTTCACAAGACCAATTTGAACATTGCATTTATTAACTTTCTGCTGACTGGAAAAATTGATGCTTTGGATGGCTGTAAATTATAATCCCAAACATTCCCTCAACTTCATGAAAGGGGTGTGACATTTTCCAAAAACAGATGGTGAAAAAGCTCTAATTTGTCTGACTGTTGTATGATCTTATAACACAGATTATCCATGACTGAAAAAGTAAAGCATCTTTACAGTGTAATTCACAGATCACATTTTATGCTTACTAAAAATGTCTTCTGAAGTAAGTTAAAAACAAATCCTTGGGTTAGGGTTACCTGAATTAGTGTTTGTCTCTGGGTTGCCATGGTACATAGGGTCTTATTCTGACTGCAATTACACCAATGTAAATAAGAGTCATTCCATTGCTATCAACAGAATGATGTCAATGTTAGAATGATAAGAATCAAGCCTTCAGTGCCCTTCTACTGAAAGTTGTCCTCTTTACAAGTACTTAGGCCTTGTCTACACTGGCAAGTTTCTGCGCAGTAAAGCAGATTTCTGCATTGTAACTCCCGAGGTGTACACACTGCCAAGCCACTTAGTGCACAGAAACTGCGCAGTTGCAGCGCTGTAAAAAAACCCACCCCTATGACAAGCATAGAGCTTTCGGTGCTGGGGCTACAGCGCTGCGGTGCCAGTATAGACACCATAGCAATTACAGTGCTGCGATTGACCTCTGGAAGCTGTCCCACAATGCCTGTTCTCATCTCTCTGCTCATTGGTTTGAACTCCACTGCCTTGCCCTCAGGTGACCAACCGTCATCCCCACCCCATACATTCCTTTGCCAATTTGAAAGTCCCCTTCCTGTTTGCTTGGTGATGCGTGCACATCTTTCCAGGTGGCTATGCCTGCTCCACGCACCAGGTGATCCCCCGCTTGGAGCAATGCCGAGCTGCTGGACCTCATTGGCATTTGGGGAGAGGGGGCTGTGCAGTCCCAGCAGCACTCCAGCCATAGGAATTATGACACCTAGGGACAGATTTCACAATGCATGATAGAAAGGGGCCATTGCAATGTAGGGTAAAAGTGAAGGAGCTACAGAATGCCTACCACAAGGTGCTGGAGGCAAACCAACACTCTGGTGCTGTTCCCACCAGCTCGCCAGTTCAACAAAGAGCTAGACGCGATACTCGGTGGTGACCCCACCTCCACTGCGAAGGCCCCTGTGCATACTTCATTGGCTCGCGTGCCAGTCGAGAGTGGACTGAGCCAGGAGGAGGAAATCTTGGATGAGGATGTGGAGGGGGAAGGGTACCCAGAGACAGAGGATGACTCGGAGACCAGAGATGCATGCAGCCAGGAGCTCTTTTCTACCCCAGAGGAGCCTAGTCAGGCACAGCAGTCGGATCTTGGCAAAGCGCAAACAGGAGAGGAGGCCTCTGGTAAGTGGATCTGATTTTGGGAATCACTGAAGAGAGTTGTTGGGGGCAGGAGGGCTGCAGAAAGCAGGCTTGTCTCCCACTGCATGTCTAGTCTGAGTGGCGGAACAGGCTGTTTGACTCCCTCACTTCATGGGAATCTGCCTCAGAGATCTCCAGGAAACTCTCATGGAGATACTGGGCAATCCGCTGCTGCAGGTTCTTCAGCAGAGCTACTTTGTTTCTTGCCCCATTAACAGTAACTTATCCATGCCACTGTGCCGTCAAAGGCATGGCCGGGGAGGGGGACGACCACTGCTGCACACAGGCGAGCCGCATAGGGGCCAGGGCGGAAGCAACAGACTTGGAGAAGAGCATCCCTGGATTCCCTGCTCAACATCAGCAGCAAGATATCTTCCATTATGATCACATCCTATGGAAAGTGTGGGGAAAGGAATGATTATAAGGTCCCCCCCCCTACAGTGCTGATTCTCCCCAAGAGCCACGTGCCCTGTGTACAGCAGGGTTCGGAAAGAGTGATTTACCTTGCCCCTGCGGTTGTTCACCATTTTGGGGGTATTGTGGCTCATGTGTGCTTGCCTGGGATCAGCCAGTTAGTGACAGGTGTGTGAGTACTGGCTGTGTTTTAAAGCACTGAATTAGTGTGGTCTGTGTTGCAAACAATTCTGCTTCTGCAAAATGTTGCATTTAAACTTCACAGAGATGACCTTGGGAGCACAGCCTCCCTGTTATCGGCGGCAGACCGGCTGTGCAAAATTAGAAAGCAGCCAAGAAGAACTAAGGAGGACTTTCTGCATGAGGTTATGATGCACTCTGCCGCCGAGAAACAGGAATTGAAGAGTGGCGGGACAGCAGAAGAGGGACTGAAAGGAGAATGCAGCACACCAGAAAGAAGCCCCGGAGCAACTCTTAAACGCTATGGAGCACCAAGCAGACACGCACTAGGCGATACTAGCTCTTCAAACCAAGCAGCTCCATGTCCACCCTCCCTTGCAACTGCTGTCACAAAACTTGCCCATGTGCCCCACAGACACCACCAACACATTTTTATCAACCACCTGGCTCCAGTCTCTACCCACAGCATTCCACTCCTCCCTCCTCACAACATAGCACTGTGGACTCCCACTACCCACTGCACTCAACACACATCCCTCTGCAGTTTGGCCCTGCTGAAGTACAGTACCCGCTGCATTGTACTCCAAAGGAGAAGGTTGGATACGATCCCTCGACATACACAAATCTTTAGCCATCCTGGGACCCCTCTTCCTCCTCCTTGGACCTTCCTTTCCCCCATCCCCCTCCCTGCTCATGTATTCTTTCATTTGACTCTCTCCTCCAGTTGTTGTCTTTTAATAAAAGAATTTTGTTGGTTTGAAAGCAAGCTTTATTCTATTAAGTGAAAGTCAAAAGAGCACTGCAAAGCAACATACAATTAGGTTAAACCCCCTATTCCGTCATGTGCACCAGTCGCCTCCTAGCATTACAAGCACTGCAATCTCAAGCATAGCAACAAATATAAATTAGTAGCTTTCAGCTTCAAATTTCTGCCTCAAGACATCCCTGATCCTTATGACCCTGTACTGTGCCCCTCTAATAGCCCTAGTCTTTGGCTGTTCAAATTCAGTCTCCAGGCACTGAGCTTCTGCAGTCCTGAGTGAAGCTTTCACCCTTCCCCTTCACAAATATTATGGAGCATACAGCATGTGGCTATAAGCATAGGAATATTGTCATCGGCCAGGTCCAGCGTCTCATACAGGCATTGCCAGTGGACTTTTAAACAGCCAAATGCACATTCAACAGTCATTCTGCACTTGCTCAGCCTGTTGTTGAACTGCGCCTTGCTGCTGTCAAGTTGCCCCGTGTATGGCTTCATAAGCCATGGCGTTAAGGGGTAGGCGGGGGTCTCCCAGGATCACAATGGGCATTTCGACTTCCCCTATGGTGATCTTACGGTCCAGAAAGAAAGTCCCTGCTTACAACTTCTTGAACAGGCCAGTGTTCCAACAGATGTGTGCGTCATGCGCTTTTCCAGACCAGCCTGCATTAATGTCTGTGAAATGCCCATGGTGATCCACAAGCACCTGGAGAACCATTGAGAAATATCCCTTGTGATTAATGTAGTCGGTGGCTAGGTGGTCTGATGCCAGAATTGAAATGTGTGTGTCATTGATTGCCCCTCCGCAGTTAGGGAAGCCCATTTGTGCAATGCCATCTATGCATATTGCCCAGAGTCATGGTCTTTCAGACCAGGATGCGATTAATGGTCCTGCACACTTCCATCAATGAGTCCAACAGTCAACTTTCCCACTCCGAACCAGTTAGCGACCGATCAGTAGCAGTCTGGAATAGCCAGCTTCCATAGTGCAATTACTATGCACTTCTCCAACGACAGGGCAACTCTCATTCACATGTCTTTGCTCCGCAGGGCTGGGGTGAGCTCATCACGCAGTCTCATGAATGTGGCTTTCCTCATCTGAAAGTTCTGCAGCCACTGGTCATCATCCCAGACGTGCATCACTATGTGATCCCACCACTCAGTGCTTGTTTCCCAAGCCCAAAAGCGGCATTCCAGTGTGGTCAGCACCTCCGTGAATGCCACAAGCAATCTTGTGTCATAGCTAGTACGCGTGGTCGGATCAATGTCACACTCCTCTTGCCTTTTCCTCCTCTAGCAGCATACTGCTCAGCAGTTCAGGATCCATTCCTGGAGCCCGAAGAGGCAGGGCGCACAGTACACAAACCATTGATGGCACCAAATGAGGATGGAAGATGGTGCCAAATGCAGATGGAAGCACAGGGATTTCCGGGATGCGAAGCAATGCATCACGGGGCATTGGGACATGACCTAGGAAGCCACATGACCCCATCTACCTTCCCACGAGTCTTAGCGGCAGAAGAGAAAGAGCACCTGTGGGATAGCTGCCCAGAGTGCACCGCTCCGAATACCACTGCAAGTGCCACAAGTGTGAACATGCTATTGTGCAGGCAGCTGACAGTGTAAGAACACAACAGCGGTTTCCCTCCAGCGCTCTCTGAGCGGTGCTGTAACTTTGCCAGTGTAGACGTGCCCTCAGAGAGACTAGGTGGGTGAGGTAATATCCTTTACAGGACCAACTTCTGTTTGTGAAAGAGATAAGCTTTTAAGCTACACAGAGCTCTTCTTCAGCTCTGGAAAAGATACTCAGAGTATCGCAGCTAACTAAAAGATGGAACAGATTGTTTAGCATAAGTAATTAACATATATTCTAATCAACCATTCGAGGTAAAGTGGCCCATTAATGCCCCTGCAGTCATAGGACAAAGAAGACAGGTTAGTGGGTTACCGGTTGTTGTAATAAGCCATACATCCAGTGTCTTTATTAAGGCCAAGATTCTTAGTGTCTAGCAAACTTATGAATTTAATCTCCTCTTTACAGGTGTCAGTTGAATTGCCTTTCTTTCTCTGTGGTTGTGGGAGCGGTGAAGATACAGTCAGATTTGACAGAATCTGTACACTGTAAATATTTTTAAGAGTATGTAATATGTTGTAGGTTTTAACCTTCCTTGTAGATACCCTTTGTATAATCATCATATTGAAGCAGGTGATTAAAGAAAATGGTCCCAGTTTCCTTGGATCATTTTCTCACAAATCCTTGCATGTAATCTGTAAATGAGGGGTTCATCTGTCAGCATCTAACTTGGAATTACTTGACTTTTAGCCTGTGTCTAACAATGCCTCTATTGGCAGCAACAATATTTTTTCCCCAAAGTGACAAATTGTAGAACGAATTATAACCTAGGCATTTGTCTCCTATAATCAGTGGAGCACCTACAATTGTCTTTGAAGTCCCTCAAAGTAGAAGGGAGCCTAGTTACAGATCTACACTGCCATCTGAATGAACAAATTTTGTTTGTAGCATTTGCATTTGAACTCTGTTATAGAGACATGCGAAAAATATTTTGCCAGAGAGAGAGTAGAAAAGGACTTTGAAGTCTCTTGAGATTAAAATAATTTGGGTTGTGCTTTATAAAACAGCTAGCTATAGTGAACTTGTTGAGAATCTTCTTATAGCACCTCATAGTTTTTCTTCTGTATGAAAGTTGCTTACATATTTGTCATATGAGAAAACTGAGCTGTAAGCTGCAAGGGTAAAAACGAGGTGCATAGGAAATGCAGCTTTATCGGCAACTTGGTTTGTTGTCGTTAAACTTGCTCCCAGAAGATGTAACGCACAAACATCTATGCCTCCAGAGCAAAATACAACACACACTCTTTTGACCAGACTTTCCACAATGCCAACCATATTAAAAAAAAATGAATTCCAAAAAATTGCCACTATGGATGCCAGTGGTCCATCAAGTCAAGTGACCAGTAGTAGATGCTTCAGAATAAGAAATTTAATACTGAGCAATTATGAAATCTGCTTATGGGAAAGTTTCTTCCTAATTCCTGTCAGTTACTAGCTGACTTAGGCTCTAAGTTACTTGGGTATATATCCCTTAAATGTAAAATAAAACGATCCTATCTAGAGTAACTGGATGATCTCATTATCCATATAAATGTTTATCCTTTTTTGAATCCTACTAAACTTTTGACAGTAATGATACCTTGTGGCAATGATTTCCACTTCTCAATTATGCATTTTGTTAAAAAAAAGTATTTTCTTTTATTAGCTTTAAATGTGTTCCCCGTCAGGATATAGCATGCATCAGTTTTGTATATCTCTGTCTTATAGCATCTTAGGGCCCCGCAAGGTTCTCAAGCACAAGCTGATCCCTGTGCTGATGCAGATGCCTTTGCAGTCAGTGTGTGCACACAGGTCTGAACATATGGAATAGCTCATAGGATCAGTGCTGTGCTCACCTCCTCTCAACTAAATATTCCCAATGTTCCATACAGAAATTGTTCTGGGCCTCTAATTGTTTTCATTGCCTATCTCTGAACCCCTTCTGAAGTGGGTGACCAGAACTGAACACACTATTCCAGATGAAGGTATATTATGGCATAATATTTCCAGTATTGTTCTCTATCTTTTTTAAAAAAATATCTAATGTTTATACTTTTTGGCCACCGCCGCACGTTGATCAGAAGTTTTCTTTGAATGTCCACAGTGATACCCAGATCTTTTTCTTGAGTGATTATGGCTAATTAAGGATGCATCAGTGTGTATGAATGGATCAAATTATTCCTTCCAAGGTGCCTTACCTTGCATTTGCCAACACTGAATTTCAGTAGCCATTGTGCTGCACATTCACTTTGTTTTGTTACTGCGCTCTGAAATTTTTCACTGTGTTCTCTGGTCATGAGCAACCTGTGTAAATTTTTGCCATCTGCAAATATTGCCACCTCACTGCTCACCTGCTTTTCTAATAATCATTAGATAAATTAAACACCAATTCTAAGATAGATCCTTGGGGCACAATTGACTTTTAGCCATGTAGAAAACTAACCATTTATTCCTACACTTTGTGTCTATCTCTGGTTTTAATGTGTGAGGTACTTTAATTCTCCTAAAAGCAGCAAAGAGTCCTGTGGCACCTTATAGACTAACAGACGTTTTGGAGCATGAGCTTTCGTGGGTGAATACCCGCTTCGTCAGATGCATGACAAGTGGGTATTCACCCACGAAAGCTCATGCTCCAAAATGTCTGTTAGTCTATAAGGTGCCACAGGACTCTTTGCTGCTTTTACAGATCCAGACTAACACGGCTACCCCTCTGATATTTAATTCTCCTCTCATGCTTACTTAATTTTCCTAATAGACCATTGAGGGGAACCTTGTCAACAGTGTTTTGAAAGTCTAAATAAATTACATCATCTGGTTTTCCTTTATCCATTATTTTTTGACACACTTAAAAATTCTAGCAGATTAGAGAGGCATGATTTTTCCTTTCAAGATGCATTGCTATTTTGGCCTTAAATAATTTTTAAATAGTTGGTGCTTTGACCAGTTTACCTGGTTCTGAAATAATATTTAAAATAGTCATTAGAGCAGGAACTGGATTCTGATTCTCCCATCTCATAGGCAAGTGCCCTAGCCACTGGGCTAGTGAGTTACTCTCACTCTCTGGCCCAGTGAATATTTGATTAGTTTGAACAAAGTGGAACAGCTTCCACAGGAAACATTATGACCTATCTCACAATAGCCCAGTGGTTAGGTCACTCACTGGGGAGGTGGAAGACCTGTGTTCAAGCCTCTGCTGTTCTCAGACAGAGTGGAGATTTGAACTTGGGTCCCACATCCTGGGCGAATGCTCTAACCACTGGGCTATTTGGTCACCGCCTTTTGCTTATTTTTTGTGAGAAGAACTGACTTGGCTTGGGCATCTAACTGCAGGAACCAGTTCACGGCTGTGAATCCTGAGCAGAGGGAGACACCTCCCTCCAGGTGCCCAAGTCTACTTGAAGGGTGGGGCTTGGGTCACACCCCTCTCCTCAGCATTTCTTATTGGCTACTGTAGGTGGCTCAGCTGAACAACATTCTTAGACCGTTGATTCTCCCATACATTGTATTGGGACCCTAGGTACCTACCTTAGGATTTTGCCTTCCACTAGGAGGCAGAGTGCCTCAAGTTAAGTATTGCAATGCTGAGCCTAAGTCCCCTTTGTGGGTCTAGCTCCCTTTGAAACCTCATTAGGCATTTTTGAAAATCCCAGTAAGTAGCTATTTGCATCTTCAGATGCCTAGATATCTTTGAAAATCTGGTCCTAAACAGATAACTGCCATTTGTGCCTCTGAAATCCTCCCTCAAAATCCCATTGAATTTCAATCTCATTTGAATGCCTAATTCCCTTAGATTCCTTTGAAAATCCCCATCCTGCAGTGTTTATGTACATTTCATAGTTCTGGGAGGTGCCTGATTACAGTAATGGGAACTGTATAAGAAGAACCAGGGTAGAGAGGGTCAGCTAATGAAGTCTTTGCAAGAGAATTCAATACATGAGGAAAATGTAAGCAGCTTGGGAACTTGCAGACCCTAATTCTGACAAGGAAATTTTGCTCTGAAAGCAAGTAGGGAAAGTGTTTTTCTGGGTAAGGAAGTTGATTATCTTCCCTAACTATGTGCTGCGAAGAATTTCTAAGCATTAGTCATCCATTAGATAAAATATACATTGCCATTTTCAGCTAAACTATGCATCTGTAAATATGTGCATATTAGACCACCAGAACAGCCTATTATGATTACATCTTCCCAAGCAGTTCACATCAATGAATAAATTAAGTAAAAAATCAGCTTGTTTGTTTTCATACCTTTGTGGCTTTCCATTTTTACTAGAGAAGGTTTTTGAAATCTATTTTTAGTAAGGAATTAGGCCGAGTGAAAGCAGATCTAGTGTGAAAGATATTGTAAGTGGACACTTGGTCCAGGTTTAATAAATTATTGCAAGTGGCCTATACAATTAGATGGTCCTTTATTGCCTCACTGAAGTAAGAGATTTATTTTGAAAGAGAAGTAAAATCTTTTTCTATGTTTCAACACAGTGGAGTTAGTTATTGGTTGAGAAGGGTTTAATCATAAATGAGCAAATCTGAAGAAATCCTGGAGAGACAACAAAGGGATGGTCTCTGTTTAGAGTTCAGGCATAAAAAGAAAGAGGATCAAGACATTGTAACATTCAGGTTTTATTCCTTTCACTACATATACTATGCTATTATAAGGATGCAGGTCTGTAGAGCGTGGGGTGGCTGACGTTCCCATGGTGCCAGCAGGAGGCATTGCAGAGCTTCCGCCAGGGAGCACAGTGGAGACTAGGCACCACAGGAAGTACCACCCAAGAAAGCCGGAGTGACAGCTGGCAGAGTGACAGCCCTCTGATTGGCCAACCACCCTATTTAACCCCAGAGGATGCCCCGGGACATTTTCTGGGCAACAACACAGACTTTGGGCCTGTTGTGACTCTAAACTTCTTCTTGTCTCCTGAACTCTAGCCTCCGATCCCAACCTGACTCTGATCCTTACTCTTGCCTCCTGACTCTTGCCTCGTTCTACCTTTGTTCTCCGGTCCGCAATGCCAACCTGACTCTGACCCTGATTCCTGCCTCCCGATTCCAGCTTTGTAGTACCTCTCATCTCATATGTCTCCAACCACAGCCTGATTTTGACCCCGACTCTTGCGTATTGAAACCTGCTCTAGCAAATCCTCCGAACCCTACTCATGGATTACCATCCCTGACATGGGGAGTTTAGCCCAGCCTTGACCACTAGGCAAGACTGCCTACGCCTCAGTCCCTTACAACTGTCTCTTCCAGCATTTCCTGAAAGTAGTATTCTCAACGTTCCTAGACATCACTGTATACACAATCACACCATCATACTATACCACCCCTATTGGGGAGCTATCTATCATCACATCCCTTTTGTCACATTGATTTGAGATAGCACTGAAGCCTAAATATCTATAACAACATCAACTTTTTATTTTTTTAACTTCCTTGGGAATTAAGGTATTTTCCTCTGGGTTGGGAAGGTTGTTCAATCATCCCTCCCCAATTGTACAGTCTTATATACACTTTACATGTGATATGATGTTGAAGCAAGTGCAAATGTTTCTTGTAATGACAGGAGAGTGCCATGCACTTGGTTTTTCTGGGCATTTGTTGTTTTGAGAGTGTTTCAATATGTATCAGTCGCTCATTGGCCTGTGTTCATTTTATGACCTGTTGATCAAGACTCAGCAGAGTACATATTTCACATCCTCCATGTCCATGTTTGCCTTGTGTTCATAGTGAGTGAATGTATTTGCAGTTTAGATTAGATACGTGCCCATCCATCATTACATTATCTGTTCAACACATGTATCTTGCTTCCAAAGTGCATGAATTGTCCCGAGGAAATAATTTGATCCTGACAGTGCCACCAGGTTGTATTCTGGGAGGTCTTTAGCTTGTTAGTTATAGTAGCAGTCAAGGCTGAATCCTCACTCTGTCACTCCAAGTGCAGAAAGTAGGGGCTTGCAAGGATTCTAAAAATTAATTCTTGCCACTCCAGGCTTATATTAAACTCCCAAGGTTACAGCTTTTCTCTGACTTTGGCTTGGTAAATGCTGCCAACACCCAAATGCAAAACAAAACCCTTGGACCCAGGAAGGAGCACTTGGGAATTCCTCCCCGTGGGGTACCTCAAGCCCTCTCTGTCTCTCTCTCTCTCTCTCTCACACACACACACACACACACACACACACACACACACACACACACACACACACACACACACACACACACACACCCCTACCTACCTCTCCCAGGGAAGAGCTGAGAAAGAAAACAAAGGAAATTAGCTGTTGCCACCAGCTAGTCAAACCGCATATGCACAAACCTCTTAGGACACCAAAAATCCAATCCTGTTCTTTAAAAAAAGGTAAATTTTATTACAAACAAAAAGAAAGAAAATACATCTAGAACTTAGAGTTTTGCTAGATTTTAAAAGAGCAATTCCAAAAATCAAGCATGCAAAATGGCTTTCTTGGGGTTCAGCTTAAAGGTTACAAGCAAACAAAAGCATCTGGGGTTAGCACAGAGGAATCCACGAGCCAATAAGAAATAAAAGAAATAAACCTAATCACGTCTTTTTAGATGTTCCCTAATTTTACTTACATCTCTGAGGCTCTGGATAAGTGAGTTCGAGGTATGAATTGATAATCCGTAATCATACCTGGTTTAAAGCTGCTTACAGCATTGCTACTCCATGTCCCTGCAGCCCAGAGAACAGCAGCAAAGGGAAAGTTTCTTTCCCAATTTTAAAAAGTTCTACCTTCCCATTGGCTCTTTTGGTCAGGTGCTCACTCCTTTTCTTTTACCTGTGGGCTTGTTAACCCTTTACAGGTAAAGCAAGCAGAGAACAGACCAAGAGGGATTTTACAGCTAACTGACTGGCTGAGTGTTCATCAAAGGGAGTTACTCCCTCACCCCGCTTCATATATCACAGTAGCCTTTAGCCTCTGAATGTTGGTCTTCCTTTTTTGTCTGTTACCTTCCACCACTGCCAGTTGTGGCAATTCTGGGGCTATTGGCCCTAACATACTCATGAGTCTAGACATGAAGCATTGTTTGGGGCTGCTATTATGGTCTTTAGTGAGACTGTTTCTCCATTTCTTCCTGTATACGTTCTTTGCTTTTACAGTTTTCTTTGATAGAATCGTATCAGTTTTAAGTCCCAGTTTGGTTTTGCCATTTGATTGGCTGTGGTATCATGAGGAGGTGACCTGAATGAATTCCCATGCCTGGGCAGATTGCACAGACTCACTGCAAATAAACTGGACTCTGTTGCCTGAAACGACACAATTTGGGATATCTGCTTTAACGCTTCCTTGCTTTGTCTATGGTGATCCCTGTACTAGTCTCTGATGGTTTGTCTACTTCCCAGAAGTCTAAATTATAGAATTAGAGTGAAAAGGTCCATTTGCGCCAAGGCTGTTGGGGATGTTGTGTATTTTCATTGTCTCTTTTTGCTGCTTGGCCTGTGTTTCCCCATATGTATAGCATCTGCCCACCAGGTCTCAGATATCCTTGGTCATATCTGGTCAATATGCAGCATCTCTGGCCTTCCCAGATAGAGATTCTATTCCAATATGGCTCCAATGTATTCTTGAGAGTCTCCCTCTTCTCAGTGAAGTGGATATTATGATTGGATTGTCTTTACATACGATATCTTGTATGCTCCATTCATCTCAATAATTCCAGTATTCTTGAGAGGCAAGGGGAGCGTCTCCCAGGGCAGTGGTTCGTTCTCAACCAGGGGTACGTAGAGGTCTTCCAGAGGGCACATCAATTCATCTAGATATTTGCCTAGTTTTACAATAGGCTACATAAAAAGCACTAGCAAAGTCAGTATAAACTAAAATTTCACACAGACAATGATTTATTTATACTGCTTGTCATGGGGTAGGTACACCCCATTACAGGGACCAGGTCACGTATAGGGCGAAGAAGGGAAAAAGAACTGTATAGCAGTTTTTCAGGGCCTATGTTCATGACCCTGACTACAAATGTGGTGGTATGGCCCAGTGGCTGGCATCAATAAATGGACCTTCCTTTCAGGGCAGCATGGCCTAGTGGCCAGAGTTGGCGAGCAGCCCTTTCTCTCAGGGCCCGGCAGGGGTCTCTCCCCATTGTCCTCTGCTTCCTTTTGGGAGAAAAAAATCTGCATTAGCGTGAGCTCTACCTGGGCGATGTAGCAAGCTGAACTCATAAGGTTGGAGAACGAGGTACCATTTCATGAGCCGTGCGTTCGAGTCTTCATGGTGTTGATCTACCAGAGGGGTGCATGGTCTGTAATGAGCCAAAAGGGGCTTCGTAGCAGGTAGTACCACAAGGCTTCTGTGACGTTGTGCAGTCTATATGGTTTTATAAAAATTTAATGATAAGTTAATATAATGTAACTGAGATATGCTTCATGCAAAAGGTCTCTTGTAAGGTATCATTACAAAGCTTATAATCTACTGAGTGCAATCATCCTATTTGTATAAATGTACCACTCCTGTATCTGAAACTAGAAATATGAAGTATAACTCTCATGGCCTATTGTAATTATGTAAAGTGTGGGCCATTTAATGGTGGTTTAGAATCTCGATAAGGGGTGCTGGACAGTGGGGATCTGTCTGGAGTGCTGTATAGTTGTGGTGGGGCTGTGGGGAAGAGTATTGGGTAGTGCAGGGTGGGGGAGATCTGTGTGTGTCAGGGTGCTGGACAGTGGGAGATTGTGGGGGTGCTGGGCAGTTGTGGTGTGGCTGTGGGCAGGGGGACAGTTGGGATAGCGGGTCCAGGGGAGGCTGGGCATAGGGAGTTGGGGGGTGTTGGGTGGATTGGGCTATGTGGCACGGCATGGGCCCACCCCAGAGGGGAGGGGGCAAGCTGGCAGCACATGGCTGGGTGGGCAAGTGTGCATCTGGTGGCTGCCAGTTTGTAAACACTGCCCTCGCACTGGGCTGGGCAGAACAGGGCCACCCCCTCCAGGCCATTGCCCCTGTCTGGTCCTTCTCTCCAGTTACTGACCTCCCCGCACCATGCTCCATTGCCCTCATGGGGGCCCACAAGTATGTTTGGCCCTGGGCCCACAAAAGGTTAATCTGGCGCTGGCTCCTAGGCATGTGCAGGTCGTACCGGCGGCAGCGAAAGTAGCCGGGCAGGCACATCCCTTTCTAGGGGGTGCATTGACTGTTCTGCCCTGGGGCCCAGAATTGCTGTCAGTAGGCCTGGTGTCGGGCCAGGAGATCCGCTGGCCACTGGGCCCAATTCGGCTTCTGAAGGGGTAGGGTGCAATTAGCAGACCCTCCCGTGCCTTCCAGGCTTTCAAAAAGTTTACATGGTATATTTGTAGGACTTTTCGTCGCCCAGGGAGATGGACCTCATAAGTCCACTGGTCCCACGCTCTGAACAATCTCAAACGGTCCCTGCCATTTGGCAAGCAACTTTGATTCTAAGGGTGGCAATAGCAGTAAGACTCTATCCCCGGGCTCAAAAGTCTGGAGTTTAGCACCCTCCCACCCCCCTCCCCCCGATTATACTGGAGCTCCTGGGCATGCTGCGCCTGCAGCAAATTCTCCCATGCAAACTCCCCCAGCTTCTGGAGACGTTCCCACAGTTACAGGATGTAGGAGACTGACCCCATGTCCCTTGATTCCTGTTCTTCCCAGGTTTCTCTGAGTAGGTCCAAGATTCCCCTTGGCTGTCTCCCAGAAAGGAGCTCAAATGGGGAGAATCCCATAGAAGCTTGGGGCACCTCTCGCACTGCAAACAGCAGTGAGGGCAACAGCTTGTCCCATTGTTGTGAGTCGTCATCCACAAATTTCCAAACCATCACCTTCAGTGTTCCATTGAACCTCTTGACTAGCCCATTGGTCTGTGGGTGGTAGACCAATGTCCGAGGGTTTGGGTGTTTAATGGATGACACAATTTAGCCATCAGCTTGGATGAGACATTCATTCCTTGGTCCGTCAAGATTTCTCAGGGTTTTCCTATCCTGGCAAAAATCAAAAGGAGTTCTGCAGTGATGGCGGGGGCCGTGGTGGTCCTTAGCAGGACAGCCTCCAAGTAGCGGGTCACATAGTCAACTACCACAAGGATATACTGAAAGTCTGATGTTCTTTTCTCCAAGGACCCCACCAAGTCTAGGCTGGTCCTCTCGAAGGGGACCCCAACAACTGGGAGTGGAACCAGAGGCTCCTTCCGAACCGCCTTCGGGCTGGTGTGCTGACGTTCTGGGCAGGAAGCACAAAAGTCCCACACCTCCTGATGTATGCCCAGCCAGAAGAATCTCAGGGCCACTCGTTGCAAGGTCTTCTCACACCCCGTATGCATAGCCCAGGGCACTGCGTGAGCCAGCCATAACAGGTCCCAATGAATCCAGTGCGGAACCAACAGCTGGCAGAGCTCTTCTCCCATCTGAGGCACCTGGATCACCTGATAAAGGGGATCCCTGTGGACCTCAAAACGAGGTCCTTGAAGGTGTCTTGGACCTGTGTCAGCTTGGGTTTCCACATTCTGAATTTTCTCCCGGGCCTGACTGAAGGTTGGGTCCTCCCTCTTTTCCTGTAAGAAATCCCCATTTACCACCAGCCACTCTTGATGGGCATCCTCCCTCGGGTCACCCATCACACTGCTCTATATACTCTATGCTGAAATGTAAGTATAATATTTGTATTCTAATAGATATATTTTATAATTACATGGTACAAATGAGAAAGTAAGCAATTTTTCAATAATAGCGAACTGTGACACTTTTGTATTTTTGTGTCTGATTTTGTAAGTAGTTTTTAAGTGAGGTGAAACTTGGGGATATGCAAAACAAATCAAACTCTCAAAAAGGGTACAATAGTCTAGAAAGATTGAGAGCCACAGTTCCAGGGACAGAATGAGGGATGTGAGCACTTGTAAATATTTGGCTTGTGTGGTTTGTTCTGGGATTCTCTCCAGCCTCTGCCTTGAAACTTGTATGTAAATGGCTTAGCTGATTCTTTCTATGAGGTTAACGATCTCATACTCTTCTTCAGTTGCTGTGTTCACAATGCAAGATTGCTGTTGATAAGAAATCTTCTTGGACCGAGGGACACAGGCGCCGAGATTTCTGTGGTCAGCAGGAGAAGGATTTATTGCCAGGAAAACTGGCAGAATTAGAGCTGGTAGGGGTTTACAGAGTCCTTGCACCTTTAGCTGTAGTACACATGCAAACTAGCGGTTTGCAGGCTGAGCTGACTGTTGCAACAGTGGCACACAATTTTGCACCGTTTCTACTGGGGAATGATATCTTTAATCATGTGGCAGAATCTGTCCCAGGATTGGTTAGCAGTGAGCAGGAAGCTTGTGCTAAAAGCCCCGGGCGGGGATAAAGTTACATGGACTGCTGGGGAAATAGGAGGGTGTCTCTTAGATTCCTCTGTAGCAGTAAAGAATGCAGCTCTGGGGGCAGGGATGGTTGTAGTCAGTTCGTGTAGCCCCCTGGGCTGAAGACAAGTTCCAGAGGGAGGGACTGGATGAAGCCAGCTCCTGTCCCGTAATCATCTCCCTGGGGAAGGGGAATGATCCACCTTGTAGCAGGGGGGTTACCCCAGCTGCCGACTGCCAGGAAGTTGCAGGTCAGCAGGGGGCAGGCCTGCCCTGGGGTGCACAGAGACATGTGTCCCAAAGATGGAAGTTAGGGTCCTGGTGACCGCTGCAGTGGGAACAGACCTCAAGGACACTGTAGCTGGAAGCAAGCCCAACCTGAGTGAAAAGGGGGGAATTTTGCTGGCCAGTGAAGGGTCTGCCATTGCTGGTAGCTGTGAGCCCACAGCTGGACCAGGGTCACCTTCCCTTCTGGGGGACACAGGGGTGTCTGACCCAGAGGGGAGCCCAGAGTGGGAAGCCCAGAAGGAAGGTGAGGGGGGGACTGGAGAGTCCACTCACCTTTTGTAGTAAGGATCTTTCCCAGGAGGAGGATGAAAAGTCTGGATTTAAAATGCCAGCCCCCTCTCCTGTGGATCAGGTTTTAAGGGAAAACCAGAGGTCAGATCTCCTGGGGGTGGGGGAGAGTCCATCCAGCTGACCTGTAGGGAACAGAAAGTGGGGTGTCCAAAGGGGTCCTACCAATCCAAAGCATCCCATTGAAAAATGTTGTTGTTCCCGCTACGCTTTTAAGAGCTAAAACTGTCTCTTCAAGGCAGGAGGAAGAAAAACTTTGCCTTACTTCACGAGGGAGTGGGGTTCAGCCCAGAGAAATTCCAGAGGGGGGTGGCACCGAGGGCAGGCATGGTTGCAGTACACCCTTTCCTTGCCAAAGCCCCAAACACATGCCTAAATTAAAAGCCTTCTCCAAAGAGGCAGAAGAATCTGCATCAGAGTGCCTACCGGGGGCACAAAGAAGCAGGAAAATGCAGTAGACACTAAACAAGCTAAATTGTGTGAACAAAGCCTGTCCACCAGAGATTTGCTGGTAATTTTGTGTCTTTTACTACTTCATCTATGGGTCAAGACAGAGGAGTTAATACTAGTGGTTAACCCTTTAAAGATGTGGGACATACCTGATTGGTGGAAGAACCTGTTGTACATTTTAGGGATAGTGACAAGACAGCCCCACAAGCATGTTACTTTTCAGCCTATACCTTTAAACAGACTGGAAGCTTGGCACAGCAGCAAAAGCATAACAGGACCATGCTGCTGTGTAGAAGGAGAAACTGAGGCATGTCGCCTTATGGCATTGGTGGTTAAATGCCACCATAAGCTTTATACAGGGTAAAATGAATTTATTTGGGGTTTGGACCCCTTTGGGAGTTGGGCATCTGAGTGTTAAAGACAAGAACAATTCTTAAGTTGATTTCAGTTAAGTCTGCAGCTTTGGAGCACGTGGTTCAGACCCTGGAGCAGATTGGCATTAGGGTGACCAGATGTCCCGATTTTATAGAAGCAGTCCTGAATTTTGAGTCTTTTTCTTATATAGATTCCTATTACCCCCTACTCCAGTCCCGATTTTTCACATTTGCTGTTTGGTCATCCTAACTGGCGTGTCTGGCTCAACAAGACAGGGTGCTGTAGTCCCAAGCTGGCAAGGAAAGCAGGGGCAGAAGTAGACTTGGCACATCAGTTGGCAGCCCCCAGGGGGGTTCTGTGATCCAACCCATCACAGTTCAGTCACTTTCTCCTGCCACACTGCTAAATTGTACCACTGCAATGTCATTAGCAAGCGCTGGAGGTGTTTTGGAGCTGCTAGCAGTGGCTTTTTAAAAATGCTCTAGTGGTTACTTTCTATGCAAATTGTTTCCCATGTGTGAACATACAGGTGTAACTTTTCACATGCAAACACTATTATAAGATATTCCTTTCAACTGGGTCATATCTTTGTTCTGTTGGAGATTGTGACCTTCCCATGAAACCTAACAGCTGTACCTTTGTACTAGTAGTGTCCCAAGCTTCATCTCACTGGCATCGCATAGCATGATTGCCTCTTCAGGCACATCATAGTATTGCAGAAGGGAATAGATCAGGGGTCAGCAACCTTTCAGAAGTGCTGTGCCGAGTCTTCATTTATTCACTCTAATTTAAGGTTTCACGTGCCAGTGATACATTTTAACATTTTTAGAAGGTCTCTTTCTCTGAGTCTGTAATATATAACTAAAATATTGTTGTATGTAAAGTAAATAAGGTTTTTAAAATGTTTAAGAAGCTTCATTTAAAATTAAATTAAAATGCAGAGCCCCCCGGACCGGTAGCCAGGACCCAGGCAATATGAGTGCCACTGAAAATGAGCTCGTGTGCCGACTTTGGCACGCGTGCCATAGGTTGCCTAGCCCTGAGATAGATGGTCACCAACTTCTTGATATGTGTGATGGCTGCATCATGGTGAGGTAATCATGTTCCTACTGCCATCTTTGTCGAGTAGACACCTCAGGGGGTTGCAAACATCTGAGAGGTTTGGAAGAAATGTTATCAGATAGTTGAGAAATCCTAATGGTCTCTAAACTGATTTAATATCTTTAGATGTGGGCATCTGCTGTGTTGCTTTTACCATCTGGGGTCAGGTTGTAGGTCATGAGAGATCAGCAAGTGTCCCACATAGGAGTTACGTGCACAGCATTGACACAGATAAGTTAGATAAAAACAGAAATACTCTTGCTGGAAGGTTGCAGCATAACACTAATGTGTTTCTTAGAATTCAGAACAACAACACACAAGAACCCAGAAACTGAGAGAGAGAAAACAGGCTGCTCCCTAAGGCAGTGAGGCAAAACTCACCCAGCTTGATTTAAAATGGCTCTTACCAGACTGACTCTACTTGCATGCTTTGCTACAAAGTCCCTTAGATTGCAAACAGGACCAGAAACCACCACCACCCTTGCTCTTAAAGTGATTGTTCAGTATTCCAACGCAGTCCTCCATATATCACAGTATGGTACTGCAGTCCATCACAATTTCATTTTGTTTTTATTCAATTTTAGATATACTTCTCTGGCTCTTTCTATCAGACAAATGAGGTTGTGGTTGTGATTCACCACAGCTTTCATTATGCTGTCTCCGCATCTGTACATCAGCTATGACAGTGATCCCTGCAATCCTGTTAGTACATCTTATTGATGGCACGGATGTTCTTTCCCTGCAGATTTGATTCCAAGCAGCATTCCCAATCTTCTGTATCTAACTGCAAGATGTGGAGTGGTTGCTGTTATCCTTATCGAGTAGCACTTGCCAATATCCATCTTAGGCATCAGATACCAAGAATGTTTTTGTTTTTGCCAAGTCAAGTAGTATTTCATCAATTGTAGGCTTTGGCAGTGAATTCTTTTTAGGGCTTAGTTTAAATTGCTTTAGTCTATGCAAATATGCAGCTTGTCTTCTCAGTGGCTACTATGCAACTTATCCAACTAGTGGGCTCTTTAAGTTAAGCAATGATACTTTCTCTTTCCATTTGCTTTACTGCCTTGTTATTTCATGTTTTAATGTGTTAATCACGTGTCAGCCATTTTGTGCAATATGGCAATATATTGATCTATTTTATTGTTTATCTAGATTCTTAATTATACTTGTTGAAAAGATACTGTTCATATATGACAGTATTTGTAGGTTAAATATGCTTTTGGGGCACTCCTATGATTGTGCATGGGTCTTACCTAGCAGAATTCAGCCCCTGCTGGACCTTCTGAATTAGTCATGGGTTGGTATCCAGGGGGCTATAACCAGGTCCCGATCTGAGTGTGGATGAATTGCAAAATTCCACCCAAAAGAGCTAAAAGCCTGACCCCTGTAGGGGAGACACTCAGAGAGACCCTGAGAAGGAATAGCAGCCTCATAACTAGCCCCATAACTGTGACACACGGTGCTCAAAAGGTCAATGTACTGCCCCCAGATAAAAGCACACAACAAGGATTTGTGTGCACACATGCCATGGTAATAGACAGAAATGGGAGTAGAACTTGGCTCTAAAGGTTTATAGAAAAACTAGTATAGTTTCGGAGTTCTCCACAATTAACCAAGCACTATTTCTGGGGCTGAAGCAACAGTTCCAGCAGACTTTCAAGATATGCCAGTCACACAAGCAGAGTAGCTGGGTAGGAAACCAAATATTTCCTTATACTTGAAGGCTTCTGAATCCTTCTGGTAACTTTGCAACTTCTCTGCTAGAAGCCTTCAGCTGAAAGGGGGTTGAGATAACCACCAGAATCTATTTTACATACACGTTTTCAGTGAAAAGTGACTGCTTGACTTCCCCCACCTGCTCCATAAGGAAGTTCACAGCTTTTTGTAACTGTTGCGTTTCAAGACCATGGTGCTATGACCTTGCTTTTAGAAGCCATTTTTCTTACAGCGCACTAACTGGCTTCTGTCTATGATGCATGAGACAGAAAATAGATATGTACATGTTTATTCCAATACATAGCGATCAAATGTGGGTTTTACGCCCCACCAGTGACCCATGTTAACATATATAAGTAGCACTGCTAGATTCCCTTGATACTTGTACTGTGGCTTAAGGGGAGGCAAGCCATTTTTCCTTCACATCTGTCATAAACAGATAAGTAAGAGTTAATAGAACAAAAGTGCTTCATATCTCTTTGCCTGGAAAGGGTTAACAAGAACAGTGAGCCTGGCTGTCACCTGACCAGAGGACCAATCAGAGGACAGGATACTTTCAAATTTTGAGGGAGGGAAGTTTCTGTGTGTGCTGTTAGATTTTGATTGTTGTTCACTCTGGGGGCTCAGAGGAACCAGACGTGCAACCAGGTTTCTCTCCAATCTCTCTGATACAGGCTCTTATAAATTCAGAATAGTGAGTACTAGGTAGATAAGGCAAGTTAGGCTTATGTTTGTTTTCTTTATTTGCAAATGTGTATTTGGCTGGAAGGATTTTAATTTGTACTCGTATACTTAGGCTGGGAGGGTATTCCCAGTGTCTATAGCTGAAAGACCCTGTAACATATTCCATCTTAAATTTACAAAGATAATTTTTACTGTTTTTTCTTTTTTTAATTAAAAGTTTTTCTTGTTTAAGAACCTGATTGTTTTTTTATTCTGGTGAGACCCCAGGGGACTGGGTCTGGATCCACCAGGGAATTGGTTGGGAGAAAGGAGGGAAGGGGGAGAGAAAGGTTAATTTATCTCTGTGTTAGGATTACTGTCTCTCTCAGGGAGAGTCTGGGAGGGGGATTGAGAAGGAGGGAGGAAGATGAATTGTCCTCTCTGTTTTAAGATTCAAGGAGTTTGAATCACAGTGATCTTCCAGGGTAACCCAGGGAGGGGAAGTCTGGGAGAGGCAACGGTGAGGGAAAGGGTTTACTTCCCTTGTGTTAAGATCCAGAGGGACTGGGTCTTGGGGGTCCCCGGGCAAGGTTTTGGGGGGACCAGAGTGTACCAGGAACTGGAATTCCTGGTTGGTGGCAGCGCTACAGGTACTAAGCTGGTAATTGAGCTTAGAGGAATTCATGCTGGTACTCCATCTTTTGGACGCTAAGGTTCAGAGTGGGGGATTATACCATGACAACATCACCTATCCACTCCCAGCATGTATACAATTACTGATGAGTTACTTGCAACCTGACAACTCTACTGACCTCAGTGGGTGTTTGGAGTGTGCACGCAACAGGGAATGGATGCTGGTTGTAACACCTAGGTCATTTCCCCTTCTTTTTTGAGTAGGGAAAGGGGATCTTTAATTTCCACTCAAGACGACCAAAGACAGGAAAAAAGGGACTCTGTCTTAACATCTCATCCACAGAATGGCGTCTTCGTGCTCCCTGAGACGCAGTAATACAAACCACATTCTCTGCTGTTTATTTCATACTCTTGCATTATAATCTTTCCACATACTTAATATTGTTATCTCCATACTTAGCTAATTGAATCATAGAACTGTAGAAATTAGAGCTGAAAATGACTTATTAGGTTATCTGGTCCCTCCCATATCAATGCAAGATTTTTCTCTGCACAAATTTATGTAGTGCTTTGTCTAAACTACTTTCTAATGTCCCCTGCTAATGAGTCTTCACTGCTCCCTTGATACACACTGTACTGTCAAGAAGATCTTGCTGTCCTGTTTTTTTTCCTCATGAGCATCCTAAATTTTCCTTTGCTTAATTGCCTGCCATTATTCATAGCCATTCCTCATTTTCTAGAAACTGTGCATAGGGAATAAGTGATGTACTCAGCTGCTATTGGTGTTCAATAGAAATTATGGACGTGCCCTTGGAAATGTGTGTTTAGATTTATATTTGTAATTGTATTGCTATTGACTAAGCAAAAAATTGTGTTCCTCAAGAGATGCCTGAGTATGTGGGGCTGGCAAAGGTTGCCCCTCAGGACTCATGTGCCAGATCATCTGGTGGTAGATCACCAGCAAAGCCACTCCTTAGCCACTATTGCAGTCTTTGGACTTTGGTTGGTGCAGCCCTCCCACTCCATAGGAGGAAAGACTGATAGATCTGTGTTGTAACTGGCCCTGCCACTCTCTTGATTCTTCCTCAGAAACAAATATTAATTCTAGGTAGCAGAGAAGGACTCCCACAGATATCATCTGTGCTGTGTGCAGGGGCTGTGGCCCCCTTGCTTCAGCTTTAGGAATCCTGTCTGAAGTACCACACTTGGGACAGAAGCCATTTTGGCTTTCAGGCAGTATCTTTCCTGCAAGTTGATCAATCAGCCAGTTTAGCATAACTCAGGCAAATATCTTTCCTGCCGCAGCAAGGAGCGAGATGCCATGATGGTTATCACAAGAAACATGATTGCCTTTCCTTTTGTAAAAGAGAATAATGTTGGCATCTTTAAGTTCCTGTGGCACAGCCTCCTGTTCCCAAAAACTTAAGTAGAGGCCAGTGAGCTTCCTGATCAGCTCACGGCCCCCACATTTTAAAAGCTCCACAGGAATACCATCTGGTATCTTTGCCATTGGACATTTGCTTAACAGCTTTCCGTACTTCAAATATACTCAGCAGAATTGAGAGTTGGTCTTGAATTAGAAGTTATTCAAGATCATCAAGTGCTGATGCTGACATGGTGGAAGGGAAGTTCAGAACCTTCTTTCAGTGTTCAGCCCATCTTTTCAGAATTTGTCCACAATAACTCAGCAGTAATGACTCATCTGTATTCCAGACAGGGCTGGTACCAATAGGTTGCAGGCCATACACAATGTTCAATTAATTAAAAAACTGTTTGGAGTCTTTTTGGTCTACTGCTGATTCAAGCTGCCCAGCTCTCATTTTTCACCAACTATCCTTCATGTAGCAAAACTTTGCTTGCACATTATATTTTATATGTGAATAAGCCATCTTTTTAGTAGATGAGTTGTTATTGTTTATCCATAACATGTAAAGAGCATGCATGGATCTCAGGAATTGCTTTTACTCAACATCATTTTCATCAAACCGGGCCTGCTGCTTCCTCTTTACAAAACCGAGGAGTTCTTTAGATGCATCAAACACTGTTTCCTTAAAAGATAACTAGGCAGAATCAGTCTGTATTATGTCTAACTGAGAAAGTGTCATGAACTTCACATTTTTTAACAAGCCTTGTGCACATAAGCTCAGTCTTCAGCATGTGCACATTGAGCTTGGATGTTGGAGACTGAGGACATCAGTGCTGTTTTAATTGGAGGATCAGTGTCATTTTACATCTCACAAGCCAATGATCAGACCACATGCATGCTCCTTGCATTGCATGGGTGATGTTGATGTCCCAGGTGTTCATTTATTCCTTTAGGTATCCAATCATGTAGGTCTACAATGACATAGTCAAATGCCAATGACCAGAATGGGGATGCATCCAAGTTGTTTTGCTCTTCATTGCTGGTTGGAATATTGTGTTTGTGATGACTAGCTGGCTCTCCATGCACTTTGTGAGAAGTAGTATGCCATTTGAGTTCTCTTTCCTGACACCGTGTTACTAATTACTTTAGGCCAAGCTTTGTGAGTGCAGACAACTGTGGTGTTAGTCTCCTAAGAGAATTAAGTTGTCACAGTGATGAGCTGTCTTTATGGTGGGGTTGAAGTCTTTGTAGAATTTTTCTTTGACATTGTCAGAATATGTCAGCATGGGTGCATCTGTGCTAAAGACTGCTATGTGATGTACAGATGTCAAGCTGAGGAGGACAGTCAGGTGTTCATTTATTCCTTTAGGTACCCAATCAAGTATGGAAGCAATAGACATCTGAATAGCAAAGCCCACCCCAATAGTTGCCTCTCTTCTATGGACTTGCCTATCCATTAGAAAGTGTATCCTGCACTGAACTCTTCAAGGTGGGACTCCCCTGGGAGACGTGTTTCATTCAGTGCCACTGTATTCGTGTTTTATTTGCCAAGTTCTCTTCCAATCGTTAGTGTGCCTTTCAAGTGCACCAGAATCATCAGAAAGAATGCAGACATTCCTTTGGTGCAAAGTTCAGTGTTCTTTGTGTATGATGTTGCTTTTTACTACACAGTTGGATGACCAGCTAGTCCTGGCCTACTAGCAAGTAGATAATGGAGTGAGCGATGACTAGGGATCCTCTTCTCGCTCTTCCCTGGATTAAGGAAAGCAGCACTATCCCTAAAGAGGGCTGTTCTGTCACATGAGAAGATACAGATACTGATATTGCTTCAAGTCAACAATGAATGACCATCACTCTCACACCTGTGTGCAGATTTGTGAGTAGGCCCCCCTGCAGCATCCTCTGCCCAGTGGCGTAGCCAGGTGGAGGGAAAAGGGGGAGCAATAAAGAAAAAGGTGCCACTCACTACGGTGCTTTTACTCACCCGGCGGTGCTCTGGGTCTTCGGTGGGCCCTTCACTCTCTCCGGGTGTCTTTGGCGGCACTGAAGTTTCCACTGCCGAAGTGCCGCTGAAGACCCGGAGCGAGTGAAGGTCCCACCGCCAAAGTGCTGCTGAAGACCCGGAGTGCCGCTAGGTGAGTAAAATAAAAGCGCCGCAGTGGGTGGCACCTTTTTTTTTATCGCTCCTCTGGGTGAGTAAAAAGGCGCCAAGAAATTGTCAAGGCGCCACTTGTGCTCAGTGGGGGAGCGGCCGTTCCCTCGTTCCCCCCATAGCTACGCTACTGCCTCTGCCTATTCCCATCACCACTTGTCCATCACTTTAGGACTTTCAAAGAATGGAACAAGTGAAGAGATAGCAAGGAGTAAGGACTGTAGACCTGCACAGAGTTGTTTAAAATGGTACTGGGATAGATGACTTGTGCCTTCCTGTACGGGAGGGGATGACAATCTAAAGGGGAGGGCACGTGACCTCCCCATGTGTCTCCTCTTCCCATTGACACCACCCACCCACCCTGCGCCCAGCTCAGGGCTGCCGTTCTCTCTCTACCCCACGTTACCTGCGGGGGAGCTCTCGGTCCTTCTCTCCCTGCTCCTCCCCCAACAAGTTTGGCTGCTTTGCCTGGCAGCCGGACAGGGAGTGAGGTGGAGCTGCTCCTGCCTGAGAGAGCCAGGCTGGGAGGCAGCAGTGGCTCCTCCCTGTCTGGGCCCTGCTGCCTGGGAGAGGGGCAAGCATGCTGGGGTGGGGAGGAGGCCGCCGCTACCTCCCAGCCAGGCTCTGTCAGGCAGGAGTGGCTCCATGCCACTCCCCACCCAGCTGCCAGGGAGAGTGGCCAAATGTGCTGGGGTAGGGGGGTGCAGGAAGAGAAGGACAGAGCTCTCCTCCCTCCCCACCCCCAGCAGGCCAATCTGGGGAGAGACACTTGACCCACCCACTCCCCGCATGTCTCCTCTACTAGGATGTGCATGACTAGTCTCACACTCTCCTTTTTGTTGGCCATTTTTTCCACTGATGCAAAGACTGCAATGGGTGGGCTGACAAACAACTATGCAACACTTTGCGATGCGCAGGTGAAACAACTGAGACAATCACATGCAGAACCCATCAACGGCCGAAGTAACCACAGCCCACTGCCTGAGCTCTGCAGCAGTGCTGAAGCTTGCTTGCTAACACCACTGAAAACTGAAGCAGAAAGTGCATGGTCCATGGGTAGCAGGCCAGACAGCCCCAGTTTGAATCTGGATTATGCCTTCTTCTAGACCAAATGCCTACTGGGGCTAAGAAGTCTGGTCTACCCCAGCAGTGGACCTCTTTTTGTCGGTCCCCACCCTTTGATCTGTCCAGCTGGGGTGACCCTACCAGTTGTTAAACTCCTGCCAGCATAGCTCTTGGGCTCACTGGAGTTTGCAGTCCTTCCCACAGTGTCAAGATGCAGTCCCAAGGAAGGAAAACTATTTACTGCTTGTTAAATACTAATACATTTACAAATATAACCCACATTTCCAAAGTTGCATGCGCAATTTACATGAAACGCCAGCAGCAGCTGAATAGATCACTTATTTCCTATGCACTGTCCGTCTCTCAGAACTATGCAGCTGAAACTTATTCTGCTATTTCACAAGCACCTACTGTGCACAGAAGATCATTTCGTTTCTAGGACCTCTTTGGCTATTTCCAAGGAATATACGTGCTCTGTGTTTCACTGGTTGCTCATTATACTTTTCCCAGCAATAAGCCACTGTCCAGTTTTACATAACTGGACAACACTGAATATTTCCAGTTGCTAGATAAATTTTCAAAATAATCAATGGACCATAAATGAAAAGTATATTTAGAATTGTTTTCTCTCACTGCTGATTTAGGGGAAACAGATTTGTGAAAGAAGATTAGAAAAACAGTATGTATACATCTTGGCCAGAGAATGACTATAGGCATCTTCTGCCAGGGATAGAGGAAGATGTGATTACAACTTACATAGCACTTAGCCCTGGTCTACACTATGAGTTTAGGTTGAATTTAGCAGTGTTAGGTCGATTTAACCCTGCACCCATCCACACGACAAAGCCATTTTTGTCAAAGGGCTCTTAAAATCGATTTCTGTACTCCTCCCTGACCAGGGGATTAGTGCTGAAATCAACATCGTTGGGTCGAATTTGGGGTAGTGTAGATGCAATTCAATGGTATTGGCCTCCGGAAGCTATCCCAGAGTGCTCCATTGTGACCGCTCTGGCCAGCACTCTCAACTCAGATGCACTGGGCAGGTAGACAGGAAAAGCCCCGGGAACCTTTGGATTTCATTTCCTGTTTGACAAGCATGGCGAGCTGATCAGCACAAGTGACCATGCAGAGCTCATCAGCACAGGTGACCATGCAGTCCCAGAATCGCAAAAGAGCTCCAGCATGGACCGAATGGAAGGTACTGGATCTCATCACTGTTTGGGGAGATGAATCTGTGCTATCAGAACTCCATTCCAAAAGATGAAATGCCAAAATATTTGAAAAAATCTCCAAGGGCATGATGGACAGAGGCAACAACAGGGACCTGCAGCAGTGCTGCGTGAAAATTAAGGAGCTCAGGCAAGCCTACCAAAAAAACAAAGGGAAACAGCCACTCCTGGTCAGAGCCACAGACATGCCCTTCTATGATGAGCTGCATGCAATTTTAGGGGGGGCCTCTACCACTACCCCACCCCGTCTGTGGACACCCGCAAGTGGGGAGTCTCATGCAACAGGGATGAGGGTTTGGGGGATGAGGAAGATGAGGAGGTGGAGGAGGAGGAGAAGAATAGCACACAGCACACAAGTGGAGAAACCATTCTCCCCAACAGCCAGGAACTGTTTATCACCCTGGAGCCAATACCCTCCTAACGCTCATGGACCATGAAGCCGGAGAAGGCACCTCTGGTGACTGTACCTTTGTAAATATAATGCATGGTTTAAAAGCAAACATGTTTAATGATTAACTTACATTGAAGACTTGGGATGCATTCGCGGCCAGTACAGCCCCTTCTTTTAAATGGCCAACCCAATGAGTGCTTGGTATGGGAAAGGAGGGCGCTGCTATTTGAAACCATTCCCACATGTAATGAAGGTTGAAGAAGCTGAAAGACTGTGGCTTACCATGGCTGCCTGCAAGCCGAATTCTGCAATGCTGAGGCTACGGGGGGATCAAACTGATATGCTCTGGTGTCTGGTGGAGCTTCAGAAAAGGCAGCAGGATCACAGACTGCCACTGTTGCCCCTGTGTAACCACCCGCCCTCCTTTCCAAGTTCCATCCTCTCCCAGATGCCCAAGAACGTGGGGGGGCCCTCCAGGCTCCCAACCACTCCACCCCAGAGGACTGCTCAAGCAACAGAAGGCTGGCATTCAATAAGTTTTGAAGTGCAGTGTGGCCTTGTCCTTCCCTCCTCCCCTCATCCACCACCTCACCCAGTGCTTCCCTCCTCTCCCCCTTTCCTGGGCTACCTTGGCAGTTATCCCCCTATTTGTGTGATGAATTAATAAAGAATGCATGATTTTGAAACAATAATGACTTTATTGCCTCTGCTAGGAGTGATCAAAGGGGGGAGGGGTGGTTGGCTTACAGGGAAGAACCAAGAGGGCGGGTTTTCATTAAGGAGAAACAAACAGAACTGTCACAGCTAGCCTGGCCAGTCATGAAACTAGTTTTAAAAGCTTCTCTGATGCACAGCGTGTCCTGCTGTGCTCTTCTAATCGCCCTGGTGTCTGGCTGCATGTAATCAGCAGCCAGGCAATTTGCCTCAACCTCTCACCCCACCATAAACATCTCCCCCTTACTCTCACAGCTATTGTGGCGCACACAGCAAGTGGCAATAACAATTGGAATATTTTGCTGAGGTCTAACATGGTCAGTAAACTGCGCCAGCGCGCTTTTAAACGTCCAAATGCACATTCTACCACCATTCTGCACTTGCTCAGCCTGTAGTTAAACAGCTCCTTACTACTGTCCAGGCTGCCTGTGTATGATTTCATGAGTGAAGGAACAATAATCCACACCATGTAGAGTCAAGCACAGGAGTTTATTATGCATAGTGCCAGCGATGTGTCACTTTGCGAAAAAGCAGTAATTAGTACTTAACAATTTCACAAGTTTATCCTTGCATTTCTGCGGGCTAGAACTGGCATACATCTGAGAGGGGAGGGTGTCATAACTCATGTCAATCATATTAGGCCTCTCCCCAAAGTTTGTCTAGGATCTGAGGGGTATTGTACCACTATCTCCTCCCTGCATTAGGGAGTAACTGTGAGGTCTTTCTCAACGCTTCCTGTGTCTATAACTCACAATAAGGACACCCAATTACATTCAGAGTTATGCTGACTCCGCTCACTGACTTGAAACACACAAGGTTATCTGTTTACCCCAGCTTCCTCTGCGCTATATATTGTTCTCTGTTAGGCAGCCCCCATAACCCAAGCCAAGCTGTGGACTCCAGGCCTATATGAGAAGTTCTCAGGAGAAACTGTAATTAAGATCTTACATCCATAGCTAATGGATTCTGACCCTTCAATGAGCCATGGCATTAAGGGGTAGGCTGGGTCCCCAAGGATAACTATAGGCATTTCAACGTCCCCAACAGTTATTTTCTGATCTGGGAAGTAAGTACCTTCCTGCAGCTGTTCAAACAGACCACAGTTTCTGAAGATGCGAGTGTTATGTACCTTTCCCGACCATCCCACGTTGATGTTGGTGAAACACCTCTGTGATCCACCAGTGTTTGCAGCACCATTGAGAAGTACCCCTTGTGGTTTATGTATTGGCTGCCAAGATGGTCCGCAGGGCCAGCTTTAGGCCAATTCAACCAATTCCACTGAATCAGGCCCCTCCCCTAAGAGGGCCCCGCGCCCAAGCCCTGGTACTGCATACTTGCAAGAGCTGGTGTGCTGCACCAGGCTGGCCCGGCTTCCCCAAGGGGCAGTTTAAAGGTCATGGGGCTCCCAGCAGGGGCTGGAGCTCCAGGCCTTTTAAATTGCCACCAGCCTCCCACTGCTGGAGCCCTGGGTAGGGCTGCAGGGCTCTGGGGGCTATTTAAAAAGTCCAGGGCTCCTGTTGCTTCTACCACCCCGGCCCTTTAAATAGCCCCTGGAGCCCCGCTGCTTCCCCAGGGCTCCTGTGGCTATTTAAAGGGCCGGGGTGGTAGAAGCAGGGGAGCCCTGGGCCCTTTAAATAGCACCCAGAGCCCTGGGGTAGCATGGGGTCTCCAGCTGCTTCTGCCGCCCCGGTCCTTTAAATAGCTCCCGAAGCCCCGCCACTTCCCCAGGGCTCCCTCAGCTATTTACAGGGCTGGGGCAGTGGATGCAGGGGAGCCCGAGGCCATTTCAATAGCCCCTGAGCCCTGGGCTGCTGCTGCTACCCCGGTGGGGGAGGAAGAAGGAGGTGGCACTCACTGTACAGGGTGAGCTGTACCCCCTGTACCCACATCCCCTGCTCACACCAGCCCTGCACTCCCTGCCCTGTCTCCAGCCAGCCCCTGTCTCCAGCCAGCCCTGTACCCCCTGCCCTGCCTCCAGCCCTGCACCCCCTGCCCTGCCCCCATCAGCCCCTGCCCTGCCCACGCCAGCCCCGCACCCCCTGCCCTACCTGCGCCAGCCTCACACCCCCTGCCCTGTCTCCAGGAGCGGCGCCAGGATTTTTGATGCCCTAGGCAGGAGTCCTTCCACGCTCCCGGTTGTTGGCAGCAATTCTGCTGCGGGGGGGTCCTTCCGCGGCTCCCGGTCTTCGGGGCACTTTGGCGGCGGGTCCCAGAGCGAGTGAAGGACCCGCCACAGAATTGCCGCCAAAGATCCGGAGCACGGGAGGACCCCCCCCACCGCCGAATTGCCGCCGAGGGTAGCAAAATGCCGCCCCCCCCCAAATTCTAGCGCCCTAGGCGACCGCCTGGGTCACCTAAATGGAAGCGCCGGCTCTGCCCCGTCGCACACCCCTGCCTGAAGCCAGCCAGTTCCGCACTTCTCTGTCTCCAGCCCTGCCAACCCCTGCCGCCCCCCCCGTGGCCCTGCCTGAAGCCAGACAGCCCACCCCACACACCCCTGTCTCCAGAGCCCCGCACCCATTGCCCTGCCTGCAGCCAGACCCTACCTCCAGTCAGCCCCTGCCCTGCCTCCAGCCAGCCCCATGTCCACTGGTGCCCTGCAGTTCCCAGGGCAGTAACCCTGCACACCTGCTTCAATGAGGGGGGCAGGGAGCAGCTGAGACCCACATATGTGCACACCCTAGGGTGACCAGACAGCAAGTGTGAAAATTGGAACAGGGGGTGGGGGGTAATAGGATCCTATATAAGAAAAAGACCCAAAAATTGGGACTGACTCTGTAAATTAGGGACATCTGGTCACTCTAGCACACCCCCAGGGAGTGGGGGGGACCCACACGTGTGAAACGCAGCTCATTTCTAGTTCAGACCCATCTTTTTAAAAAAGAACTTTAGGTAGGGTTAACATATATTCATATTTTCCTGGACATGTCAGGCTTTTTGGTTCTTAAATCGCCATCTGGATGTATGGTAACCCTATTGGTACAAAAAATACATACTGTGGCACATCCCTTAAATCAGAACTTTTCATAGGGAACCGGTTGCTAAGAAATTAAAGGCTTTTTTTTACAATTTGTTTTTAAGTCATCCCTGCTGGGGCCCTGCCGAAAATGTTTGAATTGGGCCCTGCACTTACTAAAGACGGCCCTAGTGGTCCAGTCCCAAGATAGGGATATGTGTTCCATCTATCACCCCACCACAGTTAGGGAATCCCATTGCAGCAAAGCCATCTACTATGACCTGCACATTTCCCAGAGTCACTACCCTTGATAGCAGCAGTTCAGTGATTGCTTTGGCTACTTTCATCACAGCAGCCCCCACAGTAGATTTGCCCACTCCAAATTGATTCTCGACTTACCAGTAGCTGGCTAGCATTGCAAGCTTCCAGAGGACTATTGCCACTCGCTTCTCACCTGTGAAGGCTGCTCTCATCTTAGTATTCTTGCGCTTCAGGGCAGGGGAAAGCAAGTCACAAAGTTCCATGAAAGTGCCCTTACGCATGTGAAAGTTTTGCAGCCACTGGGAATCATCCCAGACCTGCAACACTATGCAGTCCCACCAGTCTGTGCTTGTCTCCCAGGCCCAGAATAGGCATTCCACAGCATGAACCTGCCCCATTAACACCATGATGTTCACATTGCCAGGACCTATGCTTTGAGAGAAGTCTGTGTCTATGTCCTCATCACTATCGTGATCACGCTGTCGTCACCTCCTTGCCTGCTTTTGCAGGTTCTGGTTCTGCACATACTGCAGGATAATGCACAAGGTGTTTACAATCCTCACAACAGCAGCTGTGAGCTGAGCGGGCTCCATGCTTGCCGTGGTATGGCGTCTGCAGGAGAGCAGAGTTGCACCACAAGCGGTGGATGACAACGGATGCCATGAGAATAGATATTTATACCAAATGACGAGAGGACCTGTGAGGTGGATTCATGGCACTAGGACAGCAGAGCTGCAGCGGAAGTGGTGGAGGACGACGGTTAGCACTGCGCCCATTTCCCGAGGAAGAACACACATTCGCAGGAGCCTGTGACAGACAATATGGAGAAATTCACTATTGAGACACGAGCAGGAGAGCAGAGTTGAAGCAGAAGCAGTGGATGACGATGGGATGCCACGAGAATAGATATTTATAAAGAACGACGAGAGGACCTGTGAGCTCGATTCATGGCACCAGGAGAGCAGAGTTGCAGTGGAAGCAGTAGTTGGATGATGACTGTTAACAGTCCTACTGCACCCTCTGCTGAAAACAGTATGGCATCTGCACAGAAAAAAGGCGAGAAAAGATTGTCTGCCTTTGCTTTCATGGAGGGAGGGGCGACTGATGAGATGTACCCAAAACCACCCGCGACAATGCTTTTGCGCATCGGGTACTGGGAGCTCAACCCAGAATTCCAATGAGCAGCAGAGATGGCGGGAACTGTGGGATAACTACCCACAATGCAACGCTCTGAAAGTCGACACTAGCCATGGTACTGTGGACGCACTCTGCCGACTTAATGCTCTTAGTGGGGACACACACAATTGACATAAAATCGCTTCCTAAAAATCGACTTCTATAAGTTCAATCTAATTTCGTAGTGTAGACATACCCTTAGATCATCTTGTCTGTGGAAAAGCAGGTCATTAAATGAAGTGCTGGTTATCCCAGATGCTGTACTAATGGGGGTGCCTTGGGCATCTCACTCAGCCTGCCAAGGTCCAAGCAGTCAGCCCTAAAATTTCTCTGAAATGTAGGATCAGGCTCTATACAGGTAATATAGAAGTGTTCATGTGTTTAAAGAGTATAAACGTCAAGAAGCAAGAGGAATTTTGGGAGATGATTGGGTGGGAATGAGAAATGGCTAAGAATAATGGGAGGTGGCTCAGCAGAAGAAAATTTAGGATGCTCATCAGGGAAAAAAGCATCAACAGAAAGACTAGATTTCTAGACAGTGCAGTGGAGCACTGGAGGCTAATATGCTTTATTTTTTAAAGCCTCCTCTTCTGTGTCCATAGCTCTGCTGGCCCTAGTTTTCTCCTTTATGTCCTTTTGCTTCCCTTAACAATATTTTACAATTCCTAGCTTTTGATTTATAGTCATTATTATCAACTTTCCCTTTTTTCCAATTGTTACATTTTTTTATAGCTCCCTTCCCCTGTAAACCAAATCAGTTTTTTTTAAACAATTCAGCCTTCTTTCTTGCTTATTGGTTGTGGCTTTTGGGGCATCTAATAAAATGTTCTTAAACAATTCCCAACTGTGATTCCATTTTTCTGATTAAATTCTTCCTCCCAGCTGATTTAGCTCAATTGTTTGCAGCTTTGTTAAATTGGCTCTTTTAAAGCACCAAGTACTGGTCTGGATTTCATTCTGTTCAAACATTATAAATCTGATCAAGTCATGATCACTTGTACCTGAGCTACCATTAACCTTTAGTTCTGTGATCAGTTCCACTTTATCTGTCAAGATGAGGTCTAATATAGAATTCCCCCATGTTGGATAAAACACTTTCTTTGAGTTGGGAAATAGTCATCTAGAATAGTTAGAAATTCCAAAGACATTATAATTCTGTCAGCATAAGATCTCCACCATCTGCCACTCAAATTGAAGTCCCCCATGATCATGCAACATTTTTTCCTACACATTATAAATAGGTGCATAAAAAGCCAATCATCTTGTTCTGATGGTCTGTAGAAGATACCAACTAATACTCCATTTTGTACTTGAGCTGTTGAGAAATTGATCCATAAGCATTCAAGATAATTTTCTTCCAAGTTATCAGTGACACAGAAACAGGTAATGCCATTTTTTATGTAGCGGGCCACTTATCTTCTAGTTTTGCTCACTCAATCCTTCCTAAATCGGTTCTACCCATTGATTTTAACATTCCAATCACGTGAATCATCCCACCAGGTTTGACTAATACCAACCAGATTGAATTTGTGCTCATAAATGAGCAATTCCAATTCTTCTTGTTCGTATCCCAGTCTCCTAGCATTGGTGTATAGGCAATGAAATAATTTCTTCTCTTCATGTCCTGTGGGTTCTTCATTAATTTTGTTTTCAATATCTCAAATTTGTGCTAAAGAAGCTCTCATATCCTCCCTCTTTTTACCCTTCCCTTTTGTTATTAATTTAATGCCCTCCTAACTACTCTAGCCAGCGTATCCCTGAGTAGATTGGTTCCCTCTCTATGGAAGTGGAGGCCATCCAAGCTGTACCACTCCCTATATCCACAAAAGGTGAAGAAATGTTGCACAAAACCAAAACCTTTCACCCTCCACCACTGACCTAGCCAGTGATTCACTTCCAGGATCTTCTGCCTTCTGTCTTTCTTCACTCATGGAACAGGAAGGATCTCAGGGACGATAGCTTGGACATTCTCCTTTTTCAGCATGCTTTTGAGTTACCTGAAGTCATCTATTATCTGTGAGATATCCTGCAACATAGTGTCACTAGGGCCAATGTGAATCATCCCCAATGGATCCTTTTCCATAGACTTCAGAAGCCTAGCCAGTCTTAGAGTGATATCTCATCTCTGGGAAGGCAACACACTATCCTGTTGTTCTCCTGACCCTTGCAAAATGTTCTTTCAAATCTTCTGAGTATTGAATCCCTAGCAAGGATCATCTGTCTTCCTTGGGTGGTTGGAGAACTCTTTGTGGGACAAGCTTGATTTTTTTTTTTTACAAGTTGGGCCAAGATGCCATCCACAGGTGTGCCCCATACATCTCTCTCTTCCTTAGGACCAGCTTGAGAGGTATCTTCCACAGTTTCCACATTGAGATCCTGACATTGATTGGAAATAGAATTCCTTCCAGTCCTCTTCTCTCTGGTGGCCAGAACCAGCCCACCCTCATCTGTTTCCAGCCATGTAGAATTCTGCCAGGACCACCTGCCTCTGGGGGTTATGAACTGCCAGGTCTCGTCTCAGACTTCTCTCTGTCTGACTCCTTGGTGGCCAGCTCTTTTCTTCCTTAAACCTGGGAGGCACAGAGCCAGGCTGGGAAATGAGGACTAGCATATCTGCTGCCTACTTGTTCAATAGCAATGCAGATGCCTGCAGGAAAAGGCTGCTAAACCCTCTGAGTCTCAGGGATAACTGGGAGAAAAGGGACTACTGAGGGTGAAGCTGTGTAAAGCCCTGCAGCTGGCTAAAATATGTCAAAGAATCCTGTGGCACCTTATAGACTAACAGAGGTTTTGGAGCATGAGCTTTCGTGGGTGAATACCCACTTCCTCAGATGCATCTGAGGAAGTGGGTATTCACCCACGAAAGCTCATGCTCCAAAACCTCTGTTAGTCTATAAGGTGCCACAGGATTCTTTGCTGCTTTTACAGATCCAGACTAACACGGCTACCCTCTGATACTAAAATATGTCATACTTCATGGAGTGAGCTGGTTTAAGGGAGGAGGTAATAACTACCTGAGTTACTCAGGCTCCAACAAAACAGTCCTGGAGCCAATATTCCACAAGAGGAACAGGGAACTGAAGAGTTGCTCAGGAGGGTGAACAGCCTTTTCTGTGGGTTAACTTGGGACGTCTTGTTAATTCTTGTTGTTCATTTGGTGATTTTCAGTAACCTGGAAGGGAACTGAATTTTTTAAGTGACCTCGCAAGAGAGCTAGGCCCAGGACACCAAAAGGAGGAGGCGACCAAGGGACAGGTGTAATAACTCTGCACCTAGTCCCAAGGGGGCCCCAGCAGGTGAGACACCAGCATATGTGTGAGGGCTGCTCTGGGGCAGAGCCCGATGACACAGTGCTAGGAGGTTAGATCTTGTTGTTCAGGTCAGTGGTGAGACAGATGTGGGAAGTATGCCCCATTCTTTCCAGTAAGCACTGCTCAAGAATAACAAGGGTCTAGGTAAATCATCATTGTGATGGACAGAGAAGTACTGAAAAGACTTCTTGCCCCAAAGTGAGCTGAGAGAGCCAATTTGAGAAATATCACGCATACTGTATGTGCAGCGTGTTTATGTAAGTGGTAAAATGCCATTTGTTTCACGTGAGTTAGTGGCTGTTCGGTGTTTTTGAAACATGCTACACTAGATCAGTGATCTCCAAAGTGGGGGGCACGCGAGGATCCTTGGGGGTGTGCAGCAGGAGGAGCGCTTTTTTTTTTTCTTCAGTGCAGCAGGTGGTGAGTGCTCAAAAAAGTTTGGAGACCACTGCAGTAGATGCCTGTTGCTGTTTGTATACACCGTTGATGTGTTTAATTAGGAATTGCTCGTTGTCAGCATTGCAGTGTATCAGCTTGACTCTCTCACTCTTTACCAACATGGAAAAGTATAAACTAGAATCTGTGAAGGAGAAATGAATTTAAACCCAATACTGGAATGTGAACTTAATTCTCAACTCTCTTTTCTGTTGGTAAAGCATCATGTAAATCTTGTGTAGCAATTCCCTCCCCCACCCAGGGCATCTGGTGGGAACTAAAATGGGGAAGGCAAACCTGGCAAATGAAAAAACTGTAAATGTAAACTGTTTAAAAGTGCTATAGCTCCACCAGCTGAGCAAGAATGACTTGTGTGCTAGCCAGCCTGTCTAACTAGATGATCTTTTGGTGTTACCCTTATCTTTCTACCCACTTCTTCCTCCTATTAAACCGATTTATTATATTTTCCTTTACAATTAGGCACTTCAGGGAAGGAACTGAGTCTTACCATGGCTTTGTCTTGCGTAGGAAAAGTAGTCATGTTTAGATGGGCTTTAGATACCATGTGTGATCAATGAAGAGGGAACGAGGGATAGCTCCCTTTTATGGACACCCAGCCAGTGTCACTCAGTCAAAGAAACTAACAAAAAACTTCTTCAGTGGAGTTTAGCTCTTCAAGACTTTGGTTTTGAAATACAACACATTTCAGGAGCCTCAAACAGGGGGGCTTATGCACTCTCCTGGGAAGGTTTCCCAGAATCAACCGGGTAAAAATATCCTTGCATTCTAAGTCACTGTATCCTTGAAATGTAAAAAGGACTGTTTAGTTCTTCATGTAATTATTAGTGAAACTAGAGGTGCATGTATCTTATTAACTCTGTTTCCTAAACCTCCAGGAAGAAATCCCAGCTGGTGTGGACCCAACCTGAACCAGGCTGGCCAGCACCATCTGTGATTTGGGGAGCATGTGATAAATGAAGGGAGGGGGTAGCTCCCTTTTATGAACACCAGCCAGCCAATTAGCTATAAAGTCCCTCTTGGCAGCTGTTCTCTGCTTGCTTTACCTGTAAAGGGTTTGTGCCTATGTTGTTTAATTAGCTGGTGCAACAGCTGATTTACTTTGTTTGTTTTTCTTTCTCAGATCTTCCCCGGAGGGGGAGGTGAAAGGGCTTGAGAGTACCCCACAGGAAGGAATTCCCACGTGTGCCTTTCTGGTTTCAAAGGGTTTTTTTGCATTTTGGTGCTGGCAGCATCTACCCCTCCAAGGTCAGAGAGAAACTGTAACCTTGGGAGTTTAATATAAGCCTGGAGTGGCCAGTATTCATTTTTAGAATCCTTGCGGGCCCCCACCTTCTGCACTTGAAGTGCCACAGTGAGGAATCAGCCTTGACACCATGTATTTGCTAATCTCATCCTAAACTTGACCTTTTTTTGGGTAGATGTTGGGTAGCACCTTGCAGCTGGATTTTAGCAGGTCAAGTTGTAGCCGAGGCTCCTGATGACCAAATATAGCCTAGGTTAGAACATCAACAGCTAAACCAGAGCTCCTATATAAGGAAAAGGGTCAAGTTTAGGTCAGGATTAACTAGCATCTTATTAACTAAGACTAGCCTAAACACAACAACTTTCTCTAGTCTAGACAATGGGTAAAATTTTTGACAGCATATTAATGATTTAGGAGCCCAAGTCCCATTGACTTTCAATGAAACTTAGGCTATGTAGTGCCTGAGTAACTGCTGAAAATGAGACAGGCTCCTAAGTCACTTGGGCACTTCTGAAAATTGTACCCAAATCTATATGTATATTCCACATGTAGAACAATGGGCCCTAATCCTTCATGGGGCCTCTAGGCATTATTGAAATAGAAATAATAAATAAAGTGCTATGCGCCTTCACAGTGTGCTTGCATACCCTGCCGAACTTTGTGGAGTTAGCGGGTAGGCAACTGACAAAGCCAAAAGAGATGTCTGTTATGATGGTGGGAGGTAAATATGGAGTCATGAGACTTGAAGAAAGACTTGGAAGTGTTAAAGGTTTGGTTTACTTGTGGAAACAGAGGGGGACACTAAGAGGATTTGAGCAGGTGACACACATAGTAAGGAACTTTCTGTTTTGCTAATAATAAATATAGGCTTTGTCAACCATGCTGATCCAACAATCCTGATTCCCCACCTCCACCTCCCATAATTACTAAACCCAGCCTCCTGATTCCCAGCTGGTCAGAAGACTTCACACACAAGGTCCATGTGATAGAGCTAGTAGAGTTCCTAAAACGGAATTGATCTGCGGTTTAAGGGATTAAACAGACAAAGAAATAGTTGCCTAATTTCCTGTGTGGCCATGAATCCCTTACTCCAGTTGTTTACGTTTACTTTTTTTAGCATCATCTTCTCCTGAATTGGAGAGAAGTTAGTGAGAAGGAAGAATAATCTGTTACTTATTTAGCAGAAAATCTTAAGAACTGTACAGACAGCTATTGCTGCCAAGAAAAATAAAAAGGAAACCTTTATTTGGCACAGAAAATTCCATGCTATCCAGTGTAAATCCTAGCAAAGAGCTGCATTAATGATTTTAATACTGTCTTATCTGAACAGATGACAGAACATAAGAATGGCCATAGTGGGTCAGACTAATGGTCCATCTAGGCCAGAATCCTGTCTTCTAACTGCCCAGTGCTAGAGGCTTCAGAGGCCGTGACAGAACAGGGCAATTTATCAAGTGATCCATCCCTTGTCATCCAGTCCCAGCTTCTAACAGTCAGAGGTTTAAGGACACCCAGAACATGGGGCCTTATCCTTGCCCATCTTGGCTAATAGCCATTGATAGACCTATCATCCATGCATTTATCTAATTCTTTTTTGAGTCCATTTATACTTTTTGCTTTCACAACATCTCTTGGCAATGAGTTCCACAAATTGGCTGTATTGCGTGAAAAAGTACTTCTTTATGTTTGTTTAAACCTGCTGCCTATTCATTTCATTCGGTGACCCCTAGTTCTTGTGTTATGTGAAGGGATAATTAATACTTCCTTAATCACTTTCTCCACACCAGTCACAATTTTATACATCTCTGTCATATCCCCTCTTAGTTATCTCTTTTCCAAGCTGAGAAGTCCTAGTCTTTTGAATATCTACTCATACAGAAGCTGTTCCATACCCTTAATCATCTTTATTGCCTTTCTCTGTACCTTTTCCAATTCTAATATATCTTTTTTGAGATGCAGTGACCAGAATTGCATGCAGTATTCAAGGTGTGGGCATACCATGGATTTACAGAGTGGCATTATGATATTTACTGTCTTATCTATCCCGTTCCTAATGGTTCCTAACATTCTGTTAGTTTTTTTGACTACTGCTGCTGCACATTGAACAGATGTTTTCAGAGAACATGATGTCTCCAAGATCTCTTTCTTGAGTGGTAAAGGCTAATTTAGACCCCATCATTTTGTATGCATCACTGGAATTACGTTTTCCAATGTGCATTACTTTGCATTTATCAACACTGAATTTCGGCTCCCATTTTCTTGCCCAGTCATCCAGTTTTGTAAGATCCCTGTGGAACTCTTTACAATCTGCTTTGGACTTAACTATCTTGAGTAATTTTGTACCATCTGCAAACTTTGCTACCTCACTGTTTACCCCTTTCCCCAGATCACTTATGAATGTGTTGAACAGTATTGGTCCCAGTACAGATCCTTAGGTCCCACTATTTACATCTCTCCACTGTGAAAACTGATCATTTATTCCTACCCTTTGTTTTCTATGTTTTAACCAGTTACTGTTCCATGAGAGGACCTTCCCTCTTATCCCATGACTGCTTATTTTGCTTAAGTGTCTTTGGTGAGGAAGCTTGTCAAAGGTTTTCTGACAGTCCAAATACACTACATCCACTGGATCACCATTGTCCACATGTTTGACACCCTCAAAGAATTCTAATAGATTGGTGAGGCGTGATTTCCTTTTACAAAAAGCCATGTTGACTCTTCCTCAACAAATCATGTTAATCTATATGTCTGATAATTCTGTTCTTTATTATAGTTTCAACCAGTTTGCCTGGTGCTGAAGTTAGGCTTACCAGCCTGTAATTGTCAGGATCACCTTTGGTGCCTTTTTCAAAAATTGGCGTCACATGAGCTATTGTCCAGATAGTCTCTGAATACCATTGTCTCATCCACACATTGAGACCCTGCATTTCTGTCTAACTGGCCCTGCATGTGGAACTGGAAGCATTTTAGAAAATGTTAGCATGGAGGGTTCCTGGATTTCAATCTCTTTCCTAACAGGCAAAATTTGGCCTCCAGGTCCTCTCTCCTACCTTTGCCTATGCTGCATTCAGTGCAACAAACTGGATAACCCTCACTCTGCTGCTGGATTTCTGCCTGCATTATTTTTACTGTTGCAAGGTAGGGGATGGGGGGCTGGAAAGGGAGGGGGCATTGTTGGTCTAAATTTAGAGAATGTTTACTAGGTTTATTTGGCTCTCACACTCCCACACTATAAACTCCCTCGCACAACTCTCCTATTTCCTTCGGCTGTGCTGCTAGATGGGTCATTTGTGCCTGTTGTTTCTTTGGAGTTGTTTAGGCATTAGTCAACTGAGCATTGTGCCCTGGTGTAAGGATTTTTTTCTTTGTTTATATTTAAAATATCGATTTAACTTGTCAGACAAATGCATAACTAAATATTGGCATGGATAAATTGGCAGCATGCAGCCAGTAATTGTTGAGAGCAGTCACTGAATAGAAGACACAGAGGAAAAGCATAACACTTTTTGCAGATTAATGACTGTTTAGATAGTGCTTCTGATAGAAGTGTTGGCAGCAACTCCCTTGTTAAAGGTGGGTTTATGGTTTCCACTCAAAACAGGACTAAAATTCCTTTGTTTTATATTTCAGCAAATGAATTCCCCCCTTGAGTTTGGCACAATAACTTTTCTACAGACAAGTGAATTTTTAATTATTTTACTTGGTCTGGCAAATAAAGCTAAGCAGGGATACAATTGCTAAGCCGGGCAAGGTGAAACGGCTGATGGGGTCATGAGGGAAGAGGTGGGGTTGAGCTAGGAAGGGTCTAGAGTGAGCAAAGCAGAGGGGAGAGGAACAGGACTCTAATGAAGCACCTGGGGTTCTTCAAAGTAGAGTTCTTCTCTTGACTTCTCCCCCACTTCAAACCCTATTTCATGGTCCCACACACACAATCATGTTTCCCACAGACCCTCAGCCAAAGACCCCTACAGTCCCTATGCCCTACATGCTGCCCCATACCCTCCACAACACCCTTCCCCAAATTCTCCCCCACTCACATCCCCAATAAATACCACTCTACGTACTCATACCATATTGTTTGTAAACACTGATATGTAGTAATGCGTGTATCTCAACAATTTAAAAGCTGCATGTGGTAGGAGAGTAGGAGGAACATGATGGGGATCTGAGATGTGAGACAGAAAGGATGAGCCGAGTTTTGTGTGTAAGGAGGGGAGCATGGGGCAATCTGAACTGTGCACAATGAGCCATGGACCAGATGCAGCTCCTCATGGGGATTTGGGGAAGGAAGCCCTCTCTGGAGAACAGCACTGAAGGTGGTATGAGAGACATTATGGCAGCTGTCAGTGGTATAGAGAGGATAATAGATATTTTATCAATAACTCTCACTGCTGCTAGACAGACTTCTTTAAAAGCCAAGGAAATTCTCAGGATTAAAAAAAAAAAAAAGCCATTCAGAAACCATTAAGGTTGCTCACATGACTATTCCACAAATACAACTATGTGCAAGCCAGAAAAATTCTAGTTACATCCTTAACCCTCCCTTTCAATCTATAGCCATGACTAAGGCTAAGATTTTGTCATGGTTATTTTTAGTAAAAGTCACAGGCAGGTCACAGGTAATAAACAAAAATTCACAGAAGCCATGACCTCTCTGTGACTTTTGCTGCTGCGGCTTCATGATTTCCCCTTCCACCATAGTGGCTGGGAGCTGTGGGGTTTCCGCTCCGCCTGCAGCAGCTGGAAGTTTTAGGTGGGGGGGGGGTCTTCTACCCAGGGCGGCTAGAAGCTGCAGGGGTGACCATATTCCCAAAAGAGAAAATAGGACACCAGCCACTTGCCTGAGAGCCCCCGCTCCCCTCCTGCAAGGCTGTCATCTATCCCAGGGACGCTGAGGAGGATCCCCGCAAGAATCTGTCGCCGATTGCTGGACTCTTGCAGGAAGCTCCCTGTCACTGCTGTTGCCTGTTGCTGGAATCCTGCCAGGGCCCTGCTGGCTGTCAGCTCAAGTCCATCAGCCCCTTGGGCTGAAGCAGAGAATGTCCGTGACTTCCATGACCTCTGTGACATAACCATAGCCTTAACCATGACTTCACCTTCACAATCTTTCACCCACACCCACCTCCCAAACACCTCCTCCCTTCACATACAATGCAAACCTTTCAGCTTAGTTTTAGATGAGCTCAGGCTGGAGAAGAGCGGTCCCTAGCCATTTGGTGCCCTACGCATCCCTCCCCCATGGGACCCGCCGCCAAAGTGCTGGGTCTTCAGCGGCATTTCGGCAGCGGGGGGCCCCCGCCGCAGGTCTTCGGGGCACTTAGGCAGCGGTCCCGGAGCGGAAGGACCCCCCCACACCAAATTACTGCCAAAGCGGGGGCCCCCCACCGCCGAAGACCCCAGGCCCCCTGAATCCTCTGGGTGGCCCTGTTGGGAGGCAGAGAGGCTGGCCACAGGCCTCTGTGGGGGGCGGGCAGGAGCAGGCTTGGGGGGCAGAGGAGAATGACCCTCCAGCACAAGCCGGCGGAGTGGCTGGGAGCCAGCAGCGTGGAGGGGCTGAGGCCAGGTTGCTCCGCTTACAGCCACCCAGTGAGTGAAGGGCAGGCCTGACCCCTGCTGCAGTCCTCAGGGGAAGGGGTGGAGTGGGAGGGGGGGCTGGGGTAGGATGGGGGCCATGTGTAAGAGGTGAAGGAGTGGCTGGAGCAGCACGCAGCTGTGTAAGGCACCAGGAAATCTGGTGCCTCAAATTTCCTGGTGCCATATGCAGCTGCGTACATTGTGTATGGGTAAGAATGCCCCTGGACTGCAGTGTATGTGAGCTGCAGTGTTCCAGTAAGAAGATGTATTACTGATTTGTCAATGCTTGGAAATGTTTTCTAGATGTAATAAAAGTGAACTATTTGATAAAGAAATTAAAGTAGGCCCTTTATTGTTAACAGCATGACAAAATGGGAATTTTGCTGAAATTAAAACTGCAGGATCAGGACCCAAATTTCCATTAACTTCGTATAGTTGAGAGTGTTTGCTTTGGATATGATTGAAGAAAATAAGGACATCTCTGATTTATAACTTTACAATAGCTTTGCCTTGTACAACTCAACACTTCAGCTCATAATAGAGAAAGATAAATTGTTGACTTGGCAGGATCTTACATCTGTCTGGGTACGTTCAAGGTAGTTGGAGATCCTGAAAGCTGCATCATTTATATTAGACACTGCACAACGGGCCTGATTTTTAAAGCCGGTATGCATAATTGCATAAGCAATTGCATGCATCTCACTATGCATGCAAACACCATAGTAGATTGTGCAAATCAGATGGAGTGGCAAAAACGCTGGAACCAACCCTGTGTCTCAGTACCCTTCTGGCTCTGTCAATCTGTTTCTTCACTTCATCAGGTGGGTATTGCAGTTTTAAGAATGCTTGATAGAGATTTTGTGTGTAGGCTGTTATGGGAAGTAGGATATTTGGCATTCATTTTTAGATTACCTTACATTTTAGCCCTTTCTCATTTTCACTGCTTCTTCTCTCATCTCTGCTACTTTTTCTATTTTAGGTAAAATAGGCAAAACTATCAAATGTTCATTGCTTCTTATAAAACAAATTGCTTGATTTGTTTGTTCATTAGCTAATATAGTATTGCTTGTGACATTGACATATTTTGCCTCTACTTTTGACTCTGGCTTTTGATAATAATTTTGTAAAAATTCTTTAATCAAAAGTGTGGAAGAGGCATGAGCAGCCAGTTCCGAAAGGATGCATATCATGCCGCAAATGCTGTCTCTTGTGCTGTTCCCGTATCTGGTACAAAATCTGCTACTAATGCCATTACACAAAAAGCATCAGTTAATGGAGGGGAAAAAGAGAAAAAGAATGTGGGCTTTAAGAAACCATAATTGGCTGTATGCACTCCGGATGTGGCTACAATGAGAGCTATGACAGGGATGAATCTGGCACTAGAAGAATACATTTGCCAATGCAAAATGTTCCTCTTAGGTCCAGATAAGTTTGTATTTAAATTAACCCACTTGTCCATCCCAAGAAAGAAACATTTATAATTCATGCCATCACATTGTTCTAAAGAGAGTAACAACAGTGGGTCTATCTAGTGTTTGCTTTGCGGCATTCTTAACAACAAAGAAAAAAGGAAGTGTTGATTTATTTTTCAGAGTAGAAAGAATTAAGAAGGGTTAAGGCAACAGTTCAGCCACTTGAGCATTTTCTTTATTTTCTCCATGCAAGGTAGCAGCTAAAATATAGTTCTTTGATTTTTATAGCCAATTTCTAAGTAAATGCAGAGCTCACTACCAGACCCTTTAAGGTATGTTAGACATCTGATACAAAAACATACATAGGGCTATAGGCAAAGTGCTTAAGGCATGCAGCAAATCAGAGAGTAGTAGAGGGTTTTGTAAGTAGAGGGGATGAATTTGAGGTCAGAATCCTTGTCAGTGACAGGCCAGAGTCAGCTCTGATAGCAGTCATGGCATGTGTTTCCTGAAGGAGCTGAAAGGGCTTTCGTCAGCTGGGAGGGCAGGTTTGGCATTTGTCACAGCAGGGGATGCGATGTGAAAAAGGCTGTTACTTGTGTGGGGCAAAGTGCTTATCACTGGGATACCAAAGCCTGCTGTGGGCCTCCAGATAGCATGGTGCTTGTCACTACATGTGGAGGACATGAAAATAAGCTGTGACCCAATCTGAAGACTTGAGGCAGATGAAAGATCTAGAGAGAGCCTGGGACATGGGGAGAGGAGGGAAGCTAATAGTCTGTTAGACATGGGACTGAGAAATACCAGCTGTTTTACTAGTAAAGGCACAACTTCTCTTCCAGGATAAAATAGTCATGTGAAACCATGGATAAGGACATGTGGTGGTGTTGCAAACTATGGTAGAGTGTAAATGGTAATTCATAAACGCCAACCCTGGTTAAGCTGGATCTGTGGTTGACAGTATGTATCTGGATGCTGTAGAAATAATAGCATTGTTGGACTCAAAAAAAAGAACCATTAGAATGTGAAGGAAATTCTCAGCTTTCAATTATTTAAATGTCAAATGTTATCCTTTTTCTTTGGAGAAAGCCCGTGAACATGTAAACCAGGGGTTCTCAAACTAGGGGTTGGGACCCCTCAGGGGGTTGTAAGGTTACTACATGGGGGGTCATGAGCTGTCAGCCGCTACCCCAGACCCCGCTTTGCACCCAGTATTTATAATGGTGTTAAATATATTAAAAAGTGTTTTTAATTTATAAGGGGGTTGCACTCAGAGGCTTGCTATGTGAAAGGGGTCACCAGTACAAAAGTTTGAGACTCACTGATATAAACAGCTCACCTGGGTTAACAGATAAAAACTTTTCACTGCAGCTACAGTTGAAGAGAGATTTAACCCTAGCCACAACTATGCAAAGAGTAAAGCAGTCTGAGCTGGTGAAACAGTGAAACCTATAGAGCAGCTTGAAAAACCTGAAACTAGTGTAAGCGGGGAAATGGTCCCGCTATTGTGGGGAACTTTGCTGGCTTCTGCACTACCCCCGTGAAGTGGGCTGGCAAAAGGATCTGAGTCCTCACTCCCACTTCCTTTATCCAGAGGCCTCCCTGCCCTTGAGGACTCCCCTTCCACTCTCCTGTCTGGCAGAGTCCTCGTAACCCCAACAAGGCTGGGCCCAGGATTTCTGGGGGGCTCAACTCCCAACCCAGCTGTGGTCACCTAGGACAGGGGCTAGGGTATCCTCACTCTGGGGTACTCTCTTTACACTGCGCACCTCCCTGACCCATTGATCACATCATACAATTTAAAGCAAATACAAGTTATTTAATTAACAATTAATTTAAAAAAAGAATAAGGAAAAATGGGAAAGGTTAAAGGAAAACACATCACCCTGCTCAGTGGCAGGGAACATCACAAACAGTCTCCCTGGAATGTCAGGGCAGTTCACAGTCTGTTTCTTGTAGGTCCCAGGCCTCCTTCTCAGGCCCTGGCTGTGTTGCAGGGACGCTGCGGGTTGGACACTTGCTCTGGTGGTGGCCACACACTCTCAGGCTCTGGGTGGCAGGACCCTGCTCCCCAGCGTCACCCCTGCCCTGTCAGGGTTACGATCCCCCTCCATGTCTAGCCTGCAGGGCCTCTTGGCTGAGGTGTCTCCTTGTGCTGGGTCCACTGCCCAGGGTCCCCCACGCTTTCCCCAGCTGCTCACCGTACCCAGCTCCGGACTGCTCCAGCCCCAGCTCCACATGGCCTCAGCACAGCTGGTGCTGCTGCTCTGCCTTCAGCTCCCTGGGCTGCTGCTCTGGCCTCTCTGGCTCCAGTTGTTACAGCTCTGCTCCAGGGCAGGTCTGCTCTGCAGGCTGCTTCTGTGACTCTGCTCTCAGCTCTCATCTGCTTCCTGGGCTGCTTGTCTGGCCCCTCTGGCTCTGGTTGCTACAGCTCTCCCCCCAGGGCAGGTCTGCTCTCTCTGGGCTGTGCTTTGGCTTTGGGGCTGCAGCTCTGCTCCCATCAGCTCAGCTTGGGACCCCTGTGCTCTCCTTAGCTCGACCCATCTGACTCAGACAATTTCAGCTCACAGGGAGGACAGGACCCCCCTGGCCTCCTGACTCCTTGATTAGCCTGCGTGCCCTGTCAACCAGGCTGACCTGGAGTATTGGCCTCTCCACATTGTTCCTGGAGACTGTCAGTCTCAGGCTCCTGATTTCCCATCGACCCCTCCCTTTTTAGTGCTGGGAGCTAGCAACCAAACCCCCCACTGAATGTTAATAAGGGGGCAACAGTCCCCTTACACTAGCTTAGAAACTGTAGACAGACACTTGAGTATTAAATGTCATTATCACAAAACCCCTGAGACAAAGAGAGAGAACTCCCAGACAAAGAGGGATATATTTCAGCCTATATGCACAAACTGTGGAAAAAGTCATATCCCAAGAGATGACGCATGGTACTGCCAGAGTCATACAGTGTACTGTATGCTGGAACATGGATATTTTTTCAGCTGTTTCCTGCACCAAAACAGTCAGGGCATTAACTTACACATAATCAAGAACCATTTTTTCTGGGGTCTTGTGATGACATAGAGCCTGCCTGGAGCATGAAATTGAATATTTGCGGCAAGACAATTGACTCAGGAGTTGGTGTCACAGTCATCTCAGAAGGGACTTACAATCCTCTTCAACCCCTCCCAGAGCTGAAGTCACCTGACCTAGGTCTGACTAGCCCTGCAGGTATTAAATTACATGGGCCAGTTCACCACAGAAACAACTTACAAAGGCAAAAGCTTTACATTCAGAGCGTGTGATCAAAGACAAATGACTTTCTCAGCTGTAGTGTGGCAACCATGATGGGCCTACTGAGAAAGGTGGAAAAACGTGATGGAGAATTTGCTGGTATTGGACTTTTGAAAGGAGATCCAGTACAAATCAATGTAAGAGACAATACCAAATCATCCAGTATATAAACACCCCTACCAGACAGACTTTGGAAGAGTCTCGCTACAGATTTATGCAAATTCAGATGACATCATTACTTGGTCATTGTGGACTATTTTTTCAGGTATATAGAAATAATGTACCTGAAAGATACAATGTTTGAGTGTTATCCAGAAACTGAAGTGCATTTTTGCTCACTTTGGTACTTCAGAACAACTAGTGATGGACAATGGACCATAATTCACTGCAGCAGAATTTTGTTCATATTACTAGCAGCTCACATTACCCACAAACAAAAAGAGAGGCTGAGAGCTGTACATGTACAAGAAAATCCTAAAAAAAGGAAGATCCATTCCTTGCTCTTGTGAGTTACAGATGCACACCAGTAACAGCTACTGGGTATAGTCCTGCACAACTGCAGATGGGAAGACACATCAGAATTACTATTCCAACTTTGAAAAAGAATCTTGATCCTAAGTGGCCAGAATTGAAGAAAGCAGCCAAATTGGATAAAAAGGCAGAAAGAGCCTATGAAAACTACTGCAATGGGCAACAGTCGGAGAGCTGTCAGGTCTAGAACCTGGTGACCATGTTTGTATCAAACTGGATGGAGAAAAAGGACGGACAACTCCATCTGTCGTCAGGGCCGGCTTTAGGCCGATTCGCCCGATTCCGGGGAATTGGGCCCCGCGCCTAAGAGGGACCCGCGCTTTAGGCGCCTTTTAAATTTTTTTACTTACCCTGGCTGCGGTCTGCTCCGGGGACTTCCATGGCCCCGCTCCCCTGACCAAAGCGCTGGTGGGAGCGCGGCTGCCCCACAGCCCCGCTCTCTCAGCTGGAGCTCTGACCAGAGTGCCGCAAGCCCCGCGGCCCCGGCTGGCGCTCTGGCCGGAGCGCGACAAGCCCCACGGCCCCGGCTGGCGCTCTGGCCGGAGCGCGACAAGCCCCGCGGCCCCGGCTGGCGCTCTGGCCGGAGCGCGACAAGCCCCACGGCCCCGGCTGGAGCTCTGGCCGGAGCGCGACAAGCTCCGCGGCCCCGGCTGGAGCTCTGGCCAGAGCGCGACAAGCCCCACGGCCCCGACTGGAGCTCTGGCTGGAGCGCGACAAGCTCCGCGGCCCAGGCTGAAGCTCCAGCCGGAGCACCGCAAACTCTGCGGCCCCACTCTCCTGGCTGGAGCTCCAGCTGGAGCGCGACAAGCTCCGCGTCCCCAGCTAGAGCTCCAGCCGGAGCGCTGCAAGCCCTGCTGCCCCGCTCTCCTGGCTGGAGCTCCGGCTGGAGCGCGGCAAGCCCCGTGCCCCCGGCTGGAGCTCTGGCCGGAGCGTGACAAGCCCCGTGCCCCCGGCTGAAGCTCCGGGCCCTTTAAATAGCCCCCAGAGCCCTGGGGTAGCAGGGGGCTCTGGGGGGCTATTTAAAGGGCCAGAGCTCCAGCTGACTCTGCCACCCCGGTCCTTTAAATAGCCGCCGGAGCCCCGCCGCCCCCATACATTCCCCAGGGCTCCCACGGCTATTTAAAAGGTCTGGGGCGAGGTAGAAGCAGCGGAGTCCCGGGCCCTTTAAATAGCCCCCAGAGCCCTGGGATAGCCTCTGCTGCACCCCCTGCCCTGCCTGCACCAACCCCGCCCCCCCTGCCTGCAGCCAGCTCTGCACCCCGTGCCCACAGCCAGCCCCTACCAAACCCCCTGCCCTGTCTCCAGCCAACCGCTGCCACACACCCCTGCCCGCACCAGCCCTGCACTGCCCGCCCTGCCCTGTCTCCAGCCAACCCCTGCTGCACCCCCCTGCGTGAAGCCAGCCAGTCCCATACTCCTGTCTCCAGCCCTGCCAACCCCTGCTGCACCCCCCTGTGGCCCTGCCTGAAGCCAGCCTGCCCCACACTCCCCTGTCTCCAGCCAGCCCCACACCCCTTGCCCTGCCTGCAGCCAGACCCTACCTCCAGTCAGTCCCTGCCCTGCCTCGAACCAGCCCCATGTCCACTGCTGCCCTGCAGTTCCCAGGCCAGTAACCTGCACACCTGCTTCAATGAGGGGGGCAGGAAGCAGCGGGAACCCACACATGTGCATGCCCCCAGGGAGTGGCGGGGACCCACACATGTGAAACGGCAGTCATTAATAACCAATCAACAGCATATATGATGCAATGTACATAATATACAATTTTATTATTTATATAATTATGGAAAGTAAATAATACATGGAAGAAATGGAAGGGGTTTTTTTTACACTTTTTTCTTTTTAAGTCATCCCTGTCAGGGCCCCGCTGAAAGTGTTCGAATTGGGCCCCGCACTTCCTAAAGCCAGCCCAGTCTGTCGTAAAGAAAAGGAATTCAGTGCCCAGATCCTCTGTGGTTGAGACCACCAGTGGAGAGTTCAACAGAACCTGTCAACACTGTTCCTCAGACAGAACAATCAACAACGCAAACTCTGCAGATGGCGGATGCAGAACACACAGAATATGACCCAGAGATTCGAAACTGACCACAGCCAGCCATTGCAACTAATGGGCAGCCCAGATGACCAGGCTGTTATGTGCTCAGGTTGTGTAATTAGAAAACCAGCATAATTCAGACTAATACATGCTGAACTTCAGAGGCAGTGTGATAGTGTAAATGGGAAGAATGTAGAACACATAGGGGGAGATGAAATTGAATGCTAAACTGCATTATATGGTTCAGCCACTAGGTGGCAGTGTGTAAAATAACTTATTTAAACTAACCTGAGCCATACCAGGCAACAGGATTGAAGGATCTGATGATGAACACATCTGCTGTGTTTAAGCAAGCACTGTAGCCAGTGGTACAGAGGGAACATAATAGTGGGCTGGAGGGCTTGTGGGGTTTTTTGTGGCTGGTATTTGCCAGTTTTAGCATAATTGTATCTCTGACTCCCTTTGTAGACCAGCTCAAAGGATGCCTCCTTGGGTCTTGGTCCTATAGCCATCACCTCTCTCTAGGCAGGGACCCAAATCCTTCTCCCCCTAGACAAGGTTTTAAGTTTTCACCCTCCCTGCAATTCACTGTGATTTCCCCAGCAGGTCTGGCCTCAGCTCAGTACCTGCAGTTTCACTGTCGTCAAGGGCTAAAGCAGTGGTTTACAAGAGATCAATCAGCCTTACACATAGCACACTACGTTTATTTTAGGTCAAAAGCATTAAAGAGAAAACATAATGAAACAACAAAGGGTCCAAATGCATACTTAAGTTCACCAGAGCTCCATCATCTGTCCTATGGAGACCCTTGCATGTTCCAGTCCTTCAAATCCTCCAGCATGTTTGTTTCTCTTGGTTAAAGATTCATGTCAGTTTGCTGAATCAAAAGCAGGGGCTCATCAGTCAGTTCAGGCTGACCCTTTACACCTTCAAGCTCTTTCCTTCCCTCCTGGGCCTCTTGAACATGCTCTGAACCTGTATATCAGATTCATTCTAGAGAGTGGGTCTTCTCTGGAGTTGTCTGCCTATTCCAGGGACTGCAGTAATTACACACACACACACACACACACACACACACACACACACACACACACACACACACACACACACACACACACACACACACACACACACACGACATGACTGGTTACCGTCTCTGTCACAGTATTTTGTATGAGTTTTTGGTTTTGTCTGTTTTACTGAGAACCATACAAAACAACATTGTTCCCTTAAAAGGAAATTGGTTCAAGTGGATGGAATTTTATTGTTCTTTAATTGCCGGCAGTGTGTTCAGTCCTATGGGAGCCCCAAAATTTCAGACAGTCCTTTCTTGAAGAATTTGTACTTACTAAATTCAGTAGAGCTGGATCAGGCCCTAAAAGAACGACAAGAAAGGATTAATTTGGGAAATCCTGAGGCGGGAGTAAACTCTAGGTGTTTTGGGGGGTTGAGAGGGAGACTGGGATTCGTTTGGTTTTTTTTACTAGTACTGTAATTCATAACTTGTGGGCATCCTGAAGCAGTGAGCCTTTCAGAGGGACTGAAAGAGGAAAGGATGGTAACAGCTTGGTTAATCAGAATTGGGAACGCTTTCTAGCAAGGCAGGTGCAAGGATGTTTCACGCCCTAGGCAAAACTTTCACCTTGCGCCCCCCTCCGCGCGCTCCTGCCCTGAGGCACCCCCCTGGTAGCTCCACCCCTCCGCCCTGAGGCACCCTCCCCTTGTGGCAGCTCCCCACCCCACACCCTCTGCCCTGAGGCATCCCACCCGCCCTAGCTCACCCCTGCTCCATGCATGAGCATGAGCACCCGGAGCATGCCAATCAGCTTAGGCTCCGCAAGCCTGGGAGGCAGGAGAAGTGAAGCAACCACAGCATGCTCGGGGAGGAGGCAGGGCAGAGGTGAGCTGGGGCGGGGAGTTCCCCTGTGTGCCGCTCCCCCAATTACTTGCTGCAGGCAGCCCTCCCCGTGCTCTCCTGCCCCAGCTCTCTCCGCCTAAATGCTGGCGGTGACCAGGACGGCAGAAGATCCGGCCGCCGCGGTTGCTGCCAAAGAAAATGGTGCCCCCAAATCCCAGCGCCCTAGGCGACGACCTAGGTTGCCTAAATGGTTGCACCGGCCCTGCTTTCTACTCATACGCACAGCCTGGATAAGGCATGGAGGTGGAAGTGTGAGAAGAAAATGACTAGGAACCATTGGGCAATTGGCAGTACCTGGCAATATAAACACAATGGGAATAGGCTGTCTTCACACTCACTATTGTAACCCTTCTGCCCCTCTGAGTTGGCAGCAACAAGGGCCGGGTTCAGTATCCAGGGGTTCCGTTTCAGTAACACAATGCATAACCGGCTCGAGCCCCCACCCAGTGACCTGGGACACTCACATACCACACCCCCCTGGGTGCCTCTAGGAGGCAATACTTCCCCTCTCGCAAGCACGGAGTCTGAGTGTAGCAAAATCTTTTTAATAAAGGAAGGAATTAATGCGGCATCCCATTGGAGAAACACCACAAACAGGGTTATAACACAAACCATAAACAAAAACCCGCCTCCAAGTATGTTTGGCACTGTCCTTTTTCCCCTTAGGGTTTTAAGTCCAATCACCCCAAAGTCCAACAACCCAAAAGTCTCTGGTCAATGCCACCCCAGAGTTCAAGAGTTTATCTGTAGAGGTCCCTCCCCCCAGCCTGGATAGAAAGGGGCACCTTACGTGGTCCGGGGCCAACTGCCCTGCCTCTCCGTGGGTTCTGCTTCCGCCTTCTCCACGAACTGCTCCGCTTTACCAGCCGCTCCACGCTGCTCCTCCAGCCGTCCTCAGAAACTGCTCCGCTCCACCAGCTGCTCTGCTCCATGAGCTGCTCCAGTTCTCTCTGCAAACTGCTCGGCTCCGCTCGCTCTGTGGGCCGCTCCACCCGTCCCACAGGTACTCCGATCTGTCAGCCGCTCTGCTGCCACCAGCTGTCCCGTGATCCGCTCCAGCCATCCCCACAAACTGCTCCACTCCGCCAGCAGCTCTGTTCCACAGTATAGCTTTGGGCTCCCCACTAGTTAGCACCGTACTCAGTGCTCTCAGCTCAGTGATTTTAGCGATTGTCAGCTCTTAGTGATTCCAGCTCATAGTAGGGGAGCCCCAGTGCTAGTGCACCATTAGCCCAAAGTGATTTCAGCTCAGTAACCTGTATTTAAATTCTTAAGGGAATAAAAAAAAAAATCAGCTCTGACATTCCACAGTGGAGAGAGGAGGGGGTACAACTGGTGCTTCTAGCTCCACAAGAAGACTGCACCACCAGGCACAAATACCTGTCCCCAGCCTCTCTCTCAATGCTCTGGGTTTTGGAACCCATGTCCCATGTCTAGCCAGTACCACCCAACTGAGGGTGAGCAATTTGTCACTAAGCAGTCCCACAGCTTGGGAGTCTGGGATAGGGTAGGCGTGCCTATGCAAATACACTCTCTGAAATTCTTTCCACCAGATGTCAGTGTAGAGCTTATCCTGACTCTGCTTACATCATGATTTCTAGGAGCGGGGTCCCATGTAAACCAAGGGCTGAAGTATTTCAGTGTGCAGCAAACTAGGGTAATTTCTTATTGGGTTTTGTGTGTGTGTGTGTGTGTGTGTTGTTGATGTGCCTCGAGGCACGAGCCTGCACCAGGACTCCAATGTGCTGAGCGCTGTATAAACACATAGCGAGTATTCCTGTCCTGAAAAGCTTACAATCTAAACAGACAAACGAGACAAAGAGTGTAAAGAAGGGATCCAACATACAAGCAGGAGATTGGAAGTTGTGGCATTGAGAGATTAAATGGTGTGTCCAAGACCAGACAGAGAGTCTGTGGCAGAGCTAGAAATAGGATCCAGACTTTCTGTGTTCCAGTCCAGTCCCTTTACTTCAAAACCATTCTTACTCCAAACATATTATAGCAGTGACACCCTGAGAAGGTAGAAGGCTGTATGCAGATTAAATGTAGCTGAAAGGAATAATGGGGTATATGACTAACTGAATTTGGTGAGGATTGAATATTGTTTAAAATATAATGTGGATTCTATATAGAATTTTCTCCCTCTCTCTGGAGTTCCATGATTATCTGTATGTCAAGCATAAAACTTTGTTTATTAAACAGTACACAGCTGTCGTTGTCTACGTGTTTAGTGGTAGATACATATGCATCCTCTTTTCTTTCCACCTCCCCCACAACTTCTATCTGCCTTCTCTTTTAATAACAAAATACAAATATTTTAAGCACACAATAGACCAGTAGTTCCTTAAACAAAAAGTGCATTATAGCTCAAAGATAAGAGACCGGAAATGCAGCATTTCTTGAAAATATATTATAGAATCACAACTGAATCACAGTTCCTTTTCTTTCTTCTTTCTCCGTTGCTGTATGTCAGAAATGTAGGTTTAGGGGTTATTGGCCAAATTCCTCTCCAGTGTAAATTCACTGACCAGTTCAGTAGACCTGAGCGGGCTGATTGTGGATTCACCAAAGTCTCATTCAGGAGTAACTCCATTGAGGTCAATAATATGCCTCAGCCATACAAAAAGGAAGTGAAAAAAGGAACTTAAACACTGTTTTGAGCTAGTTGCTAAAATAGTAATATATTTGCAGTACTTAGAAGCTGCTACCAAGTTGTGCGACATTCTTAAAAGCAAAGACTTTTATAGAATTCTTTTAATTAGTGGTATTTGCTTGCAGATTTTGAAAAGTATATTTGTGCAGAGCCAACAGCATGATGGGTGCTTTCCAGATCAAAATGAAGTCAGGCCCTTATCCTGAAGAGTTTCCATTATAAACAGATGTATAGATGAGGAACAGGGAGAGGAAGCAACAAATGCAAGTGACCAGGCAGTGATATTTTTTAAGCATATGTCTTGTTAATTCCATAATTGTTTCTTAACTTTTGGGAAAGAGTAGGATTAATAGGCTTTGTGCAGGAAGTTGGTGGGTCTGGCAATCTGGGTGGGGCTTTTAATGAAAAAAAATGTTTTTTAATTGTTTCCTCTAAGTTTATGAAAACTTTTTCATTTTAAGACTAACTGAAATGGACTAACACCAAGAAATTGAACTGTGCACCAGCATTGGGTGGGCCAGTATTAAATAGTGTCACAGTAGGTGACAGCCTTTGCCCTTGCAAACTGAAGCACAGAATGACAGAGATCTGAAGACTAGGCAGTGGCATTTTCAAGCAATAAAATAGCAAGCGATGTTAGTCTGTCATCGGCTATCATCAATCAAAGATATGTTTTAATGAGCCTGAGCTTCAAAAAACTGTGCTCACCACTCGGACTGTGACTGGTAGCGTGAACAGAATCCTCAAAGCAATTCACACATTAGGAAAAGCGTCCTTCAGCTCTGCATCATGAATGACTGGAAAAGCTTGGAGTGCTTCCTGTGCTGCAGAATGTAACGGATGTTGTCCAATTTGACATAGAGATCTTTATCATTGACATCCAAACATTCCCCATTTGTCAGCATCCGGTGAAGGTCCATACAATTGTTCAAGAGTGTTTTCCTGTCCACTAGCAGCTTACTAAGGTTATACCAAAAAACCCAGGTCTTTTCACAGTGTGTCATATGTCCAAACCTTTCTTCGACGGACACTTGAGCAGTGTCAAGGAGCGAGCACAAAAACTCCTTGAATTTTTCTTTCAAGCTTTCCATCACCTCATCTCTGCCGTCATAACCAAACTGTCTCTTCTTCCAATGGATACAAGTTTCCTTGAAGACAGACTCAACTCCTAAGTTTTCTGCCATTTCTTTGGCAGCAACATTCTATTTTCCCCTTTGTCACTAACAACAAAAACTGTACTCTGAGTCCGGTGCCCCCCAAGCCTGGCATGCCAGGTGGTCATCTGGGTCACCTGCCCCTAAATCCAGCCCTGCTTACACACTGAGGGGGAAGAAGATGGAGCTGTAGCACAAAAAGTAACCAAAAGGAGGGTTTAGGATGATGGAACCTCCCTTGGTTAGATTGAGCTCATAGAACTTAACTCTATAGTGATCCACTGCCACTCCTAAAAATATAACATGCAGTATTTAGTTTGCATGATATTATCCAAAACATGCACTTGTAGCATGAGAGATATAGAGAACAGGAATTGCAAAAATAACTTGTGCATCATCAGTCTCTCAAAGGAGATGAAGTGTTAGAAATCAGGCCAACTTACTCAATGGATGTGCTGAAAGACAAGACCTGCCAAAGTGAGAGACGACACGGGCTCCACGACTTGGAGACGCCAAGTAGCTCCACGGGATCATAACAAGCCTTCCCAACATGCCAGATAAAACTGAAGTGCTGGAAGTGATCCCAAAAATTAATAATTTTTCCTAGACCAAGAAGTGTTTTTTATTTTTCTAAGTTGATTTGGTACAAATCTGAACTGATAATTGCCATGTTCCTTTAACTCTCAATTTCCGGACACTTGCTAGTTTATTGTGTGAGACACAACTTTAGTTGGGAGACTTCCTGTAATTAACTATAGCAATAGAACATCTTACATTTATAAAGATTGGGCCAATAAAAGCTTAAGCTCAGTCAACACAATCTAGGGTTCAGCATCGTTTTAGACTGAAATATAAGGTAGAGATTCAGTCCTGATAATCCAGAAATGATGTCACATATTAAGCTCCTTTTGTTTTCTTCTGGTTTCATATACAGATTGCAAAGCTCATAGCCAAAATTATTTGTTCCCTATTAAATCATCATATATCTAACAGCTGTCCAATTGAATTTGAGATATATAGCCATGAGCCATTTTAATTCATGTTTGTTCCACTCAGTTCACACAATCTGTACCCTTAGACACAGCTTTCTCTGCGACATCCAGACCCCAGACCACAAAATAGATTGTCACTTATGCCCCCTCTAGACAGCAAAATTTGTTATATCAGGAACTGTTCTAACGAGAGACGGTTGAGAAAAGGGACATTTTTGTAGGGAAAAAATTGAAATCTTTTTTTTATCAGTTCTTGTTCTAACACAATCATCCAATGTACAACCAAGGATAGTTTGTCCTGATGTACAGAAGCAAGACCAAGCTGAGTTACAGTACATTAGGTGGAAAGGAATTAAAACGTTATATCAATCTTGTAGGCATGATAGATTCGTCTGTGTACATAGGCCCTTGCACCTCACTTTAGTCTACCTCCTCTCAGGCCATATCCTTTGGCCCATGTAAAAGCTGCAGAAGGGCCCTGTTCATAACAGAAATGGTTTGGTTCTACTTCACAGAGCCAAAACCAGCATCCACATCCTCTCTGCACCATAAAGTTATGGTACTTAGCCCAGGTCTACACTAGCCAGGGTGGTCGACCTAAGATATGTATCCTAGGTCGATTTACCTGGCCGTGAGGATGGCGGCAAGTCGACCGCTGCCGCTCCCCCATCAACTCTGTTTCTGCCTCTCACGAGCTGGAGTTCCGGAGTCAACAGGGAGCACGATCGGGGATCACGATAAATCGACCCCCAATAGATCGATCACTACCCACCCCAGTTTGCAGAAGGCTTGAGGGAGAACTATTACTACTCAGATCCACCAGCCAAACTCCTTTGCAGAGGGGGAACATAGCAGAGGTCAAGAGTATTGCAAAATCCTTCCTCCCTGCCTCCAGTTCTTACTGACTTCCCTTGTATGCCATCTATTTACTTGGGTTATACACTAGAGAGAAGACTAAGATCTTAGAGGGGGAGACACACTAATGTCCCACTAAAGACTGTCAGTGCTTTCCAAATACCCAAGAGAGAGTGTCACTTTCACTATCTCAACATAAAGTTGGACCTTATTATGAAGCAGTAAAGTTACAACGGGTAATCTATAGTGAAAAGTTCTTACCCCTATAACTGCAACAGTACATGTGCATTGAACAGTAATGCCGCTGGCTAGCTGGACTCTTTAGCTCCAGAGTAAAAAATAAGAATTAATACAGTTTCAGTGTTGCCTTTCTAAGATCACGTCACTTGTTGTCTATGCTGACAGAGCTTTTCCCTGAGGAATGGAGTGGCTCAGGGAGTCAGCATTGCCTGGTCTTTTCAAGAAAAGTAAGGCCAATTTTCCTTAGTGTTCATAGACCATATACAGCCATTACTCCTTAATGTTTTAGCAATGCTAAAGTTATTGTAGCCCCCGAAAGGTAATGGTCTTCCTAATTGTTGCTCTTCAAATACTCTGACACCTTTCCTTTGGGACCAATGGGCCCTGGGTTCCTGATAACTAGTACATCCACTCTGTGGCTGTGTATAGCAATAATTTATCCCAGAGGTCACAGGGATGTTAATCAACTAAGATAGTAAATCAAACCCACACAAGAATAATAAGCATTCATTTCCTAGAACAGGGAATGGGGTAACTAAGGAAGGGGAGGGGAGGAGGAGAAAGACTTAGGGATGGTGACTAAACAGATCAGATATGCGTGTGCAGCTGTCAGTGGTGATGGCCACCACCTTCTGTGACGTCCTAGTTCGAGGGGCCTGGGTCAGTCCTTGGCCTGAGCTGTAGTGACTTAAATCAAATCAACAAAAAGATGGAGTCCATAAACATAACATTGAGTCAATAAGCCCTTGCCCTCCAGGGCTTTCATCTCCAGCTCCCCACCCGTGTACTCCAGAAGGTTCCAAGTCTCCCAGAGACAATCTGGTGCTAGTTCCCCTGGCCTTCTGGCAACAAGCTGTTGCTCCTTTGAAGTCCCAAGCTCTTCTGTCCCCTCATCGTCTGTGTCTCATTCTTTATACTCAGGCTTGTTGTCATCAGCTACAGCAGCTGAGGATGTCTCTTTTCAGAGCTGACATTTCTCACAACTGAGCCCACTTGAGGGTGGTTACTGCGTACAGGCAGGGAGGGTTCTTAACCCCTTCTTCCCTTTGTTTTGTGGAGTGGATGCAGACCACTTTACGGCAATTTACATCAAAGTCAATAGACCTAGAGCTTGCAGGTCCGAGTGGAGAATTTGGTTTAATTGGAGGCAGAAATGCTGAGACAGGATGGTCCAGTGTTTAGTGCAGTAAGCTGAGATGTGAAGAACCTCTCTTCTATTCTCTGCTGAGCCACAGACTTCCTATGTGACCGTAGTCAAGTCAGTTAGTCTCTTTGTGCCTCAATACACTGTCTTCATTGATGACTAGGATACAGGAGTAGAGAGTATGCTAATAAAACTTGAGGATGATTCCAAGCTGGGAGGGACTGCTATCACCTTGGAGGTCAGGATTAGAATTCAAAATGACCTTGGCAAATGGGAGAATTGGTCAGAAATCAACAAGATGAAAGTCAATAAAGACAAGTGCAAAGTACTACACTTAGGAAAGAAAAATCGAATGCACAAATACTCAGTGGGGAATGACTGGCTCAGTGATAGTACTGCTGAAAAGGATTTGGGTTGCAGCAAATATGAGTCCAACAATATGATGCAGTTGTGAAAAAGGCTAATATCATTCTGAGGTGTATTAACCGGGGTGTTGTATGTAAGACAGTACTCTGCACCGGTGAGGCCTCAGTTGGAGTGCTGTATCCTGTTCTGGCCACCATACTTTAGGAAAGATATAGACAATTTGGACAGAGTCCAGAGGAGAACAGTAGAAACGATAAAAGGTTTAGAAAACCTGACCTATGAGGAAAGGAAGACTGAGGGGGAATTGATACCTGTCTTCAAATATGTTAAGGGATAGCTGTTATAAAGAGGATGATGATCAATTTTTCTCCATCCACTGAAGGCAATGGGCCTAATCTGCAGCAAGGGAGTTTTAGGTTAGATTTTAGGAAAAACTTTCCAACTAAGTTATTAAGCTCTGGCACAGGCTTCTGAGGGAGGCTGTGGAAGCCCCATCACTGGCATTTTTAAAAAAAGATTGGACACACACTTGTCAGGGATGCTCTGGATTTACTTGGTCCTGGCTGCACAGGGGGCTGGACTTGATGACCTACTGAAGTCCTGTCCAGCCCTACATTTCTACGATTTGTAAATAGGGGCAATATTTCCCCGCCTCAAAGGGATGTTGTATAGATAAATACGTTACAAAGTGTGAGGTGGTCAGATGTTATGGCAGGGGTGGGCAAACTATGGCCCACAGGCCGGATCCAACCAGCCAGCTGTTTTAATCTGGCCCTCGAGCTCCCGCTAGGGAGCATGATCTGGGACTTGCCCGGCTCCAGCCGGGAAGCAGGGTTGAGGGCTGCTCCGTGCTGCTCCCGGAAGCAGCAGGATGGCATCCCTCTGGTTCCTTTGCATAGGGGCAGCCAGGGGGTGCTGCTCTGCCTCCACCTCAAGCACCAGCCCAGCATCTCCCATTGGCCAGGAATTGCAGCAAATGGGAGCTGCAGGGGTGGTATCTGCAGATGGGGTGGGGTGCACAACTGCCTGGCCATACCTCCATGTAGGAGCCAGAGAAGGGACATGCTGCTGCTTCCAGGAGCCGCTTAAGGTGAGTGCCACCCAGAGCCTGCACTCCTGAGCCTCTCCCCATGCCCCTCGGTCCCAGCCCAGAGCAACCGCCCACACCCCAAACCTCTCATCCCCAGCCCACACCCCCAGCCGGAACCCTCACCCGCCATGCCCCAAACCCCTGTCCCAGCCCTGATCCCCCTCCTGCCCTCTGAACACCTCTGTCCTGGCCCAGAACACCCTTCTGCATCCCAAACCCCAGAGCCCGCACCCCCAGCTGGAGCCTGCACCCCTTTCTGCACCCCAACCCCCTGCCCAGCCCTGATCCCCCTCCCAGCCTCCAAACCCCTTGGTCCCAGCCCAGAGCACTGTCCTACACCCCAAACGCCTCATCCCCAGAGCTCACCCCCAACCAGAGCCCGCACCCCAACCCCAATTCTGTAAGCATTCATGACCTGCCATACTATTTCTGTTCCCAGATGTGGCCCTCGGGCCAAAAATTTTCCCACCCCTGTGCCATGATAATGAGGGCTGTACAAATACCAAAACAGTCCTAAAGATTATATTGGGCCATAGGCATGGGAACTAAGGGTGCGGGGAGTGCTGCAGCATCCCCAGGTTTTGTGCATGGTCCCGGCCGCCAACCCCTTGCCCAGAGTCCCAGTGCTGCTGGCTCAGTGGCTGGGGCTCTGCTCCTGGCCCTCTGCCAGGGTCCAGGCTGGCTTCTGCTCCCAGCCCCCCGCCCCATGCCTGGGACTCTGCTCCCAGCCCTGCACCCCAGGGTTCCAGCTGCGGAGTCCTGGGCTCCACTCCTGGCCCCACACCCGGGACTCCACTCCCTTTTCCAGCTGTGGGCCCAGTCTCAGCCCCCTTATTCCTGCCCACATCCCCCCAACCCTCCCGGAGCCATGGCTCGGTCCTGGTCCCACCTCTGGGAAGAGGGGGCATGGATGGGCATACAGGGAGTATGAAGTAAAAAGTTTGGGGACCACTGGCTTTCAGGCCCCCGCCCACACACACACTGTAAAAAGTGTTCCAGCACCACTGTCTCGAGCTGCAAATTAGACATTCTTTTGCAAATGACATAGGCACACAAATGGGCTACACAATTCTAGATTACATACACAGAGGCATCAGCAAATAGGGAAGTAATAGTCCCATTCTATACATTTCTTGGGCAAAAACACCTAGAATGTTGTATTAAATTCTGAACACAACAGTACCATATTTTCAGAGAGTTTAAGGCCAGAAGGGACCATTAGATCACCTAATCTGAGCACCTGTATATCATAGGGTACGTCTACACTACAGGATAATTCCGATTTTACATAAACTGGTTTTATAAAACAGATTGTATAAAGTTGAGTGCACGTGGCCACACTAAGCACATTAATTTGGCGGTGTGCGTCCATGGTCCGAGGCTAGCATCGATTTCCGGAGCGTTGCACTGTGGGTAGCTATTCCATAGCTATCCCATAGTTCCCGCAGTCTCCCCCGCCCCTCAGAATTCTGGGCTGAGAGCCCAGTGGCTGATGGGGCAAAAATCATTGTCGCAGGTGGTTCTGGGTAAATGTCGTCACTCATTCCTTCCTCCGGGAAAGCAACGGCAGACAATCATTTCGCGCCCTTTTTCCCTGGATTGTCCTGGCAGACGCCATAGCATGGCAACCATGGAGCCCGTTCAGCTTTTTTTTTTTACAGTCACCGTATGTGTACTAGATGCCGCGGACAGAGGCGATACTCCAGCGCTACACAGCAGCATTCATTTGCTTTTGCATTATAGCAGAGATGGTTACCAGTTGTTCTGTACCGTCTGCTGCCAGTGTAATTTGGCAATGAGATGACAGTTATCTGTCCTTCTGTGCTGTCTGCTGCTATCATGGGTGCCCCTGGCTGAGGTCGGCCGGGGGCGCAAAAGCAAAACTGGGAATGACTCCCCGAGTCAATCCCTCCTTTATGGTTTCTAAAAATAGTCAGTCCTGCCTAGAATTTGGGCAAGTGTACTAGAGAAGCAGTGTATCAGAGAGTACAGCTGCTCCGTGTCAGATCCTGCAGAAATGATGAGCTACATGCCATTCACGGGGGGTGCCCCTGCAACAACCCCACCCGTTGCTTCCCTCCTCCCTAACCTTCTTGGGCTACCGTGGCAGTGTCCCCCCCATTTGTGTCATGATGTTATAAAGAATGCAGGAATAAGAAACAGTGACTTGTTAGTGAAATAAAATGAAGGGGAGGCAGCCTCCCCGTTCTATGACAGTCCAAGCAGGACATTAAGCGGTGCAGGGGAGAGGAGCCCAGCATCCCGCTGCTGTGATAGTCCAGGCAGTACAGAATCTTTTCTTTACACCAGAAAGGGAGGGGACTGATGGAGCTCAGCCCCCCGTGGCTATGATGAAGACGGTTACCAGCCGTTCTGTACCATCTACTGGGCATGACCAGGAATCATTCCTATTTTTACCCAGGCGTCCTTGAGGCCAGCCAGGGGTATTCAGCAGTTATCAAGCATGTACCGTCTGCCACCAGGGAGGGGAGAGGAGCGGATACTGCTCTTCACTGCTGCAGCATCGCGTCTACCACCAGCATTCAGTAGACATAGAGTGACACTGAAAAAAGTCAAGAAACGATTTCTTTCCCTTTTCTTTCACATGGGGGGAGGGAGTAAATTGACGAGCTATTCCATGAACCATGCCGGACAATGTGTTTGACCCTTCAGGCATTGGGAGCTCAGCCAAGAATGCAAATACTTTTCGGAGACTGCTGGGGACTATGGGATAGCTGGAGTCCTCAGTACCCCCTCCCTCCCTCCATGAGCGTCCGTTTGAGTCTCTGGCTTCCCGTTACGCTTGTCACGCAGCACTGTGTAGCCGGTAGATTTTTTTTTTCAAATGCTTTGGCATTTCGTCTTCTGTAATGGAGCTCTGGTAGAACAGATTTGTTTCCCCATACAGCGATCAGATTCAGTATCTCCCGTACGGTCCATGCTGGAGCTCTTTTTGGATTTGGGACTGCATTGCCACCCATGCTGATCAGAGCTCCACGCTGGGCAAACAGGAAATGAAAATCAAAATTTCACGGGGCTTTTCCTGTTTACCTGGCCACTGCATCCGAGCTGAGATTGCTGTCCAGAGTGGTCACAGTGGTGCACTGTGGGATACTGCCCGGAGGCCAATACCGTCTATTTGCAGCCACACTAACCCTAATCCGATATGGTAATACCGATTTTAGCACTACTCCTCTCGTTGGGGAGGAGTACAGAAACCGATTTAAAGAGCCCTTTATAAAGGGCCTCGTAGTGTGGATGGGTACAGCGTTAAATCGGTTTAACACTGCTAAAATCGGTTTAAACATGTAGTGTAGACCAGGCCCTAGTATATCATATCTCCCAGTGATTTCTGTACTGAGCCCACTAACTTACGCTTGGCTAAAGTATATTTTCCAGAAAGGCAGCCAGTCATGATTTGAAGACCTCAAGAGTTGGAGAATTGCGCCACTTCCTTTGGTACTTCGTTCCAATGGTTAATCACCCTCACTGTTAGAAATTTGTGCCTGATTTCTAATTTGTATTTGTCTGGCTTTGGCTTCCAGCTATTGGTTCTTGTTCTGCCTTTCTCTGCTAGATTAAAGATCCCTTTCGTACCCTGTATTTTCTCCTCTCCAGGGTACTTATACACTGTGACCAAGTCACCTCTCAATCACCTTTTTGATAAGCTAAACAGATTGAGCTCTTGAAGTGTCTCACAATGAGGCATTTTTTCCAGCCCTCACATCATTTTCGGGGTTTCTCTCTGCACCCTCTCCAACTTTCCAACATCCGTTATAAATGTGACTATCAGAACTGTACTCGATATTCTAATATCTCACCAATGCCCTACAAAGAGGTAAAATCCCTGTTCCCACTGACTGGTCCCCTGAAGGATGTTGACAAATTGAAGGGAGTTCAAGTGAAGAGTAATAAACATATCAGAGGGCTGGAGTGATGTAATTAGATGGAAGTATTATGGCCCCAGTTCAGCAAAACATTTAAGCATGTCCTTAGTTATAAATACATTCACAAGTCAATCCCCATCTAACAAAGCACTTAGGTTATGGTTAAACATGTTTAGTTGCTTTGCTGCTTCAGGCAACAAGAGCCACATAAATGGAACTTGACTGAAAAATGCCTATAGAGGGAAGGGAAAATAACAGGCGACAAATAATTGGAGGTTGTTAACACCAGCAATGGAGAGTAATCCAATTAATGGGATACATGAAGTTAGAACTGGTGGTAATGGAATGACATTAAGAAAAGGACAATTGAGGCTGAACATCAGGGAGAACTTCCCAACAGCAAGATGTTTCAGACTAGGGAAGAGTTTCTCACAGTAAGTAGCAGACCTATTTCAATGGAATATCCTTGGTTTATAGGGTCTTTAAAAGAGCTGCTGACTGTTTTGATGGCAGCAGATGCAACCTTAGGAAACATCCCAAAGTGTCAATTTTGCTAATGCTTCCAGTTTTAACATTTTGCTCTCCAGAACCAGAGCAATTGTCCCCATAAATCTCTTTATCATTATGCTGTATTGACAGGCTGCAATGTATTTAGCCTTCTAAACCTAAACAAAACTTAGTCTTACAAAGTCCTGTACTGCCTGTGGTTTGGCATGTTGCTAATAAGCTAACACTGCTCATTTAGGTCTATATTTGCATCTGGCCTGAGGAAGTGGGCTGGGCACGGGAAACACACAGAGAGAGACTTCCCCTGAGGCCATGGAGCAGTGGCAGAGTCATTCTGCAGATGATGCTTCAGCCATTATGCTGCAGAGACCACCTCCACCCTAATATTTCTCCTCTGTGAAAGAATAGGTGGACCTGCATAACAGCAAATTCTCCAGATCCAACCTCCTTTTGCCTGGCCCCCACTTATCTCCTGCATGGTGGTGCACAAGGAGCCATCACAGGGCTGAGAATCACATAAGAAAGTTAGCTAATACGCATTCCTAGTTTAGTGCATTTCCTTCTTTTTAACCATGATGGCTTGTTTCTCATCCGCCCTTTGTCCTATATCTGTTATCTGCCTATGAATACTTTTGCATTCTTTTGAGTTATAAAAGCACCAGAGAAAACACTTATTAGCAAACAGGTTGTTATGTTCTGTCATGGGAAAAGAATGTCCACTGTATGTTAAACTTCAAAAGTGGAGTGTTAAGTGGTGAAATATAATTAAGGAGATAGGAATAGCAATTCCTAGGCCGGACAGCATATGAATTCTGGGCTGATGAGAAATTGTAAAGAGACAAGATGGGCGAGGTAATATCTTTTCTTGGACCAACTTCTGTTGGTGAGAGAGACAAGCTTTGAAGCTTACGGATTTGAAGAAGAGCTCTGTGTAAGCTCAAAAGCTTGTCTCTTTCACCAACAGAAGTTGTGCAATAAAAGATATCACCTCACCCACCTTGTCTATCTAATTCTCCAGGACCAACACAGCTACAACATCACAGCAAATGAGAAATTATAAATTATATAAAACTATGGAAGTCCCTGATTATCTGTCCTTTTGCAGTGGATCCAGTCTAGCTTAAATACAGTGATTAGTGAAAGAATTGCTCAGTGAAAATGTAATGATTGGTGTACGTTGCCAAAGTTGCATGGGGTTTGTAAAGACTTCACTCTGTGGCCACAGAGACTTTGTGGTTGGCAAGTATATCATGGAGACCATACATACATCAGCAGTGATAGGACTCAGAAGGACTGTCAGCTCCAAAAACATAGACAATTTACTAATTGAGCTAAAAGAGAGTGGTTAGTTAACCCATGTTCATCATATTATAGCTTACACTGTCAGTAGGCCAGTGCCTAGAATGTGATATGATCACACCTACTTGAGCAGATCCTCTGTTCTCTCCAGCTAAGGGCACTAATGCACACTTGTCATGATATCACAGACTGTAGCCAACAGCCTCCTATTACAGTCAATGGAAGTCCTGTGGCTAAAATGCTGTGCAGCACTTACAATTTTGCTCCTGTTTATACACTTTTTTTTCTGTGACAAGGTCCTGTATTGCTGTTTCTGGAGACTGAAGCCTTCTGTCCACAGAAGAGATACATCACAGACTGCAGCAGTCCAAGCTTCCCCAATCGGCTCTCTGTGTGCTTCAACCCTGACCTGGAGGTGAGAAGGAAGCTCATTTTCTATGTCCACTTCCTTCTGGTTTCTCTGCCAACAAGGGCGCCATTTATGGTGAAGGTTTGTTGTTATGGATACCTGTCCACTTTCAATTGCATTGACAGCACCTGTTCTTTTCATATAAGCCACTGAACAGCCATCAAGTAGTAGCAACTATCAATCACCACCGACCTGATCTTGTCTGCAGGGCAAAGTGTGCGAGAGTGGTGTCATTTGTAAAGCACTCTAACATGTTGCACTGTTGCACACAACGTTAACATGGGCAAGGTACCTGTTAGAGCAGTGATACTCAGACTGTGGCTTGTGAGCTGCAAGTGGCTCTTTAATGTGTCTCCTGCGGTTTTTTGCAGCACAGGATATTGAAACACAGTGTAATTTAATTATTAACCAATCTAAGTTATTAACCAATCGGGATGCTTTTATTATGTTATTAACCAATTAAGTTATGAACTTGCTCAAGTTATTAACTTATTTGTTGTGAGAATAACTTATATATAAACTAAATATTTCCCGGTCATACTGTTTAAATATGTAAATGAAATGTACAATATGTAAATGTAAATATAGTAAATGAAACAATGAATTCACACTTCGTTGGCACTTTTGGGTAATGTTGATCACTAATTTGGCTCCTGCTGAACCACTGAGGTCTGAGTGTCACTGTTTTAGAGTATGTCTGCGCTGCAATAGCAGATCCTTGGCACAGCCCTGGCTGACACCCATCATCTGCCTCAGCCTCGTGGGGTTCAGGCTGCAGGGCTATAAATTGCAATGTAGACATTTGGGCTGAAGTCTGGAATCTGAGACCCTGGGTGGACGGAGACAGGGGTGCGGGAACAATTTGTATAGTGGGGGTGCTGAGAGCGATTGAACCAAACTGTAAACCCTGTATATGATGGAGACCATTTCAAGCCAGGGGGCGGGGAAGCACCCCCAGCACTCCTACTTCCAGCACCTATAGAGGAAGGGTCTCAGAGTCCAGGCTTCAGCCTCAGCCCGAGCATCTGCACTGCTATTTTTAGTGCTGCAGCCCAAATGCAAACCCAAGTCAGCTGACCCAGAATCTGAGACTCAATGCCATTGGGTTTTTTATCGCAGTGTAGACATACCCTTAGAGTGTGCCAGCAGGGTCTACACAGGGCACATTAGTGCACTTTACAAATCACACCCATCTAGTGTGCTTTGCTAGTGCTGTGTAGACAACAACTGGCTTTCAACTGGTGACCTAGTGGTGAAGAGTTCTCCACACGCTCTCTGTCCTTTGAGCCATCCTGTCCCCTAGCTGTTTTAACTCCTTGGGCCTTGAGCACACCATTTTCCTGTAGATACACCTAAGGGACAGGCTTTTAAGCTGTTATACATGCACCCAGAAAGGCCACCTTTCCAATGCAGAAGTGCATCAAGCACTCCAGAAAAAAAATTCTGTTTCTATATATGCTAATTCAGTACAGCTCGGGACATGCAGCAGCAGGCCTTTGTTTTTGATTATGAAAGACTATTATGCTCCATATTGTGTTCAGGTGGGCCTGGTGCAAGTTCCTGTGTAAGGAAAAATCCTTAAATTTGAAGCAATTGTGTTGTAATGTTCAATATTTCCTGTTTTGAAGCTGTAAAAAGAACATGCGATATAATCAACTTCCAATTCTTCAAATCCTACAAAAACTCATCATGTGTAAGTAGTTGCTCCGTAAAAGAATCTGAGTCAGAAAAAAACAATAACCGCATCCTAAGTATTGGCAGCTTTTTGAAAACTTTTCAGGGCAACAGATAACAGCTGTCACAGGCTAAAGAGCAGCCTATTTCACCATTAAAAGGCCTGACCCAAATCCCAATGAAATCTTCATTCTGCACCTGATTGAAAGCCCACTGAAATCAGCAGAAAAGCTTTATTAGGCTTTGGCATAGACCCTTCATGAGAACTGCATTTCAGATTCATCTTCTAAATCAAATTGTACAAGCCGTATAGCTGATAGAAGAAGGCATAATGCTCTGAAGCAGACAATCACACGCTGAAGGCAAAGAGAGAGAAAGAAAGAACCAAAGAAAGGTCTCCATTGGTTTACAAGCAATGTGTTCTACTGGATTTCACATGTAGGTGTTTCAATACATTAACCACTGAGGGCCTGTTGTCCTACTGGTATTCTGGCTATAAGACTAGCTAGGGCTAGAGCTCAAGCATGCAAACCCTCCAGTTATTTGTAAAACCACCCTGCAACACCCTTCCGCTCCTGTTAATCAAAGATCTTAGCTTGAAGCAGAGATTCAAGGTGGATACCGGTAGCTAAGAAAGCACCTTCAATATAAAACAGATACTGGAAGTCAGCATATTTGAATCTCACATTTAAATAAACAGCATACTTAGAGGTGTTATTGGTCACCATGTTTTTTTTAACCTTTGAAAGGAAAAAATAAAAATTAAACTAATGAAATATTAAGGCTGAGAGTTTAAATGCACAAAACATAAGAAATTCAAAGTTATCATTCCCACAATGTTTATAACCCACTCATTTTATATATTTGTTTTTATCATAGAGCTAGATTATGAAACTATAACTTTGAATGCTCTGACTTTTGCACATTATAATTCAGAGGTGGGCAAACTTTTTGGCCCGAGGACCACATCTGGGAATAGAAATTGTATTGCGGGCCATGAATGCTCACAAAATTGCGGTTGGGTGCAAGAGGGGGTGTGGGCTCTGGGGTGGGGCCAGAAATGAGGAGTTCATGGTGCAGGAGGTGGCTCCAGGCTGGGGCAGGGGAGTTAGGGTACAGGGAGATTGAGGGCTTCGGCTAGGGATGTGGGCTTTGGGGTGGGGCTGGGGATAAGGAGTTTGGGGGCGTAGGAGGGCTGGGACTGAGGGATTCAGAGGGTGGGAGGAGGATCAGGGCTGGGGTAGGGGGTTGGGGCACGGGGAGAGGCTCAAGGGTGCAGACTCAGGGCAGTGCTTACCTCAACGGCTCCCAGAAGCAGCGGCATGCCCATTCTCCAGCTCCTATGTGGAGGCATGGCCAAGTGGCTCTGCACACTGCCCCTGCAGCTTCCATTGGCTACGATTCCCAACATGCAGAGCAGAGGCCCCTGGCTGCCTCTATGCATAGGAGCCAGAGCGGGGCCTGCCGCTGCTTCCAGGAGCTGTGTGGAGCAGACCCCGATCCTGCCCCCCAGCTGGAGCATGTGAGCAGGGCAAGCCTCAGACCCCGCTCCCCAGTGGCAGCTCAAGGGCTGGATTAAAATAGCTGGTAGGCTGTAGTTTGCCCAGCCCTGTTTTAATTCATAACCACATCATTGTCTTAACTTACTTTCCTATTTAGTTCTGTAGAAAGATTGAATGCTTATTCATCAATGCTCTATTATTTCTAAATGCCACCATTATATACATATATACACATATATGTGTCAATTCACCCAAAATTGTCAAAGACAAGTGCTCCACTCCCACTGCTTCCTGGAAGTCAATTGGTACTGGGTTTAGTCCAAGTACAAAGTTTCCAGGAATGAAAGCATTGGTTGCCACAAGTGCCCTCCTGAAGTATTTTGCTTTAGACAACCCTGTTAATCTCACCATCAATGCACAGTCATAGAATTACTCACATGTGGTCTAGCCAGACTCTTGATTTTCTTCCTTCCCAGCCCTACCCAGTCTGAACAACCTACTTCTTGCCCTACATTCTTTCCTTAGGCCTCTCTCTTCTCTGGCCAGCCATCCTCAATGTTTACACCTCTACTTTTTGCCGCTGGCACCCTGGTCTCTAGTATGACCTTCTCAGTGCTGCATACCCACCTGGTCCACAGTCCTAGAGTCCTCTACAAGGCAGCCTGGTATTGTATTCAGTACACTTGTCAAGCACTACCAAACATTTACCTTGGTTAGTCCTAGAGAATGTACTGCAGTGCATACAGAAACTGCATGTTCTTCTTCGAGTGCTTGCTCATATCCATTCCAGTTAGGTGTGCGCGCGCCGCGTGCACGTTCGTCGGAGACTTTGTACCCTAGCAACACTCGGTGGGCCAGCAGGTCGCCCCCTGGAGTGGCGCCGGCATGGCGCCTGATATATACCCCTGCTGGCCCGCCCGCTCCTCAGTTCCTTCTTACCGCCCGTGTCGGTCGTTGGAACTGTGGAGCACGCCTAGCCGTTCTCCACCTCCCTAGCGTTTCACTCTTCTGTAGTCTAGTGTATATAGTTTAGTTATTATAGTGTTAGTTGTAGTTATAAAGTTAAGTAAGTATAGTGTAAATAGTTATACTGAGGATCGGGGGTTCGCCCCTTTTTCCTCCCCGCGGTGCCGGGGCCCATGCCCGGTTCACCCGGCTTTAAGCCTTGTGCGGCCTGTCATCGGCCGATGCCAACAGGAGACCCGCACGACTCCTGTCTGAGGTGCCTAGGCGAGTCCCACCTTGTGGACAAGTGTCGGATCTGCAAGGCGTTCAAGCCCCGAACTAAGAAGGAGCGGGACAGTCGCCTGAAGCAGATCCTGATGGAGGCAGCGCTGACTCCCCCACCGTCGGCACCGACTCCGGCACCGGGACCAAGTGTCGCCTCCGCTCCGGACCGCCCGGCGCCGGCGAGGGCCCCAACTTCCCGCTCGGCACCGGCCCGGCACCCTAGCCGGCACCGCTCCCTCTCCCCGAGGAGCAAAAAGCACAGGGCTCCTGCGGTGCCTGCAACTGCACCACAGTCAGAGTGTGCCTCAAAATCTGACCGCCCGGCACCGTCATCTGCCGCGGCACCGAGCGTCGCCGCACCGTCGACTCCGGCCCCTCAGAGGCAGTTGAGTCCGGTACCATTCAGCTCCCCAGTGAGGACAGGGGTCGAGCTCGTCGCGCCCTCCACGCCGGAGGCCTTCTCAGCGGCACGCGACATCATTGCATTGACAGAGCCCGAGCTGCCCCAACCCCCGGCACCGCCGGTGCGGGTTATACAATCGCTGGGCAAGCCCGCCATGGTACGGCCGCATTCGCCAGGTACTACCGAGCAGCGGTCCCGATCTAAATCGAGGGACCACTCACAGCGTCGCCGCTCGAGATCTAGACGCCGCTCGCAGTCCCGGGACCGCTACCTGCGGCACCGGTCGTACTCGCGGCACCGTTCGAGATCCAGGTCGCCGTCGTACTACTCTCGGCACCGGTCTAGATCGCGGCACCGACGTTCAGACCGCAGCCGATCCACGCACGGCAGTGGCCGGCACCGGTCGACCTCCCGGCACCGAGCTGGTAGCAGGTCCCGGTCTAGATCACGGTACCACCATGACTCCCGGTACCGTTCACCGGCACCGCGCAGCGACGTCGGGATGCGCAGAGGCCTGCCACAGTCATCGGCGGCTCCTCCCTGGCCTTCGAGGCACTCGTCTGCTTCGTCCCATATGGACAGCGCCTCTTACGGGGGTTCAGATGTGCACACCCGCACGGACCAGGGTCCACCTCAATGGTCCTTTTGGACGCCCTGGGCATACCACCAAGCCCAGGGCGAATCTTCGGGACAAGCTCGCTCCAACCCACCGGAGCGTCGTGCACCAGAGGCCGCACTCAGTCGCCCCCCCCCCCTCAGGTACGGAGGAAGACCCCACGGACACCATGGGGCAGCAGGATTCCCGGGAAATGGAGGCCCCTCTGGAGGAGGCTTCAGTGCAAGAACCGCTTCTCCCTGGGGTGTCTTCGTCCTCGTCCCCGGATGAGGCGGTAGCGGGCACGTCTTCATCAGGGCCCCCGCCGATCGATCTCCGGGCACATCAGGACCTGTTGAGGCGAGTGGCCCAAAACATAAACCTTCCCGTAGAGGAAGTCCCGGAAGTAGAGGACCCGGTAGTAAGCATCCTCTCCGCGGAGGCACCGACCAGGGTAGCCCTCCCCTTCATTAAGTCGATCCAGGCAAAGGCGGATACCATCTGGCAGTCTCCGGCCTCCATTCCACCCACTGCCCGCGGCGTGGAAAGGAAGTATATGGTACCATCCAAGGGGTATGAGTACCTCTACGTACACCCCGCTCCCTGCTCCTTGGTGGTACAGTCAGTCAATGACCGGGAACGCCACGGCCAACAGGCTCCTGCTCCAAAATCCAGGGAAGCCAGACGCATGGACTTGCTGGGACGTAAAATTTATTCTGCTGGAGGCCTTCAGCTCCGTGTGGCGAACCAGCAGGCCCTCCTGAGCCGTTACAGCCCAACACCTGAGAGGCTGTCGGCAAATTTGCAGAGCTGCTCCCTCAGGACTCACGCCAGGAATTTTCATCTCTCCTGGAAGAGGGCAGGAGGGTCGCCAGAACCTCGCTACAGGCGTCATTAGATGCCGCAGATTCAGCAGCGAGGACTCTGGCGTCGGGCATAGCCATGCGCCGTATATCGTGGCTGCAGTCTTCCGGACTACCGCCGGAGCTGCAATACACGATCCAGGACCTGCCATTCGACCAGCAGGGCCTCTTCTCTGAGAAGACAGATCCCAGGCTACAGAGCCTAAAGGATAACCGGGTCATCATGCGTTCTCTGGGAATGCACACGCCCCAGACTCAGAGAAGGCCATTCCGCCCCTACCATCAGCGCACTTACCCCCCGCCTCGCCCCAGACAAGACTTCAACCGGAGGCGAGGCCGGCCAAGTCGCAGACGACAGTCAGGTCCTCAAAGGGGTAACACTTCCGGGTCCGAAAAGCCACCGCAGGGACCCAAGGCGAACTTTTGAAGGTGCGCCCGAGAGCAGCTTACCAATCCCCTCCCTGGATCCACTTCATTTCCTCAACCGCCTCCGCCACTTCCTACCGGCATGGTCCCAGCTGACTTCGGATCGTTGGGTCCTGAGCACGGTGCAGTTTGGTTACCATCTTCAGTTTGTTTCTCCACCCCCCTCCCATCCTCCCTCCTCGTCCCTCTTCAGGGACCCCTCTCACGAGCAACTTATCGTCCAGGAGGTTCACAAGCTCCTGTCCATTGGGGCTATAGAGGAAGTGCCAAGGGAGCTAAGGGGCAAGGGGTTTTATTCCCGGTACTTCTTAATCCCCAAATCAAAAGGGGGCCTGCGACCCATCCTGGACCTGCGAGGCCTGAACAAATTCATCAAAAAGTTCAAGTTCCGCATGGTAACATTAGGAACCATCATTCCTTCCCTGGATTCAGGAGATTGGTACGCTGCTCTCGACATGAAGGATGCGTACTTCCACATTGCGATCTTCCCCCCGCACAGACGGTATCTCCGCTTTGTGGTGAATCAGGACCACTACCAGTTCACGGTCCTCCCCTTTGGGCTCTCCTCGGCCCCCCGGGTATTCACCAAATGTATGGCGGTCGTCGCTGCTGCCCTGCGACGTCGTCGTATCCATGTCTTCCCTTACCTCGACGACTGGCTCATCCGAGGCACGTCGGAAGAGCGGGTGACCGGACACATCGCCATCATCACGGGGCTGTTTGCGAGCCTAGGCCTGACCATAAATCCGGACAAGTCCACTCTGGTGCCTACGCGGAGCATAGAATTCATAGGGGCAGTGCTGGACTCCAACCTCGCGACGGCCAGCCTCCCCCGGCACCGATTCCAAGCCATAGTGTCCATGGTCACAAGCCTGCGGGCCTTCCCGACCACATCTGCTCGAACGTGCCTCGCTCTCCTGGGGCACATGGCAGCATGCACCTTCATCACCAGACACGCAAGACTCCGCATGCGCCCGTTGCAGACCTGGCTAGCGTCGGTCTATCGACCAAACAGGGATGCCATAGACACAATTGTAATGATTCCACCGAATGTTCTAGGCTCCCTAGGCTGGTGGACAATGCCCTCCCAAGTGTGTGCGGGCCTCCCGTTTCACGCCCCACAGCCATCAGCGTCCCTGACAACGGGCGCATCATCGCTGGGCTGGGGGGCGCACCTGGGGACCCTGCGTACACAGGGCCTGTGGTCACAGAGAGAGTTGACTCTTCACATCAATGTGCGGGAGCTACGGGCCGTTCGCCTAGCATGCCAGACATTCCAACGCCATTTGCACGGTCGTTGTGTTGCGGTATTCACGGACAACACAACGGCCATGTATTACATCAACAAGCAGGGCGGGACCCGGTCCTCCCCGCTGTGTCAGGAAGCAATACGTCTGTGGGACTTTTGCATAGCCCGCTCTATTCATCTAGTAGCCTCCTTTCTCCCGGGAGTGCGGAACACCCTGGTGGATCACCTGAGCAGATCCTTCCTGTCCCACGAATGGTCCATCCGTCCGGACGTCCTCTATGTCATTTTCCAGAGGTGGGGGTTTCCCCAGATAGACCTGTTCGCCTCCAGATCGAACAGGAAATGCCAGGTGTTCTGCTCTCTGCAGGGCCGCTCCCTGGGCTCCCTGTCGGACGCGTTTCTCATACCGTGGACGGGTCGCCTTTGCTACGCCTTCCCACCCTTCCCTCTCGTCCATCGAGTCCTGATCAAGGTCCGGAGAGACAAGGCCCGCCTCATCCTGATCGCTCCGGCGTGGCCACGGCAGCCTTGGTACACCATGCTGCTCGATCTCTCCCTGGCAAATCCGATTGCCCTACCTCTTTGGCCGGACCTGATCACACAGGACTTCGGCAGGATGCGCCATCCGGATCTACAATCCCTCCATCTGTCTGCATGGCTCCTGGCTGGTTAAGCCAATCCGAGTTGCGCTGTTCCGATGCAGTACAACAAGTGTTGTTAGGCAGCAGGAAGCCTTCCACGCATTCAACCTACCTAGCGAAATGGAAACGCTTCTGCTGCTGGTGCAGTCAGCACAACCACGATCCACTCGCCGTACTAGTCCCCACCATCTTGGACTACGTGTGGTCTCTCAAGCAGCACGGCTTGGCGATCTCCTCTCTACGCGTCCACCTCGCGGCTATATCCACCTTCCACCCAGGAGAGGCTGGCAAGTCCGTCTTTTCTCACTCAATGGTGTCAAGATTTATTAAGGGCCTGGAGCGGCTCTACCCCCAGGTCAGACGGCCTACCCCTACTTGGGACCTGAACCTGGTTCTAACCAGGCTCATGGCACCCCCCTTCGAGCCCTTAGCCACATGCTCGCTGCTGTACCTATCCTGGAAGGTGGCCTTCCTAGTCGCTATTACATCGGCCCGGCGAGTCTCGGAGCTTCAGGCTCTGACCGTGGACCCTCCGTACACGGTGTTCCATAAGGACAAGGTACAGCTGCGACCGCACCCGGCGTTCCTCCCTAAGGTCGTTTCCGCCTTCCATATTAACCAAGACGTCTTCCTGCCAGTCTTTTACCCAAAGCCGCATTCATCACGAAGAGAGCAACAGCTCCACTCCTTGGATGTCTGAAGAGCTCTCGCGTTCTACATTGAGAGAACAAAACCCTTCCAGCGTTCACCACAATTGTTTGTGGCAGTAGCAGAACGCATGAGAGGCATGGCAATCTCCTCCCAGCGTATCGCATCCTGGGTCACGTCCTGCATCAGGACATGTTACGACTTGGCCAGTGTGCCAACGGGACCCCTGACCGCCCATTCTACCAGGGCTCAGGCTTCATCGGCCGCGTTTTTGGCTCATGTCCCCATACAGGAAATCTGCCGTGCGGCCACATGGTCTTCTGTGCACACCTTTGCATCACACTATGCGCTGGTACAGCAAGCTAGAGACGATGCCGCTTTTGGCGCAGCGGTTTTGCAGTCCGCAACGTCTCACTCTGACCCCACTGCCTAGGTAAGGCTTGGAAATCACCTAACTGGAATGGATATGAGCAAGCACTCGAAGAAGAAAAGACGGTTACTCACCTTTGTAACTGTTGTTCTTCGAGATGTGTTGCTCATATCCATTCCACACCCGCCCTCCTTCCCCACTGTCGGAGTAGCCGGCAAGAAGGAACTGAGGAGCGGGCAGGCCAGCAGGGGTATATATCAGGCGCCATGCCGGCGCCACTCCAGGGGGCGACCTGCTGGCCCACCGAGTGTTGCTAGGGTAAAAAGTCTCCGACGAACGTGCACGCGGCACGCGCACACCTAACTGGAATGGATATGAGCAACACATCTCGAAGAACAACAGTTACAAAGGTGAGTAACCGTCTTTTTTCTTTCTAAGCACTGCTTGGGGCAGGATGCTTTCCAGCCCCAAATGGGTTCTCCCCCAAACCCAGAACTGCCAGTATACCCCATCACACTTCTTCTTCATGTATTCTTTTGAAAAAACCTGGATACTTCCATGTCTCTCCTTTCCCAACGTCTAACAAGGGTAGGGCTATAGATGGAAATAAACTAGTGTAGGCTCAACCTGAATAAGATGAAGTGATGTTAACAGGCAGGAAAAACAACTAGACTGGAATAAGCAGGGGTGTGAGTGCCCTTTCCATTGGCATGGTACTGTGTGCTAACATTTCCCAGTTGAGTAAGCAGTCTTGAGTCGATCTATTACTGCTCCTGAGTTACAAGGTAACATCTGTGGCAAATAGTGCCATTTGCATTATCAGTTTGGCTAGGAGCTACTCCTGCCTAGTGTAAATCTGAGCACAAACTTATAATTACATGGCTCTGGTTTCAAGTCTAGAGTACTGCAGTGCACTCTCTGGGAACATCTTTGAAAAACACCTGGAAGTTTTTGCAAGCAAAGAATGCACCATTTCTTGAGTGGTGGAAGCCATTGTGTGCACATTACACCAGCGCTTTGTGCTCCATACTGACTGCCTATTTGCTCCTGGGTGCTGTTCAAGATGTTAGTTATCATCAATAAACATTTCTAAAATAAGAGAGCATGGACTGTGAAATTTTAAATGTCATGCTAAAATAGGTCACTTGAACGAAGCCTAGTAAAACATATAGCTAATTTCCAAACACACACACTGTTATAGTTGTTGTGGAAGAACTGTTAGACATAGACACATTTTATGTGTATTAGTGACTTGATTTCCTACTTAGGTCAGATGTAATCAAAGTCAGTGAAAAAGATGAATTGATCTCCCTCACAGTATGAATATAATTATTATAATGAACTCTTCTAATTTTTAGGCAACTTAACTTAGACATATAGTTTGTGACAGATAATTCTTTGGCCCTCACCAAATATAGTAATAAGAACTAAATGGTACACCAGAATTCAATATGAATCAGCTCACTTCTGCATTATCAGTTTTAAGATCTAACAAGCACACATATTTATCTTTCAGATCAATGGCACCATCTTACAAGGCTCATGTAATTATTCCAGGAAATATACATGTCAAAACCATTTTGTTGTCAAAAAGGTGCTTATTTTTGTGATACTTGTACCATCTTCTTTCTGAAAACCAATTTAAATTAATTACTTCTGGGATTGTTTTAATTCTTGAAGGTGATCAAAGAGAAATGTCATGAGAATAAAAAGTTTTCTCATGCACACACAAGTTTTCACATTAACCAATTTGTTTTCCATCTCTCAGAAAAATAAAAATGATGTACAGTTACATTATCAGAAATTTGTAGTCTAAAAAAATGAACATCATAAGAATAAAATACCACTGTAAAGTTGGTAGAAAAAAAATCATATGGAGTTTTGATCATTTCTTTTCAGAAAAATCATGATGCTTAAATGTTAAATATGTTATAAAATAATTTTAAACAAGTGATAAAATGAAAATATTGTGTATGAATCTTTTTCTCCAGTATTAAAATATTTTTTAAAAGCAAGGAAATTTCTAAAAAAAAAATCTCATTTGAAGTAAGCTTACGTAAGCACTATATAGACAATAGTTCCACCAATGCAGACTCTAAAACCAAAGACCTCCCTCTTATAAAGGGGTTCACCAACATAGACACGCATACCAGTGTGCATTTTTATAGGTATTAAACCATTCTGAAATAAACATTCTGCAAAAATTATTCTGAAACCTAAATTGACCGGTGTGACAGCTAGTATTTTTTGGAATATTTACATTTTACATTTGTCTAATATGTAGTGTGATATTATTGGTATAATTTTTTCTCGAAAAGATTACCCTGGTTCATCAAGTTACTTTAAGTTAGCATTAATATGTAGTTTTCACTGCATTATAAACAGTGTGTGTGGTGTCTTATGTAAAATTGAGAGAGTTTTTAAATCTGGCAAATTATATTGACATATGACATTTTTATGTGTATGTTTAATTTTAGAACTTTTTAATAGTCTTTGTTGCAAGTGTTGCATGAAATGTAAACTCATGGTTTGATTGTGGGTCAGAGCTAAGGCTGTTGTGAGTGTTTTCATTTTTATTTCTGTTACTTGTATTGTGATGCTAATTGAGTTATTTAATTAAATATCTTTCTTGGAGTCATTGCTTCAGTTTTCCGTTTTATTTGACTTGCCAGTTCTGCAAAGTTATCTGCCAGTATAGAGTTCTCTATGCCTGGGTGTAGACCCATTAAAGGAATTGTTGAAAGTGTAATGGAACATTTCTTGCCCATTTACTAGGCGAAGATAACTCACTTTCAGTTCCCAACAGTTACATTTTCTTCTGCTCCTGGCATTCCTGGCATTGTTGAAAGCCATGCTCTGTTTCTGCCAACCCTCATCCACATAATATATAATCTAGTTATACCTTATATATTTTTTATGCTGAGTGGTGACCATTTTCAGCTATAAATTTAATTAACTGTGAGGATGCTTTGAGCTTTTGGAATGGATACTCTTTATTGTTTAAATCAAAATAAATGTACATCAGTCAGGAAAGACTAAAAAATGAACTCCCTAAGCATCCTGGGAGAGCCCCAGCACTGGGTCCTAGTCACAGCCTTTTCATACTTGCTATCCTTATATTTGGACAGCTTCCCTCAGGATCTAAGTGGTTCATGGCTTGAACCCAGTGGTTTGTGCCTGACTTTACAAAACGGTTGCAGGACCCTCCAAAGTGGTTCCTCCTGCTGTCTCCAACTCCCTGTAATCTAATATAAGAGATGAGGTAGGAAGCCTGTAGCTTCAAAACCCTATTACCACCCTGCCATAGAGCTGTTCTGTTATATAGCAGAGTTCAAATACTCAGACAAACCTCTGCAAGTTTTGGTTCTCCATTATTGTTTCAGGGCAGCCTGATGACCCCATATGCTGAGTCTGTTCTTCTGGATCCCTCCACGTTTGCATGTTGTCAGCATGGATGTGCTTAGGATGTCATTTCACCTCTCCACGTGCTAGTGCTAAGCAGTCAATATTGCAAACAGCTCTCCTAGACTACACGGTCAGTGTGGTTTAGCCTTTCCCGCCTTCTTACCACGACATTGCCAACTGGCTTTCCTCAGTAAGGCAGCAGATTGATCTAGCCGATATCTCCAGGTTGCTTGAACCAGCAGGCCACTCAAATAGCTAGATCTGTTGCAAAAAGGTAACCTTGAATATGTCCACCCCCAGCTTACTCTCTGTGCAGAACAGCCTAGCCTAAAATGCCCCTTATTGAGCTTGTCAATAGTTCTCCTCAATCATGGCAGCTGGTTTGGTCTAGCAGCTCTTACTATCAGCCTGCCAATGATAGGGGTCAATTCAAATTACAGTAATCCAGGAGCACTGAGGAAGAAGTAGCAAACAGTCCTATGGCACCTTATAGACTTACAGACGTATTGGAGCATGAGCTTTCGTGGGTGAATACCCACTTCGTCAGATGAAGGCGAGCCTGAGTCCAGCCTGCTTCCCAGTGAGGGATTAAGTGGAGAGAGGAGAACCTGAGCCCATGACTGCCCCTTTATCCCTGCCTCCCGGGTATGCATGGCTCTTCTGCATGAGCCCCAGCCACCCGGGCCTGACAGCCAGAGCTCTTTTTTTTTATTCTTTTAAAGCACACAGCTCAGGCCTCCCTTGACACATTTCTGTGCCTCCCTTGGGAGGCCCACCCCATAGTTTGAGAACCGCTGCTTTAGATAATGGCTCCAGGATTTTGTAATACCTCTAAGGGGAAGCACTCAAGATTTCTTTCAGGTGATGACCTGCAATGGTTTGGTTCAGTTATTTAATAAGAGGAAATTCACTTGTACGACAGGTACAGACATGATCCTAATCCAAGAGACAATCCTTCCAATCACCTTGTTCTTCTGGAGTCTAGTCTGGGAGTTCCTACAGAGCAGTGCTCAACACATGATCCTTTCTCTGCAGGGGTGGATGTGCTGCAGATGTCATATAAAAAAGTGTTCCTGATAGACATGGAAGAGTTTTCTCCTCCCTGCTGCTTAATATCCTTTGTGCTAGTTAATTTATAATTAAACAAATAATACACCCAGAAGGAGTCATCCAGTGCCTGATATTAATTGTCACACTGATGGGAAAAAAGTTTAAATCTTGACTTGAGTTGATATCTAGTTTAGTTTTGACTTTATTTTCAGTCAGTCAAATAGCTTGTTGAAAGTAATCCCCAAGAAGTCATTAATAGTATGTAACAGATTACTTACTGGATCCAGTAAACTCTAATTTGTAATAGTCACTTAAATGAGATTGCTCAGAAATAGAGGTTCCACTGTTTATTCAAGAAACAGATCCATTTTGTCCTATCACACTCCTTCACCTATTAACTCTTCTATGCCAGGTGAGAGATCATCTCTTTTTCAAGCTGATGTGATCTTGGTAGGTCAGACCAAGCAATTGGACAGGTTTTTCACCTACATTGTTGTTCTCTGTCTGCACCTAGCATGGATGCTATCAAATGCCATCATTTTTCTGCAAGGCACAGAGGCATTTTATTACTAATCACAGAAACACAGAAATGTAGGGCTAGAAGGCATTTTGTGTTCTTGTAGAGTTTAACCCTTGTGGGGAAGGAAAAGTTATTTTTATTTTGCTGTCTAGGACCTCAGTTGCCCTACAGATAAACCTTGCTTTCGTGTGATTATTTCCAAGATCCTAACCCAGTTTCAATATTTATTTATTTTTACAAGCAGGTCTGTCTATGTTTGGCTGCAGTATGTCACACTCACAAGCAGGGAGTGCCTGCTGGCAGAATAAGAGAGAGAGATTGGAATCTCTACCTGAGACATGGGACTGAAAGCAGTACATCTATGCGGGGACAGTACCTGGGACAGCAGGCACATGCTAGGAGAAGAGAACATTATGGTAAGGAAATGATTTTTTTCCTTTCACAAACCAGTGTTTCAGCTGGCACCAGGCCATGACTGGCAGAATGCCACACCAAATGTTGTACTTCTTGCCTGGGCAGCAAAGGACCCCTCCCCATTTCTGTAACTAAATTGACTCTTTCATAGTATTGCCAACCCCAGGCATTCAGAAGTCATGAGTCACGCCCCCTAAAGGCTTTACAATCATGAGATTTTAAAATGTGTATAAATGTTGGGTTCTTTTTGTGTGCCTCCTGGGTAACTGTAGGGTACACTCTGGTCATATTTTCAAGCTCTTCCACAACATTGAGAACTAGAAATTTCCATTAAAAAATTAAAGAAGGAAAGAAAAAGCTGGGATTTGTGTATTCATGAGAATCCAGGAACTGGGGTTTTAAGAAACATACCAATTATTGTAATTCTCCCAGAAGTCTCACAGCTTGTGACCTGAAAACCCTGCTTTCCGAGAAAAGAATTGTGCCAGCTATTGGGAATCTTAGTCATGAAAATCTCTGACACATTAAATTGCTGATTTGGTAGACCTTTTTTTCGATAACCTGAGAAAGCGGTGATGCTCGGGGACCATTGGAAGTTGCATTTGATTTCAGCAGGGTTTCTCCTTTTGAGCTGGAGGGAAAGCAGCCAAAGGCAGATGTCTCTAGAACAGGGGTGGGCAAACTTTTTGGCCCAAGGGCCACATCAGGGTTGCAAAACTGTATGGAGGGCCAGGTAGAGAAGGCTGTGCCTCCCCAAACAGCTTGGTTCCTTCCCCCTCTCCACCCCGTCCCACTTCCTGCCCCCTGACTGCCCTTCTCTGAGCCCCCAACCCATCCAATCCCCCCTGCTCCTTGTCCCCTGACCGACCCCTTCCGGGACCCCTACTCCCTATCCAACCTCCCTGCCCCCTTTCCCCTGACTGCCCCGACCACTATCCACACCCCTGTTCCCTGACAGGCCCCTCGGGACTCCCACTTCCAACCTTCCCTGTTCCCCATCCCCTGACCAGCCCCTCAGAACCTCCACCCCATCCAACTGCCCCCTCCTCCCTGACTGCTCCCCAGAACCCCCAACCCCCCCACTCCCTGCCCCCTTACCAGCAGCAGGAGCTCGCAGCCGCGACACCCAGCCAGAGCCAGCTGCGCTCCCCCCACTGCCCAGTGGGAGTGGCAGGCCAGAGCATGGCCCTCATGGCTGCAGGGGAGGAGGGACAGCGTGGGAGGGGCCAGGGACTAGGCTCCCTGGCTGGGAGCTCAGAGGCCAGGAAGAACAGCCCACAGGCCGTAGTTTGCCAATGCACTAGAAGAAGACACCCAAACTAAGATTGTTGCCAGCACAGAGTGCCCGAGGGTGGCAACGGTTGGGTCCGTTGCCCAGTGTGCTTCGCAACCAATTAAACACACTAGGGTGGAGAAGTAACCAAACTTTATTTGAGCTCAGATAAGACGGCTGGAGCTACACAGGACTCAGATCAAGGGCGCCAAACAAACAGCTTACCTAACTATTTATACTGGAACCAAAACTGATACACATTATAACATGATCTGTCACTCACACAGTCCCCACCCAAGGCCAAGTCTGCCTAGTAACAGTTAAGTTTCCCACCCAAAGGTTAAATCTGCCCAGCAACAGAGGGAGTAAGAGTAGCCCCTCCCAACAAGGGCAACTTGAGGTCAAACATGGAGGAGTAAAACTCAAAATGGAGGAGCTGGTACACTATGGCTCAGAACAAGAGAACTTCATCGGCTCTCATGGCCTTCCATTCTCCCGAATTACCTGGGTTATAGCAAGTGCGTCCCCAACAAGATGATGCAACTGAAGATTTATTACAAATTGGGTTAAAAAATAGATTACCGTAATGCACTCTGCAAGTGGCTAATCCACTAGGAAAGTAACAGCAGAGTTGGAGGTCGCTACCTACAAGTTTGGTAGTATGCTCCCCAGACAGCCTGTTAGATCAGTTTTCTAAACATCAAACTGGCTTCTTCATTCCTTATGCAAATCTATCTCTATATATATCATCTATAGCCCTGCCTGGATTAGTCATGGCAATCTCAGAAATCCCCTCTAGCTACATGTGCTATCACAGGAGCAGAGATTATCTAGGTTGAGGAAAGAACTAGATAAGTTCTTAGAGGGTTGGTCCATCAATGGCTATTAGCCAGGATGAGCAGGGATGGTGTCCCTAGACTCTTTTTGCCAGAAGAGGGGAATGGCGACAGGGGATAGATCACATGATGATTACCTGTTCTGTTCATTCCCTTTGAAGCACTTGGCATTGACCACTGTCGGAAGACAGGATACTGGGCTAGATGGACCTTTGGTCTGACCCAGTATGGCCATTCTTACGTAGGTCTGTTGAGCTAACAGTCCCTACGCTGAAATACCCAGAAGCTGGTGATGGGACATTTTTAGTTGAGGCCCCTCAGGTCCAGAACTCCCTCCCGCCAGTGTGTTAGAGCCTGATGACTTTCAGAGCATGGTGTAAAAGCTTATATCATCTCTCAGGCTTTTGCTTGAGGAAAGTGGGGATGAGTGTGGTAATGTGACTGTGGTATTATAAGGGAGATTGTGACCTTCCCTTATGACACCCCACTGGGGAGGAAAGAGGAACTAGTTTCAGTTTTCTCTCTGATTTGCCCTTAAGATAACACAACTACATGCTATCCTCTTCTCAGGATGGGCTGTAATGTTCCAGTTTAGATCTAAGTGTGTTATTTTTTCAAAATTACTCAGTCCTCAGAGATTGTGTAATGCATCCCCTTATACATTTAGAAATGAAAGAGAGATAATTTCAAGTGAATTATGCAGATGGATTTCAAATTAAACCAAAAGAGATGCTGCTGGGTCTATCTAATAGTCAAAACAAATTGTCATCAAAGTGGCCAGGTTCTTTTGTTCTTTTTTGACTAATATGTGTGCAGAATGAATTGTGAAACAGTTAGTTTACGGGAAAACAAGTATATAGAATGCTGTATCATAACTATCTATTCAAACACTGACTTGACACTTATACATAAGAGGAAGAGGATATTCGCCATATCAGTACAGAATCTCTTTAAAATATAGGTGTTATATTTATTACTAATGGAAATTTATGAACAGCGAGAACCCTTGTGAATATATGTAGACATTCTGGGTTTTTGTACAAGGTGGTGAATCAAACAAGTGTTCTAGGGCTCTGTCATGCAACTGGTAAAGAGCACCATCCACTGCCATTAAAGATAGCAAGACTTGAGGATGCTTGCCACCTTACAGGTTCAATGCTGTAACTACAGCTAGGTGAAACCCAGGATTCCATTCTGCAAGGGTCCATGCAGACATTTTCTCTACAATTAGGTTCAACACTCCAGAGTTTTGAGCTGAGATCCTGTCCCCTGATCCTGCCTCTTTACACCAGCCAAAAGGCCTAGGGCAGAGCAAAGTAAAGGGGCCCTAAAATACCCAGTTCCCCCTGGGGGAGGTTCCCCCCGGCACAGCACTGTGAAAGCTGTCTGTCTTCCAAAGACCTACCCTTGGGGGTGTGCCAGGGTGAGGCTTGGGGGAAATTAGAAGGGCATTTCAGGGACGATGCCACAGCACACGCAGCTGCTGAGATTCCACTGCACTGCAGCCCTAGAGGTTGCCCCAGGACAAAGTTGTGCCAGAGGCATCTCCAGCTAACTTATAGGTACTTTTCCCCTCCACTTCATTGGCCAGGGGTTCTATGCTGTGCTTCTTAGAGGTGCAGCCCAAAATCTCACCACTGATTTGCATATCGTGCTCTTCTCACACAAACCCTCTTTGTCAGCCCTATTTTTATTTGCAGCTGTAAAGTTAAAAAAAACAAAACAAAAAACCTTCATTTTTTACTTAGCTGTTGTCTTCATCATTTTTCTCGGTACTCAGTTATCCCCAGATATCAACCATCCATATTCATCTTTATGATTGATTGATTGATAGATATGAAGTAATACATTAAGGTCCAAATGTTCAGACTGGTGTTAATAAATTTTTCAGTCAAAATTCTACAACTGCAATCATTTCCTGCTGAAATTTATTTATCTGCTTCCATTCATCTTATAGTGCGCCCGTGTGAAGCTTGGGGAGATATAACAGACAATAAACCATGAATTAGAACCAGCCCTCAGAATATGAAATCCTTTCAACCCGAACTTCCTCACTAGCTCAGCTTTCTTTCCCAGGAAAAGCTGGGGAGAAAAGGTAGGCTATGCAGTGTGACCTGAATATCAACCACTCTGGGCTCTGGCAGACCAATGGGAACCAGAATGCTTGTTACTGAAGATTCCTCCACTCTCCTTTGAATCAAGGCAGGGGGATTGTTAGCCTCTCAGCTAATCTCATCAGCCATAGTGAGAGCCTCATGCACTGAAACCAACAACAGCTTGAATTGTATCCAGAAACAAACTGGAAGACAACACTGACCCTGGAGCACTGATATAAATAATGTGCTCTCTTCAGGATGTGCCGGGAAACAAATGAGCAGCCACATTCTGCAGTTTGAGTGATGCTAGTAGGTGGCTCCATGTCAAACATAGCAATCCAGTCTGCAGCTGATAGCAATATGAACTACTGTAGCAAAAATCGCAGAGAAAAAAGTATTACAAACTTCTGTCAAGATAGTGATAAAAAATATGTATATTCATAGCCACCACCACAGGCAGCTGGGGGGCTCAGGAAGACACCTAACTTGCAATCATGAACAAGATTTGTGCACACCTACTCAGCTAAGGGTGCTGATATAATCTCCAGCATTTCATAGGGCGGTTTCCCCACAGCCAACCAGCATCAGCTCAGATAAAGCTGAGATAAGCTTAGGGTTTGCTGTTTCTGTGGGGAAATCAACCAGAATAGCTACTGCAGAATAGCTCCCCATACGTACACTTTTCTGAAATAAGACATTTTATCCCAGAATAAAATGGGGGGGGAGATGTCACATGCTTCAGCAGATGTGATGTATCTCAACTTCAGTTAGGCTTCTGATACTATCTCTCATGACCATCTCATAAGCAAACAAAGAAATATAACCTAGACAAACCTCCCATAAGGTGGGTGCACAACTTGTTGAAAAACTGTACTCAGAGAGTTATCAATGGTTCATAATCAAGTTGGAAGTATATAGTCAGAGGGGTCCCTGAGGGATCTGTTCTGGGTCCAGTTCTATTCAGTAGCTTCATAAATTATTTGGATAATGGCATAGCGAGTACACTTATCAAGTTTGAAGATGATGCCCAGTTGGACAAGTGCTTTGGAGGACAGGAATAGAATTCAAAATGATCTTGAAACACTGAAGAAATGGTCTGAAATAAATAGGATGAAATTCAGTAAGGACAAATGCAAGGTACTACACTTGGCAAGGAATAATCAATTGCACAAGCACAAAATGGGAAATGACTGCCTAGGAAGGTGTACTGAAGAAAAGGACGGGTGGGGGGGGTGACATTGACATGAACTGTAACCATATAGATGGTTGTTGTGTAGGGGGAGATTTTGGGAAACCAGTAAAGTGGCTGAAACCACTATGGCTTATTGCTAAAAGCAGCCAAGTCAGCAGACCATAAAGTGACTGTTTAGCAAACTCAGCTTGACCAAGGCAGGAAGGGAGGGAGTTTTGGGTGCCACAGAAAGGGCAGCTTGACCCCAAGTCCTTCCTGATAAGAATTGTGTTGAAGTTGCTGATATATGCATTTTAGAAGAGCAGGGATGTCTATTGGGGCCTCAAGGCTGCAAACTCTGGGAAAACCCCATATCTGGTTAATCAATAATCAGAAGGGAGCCTCTTGCTTGACCATTGAAACTACTTGCTTAACAAGTTTTCTTTAAGGACATGGCATTCTATTACTAATGTATAAATAAGGGGGGGAAATTTGAGATAGTGGGATTCTTCAGGACTGGACTCTCCCTTTGGATACATCTTGTGTTCCCCATGAGCACATGGGCTGCTGCTGTGCCACTCGAGAGCCATACTCAGCTTTGGTAATTATCAAGGGTTGGGAGTGTTTTACTAATCTGTTGCAGACGTGTGTAAGTGCTTGAGACTAAGTAAGGTTTAGCTTTAAGTGAAAGCACTCTCATGTTGTCCTGTTTGTGCCAGTCATCTATCAGTCGGATGGCCGTGTCTCTCCTGATTTATTTCCTGACACGACTTCGCACAGAGTAAAAGTTACCAAGAGCTTTGGGTTGAAAGAACTCCAAGTTGCAACCACAGTGATATATTTGCACCAAATCTTGTACAAAGGAGGTCCAGTAAGGTGTCTAGGGAAAGGTTATGATCTGATGGTTATGATTATGCCATCTGTATGCATGTGTAAGCAGAGTCAGGATAAGCTCTACCCTGACATCTGGTGGAAAGAATGTCAGAGAGTTTATTTGCATAGACACACCTACCGTATCCCAGACTGCTGAGCGGTGGGACTGCTTGGTGACAAATGACTCACCCTCAGTTGGGTGGTACTTGCTAGACAAGGGACATGGGTTCCAAAACCCAGTGAAGTAGAGAGGCTGGGGACAGGTATCTGTGCCTGGTGGTGCAGTCTCCTTGTGGAGCCAGAAGCACCAGTTGCACCCCCTCCTCTCTCCACTGTGGAATGTCAGAGTTGATTTTTTTATTCCCTCAAGAATCTAAATACAGGTTGCTGAGCTGAACTCACTTTGGGCTAATGGTGCATTTGCACTGGGGCTCCCCCACTAAGAGCTGAGATCACTAAGAGTTGAAATCACTAAAGAGCTGAAATAACTGAGCTGAGAGCACTGAGTACTGTGCTAACTAGTGGGGGAGCCTGAAGATATGCTGTGGAACAGAGCAGCTGGCAGAGTGGAGCAGTTGCGGGGACGGCTGGAGCGGATCACGGGACAGCTGGTGGCAGCAGAGCGGCTGGCAGAGCGGAGTAGCTGTGGGACGGGCGGAGCGGCCCACAGAGTGAGCGGAACCGAGCAGTTTTGCAGAGCAGCTCATGGAGCAGAGCAGCTGGTGGAGCGGAGCAGTTCCTGAGGATGGCTGGAGGAGCAGAGTGGAGCGGCTGGTGAAGCGGAGCAGTTCGTGGAGAAGGCGGAAGCAGAACCCACGGAGAGGCAGGGCAGTTGGCCCTGGACCACGTAAGGTGCCCCTTTCTACCCAGGCTGGGGGGAGGGACCTCTACAGATAGACTCTCGAACTCTGGGGTGGCATTGACCAGAGACTTTTGGGTTGTTGGACTTTGGGGTGATTGGACTTAAAACCCTAAGCGGAAAAAGGACAGTGCCAAACGTACTTGGAGGTGGGTTTTTGTTTATGGTTTGTGTTATAACCCTGTTTGTGGTGTTTCTCCAATGGGATGCCGCATTGATTCCTTCCTTTATTAAAAAAAGATTTTGCTACACTCAGACTCCGTGCTTGCGAGAGGGGAAGTATTGCCTCCTAGAGGCGCCCAGGGGGGTGTGGTATGTGAGTGTCCCAGGTCACTGGGTGGGGGCTCGAGCCGGTTATGCATTGTGTTACTGAAACGGAACCCCTGGATACTGAACCCGGCCCTTGTTGCTGCCAACTAGAGGGGCAGAAGGGTTACACATGTATCAATTTTGTAGATGAAATTATGATTATTGGCTATGTACTTGTATCTCAATGTGTTTGATTCTACATGGCATTAGTGAAGCATTTTGTCAGCTTCTTGAGAAAGAAATTTGCAGATTAAGTGCCCAATCAAGAAACACTTAACTGACAATGGACCTTGGGAGACTCCAAACACTTAACTGCCAATGGACTTTGGGAGACTCCAATCCACATGAGAAGTCTTCCTGGTAATGTTCAAGGTAGGATGTGATCAATGGCTGCCCTCCCTGTAAAAATTGAGTCATGCATGGACATGTGACTTGTCCATGTGACTCCAAACTCCATCTTGCTGCTGTGATTTTCCACAGTAAGAACAAAGGGGTATCCTTTCACATGGCAGAGAATATAAAAGACCCTGGGAACCCTTCCATTTTGTCTTCAATCCTGCTTCATACCTCTGGAGGAACTTTTCGACAAACTGAAGCTCTGAACAAAAGACTGAATGACCCATCCAAGCTGTGAATGTACTCCAGAGACTTGATTTAAGCCTACAGTTTATTCCATCATTGCTATAAGCCTGAACCAAGAACTTTGCCATTACTGTATGTAATTGATTCCATTTAACCAAATTTTAGCTCTCATCCTATTTTTTTCTTTTATGAATAAACCTTTAGATTTTAGATTCTAAAGGCTTGGCAACAGCGTGATTTGTGGGTAAGATCTGACTTGTATATTGACCTGGGTCTGAGTCTTGGTCCTTTGGGATTGGGAGATCCTTTTTTCTTTTACTGAGGCATTGGTTTTCATAACCATTCATCCCCATAACAAGTGGCACTGATGGTGGTACTAGGAAACTGGAGTGTCTTAGGGAATTGCTTGTACAGACGCTCCCTAGGTTGTGCAAACCCCACTTACAGAAATCCGGACTTAGTAAGTAAGTTCCCTAAGTTGTTTGTTTGTTTGTTTTTGCATAATTGTCGGAGGTACATTCCCGACTTACGCAAACTTGACTTACGCAAGGCGTTCCGGAATGGGAGCTTCTGTATGACTTATAGTTAGCCAGTGGGGTGAGACCGAAGTCCTCTCTGTTTGGCTGGTTTGGTGTGCCTTAGAGGTGGAGAACCACCAGCCTGGGACTGTGACAGCCCAGCTCTAAGCAATTTGTCCTGAATTAATACTCTCAGTTGTGTGCCGCCAGAGGCAGCATCATTACAGGGGGCATAGTGGATCACAAACTTAATTATGAGTCAACAACGTAACACTGTTGCAAAAAAGCTAACATCATTCTGGGATGTATTAGCAAGAGTGTTTTAAGCAAGACACAAGAAGTCATTCTTCCACTCTACTCAGCACTGATAAGACCTTAACTGGAGTATTGTGTCCAGTTCTGGACACCACGGTTTGAGAAAGATGTGGACAAATTAGATAAAGTCCAGAGGAGAGCAACAGAAATTAGTCAAGGTCTAGAAAACATGACCTATGAGGAAAAATTGAAAAAACTGGGTTTGTTTACTCTGTAGAAGAGGCCACTGAAGGGGTACTTAGTCTTCAAGTGCATAAAGGATTGTTTCATTGTTACAAAGAGGAGGGTGATAAATTGATCTCCTTAACCACTGAGGAAGGGCCAAGAAGTAATGGGCGTAAAATTGCAGCACAGAAGATTTAGGTTAGATGTTCGGAAAAAATTTCTGTCAGGGACAAATTGCCAAGGGAGGTTGTGGACTCTCCATTACTGGAGGTTTTTAAGAGCAGGCTAGACAAAACGACCTATCAGGGATGGTCCAGGTAATACTTAGTCCTGCCTCAGTGCAGGGGACTTGACTAGATGACCTATTGAGGTCCCTTCCAGCCCTACATTTCTATGATTCTATGATTCATACTTGGTGTAGCTCAAGTTCATTGCACACACCAGAGGCTCCTTGCATCCTTCCTTTCCCCCCTACAGCCCCTCACCCCCACCCTCATGCCAAAGGCTCTGTGTCCTCCCCATTTCCCCCTCTGACACACACCAGAGGCTCTGTGTTCCCCACAGGTCCCTGTACCCCATTCTACCGTCCCCCCATACCAGGTGCTTTTTGTGTCCCCTTCCCCATATCATTGTCTCTCCATCCTCCGCACTATGCTAGGGGTTCTGTGTGTTCCCCATGACTTTCTATCCCCATGCCAGGGGCTCTCTGTCCCTCCCCCATTTTCCCTTTTCACCCTCATATCAGAATCCTCCATTCTCCCACTGTCAGGGATTTTTGTGTCCTTCGCATTCCTACCTCCCTGCTTACCTAGGTCCCCTTTTGTCCCTCTCTATGCCAGGGACTCTGCCCACCTATCCATCGTTTCCTTCCCTTATTTCCCGCCGCCCATTTTCTTTTCCTGTTTGGAAATAAGACATTCAGGGAGTCAACCTGTTAAACTTTATTGGGAGAATGGGCAGAGTTGAGATGGGAGGTACTGTTATGCTGAAGTGTGTCAATTTCTGCCATCAACTGGTTCTTTGATATATAGAAGAGAAAGCTGAAGTTGCTGTATCTGGTAACCCTATGTCAGAGGCTCCGCATATGTCTCTCAGTTCTCCCTTCCAGGTTTCTGATTTTCACCAAAATCTGTAGGGATCTGCCTGTTGATGCCGAGAACGTTCATGGTAATTTTGGAATTCATCACTTGTGGCATTCAAAAGTTATTGTAATAAATTGAAACAGACAGACAAATGTTTGAAGGTAGGAGCTTGCTTTGTTCAGCCAATTAGTGCGCTTCTAACACTGAGTAATTCTAGAATAAAATTACTTTAATTCTGGAATAGAGAGTTCACACAGGGAGCTCTTCCAGAATAGCTATTGCTGAGTAGTTTGTTTCCTCTGTAGATAAACCCTAATCTGGCATCACAAGTATTTAGGTTACTTCAGTGTCTAAATTGTGGGGCAGAATTTCACCCCCAATTATTGTTACTTGTAGAAATGGAAACCAGTGTCTGAAAATCTGCTAGAAATTGTTTGCAGGAGAGTGAATTTGTTTGTGATGATTCCTGTATCTGATGCCCGGTTCTACACACAATAAGGTCAGTACAGTATGTAAATCTTTATGCAGTTTAAATCAATAGTAGCTTTTCTACATATTGAGTATGATATTGAGTGAAAATAGATTCTGCTAGGGCATTATTTTTTAAGCAATTTAAAAAGCCCCATTAAAAGCCAATTTATAGCATTTTAGTTTGGCAGTTTCAAAAGCTCCGTAGTTACCATTATATAGTATATGACTCCACACGGATTTAAATTTTAATTCCAGCATATGAAATTGCCCTTGTGCGTCCATCTGCAGTGTCACGTAGTCTGGATTTCTCTAAATAATTTACAGTAACATTCCCCTGTATTTGAACTATTGTTGCTCTCAGTCAAAAGCTGAAGGGAAACAGCATACTTCAGAATACTAAAAATAAAAATTTCTCAGCAAAGAAGAAAAAGCCTGTGTGAAGAAGCAGAATGCTTTCCAGTGAAAAGCAATCAGAAGGCTGTGCTATTACGTGTTGGAAAAAGAGAATTATTTACGAGCTATAATCAAAGAATAAGAGACAAAAGGGCTAGAGGCATCAGCTGTTTCTTTTTTCATTAGCTTCTTTTACACAAGCCAAAGAAAACACAAATATAACTTCAATCAGTGAAAGGGTAGCGTTAGACCCAGATGTCTGAATACAGGTAGATGAAACAGGCAGCAGGTAAAAAACATCCTGAATCTGATAACAAAAAGGGAGTGCCTGACCTGAGGGGCTTCTAGTGCATTTCTATCTGTTTGACCCTGCTAAACTGGTTAGCTGTTCCCGTGGGAACAAAAGCAACCCAAATTCTGAAAATAACCCTCCAAAATTCCATGGAAATGCCAGCTAGAAAGCTGCTACTCAGAAGTGTTAGAGCTCTTAAGTTAGTGCTTTACGGGTACTCTGAACAATCACACACACACACACACACACACACACACACAAATTTTTTAGTACTATCCAGGAAATTTAACAACATGATTCCCATTAATTTCAATGAAAGGAAGATGGTGAAAGATTCTATGGGGTGGATTCACGTAGTTACATATTGAAAGAAAACAGTGGGGCATGTCATGGACACGTTAATAATGAGGTCTAAGTCGTTCTTTTCTTTGGAAAATATCCCATGGGGAAAGTAAGGTGCTGTCACACAGAACTCCACAATGTTCACCTGTGCATTTACCACTGTCCTCAGCAAGGGTGGTTTGTAGTCATTGACTAGAGCAGAGCATGTGGTATGGCCTTTGAGTCCTGTGTAGCCTGAAAATCAGAGAAGAAACCAAGCTCTAAGCTTGTAGAATTAATGGCAACTGCAGAGCATGCCAGCCACTCTTCTCTGCTTCCCAGGGCTCCTGCCCTTTTCTGAGGCCATTGGCTCCCAGGTGTGTCTGCTCTGCACCCACTGCTAGAAAGAAATGTTACCATTAACTTCTGATTGTTTTGTAGTAGTATTTTTACCAAGTTGCTAGGGCATCATCCTATACACCACAGCAACTCCCCAGCACCAGCTGCACCTCAGGCAAGCACAACCCAAACTTGCAGTATTCCAGTTGTGCAGGATTTTCACAGCAGACTTTCATAGCTTCAAGGCAAATATGCCACAGAGCTCCATTCCCCTCTTCTGCTAGTTTCCGGGCCTTTCTGATCCCCTTTCACTCTCTTCTGAGCTGCTCAACGGGCGAGGAGCATCTGGACTCCAGTCAAGAATATGTAGTAATAATTAAGGTTGCCAATTTTGTTTGGGTGTATTCCTGGAAGTTTCATCACATATAATCTTTTATTGCTGGAGACTCCAGGATTATCCTGGAAGGTTGGCAACCATATATTGATTTACTGATTTTTGTTATTAAATACAGTCATACGCTGCCCTGGGTGCTTTCACTGTGATTGAAAAAACACAGTGTAAAAAAAAGCATATGTTACAGGCTGCCCATAAAAACACAACTAGTAATTACTCACCTATAGTGACCAAAGCCCCTCCTTGTTTCAGACCTTATATTCTTCAGACCATTCACCCTTAAAGCCCCTAAAGGGGGAGGGAAGGGTGCTCCAGTATTGAAGGGCTGCCTTCTCAATCAGGCCCCACTCTATTCAGACTTTGTATAAGCTATAACAACTGGCTGAAACTCCAGCAGGAAACCAACAAGCAGCTGGAGCACTAGATTAATAAGATGCCTGTTAAAAGGATCGATCAGCTGGTAAAGAGGCTGATGAATGAATGGAACTGACGGCATTCAGCTCCTGGGAGAATCAGGCCCTGGAAGCCAATGCCTCACATGAGATCAATGGAGGGGAATCTGTGCTAATTGGCAGAGGTGGTAGATAACTGTAAAGCAGCAGTGTGGCCTCTCCAGATGTTTCCACGCATCACAAAGGGGTTTCCAAAACCTGCACACCTCATGCATATGTCACCCAGTCGAGCTCTAAACTACTGTTATCCCACTCCCCAACAAACATGAATGATACAGTCTATTTACAATGTAAGCTCTCTGGGCCAGAGATTATGTTTTGCTCTGTGCATCTAACACAAGAACGCCCCAGTCTAAGATGTGGTTTCCAGTTGCTACTGTAATATAAATGATGACTAATGATGTTTATGTTACTGAAGGCTATTGTAAAGGTTTTCCATTATTTGGGTGGGCTAACTGCAGCACAGCCACCGTCTCAGATGTGGAGACGCATAGCCAGCAAAAGTATGCTGCTTGCATAGAGATTTGCTAAACAAAAAGCAAAAATGAGCCATCAGCTACATCAAGATGACTGTGAACATTTCCGGGAAGACATTTCTTTTAAAACAGCATAAACCCTTCCCACAGCAATATCACCAACAACCACATCTGAATAGTTAATTCTCTTCTCGTCATACAAACACTTTTTCAGTTCTTGAGCCCTTCTTGGGCCCAATCAGGCTTAATAGGTGTGCGGAACTCCCCCCGAGTTTCACAGGAGTTATACCAGTATATCTGAGGGTGGCACTGCAACTCTTGTTAGCTGTGCAGTTCTCTTGTCAGCTATATCTTTAAAATAATTGTCAGAAATTGTAGCTCATATATTAATACAAATCAAGACATTAAACTGGAACATGTAATGAAAATGTTGCGCCCACATGATCATTCCCTCCATATAGAAGTTTGACAGCCATTATCTTTACATACGTCGTTTACAGGAGTAGATGGGTATGCTTCATTATATCAGTTGAAATTATATGATCTATTTAAAATGTGGGAAGTGGAGTATTACAAGACCCCAAGAATAGTAATAATGCAAACAGAAGCAAGTATGCAAATCAGGGATCCTTTCTCACTGCTTGCATTGTTTGGTATTTTGTGAGCACCATCTCTCCTGACAACAGCGATGGAAGCAGGTGCCTGGGATGGCCAATAGAAAGGGGCGGCACTCCGTCTGTTGTTGGGGTGGCACGTCCGTGTCTGCAGTGGAAGCTCAATTTCTTCGCTCAATCAGGCTTTTCTTTTTTCTTTTTTTTTTCTTCGCCATTTGGGGCAGCAAAAAAGCAGGAGCCGGCCCTGACAACTGCTCATGTCTGAAGCAGCCTGAAGATCTTCTTTTCATCGCTCAAGTCACATTCTGGGTTACCACACAATAGTGCTTTGGACTGATTTTTGTTTTTGATTAAGAGATCATTTTTCATTTATCCAAGCGACTTATTTACAAAACATTGCTGGTTCCCCTTTGATCTTGTCAATGCTACTGATTTATTGTGAAGAAAGTACTAGGTATCCAATGTTCAAGCACTCACTTCATTATGCCAAAATGTTATAACATTTTTATGAAAACTAAAGAATCTGTTTACATCTTTTTCAGAAACTAAATCAACCTTCAGTAACGACCTTCAGTTCTTCGGTCTTCCTCACTGACCAGCAATACTTCTCCACCATCTCTGAATTCCCACACCCACAATCCCAGCCACCTAGTCAACTACATGGGAATCCCTCTAGCACCTCCATCCTTCTCCTCCCCACCCCAACATCATCCACTCTCTCTGTGCAGAATTTTAGACTTTTTCAAAGGGAAGAACAGCAAACATTGATGTGACAACCCCTTCTCTGTCCTGCTTTTCTCCTTTCTTCATGCTCATGCTGATGGTTTCTCACCTCCTAACCCAGTAGTTCTCAAAAGTTTGTACTGATGACCTCTTTCACATAGCAAGCCTCTGAGTGCGACCCCCCCCTTATCAATTAAAAACACATTTTTATATATTTAAAACCATTATAAATGCTGGAGGCAAGCAGGATTTGGGGTGGAGGCTGCAACTCTTGACCCCCCATGTAATAACCTCACGACTCCTGAGGAGTCCCGACCCTCAGTTTGAGAACCTCTGTCCTAACCCCATCCTTCTGCAGCTCATTTCTCTGCTTGTCCACACCCTTCTACCACTCCTTTTCTTTCTTACTTTCTATCTCACTTCTCATCAGTTTCCCTCCTCTCACAATATAAGCAATGTCTGGTATGCCCCTATTCTAATTAAAACCAGCCCTTGCCCCCAGTGGCATCTCTTAACTAATTACCTCAGCTGCTTTCACCTGCAAACCCATTGACTACACTGTCTACAACTGTTGGCTTGAGTTCCCCATATCCAACTTCATCCTGACTTTCTCAAAATAGGCTTCCATCCTCTCCATGCCACTGCACCTGCTCTCATCATGGTCTCTAACAGCCTCTTCATGGCTAAATCTGTACTCCATTTTCATCCTTTCCAGCTGCATTTAACATCCTAGTTCATATCGTCCTTGGGTTTCACCATCCTGTCCTCCCGTGGTTCTCCTCCTAACTCTGCTCATTCTTTCAGTGTCTCTTTTGGTAAGTCCTTCTCTCCTGTCCCATGTGCATCTTTCAGGATCTCTGCCACTCCATCTAGTTGTGCATATATCGGCCTGTGTAAATTCATGTTCTTACTACTGTTTTCCTCATTCTTCATCCCCTAGTCCTTCCAAGTGCTTGTTACACCCTTTGGTTGCATGTTGTTTGATTAGATTTTAAGCTGTTCAAAGAAGGTACAAACTTTTTCTCTTTGTACAAGCACCCAAAGGGGTCCCACTGGGACCTCCATGTGCTACGGTTATGTAGATAATTAGCAATGATTATATTTAAAGGAAATGATCACTAGGTAGACAGTAGTATTAGCTGTTATGCACTGTAAGTTCTGTACTGCAGTCACAGTGTCTGCAATGCTATCTGAAGCATCATATATTCTGCCTGATGTCATTTCTCTTAGCAACTTCTTTAGGCTTTTCAGAGTTAGTTGCTGTCTCTACAGAGGGATGAAGATCAAATGCTTCTGGGAGACACCCCCTTGACACTAAGGGTCTTGTGCTCTGGCTTCAGGGAATACTGTATATTGTTCTGCAGTCTTAGGCTTTGTTTTCATGGCAGACTTAACACTGGTTCAGCTGTGGGTTTTCCCCTTAAGAAGCTCCACATTCATACATTTAAATGCCTTGATCTGTGCCATGTGGCGAGGCAGCCAGCATGCCCTGAGATGTAGGATGGATCTAAAATAGCTTATTCTGCATATTGCTAACCCAACATAACTGCAGTGAAAATGGTCAGCCACAGCCACTCACCTGAATCAATACATGATGGTCCTCCAGTCCCTTTCTTCAAGCCCCCTAGGCAACCATTCCTTTTGTACTGACTTGCCATCTACTTGTGCTCTAACCCCAAACCAGGAGTGGTCTCCTTTAATATGCCTCTGCTGAGACTTCTCAGTCCCACACTGCTTGCAGCTGTTCCACCTTCACCCATCTCCGGTGTTTTATCCAGCAGATTAATGCCCAATACAGAGCCCATGTATCAGCAGGCAGTCACCTGGCCAGAGGCTGACACCAGATTCTTGATGCTGCTTAGGGCAGAAGCAAACAAAAAGCATGACTTTAACTCCTCTGAGAGGTCCCCCAAAATGTATGATAGATTATCTCAGCAGCTGCTGGCTGATCAAGGAATCAAGTGGATTGGACAGCAGTGCAGGGAGAAGATAAAGGGGCTCGAGATGAGGTACTGGAGAGCTATGGATAACTATAAGAAATCTGGTGCTGCCCTGATGTCCTGTCTATCTCATGATTAAATGGATCGTGTTCTGAGCAGCGCCCTGAGCACAGAGACCCACTTCAGCATGGACACGTCTGTGGAGCTGGGACAGGTGTGCATTCAGAACTTGGATGTCAGCAAAGCTGGTGCCCTCCGTCTCACCAAACAGCCACCCAGAGCTTGGGGGGACACCAGCCTTAGAGAGAGCTGTTCCTTGATCCAGACCAGAAAGAGCACAGCCAGGTGGAGGGGAATCCAGAGAGGAATCTGCATCTGAGCTAGGTAATATGGTTATTATTATGAGGGATATTGCAAAATATTTGGGCAGGTTTTACCCTATAATCCCAGCAGCTGCTTCAGTTGCAGGTAGACATTACGCCATTATGCTTATCCACACCTCTCCATCCCCAGCTTCCTTACCTCCCAACAATGCTACTTAAAATGGGGGACAAGAAAAAGACCTACAAACTGGCTTCTTAGAGTAGCTGAATGCAGAAGCAATTTTTTACTGGAAAAGCACTTAATAGAAAAAGAAAAAGCCAAGGCAAAATGTAATTTACCGCAACTCAGTTCTTAAAGGCACTACTTTCCAAATACCTCCCAGTCCCACTACGCAGAAGCTGATTTATTACTGATCTTATGTGGGTTCATTTTTCATTCTGTAAATATTCCAGGAGGTCTCTGAGATTGCTTGGAGAGCAAGCTTCCCACCCTTGTAACTTGCAATCCTTCTCCAGTCACTTATCTTTTCATTTGCCACAAGGAGAAAGATTTCCCTTGAACACACAAAAGGTCTCCTCCCTAAGGCCTGAAATAAGTGGCCCTTCTATTCTGGAACCTGAAGCTGCATGACATGTAAGGCTGCACCAATCGGAAATGGGATTAATATAATCACCATTGCTATTCTCTACCTCCCAGCACCTGAACCACACCCCCATCTTCAGCTCTTTTTTCCCCAAAAGAGCACCTGACAGCAGGCAGAAATGTGCTGGCTGAGAGAATCAGCAACGAGAGCAGTGTCCTTTTGAGATGAAAGTTGTTACTATTTAGTTGAAGCTGCATACTGTGAGTATGAAATTATAAGGAGTCATATTATTTAACCTTTTTTTTTCTTCTTTTTGTCAGGACCAAGTGAGACAGTATTAGGTTCATCCAGGGAATGGAAGGCAACTTGGAGGATCAGTCAGTGTGATCAAAAGGCTTCCAAATTTGAGGTCAAACAAACAGAGCAATGGCAATGACTTAACCATGGGTAACCTTAGCTGTACATTGCCTGGTTTTCAGAAGTCTGAGTTTTGCTCAGCTAAGTGCCTTGCAAGGGGTCAATAAACCACCAAGCAACTTTAACTCTGCATTAATGTAGTTTTTTGCCATTGAATTTCCTAATGTTTTAAATGGGAATAGGATATGTTGTTGATAGGCAGTAGTCATTTAGGCAATTGTACATATCATGTCTTGTCATTTGCATATCAAGCCAGTCAGCACACTCCCACCCGTCCCACATACCCACACACATCAGCTGGGCTCCATCAGCCCTGCTTCAACACACATCCCCAGCCATGCTCCTGAGCTATTCCCAGCATTCCCTCCTTAACCTGCCCCCCACACACACACACAAACACACTATTGTACCCAGGCCATCCCACAACAGGTAGGGAACATATCATTTCTGGTATAGAAACTTTTCTCCTGATGTTACTCCCCCATACTCCACCTAACTTAACTCGCACGCAGTGCTTAGAGTGAGGGCAAGTATGTTACAGTAGAATGATACACCTGGTCATATTTCAGAATGAGTGGAGGGTGGAGTTTGTGGCAATGCCGGCGACTGAGATCACAGACAGGATTTCTGTTTCCAAATACTGACAATTTTATGTCACTAATGATCCTCTGTTCAATATATGCAGTAGTGCAAGTAGGATGGTACTCTCCAGTACCTAGTACTGGCAAGAGATTTTTAACGGGTACGGGGTACCAGAAAGACTTGGGGCTTGCCTTAAAGCAGCAGAACACAGCTAGGGAGGGCATTCATTCTTTATATGGCTTTAACAGCTCAATGCATATGTATAAAGGCTTTGTTTAAGTTTGTTAGCATATGTACTGTGCTGTTAAATTGGTCGGGAGTCCTCAAGAGGGGAGGCAAGGGGATGGAATGTGTTTAAACAGTGTTTTTTACTCTGTTTCTCTCATTTGGTCTGAATTATCCATGACATTCATACTGCATCACATCAAGTACAAATCATTAGAGGAATGCCTCCCCTTGCACTAGTCAAAGGATGTTTGGATTCTGATGTCAGCCCAGTTCTGCAGCCTGACAGGGATCAGGTGTTCTCCCCAGTGTACATAGAATTCTTCTTTGCAGCCAAACTAGTCTAACATGCATTTTGTTAACTGGAACTGGAGCAGCAAAACATAGAAAACAAATGCCTTATTTTCCAGCTTTGTGGGTGGGGATGATGGATGTAATTACCCATGTGACTCCAAACACCATCTTTCACAGTAAGAACAGATTTCCCTTTATTTGGCACTTGGCAGAAGTTAAAAGGTCCTGGCCTGGAAACATCTCCATTTTGCCTCTTTCCTGCTCCAGCCTCTGGGCTATGAACATATGCTAATGGGAGCATTCTGACCAATGGACTGAGGACTTTAAGGTAATCTGGAGTCTTCATATTTCCTTGATCCTTTGCAGATGGACTTATGAGTTGGCTATGGTATAGAGAGTGTTCTAGCCTCATTGATTGCTGATTTCTTCCTTACAATGGACAAAGATCAGATGTCTGCTGAATTTCTCACATTAGCCAGCAGCCTTTGATACCTGTAGTATAAGAAACATAGCCCTTGCTTGAGTGGTTTTGTTCTTTCCTCTCCAAATTTCCCATTGAACTCAATAGCAAAACTCCTTTTGATCTCAATGGGAACAGGATTTGGCTCCAAGAAATCAGAGAATGTGATTTTGATCAATTGCTTATCTGTCTAGAGACAGTTCTCATGCATGTTCTGCCAGGCTGATTTTGATTGCCCCTCCTGTATGTCATGCTGAGGAAAATAATAAAACAATTTGGGCTGTAGTTCTATCAAGATGCACATGGCACACACAATTCTATGCCTCTTTTCCATCAAACCCAGATGGCGCAACATCTCTGCTTTCCTAGTGTCTGGTGGAGAGCAATACTTAGATAGAGGGAATCTGGCAGAAGCTTAGTTTGGACATAAGGGATGCACTGACAGTGTGTCAAGGGAAAGTGGGCTGATTGTCCTTCCTATCCTTTCATTGAAGAAGTTTTCAATTTGAGGTGCTGCTGGATCCTCAAGGACACCGGGAAGTACAGGTGGCACCAGGGGCCCAAAGCATCATTTTAAAATTGTAAAATTTTAGACAGGTAAGGGGGGTGTCAGAGGGGATGGGGAGAATGTAGGGGCCCCAGGCAGGGGTGGGGGGGAACAATCACATGGAGGGTCACATGGGCAGGTCACGTGCCCTCCCTTGTGTCCTTCCCATGAGTGCAATACTGGCAAGAAATGATTTCTACATGCACCACTGAATAGATGTACCCCATATCCAAGCAACAGTGAGGTGTTAGAACTTGTAGTGTCTCTATGCCATACTGTATACGTTTTCTGGTCAACCATGAACCCTCCAATCTCTCAGTTAAAGTTCTTCCAACATTTAATAACCTTCATACTATCACTGAAGCAATTATTCAGGTGCTCAGCCACAGCAGAGAAAACTATCACAGCTCCTCGACACAAGTCTCTGATGAGGTTCAGATCTGCTCTCATGTATTGTAGGAGGCGTACACCAGAGAAAAGGCCCAGTTCACTTCTATCGGAGTGAAGCACACAATGTCCAGTAGATCACAACTACCTAAGTCACCAGTCAGATGCGGCATAGTGGGAAAAACATGATGACAATGCAGGCCACCTGTGTCCACACATATCAGTGTGTAGTCATCAGTCCCTGCATCATGGTGTACTTCTTGCTCTCCTGCAAACTTCTACAACTTCATGATCCAGGAATCACCCAGAATCCACATTTTGACAACCCTCAGTGTTCAAGATATCCGAGCTGTCAGTTCCAAATCTCCAGTCTGTGTGTTTCTGAAAACATCATATTAAGCAGCCCCAAGATAAGGAAGTAACCACTTCAACCTGCCCTAACCCTCTCCAGGGATTAATAAAATACAGATTTTCTCAAATAACCAATCCAAGGCTTTTTAACCACCCATCCTCATGTCCTGCCCCCTCTACAGCTGCAAGTCTTCTCCTTGTCCCTCTCCTCCTCCCCACCCCACCCTACCCTACCCTACTCCACCCCACCCTCCACAGAGTTCCCTGACTCCTTCCCACTTGATATAACACAAATTGTGGTTAGAGTGGCTGCTGACTCTTCTGCTATGCTCACAGGAAGCCTCCCCCAAAAATAAAAGCACACAATATTATAACAGGCAACTTGTAGCAAGCAAAATGAGCTATTAAATCTTCATTGCATGGGTGTACAAAGGTTTGGACTCGAAGCATCAGTGGTGGGATAGTCCCTCAAACTACCCAAGCACATATGAAGTGGCTGCATTAAAAACCCTCTCCCTTTTATGTTGGCACGTGTGCACTGTAATCCTTCGAAATGCATGTTTATACAAGCTCAAAAGTGAGTATGTTCTTAAATACTGTTCACAGTTTGGGTTACCCAAAGAGTTAGTGGTTGTCATGTACCACCTTAGGTAAAACTCCACTTGCTCCAGTCCCAAACCCCTCCTCTCCTCTGCCACTAATGCCTTTCCCTTCTCAGGAAATAGTATTTCCCCCTGAATACTTTGACTACATTCCCCCCAAAATAAAATTGCCACCCACGACTCACAAATTGTAGCAACCTCCAGCTATTCAGTCCAAAACTTGTTTTGGCTTAGGTGGAGACTTGGGATTAAGGTATCCATAGTTATGTTAACTGAAGGGTGAGTTCACAGCCATCAATCTCAACAAGGTCTGTGATTCATGCAGTCCTTAATACCTCTCAGCAGCAGAAGGAAACTGAAGGAAGGAAGCAGAAAGTTCTTGGCAGCAGAAGGAAACTCTATTTGGAGGGCTGTAACCCGGGAACCCCTTGGACAAATGACCCCAAATTTAGGTCACTCATGCGATTCCACACCCCCATGAGGCATACAGAATTTCAAAGCAATCCAAATAACCATTCAGATGTCAGAGTGTTTACAAAAGCTTATGCTCAAATAAATTTGTTAGTCTCTAAGGTGCCACAAGTACTCCTGTTCTTTAAGCTGTAAAACATATACATTGGTGGGAATGGAAACCCTCTAGACGTTTTTCTGTATTGGCTCTCTGCATTGTAAACTCTGTACTTTTTCTTAAATACCAGTCTCGATTTAGATCCCCCAAAGATTTAAGGGGTGTCAGGCACTACCTTGCATAAAATTTGACAGGTGGAGGCCATTTTGACTCCCATCACATCAATCATTTGATCTCTAGCTCTGCAGGGGATGGGAAGAAATTACAAAACCCACAGCTTTTTTCAAAAAGTTTGTAGGCAATCCTACTCTGCACTAGCCTGAGGCACACCAGATTTCAAAGGACTCCTCTGACTACATATGATATGTCAGCTTGAGAGGACTTACAGAGGTCAACCTTTAAACAGAAGCTGTGATGCAACCTGCCACAAGCTTTAGTCAATGAGCAGCATAATCCTGCTTTCAGTCAGCCAAAGGCACATTCCACCACATCCTGCATTGGCTCAGCATGTAGTTAAACAGCCTCTTGCCTGGCTGGTGCATATCAGGATAAGTTATCATCAACAAAGGCAGCAGAAAGTATGCTGGATCACAGATAGCAGATTGATGACTGTGATGGGGGGAAAAATGTACTGTTTGCCCATTGCCCATGCTGAGAAAGGCTAGACCTCCTGAACACTGTGGCATCATGCACCCTGCCTGTCAGTGTATCTGGAGTAGTATCCCCATTCCTTTCCTGTAAATGTATGTAGTTGCTTGAAATGGCAGGCATAGGATGGGTACATACATGCCTTTGATTGCACTTGCACAGCTCAAGAACCTGAGCTGTTCAAGGCTTGCCATTATTGCAGGGTTTTTTCCAATCCTTATAACCATGGAGGCCTGCACAGCATTAACTGCCTTGCAAAACCTTCATGACCACTTTGCTAGCTGTGGTTTTACCTATCTGAACTGATTCTCAGCAGATCTGTAGCCATCTGAGGTTGCCAGCTTTCACAAGACGATAGAACCATGCTTCTGGAACATTACTGACTCTCTTATCAAGGTGCATTGCTACTCAAGGGTGGGGCAAGCTCCTTACCCAGCTACAGGAATGTGGCTCTCCTTGTGCAAAAATTTTGGGTTTAGTGCTGGTCAGTCCACGTTTTCACCACAATGTGGTCCTGCTTGCGGTCTTGATCCAGAAGTGAGGATATGCAGAGGAGGGAATCTGCTGAGAAAAACAGTATCAGAGTGTCCACACCTCCATCTTCACCTGGTCCCCTTCTGCTTGTAAGCCTCTGCCTTCACCTTCTTCAGGTCAAGAGCAGCCTCTGAAATACCCACCAGTGTTTCTTGGCAACAGCTTCTGCAGATGCACAAAAAAGAAAACTTGCCTCCATAAAAGCACTAGTTATTAACAGGAGCACGATTTGTACTTTAAGCATGTCACAGCATACCACCACACCAGCCTGGGGCCTGCCAAGAATTGCATTTCCCAGATCTAGATGATTTCCTCCCACAATTCCCTGGGTGGGTGGACGAGTTGCTCTACTGCACCTTGCGAATGTGAGCGCAGAGAGATGCAGTGAGGTATGGCACAATGAATCTTGACTTACACACGCCTAGATAGCGGCTTGCTTATCACTGAGTTACAGCACCAGTGCGGATGCAGGGAGTGAGAGCAGCGTGCTGATAACGACAGTGTGGTCACGCTGTAGTGTGATAGGCTAACCTGGAACTGCTTAACTCATGATTAGCCTGCAATGATGATGTAGCCTTGGAGGGCCTTCCCACGGTCACGCTGTCCAAAGGGGATGATTGCTCTGCTGCAACTGAGAAGCAAATGGAACGACTCCATGGTGCTTCCAGCTCCCCTTGCTTTCTAGTATGTGTTAAAGTCACATACAAAGAAACAAAATGAGGTTGGACCCTCTTTGCTTCATAAGCTATATGACAGTCTGAGATTTTAAATTATACATGCTCAAGCTCTGATTTTAGAAACTGCAGTCGCATCTACTCTGTTTTTCCAGGTAAGCTCTAGGGATGTCTGGGAAACAAATAGAATTAGATCCACACAGGCACCAAGGAGTGAAAACTGTGCAGTTGAGAGGGAGCGTGCTTTTTGCTCACACTGCTTAACCCTGCTTATTTTTGTTAATATCTATTTAAGTCAGGGGGGGTCTAAACTGGGGGTCGGGACCCCTCGGGGGGGTCACAAGGTTATTACATGGGCGGTCGCGAGCTGTCAGACTACACCCTAAACCCCACTTTGCATCCAGCATTTATAATGGTGTTTTTAATGTATAAGGAGGGTCACACTCAAAAGCTTGCTATGTGAAAGGGGTCACCAGTACAAAAGTTTGAGAACCACTGATTTAAATCAAAAACCCTATAGGCAGTTGGAAGAAAAGATCTCCTTGCTAATGATTTGACAATCCTGTTTGATTAAGGCTGAGGAAGCTCCTGATCCACTCCTCTGGATGCACAGGGGAGAGCTCCTGCAAAAATGAGGAAGATAAGGTTGGATATGCCTGATATTTTTCAATGTAAAAAACAAGTCAGATAAAAATACTCTAAAAAGTCCTTTTGGGTCTTCTTTATCGAGCATAAAGAAGCTAAACGATGCACAAATCTATTATTCCCCTTTGCAGGATAGAATCTGAGCCTTAACTTTGAATTTCCTGCCTTGTCTCAAAACCTATCTGATTTATATATGGGGGTTCAAATCCTCATCCATGTGTATTTATGTGGACTAGATTTTTAGAGGCACCATCGGGTGTTAAGGCTTGTCTGCCATTCCTGCATGGCAAGCCAGCGTGAATCTGCAGTGTGTCAGCTTGCTTCACAGTAACATCCCATGTGGACACAGCAAGCGCTTAATTTGTGTCGGCTTGCCAAGGCTGAGCCCCAGCACCTCTAGGCTTGACTGTTCATAGCCCTGGCACCTCTTTCATTACAAATTAACCACTGGACACAGCTGCACTGAAAATTCCAGAGTGTTCTTTGGCTGCTACTAAAGCATGGTAAGTCAAAGAGCACTCTGGGAGATTTAGTGCACTGTAGCAGCATTCACACTGGCCCTTACTGCGTGGCAAACTAGTGCCCTGTAGTTTCACACCTGGTTTGCAATGCGGTAGTGTCCCCTTAGAAATGTGGGGTTTTGCCACTAGACTCCTTAGGCTTTTTTGACAATCCCAGCCCACGGTATGAGTTACCTTACTGAACCCATGGCCAGTTCAGAGCATGCTCTGGAGTTTCCATTTCCCAGATACAGACTCTTGATGGAGTCACACAAGATTGTCCAGCAGATCTTTGCACTTTTAATGTTTAAAACAGAAAGCAAAAATGGGAAGCCTCAGGACAGTGGGTGTGGAAAGGGGACAGGAAAAAGTATCTGGAAAAGACAAACTCAAAGGCACCCTCTGATCTGTTCTGGACTCACTGCCACATACTCCAGATAAAGAGATCAGCTTGTCTAAACGATCTGTTTCTTTGAATTAATGAGTTGTGGGGAAGTTATTTATTTTTTTACACTGTTCATAGGGGTAAGCCACTCCCTAGCCACAGGAATTGGGGAGGGACACAAGCTGCTCTTCTTTTAAAGCAGGAGAAGTCTCATCTCATGATAGTTCCTGCAGCTGGGAGTCTGGAGCCTGGAAGAGCCAGCTGCACTTGTAAGCCTCTCTCTCTCCTTTTTTGTTTTTGTTCCCCCTCCCGCACCTGAACAATGCCATGAAGTGACTTTCACTTAACTGCAAATATTTAGATATTTTTGTGGGCTGTTCTCTTCTTCCCCTTTGAGCATTAGCCAATAGCCACATGCTGCCTCCTTTCACAGCAAAGAGCTGCCTTAAGGGAGGATCGTTACAGAGGGTTTTCTAAACGACCAAAGAAAATGCAAATAGTCTGTGTGCTCTTAGCATACGCTCTGGTTTAAGCAGCTTGGTACCGAAGCCAGCCCCAGACAGAGCTGGGAAGAAAATACTGAACCTTAAGACTTCCTCAAAATCTTTCACTGACTTCTAAGGGTGAAAACAGTGAGAAGATCCAGTGTGTCAAGTTGGAGACTTAAAAAGTAAGTTGATCTGATGTTTAAATGCTAGTTGCAAAGATTCTTTCCATGGCTTTAACATTGCAGATTTCTAGGTACAGTGAGAGTTGCAGAAGTGGGAGAACAGTCTTATCGCCTCTCCTCAGCCTGATTTTGTAACCTGTAGTTAGGCTTTTTTCATAAATTGTTTAGAAAATTGCAGGATTTAACTTGTAAAATACAACTACAGTGACATAATGGAAGAAGTATGCATGGGGCAGAAGTCTTGCAAAACTTCAATAAGGACCATTTTAGGGCTTTCTGTGGATTTCTCAATAATGTGGAGGGGGAAGGTGTTTGGGGGTTTCCAGGACTGGAGGAGGATGTGTCTGCCCCAGATTCAATGAGGAGAAAACATGACTTTATTTCCAAAGTTCAGCAGTTTGCTGGTTTCCTTGTCTACAGTAACTGACGGAGTTATTTTCCGTTCCCTCAGATGTAATGCCAGACTTTTTGATAACTTGTAGAAGAATTTGAGACTTGGAAGAAAACATTCAAGCCTGGGGGTCTACAAGTGAGGTTCCTCAAATCCAGTTACACATTCACACCACTGAATATCAAGTCACCTGTATTCAGATACCTAACTATGGATTTAGGTACCTCACTTGAGGCATCTACTGGACTGACAGACAGGCTGCACATTTCCCATCTCTGGACATGAGCACTGTCTAAAGAAGGTCAGAAGTAGGCAAATCTCTTTCGAGGACATTATATTAAACTTACCCACAGCCAAAGAACCCTACCATTTCTCCTTTATTCTACAGCAATCATTTTAACACCTCCTCCCAGAAAAAAATAGAAATATTAGTATTAGGATTGGTGAACATAGCTCATATTTTTGGATCTGGCAAGAACTACTATGTATTGACTGAAAAATTTGCCCCATGACCAACAATGTACCAAACAACCTGCTGAAAGGTATTCAAGTCATAACAAAAATCTTGAATAAGGCTGGCAGTTTGAAGTATTTGTAACCAAGCAAATACGAAAGAAACCAAAAACCTGTATCTGATCTTATTTAAATTTCTGTATAATATATAGGCAATAAGTGAAAACCAACCATCTGTATTTAACCACTGTGTTATCTACACCAGTTCAGAGCCAGACATTAAAGCTCTGGTGGCTTGTCTATACTAGCATTCCCAGCTTTGTTATCACTAGTGAAGCTGAACTGGTGGTAACAACAGTGGGAAATTTAAAGGAAAATATCCAGTGTAGATAGCTTCAGGAGAGCTTGAATGGTATCACATTAAGGCTTCCAGTGTCTTTAGTGTTCACTTGACTACAAATACCATACTATCAAATTGCAAGTGAGAATTAATCAAATACAAAAGCAATTGTTTACCTCTTAGGAAAATATTGATACATCAGGATCAGACTGATAATGAATTTTTATTGTTATTTGGTAATAATTCATATTATCTGGGAAGCAAAGACTATGTCTCTCAGAATCTGAAAATTACTTTTGTTTAAGAGACTGCTCAAAGGAGCCCTAAATCAACAATGTAGTCCCTGATCGAACTAACCTCGTTATCTCTAGCCTGCATCTTGCTTGTATATATATACCTGCCCCTGGAAATTTCCACCACATGCATCTGACAAAGTGGGTATTCACCCACGAAAGCTCATGCTCCAATACGTCAGTTAGTCTATAAGGTGCCACAGGACTCTTTGCTGCTTTTACAGATCCAGACTAACAGGGCTATCCGTCTGATACTTGACACAATGTAACACTGTTGCCCCCCAAAAAAGCAAATATCATGCGGGGATGTATTAGCAGGAGTGTTGTAAGCGAGACTTAATTCTTCCATTCTGTTCAACACTGATAAGGCCTCAGCTGGAATAGTGTATCCAGTTCTGGACACCACATTTCAGGAAATGTAGATAAATTGGATAAAGTCCAGAGGAGAGCAACAAAAATTATTTAAAGTCTAGAAAACAAGACCTGTGAGGAAAGATTGAAAACTTGTATTTGTTTACTCTGGCAAAGAGAAAACTGAGGGGCAGCGGGGGGAGGGGGAGACAACCATGATGACAGTCTTCAAGTACATAAAAGGTTGTTATAAGGAAGAGTGTGACAAATTGACTTAATTCTTCCATTCTGTTCAACACTGATAAGGCCTCAGCTGGAATATTGTATCCAGTTCTGGGCACCACATTTCAGGAAATGAAGATAAATTGGATAAAGTCCAGAGGAGAGCAACAAAAATTATTTAAAGTCTAGAAAACAAGACCTGTGAGGAAAGATTGAAAAATTGTATTTGTTTACTCTGGCAAAGAGAAAACTGAGGGGCAGCGGGGGAGGGGGGACGACCATGATGACAGTCTTCAAGTACATGAAAGGTTGTTATAAGGAAGAGTGTGAAAAATTGTTCTTGTTAACCTCTGAGGATAGGATAAGAAGAAATGGGCTTAAATTGAGCAAGGGAGGTTTAGGTTGGACATCAGAGTAGGTAAGCACCAACAAATTGCCTCGGGAGGTTGTGGAATCTCTGTCAGTGGAGGTTTTAAGAACAAGTTAGACAAACACCTGTCAAGAATGGTCTAGTAATGTAGTCTTGCCTTGAGTGCAGGGGACTGGACTAGAAGACCTATTGAGGTCCCTTTCAATCCTACACTTCCATGATTCTGTGGTTCCACATATCTTTATTTGCAATCACAAAACCCACAAGATCGGGTTTCTCAAACCGGGGTCGCCACTTCCAGCAGCCCCCATTGGTCCGGAGCAGTGATCCACAGCCAGTGGGAACTGTGATCGGCCGGACCTGCGGACAAGGCAGGTAAACACACTGGCCCAGCCTGCCAGAGGCTTTCATTACACAAACAGCGACCCCGTTTGAGAAACCCTGCACTTCAAACCATATCTTCTCAAAAATTAACATCACAGAAAATATAGCATATAGATTTACCTGGGAGTAGCACAGAACCATAACAAAAGTATATTTCAGCATAAAAATTTTCCTACTTTTTAAAAATAGCCCACAGCTGATCTACTGTTGCTAATCAATATGACAGAAAATCCTATTTCATGGACTTTGGACACTAACAGAAAGAGCAGATGCATGCAGACTAGATGAACCATGACATTGGTAATAGAAGATGAAGCATTTCTCATGTAGCTTGACTTGAATCCAGCCCCAGATTAGCTATGATTGAGAGCTGCCATTTAATAGGTTTCCACATCAGAATGCCGCCACCACTATTTGAAAGTTCTTCTGGCACTCTTAGTCCTTGTCCACACTGGGAATTTGCCACAATTTCAGCCATTTGTGGCCTGCCATGAAAGTAACTGCAGCAGTGCAAATCTCTAGTGCAGAACGCAAAGCCTCTGTTTCCACTGGGAGAACTTACCCCTAACTGAAATGCACATGTTGTAAAAATGTTGTAAAATGCACAGATGCAAATTATGGCTCATAGGGTCTTTGCCTGTCTACACTAGGAGTTTGCACTGGCGCAGCTACACTGGAAGCTGAAATCAAGGCAAATCCCCAGTATAGACAAGGCCATAGTAAAGAGCTCAAGCAGTCAATGAGCATAGAAAATTAATTGCTGTCTAAAGCCTAGGGCTGGTCCCTCTGGTTCAGAATTAAAGCTAATTGATAGGGCAGTGTGGGGACCCTGTATTGCCGTTCCCTATGTGTCTGTTTTGAGATAAACAGATGACCTCAACCTGCAGCACGTTCAATCCAGCACCTTTCACAGGCACTACAATTCACCTAACATTTCACTGCCATTCTCTCTTTTCTGCTGCGGGCATCAAACTTAGTCACAGGTGCTGGGACTGGCACACTTCCGCTTACTGACTGCATGATGCAATAAAACGCTTGGGGGAGGAGATTACAAAGGCAGAACGCACACAACCCACATAACCCAAACTTACTTATATTACAGTCCTTCAGCTTTGACCAAACTAATGGGCAAAAGAAAGAGACAGTTAAAAACCTAATAGCCAAAAAGCTCATGTAACCAAAAAGGAAATCCTTCTCTATTGCTGCCACCCTGCAATCACTTGCACATGAGTAATTTTGCACACAAATAGTCCCATTGAACTCTCCTGGGGAAAGTTATGCATGTGCATAAGTGGTTTCAGGTTCAGAGCTGAAGGCTACAGGAGCTAGGGGCTTGATCCTGCAGAGGGTGAAGTTTGTCGCATTATTGACAGCCTCAACAGTTCAGAAATCATGAGCTGAGGCTCCCAAAAGATCATTATTGCCTTAAAAATCAGGATATTTTAAAAAATAATACCTTTGGGGTTCTTTTTCTTTGCCTTCTGATTTCTGAGGCTTTAGGGTACCCTTGTTTCACACTTTCAAACTTTTCTCTGCAATCCATGAGGGCTAGAAACTTCCAGCTTTTTTCATGAAAGGAGAGTTTCTCATGCAATCTCTTGATTCCCACAGCTGAGGTTTCATGAATTACACCAAGTATGTTGAGACTTGAAATAAGACCATGAGAGTTGGTAACCCTGTCAATGGCGAAGTTCCCCTGGACCTCCAGGAGGCAGGATCAGGTCCTAGATCACCGGTTCCCAAACTTTTTGCCTGCATAATCCCATTTCCGAACTTTATTGCTTTCTGTGACCCCAGACAGCATGGAGGCCACCATTTTGGTGTGACCCCAGGTGGGGTCATGACTCATGATCCATAGATTGGGAACTGCTGACCTAGACAATCCATCCAGGGACTCTATTATAAAGAATAGAGTATAAAATAAACATGATACACTGTGGTCCCGATCCTGCAAACACTTCCACTCAGTCTCACTGGATTGAGTGGGACTGGGACTACTTGTGCGAGCAAAATTAAGCAAATGCTTGTTTACAGCATTGGGATCTGTATCTGACTGACTGTTACAAGGCATAACACAGAGGAATATAATGTATGCTCTAACTGAAAGAAAAATATACAAGTCACCACACTGATCTGGCAAGCTGACTCAAATCTATGCAATATAACTCATCAAGGTTTTCAGTTTGTTCTGGCCATATCTCACTATGCTTTAAGCTAAAATATAACAATAAGGATTTTTTAAAAGCAGCTATCTGAGTTCAGTGTTTGCAGGTAGCTCACATACTTCTCCTCAGAGAAAATTAAATCTGGCTCACATCATTAAGAACACTAGAATTTACATCTAGGGTTGATTATGCTTTAACTCTCATTTTAAAAACAGCCATAGTGGCATCTTATACTTGGGTTTGTCTCTTGTTTATAGAACAGGAATACTTGCAGCACTTTAGAATCTGAGGTGCCACAAGTACTCCTGTTCTTTTTGCGAATATAGACTAACATGGCTGCTACTCTGAAACCTCTCTTGTTTATGTAATTCTTTAGTACAATTTTCCCGTGTAATTTATTTAAAACCCACTAGAAGCCTGGGTACAGTATATGAAGAATTACTAAGAATAACAAAACTAAATCCTCTCTAAATTGTTGAGTGGTAGTTTTAATTTGGCATATACTTTGGTCTGGTTAATCATGGCTGCCCCCTTCTGGTTGCTTAAATACCTGCCATGTTAGCTGCAGCTGTACCTAGATAAATGGTTCAAGGCGCTGATGTTATGTAAAGAACATAAAAAGAGAGGGATCTGTTATATCCTCAATATGTGAACAAGCAGTAAGTCTAAGTCACAAAGTTTAGTCCAATTTCTACCCAAGGTTGGATGTTTGGATCTAGGGTTTTGGTTCTGCCACTATTTTTTTTAAAAAGGGGAATTATTTGCAAATGTGATGTCTGGATCTGGACTCACATTTGGAACATCTCCACAACTGAGGTTTGTTCAGATCCAAGGTTTTGGTTCAAGACTCCATTAAGTATAGAGAGCAACTGATTTAGTTAAAAATTCCTATTGATTATGCTTACATCAGTAGAGGCATTTGGTCATGTTTGTAAATTAGACTTTCCCTGTACCTAATTTCATATGATGCAAAATTAACCTAAATCATCATCAGTTAGCAAATGAATTCTTTCAACAGATACACACAAGAATTGTCACATATTTTATTTGTTATAATCAGACTACTTGTTTGAATGCAGCACATTTTCATCGGTGGTTTTTGGTTTCGCTTACAAATCACTCGTGATTTTAAAGGAAATCTTTAATCATATTTAGAAACCTGACAAATGTCAGTGCTCAGCTATTTTAAAATAAAAGCATGATCAAAAACAGCTGTTGACTAGTTGCTTGTCTTCTTAAGGCTAATAAGAGAAATAGTAATTTATATATAATAACCAACCCCTGGAGGAGATTGGGTCCTTGGGGAACTAATAGTGGGAGGAAAATCCTTCCTACAGTAGGTAATTGGTTTTAATTAGTCCCAGGCTGAGGGCATAGCTATGCAAAGTGTTCATATAGAATCCTGAACTTAACCAAAATCAGGATAGGTGTGGCGTCCAAATGCAACTATGAACATCTTCTCAGGATAATGAAAGCCACGTGACTCTTGCTTATTTAAGTTTGCATGTTGTAAAGTCCTTCCAACCACAGCCTTTCCCACCACTGCAGCCACACCTCTTCCCGAAGTCCATCAGACTCATCACTGAGCTACTCTAAGCAGGGATACTATCTCCTTCTGTCCATGGGGAGACACGTGGATTATCCAGAGATATCAGACCTTAAGATCATGATATTTTTATGTATGGAAAGCTATTTTAGGTCACTTTTAGAGTTTTTGTTGAATTCATGGTAACTGGAGCATCTGGTTTCAGAGATGAAAGAAAACAAAAAATAGTCCCAATTAAGTTTTAAAACTTCCCAGAATATTTATAAAAATAGACTTGCTGTAAAATATTTGGCACATATCGAGGGCTTGTTAGGGTAGGATGCTATAAATGTTGTGTTGTTTGGGAACACCTGCGTAACCCGCTGATGCCTTCCCACTCCTGAGTAATCTGACCATCCCAAACCTATCATCATTATTATTATTATTATTTAGTATTTGTATTTCTGTAGTGCCTAGCAACCCAGGTCATGGAACAGGACTCCATTGTGGAAGGCACTGCACAAACACAGAACAGAGATAGTCCCTGCCCCAAAGAGCTCACAGTCTAAGTAAATTCATGCAGATAAATCCTTACTATGTCATCATGTATTAATTCTTTCTCACATAGGTAATCTCAAACATCTTGCTTGAGAGTGAAGACACTAGGCTTTTTTAAGTGGTGGACTTGTTGCTTTGTTTTTATTTATCTACTTCAAACATTATAAAATGCTACTGCCAACAGATTTAAGATGGAACAAATTAGTCAGCCTGATTTTCTAACTTGCTCTATATAAAGCAATGGAACTGAACGAAACCCACAAAGAGGAACAGAGTCTGTGTAAGGAAGCTAATCTAGGCAAGGATGGAGGATTTGCCTACTCAGCGGGGCCGGCGCTTCCATTTAGGCAACCTAGGCGGTCGCCTAGGGTGCCAGGATTTGGGGAGGCGGCATTTTGCCATCCTCGGCAGCAATTCGGCGGCGGAGGGTCCTTCCGCGCTCCGGGTCTTCGGTGGCAATTCTGCGACGGGTCCTTCACTCGCTCCGGGACCCGCCGCCAAAGTGCCCTGAAGACCGGGAGCACGGAAGGACTCCCCTGCTGCAGAATTGCCGCCAACAACCGGGAGCATGGAACGACCCTGCCTAGGGCACCAGAAACCCTGGCGCCGCTCCTGCTACTTGGCCCTAACTCAGACAGGATGTGATCTTACCCACTGCTGGGAAGTGGCTCTGAACAAATCATTATATAACAGATTTGCTTGTCAACTTCCAAATCTCGCCTGCCCCTCTACAGGCATATAGAGGGGTTCTTTTTAAATCACACACACAATAGCTAGCATGTCATTCAGAGATTGCTGCTGAGCATTTCTAATATTATGTCCTCCAAGAAATATTTATTTGATAACAGAAGTTGTCCAGTATTAAAGGAAACCGAAAGTAATTAAATGCTTGAGCTCAGCAGTTCCCTTGATGATTTCAGAAGACTGAAATGCCCCCTTGCACCACACTAGTGTGCACTTCCTAAATGGTGCTGCATAAGACACATTTTTTCTTTGATTTAGGGAGTAAATCTTTATCTTCATAGCACCTGCTTCAATGGTCCCCTTCACAGACCTAGATGGAATTCATCCTAATCATCTTTTTAGCATCTGAACTATTTGGGCTTAAGCTTTCATGCGCTAAAATCCACTTCATCAGATGCCTGGAGTGGAAAATGAAGTAGGCATTATTTTATTTTATTTATTTATTTAGGCAGGTATAAATATACAGCACAGGAGAAGATGAGAATTGCCTTACCAAGTGTGGGGGGGTCATTGCTAACGAGCCAATTCAGTTAAGGTGGAAGTGGCCTATTTTCAACAGTTGACAAGAAAGGGTGAATACCAAGGAAGGGAACATCACTTTTGTAGTGCTAATGAGGCCAATGAAATCAAGTATCAGAGGGGTAGCCATGTTAGTCTGGATCTGTAAAAGCAGCAAAGAGTCTTGTGGCACCTTGTAGACTAACAGATGTATTGGAGCATGAGCTTTCGTGGGTGAATAGCCACTTAGTTGGATGCAATCTGATGTAATCAAGGTGGCCCATTTCAAACAGGTGACAAGAAAGTGTGAGTATCAGTATTTGTTAGTCTCTAAGATGCCACAAGGACTCCTCCTTGTTTTTGCTGATACACACTAACACAGCTAACACTCTAAAACCTGTCTCCTGCAGTAGTTCCTGGGGAAGAGAGACTCCAGGTGGGAAGCCCTAGGTGTTGTGGCTGGATAGAAAGCCCCAACTGGAAGTTCTGTTTTTCTTTTGTGAATTTGTTGGAGGTTTGCACAATGAATGGAGACTGGAGGCAGGGCTAAAAACTGATGTGAGCATGGGATGATTCCCCAGCCTGGTAAGGCTAGCATCTTACAACAAAATAAATGCTTAGTCATCAAAGAGCAATTATAGAAAACATTGACATTAAAGAAATTCATCCCATGTCATCTGAAGCTTTTTCTGGTAGTTAACTTCCCATTGTAAGCCCTCCTCCCACATTTGGATTTTGGTAGGCTAACATGTAGGGCTCTTATGAAATGAGTGAGGGACTGTGTATATTATATTAATTTGACATGTTAAGATTTGTGTTATCCCTAAGTGGAGTGAAGCCTGTGCAGGAGTTTGGCAGCTAACAAGCATCTATTCTAGCTGTGAGCAGCCTCAACCTTGGAACTGTCTTCAAGATTATTTTTAAAGTTTTTTAAATCGTTCTGTGTACTAGAAAAGGCTTCTTTCTACACTTTGGTTAAAGCTTTAAAAATTGCCATATGGGCTTTCTCCTCCTGAGGTCTGTCCTCATACAAGAAGGCCTCCGGAATGGTGTGGAGGGAGCTGGGATTTGCCAGGTATTTAGAGAATGAGCGCACTAAAAACAGGGGTGAGTAGCTAAAGTGTCCCTTTTGAATACATTTTGAAGTTCTGTGTTTGCTGACCAGTGATTATACTGCTGTCAGATATTTCCTTCTCCTCCTTTTAACTAACATGGAAATTAGAACTTGGAAGCCAATCAAGTTGTCTGCATTGCAGCTCCAAACAGTACTACTGTACTGCCAGTTTGGAACCAGTGGTAGCACCAGTGGGGATTTTTGTTTTGTTCTTTTATCTGCTTTTAGAATGAGTTATGAGAAATTAGCATGGGATTTTCAGAAGTTCTCAGTGTTGGGCTAATTCTTCTCCCTTGGGGATCAATGGCAAAACTCCCATTGACTTCAATGGGAGAAGAGTCCAGCCAATGCTGAGGAATTTTGAAAATCTCACCCTTTATGTTTATAGTATGAATTATCTGGGTTTAAGAACATCGATCCTGCCTTTTGTGAGGATAGTTACGCCTTTTGTGAGGATAGTTTGAAATATTAGCTCGATATGAACCCTGCTAGCCCCACCCCAAAAAACAAACAAAAAGCCCACCTTTCTGTCTTTTCCATTTAATAACTGGGTTATATTTTGATGTTCCATGCTTTATAAAATTCACTTTTATTTTTCATCTTTAGACTGTAGGTTTCAAGGTGATACCTCTCAGGCAGAACCAATGGATACCACAGAAAATATGACCGCATTGTCTGCCAGCAACTCGACATGCCCTTTCACCATTGATGACTTCCGAAATAAAGTGTACTCCACATTGTACTCCATGATTGCGATTCTGGGCTTTGTTGGAAATAGCTTTGTGCTGTGTGTCCTCATAAAAACGTACCGGCAGAAGACAGCCTTCCAGATCTACATGCTGAATCTTGCAGTGTCAGACCTCCTTTGTGTATGCACCCTGCCTCTTCGAGTAGTGTATTATGTTCACAGAGGCAACTGGTTCTTTGGTGACTTCTTATGCAGAGTTAGTTCCTATGCATTCTACGTCAACCTGTACTGTAGCATTTTATTCATGACAGCCATGAGCTTCTCTCGCTGCATAGCCATCGTTTTCCCCGTCCAGAATCTCAATTTGGTAACTGAGAAAAAGTCCAGACTGGCATGTGTGAGCATTTGGATTTTTGTCACACTGACAAGTTCTCCATTTTTACTGAGTGGGTCTTACGAAGAAGGTAACAAGACAAAGTGCTTTGAACCTCCCAAAAGCAGTGAGATGACCAGTCTGCTGGTCCTACATTATATTGCGCTGTTTGTAGGCTTCATTATCCCCTTTAGTGTCATAACTATCTGTTATGCCATGATCATAAAGACTTTACTGAAGAATTCACTGAAGAAGAATCAGTCTACTCATAAGAAGGCCATATGGATGATAATCATTGTAACAGCTGCCTTTCTGGTCAGCTTCACACCTTACCATATTCAGCGCACAATCCACCTTCACTTCCTGAAGAGGAAAGACTCCAGCTGTGAAGACATCCTTTTCATGCAGAAATTAGTAGTGATAACCCTATCCTTGGCAGCATCAAACTGCTGCTTTGACCCGCTCCTGTATTTCTTTTCAGGGGGCAACTTTCGGAGGAGACTTTCCACATTTAGAAAGGCTTCCTCCTCCAGTGTGATACTGGGACCCAGGAAAAAGTTATCATTAAAGGAGAAAGACGATGAGCTGTTTCAAGAAAGCCATAAATAAGCTGGATGTGAGGTGTAGCTGTGCTTCCTTTGTAAGGCTTTTTGTGTGGCACTGCAGTAGAAATACGCTCACAGTGGGACACCAGTGACTGCAGAACTGCTTCAGGAGAAATGAACAAAACAAATATATCTTCATCAAAGTTAAACAGAGACAAAAATCCAAAGGGTCCTGCTTCTACTCATACCTTTCTGACCAGACGCTCCTCTGGCTGCCATTGAGGGGTTTATTTGATCGTGCTGTGGAGCATTCTGAGAGTAATTTTAAATTCCAAGAGACTCAATATAAAAAGGACTGAAATGTGAGTGGATATTCTGAAAACGTGCTCAGAAGGCATGTACGTATCCCACACACACTTAACAAGTTACAGAACAGCAGCAGGAAAACATTTGTGTGCTGGTAAATTCATGCAAACAAACTCTTAAAATCTCACACGATGTCATGAGGCAGCTCTACAAAGACCATTAGTCACTGAGCCAGTGGGAAATGTAAATATAGAAGTTGATGGAGCTTATGCAAAGGGGCAGGGGGAAGAGAGGAGGAGAGTATGCACTGAATCCCAAAACAGACACTGATTTCACAGGAAAATGTCTTCCCTATTCCCTGTTATTTATTGCACGGGCTTTTAACTTTCAGTGGCATAGATCACTGATTGTCACCACCTAATTCAAAAGGGTGTGTGCACAGATGACTTTAAGCCACCTATACACTCCTCCAATTGTGGGCCAGTTGTGTGGCAGGCCCATCTTCTGGTGTAATTTAGAGCAGCCTAGGGACTGTTCTAACTTGTATTAGCCACTAACAACCCCAAGGAACTGATCCTGCAGCCTGGGATTAGGGAAGCCCTAGCCATGAGGGGGTGGCATAGGAGCTACTACACTGGCTCTGCATCACCAGATGCTCACCCTACACAGAAGTAATCCTCATGTGACCATTTCGGCTAGCTTTATGTCTACTATACACTGGCAGTGCAGCATAAAGAGCCACACCACACTGGAGGGTCTGAGCCTATACCTTCCCACACAGGAACTGAATTTGTTCCCCCCCCCCCCATACATTTCCTGTAATTTGAGTTCCCATTTCCAAATATATTGCAACACACTAGTTACCTCAGCTCCAGCTACAAGATCTTTGAATGGCTTTCTATCTGAATTTTACAAGTAAATCCTGAGCTATAGTTCTGGTATGTGCCTCCCAAACAAACACTTTGGCCCCAGTCCTGCACCAATTGAACCCTAAAAACATGAGTAGTCTCCTTGAAGCCAATGGCTGCTTACATACAAAATGGGAAATAACTGCCTAGGAATGAGTACTGCGGAAAGGGATCTGGGGGTTATAGTGGATCACAGGGTAAATATGGGTCAACGGTGTAGTTGCAAAAATAGCAAACCTCATTCTGGGCTATATTAGCAGAAATGTTCTAAGCAAGATGGTAGAAGTAATTCTTCTGCTCTAGTCCACGCTGATTAGGCCTCAGCTGGAGTAGTGTCTCCACTGCTGGGCACCACATTTCAGGAAAGATGTAGACAAATTGGAGAAAGTCCAGACAAGAGCAATAAAAATAAAGTCTAGAAAATATGAGCTATGATGGAAGATTGAAAAAATTTGGTTTGTTTAGTCTGGAAAAGAGAAGACTGAGGGGTGACATGATAACAGTTTTCAAGCACATAAAAGGTTGTTACAAGAAGGAAGGAGAAAAATTGTTCTCCTTGACCTCTGAGGATAGGACAAGAAGCAATGGGCTTAAATTGCAGCCAGAGCGGTTTAGGCTGGACATTAGAAAAAACTTCCTAACTGTCAGAGTAGTTAAGCACTGGAATACATTGCCTAAGGAAGGTGTTTGAATCTTCATCTGTAGATTTTTAAGAACAGGTTAGACAAACATCTGTCAGGTGTTTAAATAATACTTAGTCCTGTCATGAGTGCAGAGGATTGGACTAAATGACCTCTCAAGGTCCCTTCCAGTCCTATGATTCTATGAAAATTAAGCCATGCATCAGTCAGGCTTTGCGGAGGGTGGGGGTGTGGAAAAGTATATTTAAAATTCAAGATACAGAGTTGAACCCCATCCACCTTCCCACCCCAGCTCCTCTTTGAAGTGTTTTCCACCATAAAATAGCATTGTAAAAGAGAGCTGAACAGAGCGGGGCTATTCTAAGTTGCCTATGTAGCTTTGGGAGCATTCCTGGCAGTAATATTAAACAGCAGTGAGTCATCAGGTACATTTTCCATATCATATTTTTGCTCAGTTATTAGAGAGTGGGAGGATGAGCCCCAAACTCCACATTTCCTCATTTCAGCTCCCATGTCTTCCGTTATCCACGACATTTCCCAGCCTTCAAATGAATAATGATTATCAGGAAGACTTTCCAGCTTCCTCTGACCCTCAGCAGGTTTCCAGTAATGTAGTATTTTTGGTTGGCGCTGTTCTCTCCTGCCACTCCACTCTATTCTGACCATGCAGCACATATTGGTCTCAAGCTGAATTTTGCCTGCTCAAGGCATGGAAACATGAGAGACCTTCTCTCCTTTCTTTCTTTGGGTTCCTGTCAGCTACAAGAGCTTTCCAAAATCTACCCAAAAAAAACCCACAATCAAAATAGAACAGAAATGTCAGTAGGTGTTGAAATGCAGAGACTACTGCTGTCAGAGACCTAAGCAGTGAAATACACACTGGGGGGCACCATGTTAAAATTCTGCCACCAAACTTCAGAGAGGCTTGGAGTGCTTTCCCCTGCCTCAAGGGCAATCCACGCACTCGCTGAATAACCTTAAATCATCACCGCCCACAAATGACTTACCACTGAGCCTCAGGGCTTGTCTAGATGAACAGTTAGTGTGCAGCAAGCTGGGGTATAAATCTACAATCTGCTACCACACCCTAAAAGTTCCCCAGTGTGCTTTGATCTACTCCACTTTGAATTTGAAGTAGGTCAGACATATAAGATGTAAGCCTGGCTCTGTTGCAAATTTGCAGTCAATGGGACATTTGCTAGTGACTTGGATAGGACCAGGATTTCACCAATAACTGTGAAAAGAAAACCTTTTGCCAAATGATACTGCCACCTTCCTGGATCATAGCGATGAGAAAATGTTTTTGGTTAAAAGGGAAAGCTAATTAATAGATTCTGCAGTCCCTCCTACCCTTCACTCCAAGCTCACTATCCGAGTACACAGTATTTACTACAATCCCAGAGAAAGATGCTTATTAAAAGATTGTCAGCACATTGCATGCCTGCAGGTTGGTAAATTAGGCAGTCCCAAAGCTAGAAGCATTCTGTGCTGGAATGTTTATTCCAGGCTAACAATTGGATCCTAGATTAAGCAAATTGGATGTACCTTGAGAACCTATGAAAAACGTTGTGCTATAAGGAAGTTCCTCTACTAGGCAGAAAAAAAGATTATAGGAGAGAATGCCTCTCCAGACACAACCGCTGTTCCTCTTTGTGCTCCCACCGGAGAGGCTTTTGTAAGCAGGCAGAGCCCGAACTGCCAGTAGCTGAACTGCAGTTACTGCGCCCCAATTAGCCCCTTATAAAACTGGATTCTGCTTCAAAGCTGACTAGTCTCACCTCACTTTCTTGCTTTATGTGTAACTTTCTTTTTTGCTGGGTCAAGGAAAATGGCAATACACTCCAGGACTAGAGGAACCGAGTCCCAGAGGAACCAAACTGAAGGACATCAGGTGTGTTTTCTGCTTAATTTATAGGTGAGATACACACATATATCCCGGCCTCCCTCAGACAGAAATCTGTTTGCTTTTAATTCACAATGGAAACTTGTTTCTGATTATACTAACTTCTGTTTGTGCTGCCATTGTGAATATAAATTTAGAGTGTTACAACTTTCCAAATAAAACAAACCTATTTATAAATCGTATCAGTGCAAATAGAAGTTAAACTATAACTTAAGGTAGAGCTACCTGTCATAAATGCTCACATAATAAAAAGCTTTGAAATGTGGCTCACTCTATAGGCTTTATTTCAATGGGACTAGTCCTGTAAATAATTGCGGTAACATAAGGCTCTGTGGCCCTGATCCTGCAATGATCTCTGCATGTAGGCAGGGGTCCAGACACTCAGAGCTCACTGAAGGAGCAGCACCTATCTATGGGCAGTGCTATGTAAATGTATGAGGCTATAAAGTGATTTTTTAATTTAAAAAAAAAAAAGAATGGCACCTCGCTCCCCCAAAAAAGGATGATTCCTGACTGCACATCTTGCTTACATACTGTGGAAAAGAGAAAACCCAAGACCTCAAGGAAAACTACACAAGAAAGAAAAAGAAGAAAAAAGACAGAAGAAGGTTTACTATACTTAAGGTAAAACATGACGGTGTCTTGTTAGAGAACAGTACAGATGGAGGCTAGGCACATTGTTATCTTAAAAGATAAGTTGGGGGCAGATCTTTATCATTCATCCTATATCTAAGAAAGCACCTTTGTGTTTTTTAACCAAGAAGGAAGGAGAAGTGCTCTGAACAGTTACAACGAGGAGTCCAGTGGCACCTTAAAGACTAACAGATTTTATTTGGGCCTAAGCTTTCATGGGTAAAAAACCCACTTCTTCAGATGCATGGAAACAAAAAACAGTCTCCTCTTCTCTGGAATGCTGCAGGCACTGGACCGAGGGCCCTTGGCATACTAGGAAAGACATACAGTATATAGACTTTTGTAAGAGTGAGCATCTTATCTAGAAAACAAGTAGTTAAAGCTTGTTTAACAAGTAGTTAAATTGTTGAGTTTTGTGGTCTTAATGCAGTCTGACATCTTTCTGTATAAAGGAAATTTCTTTAATATTGTAAATTAAGTGTGGTCTAAATCGTTGTGTTCTGAAGAACGTGTTCTTTAGGTGTGATGTAAAGTGTTACAGCTATGTCTCAAGCTATTTATATGGTGTTGTCAGTGGTGTCATTGTGCAAGTGTGTTTGCACTGACCTATTTTAAGAGCGTGTTTCAAAGTATGTGTTAAGTACTATAGCTATAGCTAATGAAAAATGTTCCATGCAATGTATTGTACCGTAAAAATTTATGTATAACGTTACTTATTTCATCATTCTGTCTTTGATGGCACAATATGAATAGTAAGAAAAGGTACATCGGCCTGTTTTTGTATAAGAGGATAGGCTTTTGTACTCACAAAACATTTCCGGACACAATTAAAAGAAAATGGTGCAAGTTATAATTTGAGACTTGTTCTCTGTTGTCTGATTTTCTAGTTTTAAAAACTCTGCATAAGGATTCATCTTAATTAAGATGTGATACTAAAAGATGATATGGTGAACTGTGCCTTTGGGGGGTGCCGTAACTCGGCACTGCTTAGAGCAGCCTGAACTAGCACATTGTCAAGAAGACGTACAGTGGATGACAGCTGCCTTTGGCCTCATCACTTAGGTCCAATGCTAAGTGCAGTTTGGTCAAACCCCAACACTGGGTCCCCATGTCTACACAACTTGTGCTATGCCTGTATCATTCAGTGCTGAAGGGAATTAAAGACAAATGCATTCTGTCCACATACTGCAGTCCCAGTATGAAGAGAAACATCTGGACAAGCAGACAGCTGGGACCCACAGAAACAGCCAAACAGCTGAATATAAAGACAGCAAAACAAGCAGAATATATGTGAGTGACATCAGAATAAAATTAAAACTGTTTAGCAAAGATGATCTAGAGGCCATTTGCATGATGTGCAAAGATTCCCAAGGTCACAGGTCTCTCACTGTGGTCCTGTGTAAAGGAGCCTACACAGATCTGTGAGCTAGACACTTTCTGTTCAGATTTTAAACCTGCAAAATTAATAACCTGCATCTAAATTGCTGTAAAAGGTGTATTCATTGTTAAGCTATAAAAGTTCCAGTAGCTACAGGATTGCACTCATTTTTGATAATTAAATTAGAATTTGGCTATATATAGAAATCTGATTATTGGACAAATGGATTAGTTTAAAGTAATAATGTACTATCTTTTAGAGTGAAATCCTAGTTCCATTGAAGCCAAGGGGAGTTTTCCATTTGTCTTCAATGAGACCGAGATTTCACCCTCAGAATTTTCTCAAATGCTGATAAAACAGGCTAGAAAGTAAATTCCATTTGTCCCTTTCCTGATGATGTCAGCTGTGAATGGGTTTTTATTTCAGCATAAGGTTAGGAAATGTACAGGGGCCTGAAGAGAAATGCTGGGGCAGAGAAAGAGAGACATACCTCTCTGCTGGCCACTCATTACCACCGTGAAACCTGCCTCACTCGCAGATACTTGTGTTAGCTCTGGCAATACTTTTCTCGGTTTGGCTTGTCGTGCCAATAATAAAGTGGTAGAAACTAGGGGGAGAAAGGTGCCATGCTGATATGATAATGACGTGTGGCAGAAATGCCTAGAAAAGGAGACAGAGGCATCAGTATTTGCCTGCCTGAGTATAAGAACATAATTTTTTGGTGCATAAGCAGTAATTCATGGTACAGTAGTGTCACCTAGTGATTGGTCCTTGAGAAGTAAAGTAATTGGGTTTTGCAAAATTTCATCCTTTCCCTTTTAATGATCAGTTTTCCTTGTGGAAGAGCCTATGTCTCTATACCTAATTTATAAATTAAGGTCGAAATGTTAGTGCTGGCTCAGCAAAAACCCACAGCTATCCTTTATTTCTGAACTGGTCAGTGCTGAAAGTGTTATGATCTGCCAGGAAGAACACCGCTGCAGACAAAGGGACTAACAGCAAACTAAGAGCATAAAATGTCTGACATAGTGGCTGCTTTGGAGGCAGGGGATAAGTGTGTTTTAATGTCACATGTGCTTTCATGTATCTGGTTCGGTACCCTCTCATTCTATGCTATGGACCCTTGTAATATTACCGTATGTGTTCTTGGGAAAAATCACTACAAAGCAGTAGTTGTCACACTAGCAAATTGTCAGGTGTTTAATGTTATGCATTTTTCTAAAAGAGGCCACAAAAGCCAAGGTTAGGAATGTAAATCCTTCAATTTGAGCACCCACAAAAATCTGACTGGCTCCAGCCTCATGAGAGGGCCCATTCTGTCTCCTTCCTCTTTCCATCCTTCCCTCTGTTCCTTTCCCTTTCTTCTCACTCCCACTTTGCTTTCTTCTCTTGCACTGACCTTTCTACCATCTCCTGTCACTCTAGTCCCCTTTCTCATTCCCTCATATATAGTCAGCTTCTCAGCTTCTCTTGTTCCCCCAGGCTCTCTCCCATGCATTCATATCTTGCAGGTGTAACTTTCTTTCAGTCTTTCCGCCCCGCTTTCCTGTTCTCTCTCACACACACACACACACACACACACACACACACACACACACACACACACACACACACACACACACACACACCCTTTGGGTTTTGGTTTGGGAGAGAACTTTGGTATATGGTGGGATTATCAATTACCTCAAATCACCTGCCTGTACCACAGGTCCTAACTTCCAGGATAAGAGAAAGCAAATGTTGGCACAAGCCACATAAGCTATTGGCTGCTTCAGCATTCCCACTAATGGCTATCTCCATGCCAGCATGGACAAACAAATTTGGCCTAATCCATTATGCCATATTTCCTGTATTTCCTATGTGATTAATATGGAGAAAGGAATCTGTAGCCTCTAAGTAAAGTTAAAAGGGAGAGTTGTGTGTGGATGGGGGATTCAGCAAATGTCACTGTTCTCTTTGGGTGAGTCTGGAACCAGGCCCCAGTGTGCTGCTATTGCACAGTGTAATGATGGAGACTTGCGAAGAGGCTTGTCTCTTTCTTAACAGTAGACTAATCCCTCTGCATGAAGCTAGGTGGCGGTGCGCTGCAAGTAGTGCTGCTGCTGATTTACTACGTGGCGTTGTTGCCTTGAATGGTTAGTAAGCGTGGTTGGAAGATTGCACTGCAGAAGGTGAGATATAAAACTGAAGTGCCGATTGCTTGTGACCTTTCAAGATCCCATGGCACTTTTTACAAGTAGAGGGTCGCTAGCCTTGGTCTCCTACACAAATTCCAGTGTGGATAATTACATTCTGCTTACCTAAAAGCCCCTGTCGTTGCAGCTGCATACAGTATTTTTCGCTAAACTCTTGTCAACTGCTGCTGGTTTTGAACAATTTTTACATCCCCCCTCCCCCCAGAGGTGGGTGCATTTCACAGAAAAAGAGATATCAGCCTCTGATAGGGAACGAGGGGCTGTGTGATGGATGAAAAGAGCTATGTAAATCTAAAATAAACATCATCATTACAAATGGAGCCACCTGTATGCTCAGGGCTTGATGCAGCCTAAATACCAAGGTCCTCTGAGCTGTGTCAGCCAAAAAAAGTCACTGAAGCTTGTTCCATGGCCATGGTGAGGCCCAACTATCCTGGTTATAATATGGCCTGCTGGGAAAAGGAAGAAAAAATACCCCAGCAGAGTGGCTGATATTGAGCTGCTCTTCAGTGACACCTGAGGTGAGGTAAGTGAGCTCCATGTTACTTGACAGCTCTGTAACTCAGCACCTGTGAAAATTAGACCTGAATGTTTATACTTAGAAACCAAAATCCCGCAGCCTGATTTTCAGAGGTACTGAGTCAACTCCTCCAATGAAAGTCAATGGGAGCTGAGGGTACTCATCAACTTTGAAATCAGGCTCTTTGGCATCTAACTTGAGGTGATGACATTTGATTGTTTTGGCCTAAGAGATTTTGCCAAGCTCATACAAGATGTCTGTTACTGGTCTGCAAATGGAACCCAGGTCACCTACTACCCAGACTTACTTGTAGCCACAAGACCTCCTCACACAGTCTCCGTAGCAGGTAATAATTCAATGGTCCAATGTGTGGCCTCCCAGGAGAAAGGAGATGTTCTCAGATTATGTATGGGTTCTTTGATGTTCCTGAGGCATGCACCTTACCACAAATACCATTATTGCTCTATAGGGTCCATCAGCTCTTGAGTGATGAACCCAAAAGCGTGCACACACAAGCCAGAAACAGTTGCTTTAAATTGGGAGGTCTTAGTGCTTTTACAGATGCTCAAGGAACGTCAAAAGACATATTCTCTTTCTTATTTTGGCCTTTTACTTGAGTCTTGACCTTTGTATTCACCAGTATGATAAGTAGTAATATTGTATGCAGTGTAGTTGCAGCCGTGTCAGTCACAGGATATTAGAGAAACAAGGAGGGTGAAGTAATATCTCTTATTGGCCCAATGTCTGTTGGTGGGAGAGACTAGCTGTCAAACCACACAGAGTGGTTCTTCAGGAAAGCCCCTCTCACCAACAGAAGATAAAAGATATTACCTCAACTACCTTGTCTTTCTAATATCCTCAGACGAACACAGCTGCAACTAATAGTAATAATATTATTTGAGTTAACACAGCGAGAGGTTAAATGAGGAAATTAGACACTGGCAATAATCTTTAATACACTGTATCACTTTTGTTTGTTTTAAAATATAAACAGACAAGATATACCAATGCTCTCAGTAATACCGACTGACTACCTGCCTGGCCTTAATAAGTTAGCGATTTATCATGGATTATCAATATTGTCCGCCTCAGTACTGTCAAATCTCATGATTCAGGCTCCACTCACCCCAAAATCATGAAATTGGACTAAAAAAAATGTGGATTTAAAAAAAAATAGTAGATTTTTTTGTTTTTTTTTGTTTGCCTTCTGATTTCAGAGCTTTTAGGGTACATTTGGATCACATTTTCAGGCTTTTCTCTGCAACCATGAGGGCTAGAAACTTATTCTCTTTTTTTAATTAAAGCTGAGATTCTAGTGTAATCCGTTTCCTCCAGGAGCTGGGGCTTTACGAAAAACACAAAATATCATGAGATTCATAATACAATCACAAGAGTTGGCAACACTGCATCGTGGGAGAAGTGGGTCTTGAGGAAGTATTTGAAGAAGAGATTTGTAGCTTAGACAGACAAGGTGGTCGAGGTAATATCTATTATTGGACTGTTGGTGAGAGAGACAAGCTTTCACAGAGCTCTTCTTCAGGTCAGGGGAAACTTGAATGTCACAGCTAAATACAAGGTGGAGCAGATTGTTTAGCATAGGTAATTAACATCTTGACCTTCAAGGGACCATTTAAGCTGAAGTGGCCCGTTTACACCTTGACTGACTAGACAGGAGTGCAATGGTACTTCTCTACTCTCAGGGGTGTTGTAAGGTTCTTTTGATCAATGCTTGAAACATGCTTTGAGATCCTTGTATGAAAAGAACTATGCATAGGGAAGTCACTCTGCCTTTGCGAATACATTTGCTCTAGATGTCAGCAGGGGCGGCTCCAGGCCCTAGCACGCCAAGCGCGTTCTTGGGGCGGCATGCCGCGGGGGGTGCTCTGCCAGTCGCGGGGAGGGTGGCAGGCAGGCAGGCAGCCTTCAGCTGCATGCCTGCGGAGAGTCTGCTGGTCCCGCAGCTCCGGTGGACCTCCCACAGGCGTGCCTGTGGAGGGTCCGCTTGTCCCACGGCTTTGGTGGAGCCACGGGTCCACGTCCACCAGAGCCGCAGGACCTGCGACAGGCAGAGCACCCCTCACGGCATGCTGCCATGCTTGGGGCAGCGAAATGTCTAGAGCCGCCCCTGGACCTCAGGCTTACTTGAGGCAACAAATCAAGCAATGGAGAGAGTCTATTTAGGGCTGTGCAGTGTGCTTTGTTATTAAATTACATGACTGTGCTCAGAGAATGTTTGATGGGCGTATTCCATGCACCGAAGAACAAATAACTCAATATTACATTACAACAGTGCACAATGGATAAGATGCTTCCAACCAGACTGAGCTCTGAGTCTTACTCTTTCCTTATCTCATGGCTATTGCTCTGGGTCCAGTTACAGCTTAGTCCATCTGTGGATTGGAAGAGTGTGAGATATGGCAAGAAAAAATGCAAAATGTCCCTGCCAATTCCAGAGAGAAATTTTTGCATCCTAGTCTCATTGAGTGCTCTCTAGTCACTATTAATTTATCCCAAGGACTGTGGTAACAGGTGCACAGGTGTCCTATAGCCTGTAGCTAGGTGGGAGTGAGCAGTATGGATCCCTGTCACCCCCACCCTGCTCTACATAGCTCCCCAGAGCAAGACCTACTTTCATGAAATACAATTCATTTTAGAGAAATTAAAATTCCCAGTCTTAGGAATTGATTTTGTTCCCACTGATGTTAAAGGACGTTTCCATTTCACTATAAATGGTGACCTGCAAAAACACCTCCATGTTAATGCAACATTAAGGGTGAGCAGTTCTGGCCCACAAAAATAACATACGTGCTTAACTGCTCAGCCTTACCATTGCAGGGTTGGTTTGTTTCTTTTTGTATCATTACACAAAGTGGAATGCAAGTCTATGAGCTGAAAAAAATTACAAAGGATAAAAGTAGACAATCAAACATATACAGTGATCAGGGCAGCCGTTCTGTTTGGGCTAAGGGACTGAAAAATGGCAAGTGATGAATCGGTTACTAAAAGGGAAATGTTGGTACATTTCTTCCTTTAACAAGGCAGAGAAACAAACTGTGAGCCTGGGGCACAAACTCTTACATATATGAATGGCTTCCATATGTGTGATCTGTGGGATTACTCATGTGAGTAAGCATTTTCAGGATCAGCTTCTGTTCAGGTGGAGAATCAGCTCTGTTTAATTTATCATTGTTTGTTCATGTTTGTGCTAGTTTTCAGAGATGGTCTGAAACAGACACCTGCTGCAGGCCAGAGATTGTACAGGGACCTCTGGGCCAGCAGGCTGACCACAAACTAGATTTCTGTTTACAAAAATAAAACAATTAATCTTTCTGTTTCTAGGAGAACAGCACAAATCTTTGTTTCAAATAAAACCAAACTTTATCTTCTTTGCACTCCTTTTCAACATCTGCTGAACATCTGAGTTTCCTCCTAGAAATGCATTAAGATATTGGGCCAATTTCTGCTCTCAGTTATAATTATGCAACCTTACTCAGTTTTCATGGGCAAAACAGAGAACTAATTTGGGCTCATGATATTTATCAGTCCTAGATTTTAAATAGAACATTTTCTAACGCATTCGATTTAGCATCAGTTTTGCATCCCTCAGACAAGTCAGAAGACATACCAATTGTTTAGGCCAAGGTTTTAAAAAGTGACTAGTGACTTTGGATGTCTCCATTTTTTGATGCTCAACTTGAGACCTGTTAAAGTTGTGTGATTGCCAAAGGGCAGGTGCCCTGATTTTCTGAAAATCAGGTAATTTTTAATGTGTGTCTCACATTGAGTACTCAAAACTGAACACCTTAAATTTGCCTCATTCTCAGAAAGTCCTCAGCACATGCCAATGGTCTTAACAAGTATCCAAAATTTGAGGCATTCTGTGTGTGCATGCATGTACACACGTACACACACACCCATCCCATATTATAGTATTATCTAAAGACCAGTCTAGCTTCTAGTACTTCAGCCTGACGTAAGCCCTCAGTTGGGTTGCCTCAGTCCCTGAAAACATTTCCTTTTTTTGACATTTGTGATATTGTGAAACACTGTAATGTGAGACTTTACTGTATCCAGTCTTATTAATGCTGGGCCAAATTTCTCAAGTGCTCATGCAAGAAAGTCCAGAAGGCACTCACAAGATTTCACCACGCTTATTTCAGGATGTTTATTTAATGTCTCTGTAGTAAAAGACTTTTATATCTGCAAGGCTTGAGAAGTAAATAACTTTTTATTTGGCCTTCCAGGCAACATACTCCAAGCAACTGTAAGATAAGTAATCAGCCTGATACTGCACCCATAGAAGTCAACAGCAAGTTTCTAGCAGCAGGAGCGGCGCCAGGGTTTTTGGCGCCCTAGGCGCAGGGCCGGCTCGCCGGTCCCATGGCTCCAGTGGACCTCCCGCAGGTGTCCCTGTGGACGGTCCTCTGGTTCCGTGGCTCTGGTGGACCTGCCACAGGCGCGCCTGCGGATGCTCCACCAGAGCCGCGAGACCAGCAGACTGTCCACAGGAATGCCTGCGGGAGGTCCACTATAGCAGTCTGCTGCCCTCCCAAATCCTGGCGCCCTAGGCGACCGCCTAGGTCACCTAAATGAAAGCGCCGGCCCTGTCTAGCAGTGCAGAGTCAATGTCAATGTGCTAAGCATCTCCTACAATAAAAAATAAGGGGAGTTGAAGGTGATCAGCACCTTGCAGGACTGGGCCCACTGTGTGCATGTAATTTTCATGGTCTTGCAGCCCAGCCTTGTTCTCACTGACTTCAGTCAGGGCCAGATTTCCAGTTAGGCATGTGCCTAGGGGTGCCAGTGTTCTAGGGGTGCCTAAGAGTTAAAAGTGGGTGAAAAGTTTAATTTTTTACAGAAAACACAAAGCTCAGCTGTAGGCAGGGAGGGTGATGACGCTGCTGTGCCTTGGGGCGTGTAAGGTGTAAATCCGGCCCTGACTTGAGTAGGAGTTCTGCATTCAGAGAGGGTGCAGGATCAGGCTTATTAGCAGGAATTACATTCATCCACCATCTAACTAAACCTGTACCGAAATCTAGTCAAACCATTTCTGTGTGAATATTCTTTGAGCAGACACAGTATGATATATTTTTATCATTTTAAAACATTAATTGGGCTATTACAGTTCACTAACGGATAATTACTGATTCCGTTGAAGTTTGGTACAACATTCTCAGACCAGTGAGTTGCCATGTCATTCCCAGTTTGGCACACTATGCATTGAAGATCTGCTATATAATTGATTTTGGTATAATGGTGCATATTACACAGGAGCTTGATAATGATCCTCCATCTCACTGCAGTAGCAATGTCTGAAGTTGATTTGGGAAAGAAACAGAACCCTCTTTACAGTGCTCCACAAGGAGTAGTTGGGCCTTCCATATGAATCATGCAGAAATGAAGTCCCAAAGCCTGAGCATTGTGTTACTTGTGAGCATTTTAACACAGCAACATCTGCTAGCAGTGCTATCACTAAGGGCCCACCAGAATAGCAAACACTCATTTTTTGTTCATAGCTATGTTCTTTGTGATTAATGCTGATAGGAAGCAATTTTTTGTTTTCCCATTTTAAATTAAATTCTGCAAGCCACTAGTCCATTGGGATGAGTGAGTGCATTTTACTGTTCGTGGTTCAAAATGTAAACCAGTTAAAATATTTCATTCACAAATGTCTTTTTTCCTGTAGATGTGTCATAGCTGTCTCCCTGATATTAGACTGTGTCATTAACAAAGTAGTTCTTAAGATAATTTATACAGTCTCTTGATATTTATATAGAACCTCCTGTCCCTTACTCAGGAAGACTACATGACTCTGCCCTTCTACTTTTGTTCTGGACCTGGTCAATTTAACTTTCTGGTTCTCACTTGCTAGCACATTGCTGCTCTTTTGGTTTGAGCTGCAGACACTTCTGAGTAAAGTTCCATTCAAAGAAATCCTGCTCTCCATTAACATACTCACTAAAATTGGTGGGGGTGTCCTGAATTCTGCAAGGAGGTCCAGAGAACAGAAGGGAAAATACTAGATGCTTTACCCTCCAGTCATGGCAACAGAGGATATGACATGGCCGGAATATGGTCGTCTCTTTTCATTATCCAAGCTGAGTGAAAAGTAGAAAAAAAATGAACAGCCAAAATAATGACAAGTAAATCAGATGTTTAAATCCCATCACTGTTAGTAATCTAAGATGCTCTTAGCTACATGAAAAAGAAGATTTGTGTTTGTGGTTTTCTTAATACGTCTCTTTAAAAATAGTATTGGATGTTGAAACTAGACATAGCAGATGGGCAGCTGCTGCCTGGAGTTCCAAAGTCATAAATCCATCTCTTGGCACATACATTTGTAAGTTTTGGAACTGAACTATAGCTCTGTAAAACTATTGCTTTTAGCTTTTCGAGTGTCAGCATGTACAAATAATATTTTGAGTATTTGCAAATTTTATTGAGGGTAAAATTTCCCCATTTCTACCTTCTTACACTGAAATGAGGCAGGCCTCTCTTCTGAGCAAAGTGATTTTTGTTTGTTTAATGAATTTATTCCAAATGGAAATACACTATTTTTTGTACTGAATGCAACTTTTTGTTCTGAACAGAGACCATGCTGCCAGGAACATTGCCCTATATCTCTTCTAAAACTTCTTAAACAAATTATAGTTTGTGTTTTCATTGTACCCCATTGAACATTTTTCATTAGTGGTGAAAATGGCTTTACACAACTCTACTCAGCACAAGCCTTAATTCTGAAATTTCGCTTTGTCAGCATATGAAGATCTGTGTTAATAGCCTGATCCTACCAGAAGCTCTGAGAGAGCAGAAGCCCCATTTTCTTCAATGGGGCCTCACACAGGCACAGGGGCCTGCCCACACAGAGTTAATTGCAGGATCAGGATCTAGTTAAATAAGAAGCTGCCTTAACCCTTTTCAGTGACATCTCTCCAAGGAACTGGTTTAATATATCCAAAGAGGCTAATATGAACTTTCTGTATATTGTTGACTTTGGGTCATATAATGCACAGTTTCACCACGAAATTCAGCAGAATGTTTTGTGCAGCTCTATTGTCGAGGTGGAAGGTACCGACTACTGATTTGGTTTCGTCTCAGCTGCCATTTTTGTCATTCTTGTCCGCACACTGGCCTTTCATGACCACCTCAGGAAAGTAGCCTCTAAAGCAAAGACTCACATCAGCATTATTTACATGTGATTTGGGACAAGCTGGGGATCAACTGCCCCAGTGCTGCAAACATCAGTCTCAGCCCTGGTGTACTCAGTTGCAGAGTACTGTGCACCGGAGTGGACAGGAAGCTGCCATATTTGACTTGTGAATAGGCAGCTAAATCAGCTATGCAAATTATCTTGGGCACTTTTCCATTCAATGTGCAGTGGCAGTCAAAAAAGTGAACAGAATGTTGGGAATCATTAAGAAAGGGATAGATCATAAGACAGAAAATGTCATTTTGCCACTATATAAATCCATGGTACACTCACACCTTGAATACTGCGTGCAGATGTGGTAGCCCCATCTCAAAAAAGATATATTGGAATTAGAAAAGGTTCAGAAAAGGGCAACAAAAATGATTAGGGGTATGGAACAACTTCCGTATGAGAAGAGATTAATAAGATTGGGACTTTTCAGATTGGAAAAGAGATGACTAAGTGGGGGTATGATAGAGGTCTATAGAATCATGACTGGTGTGGAGAAAGTAAATAAGAAAGTTTTATTTACTCCTCATAACACAAGAACTAGGGGTCACCCAATGAAATTAACACGCAATTTTAAAACAAACAAAAGGAAGTATTTCGTCACACAACGCACAGCCAACCTGTGGAACTCCTTGCCAAAGGATGTTGTGAAGGCCAAGACTATAACAGAGCTCAAAAAAGAATTAGATAAATTCATGGAGGATAAGTTCATCAATGACTATTAGCCAGGATGGTGCCTCTAGCAGCCTCTGTTTGCCAGAAGCTGGGAATGGTTGACAGGGGATGGATCACTTGATGATTACCTATTCTGTTCATTCCCCTGAAGCATCTGGCATTGGCCACTGTCAGAAGACAGGATACTGGGCTAAATGGACCTTTCGTCTGACCCAATATGGCTGGGGTTCTTATGTTCTTAACTTTAAAATCAACACCTGGCTTTCTGTATTAGTAAACTTCAAATCTTCAGCTATCCATTGAGATATAGTCACAGCACAAGAACATAAACGCGCTGAAGACCACACAGAACTTCCCATCTGGCAGGTTATGGATGACATACCCCAACAATGCCTGAAATTGAAAAAACACATGTGGCCATCTCATGTCTCTGGATCCGGCCAGGGAATGGCAAAGTGTCTGGACCTCATCTAGAGTTCCAGAAAAACACACATTACCACTGAGCTAACAACCTCCAGGTGTCGACTTGCCACTCAGACTTTGGACCACACTGAGCAGCATGCAAACAACCCATGGAAGATGCAGCTACTTGACGCACATCTGGAAAATCAAAGATTTCCCCCTTCATGCAACTGCGGTGACAGCATCCAAAACATCATAATACAGTGCCCCACCTATGGATTCAAAGGTGAATTGGATGATATCCACAGTGTCACAGAGGAGACCTTGAAATGGCTTATGGACCTACAGGGCTCCAGGGGAGGGAAGAAGGCAGGGGAGGGGCCAGTGACTTACTGCACTCAGCCGGGTGCTCCGGCGCAGGAGCGTGGATCCCATGGCTTGCCGCGCCGGGAGAGTGGGGCCATTTGCCCACCCTGTGCGCACGGCTATGCTTCTGCTCCCTGCCCCTGCGGGGGGAGCAGAGGGCAGAGGAGAGCGAGCCAGGCTGGGCAGGATTTTTAATGGCATGCTGAAGTCCCAGCAGGCAGCAGCATGCCATTAAAAATCGGCTCGCGTGCTGTCTTTGGCATGCATGCTATAGGTTGCCGACCCCTGAGTTAGAAGGAACCTGAGACTTTAATGGAACTCACATCCTGAGGCAGGAGAATGAGTAACACCCATTGATTTCAAAGGAAGTTACTCATATCCTGCTGTGGGAGAACAGGGCCCAAAGGGGTGAATCTACACATAAACTGGAACCAATTTAAAATGGAGGCCAAAGCCAATGTGAACTGAAACCATTTCTGTTTACACCATTCTGCATTTCCTGGGATTTAGGATGCTTTTATCTTATGTCTTTTGGGGAGCCTGATTTTCATTCTCAGTTTCTTTCCCCCATTTATATTATACTGTATTCTTTTTAATATTAATATCAAGCTCACAAAATTTCACCCACTGTGAGTAATAATTTTGGCCAGTAGATTAAAAAAATCATTTGTTTTCTTTATTACCAACAGGGCCCAGGCACCAGCTCAGCAAGCAGGTGCTTGGGGTAGCCAAAGGGAAGGGGCGACACGTCAGGCTCTTTGGCGGCAATTCGGCGGCTGGTCCCTCAGTCACTCTCGGAGGGAAGAACCTGCCGCTGAATTGCCACTGAAGAAGAAAGCAGCACAGTGGAGCAGCCGCTGATCGCGATCGTGGCTTCTTTTTTTTTTTTTGCCGCTTGGGGCGGCAAAAACCCTGGAGCCAGCCCTGATTACCGACCATCATGGCATAGAGGGGCAAACAGATTTTGTGCCTGGGACAGTACCTTTTCATCACAATTTGCTATAGCTTTAAATAATAAAAGAAAGAGATGATCATTGTTTTAGAGTCCACTGCAGTTAAAAAGGCCAAACAAAATGCTACATTCTGCTTGTTTCCATTCTGGTGCAGCGACAGGTTGATGAATGTGTTCCTGATTACAGAGTTGGTCACTGGACTTCTTGGTCTGAATCTGCAGGCTCTGTACTGTCAGCTTTCCCACATTAAGCAGGACTGGGCCAGGTCAGATAGGATGCAAGATTAAGAAAATATTTAGTGCTACAGGAAGTGATGTTGATAATTCAGTAGGTGGCATATTTCCATCTTGAATCTATCAAGAAACAAACTCCGCTAAAGTGACAGGGAATGCTGTCCTTTTGGGTGAGATGTAGAACCATAGCCCTGACTCCTTGTGAACATTCAAGATCATATCAAACTTCTGTAAAAATAGAGATGTTGACCCCAGTGTCAAATTCTGATTAATAGGTCTGATCCTGCAGTTGTTGCATTGGGAGTTCTACACACGGAGTGGCTGTAGAATCAGACCCATTCCACCTATCTGAATTCCTCTTCCTCACGACTGTTTCAACTGGATACTATATTCATCTTAAACTGTTGTGTAGAGTTGCTGTATCGTACACTGTTAGGGAGACGTTGGTTGTATTCCACTCCAGAGGAAGCTGCATTTAGTTGGTGAGTAAAGTGATCCTTTTTCATGTCTTTCCTTCCTAAAACAAAGGCTTAATTAGTTAATATTTGTAAAGTGCTTTGAGATTCTGTGATGCAAGGCATAAAGAAGCATAAGGTATTATTAACAGTAGAAGCTGAAACCCTTTCTCTGTAATACTTTATATCAAGGTGACCAGAATGGAACAAACATTCCAGCTTTGCTTCATGAGTCCCATATACAACTATGTGTGACTTGTGTTCATGTGTCTCTTGATGTCTTAAAGCATTCCCTTACTAGCAAATAGAGGGAAATTTAACTAATGTGAATGGAAAGGTGAGTATGAGAACCAATCAAGTGTCTAAATCAGGAAAACCCTAGAGTTAAAGTTTCAATTACAGAATTAATGCAATTGTATAGAACATATGTAATATTTTATATATCTGGGTCAATTGTTACATTTAAACCTTTACACATTATTAGTTCCTTAATCTGGATCATAAAACATACCAGGGCTATGCAGAGTGGCTCTGTCAATATGAATCTTACTATGACTAGGTGAACTCACGCCACACTGGACAGGAATGGGTTAACTCCTCCTCATGGGCTGAGGAAGCCCCGCCCTCACATCCCTACTGAGCATGCCCCAAGTGCAGTACCAGTATAAGAGTGAGCAGCTTAGCTCAGTCTGGGCTGACTGCCAGAGAGGAAGGATGTTCATTGCAGGCTTCAGCCTCAGTGCTATGGCATTCCCCCAACTGCAGAAGCCAGAAGAGCTGAGACCCTGGCAGAGATCCTGATATGTGCAGATGCCCCAGGGACTTTGGAGCCACTGGAAACAACTCAGGCAGAGGAATCTGGGAACCCTGAAGCCACCCAGACCATGGATGCAGGAGTCACAGTAGGAAATATCCCTGGGAAGGACTAGCATTAGTTCCAAGTATAGTCAGTGTGCTGCAGTTGGATCCTTGCTGACTCAGTGGTGACCTCACTTGCTGCTGCCAGGGCCCAGGGCTGGGATCCCCTAAACCAGCTGGCACCCATCCTGGCTTTCGAGCCTTTCTCATTAGCTCTATGGTGGATCTGCAAAGCAGGGCACTACCACTCCCATCTGTCTCTTCTGCACTGCACTTCCCTTTTCCCTGGCCAAGGAAAGGTCCTGAACCAGGAAGTAGCTGGGAAGGTAAACAGGGAGCAGGAGAAAAGCCCTATGAACCATAACCAAAGCTGCCTGTGGAGCAGGCTGTGACTGTTGGACATCACAGCTGGGTGCAGCGGTCTGTGTGGGATTTACGGGGGAGCAGAAGTGGCTGGTCAGGAAGCAAATGCGTAGGGCCACAGTGAGTCTGGCTTGGAAACTTGTAGGCTCCTCATTGCTTGAATAGAGACTGGTCTGAACAGGGACCCCCAGGCACAAGGACTGCCTCTTGACTGGACTGCCTCAACATTTACCACTATTGCTCACTTTGAATTGTAACCTCTTAAGCTTCTGTGCCTGTAGTATCTACAACCTTTCCCTTTCCTGATAGCCCTAGTAAAACACCCTTTCACTGAAAGTATGTCTACACTACAATAGAAAAATTGTGGCACTGAGTCTCAGAGCCTGGGTCACTTGACTTCAGCTTGCAGGGCTGAAAATAGCAGTGTAGACATTCAGGTTCAGATTCTGAGACCCACTTCCCTCGCAGGGTTTCAGAGCCCGAGCTCCAGCCCTAGCACAAATGTCTACACTGCAATTTTTAGCTCCCGCTTGCCCAAATCAGTTGACCTGAGCGAACCGTGGGCATGCCGCGGGTCTTTTATTGCGGTGTAGATGTACCCTTAGTAGTTAATGGGACTCACCAAGGCTAGCGCCTACAAGGCATAGTTGCAGAAGCACCTACGGTGCTTGCCTCTGAGTTGCAGTACACTTGATATGCTACTGGCATCTGTTTTTGCATGTTTCTGTACTTTGTGGGTTTTCCCTTCAGCACAGTATTTAAAAAGGAAAAATGTAGTGTTGCCTTTAATATCCTATTAATGTAAACACACACAGTTTAAGATTCTTCTGGGTGAAGGATTCTATATTAAAATAATCATAAGTTGTTTTGCTACAAAATTCTATAATTAAATACAGACCTATTTATCCAAGGACATTAGGGAGAAGGCAGCTACATTGTATCTGAACAATAGAAGCTAATGTTGGCAAGATGTTTTATTTTTCATCCTCTCCAAATACACAAAAGGTCAGTGTTCGTTTCATAACAGGTTCTCCTATTTAGGAATTATGGGCATTTTCTCTATCAGAATGAGACTTTAAAAATATCTCCACTGTAACCTTATAATAAAGCCAGGGATTAACATACCCTGTTGAATGACATTGTGAAAAAAAGGCGAGACTTTTACATTTTTACCCCGTCCACCTATCCTATTCTTTGCTAGATGACATATCATCTTAGCCTGATGAGTGACACTGCTGTGAGATGTCACAAAGGCAAATAAAATTTTGGTGGAGTAACCCAAGTAACAACAAAGAATAGTTGAAGGGAATACTGTATTAATTTCATTAAACAAAATTCTGTGTGTCTTTTGCAATACACATTCTGTGGATTTGCTTGTTTATTTTTGTTAGCAGAATGTCTGGAATAAGCATTAAAGGCCTGATCCTGCTTCCACTGAGCATTTTTGTCACTGGCTTCAGTTGAAGTAGGATCAGGCCCTCACTGAGGAACCAGTCCTACAAACTTTGACACGTGACATGAGTAACTTTATGCTTGTGAATAATCCCATTGAACCCACTCATGTAAATATTTGAAGGATCAGGCCCACCATTAAAAAATTTTGTTCAAATTTCGCAGCTCCAAAGGACAGGAATCCTAGTGGTCCCACAGAATATACTAGCCATCTTCTGTCTCTGAAGCAGTTTAATTCAGTATTGCCAACTCGAAAAGTTCAAAACTCCTGAATCAGGCTCACCCAAAATCATGAATGGCTTTAAAATCATGAGATTACGTAAAAATAATAAATTTGGTGTTCTTTTTATTTGCCTTCTGTTTTTTGAGCCTTTAGAGTCACTGTGGTCACATTTTGAAGCTTTCCCCACAGCCACACGATCTAAAAACTTACTTTTTCTCTAAGAATGAAAGCTGAAATCATTACATATCACTCGACTCAAGGAGCTGAGGGTTTAAAGAAAACAATTTATAATGAGGCTCATGACAAAATCATGAGAGTTGGCAACACTTTTGAGAGTAACTACCTTTCCCTGCTGCTATCTCCCTTCTCTTTTCAAACATTGTTATGGCTCTGGTTGGGCCATGAGGTGGGGACTAATGAGGGTATGTCTACACTACAAATAAAAACCTGTGGCTGGCCTGTGCCAACTGACTCGGGCTTACAGGTCTCAGGCTGCAGGGCTAATTACATGGTAGGTGTTTGGGCTTGGGCTGGAGCCTGGGCTCTAGTACCTTGCAAGGTGGGAGGGTCCCAGAACTCAGGCTGCAGCCAGAGCCTGAATAACATGGCAATTAAACAGCCCCTTAGCCTGAGCTCCATGAGCCCAGGCAGCTGGCATGGGCCAGCTGCAGGTTTTTAATTGCAGGGTACATCTACTCTGCAAATCTGCTTTCTGTTTCTCTTCCTCAATCTTTCCATGAAATGAATCATTGATTTGTCCAACTGCACTTTAAGCAATGTGGGGGAATGGATAGCTTAGGGGTTGGGAACTGGATATGCAGGCAAACTTTTAATCAGTAGGTTGTCAATTTAAATTGGGCCCTAATTGGTCCTGACCAAAATTTGTCACCATCTGCTAGCTATGCAGTGGTGTGCATGAATTGAACTTGGTGGTATTTTGTTTAAAACATACTCATCACTGTAGTTCTGGGGTCTCAAACCAGTTCTCATTGTAAGTGGCATCCATGTCACAAAACTACCTAGCTGGCTTAGGTATTTATATAGTCTTCATTCCTGTAGTATCTGAGCGCCACACAACCTTGAACATACTTGTCCTCACAGCACTGTGTGAGGCATGGAAGCGCTATTAGTCCATTTTACAGAGGAGAAACTGAGGCTAAAGTGCTCGGTGTTGCAATGCCTAACTAATTTAGGAGACTAACTCTTAGTTTCAGAAGGAACTTGGGCATGAAGGTGTTGCAAAGCTAAGCTCAGCAATGCCTAAGTGACTTACCCTAAGTCATACTGAAGTCTGTGGTAGAGCAGGAAATTGACCCTAGGTCTCCCAAGTTTTAAACTAGTCCCCAAAACTTCTGCAACATCCTTCCTATCAATACCACTTTCCAAACTGGTACCATTTTGGCAGTCTTAGCAGAGGGACAATATTGCCTGGCTATGGAAAATGAGTACCTCCTCAGCCCTTCAGGGGATCCCTCTGGTCAGGGTTGAGGCACAGTGGAAGGGCATTGTGAGGAAAGCTTTCACTTGTGCTTCTCATGATTTGCTTTACTTTTACTATGCCAGAGCCTCAGCCGGTGCAAACTGGTGTGACATCAGTTCACTCCAGCTGAGGTTCTGGTCCTCAGTCCCCAGGACAGTCATTTCAGCCTCTTTCATGAGCACTAAATTCACGTGAAAGTAAGAAAAGTAAACAATTCTGTATTTTCTAGAGAAACTTTATATAGTGTGCATCAAAAACTTCATTTCCAGCAGCAGCACTGAACAATGTGCTCACAAGAGACACTAGTAGTAGGAAGGCAGCTCAAATGTTTTTATAGCAAACAAAGATAGGGAAGGCTAGATTTCTCCCCCCTCCTCCCTTTTCTTTCCCATATACAAAAGGGTCCTTATTCATGTTAATAACAGGTTCTCTCACATAGCCATCAAGTCTATCAGCCAGATGGTGGAGGGAGACTGCAGATTCCTCATGCAGAATATCAGTTTGGACCTTTTCAGCTCTGTTTGAGCATGGTAAACCAGATTCATGATTCTCATACTCGAGATGGTGAGGACTAATGAGTGGGCTGGTTATAATGGGTACACAGAATACAACTGGGCCAAACCACAGCAGCACTCTTGAATATTTTTCCCCATACCACTGCACTGAAAGAGATCCCAGACATCCTTCCTCTGACTGAGTTTCCTTCTTTGTATTATTCACTGATCTACCTTCTAGCCTGTAGTGCTCCCAGATTCTTTATGATGCGTTGTACTTTTTAACTGCATCAGAGGGCTTGCATTACCCTGGCCCTGCACTTTGTCTAGCTATTTACAGTAGTGCAAAGTGGATGTAAAATGCTACCCTGCTGATTTGTTTAACCCACTTCGCATTGATGCAAATAATTACACAAAATGCAGGGCAATGGTCAATCAGATCCAGACTCTTTTAGGACACTTCAGGCTGAAAGTAGAGCCCAGATGGAACCCAAACACAGAATACTGGCCTCCAGGATTAGAGCACTGGAAAGAATGAAAAAGGGATGGAGGCAATGGTATGGAATGAGATTGTCGTGGGAGAGACCACTGAGAAGGGGAGATTGGTTGGGAACAGCAAAGAAAACACCAAACACAAAAAGAATATTACCCTGGAAAAGCATTCAAATAGAAAGAGAACTGGAGAGAGGCAAAGGAGAAGAAATAGAGCACAACAATGAAAAACTAATGTTAAAAAGTTTCAGAGATCTGACACTGGTTTTAGGCTGATGGTCTTTCACTAACATGTCCTGCCTTTCTAGGTTTCTGAGGTACAGGGTTGTTGATGGGGTTTAAATTAAAGAATGTCCCTTCTCTTCTTATTGGGTAGGTGATTAAGTTAATATGGCAGCTTGAGGGTGTTTTTAATTGAAATGACACAGAGGAAGCAGTTTTTCTCCCTGAATTTTAAATGCAGGGTGATTCAGAACACAGAAAGTAGCCAGAACAATAAGGGAAACCTGAGTCACCTGACAAGGTAGGAAAACTGCACAAATACACAAAACAGGAAATAAAAGGCAAGGAAAACAAAGGGAAGAGCATCCCCTTTCTTTTAGCAATGTATCACTGATGCAATTTCACTCGCAGTTCACCGAGATTTGAGATTTAGAGCTGGTTTGGAAAAAAGGGACCCATTTTCCACAAAAATTTTCATTACAAAAATTGACCTTTTTCATGTCAAATTTCAAATGGTGATTTTGCGGGGGGGGTGGGGGGATAGCTCTATTGAGATTATAAATGTGGGTACATTTCTCCTTCTCCTATTTCAGAATCAGTTGCAGTGCTTTACTCCAGCTCTCCACAAGGGTGCTGCCATTGAGCTTCACATAATGTATGTGTGACAGGAAAACATCTTCAACCCTTGTCTGCCACTCTGGAGCAGCGCAAGGGTTTTTGACCCCCTAGGCGCAGGGCCGGCTGGCCGGTTCCGCGGCTCCGGTGGATCTCCTGCAGGCATTCCTGCAGACGGTCCGCTGGTTCCCTGGCTTCAGTGGACCTGCCACAGGCGTTCCTGCGGATGCTCCACCGGAGCCATGGGACCAGCGGACCGCCTGTAGAAACGCCTGCGGGAGGTCCACCGGAGCAGTCTGCCACCCTCCCAAATTCTGGTGCCCTAGGCGACCGCCTAGGTTGCCTAAATGGAAGCGCCAGCCCTGCTGCCACTGTGCTCCTTTTATTTTGATTAGAACAAATCTGCTCTTTCAAAATTCTCATTATCCAAATTGGTGATACAGAGGGTCTGATTTTTCACTGCCTTGCAGTTTGTGTAGTCATTTACAGCTGTACAAAGTGAATAAAAAGTGTAAAACATGTCCAGTCCAGTAGTATTTGATTCCCACTTTGCATAGAAATAAATGACTTTACAAGGAGCAAGGCAGTGGTGAAGCAGGCCTGTGATCTTCCTTGTTTAAGTCTCTGCTTTGATTCCAGAGCAGGTCAAAGGTCCAAATTCTGCTTTAAATCAAGGGACAAAGATGCCAATTCTGAGTTACATTCCTCCTGCCCCATGCCACTCTGGTGGAATAAGCAGAAAGAAGGTGGCTTAACCAGCTTCCTGGAAATTCCAGCTATAAGGAGCTTCCCCAGATGGTATAAAACCAACATAGCCAGCCCTAGAATACTTCCTCACAGGTCCCAGTGCAGGGATGTGCCAATGGCAGTGACATGCAAACATGTATGCAAGCCTTGGAGAGAGTAGACTATCACATCTTTGGGAAGAAATCTGTATCTGAAAGAGCCCACTGGAAATGGTCCATTTGTCAATAAAAATCAGGCACCAGAAACAAGGAAATGGGGTGTTGGTGGAGACCGCTGAAATGAATGCTGAGAAAATATTACTTCGTGTATGTGCATGTCAAACACCAGCCTCTGAAAGAGAAGTTTTGATATTATTGTCAAAAAGCAGCCATCTCCACTGTTGGCGATAGGCTTTATATTTTAAGATGAGAGGCTACACACAGAGGATCAAATTAGGGGTGATATAAATGTTAGTTTCACATCAGTAAGTGGGTGCTAGGGAATCTGTGTTCATGTAACTTCAGGAGGAAGAGGGTGTAAGCAAGAGTTGTGAGGTGCCTGGTTTTATTTTCACCTTCTTACTCTCCTTCTTACTTGCTTTTCCTTCCTATATCACTAACTTCCAGCTTCTCTGCATCCACATTACACCCACTTAGATTCGCTAAGGGTACGTCTACACTACGGGATTATTCCGATTTTACATAAACCATTTTTGTAAAACAGATTGTATAAAGTTGAGTGCACGCGGCCACACTAAGCACATTAATTCGGCGGTGTGCATCCATGGTCCGAGGCTAGCATCGATTTCTGGAGCGTTGCACTGTGGGTAGCTATACTGTAGCTATCCAATAGTTCCCGCAGTCTCCCCCGCCCCTTGGAATTCTGGGTTGAGATCCCAGTGCCTGATGGGGCAAAAATCATTGTCGCGGGTGGTTCTGGGTAAATGTCGTCACTCATTCTTTCCTCCAGGAAAACAACGGCAGACAATCATTTCGCGCCCTTTTTCCCTGGATTGCCCTGGCAGACGCCATAGGACGGCAACCATGGAGCCCGTTCAACTTTTTTTTTACTGTCACCATATGTGTACTGGATGCTGCTAACAGAGGCGTTACTGCAGCGCTACACAGCAGCATTTGTTTGCTTTTGCATGATAGCAGAGACAGTTATCAGTCGTTCTGTACTGTCTGCTGCCATTGTATCAGAGAGCACAGCTGCTCCGTGTCAGATCCTGCAGAAATGATGAGGTGCATGCCATTCACAGGGGGTGCCCCTGCAACAACCCCACCCGTTGCTTCCCTCCTCCCCCAACCTTTCTGGGCTACCGTGGCAGTGTCCCCCCCATTTGTGTCATGAAGTTATAAAGAATGCAGGAATAAGAAACACTGACTTGTTAGTGAGAGAAAATGAGGGGGTGGCAGCCTCCCGGTGCTATGACAGTCCAGGCAGGACATTAAGCGGTGCGGAGGAGAGGAGCCCAACATCCCGCTGCTATGATAGTCCAGGCAGTACAGAATCTTTTCTTTACATAGGAAAGGGAGGGGGCTGATGGAGCTCAGCCCCCAGTTGCTATGATGAGGACGGTTACCAGCCGTTCTGTACCATCTACTGGGAATGACCAGGAATCATTCCTATTTTTACCCAGGCGCCCCCGGCCGACCTCACCTGAGGCCAGCCAGGAGCACTCACGGGCTGATGATGATGACGGATATCAGTCATATTGTACCATCTACCACCAGGGAGGGGAGAGGAGCGGATACTGCTCTTCACTGCTGCAGCATCGCGTCTACCACCAGCATTCAGTAGACATAGGGTGACATTGAAAAAAGCCAAGAAACGATTTCTTTCCCTTTTCTTTCACGTGGTGGGAGGAGGGAGTAAATTGACGAGCTATACCCTGAACCACGCTGGACAATGTGTTTGAACCTACAGGCACTGGGAACTCAGCCAAGAATGCAAATATTTTTCGGAGACTGCTGTGGACTGTGGGATAGCTGGAGTCCTCAGTACCCCCTCCCTCCCTCCATGAGCATCCATTTGATTCTTTGGCTTTCCGTTACGCTTGTCACGCAGCACTGTGTAGCCTGGAGATTTTTTTCAAATGCTTTGGCATTTCGTCTTCTGTAACGGAGCTCTGATAGAACAGATTTGTCTCCCCATACAGTGATCAGATCTAGTATCTCCTGTACGGTCCATGCTGGAGCTCTTTTTGGATTTGGGACTGCATCATCACCCGTGCTGATCAGAGCTCCACGCTGGGCAAACAGGAAATGTAATTCAAAAGTTCGCGGGGCTTTTCCTGTTTACCTGGCCACTGCATCCGAGTTGAGATTGCTGTCCAGAGCGGTCACAGTGGTGCACTGTGGGATACCACCCGGAGGCCAATACCGTCGATTTGCGGCCACACTAACTCTAATCCAATATGATAATACCGATTTTAGCACTACTCCTCTCGTTGGGGAGGAGTACAAAAACCGATTTAAAGAGCCCTTTATATCGATATAAAGGGCCTCGTAGTGTGGACGGGTGCGTAGTTAAATCGGTTTAACGCTGCTAAAATCGGATTAAACGCGTAGTGTAGACCAGACCTAAGACTCAGAACTACTGACCAATGTGTAATTTCAACATCACTTGTAAATTTGGCCCACTGAGCTAAATTCACTGCTGGAGGAAGTAAAGGAGACTATATTGATATATTGCACCTATTTATGCCAGTGGTGACTCTGCCCCAAGCATTCTGGGCCTGATTCTGTGCTCATTTGCACCCATGTAAAACCAAAGTAATTCCACTGATTTTAATGGAGTTATTCCTGATTTACACCAGGAAAAAGAAAGTGGGATTCTGACACTAGCATGCTGATGCTAGCTGGAAAGAGGTCTGGGAGGTATGGTTTTACTCTGTACCAAAAAGTGGAGGGCAAAGTTAGCCATGCTTTCTGTAGGATTTGCCCTAGGCCAGTCTGTTTTCATTTGTCTTATATTGTTTTTCTTTGTTGTAAAATTACCAATAAAGACTGGCTGTGTTGGAACTTAAACTGTATCTGACTCTTATGTGGGGCAGTTGCTGGCTGACACATTGGGAAGTGGTTTTCCTGTCCTGCCAAAAATGTTGGGATTTCAAAAACTGTTGCTGCCTGTATCAGGACAAAAATTTGAAATGTCGAATGTTTTCACAACCAATAGTCTGAAAAAAAAAATTCAGTTTGGATCAATCCACGTTTTTCATTTCATTAATTTGAAAATGGTTCATTTCAATGTTGACCGTTTTTACTTTAATTTTTTTTACTATAATTAGCTTACATTTCAAACAAAAAGTACCAGAAACAGGACTTTTTTTATTCTGACACAGCTTCATCCTGACAGCTTCAAAACTTGTTAAAATAAATGTTTAAGTCGAGAAATTCATCAAAACCAAACCTTTCCTGCAAAAAGTTTGTTTCAGCAAATAAGCATTTTCCAGTGAAAAAACCATTTCATTGAAAATTTCCCAACCAGCATTATTGTAGAGTGCACCATTATATTTGGCCAAAAGCCTGAAGAGCTTGTAGCTATACTCTATTTAAGTATATACACATTCAAGGATCTGCAAAGACAGAAGAACTGGTTATTATGAGTTCTCTCACAAACAGCACTGTCCCCTTGATTCTGGTAGGCCTTTTCGGATAAAAACAAAAAAAGTTAGTGTGTTAATTTTATAGGGATTTATTTTGGTCAGAAGTCAGATTTACTGCTAAGTATCTGCGGCTGGTCATTCAGATAAATAGCTCCTGCTAGCCAAGCACTTGCAAACATTCAAAAACAAACAAACACTCTACTTTGATCCCATAGGGATCCTTTCAGTTGTGGTGAAGTGCTTCAATCCACCTTTCTGCCTTCATTTTAAAAGCTGCTGTGGTTTAATTAGTTTTCTGTGACTGATTGGCAGATCTGAGTCACTTTGCCTTAAGCATGCTCAGCAGAGTTGTCTGTCATTATTAAAAGGACATATTCCATATGTAAGGTAGAAGCTTTGACAGTTCTAACTTCTGTACTTACAAAGATCTGTCATAAAGAGTGGCAAGATTAAACTTAGCTTTTGTTTCTCATGCTTTTTTGGAGGCAAGGATGGAGCTGCTGCAAAGATCCAAGGCTTAATTCACCAAATTGCTTTTTTGGACAGAACCTGGCTAAAAAACTACAGTTTTTCAATGGGACTCATTTAAGTTTGAAGTTCCAAAATAACACTGGGGGCTGGGGCTGAGATTTAAAGGGCTCGGCACTCCCCACTGCTGCGGAGAGCCCAGAGCCCTTCCGACCACAGAAGCCAGTGCAGTCCGGCACGAGCCAGTATGCCATACCAGACCGGACCAGCTTGCTTTCACCTCTGCCTTTTGCTGAAACCAGCCTCTGTATCAGATGATTGGAAGGGAGTTAATGTTACACTGCTTTATAAAAGGGATTCCAGAGGCAATCCTGGCAATTACAGGCCAGTGAGCCTAACTTTAGTATCAGGCAAATTGGTAGAAACCATAGTAAACAACAGAATTCCAAGTCCATGCCTCACCAGTCTATTAGAATTCTTTGAGAGAGCCAGCAAGCATGTAGATAAGGGTGATCTGGTGGATGTAATGTGCTTGGATTTTCAGAAAGTTTTTGACAAGGTCCCTCGCCAAAGACTCTTAAGTAAACTAAGTAGTCATGGGATAACAGGGAAAGACCTCTTATGGATCAGTAACTGGTTAAAAGATAGGAAACAAAGGGTAGGAATAAATGATCCATTTCCACAATGGAGAGAGGTAAACCACAGCATCGCCCAGGGATCTGTACTGAAACCTGTGCTGTTCAACATATTCATTAATGATCTGGAAAAGGGAGTAAACAGTGAAATGGCAAGGTTTGCAGATGATACAAAATTACTCAAGACAGTTATGTCCAAAGCTGACTGCGAAGAGGAGTCACAAAACTGGGAGACTGGACAACAAAATGGTGGATGAAATTTACCATTTGCAAGGGCTAAGTAATGCACATAGGAAAAAAATAATCCCAACTACACGTCTGTAACGATGGGTTCTAAATTAGTTGTTACCACTAAAGAAAGAGATCTTGGAGTCGCTGTGACTAGTTCTCTGAAAACTTCAGCTCAATCTGCAGTAGCGGTCAAAAAGACTAACAAAGTTAGGAACTATTAGGAAAGGGACAGAAAATATCTTAATTTTATTACATAAATCTATGGTATGCCCACACCTTGATTACTGTGTCCAGGCCTGACACCCCATCTCCAGAAGGATATAACAGAAATGGAAAAGGTTCAGAGAAGGGCAATAGAAATGATCAAGGTATGGAACAACTTCCATGTGAGGTGACCCTAAAAAGATTAAGACTGGTCAACTTAGAAAAGGAATGACTAAGGGGGATATGATAAAGGTCTATAAAATCAAGAATGGTGTGGAAAAAGTGAATAGAGAAGTGTTGTTTACTCTTCCCCACAAAAACCAAGGGCACCCAATGAAATTAATAGGCAGTGGGTATGATACAAAAACAAAAGGAAGTACTTTTCCCCACACGAGATACAATTAACCTGTGGAACTCATTGCCATGGGATGGTGTGATGGCCAAACTGATAACTGGGTTCAAAAAAGAATTAGATAAGTTCTTGGAGGATAGGTCCATCCCTGGCTATTAGCCAAGATGGTCAGGGTCAGAACCCCATGCTCAGGGCAGCCTAAAACCTTTTACTGCCAGAAACTGGGAGTGAAAGATGGAGTGTATCACTCCAACTGCCCTATTCTATACACTTCCTCTGAAACTCTGGTTCTGGCTACTGTCAAAGACAGGATATGGGGCTAGATTGGTCTAACCCAGCATAGCAGTTCTTACATTTTTATAATTTTGCCTTGAAAGCTTTATTGAATAGTGTACTGTTTACCATCTATAAGTAGTTTTATACAAAAATGGATTCTAAACTAAGAGAACTTCACACAGAGTCCTGTCTTATGACTTCACATAGGACACTCCTGGGGAAAACCCTCCAAAGAGTGAGAGAGGGACCAGGATATCCTACAAGCTGAACCTTGTGGAGTTTCTGCAAATGTTCCATCAAAGAGAGGGCTTTGGGAGCTGAGGAACTGTGCCTGCAACCCTCAAGGACTCTGGGGATCTTCAGTGAAAGGAAGCTCTAACCCTTTGGAGGGACTGCACCTCTGTATTACTCTGTGTAGCCCACTCCACCTCAGATCATGAGTTCCTGAAGAAACATACTGGCACTCCTCCCTGTGCTAGGGAACAGCAGGAAGTATGAGTTAGCAATGCTCCTAGGCACATTCATTTCCAGGCAGATTTCTACTCTGAATGGTTGGTTTACAGGGGAATTCGCTATCATACTCAGATCACTGTACTCCACACACAGATGGAATACAAGCTGTCAGGAACAGTATCCCTGATGATGCCACAGCACAACTGGTTGCTGAGTTCTGTGCCTTTATCCTCACACACAGCTATTTCAAATTTGATGACAATATATACCTCCAGATCAGTGGCACCGCTATGGGCACCCGCATCCCCGCACAATATGCCAACATTTTTATGGCTGACCTGAAACAACGCTTCCTCATCTCTCATCCACTCATCCTCCTTCTCTACCTACACTACATTGATGACATATTCATCATCTGGACCTATAGGAAGGAGACTCTGGAAAAATTCCACCACGATTTCAACAGCTTCCACCCCACCATCAACCTCAGCCTGGACCAATCTACATGGGAGGTCCATTTCCTTGATACCACAGTGCAAATAAGTGATGGTCACATTAACACCACCCTATACTGAAAACCTACCAACCACTATGCCTACCTTTATGCCTCCAGCTTCCATCCCGGGCACATCACACGATCCATTGTATACAGCCAAGCACTGAGGTACAACCGCATCTGCTCCAACCCCTCAGACAGAGACCAACACCTACAAAATCTTCACCAAGCATTCTCAAAACTACAATACCCACACAAGGAAATAAGGAAACAGATCAACAGAGCCAGACGTGTACCCAGAAGCCTCCAACTGCAAGACAAACCCAAGAAAGAAACCAACAGGACTTCACTGGCCATCACATACAGTCCCCAGCTAAAACCCCTCCAACGCATCGTCAGGGATCTACAACCCATCCTGGACAATGATCCCTCAATTTCACAGCCCTTGGGTGGCAGCCCAGTCCTCGCTCACAGACAACCTGTCAACCTGAAGCATATTCTCACCAGTAACTGCACACCGCACCATAGTAACTCTAACTCAGAAACCGATCCATGCAACAAATCTCGATGCCAACTCTGCCCACATATCTACACCAGCAACACCATCACAGGACCTAACCAGATCAGCCACACCATCACCGGTTCATTCACCTGCATGTCCACCTATGTAATATAAGCCATCATATGCCAGCAATGCCCCTCTGCTATGTACATCGGCCAAACTAGACAGTCCCTACGGAAAAGGATAAATGGACACATCAGATATTAGGAATGGCAATATACAAAAACCTGTAGGAGAACACTTCAGTCTCCCTGAACATACAATAACAGATCTAAAGATAGCCATCCTGCAGCAAAAAAACTTCAGGACCAGACTTCAAAGAGAAACTGCTGAGCTTCAGTTCATCTGCAAATTTGACACCCATCAGCTCAGGATTAAACAAAGACTGTGAATGGCTTGCCAACTACAAAACCAGTTTCTCCTCCCTTGGTTTTCACACCTCAACTGCTAGAAGAGGGCCTCATCCTCCCTGATTGAACTAACCTCGTTATCTCTAGCCTGCTTCTTGCTTGCATATATATACCTGCCCCTGGAAATTTCCACTACATGCATCCGACAAAGTGGGTATTCACCCACGAAAGCTCATGCTCCAATATGTCTGTTAGTCTATAAGGTGCTACAGGATTCTTTGCTGCTTTTACAGATCCAGATTAACATGGCTACCCCTCTGATACCTGTACTTACATATAATCCTGTGGCACCTTATAGACTAACAGACGTTTTGGAGCATGAGCTTTCGTGGGTGTAGTGCTTGCATCTGAGGAAGTGGGTATTCACCCACGAAAGCTCATGCTCCAAAATGTCTGTTAGTCTATAAGGTGCCACAGGATTCTTTGCTGCTTTTACAGATCCAGACTAACACGGCTACCCCTCTGATACTTGTACTTACATATAACCATTTCATTAAAGATTATATTACTGGCCAAGTCCCTGTCCCCACATTGACAAGAGTTGGAATGATTGCTAGGCCTCTGATGCAGTCACCTCTTTCTCCCTGGATAGTGTTAAATGGTGTAGAGATGACTTATCTCTAGGGTCCATTAATATGTGAACAGAAAATTGTTTGTCTTTGGAATAGATCAGAGTGCACTCAATGGTAGGCATGTTTCAAAAATAATTTAGCTGTGAAGCAAACTCCTAGACATTCATTCAGGTCTTTAGCCTCTCGTGCTCCTTTCAACTTGAACATTGTTTTTTGTATCACTAAGCTAGAGCCTCAGCTGGTATAAACATGTTGAGATCAATGGAACAATGCTGATGTTGATGCTATGACCCCATATATACACTCGGTTTATTTTAAGGATCCAAGCATCCACAGCGTGGATTAATATAAGTGCATTTACCAGGGTCGTTGCCTCCCGCCTTTCTTATGGAAGGTTTAGGAATGAGTATTTTTGTGTAAGTGTGCACTGCACACAGCCCTGATACACAAGTTATATCACAGACTCAGGAGAGGGGGAAATTTTGTTAGAGATCCTTGTTTAAAATATTGGCATCACTGTGAAGCTAGGTAAGTGTTGAAAAATGTTCGTGCTCTATGCCCAGTTCCTAAGGCTTGAAATTCAAAGAAGATACCAGTCAGCATGACAAGTAATTTTTTGGAAATTTGTACCCTGCAAAGCCAGTTAGTTATGAATGTAAGTAGTGGTTTTTAATCAAGTCCCATCAGCACAATATCTAGCCAGGCTTTTCTGTTTCCTCTTCTCTTTCCCAGAAATGTAGAGTTGTGCCCCAGCTTCCAAGAAAATGCTAAGAAATGCAGAAAGCAACATGCATTACTGATTTACTCAATGCAAATCTTATTCCTCTTTCTTTTTCCCCATTTTCTTGTCCATTTCTTTATTTTATTTTCACTCCTTTTCCCCCTGCTCTTCTTTCTGTTCTGATGGGTTTTTTTAATGCACCTTAAGTCTTTTATTAAACATTAATACTACAGTTTGTAAGATATTTTCAAATTTCAAAATTTGCTGATGAAGAAAGGGGACACTTTTTTTTCAAAACCTTTTTTCCATTTTTGACTAGCTGCAAATAACACCCACACTTCCCACCCACCACCATCCTCCTTTTAGGGGCCCAGCCCTCCTCTTGCTTTTTCTTCCTCTTTCTCCCAATCCCTCTTTCCCCATTCTCACTGTTTACTTTTTTCTCTTTTATCTTTTCTGAGTCATCATGTCTCTCCTCCCCCATCATTGTTCTGATCTTAATTCTGCTCCTTTCAACTTCTCCTCACATCCACATATCCACTTCTGGATCCAATATACCCATTTTAGTGCCCCCTGTGGGTCTGCCTTCATTCTGAAGTACCATAAAATTCTCTGTGCATCTGAAATACTCCCATGGTGCCTTGGAAACTTTAGAAATATGCCGTGGAAGAATTCCAATTACACTAGGCATCAGGGTACAGTATCAGCAAAACTGTGAAGGATGTAAGAGCTAAGTGCTGGCACTACGAAGGATTGCATGGCTTATGGATGGAGAAGTGAGAGAACTATTGGAGTGGTGGTGCTCAATCCAGATAGAAGAGATGCTTGTGCTCCAGTAATCTATGTCTTTGACACTTAAATACAACAAGTCAGTAACTCTCAGATTCTTATGCATATCTTCATCTCCTCTCACCTTGACTAAAAAGCAGTTTCTTAGGCTATAATTTACCTAAATTCCAGCTCTTCAGATTCCAGCAGGCATAGACTGGTGTGGCCTGCCTCCTCAAGTTCAAAGAAACCTTATCATCGGTCCTGTCCTCACACAATGCCACTGGTTCCTGATTAATTTCAAAATCCAGTTCTCTTTCTTTGTTTTCAAAACCTGCCATATACTTTTCCATACTATCTTATGATTCTAGTCCCACGTACCTCATATCTAGCACCGGCCTCTTCTCTGTCCCTCCATGCAGACATGCCACTGTTGGTGCCAAACTTTGCTTCTGTGCAGCTCTTGCCATGTGGAACAGAATTCCTGTATGACAGCCTCACTGACTCTCGGTATCATTTCCAAACTCTGCTGAAAACTTGTCTTTTTCTTCCTTGCCATTACCCCATAACAGTTTGTGTATAAGATTCTAGGCAGCAAATAGAGTCATTTAATTTCTGCAGTTTGAGAATAGCTCTGTTAGCTCTCGTACTTGAAGCAATTTGAATTCTAGAGGAAGTCTGGAGCTTGTGGAATGTTGGCAGGTTTTTAGGCCTTTCATCCTCAGGCTCACAAGCAAATGGCAGTGATTTTTTGTAAGTTTTGCTGTGAGTGATGTTGTTTCCTAGAGTTTGAATGACCAGAGAAGACCTTGCTATGCTATAACCCACGTAAAATATATTTAAGGAGGTAAATTAAGACAAAAAATAATTTAACCCAACAACAAAAAGGGAAAAGGAATTTCCACCCCCTACTAAAGGATAGGCTTATTGTCTGCAAGAGGATCCAATTCCTTTTCCTAATCACGGCGGAGCTCCGGGACCATGGGGCTTTCAATGCAAAGAATGTCAAGTATTCACCTCTAGAGAACTTTTGTATTCTGCATAGCATATCTTTTATGCCCGTGATGGGGAATAAGACACACCACCACGAGCCATCCCTTTTAATGTCAAGCAGGTAATAATTAAAAAGTTAGATCTTGGGGAAATACTTACTCTGCATTCAAAATAAAGTACTGTAGGTTCTTGCTTGAAATTGCACAATTTATTTTATACAATACATTTTTCTCATTAACAATCTCAAAATTTAAAATATCTTGATGTACCTTTCTCAGAGAGTCTCCTAAAAATTAAGGGGATATCTTTCACTTAAGACAATTAAATCCTTAGGGCAGCAGATATGCTTCACTGTAGATGAGTTGGAACCTGTGGAGTAATAAGATTCCTGAGACTGACTGCTGAAGATTCCAGGAAACGATTAACCAGTCTTTTGTTCCTAGTCAACAAACACATCATGTAAGCTTATCTTTCTGAAGTATATAAAAGGGCTTAAATTTGGTATAGATTTATGGCTGCTCTTCTGGATATTAGAATTGCCAATGAAATAAACAATTTCTACATAAGATATGATTCATCATTCAATAGTAGTTACTTTCCCTCCAAATCCTTTTCATTGACATTTTAATCTATTTGAATATAGATATAAATGTAAGTACCTTTTAAATGGTAAGATAGTGAGAGATGCTGAACAGAGCTACTCCAGCTGACAAAAATAGGAACAGCCAGTGCTTAGCATCTCTCAGGATCAGGCCATTCATTTAGAGAAAGAGAGAGTCAAACCCATGGAAAAGGTGTAAGTGGGAGGAGAGCGCTGTATGGGATTTCTCCTGAATCACTCTATCAAGAGGCAAAATCTTCCCCATTTCTTCCCCTTGTAGAATGTGCTATGGGTCCAGATACCAAATCCCATGGGTTTCTTGGCATCCATCAGAGGCGAGGACATCCACTAGAGGCCAAGGCCATCCAAGTCTACCCCACAGGGAGATAAGTAGTTCTGTAGGTAACCAAGTTCTAAGGAACTAGCACCTTAAATTACAACCCAAAATTAGTGGAAGTCTGACAAAGACCACAAAGTGTTCCTTAAGTAATGTGTTTAACACGCAGGCAGCTTCATTCTGCAGCAGCTGCAGTTTCTCAATTGTGTTAAGGAATAAAAAATAGCATAAATAAATTAAAGGGAAGTCACAAATTCACCCCAGACTTCTACAGAACTCTTTCAGCACCTACTTATGTATATGCAAACACACACACAGAAAAGGGTAACGCTTTAACAACTTTCTAAATGTGCCCCATCATGCATAAATTTACAGGAGATTGTGTCTATCCATTCTTCTCTATCACAATGTTAACCATTTTTAAATGCAGTTTTTAGTGGAAAGTTATTAATTATTATTCAAAGGACCAATATGACTAGAATTATTTGTAATGCTGTTTTTTCTGGTGGACTCTGCACGTTGAAATAATTATTTAGTTACTTACAGATTCAGCAAACAATAAGACCAACCCTGATCTTCCTTCACCCTGACTGGCTGTTTGAAAGGCACCTAGCTAGCTAGAGTAGCTTATTTTAGTGTTGATAGCTTAGTATATCAAGCTAATCACTTCAGCCAGTAGTGAGAGTCCCTCTGTACAGGGATTTCTAACACACAGGAACAATTTTCCTTATTCATTAAAACAGCAATCATTGATCTAAGCTTAATATAGTGGAAACCAAACCACATGAATTCACCTGTTAAGTGCTGCTTATGCATAACAGACTTCATAACTATCTATGGATATTCAAGTTACAAGGGAAAAAAATCAGGATATGTGTGCAGATTTGCATAGAATCTTGTCTCATGTAGAATGGAATAGCAGATAGAACTTCACCTACCTATTTTTATTTTTTGCATAAGCCTCTAATTACTGCTGCACAGAATGTACCTTGAAAGTGTCTATGATTTGGAAAAGCAGCAAAGAATCCTGTGGCACCTTATAGACTAACAGACGTTTTGGAGCATGAGCTTTCGTGGGTGAATACCCACTTCCTCAGATGCATGTAATGGAAATATCCAGGAGCAGGTATATATATGTGTGCTAGCAAGCAAGCTAGAGATAACGAGGTCAGTTTAATCAGGGAGGATGAGGCCCTGTTCTAGCAGTTGAGGTGTGAAAACCAAGAGAGGAGAAACTGGTTCTGTAATTGGCAAGCCATTCACAGTCTTTGTTCAATCCTGAGCTGATGGTGTCAAATTTGCAGATGAACTGAAGCTCAGCAGTTTCTCTTTGAAGTCTGGTCCTGAAGTTTTTTTGCTGCAGGATGGCCACCTTAAGGTCTGCTATAGTGTGGCCAGGGAGGTTGAAGTGCTCTCCTACAGGTTTTTGTATATTGCCATTCCTAATGTCTGATTTGTGTCCATTTATCCTTTTCCGTAGAGATTGTCCAGTTTGGCCAATGTGTACATCGGCCAAACTGGACAGTCTCTATGGAAAAGGATAAATGGACACAAATCAGACATTAGGAATGGCAATATACAAAAACCTGTAGGAGAGCACTTCAACCTCCCTGGCCACACTATAGCAGACCTTAAGGTGGCCATCCTGCAGCAAAAAAACTTCAGGACCAGACTTCAAAGAGAAACTGCTGAGCTTCAGTTCATCTGCAAATTTGACACCATCAGCTCAGGATTGAACAAAGACTGTGAATGGCTTGCCAATTACAGAACCAGTTTCTCCTCTCTTGGTTTTCACACCTCAACTGCTAGAACAGGGCCTCATCCTCCCTGATTAAACTGACCTCGTTATCTCTAGCTTGCTTGCTAGCACACATATATATACCTGCCCCTGGATATTTCCATTACATGCATCTGAGGAAGTGGGTATTCACCCACGAAAGCTCATGCTCCAAAACGTCTGTTAGTCTATAAGGAGCCACAGGATTCTTTGCTGCTTTTACAGATCCAGACTAACACGGCTACCCTCTGATATATGATTTGGAAGTGTGAGTTGTCAAGTGGAAGTAAGTAGGAGAGAGCAAAAATCATTGCTGCGTGTTTGTGGAGTAGATGAGATGCTGTATATTTTCCTTCCAAAAATGACTCTTTCAGAAGAGAACTTCCTGTATAGTTTTTCCTAACAGGACAACCCTGGGGACAAATCGCTGGTGGGCTTCATCGAAGCTCCCACTGAATGAGGATGGAGTATGATTAGAACATGGGTCTGGAAGTCAGAATACCTGGGTTCTATTAGTAACTTCCTCATTGTCTTACTGTGTGACTTGGACAAGTCATAGCACTTCTCTTTGCCTCAGTTTACTCAATTGTAAAATGAATGTAATACTAATGAGTCCTTTTAGGTAATAATAATAATACTTATTCCTGTTAGGGAGCTTTACAGTGTTAAACTCTTTTATCTTTTTTATGTGTAATATGGAACTCACATATCCACATGAATGATGGAGAAGATAAAATATACTGAATCCCATCCCTGTTCATCATCTTGATCATCTGTGACAGGCAGAAAAGAACTGATATGTTTTCTGTCGCTCAGGGTTAGAGTCTATAATCAGTGCCAAATTATTACATCCACCTGAATTTAGGGAGTGCTGTCTGGCAGAACATCAGGCGAGTTGGGAATTTGACTACCTAACCTCCTCCATCTTCTGGAATTATGTCTCTCAGGGCTTGTACACACTAGCACTTATGTCGGTATAACTTATGTCACTCAGGGGTGTGAAAAAGTCACACAGCTGCGCCTCTGTAGCAATTCTAGTGTAGACTAGCCCTCAGTGAAAGTATCTCCTAGCAAAGTATGAAATGCAATATTATAGAGTCCTAGCTCTTCTTTTTCTTACAGTATCACTGTTAACTAGTCCTAATAAAAAGTTGAACATCTCACAAGAGTAGGTAAGAATGAAGAGAACTGTAAATTATTCTGCCAGGTAAGTGACAAAAGGAAAGTGTTTTCTTTCCTCAGTTGAGCAAGTTGTCAAAGATAGGTTGTTAAATTACATGTCAAGTTCAGCTCCAATTTTCATACTCTTCACTTTCTCCCCGTTGTATTAAACAAAGACTCGAGCTCCCCTGCCTTCTTAGGAACTGCAGTCTTATTCATCTATTACTGCTACAGTACACCTACCTAAGCACATGTATAGTAGAGTTCAACAGGACTACTCATGGATTCATAGTCTTTAAGGCTAGACTCCCACCTGAGTAATTGCAGAATTGGGCTTTAGACCACTATGTCCTAAACAACTCTACCTGGAAAGACTTGCATGGGGGGCCAATTTTAACCACATATTGGGCTCCACATGGGCATAGGGCCCATGCTTGCAGAGCAGTTTTCAGAATAATCTCTGGTGCTTCCTTTGTATATTCTTCAGGGCTGGCATCCTGCCTTCATTTGTCTATAAAGTGCCTACTTAGGGTGACCAGGTGTCCGGGTGTGGATCCTGGTAGCTCTGCTCAGCACTGCTGACTGGGCCGTTGACTGTCCAATTGGCACTGCCATGCAGCAGGGCTGGCCGGCTCCCTGCTAGCCTTTGTGGCGCTCGACTCCTGGGAAGCAGCCTGCATGTCCCACCTCTGGCTCCTACATGCAGGGGCAGCCAGGAGGCTCCGCACGCTGCCCTGCCCCAAGCACTGCCCCCACAGCTCTCATTGGCTGGGAACCATGGCAAATGGGAGCTGCAGGGGCGGCACCTGCAGATGGGGCTGTGCACAGAGCCACCTGGCAGCACCTCCGCATAGGAGCCAGAGGGGGAACATGCTGCTGCTTCTGAGAGCTGCTTAAGGTAAGCATTGCCTGGAGCCTACACCCCTGACCTCTTCCTGGCACCTAACCCTCTGCCCCAGCCTGGAGCCCCCTCCCACACCCTGAACTCCTCATTTCTGGTGCCACCATGGAACCTGCACCCCCAGCTCAGAGCCTGTAACTCCTCCCACACCTCAACCACCTGCCTCAGCCCAGAGTCGCCTCCTATACTGCAAACCCCTTGGTTCCACCCCCAAGCCCAGAATCTACTGCACCCCAAATCCCTGGCCCCAGCCAGAGCACTCACTCCCTCCTACACCCCCACTCCTTCAGGCAGCCAGCTGAAAATGAGTGAGTGAGGGTGGGGAGAGTGAGTGACAGAGGGAGTGGGCAGAGAGTGAGTGGGGCATGGCCTTGGAGGAGGGGTTGGGCAGGGGGCATGTGAGTAGAAAGTTGGCAACCTTATGCCTACTGCACTGTGGGACCAATAATGAATAACAATATCTCAACTGGGTCTTATTATAGACCCACTTTTTCCTCTATCCGTCAGCAATCTTATTTTAGTGTTGCTTTTAGTTTTGTAATAATATGCCTCTGAATTTATAATTATGTATAATCACAGTCTCTGATTATACTTTCATCTACCTTCCCATTATAATCTCAGGTTTTTTAATTATAATCCTATTTGAACTAATGGGTACCAGAAATTGTTCTCATTTGGAATTTTCCCCTCCCGAGTCCTTTTTGCCGGATTGAACGGTTCAAACTGGGACGCTAGAGTCATTACATTGGTTGTCCCGCCCGGCCTCCCCTCTTTCTGGTTATCACGCTTGTAGGCGCCTGTACTAGCTGCGCATGCGCAGTGCCCACATTCCATCATGGCGGAGCCGTCTGGAGGCGTCTGGGGCGCTTGGCAGCGCTGAGGTTGGGCAGTGGTTACGCTCGCGTCGCGCCCCGTTCCGTTGGGCTCGGTGAGTGGTGTTACCCCAGCCCGAGGGGCTCCCTGCCGGGCACTGCGGAAACCCAGGCTGCTGGGGCAGAGCGGGCGCTCCCCAGCCGGGGCGGTGCGTGCGGTGCCAGGAGCCGGGGGGCGCCATGGGGCCTGCTAGGGAGGGGCGCGTACTGGGAGGCTCGTAGGGTGCAGGGGGCGCAACGCGGGAGGTGGGGAAATGAGGGCAGGGAGCGCAGCGTGGGGCAATGGGGGCGGGAATAGGGGCAAGGAGCGCACCGTGGGGGAATGGGGGCAGATGGGGGAGAAGCGGGTGGGGGGACAGGGAGCGCACCGTGGGGGAATGGGGGCAGAGGGGGGCGGGAATAGGGGCAAGGAGCGCACCGTGCGAGAATGGGGGCAGATGGGGAGAAGGGGGTGGGGGGACAGAGCGCACCGTGGGGGAATGGGGGCAGATGGGGGAGAAGCGGGTGGGGGGACAGGGAGCGCACCGTGGAGGAAGAGGGGGACAGGGAGCGCACCGAGGGGGAAGAGGGGGACAGGGAGCGCACCGTGGGGGAATGGGGGCAGGAGGATGTAGAGGGCACTGGGATGGGAGGGTAGGGCGTGTATCACGGGCGATGGGGTGCAGGAGGGTAGGGAGCGCACGGGGGGAGCGGTTACATTTCTGTCCCGTTGCGGATATCAGATTCCTTCCCCCTTTTCCATGGGGCAGGCAGATGGGGTGCTGGACTAAGACCATAGTGAGGTTCCCGCTTTTGAGAAGGGAGTTTGCTCCCATGAGCCCACCCCCATCTCCTCCCCAATGTGTGCCATACGGAGCCAGCGGGAACGTAGCCAGCCTTCCTGTTGCCTCCCCTTCGGGCTATCTCCAGCGAGTCCCCAATATTTCCCCCCTGCTACTTTCCGTTTATTTATTTGGGGGTGGGGGTTCAGGGTCTGGAGTCCCTCTCTTCCCTCCTCTCTCGCCCCCCCCTCCCCAGCAGCCGGCGCTGCTGCCTGCAAATGCCACGTAGCCTTCTACTTGATCCTCTTGACTGGCGTGATCAGCAAATAGAGACTGAACACCTCCCTCAGCCTCCCTCCTCTGGGTAGGTCGGTCCTGCCATCTGATCTGTGGCTAGCAGGGACTGTGTTTTACCCCTGCCCAGTACCCCTCCTGCTAGGGACAGCCGTGAAGGTGGGTATCCTACTGTAACTGCTTTCCAGTGTGATCCTATTATTGGTTTCTAACAAAAGGCCGTTGCTGTTACTTTAGTGTGTAGTGCTAGTTTTCGGGATGAGGGAGCCTCTAGGAACCCTTGTCTCACAGTATGCAGTATGGCAACTTTTCTTCCAAACCTTTTGCAGCAGGCATTTTATGAACTGAGTATAGCTATAATCTTTTCAACTAACCCCTGGGTGGTACCTAGCTGACAGGTGTATTTAGCTCAGACTCAGAATTTATTTCCTGTTTATAACTATTCTTTGTCTGCTAGCTGACTTCTTATTCCTTGATAGTTTTAACACTGAAGATAGGTTCATCTTTTGTTTTTAAGCTTGCTGTTGAGACTCCTATCTCTGAACGTATGTTGTATTTTTAAAACGAACTAGAATTTTCTAATTTTCAGCCAGTTTTTGTGTTTTAAAATCATTTTCTTTCTGTGGCATTTAGATTTTGCTTATATCAGAAGTCATTGCAAGCTTTGCCCAAAGCCTAAGTATTAACGTTGACGCAGAAAACAACTAAATTTACAGTAGAACTACAAGGTCGTATATATCTTTGGTATTTACATAAATCTGCAATATCAGTGTTTCACAATCTTTTAATGTATTTGTCCATGCAACACTCTGTGAGGTAGCAAAGTGCTGTTATCCCTATTTTACAGATGTAGGAGGCATGAGGCACACAGATATTGGTCCAAGATCATGTGTTAAGTCTGTGGTGGAACATGGAATTGAATCCAGGTTTCCTGAGTTCCAGAGTAGTCCCCTAATAGTTGGACCATCCTTTCTGCATTTTAAACCAATAAAATATCTTTGGATTTATGTGCTAAAATAAAAAAATAGTGGTAGTTTATATACTGTCTAGTGTCTTTATCAGGAAAATTTTTTTTTTTCTTATCCCTGCCTTCCAGACTCCTCAGGTAAAAGGCAGAAAGGACATGTGTGAAAAGGGATAAATATGAGTAACAGGAAAAATGGTTGCATTTCTTGAGACCTAAAATTATATTAATCTTTGTGCCTGTTGGAAAAATAGCTAGCTGGTATGCTCTCTTCCCTTCCAAGACTTTGCCTCACTGTGTTCCGAGTCTTGCGGTCTGTGGGATCCTTGCATTTCATTGTGATCTCTTGTCATTAGATTGGGTCACATTAGTCTGATATTTCATAAAGCAGAGTTGAAAGGTCTCCTGCCAGTTCTGTCCTTCCAATAGGGTAGGGGAAAAGTGCAGTGAACATTTTCCATTGTATTTTAACCTGCAATTTTTAATTACAAGATTCTATTAAAAGATCCCTTGTATTGACCATCTTAAAGTTTCTTGGAACAAGCTATTACAAGTAGATCACTCACTTGTAGGTTCAGGATTGTTGCAACAAGATTTTCTTTTTCAAAAACTTGGCCTGGGCTGCAGTTAGGCAGTACCTTGGCAATGAATCTGAATAATTATAACTTCTAGTATATCTGTAGATATGCATATTTCAAGTAGTTTTCATCTTTAAAGTAATATTAGAATTTCTTGTCATGCTCAGCAATTAATTGTACTAAAGCATTTACCCTATCAATATTTTCAAATAATTGACTGTTGGAATTATTTGGAACAGTAACTCATATACACACTTTTTTAGCGAGAATAAAGATAACTCTGTCTATACAAATGTGTTTCCTGCCACAGTCCTTGATCACACACTATGTCCTCCTTTGAGGTGAAGTTGAAACCAGCTTTGCAACAAAGTCAAGCAGAATATTTTGGTAGGACATTTTAAAATGTTTTGAGGTTTTGTTGTTGCTTTAGGAGGGGGTAACATTTTGTATTCTGTTGACTGTGTGGAGGTCTGTCAATACTAATACCAATCTTTTATTTATTTTATTTTTTGGAAAAGTTTTGATGAGACCTTTAAAACCAAAATCCTGTCTGCACTGTGTAGACAGTAAAAATTCCAGTGCAAAAATTCCAGTGCCCTTTTCATAAGAGAGTTTGTCCCACTGGCCTTGGCAATGCTCTTTTTTCCCCCCCCACTTGCAACTCCCACCAATTTGTAGAGTCACTGCATTTCAGTTGTACTGTGTGTTTCTGTAGTATATGATTGTCTGTATATGCATTGTTTGAAAAATATTTTGGATTCTTCTGGATGAAGTATATTGTATCTAAACAAAAATATGCATTTGTTTTAAGTTCAGAACAGGAACCCTAGCTCTAATACAACCATTATTTAGTGATCCTGTGATTCATGAATTTTGAAAACTTAAAGTCAACTACAAAAAATACACTGGGTATGAAAAGTTCTGGGAATACTTTTCTGTGACATAAATACTTAATTCCCTGTAATTAAGGGAGACTTAAAAATATGCCTCTGAAAGCAGGTGTGTCCTCCATATTAATAAGGTTGTGATGTCTTAGAGACTAAAGAAGGAAATAATCTTTATTTTAATTTCAAGTCAACCTATCGCTAAATTTCAAATTATTTTGAATACCAATGCCAGGTCTCTGAATCAAATTATTGCTACTAGAAAATATAATGTAATTGTTACAAAATACCAGCAAAACAACATCAGATTTTTCCTTTTACCTGCTTTCTAGTGTGCAATATAAGGCAAATTCTGATTAAGTTTGCCCAGGTCAAGATGGTTAGTTTTCAGCTGTTATCTTTACTGCAAGCCAGACCTTAACTGAAAAGTTTTGGATTCCTGAGTGAGGAGCACACACTGAACTCTTTATTACATTCTTGAAGAGCTTATTGTAAAAGCAGCGATAATTTATTCTTTCCGTGGTGCTAACACAATCCTTTCTGTGTATCGACCAGCATAGACAGACCATTGGCTCAGAGCCCTTAGTCTATTTCCAGTCTTAATGTAAATCTACTATTGTTCTGTCTCTCTTGATTAATATGGAACTGCTTCAGTTTTCTGAGGATTTATTTTTTCAATATTTAGACCTGGATCTTAATCAGTATATCTGACTAAAATTGACTTTCTTTAGACGATCATATTAGTAATCTAGCATTTGCAAAGACCTTGAAGTTCTTTGGTTCTCATCATATACATAAGGGCAAGGAAGTTTTAATCCTTTAACTTGGTGCCAGATCCATCACTTTATTTTATTCCGAGTAAGAAGCAGTTTGTTTTGTAAACTAACCTGAGTTAGATGATAGTTTTAAATTTAAAATGACTTGTAGATACCTCTGAAAAGGCACTGTCAACTTTGGAATAATACTTAATTTTTGTTTGTAATATTTTGAAGGAAAAATATTTTTTTCGTTAGCAACTGTATCCATCAACATTCGTTGAATACTCTTCCCCTATCTTGAATGTAACGTCTGCTCTTAACAGCTTCAATGAATTCAGTTCCTTCTACTGGAAAGCTTTTAGTAGAGCATTTTTGTAGTTAGATTTTAGTTTGTAGCTATTGAGTTTGCACAAAACACATTTTCTAGGCCACACCAATAGAGAAATGGTTGATTTTTTTTCTTTACATTCCCTATCAGCTAAAATATTTTCAGGGTAATTCAAAATTGAAGAAATTTGCCTAACTTTATAAATTGATTTTTAATCTTTTCCAGTTTTTTAATAATCGGACAGCATCTTTAATGACTGGGGCCTTAATTTCCAAAGAATACAGTGTGTACTAGAATATCTTCATAACATGCACGTTATTTTTTAATACTTACATAATACTGAAACTCTATTAGTTTCATAATTGAGTGCTTAAGATGGACACTGCTATTACGTGTATGGTGTGTGTGTGTGTGTGTGTGTATATATATATATATATATATATATATATATATAAATACAGAAGGTTGTAGTGTGTCATTCTGTACACCCTAAATATAACTTTTACTCCCCAGGGAATTCTGTGCCAAAAAATTAAATTATTTGCACAATATTTTAAAATTTTGCATATTGTCAAAATAACACAATATAATCATGTCATTTTCAGGTATTTTGGTAATTTATTTCTAAATACCCATCAGCAAGTATGTCTGTAACAGAAAAGATTCAGGAAATGTGGTTTGACGTATAGATTCCTTACTAGGCGTATTAGTACGTCTGTATGGCTTTGGGACAGAGCTTTGGGACCTTCCCACTGTGAGGGCCCTACAGCCTGAGCTTCAGCCTGTCACTGTTCAGTCTGGATGGGATGGGGTGGGGTGGGGTTGAGTGCAAGGGTAAAGCTCCAGATGTAGGGGGGTGAGAGTTGATGGCGGGGGGGGGGAAGGTCTGGATGTATGGAGATTGGGCAGATGGGGGAGGGGGAACAGCTCCTCACATAGTGATTCCCTCTTCCCGTGGCTGGGGAGTGAGGGTGGCAGAAAGCGGGATGTGTGTGTATGCAGCGCTTTCTGAATCCAAGGGAGGTTCCTGGCTGTGGGTATGACCCAGTCCGAGGGCAGCCCATGAAGGGGAAGAGGAAGTCCAGTGCCCCCTTCAGCCCAGCTAGGACTAGCAGCTTGAGCCCGGTGTAGGGTAGGAGCCACCGAGTGGGACATCTCCAGACCTGCCATTCCAAGCGCAACTTGATAGCGAGTGAGAGGGACAAAGTCTCGCACACTTGTCCAGCCCTGCCCCGCAAGCAGGCGATTTATGTCTCCCTTGGCTGCTCTTGATGTATATGCTCAGAACCACCACTCAGAAGGGTGTGTAAATCTGCAGGGAAAGAGTAAAATCTGAGGGAACATTCTCTCTTCGCTTGTGCAGTGACACAGAATTCCCCCAAGAGTAAACTTAAGACTGCCTAGTTACTGAGAGTCATACGCATTTGGCTGGTCTTAGATTTATTTACTGGTCTTATTGGAGTTAAACACTGGGTGCTCTGTGATGTCTTTCACCTGTCCTATCAAATGTGTGCAATGTTTCATGTCCTTTTTTGATGTCAGGAAGTCTTCGAGGAAAGAGGGCTACTTTCATCTTAATTTTACTTAAGGAAAAACTGAAGTACGTTATAGTTGTGAGTTGCCCAGTTGAGTTTGCACAGTTAAAGTCAACAGGCACAAGATCAAGTCAATGGTGAATTAATGATAATCAGAAGTAGAACCCTCTGCCCTGTTCCGTGAATCTTAGTCTTCCTGATCATATGGAACTGACAGTTTTCTTTTTAAAGTTCTTTAGTAACGTTTTAAAGTGAAAGAATGTAAATGAGTGTCAACATTTTTAAATTTGGGACTTTGAATATTTCTTATTTGAAAGAAACTTGGATAAGTTGTGAGCCAGTGAGTATATGGAAAAATACATAACTAAACACTGATAGATGGAGAAGATGAAAGAAAAAGGCATTCAATGTTTGTGTAAACATTGATTCAATAGTTAATAAGTGAAAAAATCTATTAAAACAGTTTCTAAAATCAGCATTGTGACTGACACAATCAACGATTTAATTAGGAGCAGTGTGGACTTATCTTGTTTATGTTGGCATTAAGTGTACACACTTTCTTTGCTACGTGGTGGTATCTTATGGAAACTTGCATAAGTGGCATTTGGATACAAAAAACAAGTTACAATATAAAGTAGAAACTATTTACCTTTCTAAAGCAGAAACTGTGCTGACACATAGCAAGGAAATATTTAGTCCTAATCAGTAGTAATATATTGATGAAATAACTAACTAGATGACATTTCAGATTTTAAAAAATATATATATTTCTAAATAGCTTTGAGATTGACGGTTCCAATCAGATTTAAAAATAAAGATGAATCTGAGTAAGCTGAATTCTGTTTTATGTCCAGTTTGTTTCTACCTACAGCAGGGTTTCTTTATTAAAACAGTCCAAACTATGAAAGCTAAAGATTCTCATGGATTCCTTTTTCTCTTTTTATAACTCCATAAGATCCCTGTAGAAATCATAATTGTTTCATGAAAAATCTACAGTATTTAGAGATTTTTCTGTCTCTTTTAATTTTAGTTTGAGGTGAGGATAAGCTGCATGGGCCAGTTTGGGAACCAGTGAGCTAGAGAAATTTGTTTTTTTTTTTTTTTTTTTTAATGGGTGGAAAATAAGTGACTGCAGCATGAAAAGTTTTTGTGAAATGCGAAAGCGCTTTCTGATGTATAGATATACACTGCGTAACTTCTTAACTCTTCCTGGAAAGTTGAAAGAAGTATGTCTTGAATCTGTCATCTAATGCTTGCTATGGGGTCTGAATCTAATTAACTGTTGTTCTCATTGTTATAAGCACAAAAATGGATAATGATGGGAGGGAGACACTTGTAGAAGTGCTATACAAATTAACATCCACCAAAAAGCCATAGACTTGTATGTCCTTATGTATCACCAATTGTAAACACTGTGCCCTTTGATGTGTTTTCAAGCACTTCTATTTGGTATATAGTGTTGGCTGCAAACAGCTTACAGTCATGCATTTTATTCTCTTGGCAAGTACAGTTGTATGATTTCCCTCCTCTCCCCAGTTCTAGACACACACTTTTTCTTTCATACAGTGAACTCGCATCTTTCAATAACGTATCACAGTTACTACATGCTGTTTGTTAAAGCCACATTTCATACTTCGTGACATGCCATTTTGATCTTTGTAAAGGGCTGCTACTCTTCTCATTTGAATCTTCCCAATCAGTATAATTTGTTTCATTACCTTCCAAAGCAGTAGATGGAACTGGAGAAAGAACACAAGCTGGCTCATGGAGGAAGAGAGTGGTAGGTTGCAGGAAACTGAAAGACTAAATAAAAAGCAAACACCTGGGAAGAGGTACTTGAGTTATGGAGAATAGTTAACTTCTCCCATAAAATGAACAGTTGGTTGTGTAGGGAGAGGGCTGTCTTGAAACACCCACAAAAGAGATGTTTGTATGCTAAGAACTCTGTGGTAGCCATGCCTTGGTATACTGTCCTTGAACTAGGTAGTTTTTACTTTGTCAGGTGAAAGATATTTGTTAAACCAGATGTTAAGATGACTGTTACTTTATTTATAACACAATGATTATACATATCTACTGCTATTTAGTGCCCTACAGTAAATATCTTCAGTACTGATAGCATCATAAAAAGGGTTGGTTCATTTGGCTCTGCCTTGTTGAGATTTAAGCAAAGTCAGCTACTTGGTTAATCTGTACTGTAAATGTGTTGCTCTCATTAGGATTACCAAAGGACTGTGATACTATAGTTATTTGAAAGAACAGGAATCGGGTAGCATTTAATATTTACAAAGACTTAAGGATATAAAGGTATTAAATGTGTTAACCACCCAGAGATTCTAAATATTAAGTAGAGTGGATAAAAAAAGTACAAAAGTGTGTGTCCAAATCTATTTATTTATTATGTTACTAATTCATTCTTTCCTTCCTTCCCATCGATAGTCTTAAAATGGTTGTACACAGACATTATCTAAAAGGTTTCTCCAGCCATGGAAATTTGTTAAAACATGGAACATCTATGAAAATTAACTTTCTAGTATGGGTACAACAACAAAGGGTAATACTTTTGCCATTTCAGGCGCAGGTATCTGAAAATACAAGATTTAAGATTTTATATAACTAACCTATTAAACGTTAGGTTCGAACTACAGCAACCCCAATTTTTCTGTACAACACTCTCGCTTCCTAGCCCTCAGTCTTTACCAAAGTGGAAAGAGAAACAGACAAAAATCAGTCCTTGTTAAGGATAAGATTTTTGTCATGAATGTCACAGAAGTCATGGATTCTATGACTTTCAGAGACCTCAGTGACATCTTCAGCTGGGACCAGAGCTGTCAGCTAGCAGGCCCCCAGAGCTCCGAGCTGCTGGCTCCAGGGCTCTCAGACAGTGTGGGTGGCAGGGGCCTTGGAGCTGTCATCCACTGTGTCAACTTTCCTTACCCCACCCCCAGCAGGAGTCTAGCTCTCATTTTTCCCCCTCATCTCACCACCCCATGGGGCTCAGACTTCATTTGCCCCCTTTTCCCTTCTCCTCCTCCTCTCCCCCTCCCTGTGATTTTTGGTTTAGTTCCCATGACCTGTCTGTGACTTATACTAAAAATAACTTTGACAATCTTAATCTTAGTCATTGTCAAGAACATTTTCCCTTTCTGGTGATTTTAGGAAAAGTGGGAAAAGAGTGGAGCTTTCAAGTGGGACATATTCAATCAAAATTGGGAAAGCTTTCACGTTTTATAAGCCTGTCCTATGTGCTGGTAGATTTAGGGCTTGCCTTCACACAAAGTTGTACTGATTTAACTAAAGGTATGATTACATGACATGAGAGCATCCACAAACAAAGCTGAACCAGTTTAACTAAGTCATTTTAACATCACACCTTTGAGTTATTGTGCGTGTAGAGAGCAAGCCTTAGACTGACTTGCTGAGCAATCAGACTGGGACATGATAGTTTAAATATCCTTTGGAGGCTTAGTAAAAAGGTGGGTTTTTTCCCCCTTGTTTTGGTGTAGCAAGGCAGTAAACACTTAAGGTATGTATACACTATGAAATTAGGTTGAATTTATAGAGTCAGTTTTTCAGAAATCGTTTTTATACAGTCTATTTTTTGTGGGGACACACACAATGCTCTAAGTGCATTAAGTCGGAGGACTGCGTCGACTTCCAGAGCGTTGCACTATGGGTAGCTATCCCACAGTTCCTGCAGTCTCCTCCGCCCACTGGAATTTTGGGTTGAGATCCCAATGCCTGATGGGGCAAAAACAGTGTTGCAGGTAATTCTGGGTACATGTCGTCAGCCCGCCCCCCCCCCCCCATGAAAACAATGGCAGACAATTGTTTCACACCTTTTGAGCAGCCGCCATACCACAGCAAGCTTGGAGCCCACTCAGCTGTCTGTCACCATAAGTCTCCTGGGTGCTGGCAGACGTGGGACTGCATTGTTACACAGCAGCATCTCATTGCCTTTTGGCAGCAGACAGTGTGTTACGACTGGTAGCCACCGTCTTCATACTGCTGTGTGCTCTTTTAACCGACCTTGGTGAGGTCACTCAGGCGCCTGGGCAGACATGGGAGTGGCTCAGCCAGGTCATTCCCATCTTCTGCCACACCCAGGAGATAATGATGACTAGTAGTCCTACTGCACCGTCTTCTGGTGAGCAGCCAGGAGATGATGGTGGCTAGCAGTCAAACTGCATCGTCTGCTGCCACCCTAAAGATGTAAAAGATAGATGGAGTGGATCAAAACAAGAAAGACACAGTTTGGTTTGTATTCATTTGCTTCCTCTGTCCCTCCCTCTGCGAAATCAACAGCTTGCTAAACCCAGGGTTTTGAGTTCAATCCTTGAGGGGGCCATTCTGTGTGACAGTTGTTTGTGTTTCTCCTTGATGCAAAGCCACCCCCTTTGTGGACTTTAATTCCCTGTAAGCCGTGTCGTCAGTCGCCCCTCCCTCCGTCAGAGCAGACAATTGTTATGTGCCTTTTTTAGCCCAGACGCCATAGCACTGGGATCATGGAGCCCACTCAGATCACCGCGGCAATTATGAGCACTGTAAACACCATGCGCATTATCCTGGAGTATATGCAGAACCAGAACCTGCCAAAGCAAAACCAAGTGAGGAGGCAACGGCAGCGTGGTGATGAGAGTGATGAGGACATAGACATAGACTTCTCACAAAGTACAGGCCCTGGCAGTGTGCCCATCATGGTGTTAATGGGGCAGGTTCATGCCGTGGAACACCGATTCTGGGCCCGGGAAACAAGCACAGACTGGTGGGACCACATAGTGTTGCAGGTCTGGGACGATTCCCAGTGAAACTTTCGCATGCATAAGAGCACTTTCATGGAACTTTGACTTGCTTTCCCCTGCCCTGAAGCACTAGAATACCAAGATGAGAGCAGCCCTCACAGCTGAGAAGTGAATGGCTATAGCCCTGTGGAAGCTTGCAACGCCAGACAGCTACTTGTCAGTTGGGCATCAGTTTGGAGTGGGCAAATCTACTGTGGGGGCTGCTATGATCCAAATAGACAACACAAACACTGAGCTGCTGATATCAAGGGTAGTGACTCTGGGAAATGTGTAGGTCATAGTGGATGGCTTTGCTGCAGTGGGAAGTAGCATGTTCGGGGCTCTGATCCAGAGCGGCCGTTTGCTTCTCTGGTTTTTTGGTAGGCTTGCCTTAGCTCCTTAATTTTCATGCCCTACTGCTGTGTTATGGCCTCCGTCCTTCATGCCCTTTGAGACTTTTTCTAATGTTTTGGCTTTTCATTTACTGGAATGGAGTTCAGCTAGCACAGATTCGTCTCCCCATATGGCAAGCAGATCCCGTACCTCTGGTTTGGACCATGCTGGAGCTCTTTTGTGATCCTGGGACTCCATCATGATCCCCTCTGCTGATGAGATCTGTAGTCACGTGCACCTTGTCACACTGGCCAAACAGGAAATGAAATTCAAAAATTCATGGGCCTTTTTCCTGTCTACCTGGCCAGTGCATCCAAGTTGAGAGCGCTGTCCAGAGTAGTCACAATGGAGCACTCTGGGATAACTCCTGGAGGCCAATACTATCAAATTGCATCCACACTACCCCAAATTTGACCCAGTAAGGCCGATTTCAGCGCTAATCCCCTCATCGGAGGTGGAGTAAAGAAATTGATTTAAAGAGCCCTTTAAGTCAGAAAAAAGGACTTCGTCTTGTGGACTGGTCCAGGCTTAAATCGAGGTAATGCTGCTCAATTCAACCTAAAATCGTAGTGTAGACTGGGCCTAAGATTTCTCTTAATTTGTAGCAAGGCCTGTAATTTTTTTTTAATTTTGAAGCACAAAACTAAAGCAAATCATACTTTGTAAATGAGTTCTTAAATTGGAAAAGTTTGCATCTGAATCATAAATTGACAGTGTAGACCAAGCTCATTTCTGATTCCCATAAGGAGAATAACTCAGAGCTAGCAAGAAAACAACTTTTTTGCTTTTTTAGTGCAGATGTAGGCCTGAAAACAAACTCCTGCTTGTCTTAAAGCTGTGAAGTCCTGTATTTACTACTGTTGGGTTGGAAAAGAAATGACTGGTCCCACCAGTTTCTTAATAGAGAACCTTACCTGGAATATGATATTTAATGATCTGTATGTTTTATTGTTCCCTATTAGACTGCTGCTTCTTTGTTCACTTTTTATTTCAAAGCTTATTGAGTTTACATATTTCACAGTTTCATCTGAAAGCATTTTCAAACATTTCTTGTCCTATAACTTTTTAATCCTCAAATACTGTACCCAAATTAATATCCTCCATAAAGGTAAAGTAGACTTAAATCAGCCACTTAGTGGGCTTGAATTTGGTACCTCGCCACTTGAGTCTTCAAGTTAACCACGTCAGAAGCACTTCCATGTCTTTTCAGTACAATGGGCTAGTCTGAATAGACATACTCATTTCCTTGAGACTGTTTCTAGGCTTAATAAACAGTATATTGGCCTGTGTAGTTTGACACAGGCTACCTCTTCCCCAGGTACTGAAGAAAGAGCTGATAGCTCACTGAGTGAGCAGCACTTGGTTCTTCTGAATGCAGATTGCCTTAGAAAGGATTCAGTTTTACCTGTGTTTCTAATGAAAGAAATTACTAATTCACTCTGTTTTTCCCATTACAGTCAATTTTTTCAAACATGGGTGCTTAAAGTTAGTTACCTATGTAAATAGCCTGGACTTCAGAAATTCTGAGCACCTGCAGCTCCTCTTGAGATCTCACAAGGGATCAGCATTCATCCAAACATTTTGCTTTTGCGACAGAAACCTGTAGCTGCTTGAGGAGGTTAAAAACCTGCTTCTGTTTTGGTGACTGAATAGGGTCTGACGTATTGCTGCTGAGCTGTTTGTATTATGGTAACAGTCATGGACTGGGATCCTCTTGTGCTAGGCACTGTAGAAACAGATGACAAAAAGACTGTCCTTGCCCCAAAGGGCTTACAATCTTGTCCTGTCTTTCTAAAGTTGCTTTAATCTTAAGTGCAAAGCCTTCAGACGAACAGTTTTCTAAGTGTTCTCGGCCAATGCTGTGCTTATAGTTTCAGCTGTTGTGGAATTCTTTTACAGACATTTTCACAATCTTTGTTCCTTATTTTCCGAGTTCTTCTTTTTCACCTTCTGTCTCTAACCTTGATCTCGAGTATTGGCTCTGCCTTTGCGACATAAATCTGCAGTTTCTAGCCAAGTCATTCGCTTGCTTATCTTCAGACACTTTTGTCTGTTTTTCCTGTAATTCTTAAGGCCATTTTTTCAGATTTAGAAATGAGAGATATGTAGGATTTCAAAGTACAGTATTAACATACAAATAAAATGGATTCCTTCAGGCCCTAAACATCCAGAGCACTGCTTTGAGATGTAATTAGCCTATTTTCACATAAGAAATTATCTTTAATTGTGTTAAGTAAGCTTAATGTGCTACGTGTTGAAGAATTCATGCTTTGTAGCTTCAGGACAGCATTAACTGAACAAGTTAGCTGATGCCAAAACACCTTGTATTCCCAGCAAATGGAAACAAACAGACTGTTGTGCACTCATCTGTTTAAACACACACACAAACCAACAAAAAACACCTGTAGCTGGAAAAATCTTAATCCCATTGCTCCTTGTAGTTGGAGAATTAAACACTCTAAGAGCCCAATTCTGCAAGGAGTAGAGTACCTTTAATTCCTATTGACTAAGTGGAAATAGCGCATTTCAGAAGCCACTTGGCTCCTTCATAGTATTGTGCTCTAAAGGATGGGATCCACAAAGGTAGTTAAGCACCTAAATCCCATTTTTAGGTACCACTATGATCCACAAAATGCCCTCTCAGCTGCCTCCTAACCCTATAAGTACCTAAAGTCTCTTGGTGCCTAATTTTTTTTCCTCTGGGCATTCATTCTGCAGTCTCACTGCAGGTGCCTGGGCACCCATCTCTTGCCCAACCCCCGAGCGATTCATAAACTGGGAAAGACGGGCATTTGGCTGCCCAAGTCTCATGCAGGGGCCTGATCCGGTAGGCAGCCTCTGAGCATGCCTAGCAAATCAGACCCCTCAGGCAGAGTTATACAAAACAGCTGGAGGCAGGGAACAGAGCAGGTGTTCCCAGATAATCTTTAGCCTAGTGGATAAGGTATCCACATAGGATGTGGGAGACCCCTAGTTCAAGTTTCTTCTTCTCCTGAGAAGAAGGGATTTGAACAGGGATCTGCCGTGTCTCAGATGACTGCTCTAACCACAGGATTAGTCATTCTAACTTGTTCTCTGGCCCAAATAATGTTTAAATATTCCATTGTTTTTTAAAGTCACTCTCTTCTATTGAAGATGTTCCACATCAGAGAAGCCACATGAGAATACTCCATAGCCTAATGGTTAGGGTACTCACTTGGCAGTTCCATGTTCAAATCCTTTCTCTGGCCCCAGCTGTTTTGTTAGGTGGCTAAGTTCCTATTCTCCCCCAGTTCTTAGATCTCTGGCAGAGCTATATGCCTCTAAGCAGCCTGCGTTCCAGAAACGTGACTGGGCTTAGCACACACCCCTCTGGTGGGCATCTCCTATTGACTAACTTAGGCGACTCCATCTAGCATGCTAACTTTAAGAATTCCAGTCTGAGGGCACCTGTCTCTCCCATTTTATTGTATTGGGGGGGGGGGTTAAATTGTGCTTTGTGGATCACAGTGTTGTTTCTGTGTTTTTTTTTTTTTTTTTTTTTTCTAGGCACTGTGACATTCAGTATTGAATGCCTAAATCACTTTAATGCTCAGAATGCAGAGTTAGGTTTAAAAAAAAAACCTGAAACACTGCATGCCCAAATGGCAATGTAATAGATGTTTGTATTATATAAATTGTGTATTTGGGCCTGATACTAAGTAAATTAACCATTTAGTTAAAAGTTGGGGATGACCCTTGATGTGGCAAAGATATGGTCAGTCATACCTAACTATAAAAATGTATAAGCGTCCAGCATCAGTGTGCACCTGTGTCTGTTTCCCCATCTGATGATGATATTTCCATTGTAAGTCACTTCGAGATCTGCTGGTCAAAAGCAATATTATCTAGCTCTTATATATTTACTTAATCCCTCCAGCGGATTATAAATTGCTTCAGTAAAAGGATTACCCTTTGAATCCATATAATTGCAAATTTAATTTCCTTGGATTGGAGCTCTCAAAAAAATGTCAAGTGCATATTATAAATGCAAGAGAGTCTTCCTAGTACCAAAGCCACTGCTGATGGTTCATTTTTCTGGTCCTGTCTACGCTACAGGAAAATCAAGTTAATCAAAACAGCTTTTAAACATAGCTATTTCCAGAAAGATTCCAACACAACTTTTATGCTGGTACAAAGTTTGGAATATGGCCCATGAAAGGATTTGTACCGCAATTCTTCTTTCTGTATATTATCGGGGAAACTGTTTTTGGAAGAACAGTTAAAAATCAACAACAAAAGTTTCTCTGTGGTGTTGATGAGTTTCTGTGTCTCCAGGTACTCTGCCATTTGTTTAAAAGCCTCCAACAAGCCTTTTCGCTACAGAAAAGGATAAATGGACACAAATCAGATATTAGGAATGGCAATATACAAAAACCTGTAGGAGAACACTTCAACCTCCCTGGCCACACTATAGCAGACCTTAAGGTGGCCGTCCTGCAGCAAAAAAAACTTCAGGGCCAGACTTCAAAGAGAAACTGCTGAGCTTCAGTTCATCTGCAAATTTGACACCATCAGCTCAGGATTAAACAAAGACTGTGAATGGCTTGCCAACTACAAAACCAGTTTCTCCCTTGGTTTTCACACCTCAACTGCTAGAAGAGGGCCTCATTCTCCTTGATTGAACTAACCTCTTATCTTTAGCTTGCCTGCATATATATATACCTGCCTCTGGAAATTTCCACTACATGCATCTGACGAAGTGGGTATTCACCCACGAAAGCTCATGCTCCAAAACCTCTGTTAGTCTATAAGGTGCCACAGGATTCTTTGCTGCTTCAACAAAAGAATGTTCATAATCGCTATTTTGGATATGCTTCTGAGCAGTAGCACTTCCTATATGACTGCAGCAGCAGTAAGACTCTCATACTGTGACCAGCATGCATTTCATATAGCTTCTGGTACTGTCACATGGAAAGTAACTCTGCACAGGAGCATCTTGCAGATAGCACTACCTTAAATCACCATGGCATTCTGCTGCTTATTTGGATAGTAAGGGGGGATGAGAACAGGTTAAACAGTGGAGTTCCTGCAAGAATGTACTTAATATAAAGCAGTGTAGTCTCTTTTTTAAAGAATCTTATATTCTGTTTCTGGAGTTAACTTTATTCTTTATCCTAACACTGAGATCTCCCAGCCTGAGAACATGGGCCTAAATTATACAGTATTTTTCCTAGTTGTAAATATAGAAAATGTTTGACTGCACATACTTGTTGGGTAAGCCCTAAAGAATATTTTCAGTCTGTCAGTTCAACATGTGGTGCCTTTTTTTTTGGCTCGAAGCCAAACTTTATACAAGACGGTGTAGAAAAAATCACTTGGGTATCATTCTGAATTATTTCCAAAGATTTAGTAAAAACATACGAGCTTTGAACAGATTAGTGTTATGGAGAGACAGTGGTCTCTTCAGAACTAAAATTGTAACTAGGCTTCTGTTAAAAGCCTGATTAATACCCCCTCTAATTTTGCCATAAATAAACCAATCTGCCTAAAACTTCTTATGTGTGGTCCTGTGGCACGGGAGAAATATTTTAAGATTGGGGTGATACAACAGGGTGTCTGAGATCTGACTGATGTTTGAAAAACTGGGAATGTATTGCAGTTTGTGAAATGTTTCCTATCTCAAAATAGCCTGCCCTGTATTAACTCTGAATTTCTTTTTTTGTTCTCACTGGGGACTGATTTTTGACTTTTTTTTTTCTTCTTTCTTTTCATTTTTTAAGTTTCTAGTTGTTCCATGGCTTGGGCAGGTGTGGGGTTTTTGAACCTATAAACTCTAGAGGTCATAAACTCTGCTGGCAGGTTATACTAGATTTAAGATGTTCAGAAGTCAGAATGCCTCAATAGGAGTTGGCAGGGTGTTCTGTAGAGTCCCAAAGCAAGCCAGGAAACCCTAGCTTTTTCTCTGCCTCAAATGTAGCAATTTTCATAACATTTTCACGTCAAAGTTTATAAGAAGCTTTTTCCAAAAAATAAAAAGCTCTAACAATCTCTGAATTGGTTATAAATAGAGCATTAATTTATATTAGAACAATTATTGGGAACGGAGGAAACACATTGAAAAATCAGAAATATAAAGTATTGTAAACCAAAAAATCAGAAATATCTAGAAAATCTGGAAATATTTGAGTTACCAATACCAGGTATTTCTGACCCGTAAACAAATTTGGCCTTTTGATTTTTTTGAGCCAGATTCTAGTACCTAAGAGAAACTCTACATATCTGCATGTAAATTGTGGTTTCCCTGCTTCTAAGTAAGGACTGCAGACATCATTTTCCCTACCACCCTGTTACAGCCCAGAGACCGCATCCTGCTTATTCCCATCCACACATGATCCAGGCAAGACCCAGGCCGTATACCCCACTACTCAAAGAGCTGGATACTTCATTTAGTCTCCCAATAGGTCAGAATCCCCACATTACAAATACAGACTGGAGTTAAACTTTGTCACAGCTATCTGGACATAAAGGTGACAGATTTTCTTTCTTCCTCCTCAGCATAACTTTACTCAAGACAAAGCAGAGATAAATAACATACTATCTGATATCTGTGTAAAAGCTAGGTTCTTGTTCCACCTGAAGTTAAGAGCTTGGTGAAAAAATTACTGGAAGAAATTCTATGGCCTATGTTACTCAAGAGATCACACTAGATGGATCATAATTGCCTCATCTAGCCTTAATCTAGGAATTCATACGCTCAACATGAAAGAATTAATGTAGCACTTAGTGGGGCTGTTCTACAGGGAAGTAGAGGACAAGTGGCAGTGAAAGGACAGAGTTATTGTTGATGGATGAACTCAAATGAGTATTTCTTGGTTGGTACATCTAAATTACTCTTGGTTTTTATCCCTAATTTTGAATTTCTTGACTTTAAAAAACAAACGTATTAACTATGTAATAAATCTAAGATGTATACAGACCACTCTAGCATCTATGTGGTACTGTAATTAATTTTCACTATTTATGCAATCTGTTTAGCTTCTGCTCATTGCTTTATTTGGACAATTAATCTGATTTGTTTAGTCATGCTCATTTCTTGAGACTTATGCTTTAACAGGAAATCTCTTTACTTTTACAAAAAATTGTTTTCAGTGTTTGTGAAAAAACTTCTGCAGATCCTAAATGCTGGGTCTGAATTAGCTGGCATCTCATTTTAAATATTATTTGAAGCAGTGCTTGAAAAGTTTGACACCTACTAGACAGAGCCAACATGAAAGATTTGCAGATGGTCTTTTATTAGTGAGATCCTGTGCCAACACTGTTGTTTCTTTACAAAATAAAAATCACAACAGATCACATGAGACTATGTGTGTGTGTGAAATTGTATTACTTATTGCCAATAACGTTAAGTCTGCTGAGGTGCACTGGAACACAGTTCCATGGTATTCTCAAGGACATGTGGTGCCCTCTGGGGAGACATTTGGGTATTGGGAAAATATTTTGACATGAGACCTAGTCACTGGGTCAAAAATTTATTAAATCCAGAAATAAATACTGATCTAGCATCTGAATCCAACAAAAGGCAATTATATTTTGTTGATTATACAAGACTGAAGGGGAAAAATCCATACAGACATTGAGTATAAACAACCTTTTCTCCTTAGAGCAGGCTAATTTTCTTTCTTCTCCCTCCTATTACGTTAAAGTAGATATTGTTACTAATTAAGAGCCTTGTACATGATGAATTCTTTCTTCAGGTGTTAAGATAAAAGTAGATTACTCAAAAGTAGCATGAATGTTCAGAAAAATTAGTAAAATTATTTCTATCAGGAAAAATCTGGCTCAAAATATGATGCAAGCCCTGATAAAACAGCTGTCAAAAAAGCACCGCTGCTTTTCTGTGGAGTGTTTTTTCCCAAGATGTTTTATTAGTTGTCACATCTTTTCATGCAAAACTCACTGTGCTACTCTCTTTAGACGATTAAGCTGTGAATATAAATGACTAGATCTTTTTCTACTTTTACAAGTTTGCCTATGACTTTATAATATCCACATTGCTTTTCCTAGGAGATTCATTTAACTAGAAACTTGTTAATTATTGTAAATTGTTGCTTTACTGTTGGTGTGTTATACTAATTGTGAATTTTTTTATGGTGAAAACAAATGCAAGTTTTTGCATAAAATAAAGGTGTAATCTTGTCAAGGAAAACTAATAATGACTTCATATCATAGCTTCTTGTTAGAGATGTTATGTTAAAGTTTTAGTGGCGTTTCCATTATACAATCCCAGTGGATATAGTTTTATTAACTTACTTGGTAAAAGACTGTTTGTTTGATTTCCCCCCACCCCCCCCCTTAATCTTAAACACTGCCTATTAAGCTTAGTTACCTTCTGTTAATTTAAGTAAAAGTCTGATATTTACCATTTCCTGTATATTAATGTTGCATATACTTAACTTTTTGATTGAAGTAAAATATATTTGAAATTTTTTTTTTAACAAAATGTTTTTAAGTACAGAATTTCATAGCTGAGGAACTAACATTTGGTGCAGGGGTTCTCAAACTTCATCGCACCTCAACCCCCTTCTGACAATGAAAATTACTACACAACTCCAGGAGGGGGGACCAAAGTCTAAGCCCTGCTGCCAGAGGGGAGGGGCTTCAGCCCTAAGGTGGAAGGCCTGTAACCTGAGCCTCCCCACCCACAGCTGAAGCCCTCGGGCTTTGGCTTCAGGCCTGAGCTTCAGCCCCAAGGCCCAACTAGTCTAATGTCAGCCCTGCCAACACCATTTAAAACAGTCCTGACCCACAGTCTGAGAACCGCTGATCTAGTGTCACTTTATTGTACCCATTTCTTGTTATCTGTGTGGTTGCCCGCCTCACCCCCTGCTTTTGGATCCCTTGTGTTCATTTAAGCATTTGGTAATACTGAGCCCAAGTCAGTGGGAATCCATAATAATCGCAGCAGCGTGTTAGAGGATTTGGGGAGCAAGAGAGAGGGGAAGGCTGGCATTTCAGCCATCAGTCTCTGCGTTTTTCTATATTTGTAAGTGAGGTCAGTCACAGTGCTATATACAGTATTTGTTTTGTGGGAAGCTAGTGTGGCAAATTGCCAGTACTGTTATGCTGGATCTCGCGCTTTCTCTCCTTTGGGGAAGGTTCAGGGCACCATTGCTTGTCTCTGAATCGGTATTTTAATTACCCCACTATTGTCCTTGAGGAGGGGAGTGGAGAGGGAGGGACCTGGGCCCACCCTCTTCTCCAGGTCCCAACCCAGGGGCTGTGAGGTTTGTGGTGAACCATTTGAACTAGCGGTTCCTTCCCCTGGGCTACTTCCCTCTCCTGCCCTTCAGCTTGTGAAGGGGCTTCTTGTCCTCCTTCTACATAAGCCAGGTGCCCCCTTACCTAGGGTTTTTGGATTTCTCAGCCCACCGCAGCACTCCTCCAAACTTTCCTTTTGGTCTCTCTTCAAAACTATTCTCTGCTCCAACTCCCACACTGTCTGACTGAAGCAGGGGTTTTTATCACATGACTAACTGCTGGTGCTCTAATTGGCTTCAGGTGCTCTAGTTAATCTATAGCAAACCTTCCTCCCCTTGCAGGGAAAAAGGCTCCCTGCTAACACTCTCCTGCTGCTCTCTGGCCATGCTGTATCACACTAGTCATATAGACTTCTCTCTGTTTTTTCTTAGAAGCCTTTGTAATAGAGACTGCTTATGGAAAATGTTGTTTTCTTTTGTAACTTTTCTTTTTAAATATGATTACCTGAATTATACCATCAGAATATTGAGTTACTCAAGTGTACTTCTGAGGGAAAGTTTAAATATGAAACATTTTTTACCTACTTACTTTTACCTGATCTTGTAGTAGTGTGAGATAAAGTTTATGAATCTTTATATATTATGCATACAACACATAGAGTATCTAAGTTTAGCTGCCTCAATTCTGTGTAAACAGTAATCCAGCATTCTAGAATTCAACTCTTGGGAGCCCATAGGAGAATCTTCCTAAATGTTAATTTGGCTGGCAGTCTCAAAAATGCCAGTGTTCAAAGGGATTGAAAACTATATTAGAACAAAGCCGCATAATACAGAAGTAAATGTGTGACCATAAGTGTACATATTACACTGCACTTAATCCAAATAGTTAAATGAACTACTACACAAAGTTGAAAGGAAAATGTGAGGCTTGCTGATGCTTATTAAAGTATTGTTGAATGCAAACATAACCAGGTTTTTTCAGTTGTTGTACCTTCCATAATAAAGTCTACGAGAACCAAAGATACTTAGATACAAAAGTTAGAATATTTGTTTTAATTGTATTTTACTGTTTTTCACTTTTCAGCACATTTGCCAAATTATATGTGCAGTTTCTTATGGGTATCAAAAGAATATAGAAGCCTTGTTTCTTAATTTAAAAAAAATAGCAGAGTGCATCTTATACCAGACTTCATTTCATACTCCAACTAAACGAAGGTTTGGAAACAGATCCTCCAACTAATACATCATTTGGAAACTTCTGTAGAGAAATGAATCTGGCAAGAATTACATTTGTAAAATCTAATTTTACTAAAATTAACAAGTTAAATTGCATACTGACTTGAAAATCTATGCTATATGGTGACAAAGTTCCAGAACATGTAGCTACTGCCCACTGATTAATTCTCGGAATATGCTTTATGACATTCTCCAGAGTAAAATCTGGACTGTTGAACAACTATCTCCTCAGTTTTCCAAAATGGGGGATGCCTTTTACACTGCTTTGCTATGAGAGCAGCCACTCCTTGTCTGCTCTCACAGTCTCTAGCATGTAAATTACTCCCAGTGCTGGTATTTGAGGGCTCTACCCAGCCACTCCTAAATTATATTACAGTACAGAGCAAATTCCCTGTCCCAGACTTCTCCCCAGAAATGTGGTGCTTGTACTGCTCATTACCCTCCTGGACAATACAAGCTCATTAAAAATCCATTATTTAATTAAGAGAAAATGATCTGCACAAACCTTATCTCAAATGGAGTTTCCCAACCAACTTCAATTCAAACACACAGTGGTTTAGATAAAAAAAAGTTTAACTACGGAAAGACAGATTAATGCCTCATTACTTGTAATTACTTAAAGTCAGAATTGGTTGCAAAGAAGTAAAAGGTAAAATGCAAACTAATATCTAACTTAGCTTGTTAAGTGAATTCAAAGTGAAAGTCTATCTTACCACATGTTCTAGCAGTTTTACTAGCTGAATCTTTCAACCAGGATCTCTCCCCAACCTGTTTCCTATATACTGTATTGTGGTTACTGTGAGTAGACATAAAGGGAGAGAGGATTTGTCTTCCCTGTTATCATCTTTTGTAATTATTTTCCTCTTTGAAAATCATCTCCAGCTGAGGTTCATGACACACAGTCTGTTTGCATGGGAACCTCCAGCTGTTCTAATGCCAAAGTGTAAATTTCTCAGTTACACCCTTCTTCTGCCAAAGAATGGCTGCTTAACCAGGTGATAGTCCATTTGATTATGTTGACACCTGGCAGTAGTGTCATTGTGCATTTTGTTTTTGAGGAACTGGTTTGTGCATGCTTTTCTAAACTTGGAATATATCTCAATGTTATCTTATACTTTTATGTGCAGTGTTGCCACACCTGTTTTTGTCAGAACAATAATGATCAGCGGCATCAAGTCTTCAAATGATCCCTCACAAGGCATACTTTGTACAAAATCCATTATAGTTTTGGTGTAAAAAGGGTGAATTTAGGGATACAGACTGTCACAATGCTTTTGCAACTCAGAAAACTACAAAATAGCACAATCCATGATGCTTTCAGATGGAATTAGTTCCCTTTCTTCAGGTTGACCTAAATCAGAATTTTGGAATTTGTGTATTAGTTCATCTTTTATTAATAGTAAAAGTGTGGCATATGGATTTATTCAGTGCAAATAGCTTTTCCAAGCCTATTTCCTTGCAGTATTGGCCAGCAGACTAAGCTAGGCTCGTTTAATAAATTTTGTTAAAATAGCATATCCCACCAATGACAAATGGGGCTGAAATTTTGGAAAGTAAAGTTTCTTCTTTTGAGTGATGGTCCCTGTTGGCGCACATCATGTGCTTAGAGCCACTGAACTTGAAAGCATTGTCCATTGGTCTGTGCATGCACCCTGGCTCACATGCCTCTGACTGAGGGGATAAGAACAGGGCAGACAGACTGCCTCTCCAGTTCCTTCTGCCACCATGTGGTCTGGGTCAGAATCTTTAGTGTCCGCAGCTTTGGCTTTGTTTTACTAAATAAGAATCATCTAGTTTGTAAATAATTTTAATAGTTTTCTTGTTTAGCATTAGATTAGTCATGCTCAGAGAGTCATGGCTCTGTACATCAGGGTTCCCTAGGGAGATCCAGAATACCATCGAGGACCTCCCCTTCGATTAATTGCACCTCTTCAATAGAAGACAAATGAGTCCCTCCATACCTTGAAGGATTTCAGGGCTACCCTCTGCTCGCTATGGATATACACACCTGCACTTAAGAGGAAGTTTCACCACCGATCTGTCAAATCTAAACATACGGATCAGCAGTACTCTGGGACCTTAACTATTCCCATAAGTTTTTGAAGATAATTGCTAACAGTTCCAAGATTGCTTTCCCTGGTTCCTGAAGTACCCTATGACAAATTTCATCAGACCTGCCCACTTGCATACATCTAACTTATCTAAATATATTTTAACCTGTACTTTTCCTTTTCTGGATTGTGTTCCTTCCCTAGAGTAACCTTTGTTCCAAACTGTTAATGCTAGAAATACAAATTTGCAGCATTTAGGGCCTTGATTATAACTGGTGCCTCTAGAAACCACTGTAATAGAAGAAATGATAAGGCTGTGAATTTTTACTATATACCAGGGATCTCAAACTCCAAATGACCACGAGGGCCACATGAGGACTAGTACATTGGCCCAAGGGTCGCATCACTGACTCCCTGCCCCATTTCAACCCCTTTCCCAAAGTCCCCACCCAGAGCTGGCTTTAACAAGTGTGGGGCCTGATTCGTACTCATTTGGCAGCGCTCCAGGTCTTCGGCAGCTGGTTCTTCACTCACTCTGGGTCTTCCACGGCACTCAAGGACCCGTCACTGAAATGCCACCGAAGACCTGGAGCGAGTGAAGGGCCCGCCGCCAAAGACCCTCGGAACACTGTCGGGTGAGTAAAAATTAAAAAGGCACCAGTGCGGGGCCCCTTAGACATGGAGCCCGATTCAGGGTAATCAGGCGAATCGGCCTAAAGTCGGCGATGTCCCCACCTCAACTCTGCCCCCTCCCTGCCCCTATTCCAACCCCTTCCCCAAATTTCCGCCTCTTCCCCTGAGCACGTGGCTCCCTGCTACTTCCTCCTCCCTCCTGGAAAGTGCTAAGCTTGGCGACGGGAAGCGCCTGGAGGTAGGCAGAGGAGCGGGGACGTGTGCACTGGGGGGGGCGGGAGGTGGAAGGTGAGGGGAGCTTGGTGACTGCAGGAAATAACTCGGGGTGGGGGGGAGCTTGGCAGGCCGCAGCAAATAACTCCATGGGTCACATGCGGGCTGTGTGTTTGATACCCCTGCTATATACAGTATATAATCAGTAAAATTGATTTGGGACACCACAGAACATGGGTGAGTAAAGGCTGAAAACTAGTATTTTACTGTGCTGATTACTTTCATGCTACAACAATGTAGCATTTAAAAATTGTCAATAGAAGCATACCTTCAGACATAAGAGCATTCTGAATTAAGGCTGCCACAACATAGTAGTATTTATATCTGAAATTTCCTTGAGGTTGCAGTATTCCCCAGGATACATTATTTTGTTAGACGTTTGAAGCTAGGATAGAAACTTTAAATATTTGAAGTTGCAGGTGTTAGGATAATTTATATACCTATTTTAACAATTTGATATTTTTATTAATTATTTGAATGCTGTTTCCATAAGGGTGTTTTCTTAGCTGTTAAGTATTATTTCCATCGTCTGATATGACTGATTTCTTAGATCAAAGACAGTCTTGCAAAATTTTGGATGACTCGTGTATACTAAATTCATGCTATGGATAATTTTCATGATTTTAGCTTTAAACCACTAAAAACAGGAATTGTACAGTGAAAGCCATGTGACTTTCTTACTTTAAGGTGTGCTAGTGGCAACATTACAATACAGTTATTTTAGGTGGAATAATTATATGCAGTCAGATATCAGTACATTTTGTTTGCAGCAAATCAAAAATATCACTTAGTGAATGATTATTTTATTCAGGATGCAAGTAACTTACTAATGTTGGCATGCTTAAAATAAACTTTGTGGGACAATTTCTGCCGTCACACCTGTGCAGTCCCATTTGTTCTCTTAAAATTCCTTTGCTAAAAGCAAAGCTAAAAGATGTTTGGTGTCCAGTTACGTTATTTATTTATGTTTGGTACTGTTTGATATTTCATAATACTGTGCTGTGAGAAGTTACAGTAGCTTTGAACTAAAACTACTATAATGTCAGTTATCATGAGAACTTCTTCTGAGTGAGGGAATGTTTTTCAGTTAAATGCTATAGGTCTCTTTTGACCTTATATGCACCAGGGATTTCTCCCATCTTCGCTGTAGAGCTACTCTGAACAGGGTTAGATGGCATGGTAACAGACTACATCAGTCACTCTGTTAGTGCTCCTACCATTGCTACCATGGTGTAAATGCATCATTAAGTGCTGAAATAATCACAGGAATCATTTTTTCCCGATATGGAGTGTGATGCAGCAAACTAAAAGACATTTTACTATTATACACTGAGTTAACTCAGCCTATGCAAGATTGCTAATTTAATAAACTGAAATACTCAAGGCTGCATTGTAGTAATCTGTCTAAATTGTAGAAGATGGAGAGGGAGAAAGAAATATCAGCTAAATATAATACAACGTTTCCTGTAGCCTGTATCCTGTGCAGCACATTAGACCATATAAATATACAGTAGAGACCCCAGAACTGCGCAGCACTCCTCTTTCCTTCTCCAGTGCGGCCGTCTCAGGGTACGTCTTCACTACCCGCCGTATCGGCGGGTAGCAATCGATTGCTCAGGGATCGATATATCGCATCTCATCTAGGCGCGATATATTGATCCCCGTATGCGCTTATATTGATTCCGTAACTCCACCAACCCAAATGGAGTTGCGGAATCGACGGGGAGCCGCGGACATCAATCCCGCGCCATGAGGACGGTGAGTAATTCAATCTTAGATACTTCGACTTCAGCTACGTTATTCATGTAGCTGAAGTTGCGTATCTAAGATCGATTTTCCCCCGTAGTGTAGACCAGCCCTCAGTCCAGTCAGTAGTCTTTCTTGCTATTAATTTTGATACAAACATTTTGATTTATTTTATGCTGTCCCTAAACTTTACTTTTTCAATGTGTGGCAGACATTTCTATTGATAACAAGCAACTGCATTGTAAAAACTCTTAGAGGTTTGTACCACCCTGTGAGCTACACTGGAGGCTTAGAAACTTAATTCTTTCTATTGAAGCTTAGTTTCTGGAGTGTAAAAATTCAGCAATTTTTAAAAATAACCCACCTTTTATGCAGTAATTTACATGGTTGTGAAACTGTATTACACACAGGGTCCTAGTTGGTTATTTACTTCTGATTCCTCCCTGATAGTGCTGTTTCAGTTTAAAGATGCATATAATGAATTTCAAGAACTTACTTGCAGAAGTATGGCACAAGTCTGTTCCTTAGCATCATGCTCAATAAAATGTTTTGGGCTTTTTGTGTGTCTGTAATGTAGTGGGCCTGCAGTTACACACAATAAATATTGCTCCAGATTCAAAACTGCTAAGTATCCTTGGCATTACCAATAAAATGTGCATTTTTTTTTTAAGTTGCAGTGATTTTTAAAGTGGCTCTTGTAGTAAATTTTTGTCTCAAATTGAAATGACTTTAACATCTTTGGGATAATTGCTTTTTTGTGGAGTAAGGAAGTCTTATTTTCTTTTGTTCTTGGGACTTTCAAATGTCAGTAAGTTGGTATGAATGGTGTAAGTTAAAGAACCAATTAATATAAAAAAAATTTCTTCTGAAGAGAATCGACGTTGCTATATTTTTCTTTTCAAAGTTTGCTAGACACCTCATATGAAGGGCAAACTTCTATAAAAAATGAGGCTAGTAAGAAAGTTATTAAAATAAAAATAGCTCCCTGATCTTGATTCTGTATTTTCATTTCAGCAGGTGGTTGATGTGCGACACTGTCAATGAATGGTCATTTTAGCCATGATGGCCGACCAGCCGCCTCCATTAGAAGCCACGCCTATAATGAATGAAGTGCCACTTCTACCTCATATGGTTAATGGGGACAGCATACAACAGGCAAGTACACCTGTAAAACTATAATGCATAACAGTCAGTTTAGACTTTGCCTGCTATGGCAGTAATTGCCTAACAAGCTAATTGGAGTGAAGCGTATTTCAACACTGCCCATAACTGGGCTATGTGCTTTATAGAACAAGTAGAGAAATTGTGCTTGTAGTACTGACAATTCTTGTTTGAAAACACCTTGAAAATTGGGGTATTAACAGGAAATGGAAGGAAAGTAAGTGTAATACTGATACTCAAAACCAGAAGAGTTTTTTTCTGTTGCTTTCTTCAGTCTAACTTTTGACGCAAATATGGAGACCAGAAAAAAATCACTAAATCTAGAAGGTGATAGAACCATGAAAATAAGCAGTAAAGCTTAGAGAGAATATTTTTCACTAGACGCACTTGATTGCTTTGTTATAGAATTACAAAATTAATGGATCAAAGAAAAGTGTATTTGGATTTAATAAAACATTTGATAATTCACAAAATCTTTGATTATAACAAACTGTTCTAAATATAAGTTCCAGTATGGATTAGAAATTGGCTGCAGTACCATCAAGAAATAATTATGTTGGACAGAGGTGTGGTAAGATATAGCAAGGATCAGTTAGGTTGGCGATATTTAATATCTTCATTAATCTACATAAAGGAGTTCATAGCACATTAATGAAAATTGTTCATGATAATTTGGAAGGAGATCATAATATCAGTGAGGACATAAGAATAACACAAGTGCTTAATGAGATTAGAACTTTGGGCAAAAAATGATATTCAGCTTGGTAAAGTGTAAGTTAACTAGAAGTGAGTTTGCAATTGGATATGGTATTCTAAAGGTTACTGCATTGTACTAAATACAAAAAGGAAGTGTTACATGACCCAGAGATTATAGTCTCTGTACACTTCTAGCGTGATCACGCTGAAAAACGTTGTATTAGGTTCCGGACATCTCATTATTTTAAAGATACTGATAAACTAGAAAGTATTCAGAGAAAGAATATGCAAAGGAATATGTTATACTTTGTACTTTTACCAGCAGAATTTAAATAGCGGGTGTGGATTTGGGGAAATTTTAAAAGAGAGTTTATATCACACAATAAACAAAAGCTACAAAGCATATAAACTAGTCTACCTAGCATTTTAGCAAGGTGAAATCCCTCTTTCTAGACACTCATCAGCTGAGAGAATGTTCAAATAGCTGATGCATCATGTTACACTAGGGAAATAGTAAATTGAAGTTGGTGACCAATTTGGGTGTCTGGAAGACCACCAAGAAAGGGAAGTTGCAGTAATTAAAGTGAAAGATGCTGAGGACCTAGATGAGATCATTTGTTGTCTGAACAGGGAAGAGAGGGATCTTGAAGGTGCTGAAAGGAAGAAATGATTGACATGATTTGAACACAGCCTGACTATGAAGAATAGAAGAGTCAAAGATAATTACCCAGCTCTGTGACTTATGTGATTTTTAGGATGGTGGTTGTTTCAGCAATAGTGAATAGGAGAGAGTGGGAAGTGTTTTGAAGGAGGAATAACTTGTTCCATTTGCACCATGTCAGGTTCAAGTTGACAGCAAGCTATTCAGAAGGAAGCAGAGAGATGGGATTGGATAGAGGGAAGGCAGATGTGAGTTATCAACACCAAGTTTGTAGTTGAAGGTCTCAGTGGATAAGATCACCCCAAAAGGGTGTAAATGGAGAAGAGGAGCCAAAGGCACAGCTTGCACAGCAATTTCCTACAGGAATCCTAAACCTGCGTAAAACAGAGATGCCATCATTGTTGGTTTTAAAGCAGTCCAGCGTCATGTCTTAAATTATGTAGTGATCCCTGAGGCAAAAAGAAAGGTGGGACCGGGTGCTGAGAAAAACCCTACTGCTATAAAAGCTGTAGTTGCTGTCGTCTTCCCTAATTTGTGGCAACCATTTTCCTCAACCCAGAGTCTTCATGCAGCAGCAAGCCATCAGGAAAATAAAGAGCTCTGGTAGGTTCAAGAGCTTCATCCAGCTGGAGTTTTAACTTGATCTACAGAGTTATAAAAAAGATAATCAGATCATTGGGGAACTTCCTCTCTGCTTCTCACTGGTGTAGGTACCCATAGTACCTGAAACTAATGGAAGTTTCATTCCATTTGTCCATTTTGGAGGACTTGCTAACAGTCTGACTTAAGATCTGGCATGCTTGTATATCATAGCCATTAGGTGGGCGAACCTCAAGAATAGATTCTTAGACAGAGATGCTTTAGCAGTGACTTATTTAGCATCTGCACTATATTTGGGAAGAAAATGTTTTTTGGATAATGTCGCAAAACTGGTGTTTATTCCAGCAGCAGCTGACATCTGGTGTGTCTTAAAATGGGCTAGGCAAGAGGCAGAATGCTAGTTAAGTCTGGTCTGCAGTGATTGGACCCTACAGAGACGTGTCTCCTTGTGGGACCTGCTGCATGGATTTTCCCAGGTTCCTGAAAGCACTTGGTGTATAGAAAACAGTTTAGTTTAATCCTGAATACTGTCATAATCTTCTCTCTCTGTGTAGACTGTTCCTGGCAGCCACTTGCTTTGAAAAGTGAATGGGAAAACTGAGTGCTGTATCCTGCCAAGAATCTTAAGCTAATATTTTAACATGTTATAGTTGTTCTCTGAACATTATCTTCTTCCTTTTCCCATAATAACTGATGCAAATGAGAGCAGATTATACTACTTAGATAGTGCTTCACAGACTTGTGTTGTCAGGACTTGGGGTTTTAGAATCCTGCTATTCATTCCCTCTGCGTGGAAGGCTTAAGAGGGCAGACATCATCCATCTAGAGAGTGTAGAGTTGAACAAAGTCCCTCATTGGGGAAAATTCTTTTAACTGTGTTAAAGTTCTAAATTCACTTAAACAACTAATTTTGCAATGCGCTTTCACTTTGAGCTGCAGGAGTGATTGCACTTCTGAAAATGTTAGACAATATGCCATTTTACACACATACATTAAAATAACATGGCACAGTGTTGGGCTCTTGCAGCATTTGGCAGAATTACTGTTAACGGAAGGCAATTAGGTATTTCCAAAGTCCTACGTGTCTGGACTTCTTTTGAGAATGAAGAATTTTCTGTAGCTAATTCTATAAGTTTGGTGATACCTTTCTGTATGCTTCCTCAAATATTAGCATACAGTGTTGTGGAGAGGTTGTTGTAAAGTTACTGTTTGAATTACTCGTTACTGATTTCGGTTTCAGCTGTGACCTATGAGCCCACAGTTCTCTTTATTTATAGGATAATTTCTTCAAAAGACCACCACCTCAAACTTTAAATTTAGAGGCAAACTTTGTAGCCCAGGCCAATCTCTAACTCAGTTGTCATCATCTGCCAGAAGGTTTACCTACACTTCAGCATCCAAATTGCTATGCATATGAAACTAGCCATAGAATAGGAATGACTTCCCCCCCACACACACCTTACATCTGAACAGGCCATGGTTGAAATTTGTTTAAATCATTAATAGTCAACTAATCAAAACAATGCTTGTTACAATTAAAAATTAAATCTCCAAATTACTTTCTGTAATGGATCATAAAACCAATGATGTAGCTGAGATACGTTGATGATGTTTTCATCCTCTGGACAGATAACTTCACGTCCCACCACAACTTCAGCAACCACCATCCATCCATTAAACTCTCTTTGGAACACTCCCAAACTAGCAACAACTTCCTGGACTTCACAATCAGCTTCAGTAATGGAACCCTACAGACAACTATATATAAGAAACCCACCGATCACCATACCTACCTTTATAGATCCACTTACCACACCAAACACACTAAGAAATCTGATATCTACAGCCAGGCATTCAGAGACCACAGAGTGTGCTCTGAGGAGAAAGTCTGGGATAACTGTAACACACTCAAAACCACCATCACCAAATAAAGACACTTAACCAGAGAAGTAGATCATGCCATTGGATGGGCCACCCAAATACCTTGAGACAACCTACACCAGCATCTGTGTATCTTATATTTAGGCTTGGAATGATTAGGTTTTAATCAGTAAATGTCGATGTTATTCATACACTCTCAAACTAATGAAAAAATACTTGAACAGATGATTATTTAAATTTACAATTAGACAAAGTAAGAAATCTCCTTGAACTTGAGTTTAATTTAAGGATATTGACTTGTGATGTAGACTATTTGTTTTAATGGCTATAAATGGTTTACATCTTTAACTTTTTGAATCTTTTTTTAAATATTTTCAGTGTCCCGTATTGCTTCCACCTTCAGTTTCCTATAACTGTGAAAATGTACATCAATAAAATGGGGAGGGAGGAATGCATAAAACCCATAATCTTGTGCAAACTGTGAAAATTTAAATGGATAAAAATTAATGTTTAAAAATAAACATCGATATTATCCAAAACTCTTTTTAAAAAAAAAATCAAATTCTAATAATCTTACTTATGTTGTACAGCAAGAGTCTGTAAATCCATTATGCCTTTTAAGAAATGAGAGGTTCAAGGTGGGTTACTGCACAATGTGTGAGGGGTGCAGCTGGGAGAGCACTCTAATGCATTCTGCTGTGGCTTTTCTGCCTTCCTAATATGCCACATGGCAGACATTAGGGATTTAACTGTTTAAACCATTTTATATAGATAGTGTTTAGGATCCCTGTGGTTTTAGCCATCGTAAACCTAGCATTGTCTTGTGGTTACGCTATGTATACTCTGCTCCTATAACCCACTGAAAATGTAGTTTGAGATATAAGTTGAACCACAGGCAAAACTTGACTATAATACATGGTTTAAATTGTCCCCTAGCCATCCTGTTTCTGAATGAATTGGCAGGGTTTCGAGAATGTAAGATTAGTTGGATGTGATGCCATTTATCTTAAGGAAAATTATAGCTCATTGTTTGAAGTAAAAATTAGTTAAATCTGTCTGTGTGTTTTTAATTCTTGACTAACATCAGCAGTAAATAATCCCTGAAGCCTTTTTGCTTTCCATCATTCTTTAAAGGAGGCAAAAATTAAATGTCCATATAAAAACCACCAATATACAAAGTAAACTCACTTAGTTTTTTAATGTAGTGAGGGTTTTTCTGTGTTACGTTACATAACTACAATATTGGATCGGATCAATGGTCCATCGAGCCCCTTATGCTGTCTGACAGTGGATAGTATGTATAGAACAGGGCAGTTGGATTGATGTACTCCTGGCTTCTGGCAGTCAGACACATGGGGTTGCATCTCTGATGATTTGGCTAATAGTCATGGATGGACCTATCCTCCATGAACTTAGCCAGTTCTTTTTTTGAATCCAGTTATACTTTTTGGCCATCACAACATCCCATGGCAGAGCATTCCACAGGTTAATTGTGCGTTGTGTGAAAAGGTGCTTCCTCTTGTTTGTATTAAACCTTCTGCCTACTAACTTCATCAGGTGATCTCTGGTTTTTATGTTGTGAGACAGCCTAAATAACAATTTTCTATTCACTTTATCAACATCATTCATGATTTTATAGACATCTATCAGTTCCCCACCCTTAGTTACCTCTTTTCTAAAGTGAACAGCCCTAACTCCCCTCGTATGGAAGCCGTTCCTGATCAACTTTATTGTCCTTCTCTGTTCCACTGTATCCTTCTTGAGATGAGGCAACCAGAACTGGACACAGTATTCAAGCTGTGGGCATACCAAGGATTTATATGGTGGTATTAAGATATTTTCTATCCCTTTGTCAATAGTTCTAACATTGCCTTTTTCACCCTATTGTAAAGATTAACAAACACAAAGTAGAAAACAGGACAGATAATCCTCAGTGAGCTCCCTCAGGTTTTAAATTGAGTAGCCTCTGCATACAGACAAGCCAGGCACTTAAAATTTTGTGTGTAGTCCATTGGGCTGTTAATTAGAACGACTTTTGTCATGACACTTAGCAGCACAGGTAGAAAAAAATCTGACGTCTTCATTTTGAACTGACTAAAACGTTGTTTGTTAATTCCGGGTTAAATGTGTTTGTTTTATCCTTTTAAGATATAACTTATTTGATCAATATTATGTCAAAGGCTAGGAAATTAGTGTATAAGGCTTCTAGAGTTTTGTTTTGGGAGTAACATAGAAGCCTTTTGGAGGGCCTGTATTTACTTTACAGCTGTGGTAGTGTTAACTTGACAACATTTCCTGTCCCTGCACATCTTATCAAAAGGTTGTAATAAATATTGCCGGTGTTTGCGTAACTTGCTGTCCCCATCCCTTCTGCTGCAGCTCCTCCAAAGAGAAGCTGTTACAAGCCATAGAGCCAAACACCACAGTTGTAAAAATAAACTGAGAATTAACTTAAAGCTTAAGGCTATTTTTAATTTTATTGCTGTACAAAGAATGGATTATAAAGATATTTTCAATATAAAATGTAACGCACAAGGGTTTTGTCTTCAGAAATAAGATTGACGCCAACTACAACCAGAGGCTTTATCTCTTTCCAACAGTCAATACATTATATCTATTTGATTATAAAGCAAAAATTTAAGTAGGTTGAATGTGTCTAGGAAAATTATAGGCTTCTCATCCTCAGAGAAGGCGTGGAAAATGTTAGTGACCAAGTTCAGAAGTAATTTTATGAAGGAAAAATTAATTGGTCTTTGGAAAACTCATTGTCAAACTATATTTTAACCTATTTTCAGTGTGGAAACTTGATTAAAATATCCTCCTGGGTAAAACATCTTTTATAAATACTCTCTGTAGCTACTTGATTTTGTCAATCTAAATCTGAGATTGTTGAGGCGGTGTCATAGAGAAGACTGTAAAGCAGAATGTATTCACTTTGGATAAAGTATTTATTTTTTAGATAATGTGGTGGTGGTATTTAAGTAGAAAAAGGGAAATTTTATGGAAAACAAAGTTGACAAGGAAAAGTAAAGTATAGCTCACCTTTCAGCTGTAACTAGGGAGGAAATGACTGGTAGGTATTATCAGATCAGTTTTGAATGTTTCAGAATAAAGGATAACTATATAATTAATTTACTGAGTCTGATGGGAATTCAGCCCACATTATCAGTATTTCTAAACTTGTCTTCTACTTCTGTAAAAAATTTTGTAAGACAAGACTGGAAAGGAAAGTTTTGTTTAAATCTCTAAAATATTTTAAATGAAGTTTATTGAAATTACAGGGTTTTTTGTTTTCAGGTTATACTCGTGCAGGTAAACCCAGGAGAAACTTTCACAATTAGAACTGAAGATGGACATATCCAGTGTATCCAAGGTAAAAGAATATTCCACTGAGTTGTATCAAATGTGTTAAACGGGAAAAACAAATATTTAAAAGATTCTTCATAAAACTACTGCCATAAGACTTCCACTACATAGTCATAGGTATGTTTACATGTTTTCTGTCATATAGTGAGTGAATCTGTTTAGGCTGTACTGTAAGCATGATTAGGAATCCACTGGAAGATAAATGTTAAACTTGAAGAGTTAAATATCTTAGATGTATTACATCTTAAACTTTGCTGGTTATAAAATATAGTGCAAGTCAGTTTGAATCTTGTCTTAATTAGATAACACGGTTGACTTGTAATGATCTTGTCAGTCACTTCAATTTACAGAGGTTTTAGCTACCTAACTCCAAATTATTTTAGTGGGTATTGTATGGCAAAATCTGTGTGCAGCACTGTGGTATTTGTAGTCTATTGCTATTAAGGAGTAAATACTAATATTCATGTAGTTATGGAGAGCTTCTTCTGTAGTAGCGATGGCAAGTCTGCAGATTTAAGCATGGTTTCAAAATGTGCTTCATATGATTATATTATATTGCACAATACTTCCACAGTTGCAATACCTATTTTCACCTCTCAGAATGTTTGCCCATAAAGTTTGTCTAGTCTCTCTTCATTTCTCCCAGCATTTTATTAACCTTTAATAAGATCAGCTTTCTGGAAATAATTGTTGTTTCTCTTTTTTTTTAAAAAAAAGGTTGCTACTTTACAAGTGCAGATAGCTGGAGTAATGTTACTACATATTTTCAATCTGCTCGTCAGAAAGATTAAAAAACCCAGCATTATCCTATGCAGAGATTTAAATAATATATAGCATGTGAGAGCAGAAAGAGGTTATGATTATTTCTTATCCATATTTTTTTAATAAACCCAAGTAGTATACATACAAGTGGAGCATTTATATCGAGCAGTATGACAGAAAAGTTTCCAAACGCTTTAGTGAGACATTAAAATTGTATTCCATGCACTGTTTTGAATGACAGTGAATTGCTCCTGCAGACAGCAGACACTCTTTATATCTGCTGATGAGCACTGATTGAAATATATTTTGGGTTTTTTAATGGAAGAAGTACACACTAAGATTTGCTTACAGTTTTCCTTATTTTCAAGTCCAGTCTTTAAAGTCAGTTATCTAAAGTTGGTTGCATAAATAAGGATTTGCAGCCCAAGTAACTTAGCCACGTTTTTTTAAATGAATGAGTGCTTACCTTTAGACCACCAAATAAAAGGGAGGAGGGGTGAGGAGATTTCTGACTGTATAAAATTTGGAATACTCACTGTGGTCAAAAGTGCAAATATTTTTAAATCTTACTTTTTTTTCCTTTTCAGGTCCAGCACATGTTCCTATGGTGTCACCAAATGGTTCTGTGCCTCCAATATTTGTGCCTCCTGGTTATGTATCTCAGGTAAGAATTAATTTGCAGTTGTTTGTGCTTTTGCATCAGAAGTTGCTGCTTATCACATCCCTAATAAAAATGAAAGACAATTTCTAAAGCTGTTTAATAACTGTAGAAATCATGTCTCCTTCACAAGACAGATGTAGTATATCAGGTGTCTGATCTGTGCATATAGGCTGAGATTTTCAAAAATGGCTGTTGACTTGAGTATCCAAGTCCAGTAGAAATGGGAATTGCCTGCCTGGCTCCCTTTAATGGCTTTGAAAACCTTAGCAATATTTTTCTTGTATTGGCAGCAGGAAATAATGTAAGTTGCAGAGAGTTCTTTCAATATCAGTCTGATTGATGAGGTTGATAGTCATATTCCACGAATGCTGCCACTGTTCAGTAAAATGAATAGTTGCTGCCAGCTATTCAAGTTGTATGATCATAGATATATGTAGTGGAATATAGAGCCTTACACCCTTTAGGTCACAGATTTGATTTACTCCCAGGCCAGTCATTACCAAAGTAGTTATAATCTGACTGTTTGGGATCTTTGTTGACGTGAAAAATCTTAGTTTCCTATAGCACCTCTCACTGTAGTATCTAATCCCAGCACAGGTAATTTAGCTCTGAGATGGGGCTGGTGATGAGGGATTGGGGGTGAAGGAGGTGCTCTGTGCTGGGACCGAGAAGTTCAAGGGTAGGAGGGAGATCAGGGCTGGGGCAGGGGATAAGGTGTTGGAAGGGGTTAGGGCATGCTCTGGGCAGGGCTTACCTCAAGCAGCTCTGAGAAGCAGCAGCGTGTCCCCCATCCAGCTCCTACACGGAGGTGCAGCCAGGGAGTTCTGCACACTGCTCCCTCTGCAGGCACCGCCCCTGCAGTTCCCATTGGCCACAGTTCCCAGCCAATGGGAGCTGCGGGGGCAGTGTGTGGAGCCCCCTGGCTGCTCCCTCATGTAGGAGCCGGAGGAGGGACATGCCGCTGCTTCCAGGAGCCACGTGGAGCAGGGCAAGCCCCGACCCAGCTCCCCGACTGGAACACCGGAGCAGGGCAAACCCCGGACCCCACTCCCCAGTGGGAGTTTGAGGGTCAGATTAAAACGTCTGGAGGGCTGGATGCAGCTCCCAGGTCATAGTTTGCCCATCCTTGATTTAAATTCTAGAGAAATCTGTTCTTTGCCCTTCCCAAACTCTAGCAAGTTCTATTTGGAGTATGTGGATTTTTGTATGTTTAAGTATTAAAGCTTTCCAGATATGTGAAAAAGTTTTATTAAAAAGAGGAATTTTGAAGCATATTCAAAAATTGGTAGTCTAGTTTTAAATTAATTGAATCTCCTTTTGGAGCTCATTCCATTCCCAGACTCCCTCAAGTGAAACACTTAACTCTGAAACATAACTTATGCATCACCTCCAGACTAGATAACAAAACTTAGGACATTACCTGTTAACTGCATTATCCCAAAGCTGCCTTGGGTCATGGGTTGATATACGTGCATGGCTTTGAAAAATCAGAAACAAAATCTTACACTGATGATGCAAGTGACTTGGGAGCTAGCAGTGGTTATAGGTAGAAGAGTCATATGCTTTCAATTGTATCTCTGCTTTGATTAAACCTTTAGATCAAGATATAGTAGATTCATTTTCTGTTTCTAGGAAATTGTGAATGAGTGGTTCACTGACCAGATTCTTGTAGGAGACTTCATCTATTCCTCTCATAATTTAAAGGTGGAGAGGAAGGCATTTCTTTATACTATTGCTACATTGTCATCTCGGATTAATGATTAGCCTGATAGGACCCCAAGGTATTACATAACTGATTTAATTGGAGGTGGGTGGGAGAAACTAAATGGGAGGAGGAGTTCAGTGTTCCAGCTTGGTCTTCACAACTTTTGCCTCTCCCAACCAACATGATTTTGGTCTTTCCCAGGTTTAGTTTGAGCCAGCCATTCTTCATCCAAATTCTTATCTCTTGTAGGCATGGGGGTGTTCGATATTGGCACCTGTAGGGAACTATATATAGCTGGATGTCATCAGTGTAGTGTTGCCAATGAAATCCATGTTGCTTACCACCTCTAAGAGCTCTCATGTAGGGCAAGATAGATCCCTTTGGGATTACGCTAGTGAGGGTTTTGGAGAGCAAGTCGTTTCCCATCAGTTCTTTGGTCTGTCTGGAAAGGCATTATCAAAGCAATTGTACTGCAGTTGTCTAGTTCAGCTAAGTGATGCAGGTCAGTAGTATGTTGTGACTGACTCTGACAAAAGCTGCAACCATGCAGAATGATTGAGATATGGGATCTCTCCATTGTTATGGGGAGGTTATCTTTTAGTTCTACTAGGCCTATTTGTCCCCATGCCATGAGTCAAGTGATGTAAACAATCACAATAGGCACTAGACTACAAAGAGTCAAAAGACTTAATATGCATGTTCTGTCTTTCCTTGTGGGGATCCCTCTGGAATGTAGCTGAAGCACATTGTTTGCAGCACTATATTTAAACTTGAGCTAACCGTAATGCCGATAAATGAGACTTCTGTCTCCCATACTTTCTTCTTTTATATCAGTCTGATATAGTGTCATCCTCTCATCCTTGTGAGGTTGTTTTTTTTCTTCTTTTCCTAGCCAATGTAAATACTCCCTAAATCTTTCCTCCGGTTGTCTTCTGCACTTTTTTAGTACCTCTCAAAGGATTTCAAAATCTTTCTCTTTATCAACATTTATCCTCTTAATACTTCAATATAATAGTTACACTTTAGCAAAAATTATCAGATGTAAATGGAATTCGGTTTACTGAGACCCAAAACTTTACTAATGGTGATGATTGGTTTTAAAAAAATAATAATCTGATGAATGTTCATTATTCTAAATCTTTCAGAACTAAAACTCCTTGTTTAGTGTCATGAAATTAGTATATTTGGACCAAAAAGTAATATCTAGTATTAGTAGAATAAAATACTGGAATAATGGGCCTTGACTTGTATCAACACCAAGCTATAAAATTATAGCTGAAACCCTTACTGTATTCATTAATCTCCTTTGTCAAACTGAGTGTTTTCCTAATTAGGTTCAATAGATGCATGACACTTTGCCATGACTTCTTTAGATTTATTTAGCTTTAGTGAATATACTTAGTTAATTTGACGTAGAAAACTTATTTCTAGAGAAAAATTCACTCGCATTTTAAAACAAAAATTCAATACATAAAAGACAAGCTTTTTTCATTATATTCTTTTTAAACTGAAGAAGGTAATCTATATTTTTTCCAAAAAATCCTAATAATCAAATGTCAATATAATTACAACTGATTTAGAGGTCACATCACAGCAGACTTTTGTCGTTCTAATCCATGAGTTGACACATTCTCGTTCTGTTGAAAAAATATTTTTCTTTTACTTGGTCAGTTTGCTTTATCTTTTACTGAGGAGCCTTTCAAAATATTTTTGGCATAAGTAATAAATCTGCAGCCACAATTTCTGCTTAGCGAACTATGAAATGCTTCGATGACTTCTTATAGCCTGCCCTTCTAGTAGAGGACCTTGATAGAATTAGCAGGATAAAACATACAGTCCTCTTTGTGAAACTGCTTTAACTGTGAATTGTATAAAAACATGTTTACAGTAATATTTATGATGTATTTAATTCCTTCTCAAGCATTAGATGTTAAAAGGAGCAACTTAATTTAATTTTGTGCAGGGCTTAGAATTTGAAAGAGGTTGAAAGACTAGTACATTGATTTCTGTACGTTAATATGTAATGTGCAAATGTCTATAAGTGCATGAGTGTTGCATACTTTTAGTAATATGGTTTAGTTAGAAATTATTGGTGTTTTAAAAGCAGTGTTAATTTTGTATGACTTTTCTTTGAGGACTGTATATAAGAAGCAAATCAGTTAATGTCTCAATTTTGTCTTTGCCAGTGTACGTCTAGTGTGGGCTTTTCTCCTTGCATCCATTGATAATCAATACATTATTATGTTATAGCACCAGTATTTTGTAAGCTAAATTTTTGATGTGTAACAATGATTGGAGGTGCCAGTCAGAGGGGATGAGGTTACAGACAATTTAATTTTAAACTAGTTAAGTCCTCTGCTTATTCTACTGAATTCTGGTTACTTCTCAAGTACCTATTTTTCCTCTTTCATCAGAACATATATTCTGTCATCTAGTATCTCTTCTGTCATACATCACTCAACAGCTGGTGGGGAAGAGGGGAAAGGAAGGTAGTTGATTGTTCTTTGACTTAAATGGGGTTTCAAGAGTTCTTCATTATCCCTTTTAACTTCTGACTAGATGCAATCTTCATCTGGAATCAGTGATATCTTGTTTTTTATGTTGGGGAAAGAACTTTTACAAATCTTGTGACAACATTAATTCTAGAGGCCTTTGGAACAACCAGAAGAGTGGATACTGAAAAGTTTAATTCCTTGGATAACATTTCTGTGGCGTCTAAGATATTGGATTCATTTACCTCCGGATACCACAAGAAGGCTATAGGTGTTCTGCATCCATTATCAGCTAGGATCTTTCCCTGTGGATAAATCCCGGACTTTAGCCCATGCTTGCCTCTGGCAGAGGGCCTGAAGATCCAGCAGGACAGGACATTGTTTATTGTTTCACAGTTGGTCCTAGTTGTCTGATGTAGTTCTTTGAGTCCTTCTTTCTATTCCTGCTTATATATGTGCTCTCCTAAAATCCTTGTTTTATCCCAAATTCTGGCCTAAATTAGAATTTAAAGGTGTATTAACTAACACGTGCACATTTTAAGTCTGGCGTAGGCAAGGCAGTATATATACTTCAGCATGTGCTAAGCCAGTCAAATTAGATCCTAAGGAGAGCCAAGATTTCAGATCAACCAGATTAGCATATGTTAAAGTATATGCTGCATTGTCTACACCATTAGTTAGCACTTTTGCTTACATAAAACTATCACATCTCTTTATCCTAGTCTAGACAAGAACTAAGGCAGGTCATATGTCACTTTTGACATAGTTGTTGAAAGAAGTAGAGGTGGCACTTACCGTCAGTTCAAGTTTACTTGTAACCAGGAATATATTGTGGATATTTTCTGGGTTACTTACTTACATCTCTGCCAGAGTAAGCTTTTTTTTTTTTTTTAAATGGGCACTCTCAGAAATTTGGGATTTCTTGCAGAAAAGTTTGAATTTATTGAGGCCCATCAGAGTGGGGATTTTTCTCCCAAAGCAGTACAGGTCAGTATCTGGTTCTGAATATCAATTATTTTAAGCTAGAATCTAATCTCAAACTTTAAGGAAAGTAGATTATACAAAAAAAAAAATTACTGATTTTTTTTTTTCCTGTATTTTACATTGTATCACAGATGGTAGAAGAAAATGGAGTTCGTAAGGTGGTGGTATTACCACATTCGTCTGAATTCCATCCTTCCATGCATCCCCCTCCACCACATGTGCCACATTACATGCATCCTCACCCTGCTTTGCTTCCACACCCACCTCATCCAGTGTACTCTCCAGTTCCAGGGACAGGAGAAATACCACCGCAGTTCATTCACCAGCCTCCTCCACCAACACATGTTTATCAAGAACAAGGTAAGACTTGCTGATACTGTGCTTTAACTGACAAAGGGGCATAGTCTTCTGTTTAAGGCACCAGGTCTAGAAGTCGAGAAACCTGCGTTCTGTTTGTAACTCTGTCAATGTTACTGTGTGACCTTTGATAAGTCAATTAGAGCTAGAACCACAAAGGGACTTAGGCACCTAAAGCTCCAATTTAGGTACCAATGCAATGTACAAAACCCTCACTCAGCTGTCACCTAGCCCTGTAGGTGCCCAAACTCAAATCTTCACTTTCCCTGGTTACTTAACTTTTTTCCTCTGGGCAAGCACACTGCTGCCTCAGGCAGACATCTGGATGCCTATCTCATACCAAAGTCCTAGAGCAATCCTTAAACCAGAGAGAGAGAAGTAAGGCCTGCAGGACTTGATCCAGTAGGGGTGCTCTGACCTAACTCCACACACAATGGCTTGGGGGGATTCTCTAGTGTTTATATCTAGTGCATTCTAGCCATTCCAATATAATTAAAATAATCAAATATTAATTGGGCCAGATACAGCAAGAGAATCACTCTATAGTCCAGTGGTTAGGGCACTGACTTGACAGATAGGAAATCCCTTTTCATTCGGCAGAAGGGGTAATGGAACCAGGGTCTCCCACATCCCAGGTGAGTACCCTAACCCTGGGGTTATAAGTGGGTGTCCCTCTCCACCTGGCCATTTTGTGGTGTTAGGCAGGAGCCTAAGCAGTCTGGCTCCAGGACAAGGGTTCCTGGCTGTAGTTTGTAAGGAGAGTTGGTGCCTCCCTGCAGCCTTGGCTAAGGGTACTGAACTCCAAGAGAGGGCAGTGCTTAAGAAACATCCCTCTTGGTAAGAATTTCTGAATGGCTAGCTTAGGTTGCTCTCTGCCTAGTGTGCTGGCTTTTGTGGATCCCGTTCTTAGGTGCCTGTCTCTTTCTCCCTTCATAATATAGGGAACCTAGGTGCCTAACTCTGGCTTTGTGGGTGCAGGGTATAGCCTCTTCAAACCTTAGTTTCTCTATTTGTAAGTGGGGGAAACGTTTGCCTTAGACGGATGATGTATGCCTAAATTCATTAAAGTGTTTGGAAATCCTCAAATGAAAGGTGTTATGAATGTGCAGGCTCACAGAGTAAACTACATTTATTTTAATTCTGTATTTTGGATGGATAGCAATGTGGAAATTTTCCTTACCGAAGAATTTTTCTAGTGTCTTGTATTTTAGATTTAATATCTTTTAATACCTTTAAATCTTAGTCTTCGATACTGCAGATTCAATAATGATACCATTTCAGAAATTGCTTCTAACTTTCTGAAAAAGTTTCTGCTGATCTTGAAACTCTTCATGCTTGGTCTCAGCCCAAAGGTGAATTTTTTGAGAAGTATGAGGAAATTTTCAACCGCTTTTATGTTCTGGGGAGATTTTATTCAGGGATTTTTTTTTCTTAAAGTCAGGTATGGCTTAAATAAATAAATAAAAACCTTGGCACGCACAACTGGTCCTCCAAGTTGATGGTGGCGGGAGTAGCTATTCACATTAATTGAGTGTGTTCACAAGTAACTTTTCAAAGAGCCTACTGACATAACCTCTTGTAACATAGCAGGATTACACAGTTCTCCTTTTATGAGCAATAATAGAAAAGATGATATTTAACAAGATGGGGCTATGCGAGAGTATTCACTGTCATAATGTGTGGGGAGCTTGATCAATGATTGCAGTGGTGGCAACTTCTTGGGAAGAAAAACCTAGGGAAAATTTTAATAAAGCACGTAAATCTGATTTTCAGAAATGATTAAGTCCCTTAGGATCCTTAAAGAATCTTGAAAATGTTATTTCTGCTGTTTGCACGGCTATGTCATAGGAAGGAGGACAGCTCTAATCAAGAGGCATAGTTTTGAGAGTGGGGGTATTAGGTAAAGACTAGCAAAAAGGAAAGATTTAACTATTGGGAATATGCGGGGTGGAGGGGATATGGGGGCAAGGATAGCTCAGTGGTTTGAGCCTTGGCCTGCTGAACCCAGGGTTCTGAGTTCAATCCTTGAGGGGACCATTTAGGGATCTTGGGGCAAAATCAGTACTTGGTCCTGCTCATGAAGTCAGGGGGCTGGACTCAATGACCTTTCAGGGTCCCATCCAGTTCTGAGATTTTTTTATTATTATTTTTATTATTTTTATTATTTTTATATTATTTAAAAAAAACAGAGAAAATTGGAAAACTTTTTAACAGCTGAGAGAGGATTTAAAAATAGTTAAAAGTTTATGGTTCAGAACTGTAACTCACTGGGTATGGATTAAATGGGCCTAAATTAAAGGCAAGGGCTACGTTAAAACAAATATGAGCAAAATTAGCAATACAGTAGAACCTCAGTGTTATGAACAGCAGAGTTATGAACTTACCGGTCAACCACAGACGTCATTTGGAACCGGAAATGCACAATCAGGCGGCAGCTGAGCCCCCAAACATACAAATACAGTACAGTACTGTGTTAAATGTAAACTACCATTAAAAAAAAAGGGGAAACCAACCTTTTTCTTCAACCTAGTAACATTTCAAGGCTGTATTAAGTCAGTGTTCAGTTGTAAACTTTTGAAAGAACAACCATAACGTTTTGTTCAGAGTTGCAAACATTTCAGAGTTACAAACCACCTCCGTTCCTGAGCTGTTCATAACTCTGAGGTCCCACTGTAGTATAAAACCAAAATAAACTTTGAGCTGCCTACTTTTACCACTACCTCTCTTATTGAGACACAAGTGATCCTAAAACACTGAGTGTATTGCCTGGAACTATAGGAAGCCCCTGCCAATCAGCAGTATGAAATTCTTATTTCCTCTGATGCCCACAGTGCGAATAACAGTGCGAAAATTGTCAAGACTTTGGTCTTCACTTGGGTGCAGTTTGTCACAGCTGTGAGCAGCACCAGATCTGTCCTCCTACAGACTCTGTTAGATAGCATTGCACTTTACACTTAGAATTTGCAAAGTTTTTCAATGCCTGGCTATGTTGCAGTTATTTTTTTTAACTTCCAGAGTGTTTCTCAACTGCCAGCTAAGCAAATTGTACTGAATAAAACATACAAATGTTGTTGTCTTTTAGAATCTCGTTCCCATGGAAGGACAAATTTTATTCAGCGAGATGAAAGGACTGTCAAAATGCAAGAACACCTGAAGAAAAGACTTAAGGAGAAACAAGCTAGTGGGCATACTACTAATAAACTTAACAGCCCTCCTTCACCGCATAAAGTTCCCAATTCTTCTAATACAAATGTTCAGAATGGATATGAAAATGGAAAAGGACAGCAAGCAGCATGCGGGCTAATAAAGCAAAAACAAATAGTAAAAACAAGAGCAAGCCCATCAGCAGATTCAGAGATGGGAGGTAAGTAGTAGCTATCTACTTTTGTCATGTAGGCTTTTTGATAGAAATACCTAAAGTATCTTACAGGTCTTACTCCTGGGAGATGGGGAGGAATTGTGTGCCACTGCACATGCACAGAATTCATGTTCCCCGCAGAAATTTTTCTGAAAGAAAATCCATTCTGCCAGGAAGGCACTGCAATTACATCTTTCACCCACCAGGGGCCTCTGTAGTGCCTGAAGAGAGGGCAACTGGCTCAGCCAGCTACAGAGAGCGCAGGGGAGAGACTATCTTCCTCACAGTGCCCTGCTCGTGTGGCCAGGTGAGGAGGCATGGGATATGAGGGGACAGACAGAGTAGGGCACACAGGGCTGCTGGGGAGTCAAGCAGACGGGGGTTCAGAGAGGTTGGGGGGCGGGGACAGACTGGATACAGGGGCACAGGAGCTAGTGGGGTGAGCGAGGGGCTGCATGGGGGTGGCTCCCTAACAATCCCTCCCTTCCTTCCCCTTCTTCCTCCCCCCCCACAAAAAAAAAAAAAACCCTGTTCCATACTTTTCCCACCCACACCCAGTAGCTCTCCTAGTTCATACACAGGCTCCTGCCCAGCAATTACTTCCCTCTCCCTCAGTTTCTCCATTACACCTGACTCCCATTCTACTTCTGAGAGATGCAGGAAATACATTTCTGTGTTGTAGTTTAAATGAATTATTACTCAGAGTTCTGTATCAAAACGCCTAGTAAGGAATCTGTAAAAAGAACAGGAGTACTTGTGGCACCTTAGAGACTAACAAATTTATTTGAACATAAGCTTTTGTGGGCTACAGCCCACTTCATCAGATGCATAGGAACATTCTATGCATCCGATGAAGTGGGCTTTAGCCCACAAAAGCTTATGTTCAAATAAATAAATTTGTTAGCCTCTAAGGTGCCACAAGTACTCTCGTTATTTTTACGGATACAGACTAATATGGCTGCTACTCTGAAACCTGTCACTAGTAAGGAATCTGTTTGTTCATTCAAAAAAAAAAAAATATCCTGAGTCTCTTTTTTGTTGTTGTCTGCATTGTTACAGACATACTTGCTAACAAGTATTTTGAAATAAATTACCAAAATAATTGAAACTGGAATGATTATATTGTGTTATTTTGACAAATAAAATATGCAGAAATTTTTAAATTTTTTGGTGCAGAATCCTCCAGAAGTAAGGTCTCTTGCAATTACTTAAAAAATAAAATAGACTTAAATTTCTTTGCCTTTTCAGGATTTATAGAGAAGGTCTGAAAGGTTTTCAATTGTGTTAGTTTTTTTTTAGCTTGGAAACGTTGGGAATATCAAGTCTGATGTTCTGTGGTTTTTCGCTGGAGTACCTCTTGGGGAAAATCAGGAAGCATGTTTATTATAACCTCAAATGACTTAATTGAAGTGGAAGGGTGTTGAATCTTCGTGGAAGATTCTTCTCCAGAATTTCAGTTAGTCACTGAAATTCAAGTGGTATTAAAACAGATTTTTAGTCAAGGAGTATAAACTGTTTGTCAGTTGCTCAGCTTTGAGAGAGACTGATGTGATTTTTTTGCTAGTTTTCTATACATCATCGCTGTCTTCCAGAGCAGACAAGACCTCAATTTCTAATATAAACCCAGAAAATCATTTTTTGCTTGAAAACAAAAATCCTTTCAGGCTTAATATATCATAAAGAAACACACTCATCAAGTTCAAACTTTTTTCCTAATGTTTTGCCCATCACTGCTGCAGCTATCCCCTCATAGGTTATACATGGGTTTAAAAAAAATTAACCTTTTGATTACATAATATTTGAAGTGTGTTGTGAGAAATTCACGCTTTATCACTTGCAACGATTGCTGATTTAGAACGTGCATCTCTTAGCCATGTATTAGGAAAATTCATGTTACTACTATTTAGCGGTGCTTGCGTCTGCAGGATATTTGGCTGTTTTCAAGCTTCTAATTTGTGTGCTAATTTCATTATAGCTGTATTGTTTCTCAGTTGTTAATCTTGCTCCTTTGGATAGCAACATAGAACTCCCATACCAGATAAGACCAGTGGCCCATCTAGTCTGGTATACTGCCAATACTAGCCCCTTCAGAGAAAGGTACTCAAAATTGTATAGTTCATTTATGGAATGATTTACCCATGGAAAGTTTTTTCAAACCCTTCAGCTGCTGGTTTGTTAGTGCCTTGAAACATGGGGATTTCTTTTCCCAAACTTTTAATATTGTCTTATGTAAATGTGGATATATTCTAATTCTCGTTTGGAATCTGCTAAACTCTTGTCCTTAACCTGTGAAACTTTGTCACAAGATGAATTGTTCATTGTGTAAAGTATTGCTTCTCATTTGTTGCTTTTCAATTTCATTGAATGTCTCTTTGCTCTTGTATTATGAGAGAAGATAAACATGAGTGTTTTACTTACCTTCTACATACCAGTCAACAGATTTATGCCTCTACCATATTGTCTCATCTCATCTAAACTAAACAGTCTCACTCTTTTCATTTATTTTTTTATATGGAAGTGCCTCTGTTCCTTTGTTTTATGTCCCTTCACTGAACTTTCTTTTGTTACTGCCATATCTTTCCTGAGATAGTGTTACCAGAACTCAGAACAGTATTCCATGTTGGGGTGTACCATAAATGTGTGTAACAAAATCAGGAATCTTTCTCATTCTAATGTTTCATATGAGTCTCGGTTATAAGAAGTCTTCATGAAATTTCAGTTGAAAAGTTTTAGTCTGAGCAGTAAACAGTATTTTAAAATGAAATTACTCAGTCTCTTTAAATGTTTTCAAATACTCCTTTGAGCACAATGATGGACTGTGCCAATTTAAAAAAAAAAAATAATTATGCAACTGCAAAATCAGTTTTCTGCCTTCTGTCTGAGCACTTGAGATACTGCTGTATCTCGGTGTATCACACAGTTGGAAGGAAGGAAGGAATGAAATGTAAATGATTTGTGATCCCAATTCATTAAAGGAATGCATGTGTAGACTTGTAATAAAAATACACATTTATTTTTAAAGTGAAAGACTACCTGTTAGGATTCAAATTGCAATACTCAGAGATGTGTTTCTCTACTGTAGATGACAAAATTGGCACTTCAATAGTAGAGTAAAACAGAAATCAGAATTTGGGTCTTGGCAGATAAGTAAAGGAGGAACTAACTTTCACTGGTATGTCTAAACATATGTTTTGTTAAAGATTTGCCCTTGCAAACAGTGGTTACATTTTTATCTTTTAAAAACATTTCAGTTTTCCTTTTAAGAATGCAATTTCAGTCTGAACTCTTGAATGTATAGGCTTCCATTAAATACATGTTTTAAATGAAATAGTTTTCATAAGCGTATGACTGACTATAACAACTCTGGGTGAAAATATATTCTGCTGTATTTTTAGTATGTAATTTAAAACTCTGAAATGCATCTTCCAAATTTATATGCATGGAGAAATTTGATTTACAAAGGAAATGCAGCATTAACTACATCACCAGTACATACAGCAGCCAAGACAAAATCATGTTGTACATTCTTAACATCTTATATTTTTATATAAAGATTTTTGTTCAATCAAAGTAAACCAAGATATGTTCAGATTAGGGAAATATATCCTTTGTGCAGGTTGTACTAAACAGGGTTTGTGTAACGCTGTTAGTTGTGGACAGTTCTACAAATCACACAGCCAAAACAACTAGGGGAAATGAACTTTACGTAATATATACTATTGTTAATCTCTTAATGAAGCTAACTCCATCTTGTGGTTGCACTTAGATAAGCATTTCTTATCTGCTGGCTTGGGAGGCAGAGGAGTTTATTTTTATTTTTTTTAACTGTAATGAAGTTTTACGTTTGGCTTTTCAGAGTCTGACACAGAATCCAAAAAGTTGGACAGTCTCCACATAAGCATTGGTAAACCTGTAGTAAGTATTGTCTTTGAAATGTTATGTATAATCCCCTGATTATATACTTTCTCTTGATTAAATAACAAATATTACAAACAGTATAAAAGCATTTTCTTCAATGGTCTTTTATTTGAAATGCTTTCAGTGTTGTAAATTGAAAGTACATGCTTTAGTGGTCGGAGCTTGAGGCCAAGCATCAGGAGCTCTGTTTTCAGTGCCCAGCTCTGCCGCTCACTTGCTGAGATATCTGGAGCAAGTTACTTAACCTCTGGGTGCCTCAATTCCCCACTCTGTAAAATGGGGATAATACCTGCCTCTGAGGTTATTTTATATTTGTAAATGCTTTAAGATCCTGTGATGAAAAGCACTCTGAGTCTGACGCAATCTGTCCTGAGTTCACTGGGTTTTGGACTGAGCTCAGTTGAGTGCAAAGTATTAAAGTAGTACTTACAAAAAATAGTGCATCATTTTCTGTTTTATTTAAAATCAAATTGGAGCATAGATTTGAGTATTTTCAGACTGTTTGGGATCTTGGAATCTTATGGTGATATTTTAAATAAATAATATGCTAAAATTGCAGTCAAGTACACGTAACTCCTTTTGTGCATCGGTTGTACAGAGTGCAAGCTGCATTCTTTTCTCCAGCTTTCCTGCCGTTCATTATGTTATGGTAATGTTGCTACTTTGCTGCCACTGTTACTCTGTGGGTTTAGTGCCAGAAAAAGCTGTGCAGACTTTAATTTGGAGGAAATTCGGAGTGCTGTGAAGAACTAAAACCAAATGGCAGAAAAGGCTTTTTAATACTTGGACCAAATCTTCTCGATTTGAGCACCTTAAAAAAATCTATATTGAGAAATATAAACAAGTGGTCAGATTTTTCAGGAGTGCTGTAGTTAGTGAGAACTGTGGGTACTCAGCTAGAAAATGGAGCCATTTGTTTGTGTGTAAACACACATTGGCTGCCTGATTTTTCTTAGGGTACCAAATCTGAAAACTTTGGCCTAAGTACTTAGTGCAGACACTGCAAGTGAAATAGAAATGTCATTTCACACCCTAAGACTGTTTAAATATGCCTGTGGTCTATTTATATTGTGCCTTTGATATGAGCATCCTAGAATGATTAATAGTTAAAATTGAAATTAAAGCTCAGTAAAATCCTAACTTAAAAAAGACTCAGCACTTCCACTAACTAAAAGTAAAGAATTCCTCCAGTGAGAAACTTAGTGGGCAAATGAGCAAGTACCATGTTAATGACTAATGTAGCTTTATTATAGCAAGCAAACCTATTTGCATTATTTATGGTTTTTAAAGGTTTCTGATATACAAGCAAGATCAGCAGTTCTGTCCTGGAATCTCTCAGTTAGTTCACAGAATGGAGAAAGTCAGAGTCTCACTCCAGCAACATTTATATTTGAAGTAGCAATATCCATCAACGGCAAAAATGGAAAATTTAAATCTGTCTATATGTAAGTCTGGTTTCACAGTACATATGTTCAAATACACTGACATAGATCAGCAGTGTTTTTATCAGGAGGTATACGGTGTCTTGCAGACCTACTTTTTTCACATGCAAATCATTTTAAGTAATATCCGTAGGCCTTATGTATAAAGGGGATAATGGACACTTTGACACTCAGTGTACATTGTATAGTTCTATTTTTTGCAATAAGCCCTTGTTTTGAAGTACATGTGAGAGCTATCACTCTTTTTGTTCCTACAGAGGAGAAGAAACAACAATTACCCTTCCTGAACTCAGACCAGCAACAGATTGCCATGTCAGGTATGTACTGGGAACTTCCCTACTAGAATTGGAATACCCAATATTGTGTTACATTAGAATTATGTGATTTCTTCCTTCTTGAAATGGATGGGATTATGAACTATTTACCAGGGTTCGATATAAAATGTGATTGTGTCCATGCACTGTTATTGTTGCCACTTGTATACTAACATTGTCCTATTTGTAATGCCAAAATTGATAAATATCATGCCTTTTGCTGGTTAGCATTTTTGCCTACCGTTGTCCCTCTGCCTGTCTCCTCTGATTCCAGCAGAAAAGGAGGAGTTAAGTGGTTTCCTATAGTTCCATGCTACTGCTCTAAAGGGTAGAGCAGGAATCAGGAAGAGGGAGATTCTTCTAGACTAAGGACAGCAGCCAAGGAAAGAATAATCATCAGCCTTCCTGGACCTCCTTTCACATGTCTTGGGGGAGCAGAAGGAGTCTCTGAGCTAATCTCTGTTGAGGTGAGGGGAGGCTTCCAAACTGCTCCCCAGGAAACCTTAATAGTACTAGAGGAGGGGAAACTGAGGCTGGTTGGAATAGTGGGAGAGCAGACCCCTTAGTGGCAGAAGAGAGAATGGAGTATTTGAGAGGAGGAGAGGCTTGCAAGAATCAGCATTTGCCATCTAGAGCTCTTAAGGCCCATCAGAGCAAACAAATCCTTTCCCCTACAGTGCCTAATTATGCAGGAAAGGAGACTGGCTGGAGTAGTGAGTTCGGAGGCATCCAAAAGCAGAAGGGAGCTCCAATATAGGGTCCTGTGTGGGACTAGTGTAGAGCCCTGCAGCGAGATTAGAATCCCATGGGTCCTGCAGGACCTGCTGCCATAATAGCGGGAACAGGACAGGAGCAGGATTAAAAATCATCCTACACAGGGCTCTACTCCAATATTTGTTGGATACAGGAGAAGACAACTCTCAAATCCTACTACAGGAAAAACACCACTCCTATAAATTGCAGAATGTTTTCCAGTGTGTTGCATACTTCAGTGAAGTCTTGTTGCATCGTTTATTTCTAATGTGCTGCCTAGATCACAAGGGCCACCTCCAGTCTAAGCAATATGAAACATGCATACATGGTAGAAGACAAGTAGGTATGGGGCCTTGGTTCTGTATTTAGTTAATTTCTAGTCTTGTTCAAGAGTAGTGTTATCTCGGAATTCCTTGTCTTTCTGATTTTTCAGGCGAGCTACAGTGTTCTTGAATTTCCCATACAGTTCTAAATGTATTGGTTAGTCCCCGTCCCCCCCCCCCCGCCATGTTTTGGATGGTTGACAGCAGCGATTTTAGTATAGCCATAGATTTAATGTCTGGCAGCTATATCTTCTTTCATGTGTGTTTCTTGGAGGGTCACAATGTCAATGTGATGGTCTTTGAGGGTTCTTGAGAAGTAATCCACTTTTTCCCTGGACATCCCTTCTACATTAATTTGGTATATTCAGAGGACTGGCCCAACTGTTCTTTTTTGGTCCTGGAAAGGGCGGTTTGAGCAAGTATAATTGTTAAGTTCACTGAGAGGTCGGCAGTCACACTAAACTTCTTGACACTCAACTTAATAATACTATGCGCATGGTGTCGAGGACGCTCAAATCTACTCCAGTTGACTGGCTCCCAGTCCTGTCACACATCCAGCTTCTGCTGATTAGAAGAGCTGCTCAGACATCTCGCTTTCTTAATTGTGTCAAGGCAAATACGAGGATCCCACTGCACCATGACCTGCAGAACCCGCCAAAGACGAGATTAAAATCCTGCAACCCTCTATGGAACCATATCAAGATCCTTACACCCAACTTTGATGCTGAGGCTCAATGAAGAATCACATGGATCATTTCAACCACTCAAAACAAACAGCTCATCGTTGATCCTGTTGAGAAACCACTGGGTTTTGATTTATGTCGGAAAAGCTGGTGCAGATTGAATCGCATTGGGCATATCATGGGAGATGTGGACAAACCTTCTTTAAGTGGAAAATGAGGGAAACACCTATATGTGACTGGTCACCAGGCATAAACGACGGAGCACATCATATCTGAATGTCCCCTTCGTTCTTCTGCCGGGAGCTTGAAGGACATTCACCAGTTCACTGCTTTGGCAATATGCTGGCTGTCAAACTTAGATATAAATTTGTAGTTGTTGCTACTTATCCAAGCCATACGAAAGAAGAAGTTAACCTCCATTTAAGTTAGTAGTTTGTGCAGATATTTATAATACAAATTTACCTGGAAGACTTGTACCTGAATAATTTGAAAGTTTAATTTATTCATTTTATATACCCTTGAGTGTCAAGGCCTTCTAGCATATTTGAATATAAAGTAATCCTCTTCTGCTGTCTCATCCATCTGGTAACATTCTTTAATATAGTTTTGATCATGAATCCCATATGTGTTTTATCATTTACTTTGTCACAGTGGTGACATCCTGACGGTCTGACAACTGGGCTCATGTTAAATATGCTTCTTGAAAACAGAATTCATTTGAAAATTGTTTAACATGAAGTTGTTTACTTTTCTCATAGGTCTATAACAGGTTTAAAATTTACTTTTGCTTCTAGCTTTAAAGATCAAGCTTGTTAACCGTAAGCCCCAGAAATGCTGAATTGTTTCATTTGGAGGAATATCAACAGTTAGAATTGATTCGTCAGTGCTTTTCATGTTTAAAAACATAAAATGTAGAGCTCATGAACAGTGCCAGATTGACAGCCCTCGAGTCTGAGCTTCTCTGTCCACAAAATGGTTAAACCCAAGGAAACTGCATTGTGGGCATCTCCATGCTGCTCTTCCAATTTGCCTTTATTTCCCTGACACTGCCAACGATAGTGGCATTTGTGGTGATTTTTGAGACATGAATACCAATCCACTATGGACTGGAATGGATCATAAATTCACTTCATTAGACCTCTCTTGGACAATTACAGTGCTAACAGGGTGAGTTATACTTGAACCAGTGGTCTAGGGAAGAAAGGCTCTGTATTACACTTCTAGTACAATAAACCATCTACTCTCTTTTCTCTACCTTCTGCCTCTTAAGTGCAGTTCTCAAACTGATGCTCCATGTTCTGAATTTTAGGATATTCATGTGATGATAATATTGGGACACTTCATTAATTGTCCTTTGTCATTCAGAATTTCAGCAACAAGCAGTTCCATAAAAGAATCTGTTTCCGAATTGGTGAGTTTTACTACAGAAAGTTGTGAACCAGACCCTCCAGCTGCACCTAAACTAATCAACAGAACGAAAAACAGCTTGAGTTTACAGTGGAAGGTAAATAACTTGGCAGGGATATTTAGTCTTGACAAAGCAAAACGTACTAGTTCTCTTTTTTTAAAGTTGGATTTTAAGTTGCTCAGTGAAGATTGTTACTCTGCAATATAGCTGAAATATCACTTCTCCATCTCCAGGTCATCCTGTTTTCTTCTGTTACTTATTCAATATCCTTTGTATCACATTAATATGTTAGTTGGTAGCATGCTTTTGTCAGCATAAAAAACATTGTATTTTGTCAATGCAGAAATACATGTGTATGACCTAGAATATTTGGAAAAATTCTCTACTGAAACGATGGCATGTGAGAGAGGGGAGCATCAACACCTCTAATGCTTAGGGTCCCCGTGTGGTAGATTAAATAGCATAGAATGTCGGAGATAACTCTGAAGCTGAATTCTATTATTTTAGCTTGGTTTATGCATCATGATCTCTCCCCTCCCTCCCCTAGGCTAACTCTTGAATAGACTATGCAATGTATTCTATATAGACATGTTACAATTCATTGTGTGTTTATTAGACTGAGTTTTGTAAGACTATCCCTGTTCATGTGTTTGACTGAAAAATATCTTTGCAATTACATATGGCTCTCTGGTTTAATATAGCTTCATGCTCAGTAAACGTACATTGTCATCCTGATTTTCAGAAACATACAAGTGCACAACTCAATTGCAGTTACATATGCTGTCATCGTATGAGCAAATACCCAGTTTGTGAGCACAGTTGTGGTAACTGATGTGTAAAGTAGGCAAGTGAAAATCAGAAAATCAGTGTCACAACTCTAGATGAGTTCCCTCTCCTAGATGCTCCAAGCTAGTACACAAGACCCAAACAGAACCTTTGGTCCCTCATGCTCTTGGCTTCCTGGGGTTGGGCAGAACTGAGGCACTGTGTCTCTGGCTCTGGGCCTCTAGGCTCACTCTCCAGGTGCAAACCCAAAGTCATATATTCCTCTTGCATTAATACCTATTCTCTCCAAAGCTTCCCCAGTAGCTGCTGGGTGGTCCAGAGTTCCACCAGAGCTGTGGACGATTTGGTTTCCTGTTACTCTCTTTGGGAAGTACATGATGTAACAAAATAACGTAGACTCTGCAAAAGAATTTCTAAACCGACACACACGAGATACATAGATGGATAGAAAAATAACATACACTTGCATGCAACACCCTGCCTCAGTTTACTTACCTTCCTGAAATTTCTTTGGGTCTGACTGTTTTCCAGGGAGTTCAGGATTCTTTTGCACCATTCCTCCTCCTGCCCAGTCTTATTTTCTGGTTTTGGTCTCTCCATAAAAATCCTCCAGCATATAAGCACAGTTTTGGTCATGAGTTCCAGCATGAGACGTCATGCTCTAGTGTTGCTCCATTCATGTCTGAGGGGATAGTGATGTGATAGGAGTCATTAGCAGAGCAGTAGTCCTTCCAGGGAGGCTCCGTTGTCCTGCTAATACAAATTTCATCAATTCATGTGGGCATTAATATCTGTCACATTGAGTGGCAGAACATCCAGAAGTATATAAACATAGAGTTCTTAAATCAAACTGGAATTCATAAATTCACATACATTCCCAAACCATCACAATAAAGTCTGAAATGATCACTGAAAGAGTGCTTAAATATAAGTGTCAGGAGGGAAAGGTGAGATATAGTGTGAACTGTACAGTTAAAATTGGTTTGTGTTGTCCTTACTTAGTTATGTCTAAGTAACACCATTTGAAACCCTACCCTCGGTATTAAAATCTTTCAGTTCAACATCCAAATGTCTGTGTAAAATGAAACTCTACTTTTAAACCTTTGATCCGATCTTTTGTTTGTTTGTTTTTCAGTCTTCAAATGATAATGGTTCCAAAATAACTAATTTTCTCTTAGAATGGGATGAGGTAAGCCCTTTATTTTTATGATGGAAAAGTTGCGTGAAAGCATGAATGCTTTGCAGATATGAGTGAATATGTATATTGCTTAAGTAGATACACATTTTTTTATTGTGCCAGTCAATATATAGCCCACTTTAAAATAATAAACAAAACTTGGGCTAGATCTATAGTACTACCGCTATTTCAAACAGAGATTCCATTAAATTACTCTTGGAATACAGTGTTAAATTGTAAACTGTTTGATGTATTTGATTTTTTTGTCATCCTAAGTAATAGTCATAATATATCCATTTATTAGTGAGCATGATGAGTCCATTTCATGAAGACAGTCATAAACGTCACTTAAAACTTTCAAAAGTTCTTACTGAAAATGAGTTTTGTAATGACTGGACAAAATATCAAAGGATTAACATCTTAGTTTGCATAGGTATCCAAGGGAGTTTGGATGCTTATTGCTACCTTAACTAAGGTTATGTCTTACACAGCAGGAGCTGTTTCTAGTGTAATTGATAAGACAGCCAATGTAAGTAACACAGACACACTGCATCACCCTAACTACACTCACATAAGCCTTACACCTCTGGTGGAGGTGGAGTTATGATGTCAGGGTATGTCTACACTATGAAATTAGGTCGAATTTATAGAAGTTGTTTTTTTAGAAATCGTTTTTATACAGTCAATTGTGTGTGTCCCCACCCAAAATGCTCTAAGCGCATTAAGTCGGCGGACTGCGTCCACAGTACCAAGGCTAGTGTCGACTTCTGGAGTGTTGCACTGTGGATAGCTCTGAGTAGCTATCCCACAGTTCCCGCAGTCTCCGCCGCCCATTGGAATTCTGGATTGAGATCCCAATGCCTGATGGGACAAAAACATTGTTACGGGTGGTTCTGGGTACATGTCATCAGGCCCCTCCCTCCCTCCATGAATGCAACGGCAGACAATCATTTCATGCCTTTTTTCTTGGGTTACCTGAGCAGAAGCCATACAACAACAAACATGAAGCCCGCTCAGCTCACCGTCACGGTACGTCTCCTGGGTGCTGGCAGAGGTGGGACTGCATTGCTACACAGCAGCAGCTCATTGCCTTTTGGCAGCAGACGATGCATTACGATTGGTAGCCATCATCATCATATTCCTGGGTTCTCTTGTAGCCGACCTCAGTGAGATTGGTTGGGGCGCTTGGGCAGACATGGGAGTGACTCAGCCAGGTCATTCCCGTTTTCTGCCAAGCACCCAGGAGATGATGATGGCTAGCAGTCCTACTGCACCGTCTTCTCGCGAGCAGCCAGGAGATGATGATGATGGCTAGCAATCGTAATGCAGCATCTTCTGCCGAGCACCCAGGAGATGATGGTGGCTAGCAGTCGAACTGCACCATCTGCTGCCACCCTAAAGATGTAAAAGATAGATGAAGTGGATCAAAACAAGAAATACACGATTTGGTTTGTATTCATTTGCTTCCTCCCGCCATGAAATCAACGGCCTGCTAAACGCAGGGTTTTGAGTTCAATCCTTGAGGGGGCCATTCTGTGTGACAGTTGTTTGTGTTTCTCCTTGATGCAAAGCCACTCTTTTTGTTGATTTTAATTCCCTGTAAGCCATGTAGTCAGTCGCCCCTCCCACCGTCAGAGCAACGGCTGACAGTTGTTTCGCGCAAAACCAGGCGAGGAGGCGACTGACTACGGGCCTTTTCTTGTCTACCTGGCCAGTGCATCTGAGTTGAGAGCGCTGTCCAGAGCGGTCACAATGGAGCACTCTGGGATAGCTCCCGGAGGCCAATACCGTCAAATTGCGTCCATGCTATCCCAAATTCAACCCGGCAAGGCCAATTTCAGCGCTAATCCCCTCATCGGAGGTGGAATAAAGAAATCGATTTAAAGAGTCCTTTAAGTCAGAAAAAAGGGCTTTTTTGTGTGGACAGGTCCAGGGTTAAATCAAGATAATGCTGCTAAATTCGACCTAAAGTCATAGCGTAGACCAGGCCTCAGTGTAGTAGGGCACTTAAATCAACGGGAGGAAGGCTGCAGTGTAGACACTGACATAATTAGGTCAATGTAAGGCAGCTTATGTTGATCTAACTGTAGTGTAGACCAGCTCTAAGTCTCAAATTTTTTAGTAGCCCTTCCTGTGATCCTTTAGGTTATTTTTCTCTGCATTCCAAACCCTCTTACCAGTAGGCCTTGGTCTTTCTAGCTCTAATGACCATCCTTCCACTCGAGGAATTCTGCTATATTGTAGTCTGTCTCCCCTTCTCACCCCATTAGTGACATATCCTCAGTCGTAAGTTATTGGTTTCCCTGTTTAGCTGGTATCCAGCATTGAAAATGTCAGGCCACTGGCCTTCTGTTTTGAAAAGTAGTCTAATATAAAAAATAAACAGCTTGGATAAGATCACAACCTGCCCACATGTAATATTTAGCTTTAATTCCTTTATTAAAATTTTGAATTAGTGGAGTAACAGAGGAAGGTGGAGAGCAGAGGAGATTAAATTTAACCTTAAAAATAGTCCCTATGTAAAAGTTACTTAAGTCTGTCTTCATTTTATTTGTTTAAAGGGAAAGAGTGGAGCCTTCAAAGAATGCTACTATGGGAATCTAAAGCAATACAAACTAACCAAACTTTCTCCTTCTACAAAGTACTTGCTCAGATTAGCTGCTAAAAATGACATCGGAATGAGGTAAAATGTATTGTTTGTTTCTCACTTTAATTTCTCAACAGCCCAAGCTAATGTTACTAACCTTTAAATTTAACTTTTTTTTCAGTGGGTTTAGTGATACAGTGGCATATTATACAGCAGGAATCGTCCCTTCACCACCACTGCCCCCTCAGTTTATTGAAGCAGGAGTAACATGGTTATCATTAAAATGGAGCCCACCTAATGGCATGTCTTCAGATGACTCTCTGACTTACACTTTAGATATGGAAGAAGAAGATTCTGTAAGTTGGGTTTTCTTAATGTTTTGATGAGTAGTCTGTAATTTCAGTGTAAATGTTTGTGTAATAATATGAAAAATTGCACCAAAATTAACAGTTCATAAACACTGTGTAATTAATAAAACAGCTTTTCATAAAGTGGAATTGCTGACGTATGTAGGGACCTATACTATCTAATGATAAAAAAAAAAAATTCTAGCGTAATTGCTGAAGTTGCCATACTCTTCTGTTTATGAAGTAATTCACCTTATTAGAGACACTTTTTATATAGTATAGAACCATATAGACTTGGTTAGAAGTATCCCAGGGGATTTCAAATGGTTTAATGCTTGAGAAATTTGTGGAGACCAATTGCTGCTCTTACTGTTTTACCAGGAGAGTTGTTAGTGACTGTATGCCTGGTCTTAATTTTCTGTGCTTTACAGGGTTATGGTTTTCAGCCGAAATACAATGGAGAAGAACTTTCATGCACTTTAAAAAATCTAAGGAGGAGTACTTCTTATAAGTTTAGGGTATGTGCCAAATTACGTATTTGATTTCCTTTTATTTTTTTTTCTGGAGCTGTTTGCTAGTAGCACTTGTATGGTGTTTCCTAACCATATACAATAGCAGGCTAGCCTAGTAGTAGTAGTTTTTCAGTGGGATTACATTTTTATTTCATTATGGTGTCAGAGGAATGTTTTAAAAATAATTGCCTTTCTCTTTTTGATCTTTGTTTGCAAATTACCCTGATATTGTCCATGGCAATCAATCAATATATTATATTCATTCTTAACAGCTCTCTGCCTGCAACAATGAAGGAAAAAGTATCCCTAGTGAGGTAGTAGAATACAGCACAATTCCTGATAAACCTGGACCGCCAAGTAAACCAAGTGTAAAGGGAAAGATCCATTCACACACTGTGAAAGTTACATGGGGTAAGTGAACTTGTGTTAATTTTTGTCTTCCCTTGCTCCTCGAAAGAGAAATGAGCCTATAAGGCATGGGTGAGAAAACTACGGCCCGGGGGCCACATCTGGACCTCCAGATGTTTTCATCCAGCCCTTGAACTCCTGACAGGAAGCGGGGTCCAGGGCTCACCCCGCTCCAGTGCTCCAGCCGGGGAGTGGGATCAAGGATTTGCTCTGCTCCACATGGCTCCCAGAAGCAGCGGCATGACCCCCTCTGGCCCCTACACGTAGGGGCAACCAGGGGACTCTACATGCTGCCCCCATCCCAAATGCTGACCTCACAACTCCCATTGTCTGGGATCTGCAGGGGCGGCGCCTGCGGACAAGGCAGCCTACAGAGCCGCCTGGCTGCATCTCCACATAGGAGCCAGAGGGGGGATGTGCTTCTACTTCTGGGAGTTGCTTGAGGTAAGCACTGCCTGGACCCTGCACCCCTGATCTCTTTCCACACCGTGGCCCCCTGCCCCAGCCCAGAGACCCCTCCTGTACCCTGAACTCTTCATTTCTGGCCCCACCCAAGAACCCACACCCCATAGACAGAGCCCAAACCCCAATTTCACAAGCATTCATAGCCTGCCATACAATTTCCCTACCCAGATGTGGCCTTTGGGCCAAAAAGTTTGCCCACCCCTGCTATAAGGTATCAGTAAAACAGTTTTAAAATAACATAGAGAACTGGTCTAAAAATAGACTATAGTCTGTCTCCATGCAGTTCTTTTCTCCAGAGAAACTTTTAGCCTAAATGTAATATCCTTAAAAATACATATTTTACTCCTAATCCTAATCTTTTCAAGATGCATTAATGGCCAGCTATTCCTTCAGAATATATTTACCAATTGAGAGATTATTGGATTACCCTACTCTTTAACTTTGAGTGTGGCTTCCAAGAAAAGTTGCAATTTACACATTAAAGCTTAGTCTTCGTATAATATATATAAGTAGCAAAAATATTTATTTCATTCAAAAAAGAGTAGCCAAACTTTAACAGCAGGCCTACTGTCTCCTCATACTCTTACTGTGGAGCCCAACCCACTCTATTGCTGTCTTAAAATGTGTACAATATTTCATAAAAACAGATTCTGATAGAAGGGCTCTTATATTTTATGCTCTTTCTGAACATGAAGCTTTCATATTTCATCTTTTATTGCAGCATTATCACAATTCCAGTTTAACTTCTCATGAGTATATTCCACAGTGAAAAATACTATTCTAAATAGTTGGTTACAAGATGATACATAAACCTCATGTTTTTTTCTAAACTTTTTTGAAATTCATTGTAACTAAAATGTAACTTTCTTTCAGATCCACCGAAGAATAATGGAGGATCAGACATTTCTAAGTATTTTCTAGAAATTTCAGAAACTTTAATTGGTAAGCAATCATTGTAAAGGTCTAATTCAATTTATTGTTCACTTCTATTTACATGTAAGTATGTATTGTCATTACTGTAGTAATTAGAATGTTTGTTTATTTTGTTATAGGAGTAGTAGTTAATTATGGTAAATTCTGTTTCTATGCATAATGGAACAAATCCAGGATTCAGTTTTCATTCTGTGATTAACATATATGGGGAAAAGTTCTATGTTTTCATATAACAAAACCTTCTCCATGGATTTTAAATTGATCTTCTTCTTTCTTTTTCCTGCAGGAACTAACTGGGAAGTAGTATATAGTGGTTGCATGAGAGAACATGTGTGTGATCATCTCAAGCCTGGTACTTCATACAGACTGAGAGTTTCCTGTGTCAGTAAGGGAGGTGAAAGCCCGGTGAGCCAAGAAGTTCCTTGAAAAGAATAAACACATTAGGCCTTGAACGTAGTTTTATTTCTCCGTTAGTAAAAGAATGTTGTGCAGTGTTTCACAACTGTAACTTTCAAATAATACATGTATCATTTCCTAGGCTTCTGATGTTTTGACTGTACAAACATCAGCTGTTCCTCCTGGACCTTGCCATGCTCCATGCCTGGTTAGCAAAGCTAAGCCCAGAGAAATAACTCTACAATGGGGTAAGGACCAATGTTTCTGTAGATAGACACATTCCAGGTTTTAAACATTATAAAAATAGAAGGCTAAAAACAAAAATTATCCCACAAAACTAAAATTGAAATGTCAGGAGACTGATTCAAAAACTTGAAAGCTTATGTAATTAAACTCAGTCAAGAGGAAAAAATGTAAAAACTGTAATGCACAGCTCTTAGTTATACTGCTCCACAAGCTATACACAGTATAACTGAGAGCTGTGTATTACTAACAGAACTTTAAGGAGCAGCCAGCACAGAAGGTAGGGAATAGTATGCTATGGTTGGTGTTTACCTGTTTGTAACTGGCAATTGAAAGCAAAAATAAGTTTTTTGTTTTGTTTTGTTTTGTTTTTTATTTTTAGTCCTATAAAGGGGAGAAGTAAGAGATAATATGCATAAATGCCTGATCGAAAAGATTGATATGAATCTTTTACTAACAGATAGATGTGTTTTGTAAAAGGATTAGAGGCTTGTGAATTGTTGCAGCTCAAATAGATGCTGAAACCAATCATCTGCAAATCTATTTTTAGAATTCATCTAACTTTTGGTTTCATACAGACCATCTTGAAACTGTTATTAAAATAAGAGCTGTTTTCTGAAAATAATTACTTGGGTTTTGTATTAATGCAACTTTATATTTCATAGGTCCCCCTTCCACAGATGGGGGCTCAGAAGTAACAGAGTATGTTGTTGAAATGGCAAACTCTGAACAAGATGAACATAGACAAGTGTATCAGGGTCTGACGAGAGAATGCACAGTGAACAGTCTACTTCCTGGGAGAATGTACTGCTTCTGGATAAGAGCAGGAAATAAAGCTGGGGTAATCAATCTCTTTATATAATGAGTTTTTGTTTTGCAAGTAACTATACAGGTACTGCCACTAATAAGATAGCTATATATTAGGATCCTGGTGGTATTGTTTGCAGCATCTCTGTGGCTCTCTATATTAGTCCCATTTGAAGGACTAGTTTTTAAAAGCCCTTCTGGCAAAGAGAAGACAGTGACATTTATGTGCAAGATCATCAGTGGCTCAAAGAATAATTAGGAGCTCAACTGTCCTTTATGCCTTCAAAAAATTTCCTCTAAATTTCCTAGTTTTGTCCTAGTGATCCCATTTTCTGTTATGTCCCATCTAGTTTTTGCAGATCACTTTAAATTTACAGTATGTGATAGGTAGAGTAGTGGTAGTGTTGGTTAGAGAGGATACCTCCAAGCGATACTGGGTTGGAACTAAGGGTGGGAGCAATGTCTGTCACAGAAGAGTGCCTCTGGAGCAATGCCACTTGCTTTTGGAAGCAAGATGTGACTTCAGGGAAAGGAAGATTTGCGGGGGAGGAGGTGAGAGGCTTGCCAGTGTGCAGAACCATATGAGTGGGAGCTTTGTGGATGTTGTGTGCACACAACCATTTTGTGTTGCAGCTGCCCAAAAAGCTCCAGTAGGAGTTGTGAAGTTAGTACTAAGATTTTGCATCACAGTACCTATCAAAATAAAATGGCATCTCTTATTTTCTCCAACTTATCACTGAGCAAATGTGCATTTGTCCTATTTTTGTGTCATTACCACACTCTTGCAATTGTATTTCCTTATAGTTTGGCCCTCTCTCTGAAAAAGCAGAGATTTCTACAGCTGCAGGACCTCCTGATCAGTGTAGTACACCCTTGTTAACCTGTAAGGCTGCCACCTGTGTAGTGGTCACTTGGGAGGTAGGTTTTTTAATTTTTCATATTAAGGCTTTAGAATTTCATGCATCATATATAGCACATAAGTAAATACACAAAGAGAAGAATTGAATATATTGATAGAATATTTCAAATACTTTCCCCATTTTACCAGTACTCAGCCAGAAGTCAACTTTGAATAATTTTGTTTTGTAAATGTTCTCAGCTACAGATTTTGTTCTAGTATTGAGACAGAGTGATATTTAAGCCCTTCTCGCAGTATGGGTGACTATTTGCTGTTAGCACATTTTCCTTAAGTAGTGTGCACACCACTGTTACAGCTAGTTACTGGAAAATTATGGGACCAGGTGGGAATTGCAATCTTCGTGAATGTTTCTGTTTCAGTCAAATGGCTAGATTTTTCTGACGAGCTGTACTTAGAGCCCTGCTGTTGACTACCTGGAAGGTCTGGATGTTTATGGAATGGTTTTCAAACTGAAAAACCTCCATTTTGCATGCTAGGACTGTACTCGTAATAAGTGTTCTGACACCATTTTTTTACTAGCATAGTTTCAACAGTAGTGCCTTATGTGAAAAAGCACCACTGACCAAAGTTCGATGTGCTATAGGGTGCACACTGTGCAAATTTCTCAATGCAGTTTTGTCAAATCACTCCTGTTTTAATACTTGTATTCCCTGTAGCAAGGAGTGTGATTTGTGTAGTAGTCTGAGGATGACAAATACCCTCTTGGGAGTAGGTAGAAACCAGCCAGCTCATTTCATTGATAACTTTAGTGAATCCACACTCTTCTCTACTCATTCCACATTGATATAATCTTAAATATATATTTATAATTACAAATCATGAGCTATCTGAAAGCTAACCTTTCATTGACTTGAATTTCCCAGAGTCCTGCATGCAATGGTGCTGAAATTTGTGAATATAGGCTGGATTGGGGACAAATGGAAGGATCAATGCGTATCATATACACTGGCCCTTGTCTGAGCTATGAAGTGAAAGGTCTTACACCTGCAACCACGTATTATTGCAGAGTACAGGTATGAGAGGCTTGCTTTTGTATGTCACTTTAAAAATCAAAACCTAAAGATAATTAGCACCTGAATAAGTACTTCAGCTAGAAACTACGGATACAATTCTGGTCCAAATTGTACAGATGCATTGGACGAGGAAAAGGGTTTGGAGAGCATCTTCTGTCACTCCAGCCAAAATATATACACCTAGGAATAGGATAGTGTTTGATTAAACACTGACTAATGTCTTCTTCATCTCTTCAAAGTCCCAGACGGTTATGGCCAGCCATCTTGGGAAAATGTCCAGGCTTGTTACACGCTTCTCCCAGATGTCCTTACTGGAAGGTGCTCAAGGTCTGCAAGCTATTGCTTACTACATTTTGAAGGAACACAACAAAAAGTGTTTCAGAACAAGATTGATCTGAGTTATCATGCAAGACAGAATGGTTAAGAACATTCTGCTGCTGTTCTCATTTCTCTCCTCCTCCATGTGAGCTGCGTTTACTAAAGTGGAATTTTGCCTTTAGTTCTGGACTGATAAGTTTTCATTATGTTTAGGAAAATGCCATCCGCTTGCAAATGTCTTTAATGAAGCACAAAATCAAAGCAGTAGCTTTCTCGGAGACAAGATAGAAAACTGTGAACTCTTTGAACACAACTGAATCTCTCTTTCAGGCTGTGAATATAGCTGGAGTTGGATTATTTGGGGATATTGGCGTGGTAACAACACCAGCGTCAGTGCCTGCAGCAGTGTCAGTACTACATCTGCTTGAAGAAGATCAGATGGAAATTCCTTGTCCCTTGTCAGCATGCCTTGCCATTCAGTGGGAGGAACCATGTTGCCATGGGTCAGATGTCATTGGATATAATATAGAATATGGGGAAAAGCAACTTGTAACTGTTGGTAGAGTTACAAGCCATATTCTGGAGAATCTGCACCCTGACACTTTGTACAGGTGATTGATTATTCCTTATTTTATTCTGAAACCAGTCTTGTAGCTATTTTAACATACAATGTTCTGGACTGTTTTTTTTTCCAGTTTTTTTTGGCCTACTAGTCCACTTCATTAAGGTGAACATGCTGTAAGCCAGAGTGTGCATTTATGTAATGGGTTATCTTCAGAGTGACTGACTTTTTTTTAGGAAAAAAAAAAACAACCCAGAAAATGAAGACACTGAGTCCCGGAGCCCTAAAATACAGCGTACATTGTATCAGTATGTTGCTGAGGTCACAGCAGAATGAAGAAACATAGGCAAATATCTAGATTTTTCTGTTTGTCTACAACTTTATTAGTAAACACAAAATGCAGAAGCCTGATAAAGCGTTAGTCTTTGTAAGTCAATTCCCTCCTGTGACGGACTCCATCCTAGCTACTTTCCCTAACTTTATGGGGGATTCTGGGATTCTGCCCCAACACACTAAATCAGGACAATTGAAGAAGTCACCAGGTCCACTGGTTTTAAGGAAACCAGTGCGTAAGTGATTTCCTCTTTTGCACCAAGAGTAGCATCCTCCTGTGGTTAATTTTTTGGAAATTGGTTGGAGTAGCTCCGAACACCAGATTTGAATAGCTATCTAATTTTCATATATTGGTCCCTTTAACTACTCTCTTGCCACACTAACCATACCCTCCTCCACCAGCTCACGCCCAAATGCCCTCAGAAGTTGACAATACAATTGCAGAAAGAAAGAAAGATGCCCTAAAACATCTTTATTAAAAAAAAAAAAACTTTTGAATCTGACTAAGCACTTTAGCATCCATAATATTTGGTAACAATGAATTTTAAAGCTAATTTGGACTTCCTTCAAATCAGATTTAAATCTGTTGCCTCTTCTGTTATGAAATAGTGAACAGGAGTAACTGAGTGACCTTCTCTATACTATTATTTGTGTGTTTGTCTGTCATGTCCCCTCTGTCATTTCTAAACTGTTCCAGTCTGTTCAAGCTCTCTTCATATGAAAGTCTCCTTGCCTCTAATCCTTTTGTCACCCTTCCCTGAGCTTTATTTCTGCTGTCTTTTTGAGGGAGGTGTATAGTGCTACAATACAAATAAGAGAGCTGAACAGAGCATTCTAGGTGAAGGCATACCACTGACTTCACAAAGGCATCGTAATATTGTCATCACTTTTTGTCTCATTCCCCATGTGTCCTTTGTTTACTTTTTTGTTTGCCAGGAGACAAGTGGCAGAGGCTTCATCGAGCTGTCCATAGGACATCAGATAGCTTTTGTAAGAAGTTGCAGTTAAAAGTCCAGCAAAGTCTACCACTAGTTCAAATTCTTCCTTTCAGGACTGCATTGCATTGTGGTTTCAGTTAGCTGGGGTGTGTTTTTTAAACAGTTTTTCCTTCTTGGTAAAGAATGCATTGAAAATCCATATTAAAATATTTAAATCTAACTTCAGTTATAGTGCAAAATATAATTATGATTGGCTATATAGTTTTTCTATTATTGGTAGTGTTTCCAGAATGCTAGAAGTATGGTAGATGTTTCTGTAACACTGGTCGTGGACCTTGGCCTGAAGAGCCTAGACACCCTAAAAACCAAGGTGTTTCCTTTTGTTTTGACTATATAATTATGGACTTCTGTCCTAACAATAAAACAAATCACACTTTGAATTCTTGAACTGATCTTTCATAACTGTAGCTTTTAGTCACAAAATATCTGTTTTTTGCTGGAAGCTTCAACAAAATACTAAGAAATGTCTGCATGCAAATAGAAAGTCTCTGCCACACAGAGCTCACGATCAAAGAAGACAGCCAACAAATCAAGAATAAATCATGTCAAACCAAACTAATGTCCGTCTTTGACAGGATTACTAACCTAGTAGATGGGGTGGAGGTGGAGCGAGGGGAGACAACAGCAGATGTGATATATCTTGATTTTTAGTAGGCTTTTGACACACTTTCACATGACATTCTCATAAGAAAATTACGGAAATATGGCCTAGATGAAAATACAATAAAGTGATGCACATCCAATTGAAAGACTGTACTCGCAGTAGTTATCGATGGTTTGCTGTCAAAGTGGGAGGATGTATCTAGTAGGGTCCCAAGGGGTCGCTCTTGTGTCCGATACCATTCAATATTTTCATTAATGACTTGGATAATGGAGTGGAGAGTATGCTTATTAAATTTGCTGGTGATACCAAGCTTGAGGGGTTTAAGGACAGGATTAGAATTCAAAATGACCTTGACAAATTGAAGAGTAGATCTGAAATCAGCAAGATGAAATTCAGTAAATACAGGTGCAGTGTGCTTCACTTAGGAAGGAAAAATCAAATGCACACCTACAAAACAGGGAATAACTGGCTACGGTAGTAGCACTGCTGAGAAGAATCGGGATTATAACGGATCACAAACCACAAACAGTATGAGCCAACAATGTGATGCAATTGCGAAAAAGCAAATATTCTGGAATGTATTAATAGGAGTGTCATATGTAAGACACAGGAGGTAATTGTTCTTTTCTACTTGGCACTTGTGAGGCCTCAGCTGGAATATTGTATCCAGTTTTGGGCACCACACTTTAAGAAATATGCAGCCAAAATGGAGAGAACAAAGGAGAGCAACAAAAATGATAAAAGGTTTAGTTAGACCTGACCTGTGAAGAAAGGTTAAAAAAAAAAATGGGTATTTTTAGTCTTAAGAAAAGAAGACTGAGGGGGGACCTGATGACAGTCCTCAAATGTTAAGGGCTGTTACGAAGAGGACAGTGATTAATTGTTCTCCATGTCCTACTGAAGGAAGCACAAGAAGTAATGGTCTTAATCTGCAGCAAGGGAGATTTAGGTTTAATATTTGGGAAATAACTATCCTTATAGTTAGAAAATAAGTACCGAAATAGGATTCCAAAGGAGGTTGTGGAATTCTTGTCATTGGAGGGTTTTTAGAACAGGTTAGATAAACACCTCGCAGGGATGGTCTCAGGGGCTGGACTTAGAGGCTCTCTCGAGGTCTCTTCCAGACCTACATTTCTGTGATTCTATATGAAGGATAGACGAAAGGGGTAAAATGAAATTCTGTACACTTTATGTGCATTGTAAATATACATTCTATTTTTTTAGTTAAATACGCATCTGTATGTAACTGCCCTTCAATCTATTTTAAAAATTAGTAGGCTAATAAGGTTAAAATATCACATCTGTAGGTTAACCTGTAAAACTCAAATGGGGGAGGGGGAGGAATATCATAGTCACAGCTGTCATTTTGTCCTTAGTCATCACATTGTGCCTGTGTTTTACAGTTTATTAGATGCTTTACTAGAGAGGGAAGGAGAATTACCAGATGAGCTGAAATACCCAGTCAAAACAGGGTGAATTAAGGCAAATTTCCTTGCTTTGTGTTTTAAGATTACACCATAACCTGCTTTAACTCTGAACTCTTAAAAATATTGTTACCTTCATGAACAGCTGCAACTGTGCTTCCACTCTGCAATACTTCTCAGTATTATTTAGGATTATTCTATGCAAAATCCCACTGAAAACCTTGTAGTATTTGTCTCACTTGTATTCCAGATATTAGCTCAACTTGAAAGAGATTTTAACTCTTAAGTGATTTTTTTTTCAAAAATCAGCTCTGAAATCTCTAACTGTAGCTTTATAACTTTTGTGGTGTTTGGTTCTTTGCAGATGACAATTGACATTTTGCATCATTGCAGAATATTATTGGGGCATGTATAAGAATATTTCAATACATCAGTAATTGAACTTTACAATCAGTAAAAGTGTCTTTTTTAGTACATTATTTAACCTAGTAGTTGTAAATTAACAGCAAACATTTTTTTCCCCCTCTCTCACTTGAAGAATTAGAATACAGGCCATAAACAACTTCGGAGTTGGTCCTTTCAGTCATTCCATTAAAGCCAAAACAAAACCACTACCTCCTGACCCGCCTCATCTTGAATGTGTGGTCTTCAGCTACCAGAGCCTTAAACTGAAATGGGGTGAAGGTCCTAGTAGAGCTTTAATTACCAATCCTACACAATTCAACTTGCAGATGGAGGATAAATTTGGCAGGTGAGATCATTACTGTACAACTTGGAACATTCAGAAGCCTGCTAATGTTTTACAGCTTCATGTCCAGTTTTGTGATCTTATCAAGTTAATGGGTCTGATGTATATTATAAAACTATTCATTTCCTCACTTCTGTTAGTGGATATAGTTTATTCGATGACAAAACTGGAAAGAGAATCAAGACTATGAGTGTTAAGCCCACTTGCTGTCTAAATTGCATTTGTATATTTCCTTAGAACTCTCATGGTGGAATTAGATATTCAGTTTCATTTTCCCGTGGAAAAGCTAAATTGGGTGTATCTGATTCATCGTGTGACATGAGAAATTAATACTTAGCACTTGCATAACATGTTTTATTCAAGATTAAGAAAGTTGTGAATTGTTACACTGTAATAACGTAATACATTAACTTATAAGTCTATTGTCTGTTTTCTCTGTTTAAAAAATATGTTCTAAATTTAAAGGTTTAGTGTTTGTAACCGACAAATAGGGTGAACAATTATTTTTTGACCTAAGATGATAAAAGCGGATGAACCCCTTTTCCCCCAGAAGCTTGCAGTTCCTCTAACTTAAAAATGTGAGAGGTTGGGAAAGAAAGTGCATGACTAACCATGTGTAACAAATCTCCTGTGTAATGTTCCAGCCTAGTGCAAATCTAGGTTTAATTATAGATCCCCTAAAATGAGTGGGGGGGGGGGAAAGGAATTGGCACTCCCTTGTGCTGACAACTCAGTGTTATTGTGAATGACACTAATACACATAATGAGCCGTTTATTGCATTAAACGAGGTTTGTTTGGTCTAACACTTGTGTAACAAATTTAAGGTAAAAGTCACAATTTCTGTAATAAAAATTTACAAACAAATGTCTTTCACCCTTAACACACTTTTTAGTGTTTAAACATTTAACATAAATTAGTTTGTTTAGTTCTAACATGTACAATTTTTTTTTAGATTTGTTACTGTTTATAGCGGACCTTGTCATACGTACAAGGTGCAGCGACTCAATGAATCCACTACATACTATTTTAAAATCCAGGCATACAATGATGCTGGAGAAGGGGAGTTTTCTGAAGTTTATGCTTTCACTACAATCAAATCTCCACCAGCATCTCTTAAAGGTGAGCATTCATCATACAGCATTCTAAGAGTTGTTGTAATTCTAGTGCATAAAATATCAACAGTAGCATACCGGTTCTGTTCATTCCCTCTGAAGCTCTTGGTATTGGCCACTGTTGGAAGACAGGATACTGGGCTAGATGGACCTTTGGTCTGACCCATTATGGCCATTCTTATATTTGATATTAAAAACAGATTCTCTTCCCTATCTAGCCCCTTTGTCAAACAGAGGCAGTGCAGATTTCCTGGATACTGTGACTGTATCTGGCCAGCTAGGAATGCCCCTACTGGGATGAAACATTCTGTAGGTATAAAACCAGTGTGGCACATCACCAATGATTAAAGATTGTTCCAGCCAAATTATGTTTTCAGAAGCACCTTTGCATCCCCCTCAAGTCTTGCAACAGAGTTGCACAGTGTCTGAGAGCATAATTTGGCCTGCAAAACCTTTCATTGGTGAGATATGCAAAATGGAAAGAATCCTGACCCAGCCTCTGTTTTGGGGCTAACAGTTTAAAAAAACTTTTACTACCAAATTGTAAACAAGTTGTATGTGGAAAATTTGACACAAAGCATAATGGGCTTCCATATTCAATCTTTACTAAGATACTTTGATAGGATCTCTGTTTAAAAAGTAATTCTGCCACCACAAAATTGAATACCTGTCCTGAGCCTGTTAACAGCCCTATTCAGAATCACTTCTTCCTTATTGGGGTAGCTGGGTTACTAAAGCCATGTTCTTAATCATGTAAAAAAGGGATTACAGTGGTTTCAGATTAACCATGGAAAAAATAGGTTTTTCTAAAATTTTTTTTGAAAGCTTGTGTGTGGATTTTTTTTTTTCTTCAGCACCCAAAGTAAATCAGGTGGGAGAAAACATCTGTGAAATCACATGGGAGCCTTTACAATCAATGAAAAGAGATTCCATTGTTTACATTCTTCAACTTGCCAGTGGGAGAGAAGTTGATCAGGTAACTTTTTTTTTTTTTTTTAAATTTCATTTGCTATTTTTTTAAAAATTATTGTAAGGAATTTTTTTTTAAGAGAATCAAGTCTCTGAATGTTACTAAAGCCACGTCCACTAGCGAGCTTACAGCGGCATCAGTGCAACTGTGCTGCTGTAACATCGCTTACGTAGCTGCTCTGTGCTGACATCATAAAACCATCTCAGTGAGTGGTGTTAGCAGCTTTCCCGCCAACATAGCGCTGTGCACACTAACATTTATGCCAGTGAAATGTATGTCACTCGGGTGTGGTTTTTTTCACACCCCTGAGCCGACATAAGACATGGCCTTAGGCTGATTAGATTTTAAATTGTTCTAATACATACTGCTCTTGCTCAGCTTTCTTCCAGCTGAATGCACTCAAAGTAATACATTTGAATCCCCGACTCTAATTTTATAAATTTTTAATGAGACCATAAGAGGCACAGAATTATAGTAGTGTATTAATCTAGGAAGTTAGACAGAAATGATACGGGTTTTTCCCCAGAGGGAGGGGGTGGAACATGAGTTCTGTTTACACAATTGTGAAAGTAGTGGCTAGTAAGTACCAATTCTGAGATGGCAAACTTAAGACTCTCTTGGTTTTTAGACTTGCCCAACCCTCTTGTGCGCACTTTCTTGACCACTACTAAAACCTGGCTCTATAAACCATCCTCCCTCATGTGGATTTTAAATCTGGAAAAGTCTGGCTGCCATTTTTTTTTTTTTTTAAACAAACTGCCTCAAACTATTAAACTACCATGAACAGTTTTAACAATTACAGCTGGGGCAGTGCAGTCTGAAAAGGATCTTTCCAATTTTTATGCATATCTTCGTGTATCACTGTCATGCACAAAGCTTTTGATACCATTGCAAATGTTGAATGCCTTATGTCACTGAAAACTTCAAATAGGTTTTGAACAGGGTAATTTTCAAAAAGCTAGAACTGTTTCTGTTTCATCTCACGTGTAAAAACTTCCTATCGACCTGAGTGTACCACCAGGCACCAGAGCAGCCTCATAATTTGGGGGAAGGTTAATAAGATTGGGAGGTATGTTAAAGAATCTCAACAGGCCCTTCACAAATCTGGCCCCTCTCCTTATCCCAGCGTTACTAGCCTGGCTCTCCCGTCTGCCCACTTTTTCTTCAAGCAACTTTGTGCTTTCTTGTACTCTACCCCTTAGGTAGGAGCACTCTGTCAGAACGGATTTGTAGAACCACTGCCATAATCTCCTCCCAAACCCCACTTGTACTATGAAATGAGCCAAATAGTAAAGGCAAGTTTTAAAGAACCGTTGGATGTGATGTTTGTGGGTGAGGGATAACTGTATGTTTTATCCCCCTACCTATTCTCAGCACTTCATTTGTTGCTTATCTTAAATTGTAAGCTCTGGGGCAGGTGCTTTCTTCCTTTAGGATGGACTGTCGGCACTACCCTATCCTGTAGTTTTTTCAGAGGCCAGGCTTGCAAGGATGGCAAATAATTTGTCATCTTTAGGAGAACATCACTGGCAAGTTTTCACTCCTAGTTCTTTTACATTTTAAAGACTGTTCGCTAAGAAACTCTTTAGAAATAAAAGCAGAGGTTCTTTTATTTCTAGGGCCCTCAAATTGGATGGGTGAGGAAGGCTTCCCAGACCCTTGCAGGCCTGCTCTTGTTGCACTGCCTATTGTATCTATTGCTAGATATTGGGAAAGTGAAATAGATGAGCAATTTGTTCACTCTCTTTATTAGGTATACAAGGGATCAGAGACTTCATTCCGTTTCACAAACTTTCAGACAAACTGTGAATATAGGTTCAGAGTCTGTGCTGGACGCCAGTATCAAGATTCTACTGGATTACAAGAACTGTATGGACCTTACAGTCCCAGTACAGTATTCTCATCTCAAAAACAAGAGTTGGTTCCACAGTGTACTCATTCTACAGCTAAATTTGCAAAGATTAAGAAGATGTTAAATGACGAGCGGTTTGCTGCTTTTCTTCTTCTTGTGGGGTTTGCAGTGGTTGCTATTTTGTTTGCTTTTGTTATTCAGTACTTTGTAATCAAGTAGATTGTTTAAAGCCTAGTCATTATTCAGCTTTTTATGACCATTCTGGGTATTTATGTTGGTTAATTCTAAATAACATCCTAGCTGGAAATGATTGTATAATAGAGACACACGTTTCCATCTTTGCTGCTGACTGACATTGAGACTGGGTTGGCAGAACCTTTCTAAGTAAAGAACACACAACTGCCATAGAAAGGGTAATCCTGGGTCCTTTGTAATCAGGGTTAGCCGTTAATAGAACAGCAAAAAACTGCCTCCCTCCTCCCCCTCCCCCAGTCTTTCTCAATATCAAAGCCTAGGCCCTTTGGCCAGTTAGAGAAACGGCTTTATATAAAGTCATTTGAAGTACAACTAGGCAAGTGGTAGTGGATCAGCAACTTTTAATCAAGTATTGTTATAGTTTGGTATACATGAAATACAGCAGCAAAAATGCTTGAGCTTAGAACAGTGCTGTACTGCAGAACATTGCTAGAGCAAACCACATTTAATATACTGTAGAAGAAAAACAAAATATATTACTACTTTACAGTTATTTTAATGTTTGGGGTTCAGTAATTAATATTTCAAGTACAGGTGCCAGCATTTTTAGAATTTTAATTAAAAATGCTAGAGGCATGTAATGTACAAACAGAGTGATTGCATTTATATGCAATATTGCAACTTGGTCCTCTTTTGTATTTTTACGTTTCTGAATTAAGTGCTTTCAGCAGTTGGTAAATAACTGTTGGCCCAATCCACATTTTCATTCTCAGTGCCTGAGAGAACAGTAATTTCCTGTGCATCTGATTAAATCTTTTCAGTATTTTCAGAGAAGGCACAGATTTTGTCTTTAAGGAGAAAGAGTGCATTTATGATAAATGTTTCACTATTGGCTCAAACTGAGCAAATGTTTTTGTACTATTCTTAACCTAAAAATAAAAAAATTCAAACTGCTTTTGGATGCTCTTCTATCCTTATCTGAATTATCAAACTATACATGAAATATTTTTAGGTAACATTTATACAATGTTTTAAATTCATTGCTATCAAAATGGTGGCAGTTCACATTCCATTGTGGTGGTGGTGAGACTTTTCAGTTTGCTGTGAAACTTTTCCAAAACTTGTCATGCATGTCTGACACTGTTTTGAGGAATATTTTTGGTGGATACTATGCACTACATATGACTTTTCCTTGTCAAACACATTCTTTAGATATCTGAAGATAAGTCTGACAGCTATTTTCTTTACATCAACTGTTTTGAAAGCTGGAAGCCACAAATTTAGACATTTGTTTCAGAATGGGTCATCTTAATTATTTTGGCATTAAAAGAACATGCCATAGAGTGTTACAGATTTAACATATTTTGCAAATGCTACAGCTACATTTCATGTACATTGGGGCAGTGCACTTGCATGTGGGATAGTACTGTTGGGTACAGGCTAATTCTTTCAAAGAATAAAACATCTTTAAGGATGTTTCTCCTATGGCTGTTAATAAATTAGTTTGAGGCATTGTGTTGCATTTCAGATGTGGAAATCCTAAATTATGACATAGTATCAGTTAATATTCTTAAAAGTAGATCTATGGTGCAATCTGAAATTAACCTTTTCAAAAATGTACTCTTCATTTTGTACTCTATTTATTTTGATTAAAAAATCCTGGAAAATGTGTGTTTGAATGTATTGTTCTACTTGTAGCAGAACTTTAAGTTAATCATTTATATCATGGAAGTCTCTCTTCAATGTTGGAAAGAGTTTTATACAGATATTAGTGTCTTTAGTTTGTTGAAGTTTACAAATATGCCTTCTTTGTTTCCTTTCATATTTTACTTTTAGAAAGCAATAGACTGCCTTCAGCAAATTTCTTTTGCCAAAGGATTTTTTCCTTAACTCCTAGACAAACAGAGCAAATCATTTAGTGATTTATTTGGCAATAGCATTTCTGATATATTTTTTAAAATAATAAAGTAGGCTTTCAGAATAAATATTAACCAAAATCATTACTTCCTAGAAAATTAAAATAAAATGCTTCTGAATTGCCACAAAATGTTCATATTTCCAGGAAATATACTGGAAAGTATAATGTAATGTAGATTTTATATTGACTGTTATACATTCCAGATTGTTAATGCCTCTAGGGTACATCATATTAGATATCTTCATTTTTTTTGCATTGTAATTTTGAGATATTTCAAACTTATGTTAAAGCTGCCATGCATTGTATTACTAAATTGTAACTATCAAATAGATAATATATTTAATACAGCCAGTAAAAAATACAAGATTTCAAATTTGATTATATGTATTTGTGTATTTAATTTGTGAATAAGAAAATAACTTCCTTCTGGGGCAATCCTGTCATCTGTGTAGTATGTAGTTTAGGATGAAGGAAACAGCAACATGGAATTAAGATGCTTTATAGCATCAATGGGCTATATCATCTTAAACCTACAGACGAGAGAGGTGCTCAGGAAGTTCTGAGATGAAACTTGTGCAATTCCAAAAGTGATAACTCCATGTGGGAGGAGGTTTGTGGAGGGGATGTAGTTCTCCCACAGCACAGATTTCCCAAGTTCCATAGGCAACTACTAGTCCTTCTGTGCTGCTCACCATGCCCTCCTCTGTTGCTTTATTGGGGATTGTGCTGCCATTTATTCCCCTCCCCACCTCCAGTGCAGTGGAAAGAGCGAGATACCAGTAGCTAATTCCAATGGGTTCGTTAACTCCAGGGAATCATCTAAAGGAAACTCACTGAAATTGTGTAGTTCAGCTGTTCCCTAGCTCTGCCCAGCCACGATATGTCCAGGAAGGGAGAAGGGATTATACCAGATTGGCTCACTTCCTTTCCCTCAGACTTTTTTTGGACCAATTGCAATGGAATTTCCACTGCTTTGATTTCACAGTGCTCAGGGCCGGTGCAACCATTTAGGCAAACTAGGTGCCCTAGGCGGCCACCTAGTGGTTGAGGATGCCTAAAAGCCCGCTGAGGCGAGGAGGTGGAGTGGAGGTGAGCTGGGGTGGGGCGGGACGGGGAGGGCTGCCTGCAGTAACCGGGGGGGGGGGGGCGCACAGGGGAACTGCTCCCTGCCCCAGATCACCTCCACTCTGCTGAGCGCACAGCCCCGCTCTAACTTTCCAATTGGCGCCTCAAGCCTGGTGTGCTCAGCGGAGGAGAGCTGGGGCAAGCTCCCAGGCAGGGTTAGCTGCCGTGGAGGGGCTCCCCTGGTGGTGTTAGCTGCTGTGGAGGGGGGCGGGGTTAGCTTCCACAGGGGGGGCTCCCTGGGCTGAGTTAGCTGCTGTGGAGGGGGGACTTTCAAGGGGGAGTAACTGCCATGGGGGTGGGGTGGCTCCTCGGATGGGAGGGGTGGGTGGGCATGGTTAGCTGCCACGGGGGGGGTGGCGCAAGGTGGAAGTTTCACCTAGGGCGGGAAACTTCCTTGCACCGGTTCTGACAGTGCTCCATCCAGTGGAGAATATTGCCTATTATTCCTTCTAGAATTAACCTCCCCACCCCTTTTCCTATGCAAGATTATACGCAATGCATTAAGGGCAAAAAATAAATTAATTAACTTGGTGATGCTGTTCTGTTTGCTATAAGCTGATGGATTCCATCCTTTGGAACCACTGTGTACTATTCTTTATAACTCTGTTCCTAGTTATTCAGATGAGAAGCAGCATGTATGGTTAAAAGTGGTGATTGAAAATGGTCTCCTTGAGATCAACATTTTTGAAAAGGAAAGCAACGTTGAGTGATGTGATATAGCACCACTCTGGTGGTGTGTGAAGTGATGTGTGGTAAGTTGTGCTCTGTCAGAACAACACAAACAACTTCTTGTGAAATGGTGACCGAGCAACAAAGGCAGGATTGCTTTGACATAACCTTGATTTCCACCCGGAAAAATGAAGCTTGAAATAGACTCCATCCTCTCTCTACCCATCGAAGTCCTTTGCCTTTAATGTAAGTGCAGTAATCTGGCTGTCCAAACAATATAATTTCATTAACCCTCCTTGAGGATGGCCTTGAGGTTAAGGAACTGGTGTGAGAATTGGGTTCCATCCCTGTGTGTCACAAACTTCCTGTGGAAGTTCCGCAAGTAACTTTCTCTGCCTCTGCCTCCCTCTCCCAGTCTGTACCTTACTTTCTTGATTCCCTTTGTAACGGACATGCAGCTTTCCTAATCATAACATCTTAATATTTTTCTTTCCCTTCCCTTTAAGGTTTGCCCAGTTATTAAATATATTAAAATGAAGAGAACAAAGAGAGTTTCATTCAATCCAGCTTGTCTGTTTTGATTAGTTTTCAGACAGCAAACAAATGCTTCGAATTTGAATGAGGACATTGAATAGATTCTGTATCAACCATAACCAAAAGCTGTGATCTTGTAGGGCTTAGGACAAATCCACTAGCGGATGACAGCTTTGTGGCTAGTTGGAACTGCACAGACGCACATTGCAAGGCAATTAACTGAAGCCATTAGCACTTAAGAGTGTTGAGTCACTACTGGCTTCTGCATATAGTTTTGACTTGACCCTGACACTGCTAAAACTTTATACACATTGCAGGAAATACTAGTGACATCACCCTGAAGCAGGAGGAGTGACACTGGTTAATGGCGAATTTTGTATGCTCAGATGGAAGCAGCAAGCTTTTTCCATCCCGAGAGTGATTAAAATCCCCCCTTCACCTACAACATGCACCAGTGCCGTGGCTTGATATTAACACACAGTTCACAAGCATAGTGGACCGCTGTGTACAGGACACTATTTGTCAGTGCTGCACTGTTTACATGACAGAACTGACTTCTGTACCTTCAAGAGAAGTCCTTTCGCTCCTTGTCAAGTTTCTGGATTGCCGGACTTGACTGTAGTTCAGGATTCTGCTCATTGCTTTTCTGTATTTTTGTGACATGACATTGTAAAGTATTGGGTTTATAGATGCCCCAAGGTAAAAGAGAAGCATAGCGATGAGATTGAAGTATTGAGTGATGTCATACAGGATGGTTGTGGTCTGGGCAAAGAGGATTCGGCCGATGTGGAATGGTAGCCAACAGAGCACGAAAGCCAGGACTACTACAGCTAAAAAGGAAAGGAATATAATTTAGTACAGTAATTTTGAAGCCCTGTTTGTTCTGTCTCTTTAAACTATATTGTGGTTGGAACCTCAGACTACTACATTAATATGGCATGTACTGTAACATGCTACCACCTGACTTGGGCAGCCATTTTTGCTTCATGTTGGCAGGTAGATATAAGCACTGGAGATTTGTTTGCCTGCTGCAGTGTTGTGTCCAGGGTTCAAATAAAAGTCCCTTTAAATGTATGTAGTACAGTGACAAGAAAGGAACAAAACAGGCCAGGTTACAGAGGCATTGTTGTTTCTTCAGTATTGTTTCTTGCTGTTAAATTGTTAGCCTGAAATCTGCCTCAGTTGTCAGCATAGGCGGCAGGTTATATACATTTGCGGTGCTAGGGCTCCAGGAATATTCAGGGCCGGGTACCCTGCTCCAGCAATATTTGGAGCTGGGTCTCTGCCCCGGCCCCCGCGGGCCTCTCTGCCCCTGCCACGTCCCTGCCTGGAGCAGGTCCAAGCCCCGGCCTACCACCCCTCCCACTGCATGTCCCCCCCGCCGCGTCCCTGCCTGACAAAAAGCAGTGCGCGCCTCTCCCCTGCCTGCTCGTGCTGCCCGGAGTAGAGCGGCTCCCGGCAGAACTGCTGTCTGCTGCCCCAGAGTCCTAGTGCCTACCCCCCACTAATGGCAGGGCAGGCTGTCCTTACCCTGTCCTAGCCTCTCCAACGCCCCAAACCCTCATCCCCAGCCAGAGCCCTCATCCCCCTGCACCCTAATCCTCAGCCCCAGCCCTGAGCCCCCCCACATTCTCAGCCCCACAGCCCTCACCCCTGTGCCCTAATCCTCTGCCCAAACCCTGAGACCCCCGCAGCATGAATCCCTCATCCTCAGCCCCAACCCTCATCCCTCTGCACCCTAATCCTCAGCCTCAGCCCTGAGGCCCCCTGCAGCATGAACCCCTCATCCTCAGCCCCAACCCTCATCCCTCTGCACCCTGATCCTCTGCCCCAGGCCTGAGCCCCCCTGCAGCATGAACTCTTATCCTCACAGCCCACACCCCAACCCTCTGCCCTAGCTCTGAGCCCCCTCCTGCATCATGAACCCTTCAGCACCAGCTAGAACCCTCCTCCCCCTGCACCCTAATCCTCAGCCCCAGCCCTGAGCCCCCTCCTGCATCATGAATCCCTCATCCTCAGCCCCACAGCCCTTACCCCTGCACTCCTTCCTATCCCCAAACTCCCTCCCAGAGCCTGCACCTCTCACCTTCCTATGCCCCCACCCCCAGCCCAAAGCCTGCACCCCTCACCTCCTCCTGCACACCCACCCCCTGCCCCAGCCTGGAGCCTGCACCTAGCACCCAAACTCCATCCCAAAGCCTGCACCCCTCCTGCACCCTAATCCCCAGCCCAGGATCTGCATTCCAGACTCCCCCCCAAGCCTCCTCCCAGAGCCTTAGGCAGGTGAGGGTGGAGTTTGGGGGGGCAGAGTTGGGGGGCAAGTTCTGGGCACCACCAACATTTCTACAAACTTGACACCCATGGTTGTCAGTGAAATATTTCCCAGGGTTGTGGGGCAGGGTCCTCAGCTGGGAAGTGAGTGGGATCAGAAGAGGAACAAAGTGTCTGAGGGGGGCCAAACACAGAAGGGGATGGAAAAGGGGAGTGAAAGAAACCTGGAAGATGAATGGAACAATAAAAAAGATGCAGAGGAAGAAGTGAAGAGAGGGAAAGCCGGGGAAGAAAGACCCTGAAAAAGAGGAGAGAAATTTTTAGATACCATAATAGGGAAACAAAAGTTGGAGACGATAACAGTTGATGGAAGGAGAAAATGCACAGCTCTGAAGTTAATAAATTCTACTGCATGAATCCACGTTCCTGCATTTCACTGTGTTTTCTGCAGAAAGTGGGGGCGCTGAAAAGAGGCAAGATTCCACTGTGAGCTCTGGGAAAGGGGGCAATTTTGGGGACATTCACAGCCACTGGGGCTGATAGAGGATCTGGGAACAGACTGAGGCCAGGGCCATCAATCCTTTTGCCTCCACTGCGAGCACAGAGAGTTGGTACCTGCACCCACTGAATTTTGCTGACAGCAACAAGCAATGGGTATTTTGCTCATCTGAGATGAGCAAACAGGCTCAGTGAAGCTTTAAATGTTGTTAACCCAAATAAATCCTTTGTTTTATCAAATTGTGATGACTGTTATCTTAGTTGTGACTGGGGATTGAACCAGAGACCTTCAGAACTAAAAGGATGAGTCACTACAGCTGGAACTAAAGTAGGAAATGCTGCTGTGGGTTCAGCCTCCTAGCCCCTATTCCTGAGCCATAAAGGATCATACACCACATGCTGATCAATGGGTTCTGTAAGGAGTCTAATAAAATGTTAAACATGATTTAAGCAGAAATAAAGCCAATAGTTAACTAGGCCTGGACACATGATTTTGTTCAGATTGTGGCCCAAAGTTTAATTGCTAAAACACATGAAACTTTGTGCAGGAGAAGTGAGAGTGGCTGGCTTGAAAAACTACCTGTCAGACCATGACTGCTGAATGCAGGCCCCTCTTGACACATACAAATCAAAGTTGATCAGATTTGCTTTAAAAGTCACAGCAACATCATACATTTCTTTTTCCTGCTATTCTGACTTTGTCTCAGTCCAGAGCAAACTATGAGTTCAACTGTTCCCACAACCAACCTACACACAATTAAAATTGGGACCCTGTATCTCAGTAAAACCCATAAACATGACTAAATGAAGTAAAATGTACTAACCTTAAATCTGTAAGGGCCCTTCCTTGCCTTTTCTATCTCACCTCCCTCTTTCCACCTTTTCTTTGTGTCTGACCTAGCGTGATATAAAATGTAGCTGGTTAGCCTGGTCTCAAGCCAGATCCTTACCTAGCATTTTGACTGTTTGTTTGTGGTACTTTTCTCTGCTTGCAGCCTGAGGTCCTCTCAGCTTGTGCCTGGTTCGCCAAAGCTTTCCACAGATAAGTCCGTAGAGCAGAGTCAGGCAAAGCACTGGTAGGAAAAAATAAATGGTTGAAACCCAAGTCATTGTTTCTAAAAGCCCTGTGTGGGCTGAGCGTTCTATGTAATTGCACTCCTTGGCTTCACCAGGCAGGCTTCCATTGCGGTGTTCCACACCAAACAGGAACAGAATTGGGCTGGCAGTCAGGAGAGCCCACACCCATAAAGAAAGGATGACCCTTTTCACCCTGCATTTAGTGATTGTTGTTTTGGCTTTTAAAGGAAAGCATATTGCAAAATACCGCTCGACACTCAAAGCGGTGATGTGCAAGATGGTGCAATATGTGCAGGTTTCGCTGAGGTAAAATAAAAATTTGCAGAGGAAATCCCCAAATATGTATGGTTTGTATTTCCAAATCCTGTACAAATCAGAAGGCAGACCAAGGAAAATCAGAATGTCAGACAACGCCATGCTGGATAAATACATGTTAACTGTAGTCCTCATTTCCTTGTATCTTTTGAAAATCAATAGTGTTAGCAAATTCCCAGTGATACCCAAGAAAAACAAGATGCTGGAAATTATAGTCACAGGCACCAGGACATGAATATCAAATAAAGAAAATGATTGCTCTTCATAGTAGTCTGTATCACTTTGGAAATAGCTGTAATTTGAGAAGGAATCCATGTCTGGTCTCAAAAGAAATGGTAGCGTTGGCTGCAGATCATTTGATATCATCAGAGTGATATCAGGTGCCCAGTGATCTCCTTTAAAGATCCATTTTAAAACAAAAACTCAAAATAATTATCATCAAAATATTAGTTGGATATAACTGAATATGGAAGTAGCCATTGGTCTGTTGCGAGAGAGAGAGAAGCTATTGTTTACGATACCAAAAATTTTGGAATTAGAAAAAAAATTGAAAATGTACATTTTTACTGTTTGCTTTACACTGCTTCAAAATAGCATTTATATCTTGACAAGTCCACCAAGGGTATTTCCTGAAAGATGTAGATGGAGCCAATGTGGATGCAAATAGATACAATCCATCTTAATAGGCAGCGAGACATGGACTGAGAAAAACATTGTTTACCTCTGCGAAAGTTTGCCAAAATTTAAGAATTTGCAAGTTACAAAAGTTCAGACCCTTTCTTAACCAAGAAGTGCTCCTTTCTAAAGAACCCTCCACAGCAGTTGGATTTACAGGTGGTCTTTGCCATAGGCAGAGAGACGGTAAGCTTAATTTGCAACATGGAACATCAATTTTAATGATGCAGAATCTGAGCAAAACATTCTTTTTACTAGCAGGTCCCCAGCCAAGTGTAGACGTCTGACATGTCACAATTTCTGAGGAAAGCATTTTGGGTACTTTGATCTTTTAGTGCGCTTCCTGTGGAGCATGGACATTACGCAGCCTTTTATAATAATCTATCTTCCTCCTCTTCCATTTACGTACAGTTAATGACATATCATTTAATACTAAGGAGAAAAATAGAGTGAAGCCTAACTTGTGGAACGTAGTCATAGCTAACAGGCAGGTTAAAGCGCTCTTTGATACTGGAAACCTAATGACCACTCAAGATAATTATGTAATTTTCCATTGGCCTGTATATAGAACTGCTGTGTTTATTTAGGGCCTTTTCCCCTACATCTCCTCCACAACGTATGCTGCACAGTGAGAGGTCTGGACTGAACGTGTCTTAATAAGATAATCAAGTTAAGTGGAAACACGTTTGTTTAGACATCAGGTTAAAAAATGAGACAGTGTCACTTTGATTTACTTTTAACTTCAGAAAGGATCAGTAATTATTTACTAAATGATTGCGGGGGCGGGGGGGGGAGGTGTTGGTAGAGCTGTACAAAACATAAAGGAAGCCATTAGTGGCTGACTCATGGAGACTTTTAAAGAGATTTCATTCTTCACAGCTAGAAGAGAGCCATTATGCTAAATATCAGAGCTATAGTACGCTCCATATGAAAACAGGGTGCTTCACTGAGTAATCTGAGGGAATGCTGATATTCCCTGTAACTTCAAGATCAGAGAGCAGGGAAACAGGGATCCCAGAAGAGAATAAGTCTGTTACATTAATTTCCTTCATAGTGTTACTGTTTTTGATTTGTTCTTGTCCTAATGCCTGTTCAAGGTGGGCTATTGAAATGTGCTGCACAATAGTCCAGTATTTGGGTTGAAAGGTGCATGTCCAGCATGGCTAATTCCTTAAAACTGCAGAGCTGTGGGTTTGCTTACAGGAAGCATTCCAGTGTGACTTCAGCAGGAGTTTTGGTGCCTAAAGATGCATATAGGCAACTAGTGGGATTTTCAAAAGTGTAGCTAGGCACCTAACTTCCATTGCTTTCAATGGGAGTTAGATGCCTAAATAGCTTTGAGGATCTGGGTCTAGGCACCAAATGTCCTTTTAAATCAGTGGGTGTTAGGCAGGGCACTACTGAAAACCTTACTAGGTTTTCGGCACCTTTAGGCATCTAAATGCCTTTAAAAATCTGTCCCCAAAGTCCTCATTTCTTATGCTGCATCTACAGCCTCCTGTGAATAGGAGCTCTAAAAACAAGCCACCCTAAATCCTGTGCGAAGTATTGCGAAGTATCATTATCAACACTGCTAAGAGCATCTTATTGTTTCAAAAAGTGATCTTTTGACTGTAGAGTTGTGCTGACTGGACAATGCTCACTAACTGATCAGCGCTATACACTGTGGATGTTCTTTTCTTCTGCCAATATTTACAGTACCTGCAAGTTACCCAAACACATTCAAACTATCAGGAGGACTGGGTGGGTAATGGCTAATCTCCACCCTTCCTGTCTGAATCCAGATCCAGCCTCAGGAATCAAAAGATGTCATCTGAGGGATGCTTGGTTGCTTATGTAGAAGGAGTTTGTGGTCTCTGTCCCAGTGGACCAATAGCTATATTGTGAAAAACATTCCCAAACTCTGTCCCAGATGTTAGTCTCCACAGAGAGGAACCAGGCTGATGGAAAAGTGAGCTAATTGTTCATGTTTAAAAATGGTCTTTCCAGAACAGGATTGCCCTCCCATTGTCTTTGGATAAACAGAGGACTTCAGTTTCCAGGGTTGTTAATGTAGCCCCTTTCACCAGTACAAGATGCCTGCTATCAGTCCTTGCTCAAGCTGTCAGCAATGCATTTCCTTTTTATACCATATGTTAGGAGTGAATGGCAACATGGCAGATGCCCTGATTTTGGCTGCTTTTGATTTAATCCATTGTCTGAGGCCATGTAAAAACTGCCCAGTTTTTGGTGGAATAGATCTCTCCCTTTCCTGCCAGAAACATGCTGGTTTTAGTTCAGTGTCTGGGATTAACCTTTAGAATCATAGGGTCAGAAGGGATCACAGGGATCAGCTAGTCTAAGCCCCTACCAAGATGGATGATTTGTTGTGTATAAACCATCCAAGACAAATGGCTATCCAGCCTCCTTTTGAAAACCTTCAGTGATGGCTGTTCCATGACCTCCCTTAGCAGTCTGTTCCATTGTATTACTGTTCAGAAGTTTTGCCTGAGATTTAATCTAAATCTGCTATGCTGTAGTTTGAACCCATTGCCTCTTGTCCTGCCCCCTGTGGCAAGAGAGAACATCTTTTCTCCATCTTTTTTTATGGCAGCCTTTCAAGTACTTGAAAATCACTATTATGTCCCGCCTTAAACTCCTCTTTTCCAAACTAAACATACCCATTTCCTTCAGCCTTTGTTCATATGGTTTGCTTTATGATCATCCCTTTGATCAACCTTTCCAGTTTCTCCGCATCTTTTCTATACATTGGTGACAAAACTGGACACAGTACTCCAGCTGAGGCTTAATCAATGACATGTAGCGTGGTACTATCATCTTCTGTGACTTGCATGCTATGCCTCTGTTAATGCAACCTAAAATTGCATTTGCTTTTTTGGCAACAGCATGGCATTGCTGACTCATGTCGAGGTTGTGATCCACCACAATTCCTAGATCCTTCTCAGCAGTGCTGCTGCCAAGCCAGTTATCCCCCAGTATGTATTTATCCATTTGGTTTTTCTTCCCTAGGTGTAACACCTTACATTTGGCTTTATTGAATTTCATTCTGTTGTCTATAGCCTTTGTTGTCTTTCCTCTCACCTTAGCAGGATGTTTTTGTGTAATATACTAAGACTTGTGAAATTTAAATTTCTTGGACTACAATGATATAATGCAGGAACCCAAAGAATCTCAGCAGCTGCATTCTCTTTTCATCCAGAACTAATGCTGGCATGTATTGGATACTGGGCTGGCCCTGGAGCTTCTTGTGCCACACATGAGACTAGACTGCAGTGCTTGCCCCTATGGGACAAGCAGAGGCAGGAGTACAAGGAGGGTCATACCCTCCAGTTTGCAGTACTGGCAAGAGATTTTTTAGCAGGTACAGGGTACTGTAAAGACTTGGGGCTATATCCCCCCCCCAGAGGGCTTTAATTCTTTAAATGGCTTTAACAGCACAATACATATTTCATAACAGCATAATACATGTCTCCCCCCACTCCCCTCTTGAAGACTCCTGACCAAGGTAACAACACATATACAGACTTTGTTTAAGTTTGTTAGCATGTGTATTGTGCTGTTACCTTGGTCAGGAGTCCTCAAGAGGGGAGTGGGGGGAAACATGGACGGAAGGCATTTAAACGGTGTTTTTCATTCTGTTTCTCCCCATTGGTCTGAATTATATACAGTTCTACTTAAAATTTGTCTTTTAATAAGTCATACATATGCTGAAATGGCACCTCACCCAGCTCCCATATTCCATATAAACAGACTGGGGTGAAAGTGGGTAGTTAAGCATGTTGATGTTTGTATATACAAAGGGGGGGTATCAGAGGGGATGGGGAAAGCGTAGGGGTCCTGGGCTGAGGGCGGGGTGGGGAGGAGTCACATGAAGGAGGGGTGGTCACATGCCTCCCCCCTTGTGTCCCTGCCATGACTGCAGTACCATCAAGAAATGCTTTCTACTTGCACTACTGGTGCAGAGGACAGATACTGATAGACGTTTTCATTGACAAACTTAAAACAACAGCTCCCATTTGTACCATTTCCCATGCTGATTTCCTAGCTAAAATCTGGACATGGAGCACCCCGAGCTGCTCTCCCTACTTGGAGCTCCAGCGGAGGAGTGGCTATATGGGGTTAAGGAAGTGATGGGAGAGAACAGATGCTGTATGAGAGCCAGGTGGATAGCAGAGCTGCATTTGCGTGGTTACTCATCAGGTGGTTGTTGCCATGCTTTGAAAAGTCACACAGCATTAGCACATATGAGAACATTCATTTTGCATTGAAATTAAAATGATGGCCACATGTGAGTATTTTGACTCCTGGTAATAACTTAAATTCTTTCCTATCTACCTTCCAAGGATTTCCTCAGCAACGTACATGCTAATCCACATTCTTTGCAGTTCAGTTCCTTGCTTTAACTTGGTTTTCAATGTTAAGAATACATTCCATAGCAAAAAATCTGTCATCAAGGAAGAACATTGTAAGGCTGTGAGTGCCAGTATGCTTTCATCTAGTGGAGGGGATGAAATGACGTGAGCCCAGGGATCTAACTGCAGCTCAGTTTGCATGATCAGGAACTATGGTCTTAATCCTGCTTCCCCTGAAATAACTGGGAGTTGTTACATTGATGTCAATGGGAGTTGATGGCTTTCAAACACTGGCTGGGAGGGGGGGGGGGAAAGAGGATGAGGGTAACAGCAATAAGATCATGATGTGGCTTTTGCTCTAATACTCATGTTGTGAGATTATGAAAAAAAACGTAAAGCAATGCCTTAAGTATAGTTGCATTTTCTCCTATATAGTTGTTACAAACAAACACCCCTCAACATTTAATTTCAACATTTACAGCTGTCGCCAGTACTAGTAATGAAATATCATGTACTGCTGTAACAGTGAAGACAAGTGATCCAATGGTTAATGTGCTCGACCTGGTTGTGTTCAAGTCCTTGCCTGGCTACAGGCTAGCCTGTGTGACCTCAGGCTACTTAACTAATCTCTCTGTGCCTCAGGCCCCTCATAAGGCTGGAAGGGACCTTGTGAGGCCAATTAATCCAGCTCCTGTGCTGAGATACAGCGGAGTAAACCTAGCCTTTCCCAGACAGCTGTTTGTCTATCTTGTTCTTAAAAAAACCTCCAGTCACAGGGATTCAACAACCTCCCCTAGAAGCCTATTTCAATACTTAACTAGCCTTAAAGTTAGAAAGTTTTTCCTAAAATCTAACCTAAATCTAATTCACTGCAAATTAAACAGATTACTTTTTGTCCCGCATTCAGTGCTGTGGAGAACAAATGATCATTGTCCGCTTTACAACAGCCCTTAACATAGGTGAAGATAGTTAACAGGGCCACCCTCAAGCCATGGCTACACTGGAGAGTTGCAGCGCTGGTGATGGGGTTACAGCGCTGCAACTCACTCTGTGTCCACACTTGCAAAGCACAGCCAGCGCTGAAACTCCCTGGTTGCAGCGCTGGCTGTACACCTGGTCTGCTTCGGGTGTAGCGATTCCAGCGCTGGTGATGCAGCGCTGGTCATCAAGTGTGGACACCAACAGCGCTTTTATTGGCCTCCAGGGTATTAGGAGGTATCCCAGCATACCTTTTCAGCCACTCTGCTCATCGTTTCACACTCCACTGCCCTGGGCTCAGATGACCCACCCTTTAAATGCCCTGGGAATTTTAAAAATCCCCTTCCTGTTTGCTCAGCCAGGTGTGGAGTGCAATCAATCAATCAATCAGTGACAATGCCTCCACGCCCCAAACGAGCCCCAGCATGGAACACTTCCGAGCTGCAGGACCTCATCAGTGTTTGGGGTGAGGAAGCTGTGCAGTCACAGCTACGCTCCAGCTGTAGAAATTATGATACCTATGGGCAGATATCAAAGTCCTTGCTGCTAAGGGGCCATGAACAGGATGCGTTGCAGTGCAGGGTAAAAGTAAAGGAGCTCTGCAGTGCCTATTGCAAAGCCTGTGAGGGAAATCGCTGCTTAGGAGCTGCCCCCACGACCTGCCGTTTTTACAAGGAGCTGGATGTGATACTTGGGTGTGACCCCACTGCCAATCCGAGGAGCACGATGGAGAGTTCAGAGCAGGAAGAAGTGGGGAAGGGTGTAGAGGAAGCCGAGAGTGAGGTTACTGGGGTGGAGGGAGACACTCCGGAGTCCCAGGAGGCATGCAGCCAGGAGCTCTTCTCAAGCCAGGAAGAGGCTAGCCAGTCGCAGCAGCTGGAACTTGTTGGTGAAGAAGAAGCAGAGGAGCGTGTTCCCGGTAAACAGATTTTATTTTTAGGATGGAAATGTTTTGGGAGAGGAGGGTGGGGGTTATGGCTGCCTGCATGCATGCCTAGATGTGGAATAGCCCATTGATTTGGTCTATCACGTCGCGGTAATCGGCCTCTGTAATCTCTTTAAAAGTTTCAGCCAGAGCATGGGCAATGTGCTTGCGCAAGTTTATAGGGAGAGCCACCGTGGTCCTTGTCCCGGTCAGGCTAACTCGTCCGCGCCACTGTGCCGTGAAGGGTGGGGGGACCATTGCTGCACACAGGCAAGCTGCATAGGGACCAGGGCGGAATCCACATTGCTGTAGAAGACCCTCCCTCTCTTGCCAGGTAACGTTCAGCGGTGATATATCTGGCAGTAGAAAATCCTGTTGAGAACGTAGGGATAGTGTTCAGTGCAGGTCCCTGCTCTCTGCTTTCCCCAGTGCAGGTCCCCAGGTCCATGCTCTCTGCTTTCCCCAGTGCAGGTCCCAAAGTACCTGCTCTCTGCTTTCCCCAGTTCAGGTCCATGCTCTCTGCTTTCCCCAGTGCAGGTCCCCAGGTCCATGCTCTCTGCTTTCCCCAGTGCAGGTCCATGCTCTCTGCTTTCTCCAGTGCAGGTCCCAAAGTACCTGCTCTCTTCTTTCTCCAGTTCAGGTCCCTGCTCTCTGCTTTCCCCAGTGCAGGTCCCCAGGTCCATGCTCTCTGCTTTCCCCAGTGCAGGTCCCTGCTCTCTGCTTTCCCCAGTGCACAGAAACCCCAGTGAGCCCTCAGGCAGTTCCCCTTCCCAGATGAAGTCGCGGCAGAAACACTCACCCCATTGCTCGCCATGCCTTCGCTGCCGTGGCCTCTCTGTGCTATGTTTGATATGTGTAAATGATGCTACAAATAGTCTACGAACTCCTTCATTGTGATAATAAACAATGTAGCCTCTGTATTAAATGTTTCCCTTTATGTTTTTTAAAGTGACCTTGAATAATCCAGCAGTATCACCGCCTGCCCGACGGTTACAGAACTTGAGGAAAAATCCTAGAAAATCGAAAGAAGATTTGATCAAAGCAGTTATGAATCAGTACGCCAGAGACAGTAAAAGGCTGCAGGACTGGAAAGAGAAAATGCATGAGTGGAGACAAACACAGAGCAGAAGAAAGGAATTGGCTACCAAGAAAAGCACGAAGCAGCTGATAAGCCTCCTGGCTCGCCAAACTGACTGTATGCAGTCTCTCGTAGCCATGCAGGCAGATCAGTACCGTGGTAACCCCCACCCCTCCCAAAGCTCTCTCTCTTGTTCCCCAGTATTTGCACAAAACACCTTTCTCCAGCAGCCTGGTTCTTACCACCCCCAGCTGCCCCCAACACCTGTACGATCACCTACCAACCCTGATAACTACAACCCTTAGCCTATGCACTCAACCCCCATCACGATGCAGCATAGTAATCCTGAAGTGCAGCAGGCATTGAACAGCAATCCAAGCAGGACATATTCAAACCTCTGAATGTACAGTCCACCACCCTACCCCCCCATCCTTTTATGTACTGTATTTTGAATAAATGATTTCTTGGCTTATAAAACATTTTTTGTTATTGAAGAAAGTGATAAATACTGTACCCTAAGGGAAAAATGGGCACAGCAAAGGCACCAAACATTACTGTTGGCTTTCAGCCTCAAATTGCTCCTTTAAGGCATCCCTAATCCTTGAAGCCCTTTGCTGGGCCTCTCTAGTAGCCCTGCTCTCTGGCTGTGCAAATTCAGCCTCTAGGCGTCGAAACTCGGAGGCCCATTCCTCACTGAATCTTTCACCCTTCCCTTCACAAATATTATGGAGGGTACAGCATGCGGATATAACAGCGGAGATGCTGCTTTCCCCCAAATCTAGCTTCCCGTAGAGACACCTCCAGCGCGCCTTTAAACGGCCAAAAGCACACTCCACAGTCATTCTGCACCGGCTCAGCCTGTAGTTGAACCGGTCCTTGCTCCTGTCAAGCTTCCCTGTATACGGTTTCATGAGCCATGGCATTAAGGGGTAAGCGGGGTCTCCAAGGATCACAGTGGGCATTTCGAAGTCCCCTACTGTGATTTTGTGGTCTGGGAAAAAAGTCCTGGCCATCAGCTTCCTGAACAGGGCACTGTTCCAAAAGATGCGTGCATCATGCACCTTTCCAGGCCATCCTGAGTAAATGTCAGTGAAACGCCCACGGTGATCCACAAGCGCTTGGAGAACCACAGAGAAATACCCCTTGCGATTAATGTACTCTGATGCCAGGTGGGGTGGTGCCAGAATAGGAATATGTGTCCCATCTATTGCCCCTCCACAGTTAAGGAAACCCATTTGTGCAAAGCCATCCACAATGTCCTGCACGTTCCCCAGAGTCACAGGTCTTCTTAGCAGGGTGCGATTAATGGCCATGCAAACTTGAATCAACACTATTCCAACGGTCGACTTTCCCACTCCAAACTGGTTCACCACCGATCGGTAGCTGTCTGGAGTTGCCAGCTCCCAGATTGCAATAGCCACCCGCTTCTCCACTGGCAGGGCAGCTCTCAATCTCGTGTCCCTGCGCCGCAGGGTAGGGGTGAGCTCAGCACACAGTCCCATGAAAGTGGCTTTTCTCATCCGAAAGTTCTGCAGCCACTGCTCGTCATCCCAGGCTTGCAGGACGATGTGATCCCACCACTCAGTGCTCGTTTCCCAAGCCCAAAGGCGGCGTTCCATGGTGCTGAGCACATCCATTACTGCCACAAGCAATTTAGTGTCTTGCGCGTCAGGCGAATCAATATCATCGTCTGACTCCTCACTGTCACTTTGGAGCTGAAGGAATAACTCCACTGCCATGCGTGATATGCTGGCAACATTCATCAGCAAGGTCCTCAGCAGCTCGGGCTCCATTTGTAACAGAAATCGCGCTGCAGACCAATGCCGCCAAACTGCTTGGAATGTGTAGCAAAGCACCATGGGGCGTTGGAACAGGAAGCGGAAAGACCTGCACCCTTCCATCCCCTTCCCACAAGCCACAGAGCCAAAATGGGACGAGGTGCTCTGTGGGATAGCTGCCCACAATGCACCACTCCCAACAGGGCTGCAAAAGCTGCAAATGTGGCCACACTGCAGCGCTGGTAGCTGTCAGTGTGGCCACACTGCAGCGCTTTCCCTACACAGCTGTATGAACACAGCTGTAACTCCCAGCGCTGCACAAATGTAAGTGTAGCCATACCCTCACTCTTTATCATTTTTGTTGCTCTCCCTGGGCTCTCTCCAATTTGGCCATATGTTGCCTAAAGTGTGGTGCCCAGAATTGGCGATACTGTAGTTTTTCAACTGAGGCCTCATCAGTGCTGAACAGACTGGGACAATTACCTCCCCTGTGTTACCATACGCCTGTTAATACAGCCCAAAATGATACTAGCCTTTTTCATAGTTACATCACGATTGTCTCATATTCCATGTGTGATCCACTCTAACCCCCAGATCCTTTTCTGCGATACTACTGCATAGCCAGTTATTCCCCAGATATGGGGATAATAGCACTTCCCCACCGTATAGGGCTGTTGTGAGTTGCCCAGATGCTACAGTAATGGGGTCAAATAAGTACCTAAGAGAGTAGAGAAATGAGACATTCAGCCAGTCGTCTAATAGGAAAAGGTCTTCCTCAAAGTAAAGAAAAAAGCACGCTGAGAGGGGGAAATTGATAATGCATTCCATTTAGGGGAAATACGTCCCCAACCCTTCTTCCTGTTCAGAACCATTATCTATGCTTCCCAGGAGACTGCGGCTTCAACTTTTGCTGTGGGTCTCTAAATTTCACACGCTTGTTTGCTTTCGTATATAAATGAACAGATAGCAAGAGCTACATTATACAATATTCATGCTGTCTCCAGGATACAGCCTCTCTTTTTTTACCACTCACATAATTTTCCACAGCTCATACATAATGTGAGTGGTAAAGGTGGCTTTCATGGAAAATTACAAGATAAATAATGGTAGTTCTTGCTTTCTTTCTTGTTAAAGTAATACATGAGTAATTAATTAATTAATGGTCTGCAACTTCTGTGAGCAAGGTGGCCCTGTGCAGAGCTTCATAATGGTGTGCATAGCATCCCTCATCTTTAATATAGAGAGCTGCCCATTCCGTTTAAATCCAGAGCTAATAATGGAACCGGGTATGCTAGGATTTGTCATTGCCACAGAGCCTGACTCCATAGCAAGCGAAGAGGGTGGCAGTGTTCTCTATTGCCTGCATATTAGGTGTGGGCCTTGAGTTCTTAGCCACAGGGGCAGCGCTTCCATTTAGGCAGCCTAGGCAATCACCTAGGGCGCCAGGATTATTGGGGGGCGGCATTTTGCCGGGGGTGGGGCAGCGGCAGGCAGCTCTGGTGGACTTGCTGCAGTCGTGCCTGCGGAGGGTCCCCTGGTCCGTGGCTCCAGTGGAGCTGTAGCAGGCATTCATGCAGACAGTCCGCTGCACCTGAGGCTCCAGTGGACCTCCTGCAGGCACGGCTGCGGCAGCTCCACCGGAGCCGCGGACCAGCGGACCGTCTCCGCACGAATGCCTGCAGCAGTTCCACCGGAGCCGCGGACCAGTGCGCGGGGCGGTGATATGGCCGTGCGCGTAGGGCGCTCAAAACACTAGTGCCGGTCCTGCTTAGCCAGGCTTTCAGCTAGGAAAAGTTTGGAGCCCCAAATCATAGTTTTGTAGGGAAATATTGCTACCCCTTTTTACTTGAGTGGTTAACTAAAATTGGGGTTTAGTGGGTTGTTGTCATTAGAATAAACTGATTAAAGTGTCACATATGTCGTTGTTTCCCTTACCACAGTAGAAATCAAATGGCAGGAGACAGTTTATTTCCTCACAGGTCCAACCCTCTTTCCAGCCAGCACTCCAACCAAAACTTCCCTCTTTAGGCTTTTCTCACGGTCAAGCTATGAGAGCTTCTCTGGCTTTGTCTAAGGCTTCTTTGCTACTCTGCATGCTCCTGTGGTGCTTCTGCCTTCTATCACAAACACACAGATGCAATCAATTCAATCTCGTCCTGTACTTACATTCAGCCCCTAGTGAAACTCCTCTGCCCACACAGTTAGTTCAGAGTCCTGAATGGCCTTAAAATTAAATGCAACCTGTGCTTTAGGCACTGGCAACTATTGTTTCAACTATCTCTAAACTAAAGGGCATTTAATTGTTCCCCCATTTAGCCTGAAAGGAAGGAAGCTGCCCACTATCTTCTACAAGCGTCTCCCTCCTTTCACAGAATAACAATGTGTTTTTAAAAATATAAGTAATTCCGTCCTTGTTTGCACAATGTTCTTCCAGCTCGCAGTCCTTCCATAGTAATGCTGATGTCAGAGGTCTGGGACGTAGATAGAGGGGTTAATGGAGTTTGACCCACAGGCATTGGTAACCCTCTCAAGATGGTGGTGAAACTTGGTCCATAGTTCCCTACTGACTCAGGCACAAAAGCAAAAATGCGTAAGTGCCCTAAATATTCTCAATCCTGTAAACATGTTTCACTTTGCATGTGTGAGAGGTTCCACTGAAATCAACAAGACTACTCTTGTGCATAAACTTATGCATATGTGTAAATATTTGGTGGATCAGTATCTAAGGTAAGTGAACTCACACAAGCCTACACACGTCAAGTTGCAAGATTTGGACCTAAAAAGAGAAAGCCAAAAGGCAATGGATAGAGATACACCATACACACAGAGTGATCAGGGTGGTGCCAGATATCTCATATTAGTTCAAGATTGCTTTTTATTTGTCTTAATTTTCTAAACAATTGCCCTTGCTGATAAGAACACATTTTTTTAAAAATCACTTTTTGCCTAATTTCTAATTTTTCAAGTCAATGCTTATTAATTGCCCTTGCCTGGTCCATATTTAATATTTGTCCAATTTCTCTTCTAGAATTTCATTCATCACTGTTGTCTGTTCCATTTTATGATACTTTTGCCTACTTTCTAGCAAATTTGCCAGAAGCTGGGAATGGGCGACAGGGGATGGATCATTTATGATTATCTGTTCTGTTCATTTGGCATCTGGCATTGGCCACTGTCGGACTAGATGGACCTTTGGTCTGACCCAGTATGGCTATTCTTATGTCAATATATATGCCTTTTGCATGTGTGGGAGAGAATAATGACGGAAAGCAGGCATTTATTTGTGGTTTTATTTATTTTGCAGACCTCTGCTCAGTTTTATTTTCTCCCATAACAGTCTGTACAAGCGTCTCAGTACTTGGTAGGAATCCTGCCCCTCCTCTAGCTCCCCCAAACTCATGTCATCCAGCACTGCCAGCTCTTGTGCTTTTATCACAAATCATATGATTGTTGATATATTTCTGAAAGCCCCAGCTCCTGGAGTCAGGTGGTTAGGTGAGGATCTCAGCTTTTCTTAGAGGGAAAACTTGAATGTGTGACACATGAGCAGGCCAAAGGCTCAGACACCATTAGGCAAGTCAAATGAACCTTTCGTTTACTAATTTTAAGTACGATTTGGAGGGCCCCACTCCTTATTTTTATACACTTGGGGTCACCCACACTAGCGACCAACCGCCGCAATAAAAAGTCAAGAGTCAGGCGACCCGAAACCACGAGACCGGCTCTACAACCAGCCACCAGGCTCTTTCCAAAGCCGAGCACTCGGGGCCCCCCGCCTGCGCCCTGCGCGCCACCAGGGATGGACCCTCGCGTTCCGGGCAGCAGCGCGGAATCCCGCGCTCGCGCTGCCCCTGCCTGGCGCGCCACCAGGGCCCCGCCCTCACGGCTTTCGGCTCCAAGCCCCAGCGCACCGCCCAAAGTCAGGTTCCACTCTCCCACAATGCTCTACGGCGCATGCCCAACAGGAACGTGCCGGGGGGCGGTTCCTCACACAGCAGCCCCGGAAATAAGCAGGTCAGCTGACCGGAAGCAATGGAGCAAAGCAAGATGGCGTCTCCCAAGAGCGCGCCTAAGGATGCTCAGGTAGCGGGGGGCTCCCAGTGGGGGCTCACGGGCCGGGCTGGGTGGAGGGGCTCGGCGGGGCGGCTCTGGGAAGTCCTCGCTGCGGCCGGCCGGGTCCTGTGCTCGGCTGCTGCTCAGGCGAAGGAGCGCGGAGAAGCTGGGGGCGCTAGCCCCAAAGCAGTGTGTGCCCAGCCCCTTGCGCCCTTGGCAGGGGGTGTTAGCGCCGGATCTGGTGGACTCACGCTGTGTCTCTCTTCCCAAACGCAGGTTATGGCCCAGATCCTGAAGGACATGGGGATCACGGAGTATGAACCCCGGGTTATCAATCAGATGTTGGAATTCGCGTACAGTAAGTTGTCAACGTGCTACATACAGAACACACTGCGCTGCCTTCCAGGTGTCACCTCCCCTAGCCTGTACTGGGCACCTCTCTCACACAGGCTATTGCAGAAGTGGAGGAGCTTTGGAGAAAGTCAGTTAGGATGATCAAAGGCCTGGGAAAACTGGAGACCAGTAAGAGGGACTGTTAGTATAGTAAACCTTGTTTCAGGGTTTAAACCAATTTCTGATTAGCAGAGCTCAGGATGATCTTATGTCATTGTCTGACGCATCTGGTTCTGGACACTTGTAGACAAAATACTGGGCTAGGTGGACTGCTGGTCTGATCCAGTATGGCAGTTTCCATGTTCCTAATTCTCCAACGTATGGCACAGAAAAAAATAATTGGATGTTTAGAAGGTTTGTGGTGCAGTGCGTTGCTGCTGTAGAGTTTCACCTGTGGAATTTTTGGCTCCAATTTTAGCATGAGAACAAAAGTAAAAATGAGTCCATTGCCATTTAAATTATATATATAAAAATAAAAACCCCACCACATTATTTGGCACAATTTGCAGATGTTGCTGGTGAGATGCCCTGGACTGTGGCACAAGTGGGAGCGATATTGTATGCTAGGCTTCATGTACATAAACAAATGCCTGATAGAAAAACTTGTCCTGCCTTGCACAAGCCATTGCTGTTAGCTTTTCAGTAAGCACAACTGTTTAAAAAAATGTTTTGAAGGTAAAGAGGAACTGTTGGAAATAAAACTAGATGAGTATTTAAGGATTTATTTTGGTCATACTTAATAAATGTATTGTTGATTGTGACGAGACAAATGGATCTTCTGTTTCATGGAATGTGTATCAGGAAATAATATTCTTGCATAGTTTCTGGAAAACGTTTAGAGTTACATGAACTTTTACTAGAGTTTTGTGAAAAGAGGTTGCTATTTTTTAAACATGTTCAGGGGGAGATATTCTGTTTTGTTCTTCAAAGGGTATGTGACTACTATATTGGAAGATGCAAAAATTTACTCAAGTCATGCTAAGAAGTCCAGTGTTGATGCAGATGATGTGAGACTAGCAATCCAGTGTCGAACAGACCAGTCATTTACCTCTCCTCCCCCAAGAGATGTAAGTAAAGCTTATTTAGAGAATCATAATATAGCAAAAGAATGTGTGTATTGATAACTGTTTCCCCTTTCCTCCCCCTAGTTTTTGCTAGATATTGCAAGACAAAAGAATCAGACCCCACTGCCACTGATAAAGCCGTATTCTGGACCCAGACTACCACCTGATAGATACTGTTTAACAGCTCCAAATTACAGACTTAAGTCCTTGCAAAAAAAGGTAAGAGTTTTATGAGCCAAATGGGATTTTTGTTTGATAATGACATTTTATTAAACATGATGCTCAAATTATTCAGTTTTTCTCAAGGTACAAACGTAGGTGCACATACTAGTAGAGATTTCTGGGTGCTAAAGTATATTGAAATTAATTCTGGCAATTGTCTAAAATTAACTACTGTGTACAGATATTCTTTCCACCAATTACCTTTTAATAGTATGTGTAAAAGAGGCTATGTTGTTTAATGGTTAGCACAAAGGATTTTACGTTAGGTGTATCCTGGTGGACCATTCAGTCAGCTGAGCTGGAATATTGGGTAAACGGCAGAAAGTCATCTTTGTTCAGACACAGAATCTGAACAAAGCTTTTCTGGATAAACAAATTGCTAAAGTGAAGACTTATCCTCTGGTTAGATTCTTTTTGCATAGGCCAAAGCAATGGCTTACTATACTGAAAAAGCAAATCAAAATAAATTGTATTGTTTCTTATTAATGTAATAATGGTATTTGTTGGTCACGTATGTGACGGGTTGGATCACAGAAACCCCCCTGGGAGTTTCCAACTTATGTGCCAAGACTACCTCTGCTCCTGTTTTCCCTGTCAGCTCAGGTCTCCAGCACCCTGTCTTGCTGAGCCAGACACTCCCATCTGCTCTAACAAAGACCCAGGGTCTGAATTACTTGCCCAAAAACTACAGGTTTACCTGAAAGCAGCTCACAGAAGTGTGCTTGTCTTTAACACTCAGAAGCCCAACTCCCAATGGTGTCTAAACCCAAATAAATCCCCTGTGTAGAATCCAGTCACAAAATGGAGATTCGGAATCACATGGGCAAGTCACATGCCCATGCATGACTCAGGACTTGCAGGTAGCAGCCATTACCCACACGCTACCTTGAATGTCCTCAGGTAGACTTCTTATGTGGAGTCTTCCAAGCTCTTTTGTCTGTTAAGTGCTTCCAGATTGAGCACTTAACTTGCACATTCCTGTCCCAAGAAGTGATCAAATGTCCTACGAAGGCTCCTTAGAAATCAAGTATATAGCCAATGTTCACAACATTTATAACTTTGAATACAAAAACGATACGTGCATGCAAATAGAATTAATACATTCAGTAGATCATAACCTTTGAGATCTGTTACATGGCATATGTAGCATAAAACACATTCTAAGCATAATTCCATAAAGCCTTATAGGAGGTACCGTCACAACGTATACAGTGAATAGTACAATAATTTTCAGTTTTACTCAAAATTAGCAATGCAGTTTCAGTATAAACGATTGGTTAGTAGCTGTAACTACAATATTAAAATTGGTTAGTGCTACCACAATATTAAAACACTGCTATAACTGTAGCAACACTTCTCTTGTAAACACTACCTGAGTAACAAATTTCATCCTGAGACAAAACAAAGTTTTAGATGGCCTTAGTCTGTAAGTGGTGTGTTTAAAATTAAATATTTAATTAATTTTTTACACTTGTGTAACTCAAACAGCTTAAGTTTTTAAAAGATAGTTTTTGAAAAGGCCAGGATTCTGCACTTTTGTGCATTTCTACTGGGATGTAGCTCACAGTGTGAGGAGTTTGAGAACCTCTGTCCCAATGGGTAAATTCTGTGACATGTGTTGCATTGCAATAGGCTGTGCATGATCACATGTTCATATTTTGTTACTCTTCCATGTTGCAGAGCGTTCATATGCTATCATCGACATAATCAATGATTCTTAACACTGAAATGGTGAGTCTTGTCTGAATGCATATGTTCTCTCTCTGCAGGTCTCTTCCTCTGCAGGAAGAATAACAGTACCTCGACTAAGTGTTGGTGCTGTAAGTAGTAGACCTAGTACGCCTACGTTAGGTAAGGGAGAGCTCAGCTATGGTTTGCCACATTGACCTTGCTTAGAAAAAACTTGAAACCTATGGAACAGTTCTGAATTTTGAAGAATATTCTTACATGTTAAAAACCTTCTTGGAGTATGTTTTTAAGGAACAGTAGATAACATCCAACTCACCATTTCAATGAATTTTGATATCCTGACAACCTAATGGGTTTTTAGAAAAGTGTAATGGAAGTTTAATGAAAATAAGTTTCTCTGTAAATTACCAAAGCTCGACCATTTGTATTTAGTATCTAGGATGATACCATTCTTGTATTTCTGACCTGTTCTTTAAAATGGAAACTGTAGCACTTTTTCAGGAGAGAAAAATGAACTAGTTCAATGACGTTTTTTAAAAATACAAACTTCATTCTGAGGAGGGCTTACACCCTGAACTATATAGATTGAAACAGATTTTTACTAACTGAGCTATTTTGAACCAGATATATACATGTAACTGTGCATGTGTACCTCTGTGAGTGCATGTGGCCACCTGGGAGTTTCACTGTTAGTGTTCATACTCAAATGTATGCATGCTGCTGCACACAGCTTACTCTGCATGTCTGACCATCATTAAGATCTAGATCAAACCTAGCTATGAAATATCAATGTATATTGATATACCTCTACCTTGATATAACGCGGTCCTTGGGAACCAAAAAATCTTACCACGTTATAGGTGAAACCATGTTATATTGAACTTGCTTTGATCCACCGGAGTGTGCAGCCCTGCCCCCCAGAGCACTGCTTTACCACATTATATCCAAATTTGTGTTAGATCGGGTGGCATTATATCGAGATAGCGGTGTATCTCTTTTCTATAGGAAAGTAGCAAGTTCAGTTTTTGAAGACATTTTATGTAATATAAAGAGTTGTATATTTACCTGCACTGAGTCCTCAAATGAAATCATTGTGTATTTCAGGAACTCCTTCAGCACAAACAGTAGCTGTTTCAACAAAAGTTGGCACTCCAGTATCACTGACAGGTCAAAGGTTTACTGTACAAATCCCATCCTCTCAGACAACAGTCAAATCAGGTATAACATAAGATGTCTTGAGACCTACACCACTTCTTATTCTTATAAGACCACTTATATTGGTTGTTTTGGTTTACTTTTATTGAGGAGCAGGAGATCTGCGTGGTGGATCTAGAGGTTCTAACCCTATTAATGACCCTGTGGTTAATGTGATGCCACAAGATGGAATTTTTTTCTTCCATTTGCGCTTTTAAAAACCTGAGAGGGGAAGACATCCATCCACCCACCCACCCAGAAGGCATTAAGCTTGCCTTTTCAACTTTATTTTGGTCCTCAATTCTTTAGTCTTAATATAACCAATACAAACGTATCAAAGCCATTGTTAGTTTTACTTGGCCATTGAAATAATTCATTTTCTGCTACTAAACAATTACAAATTCTCTTAATTATCTCTTTATCAGTGAAATCATCATAGATCCTACTTCAACAAACATAAACAGCAAAAATGCCCTTTAAGGACTAAGCCTGTTTAAAAACAAGCAACCAGAGTACTAATACTAACAAAACCTGAAGGAAACAATGTAGCAAATTTTCATTTAAACTTTGCAACAAATCCACAATTATGTGATGGAAACTCCATTGAACATTATTCAAAATAAAAAGGATTATTAGCATGCAGCACAACTTTCTACTTTGGGATATTACATGTTTTATAATTGGAAACTAAATTTTTATTAGCTTGAAACACTAAATGCTCTTTCTGTACAGGACTTGAAGTTGTATACTTGTGTGATGATGCTGGCAGCTAATAAACTCTTTTCTTTTCCTTTTAAATGCAGCAACGCCTACTACACCTACAGTTCAGAATGTTCTGATTAATCCTTCATTAATTGGATCAAAAAACATTCTGATTACTACAAATATGATCTCACAGAATGCAGCCACTGAGGCAAATCCATTGAAAAGGAAGCATGAAGATGATGATGATTATGATAATTTATAAAGGGGTACCGTCCGGTCTCCATACTTTTTCAGAGGTGTGATTCATATTGAGTCTGATGCCGAGTTGGAACTTGCCAAAATGTTGTTCACAAATTGTGACAGAAAATGTGTAAATATTCAGAGTTAATGGAATCAGGAGAAGAATGATATTGCTAGAACGATACTGCAATAAAAGCTTTTTTAACCTTGTCTGTGATTCAAAATCTCTTTTGGTGCTTGCTCACCATGATGTTTGTTGTTATTCAGGGTTTCTGTCTTGTACCGTAGTTATGTACGTTGTTCCCTTTCCTCTTGACATCTCAAACAGAAATGCTTGAAGCTTTGACAAGTGCAATTTCTGCCAGATGCTTTTCTTACTATCCTGTTTTTTAAGAGAATTTTTGAAAAGGATTCAGAGGTAGGTGTAGAATTTGAAAGGACATTTTTTTTTTTAAACTAGGTTTGAAGTTGGTGTCAATTTTTAAATATCCAGGAAAAAGTCTTGGTTTAGTTCTTAAGAACATTATTTTTCTGCTCCTGAACTGCTACTCCTAAAGTGTTTTCATGCCACCCCAGATCTGGAACACCATAATTTACCTTGTTGCATATTGTTTTTAATATCCTCTCATTCAACTGCAGCTGCCTATTAAGCTAGGGATCACTGCAGACAAGCTTGAGTTGCTACAAAGAGTTTAGAACATCATGGGTAGGGGAGGAGGGAAGTACATAATGGCAGTGGCTTTGATTTTTAACTACCTACTTTGTGCTGTTCACAGGATCCTAATGTACATAGGGATAAGAGACAGACTAACAAATTCAGCCTCTGTGTTAAAATAGATGAGCAAATAGTTGTATTAAGTGTCAATCAATCAGTATTAACTTTCTTTGAAAAATAATCACTGTAGCCATTGAAAAACTGTTGGATTGTACTATTTTATGCAAAGAGGTAGTATTTCAATAAATGAACTCCCTTTTCCTGGAATATGGTCCAACCTTTGTTACTATGCAACTACTTACTCAAGCTATGTGCAGGGATGTAGCTGTATTGGGTCTCAGGATAACTGAGGTCTTTTCTCTCATCAGCAGAAGTTGGTCATGTACCTTGTCACTCTTAAGCTAAAGTTAGTAGAGTAGATTTGTTTACAGACAGTGAATGTGCAACTTGTACTGTTTGAGTACTACTCAAAGTGGTGAGAATTAATATAGCAATACTGTGGTAGGACATATGACAGTCATTGGACTAAGCCCTCTAGCTAAAGGTGACTAAGCTCTGTTTTCAAACTGGCTAAGCATTTGGGCTTTTACAAGAGATTTCTGGTAGCTTCATTATTAAAATGATCATTGCTTGCAGAGTAGCATTTTCTTTCAAGCCATCTCATGTCAACTATTTCAACTCTCACAAACCTTATTGTCAGCTGTCTGAAGTGGACTGTCTTGATTATCACAAAAGCTTTTTTCCCCCCCTCCTGCTGACAATAGTTCATTAGCCTCTTAGAGTTGGTGACAACTTCCACCTTTTCATGTACTCTGTATATATATCTTCTTACTGTATGATCTGTTCTATGCATCTGATGAAGTGGGCTGTTACCCACAAAAGCTTGTGCTCAAATAAATGTTAGTCTCTAAGGTGCCACAAGTACTCCTGTTGTTTTTGTGGATACAGACTAACACAGCTGCTACCCTGAAACCTCTATAAAGAAACTTATCCTGCAGCTTCAGTTGTATATTTTTTGGCTGATACTCAATGAGAGGGATGTTTTTCCTAGTACAATGTCTAGTTTGGAGCAAGGCATACCATATGAAGTGGAGAGTCTCAGCATCAGAGCAATTAGATGCACAGGATAGCTATTACAGTGCTCGTGCAAGAAGCCACTTTGACCACTTTTAGTAGTAGTAGCATAGCTGCAGCATGCAGCACTGGGAAATGCTGGAAGATCATTCAAATTGCTTTAGTTAGATCCTGACCCTGTTGTAGCAGTAACTAGCATTCCACAAGTTGGTGCTGTAAGCTAGTTGCCCCTAAAAAGTAGCTTCTAGATTGAAGTTTTAGTAACTGTACTGTCAGCTGAAAGAAAGTCACATACCAACCTAAGGAGTGTTCCAAAGTGGAAGAAGAGTAGGGCTGAAGTGTTAAGGTTTTCCCCCCTGAAGGAAAACCCTGAGCATTTCAAAATGTATAAAGATGTGACTTGCAATTTGTGCAGATACCAGGGGAAAGAATTCTGTTAGTAACTCAGAGCCCTCCCCAGCTAGCAGACTTGAAACAAGACGGTTACTCACCTTTGTAACTGTTGTTCTTCGAGATGTGTTGCTCATATCCATTCCAGTTAGGTGTGCGCGCGCCGCGTGCACGTTCGTCGGAGAAACTTTTACCCTAGCAACCCAGGCGGGTCGGCTGGGCGCCCCCTGGAGTGGTGCCGCTATGGCGCCCAATATATATCCCAGCCAACCCGGCCACCCTTCAGTTCCTTCTTGCCGGCTACTCCGACCGTGGGGAAGGAGGGTGGGTTTGGAATGGATATGAACAACACATCTCGAAGAACAACAGTTACAGAGGTGAGTAACCATCTTTTCTTCTTCGAGTGATTGCTCGTATCCATTCCAGTTAGGTGATTCCCAAGCCTTACCTAGGCGGTGGGGTCGGAGTGAGATGTGGCGGTATTTAGAACTGCTACGCCAAAGGCCGCATCATCTCTTGATTGTCCGACTAGCGCATAGTGTGCGGTGAATGTGTGGACCAATGACCAGGTCGCTGCACTGCATATCTCCTGGATAGGCACGTGCGCCAGGAAGTCTGCCGACGCCGCCTGAGCTCTCGTGGAATGTGCCGTGAGGTGGCTAGAGGGGACACGAGCTAGGTCATAGCATGCGTGAATGCATGCAGTCACCCAGGAGGAAATCCTCTGAGAGGAGATTGGTTGACCCCTCATCCGTTCTGCGACCACCACAAACAGCTGAGGGGATTTCCGGAATGGCTTTGTTCGCTCAATGTAGAAAGCGAGTGCTCTGCGTACATCTAAGGAGTGTAGCTGCTGCTCTCTCCGAGAAGAGTGTGGCTTCGGGAAGAAGACCGGGAGGAAGATGTCCTGGTTGGTATGGAAGGCAGAAACAACCTTAGGGAGGAACGCCGGGTGGGGTCACAGGTGCACTTTGTCTTTATGGAAGACGATGTAGGGTGGGTCCACTGTGAGAGCTCTCAGCTCGGAGACCCGTCTGGCCGATGTAATGGCCACCAAGAAGGCCGTCTTCCATGACAGGTACGTGAGCGAGCAAGTCGCCAGTGGCTCAAATGGCGGGAGCATGAGCCTGTTCAGGACCAAGTTAAGGTCCCAGGTAGGAGCAGGGCGGTGTACGGGGGGGGTAGAGATGCTCCAGGCCTTTAATAAATCTGGCGACTAAGGGGTGGGAGAATACGGAGCGGCCACCCTCTCCTCGTCGAAAGGCAGATATGGCCGCTAAGTGTACCTTTAAGGAGAATGTCGCCAGGCCCTGCTGCTTAAGGTACCAGAGGTAGTCTAGGACCGTGGGAATCGGGGCCTGCGTAGGGTTCACCCCCTGAGTAGCGCACCAGCAAGAGAAGCGCTTCCACTTGGCCCTGTACGTTGAGCGAGTGGAAGGCTTCCTGCTGTTAAGGAGGATATGCTGGACCGATGCGGAGCAGCTGAGCTCCGCCGCATTCAGCCATGCAGGAGCCATGCCGTGAGGTGCAAGGCTCGTAGGTCCGGGTGACAGAGCCTGCCGTGATCCTGCGTAATCAGGTCTAGGTGGAGAGGAAGGGGGATTGGAGGGTCCACAGACAGGTCCAGCAAGGCGGTGAACCAGTGCTGTCTGGGCCACGCAGGTGCGATCAGGATTAGATGCGCTTTGTCCCTGCGTAGTTTCAACAGGACTTTGTGCACCAGAGGGAACGGAGGGAAGGCATACAGTAGGTGGCGAGTCCATGGCAGGAGAAATGCGTCCGTGATCAACCCGGGAGAGAGACCTTGAAAGGAGCAAAACTCCTGGCACTTCCTGTTGGACTTGGTCGCGAAGAGGTCTATGCGGGGAAATCCCCACCTCTGGAAGATGGAATGGATGACATCCGGTCTGATCGACCATTCGTGGCATAGGAAGGATTGGCTGAGTCTGTCCACCAGTGTGTTCTTGACCCCTGGGAGGAAGGATGCCACCAGATCTATCGACTGGGCTATGCAGAAGTCCCAGAGTCGAATGGCTTCCTGACATAGGGGAGACGAACGGGTTCCCCCCTGTTTGTTGATATAGTACATGGCCGTTGTGTTGTCCGTGAGTATGGAAACACAACGGCCGTGTAGGCGTCGTTGAAACGCCTGGCAGGCGAGGCGGACTGCCCTCAACTCCCGGACATTTATGTGGAGTGACAGCTCTTGGGATGACCAGAGGCCCTGGGTACGCAGGTGCGCTAGGTGGGCCCCCCACCCCAGGGATGATGCATCGGTTGTTAGAGTCATCGGTTGCTGTGGATGGAACGGCATCCCCGCGCATACTAGGGATGGGGTCAGCCACCAGTCGAGGGAGCGGAGAGGGTCGGGGGGGACCATCACCAATACATCTAGGTGGTCCCTGCCCGGGCGGAATACGGAATGAAGCCACGTTTGGAAGGGCCTCATTCGGAGCCTGGCATACTTCGTCACGTAAGTGCATGTGGCCATATGCCCTAGTAGTGTGAGGTAGGTGCGAGCCGAGGTGATTAGAGAGGCCTGCAAGCTCCGTATGATCACGACGATCGTCTGGAAGCGGGGTTGAAGTAAGTAAGCCCTGGCTTGAGTAGAGTCCAGGGTCGCACCTATGAAGTCCAACCTCTGTGTGGGGACCAGGCTGGATTTCTCGGCATTGAGAAGCAGGCCTAGCTGGGAGAAGGAGGTCCGTAACGGCCTCGACATGTCGCCGCACCTGCGACTGGGAGGACCCCTTTAGGAGCCAGTCGTCGAGGTACGGAAAGACGTGGATTTTCCGCCAACGGAGGTGGGCGGCCACAATGGCCATGCACTTGGTAAACACCCTCGGGGCCGTGGAGAGGCCGAAGGGTAGGACTGCGAACTGGAAGTGCTGATGTCTGACCGTGAAGCGAAGGTACTTCCTGTGTGGTGGAAAGATGGCGATATGGAAGTACGCGTCCTTCATGTCGAGGGCGGCATACCAGTCTCCAGGATCCAGGGATGGGATAATGGTTCCCAGGGAGATCATGCGGAACTTCAACTTGAGCATCCATTTGTTGAGGCCCCGCAGGTCTAGGATGGGTCTGAGACCTCCCTTGGACTTGGGGATCAGAAAATATCGGGAGTAGAACCCCTTGCCTCTCTCGCCTAGAGGTACCTCCTCTATAGCTCCCGCCGCGAGGAGGGAACGAACCTCCTGCAGGAGGGTTTGCTCGTGAGAGGGGTCCCTGAAGAGGGACTGGGAAGGGGGGCGGGAAGGGGGTGAGGAAGCAAATTGCAGGTGATATCCGTGCTTCACTGTGCGTAGCACCCAACGGTCTGAAGTTAACCAGGACCACGCCGGAAGGAAGTGGGAGAGGCGGTTGGAGAAGGTAGGGGAAGGATCCTGTCTTGCATCTGGTACGCCGTCCCCGGGCGCACCTTCAAAAGCCAGACTTGGAGCCCGGTGGTGCCTTGGAGGGCCCTTGGCTTTGGCCTCCCTGGGAGCCGGATTGGCGTCTGCGGCCCCCCCGTCTACTCAGGTCCTGCCTCTGACGGGGTGGGAAGTATGGGCATCGTGCTTGGGGCCTGAAGGGTCTACGCTGAGTGGAAGGTGTATGCATCCCCAGCGAGCGTATGACGACTCGATTGTCCTTCAGGTTTTGTAATTTGGAGTCCGTCTTGTCCGAGAACAACCCTTTCCCGTCAAAGGGTAAGTCCTGGACTGTATATTGGAGTTCTGGAGGTAGTGTGGAGGCTTGAAGCCATGAAATGCGCCTCATGGTTATTCCCGAGGCCAGGGTTCTGGCTGCTGAGTCAGCCGCATCGAGGGAGGCCTGGAGGGAGGTCCTGGCCCCCTTCTTACCCTCCTCCAGGAACGCATTAAATTCCGGGCGTGAGTCCTGGGGTAGAAGTTTGGAGAACTTACCCACCTCCGCCCATATATTATAGTTATAACGTCCCAGTAGGGCCTGCTGGTTGGCCACACGGAGTTGCAAGGCCCCAGCTGAATACACCTTGCGCCCCATGAGGTCCATTCGCCTAGCTTCCTTGGCCTTAGGGGCCGGTGCCTGTTGGCCGTGCCGTTCCCTGTCGTTGACAGACTGGACAACTAGGGAGGAAGGAGGAGGGTGGACTTATAGGTACTTGTACCCCCGAGAGGGTACCATGTACTTCCTTTCCACTCCCTTAGCTGTCGGCAGGATGGAGGCTGGTGACTGCCACAGGTTATCGGCGGTAGACTGGATAGTCTTTATGAATGGGAGGGCTACCCGGGTAGGTGCATCAGCCGAGAGGATGCTCACTACCGGGTCCTCAACCTCTGGGACCTCCACAGGTAGGTTGATATTAAGGGCCACTCTACGGAGGAGGTCCTGGTGGGCCCTGAGGTCTATCAGTGGGGGTCCTGACGCTGAAGACCCAGCCACTGCCTCATCTGGCGAGGAGGAGGAGGAGGAGGATACTCCGGGGATGAGGGCATCCTGTGCGGTCTCCTGCTCCTGGACTGGTTCCTGCTCGAGTTGACCCGGGGAGTCTGGTGTCGGCTGTTTATCCAACTCAACCACGGGGGGGCAGGAAACAGTGGCCTCTGGCACCCGATGTTCTGAGGCGGTAGAACGTGTCTGGGGCACGGGGGCACCCTAGGTCTGATGATATGCCCAGGGTGTCCAAAAACCCCACTGTTGGGCACCCGTGTCCTGCGGGTGGGGGTCCTGGAACACTCCCAGCGGTACTTCGGGATCCTGGTCCCGTTCGTAGTAGCTACCCGCCTGGGAGGATGCCGACGTGCCTCTAGATGGCCAAGGTGGAGTGGCGAAAGTCGGTGCCGAGGTACCGACAGGCCTTACACCTCTGGGTAGTGGTGACCTGTGTCGGTATTGGTGATGGTGTTGAGAGCAAGACCGGGACCTGCGACCGGCTCGGTGCCGGGAGGTCGACCGGGATCCCGAGTGCCTCTGTCTCGATCTGCTCCTGGAGGCGCGGCGCCCACCGCGGTGCCGTGAGCTGGAGCGGTAACGGGAGTACCGGGTTGACGCTCGGGACGTCGACCGGTGCCGGGAGCCTGACCGGTGTCGGGACCGAGATCGACGGCGAGAGCATGAGCGACGCCTCGATGCAGAGCGTTCGCGGGACCGCGATCTGGAGCGGTGCCGGTCTGCTACGCTGACCGAAGCTGGTCTGGTCAGGGTCGGTTTGCCCATGGAGTGTAGTACCCGCACCGGCGGTGCCGGGGGTAAGGGCAACGGTGCCTCGGTGATCACGATCAGATCCCTCGCTGCGGCAAATGTCTCCAGGGTAGAAGGCGAAGCAGGCTCTACCACGGTGTGCACCGGGGAGCCACCAGGTGCCGGACTCGACGGCCCTCGTGGGGTCGGAGTCAACGGTACCGGCTTAGACGGTGCCGCGGCAGGTATCGGTGCCGGGCAATCCGTCTTTGGTGCAGGCTCTGACTGCGAGGCAGCTGGTGGCGGGATGATCTGCGCCTTCGCCGCCTTCAGCCTCGGGGAGAGGGAGCGGCTCGGAGTCAGTTTCGGTGCCGGCTTCTTGGTGGCAGCGCTCGGTGCCGTGGCGGTGCCCTTGCTTACCGGCTGACTTGTGCTTGGGGCCGAGGGCGGAGGTGTCAGGGCCGCTTCCATAAGGAGCTGTCTTAATCTAATGTCACGCTCCTTCTTGGTTCTCGGCTTGAAAGACTTGCAGATTGAGCACTTGGCCGATAAGTGCGACTCCCCGAGGCACTTCAAGCAGGAGTCATGGGGGTCTCCAACTGGCATGGGCTTGTGACAAGCCGAGCACTGCTTGAAGCCCGATGAGCCGGGCATGAGCTCCAGCTCCTGGTGCGGGGAAGGGGGGGGGGGTCCCCGATCCCCTCAAACTACAACTAATAACTACACTAATAACACTAGGTAACTAACTAATAACACACACACACACACACACACACAATAATAAACTATAACTACTATATACAAAGATAGCGAAATGAGCTGCTAGGGAGTGTGGAGGTCAGCGAAGCCGCGCTCCACAGTTCCAACGACCGACACGGGCGGTAAGAAGGAACTGAAGGGTGGCCGGGTCAGCTGGGATATATATTGGGCGCCATAGCGACGCCACTCCAGGGGGCGCCCAGCCGATCCGCCTGGGTTGCTAGGGTAAAAGTTTCTCCGACGAACATGCACGCGGCGCGCGCACACCTAATTGGAATGGATATGAGCAATCACTCGAAGAAGAACAGTTAGTATTTTGTGTGTGTGTGTGTGGGGGGGGGGTTTGGCTCACTGCTGCCCTCAGAAAGCTGTTTCAGAACTTCACTTATGTTCATTCAGAGAAGTGAAATTACCACAGCAGAACTGCAAAGTACCTGCAGAAGAGGGGTTTTAGTTCATGAAGTTAACAGCCATCCACTCTTTTACAACCTTATCCTTCAGGGAGAATATACCTCAAAGGCATAACTGCTTAGTGGGTCACTAGTCATCCTCTGGCAAAGGAGCCATCTGTGCATTAGATTAGCTAGAGCATGTTGCACTGCTTCAGCCTCAGCAGGCTCTGTAGTTTAGTTCCTGGCATGGACAATGTAAGAACCCAGGGTGCTGTAGTAAAACAGGAACAAGTACAGCTGGCAGTACTTTTTCCTTGTAGGTCAAGAGGAATAGTTAGACAATGCCATTTGTGCTCCCTGTTCTTTCAAAATTGAATGTGTAGCTATTGAACACAATACTATTAGCTCTTGAGCCCTGTACTTGGTTGGAGCAGTTGCTGGAAGTTTTTAACTATACCCATTGGAGTACAATTGGGCATGTCGTCAGAAGAATTTTGATAGTTGCAGTTATCCCACTGACATGATCAAACTCTATTGTCTAGTCAGATCAGCCTGGCTTAGGAAGCTACTGAGGCTCTGTGGAACAGGTGCTGTTAGAATCACTCAGGACATCATGCACTGAGAGCTTATGCGTTTTCATACTTCTTTATTAAAGCTACAAAAATTAAAATAGGTTAAAATTACTAATATTCACAAAACACAAGGGCTAGTGAGTCATTTTATTAGAGAGGCACCAGTGGCCTAGAGGGAGCAAACCCACTCACAAGTTGTTTGTGCTAGCTAGGTTTTAAGACTACAAACAGTGCCTCACTGAGATAAAAGCACCATGAGGGCTCACATGGAAACTTGGGCAGAAATTCCTTTTTCTGCATTTGAAGAAAGGGGCCAGTGACCAGTGCAATTAAAAATGATCTTCTAAGAACAATGCAGGTAAAACTGTTCACAGTTCAGGATACAACCAGAATGCATGGGCTAGATGAGTCTACTCTGCTTATTTAATATTCCAAAAGAGAAAGTAGCACTTCCCTCCATTGTTCTGGTACAGCGAACAGCTGCGCAGGCAGATCTAGGCACAGCAGCTCTCCCTGGGTTGTTTGGCCAGCACTTGAGACTTGTTTCTTCTGAAGTTTTATTTTGTAGCAATAGATCCTGTTAATCATGTAAGAGTTAGTGTCTGAGGTGGGAACGGAAGTGCAACATGGTAACATTAAAAGTCACAGGTAGTTTCTTTTGCCCTCAGTTGTCCTCCTCTTTGATGGGGGTACAGCCAGAGAAGAAGCTGGTGTTACTACTCAACATTCGTTTTTTCTTCTTCACTAGTGGCAGTTGGTTCTCCTCGGACTCTACATCTCCATTGATTAAGAGTGCAGCTGTGTTCGCCTTCTTGACAAACACATCTTGCTCAGTGATCTCTTTCAGGACCTGGTAAGAAAATGAGGCTATTAGCTTGAGCTGCCAGAGCACTCAAAGAAACCAGGCAATCCTCCCCGAGACTGGAAGGCATCCACAATTGCCAGCTACCTTTCCCCAGTCATTAATGGTAATCCACAAAAGATACTCTATTTTCTTTACTTTACATATCAAAACCCTAAAAAGATTTATAAAATGGAGCAGAAAGAGAAAAGTTGGGTGGGAGGCAGCAGAATCCAGTGTACCTAGTTGGCATAAGGACACTGGGAATCAACTAGTGTGAGGTTGAGCCAGGAAAAGGGCCAACATGTCAATGGCTTATTTGAGAGCAAAAAGGTCTAATTCCCCCAGGTTGCTCAGAAGGTTAGGGATAAGCAAGAGGCAGAGGCAGTGAAATTGTCTGCGTGAATTTTCTCCTGATTTAGTGCCCACTGCTAGCCAGGAACAAGATACAGCAGCCAGTGGCTGGAAATCAATTCCACCCAGGCTCCCCCTTTCTGATTTGTACCTTCTTGGTTGGAGTGATACATATTGGTTCAAAGAAGGTCTCCCCAGCAGTCACTTCAGTGGGATCTTCCAGTTTGAAGGATCCTTCAGAATCTCTGGTTTGGTCCTCACTCTTAGGACCATCCTGAAGGACAGACATGCACATTAGCCTAGTCCAATGCTGCCCCATCAATAAATCTTATTTAGGAAATAGACTTATGGATCCTAGTATTTTACTTCCCCTTGCTGTGAACAGCAACTCTAGAGAAAGTGGCATGGGCACTAGAAGGCACATGTTATAAGGCAACTGGTTCTTCAAGGTGATAAGGGATCAAAAATCAGCTAATTTTGCTTTCTAGGTTACCGGGAGGGGGGGAGGGGGAAAGAGGTTTGGAGCAGAAGCCTCCGAGAACCAGATTGCTAGTCAAATGCAAAAGGCAGATAGGGCTACTGTTCGGAATCATAAATGTCTAGGATGGTTTGTTAGGAAGCTAAAAACCAGCTAAGTTCCTCGTTGGATGTTTTTAAAAAGCCATGTATAAATGGAGTGGAGTAAGTTTTTTGTACAGTGTGGACCAGGGGCACAAGTTCATGTCTGCTACCAGGTAGAAGGGACTACCATTACCTATCCTCTGAGAAGATCTTCCAGGTTGCAGCAAGTTAACCCAAAAGACTGGAGACCAGTAGGAAGACTCCCACATTCATATACTTTAATCCTACAGACTGGCAAAGCAGGTGGAGCTACTAACATGGCAAGATACACCAGGTGGATTATCCTCAGGGATAGAACTTACACTGCCAAGTTGTGTGCATAGGCACCACCAGCTTGTGGAAGCCCTTTCTGAATTAAATTATATGGAAGTTATCGGGTAGATGTTGGGTGCATCCAGCACCAAGGTCCAAGCGCCAAATGCAATAGTACTCACCAGCATGCCAGAAGCACGGTTTCTACATTTTGTTGCATCACAGTTACAGCCTGTGCTACAGCCTAGCTTCTGCTTCCTGCAGCCACACTGCCTGTTTCCACATCGGCCCCGGCAGGAACACTTAAGAGAAGAGAGCTCAAAGTAATAACAGTTCCACTGCTGCAAGGCTGTCTCTAGATAGCCACAGCAGTCAGAGAGTCTTTACCAGTGCTAGTACTGGACACCAAATTGCATAAGTTACCATGACCCTCACCTCACTGCCACTCTATCCCCAGAAAAGAGATGGCTCAGTGGGTCACATGATCACTTGCATCTCCTGGGGTAGACGTTCATTCTGAATATGAGTGTTTCAGCACCATCACAGTAACTTTCAACACCTCACCAGGCCAAATTCAAGCTTGAGACCTCTCCATGTCCCCATTAAACATGCCAGCCTCACTCACAGGTCTAAGTGCATGAAACTAGAGTTTCTCCCAGATAAAGCTAATGCATATCCCAGTTCAGAAGTAAAAGGGCTACATTGGTTTTGTGGCACAGTTTTATATTCCAAGTGTGAAGTATCATCAGCCACTCACACCTCTGGAGGTTCTGAAACTGCCAAGTTTTTAAATGAGGTTTGAGCACAGCAGTTCAGAATTACAAACTCCCTTTGATGCCAAGCAGCAGTTTCAATGCAGATGGCCCCCACCCTTCAGATCAGTTGAGAAGCCTGACATCTGCAAGTTACATGCAGAATATAGATTTTACACGAGTGTATCTGTCAAAAAAAAAAAGAAGGATTTGAAGGAGAAGGCAGTCAGCCTTCATAGGGGATCGGAGCTCTGGCTTTGGGGAAATTCAAGCTTAGAATGGCCCACTAGTTCTTACGATGTAAGTGTTCAGCACATGCAAGCTCGGTCCACACTGCTTCTCCCTCAAAAATCTTAGTGGAGAGCAAGAGCCTGAACAAGAAATCACTATGGGAACCAGGAAGGAAGGGGAAGTTCCCACAAAGTTTAACACATCTCTCTACCTCCCAAATGCCATTCTTTAATTGTATGCATGGGCTTCATTTGATACTCATCATTGCTTGTGGAGAAAGCTGCATGGTACCAGTGTCATCAATATTTTTGCCTCTATCATCTCCCACTCTACCTCACTCATCTTCTCTTCTGCCCCCCTTTCCCAATCTACATGTAGTGCTTAGTGTTCCATACCCATCTTCTCCCCACAGCTTCTTTGGCATCACACCATAGTTAGGACTGTCTGCAGAGGGACTTTGTAATCCTAGCCAGTTTCTCTATGGAACAGCCACATGCACAAGCATAGCAGTTTAGAGAGTTACAAACTCCTTTGATGCGCAGGATGTACAGCTGCCCTGGAGCACTTGCTATTTTTGCTGCTATCTAAAGTGTTCAAGTGGGTGGCAGACAAACCATCCATCCAAAGTACTACTGGCCACAACTAAATGCCCTCTGGTGCTGCTGGAGTAAGTGGCTTTTGCTTCAGAATGCCAGTGCAAACCCCACAGTTCAGCTGCATTTCATTCTGCATGTGCCAGGCAGCATCATGACACATGTAAGTGGTCCCCTCAGTTAGAGCTAGTAACCCAAGCCGGAGGCAGAGAAAGGTAACTGGATCATACCCCTGACAGGCTTTTCTTGGATCCTTTGGCTGCTTTTATCGGCACCCACTCTGCATCTTCCATCTCCCCTCCAGACTCCTCAGATTCAGAGAACAGCTCTTGCACATCCATTTCTGGTGTGTGCGCACGGGGTTTTGCAGTTGTCTGACGGCGAATCTTTGGCTACAGATGAAAATTAGATGGTTTGAGACCTCAAATGTGTCAGAATTTGGACTACACCAGAGTCCCAGCAACATATCACACCCAGCTTACTTGAACAGCTAAGAGAACTGCAGGACCAGGGAGGTGCCAAGTCATCAGGTTGGCAGGGATTCTTAATAGTTCAAAGCAGCAGCTGGTTTAGCTTGTTATTTTTTAATGGTGAACTGCCCCATGTACACAGCTATAACCAGTGATCCTAAATCACCACATGATTCCTTCCAAAAGCTAGTGGTTAGCATATTGGCAGGCCATAGGCTATACTTCATTTCTAGTTTCTTGCTCCCTCGCTCAGCAAACGCTGGCAATGCTGCAGAGGAAACAGCCTGCTTAGGAGAGTGGGGCCAAGGTAAACTGTATCAACATACAAGATGTGCCAGCTTCCTTTAGACAGAAGAGGAGCAACAGTGCCAACCGGTTACAAAAGGATTCTAGTTCTTTTCTAAAGAGGAGGATGGGGAGAATCCTTGGGGCCTGCCTAGGACAGATGATGCATCTACCCCAGTCTTCAGAACAAAGAAGTTTAATAAAGCAACTTAGGTGCAAGAAGAAAGTTTGAAAGATTTGTTAGCCAGTATCTTTATCCATACAGAGCCTGATCATCCCCAGAGAAGTGTGGCAATTAGTACATGGCAGTTGTTTACCTTGGGTGGAATATAATCAAAGGGAGAATCTGGGGACTGAGTCGGCATTTGCTGAATGTGTCGGAGCTTCTGTCCGCTGGCAATTTGGTGGAGTATTAACTTCTGTTAGAAAAGAAGATAATTCCGTTGCATCATAAGTAGCCAAACCTAACAAATCGTGCCACCAATAAGCTTCCAGGTGGCTATGCACACACCCTTCCCTACCTGTTTGAGGGACTCATTCTCCTGGAGAAGCTCTTGATTCTTATCACAAAGTTCCCTCATTTTCTCAAGTTCTTCATCCTGTTCACAAGAAAGGATGAAATCTGTAGGGTTATTTAGGGTCTGAGAGGTAGAAACTGCTTCCAAACTTCTAGCAGATTGTTCAAGTCAGGAGGAGGTCTTGCTCAATGCCTAGGAGTGCTCTGCCTCTCCACATCCACAGAGGTGGCCTCTTCACCATTCTCCAACAGGAGACTGGGCCTTCAGTTTTGAAGTCAGGAAGAATACAAGCCTCACTGTCAATTAACTTCCTCTATCCTACCAAACAGGCCAACAGTTCCCTCTTCTCATGTTACAGTCTCCCAACTTTTAACACCTTCCCTACCTTTCAGGGACGCTCTCTGAGCTAGGCTAGGAAAGCTCTGCTTCTGTCGCTCAGCCAGCTCTCTTCTTCCCTAGCAATTTGCTATACTAAACTCTAGTAGCTTTGAGGGAGAGGATAGTGTATACCACTGCTGTTTGCTACAGTAGGGCTCACCCTGGAGCTGGTGCTTTCAACATTCCCACTGTGGGATCCCCTCGAAAGGCCCTTCCATCACTGAAGGCTGCATTCAGTATGAAGCTAACACTACTCCTTTGGTTGGCCTGAGCATGCAGAAAAGCAGCTGATGTTGGGCTTGTAGAAACTGAACTGGTCTTTGAGGCAAGTCTGTTATCACTTTGTCTTTGGAAGGAGCATTTATGAACAAAGACTAGAGGCCCAATATTCCAGACATCTACAGCAACTACTCCAAGAAGCCTAATCTACAGATGGAGAGCAGTATGAATAATTTCCATTGTTACTCAGCCACTCTGAAGTCAATGGCAAGGAGCTGGCATTGCTACCGCAGGGCAATGGGGTGACACCCACATATAAAATGCTCTTGCCCCAGGGGACCGCTCCATGAAGAGGGAACCTGCCACAGCTGAGTCCACTTCTAGCCAATCTACCTGGAACTTGAGCCGCTCAAGTAGCTGTTGCTCGTGCTCAGTTAGAGAGTCCTCCAGCTTCTTCTCTGCTGCTTCTTTCTGCTGCAGTTGGCTAAGCAGGTATAGAACCTACAGGCAAATTAACACAGCATAAATGAAAGGGATGCAGACAGTAACAAAACATGCTTTTAAGGGATAAACCCCTCAAGGCATGCCTGGCAGCCTTAACATTCTCAGTAGATCTGGAGGTTTTTGGGCAGGTGAAGAGATGGTGTGGTGGGCAATCTCTAGTAGGCAGACAGGTTATAGAGACAAATAAACTAGTTCTTTGCCATCCACAGCATGAGAGTAGTCTGGACCCACTTGAAAACACCACCTTGTGTTCAGATGCAACAAGTTTGTGCCTTTGAATGGAACTGAATAAAATGGTTCTGTTTTTACTTCAGCAAGATCATTTAGCACCACTAAAACTTTAGAAATGGAAATCAGAAGACAGATGAGGGAGACTTCCTAGGGGGTAATTATATCAGGTCTCCTGCCAGAGGCCAATAAAGCCTCATGAAAATAGGTTTGGGTTTGTTTTGGGATTTTGAGGTTTTGTTTTTTTAAAAGACAAGTTGCAAATTGATTTTAATTTAACTCTTTTTCTCTTAAGGAAAGAGGCACTTGGATCTAGGATCATGCCCTTAACTCTTCTTCATGGGCAGACCTTTAGGAACCTTTTTGCAGAGCAGCTCCAAGCCTTATGTTTAAGCCCAGGGAAGCCATGCAGTGTTAATCACGGTACTCCTTCACCCCTGGGTTTTACCTTTTCCTGATGTTGCTGCTCCTGCATCACCAACTGACTTTGGAGCTCAGCCTCTATATCTGCCACCTGGTTTCGCTCTTCAAGCAACATTTTCTGCAAGTCTGCACAGTTAGCTTTGCTCTGTTCCAGGCTGCTGTGAAGTTTGCTTTCCTCCACTTTGGAGGAAACCAGCTGAAAGACATCAGTAAGGAGACTATTGAGGAAAATGGGTGCCACTCTCCACAGCCTATGAATGGGACTGGACATTAGCAACAAGGGTCTGGACTCAAACTTAAAGTTAGACACACTTGAAATCCATTATCAGGTACCCCTCCACACACGCACACTTTACTATGGAAACAGACAGAATAGGCAGCACTGACAACAGTTACTAGAAGGACTCCATCACTGTCTAATACCTTTGTTTCTGCATTTTGGCATGCCATGGTCTCCCTGGTCTTCAGATCTCTCTTGATCCCACTTACCTCATTTGTTTCCAGTCTTCTTGGACTTGACATCTACTTCTCCTGCCTTGAGTTTTTAACTCTCCCCTTGATCCTCTACAAGTCTGGTTTCCTCCTCCTCCACTCCATTTATGCTTCCTTTATGAGTGGCCTCTTCTGTTACCCCTCAAAGTTACCCACCACATAGAAAGACAATGACTCCTTGCCTGACCTTTATGGACTGTGCTTTTGATTGCTGACTACTCCTTCAGGGACTCTTTTTCTGCTATTTTCCCCTCCTCCCTCGCACTCAGAGTACCCCCAGAGATTTATCCTCTGCTTTCACTGCCCCTAGGCAAACTCATCTGCTCACAAAGTTCTGATTAGTGTCTCCGGGCCAGTGCCTCCAAGATGTGTGTGTGTGTGTGCGCGCGCGCATGTGTGCGTGTTCTTTAAACCTACCTTTCCTCCTGGGTGTCTCAATGCCAATTTAAAGCCATCTTCCCCACCTCCCAACCATACACATTGCTAATAAATTCCTGTTTCTCCACAACCCATCCTTCCAGTTTCAGGAAGTCCCAATCAGCCTTTGATCGTATCATACCTTTACTAATCCAACTTGCTCCTTTCTGGCTTTCTTTACACACTTCATCCCTCACTCTTAACCTTCCAAAACTCTGCAGCAGAAAGTTACATGGCTCACTTGTAGCTATGACCATGGTCAGCTTTTCCCTGAACACCATCATGGGCTCCCCCATACCTCCTGTGTCAGATTCAAGTTCTTACTTTTCAAGGATGGCATCTCCCTGCCAAGCTATTTGTCAAGGATGCATCCTGTGTATCTTCCCCACCCCCTCCTCCACTTGCCTCCATGCTACTCCCCAGGCCAGGAATCTTATTCTGACCCGATCCAGCATGCCTCATCCCTCTTTCAGCTGCCCATATAACCCATTTCAAGGAGACCCACTATTGTTAAAACCACCATCTATGTAACCTTCAAAATGAATGCACTATTCACCCAATCAGCTATATGATCTTTTTATGACCCTTGCCATAACCCCTTCCCCTGTCATGTATCGCCACATTTGTTACTTCCTTCTATTCTGGTCTAACCTGAGATTATGAGCTCTTTGAGGCAAATATGTTTATGGTTATAGCTAATAAATACAGTGCAGCAATCTTAAGAAGATGGATGTGCCACAATACAGAAAGAATGTACCTCTCCAATCAGGTATTTAAGGGCACACTTTGCCTCTAGAATAGTTGCAATAGTTTCCCAGCGTTGCTTCACCCGGTCCCCATTGTCGGCATCCAATAGCTTCTGCTGCAGATCTGCTATCTGGGCACTCCTTTGGAAAAAAACATGCATTTGAGCTCAGGGAAAAGAATTTGGAGTAGGTCTTGGATAACACTAATGTCATATTCCCAAAACATTACACTATGGAAAGCAGCGTCAGTTAGTTGATTGTTTGCATGATGGTGGGGTCTGCTGCAAAGCTGCATTGGTGGCTCAGCTGGAAATTCATTCTCCTGAATCTGTACCAAGCCACTGCTTCAGCATCACGCAAGTAGGTGCTGTGCTACCATCTTTCAGATAAGCAAAATGGACACACATCTCTCTTGCATAAATAGTGTTCATAGCCCCAGTATCTTGGAAATTCTCACTTGATAGCTATACTCTGTCTGAAACTACACAGAACAGGTCAGCTGTATTTGCTATTCTTCACTTCTCCCAGGTCTCTCAGAATGGCTGCAATGGTGAAAGCGTAGGGTATCTTGGGATGATGGTGCTATAGAAATGAGAGCTAGTTCTGCCTGTTAGAAGTTTCATGACATTCTCTTACCTGAGCTCCATCTCTGTTTCCAGGCTTTCTATCTGCTTTGTGATAGAATGGTCTATTTCTGAAGCCTGCACGTCTGCGATCGAGTATGTACGTCTCTGAAGAGAATTGCAAGACACATATGAAGTAATTTGAGGTTCGGGAGGCAGAAGGCGAGTGAGAACAACCTAGTGCTTGAGCAGGGGTGGGCATACTATGGCCCACAGGCCACGTCCAGACCATCAGAACTTGTAATTCGGCCCTCAAGCTCCTGCCGGGGAGCAGGGGTCGGGGGCTTTCCGCATGGCTTCCAGAAATAGTGGCATGTCCCACCTCCGGCTCCTACGTGTAGGAGCAGCCAGGGGGCTCCAAGCGCCACCCCCCTGCAACTCCCATTGGCTGGGAACTGCAGCCAATGGGAGCTGCAGGGGCAGTGCCTGTGTAGGAGTGGGGGGGCATGCCACTGCTTCCAGGAGCTGTGGGAGACAGCACCTGCATATGTGCCTCCATGTAGGAGCCAGAGCGGGGGTGGGGGGGATGTGCTGCTGCTTGAGGTAAGCACTGTGCAGAGCTTGCAACCCGAGCCTCTTCCCCACACCCCAACCCTCTGCCCCAGCCTTGATCCCCCTCCTGTCCTCTAAACCCCTTGGTCTCAGCACAGAGCACCCTCCTGCACCCCAAGCCTCTTTCCCCAACCCCACCCGAGGTGGCACCCCCAGCTAGAACCCTCCCCCTCTCCCTGGCTAGCCCAAAGCCCCTTCCCATACCCTGAACTCCTCATTTCTGGCCCCATCCCAGAGCCCACCCCTCACAGATGGGGCCTTACCCCCTCCCACACCTCAACTCCCAATTTCATGAGCATTCATGGCCCACCATACAATTTCTATACCAAATGTGGTCCTCAGGCCAAAAAGTTTCCCCACTCCTGAGCTTTAGTTTAGACAATCTAAACACTTAAGAGAGGGGTTATAGACTCATAGACTCATAGGTCAGAAGGGACCAATCTGATCATCTAGTCTGACCTCCTGCACAAGGCAGGCCACAGAACCCCACCCATCCAATTTTGTACAACCCCTATCCCAGGACCGAGTTATTGAAATCCTCAAAAATGGTTTGAAGACCTCAAGCTGCAGAGACACCACCAGCAAGCGACCCGTGCCCCACGCTGCAGGGGAAGGCGAAAAACCTCCAGGGCACCTGCCAATCCGCCCTGGAGGAAAATTCCTTCCCGACCCCATTACCAGAAAAGATGTTTACAAGTAGTTCTCAGCTGAAACCCCACCTTCCTTCCCAATTGAACAAGGGGTTGTACACAAAACCTTTGATGGGGCTGTGGCCCACTCTCATGACACTGATGCCAGACTAATTGCTTTAAGGAATAGAACCATGAAGAACCAGATCCCCGCTACCTCTTGTGCTACAACCACCTCTTCATTGCTATTCCTTTCATCAACCAGGGGACAGTGAAAACAATCTACTCTTCATAGGACTTCAGACTCAAAATGGAGAACAAGTGTAGCTGTAAGGGGACAGAGTGAGTTTAGCTCTCAGCTATGTCTCCCTACGTGTCACTCACCCGAAGTTTTGGAGGTGGAGTCTCCCCAGCTTCCCTCTTTTCTCTAAGCTGAAGGAGTTCCTGGGCCAAGATTTTTCTATCCTCCAGAAGATCAAAGAGGTGGCGCCGGGCCTCTTCGGTACTAACCAGAACCTCCACTTCATTTGCAAGCCAGCTCTGGAGAAAGACAGGACTGAGATAATAAACCAGGAGGGGGCAAACTACGGCCCGCATCTGACCCACCCGCTGTTTTAATCTGGCCCTTGAGCTCCCACTGGGAAGCAGTGTCAGGGGCCACTCTGTGCAGCTCCCGGAAGCAGCAGCATGTGCCCCCTCTGTGTCTTATGCACTGGGCAGCCAGGGGGCTCCACTCCACACCCCAAGCGCTGCCACCGCAGCTCCCATTGGCTGGAAACCACGGCCACTGGGAGTGGCAGGGGTAACACTGGCGGACAGGGCAGTGCGCAGCAGAGCTGCTTGGTCACACCTCCATGTAGGAGCTGGAGCAGGGACATGCTGCTGCTTCCAAAAGCTGCTTGAGGTAAGTGCCACCCCCCTACACCCCAACCTTCTGACCCAGCCCTGATACCCCTCCCTCCGAACCCCTCGGTCCCAGCCCGGAGTACCCTCCTACACCCCAAACCCCTCATCACTAGCCCCAGCCCAGAGCCTGCACCCCCAAGGTGGAGCCCTCACCCCACCCTGCACTCCCCCCTCCCCAGCCCAGAGTCCCCTCCCACACCTGTAATTCCTTATTTCTTGCCCCTCCCTGGAGCCTATACCCCCAGTCAGAGCCCTCACCCCCCTCCTGCACCCCAACCCCAATTTCATAGCATTCATGGCCCACCATATACTTTCTATACACAGATATGGTCCCTCAGGCCAAAAAGTTTGCCCACTCCTGTAATAAACTCTACTGGACATCGCAACAGTGGGTCTTCAGTCATCCACTTCCTCCTCTGAACTCTCCTCCATATCTAGGGGCAAATAAACTATGTTGCCTCTATTTACTCCTATACAGGACAGGAAATTCCATGACCTTTCCCTGTTTTCCACCCATCTAACCCAGCCTCCATCAGTGAGCTAGTCAGGCAACCTTTGTGCTAGCTCATTATTCAAAGGGGTGCATCAGGCAGTGCACCACCATGCTGATACCCACTTTTACTCGAGCAGCAGCTCCTTCCATTCCTCGGTTTTGGCTCTCTTTCCGTTTATCCACTACTTCACGCTGTTTCTGTAGAGCATCTTTCAGGCGCTTGTTAGCAGCTGCTGCCTGCAAAAAAACCCCACCACACATACAATTATTTCCCCTCCCTGCTTCCCTAGCACAGTGGAAACTGTTGGGCTGCTTATCTTAATGTGATTCACAGCTCTGGGTACAGGACTCCATGCTGCTGAAAGCCAGTCAGGAAGCATCTGCAAAATGGACTTGCTAACCGAAAACACTGCTGCTTTTAGCTTTAGCTGTGGAGTAGTATATCTACATGTATAAGAATTCATTCTTCCTTCACTGAACACTTGTAGAGCAGATACAGATGGCATGTCCCTGCACGCAGGGCAGTATTAAGCATGAAGGAAATAGCTGCCTGATCTGCTTTTGGAATTATTGATGTCAATAGCCTCTGGAGGAGCATACCCCTTAACTAGGGTCTTAGCCATATTACAAGCCTCTTGGTTCACCTTTAGAAAGCACTTTTACTATTGAGTCTATATGCTGGGTACATTATTTCCTGTAATTCTGCAGCCAAGTTGTCTCCAGAATACACCCACTGCACTTGTGTACCAGAACCAAAGCTCTCATTTTAAAAGCATTCTTGTGTCAAAGCATTTCTGCTTCTAGACCTTATGGTTGAAGAAAACCTTCAAGAAGTGGACCCAGAGTAAACTGATGCAGTGCTGTCTTCTCATGTCTGCAAACAGCCTGACACAAGCTCTGCACAGTGTTAACTGCACCCACTCATGTCAATGAGAAGTCTGAAGCCTAATGTCAATACTTTAAACACTAGCAATCTCACTGGCGATCATTTTAGCAGATCCAGCTACTGTGCTTATCCATCATTGTTGGAACAGATGGTAGAATCTAGGGCAGGCAGTGCAATCAAGAGTTACTGGGTTTGGGAAGGAGACAGTGAGAATTAAGAGGTAGAGTCCAAAAATTTTTCAAGGGGGAGACCAAAAAAAGTCACAATGCACCCCCTCTGAACTGACATCCTCAATTCATCTCCAAACCCCCAAACTGTTCCCCTGAATATCAAGAGTTCCATCTGTCCCCTGCCAAAACTCCAATCATGTCTTCCAGACCTTGGGTGAGTGATCAGGAGTCCCGAGCAGATGTTCGCTTCTTACCTCTTCTGTTTTGCGCCTGAGGATATTGGCCTGATTTTTGAAGTCTCGTTCTAGCTTAAGCAGCTCATATTGCCTCTTGCGATCCTGAAGAGAAACAAAGTAGGCAGGCCAAAAAGTTGCAAGTCATATAAAGACATTTTACAGTGCACTTGTTTAGTCCAGGGGGAGCTGAAACAAACATCCTATGTGCTCTATGACAAACACTGATCACTGGAATTTTAAGTCAGCTAAAGCTTAAAGTGGCCCCTGTTGCTCTAGAATATGGTCTCCTACATCCGCCGGGGCTAGAACTGTTGTGCTCACAATGCTTTGAGACAAGGACACACGAAGACTCAAGGAGGCACAGAAGCTCCATTAGATCTGAATGCCACATTCTGATTTGATTACATTAACTACTGTAATAGTAACAGCTTTAATACTCTTGAAAGGGCAGATGCCTCCTACTTCTATTTTGTGGTAAAGATACCCCTAGGTACTAACGTGGTGTTATTTTTTACTTCTGATTTAGATTTGAGTGGTGATCACTCTGCTGGCAGATCAAGGAACCTCAGACATAAGCAAATCGTCAATCTGCCCTTGACACATATAACTTGTGAAAAGTGGCAGCCTGCCACTCAAGTACATATGGAACAAGAAACTTTTTGACCTATTGGTTTGTTATTTTCAAGGCACTGTAGAAATGTTATGTTTTCAGATGTTTATTTGTAAGTGGAGCCAGCCCCTTAGATAAGTTAACTTATGACCAGCAGTGACTGTCCAGGTGATTAATGGCTCACTTACCCGTTCTTTCAGCTGGATCACTTCCTTGTCCTTCTGCTGCTTCCACTGTCTAAATTTCTCAGCATCCTCTTTCATTTGGCGCATCAGCTGTACCCGCTGATTTTTCATTTCCTGCAGGAGAAAGTTACTCCAATACTTACACTTCGGATAGTTTTTTCAAGTACTCTTGAGAAGAGGACATAATACAAAAACTTTGCCCACCCGCAGCACCAGCCTTGTGAGGATGTCAGTGCTTGAGACTAATGATTTCATTCTGGTAACCCCCACTTAAAGGCGTAAGGAACCATCTCAGTTTTACAGACATGGAAACTAAGTTACAACAAAAGTCAAGTGACTTGCCCAAGGCTTGGACTGAATGAGTAGTATGGCCAGATGAGACTCCCAGGCCTATGCTTATACCATAAGAGCCTCCTATCCACGCCATCAATAGCAGCACTAGTCACAGAACTACAGTTACATGAGTCTTGTAATATAAGGTGATGCCAACCCAATTAAATGGAAGCTTTCACTGTTTTCTGGCTGGAAAATTGCTCCATTAGATGGAGCTCAGAGGCTGCATATAGCAGTGTTAATTACCCGAATCTCCTGGTTCAGTTTGGAGACTGTGCGCTCTGTAGATTCTTTCAGTTTCAAGAGTTTTGACTGTTCATTCAATTTCTTCTTTAGATCATTCATTTGCCCTTCCAACTCTTGCAGTCTTTTCCTGCGTCGTTCACTCAGCCTGCAAAGAATCACCCTATAAATATATATCTAGTAGTGCTGTTCTCCAGGATTAGACTCCCCTTCTCCTTACTTTGAAAACAGACCCAGAATTGCTGTCTCTCACTTACCCCAGGGTCTGACCATTTTATAAAGCAGTTCCCTTCAGGTGAAGGGGAGCCCACTTAACTTCTCAATTAACCTCTTAACACCAACTAGTATTCAGCTATGAGTATAAGTCATGCTATACCAGTGCAACAATAAATCCACTCACAATCTGGTTCTATGGCTGCAGCATTGTACCCAGTTCAAAAGTGAAGCTTGTAACTAGTTATATCCATAGCAGCATCTCTAGTCAGCCCCCCTCTCCCATCATGGAGCCCTACAGCCCAGGACACGACCCCTCCCAGTGACATTAATACAGGAATTTCACTGGCACTGGAATCATCAGTGAGGGGCTGTGTCCGGCCATAGCCCAGGGCAGGCAACTTGTGCAGGAGAGGGGCTGACACACAGAGCTCACTGGCTCATAGCCCAGAATGAAAGCAGCTCCCCAGAGGGACTGCAGCCCGCAATTCCCACTGTATCCAGACCTTTGCCTCCAAGCCCGCAGCTAGAGTCCAGATCAAAATAGTACTTTTGTTTATCTGAATGCCTGGTTATCCAAAAGTTTCAGCTGCTCCCCAAGCCATTTGCAAAAAACAGGAGTATACTCTTATTCTTATCACTAGCCTCTTTAATCAGCAGACAGCAAAGCGCTTTAAAGACAGATAAGTCTGACAAGTCCTTCCCAACAAATCAAATCAAGTATGCATTATTCTTATTTTATTGATAGGAAACAGACACTGAAAAGGGAGAGAACTACCCAAGATCAGAGTCTGTAGCAGGGCTAAGAAGGATTCTTTGGCTCCCTGTTCTGGGCGTTCAGTCTCAAGGGCGTCCCCTTCCTCATCTCAACTCCTAGCAGGATGCACTAAGTCAGAATAGAGTCTCTACAAGAGAAACTGAAAATTTACTCATTCAGAGTTGAGGGTATTTCCCCCTCACACTTTATGCCAGTCTGTAGGATTAAAAACCTGATACAGCTGGCCCCTTCCTAGTGCCAAACATGAACCCTCCCACAGCCTCAAAACATACTCATTGTCTCAATTAAGTAGTTAAGATTGGACAAAAGATTCCCCAAAGCCCTCATTATCTGGCAAGGGTGTGAATGCAATTCCCTAGGTTGGTTCACTGTATAGTGTGGAGATAAAAACTACACCCAGCACCTGAAGTGTGCTGAGGTAGCAGATTTATCACCTGGGACATTCGTCATGGAGCAGACAAGCCCATTCATTGCAACAGTTTGGAATTTAGGATTTGATGTTTTATTCCAGTAGTCAGTATGTGCAGCAATAGCCAGCAGGGCTTTACTTGCCAGGCCAAGTGCCACTGATTAGAGAAATGAGCATCTACTGGAACCAATCTACTTGGCCTTTCTAGCCAGCCTTACTTTGCTTGGTTAACATCCTTCTTTGCAGTGTGAAGTGCAAGGATCAGCTCTTCTTTTTCTTTTTGCAGGCTGCTCACCTCCAATTCCAGGCCCTTGATATTAGTCTAGAAAGGAGACAGGAGCAGAGAGCTTCAGGCTACAAGTCTTGAAATCCTAACGGCTAGGGACAAGGCTAAGTAAGGCCTTGGGGAGCCATGTTTCCTTTCGATAGGTTGGACAACTGCACTGTTGTCAGAGGGCTCAGAAGACCTCCCCATGCAGCAACTGTAGGAGCCAGATCACTATATACCTGCAGTTAGCCTTTTAGTCTGGCAGTCATGTTTTGATCAATTAGTCAGGTGGGTTCAAAAATGATGGAATCCAGCACTTATAGGAGAGAGGAAGCCAGTTCAATGGCAGCAGCAGCTGAGTTCCATGGAGGCTAAGCAGTGCCACACCAGAAGTGCAATTCTGAGGAGTGAGTTGGAAGACTGGGATTACATGGAACAGTCAGTGGCCAGTGTCCTGATCAGAAGAAGCAAGGACTGTCTGCTCAGTAGAACCACGTGCAGACATTTAGGCACCATAGTTCTGCCACCTGTGGGCACCTACAGCTGGACGACTACCATTCCAGAAATAGCCTCTGTCACAGGACTTGGCCCTCTCATATCACACCTCAAGGCAATATGAAGTTCTTACTATGAGAGCCACCAAGGGAATGCTCATGTCCTGATGAATCCCTTCCCACACTAGCATTACAAAACCCACACATATGGGGTGAAGAAGAGGACAACACTGGACAGATATTTCCATGGGCCTTCCTGGAAAGGAGCGTTTACCTGGTATTGGGACTGAATGGGCTCCAGCTGGCTGTCATTCTGGGTCATTTTCTTGGCCAAGGCCTCTTTTAGAGCCAGGGCTTTATTTAATTCTATCAGTGCTTTGGACATCTCTGCCTGGCGGAGGGCATGCTGAGTGGTGAAAGCATCTGGGGATCTCTTGCTGTCCTGGCTGGTTTCTGCTTGCTGGAATAGAGTCACAATTATTAGCCAAAAGAAGCCAATTCCAAGGAGCTCTTCAGTGCTTGCATTGGCAGTTTGAACATAGTTAGCAGAACATTTGAATACTACTGAAGTAAGCAACAGTATTTATATAAAGTGTTTAGATTTTTTTTTACATAACTTTATAATTTTAAGGAGAAAATAAAAAAATAGGAAAGGATACAGTAAAGGAGGAAGGATGGATGGTAAGTAGTAACTAAGCGTCAAACACATGGGATTAGGGACCGGGAAAGATCTCATTCACTCAGTAATTGTGAATATTTACATCGTCAAAATCTGCAGCGTATCAGACCCCCCACTACTTACAGTATCAGATTCTTGCTCAGAGTTTGCCATCTCAGCAACAGCTTCCATGGATGCTGCCACACAGGCAGCACTTTCATCCTGTGTAGGGAAAACAGAGCACTTCAATGTACAGCAGTGAAAAGAAGTGCAGTTAACAAGGGCTCCTTGCTGTCCATTTAGAGCAGCAAAGGCTTCTCTAGACTCTGTCCTCTGATCTGAAAAAACTCCCCTCTCTGGGAAGAGAAGGCCACAGGCATCCCATTTTAACAGCAGCAGTGAATGCTTCTTCTGAACTGAGTCTCAATTGACTAGGAAAAGTTACTCCCTATCAGACATTTCCTGAACTACACGGAATTGGCAGCCAGTTCCTTATGGGGTGGTTGGAACTTTGAGAGACATCTACGAAGGGGAATATGGAACAGTCATATTAGACAAGGACATGGAAATTTTCAAACAGTTGCAGCTCCCTCCAATATGACCATTTAACTGAAATATAGAAGCTAAATCCCTGAACTTACAAGAGTTGTTTTTGCGCCCTGCATTACCCAGTCTTTGAACTGTAAATTTGTGCGATAGTCTCACTTCACAGCATTCTTCTGAGGATCCTCATTTACTCTGGCGTGAGCAGCTATCTGAGCATAAAATGGTCATTTTATGGCTTTGAAATTTCAACAGTAAGTCTATATTAAAGTAACTTGCCAAAAGCCATTTCACAGCCACACACCTGTGCAGAGGGCTTATTTAGCAGGGCTCTAAAGAAACAGCTACCTAGCAGACTAGCACCATACCACTGGGTTCCTCTCAGTAGAAAGCTCATTTGGCACAGGAATCTTCCCATTTTCTAGGTCAATTCTTACCTGCAACTGGACTATCACTTGCTGCAGATTACGAATCACTTCTATGTTCTCTTTGAGCTCTTGATCCTCCAGAGTCTCTACCAGCTTCTGCAGATCAAGTTTGCACCTGAAAAATTCAGACATGCAATGGAGTCCATGGGTTTTGCTTGGCAATTGCATATGTGACCCTCAATAGATAGGGTATTGCCAACATACTGTTCACTCTCCCTGCATACAGATGGACTTTGGAATAACAAATGCAGAGCCAATCAACAAAATGAGCAGTGTTGCAGGGCACTTCTGTAGCATATGAAACTGGATGGGACTTACGCAGCATGCTGCTGGAGTTCCTTGAGTTTGGCATTCATCTTATCATTTTCTTGTTCTGTCTAAGAAAATAAAAGTTAATTAGATACTGAATTATAGAAGGAGAAGCAAGAAACAGCTATCATCTTTGTAGCAATAGCTTCTTCATCATTCTGCCGTTAAGGTGACTAGCATAGTGATTTGATACGGGTTTCTGCACAATCAGCGGAAGGTTAGTTCCCTTTAAATGAAAGTAAGTTTAGACTTTTCTCCAAAGCCCACAAAAGAGCAGGTCTTAGGAGGTTTTGGCATCCAAGACATATTTTGACTTATTTAACCTTGGAATCGCAAAGTTTGGCAGCACAACCGCTGCGGGCAAATAGCCTCCAAATGGTCAAGACATACAGAGCTACAGTGACTGATGGGAGAACGAACAGGAATATAACACTGAATGCCAACTTCGAGTGATACATTTTCAGAGCAAAAGTATTCCAATTCTAGTACATTTGAGTTAAAACCTGCAGGCTTCACAACCAGATGCATTCTGTAGTCTAACTTCGTATTGCTACTGGACATTTTAATATGTTCCCTTCAAATTTGGCTTTAGTCCTCCAGAGTTAGATGCTCCTGAATAGCATTAGAACACTTGGTGGTCAGCTTCCAACAAGTAGGAAACAGTAAATGTGTAGCTTAAAAGCTCTTCACATAGAAGTTTAGCCTTACTAGAATGATTCTCTCCAACATCTGGGCTGTCTGACCAGCTGCCTCACTCAGACCTCGGCTCAACTTTTCATTTTCCTCCATCAGGGACTGGTTCTTCTCCATGAGGGACTGCAGATTCTCTGATGGCTTCATACTAATTAAGACAAATATGTATTATTTTAATGCCAATGAGGTGTTTACTGTTACAGACTGACAATATCTTGAATGAACTTTATTGAACTAAATTAAACCTCATTGAATTGGGCTTAATACCTGTGGGATACATTGTATAGGAAATGAAAGTGTTTATGTATTATGTGAGATTTTATGGAACTTCTTTAGCAGGAAGACAAAGATTACTGCAATCTTTGGAAGGTATGAGGACGTTCAAAGGTTTTTGTGGAACAATATGTTTGAAATGGATTTTCTTAGGAAGTACTTGAGGTGAAGAGAATGCAAGTTCTACCCCTCTAGATCCAACCTTTGAAGACATGCTTTGGGCGGGGTGGGGGGGGGGGAGAACAGAGAGAGAGAGAGAGACACCCCCCATTGTATTCTAATTACCTGCTTCTGAAAACTCCAGCTCAGAAACTCCTGGATTATAAAGGGTGGCCTAAACATGTCATGAGGGTACTTGTTCTCAGTTAAAGCACTTATGAACTGGCAACTATAAAAACACCCTCCTGAGCACTGCAAGATACAGCGCTGTAAAGCCTCAATGTAATCAGTGCCGCAGCGCTGGGAGCACGGCTCTCAGCGCTGCAAACTACACCCGTAGAGGATGTGGTTTACGTGCAGCACTGGGAGAGCTCTCTCCCAGCGCTGGTGCTCCGACCACACTCACACTTCAAAGCGCTGCTAAGTGTAGCCATACCCTTAAAATTGGTCTCCCACCACTGTAAGAACCCCAATAGGCTAACATAGTAACACCAGTTCCCTGACCAGCATAGAGCAACAATCAATGAACACAATGCAAGTGTAGACGCTGCATTATTTATGTCAACACTAAATGTCCTCTAGCAGCTGTCCCACAATGCTCCACACTGACTTCTTTAGTCATCATTGTGAACTCCATTGCCAAGGAGTTAGAGATCCAGAAGTCCCCAACCCCCTTTAAAGCCCTGATCACACCTAGCAGCTCTCCATTGTTGAGAGCAACTCTTCAGTTGACCATGTCGGCTACGTGCTCCAGATGCACGCGTGCCTGGAGTAGACAGGAGATATTGGATATCCTAGACATGCGGGAAGAAGAGGCAGTGCAGGCACAGTTATGGACCAGTCGTAAAAATTTGGACATCTATGAGCAGATTGCTCAGGGGATGCAGGAGAAGAGGTATGACAGGAACCAGCAGCAGTGATGTGTGAGAAACCGAGGAGCAGTGGCAGGCATACCAGAAGGCCAGGGAGGCCAGTGATCAATCTGGTGCCAAGCCACAAACCTGCTGCTTTTCTGAAAAGCTGCATGCCATAGTGATGGAGACCACCACCACTCCACACAGCACCGGGGATACCTCTGAGGGGCCCCCCGTCACAGGTCCCTGCCATGAACAATGAGGAGGTGGTGGATGAAGGGGAGTATGGGAGACAGATGACCAGGGAACCCAGCTGCGCAACAAGCCAGGACCTGGGTTTTTTGTTTTGATTCCATCACAGTCCAACACAGGCTAGCCTGATACAGGGGAAGGAACCATTATTTTCCAGTTACAAAGCTGGCACCCTCAAAGTAGCAGGACACAGTCTTTTCATTAATTTATTCATAGTAGAATAGGTAGTGGTACAACCAGAAAAAGGAGGTAGAGTTGCTATCTGCTTTTCATTCCCCTCCAGGATTATGCAGGGGCAGTTTATGTATGTACATAGGGATGGCCCTTGAATCCTCCTGAACGATCATGATGAAACTTTCATGGGAGTACTGTGCCAAAGATTTCTAGGGAGAGCTGCCTTATTTCTTCCTCCGCAATAAGACACTTTCCCAAGCCACTCAGCGATAACTTCAGCAGACACTACTGCACAGGATGTCGGTCTTGGTGGCTTCAGAACAGGAGCAGCAGCTGTGTTCTCTGCCTTTGTTACCCTCAGCAGTGAGATGCTAGCTAAAGTCACCATCTGTGGAAAACGGTGCCAGTATTCAGTGCCATTGCCCTATGCTACTAGAATCATTCAACAGAGCAATTCCCTCCTCATTTCCACATCCTCCAACAGGCCATACTGACCCTGGCTGGTGATAGGACTGGAACCATTCACAAGCAATCCCAAGCAGAAGTGAGAATGTAGTGCTTATAACTTTAGGGGAGCAAGGAGAGCAAGATCAACATTTTAAGTTTTACTTTCTGTAGCAAACATGCTGATAATGGTACCTCTGTTTGCATCTTCAGCTGCTGCCATTGTGGTCTTCAAAGTTTCCCGCTCCACACCTGAGTCAGATAAGGAGGAAAAAGAACAGGACTCGGGCTGACATGTTCAATGAGATCCTGCAAACTCGTTCTGCATCAGACTGTGAGCATAAAGCCTGGAGGATGAATGTTGTGGACATTCTGGAGAAGGAAAGAGTGGAGAGGAGAAAGGCCCAGGAGTCCCAGCAGGAAGAGAGGGAGAAGCATCAGGACATACTAGGGTTTCTCAGGCAGAGCACAGGTACTGCACACTGGTGAACATGCATGTTCAACAATCCTGTGCTTGCCTCCCTCTGCAGCCCATTGAGAACTCAATATGCACCCTTTCAATATTCCACCTGGCATCAGTGGTTGCTGCTCTACTTCTTCCATTCCACCCCAGAGAACATTAATGACAATCACAGCTTCACATTCACCAACTGTGACTTTCATGGGTTGGTGTACATATGTAGCCGAAATGGACATGAATGGCCTTTCCCCTTCAGAAGTTCTGTTCTCTTAATTTATTAAGTTTCTAATGTACTTGTTTTTGTTACAAAACTCACAGGATAATTTTTGTTTGTGAATGAATAGGTGCATTGACAAGGTTATATTCCTAGATGTACAGCAACCACCACATGATTTTTACCAGGGCACAAAAGAACAGGGACAGCCCATAAAACCATACCCTACTCTGGCTCTCTGTTAAAAACAGTCTTCAAAACCTCTGAGTCATATAGAAGAGCTCAGTGCGACGCTAATAGTCCATATATCTGGTTGCTCAAATTCAGCAGACAGCTGCTCCATCTCTTCGCTCCGCCATAGCAGAAACTTTTCTGACTTTGCTTCACATATTATGCAGGACACAGCAGGACACTATTGGGATATTTCTCATTGAGGTCCAATCTTATGAGTAAACAATGCCAGTGACCTTTCAAATGACCAAAAGCCCATTCAATTGTTATTCTGCACCTTCTTAGCTGGTAGATTATTCATTCCTTAGTGCTGTCGAGATGGCCAGCGTATGACTTCATGAGCAAGGGCAGAACATTGAATTCGTTCTCACTATGTTCCACAGCAATCTGTCCGCCAAGGAAATGTCATGTTCCCTCACATTCAGTTTTTCTTGTGGCTCTGTAAATACTCCAAGATCATGTACCCTGTTCTCGCAACACTCATGACAATAGTGCTGAGCTGTGCAGGCTCCATGTTTTTGTCAGAGATGGCAGACAGCGAGGAGGGTCACAGGTTTTTGACAAAAAAGTCACAAGAAGTATGGGACACAGATAGTTGCAAATTGGTGTATTGACCCCATGCTCCCAGACACTCCTGTGTGACTTGTTTTGGACTCTTCATGCATCTTTCCAAAAGACAGTGAGCTGAACGGTGGCAAGTTCTGCAACAGGATACCTACCCATGGAGCACTGCACTCTGCATCAGTACACTTACCAGGTGTGCTTACGCACACCATTGACACAAGCAGCCAAGTAAACCATGAACACAAGCAATGTAGTAACTGCAGCAGCTGTGTGCCAACATGACTTGAGTGAACATAAGTTTATAATGTAGGTATGACCTTAAGCTTACCAAAACCTCTATAAACATATGTAGTAGGTTCCTTTGTTTTTAAAATAGGTTCTCTCCCTAATGCTTTTTATCTTAAGAATAAAGTAGGCTTGCTTAAAAAGAATCGTGTAGTCACATATCTGTGACAATCAATCATTCTGGTATCAGTCTCTCAAGAGAAAGCAAGTAGGTCTGTTTAAGCAGACTGTCTTTGCTGGGAAGTGAAGGCAGGAAACTGTACAACCTGGAAATACCCTGGTCAGAAGGGTGAGAGAGACACATCTCCACCTGAGAGAGGCAACAGGTGGAAGCCTGAGGGTAGGCACCCCTGCTGAGATGCAGGTGCGGTCACCCTGAACTGTGACAGAAAACTGGAGAGAGATAAAACTCCTGTACTGAGAGGCTTAGTGTCTAGGAAAATGGCAAAAGTAATCTTTGCTTACTTGTAATTTACAGTTTGGGTGATGGATTGAGAAACTATACAGCAGACGTGCACTCTAGGAAGGAGGAAGTACAAGGGATTTTATCCTATGTCTGAGAAATACATGGTCAGTAAAATGCTACTCTTCAATTTAAAAAGCAGGGTCAGATGCCTGCTCAGGGAAGTTTTATGGGTAACCCCAACAGCTGCCTGTCAAACAAGGCCAACTACAGCTCAATCGCAACTTTAGTAAAGTTTTGGAGTGAGATTTAAGTTCTCTGTACATTTCAGGGCCAACCAAGGGGGAAGGGGAGGAGAGAGAGATTGGGGCAATTTGCCGCAGGGGCCCCCTCCCCGAGAATTTTTCAGGGCCCCTGGAGCCGGGTCCTTCACTCGCTCCAGGGGCCCCAGAAAACTCTTGTGAGGTCCAGGCCCCCGGAGCTTCTTCTGCTCCGGGTCTTCGGTGGCGGGGGGGGGGGGGGGGGGGGTGTCCTTCTGCTCCAGGGCAAAAGGGCCCCCTGTCGCCGAATTACCGCTGAAGCGGGACCCGCCGCCGAAGTCCCGGGTCTTCGGTGGTAATTTGGTGGCGAGGGCCCTGCCGCGGGTCTTCGGGGCACTTTCGCGGTGGGTCTCGGAGCAGAAGGATCCCTCGCCACCGAATTACCGCCGAAGACCCCAGGCCCCCTGAATCTTCTAGGTGGCCCTGGCACATTTCCCAAAAGAACTATGACAAACGGGCAGGATCAAGTGCTATAAAAAGTTAAATAGTTACTGTATCACAGACAAGTGGATACTATTTAGGCAGCATCACTGTGGCAGATGTTAAATTGAAAAATGGCACTTACTTAGGAGTTGATGCACTCTCTAAAACAGACCCATACATGCATCATTTCCTCCCTTGATTTGCTAGTGTTTGCTTTTTAAGCTAGAGAGGAAATAAAGTCAGTTGCTCATAATGTTTGTTAGCAGCCTCTTGGAAGGCAGATATTTACACTACTAAAAAGTTACCATTATTGATCAAGTTCTTCCCCCTGCCTCCTCTACTACAGCTAGACCAGGGGTCGGCAACCTTTCAGAAGTGGTGTGCCGAGTCTTCATTTATTCTCTCTAATTTAAGGTTTTGCGTGCCAGTAATACATTTTAACGTTTTTAGAAGGTCTCTTTCTAGAAGTCTATAATATATAACTAAACTATTGTTGTATGCAAAGTAAATAAGGTTTTTAAAATGTTTAAGAAGCTTCATTTAAAATTAAATTAAAATGCAGAGCCCCCTGGACTGGTGGCCAGGACTCGGGCAGCGTGAGTACCACTGAAAATCAGCTCGCGTGCCGCCTTTGGCATGTGTGCCATAGGTTGCCTACCCCTGAGCTAGGCTGTTGCATTCTTACAGAGGGTATTGCTGCACATGGAAGTGAAACATTGGCGCAATGAGATTTAGTGAGCGTGACAAAGGAGAGAGAAAAGGGACTTGAGAGATACTTGAGTGGCTAATTAGTTCCTATCTTAGCACCAAGTGCAGTCTAGAGCCTCAGTACAAGAGATCTAGTCTCAGCGGGGGAGGTGGAGGTGTAGGGAATCAAGGCCTCTAGTTACATTAAGCATTAGTCTATAGTTCTTACTTGATAGACACTGGGAGCGTTCCTCCATGTGCCTGCAACAACAAGACCTGCAGCTGTTGTACCTAGAGGGAAACAGGGGGGGGAAAAAAAAAAAAAAAAAAAAAAAAAAGTTAGCCAACTTTGAATCTACTTCCTTTATAGTAATCACCCCAGAGCACACTGATCTCTAGGAAAGAGTTGGAGCTGCAGGAATTAACATTAATGACTATCCCTCTTCATCAGTGGTGAACCAATGCTCCAAATGTTATTTGATGGTAGTGTTGCCTTTCACATGATAGAAAACAGAGTTTATGAGCACATCTTCACTGAGAAGCTCCTGGTACTCTCGTAGGGACAATAGGGGGAAGCGTGATCCTTTATGTTTTAGGCAAACCAGAAGTTGATTAACTAGATTTGCCTGCAATTGATCGCATATGAACCCATCTACATTTCCTATACTAAACTTGGGCAGTATAGCTGTGTAGTGTTTGGCTAGATGCCATACTTCACTCCAGAGATGGCTGCACTTTGATGGGAGTGACATTTCTTATGGTGTGTCCAGTGCACAATTGATGTGAAATGTAAATTGTAGTTGACACCAACACTTGGCCATGACCGAAGCATGACGTTGAAGGCCCAGCCTAACAGTGGAGAAATTGCAGCACACTTATAGTGGAGAATCTCAAGCAGCATGTGGCATTAGAGAACAGGCCACTCCATACAGACGAAAACAACATTTAAGGATTTTCTTTAAGGTGACCCATAGCTAAGTGAGTTCAGTGTATTTCAGCGATTCTCAAACTGGGGGTCAGGACCTCTCAGGGGGTCGTGAGGTTATTACAGGGGGAGGGGTCCTGAGCTGTCAGCTTCCATCCCAAACCCCGCTTTGCCTCGACCATTTATAGTAGTATTAAATATATTAAAAAAAAAAGTTTTTAATTTGGGGAGGTGGGGGTCGCACTCAGAGGCTTGCTATGTGAAAGAGGTCACCAGTTGAAAAAAGTTGAGAGCCACTGGTGTATTTCTCTTTTGTGAATTTGGTGCAATGAGGATTTTCTCACTTTTGCTATGCACAACACATGTTTCCCAGCCTCCAGCTGAAGGAGGGAAGTGTCAGTACCTGTTGCTTTAGATGATTTAGCTCAGCTGCCTGAGGATCAATGTTGATTATTGGTTTGTTTTTTATTTTTCTCGCCCTGTCAGCATAGCGCAAAGTATTTAAGGTTTCTTCTAGATTGGAATCTGCTGGGCTCACACACGCAATCATGAGAGTGTGGCTGTTACCACCCAAGGAATCTGAATAGAAACAGAATGGAACAGAGCATTATTGAGACAGTGAAAACGGCACAGTGGATTAGTGATGGAAAACCCAGAGCTGTAAGAGTGCACCATGTCCATAAAACATAACAGCCAACAAAGACAAGAGGTTTTGACCAACATGCTATTCATGTAATGCCCAATAGCTGATTTCTCCCATTACAAGAAACACCGGTAAGAAAAGCAACTTTCCAGGTTACAGCTAGTAAGAACCCAACAGAAATATGTCACGTCCACCTCCTTCTTACTTTTCCCCCCCAAGAAGTTAAAGAACATTTTCCACATATGCTATTTTGCCTCCTGTTTCTACTCCAAATGCTGGTGGTTTGACATCACATGCCCCTGACGGGATTCTCATGTGAAGCAGCTACACAATTCCCCATATCAATGGTTCAAGTACTCTTACTTCTACTGGCATTAGCTCCCCTGGAAGGTGAAATTTCATGGATACTCTGAACAGCCAGACATCAGATCAGACTTCATTCTCCTTCAATGTAAGGAAACATTTGATGATCTGAACAAATATACTCCCCCTGGCAATGAGCTGCCCAGCACGGCTTATTTCTTTTGCACCCAGAGTATACATTATCCAGCTGTGTGCCATAAGTCTCCTGACAAGGGCACAAATGGCCCTGCTCAAGTTCAGCTCACTCAACTGGGTTTCTTACTAAGAAGATTATGGTACCTTACAGTCCATGTTTTTAAAGATATAAAATACCATGAAAAATGGTTTTATGTAGCAAGTTCTCTACTGTGAAAAGGCAGACTGAAAAACTCATTTAGTAAAATGAGCTATTTCCTTTCTATTCCCAGACTAAAGTGTCATTAAGATGAAGACAAGATTTAAGATTCTAGATCAGGAATTTAAGGTAAATGACAACATTCTTGTAATGTGTTTATCACAGAAACAAGCATTATAATCTCAGAAAATTCAGAGTTAAGTTTAACCTTAAGAAAGCCAAAAAACACATCAAGGTGTAAATGTACCATTAAGGGACACAGCATCTTAGCTCTGCCCTGTAGTGACATGGTGCAGTAACCATTCAGTTATGATTTGTTGATATTAGTGATTGTGCCTCCAGATTAATGCATTTTAAAAAGGCAGTTTAGAGTTTCCCATGTTTTTTTACTTATTGTGTCACTGCAGGATAGAGTTAGAGTTGTTTGTGCCCTTATCCCAAATTGCACTCGAAGACAAGACAACAGAGGGTTTAAGGATCATAGGTATGTGGAATAAAGCACAAATAATACATTCATATCTGGGTCAGTAGGAACGTAACACTTGGCCTGAAGGTTACACAGGTCTTGATGTATTATTTTGTTACATATTTATTTTTAACTATAGAATAGAACTACACTAGGTATGGCTCTTACCTTGCAACAGCCGTGTTAACTTGGAGTCTCTGTAAGGGACAAAACCACCCTTCTTATTTTCATCGCCAAGAGCACTGATTACATTCCCCAGGCATAGGAGGCCTCTGTTAATGTTGATTCCTGCACACAAACAAACAAAATCCAAAGTGAGTAGGAGCTAAACCAAATAAAGAGGTTTGCTTTATTACTGTTTATGTCCTATACCTGCCAACAAAGGCCATAAAATGTAGAAAATGGAGAGGTTTAGTCCTCACAGAAAAGCTCCAGTTCCCAGAAGGAAATCCCTCCTTATGCCTTCTTCCCACAGGTTTGCAGAAGAGGTTTAATGAAGAAGGACATGATCATGACTACAGAACAGATGTGCTATGTGGAGCCATATGAAGCACAGCAGGTTAATAACTTTTGGTGTTGCCCTAGTCAGAATGGCTGGGGAACTCTTCTTTAAAGACCTGCTCTTTGCTCTAACTGAATATGCCCAAATAGGGAAAGAACAGGGTTAAAGTATATTAAGATAAGTTAGATGTATTCAAGTCAGCAAGGCCTAATGAAATTCATCCTAAGGTACTAGTTGACACTCTCTAAACCATTAGCAATTATCTTCGGGAATTCGTGGAGGATGAGTGAGGTCCCAGAGGACTGAAGAAGGGCAAACACAGTATGTATCTTTAAAGTGGGGAACAAAGATGACCTAGGGAATTATAGAGCAGTCAGCCTAATTTGAATACTTGGGAAGATACTTCCAAATTTATTGTTTAATAATATGTTCCAGTATTTACATGGTAACAGGCTTACAAGGAATAGCCAGCATGGATTTGTCAAGAACAAATCAGGCCAAATCAACCTCATTTCCTTCTTTGACAGAGTAAATGGCCTAGGGGATTTTGGGGAATGGAAGCAGTAGATGTTTATTTCAATGAGGCTTTTTGACAGTCCCACAAGACACACTCATAAGCAAACTGGGGAAATGTGGTCTAGATGAAATTACTATAAGATGGGTGCACAGGTGGTTGGAAGACCATACTCAGAGTAGTTATCAATGATTTGCTATCACAGTGGGAGGGAATATCTAGTGAGGTCCTGCAGGGGTCAGTCCTGGATCTGGTACTGTTCAGTATTCTCATTAACGACTTGGGTACTAGAGGGGAGATCATGCTTATTAAATTTGCAGATGACAGGTGGAAGGGATACAAGCACTCTGGAAGACAGGATTAAAATTTAAAATGGCCATGACAAATTGGAGAACTGGTCTGAAATCAACAAGATGAAATTCAATAAAGACAAGTGCGGTACTTTGCACTTAGGAATGGGGTTAAAAATCTACAGCTACAAAAGGAGGAATAACTGGCTAGGCAGTAGCACTGCAGACAAGCATCTTAAAGTTATAGGGGATCACAAATTGAATATGAATTAGCAACGTGATGCAGTTGCAAAAAAGATCAATATAATTCTGAAGTGTATTAATAGCTGTGTCATATTAAGACACGGGCAGTTGTTGTCCCGCTCTCCTCGGCACTGGTGAGGCTTCAGCTGGATTACTGTGTTTAATTTTGGGTGTAAAACTTTATGAAAGATGTGGACAAACTGGAAATAGTCAGGGGTGTGTGAGAGGGGAGGGGGAAAATGATACAAGGTTTAGGAAATCTGACTGAGAATGGTTAAACTGGTTATGTTAATCTTGAAAAAGAAAATTTAAGTGGGACCTGATGGTAGTCTTCAGATACATTAAAGACTGTTATAAAGTGGATGGTGATCAATTGTTCTCCATGTCCACTAAGGTAGGACAAAAAAATAATGGGCTTACACTGCAGCAAGAGAGATTTAGGTCAGGTATTAGGAAACTAACTATAAGGCTAATTAAATTCCAGAATAGGTTTCCAAAGGAAGTTGTGGAATTCCCCTCACTGAAGGTTAAGAACAGTTTGGACAAATACCTGTCTCCGTTTAGCTTGTCCTGCCTCAGTACAGGGGGCTGGACTTGATGACTCACTGAAGTCTCTTTCAGCCCTATATTTCTGACTCAATGAACATCAGTCTCATTCTACTAGATTCAGATATTTTTTGAAAAACCAGAGCCAAGGATGAACAATATCTGCCCTTCTCACCTCCTACTCCATTAGCAGAGTGCAACAGATGGCTTATTTTGGTACAGTCAAAGGTTCATAAAGAGCGTAGCAGGCGTGATGTTTTAGCATGTTGGACCTCTACCCTTATCTTAGATCCTTTCTGCCCAGAAAAGTCAATGCTGATATCAGTTACAGTGTGATGGTGAGAGTGGAAGACAAGGCACATTTTCCTTCCCCATACTTTGCTAGTTGAACACAGGAATGTAGTAACTGACAATACGCATCATCTAGTCCAGTACCCATCTCTGACCATGATCAACACCAGCAGCCTAAGAAGAAACCCTACAGTGGGTAGTTATGGAATAACTTGCTTCAGAGAAAGTTTGATCGTAATTCCCACTAGAGGTTGTCTTATGCCCTAAAGTTGAGGATTTATATTTCTTCCATAGCTCGTTTATTTTTAGCTTTTACTATGTGTCTGATGAAGTGGGTATTCACCCACGAAAGCTTATGCTCCAATACGTCTGTTAGTCTCTAACGTACCACAAGGACTCCTCATTGGTTTTGCTGATACCGACTAACATGGCTACCCCTCTGAAACCTGACAAGATATTCTGTTATCCAAGTAAAATGTCTAATGCTTTTTGGAATCCTGCTAAGCTAATGACCTCAGCAATATCTTGTGGCAGTAATATCTTCTGCCTTGTGTGAAAAGCTATGTATCAGTTTTGAATTGGCTGCCTTTGGATCTCATTGAATGTATATATGATCAAAGGCAAATAGAATTTTCAAATCTACTTAGAGTCCTACTCCTCTTCAGTGGCTAGCATGAGTTACTTCAAGTTTCCCCTTCTGCATCAACCCTAGGAATCTTGTTCTGATTTTAAAAGGTGACTACAGAGAAAGAACTGGATGAGTCCCCTAATGCAGCAGCTCTCAGACTATGGGGCAGGTCTCCTCAGCAAGGCTCAGGAATGTGTGGATTTTTTTTTTTAAAAGAGCTCTGGTTGTCAGCCCCAGGTGACCAGGACTCAGGCAGAAGGGCCTGCATGCCTGGGAGGCGGGGATAAAGGGGACAGCTGGAGCCTTGGCACTTGAGCTCTCCTCCCCTGCATCACACCCAGTCCCTCACTGGGAGGCAGCACGGCTCTGGCTATCAGTCATAAGGGGGCAGAAGCCAGGGTGGTCATGGGGTGCTGTGTCTGCTGTGAAAAGTTATATTGACAAAATATCACTTTTTACATTGCCACCCTTATTTCTGTGCTGCTGCATGCTCGCCACTCTGCCTTCAGAGCTGAGTGGTGGTATTATGTAGTTGTGGGGGGGAAATAGGCACACAAAGAACTACAGACACAAATAAGTTTGAGAACCACTGCTCTAGTGGATAAAAAGATTTTTTTTTTTTTTTTTAAATTTTTATGTTTGTTTTTGCTGGATTCCTTGGAGATTTGCAATGGAAGATCAGCCCTCAACTGAAGGTATATGAATCTTTCAGGAAGCTTTTCTTCAAAAGCATCTCATGCACTTGAGCTAAATAACCGAACAACATGGTGTTTGATAATCGGACCAAAAAGCTTCCCCCTCAATGGCATGTTTCAGTCACTTAGGAAGCCATGCTCCAGCTAGTCCTTCAGCTCTCAAAGTCCAGAAGACAAAGCTGGATATATTCCAGACATAAAAGCCAAACAGAACATTTAACTAGAGACCTTTCAAGCTCTCCTTATACCTCAAAACCCAGCAAAAACAAGAATTTTTCCCCTTTGTGTGTCACCTTTAAGGTCAGGATTTCAGAGTGGTGTGCTATATTTTGTTCTTTCCAGGAACGTCAGATGTGAAGACCACAAGCGTGCATTACTGAAGCTATTTGAAGTTATTGTGCTTCCTTACCTTCCTTTAGTCGGTCTCCCTCAGCCTTGGTTTTCTTTTGCCTTTCGGAGCCAGCAAGATCTACAAGGTGTAGCTTGCAGCGAAAGCTGTTGTTCCTACAGAAGACGGAAAAGTTACACTCCTGAGCTAACATGTAGTTAGAATGTGAGCAACAAGCAGGATGGAGGGGATCTTCACATCAGAGCTGATCGAATGGTTTAAGAATGCATTTCACATCAAAGTGCTGCCACTAGCTTTTGAAATTAGGGGAGTCCAGTGACTGTATATCTTCAATGCAGCTTTTTCTAGAGAGAGAGTCAACCATTACTGGTTAAAAAGGTTACCTTTTGATAGGCAAGTACGAAATCTCAGATTGACAAGAGACAGGGTTGAATCAGAACTGTTACCTAAGGAGTTATTGCTTTCTTACTTGTCACTTTTCTTTCTCTGTTCGATTGAAATGGTGAAGATTGCATGGGACCGCGAGGACTGAGAATTCATAGCTGTAGAGGCCACGGTTCTGGAATTGTTTCCCTGCTCCAGACAGAGAATGGTATCTCGGGCACACGCCACACCCCGTTCCGTTAATCCTACAATCTGTGCCAAGAATGAAGAATCTGGTTTCATTTTCTTCCCCTGCCTCCCAATATTCAGCCTTCATTTACTACATCACAGATGTGTACTTTATGTCTCTGACCAAGTCCCTGCTTCTATGCCACTGTGACCAAAACTAGCAAAGCAAAGGAGTAAGGAGAAAAAACACATTTGCACTCTAATGTAGTCTAACAGACTTTACCAGAAAGATTAATGCTCACCAAGAGGTCCAAACTTGTGCCAACTAAGAGCTGCATTAACAGCTTATGAGTAAGCACATCTAATTTCCAGCTATGAGTCCAGTATGCTGCCAGTAACATAAGTCATGCCTCATCTAAAATACAGAAGCAAATCCTCTGAGGGTGTCAGCATGCAAAGCTGCATATGAAATCCATTGTTCCATTCCAGGCATCCATCTAGAATACAGATACTACATATGGTCAAGGTTTTTGGATGCATGAAACTCAGCAACCCACTCATTTGGAAATGGAGTTTCATGTTAATGAAGTATGATTGACAAGCCCTGGAGACAAAAGCTAAATGTATCCATAGACCAGATACAGGATGAAACAGCAGCACAAGCTTTCCCTACACTGTAACCCAAACCCATGTATGGGCTTCAGGCCTACTCTGGGGGACTTAGAGACATAGGTTAGTTTCATATCTATGGCCAGTACCTGACATGGCCATTTCGCTGTAGCATTCATCTTTTTTAGTTTGGGAGAAGGCATGCAGCAAGGAAGTTTGGCTACGGGAACTGCAGTAATGTGTTAGTGAGTTAATGTTAACTCAAACCCTGATTTTATTTCATCAGTTCACTAAGAGCTTTAACTAGCTGTGGTCTGAAATCTAGATCTTAATGAAGTTACCAGAGTAGGTTTGAGAATTACCAGGACATTTAATTTAGAAAAAAAGAGTTGGAAGTCAGCATGCTTTTGTATCAGTGACTAGAGTGAAGCACAAGAGAGTCTGTAGAAGCGTGTCTGGGTTTGATTGAAACGCTGGACTCTGATCTCCGCTCCTCCCCCAACATGCCCTCTGTGGAAACAACGCACCTTTATGCCTTCTTTGGGGTCCTCCCGTATGCTGATTTGAGATCGTTCTCTAGACGGGGACAGCAGGTCTAGAATATCCTCATTGTAGATCTGAAGGTATTTGAACAGAAACTCAGAATAAGTGGTCCAGGCAGAAGTGGACATAGAGAACGAGTGACAATACAGGGTTAGGCTGAACCAGGCTAACTTTGCAAGACATTGCACACATCTTACTCACTAAGACATGCAGACTTAACTTGGCCCCAGTCCTGGGAGTTGGAGTTGTGTTATCATTAAATTCTATTTCTACATATGTGCCCCTCTCTCCATCCCCATGGTCTCCTCAATGACGGAAGTTCCACAAGCCTGAGCACCCCAATTCCCAAAAGAGATGAGTGTGAAGCTGGAGATGCTCTTTGCTCATCTGAGGCAAATCTCTCTAGGACAGCAGTTCTCAAACCAGGGGATGGGACTCCCAAGAGAGGCATGGGAATGTGTCAAGGGAGGAGAGAGCCATGTACTTTTTTGGGGGTGGGGAAGAGCTCTGGCTGTCAGCCCTGGGTGGCTGGGGCTCATGCAAAAGGGCTATGCACACCTGGGAGGCAGGGATACAGGGGACAGCCAGAGCTGCACCACCCAGGCTCACCTTCCCTAGTCTCCCCCTCAATCCCTCACTAGGGAGGTGGGCAGGCTCTGGCTGTCAGTTCTGAAGTGGCAGAAGCAAGGGTGGCACTGGGGCGCTAAGTCTACTGTGAAAAGTGATATTGACAAATCTCACTTTTCACATTGCCACCCTTATTTCTATGGTGCTGCTGGCATGCACTACCTTCAGAGCTGGGTGCCCAGCCAGCAGCCGCTGCTGCTCTCCACTCTGCCTTCAGAACTGTGTGGTGGTATATGTACTCCTTGCGTAAACGAGTACAGACACAAAGGGGTTGGGGGTGGGAGAAAGGCAATTGATCAAATAAGTTTGAGAACCACTGCTCTAGGAAGAAGTGCAGCAGTTCTATCCCCATTATAGATTGTGACAGAACATTCTAGGTGCCGTGTCCCAGGTAGCACACATATAAAGTTAGACTTAGCAGCCAGATATGCACACTGATGAGGAAAGGATGCAGTCCCATCCGCTACATAGGCTTTCATTCATGGAAAGTTATAGGTCCCTTTCTAAAGTCCTTTAGATTCTCCTTTACACCAGCTCTCCTAGTTCAGCTGCCACAACTCTACTCACTGGAGTGTTACAAGACAAAAAACCCACACCAGACTATTTAAACAGCCACAAGAGAGAGGCTTTATGATTAGGGAAAAAAAAAAAGAAGAAAGACTAGGAGACTACTGGAATCTGGCTCCAGTCCCAACCAAGCCTCCAACATAATGTGTGACCTGAGGCTTGGATTTTAATAAGCCTGGTTGCCTGAAGAATTTGCCCTATTTAAGCCTCACCTTATTACAAAGTTTGCTTTTAATTCCAGATATTTTGAAACTGTAAATAGCTTTTACCTCCAAATAAGAGACTTTCAGGGTGAATTCCCATTCCAGCCTCTGTTCTTTTTCCTGAAAGAGCAGTTTGATAACACGAGGAATGACCCCAACAGTAGGTTCATGCTCTTGATCAGCAGTGTAAGTCCCTCCCATAGAATATGTTTTTCCAGAGCCTGTCTGTCCATACGCCAAGACAGTGGCATTATACCCTGAAGAAGTAGAGAATGCCTGGAATCAGGAGAAGGATGGGATCATCTAAGAAGAGACTTTAACAGATTGGAGTATCCTAGTATGCTTCAGTGTGAAGTGTCCTCAGAAGCTAGAATCTCCAATTCAGAGAAGCATTGCCACTCATCCTCTCAGTTTACACAAAGCATAAATGCACAAATCAAGAACAAAAATCTGAACAGAAACAGATGCCATATCTGGACTATGAAATATATGGGGAGATTTATTAATTAAACCTAATTTTATGGCTGACTAAATATGCCAGAAACCTTCCCCTCCCCACCAACATATTAGGTAACCAATCTCAAAGTTTAAGTATATAACATTCAAGTGTCACACTGTAGATGAAACAATCAAATGGATCTTAACATAGAACATTACGTTCTATGGACTTTTAAGTTAGTCAGTCCATTTTTGCTTTCCTTGAAGCTCAGTGAGACTGCACAAATCATCTTGGTGGCCAAGTGGAATATCACACTAGCAGTAAATAGGCAGGATTTAGCACTCACCACTGCAGCCTGGAATTGATTTCTAATCAGAGAAGCATTTTGGTTACCTGGAAAGGTATGGTGGGCAGGGGGAACAGAGCGGATTACCAAGTGATCTTTCCTGGCTGCTTTTGCTGTTTCACTTGACTTTGTGATGCCACCCTAAACCCAAGAGATTTCACTTAGTTACTATGAACAACGCAACAGGCTCGCACCTTTGAAGATGCCCCGTATCAGAGGGGCAACAGATGTATTGAAGACTTCCTCCTGCTCAGCAGATGGGTCAAACACAAAATCATATGTGAAGGATTTATCATTGCCTACAATCACCTGTGGGAAAGATGAGAAAGCAGGTAATGGCACATACATTGCAGTTTATGAGTTCATTTACTTGATACTAAATTCAAGTAATTTGCAATGGCGCAAGTCCACAGAAACACCACGGACTCAATAGAGTGATTCTAGTGTAAGTGAAAAATGTTGATCCTTCATAGTCAAGACATCACTTACTTACCTGTTGCTCTTCAGGCACGAAGGATAGACACATCTGGCATCCCTCACTGATCTCTTTGGGGACCAAGGGGCGGCAGCGGAGTACCACACGCACAGGAATGACTTTCTCATCCTCTTTCACCATTTCAGATTACAATAGCTTCCCTAAAAAAACCAAAGACATAAAATTAAGTGCAAGTATCGTCAGCTGGGTTTCCTTTATCAGGCTTTACAGCTGGGCATTAAGACACATTCAGCTTCTACGCAGTTTGCACTGGCACAAGTTGGAAAGAGTCTAGGATTCCATTATATCACATTCACTGCACAAAGAAAGTTTACCCATATAAGTGAGAAACCCAAAGCTAGGAGTTTCTGCATAATTTAACATTTCACTTAGAAAATAAATAAGTTAGATTTTAGGACACTTGGGGCTCACTTACACTAGAAGCACTACAGTTGCGTAGTCCATCTAGTCAAGATACTCTATGCCAGGGGTTGGCAACCTTTCAGAAGTGGTGTGCCGAGTCTTCATTTATTCACTCTAATTTAAGGTTTCACGTGCCAGTAATACATTAACGTTTTTAGACCGTCTCTTTCAATAACTCTAAAACATATAACTGAACTATTGTTGTATCTAAAATAAATAAGGTTTATAAAATGTTTAAGAAGCTTCATTTAAAAATTAAATTAAAATGCAGAGCCTCCTGGACTGGTGGCCAGGACCCAGGCAGTGTGAGTGTCACTGAAAATCAGCTCGTGTGCCGCTTATGGCACACGTGCCATAGGTTGCCTACCCCTGCTCTATGCTGACAGGAGAGAGTTCTCTCATCAGCATAATAAAACCACTTTCATGAGAGGTGGTAGCTATGTTGGGGTGAGAAGCTCTCCCACTGACATTGTGCTGTCCACACTGATGCTTAGATCAGCATAATGCTGACATAACCTGTAGTGTAGGAAAGCCCTCAGAATTGTAAAGAAAACCTGCTGTACGTGATCTGAAGCAGCATCACCTACCCAAGCACATAAACATACCTCCAAGGCCTCTGCTGCTCAAAGCTTTTCCAAGGACCAGAGTAACTAATGACAACCTGACTGGTTTTAGGACTGCTACTTAGAATTTCAGTGCTAGCCTTGAAACTAACCAGAATCAGGTAATTTCACTCTGACAATGTATGGGAAAAGGATGAACAGCAACAGAAAGTGCTATACATTAGAAAGAAAGACCAAAAAACACTAAGGCTAGGGAACATGTGGAGTAGTAAAGACCCCATTCTCTCTCCTCAGCAGCAGGTGGTGGCTACACTTCTGGTCAAGGATTGCTGTAGGTTTTGCTGCAATCTCTCATCGATATTCTGCTATTAGGTGTCTGCAGCAGATTGCTATTTAGTTCGAAAGGAGGTTTTTGTTTCTCAGAAAAAAATAGTACAGATGGTAAATCAGTTTTAACAAGAGGAAAGAAGCATTTGTGTCACCTGAGGCTCTGGAGAGAGATGACCAGCTTTTCACCTCCCTATTCCCAAAATGATGTACAACCTTCACTTCGTTGAGCCTCAGTTTCTGTGTCCAGTCACCATAGTAACCGAGCCCCTTCTGTAAGAGAGCATCATCAATCCATACCATTAACAGACATGGCTCTGCCTGCCCCAGAGCTTCCCACGGGAGGAATCGTGACAAACCGACCACGAAGAAAGCTCAATAACGTTCATGAAACGCTCCTTGGAGAGAAGCCACCAGAGCCCAGGCTTGGGCTGACTCAGGCAGCACCAGCGCCTGGGGGGAGGCGGGCACAGGGCTCCACTACCCCAGCCGTGTCGCGGGGAACAAGGGCGGGAGGAGATGGCGAGCGGACCGCGGTGTTGGCAGGGGCCTCGCGGCCCAGAGCCGGTTCCGCTCCTACCACGGGGGAGGCGGACGCTGCTCCTAGCTATACCCCCGTTTCTCTAACCCCGGGGGGAAGCCGGCGGGGGACACGGCCGAGCTCTGGACCTGCCCAGCTCCGCCCGCCCCGCGCTCAGAGGGTCACGGGGACGCCATAGGGTCAGCCCAGGCCCCCGAGCCAACAACCGGGGGAGCTCGGATCCCGCCACCCGCGGGCCTGCGCGGCTCCAGAGAACGGGCCGGGCCGCAGAGCCCTCGGGGAAGCGATACCTGCCCTCCCGGAGGCCCCGTGACAACGAGCAGGCGCCAGCAGCCCGCGGCTGCGGAAAGAACCGTCACCTGCCTAAACCTTCGGCCGCCACTTACTTACCCTTCTCCTGGGTAAGCTCCCGGAGCTTTAACCGCCAACATTCAAACCTGCCCCGCCTGCCAATGGCAGGGCCACGACGTCATACGTCACCACGTTCGGGCAGAGACGTGCTCCCTCCATGTAACCAGGGGCAGTACCTAAGGATGGCGTCATCGACTCGCGCTTTGTCACATGATCTAGGTCGGTCTCGATCACATGATCGTGCTGTGGGCGCGGTGCGAGGAAGCCGGACGGCGAAGGGGTAGCGGGACGGGCTCCCTCTGGCGGAGCTACGGGCCTGGGCGCTGTAGGACGGGGCTTTTCCGCCAGCGGTGCGGCGGGACGGGCCCCGCCAGCTGAGACTGCGGGGCAGCCAGTAGCCTGCTCTCACCCCGCCGTAGCTGGGAGCGCTGTGGGGTGCGGGTGGCTCCGGGGTTCAGTGGTCCAGGCGCTCACGGAACCACGCACCTTCTCCCTGCAGAGCCGCTCCCGCGATGGACAGCAGGATCCCCTATGACGATTACCCTGTCGTCTTCCTGCCGGCCTACGAGAACCCGCCGGCCTGGATCCCCCCCCACGAGGTCAGTGCTTGGCTTGCGGCGCTCTGAAAACGGGTGCTGGGCCCTGGGGAAACTCGTTACAGCGATTTCTGCTAGGCTCGCTCGAGCTGGAATGAAGGTTCTTGTGAGAGCTCAGCTCTGAGTGAGCTGCCTTGGCTTAACCCGGGGGTAGTCTTCAGAAATCTCATATAAACCTTTACAGCTGTAGGTGGTGCTAGTGATTCTCTTAAAACGAGCTAAGCATTTACAATCTCTTTGTCAGGTTCGGTAGATTGAGATGCAAATTGGATGGAGAATAGCTATTATAATTGTCTGTAACCTTTTTTAACGTAAACATCAACTAGTTTTGTTAAATATTAATTCATTTTACACCAACAGCTTGCTCTGCCTTACAGATGGTTAAGACCACCAGTGCTCTGCCCCAGGAGCATGTAATTCAAGGTCCTCATCCTACATCTGCAGATGGACTTCTGCATGGAACTCAATTAAAAACAATGGGGGCTCATAGTAATACACAGATCCACCTATATTCATTGCAGGACAGGGGCCTAAATAAGAGAGAAACCTGCTATAAATCAGAAAGCTGAACTAGAACTTACAAGCCACAACTTGATGTTGCTAGAAACTTCCATGAAGTAAAATATTTAGTGAAAGCCATGTTTTAAATCTTGTTTTGCAGCGTTCACAGTACTGAGCCTAGTACAGGAGAACTCAAAGGTGAAATTCACTAATACCTCAAACTGCTTAATCTGATCTTTCCATCAAATATCAAGAAGCATAAAAAGTAAACAAGGTTATAAAATTTATTTTTGCTAGTTATCTCAGGCTTAATTAGTGACAGAAGAAATCTGTTTTAAAAGAATACATTTTACCTCTCCAAATAATCTTTTGAAACTTGCCCCTCTGGGTGTTCCTGATGTCCTCTTCCCTTCTGTTTTAATACAGGGGTTGCAGTCCCCCTTTATTACCATGGAGTTCCTATTTGCAGCAGCTGCTGGGACTTTTTGGCATTGATTTGCTCAGATTTCCGACCAGCTCCAGCTATCACAGGAGCATCCCTTGAGTAAAAATGGCAGTCCTCTGCCTTGCTTGAAGCCACCACACCCAGTGTCCTTGACTAATGCACGGAACCTGTTCCACCCATAGCCATTTATTTCAAACTTGACCAAAGCATTTCCTGACTACTGGGCCAATTAAGAACCAAACATTTCAGATTGCAGGAATTGATACTGTGCCAAGGTGTTCTAGAGGAAAAAGAAACAACATGACCTACTGTCCTTCCAGGTCCCCCATCTAGACTGCATTGATCAACAGCAATTGTGCCATATCCTGTGAAGTTTTGTTGTATGCATTAAAGGAGGTACTGAGGTTACAACTTTATTTGGCCCTGGTCCTCTGAGCTAGACAGCAGGGTCTTTGGGTTTCTTGGGTGGACCAGAAAGCCTAATTTTTGGGGTAGGGATGATGCCTTTTATAAGAAACAGGATGAGAATGTGGTCTGCTTAGGGTGCAATCAAAGCCCTGAAGAATCAGGTTCTAACCTAGGAGTGGGCAAACTTTTTGGCCTGAGGGCCACATTGGGGAATAGAAATTGTATGGTGGGCCATGAATGCTCACAAAATTTGGGTTGGGGTGTGTGGGGGGGAAGTGAGGGCTCTGGGGCGGGGATGAGGAGTTTAGGGTGCAGAAGGGTACTCTGGGCTGGGATCAAGGGGTTTGGAGAGCAGGAGGGGGATCAGGGCTAGGGTGGTGGCATGGGGAGAGGCTCTGAGTGGCACTTACCCCAAGCGGCTCCTGCGCAGAGGGAGGGCCAGGCAGCTCTGCAAGCACTGCCCTTGCAGCTCCCATTGGTGCATGTAGGAGCCAGAGCAGGACCAAGCTACGGCTTCCAGGAGCTGTGTGGTGCAGCCCCAACCCTGCGCCCCAGCTGGAGCGCCGGAGTGGGGCTGAGCCATGTGATGCGGCCCTAACCCTGTGTCCCAGCCAGAGTAGGGTCAAGCCGCACGGTCTGGCCCCGAACCCAGCATCCCAGCCAGAGTGGGGGCCAGCTTAAAATGGCCCCCAGTTTGCCCACCCCTGGTCTAACCACCTGATTCAACACATCCTTTAATATTGAGTGATAGTTGTTTAACATGTGATGCTGAGTTCTGGCTAGTACTGCTCTCCCCTCACAGCCTGCAGCCAACAGCAGAGATCCTTGCTTGTCCCCAATGGAATAAGGCTGTCACACTAGTTGTAGTGTGGTAGTGCACACAAGCTCTATCAGGGTCAGGTCTCCATTGTGTTGGGTGCTGTACAAAAACATAGGACAAGACAGACCTTTCCTGGAAAAGTGTACATAACAACACAAGTGAGGGTAACAAGCAAATGGCGGTGTGTGTTTTTGGGGAAGAAGAGAAGGGTGATGGTAATAGGGATGAGATCATGCTGTAATGTAGCCTTGCTGAGTGTCAGCTGGTTTTGTGATGGATCTCCTATAGCTGTACATAAGCACTTGATATCAATGACATGAGGAATCCCTGCTGGCCACCAGCCTCACCACTTTTACTTGGCAGCATACCATAGGTATCAAAGTGCATCTTGAGCAGTGACAGCATGGAATTCCTGTCTGGGGTGCAGAAAACTCCTTGGGGGGATTATGTTCCCTGCTGATTTCAGGTTTCTTACAGCGGTTGTTGCATTTTGCAGAGAATTTGCCATCCTGACTACAATAATGAGTTGACCCAGTATCTGCCTCGCACTATTGTGCTGAAGAAGCCTCCTGGGGCTCAGGTGAGAACTCTGAGGGCATGGCACTAGCCATTTCTACAGGGCCAGGTAGGGTTGACTGCTAGTTGAGGCTTGACATCAGTGTGTGCAGTCTGGTGCTTCAGTATGTTCTTGTTCTACTGTGGCAGGTTTGCTTCACTCCAAGGCACAATATGCCCCATGGTGTGACTGTCCCATGGCCTCAGGGGATGGAAGATATGGGTCATACACAAATACTGTCTTCATCTACTGCTTTCTAGGGAAGCTGTTAGCAGTGAAGGATCAGTTTAGGCTCACCTCTCCAGCCCCCTGTCATGCAACAGTCTCATTCCACTGAGAGGTGAAAAATCCTGCATGGAGACCAGTCCATGGAGAGAGATGTTGGTGGAAGGAGGTAACCCCACACCTCACTCTGAGAAGGATATCATCCTTCTGCACATGCTAAGAGACATTTTGGAGGCAGTGGTGGTGAGTTGTATGGGCCTGTGCTTCAGGAATATTCAGAGCACAGGGACTCCGCTCCACCAACGTTCAGGGGCTGGTCTCTCCCCTGGTCTTGCCTGCCATCCCTACACACCTCCCCCAGAGCATCTCCAAGCTCCACCGGCTGCCCTGAGCAATTTTAAAAGGGCCTCAGGGGCCGCTGCCACCACCAGCAGCACAGCAAGGCTCAAGCAGCTTCCTGCCTGCCCTCACTCTGTGCAGCACACCACCCCTGGAAGCGGCTGGCATATCCCTGCAGCCCCAGGGAGTGCAGGGGTGTGTCTGCATGCTGCCTCTGCCCCAATTCTGCCACTGAAACTGTGACCAATGGGAACTGTGGGGGGGGGGTGCCTTCAGGCAACAGCATGGGGAGACCCCTGCCCAGGAGTCACATGGCACCCCTCATCCCCCTCCCAACCCACTGCCCCAGCCCAGAGTCTGCATCCAAACTCCCTCCCAGAACTTTAGGCAGTTGCAGGGGGAGACTTGGACCCATTTTGGACATCATCAAAAATTATACAAACTTCCCACCCCTGGGAATGGGGCTCCTGTTACCAGGGTGACTCCCTCTCCTACTTTTATCACTTGTTAAAATGTTTTCTAGATAAAACTGAAACTGCCCCTAGAAACTGGAGGCCAGGGCATGAGAGTTCTGCTGGCCTGTTCTTGGGTGATGGCTGACAATTATCCCCCCAGGCAGTGGATGTCTTGTGGTTGAAGCACAGGGTTGGGACTGAGGAGAGCTTCAGGTTAAATTCCCAACTGGGCCACTAACCTCTACTGCTACTGCCCAGCTGTAAAATGAGGATGATGCTTCACAGGGGGCGGAAGGATTGCCATAGAGGTGCCAGTAGAGACCGTGAATGCTTCAGGGTGTTGTCTGAACCCATGGGTAACAGCTATAGGTTCTGAAGGCCTTCCCCTGCTGCCACTGGAGCAGAAGTCCCCGTAGCTGGCAGTTGTTCACATTCCACTTAACTATGAATCCTATTTTCTTCTCATAGCTGGGCTTCAACATTCGAGGAGGAAAGGCCTCCCAGCTGGGGATCTTCATCTCCAAGGTACATCAGTCTCTTTGCCATTCTCTCTGCCACTTTGTCTAGCTGTCTAGTGCTTTTTGGACAAGCTAAACCAGCAGAGTTTACCTATTTGGGGCTGATTTAGACACTGCTTGGAGCTCTAGAACCCATTGCTGTGAAATACCAACTGCCAAAGGATCAGCAATTAGGGACAACCTAGACTATACCACATCTGATTCCAATTTCTTATCCCTGTAGCTTTAATAAATCTCAGTTCTGACCCAAACCCCACACCCTGCTGTTTTGAGTGGAGCAGAGGTGGACACCACAAAGGGGAAATACAGAGGCTGAGTGGTACTACAGAGCTCTGGGGGTCTAACTTGACCTGTTTGGGGAGGGAACTCTGGACTGGTGGCTCTGCATAGTCTGATATGTTGGTTTGACTGACTTAGCCATCTCTTCTCTTCCATTTCCAGGTGATCCCTGACTCAGATGCACACAGAGCAGGGCTGCAGGAGGGAGACCAGGTCCTGGCAGTTAATGATGTCGATTTCCAGGACATTGAGCACAGCAAGGTGAGAGCTCCCCCTGCTGCTCCTGCTCAGGGATCATAGACTGCTTGTATCCATTTGAAATACATAGAGAGAAAGGGGTTTAAGGGAAGTGAGGAGAACCGATCCTGCCCCCTCACAGCATCACTCCAGCCTGCACTAACCTGCAGTTTAGGCATGCTCCTAGACCTCTATTCTTGACTCACTGTGCCTGTGGGCAGCTCCCATCTCCCCACCTATAAAATAGGAGAATGATCCTTATCTACCATGAGATTCTTCGTTAAGCGCTCACTCTTGATTTAAAGAAGTGAGTAACCCTAAAACGAGAGAAGCACAGAACTTGTCATCACAAGCCTGCTATAGGATGAGTGGGGGAGAAGCCCACTATCCCTTCCTTAATGTGTTATGGTTCAGGCCTGACTCCCAGAAGTTGATTGGATGCTAAAGCATTGCACTTAGAGCAGCAACAGTAATCAGTGCAAATTGTGTACTGGGGGTTGGAACCTCCATCTGGGTTGAAGGGGTGGCATTAGGGCAGGCCCCTTAGAACTAATTTCTGCCAGACCCCTCTGTTCATGTAGTGACTCCCTTGCTGCTGCTTCCAGGCTGTCGAGATCCTCAAGACTGCCCGTGAGATCATCATGCGAGTGCGTTACTTCCCCTACAGTAAGTTCCTGTTAATTCCCTCTCCCATGACTCAGCTGCTTCTGAAATCCTGATTGTGAAGCCTGATGCCTTGCATCCTAGCAAGGGACTGTGCTAACTCCAGCTGAACAAATACTAAAAATTTAGAGTCAAACATAGGATTAGAGTAGCAGGCTGCTGATCAGAAACAATTGCTGCTTTGATCACTCAAGATTTTATACTAGTCAAATACAACAGTAAATGAGTGACATCAAGTACCTGCATATAAACTGGTCACGTCCTAGCAAGACAAGGTTTAAACAAACAACTGACCAGCTTAAGCAGGTTCTTGGAACAGCAAGTTGTAGAGCACACAAGCAGCAATTTTAGTCTAAACTCAGGAATTGCTTCAGTAGATATAATTTGAATAACAGTGGATGCAATTGTTAAACTTTCTCAGGGGAGGAAAGATGCCAAATAGTGGTGGCTCTTTAGAATGGAGAGTCTTTTTAAAAAGGAGACTGAGCAACATGAGCAAGTTTTAAAGCCTTAGAAGTCCACATGCTAAGCAACCAAGGTACAAAGATGCAGGAAAAGCCAGGTGGTAAAATGACATGTTTGGCTCAAAGAACCTTGAATAAGTATCCTTCAGAAAGTGGAAACCCAAGCCTAATGAGGCCAGTAGAGAAGCAAACTATGGCAGTCGAATTGGATGGAAATTAGACAGAGCAAATAGCCAGGGCCACAACCGGAAAGATATCCTTTAAATCGGAGATGTAGGATAGGAGTGTGTTAAACCTCACAAGTCTATCAGGAAATCAAAAGGGGTAGGTAAAGAGGATGAGGATACTGCAGTGAAGCTAAGTGATTTCTTTACATCAGTCTTCATGATGGAAGGTGGTGTGAGATAGTGCCTCACCTTAGTTAAGATCAGGTGTCTGAACTGGAGTGTCAAAGGAAGTGCTAGAACAAGCTGACAAATCAAAGGGCACCAAATCCCTAGATTTAGCTCTACTTTCAAGAGTGCTGCAGGAATTTAGGAATGAAGTGGCTAAGCTGCCAGAAAACATGCCATTAAAATCAGTTGCTAGAGAGCAGTCCAGTGAATGTTGTATTCAGGCTGATCCTGGACCTTAAAGCTGTCACCCTCACTGTAGTAGCATCAATTTCCTTACTACTAGCCAGACATAGTTCCATACAGAGCAGGCCTGCATAACATGCAGCCCACGGAGGCTCACTGTGCGGCCTGCAACAGGGATTCATAGGGCTCTGGGCTGCCCGCAGAGATTCCCGGCCGCGGCTGAGATTTAAAGGTCTCAGGGCTCCCCAGCGGCTGCAGGCAGCCCAGAGCCCTTTGAATCCCAGCCGCAGCTCCAGCAGATGGCCTGGGATTTAAAGGGCTCAGGCTCCCCACAGCTGCAGGAGCTCTGGGCCCTTTAATTTGGCCCTGCCAGCTCCCAGCCACCTTTTCAGCTGGGAGCCCCTGATTGGTTTAAAATCAAGTATCACGGCCCTAGCCCCAACCTTCCTTTTTGGCCCACAGCTGTTTTGGTGGGGCAGCTGCTGGGAAAGGAGGGTTTGTTTCTGCAGGTCTGGGCAGTGCTTGGGCAGGGTGTTTCTGTGGGCCAGGAGGTCCTGGGGGCGGGGGGGGGGGGGCACGAGGGTGTTTCCACAGGGCTGGGGGGTTTTGACCCTCACCACTTTACGAGTTGTGCAGGCCTGATATAGAGCAATGCCTGCACTCAAATAGCAGCACCTGAGCCCATTCTGTTTGTCCTACTCTATCAGCCTCACTAATGCCTGCTTTTCCATTCCAGATTACCAGAGGCAGAAAGAGAGAACTGTTCACTGTCCCTGATAAGGTCCCCCTAATAATGGCTGCTCTGCCCTACAGTTCATTGGGTCACAGCAAGAAGACTCTGCTCTCCTCAGCACTGGGGAGATTTGACACTAAACTAGATTTTCCTTCAAGTTTCAGCTTCGGGCAGAGGTGTGACTATCCTGCTGGCTCTTTGGGTCTCAGCTCCCACAAGATCCCAGCTCTGCTCTCTGTACTGATGGACCCAATCTCTTCCTGCTGTTTACACCATAGAGTCAAGGATGTGGCAGGACAGCGAGCTGGGCTCTAAGCTCCAGTTTTTGGCTCAGGCACTGCACTGCAGAGGTTGATGGAGAAGTGGGGTATGGAGGATGCTGGGGAATGAAGGGTGGCTTCTGTAGCCAGACTTGTATCCATGGAGTGAGTGTCTGTTCCAGTATGTGATTGCTTCTTTGAAAGGAGATTCTTATGGGGTGCTGCTCTTGCCCATCTCAATGAGGTGTGAGGCCAAAGAGGGTGGGTCTGTATACATGCACCATGTCTAACTTAGAGCACAAGATAATGGGGCTGTGGTGCTGATTCTAAGCTAAGCACAGAGCAGGCTTTTTCTTTCCAACATGGTCTTAATGTCTTTTGCCCTATCCATCATGCACTGCAAAATTGTATGACACTAATGAAGCAGCTACTGCTTGCTGTGTTGGAGGGAGAAAGTAGCTGGCAGAACCTGGCAAGGGCACAGCCAAGCTACTGTCTGCCATTGCCAAGATAGGTGCCTCTACAATTCACCATCCACTGGAGTTTCCTTTAGAAGTAGGCCCTGTACTTTGTTCACAGCACAGTAGCACTTGTGCTCTGGGGAGGTAAAAGGAATAAGTGCTCTGTGTTAAGAGAACTGGGAGGTGGGGGGTAGAAATTACTGCATAGGAGATGGACTCTGCCTTGTTCTCATTGTCCAGTGGCCACTTGCTGCAGCCTGACACTACCATCTTCTCGAATTCTAGAAGATGAGTAAAGTGTTCAGCCCCTTTTATGGGCATGGCTAGATATCTTCCTCCACCTCCCACTGCTCCTTTCTAGGGCAATGGATTGGTTGGGATCCAGGGAAGAGAGAGGAGGTAACTTCAGTGAACTTTGTCTGTCCAGCCGTTTTCCTGGATTTTAAGATTAGGGCATATGCTTGTATCCCATCATGACTTCGGTGGGGGTGGGGGCGGTGGCAAGTAATTCTTAGGACTTGTTTCCAAATCATGCTTGCTGTGGTCTAGCACCAAACACACAGTTGTTCTGCTAGGTTCTTTGTGTGGCACTACTGCTTCCATTGTTAAGCATTTCCTGCTGATGATGTGGATATTATCTACTGAGGACATCCATCATTCTGCACTATCACACCATTTGTCCCTTTACTATTCTCTCCTGTTAAGATTCCCAGCCAGCTGTAAAGGGGGAGGTACCTGCACTCATCCATCCCTCACATTCCATCTATGTAAGCAAGTCACATTACCTACTACTGAATTAACTGGATGGTGGCTGTTTATGAAGCAAAAGAGAACCCACCATACCCTATGTGTTTATTGCAGTTCCTCTTAGCAGCTGACTTCTTGGTAGGAAGCACAGCAGTGAGGGGGTGTCATTATCCTGAAAGCTTCTTTGCTCTTGCCAAACAGGATCTGGGGCTAGGTCTGCCTTCCTGGGTTGGGATTTGTTCTATCGCTTTGTAGGCACCTAAAAGTCTTAATGAAAATAAAGTTAGTTTTGAAGTCTGGCTCCTGTACTATGTTTTAATTCCCTCCCAGGAAATGAATGTGGTCTGATGAATTGTACCCCCCTTCCCACACATGGAGGAAGTACAGTGAGCACAGCTCAATTGACATCAGCACTGGAGGCTAAAGTTACGTGCAAGACTCTGTCCTTAACTTCTACAACTGCAGGCACGGAAAGGGACCCTTGGCACATAAGGACACTTTCTATTGCCCACCATTGTGATTACTGGTTCAGTTCCAGAGGTGGGAACCGCAGTGCAAGTCAAGCCAAACTGAGTCAATTTGACTTTCTCTGACAAGGAGTCTGGGATGTGCCACTTAATCCCCGCCCCCCGTGGTAGCTGGTTTACTCACTTCTGCTGGAAGTTCTAGTAAACACTGCTGTTAGCAACACTGGGACTGTCTCCTCAAAAAGAGTCAGACTGCAGGAAAAGACAGCTCTAGGCCCAGCTTTTGCACCTACAGGCCAGGGTTAGACAGTCTTCTCCCCAAGCCCAGTGTTTTGGACTCAACCCAGGGAATAAGGAGGTGAAAACTGAGGACAGAACTAACACAATGACTTGTTCTCAGTAATGAGCTGGCAGCCTCACTGCTACAGGCCAACTGCTGCCAATAGGAATAATGCCTTGGGGACAAGGAACCCAAGGCATCTCCACAGCAGAGAGGGGTGAAAGTAGTGCAGAGGGCCCAGGCCCTTCCCTCATACTGATCTGCCTTTATAGCACACACATGGACAGAGTTCCACTGGCTGGAGAAGGAACACAAGTCTTATTACAAGCCAATCTCACACCCCACAAATCCAACAACTGCCTTCAAGATTAGTTTCTCTCTAGCTTCATCAGTGTCACCTGCTTGAGCAAGCAAACATCCTGGGGGAAAGTTCAATGAGCAGTTCCACACCCTGCCTCCCAGAGCCAACACCTACCATGTGTTGCAGAATGGAGAGTGCAGTGAGCAAATAGGCCTGGCAGGATTGAGTAGTGCTCAGCACAAATAAGTGTATTTGCATAGGGTCTTTTAACAGGAGACTCCAATCAGGCCCACTGAGGGGCCTATGGCCAGAGGCCCATGGACTGTCCCTAACTTACCTGCACCCAGATGACTACAAACCCACAGAGACAAACCCTAAAAATTCTCACTGAACATTCAAGCTGCTCATCCTATTTGTTAAGAGCAGGATCCTCAAGTGCAGCACTAGCTCCATCCATTTTACACCTCAGCTCCAGGACTCAGTCAGCCTTACCATGCTCTAGATGTCCCTAAACCTCTGACTGCTAGAAGGTGGGACTAGACAACAGGGGATGGACCACTCAATAAATTGCCTTGTTCTGTTCACTCCCTCTGAAGCTTCGGGAACCTGCCACTATCAAAAGACAGGATACTAGGCTAGATGGATTCTGGTCTGACCAGTATGGCCATTCTTATGTTCTTACTAGAACTGTAAATTAGTCTCAGTTAATGCATGCAATTAACTCAAAAATTAAACACTTTTAGTAAGCATTAATCACATCTCTCTGCAGATGGGACTCAGTGGTGCCCAGGTAGGGAGGTGCCAGCTGGGCAAGGGGAGCCACTGCTCAAGGCACCTTGCTCAGGGGTGCTGCTGCATGCCTCTGCCACCCTTCTTCACTGTGGCTCCCACCTCTCTGCCCCTGGCCAAGCTGCTCCTGACTGGGAGCCAGCCTCCTGTGCAGAGTGGGGTGTGGAGGCTGATGCTGGGGTATTCCCCTCCCCTTGCCCATGTAGCCAGTCACCACTGAGCTGAGTCCAGGGAACGGGGGGAACTTTGCTGCTGCTGGTGGCTCAGAAGTGAGTGCTGCTGACTGCAAAGTGCTATGCTGAAAGAGACTGTTCTTCCAATACACACCAAACAAACTATTTGCAAAAAAAATATGTAAATAAATGGTATTCTGTTGTTTAACAGGGTGATTAAAACTGCAATTAATCATGACTTTTAATCTCATGATTGTGATTTTTTTTTTTAAATCATTTGGCAGCCCCGTTCTTACCACTCCAAGGTAATTTCCTGTCACCTTGATAAAGCCAATTTGCATCTGTCCCTTTCCAGCTACCTATCACATCACCCCATTCAATACAAGCCTGCTTTGCTGGGGTCAAGTTCAGCCCTGGGGAACTAGGGTGACATCCTGAGTTACAGCAATAATAAACTTGGGTCAGTCTTCAAGGCCTTCTGGGGCACGCTACTCCCTCCTGCACTGGAGTTGAATTTCTCAGCTCTGTCAGGGAGCATCACATGAACTCTGAACAGGCAACAGGGTTCTCCTCTCTCCCTAGAAGTGCCTCAGGTGGTAGGGATGTCTATCCTTCCCAAACTCACCCCTGTTGCCCATTTCTGTAGGCGGGTACGTAGTCTAATGCTATCCAGTTCTTAATGGCTCTCAGAATACACAGGCAAAAACTCTCAGACTGGGGCAGCATTAGCACTTCAGGGAGCAACTCCCACCAAGAGGCAGCGCAGCACAGTTGGCCAGATGCATTATGGATATTTTTACCTTCATATGAAGCAACAGGTCTTGGTCACAGTACAGAAACAGAAATACTTGGGGCACCTTAGAGACTAACATTTATTTGAGCATAAGCTTTTGTGGGCTACAGCCCACTTCTTCGGATGCATAGAAGTGAACAGAGTAAGGAGATATATATGCATACAGAACATGAAAAGGCGGAAGTAGCCATACCAACTCTAAGAGGCTAATTAAGATGACATTAATTAGCCTCTTAGAGTTGGTATGGCTACTTCCGCCTTTTCATGTTCTGTATGCATATATATCTCCTTACTCTGTTCCATTCTATGCATCCGAAGAAGTGGGCTGTAGCCCACGAAAACTTATGCTCAAATAAATTTGTTAGCCTGTATCTGCAAAAAGAACAGGAGTACTTGTGGCACCGTGGAGACTAACACAGCTGCTACTCTGAAACCTGTCATAGTACAGAAAGGATCATCGAGCAGAAGAAATTCATACCATCCTATCAGATGTCACTGATAAATTTCCCCAAGATTTACCCTGCTCACTGCGATAGCTGTCTCAGCACAACGGGCCCCAGATGCTCCAAGCTCCCCACACAGCCACTGTCCTCTGTTCCCATCTTGATGGGAACGGACACCCCTCTATGCTTGAGACCTAAACATGGTCTCGGCTCATGACAGGAAGAACTACAAACCCTGGGCATAAAAATACATTTCTCCCCTTTAATGTAAAACTGTCAGGAAGAGTCCAAACACAGTCCAGTGTTGCTCCTGGAAAAGAACCAAGCAGCATCAGTTCTCAGAGCCACTGTGGTCTCCCCTCTCGTCCTTCACCTCTGACAGGCTGCTCTCATCAATGTTCTCCAGAGAGGCAGCATGCTGGAGTGCCAGGTCTGACAGCATCACCGTGGGGAGCTTGTTCTGCTCAGGATACAGCCAGGGCTTCACATTGACATTGTGCTGCTGTTTCCAGGAGGGGTATTTCAAGCAGGCCTTTTGCATCTTCTTCAGCATCTGAAGAAAGCAGAAAAGGGGACCAAGAAAATGGAAGCAGCCTAGAATCTGACCACTACCAGACCCCCTGCATTTTCTTATGTACTTAATGCTTGGGAAAGGGTGGGTGCTGTGCAGTTACCTGAGCCAGGTAGAGGGGGCAGACCTGAGCGCATGGAGAGACATACTGTATAGTTCCATACAGGAGCATTTTCCATTTGTTTGGATAAGCAATCAGTATCTTCAATAGATCAAAGGATCTCATTGTGCTTCAGCTGCTTCTCCTCTAGGAGGCAGACAACTATTAGCCCCATTTTACAGATAGAGAAATGGGAGGCTGAGCCAAAAAGTCACTGTGACACCTTGGTCAAGTCCAAGGACAGAGCTGGGGACAGAACCCAGGATGCTGACCCATGCTGCAATCTTGCATCTCAACTACACCTCATGCCAAATAGATTCCCCCACAGTTATGCCCTGCAATCCTGACCTGTGCCTTCCCACACTCCAAGAGCTCAGAGGATGCCGAACCTCAGAATGCAGAATCCAGTGGTCACAAGCTGGGGACCCCAAGACAAAGCATTATGCATAGGTTTTTCACCTCTCTGATGTATCAGAGGTCGGTCATTGTCGGATGTTGGACTAACTGGTCCGGCACATTCTAGTATCAAATCCAAAGATACCTAGGATGCCCCCATTCTCACTACTGCTTAGGTCTGTACCAGGAAGTTGGAGGGGCTGGAAAGTCTAAGGACACGTTAGATCTCCACTAACTGCCAGCCCTTTCCTCTAACCATGAACAATGGTTGATCCTTATTACCCACTGCTCAGGAGCTCCTTCACTCACCCTTGGTGCCAGGTACTGGGAAGCTTTATTCACAACCCACTTTGGCAGTTTCCCTAATGCATAAGAAAGAAAGGTGAAGAAATAGAATAATTAGCGAGTCATGGCAGAAAAATGCATTTGTGCCAGGGTGCAACTGCACGCAATGCTCCAGCCCCTCACCAGGATACAATTGTGAAGCTGCAAGATCATCTCCATGGCAAGTTGCAAAGTGATCCTAGATGGATGCCTAGGAGGGAAATGTGTGGAAAGAAAGCAATACAATGTATGCCCTGTATAAGGGAGTAGAATGTCTGTTCACCTAGACCCGAAGTTGCCTCATCCCCTTGCACACCCACAATGGATACAGAGCCAGACTCACCTTTGGGGTCCACCTGAGCCAGGTAAGTCAAGGTGCAGCTGTTTGGTCCAGTCGACTGCACCAAGTACCCCGCCAAGATAGAAACAGCCCTTACCAGGTCCTTTCGGGGAGGATATTGCTGTGTGGTGAAATCAGACAAACTCTGTCACCTTCCCTGGACTCTCTCTCAGACTTAGTGTTATACACACAGGGCAATGGGACTAATCTAGAGGCTCAGACACGGTATCTAGTCTGTAAAGAGTTAGCTGTGCAATACATATCCCACAATAATAAAAGGTCCCTGCACACCCAAAGGGACACAAGGACTAGCTATACACACTCTAAGGGTATGTCCACACTACCCGCCGGACTGGTGGGTAGCAATCGCTCTATCGGGGATTTATCTATCATGTCTACACTACATGTGATGTAAATGTGATAAATCAATCCCCAATCACTCTCCTGTCAACTGCTGAACTCCAGCAGTGCAAGAGACAGAAGCAAAGTTGACGAGGGAGCTGCAGCCATTGATCCAGCGCTGCGAGGATGCGAAGTAAGTAATTTTAATTCGATCTAAGATGCGTCGACTTCAGCTACAAAAATAGGGTAGCTGAAGTCGACGCATCTTAGATCGATTTCCCCGCCCCCCCGGCAGTGTAGACCAGGCCTAAGGCATCAGTAAGGGGTGGTAGATAAAAAAGTGTAGCTCAGGTTAATAAGAGCCAAAGTCACATTCTGCTCAGAGCATCCTTAACTTGTAATCTGGACAAACTCCACCCAGCTCATGACTGCAGCTGTGGGGTGGAGTCATTCATCAAGGAGGCATTGAGAAGGCACTACTGAGATTTCCATGGGAGCATGGGGCCATGTAATTAAACTCTTCCCTCCCCCTGACTCACCGGGTGTTTGACAGAGAAGTTGATGATCATGTAAGATTTATCCACAACCTGCCAGGATCGCAGTGTCACCACATCTCTGTTCTTTAAGGGCTTTGGACACTTCCCTAGCCAAGGAGGAAGCAAAGTCTCTTCAACTCACCAGTGATAAGAGTTGCAGGAAGTGCAGTCACACTAGGGGGTGTGTTCTACCTGCCTGCACTCACCCTCAGATGAGGTTTGTGATCTCTCTGTATCCTGCCACCAATGCCTCCCCTCATCTCTTAAGAGCCCAGCTGATCTTTCCGTTAGCAGCCTCAGCAGATGTGCCAAGGATGAAATGAACCCAGGGGGCTGAACTCCCCTCTCCTGTTAGAAAGTCCAGTGGGCTGAGGCATGGGAAGCTTGTCCTACTGCTGACTAGATGGTATCTATTCAGGGCATACAGAATGGGTTCAGTCTTTGCTCCTTCCTACTCAAGGAAACTGGATGATCCCTGCACTTGTTTAACTCAGGATTTCAATTCTCTGGGGTTGATCGCACATCCTGCCGCACTCAGCCAAGCAGAGCAGCCCCCAAGCCATCACTCACAGGAGTAGTAGCCGACATCAGCATTGGTGGCAAGCCGGGCAATGTCATGTGTGTCAATGACGTTCATGTCCCACTTCCTGCGATACTCAATGTCATGCAGCACATCATATACCGTCTCCGCTGGCACATCTTGGATGTCAATGCAGCACTGCAGGCAGGAGTAGGACCACAACCACAGTCAGATCAATAGCTGGCTGGCCGGCCCCACCCTCATACTACTGATTGGAGTAGCTGACTTGATCCATGTATAGGGAAGAGCTCCTCATCCTCAGCTGGCCTCCTACTTGTGGGGAAGTGTGTCAGCCAGGCTAACATTACCCCTTTACAAATCACAGGAACCCTCCACTCAAAACACTTTGCAAATTTCCCCTCACAGCAGGCTGATATGATGAACAGAGATGGAAGCAACTCACCTAAGATCAAAAACAGAGATAAGGACAAAGAATCCATTCCAAAGTAATAATACTTATTGCCCTTGAAACATTCAGCAGAGAAATGCAAACAGATCAGTGTTAAAAGCCCTATCCCGTAACTAGACAAATCCCAGTCCACACAACAACCAGAATCATGAACAAGAAGCACATGGCAGAGGCGTCCATAACTAAGGTACCACCACACATGCTGGTGCAGAAGAATGGAGAAGGGAAGTATGCAAGCAGAGCAAGTCAGAGCTGGACACTATGTTCCAATCTCCAGATAGAAGCAACCAGGCAGACAGTGGAAGTATCAAATCTTACACAGAGGACTCCAGTGTGGAGAGGCACAGTAGGCCTGCTCAATGGCTTGTGGCTGACCAGAATTCAGGGGCAAACAACAGGTCTGTGAGATCCCAGAAAGAAAAGCTTTCCTGTTACTGGTTCAGAGAAGCTGCATCTCTAGTTCCAATCTCATCACCCTGTACCAGACTTCAGCCACTTACAGTGGTGTTTGTCAATATAAGGGTTTGGCTACACTTGCAGCTGTACAGGGAAAGCGCTGCAGCGTGGCCTCACTGACAGCTACCAGCGCTGCAGTGTGGCCACCGGGCAGCTATCCCAGCGTTCAAGTGGCTGCAACGTGCTTTTCAAAAGAGGGGAGGTGGGGTGGAGTGTGACAGGGAGCGTGAGGGAGATAGAGAGAGTGGATTTTTGGAGCTGACACCGTGTCAGCTCCCTGCCTTGCAAATTCTGACTACTTCCCCCCACCCCTCTCGCATTCACTCTTAAATGCCAATAGCATTCAGACCAGATAAGCAGCTGGTCCCACAGACTCCCTCCCCCTGGTGCTGTTTCTCTCCTCAAGCAAACACTAGCTGTGGACATTCCCTGCCTGCCTCTGCTCGAGCAAACAGTAGCTGTGTTTGTTTTTTAGATAAGCAGCTCCAGGAGCCCCGAGTTCACAACAAAACAAAGAGAGTTCTTTAGTTAAAAGCATTATGGGAAAATTCCAAAGGTCAGTTACAGCATAGTAAGATTAATCACTGCAGCACCAGCGCTGTTCTCTTTATTCCTCTCATCCACGTGGAGTACAACCAGCGCTGTAGCCAGGGAGATACAGCACTGCATATGCCTTGCCAGTGTGGATGGCGAGTAAGTTGCAGCGTTGTAAAGCCACTACCAGTGCTGCAACTCTCCAGTAGAGCCAAAGCCTAAGTCAGTGATTTACAGAGAAAGCATAACTCAGGCTGCACTCTCAAGGCTGGTGCAACTCCACAACCAGGCACTATGTTGTTCTATACTACATGGGCAAAGAAGACTCCTGTGGGGAACGCTATCACCAGGGCAGATGACTTGATATGAAGAATAATTAATGCATCTCACTGGCTTCTTTCTTGGGAAAGTCACATCAGATTCCTGGGAGCCAGATACTGGAGTGACAAGTGCCTCTGGGTCACAGATGTGTCACATGGCAAAGACAAGGGCCGTGTGAATAGAATATCAGGAAACAGAGACACCAAAAGCCATACAAGATGGTGACAATTAGCACAAATGGGTTCCACTACTTATTTTAGAGTTAATCAGTTACTCTAATTCTGGCACATGCACTGGCTAAGCACTTTCTGGGGCAGGAGCCCAGCAACTTCTCTGATGCCTAGTTTCTATCTCCACGTAACACGATCCCCAACCCCCCCGAGACTACATTAGATCTCTGTTTGCGATAGGGAACCGGGACTACAAATAGTCAAACTCAGGGTGAGTGGAGCCTGCGGTGCCAGATCTGGGCGTGAGGCCATCCAACAGCTCCCACAGCGAGCCCCGCTCCCAGGGGAGATCCAGCAGCGCAAAGCAGCCGCCAGGCTCCTGCAAGTGCCCTCTCCCAGCCCCACACTCCCTGCCCTGCCCTCCCCTCCGGCCACCCCCCCGGCTCACCTTGACGGTGTGCACGGCGGGGCCGGCGGGCGGGGGCGGCTGCACCCACACCCCGACTCCCTCCCGGCTGTATCTGCTCTGCCAGCCGCGCTCTGCCTCGCACTGAGCCTGGAAGGCCCGGAAGGCGTCGGCGTCGGGCACCTGCACAGGCTCCATAGGCGCTGGGGAGCCGGCAAGGTCAGCAGCGGAAGGCGCCGGACGGGTGAACACAGGTGCCGGCAAACGCCCCACCCGCAGTTGGGGTGATAGCTCTCGCCCCGCCCCTACCAGGTTCGCCCAGCTTGTCCCCGCTCCTCATTGGCTTCGCCTCGTTGAACCAGCCGCCAATCAGCCAACGATTCCGGCCAGGTGCGCCCCGCCTGCCCCGCCCTACCCGCTGATTGGCCGCGATGTCCGCGGCTTCTTTTCCTGGTTGGACTGCCCGCCCCCCGCGGAACACACCTGCCGCCGCGTGACTGGTGAAATTTTAAAAATCAATGGCGGGTTCGGAATTAGATACAGTATGAAACAGGCCGCGCCACACGTGGCCAGGGGCTGGGGGAGGGCTCGGGCTCGGATTGGCTGTTAGGATGGAGTGTCTGGTGGGGATTGGCTCCAGGGGGAACAGCTGGGGAGTGGGGGGGCCCCTGCGAGGAGCAGGCCTGTGCCGCCGCGTGGCCTGTCCGGCCGCCCCCTGCCCCGCCCCTTCTCCGAGGCCCCTCCCTCCCTCACTCTTCACCTCCCTTCCTGGCTGGTTCTCACCGGGCTGGGGCAGGGGACCTGGGGGGCTCCAGCTGGGGTGCAGGCTCGGGGCAGGGCTGGGGATGAGGGGGTTCAGCGTGCAGGAGGGGCTCAGCTGGCGGCTTGGGATGCGGGTTTCAGGAAGCGCTGACCTCAGACAGCTCCAGGGAAGTGGCAACATGTGGCTCCAGCTCCTAGGCAGAGGGTCAGCCAGGAGGCTTCCCGAGCTGCCCTGCAGTTCCCAGCCAATGGAAGCTGTGGAGCCAGCACTCAGGTTGGGGGCAGCATGTGGAGCCCAAGGGACATGTTGCCGCTTTTCAAGAGCCAGGCAGGGAGCCTGCCTGCCTGCACTGCCACACTGCCAACCAGTTTTTTTATGGTCAGAGTGTTGCTGACCAGAACCACCAGGGTCTCTTTTCAACCAGCTGTTCCAGTCGAAAACCAGACACCTGGCAACCTTAACCACAACCAGGGTGCGGAGCTGGCCCACAAGGCTGTGATCTCTGAAGTCCATTAGCTGCAGACATTGTAGTGATGAGGGACTAGCTGGCCTGATTGGAGCAAGGTGATGAAATAGCCTTAGCTGTCTGTGTTGTAACTCTTCATGTAGGGAGTGGGTACTCAGCGCTAGGGAAGGGTGCCCTTGGCAGAGCTGAAAAGAATAATAGCACTAGAAAGGCATCACTACATGCAGGATTGAAATGTAGCCGCACCACCTTTGGCGCTAAGACCAGCGTCTAGGCATTGGCACACAACCAGTCTGGTCCCCACTGTCCCATGCCAGTGAGACTCATTCGATTCAGTGCCCTGGAGTTACCCACCACTGGGGAAGAGAGGAGGTGCCCAGTTTAAGTTTAAAACCCTTTTTGACACTTGAAGCTGTACTGATGTCACCAAAGTTAAGACACAGACAACAGGCTAAATCTTGCCCTGAGTTACACTCCCATCTAACCTCACTGGAATCAAAGGGATTGCAGAGCAAGTCAGAACAAGATGTTCTTTGTTCGTCTCAGGTTACATCTGTACTAGAAGCTTGTCTGCTGATCAACACTGGCGCTTAGGCTGGTCAGAGGTGTGTGGATTATTCACATCCCTGATGAGCCATGTAAATTATAAAGAAGTAAATTCTAGTGTACACAAGGTCTAGTACAGGGCTCTATGCGGGTACTTGCTATTTTACCCCATGAGCCCACGTGGGTTTATTGTCCATTTCTGACTCAGTCACAGGCCATGGCTACACTTACAGCTGTACAGCGCTGCGAGTTACAGCTGTCTTCGTACAGCTGTGTAGGGAAAGCGCTGCAGTGTGGCCACACTGACAGCTACCAGCGCTGCAGTGTGGCCACATTTGCAGCATTTGCAGCGCTGTTGGGAGTGGTGCATTGTGGGCAGCTATCCCACAGAGCATCTCGTCCCATTTTGGTGCCGTGGGTTGTGGGAAGGGGACGGAAGGGTGCGGGTCATTCCGCTTCCTGTCACAATGCCCCGTGGTGCATCGCTTCACATCCCAGCAGTCACAGTTTTTCCGTCCACGTTTGGCCCCATTGTGAGTCTCCCAACGGTTTCTGTGCAGCACGATTTCTGTGGGAAATGGAGCCTGAGCTGCTGAGGACTTTGCTGATGACTGTCGCCAGCACATCACATTTGGCAGTTGAGCTATTCCTTCAGCTCCAAAGTGACAGTGAGGAGTCCGACGATGATATCGAGTTGCCTGACGTGTGTGACACTAAATTGCTTGTGGCATTCACGGAAATGCTCAGCACCGTGGAACGCCGCTTTTGGGCTCGGGAAACAAGCACTGAGTGGTGGGATCACATCGTCTTGCAAGTCTGGGATGACGAGCAGTGGCTGCATAACTTTTGGATGAGAAAAGCCACTTTCATGGGACTGTGTGAGGAGCTCGCCCCCACCCTGTGGCACAAGGACACGAAATTGAGAGCTGCCCTGCCGGTGGAGAAGCGGGTGGCTATTGCAATCTGGAAGCTGGCAACTCCAGACAGCTGCCGATCGGTCGTGAACCAATTTGGAGTGGAAAAGTCAACCGTTGGAATCGTGTTGATGCAAGTTTGCAGGGCCATTAATCGCATCCTGCTAAGAAGAACCGTGACTCTGGATGGCTTTGCACAGATGGGTTTCCCTAACTGTGGAGGCGTGATAGATGAGACGCATATTCCTATTCTGGCACCACCCCACCTGGCATCCGAGTACATTAATTGGAAGGGGTATTTCTCTATGGTTCTCCAGATGCTTGTGGATCACCGTGGGTGTTTCATTGACATTAACACAGGCTGGCCTGGAAAGGTGCATGATGCACACATCTTTCGGAACAGTGGCCTGTTCAGGAAGATGCAGGCCGGGACTTTTTTCCCAGACCGGAAGATCACAGTAGGGGACATCGAAATGCCCATTGTGATCCTTGGAGACCCCGCTTACTCATTAATGCCTTGGCTCATGAAACCGTATACAGAGAAGCTTGACAGGAGCAAGGACCGGTTCAACTACAGGCTGAGCCAGTGCAGAATGACTGTGACGTGTGTTTTTGGCTGTTTAAAAGAGCGCTGGAGATCTCTGTATGGGAAGCTAGACTTGGGGGAAAGCAGCATCCCTGCGGTTATATCCGTGTACTATACCATCTGTAATATTTGTGAAGGGAAGGGTGAAACATTCAGTCAGGAATGGACCTCCGAGGTTCAACGCCCGGAGGCTGAATTTGCACAGCCAGAGAGCAGGGCTACTAGAGAGGCCCAGCACAGGGCTACAAGGATTAGGGATGCCTTGAGAGAGGAATTAGAGGCTGAAAACCAACAGTAATGTTTGGTGCCTTGCACGGGAATGAAGTGCAGTGGTTACAATAGTAGGAATCTCTTTTTCCTAAAATGATTTGCAGTGCATGTTTCTTTCCTGGGCTATGGTATCTTTCACTTTCTGCAATAATAAAGACTGTTCTCAAAGACAAGAATTCATTCATTGAAAAGAAAATAACTTTCTTGACAGACACACAACATTTTGGGAACCTAAAAGGGCAGGGGGGTGTGGTGGTAAACTGTACAGTCACAGGTTTGAATATGTCCTGTCTGGAGTGCTGTGCAATGACTGCTGCACTTCAGGATGAAAATACTGCATTGTGATGGAGGTTGAGTGCAGAGGGTAAGAGTCACAGTTCTCAGGGCTGGTTGGTGAACGTACAGATGTTGGGGGCAGTTGGTGGTGGTAAGAACCTGGATGCTGGGGAAGGGGGTTTGGAGCTGACATTGGGGCACAAGGGAAAGAGCTTTGGGACAGCGGGGGGGGGGGAGGCGGCACAGTAGTGCTCTGCCAGCATGGCTAAGAGTGACTGGATACAGTCCGTTTGGCGCACCAGGATGCTTATCAGCTGCTTTGTGCTTTTCTTCTTAACCGCTGCGTTTCTCTGGCAGAGCCTGCTTTCCCTTTGTCTCCAGTCCTGCAGTTTTTTACTCTCTCTGGCAGAGTGATCCGTAACCGCTTTAAGCATGTCGTCTTTGCTTTTTCGCCGCTTCTTCCTGAGGTTTTGTAGCCTCTGCCCAGTGGATGATACAGGCAGTCCAGTATCAAGGACACTGTTCGAAAGACAAAAATGGCAACAGTTAAAACAGGACACAGGCTGCATTGTTTATAATCTCACCCAGTTATTCCCACACAGTGAAGGAGTTTACAGTCTTCACTTTAGCATACTTTCCCCATACCAAACAGAGCGCACCTAACCCACAGGAGGCAGGAAATGGTGAGTAAGGGGGAATGATTGCTTCAGGGATGTGCAGGGTTTTGTGTGTGTTGGGGAACGCAAAATGCTGCAGGGGGTACCTACACTGAACACTCTCCCAACATTTTCCACAGGAGTTAATCCTGGAAGATATCTCGCTGCTGCGGGTCACCTGGGAAGAGCGGGAGGGTCTTCTAAAGCAATGCGGATTCCGCCCTGGCCCCTATGCTGCTTGCCTGTGTGCAGCAATGGTCCCCCCACCCCTCACAGCACAGTGGCGTGGACACGTTAGCCTGACTGGGACAAGGACCACAGTGGCTCTCCCTATAAACTTGCGCAAGCGCATTGCCCACGCTCTGGCTGAAACTTCTGAAGAGATTACCGAGGCCTATTACCGCGACGTGATAGACCACATCAATAGGCTATTCCACATCTAGGCATGCATGCATGCAGCCCTAACCCCCTCCCTCCTCTCCCGAAACATTTGCATCCTGAAACTAAAAGCTGCTTACTGGGAACCCGCTCCTCTGCTTGTCCTTCTCCAACTAGTTCCAGCTGCTGCGACTGGCTAGCCTCCTCCTGGCTTGGGAAGAGCTCCTGGCTGCATGCCTCCTGGGACTCCAGGGTGTCTCCCCTGACCCCAGTATCCTCAATCTCGGTTTCCTCCTGCCCTTCCCCCTCCTCTAACCCTCCCTCCCCCTCCCACTCTGAAGTGTCCATTGTGGTTGTTGGATTGGCAGTGGGGTCACCCCCAAGTATCACGTCCAGCACCTTGTAAAAACGGCAGGTCGTGGGGGCAGCACCTGAGTGGCAGTTTCCCTAGCAGGCTTTGCAATAGGCACTCCGCAGCTTCTTTACTTTAACCCTGCACTGCACCGTGTCCCGGTCATGGCCCCTTTCCAGCATGGCCCTTGAGATCTGCCCATAGGTATCATAATTCCTATGGCTGGAGCGCAGCTGTGACTGCACAGTTTCCTCACCCCAAACACTGATGAGGTCCAGCAACTTGCCATTGCTCCATGCTGGGGCTCGTTTGGCATGTGGACGCATGGTCACCTGGAAAGATTCACTGATTGATTGCACTCCACACCTGGCTGAGCAAACAGGAAGGGGATTTTTAAAATTCCCGGGGCATTTAAAGGGCGGGTCACCTGAGGCCAGGGCAGTAGAGTGCGAATTGATGAGCAGAGTGGCTGAACAGGCAGTATGGGATACCTCCGAATACCTCGGAGGCCAATTACAGCGCTTTTGGTGGCCACACTTGCGGAGCAGCGCTGCATCACTAGCGCTGCAATCCTTATACCCCAAGCAGAGCAGGAGTACAGCCAGTGCTGCAATCAGGGAGACGCAGCGCTGTATGTGCCTTGCAAGTGTGGACGGTGAGTAAGTTGCAGCGTTGGTGGTGGGTTTACAGCGCTGCAACTCTCCAGTGTAGCCAAGGCCGCAGGCTGCTTTCTCACCCACACTTTTCACATCTCAGATTAAGCACACTTTTTCTTCTTCCCCTTTAAAGAGGAGAATTACTTATGCTTTGAGAAAATTTCTTACTCATACTCGTTCCTGGTTTGGAGACTGACACAAAGAAAGTATGTTTCAGTTCTTGTTCTCTCCTCTGTGCGTGAGCAAGGAGGAGAAGGCCAGTTCATAAGAACTAATGGTTTGCAATTACAAAAGCAAAACAAAAAACACACCCAAAGCACTAAAAGAACATTCTTAAGATTGTAAAGTCAAGTACTCTGCAGTCAGAAAAGACCACAATTAAGATTGCTTGTGCACCCCACCAGCTCTCCCTTTGTACCACCTTAATTCAGTCCCCTTGTACGTATGCATTACGTTACATGATCAAATACTATATTTTCAACAGGAACCTGCCTCATTCCATGCTATTGCACAGAGCTCATTTATTGATTCAGTATTTTGTTTTCTCCACATTGTTCAATACGTGACTCCAGGCCTTATTTACTGCAAACTATTCAAAATCTGCTCACAAGACTGATTTTTAAAACTTCTTCTGAGGCTTTTTTTATGCACTTCCCTCTATAGTATCTAAGTGCTTCACAACTATTAATACATTCATTTTCACAAACCTCACAAGTGCATATTAGCCCACTTTTTCAAATGGGGAAGTGAGGCACAAAGAGATTAAAATCAAAGGTGCTCACTTATTTTGGGTGCCCAGTTTGAGATTCCTAGGAGCTGATTTTTCAAAGTACTGTACTTAGCATTATATAGCATTTTATATGTTCAAAGAACAGCTCCCATTGACTTCAGTTGGAGTTGTGAGTGCTCAGCCCTTTTGCAAATGAGGTATCAAGTCAGGCACTAGAAAATTAAGAACACACAATTAGTGACAACTTGTGAAAAGTTTGGTTTAAGTGGCTTGCCAGCATCTGCATCACATAAGAACTCTGCAGCAGTGGCAGGGATAGAATCCATTTCCCAGGGGCAGCATTCAACTGATTTAACCATGACACTGTTCTTCCTTTGCCTCATTCCCTGCACACCGGTGACTATGTGGGTGCAGTTGCTGTAGCAGAGACCCTAATTTTGCAAGCGCATGTGGGTACACATGCCCCCTTGGACTTTCCCTCACTTCCCTTCTCCTCAGTTTGCATTGGGCTGGTGGACCTCCTCCTCCTGCCTGCCCACCAGCCTTCCCTCTCATGGTTTGCAACCCCCCACCCCCACATCTCACAAAGGCCCAATCTCACTTACAGTTTATTGCTCCCCCCACCTCCATTTCACCTGTTCCCTTCCCCTTGCAGTTCACTGCAGCCTCCCATCTTGTGTGGTCCCCCTCTCATTGCAGTTCATTTCCTTTCCATTTGTTATGGGCTTCTCCTTTGTTTGTTACTTGGCTCCCCTGCCTTGCCCAGGACCCCCATCAGTTTGCCTGCCTGCCTTCCCTAGGTTGCCCAAGCCCCAACCTTTGCTGTTTGTTCCATGCCCAGGCCCTTTCCTTCACTGTTTGTTTCTTGCCTCCCACGGCCTCTTGGCCCTGCTTGCCTCCATTGCCCACTGTCCGGCCAGCTCTATACCAGTGCTATTGAACCATTCCTCCACCTGCCCTGCAAGAGGATGACTGGGTTGGTGTTTCAGGAGCTGGATTTGCATATGTCTGTTGGCATATGCCAAAAATGTATTTCTTGTGGTTAAGGACCCAGGAGACCTAGCACGGGTGGAGGCACGCCAAACGTTTATTTGGCAGCCTCCTTTGCCCAGGTCAACAGAGTAGAGCTCTGGTCTAAATAGTCAGGGACAGGTAGCAGGTAGGCTCGCTCCCATCCATACTGTGCCAGCTGTAGGGTCTACTGCTCTGTGTTGGTATCACCGTACTGCCATTGGTCCCTCCCTGCTGGAGAACTGGATTGACCTACAGACCAGAATGTGACATGGGTTGTGGAGATGGACAGAGCTGCTCCAGTGCCTTTCCCTTCAGGTGCTGGAGCTGATGTTGGTGATCAAGCAGCTAGTCCAGTCCATGCTCTGGCACCAGCTCAACACCCTGAGCCAACCTCCAGGGACCCTGGCCAGCCTCCAGCAAAAGATTCTGGAGTTTTTCTGGCCAGGGTTGCATTGGCTCTCTGCAGGTGTCCTAAGCCTCCATCTGGGGGAGGGCAGACAGGGCCTGGTATGCAACTGTAGCCAGGTCCACGCCCTCCACCTGCAGAGACTATGGTAATGCAGGTAGGCTGGCATACAGCATGCTGATGCATGCCTTCCTCCTTCACCTCCAATACAACCAGCAGCTCTTTTGTCTCCAGTGAGACTTCTCTGAGCTGCCAGTCTTTTATCAGGACCCAGAAGCTAGTTTCAGCAACCAGGTCTATAGTGGCCATTGAGTGGAAAGATCTCCTCATAGAACCCCTGCTACACAACCCTCATTTCTTTGTGCAGGTGGTAGAGGCCCCCTTGGTGCATCAGAGGTTTGGTCCTGGCTGGTGCCACCAGAATTGGAGCCCTCCTGGCCAACAAATGGAGGGACTAGGTGACCCTATGGTGCTCAGCTAGCAGATGGGCCACCCACCTGCATTTCCCCCCTCGGGTATGCCAGGAGGTGAAGCCATCCTTGCCTCCTGTTTCCTCTCACTTTTCTCAAGCAGTTCCTCTCTGCTCCCCCCTGGCCCTCCAGAACTCAGTGGACCCTTGTCCCACAAGCCTCTGTACACCTCAATCCCCTATGTTGGCTGAATAAGGGCCAGATGGTCCATCTCCACATTGTGCCCAGAAACGTCTGTATGTGCTCATATTTCACACCATCCACTTCCTTGCCCTCATGTCCCACCCCAACCCTAATTGATGGGACCTACTGCCACCTGAGGAGGACGAGGAACCCTGGTTGGCCAGCCTGTACCTCGCTCTGGGTTCATGGACTGCTGGGGATAGCAGTTGACAGCTCCTCCAAGGATCCATCAGTGTGGGTATGTGCCTGACACAGCTCACATTCTCATGCCACCTGTCCTTTCTGTAGTGAGGACACCCTGGACATATATCTACCTAATGTAGGTCAGATTGCAACCCCTCTTCTGGCTCCTCCAGAACCTCTGTAAGAGGTTTTGATTGCACTTCTCCATGCACCTCCTCATTGCTGCACACGTCGTCCATGGCAACAAAGCTGCAAGATGTCCTCGTCAATTTTCTCCTGGTGCTGGCGAAGATGGCCATCTATCACTCCAGGAGGAAGCTGGATGGAGCAGAGTGCTCGGTGAAGTCCGTTTCCGAGCCCTTGTGAAGTCCTATCTCCAAGCAGAGTTCCACTGACTTTCTAGGCACCTTTGAGGAGCAGTGGATGCTATCAGGGGTTCTCTGCTTCGTGTCCCCTAGTTGGTTCTGATTTTTGGCCTTTGAACTTCACTTCCATCCCTGTTTTTTCAGTTGTTGTGCCCAGTATTTAATTGTGGCCTGGGTTCCATGGCCACTCTCACTCAGGTGACGGCTGGGTTAAGCCTGCTGTCTCTCTCCAACCACAGTAAGTAATACTTTCCAACTTCTGCAACAAATAAGAGTCCTACAGACAAGTCTCCTTCACTACACAATCCTAATTTGCCCCAGAACAGGAACAGCCTGTGCACTGAATGAGGAAGGGGTCCTGTGGAAAGCATAATATGTGATCATGTAATTAGATTGTATCATGATGCACAGATAGAAGGGGGCTGAATTAAGGTTACACAAGCATTTCCTAACTTTTGAGTGCTGGACTTTGCAAGCTTACTAATGTTCTTTTAATACTTTTGTGGGCAACTTCTTAAGACTTTAAAAAAAGCAAACTGAAAAAGAAAAAAATCATCATGTGGCATCATATTAACAACTACATGGGTCATCAGCAGATTTGGAACCTTTAGATCCACCACACAGACATTTGAGCTGACAAAAGAACTGATAGCAGTAGTAGGCTGTCATCCTCTATGTGGACTAGCGCTAGAAGGGAATGGGATGTTGTGTCAGTGAGTTTGATATTTGCTGATAAGAGGGATGGTAAGACCTGGGAATGTTGGGTTCTATTTCAGGCTTTGGAAAGGGAGTGTTCTAGTGGGCACAGACTCTTCTGCCCAGTCCTGTCTCATTTCCATCCCTGGCTCATCTCTGTCTCTGCTCCTCAGACATCTTATTCCAGCCTGTCTTCTTGCCTAGCAAGTGGTCCAAACTCCTTATCCCACTCTTCTTGCTCAGCTAGTCCTAGTCACCCCCAGCTCTGGCTCTTGTTCCCTCTATATTTGAATCAGTTCATTTCCTCCTCTCTGCCACCTGAGATCAGCAGAGGGGGTTAATATGAGAGGGAGAGAGGCTCCCTGCTCTCAGTAGGTGTGCCTGGACCTAGCCAGGTCTGCATCAATCGAGAACTCCAATTATAGGGAAAATCTCACTGAACCTCAGGTTTGAGCATGCCTAGTGCAGTTGGAGTCTTACCTGCTAAAAATCTAAGTCTGTACCAAGCATGTGCAAACTGCAGTTTTTCAAAGTCTTATAATTTGATCAAATTTGAATGGAATTTCATGGTGACACCAAAAGGCATATTAGTGACACACAGGCCATGCTTTGACAAATTTTCTGTCCCTACTACACAGCATGGGAGCACTAGAGCTTTGTAAAGCAGGAATCACCAAAATGTTTTTAACAGGTCAAAACATTTTTCCTTAATCTAATTCTTGGAAACAGCTTAACTATTTTGGCTGAAATTTCCAAAATAAATTGAAAAATAATTCTGCCGGACAGACACTCAACATGGAAAATTTCAGCCCCAATGGTTATAGTTTGGTAAAGTTATAAGCAACTGAAAACAGGGTCTTACAATGGGAAGCATCAGGCAACCTTATTAATAGGTGGTGCAACCTGCCCTATCTATAATGCTAAGCCCGTCTACTCATCTCACACAGCCCTCTGAAGTGTCAACATCCTTATCCAGAAAGTGGATTTACAAACCTAGCGCTGTATCCTGGTTGTACATAATGCGGACTATTCCATGCCCAACAGAAAAGCCCCGTTTCTCATGTTCATGATGATAATGTAATGACAGGCAACTCTAGAGCTGGCATTTCACTGGTAGGACCCAACCTATGGCTGAAAAGGATGTCTGCCATGCAAAGTCTGGTTTTTGCTGTTCAGGGGGATGCTTTCCTCCCTGGTGGGGTGATACTGAAATTCATTCTCCAGGGCTTCCCATCACTCTCTCATCTTCAAGTCTTGGAAAAACAGAGTAAAGCATCTCTGAATGTTAAATTTGTTCAACTGTAACTTCCCAGAGGGAGCAACATCCCTCAGCCAGGAATGGAAAAATCAATGAAAGAATCATGTATTAAACAGTATACAGCCTTGCAGCAATTCCAACTTCCTACTGCACAAATCCCTTCTTTATGTGAGTTTCACTCATTGCAAGCACATAGTAGACCCCATAAGGAGCTAGCGGTTTACATGGGCCCTCATAAGCACTTTTAAAAGTTCCTCTTGTTTGCGTTTTCACTCTTCATTGACTTATCTAACTTCACAGCATGACGGAAGACAGGTGATAGGCCTTAGCTAGACTAAATGAGTAGGCTTCTCAGATGCTGCTGCTGGCACTGTTACTTATTGCTTGTTGGCAGCACCCCCCTACTCTGATTATCAGGAGTCACTTGGAAATGAGCAAACAACATTTCTGCCCCTTCTTCCTTTGGCAACTGGCAAATATGAATTATCTTCCCAAAACAGTGGTACATACTGGTTACAGCAGGAGACAATGGGTACTGGGGCTAGGAGTCACGACTCCGAGATCCTACTCCCAAGCCTATAACCAACTCACCATCATCTGAGGGCACTGTAGTTTTCTCTCAGAGCCTTGGCTTCCCCCATCTGGAGAGTACAATACTTTCTGTTCACAATTGGTTTGTAAAGTGCTTTAAAACTGTGTAACTGCTAGGCATTCTTTCATAGTTCTCATCAAAGTGGATGAAACTGGGTCATTTACTTTTTGTATGCATGTGTCTCAGAATGAGCAGAGTTATAAGACTTAAGTACATTACTGATTGTTTCTACCTGGAAGTTGTACAGTGACTAAAAAACTCCAAAGGCTAAAGTGGTAGGTTCTTTTAAAGATGCATAAAGAATCCAGAAGACATTTCCCAGACAACCCTTAAGCTTCACAGAGAATCTATAGCTGAAGAATGCATTAGATTGGACAGCCTGTTACCTGTTTCTTCCACAGATAAATTGGTGATGGCCTTTGATGGGCAGGGGCTCTAAGTAAAGTAAATGGTGGCAGCAGCAGTCCTCTCCCCAAAACAAACATAGAAAAGGTGTTGGTGAAATAACTTTATTTAGTGTGATACACGGCTGTGGTCAGACAGTCGCTATTCATAATAGTCACACTTACTTGGCTAACAGCTAGGAGACGGCAGGGCCAGAGACACACACTCACTATTATGCACATTCATAGGGAAGGCAGTGGAAAGTGAACTATTTTATTTCACTAGGTTTTCCCTCCCGATTACTTATTCTCCCCCTCCTACCCCTTCCCCCCCAAAAAAAAAGTAAGTCCAGTGACTCGAGAGAACAATACAACACAGTGGCAGGGTATGTCTGCCTGTAAGAAGGGGGGAGCAGAACCTGTTCTACTGCAGACACAGACACACTGACAGAACATCAGCAATTCCCACACAACAGGGAGTATATACATAGTATGGGATAGGGCTTCACCCTGGGGGTGGGTTCTAAAGGACAGACTAGGCCATTGAGGGCTTCAGGTAGGAAAAAGGGAACACTCCAGAATAGGAAGGAGAAACAAAGAACAAAACATCCCAGCTTCTCCCTGCAGGTCAACTCACATGGAGAGGAAGGGACAATGTTGACCACAAACCAAATGTATCTATCTTAACAACAAGTAGCAGGGTGCTCCGTGGCCATTAAGTAAACACAACCAGAAGAGCCAGCCCTGGCATCATGAGTTGGGTGCTCCCAAAAGGGAAATCCCAGCTATCAGGGTTCAAGTTAGTTCATTCAGGTAAGAGTGACAGTTCATTCCTCTCCCTGGATAGGGCCACAGGGTTCACACAAAGAGCACAAGAAGTGGTGACCAACAAGATATTATACCAGGGGAAATGCAATTTTTTGCTGCTGCACCCCACCCAAGCCCCTGTTCTACTGCGTTGTCTCTACCCTCCCTTTAGGATGTACCCTGATACCACTACACAGACCAGGTGGTCAAATGGATGATCTAACAGGACTTCTCCATCTCTTCCTTGTACATTCCTCTCAGCCAATGGACAAGCCTGATCACAGCAGGGCTGTGGGTGGGCACAGAGGCAAACATCACTTTTAAAAAAAATCACCTTTAAAATGATCATAAGAGTCACTAGGAGATGTTCCCTCAACCCAAGCTAATGGAACAGAAGCAGCCACAAAAAGCAACTTTTCCCTTGATTTAATCCCATCTTCCCCTCCTTTGAAGGTGGGAACAAACCCATCCTACTGCTTGTCCCAATGCTGGGAACATTATGACCTAGCATCTTCCCCACATACAGAGTTGGGGAGGTTCTCCAGCAAAGGCAGCTGCAAGGTTGAGAGTAACCATGTCCTATTTCATAGGCAACACACTAGACTAGAACTGCTGTTACCCAGATTCAATCTAGTGGAATACAAGATGCTCAGCTGCCCTTCCACCCCATTGGTTGGAGCTGCTGGCACTGGATTGAGCCACTTCTGCAGTGCAAGCCCCATTTCTGCATAACTAGTAACTGAGTAGCTTGTATCCTATCTCTGGCTAGCAGACAGTAGGCTATGCATGTTCCACAAGAAAAAGGAGTATGTCTGCAGGTGAAGATAACCAGAATGGGACCTGGGATACCCAGTCCTAATACTGCCATCCTAGGGATAAACTCTAGATTCCATCTGCAGCCTGCAGATAGAGCCCAGGTCATCCACAGATGCAGTCAGGCAGGCTCTCCCACAGAGATTGAATGCTGCAGCAAGTCTGTCTAACCTCCTCCCCTGCAGCTGACAGCATTCCCCAGGGTAAAGAATCCAACTGAAACCAGTGATCCTGGGGAATTCTACCCACCACAGGACAAAGGGAGCAAACAAGATCAGTGGCTTGTGCTAGAGCAGATTGGGAGCAGACTGTCCAGTGCTCAGCTCTCACTCACACTGATGTGGGAAGTGAGGAGGGCAGGGAAGCTCCTTCTTCCAAAACTCAAAAGACCCAGGAACTGGCTAAGACCAACCACAGGAGGGAGGGACTGGGAAGCCTGTACTGTGTACTCTCTGCAGGAAGCAGGACATGGAGAACAGATCACCCCCAACTTTCAAAACAGGCAAGGCCAAATCAAATTGTGACTAGTTTTAAAGGAGAAGCCTCTGAAGGGGAAAAAATAAAAAAAAGGAAGTGGTGCATGGGAGAGAAAAAATTACTGGAGTGGAAGGAAAACTGGTTAAGATGCAAGGCAATTAGGGAGGTGGAAAACCAACCCTCAGCTTTATTTTTGTTTTCCCTAATGTGGCAGCTTTTTTGTTGCATTCACAGAAAAATACACTTGTGCAGATAGGCCCAAGGTGTGGGATGGAGTAAAGGGCACCGTGCTGCCAAAGTGCACTACTAAAAGAAGACGACATGACATTCATTCTGCACTCAAGGCTCATACCATGCAATAGGAGGGGCAGCCAGGGCTGTTTCCCACCAGCTAACAGGGAGCTTGCTGACTTAGTAGATTGATTAGTTGTTTCTTCAGTTCACAGAAAGTAGGTTTGCCTAGCCAATGAGAAGTGATGCTCTTCAGTGAGACTGGCCAATCAGGGAAAGTGTTGCTATACAACGGGCACTTTAGCAGGAACAGCCGCTCTCCGTTACTGGCTGCTCAGGAGGTTTCTCTAGCTTGATGTCAATCACTGTAGAAGACAAGTTAAGGAAGCCACCTGGCCAAGGTCATGGGCATGGCATCACAATACAACTCAAGCCCAGTAGAGCACATAGGACAAAGCATAGACCTTACCTAACCCAAGAGTAAAGTTGGGGGTTTCCACAGTTAAGAACTGGATAAGAAATGCAGCCACCTAGGTGGCTTGGTACATAGTTCCTGGCATTGATGCCTATGAGGTTTGCTTTTTGAAGCAGACATCTCCAGAACTAACAGCTGTCTGAAGGCATTGGTAGAGAGCTGCTGTTTTTGTGAAGGTTGAAGCTATGAACAAGTACTGAAGTGACAGCTATAGATTTGACATCTGACAACCAAGGCTGCTGTGATAACAGTTGAATCAGCATGCACTGCCCAGTACAGCACCCACTCTCCTTGACAGAAGCCAGCACTTTGACTACAGCACGTTAGCAACTACCTGTAGCTTTAAACTAGTGTGACCTGGGATTTGGGGCATTTTTTTTACTATAAATCTGAACTGATCTTTCTCCATAAATAGCCCATGGCAACCCCCTAGTCCCATGAAGCATGCTTCTCAAGAACAACTGACCGTCTCCACCCCATGCTATAATACCAGATGTATGCACATATGGAGTTACCCGTTGCTGTTAGAGCATTAGCTAGATACATGGGCAAGTAATGAATTTCTATGGACTGTTGCTTGGCAGAGGCCATGTTCCTGCCCTTCAATCTGAGACAGTCATTTAGGAGCTGAGTTTGATGGTTCTAGCTAAGCCCCACTTGGCAGTTCTCTCTTCTGTAATTCTGAATAGCCTCTCAGTCACCCTTCCGGAGAAGGGAAGATGCGTTAGCAGAACATGTACTATACACTGAAAAGCAGACATTATGCACGACAACAGTGGGGGGACTGGCTTCACCCAGCACTCTGAAGGGAACACAGAGGCCAGTCAGAAGGATCTCTGTATTGCCCAAGGTCATCTTGCATGCAGAATACAGAATCAGCAAAGATGAGATCATACTGAATCATTACAAATCAAAACACATTTCATACCAAGCCTAAACAGCAAAAGCTCAATACTGGCCCCAGTGGTACAAGTGGCCAAGACATTTGGCCGCAGAGCCTCAGTTTACACATGCAAGTGAGCATTACAATATAAAGGCTACTTATGCTTTGCAGCGATGTAACTGAATCGAGGTCCATGACTGCCCTCAATCTGTCAAGGACAGCAAGCCAGACCTAGCAACAAGGAAAACTGGCTAACTCTTGAAACAAAAAAGTTACTGCATAGCAGATAAGGATACTGTCTTCTTTGCTCTTCTCAGGTGTGCTGTCCATCCCAGGTAAGGCAGCAGCCACACGGCGGAAAAGCTGAAAGGCAGCAACCAAAGCAACAGGTGAATGCAGAACTTGTCAAAGAAAGTAAATTTTCTCTCTACAGTCTGCTTTTCAGTGTACGGTACATGTTCTGCTAACGCATCTTCCCTTCTCCGGAAGGGTGACTGAGAGGCTATTCAGAATTACAAAAGAGAGAACAGCCAAGTGGGGCTTAGCTGGAACCATCATGTATCTTTAGTTCATCTAAAACCAAGATTTTGCCAAGCGTTACACATACATTTTAGCCAGCACTGCAGTAATTAACACAGTCCTCACAAGAATGTCTCTAAGGATGTTATTCAACCCCAATCTAAATATTTTATCGAGTTTAGTAAGTTACTGAATACCTACAAAGCACACCTTTGGTGCAGGATTTTGCTTCAGCTTTTTTATTTCTTTAAATGTACCAGACCATTGCTACACACGTCACAAAATGCCAGTATGTTAAGAGCAGGCTGGCTAATAATTCCATCCTGCACTCAACAGGAAAGCAAGTGAGAGGCAGCAATTTACCATTCCAACCCCACTGCTTCTGTGCATAGCTCTTATTTTGTTACTGGATGGTGCTATCCATCACTAAACTGATCTAGTTTGCTCCAGAATGAGCTCAGGATTCTAGGGACATGGTGTTTAAAAGCCTACCTTTTAAGTTAAAAGAAATCCAAGCTCTGAGGCAGTGAGTCAGGAGTGCAGGGGCTGACTTGAAAGTGCTGCACATAGAAAAGAGCCTGTCCTTAAAGGCTATCTATCCATGTTCTTCCTTCCCCACCTCAGACAATCCTGAATAGTGCCTCAGGTGCAGGATGGTAATTGTGGCCACCACACACAAAGCTGGACTTACCTTGCAGCACTAGAGAAATTCATGCATTACAAATTTCTGCTAGGCAATAAAGCAATGCTATCAAGTAGATTAGGCCCCAAATTTTACACTAGTACAGAGTGATCTAGGTAAAGAGTAAAATGAAGTTACTGTTTGAGAAGTCCCCACACTCAAGCGTGAGGTTCTCTGCCAAACCTGCTGCCCTGCAGCATGCTGTGACTAGTGCAAATCAGAGATGAAGAATTTCCTGACAGCAATGATGTTAGGTGTACTTAAAAGTAAATATGGAACAAGATTTAATTCTGTCACAGCAGAAACCACCACCTGGGGAAGGAAATTCCATAGGACACTAATTTAGCTGTGATTTGAAGGGAACACAGGTGCTTTGTTTCCAAAGCTCTGACATGCTTTAGCATATCAGTATATGCAACAAGTATTGTTGGTGTCACAGGCCTTGGAACAGAATACGTCAGCTGCTGACAGGATTCCTTAGCATACTGAATGAGCTACCCTTGGTTTTGCAGGACAGGGCGCCTCCTCTATTTAAAGGACAGACTGCTTAAAGGGAAGAATTTCAGAGGCTGGGAGTATAGAGGCAGAGGGTAAAGTGGGAAGTGAAGATTTGATGCAGCACAAAACCCAAAAAGCAGCTCATCTCCCTGATCACAGTGAAGTGGAAAGTGCAGAATCTGCATCCTGAGGGCACAGTGCTGCTCTACCTGTTTCACATTGTATCCAGTCTTCGCACTTGTCTCAATAAACATCACATTCAGCTCTTTGGCTCTCTGCTCACCTTCCTCCGTAGTGATTTGCCTGGACAGACAGATGCAAACAGGAAAGAAAGAGCAAGAGAAGGAAGAATAGACAGGAGAGAGAAGGCATGAGTTAGAGACTTCTGTGACTGAAACACTCTTCAGTGAAGGATTTTAATAGCAGAGCATTGTCCAGGAAGAGAGATCGTAGGGCTTCTGAGCCTTTACGCCCCTCCCTCCCTTTACCTCTTCCTTATGCTCCAGCTAAGACGGGACCAACCCAAATGAGCAGCTGAGGAAATATGTAGATTATAATTACCAATAAGGATGAGTCTGCACTGGGTGAGTTTCATGTAACAACACACTTAAGTCTCATTCATAGCCTCCTTGTGGGGGAAGGAAAGGCCCTCTTCAGCTGTACCTAGTGCAACAGAATCAGTGTGCAGCCATGCAAAAAGCAAGTTCCCCAAGTCAACAGAAGGAAACTCCATAAGGTGATAGGAAGGTCTCAGAAAGGCTCCAGCAGGAGGTGAAATTCAACAGCAAGTACTGAGCTGCTGTTTGGAAGCTAAGCACCTGCAAGAGCATCCCTGACCAACGCCCTGTACATACCTGTTTCATGTTATATCCTGCTTTAGCACTGGTTTCAATATACATCACATTCAGTTCTTGGGCCTTTCTCTCACCCTCCTCTATAGAAACCTGTCTACAGCAATGAAAACAAATCACAGAAAAGAAACCAAAACAAAGGAAAACTAGACAGAAATGATACTAGAAATTAAAATAAACCACAAAGGAACTGGCCAGCAACTGAAACAACATTAGTTTGGAAAGAAAACATACAGGCTACACAAAATAAAATGACAAATTAAATAAATGGCTCAACTCTTCAAACATGTTTGACACTACAGCTTAGAGAACAGTACCTGGTTCTTCTCAAGCGCTGAGTTTCCTGAAGATTTTATCAAGAGGACAGAAGTCATGGCCAGGCTCAGATTAACACAAGGGCTTTGTTTAGTTTAGGATTAGAGGTGCAGTGTGTTAACTAACCAACATGATCTGAACACCTAAAACTCTTGGCAGACAAGGCAGGTTCTTGGTTTGACCAGAGTTTTAGGTATTAGATCACATTAGCGTGCTCAATTTAATGTCATCACCTTTAATTCCTAGTCTAGGCAAAGCATCTGGTACCACCTAGATTACCCGACTGGGTGGGAATTTCTAATACCACATGCACACCAACTACAGGTATACTGCAAGCATGGCAAAGTCTCTGGCTTTTTTGTTAGGGCTAGTACAAATGATAAGCTGGCATACACAGAATGCCCTACACTTCTGTCCCATCAGTCATCCTGTGACTGATGAGGTTCCTATTGTATTTTCCAGTGCTGGAAAAAGAAGAGTGGCAGATTCCACAAGCTTGCTAAAAATTAGAAAGCCCAAAATCTGAGAGCCAGACAACTAATAGTATTCTGGGCACCCAGGAAAGACAACATACTAATTGCTCAGGCTATACTGTTATTGTGGATAGAGCATGGTTCTCATGTTTTATCTAGTCCAGGGGTGGGCAACCTGTGGCACGCGAGCTGATTTCCAGTGGCACTCACACTGCCCAGGTACTGGCCACCTGTTCAGGGGGCTCTGCATTTTAATTTAATTTTAAATGAAGCTTCTTAAACATTTTAAAAACCTTATTTACTTTACATACAACAATAGTTCAGTTATATATTTTAGAGTTATAGAAAGAGACCTTCTAAAAACATTAAAATGTATTTCTGGCAAACAAAACCTTAAATCAGAGTGAATAAATGAAGACTCCGCACACCACTTCTGAAAGGTTGCCGACCCCTGATCTAGTCACTTTCCCTGGCTGATCTAAAGTGAGGCAGCTTGGAATCCTTGTCAGCCAGATTTCTCAGTCCAGACCATTTGATGTGTGTTAATTACAAACTAGTTTAAGTTGTTCCTGGGTGGGAAGAGTTTTCAATATTCCTGGAATGTATGGTAAGGCATCATTTATGGTGGTGTCCACTGAAGCTGGGACTCTGTAAAGTAACCTTAGTAGAAAGGAACTTTGAAAACAGAAGTGAACTACAGTAGAGCTACAGGGGAATGAAGAAAACATGACAATGGTTTAGTTCAGTTGACACAGAGCATCTGTCAGTAGCCCAACTACTAAGGTGGCATAGTGAGTAGGAGCCTAGCCTCTGTTAGTAACTCGCTGCTAGATGGTTTAACAGAACTGCATATGTTTTCCCCAGTGGGGCCGGAAAGCTGAACACAGCAGTAACGCATATTCTCCCTAGTGAAGGGGAAGTGGTATGGGTAGACAAGGGTCAAAGAGAAAATGAGACTCATGGCAGCAATATACACTTGCAAGGCTGAGTATCATGTCACATGAGCACTGTATATCTCCAACACAACGGGGGGGGGGGGGGGGGAGGCAGAGAAGAAGAGAAGGCATGCAGTAAACTCTAAAATGATTTTTATACTTCATGGAAATGGTAAAATAAAAGCAGATTTAAAAATACCCCTTTAACAGAGTTGTGCAGTCAGACCTCTTGTTGAGCCTCACGTCAAAGCAGAGGAAATTAAATAGCCAACTGAGGGTGTTTGGCTGAATGTTTACAATTTTTCTAGCACGGCTACCGCACCAGTGAAAGAATTATGTTTGACAAAGCATTTCTGTTTAAATTCCTCTAACGCGTGAAACTCACCCAGCAGACAGATGTATCTTGTGGGCAGCCTGGGGTGAATTGTTTTAGTTTGGTAAGACTGCATTTGGCTGTGAAAGTTCCAGGTGTTTTCTCCAGTTCAGCAACTTAGATTTTTTCTGTACACTAATAACTCAAATAGGTTAACTTGAAGCAAATTTTCCATGGAACTCAGAACTCAGTAAAGTTAGTGCTTTTGACATAGTTGAAGGTAACAGGTTTGAAATTAATAGTTAAAAAAAATACTGCGCAGTCTAATTTTTCCCTCACTAACAATGTGCTGAGGTGCCTAGCATGAGATACAAGAGCAAACATGCTTAAGAGGTTATATACCATGAAATAAAGGCACAGCAGCTATTTGTATCTACAGTATTTCTATTGTGTCCATCATAATGGTACTTATGTGACATTTGAATCTTAGTGCACTTCGTACAGTTGAGAGTGGCCAGATTCATTTTGGTTAATTGTGAGTTTGTTTCATTTGCCGGTTCCAAACACTGCAGTGCTGTGCTACTGCAGGGAATTCTGTTTTGTAGGAAACCTCTCTGTTGATCTCAGATTTTGTAAAATCTGTTTTCCACACAGCTATATCTGATGCCAAATTAGACCTGACAGGGCCTCTTACATGTGCCATGCACAAAGACCCATTTAATGTTGCTGTGGGAACCAGAATTTCCTGACTTTTGTGAAGTTACTTTTTCAGTCTTATCTCCCTATTAGCAGCATGTTTTGTACCAAACGGTGTGGAGCAGGTGCTTGTTTTTGGTAGCCTGAGAAGCTTTTTCAGTTGACTTTGTTCTAACCAGGATTTGTACAGTTTATAACAAGACAAAGCACCTTGGGCATTCTATTACAGATGTTATGGAACAAACAGGAAGGACAGTGGGAATCTCACTCATCGCAGGCTACTTAAGCCCCAAAGGGCCATTGCAGTCTGGGCTTAAGAACAGTTAGTGGTCCCCCTAAAAAGTATACCAGTCACTTGCTGTCAAACTGGCAAGGTCACCAGCTCCCCTCCATTACCTCTTGTCTGCCAGGTCAGTTTTATTCCCCACCAACATGATGATGACATCACTTCCTCTCTCTGTTCGCACGTCATCAATCCATTTGGAGGTTTGCTGGAACGAGTTCAGATCTGTGTGATGAGGGGAGGATTGAACACATTAACTAGAAGCTCTTTCAAACAAGGGGATAATGAAACACTTCTAAAACCACCTGTCTCTTTACCCCTATGCTTTGCCAATTCCCCCAGCACTGCACAGATGACATCCTTAGATTAACCCAGAAGGTAAGAGACAGTTATGTTTCTCATGCTATCTTTCTATAATAACTCATTACTGTATACTCACTAGCCCCTCGCTCAAGCATAGCATTTCAAACACAATGAGACATCGAAGCACCACTCACTTGTAATGTCATAGACTACCACAGCAATGGTGGAGTCGCGGATGTAGCTGGGAATGAGGCTGCGGAACCGCTCCTGGCCTGCTGTGTCCCAAAGCTGTAGCCGAACCTGCTGGTACCAGGCCAGGGAGAGCAGAAAGAGCAAAGAAAGAAAGAAGAAAGGAGGAAACTGTCCTTTAGAGAAAAGGCTATTTGCCAGAACTAACTGTTTACAGGTCTCAGTCTGGGAACTGGACATTTGCCTTGCTGACCAGCTCCCTGAACATGCAAAGAGCAGTGAACCCAGCAGTTCTATTTATTTCAGGATGTAAGAATTACCCCTTCTGTGTGCCAAGGAGTCCCATGAAGTTCACACCCTTCCGCTCCCCACACCAATGAGCTCTACCTTGAGGCTATTGCCATTCCAACCAAAAAGGACACCCACTGATTCCTATCAACACTATTTAACATTGTGAAAGGTGGCCAATAAGTAACCTACCGTGTTGGCCATTCTCTCCAAGGGAGGAGTATGCTGCCTCCCTAACGCACCTAGGGTACGTCTTCACTACCCACCGGATAGCGACTGGTCCAGCGGTGATCGGTTTATCGCGTCTAGTCTAGATGCGATAAATCTACCCGAGCACTCTCCCGTCGACTTCTCTACTCCAGCCCTGCAAGAGGCGCAAGCAGAGTCGACGGGGGAGCGGCAGCAGTCAACTCACCGTGGTGAAGACACCACGGTAAATCGATTTAAGTAAGTCGACTTCAGCTACATTATTCACATAGCTGAAGCTATGTAACTTAAATCGATCCTCCCCCTAGTGTAAACCAGGGCCTAGTCTAGGGAGCTAGAATCTCAAATCTGAACCCCTTGTGTAATTCTCAGATTTATACTCAATGCAAAGACAAGGGACAACTTCTTCAGGAGATAAAGTAGTGAAATAGCATCTACATTCTCCTCAGCATCAAGCATCCAAAAAAAGGTAAAGGGGATTTTTGTGTAAGCTTAGGTCAAGAGGTTTCAGGAAGAAAAAAAGCACACGCAGCAAGTCCCAGCCCACAAATGGTATTCAATGCTCCCTTGCAGGAAAACATGAAAAGCAGAAACATGCACCAGTTACTTGGTAAGAAGAGGGCAGTTTGGTCTCTAGCACAGCAGCTGTATTAGCTCAGTCAGAATATCCAAAGCACAAAAAGGGCTACAGGAGACACCACAATTTAAAAATGTTATTTCTCCCTCCCCTACTCCACCTTCACATCCACAGGTTCTTGGGAGGTCAGAAAGAAGCAACGGTGATTATGCCTGATAGAAGGTGTTTCCTACCTACATGCAGCATCAGGGCTCAAAAAAGGTCCCTAGATACCACAATGGAGAGTGAATAAATGCTTACTAAAATATATCAAGTAATTTCACCTCAGATTTCCCCTCCCCAAGATGCTGCCAACTGTAATCCCATTGTCAGACTGTTCTGCAGAGCAGTGCTGCTGGGGCTAGAAAAGCCTGCTACTGACATTCCCAGTGATCAAACATGTTTGGTGTGAGCTAGAAGAAGCCCCAGAAAGAACCCAGTAGGAGTATCTGAGCAGGCTAGATGTGCTCACAAATGCTAATTGCCTAGCAGTTTGGAACAGTGGCCCTTTTATGCCTGAAAGAGGATGTTAGTTGACTGAGCTTGCAGGTGCCAAACACTAGCTATAAGATAAAGGTGGCAGTTTTTACTAAGGAAAGAGAAGGGCAGACTGCCAAATTCTGTTCAGGAAGAGACTTGTTCTTGGAGATGCTTTGGCAGACCACCTCTCCAAACCCCCATGGTACCAGAACTAGAATCCACTCCATTGCCCTGTGACTTCAGGAGCATTGGGGGTCTAACAGTTTGTGTTTGAACAAGCATAAAAATTCATCAACACCAAGCCATAGTCTGACACATACAAAGGTTTTTGAGACTGTTTCAGAAGCAACACAACCCTGAAGTGGTAGGGAGAAGAGACCCCAAACAATTTAGCTGCAATACTCTATGAGCCCCCAGAAGTCAAAACTGATGCTCAGCCAGTCTCTGGGGAGTAGTACCACCACAAAACCCTGAACAGTGCTGTACAAGGGCTGTGCTGCAGAGAGAGAAACCCCTTTCCTACTCTGGGAGGAGGAGAGGTCCTCATCCAGACATTTCTCTCACCTAGTTTAGCCTCTGGTATGCACAAGTTGCCTGGTCTCCTTACAGTACAAGGTAACAGACTTCAGAAGGAGCACCACACTGTTACGGAGGAAATGGACCAGCTTGATTGCACAAAAGCCCCAAACCTAGTAATGCCTCACTTACACGGCTGCCATTCATGTTCCTTTGTATCTAGAAGGTGTTACTGAGAGGTTCAAGCACTCATTCTGGATTTATTCCTCACCACTCCCCGAAGGCCAGCTGAGCTCCTGCTCTGCCAGCTTCTCAGCAGGCAACCAAGTATGTTGTACCGAGTGCCACAGCTTTGCTGATCTGCTAGACTGTTTTGACCAGTGGCTCTCAAACTATTGTGCTGGTGACCCCTTTCACATCGCAAGCCTCTGAGTGCAACTCCCCCCTTATAATGTTAAATATATTAAAAAAAGTGTTTTTAACATTATAAATGCTGGAGCAAAGTGGGGTTTGGGGTGGAGGTTGCCAGCTCGCGACTCCCCCTGTAATAACCTTGTGACCTCCTGCGGGGTCCCGATCCCCAGTCGGAGAACCCCTGGTTTTGACTTATTGGAGCCTGTTTAAGTTTGGAGAAGCTGAAGTTGCTGTGGGGACAGACAGCATAAATGCACGGGTTTTTTTTGTTGTGTGTGGGGAGAATAAGGGAAACAATTGCAACATCCTTCTTATCCCCAATTCTCACCATTTCAATTGTGGCCCAGGCTGCGTAAGCACAAACTTTCACTCCAAGTCCAAACAGAAATGCAAGCTCCCCATAGCCTGCTGCAGAACAGGCTGAATAGCATGTTATACCCCTCACAATATCCATCCCGGGACAGATTCCTCACAGACTGGAAGAGTGCGCATCCTGTCTCCCAAAATCCAACCTCAGCTAGAGCTGTTCCCAGGTGTACAGCCAAGCATGTCCGTGTCTATGTCCAGAAGGCAGACTAGTCCTCGTTTTCCCCTCAAATTCCTGCACGGTGCCCTCTGGCACATTACATTTGTATGTTCTGCCACCCCAGAGGCCTTTCCCTGAAGGAAGTCTCAGAATCATTCCCAAAGTGGAGTAAGCTTGGAAATTACAGAGACCTCAACTGCTGGTACCCACTACAAATCACTGGGAGAAATTCAAACAGAAAAGTGATCTTACTTGTTAAACATTTATGTACTCAGCACAGTGCAAGACAAAAGTAAATCCTTAGAAGTTAGAATATTGTATCCTAAACTCTAGATTAAAGGGAATCTAGAAAGGAAAAACTGCTGAGGCAGTGTTTTTTATTTTACTTAGATCTAGTCTATACCATATGGTTATACTGGTATAACCCTCCATGTGGACACTTTGGATATAAATCACTTTTTGATTTCCCAAGTGATAAACTAAACCAAGAAAAGGAACTCTTAATAACGGAATAAGTGTCTACCCCAGGGGTTATACCAGTACCACTATCAATTTAAATTCACCCCTTAGCTTACACCTCCCATATAGACAAGACCATTTTAATTTAGAGAAAGTTTGAATGATGGGTTTTTCCCTTCAAAGTGGTTTATTCTTTAGAAATGCCAGGAATATTAAATTTTGCCTTTCCCTTTTTGTTAGAGAGCTCTTTGGACAAGCCAGACGTGCAATGTGCAATTTTTTAAGTTGGTGTTATGCAGTTTCAGACAGTTTGAAAATAAAAGAAAAAGTTACTCCTCCCAACTCAGGTTTCCCTTCTTTGGTATCTTTGTCAAATTCCTTCTAGTACTCTATTTGTCCAGAGAAAACCTACAGCTCTAGTGTTAAAACAAGTAGATAAAAGCTTCAGAAAAACCCTTTAAGGCCTTTTTTTAATAACAGAGGGATATAAAAAGGCATTAATCCAATTCACACACATACTCACCCTTTGTAGGTCATCTTTAAGGTTTGAGATTTGAGTAAATAGAAATAAATGCTTTCCCAATTCCCAAAGCAGCCTTGATGGAATGACTTTTGGAAGTGGGAAAGAAGAGACTTTGGCTACCTCCCCCAGTGGCAGCAGATCCATCCACAAAACACCTGCAGGCCTCTCACTGCGAGCCTAGCCCCAACCCCATATGGAAATGAGCCCCTTCCAAAAACAGAGCTGTCTCCTCCACTTAGCTCCTCCACTTGTTAACAGCAAGGCCCCTGCAGGAGCTCAGGCTCAATACCTACTTGTAATGTCAAAGACAACGACAGCTGCAGCAGAGTCACGGATGTAGCTGGGAATGAGGCTGCGGAACCTCTCCTGGCCGGCTGTGTCCCACAGCTGCAGCCTGATCTGGGAAACAGAAAAATGTAGGGGGGAGAGGAAGGGGAAGAGCAGGAAAAATGGAAACAAAATAAAACCAAAACCCAAGTGAAATAAAAAGAAAACTATTTTGCCAGGCAAAAAAATAATGCAAACAAACATTCAAAGGAAAGTTAAAATGGAACAAAAATGCAGTGCAGAAGAATGAAGAGTGATGAAGGTACCTCTCCATCCCTTCCATGCAATGGCCGCAACTAACATGGCAGAACCATCACTCAGCCTCCAACTCCACACTAACCTGCTGACCTGTGAGAGACACTATTTCAGTGGAAAACCAAAACATCCCTCATAAAATCACTTCTAACAGCATTCACCAGAGATGAATCATGAATGTGTACCTATATCACTGCATCCTGCCAGTCAGACAGGACAGGGCAATCCACAATGCTTGCTGCCTACACATAGCTATATGAAGTCACACCTAATACATAAGGACTAAATCCTCCTGGAGCCAGTCCCAGATTAGCTCATTATGGAGCCAAGAGGGACTTTGTTTAATCTCATTCAAAGGTCTAAAGCAGTGATTCTCAAAGTCCGGCAGCCGCTTGTTCAGGGAAAGCCCATGGCGGTCTGGGCCAGTTTGTTTATCTGCTGCTTCAGCAGGTTCGGCCGATCAAGGTCTGCAGGAAGCAGCATGGGTCGAGGGATGTGCTGGCCGCCCTTCCCACAGCCCCCATTGGCTTGGAGCAGTGAATCGCGGCCAGTGGGAGCCACAATCGGCCGAACGTGTGGATGCGGCAGGTAAACAAACCTGCCTGGACCCCCAGGGGCTTTCCCTGAACAAGCAGCGGACCGGCTTTGAGAAGCACTGGTCTAAAGCACAAAGGTAGAATAATGACACCTTCAACTGGGGTGTCTGATAACACTATAGCAGGAGAGCAAACACCTTCTAAACTGGCCTACTGTCACTCATGCTCAGAACAGATGATCCCACAGTGGAAAAAGGGAATATGTACAACAGATGACACTGGAAGCCATTACATGAGAGCCTAAAAAGCAGGACCACCTGCAAGCCCTTTGTGCTCACTCAGTAAATTATCTTGGGATGGTGTGAAATCTAACAGTTGACTTTGCTGACATAGAACTGGGCTCATCCTTACTTATTGATGAAAGTTGTGCCATGTGGGACCAGTTTTCACAAGCCCTAAAAAGAAAAAATCTAGAAAAACCTCTCAATCACGCTGACTTGGGAGCTGCACCCAGACCTTGATGGCTGAGGGCAAGTGGAGCTTCAGTTCCAGGCCAAATCTCTCCACACCTCAGCAGCCTATTCCTCTCTTCCATTCCAGGATCACACAAGTTAAAGATTCATAGTATGAAGAAGAATGAAGCTGCAAAGCTTTGAACTTGTACTTGAGAATTCAGGCTGTTAGTAAGCAATACTGGGAGGTGAAGGACAAAGTTCCATCCATCCTCCCAGGCTGAGGCTGTAGCTGTGACATGGAGCTCTGTCTGACAGTTATGGGTACTCATTAAGGTAGATGAGGTTCCTCAACACTCCATTTAATTTGGTGCGTCTCATCCACCCTACAAGCAAAGAGTTGTAAGCAGCATGTTTGTGTTCTATCTCCCAGTCAAAGCCCATGAGTGTTTCTCTTGGCAATTTACTTAGGGCTGATTTTGAGAATGAAAAGTACATGCACTAGGGGCACAGACAATCGTTTCTTCTGTTCGCTGGTACAGACAACACAGGATGGATTTACAGTTGGAGTATCTGGAACAAGAATAGCTCTGCGGGGAGGATACATCCAACACACCAAACCAAGTATGCACCAAAGTGTTAATCAGGCCAGTGTGCAAGCAAGGCCCTGTCATGCTTCCATCCAAGCATGGCAGCCAGAGTCTTGTCTCAGACTTGGCTGGTGCTAGATTTCACAAGGCCTTGTGAGAAGAGACATGCAGACAACCTGAGAAGAGGTATTTTTGCTCCTGTTTAATCTCCCATTTTGCCATCTTTGCCCGCTTTTAATAGGCTTTATGGCCTCTGGTGGTCCCCCTACATGATCCAGAAAGCTAACAGTGGAAATAATGCGAGAGGAAGGCAGTTAGGAAATTCATTCTCTGCCACAGTGGACCAGAGAGAGGGATGTTGCTCTGGTTTGAAGATCAGGTGCAGAGGCAGCATGCCCAGTGTCACCTAAGCAGAAGGGTTAGCATCACATCACTCAGGACCAGTGACTGTCTCCAAAGGAAAGCCAGTTTCACCTGCTCGACCAGTGATGACTACTCATTGAGATTCAACAGGTAAATATACCAGAAGGAATGGGGGAGGAATCTAAGAGGCCTCTCTATGCACAGGGCACCTCATGTAGCCTACACACTTGACTGTATTGTTTCAATGAACATTTTCCTTCCACCACTGACTTTATTCAGAGATATGTTTGCTATCTGAATGTTGTAGGTTAGAATTATGTTACTGACTTATCTAGCCACCTGCCCTGTGAGAAGTGACCTTCTTATCCTCAGAAATCTTCAGTGACTTCACAGAGCAGAATCACCCCAGGTCTACTTCGATCCATTGATACGGACAGTCCCAAAGGCAGCACTGCAGCCACTTATGAGAATGAGTATGTTATGCCTGTGATATAGCAGCAACAAGCACAACACAAAGACAGCCCTCTTCTCCAAGCAAATGGAGTTGTGAACTTGACCCAATTTTGCATAGTGCTTTTTTGACCTTCCTCTGAAGCACCAAGTAGCATCACAAGTACCAGAAACAGGACCAATGGTTTGAGCCAGTACAACAGGAAACAGGATTCCATGCAGACAGATTACTAGCCTGACCAGGTCTGGCAACTCCTGTCCCTGGGAAGGCTGCTGTGGGATTTGGAGGAATGGCCATTGCACGAAGAACCAGGCAGAAACATTGTGTATGAGGGCAACTGCCGCTCTTGTGGCTGCATTTGCCAGGTTAATTACAGAGTCCTCACTCACCGTGCGGTCTTCTAGATACATTGTCTTTGACAGGAAATCAATTCCAATGGTTGCCTGAAAAGAAGAAAAAAGTCTTAACCTGCAATTTGTCCTCTTATACTGGTTTGTAAATCATTATATTTATTAGTCTCAAAAAATCTTCCAATTAAGTTTGTTCATGTGCATTTATTGCCTCAATCTGTCCATGAGAGAGTGTCTTACGAAGTGTGACAGATACGGCAATTTTCTGCAATATCTTTGCAAGATCTTATTGAATTAAGTTTAAGTAGCTTTGGAATCCATTGTATTATACATGCAAACCTTATCTCTTATTGTGGGACTGCATAACTTCTTAGGGAGGAGATGTGACCAAATGTAAATCCTATGAAGCGTTCTGAGCATCAAAGGACTATTTTAAACAAAGTACCAGACAAGAAGGAACTTTTGAGACAAAATTAAGTGGGTTTCCTAGGAAATGCTTGGGAGGAGGTGAATGCAAATTCCCTCCTCCTGATCCAACCTATTGAAGCTATACCCTGAGGAGAAACCCATTCTCTGCAGATTACCTATTCCTGGAATCTGAAGATCAAAGCCTAAACTACAAATTCATGAGAGTGCTTGTTCTGAGCTAACAGGTGTTACAAACCACAGAAAAAACCCTTGGTGGGATTTGAAGAACTGATCACCTGCCAGAGCCCTTGTGGGAGCTGAATTATCTCTGGTAAAGCTTATTGGTGTGTGTAGGTTCTTTTACTGTTTAATATATTTTCTCTGTAATGCTTTCACCTTAAGAATAAGTGTGCTTGCTTAAAAAGGGCTGTGTGAGAACTCATAACTGTGGGCAATTATGCTGTTTATAGCCTCTGACAAGAAAGCAAAATGCTCATGCTGACTTGTCTAGGCAGTTTGACTTGCTGGGAAACTCAGTGTAGGCAGGGAACTGTGTAGCCTCTATAAGGAGGGAGAGTTACACAGGTTCCACATCTTATCCATCTCCATATGGCACTGAGATATCAGCACCCACCTATGTGAAACGTCATGCGTCTAGCTTCACATAACACAAGAACCAGGGGTCACCAAATGAAATTAAATAGACAGCAGGTTTAAAAACAAACGTAAGGAAGTACTTTGTCATACAACGCACAGTCAACCTAAGGATCTCATTGCCAAAGGATGTTGTGAAGACCAAAAGTATAACCAGGTTCAAAGCAGTATTAGTAAGTTAATGGAGGATAGGTCCATCAACGTCTATTAGCCAAGATAGTCAGGGATGCAATCCCAGGCTTATGGAGCTTCTCACAGTTCTTGGAAGGTCAGTTCTTCCCAAACAATGAAGGAATTTGATGTATTTTGATAAAAGAAAGCATTTACTGGGCTCCCACTCACCTGATAAGTATTGTCAAAACTGTCATACATAAACCTGGTGATCAGAGATGTCTTCCCAACTGCAGGAGGAGAGAAAAATTACTTTCAGTGGCAGAAAAGGAGTAAGGCTGCTTCCTGCAAAGCACAATTAATTCAAATGATAAAACTTCCAAACTCAATGTTCGTTGCTCTTCTCGCTACAACCTTCTTTGGCCTGTAAGGAACTGTCTATACTACAAAATATCTAAACAAAGAACCCAGTCACAACACGGTTAAAATATACTGTAGAATAGACCTAACCAAGTCACATATTTTCAAGGTTGTACTAGTTGATTACTAAGTATACTGTAACCTGGTCTTCAACTTAGTTCTAGCTAAAGTGTAGATGGGATCTAAAAATTATTCATTTTGCTCTCCCAAAACAGTGCCAAATCTGTGTAAATTATTTGTATTGTAACACCTAAAAGCCCCAGACACAGACCAGGACATCACTGTATTAGGCTCTGCCCAAACAGAACAATGAGACAGATTGTAAACTGGGGCGGGGACTAACTAAGAGACAAATGGATACAGATAGAGGTGGAGGTGGAGTACAAAGAAACAGTATTGGACAGCATGATAGGCAGTATTGGACAGCATGATAGGCAGTGACCCCAGCACACTAGCAGATTAACCATTTTTTGTAGGCATCACACAAAAGGAATTTTTAAAGGAGGGATCTGAAAGTACATAACAAGGTAGCTTTGTCGATATTTATGGGAGCGCCTCACAAGTATGAGGGGTAGCACATGAGAAAGCATGAAGCTGCTTGTTTGAAAATTTAACAAGTGGGTAATGGAGGTTGGTATCATGGGCCGATTAGAGACAGGAGTTGACATCTCAATAGTGAATGAGAGATGATAGGGAGGGTAGGGACAGTCTGTGAAGGGCCTTGAAAATGAAGACAAATAGCTCACGTGTGATACAACAGAAAAGTGGGAGCCAGCAAAGAGATCCAAAGAGAGGGATGATATGGTCAAAACAATGGGCTAGTAGAGTGAACTTTGCAGTAATATTTTGAATGGCTATGAGTGGGGCAAGTTTGTGTGGTGAAGATCTAACAGGGAACTGCAGAAAGTCACAGAAGAACCAGAAATAATAAATGTTGTGAAATCTAAATGGCTTCAGTGGGCAGAATGGTAGGATAACAGAAGACAAACAAGCTAAGCTCCACCAGGAAGGTCATCTTTACGGTATCCAGTGGCACAGCTGATCTAAGAAGATGGAGGGATAATACTGAGCAACCTAAGAGCTCTTACTGCGATTTACCATCAATGGGAAACTTATACCCTTGATAGAAAGAGGTGGGGTAAATTCTGAGCTCAGCTAAGGACTTCTGTGGTCTGTTGAACCAAGGAGGGAAGTAAATGCTTGCACTTGTCAAGGCCAGCAAAAAAGATATTGCAGTAATCAAGACGAGAGCCTTGATGAGAGTTTTAGCTGTGTGGATGGATAGGAGAGGCTGTATCTCAGAGATGCTAAACAGAAACAATCAGCAGATGCTACAGGTCCGAGTCAAAGCTGATGCACAGGTAATAGGCCTGTGAGATACACAGAACAGTGGTGTTGTCCATAGTGATTGAAAAATCAGGTATTGGGGAGGGAAGATCAAGAGTTCTGTTTTAGCTATGTTAAGCTTGAGCTTATGACTAGACAGCTACAATGGGAAGTCAGAGAGAGAGGCTGAGATTTTAGTTTGGAGACAGGTCTGGAGAAGACGACAATCTCCAAGTTGTAAGCATAGAGATGGCAGCTGAATTTGTGTCTGCAGATGAGACAACCTAGAGATGGAATAAGAGGACCAAGAACAGAGTCCAGTGGAACCTCCACAACTAGCTGAAAGGGGGATAAGCAGAATCCTTTGAAGAACATGCTGAGGGAGCAATGAGAGGTAGGAGGAGAACCAGGAGAAGACAGTCACTGAAGTTAAGGGAGGACAACATTTCAAGAACAGTGTGGTCTGTGATGTCAAAGGTGGCTGACAGGTCAAGGAGGATGAGGCTGGAGTAGTGGTTCAGAACTCTGGCTAGGAATAAATCATTAAAGACTTTCACAAGAGTGGTTTCAGCAGAGTGCAAGGGGAAGAAAGCCAGACTGGAAAGCAACTCTAGACAGCAAATGACTGCTCTGTTTACAAAGAGCTTAGAGACTTCAGAAGGAAGAAGGCGTGGTAGCTGCAAAGGCAATTGGGGTCAAGATTTTTTTTTAAGATGGGAGGAACTAGATAAAGTAAAGTATTCATCTGTTGTGAGGGGAAGAGCCAGAAGTCTGAGAGAGGTTAAGTGGAACTGCACGGGAGGGGATGAGAGTGGCTATATACGTTACACTACTATACTACTTATGCTATTTTTTGGCTATTTAATACCAATATGCAACTTATATCCCATTTACATCATTATGGAGTTTGACCTAGAGATGTCTATGGCAACTGCATCTGCTTATACTAGGTATGAAACCAGGCTCTAGGTTTCTTCATTTGTATCTACCTTTCTCAGTTGCACCAATGCTTCTGAGCACCCTCTCTTTCCCTTCATGGGAAGAGGGCATAATTTTTTGACAGGAGTTATCAAGTGGTTTCATAACAAGGTCCACATTTTAATATGGATCCCTTCCTATCCATTCACAATTGCTTAACTTATCTGTGGAAACTACAGCCATTGCCAACATACATAGTAACATTAGGAAAACAATGTATTTTTAGCTTTCCTTAAGCACTGTTTAGAAGCTGAATGGAGAAGGAGCCGGCACTAATCAACTCTCCATGGACAACCAAGCACTCCGCAGACCACCACTGGAGAATTTGCCTTATGGGATCATTCGATTTTCTCATGTTCTCCTTTACCACCCCAACCTCCCATACTGCGTGACCCTCCCTCTGCCGCCTTCCCAACCTGGACCATGCTCCCTCATACAGCTTCTAAACACTGCACTTTCAGCCCTAGTTTACGCTTAAAAAAACAGCTGCTTAAATACATTTGGGGATAATCATATTTTGCAATTGTGTTCTACAATGCTGGACAGAAGTCACCATAAGTGCTTTAACCATATTTTGGTGTAGATAGCTACCAAACCATAGACTCATAGACTCTAGGACTGGAAGGGACCTTGAGAGGTCATCGAGTCCAGTCCCCTGCCCTCATGGCAGGACCAAATACTGTCTAGACCATCCCTAATAGACATTTATCTAACCTACTCTTAAATATCTCCAGAGATGGAGATTCCACAACTTCCCTAGGCAATCTATTCCAGTGTTTAACTACCATGACAGTTAGGAACTTTTTCCTAATGTCCAACCTAAAACTCCCTTGCTGCAGTTTGAGCCCATTGCTTCTTGTTCTATCATTGGAGGCTAAGGTGAACAAGTTTTCTCCCTCCTCCTGATGACACCCTTTTAGATACCTGAAAACTGCTATCATGTCCCCTCTCAGTCTTCTCTTTTCCAAACTAAACAAATCCAATTCCTTCAGCCTTCCTTCACAGGTCACGTTCTCAAGACCTTTAATCATTCTTGTTGCTCTTCTCTGGACCCTCTCCAGTTTCTCCACATCTTTCTTGAAATGTGGTGCCCAGAACTGGACACAATACTCCAGTTGAGGCCTAACCAGCGCAGAGTAAAGCGGAAGAATGACTTCTCGTGTCTTGTTTACAACACACCTGTTAATGCATCCCAGAATCACATTTGCTTTTTTTGCAACAGTATCACACTGTTGACTCATATTAAGCTTGTGGTCCACTATGACCCCTAGATCTCTTTCTGCCATACTCCTTCCTAGACAGTCTCCTCCCATTCTGTATGTGTGAAACTGATTGTTCCTTCCTAAGTGGAGCACTTTGCATTTATCTTTATTGAACTTCATCCAGTTTACCTCAGACCATTTCTCCAATTTGTCCAGATCGTTTTGAATTTTGACCCTGTCCTCCAAAGCAGTTGCAATCCCTCCCAGTTTGGTATCGTCCGCAAACTTAATAAGCGTACTGTCTATGCCAACATCTAAATCGTTGATGAAGATATTGAACAGAGCCGGTCCCAAAACAGACCCCTGCGGAACCCCACTTGTTATACCTTTCCAGCAGGATTGGGAGCCATTAATAACTACTCTCTGAGTACGGTTATCCAGCCAGTTACGCACCCACCTTATAGTAGCCCCATCTAAACTGTACTTTCCTAGTTTGTCTATAAGAATATCATGCGAGACCGTATCAAATACCTTACTAAAGTCTAGGTTTATCACATCCACCACTTCTCCCTTATCCATAAGGCTCGTTATCCTATCAAAGAATGCTATCAGATTAGTTTGACACGATTTGTTCTTTACAAATCCATGCTGGCTATTCCCTATCACCTTACCACCTTCCAAGTGTTTGCAGATGATTTCTTTAATTACCTGCTCCATTATCTTCCCTGGCACAGAAGTTTAACTGGTCTGTAGTTTCCTGGGTTGTTTTTATTTCCCTTTTTATAGATGGGCACTATATTTGCCCCCTTCCAGTCTTCTGGAATCTCCCCCGTCTCCCATGATTTCCCAAAGATAATAGCTAGAGGCTCAGATACCTCCTCTATTAACTCCTTGAGTATTCTAGGATGCATTTCATCAGGCCCTGGTGACTTGCAGGCATCTAACTTTTCTAAGTGATTTTTTACTTGCTCTTTTTTTATTTTATCTTCTAAACCTACCCTCTTCCCATAAGCATTCACTATATTAGACATTCCTTCAGACTTCTCAGTGAAGACCGAAACGAAGAAGTCATTAAGCATCTCTGCCATTTCCAAGGTTAACCATGGTTAGTTGCAGTTTATTAACACTTATGAAATGGTAATTTCTGTCCACACAGATCTGAAATGACAATATTATAGCATTTGGATCATAATTACGATTGACAGAATTCAATTTTTTAAAACAACTGACAATATCGACGTTTATTTAAAAAAAAATTCTATTTTTATCAATATCTGTTTTCACCATTGTGGGAAATTAGGGCGGGAGGGCCACAATCTTTAAATATTTATCCTTGAGTTGCAACCCTTCTGTAAAGTAGGGAAGTACTATTATTCTTATTTCACATGAGGACGAGGCAGACACACTAAATGTCTTCCCAAAGGGCATGCAGGAAGCCTATGAATCATGGTCTCCTGAGCATCAGGCTAGCGCCCTAACCACTAGACCATCCTTCTTCAAAAATGTGAGCTTTCAGCAGAGCAACAGAAAAAGCCCTTTCTGACTGTTTGCACCTGGGCATGGTGCTCCCCCAACCTGTCTAGAGGAAATGCATCAAGATAATGCAATTCTCCCCACAGGTGTGGAGAGTGGATTCCTGAAATCTCTTTACCCTACTCAAGAATACCCTCCATATGCAGCTCCCAGAAATTTGGAATTACTCTAAACCCAGTAGCTTTCAGCCTGTGGAGAGACTGATTTCCCACTAAGAACCTCAATGGTAATCTCAGCACTCTATACGTGCACATGTGACTGCAATCGTGCACATGTTATGAACATTAGTCAGCCAAGACATAAAAGTCTGCTTGCTTACCCTGTGATAAAAAAAGTGAGCTTTTTTTAAACTCACCTGCTCAAAAGGGAGTGAGCAGAATTTTGCAAAGCTGGATAATGCCAACAACACACACAGTGGGCTATGTCTTCACTGAACAACTGAACTGGTGGGACTGAACCACCATTAATATAAAAAGTTCAGTGTGCCTACACTGTACACACTGAATCATATTTTGAAGCAATTCAGTTTTGTCCACACTAGGCCATTTCTAAAGCCATTTCAGTTGCACTACTCTCTGGGTGTCCACTCCCAGTTCTTAACACAGCTAACAGAAACTGTGGATTTGGGGATATCACAACCAGTGCACTGCAGAAGAGTAAGAGAAGAACTATTTGCAACATTCATTCTATAACTCCAAATACTTTCATCCACATTGGCACCAAAATGGCAGAGGCTGAACTGTTTTTGGACCAAGCGATTTGGGGAGGCATGATCTGGCTGGGGCACTTGTGCCTGGTCACCAAGCGTGTTACAGGTGTGCTGACAGGAGCATGTCATTGTCAGAATAGCAGATTTCAGTGATGCAGATAAGGTCTTATTCCTAAGGCTAAGGACTGGAGAGCTGTCTAGCCTTGCTAGACACCCCACACAGCAGCCCAGGGCTACAGTGGTGTGGACATAGCCAGCAGGTCTCATATCTGTGTCTGGCTTTGTGCGAAAAGCACCAGGACGATGACAGCACCGCCCTTCCCGCCCTCACGGAGGCTAGAAATCATGGAAGGGATGATTACAGCTCCTGTGGAAACCGACGAGGCCACACCCCAGGCCACTGATGCAGCCATTGAATCTGTTTCTTCCACTTGGCCACAGCACACCCCCACTCCTGGCTCTGCCCCGCCTCAGGCCTGGACCCCCACCCCCAGCTCCGGGTGTCCCCCTCCAGTAACAGAGACACCACCCCCCATGCCCCACGCTCAGAGCCCACACTGCCCTCAAGCCTCCTCCGCCCCCGGGTTTACCCTGGCCCAGGCTCGGACCCCACCCTGCCCCAAGTCCCCCCGGGTTTACCCGCACCCAGGCTCGGACTTCACTCTGCCCTCAAGCCTCCTCCGCCTCCGGGTTCACCCCGGCCCAGGCTCGGACTCCACCCTGCCCCCAAGTCCCTCCCGCCCCCGGGTTTACCCCGGCCCAGGCTCGGACTCCACCCTGCCCCGAAGCCCTCCCCGCCCCCGGATTTACCCTGGCCCAGGCTCGGACGCTCGCTTCACCCTGCCCCAAGTCCCCCTGGGTTTACCCCCACCCAGCCTCGGACTCCACCCTGCCCTCAACCCCCTCCGCCCCCGGGGTTACCCCGGCCCAGGCACGGACGCTCGCTCCACCCTGCCCCCGACGCCCCCGCCCCAGTCACAGAGAGACCCCCCGCACCCCAGCCATGGCCCGGCCCGGCCCGGCCCCGCCCCGCTCACCGCTCTGCTCGCCCAGGAACACCAGCTTGAACTTGCGCAGCGGGTTCCCGAACTCGCCGCCGCTGCCGGGCGCGGACATGGCGGAGCGGGAGCCGGAACCGGGACTGGGGAAAGAAGACGCTGCGAACTCCCACCGCTCCGGGACCCACCCACCGCCACCGCTTCGGACGTCACTTCCCCAGACGCAAGAGGGAAAACGTCATCCCCCTGCGCCGTGGGCTCATCCAGGCAAGCGCATGAGCGACGTATTCACGTACCAGCTTGCCAGTTCCTGTATTCTGACGTCACCGTGTGCTGATGTGACGTCACTTGGCACGCTGGTGCTGAGGTCAAGGATGGGAGTTTCACACCCCAACGCAGTAAATGTCTGAGATGTGTTAAGCAAACACCCTTCCCCCAGAGTGTTAGCCACTCCCACCCAGCCCTGGATGGATAAGCGGGATCCCCATGCACCTATAACAGGACCCCCCCACTAGATGTATAACAGGGGGTCTCCCATGCACCTATAATAGGGACCTCCCACCAGACAGATAACACAATGTACTTGTAAAAGGAACCCCTTCACCAGATGAGTAATGGCGCTCCCCCGTTGCACCTGTAACAGGACCACCCCCCTCCCACACACACCCGATTTTTACCTAAAATCCTCCCATGCACCTATACCAGGGGATCTGCACCAGCTGGTTACCAGGGTTCCCCCTAATCCACCTATAATGGGCCCACCCATCAGATGGATTACAGGGATCTACCCTTCCCTGCCCAAATGTACTATGGACTATAAGCCTCCATTTGCAAGACCAACACCATGTTTTTAGCCTTCATGGGCCTTGAATACTTAGGTCACATAGTGAGAATGCTGATGCCCTGCACACACTAGTACCGTACCTTAAACATTGCTACCCCGGTTGTAAATTATGGATCTGAATTTTCCTAGTGCAAACGTAACCATGGTTGTAGGGGAAAATCCTAAATATATAGGAAATGACGTCCTGTCTAAACATGGCTTTTGTTGCACTTATGTAGCAGCACCAATGTAACTAAACCAATGCAACATCCCTGTGTACATGTGCAACACTGAATGAGCTTCTCCAGTGTAAACCTACCTACATAAAAGCAAGCCCACTTTTGCATCAATGCAATACATAAGGAATTTACTCTAGTGTAACTACATTGATATGGTTACACTGGTGCAAATTTCCCTAATCTAGACAAATCATGAGGCAATGATCACTGAGGCAACGATATCTGCCTTGAGTTTCCAGACAGACTCTGAGGTCTGAGGTGTGAAATGCCCCATTCATCTTAATGTAGTATTAACTCTGAAGTCTAAATATAACAGTTTACATCACTGTTGTTCATGTTGGCAGAAATATCCAGCTCCCAAACTGCAATGCCTTTCTAGCTGTTGGAATTTATTTTCATCATAGCTTCTATGATTAAGTTATGCATTGTCAATCCAAACAGAGCATGTGGGGCCAGGGTAAAAATACACTGAGTTTAATAACACAATAAAAAAGAGTGGATACTATTGACTGTATTATTCTTTTACATATTTAATTTTAAATATTTTTTTTAATATTTAAATTTAGCTGCCACAGAGTTTCCAGTCTCTGCGCCCTTCAGAAAATCCAAGGAACCTTATTGCAGAATTTAGATCTTGCTTGCACAGAGCACTAGATACTGACTGTAATGCTGTTATGGTCAACTGTTGTCACAATCACAGTTAAACATGGATGACAAATATGATTCTGCTGGTCCCATCTTCTTCTACAATTGGTGCCAATGATCTGGCTGGAGTGCAGTCAGCACATCATTACCTCAAATCTCGCTCTTCTCATGTTTTAGGTCCTGTGAGATCCAGTTTTGCATCTCTTCAGCCATCAGCAACTTCAGCTTCTTGAGCAGGTGCAGTAAATACAATCTCCTTATGTTGGTCTGCATAAGCAAAATGATGCAGGCTGGGCATTTGGGATGAGAAGAGATCCCAACCCCATTAACATCACCTGATTCCAGAGCAGGCAAACTAATGTCACTGGACTGTGGCAGATCTGAAAGGATTTTGTGTGTAAATCATAGACTCATAGACCTTAAGGCCAGAAGGGACACTCATGATCATCTAGTCTGACCTCTTCCACATCGCAGGTCACAGAACCTCACCCACTTATTCTTGCAATAGACCCACAACCTCTGGCTGAGTTACTGAGGAGCCACTGTTTACTCTAGTTCAGACTAGCAAGTGACCCATTCCCCATGCTATAGAGGAAGGCAAAAAATCCTCCCTAGGATCTCTGCCAATCTGACCTGGGGAAAAAATCCCTTCCTGACCTGAAACATGGTGATCAGTCAGACTCTGAGCATGTGAGTGAGACCCACCATCCAGACACCTGGGAAATAATTCTCTGTAGTAACTCTATGTTTAGGGTCCCATCTCTCACCATTGGAGATATTTGCTAATAGCAGTCGCGGATGAGTGGCATATGCCATTTTAGGCAACCTCATCACACCATCTCCTCCATAAACTTATCAAGCTCAGTCTTGAAACAAATTTGGTTTTTTGCCCCACTGCTCCTCTTGGAAGGCTATTCCAGATCTGAACTGGTTACAAGAATAGAATATACAGCATATGCTGAACATTCTCATTTAATAACATATTTATAAAAAACAATTTCTTTGGACTTGACCCTTCCCTTTGGGGGGGTGTCCACCTAGCTGGTGCTGTTGTGAAAGAGACACAGGAACTTGTGCACCAACTTTGCCTCTAGCTTGTAAGCTCTTCCATGACTTGTGAGGAAGTGATCAGAGTAAAACCAAAGCCAAAATAACTGGATTCCAGCACATTTCAGTTTATACAGTTTTATTTATAAAGAAATTGCAGAATGTTGCAGCATTCCAGTGAGTGGCATAAACAGAATGTAACACATTTCCTTGACAGCATTCACATAGTTACAGTTGCTAACAAATGATGATTGTATCACACCACACATATAAGATTGGTACATCAGGGACTGCTCTAAAAAATCTATGTGCACTAGAGTGGTCACAACCGCATGTTTTGGCTGGGCTGGGCAGGGCAGCAGATTAGCTTTCATCTTTGTCAGCTTCCTCCTTCTCATCTTCGTCATCTTTCTCTCCCTGGAGTTTTTGGCGAGCAAATTCCTCAATCACAATGTCCTCCTCACTGGAGAGAAGAAGACAGCATGCTAAGGTCTCAAAATTGGGACTTTGGTGACTACACACATCATCTGCCTTGTGGGGGAGGGAGGAGGAGAGAAGGGAGGGTCACAGTGTGAAAGTCCCAAAAGGGTGATGTCCCTGCTCAAATCATCAGGACCATGGAAACAATGTCCACTTTCTGTTGACACCCAGCCTCCCAGGACTCCTCAATGTACATGTTCTGCTGAGGAACAGTGCTTTGCCTTCTGTGCATATTTCAGCTCTGGTCCCAGGAGGCTTGGAGTGCTAACTAGTAAGGACAGTGCGGTGGGGGACATTTACTGAAGGAAATCCACAAGATGTGCTGATAAATAGTAAATAGCTACTCAAGTGGCTGAGACTTTTACCAGCAGCAACAATGCAATTCTGCCCAGGACACTCAGCTAGGTGTGTGTATGGAGGGGGGAAACCTGCATCTAAAGAAATATCTGAAGACAAAGTTTTACACAGTGACAAAACAAACAAACAGAATGGAGACAGAGAGACATAAAGAGGATTAATTACCTCCTTGCAAGAGGGAAATGCAAAATGACACCATGAATCAGAGAAAGGCACAAAACAGAACAGAAGGAAAAAGGAGAAAATTGAGCAAAACAGGTTCCAAAATGTCAAGAATACAAAGTGATTTGACAAACTGCATGAAGTGCAAGTGGGTAGGAAAGGGACCGATCAGGGGGTTCCGTAGTCCTGAGAGAAATTTGAAATATCCTGACTAGGCCCACAGAGGGGCTATAAAGGGCACATTCTTTGCTCTGAGAACATGTGAGTAGCTTATCTAGGCTCCTGGACTCTGCCTGTTCCCAAAGTACTGTTCTGATTTTCATGCATTTCTCCAGTGTTTCACAGCAGCAGCTTGCAGGATATAACTAGACACAAAAATGGGTCTTTCATGGTCTTGCAACTACAGATCAAATTCATAGCTGGTGGACTTTGGAGGGGGGATAGATTTGGCATTGTAAGATTTCCTAGAGGGCAAACTTGTTAGCATGGCAACTCCATCCTTGTGTTTAGGTCAGTATAAATTGCTGCCAGCTGGGGAAGTGGGTTTTCACCATTAGAGTCCTTTGGACAGAGTGTTCTGGAGCTAAACAGAATTACCAGGGCAACACAGGACTTTATTTTATGAGGCTGGCTCTCAATATATAATTTATTGGCACATAGCAGGATTTGGTTCTAACAATCCTGATGGATTTGTGTCCTGTTGGGACATTTCTTGGATACTTTAGTCATTTCCTACACCAATTAAGGTAGCCACAGGATTTATTGCTGTTAAGATTTCAGCTAGTGCCTTCTCTCTAGGGATATTCTGGATTTTGTTTTGGTTACAGTTTCCTGTAGTCCAGGGCCTGGAGTGCAGCCTCCAGCCACCACTAAGCTTAAATCAGCTGGAGCCAGCTGAGATTACCAAGGAAGCAACAGTACTGGGAAAGCTGTAGTCAGTGTTCTGAGCTGTGCTGATAGGAGCAAGGGACAGAAATCTCCATCAGTGGGCCATCTATCATAGCAACAGAGCAGTGCACGTATCTATGGAGCCAAGTCAGTGACAGCAACTCCCTCCAGAAAATAATGAAGTAACACTGAAATAGGCAATACAGTTTGGATCTGAAACAACAGGGGCCAGTGTGATTTTAGCAAGGAGAAGAAAAGCCAGGAAATCATAAAATAAACAAAATTAAGCTGCAAGCATGCCTCTCTCGCAGCTCTGGTTTCTCCTCCTGCTATGACAATACTCATTTTAGCGGTGACATCACATTGTAATGTCATAGTGCCTGTTGCGATGTAGAGAGCACAAGTTTGTGGGGCCTGAGCCTGAGCTCTATGATGGATCTTTTGGTCCAAGACACTCACAGGAGACTCCATAACTGCATATTGAAATGGGAGCAGGTTATTTAGTATTGCATCTATCTCCAATGAGTTTATGTAACAGATTTCTTACAGAAAGTATTGGTGTAGAGGCTGAGAAACCTTTTCCTTACCTTGGCTTGTCTATAGTCCATCGCGGGGAGGCAGAGAAAGATTGAGAGACACACACAGAGGTTAGTCTGAAACAGGCATTTCAAAAGGACATGTTCTTACTACTCAGATATTTCTATTGGAAAGACATTCTGGGGCAAATAACTGAAAGGGGTTGTGTGTTTTATCTGCAGACTTACTGTGGAAGGTCAGTAATAGACATGAGGCTGAGACACTATGCAACCTTGCGAATATTTCTCAGTCTAGATCTCAAAACAAAGTCAAATCTTCCACTACACTACACACATTGTGGAGTTTTGTGTTTGTTATAAAAGTGACTCCAAGCAATTCTGCTAAATAAGCATGAAGCACAGTTCACAGATCTCCCGTTACATGTGTTGTGTTTAGTGCCTTAGACACGCAATTGCAAAATAGGACCTTTGCTCCAGCAGACCATTAGCCTCAAGTCTTGGATGGGCATTGGATCACCATCCTTAAAAATTTGTCCTCCACTACAAACCCATGGTATCATGAAGTTGTGATGTCTGTGCCATCACAGTGCAGCATATTGGTGTAGTTGCGTGTTCTGCAAGACAAGTTTGCAAGAAACGAGATGGTCCTGTCAAGCTCTGGAGAAGTGGCAAACTTACACGAGACCTCCCCTGGCATGCCATAGACAGATCATGACTAAAATGTAAACGGGAACAGCTCTGACTGACTCCAAATCCATTGGAAACAATGGACTCTGGAAAGCACAGCCTGTGCCTTTTTCATATTGTTGATAGTATCATTGGCACACTGTGCAGGACATCATGGGAACTGAACCAGTGATGGGTCAGTTTCAGAAAGTGTGGAAGCTTGGTTTGGAAAGGGAATAATACAAGCCTCTCTCTTTCAGGGTGTGTTAGAGTTTCCAGGCCTGACCATGTTGGAAGGACCAGAGCCACAGAGAAAAGGGCAAATTAACTGATCCCACCCTGGAAAGGCTCTGAGGTTTCTTTCCATCTAGGTTGAGTCTTCTCTGAGCTGAACTGCTTCATCTGGCCTTAGGGATAACCGATATCACTAGTGTTTCTGACACCTTCATGAATATGAATGCGTTTCCTTCCTCCCTGCTGCTTCTCTAGTGAAAACTGTATTCCAGAGTGATCACTTACCATCAGTGGGCTTTGGGTGCATCAGAATAAGAGGCAGCTCAACACCAACATCGCTGGAAGGAAAAGCACACATCTCTTAAAGGGGAAAATTACACAGAGACAGTTGTGAGGGAAGAGCACAGAATATGTTAAATCCTCCTGAACTGATGGCCTTTTCAATGGGCATGAGTACAGGTCTGGCTGTCTCTGCTCAGGCTTGCTTATAGCACCCTGGCAGTCATTGAAACATCCCACAATACTTTGCAACAATCAGATAATCAAATTTGTAATTAAAATTAATTGTAGTATGTGTTAAAATGTAACCTTAACTTTTGTGGGACAAGGACAGGGTGTGATTGGAGAGAGGTCAGGCTGCAAATCATGCGCCGGGTCAGAAAAGGCCTTGGATTTTCTATGTGATCCACTCTGTCCTCAACTTTGAGTGAAGTTCTCTTAGCACAAGTCATCTGCTGGGTAATTGCACTAATAGCTGAGCAGGGAATATGAGAGCCCAGAGAAGAGAAGCCACCCACTAGCAGGACACAGGAAGGTGTCACTCAGATGGTGTGGGGTTTGACAATCACATCTTCATGCAAGGTGTCTGAAAGTGTGTGTGCGTGTTTGGAGGTGTGAAGCTGTGGGGGCGGCTTGATATTAATTCCTGTACAGTGAAAGGAGGATTCATTGTCTCTGGGCCCCGTGCACCATCTGACTGCAAAGCTCCATAAGTAGGGACACCATTCCTGATAGACACCTGTCAATTGACTCATTCTTTACCTTGAAGTGAGATCTCCCAGGATGCTGTGGGGATGAAAGAAAGAACACAGAATTCAGCTAAAGAACAATACAACAAATACAAACGTAATGAATGAGTGGAAAATGTCCCCTTCTGGACAATGAGGCTTTTCAATTCGTGTCACGGTTATCTTGGGCAGGTAAATGACATCCTTCACAGGTTCCTGCTGTCATGGCACCCAGGTATCCTGTGGTGATGTGTCAAGAGTCCCATACTCTCCACTCCATTACCCAAATCATAAATAAAAAATATTGAATAGTATTGGACCTAGGACTAACTACCATGGCACCCCATTACATATGTTCTCCCAGTTTGACAATGAATCATTGATAACTTCTTTCTTTGAATATGGTCTTTAACCAGTTATGCACTCACCTTATAGGAATTTTATCTCCACCACATTTCCCTAGTTTGCTTATGAGAATGTGAGGCATTAGAGAATGTTGGTAATAAAGTGAGGTGCAGGGGTATAAATGGGGATGTGACCTGGGAGCAAAGGAGTGGGAATCTTTAAGAATCCAAGGCTCGCCTCTGGAATGGATGCCATGTGGATGATCCAATGCCTGGATGACTTAAGTCAGTGGTTCTCAAACGATGGGTCAGTTTGCCAGGGCTCGCATTAGACTTGCTGGGGCCCAGGCTGAAGCCTGAGCCAGAAGCCCGAGCCTGACAGCTTCAGCCCTGTGTGGCAGGGCTCAGGTTACAGGGTCTTCACCCGAGCATAGGCGCTGACTCCGTGGGTGCTCCAAAAATTAGTGGGTGCTCAGCACTCATCAGCGGCCAACTCCTCTCTTTCCCTCCCCAGCGCCTCCTGTCCACTGGCGGCCCTTCTGATCAACTCCTCCTCCTCTCTCCCAGCGCCTCCTGCCCGCCACGATCAACTGTTTTGCAGCGGGCAGAAGGTGCTGGGGGGAAAGGGAGCAGCTGGCTGCCGATGTGGCTCGGGCGGGCTCAGTCTTCGGCCCCCTTCACCCAGGGTGGTGGGGCTCAGGCAGGCTCAGGCTTTGGCCCCCTCCACCTGGGGCGGTGGGGCTCGGGCAGGCTCAGGCTTCAGCCCCCGCTCCTTGGGTTGTATAGTAATTTTTGTTGTCAGAAGGGGGTCACGGTGCAATGTAGTTTAAGTACCCCTGGCTTAAGTGTTTGTAGCGTAAAGAGAGGGCCCCAAAGACAAACTAAGAAATCCAGTTATTAGCTATTTCCCTGGTCAGTACATGTCAGTATTATGATGATTAGCTGTAGTAGTATTGTGGTAGTGCCTAGGAGCCCCAGTATGGACTAGGACACTGTTATGTTAGGTGTTGTTCAAACACACAACTCTTACACCAAAGAGTTACACTCTATGTACCAGAGAGATGCTCACCCTCCTCTGGATACCAACAGGTTGACCTTCACTTTGTAGGATACCAGGATCCCCAATACCTCCTTGTCCATCCCAGGTCTCAGCCTACAAGAAAAAGCATAGAACAGCGGTCAGAAGATGACCTGGGATGAGATATGCCATGTGATCAGAGGGGGCTGAATTTGTTGCCTGATGATCAGGATGACAGCTACTGAGACAGGTTTAAGCCACTACAACAATGCCATGCAAATCTTATAATCTGTGACTGCCATAGGGCTCCATCTTGTGCAGAGGGAAATACCGTAGCTGTTTAATTGCACAGCCACATGGCACAAAGGAAGGGAAGACAAATGTAGCTGAAAGCGTGGAAGAATTTCTGGGGGTAGATGGTAATTACCTCAGCCAGAATTTTATCAGGATTCTAGGGCTGAAGCACCTGCTCTTGGAAAAAGTGTGATGGGATCTTTTAAAGATCATGGTCAGGCCCATGGGTTTACCTCTCACCTGCATGATGGATCTGTGGGTGTGGCATCCTCATCACAAACTCAACAAATTTTTCAGCATGATTAACAGTCTCTGCTCAAGAAGGTCTTAGAAACAGAACTGCAGGGACTGAGGCAGGACAAGATCAAGCAGTGTGTAGGGGCCCAGGACTGGACTAGCAGGAGTGGAGGCTGCAGCTCAAGGTTTGGGTACCTAGGTATTGACAAGCAGCACTGGATGGTACAAAGTGCGAGTGGTGTGTGGGAAGTGGTTGTCCGGTAGAGACTGATAAGAGAAGCAAAGAGATCAGCCGGAGAACATGGTTGGCAGGGTGAAAGCCTTTCTCTTACATGGTGGTAGAGGCCAGGTTGGTGTCCTCATGCTTGAGTTTGCCATCAAGTGCCAGGCCACGCTTCTCACGGTTGGACGATAGGCTGGGAGTCACTGTGTAGCTTTTGGAGAATGTGGAATTGGCAGCCACAGTCTCACTGAAAGGGATGCAGAGAGAAAAGCTCAGAACAGCCACTACACACACACACACACACACACACACACACACACACACACACACACACACACACACACACACACACACACACACACACACACACGCACATGCCTGCTGTCTGTATCCCCCAGCTTCTCTGTCTCCTTTTCTCTCTTCCGCTCTCCTTTCTATTCTCCTCCCCTTTTCTTTATCCCTCTTCTTTTTCACAGGAACTGCCAGACTGGATCTGACCTGTGACCCATCTAGTCCATGCAGTATCCTGTCTCTGACAGTGGCCAGCACTAGATGCTCCAGAGAAAGTTGCAAGGATCCTGCTGTGTGGGCAGTTGTATGACAATCTGTCCCCAGGGAAGTTTCCTCCTAGTTCTTAGTAGTTAGACAGTGGTTTATGCCCTGATGCATGGGGGTTTATATCCCTTCCAAAGCTCTGTTGCTTTTTTCCTATTTACTATTAGAACTCTGGATATTCTTGCTTGGCACTGAAATGTCATCTTTCCTGCATTCTCTCTTTCCCATCTTTCCTGCATTCTCTCTTTCCCATCTTTCCTGCATTCTCTCTTTCCCATCTTTCTCTTCCCACTACTTGACTATCTCTCTCTCTCCATCACTCTATTGGCCAGCCAAGCCCAGTGGTATATGAGCTGCTACCTTCTCTAACTTACATTATCTCTTCTGTGCACACGTTCTTCATATATTTGTCCAGCGAATAGAGAACCACATCCGTAATCTGCTCGACTGATCAGAGAGAAAGGGAACACAATTCTATCGTGGCAATGACATGCATATCACATAGGATGTTGCACACACTGTCCTTGGCTCTGTACAGAGGCATGCGCAGGAATTTAAATCTGACCACATGCGGAGGGGCACATTAAACACACACAAATGAAAGGTTCGCGTGACACCCCCTGCTCCAGATTTATCAGGACATCCTGGCGGGGACTCCCAGCAGCAAGATGGCAGCAGCCTCCCAGGCAGCTGCACTCTCTGTGTCCCTGCTGCCCCTGGGGAGGGAGGAAGCAGCAGGGCAGATGGCTGCCAGCTGAACTCCTCCTCCCCCTCCCCTTGCACTGCTGCTTCTTCCTCGCTGCTGAAGTCCCAGCACTGCTGCCTGCTTTGCAGTCACCCACTGAGGTGAGTCAGGGCTGGAGGCAGAGACAACACCTGAGACTTCAGCAGCAGGGAAGGAGAAGCAGCAGGCTGCACCTGCAGGGATCAGCGAAGGAGCTGCTCAGCTGGCAGCCAGCCACCCTGCTGCTTCTTCCCTCCCTGGGCTATAGGGACACGCTGAGATTGGAGGGGGGGTATGCTCCTGCTTGCCCCGCCCCTTCTGCATGCCCCTGTGACACTGCAGCTCTATAGCATTTCAGGAGGTAGTCCCTTAAACCAGTGGAATATCAGGGGGCTTCCCAAGGATTTTCCTAGTCATTCCACCATTGAATTTATAGGTTTGATAAAGTTGGAGTATGACACATGTAGTGCAGGCTTCTGGCCTCTCAGTTGTTTTACATCTCATCCCTCCCCCAGCGAGATCTATGATGCTATGAAGCTATTGTGTCTCTAAACCGCAGCCCTAAACCATACAGATAACCTGGTTCTTCCCTCCCATGCATTGGTTTAAAGGAGGTATAACCCCACTGAAGTCAGTGGAACTATACAAGTGTAGAACTGGTGCCAGTGAGAGGAGAAGCAGGTACAGGGATTTACTCTCTGGGCTGGGAGAGTGGGGAAGAGAAGAGGTGAGGCATTCTGCCTTGTGCCCAACAAGCACAGTTCACCTACTGGGCCCATGTGCACACTTATTTATAAAACTTGACTCTCACAGAGGTGTTTTAAAGGTCTGCCCCAGGGTGTGGGGCATGAGCAAAGTGTAGGGCAGAGGGCAAAAGGAAGAATGTGGGGCACAGGAGGTAAGAATGAAGCTGAGGCCTGGGGATGTGCACCATGCTCTCTCTCACCTGATATTTTAATTTTCTTCACAATCTTGTTGGTGGTGTTGTTGATATTAATATTGACAGTGATTGGGTCTCCGTGGTAATAGATCTGCAATCAGAATGGATCTGGTTACACTGCACGCTAACAGGAGTTAAGGAAGTAACCAGATACTATGGTGAAGGGCACCAAAGGACCGAAATAGATAAGTAGAAGTTGAGGCACCATGGAAAGAGAGACCTGTAATAGCTAGGATGCAGGGACCCAAGGGAATGCATATGCAATGTGCACCAGGACCTCTCCTCTCCAAGAAGTGGACAGCTCAGATCTGAGGCGTCCTTTGTCTTCTTGGGTCTGTGGAGAGGGTCTGTTTCCAAGTACTAGAAATACAGACATAGAAGAGAAAGTTCTAGCCCAACTAAACTCTTGAGGATTCACCCCAGGGTAAAGCATGTCTTAAAAAGTACAGGCTGGGATGAAGCCCTCAGATTTGTTCACAGATGAATGCTGGATACTGGAAGGCTGAGAGGCACAATAGGTCAGTAGGCTGGAGTGGGTGCGAGATCCTCTTCTGGAGCCTCAGTTTCACAACTGAGCTTTTCTGCTGTAATCAGTCTCCAGCAGCAAAGAGAAATACCAGCACGTACCAGTCTGCATGGGACAGGCCCTACTTGCAAGAAGAGTACAGGGGAGAGACTCCATGCAGGGATACAGACCTCCTTATCCAAGAAGGCCTCGAGGTGTAGGGGCTTGTCAGACATCATGAATTGCCTGGTGGTCTCTGACTTTGGTGCTGGGCCTGTATTTACTGGGGCAAACTGGACTTTTCGGATCACCAGTCGCACTGAATTCCTGCAGGGATGAGAAATGGCCAGGCCTGTAAGCACAGAGACATTGTGTCTGTCCCAGGGGGTTCCACCCATAACTTACCCTTCTCCCCCTAGCTAGGTCTAAAAGAATGGAGGAAAATGTCTGTTTGCTTCAACAGGTGGACACTTTTATTCCCCCTCCCCAAGGTGCATGGGCAAACCAAAGTCTGCTCTTAAGAACCATCAGAAAAGGAAACAGAGAATGGCACCCTTAAATCAAAAAGCATGAGGCAGGGATAATGGAGGCTAAAGCCTGTGGCCTCCACTAGAAGTTTAAACCCAGGGCTTCCCTCCTGCAGGGATTTGGCCAGAGGGGAGAAACTTGGTTCTTTTGCTTTAGGGTGCTGGGGGAAGAAGGGATGCACTGGAATTACCTCTTGTGAATTTTCTCCTCCAGATTTTCAGCACAAAATCCTTTGACCTCAAAGTCCACACCACAAGCCTGAGGGAAACACAAATGGTTACAAGGTTATTGTGCTAGGCCGCGGCGTGGAACAGAGCCCCTTAACTTCCATCAGGGATAATAAGTGCTGATAGTCACATTTATTCACCTCCCTTCCTCATCGCATCAGTGTGTATCCTCGACCTCTCTGAAGACCCTGTCTCTGCATGAAGCGGCTGGGCTACCTCCCTCTCAGAGCTGCCTCCCAGCTGGCTGTACCATTCTGCTTGACACCACAATGGAAGCAGCTGTGATTTTTGGAACCCTAGTGTTAGGGGAGGTTGTTGGAGACAGATTCTTAATTCATCCGTCCACCCGTGTCTTTCTTTCAAGCCAATGATAGGTATGAAACGCAGAACCCAAGCTCACCTTTCCAACATCATCCGGTCCTGGCTGGAGAGTGACTGAACAGGGCAAGTTGGTTGCCATCTGGGGGAGAGAGAAATTTTTTACCAAGAACACCAAACCCAACCCAGCGGAACAGCACAATCAGAGCTCAGGTTCCCCCTCACTCACTGTAATGTCTGACTCCAGGCCAGTGAACCCTGGCACCGAGGGGTGTCAAGATAGGAAGAGCCCTAACTGGAGTCCCCTGGGGTTTGGGGTTTATGGTGGGACAGATGTGTCCCTGGCAGATATTTTGGTAGTAGCTCAGAGTTCTGCGGGTGAGTTTCCTCTTGTATCATAGCTAGAGGCTCAAATAAGGAGTGTGCCTGAGGATTAGCACCCTAAGGCATAAATGGAGCAAGGAACTTCACGCACACACACACACACATGCATGTTTACACCCCCCCCACCCAAGGTAGCACCTCATTCAGGACCACATAGTCTCTTCATAATTTCTTAAGCCACTGTCTATGACATGGGCTCTATGTCTGTCCATAAGAAGCTTCTGTTCAAGTTGATGCTCGTGCTTGTTCTGCCCCAACCTCTTACTCAAGGGACAAAATCCCAAGACTGCTCCCCCAGCAATATGGGAGCACCTTTGAGCTGATGTAGCTGAGAAGGATTCTACCATGAGTTAGCTCCTTGACTTAGTTGCCACTGATCCTGGATCATTTGTTGGGGAGCATGAGAAGTGGCCACTCCTCCACAGCGAGACTGTGCACAGCAAGAGGTACCGGAGTGCATGACTGGAAAAAGCCATGTGTGTTGAGAAGTTCCTACCTCAAAAGTGAAGGGGTAAGCATGCTCGCCCAGCTTCTTCAGCAGCTTTTCCTGCAAAGGAGTGAGGGAAGATGGTGTCTGTTCTGGCACAGGAGGATAAATCTGAGTGGTCAGGACATAGAGGTCCTTCCTGAAGGTCAAGCCAATGACATCCAGGTCGTCTCGGCCATAGCGGAATGCACAAGTCAGGGTCACATACACTGGGGCCAGTGCAGGACAGATGGAAATTGAAAGAGAGAAAAGAAGATGAGCAAAAGGAAGGAATGGAAATGAGGAAAGGGCAGGTGGAGGAGCAGAACTGAGACAAGAGAAGAGACCATGTTAATGATTCTTCAAAATTAAAAGCAGTTTTTTGTGCAGGCAAAAATTTGACCCAATTATCTAGGGCTGGGTCGCTAAAGTCCAGTGCAAAGATAGGAAGATCCATGAAATCCTTCTTCAAGCCTCTGGTAGCTTCAGAATCAGTCCCCAAGACAGAAGAGAAGAGCAGAAAACAGAGACAGTCTTTCATCTCTGGCTCAGGAATGGTTGATTTGAATAGGGAGACTGGTGATCACTAGGCACTTTAACCTAACTACCGTCACAAGGCATATCATAGCCTCAACATTTGCATCTTATTGCTGCAGAGAGTTACCTTTTCTATCCTTCAGATACTCTGGATCAATCACAACAACACCATCTGCAAATAAGCACAAGAGGTGCAGGTGAGCTCAGCCTTCGCAAAAGGTGGGGCTGCAAATGGTGGGAATGTCCTTTTAAAAATGCACTTTATCCATAAAATTCAGTCAACAAAAGTAGCTCCTTTCTCCATCTGCAGAGACATTAGCTCATCCCATAGGGAAATTGCATGTTGAAGAGCTGCTACCGTTTCCTAAAATACTTCCAAAACCATTTCCATGTAGTGATCAGTTTTCTCCATGTACAGTCTTGCCTGACCCGCTAGGTACATGCTCAGACAAGCTGCTCATGCTGTCATGGGCACATCCTATTTTCAGTGTACTAGCTTGAGCAGAGCTAGTGTGTGTCTGTCTGCCTGCTCCTACAGTCTAGATTTTCTGCTTCTCCTACCTTTGTCTTATGTTACAGATATTTACAGGAAACCAGAATTTTTGCTTCTCACAAGTCTCCCTTGCCTCTGTTGCTTATTCCCACTGAAAATCACTGACCACTGGAACATATGGAGTTAAGCCATTTTACACCAGCTGAGGATCTGGTCTCACCAAACTTCTGTTTGTAACGTGACAACCAGCTATACAGCAATCAACTTCAGTGTCACGTGCAGAGGATACTGGCTTGCAGAATGGGATGGGGAAGATAACATCACTCACCTACAGGTTCCACAGAATCTACATGGTCCACGAAATCCCTCTTTCCCAAGTAGATGGATAACTGGAGGCAGCATGATGGGGGAGAAAAGAAAAAAGAACAACAAAGAAACAAGTGGTTGTTCTTCATTTGATCAGTGTAAGTTTCAAGTTTGTAGCTGTGGCTGGGATCAGGGAATGGAGATCTCTCGACATTGATTATTCAAGTTATCAGAACAGCCATAATTACTTAGGGACTTCATTATTTAAAAAATAAATTCTTCCTGAAAAGCACCATGATAGAACCATGCCAGGTGTATCAGAAAGAGCAGGAAAGAGATTGAAGGAGGAGGGATTCCCCACAATGCACCCCTGGTGGGTTGGGAATCCCCCTGGTATGGAGTCTTTGACACACATGTTCCTGCAGGTCTCTCTTAGTAGTGCCTGGATAAATCAGATATAATTTAGTTCAACAGGTAAAGTGTTCTGGGATACAAATGTGCACATGTCTGTGTTCTGCAGCCCCCCTGGCATGCCCAAGCTCAGCGTGTATTTACCTTCCCATTGGGACTGGTCTTCTTAAAAACCCTGCAGAGGAAACAAACACAAAGGGGTTGGGAAGGTCTGGGAAAAGAGTGCAAGTCCCTGCAGGCTGGCCTCTTCCAACGTGCTGTGTTTAGAGAAAGGGAGTCAGTTCACCTGGTAGTTAGGAGGAAGTCAGGGAGTGAGGCTGAGTCTATAGCCAGAACTCTTGGCTATGGAGAAGTGGGCATGTGAGAGTGTTAGCTAGTGAACAGCTCCTGGGGTTAGGGAGGCTGTGTGTATATATCTCTTTACTGTAGAATATGGTCAGCCAGACAGGCACTGATCCTGCTCCTGTCTCAGGTTCCTCAGGTAGGGCGGCTGCATTCCCCCAATTCTCTCTAGCTGCTGGCACTGGGGAGTGAATTTCTCCACAGGATGGGGAGCTACTGTGGCCAAACACTCAGGCCTGGTTTACACTTAAAACATAGGTCAACAGGTGCTCAGGGATGGGGAAAATCCACCCAGGTGAGCTATGCTGATCTAACCCATGGTGTAAATGCAGCTGTTGAGGTGGAGTTTCTACAATGGCAAAAAAACCCCTACTGTTGCTGTAGGATGCATCTACACTACAGATTATGCCAGTCTATCTATCCCAATCCATCCTGCTCCTTGTCCCCTGACCGCCCCCCCCCCCGGAGACCCCTCCAACCACCACCCTGGGACCCCACCCCTCACCAACCCCCCCTGCTCCCTAACCCCTGACTGTCCCAACCCCTGTCCATCCCCCCGCCAAGTCCTGCCAGACTCCCGGAAAGCCTATGATCCAACCCTCCGTTCCCCATCCCCTGACCACCCCACCCCGAACTTCTGCCCCCCCATCCCCTGACTGTCCCCGGGGCTCCCTGCCCCTTATCCAACCCCTCTCCTGCCCCGGCCACGGCTCCGGCCCCCTTACCATGCTGCTTACCCCAGCCTCCCCCCTCTCCTGGAGCCTCAGCGAGCCGGGTCCAGGAGTGGCCCTGGACAGCACTGCAGCGGCATGGCTCCAGCGGGACCTGAGCTCCCACCACTCAGCTGCAGCTTACACCCCTGCCCACTTCCCACACAGCTCCAAGCGGCAGGAGCTCAGGTCCTGTTGGAGCCAGGCCGCTTTAGCTCTGTCCAGGGCCATTCCTGGACGCGGCGCACTGAGGCGCTGGTGGATGGGGAAAAGCAAAGGCGGAGGCGGGGTGGGGGAGCTTCAGAGATTCTCGTGGTGGCCCCTGCGAGGCCCGGGGCAAATTACCCCACTTGCCCCCCGTCTGGGCAGCTCTGCAGCCTTGGGCCAGGACACTGGACTTAATGGATCACTGGACTGGTTTGATTTTGGCAGGAGCTGGGACACTTGACTGGGTTAGAAGTTCCTCTGGTCCAATGTCCATCTGGCTCCTGGCCCAGACTCTGGAGGATTAAAGTCGCCTTGGACATCCTTGCCAGCTGGAGGCTGATGCTAAGGAGCTGATAGTGACTTCAATGCCAATTCCCATTACCATAATCCCACGTTCCCTTTGCATCAAGTCTAACATTAAGCACCCAGTTTCCCTCAGACGCAAGCCGTGCTCTGGGCTGGATACAGAGTGGGAGAGCTTGCATAATTCCAGCAGATGGCATTGCATATGCATGACAGAGAGATGGATGGGCCACCAAAGCCAGGCAAAGTCCCTGTCACTCACTGCTAAACACACATGCATGAGACTCCTGCCCATCCCTGGAGGATGGCACGTCCCAGTCCCACATGAAGAGAGAGCAAAGGGAGACATGGGCTGGTTGCAGGACTGTCCCAGGAGGGGGCTGAGGCCTTCAAAACAATGGGCATTTACCCTATTCCATCTGATCTCTGCAGAGCATGAGCTGCCTCCATTTGGGCTGGGGCGAGCTAACCCAGTGTGTTTGGGGTCCCCTCTTTCCTATGAAGGGTGCTGCATGTTGGCACTCTGCAGTGCCCCAATCCAATACATAGTGGGAGAAGGAAGAGGAAGACATACTTGGAACCGTCTGACATTTTCAATCAATCGCTGTACAGCAGGGGTTCTGCAAAAGGAAGCAAAAGAAAACACCAGGAGGGGCTTCAGAGTCCTTTAAAGTTGTCGGGAGGGGGCATAGATTTGCACTCCTCCCACCTGACCTGACCCTCCTCTTCCCCTTTCAGGCACCCCCCTCCCACCAGCAGCCTGACTCCCCTGGCCCATGAGCCCCTACACCACTGTCTCTCAAACTTTTATACTGGTGACCCCTTTCACATAGCAAGCCTCTGAGTGCAACCCTCCCCCCCATAAATTAAAAACACTTGTTTATATATTTAACACCATTATAAATGCTGGAGGCAAAGCGGGGTTTGGGATGGAGGCTGACAGCTTGTGACCCCCGATGTAATAACCTTATGACCCCTTGAGGGGTCCCGACCCCTCAGTTAGAGAACCCCTGTCCTACACCCACTGCCTCCAAATCTGAGTGAGTGCCAGTGCGCATTGCGACCTGGCACGTGGGGTCATGGTGCCACTCAGGTTTGGCCCAGCCAAAAAGTGGCCAGGCCATAGCCTGGGAGGGCCCCTGGTTCCGCAGCCTAGGGTCAGCAGGGTGAGATATCTATCTAGGAGCCCTAGTTCTCACAATGACAGGTCCAACGTTTGATGGGACACTATGATAGGCCAGGGCCTTCCATCAACCTGGGGTCTCAGGCTATGGTTTCACTGGTTCTTTCATACATCTCAGGACAGCAGAGGAGCAGGGGATCAGGGAGAGGGGTTAGGGCATTCTGTTTCCCAGCCCAGGTTTGCTCCTGATTCCCTAAGGACTTGGTGGACATGGCTAGGTGCATGCACCACTGATGCAAGTTTAACTGAGGTTCAAGGATACCCCCATAACCCAAATGGGAACAGACCTAGCATCCAACTCTTCCTCTGTTACACTGGAAGGGAGCAAAAAAAAATGAGAGTCAGAAAAGGTGAGAGTGATGAGTAGGGCAGGACAGATGTTAGAAGGTGACAGAAGAACCACTTCGGACCATCCTGATGGCAAGTGACTGTTGAATGAGCATCTGAGGGGCTGAGAAACAGGGATGAATGAATGAAGTTACTAGAGGAGCTATCATTTTACGCAAGTCATTATCTACAAGTAATTTGCTGTAATGACTTATTAGGAGGAAACTTCTGGTTGCTACACTGCCAGCCCTCTATAAAGTGATCTAGGAAATCAAGCTTAGTGCAGTCAAGACCAATGCATATTCAAGCCACTGATTACACACAACCTCCCACGAAGGGGTCTTTGAACAAGGACAAAGAGCTTTGGCTTTCCCCATAAGAGAAGTCCCTTCCTGAGGTCCTGTCCTCTTCTGATAAGGTACAAGTAACTCCCATTGGAGTCAATGGGAGCTGTGGGGGCTCAGCACCTCTGAAAATTAGATCCTGCGTGTCTTAAACTGGGTGCCCAAAAGCTGAAGCAGCCAGAAATAGAGCCACTTCTGAAATTGTTGTCCTTACATTCTGCACTGCAGTTTCCTCAGCAGCTTGTCCCTTGTAAAATGAGGATAATAAGCTGATTGCACTTTGTAAAGTACTTTGAGATTAGTGGATGGAAAGTGCTAGTTAAGAGCTGAGTATTGTTAATTATTATTACTCTGAGAAGGCACAAAAATATGGTAGGTAAGATCCATCTCATGCTGCTGCTATGGGAAATTATTTCTCCCATCTCTACCCCCACATGAGTTTAATGGGAATGGACAATTGCCACTATCATTGCTTATTCATTCTTAGCACTATACACATACCCAGGAAGACACAGTCCCTGCCCCCAAACCCTCACAGTCTGCTCAGTGGGCTTTTCTGTAATTCAGCCTGTGGGAAATGAAAATACCATTCTGCTTTGAACATTATATTTCCATATTTAACCACTTCTGCCTCCACATCTGTCTCTCACCATTCATGCGTCCATCATCTCTCTCTTCACACTTTACATAGCTGCTATGGGGACTGCTTTTGCTCTTACTGAAATCCATGAAAACTTCCATGGTTTTAATGGTGCAGGGCCGTGGTCCCAAAGTCCGTTCCAGGGGAGTACGAAACCCAGGTCAATTCCCGGGACCATAAACATCCAGTTCTGGTTCCTTCCCTCAGCCCCAGTGAATGGTTTGAGAGCATAGACTGACTTAGTGATCATTAAACATCAGAGACAATTTCAAGTAATCCATGCACTGCAGTGTTGTGCCAACATGGAGTGGATTCTGGCTTTGCCCTTCACTCAGGGGCATGCACAAGATCTTCTCATCATCTGGATGAGTTTTATTTGATCAGTCTTTGCAGCCAGAATTATACTTGTAAACATCTCAGTTGTAATCAGCTGATTTGTGGGGAGCTTAGCAGGGATGAGCTCAGCATTAAACTTGGATAGCCCTGCTTAAGCCAGGTGGGATAGGAACCCAGGCAGAACTGCTAAATTGGGCGGAATGTGGGCAGAGCTTTTTTTAGTGTAATTGAAATGAAACCCAGGAGAAAAAAGAAATCAGAACTCCTGGGGAAAGAGGGATGAGCCCCCTTCTGCCCCACTGGGAGACAGGTAATTAATCTTAACAACAGACTGTGGCTTTAATGTCCTGTGGGAAAGCTCTGGGATTCTGAAACCCTGGGCATCTGCCCTAGCTAGACCTCAGGAGCAGACGCAGGCATATTGCCCTGAGTCCAGAGAAAGAGGGAGCCGAGGAGGATATTATGGGCCTCATCCATTTCCAGATGGAGACAAGGCTGGGCTGTGGCAGGATGTTGGTGGTGGGATGTGGTGGGAATTAAAGAAGAAAGTGGATGGAGGAAGCCAGAGAAGAAAGGAGCGGAGTTCCCTCCTATTTCTCCTGAGAAAGGGTGCACTAGGGATTTGGAGACATATTATGGCTTGGTTAGGATGGGGCATCTCCTGCTCTGATATATTAACACTTCTGTTCTCTAGTTTCCAGCTCAACGACATGCAGGCTCCTGGGTTCCCTGCATGGGGTCGGCAAAGTTCTTTAGCATCTCAGCAGGCAGGCAGCCCTCTTTTAGCCCCCTGTGGACCAGAAGGCACTACCCACCTACCTAGCCACTATTGATTATTAACATTACTGGTCCTTAGCACTTTACAAGACCCAGAAGGATCTCTGCCCCAGTGAGCTCACAATGTAACCACACAGGGTAACTGATCTTCCCCCAGAGTACTAGATGGGAGGGACAGAATCAGCCCCTTCCTCTCCCAGCTTGAGAAAAAGGGAGGTAGATAGGTCTTACCTGTGAGATAAGTGAACAGAGCCTAGCTCCTTTTCCAGCCCCTTCTTCTGTAGACAAGTTACTAGGAGGCTTCTGCTCTCTGCTCGTAGGCTTCTTATAGCTCCTTGTTAGTCCCTCCCCTGGAGACTGCTCTTGCCAGAGGGGCTTTGACTGGAGATGTGATTTGTGTGTGTGTGCGTATTGTAGGGGGAGTATTTTGAGGCTAGAATCCTATTACTTTATTAGTTGGGGGACTTTTAGTAAGTAAGAATGGGCTATAAATAATGCTTCTGCTGCAGCCCTGAGAAAGCAGATTAGAGAGATTGGTAGAGCAGGCTTAAACCCTGATGATGGTAATGTAATTAAGATGGATGCTTTGCTCTTGCACATTTGAAGTTTGCACAGTGCTGGGAGCCTGTTTCCACAATCACTGCGCTGCTGCAAAATCACATCAGGTCATTAGGAGACTTGGTTTGAGAAGCTAGCAGAGAGAGGTGTGGTGAGGAGCCCTGGGAAGTCCAGGTTGAGAGCTGACATTAGAATAGGGAAGCTTTGTGGTCCTTGTTTCTTCCTGGCACTCTTCAATCATAGAATCAAAGAAATGTAGGACCTTGAGAAGTCATGAAGTCCAGCCCCCCTGTGCTGTGCTAGGACCAAGGAAAACTAGACCATCACTGATTGGTGTTTGTCCAACCTGTTTTGAAAAACCTCTAATGATGGAGATTCCACAACCTCCCTTAGAAGCCTATTTCAAAACTTAATGGTCCTTATTGTTAGAAAGATTTTCCTAATATATAATCTAAATCTCCCTTGCTGCAGATTAAGCCCATTACTTCTTGTCCTACCTTCAATAGTCATGAATAACAAATGACCATGGTCCTCTTTATGCCAGCCCTTAACATATCAGAAGACTTTATCAGGTCCCTTCTCAGTCTTCTTTTCTGAAGATTAAGTATGCCCAGTTTTTTAACCTTTCCTCAGAGGTCAGATTTTAAGCCTTTTATCATCTTTGTTGCTCTCCTGTGAACGCGTTCCAGTTTGGCCACATCTTTCCTAAATTGTGGTGGTCAGAACTGGACACAGTTCTCCAACAGAGGCCTCACCAATGCCAAGAATAGTGGGATAATTACCTCCTATGTCTTACATACGACCGTCCTGGTCATATGTAACCCATGTGCCTAATAAGGAAATATCGCTTTAAGAGACCAATTGTGGGGAGGTAGAAATGAGTTGTGTCTGGGTCATTGTTCCTACTGTGATCCAGGAAGTAGGCAGACAGAAACCTGCCCACTGCTAAAGGACTTTCCTCCAGCCTAGAAGGAGGACCCACAGGTCCGGGATTCCAGGTAAGTGCGGGGGACAATCAGGGCTGGTGCTACGATTAAGGAGAACTAGGAGGTTGCCTAGGGCGCCAAGATTTGGGGGTGCCAAAAAGCAGTGCCCCCAATTTTTTTTACAGCATTTCTCCCCAAGCGCGTGGTTGCTGCTCCACTTCTCCTGCCTCCCAGGCTTGCAGCGCCAATCAGCTGTTTGGTGCCGCAAGCCTGGGAGGAGAATTAGAGCGGGTGTGGCGTGCTCAGGGAGAAGATGGAGCAGAGGTGAGCTGGGATGGGGTGGTGCCGCAGGGCTCCTGGGGGGGGGGTGCCTCAGAATGGGGTGGGCAGGGAGCTGCCACAGGGCTGGGGCGGGGGGCCACAAGGTGGAAGTTTCGCCTAGGGCGCAAAACTTCTTTGCACCAGTCCTAGGGACAACTAAAGATATAATAGGGACAGGAGTGAGGTCACAGAGATAAATGAAGGGAACCTGGCGGGGACACTGAGCAAAGAACCCCGGACAGGGCCCACTGCTCCTCGCAAGTGTCAAGAAAGCCAGCAGCTGCTACCCAGAGGAACTCTGCCCTGATGCATGAACCGACTGAAGATCGGAAATAGGCCCCACAGTTGCAGGAAACCCCATTGGCCAACCTCCTTTCCCTGATTTTGTAGATGGCCATTTTGGCCAGGGCTAGGAGGAGGTTGACAAGGAGGTCCTGCGACTTTGTGCAACCAAAAATGTAATAATATATCTACAAGGAGCTGGAATAGCAACTGCAACCAGGTGCACTCCAGATATACGCATGCCAGGGTCTCCCTCATGCTGCAAAAGGGGCAGGTGTCTGGGAGGGGAGTGAACCATGCCAAGTACACGCCTGTACTCACAGCTCCATGAAGGCAGGGGCGGCTCTAAGTCCCAGCACGCCAAGCGCGTGCTTGGGGCGGCAAGCTGCGGGGGGCGCTCTGCCGGCGCCACGAGAGTGGCAGGCAGGCTGCCTTCGGCGGCTTGCCTGCGGAGGCTCCACTGGTCCCATGGCTCTCGGAGGTAGTTTTGAGTGCTGGAGGGGGCTCCAGGTTGGGGCAGAGTGTTGGGGTGCAGGATGGGGTACAGGATGCTGGCTCTGGGATGGGGGTCAGGGCTGGGTTTGGGATGCAGGAGGGGGTATGGGGTGCTGACTTTGGAAGGGGGCTCAGGGCTGCAGTTCGGGGTGCAGGAGGGGGTATGGGTTTCTGGCTCTGGAATGGGACTAAGATATGGGATTGGAGTGTGCCCTCCCACCAAGAATCACTTACCTCTAGTAGCTCCTGCTTGGCAGGGGGCGCAGTGAGGATAAGGCAGGCTCCCTGCCTACCCTGGCCCCACACCGCTCCCGGAAAGGGACAACACGCCCCTGCGGCCCCTGGGAGGGTAGGTAGCGGGCACATGGTTCTGCGTACTGCCTATCTCTGCAAGCACCCCCCCCCCGCAGCTCTCCCAGCCAATGGGAGCTGTGGGGGTGGTGCTTGCAGGCAGGAGCAGAACACGGAGGGAGACCCCTGCCACTCCTTCGCACTGTATTTCTGTGGGGACTGAACTGTTTAGATTTTAATTTGTTTTCTTTGGTTATGTTTATGTATAACTGTGAAGGTAATAAGAACAAGGAGTACTTGTGGCACCTTAGAGACTAATGAATTTGTTTGAGCATAAGCCTTTTAGTCCACGAAAGCTTATGCTCAAACAAATTTGTTAGTCTCTTAGGTGCCACAAGTACTCCACGTTCTTTTTGCTGATACAGACTAACACGGCTACCACTCTGAAACCTGTGAAGGTAATGTATGTGGATTATAAATAGCCAAGTCATGCTGTAAAAATTAGATTATATGTTTCTTTATCATAAGATTTTATAAAGTTATTTAACTAAATTCATTTCTTTAGTTCCTTTTGGGACTTGAATGTGGGGAGGTTGACCCTGTGCAATCCTTGCTGAAAATCCTTAGAGACGGAACTCTGAGTCTCCATCTACTTTCTATGGGAGTTGGGTTTTTTTAAGGCACTGGAGATGGGAAATGAAGTGAACTCTAGCCCACACAAAGGTTACAAATTTGTGCTCCAACAGACAGGGACTTGAGGATTGCTCAGAGCTCACCTCTGAATTCTTTTGAGGACTATTGCAGTTAGTTATAAAATAATGTGGTGTTATTGAACATTATTGAATTTGTGCACTGTATTAATATTATTAAGATAATAGAAACTCATACACAGTTAGGGTTAGATCCCTATAGGACCATTTTGGTCACTGATGTGTCCCCTGTTGATAGTACAGCAGATATCACTGGTCTACAATTTTTGAGAAGTCGTCTGCTTCAGAGATAAAATGTGATATTTATTATGTATTTTGATGTGCTGAATTCAAATATGACAATTAAAACAACTGATTGGCTACTGTTTCTAAGATATTTAAGTTTTTACATTTTATGTCTATGTATATTGTGTAGATAGTAGAGTTTTAATCATAAATTGTAAACCTAGGTCTTTTCATGTGTTTATGGTTGCTTTACATGATAATATTTCACCTGTCCTGTTTATGTAACACTTTAAAAATCAGCAAAAGGGTTATATAAATAACATTTATTATGAAACAAAAGGCAAAAAACTATTATGTACATAGTTTAGTCCTATTCAGTGTCTACTCGACGTTTCTTGGCTTGTCTCTTGTATTCATTAAATGGAGCATCTCTTGTCACTGTCCAGCAATAGTCTGCAAGCATTGATGGGCTCCATTTGCCCTGATAGCCTGCCAGGAGATTCCACTGCTGTAGTCTGGAGCCCAACAGCTCTTCCTTACTCTTGGGTAGTTCCAAATCCCTGACAAGCTCATTCAGTTCACCTTGTGTTATGAGGTGTGGTTCAGAGGAGGAGGATGGGAGAAAATGGGGGTCCTGTGACATTGATGGTTCAGGACCAGAAGTTTCATCCTCTTCCTTTTCCTCGTCTGACTCAAGTGAGAATGATTCTGGTGCATCAGGAACCGGCAGTCCTTCTCCATGGGGTACTGGGCGTATAGCTGATGGAATGTTTGGATAATGCACAGTCCACTTTTTCTTCTTTGACACACCTTTCCCAATTGGAGGCACCATGCAGAAGTAACAATTGCTGGTATGATCTGTTGGCTCTCTCCAAATCACGGGCACTGCAAAAGGCATAGATTTCCTTTTCCTGTTCAACCACTGGCGAAGATTTGTTGAACAAGTGTTGCAGCATACGTGTGGGGCCCACCTCTTGTCCTGATCTTCAATTTTGCAGCCAAAATAAAGGTGATAGGCTTTCTTAACTATAGTGGTTATACTGCGCTTTTGTGATGCAAAAGTCACTTCACCACAAACATAGCAGAAGTTATCTGCACTGTTCACACAAGTACGAGGCATCTCTGCTCACTTTGGCTAAACAGAAATGTGTCCCTTTGCAAAATCAAACAGTGACAAATAAAAGAGCACGACACTGTATGATTTCTAGAGCTGATATAGGGCAATTTGTTCAGCAGAGTGATGTAAGCTTCGTTATGATTGCATCATCCATGACTTCTAGGAATAACATGATGCAATTCATATCATGTATGACGCAATACCAGCTTCAGATTGCATCATTCATTGTTTTGCCTCAAAAGCAAGTACTGTCCAAACCCAGTCATAGATTTATTCATAGATCCAGTCAAAGATGTATTTTAGTCATTTCTGGTTTAAATTGAGATTCCTTCCCTTTATAACTCACTTATCCTCTGCCATTCCTAAGTCAAGGGTCGTATATACTGACCCAATAGCATATCTTGAAAACTAGAGCCAATCAACAATTTTAAGCATCATTTTCGTTCTCAGTGACCCAGAATTAGTAAAGTTGGACTACATTTATTTCAGAAGCATTTTGGCTGTAGAGCAGTGTATTAAGAGAGCTATTAGAATCTTTGGTCATGTGACTAATATGAGGCGGGTGAAGGGAGAACAAAAAGATATGATTCTCTATTAATTTGAAGACTCTGTTTCTGTGATACACATAGGAAGAAAATGTGTGTTGTAGAAGCTAGGGCAGAAATAGGATGTGGCTCCTATTCATTTTGAGGTTTTGCCATTTATGTCCACTGGTTCTGTGCCCGAAGTACCTCAGTGCATTAATCAGGGATATTCTGTGTATTCTGACAGAGGGTTCAAGACTGAGACACTGGCTGTGGTTACACCTGTGGGTGATAGACAGACTAAGTGGTTAACAGACGCTGCACCAGTTATCAACCAGGATCTGTGGCATTACACATACACTCCAAAATGATAATACACTTTTTTGCAGTTGCGTCACATTATTGACTCATATTCAATCCAGGATCCACTGTAATCCCCAGGTCCTTTTCAGCAGTACTACTGCCTAGTGAATTATTCCCCATGTTGTAGTTGTGCCTTTGATTTTATTCCTTCCTAAGTGCAGTACTTTGCACTTGTCTTTACTGAATTTCATCTTGTTGATTTCAGACCAATTCTCCAATTTATCAAGATGTTTTCATCTTCTTCTAAAGCAGCAGGTACTGTCTGCTGCTGGAGGTGTGATATCAGGCTAGCTGGGCCAATCATCTCTTCTGGTATGGCAGGAGGTGGGACACAGGACTAGGTCAGCCAATGATCTCTCCCATATGGCAGTGCCAGCATACTCCTATAAGAATGTGGCTCATATGTCCCTACTAGTTTCATAACAACACGTGCTGGCCTCAGCTGATCCTATTACAATGCCTTTAATCAAAGGTTTCCTGCTGTGAATGGAAAACTCTTGCAAGAGTAAAGGTGGCTTTGTTTTGTGAGACAAAATAGCCTCCACCCTCCATTTCCTTCTGCCTTTACAGACTGGGCCAATTAGCAGGAATTTTCCCAGCCTCTCTCAGCAGGGCTGGCCTTGTGTTGTCCTATGGCTCCCAAAAGAGAGAGGGAGAGACAGGCCAACAGAGAGTACCCAGTTCCAAATTGAAGATGTGATGAAAGGATGTTTCCAAACTGATGTTTAGAGCTGGGGAAGCCCCTTTGGTACCCTCATCTGCCTGATTGTTACAAGGCTGCCCCCTCTCATTACTGCAGCTCCAGGGCCTCCCTCGGGTTCTCTTGTCTCCATTACTGCCCGGATAAGGGGGCACTTTCCTGATGAGAAACTTCTCAGGCTAGGTGACTCCTCCAGGGCTGCTTAGTGCTTGGCTGTCCTGCTCTCTTCACAATGTGATGTGCTCATGCATGGGAGGCCCAAAGGAGGAGAGAGCCAGCCAGCCCCAGAAGGAAAGTGGGAGGTAGGCTGCTCCCTCAGGAGAATGTGGATGATCAGGTGTGAGATCAGGGCCAAGTTCAGTGCTAATCATATGCATCACCCTGAGCCCCCTGCTGAGACTGCCCTATTAATCTGCTGGAAGCTGCTTTACATTTAGTGCGAGATACTCATCAAACTCTATAGCCTCCCCTTGAGGCTGTCTCTCCGATGTGTACGTCTGAACGTGATTATAGATTCATAGATTCCCAAGCCAGAAGGGACCGTCGTGATAGTCTAGTCTGACCTGCTGCATAACAGAGGCCAGAGAATGTCCCCAAAATAATCCCTAAAGCACAGTTTTAAGGAAAACATCCAACTTTGGTTTAAAAATTGTCAGTGATAGAGAATCCACCACGACCCTTCATAACTGGTTCTAATGGCTAATTACCCCCACTGTTATGCCTTATTTCCAGCCTAAATTTGTCTAGCTTCAGCTTCTAGCCATTGGATCATGCTATATTAATAACAGCACATAATCTGATTTGCCAGTCAATGTGAAGGGAGTGCCAGGCCCCAGGGAGCAGCAAGATCAGGAGCCACTAGAGCTCATTCATGGGAAATATTCTACAGCACTATCTGTCTGGCTATCAGCTGGCACAGTCCCAGGGTGTCAGAGTTGTCAAATGGGGTGACATATGTTGCCTAACACAGCCAAAGGGAGAGGGTAGGAGAGAGGCAGGTATTGCTAAAGTACTAGATGAAGCCCATTCTCTTTGGCCTCTGACTGAGTCTGAGTTCAGAGTCACAAAAGCCTCTGATCACAACTAAAACTGCAAGAAAAGAAATTCAACAACAAAGTCTCCTTCCCTCCTTCAGCAAGAAAATTCTCCTGGAATGAGTTTTCTTTGGGGGTGAAAATTTGGTGATTTCTGTCAATTTGCACTGCTCTGCAACATGTGCTGAACGCTCTGAATACAGAGTGTGCCAGAGTCTCCTCTCCCACCAGGAGAGATTTCTTGAGTTCCTGTGATTGCACCTGGCAGCAGGATAGTGACTGCACTCACAGCAACACAAGACTGTGCTTTTACACTGACGGGTTCTGGTCTGAGAATGAAGCTCAGATCCTAAGGACTATTATCAGAACCCAGCCAGAAGTGCCCATTATGAGGCAGCCATTATGGAGCAGTTTAGCATTTATAAAATCCAAGAACAAAAAAATCCCACAGGGTGAATATAAACCCTGCAAATTCCACCTGCTAAGGAGAAGATATGGGTTTAGCTTTTCTGTTTATCTGATCAAATAGCAAATCTGGGGATGTGTGAAGACTTTGAATGCAGTAAAGAACATTTGTGCTTGGCTATGTTTGCGCTGTTACTGGGAGATGAGAAAAGAGACCTCTCAGCCATCAACATCTGTGACAAAAGCAGCTCTTTCCTGGTGGGATTGCACAGCATCAGATATGCAGCAGTTCAAGCCTGATACCTGAATTCTCTGGGGGTCATGTATGTTATTTGCTAAGCATTACACTGAGCACAACTAAGCTATAGGATCAATAACTACTATACTGTCTGGCAGACTGGAAAAATGACAACAGTGCCAAAACTATAGGCCAAGGGCTTTATTGCCACTTAGTCAATTCAAGGTGCAATCCTTGTCCTGTGTTTGAGAATTTGGGCTGTATTTGTGCTCTTGCAGCACTGAAAGATGGGCAGGGACAAACACCTCTGCAAATACAAATCCATCACAGACTGAGCATTAGTGGGGTCTGTACACAGACATGCTACCATTTGTGTGTGCAAGGTATAGTGCATGAGTGAGCTCACCAGGGTCTGTGCTCAGACACAATCCCAGGCCTAGGTTCCTTTATTAGGCCTTTATATCCCTTTGCCTTAAATATGCTTTTGTTTCTGTTTCAGCTCCAAGGCCCCTGCTACCCTGTCCAACAGCCCTGCGGGGCTCCAGTACTACTGTAGATAGTTGAGGCTAAGCTTCCTACGAGTGTTCATATTTATTTTTGTTTTTCCATTTGTGCTTCATGGTTGGTGCATTCACAAGGTAGCTGACTCCCAAAAGCAGCAGGGGAGCAGGGAAGGTGGAATACTGGACAGTAAAGGTCTCTGATTCTGGGTCTCACTGCTGCAGCAGCACAAATACCCCTTACTCTTAGGGCACAGGATCAGCTGACTCTGTTTCAGATAGTGGCCAGCTTGCCAATTGTTTCAATCTCTCTGCCCACAGATTTTCCTCTGGGACCCCTCTATGCCCATCTTCCAGGGCTGCCAGGCACCTCTTGTGCTCATGAACTCTGTCGCCAGCCTTTAATCACTGTGTACCCCCTCCTCACACTTAGCCCACCTGTACTTTCAGGTCTCTGTAAGCTGAAAAGAAACATCTTTGTCAGGCCAGCCTCAGCCGGGAGGGTTTTGTCTGTCAGAACACGTTGCCCGTCGCTGGGGCTTGTGATCCTGTAATTGTGCACAGGAGAGCTGCTTAGTCTGTAGATTAGCTCTGGCTATTTCCATCAAGGTCAGGAGGACACATGAACTGTGACCTTTCTAGTGACGGTCTTGAGGGAACAGGATGCACACTCCTGAGAGACCAGTTCTGCACAGAAGTAGTGGGTAGAGATACAGCCATAGGAGTGGGCAGGTCTGTGTTTTTGGTGGTAGTTACACAGATACCTGTGATGAGTGGGCATGGAGAACCCTCAGCATGTATCAAAGCTGCCTAATCTCAAGGTTTTGGCCTGAGACTCAGGCTCTTAGGATAGCCCTTAAAGCCTGCTTTCTTTCAGTAGTGCAGTGGCCATGAACACTACAGAAAATGAAGGTGGATAGATCAAGTCGGAATATTGTCCAGGCAGGATGCAAGAAACACAGTCTAGAGGTTTAGTTCAGTTTATTTCCCATTGTCTGGATCCAGTGGGGAAGAACTTATTTCCCTGACTAAAACAAATAAACTGTATTCAATGGCTCTGTTTTTGAATTATGGACCAGGTGTGGGGGATAGGTCGGCTGAAAGAAACTTCTCAGGCTTTTCACTAGCCCACTGTAGTCAGGCACAGGACAGCGTGTTTGCTAGTGTATGTGTACCAGTGTAGGGATGCACACATCTGATCTGGCCTTTCCAATCTGAATTCCCATTGGCACTCTCGGAGATAATAGCTTTCAGCCAAATCTTTGTGGGCTTGTTTTGTTTTGAGCTAGCACAAAACAATGTATTCTCTTCTGGTCACTCCAATCCATGTGAGTGCATGAAATCCCCCTTTTCCCCCGCACCGCGTTTCAGCATCACCTCCTTAGCTGACATTTCTCTAGCTATCCTTAGAATTTCTCTCTAATTAGCATTTACGTTTTGTCTAAGCAGTTATGATTCTTTGTTATTTATTTGCATTTTGGTAGCATCCAAAGGCCTCAGCCGGGATTGGGTTCCTATTGTTCTGGGTGCTGAACAAACATAGAGGAAGAAACTGCCAACAGCCAAGGGTCTTATCATCCAACAAGGCAAAAGTTCAACAGTGTTAACCAGATGCACACCTTGGGAATGTGTAGCAGAAAGACAGTGTTTGGAGTGGGAGGGTAGGAGGGGTGCACTTTCCATGAAGAGCTCCACCTTTTTTTCTCTTATTATAATTATTATTAATTGTATGATTCTAGTGCTTAGGAGCCCATCGGGGGCCAGGACCCCATGCTGCTAGGCACTGTACAAATACAGAACAAAAAGACAGTCCCTGCTCAAAGAGTTTACAACCTTAGGCCATGTCTGCACTCCAGGAGCTATAGTGGCCTAGCTACAGTCTCGTGACTATACCATTGTAACTCTGAACCATAGACACAGACTACAGTGACAGGAGGGGGTTTTCTGCCACCTCCCTACCAGTTCCTTTGACTTAGGTGGATCTCACAGGGGTTGAGTTGGCATAGCTATAGCACTCAAAGGTCTGGATTTTTCACATCTAAGGCCTGGGCTACACTAGTGGGGGGGTGGGGGTGTCAAACTAAGATACTTCGACTTACCTGGCCATCCTCACAGTGGCAAGTCAATTGCCGTGGCTCCCCCGTTGACTCTGCTTACTCCTCCTGCTGAGGTGGAGTAGGGCGTCGATTCGTGGATTGATTCATCATATCCAGACGATCCCCGAAACATCGAACCTATTGGTGTCACTAGGCATAAATCTAGGTAGCTCGGGAGGGTGGAAGATCACGAGTGCCGATGAAGCCCTCCTGCTCAGGCCTCAATGAACCAATGTTCCTCCATGTTAAACACTTTGTGTAACCTAGTGTAACCTAATGTACTAATAGCTGCAAAAATGTAGTGTTAGCAGTTAGTTTTTGGTTGTAACAGCCAGTTCTCTGTTGTAATACATTGAAGCTAGGCTAAAGCACGCTCAAGGCTGTTTTAAGATACTGTATACATGTCTCAGCAGCGGAGAGGGGGGAGAAAGGGGGAAGACAAAAGATTGAATGAGAAAAGATACTGCAGCTTGATGGGAAAGGAGGGGGGAGTGAGAGATCAGCTAGTCAGCAAGAAAAGTTTTGTAGTAAACAACTGGGATATAAAAGGAAGAAACTGCTTGTTTTAGGTGTGCAGGATTTGAGATTGTTTCTCCCTTGCACCTTATTTGAGCTCAAGTAAACTTGTGTTTTGCTTCTCCACCCTGGTGTGTTCATTGGTGCTACACACTCTGGGCAACGAACCACTGTTGCTTGCCTCTGGCACTTTGTGTGTCGGCAACAGTTCTTGGCATCCCTGGGTGGGCTGAGGTGAAAATTAGCCTTGCCCGGATCCCTCCTGGTGGTCAACGGATTGCGGCGACGCCTGACGCCCAGTGCACACCGGTGACTTCACCGGGGGCCTTGGCGGAGACGCAATGTGAGCGACCCCAGAGGGCACAATGGTGCAACGCACTCAAATAGTGGAGAAGCAGTTGCAGGCGACGGTGTGGAACCGGTCCCAGGCGACAGTAAGGAACCGGTCCCTTGGATAAGGTAGGAACAGTCCAGTTGTCTGGACTCTCTCTGTTAGGACCTGGGGACGCCCAGCATCTACCTGCAACACAGGGCAGGGACAGAGCAAGGTGGGGAAGGCACGGTGTACCCCTCCCCCAGAATGCATTCTAGAAAATTGGAAGGTGTTTGGATTGGATCCGATGACCAAAAGTAGGTTACAAAGGTTTTGTACAGTAGACTGGCCTCAGTACAAATTAGAGGGTCAGGAAAGGTGGCCACCTGAAGGATCAGTAAATTACAGTACGATCCTCCAATTACTCCTGTTTTGTCAGTGAACAGGAAGGTTCTGAAACTGTCTGTATGAAAAGCTCCGATTAAAAAAAAAACTCAAAAAACCAAAAACCAAAACCAAAACAAACAAACAAAAAAAACCACCGTAGCTCCTGTTCTTCCCCCTGTCTGGCGGAGTGCAAGGATCCAAAAGCAGGTTAGGGATAGTTCAGGGACAGAGGAGGGACCTGTCTAGGAAGGGGAGACCCTATGTCCTAGTGCACTCTCTCCCTGTTGTGGCTGCCAAAAAAAAAAATATGCAGAATGGTACTGAGGGCCAGTATGAGTGACTGTTACTGGAAGACTCCCAGACTACCCTGTGAAGCAAAAGCTCGTGACCAGGACTACTCTAACGCAAGCCCGGTAACTAGTGGATCTTTAGGAGGTCTGACCCATGGTGGGCTGACTCGGGCTGGCATCGTCCGGTGAGGAAGCTACCTGGGTCTAGGAGTGTGTGTACCCATCTTCCCTCCCCCTTTCCTTTTCGTGTGGGCTACTAACAGTCTGATCATCTCACTGGATGCAATCAGAGTAAGCGGCGCACTCTACCAGAGACTAGCCGATGCTCTTTGCTGAAGGGAGGTGTAGGAGGGTCGTGGCCATCCTCGTTAACCTCTCCTGTGTGAGTAACCTGTAGGGAAAAATCCTTAGTTTATGAGCCGCTAGCGCGGACAGGGCACCCTCCCTGTGTGTGTAAGTGGAAAATGGGTGGGGGACAGTCTAAACATTCCACCTCACCCCCTAAGGGTACCCCCCGCATATTACATGTATGTACATTATGGTTCATCAACCTGCAGGTATTTAGAGAATTGGAATATTTACACACATGAAAATCCATCTAAACAATGCCCACTAGAGGTACTTTAATCTAAATAAGATCATACATCTAAGAGGAGCGTTTAATCACGAAAAAGCCCTAACACAGAGTGAGCAAATTTGTCTATTGAGGAAAGGAACGGGTTAATTTGAAATTCATCTTGGCCCAGGGATAAAAAGAAAGTTGCTCTGTGTTCAAGGTCAAGAATCAACGCAGACTATGCTTAGTACAAAGAAAAACCGCTTTCGGCTGGCTGTGGAAAAAGGAAAATTGACAGAGGCGAACCAAAGACAGTATAAGTTACAGAACGAAGATTACATTTGCAAAGCTTAACTGTCCAGTAAGATCCAACAGTGTGCCTTTGTGACCCCGGAGCCAGTGTGACTTGGTGACACCGAAGAAGTCACAGGCAGCTGACCTGGACTGGAATCTCTGAAAGAGACGCTGCAGGAGATTCCAGGGTGTAAGAGAACAGCCCTCCCAAGAGCGGAAGCATGTTGGAAATTCTGGACAAGCTGTATACAGGATAATCTCCCATCCACCTCTTCCCCTTCTCTGAACATTATACACAGAAGTGGCCAGTCTGGACTACGTGTGTGAGTATGAAAGGGGCTTAGGGCGTGGGGCATTAATGTTTTTTTTTTCCTGAGTGATGTGGGAGTGTTCCCAACACTCTCCATTGTCGTTCTATTATTTTATTAATGAAGCTTTAAAATTCAGTTATATGGTGTGTTTTCTTTATCTTCCCCCAACGATCCTGTAGTGTCAGCCTGATCACCTGACACGAGGGATAGATTGGTAACAGAAATTTGTCACAGTTTGGTGAGCAATTAAAAAGGGGGGAGCCCTGCAGAATTTACACCATCTATTTGTTTTACCCTTGTTATTTTATGTTTGCTTTGCTTGGTACTGTTGGTGTTATATGTTGAGAACTGCATGATTAAAAGTGAGCCCTAATTGGATAAGGAAACACTATCTGGTTCTGGTTCTATTCTGTGTAACCGGTTACTGTTGTTTTTCTGCTCTGTTCATTTGGGTGTTAGGAGTGTGGGCGGAACTGAACCTCTTGTTTGTAATTCCTCGGAGTGGAAGCCATGCATGCGAGGAAGCTCTGAGGTCGAATTGAGATCCTTCTGTCCCGTCCCCTGTAGCGGTCAGTGTATAGAAGTGGGAAAACCTGGCTTAAACTGTAATTTCCTTTGCTCTCTGTGTAATTGTCTTTTCTGTTTAAGTGGCAGTAGACAGATGGGTGGGTCTCTGGGTAAACCCTCTAAAGGGGTTTGGATTGTATGTTAAGTAAATGGCCTTTTTCCAATGGGCCATGTGTTTTTATCCAGGTGGCAAGCCTCACGAGGGAGGACTCAGGTAATCTTGTAAGTAAGAATGTTTAAGGGAAGAGACCAGGAGGGGTGGGGGCTAGTTAAGAAGCCCACCCTCCTAGCTAACCTGGTAGTGGATCAAGTTGGTGCCCATGGAAGGGACGGTTCAGCGAGAAAAGCAGCATCGGGCCCAGGCGGGCAGGCAACAGACAGAGAGATTGAAAAACAGGTTGAAATACTTTGAGGGTGTAGTGGAAGGAAAGAGTCAGTAAGTGTAAGCATGGGGATTTCAAATACCCAGGACTTACCTGGAATGGTGATTTAAGTTGGTAAAAGTGGCTGTTGGGAGACAAGCAAGTGATTTAAGGGAGAGTGAAAAGTTAACTCTGTAGTTGCTGGAGGGAACAGCAGTTGAACTTTGTAAAAATGCTAAAGAAGAAAGTTCTTGGTGTCTGTGAAATGTCTGTAAATAAATTCAGGCAAAAAAATTATTGGATTGCAATTATTTGATTTGGCTATGAATAATTTAGTTGAATTAGCTGAAAAATGTATAGAGTGTTATGTAATTGAAAATCTGGGCTGCCTATGAAACTAATACAAGAAACTATGGGGTAATTCCTCTGTTTTGCCTGAAATCAACAAGGGTAATTTGTATATTTTAAGCGATGACTGACTGCCCAGAAGGGGTAGATCTGTTTTTTTTTTGTCTTTCAGATAATCAGAGAAAACTGATGTCAGCTGAACAGCATTCAACGTACCATGCATTTACTGGAACAATAGAAATTATGTTTTGTGTTCTATGTTCTGTCTTGTGGTGTTTGTCTTGTGGCCGGAATTTTTGTGTTTAATATTTTTATAAAATAGTCTAGTTTAAAATCAAACAAAAAGGTTAAATTAAAATGCAGATACTTGTTTTGTTCAACTTGGAATACAAAGTGTTTGAATAAATCAGGAGAATGTGATATACTAAAGTCTAATGCATTTCCTTAAGAAAAAGAAACTTCATTGGCCAAATAGTTAATTGCAAAAATTGTTGTTAAAATTTGCATACCAACAGTCTTTGAAAGCAAAGACATGAAAAGTTAACCCACTCCCCATATTGTACATGGGATCCTTGTGGCTACCTTAGATTTCTAGCCAGAGACTGGGGATGGTGGGAAGCTATTGGACTAGAGGTTGTATTAAGTGAACTCCTCAAAGTGGGTGTGCTTATCCTGGCTTGTTGCTCCAAAGTTCTGTAATAAGGTTATTTTAGTGGAAGGGTATATGTGGCATACCTTGAATAATAAGACTGATGTACTGTATAATGGCAATGTTTATGTGTTTGTTGTTGGAAAAAGGTGTATAAGTGAAAAGTGGAAGTTTCCTTTGTAGGTTAAAAGAAGCCAAGAAAGGAAGAAGGACAAAAAAAACAGAATAAGTTAACTGGAAAAAAATAGCAAGCTCAGGCTATAGATAAGACATTGACTCCACTCAAGGACACGGCTCACAGTTAAGACTTGGCTGACAATCAGGAAAAGGAGGGCTTGAATTTGCCCACGCAGCTATAAGGTTTGCAAAACACTGCCAGGCACTAATGAAATGTTAGGTTTCTTTTCTCACAGGTAAAGAAGCACTACCCAAAGACCCTAGCAGCCCTGCTACTCCTTGGAATCAGGAAATGGGACTGATGTAAAGGTCTACCAACGAAAGACTGCTCTGGCTCCACGCTGGAAAGGCCCTTATTAAGTCCTGCTAACTACCAGCACCGCTGTGAAGTGCCAAAGACTGACTGCCTGTACTCACGATTTTCACTGCAAAAAGACCCCTCCACATCGGGAGAATTCTCCTACTGATGATTAGCCTATTTCGCCTTCTAGCTCCACTGTGCCTTCTGGACAGCAGGGAAAAAGTACAAGGTGAAGTGCTAGTAACCTCTCCCTTGTCCACTGACAGATCTACTATGCCTTTGAATTTTTCTAGAAAAATCAAAACCATTACAGGGTAATGTGCTGGTAACCTCTCCCCTGTAGGATGCTGCACCACGACTGTTTTGGGAAAGAAGAAGGAACACTCACTCCACTGAAATTGCCAAAGTCCAGGAATTCCTGACTAGAAAGGACATTAAGAACTGACCCTGGTGAAGAAACAAAAAATTATACACTGGCGGGAGGACATTTGTGGGACCCATGCTTGGGAATGTGGTATTGATTGGATTTTGGGGTTTATTCTACAGGCTGCACCCTGTGTTCTGGATAAATCCTTCAGCATGTATTGCTCTCTTTAATTGGATTTTAAATAACAAGTACCCAAAGAGTTTGTTCTGCCTCTAGAAATTTTACCCGTATTGAAATCATTCCAGTGACTAATAATGCAACCCCCTCCTATGCTATCAATGTTAATGCCTTTTGACAGTACCTGATAATAGTTAAATAACAGGTGTATTATAGTACTACACCAAGAAAAGATGGTATTGAATATCACTGAGGCTGAGAAGGCATTGCAGTGGGATCTAGTATATGTAGGAATTCAGGATTTCCTGAATGACCAACTGATGGCCATTCGGAGTGATCTTGAGTACCAGGCTTGCCCCACTGCCCTTACAGACGCCTCAGGAATACCATCTGATCTGTGATTATGGAGACATACTTGGACACTTTCTGGGTGAAAGTGTGGCTTCACAGGGTGGGGTGTGCGCCCTTATAGGGGATGAATGCTGTTCTTATGTCCCAGAAAACACACAGGATATTAACAAGCACATCCTGTCAGTCAAACAGGCTTTTGAACAGTGGAAAGCCCAGGAAAGGGAACCCACTATTTCTGATTCCCTCTGGGGCTGGTTACTCTACCTGGGGAAACTAGGGGAAGGCATTGTTCGCCTCCTGCTCACTGGTGTGGTGTTGTGTATCGTTCCTCTTCTCTTGCTTGCTTGCTATAAAGCACTCCAGCTCCCTAGAGCTTAATCATATGTTATTCTTTGAATGTGAGAACACTCAGCCAAAAGTTTGTTGAGTATTCTCAAAGGAGGGAGTTGTTGGTGTCACTAGGCATAAATCTAGGTAGCTCGGGAGGGTGGAAGATCACGAGTGCCGATGAAGCCCTCCTGCTCAGGCCTCAATGAACCAATGTTCCTCCATGTTAAACACTTTGTGTAACCTAGTGTAACCTAATGTACTAATAGCTGCAAAAATGTAGTGTTAGCAGTTAGTTTTTGGTTGTAACAGCCAGTTCTCTGTTGTAATACATTGAAACTAGGCTAAAGCATGCTCAAGGCTGTTTTAAGATACTGTATACATATCTCAGCAGTGGAGAGGGGGGAGAAAGGGGGAAGACAAAAGATTGAATGAGAAAAGATACTGCAGCTGGATGGGAAAGGAGGGGGGAGTGAGAGATCAGCTAGTCAGCAAGAAAAAGTTTTGTAGTAAACAACTGGGATATAAAAGGAAGAAACTGCTTGTTTTAAGTATGCAGGATTTGAGATTGTTTCTCCCTTGCACCTTATTTGAGCTCAAATAAACTTGTGTTTTGCTTCTCCATGCTGGTGTGTTCATTGGCGCTACGCACTCTGGGCAACGAACCACTGTTGCTTGTCTCTGGCACTTCGTGTGTCGGCAACAAACCCTACTCGCCGATCCGGTAGCTATGTGTCTTAGTGTCATATCTATGTCAATCTAAGTTTTAAGTGTAGATCAGGCCTAAGAAGCTACTTTGGGCACATCCTTCCTACTGGTACCCTTCCCCCAAATTCAAACACTATGTAAAGTTGAGATTGGAACTGGATCCTCAAATCTGAACCCCGTAAGAGCTTCCCCAGATCCAAACCTAACCCTCCATTTGGGATCTGGGTTGGATCAAACCCAGAAGAAGCCTACTTTCTGGTTCCAATTCAGATGCAGGCAAATCTCTTGAGAATAACTGCTGAAATTTCTGTGCCATGGAATCTGAACTCGGACCCTGGTGCACCTTCAGATCCTAACCTAAATCTGATCTGGTTGCAGCTACAAAGACCTCTTCCTTGTCCCATTTCGCTTAAAGGACTGAAGGGATTGAATAGGTGACTGCAGCTCTGTCATGCCTATGTTAGAGTGTGAGTGTGTGCAGACATAAGTAGGGTGACCAGATGGCCTGATTTTATATGGACAGTCCTGATTTTGGGAGCTTTTTCTTATAAAGGCACCTATTATCCCCCACCCCCTTTCCCGATTTTTTATACTTGCTATCTGGTCACCCTAGACATAATGGAGTGTGTCAGGCCATCTCACTGAGCAGACCTGTGATAGTGCAGAGGCTGGCTTGGACAAGGTGCGTGTAGGTGCTCGAGTTAACTATTTCCTAGTTGCTCACATTGCTCATTTTTATTCCTGACTTGAGGACAGTGACACCTGCTGGTAACAAAGACTAATGACATGTTAGATCTGCCCAGCAGTAGTCTTGGGGGTAGTTCATCTCAGCTGGTTTCAGTATCTGAGATTATTCCTTCTCAGATAGCAGACAGTCTTCTTTTGCCCATCAGTTGGGCCCTGTGTAAACCACAATTTCATGGAGGGCATGGAAATCGTGAAAGTGCCCTTAAACCGTGAGCTTTTGTCCCTGAAACTGATTAAATTTAGTTGTAAAATTAATTCCATGAAAACTGTAAAATTCAACACTTTGCTGTTTACACTGGCATGAATTTTCTAAAAAAATCAAAATAAAATAGAATTTTAATTTACACAGGGCCCTTCCTTCAGTTTTCTGAAAGGGAGTGCCTGAGAAAAGCCTTATGTCAGACAATATCACATATGCTAAGTTGTACAACTACGAACATACTTCCATCATGCTTTGCAATTCATGCTAAGCTTATAGTAAAAATGTACTAATAGATAAACTGTGTATGACACCTGTTCCTTGTACATATAGGACCCAACAAAAAAAAGATGTATGGTCTGTTAAGGCTTGCCAAATATGAACAGTGCTAGTTTTAGGGATAATTGGTATAAGATGCTTTCAGATGTCTTTGTGACCTGCAAAATAATTAGAAACTGGATCAGAACAGGTGTGTAAGTGCTTTAATTAATGACGTGGAATCTGTAGAATTTTCTATCTGTTGTGAACAAGTTGGGTATACAAACAGGTAGTTGTAATCTATTTGGGACAGTGAAGATGTAAGCTGCAAGCCTGTTCTCCTGATTGGGTAAAGCATTTAACCCTTTCTGTATTGGGCTGATTTATCTATGCTCAATAAACTGAATTGAGTTATCTGACGTCTTATCAATAAAGAATTGAATCCATTGGTATCAACACTTAGGTCCCATCTAGTGCAAGATTGTTTCCTACAGTGGATTTTCCAGGGCATTGCCAGTCCAGTTTTAAATGTCTCTAGGTCTGCATTTCTCAGCCCTTCTCTTCTGAGATGATTCCACCGCCTGATCAATCTCACAGGCTGGTAATGCTTCCTGATTGCCTCTAAGCCTATCTTTTGGATTTTCCATTCAATTTCTCCTAGTTTGGCCCCATTAATAAACAGTCTCTCCCCTTTCCTGGCATTTGCATCCATCAGGTTCTTCCAGACCCCTAGCATATCCATTAGCCAGAATGGACAGACTTAGTCCTAATCTTTTCAGACCCCAGGGAATCCATCCAACCTGAAAACATCTTCCTGGTATTATCTATCTATCTATCTATCTAGTGCCATATTGCCTCCCAATGAGAATTAAGACCCCATTGTGCTAGAAGCAGTACAAAAGCATAGTAAAACACAGCCCCTATCCCAAAGAGCTTATAATTAAGACAAGACAGACAAAGGGTGAGGGAAAAGGGATGCAACATAGGAACAGAAATTGATTCTGGGTGCTGAGAGGCCCCTAACTAGCTAGCTGGAGCATTGTGGGTCTCCATGGGACAAGGGTCTCTGCAGTGACAGTACTGTGCAAGTTGGCAGGGTGCATTCAGTGATCTTTTAGAGGCACTAATCCTTAGTGGGGCTGGAAGGACAAAGGTTGGGCTGTACAGAAAATAAAACCAGTGAAAACTCTTCACCATTCCTTTGGTCCTGGTGCTGTCCCTTCCCCGCAAACTACTCTAGCTCCCTCTGGTAGGGTCAGGATTAAGGTCAGGCATCAGGAGTTGGCCCCATTTACTCTGCTAGCCTTATTAACAGCATGTGAAATGTGTACAGAGGATCCATGCTCCAACCCCGTTAACAGAGTCTGGCGTATGTATGGGGGATCCATATCCCACCCCCCATAGCATCTGAACTGCGTTTTAGGAGATTCTTCCCCTAATTTCATTAACAGACTCTGAAATGTGTTGGCAGGAAGCCAGGACCCATGCCTCAGCCCTATTACCAGAGTGTGAAATGGGTATGTGTGTGTGTGAGGGGGGAAATTCACCCCCTAAGTCCATGAAGAGAATGTGCAGTATGTGTGGGCAGGGGGATTCAATCCCCCATTGATGAGGATGTAGAATTACCAAGACAGAAGCTGTCAGTCTTGCCCTTCTCGGAAACCCTCTTACTCTGGAGTGTGTGTGCTGGTCCTGCAGGGGGTCCCTGCGATACTGTGCACATCACCTCAGGTCACACGGCTCTGAGAATGCACTGCTTGCTCCCTCTGTGCACGATTCCCACTAGGAGGAGCTATAACTCTGGGTGTGTAAGGTCTACATCAGGGGAGATGCAGACGAGAGGATGAAGTGCCACCAGGGTTGGGTGGGAGCAGTGGGTACAAGGACTCAGGAGGCACATCTGATCCCTTGGCTACGATAAAAGCCAACTGAGGCTACAGGAAAAGTGCAGGGACATATAAAGAGAGTCCATTTATGACACTGACTCACAGAGCAGAGGGAACCATTGTGCAGCCTATAGCAATAGCATTGCAATGAACAGCCAAAGTGGAGCCACCAGGAAGATATTCTGAGACTCTAAGGTAGACTGAGGCTTGTCTCAGGGAGTGCAGCTCCCATTGGAATGCAGAGCTAAGCAGGGGACTTTCAAAGTTCAGCAAAGTCAGCTCTGTACCACAGCAGCAGCCAACACCAGTAGTAAGGCGTTTAACCAGTTTGTTATAACTCCCTCTGGAAGTCTTCTGCTTTCCTCTGCATTCAAACGGAGGCTTGCGCTCTCTGAATCCTATCCTTACCCACGTCTTAATCTCACTGGGAGACATCAATGCCTTGCATGGCTATGGAGAGCAACACAGTGACAGGGGACTCTGGAAGCTTCCCGGAAAACTCACATTTTAACATATTAATTCAGGGGTCAAGTTGGTGAAAAAAAGGTGATGGCACTCTTCCAAGCCCCACCCCACAAAATAAGCTCCGCGCACCTGCGGCATCACGCACTGAGCAGACTTGTGATAGTGCAGAGGCTGGCTTGGACAGGGTGGGTATAGGTGCTAGAGTTTGGAATATGACTGTGGGTGTTTGCTTGACAGGACCGGCTCCTGGCACTAGTTCAGCAAGCAGGTGCCTGGCGCAGCCAATGGGAAGGGGCAGCACGTTTGGATCTTCAGCGGCGGGTCCCTCAGTCCCTTTCAAAGGGAAGGACCCACCACAGAATTGCCACCGAAGTGTCGTCGATTGCGATCGCGGCTTTTTTTTTTCCATGCCGCTTGGCATGGCAAAAACCCTGAAGCCAGCCCTGTTACTTGGCTCCACTGAGTTCCTTGAGCATGGCTCCCCGTTGGTGGGCTGGAATGCCTTCCTGAACTCTTCTAGGCTCCCAGGGCTTTGTTCCTTGACAGGAGAGAAAGCCAGTAATTGGTATCTCCCAAATGCAATCCACCATGGTGCCAAAATGAGATGCCACTCCCAGACGATTGTGGAGATTAGAGACCTTCCTCCCCCACAGCCCACCTTTCTCTTCCCACACACTTTAATGAACAATGGAATAGTTACAATGCTAGCTTTTAAATAATCTTCACTGGGCATCAGAGTTAACTCCTCATTGAGATGCATGGGCCAGTTCACACCTCTCAGAGCCATTATTCCAGACTCAGGCAGAGATCACTACAACCTTTACACTCCATTCACACATTTTCACATGCAACCCCAGCAGATTTAGATTTACTTTATTGACAAATGAGAGCTGAGATTCTGGAGCCTAAATAGCAGCTTGGGAAAGGTGTTAACATGCCTGCCCTCCCACCACTTACCAGGCCAGCCCAGCCCAGCTCTGAATGTAGAGCCCCTCATGTTGTTATTCTCCTCAATACACTTTCACTTTGAGGTGGCTACCCACCCAATGCATAACACATTGAGTTCCAAATAGAGCAGGAGTGGCCAACCTGAGCGTGAGAAGGAGTCATAATTTACCAATATACATTACCAAAGAACCACAGTAATGCATCAGCAGCCCCCCATCAGCTCCCTCACCCCACTCCCAGTGCCTCCCACCCACCAGCAGCCCCACCAATCAGCACATCTCCCTCCCTCCCAGCACTTCCTGATCAGCTGTTTTGTGACATGCAGGAGGCTCTGGGGGCCGGGGGAGGAGCAAGGACACAGCAGGCTCAGCGGAGGGGGAGGGAAGGGATGGAGAGGGGGCAGGGCCTGTGGCAGAGCCAGGGGTTGAGCAGTGAGCACCCCCGTGCACATTGGAGAGTTGGTGCCTGTAGCTCCAGCCCTGGAGTTGGTGCCTATACAAGGAGCTGCATATTAACTTCTGAAGAGCTGCATGTGTCTCCAGAGTCACAGATGGGCCGCCGCTGAAATAGAGCCTGCATTTAATACACTGGCGTGTGTGCGTGATCATGTATCCCTATAGTAAATGGTTCCAGTGACTGAACAGCCTACTACTGTCTCACAGCTAACAGAGCTCTCCCTTAGCTCAAGTGGTAAAGGCCTGTACTTCTGGTGCTCAAGGTCCAAAATGCGATCCCAGCTGACAGCCATGGTGTCTGTATGTGCATGCATCACACCTCATTACATAAACACTACAGAGATCCTGTGCTGGAGCCATTGTATGACTGGTTCAGACTCTCGTCATTTCCCAAAGTCCCTCAAAGCTTCAAACTATCTTTCCTTCTCTGGTCAGGATTAAGGCGTGTGAGTGGCATTAATCACCAAGCTCTGCTCCCAGATCTGGGCATCCTCTTAGGTCTGACAAATTAGTGCAATGCTGTTAAATAACTCCTGCTTGTCTAAAAGGGGAGATAAGCATTCCCCTACTAGCGAAATCTGTATTGGAGAGGGTCCCTGGGAGGAAGACAGCTTCCTCTGTGACTCTATGGAAAGAATCCCTAAGCAGCTAGTCTCCTGGCTGTCCATTGATTGCTATTTCTGATCCTGGTGGCTTGTGTAACTGGTGAGCAGCCTGTCCTGCTTACACACATTATATCACTAGAGGAATTAGTATCACTCTTTAGCATCTCTCCCTCATTGCCCTGAAGGGGTCAGAGACACAAAAACAGCAGAGCTGCTCACACCCCAGGGAGCCACCAACTGAAAACAAAGCAGGCAGCAAAGGTTCTCTGAAACCTCCCAGCGGGCCAGCCCACAGACCCTCCCACTAATGTTAAAGGGCATATGTGACAGCAACCAAAGTGCACAGGAAGCGGCATGATGCTGCCACCCTTGGAAAGACACTTTGGTCACTTCAGATCCGGCAGTTTTATGTAAATGGTTGTAGAATCCTGGTTTTACTTTGTGTTCTCTCTGCTGGGTCAGCGGAATGGCCCTCCACGGGCCCCAATTCAGGGGTAGGCCCAGAGCAGGAAGGAGGTGTGTTGGGGAAGGATGGAGCGTGGTTGCTCTGAGCTGCTAGAGAGTTCCTTGGGGACCATTGCAGGCTGGATCTGGTGAAGCTAACAGCAGAGGCTAAACCTGTCCCCAGCAGACCCAGGAGCTGTGAAGGGGTGCACTGCCACCTTTGCCCATCCTGCATTCTGGACTATACCAGCTGCAGCTGAGATTCAGGGCCCCAGTCCCCAGCTTCCTTCACTCCTGGGCTTTCCAAGGTCCTCTAGCACAGGGCTCCCCACCCTGACCTCTTCACACACCTCCCAAGCCTGGCTTCGGGGGACCAGGACATTCACTCATATTCCTCATTCAGCCCTAAGAACCTCTGCCTTGCTCACTACAGAAGACTGAGCAGATGAGTGCTGTCCAAGCCATAGTCCCTGTGGTTCCTGCAGTTCCAATAAAACAAAGCGAGGGAGGTACAGTCATACTGTGCTGAAGGCACGTGGCAATTCTGCAGTGAAAAGGGCTGAGTAAGGGGCCTAAAGAGGCTCAGAGGCAGAGCTGGCTTTATGATTTGCTGTGTTCCATGTTGCTGGAGGGGCACAGGCCTTGGTTCTAAGGCAGAGGGGCATCTTTCCTGGCCTGAAACCTGGGCCCCTCCTCCTGCTGGACCTTGGCTGTCACCTATCACCCTCTCTCTTTGCCCTTCTGGTCTCACCTTTCCATAGCCTCCCCAGTGACAGATGGTGGCTGTTGCTCATCTGTAATTAATTGAAATCTGTGCTGATAATCATCCTAACAAAACCCTAATTAGCTTCTCTCTCAGGAGCCAGTGGCCACAACACAGTACCTCAACCCCACCAGCACCGCGCATGCACATACACACGCACACGCACACACTGATTCACTCTAACAGCCTATTTACAGCTGCGTTGATTGAAGCTCTTGGATTTCTGTCTGGGAAGAGCCTTGGAAGCTCTGGTTGTATTTGCTGCTCTGCCCTGCCTATCTATTCCCATGAGCCCCACCACTCATTCTCACTCAAATTCCAGGAGGACCCCAAAGCCCTTAATTCATGTCTTCCCTCCCCACTCCCAGAGGATGGGGATGTGGTGCCATCGTAAGTGTGATTACAGCCAATGCCAGAAGCACTGAGGATTTCTCTTCCCATATGGACGGCCTCCCTTGGCATGGACGTGTCCCAAGGGCAGAGTCACAGAGCAGTCCTTGTGGGAAGCCTGTCCCACTGACCAGGTCCTACCCCATGGAACCCTTGGAGCCCATCTCTGCTCTCTGGTTTGTTTCTGCAGTTTGCTCCAGGCAGAGCTTGCTGGGTTCTCCATTCCTTTTGGTGAGGTCGGTTTGTAGGAGAGGGGGCCATTCTCTTTATTTTCCCATCTCCCTTGAAAGCCCCATGCTGGGCAGACCCACCCTTCTGGCTGGGAGGTGAACCCCTCAGGAACCCATCATTACTCCTGGGGTGGCTGAACCAGGCTCCTCTTGCCGGAAGCTGAGCATAGAGCAAGTTTTAACCATGGTTTTTCTCTGGTCTATATCTGCAGTTAAGCTGTACTAGCGCCCATTCAGCTGAATGTTTTGCTGACACCTGGCAACAGCAAGAGGTAATTTTCCTAGTGTGAACATGAGGGGGTGTTGAGGAATGCTCTAAAATAGTCTCTGGGAATATATGCTTGAGTTTTTCACTGACTAAATCTAAGCTCATGCCCCCAGTGCTTAATTTGTGCCAGGGCTTGCCAGGGCTGAGCCCCAGCACTTCTAGGCTTGGCAGTTCATAGCCCCAGCACCTCTGAGCTTGCCACATCATTTAGGAATGGAAAAAAATTGCTTGAGCCCAGTCACCTCTTTCAGTACAACTTAAGCACTGCATGGCCCCTCTATATTTGCTCCCTGAAAACATTTGGTCCAGTAAGTTTTACTTGCCTGGATGTTCATAGAAAGCAACTGGCCAAGTCACAGGTGTGAATATTCATATCAGAAGTTCTCTTTTGCTTATCTACTTAGGGATCAGAAATAATACCACATGAATGCTCTAGCAATCACAACTAACCAAGACACTAGAATCACAAATACTGAGTATTGCATGCTGCGATCAATCCACACAGGGCAAGTATTCACCAGGTAAATGTGAATAATGAATCCATACAAGGGCAGTGCAGTCTGTTCCCAGATAGCCCACTGTTCGACCAGTGGAAAAGGAGGCTCCGGTCATCGGCTACCACAGTGGCTGAAATCTGATGCTTACAGTCTGTGAGTACATGAAGGGTGTCAACACCAAGGAAGGAATGTAATTATTTAGGGTGGTACCAGGGGGTAAAATGAGAAGAAATGAGATGAAACAAAAGCCTGGTCAACACTTGAGGTTTAGGCCGAGATAGATGCAGCATTCAGGGGTGTGAAAAATCCATGCTGGCAGCGCAGTAGCTATGCTGGTGAGCGCTGTAGCTATGCTGGGAGTGCTGTAGCTATGCTGATCTAAGCTGCAGTATAGACGTAGCTAGACTGATGGGAAAATGCTTGTGTCAACCTATCTACCACTGCTCGGGGAGTTGGTGTTCTTACGGCAATGTAAAAACCTCTTCCATTGCTGTAAACTGTGCCTGTGCAGTGGATTATGCTGCATAGCCACAGTGACCTAGATAAGCTGCTATAGTCCCCGTAGTGCAGACATGGCCAACGAAAAGAAAAGTGTAGACTGGTTGTGGGAAAACATTTCAAGCGAGCAAGCTGTGTAGTGATCTCCCCAGGGCATGGGCTGGATGCCTCAGTGCCTGAGACCTTTTGAACTATGCTGAAGAAAGCACTCAACAATGTCCAACCGGAGACAACCCTGCCCTGGCTCCTGGGAGAGGAGCCGGGTGTTCCAATGGGCCGTTTCCATTGCCAACCCCAAGGATTCTGTGAAGCAAAGGCTAAGACACTGCCAGGACTCACTCAGCAGCTGCCCCCACCTCCACAAGGGGCTCTCTGGCTGCCTCTCCCCACAGGGTTGGGACAGCCTTGCAAACAGGGCTGCATCCTGAACCACTGAAGCTGTGAGAATGGAGGCAGCATGTCAGTGCTGCACCCACATGACTAATACTGGCTTCCTCTAGCAGAGCGGCTGCTGGGCTGCTGCTGCGCCTGCTGCAGAGTGACTGAACCTGGGGGAGGGGGAGCGAGGAGGCTGGTCCTGACAGCCACGGAGGAGAGGAAAGTGGTGAGAAGAAGGAAGAGGAGCACAAGCGAGAGAGCCACACTGTGCGGAGAGGAGCCAGGCTCAGCTGTAGCCAGGTGAAGGACGGAGGACCCATCCAGCAGGCAGGGTGATGCTGTTTTTCCTGCTCCACGGGACTTTGGTAAAGAGCCACCGGAGAAAGTTTTCCTGGGCCTGGGTGTTCCTGAGGGGAGGACTGTGGGGGCCTGGGCTAAGCATCCCAGCTTAGTCTGGGATGTGTCCGGCTCTGGTGCAGCAGCTAGGGGTCTCGCGGGGAGCTGCACCAGGCTGGGGTGTATACCTGGTGCAGTCAGTGGACACGGGCTGGGGGGGAAACTGAAATCATCAAGTGGACATTTAGCACTCAGTGCAGCACCAGCAGCTAGCAGGGCTCAGTTGGCTTTCTAGGGTGCACAGGACTAAGTTGCCCCAGGGAGTGACTGAGAGCCCCACAGGTACAGGGTATGGGTTTCTTGTGCTCCAGAGAAATGGCCCAAGCTCTGGATGGGGCATATGTTTGGAGAGGTCCCTGTGTGGAGTCTGCCTGTGTGTGTCCTGGCTAATGAAGTGAATGGGCCCTGTCCTTAGGCTGCTCCCTGGACAGACCCCAGGGCCAGGGAATCCCAGCATGGAGACCCTTTGCCATGGGACCAGTCATTCTGAGGGAACTCCCTCCCCTTCTGACTGTAGCACAGATCCTGCTCCCCAGGACAATCCCAAGGAATCCCAGGCTGAAACTCAGCTCCTCCTTCTAAGCATCCCTATTAAAGGGAGGTTGCTTTTACTGGACTCCTGTACAGAATGGGTCTCCCTGTCATCCTGTGATAGGGTCACATTCACTGCTGCAGAGATTGTTCAGGCTGTCACGGGGACCATAGACTCCTAACAGAAGACCAGGCAGGGGCCTGGCAGTTCCCTGGGGTAGACGGTTACTGGAAGGTGCTGTGGCAGAAGTGGGATTACTAACTAGCCCCTTTGTCTTTACCTTTCCCAGCTCGTTCCCTCTCCTATCCAGCAGGCCCGATGGAATGATTTGAGATGAAGAGTCTACCAGTGTTCTGGACAACCAATCCTCCTCAGCAAACCTCAGCCCCATTTGGCTCTGCTTGGACCAAGTTAAATGTTTGTGGGGGTTCCACCTGGCTCGGTTCGCATGGTAGTGCAGATCCAAGGCAGGGTCCCCTAATGGGCGGAACAGATGAATCAGAGACCACATGCAGGACATGCAGATTTGAAGCTGGCACAGCTGTGTTCTGATCTTCAGCCCCTAATTTATCCAAGGGCTGGGAGCCCTTCTCACCTCAACAACTCTCCCTGCCTCTGTACTGAACCCTGTGGCTTGGACCCCATTAGTCTGGCCTGATCACTGACAGCAGCTGCTGATCCCAGAGCTTCTGTGGCAGCAGGATCACTAGGGTTGACTTGCCTGTGGAGACAACTTTCAGTCCATACCCAACTTGTGCAGAGAATGACAGCAGCAAGTTGGTATCACCGGGACATCAGTCGTGTTGTGGCTGAGGATTTGTTGGCCAAAGCTGGGAAGGATGGGTGCTTCCTGGTGCGAGACAGTGAGTCCGTGTCTGGGGCATACGCCCTTTGCCTGCTGTAAGTGCCCATCTCACTTCTCATCTTTGTCTCTCTCTGTCCCTTTTCCTTTTTAGGGTTCTGACACCTGTCACTTACAAATCTGCTTGCTCTGCCAAAAGGCTTTGACCTGAGGCCCAAATCTCCAGTGCCCAGACCCAGGGTGAGAAGCAGGCTGAACCTGGGTGAATGATTCCTGGAGAGATCTCTCTGCACCTCAGGCTGGTGCCAGCCTTTCTAATCCCTTTTGCCTCTGATGGTGCACTAAGACTCCTTGGATCATTCCTGGAGAGGTCAATAGGGAATAATGACAAGGAGATGCCCTTTTCTAACTATTGGCCACCTGATCCTATGGTGTAAACATGCACACACGCTCACACATTGCTGTGAGAATCTGGCTATGGTGTCTCCAGGCTGCTCATTATGGAAGTGACTAATAATATTGCTGAGCGCTGATAGCCTTCAAAGCCCTGCGCAGACATTAACTAAGCAGGTAAGGATTGTATCCCCAGATGGGGAAACTAAGCACAGTGAGGTGAAGTGACTTGGCCAAAGGCATAGGGTGAGACAGTGCCTGAGTTAGATTTAGCCCCCTGGAGTCCCTGGTTCCTAACCAATGCTTCAACCCCTACATCACAGTGCAGCTATATCAATGGAATAAGTATGAGTCTTTCTAGCAGAAGTAACTGCACAGCCTGACTGTAAGACAGTCCTGGCTACATCATGAGCTATGTAGCCTGGGAACCCTCTTTTCTGAGAAGTGGGCAAATGAGATATGCCCATCACTACCGGCCCTTCCTCATGCAGGGGAAAATCCTGTTTCTAAGGCGGCCTGGAGTGCAAGTGGCTTTGCCTGGTTTGTAGGCCAGCAGCCCTGCTCTGGGAACAGGATCTGTGATATGTGTCTGCAGAGGCAGTGACTCTCGGGTGTGATTCTCCATTCACACCATGTTCAATTCATCAGTGTAAGCAGGAGCAGAGTCAGGTCCTTAGACTCCAGAGAGTCTGCCTCAACTGTGTCCTCATCCGTCCTAGCAAAGTCTGCCTCTGATGTGGGTGTCCAGTGGAGTCACTGTGCACTGTGTGAAACTGCAGGACCCTGCTAGCGCTGTGAGGGAGGGAGGGAGTGAGTCACCCAGGCGGGTGCATCCACCCTCTGTAAAAACAAAGTCACCCCAAAACTCAGCAGCAGCCAGACCACAGAGCGCAGTTAACTCTTTAGATTCCAGGGCACAGAGATCCTTTAAATGTCCATCCCTAGCATGGGAATGTGTTTGCTAAGTCCTCAGCCATGCATGGCACTATTCAAAAAGGACAGGTCCCTGAGGAGGACAGTATGTGCAGGTAACTTAGAGTGGAATTTTGATGGGGGCAGCCGATTCTCCCTATGCTCCATGTAATAGTAATCCCTCTAATAATTCACCCTGCGCTAGGCGATCCCTGGTACCCAGACCCTACTGGTGCCCTGAAATCTAAAGTGGCATTCTGCTTTAAACATGCCTGTATACAAATGGCAAATGTGGAATCCTATGTTCATTGTATCTTAACTCCAGGTCATACTAGCTCCGTTTGGAAGTGAAAAACAGTTGTTATTTTTCTAGCAGCCAGCGCTGCAAACTCCCCTGGGATTGGAGAATTGTGCTGGGCTCTTTCTGGCTTATCAGCAATATGGTTTTGCAATTGGCTAGTTAGTTAAGAATTGTGTGGGTGATGAAGGAGCTACCACTGAGGTAGCTCCCTCTACTCTAGCTGCACTGGTTCCTGTAGGCTTTACAGGAGTAAAAGACTGTGAAAACCAATTTGTCCCTGAAGTCAGCAGATCTGACTCTGACGTGCATGGCGCTCAGATCTGGTGAGTAAAGAGGAGCCATTTTTATACAGTCACATTTCTGATCGTAACCACAATTTAAAATTTGCACTAGCAGGCAGAGCAAACTGTGCATGTGTGCAAGGATTGGACTAGCAGGGACTCTGTAGGTCAGGGCTGAGTGAATTGGCAGATCTGTGTGGGAGCTCGGAGCTGGACTAGCCAGGGATGCTGCAGCTCTGGATTTGAATGTAATAGCAGGGCTCTGCATTGCATTTGGCTAACCAGTGCTGTCCAATTGATTGTATTCCTGAGGACAACATTGTATCAGATTTGCCTAAACATGGTTTAAAGCCTTTGACTGGAGATTGACTGCTGGGTGCGATCTGAGTGGCCAGGTGTCCCTTTGCGCTGTCAGTGACTGAGCTGCCACATTGATCCCGACTCCCAACCAAGTCACACATCTGCAGAACTCACTGAAAGCTCAGCTAGTAGTCAGGCTGCTGCAGGAATAAGATGCTTTTCCTTTAAGAGTCTTGGAAGGATGCCGTTCCATTTCCGATGTTTTTCCTGGCCCAGAGCATGGTACAAATTACAAACACATGGTCCTGAGGAGAGTGGGAGGCGCAGTGCATGCTGGGGATTTAACCAATGAGCTGCCCAGACCCCCAGAACTTGCAGGGACTTAGATACTGCTAAGAACTTTTTCTCTCCAAAGCTCTTGCCTTGGCTCTGAGTAGTTGTGGGGTGTTTGGGCTCCCAGAGAAGGACATCGTCTCACTAGCCCAGGCCTAGGCTGTCCTTCTGTGGGCAGTTTAATTCACACTTGAACAGGAGTGGCCACATGAGCTACAGAAAGTCTGGCTCTTCAGCACACCACCATGGGTCAGTGTCTGCTTTCTGTGGCCTGGCTGTCATATGTGTGCTTAAGCATGCCCCCGACATGTCCAAAACCACATTTTCAACAATCAGAGTGGTAGCTGTGTTAGTCTGTATCAGCAAAAACAACAAGGAGGCCTTGTGGCACCTTAGAGACTAACACATTTATTTGGGCATAAGTTTCATGGGCTAGAACCCACTTCATCAGATGCATGGAGGGGAAAATACAGTAGCAGGTATATATATATACACACAGGACATGAAAAGATGGGTGTTGCCTTACCAAGTGGGGGGGCAGTCTAATGAGACAATTCAATTAGGTGACCAGATGTCCCAATTTTATAGGGACAGTCCCGAATTTTTGGGTCTTTTTCTTATATAGGCTCCTGTTACCCCCCACTCCCTGTCCTGATTTTTCACACTTGCTGTCTGGTTACTCTAAATTCAATTAACAGTAGAATACTACAAGAGGAAAAATCACTTTTGTAGTGGTAATAAGGGCGGCCCGTTTCAAACAGTTGACAAGAAGGTGTGAGTAACTGTAGGGGGAAATTAGTATGGTGAAATTAAGTTTTGTAATGACCCATTTACTCCCAGTCGTTATTCAGGCCTAATTTAATGGTGTCCAGTTTGCAAATTAATTCTAGTTCTGCAGTTTCACATTGGAGTCTGTTTTTGAATTTTTGTTGTTGAAGAATTGCCACTTTTAAGTCTGTTATTGAGTGTCCAGGGAGACTGAAGTGTTCTCCTATTGTTTTTGGAATGTTGTAATTCCTGATGTGAGATTTGTGTCCATTTGTTCTTTTGCATAAAGACTGTCTGGCTTGGCCAATGTACGTGGCAGAGGGGCATTGCTGGTACATGACGGCATATATCACATTGGTAGATGTGCAGGTGAACGAGCCCCTGATGTGGCTTATGTGGTTAGGTCCTATGATGGTGTCCCTTGAATAGATACGTAGACAGAGTTGGCATTGGGGTTTGTTGCAGGGTTTGGTTCCTGGGTTAGTGTTTTTGTTGTGTGGTGTATAGTTGCTGGTGAGTATTTGCTTCAGGTTGGGGGGCTGCCTGTAAGCAAGGACTGGTCTGTCTCCCAAGGTCTGTGAGAATGAGAGATTGTCCTTCAGGATGGGTTGTAGATCCTTGATGATGCACTGGAGAAGTTTTAGTTGGGGGCTGTAGGTGACGGCTAGTGGCATTTTGTTACTTCTTTGTTGGGCCTGTCTTGTAGTAGGTGACTTCTGGGTACCCATTTGACTCTGTCAGTCTGTTTCTTAACTTCACCAGGTGGGTATTGTAGTTTTAAGAACACTTGATGGAGATCCTGTAGGTCAGGGGTTCTCAAACTGGGGGTTTCACAAGGTTATTACATGGGGAGTTGTGAGCTGTCAGCCTCCAACCCAAACCCTGCTTTGCATCCAGCATTTATAATGGTGTTAAATATATAAAAAAGTGTTTATAATTTATAAGGGGGAGTCGCACTCAGAGGCTTCTTATGTGAAAGGGGTCACCAGTACAAAAGTTTGAGAACTACTGCTGTAGATGTTTGTCTCTGTCTGAGGGATTGGTGCAAATGCGGTTGTATCTTAGAGCTTACTACTGTTACTCACACTTACGGTTACTCACACCTTCTTGTCAACTGTTTGAAATGGGCCACCCCCCTTACCACTACAAAAGTGATGTTGTCCTCTTGTAGTATTCTACTGTTAATAGAATTGTCTCATTAGACTGACCCCCGACTTGGTAAGGCAGCTCCCATCTTTTCATGTTCTATGTATATATATATATATATATATAAATACCTGCTGCTGTATTTTCCACTCCACTCATCATCTGATGAAGCGGGTTCTACTCCACAAAAGCTTATGCCCAAATACATTTGTTAGTCTCTAAGGTGCCACAAGGACTCCTCGTTATTTTCAGCAACGGCAGCTAATTTAGGTGGCTCAGATTTTGGATACCCAAATTAAGACAGCTTGTGCATGAGCATCTATGGCTTCTGCTGATGCCAAATGGAGCTGCAGGGACTAAGTGCCTCTGAAAAATCAGGCCCACTGTACTTCAGCTGAGACCCAGAATTGGAAGCATCTGTGATCAGTGGCCTCTTCTGAAAACTTTGCCCGTAAAGTCCTTTTGTGCTTGGCCTGTCACTTGAGAAGGAGAGAGGGAAATGTGTCACTCAAACCCTCCCTCCACAAACCAGGAGTGAGGCCGAGTCAGAACCAGTATCCAGCTGCAATGGCCTTGTGGGGGGATACTTTGGCCAAACAAGGATGTTTATCCAGGCAACAAGCCAGTTAGCTTCAGGCTTCAATGGGGGCAGGGCATACGTCCATCAATGGGGCTCCCTGTTGTGTGGTCTGTGTTGGGGGCAGTTACTACAGCTTACAGCCTATGGTGATAATTTTATTTCCAGGGTTAGAAGCTTAATTTCTCTGGCCCCTTTGTCCCAGGTACTAATTATGGGTAATGCTCTGAGAGCCAACTGGACCCTTTATCACAGTGCTGGGGATTGTTGGCTGCTGTTCCCAAATGGGACAGAAACTTATGATGTATTTGTGTTGTGGCAACACTCAGAGTCCCTGTTGAGGTAGGGACTGCACTCACATACACATGGTGAGAGATAGTCCCTGCCTCAGGGAGATCACAAGCTCCCCAGACAAGACAGAAGCTGGGAGAATGGGAGTATTATTGTCCCTCATTTCCCTGAGAACTGGTATCCAGATTCATCCAGATATAGCTGAGCTCATGGGTCCTGCTGTGATCCCTCCCTGCCTTCCTAATGAGCTAAAGGCTCTTCCCACCATCACTGGCCCCCCCTGACTGTTAGACCCACAAGGGTGGAAATCTGGTGTTGCTACCTTGTTCTGTTTCCTCCTAGATTCCAGAGACACGTGCACACCTATAGGATCCTGCCCGATGAGGAGGGGCTGCTATCTGTGCAGGTTGGTGGAGTGGGGTCCACTGGCTGCAGGTGGGAAGGAGGTAGCTGTAGCAGAGATGCCCCAATCACTAGTATTGCTGTCCCTTGAATCTCTGTCTTTTGGATATGTTTAAGGCACCTCTCTCCATGGCCTTTAGGTGTGGAGATCCCCTGTTGGCTGCGTGATTTGGGGTTTGCACAGGAAGCAGATGTGGAAAGGTCCTGCCTCTACCCTCTACTCTGCAGGTGCAAATGGGAGGAACACAGCACTGGCCGCATCTGGGGATGGGACAAGGGGGTATATGTGCCTCCCTTCCTGCTGGGAGCCACAAGCTAGCACTGTGGTTTCCTTTCAGCATAAGACACCTGCAGCACTCAGAGCCCACAGGATGTGTTTCCTTTGCACAGACACAGTGCATCACAGCCTCACACTCATCTCTGGTATGGCCTGGCGCTCAGTGACAGCCTGGGAACGCAGCTCACTGGCCGCTCCATGCTGATGTTGCTTGCCTGCATTATATGTTACTGTCATAACTGGGGTGGCTCTAGAGAGAAATCTACTCCTCCCCATTTCCTTTCTGACCCACCTTCAGTTTCAGCTGGATACAGGATTCTTGTTCACTTCCTGTCCTAAACTGCTGTGTGAGACTGGGTGACAACTCTCAGAAAACAGTGATCACATCCCATCCCAGATGTGTTCCTTTTTACAGCCCTGCATGGGTCCTCCCACTCAGATCAGACCTTGGCTCTTGGCATGTCCCCAGTTCTCCCTTACTTGTGCCAATGGCAGCAGCCTCCATGACCCTTTGGGTATTCCTCCTGTTCCCATCTTTCTGATGGCTGCCAGGTTGCTCCCTTGTGTGTGCAATGATCTCCTTGTCCCACGGCCCCCATTCTCTCCTCACTCAAATCTCTCCTAAAGACAGATCCCATGAACAATGACCTACGTTAGGCAAACTCCCTCCCTCCCAGCACGATGTCAGGGCAGAGGAGAGAAATCTAAGGCTGTTTAATATTCTAAGTGAGCACCCCCCACCCCCAGCTCCCCTGGGTCTTGTGGAGCGTAAGTTCCTTGGGATGGAAACAGTCTTCCATTGTACCCTGAGCCGAGTCAGGCTCATTAGCTGCACCCAACAGAGAGATATTGTATCATGTTCCTAATCCTAATCCTTCCTGGGCTGGCTGCAGGATGCCGTGGGTATCCAGAGTCTGGGGTGGGATCTGCCAGAACAACAGCCATTCTTCTTCTTCCCTTAGACCATACAGGGCATCCAGGCCAAATGCTTCCGCACCCTGACTGATCTAATAGGGGCCTACCAGCAGCCCAACAATGGCCTGGTGATCCCACTGCTCTATCCTGTGAACAGAGCAAGAGAGTCAGTGGATGAGGACTCTGGTGAGTCTGGAGGGACTGAGGGGTGCGCATGTGGTGAGGGGAACATTTGGGGGGCTGGATGAATCCATGGGCTAGGGAAGGAAATGAAATGGGGGGATGTGGAGGTTGCAGATCAGCCATGCAGCTCCCCAAGAGAGTGAATTATAGTCTCCACAGCACCTAATTGTGCCTGGGGGGTCATGGCTTAAATGGGGTGTAACATTCAACTCATCCCTCACCCCCTTAACCCAGCAATGAGGAGATCAGGAGTGGGCTTGGGGGAGGGGAAGCTGGTTACTTTTCTCTCTTAAGATGCTGTGCCTTTCTGTTTGCAGATGGTGAAGATGGCAGAGCCAGCCACCCTCCAAGCCTGGTGCCTCACAGTGGGAACATCATGGGCAGCACCAGTGGGTGGGTTAGTGCTCAGCCAAACAAGGCCCAGATATCTCAGCAGCTGCAGCTGAGGCTGCAGGAGCAGGTTCACAGCAGGTACTGCCTGGCACCTCCACACCTGTCACAGAGCAGGTAGCAAGCCCTATATTTTGGGATGTCCAGAGGCTGCTGGAGTGAGTTACCAGTGCACGTGTGAGGAGAGCTTCCCTTCCTGCTATGGAGAGTGGAAACTGTCCCATTGGGAAGAGCAAGGCCACAGCAGTGAGGGGGGGAATTGTACAGCTTGATTAAAGGACACAATGGGGGCTGTACCTCTAGCACCTGCCTTTGCCCACAGGTGGCACTAGAACACCCCTTCTTGCCCAACCCCACATGGTGAGAGTGAGATTGGAGAGCTCGGGGTGACTGCCAGCCAGCCCTGTCTTTTCCCTGAAGTCTGCAATATCCGCTGACTTTCCCCATCGTGGTGCCAGGGGCAATACCTGCATCAGCACAATGCGGGGCAGGCAGCTGGAGCTCTCAAAAAGAAATTCACTCACACACTCACACATCCCCACCTGTTGCAGCCCGGCCAGCGATTTCATGGGATTCATGGCCGAGTACCTCAGCCACCATTTACAGCTTGACCTGGAGGCCCTGAGGAATGGGAACCTGCAGCTGAGACACCTGAGCACAGCCTTAGTGACCGCCTGCCGTGGGCTGCACAGGTGAGCAATGGAGGGAAAGGAATTAGGCTGGGGATAGACTCATCCTAAGTCAGAGGCAGAAAAGCCCCATGAGGTCCTAGGGCTGGATTGTTCTTTCCTATCTGTTCTCTAGAGACAGGATGTCAGGTTTCTCTAGAGACAGGACATCTGTCTCATATCCGGCCCTCACAGTCCTTCCTCTGGGCATCTCATCTGTGCTGGGTACAGATGCTGTCTGCTACTTTAAACGCTGGCAGGCTGTTCTCTGCTGGGTAAAATTGGCATCTGCTGCTTTGAATACCTTCCCCTAGGGGGTCTTGTTTGTGCTGGGTACAGATAGCACCTGCTGTTTTGCCCTTTTACTTTGACTCTGTGTCCTGCAGCTAATGAGGCAGAAGAAAGTCCTTCTGCGAGGAGGTAGCTTGAACAAGGCCTTTGCTAGGAAGCCAGGCCATTTCCTGCATCCAGAGCACGTGGAAGTCACTGGCCTCCACAAAACCCCTGTGTGAATTTCTTCTTGTGTGGATGCTGGGGGAGTGTGGTTTGCTGAGCTCATCCACAAGCTGAGAAATCTTCACCCAGATGGTCTCATGCTGTTCCCTTTGCTTGGTCTCAGCCCTAATTACAGCACCTTTCCCCTCCCTCCCAATTATCCCTCTCCCTCAGTGGCTGCATCCTTCAAATTCAAGTGCCTAAACAGCAGTTGTGTTAGCAAGTCACTGCAAAGCACACCCACTTCGCAGAGCTTTGTGGAGTCTTAGGCCCAACCCTGCTTAGACTCCTCCAGCACTGAAAGTGTCTCTGGTTTGCTGAACTCTCTGGTGGGAAGGACCTGCTCCTAGCACTGTGGTGTCAGGTGGCACCACCTGATGGCAGCCCCCACCAGTAAGACAGAGGGATTGCTGCCCCCAGCCCAGCTTCTCTGAACGGGTGTGACTGGTGGCTTATCAGGACCTGGGATAGGACCAGCAGGGGTGTTCTGGTGACTGGCTCCTTGGATCACACAGAGCTTCCCCACTCACTGCTCTTCTCTCTGCAGTGAGATTGACTTCACGCTGGCTGGTTTAGAGACTCTGGCCAAAGTGTTTGACCCTCCAGCTTCCCCTCGGAGCCCCATAAGAGAGCAGGTGAGCCCTCCCCATCCCCAAAGTGCTGGCCCAAGGCAGGGAGCCTCACTGTAGGCGACAGCATGTCTCTGCCCCTGAGGCTGGCCTTGAGGGGGAAGTTGGTCATGGGGGATTTCATTGTTTGGGTTTGGTTTTCCTGCATATCTGCACCCATAGAGGGCACCATGCTCCTTTCCTGGAGCGAGGCCCAGCCAGCTGCCTATGTTCATGAACCAAGCGCTAGAGCTCAAATCCAGAGGGAGTTCAGATGCAGCAGGCTAGATGCTACAGTGAAGGCTGAAAATTGCAAAGCAGGGACCTGGGAGAGGAAGAATACTTCAGTGGTGGGACAGGTCAGGGATCTGGTCTGGGACACCTCAGTTGGACTGACCCAGAGCGTGTTGATGAGGCTCAACAAGGACAAGTGCAGAGTCCTGCACTTAGGAAGGAAGAATCCCATGCACTGCTACAGGCTGGGGACCGACTGGCTAAGCAGCAGTTCTGCAAAAAAGGACTTGGAGATTACAGTGGACGAGAAGCTGGATATGAATCAGCAGTGTGCCCTTATTGCCAAGAAGGCCAATGGCACATTGGGCTGTATTAGTAGGAGTATTGCTAGCAGATTGAGGGAAGTGATTATTCTCCTTTATTCAGCACTGCTGAGGCCACATCTGGAGTATTGGGTCCAATTTTGGTCCCCTCACTACAGAAGGGATGGCATGTGGACAAATTGGAGAGAGTCCAGTGGAGGGCAACTAAAATGATTAGGGGGCTGGGGCACATGACTTACGAGGAGAGGCTGAGGGAACTGGGGTTATTTAGTCTGCAGAAGAGAAGAGTGAGGGGGGATTTGATAGCAGCCTTCAACTACCTGAAGTGGGGTTCCAAAGAGGATGGAGCTAGGCTGTTCTCAGTGGTGGCAGATGACAGAACAAGAAGCGGTGGGGGAGGTCTAGGTTGGATATTGGAAACACTATTTCACCAGGAGGGTGATGAAACACTAGAATCGGTTACCTAGGAAGGTGGTGGAATCTCCATCCTTAGAGGTTTTTAAGGTCCAGCTTGACAAAGCCCTGGCTTGGATGATTTAGTTGATGTTGGTCCTACTTTGAGCAGGTGGTTGGACTAGATGACCTCCTGAGGTCTCTTCCAGCCCTAATATTCTATGATTCTAAGATCTGCCTGGGAGTGGAGACCTATGTCCTGAGCCAAAGCCCCTCATGCTGTTCCAGCCCCAGCCTGCCCTCACTGCTCTGCCTGTGCGCCTTAGTCCTGCTCCACAGCTCCCTGTACAGACCTATGCACAGAGGTGCTAATTGTGCTAAACTGTGTATGTTTTAGTTCCATAGAGAAGTGTCTCCAGACCTTCCCAACTCTTTGCTAGTGACCCAAAGTGTAGTTAATAACCATTACAGTAGGGTGACCAGATGTCCCAATTTTATAGGGACAGTCCCAATATTTGGGGCTTTTTCCTATATAGCCTATGACCCCTCACCCCCATCCCAATTTTTCACAATTGCTATCTGGTCACCATACATTAGAGAGCCTTTTTTTTTTTTCAGTTTGGCAAATAGTAAATTTTCTGAAAAATGCATTTGTGGGGCACCAAAACTATTCAGAAATTCAGCAAATAATTTAGGCTGAGAATACCTAAAATTAACAGTTTCAGAAATGTCAAAATGTTTTTTAAAAAAATCTCAATTCACGTCAACCTCCAAAATGCTTTGACCGACCTAAGCAACATGTTTTTGTGTTTTAATAAGAAAAAAAATTCAGTTTTGGCTCAATGATTTTTTCCAGATTTTTCAGTTTAGCTACCAAACTTGGAGGGGAAAAAAACACAGTTATTCATGCAGCTCTACTCTCCATAGGTATTGAAATGACCCTGGAAACTGGTCAAGGTTTCTGGACATATCTACTACAGTTTAATCTATCATTGCTGCTTTAAGAGCACCAGGTATCAGAATTTGTCTCTCTTTCTGTTCAGGGTCTCTTGGCCAGCGATCCAGACCTTGAACTGCTCCTCAGCAAGATCTCCACTGTCAACCACCTGCTCTCCTCTCTAGAGAAAAAGGTACCTAGTGAGTTTATAATCTCAGCACACGTTGCTAGGGCTTGGGACCATTACTCTGCAAACAAGTCCAGGGTTACAAGTTTGCCAGCCTGCAACCATGGCACATGAACAATGCATTTGTCAATGATAAAGCTACAAAAGGAAGGCAAAGAGAGCAGAAGTTAGAATTCCATTAAATATGGGGAGGTTTAGAATTGAAGATCCCAGAAGAGGTAAACTTAAATTACAAGAATTACAGCAAAAACCTCTGAAGAAATACCCTGTTATAAATTCCCCCATGAAGGGTAGAAGAGCTACTAACTGCAACCTTTACTAATGTCCCCTAGCTCTCCAGACAAGAATAAGCTCCTTAAACTTGAGCAAACTCCTAGGATAAATTAAAACTCCCAGATAGAGCAAGTTTCTACTAGGTTGAGCTCCCAGACAGGAAGGGTACTAGCCTCTCATTAAATTGGAGGGAAGGGAATTCCTTCCACCTGGAGCATGCTTTATAGTTCCTTAGTCCCACCCCTAACAGGTTCTAGCCAATCAGCCCCCTCCACCTTACTCACAAGACACATTACCAATTTAACACTTTCACAAACCAACCTCTGCCCCTGGGCCTCCATGCTCTTTGTTCTGGCCCACTGGGTCACCTGGTTCCCAATTCCTGCTCACTTATGCTGAGATCCCTGAGGTGTCTATCACAAGCAGTGTGACATTGCAACTCCTACGGGAGAGCCATGAGGGACAGATCTGTGTCATTGCCTCCTTCCTAGAGGAGGGCATTGTGATTTGTAGCCAAGCCATTACTCTGGATGCCTCCATGGCAAAGCTGACAGAGTCTGTGTATGGCTCTCTTAAACATGAGCTGTTCACCTTGTCCCCTCCCTGTGTGATTGGAGCACTGGGCAGGAGGGAGCACATTCTGCTGACTGTTGCCTGGCTTCTTCACACTGATGGCTCCAGCACTGCCTAGTCAAAACATGCCAGATAGTGCCAATAGCTGATGGGTAAGTTTAGGCCCCAAAAGAGGAGGTGACTGATTGCAAGCAAATCAGTGGCAGGGCCAGGAACAGAACCCAGGGCTCTAGTCTCCCCCTCTGACTAGTAGGTGGCGTTGCCTTCACTTTAATCTGTGCAGACACAGAGCAAATAGCAGGTGGTACCTCGTCAGGATCTAATTCCAAAGTTCCCGCTGTCACTTGTTGTGCTTAGCAGGAAGGCCCAGCCATGCCCTGCAGCCAGCAACATGTTAGAATCTCCTGCTCCCACTAGACCCTAGTTCGCCTGCTGGCAAAGCATCTGGATTTGAACCCTCTCCCTTGTGCAGCTGGTCTCTCTGTTTGTGTCTCTCAACACCTGCCTGTCTCTGACTCTTTCTCTGCAGGTGCTGAAGACACTGCAGGAGACAGTGACCAAGCACAAACTGGCTCTTCCCAGTGTGGCTGTGGCACACCCCCCTGCCGCCAAGCCCATGGCTGTGCAGAACTTTGAGGTGAGAGAGGCACCTAGGTGTGGCGAGCTCCGCTGCACTGCTCCCTTCAGGGGCTTTGATGGGGCCTTTCCCAGCACAGGCAGAGACTAGGGTGGGTATGATCAACTTGGGCCCTACATAATGTGGGGCCTGTAGCTTGTGGGCCAGGTGGGCAGTGGGACTGTGGGAGAGACAACATGGGGTGTGATTTCCCCTTCAGGCAGATGAGAAAGCCAATCTAGGGGGAGGGGCTGGAAGTCTGTGGGGCTGCCCTTCTCCTATTCTCCAATGGACAGTGGAAGCTAGCGTGAGAAGAGCTGGTTTATACCTGCCACATTGCATTGGGGTTCAGACACAGGTGTGAAGCAGCTACAGCATTTGCCTAGTGAGCTCAGCGAGGCGCCATGTGAGCAGTGTCCCTCCAGGGGAGGGATAGGCCCCGGCCCAATGGTATACTCCAGGGAGCTACAGAGATAAAGGGGCATACATTCCCTGCTCCTGCCCTCAGCTGCACCCAACCTAGTTGCACCTGCCTCAATAACCTAGTTCCTTGTGCTGCAGGTGAAAGTGGGCAAAACACAGAGGGCCTCCCTTACAGTGGATGTGGAGTCTGGGACAATGGCCATCACAAAGAGGGGCTGCAGCTCTCCAGAGGAGACCATCTCTCAGGACAAAAGTAGGGGAAACCCCTTCAGTCCATTGACTTGGCCGTAGGCCTTGGAAGGTTGTTGAGTAATTGGCCCATTGTGGAAGTAGACCCCTGGGAGAAGCAGCAGTGAGAGGTCAAGAATACTCTGTGGTGCACAAATGGAACATGGCCACCACTAGGCTTCCTGGCTGAAGCCAGGGTGATGGGCACCTTCACCCAGGGTAATCTGCTGAACAGTTATCTCAAGGACGGGAGGGATAAACCAGAGCCTGCTGGATGCACACAGGAGCCCTGCTTGGTGAGCTCAGTGCTGGCTGCCTTCCTGCAGTATGATATCCTACAGGAGTGAGGGGCAGCCATAGCCACACCCCTCTGTGTTATGCTGAGAGGCAGCAGCAGTGCCCTTCCTTAGGGGTTTATCCGCCGTGCTTTTGGGGGTTGTGCTGTTCCGTGTCTCACTGTCGCTGGTGTGGCTGTCTTCAGTCTTGCAGCTGATTAAATACCAGAGCATGCAGAGCAAAGTGAGGCTGGTGTATGACAGAGACCAGCACAGAAGCCTGACCAAAGACTTCATCTTCCAGAACGCACGGGTAAGGGGTCCTCCCCAGGCCTAGGCTCCCGCCAGCTTCACTGGAGCAAAAGACTAGGGCCAGGCCTCAGACCATGGGGCAGTATTTCCCCCTGGTGCAGACTAGCCCTGTATGTGGGCTGGCATCCTGGCTCTCTTTGCCTGGCCTCTGAGAATTGGCTGTTAGGAAACCCACTTATGCTCTGCTGTATGTGGGCAATGAGGGGATGTTGGCGTGGGAAGCGCAGGGGCCTGAGAGCAAGCTCTCTGAGTGACACATGGATGCAGGGTACTGCAAAGGATCATTGAAAAGGTGGGTGAGGGCTTCCCCTCAGCACCCAGGAGGTGGAACATCACCATGAAACCAGAGAGGGGAACAACGGGCTTCAGCCCGTCTTCCGAGCCAGGTGCTCATGTGGCTGTGCAGCACTGCCCTCTGCTGGTATGGGAGAGACCTCTCGGGCACCACTGCTTTCCATCTCTGGTGTGAGTCAGCAGAGCTGGCCCTTAGCTTATTGGTATCCAGTAAAGAGGGGCCAGTATCCGGAATACCTGTCTATTCACTTTGCCCTGTGTGTTTACAGGTCGCTGATTACCATGGCACTTATATGCATCACCTAGATCAGGGGTCTCAAACTCAGATGACCACAAGGGCTACGTAAGGGCTAGGTCATTGGCCCAAGGGCTGCGTCACTGACACCCTCCCCCTTGGTGCCTCCTGCTCTGCCCCCACTCCACCCCTTCCATGAGGCCCTGCCTCTTCCTACCCCTTCCCTGCCCCCATTCCAACCCCTTTCCTGAAGTCCTCACCTCAACTCTGCCCCCTCCCTGCCCCCAGAGGGTGCATGAGGGGTGTGGTGGGGGCTCAGAGCAGGGAGTTGAGGTGCAGCAGGGGGTTGGGGTGCAGACAGGGGGCTCAGGGTGCAGAAGGGGTGTGGGATGCAGCAGGGGGCTCAGGGCACAAGGTTGGGGTGTGGGGTGCAGCACGGGGCTTAGGGCAGGGGGTTGAGGTGCAGGCAGGGGGCTCAGGGCAGGGAGTTGCGGGGCAGGGTGCAGGAGGGCTTCGGGCTCCAAGGTGGTAGCAGCGCACACCGGGGCCAGGGCAGGCTGCCAGCCCTGGCCCTGCTCCACCCTGGGAAGTAGCTGGAACCATGTCCCTGCGGCCCCTGGGTGAGGGGGGGATGCAGGGCTCCACACGCTGCTTGCCTGCCTCCAGATACCTCCCCTGAAGCTCCCATTGGCCACGGCTCCCCGTTCCCGGCCAATGGGAGCTGCTGGGGCCCTGTGCTGGGAAGCCAAGGCAACACATGGACAGAGCCCTCTGCTTCTCCCCCCTCCTCCCGTCGCTTCAGGGAGCAGCATGGGGCTCGAGGGGAGCAATCCTGCGGCTGTAGTTTGCCCACCCCTGGCCTGGAGGCAGGCTGGGGGGGTGGGCGTGGGAGCGAGATGCTTGGCGGGCCACAGGAAATAGCCCTGAGGGCCGCCGTGTGTTTGAGACCCCTGACCTAGATACTATTCTGGGAGGTGCACTGAAGAGAGCTAATCACAGACTAATCCTAGACTCTGAACTATTCAGCAAGGAGGCTTGGCCTGGGAGGCTGCAGTGTGCTCCATTGCTTTCTGCTGGAGCTGCTGGGGCCTCCTCTCCCTCTACTCATTAGCTGGCAGGAGCCTGGAGATTTGGGGTCCCTGAGGTTTATTATTATAGTGGGCCCAAACCCCAGTGTACTAGGCACTGTACCACATAACATGAAAAGACAGTCCCTGCGCCAAAGAGTTCACAGTAAGTTAAGACAGGAGATGACAGGTGGATGTGAACAGACAGATAGGGGAGAACTAGGACACAATGAGACAATACTGGATAGCATGACTGACAGTGGTCTTGCCGCACCAGCAGCCCAACCACTGTCAAATTTTATTCTCCTTGCCTCTTTCCATGATGGCCATGTGAGCTTGACTGTGGTCCTGGAGGACCTTCCTCCTGTGCTCTTCTCCTAAGAAGTGGGTCGTAGGACAGTTACATCCATTGATCATCACTAGACATGGGGATTACAGCTAAAAGCAGGATTGTCTACCACTATGAGGCTTTAGCGATGCTCTAGAGTGATACAGATGAGTCCTGCACTGAAGACTGGTAGTTAACATTGGCCAAGATCAGTCTGCAGCTCTGTGGGGACAGGCCTGTGGCTCAGCTTGGGCGCCATGTTCTCTTGAACTCTGTGTCAGGACCCAAGCAGACAGTCGTGTTCATCTCTTGCAGAAGCGAGAGGCCTTTTGCCAACTGCTGCAGCTCATGAAGATCCAGCATTCCAACCTGGATGAGCCAGACCTCATTTCTGTGTATGTTGGGACGTGGAACATGGGTAAGGAGTAGGGACAGCTCAGAGACCTCCAGTGTGACCATGGGTTCTTGTCCAGGGACAGTTCTGGAGTTGAAATCTCTGCAGATTTCCAAAGGGAGCTATGCCCAGGAGTTCTGAGATCTTTGTTGAGTCCTGGTGGGGTGAGAAGGTTGGAGAAGCCCTCATCCTCAGGCTTTACCTGGGCTTGGGTCAATATCATGATGCACCTGCCACACCTGGTATTTTTGTTGAGTAAATAGAGCTGCTGATATATGGTCAGTAGTGGTGGGAAATGTCAGTGAACCTCATAAACAAGCTGTCTCTTGGCTGGACTCAAGAGCTGCCATAGTACTTTCCATCCTTGACAGGGGACTTATTAGACCCCCCCAGGGCCTGGCACAGAATGAGAGATAACCAAATCTCACTTCATCCAGCGTGGTTCCAATTTATGGACTTGATATTCCACCAATGTGCTTGGGATGGTGCAAGGGAGGGGAGGCAATGAAATGTAGCAATTTGATCCCATCTCTCCTTTTCCCCCAGGCAGTGCTCCACCCCCCAGGTCCATGGCTTCATGGCTGACATCAAGGGGGTTGGGACGGATTCAGGATGAGACCACAGCTGGCATCCCACATGACATCTATGTTATTGGCACCCAGGAGAACTCGCTGGGGGACCGTGAATGGGTGGAGTTCCTGCGAGCCTCCCTGAAGACCTTGATGTCCATAGATTTCCGAGTGGTATGGGCCCAGGCCACCCCATTCATGCAACCCTGAGGGAGAGACAGTGCCCATGTCCTCTAGTATCCCCTGTCCCTGTTGGCTCCCCTTACCTTACCTCTCTGGCTTTGTAAGGAGTGGTGCCTGCCAGCACTCACTCAGTTAAGAGCCTATCCTTCATCCAACTATTATTGGAAGTAGATCACTCAGCAACAAATTGTCCTTGGGCTGTTACACCCATAACCAATTGCCTAAGATAAAGCCAGAGGGATCCAACACACCACCAGAGCCCTTGACAAGCAAGAAATATGCCCTCCCCAAATGGAGCCTGTTGTTGGGACCTGGTGCTCAGACACTTTGGTGGCTTGTTTCACTCCACCTTTCTGCTTCCTTCACCATCCCCCTTTCCACCTGTTGGCTGAAGGATTGGAGAACAGTTCAGGGACCCACAGATGCTTCCAGTGGGAAATGGGGAAGCCAAGATCATCCTCTCACCTGTGTCCTGTTCTCTCTATCTCACGGCCTGGGTTCTCTCTCCCTCTCTCCCCATTTCTCCAGTTGAATTGAATTCTCTCTTAGGCATCCTTCTTGGTGCCTGCCTAGGCAGGACACGTTCTCTCATCTGTGTGGTGCCATTTTTCAGGCTGTGGCCTCTGCAGCCAGGACCTTGTGGCGTGGATGGCCACGGTCATGCCCAGAGAGCTGAAGCAGGCCTGAGAAATCTCCCCATAGACTGAGTTCAGGCAGGTCTTGCCCACAGCCCAGGAGCAAGCTAATGGAGTCTTGTCCAGGCCAGACTCAGCAAATGCTGCAAATCCAAACTTGACGTTGGGCCTAGGGAGGTGGTATTTGTACACAAGACTTCAGGGATGCCTGGCCCAGCTACTGGAGGGTTGCCTATTGCAGCGTGATTTCCAGAAGAGGACAGTGTGTTTTCATTCCCCTACTCTGCTTTGGGTGGTCTCACTCCTTCCCCAATCTCGTTGCAGGTTGCCTTACAGTGCCTCTGGAGCATCAAGGTTGTGGTGCTGGTGAAACCAGAGCATGAACGCCGGATCAGCCATGTGAACACGTCAAGTGTGAAAACAGGAATTGCAAACACACTAGGTGCAGCAGAACAGGAAGGGCATCTGGGGGCTGGAGTGGCAGGAGAGGAGAGGCGAACAATATGGGGCAGGGGAGTGCTTGTAGAGCCATGTTGGGGTGGGAGGAGGACATGTTCCAGGGCCATATCTGGGAAAGCGCAGGGGAATGGTCTGGGTTCTGTATATGGATCAGGGGGAGAGGAGCTGGGGAGTACTTTGTATCTGGGGCAGAGGGGAGTGCTCTGGGTGCCATACCAGGGGGTGAGGCGGTCTCAGGTCCCAGTGGGGATCAGAGCATATGGGCACAGCCAGGTCCTGTGAGGAGCCCCTGGCAAGGGGAACATGCAGGTCTGAGGGCTGACCAGGCCTCGTGTGTTTCCTCAGGTAACAAAGGGGCTGTGGGCGTCTCCTTCCTTTTCAACGGCACATCATTTGGATTTGTGAACTGCCACCTGGCCTCAGGGAGCGAGAAGACACACAGGTGATTGGGGGGCTGCTTCCTGACCCCTGTGCCTGCATGAGACCCTCAGGGGGCTGGGAATGCCAGCACAGCTGCCCCATAGCAAGTGCATCACCTCTTGCATTGATTAGCCACTTGGCCTTTCCTCTGCCTCAGCCACAGTCAACCTTCATCTCAGCTTCCCCGCCATGGCCAGACAGCCTAGATACTGGGCTGGACATGCTCACCCAATGACTGCACTCTTCCAGTTGGCTGGGGTAGATGTGTGCAGGGCTGGGACTCTGTCCAGCCTACTGCAGGGCTGGGGAATGGCTTGAATGGGCTAGGGTTGGTGTCACTTTGATCACTGTCAAATTGGAAAGTGGGGGCTGGGAATGGGTGAGGACAGGGAGAGGGGGCCTTGTGGGGGCAGGTAGGTGTCAGGGTGAGATGGGTCCCAGGTTGATTTGTGGGGCAATGGGATGCTGGGGGGATTTGTGGAGGCAGGTGGGGTTCAGGGTTGGTGGGGGCAGGTGGGGTCCTGCAGATTTGCAGGGCAATGGAGTCCTGGGGGATCTCCCTGATTTTCTCTGCCTTGTGCGACCCTCATCATTGGTGCAGACGGAACCAGAACTACAGTGATATTCTGCGCTCTCTGGTCCTGGGTGACAAGAGACTCAGCAGCTTTGACCTCACCCTGCGCTTCACCCACCTCTTCTGGTTTGGAGACCTCAATTATCGCCTTGATATGGAGGTCCAGGTAGGACTCTGGTCCCATTTGTGCCCTGTGTTGCTGCTGAGCTCCACACAGCTGCTCTTGAGAACAGGCCACCTGTGGGAACACTCTTGGGGCAGGTCCCTCCTCCCAGCCCAACCCCAAAGGCATGCAGGGGATGGGTGTGGACTGTGAATATGGAGCTCCTTGTCTTCTCTGAGGACTCCTGTGGTGGGATCCTGTGCAGGGGGAAGGGTACAGAAAAGCCCTGCAAACCCTAGTGCTTATGGACCTTTCCCTCTTCCCTCTCAGGACATCTTAGCTCATGTGAACAAAAAGGAGTTTGAGGCCCTGCTGGCTGTGGACCAGCTCACCCTGGAGCGGGAGAAGAACAAGGTGTTCCTGCGATTTAGTGAGTGTGATGGGGACAGATGGGGAGCCCACACTGCCCTCCCAGAGCACTGACTGTCTGCTGCCTCCCCCCCAGGAAGGCTCCTGTATACCATGCCCCCATTGCCAGCCACCTCCAGCACTCACAGTTCAACAATGTTTAAGGCAGGACAAGCTCTACAGCTGCTGCCAAAATGTGCAGGAGAGATAGGAGCCCCTAGGTCTCCAACAGCAGCAGATACAGCAAAGCCAGGATGGGGCTTTGCCCTGTTTTTGGGGTTTAACACCTGCCATGATGCAGATAACAGCTACAGGCCAATGAGCTTTGCTACACCCTCCACACCCAGACTCCACAGATTCACCCATCCAAACCATCACTCTGTCCCCTACCCCAGCCATAAACAGTCTAGTGTCACCTCCCAGCCAGGGCTGTGCTACATAGTGTCTAAATGTGCTAGAAACCTTTATATACACAAAAGAAACCCAGCCTCAGGTGGTAAGCTCAGTGAGATAGTTGGCTCAGCTTAGTCCCCAGGGGATGTTTGTGCACAGTTCACTGTGCTGAGGAGAGGCCCTGGGCTGGACAGCAGAGGGGCTACAGGCCAGGGTGGAAGTGCTTTGGCAGAGCAAGAGCAGGGATGAAGTTCAGGGCTGGGAGGAAATGGTAGATCTGTGTGTGTCAGTAGAGGACAAGTAGGTCTTTCTAGTCTGATAGAATAATCTGGCTGGGTTTCTCTGGCCCTGCCATTGGCTCTGCGGGCCGTGTCTTCCTGCCCTGGACTGTGGGTGTCTGGCGCGGTCTCGCCTCCATGTCTTCCTGTTTGCTCCATTTCCAGGTGAGGAAGACATCTCCTTCCCCCCCACATACCGATACGAACGGGGCTCCCGAGACAACTATGTTTGGCAGAAGTTCAAAACCACAGGGGTGAGTGTCTGGCCCCAAGAGGAAGGGGCTGGGATCTGGCCAGGGCTCCCATGTGGGACTGTCCCAGGTGAGGTGCTCTATGGCCCTACCTGGCTGCGAGAGGGAATAGGACTGGGCCAGCAGGCTCGATTCTGTTTTCCAGCTAAGTTGCACTCAGGGTAGGGATGAAGACACAGTGGCTTTGAGCCACCCCTATTCTCAGGCTGGGTCTCTGAAGCTCTTTTGGCTTGTGCTGGCTGCCTGTGGCCACGAGGGAATAGCTGGACCAAGGAAGTCTAGAGTGAGGCAATGGCAGGGCTGGAGTTAGGGCTTGAGAGATCCTGGCTCCCAGCCCTGTGTTCAGCCCACACTGCCTCACCCTACACTCCCTTCCTCTCTCGCACTGTGATCTGTGCTGTCCCTGAACAGTGATCAGCGGGGACCCCACACCTTCAGTGACACTGGGATGATCAGTACCCTGCCCTTGGGAATGAACAGGATGGTAACCTCCCTAGTTCAGCTGGGAGGGGAGATGTGCTGGGAGTGTGGGAGGCTGCAGGGAAATCCAGGCAGCTCAAACCAGGCTCAGTCATGCACCTAAAGCTTCTTTGCTCTTGGTTGCAGGTGAGGATCAACGTTCCCTCGTGGTGTGATCGCATCCTATGGAAGTCACGCCCTGAGACTCACGTGCTCTGTAACTCGTATGGTGAGTGAAGAGCCCTGGGGGCTATCTGGGAGCACAAAGGCCATTAGCCTGCACCTCCAAGGCACAGCCTGGGACAGGTGCACGGAACAGTGTGTTTCTGTGGCAGACGTGGCTCCCTCTTCGATGTTTCAGGCTGCACTGATGACATTGTGACCAGTGACCACTCGCCCGTCTTTGCCACGTTTGAGGTGGGAGTGACGTCTCAGTTTGTGCCTAGGAAAGGTAAGGAGGCTGTCCTCCGTGGGCCACTGGGCAGGGTGGGGAGGGCCTACTCCCCTGGTGGATCTAGGGCAGGAGTGCTGCAGTCCTAGCCCCGTGTGTGCTGAGTAGGTTCTGCCATCCCTTCCAAACTGCAGTGTTCTCAGGGCCAACACATGTCGCCACAGGGCTACCAGCCAGCAGTGCTGGTTAGCATTGTTAGTGGGGAGATGAACAGGTCAGTCTTTGCCTGGGGAGTAGGGTCCAGGGAACTCATTTTGATGACCCCACAGACAGACCTGAGCTAAGACTGGGGTAGTAGCAATCTGACACCCTGCCCAGGTCCTCAAGGGGTCATATCAGCCAGCACGGGAACAGCCCATCTGAGGGGTCAGATCTGGGGACAGGGTGGGGCCCCTTCAGCATACACTGATTGGCCATTCTGTGCTGGCAGCTCCTGGCTCCAGCACTGAGTCCCTGGCCTGCATCGAGTGGGACAGCATTGAGGTGATTGTGAAAACAGCCAGCCGCAGCAAGTGCTACATTGAGTTCCATTCCTACTGCCTGGAAGGTGAGAGCAGCCTGGGCGTGTCTACTGGCCACATGCCAAGTCCGTCCAGCACCTGGAAGGGAGACCAGCAAGGAAAACCTAGTGCTGCAGGGAGCAGCACAGGTGACTTTCCAGACCAAGTCAGTGCTGACCCCAATGCCCCAGTGCAGTGCTAAGGGGTTCTGTGCTGCAGAGGGCTCCTTAGAAGGGGGTGCTGTCCCCAGAATCAGTCCTGACCTCAGGGTCCAGGCTGCCGTGCTGCATGAGGTGCTGTTTTTCAAGTGAGATGGAAAGCCAAGCTTCTGGCCTTTTGTGCTCATTACATATCCCAGGACATTTTGTGTAAGGATTGAGGTGTACCGCTGGTGTCACACTTGGGTTAGATTGTGACAACCTCTAGTTTTACTAGGATTGGGCCTCTTCTGTCCTAAATGGTTGTGCACTGTTGCTGTGTGTGGTATAAGCAGCTGCTACATCTCAGCTCAGAGATGGCTGCATTTCAGCAGTGGGTGATGTGATCTCCGTGCAGTCTGTTCATGTATTGGGATTCTTTTTTGGGGGGCAATGAGGCTGGCAGCTCTATCTCAATGACAAACAACAGGAATTTGTCCTGGGTTGAGTCCACCCGCCTTCCCCCTGGCAATGTGGTTGGTACCTAGGAGAGGTTGGAGCTGGCAGGGAAGAGGAGGGAGGGCGGTACCCAGGTGGAGAGAGGGGTGGGTAGGTTGCAGCAGGATACAGCTTTGCTCTTGTAATTCTCTCTCTCAATTTCTTGCCAGAGTCTCAGCGGAGTGGGGAGAACAGCTCCCAGAGCAGTGAAATCCCGGGCTTCCTCAAACTCAGCTGGTCAGCTAAACAGCTGCCAGTGGTAAGCACAGGGGGCTGTGGGTCGGGGGGGGGGGGAGTGCAGGCTGGTGAGTGTGTGCATGGGCAGAGGCTGGCACAACAATGAGAAGGCAGGTGAGAAGGACATAGGCAGACTATAAGGAGTGACAGCCTGTAGACTTTTTTAGACTCCCTGGCTCCTCCACCCTTCCCTGGCCCTGACTTCCCATGCCACTAGCTCTGAAGCACACCCCCATCCCCTGTTCCCCTTCATACTCATCCCTCTCCCTCTGCCCTGACTCCCGGGTGCTCCCTTTCCCTGGCTGATCTCCTGAGCAAGTTCTTTTGCCACAGAGCGAACTCAGTGGTGAGCACTGGGGCTTTATCTCTTGTACTATAGGACAGTGGGGTCAGTGTGATGTCTCTGTACCTAAGCCCAGCGCTCAGGCCCCATGGCTGTGTGGCTGGATTGGCGGTTTGCTAGCCTTCTGAGAGTTGTTTTCTCTCCCTGTGCAGCTGAGCCCAATCCTGTCAGACCTGGAGTACCTGCTGGACCAGCATCTGCTCCTCAGCATCAAGGGCATGGACAGTTGCGAGTCATATGGTGTGTGTCCAGCACCTCCTCTTGAAAGGGGGAGTGTTAGGGAGTGGCCAGGATGGCACATGAACCCTACAGAGGGTTAAAGTGATTCCTACAGGACTCCCTGTGTCCTGGAGCAGCCCAGAGCAGGAGACCTGAGGGATCAGAGTGAGCACCTACCTTAGTGAAGGGTCCAGGTTCCCCTGTGGCTTCACCTGCCCGCTCCTGAACCAGGGAGCAAGAGACTAGACCCAGGGGCAGCAGCAAGGTCTCCTCACAGCAGTGCAGGGCACTGTCCTTCAGCCCCTGCTGCCCCTGGGACTCAGAGGGAGGACCTGAGGGCCTGTAGATAGTGCAGGGCCCTGACCACCAGAGCAGGCCCAGGAAGGAGAGGCTCATGCCTCACTGAAGACATGTGCTGTAGCCTGAATGTGGTGACCAGAGACTGACTCCTGTCTCCCTCAGGAGAAAATGGTTTCTCCAAGCTACTGGGAAACTAGAAGCACATCTGGGGTTTTGGCAGGACAGGCTATCCCCACCCCGCCATGGACACTAGCTGTGTGTATATGAGCAACTCCATGCTCCTGGTGGGTGTCACATTGTGGTGTGGCGTCCGCCAGTCCCTGGCCCTAGTACTTTTCCATGGCAACATGTGAGTGGGAGGAGGAGGATGCTAGCTGCTGTCGGTGGGTGCCTGTGTGACTGTGGGGTGCCCCGTCCTCTGAGGTGATGCTGTGCTCTCTGGGCAGGTGAATGCTGCATTGCCATGAGATCTATGATTGGCAGCCTGGCCCAGCAGTTTGAGACCTTCCTCTTCCACCGGGGTGAAGAAACAGGCTCCATGCGTGGCTGGATGAAGGTCCGAGTCCCCAAGGACAGGCGGAGCACACGCGAGAGGCTCTATGGTAATACAGCCATGCCACTGAACCGCTGCTGCTTCAGAGATATGGGCTTCAGTTCCCTGCTTGGGGACCAGGTAAAACCCAGAGTAGATGGGGGGAGCTCCCCTGCAGCCATTTCTTCTGCCCCAGGAGGCACCAGGCCAGGCCAGGCTGGGAATAAGTGGGAGTTCCCCTGCTGCCATTCCTCATGCCCCCTTCCCTCTAGAGCTCCCAGCTGGGAGAGGCTGGGACTGGAGCAGCTGGGAGTTCCCGCCATCCAGGCTAACAGTTCAGTAGAAACACTCTGCAGCATTCCCATTAACCTCTACAGTTTTTGTATTGTGTAGAGTGGATCAGCTTTGAGACCGACGAGACAGAGTCCGACTGCCCAACCCTCTCCAAGCCAGCTCTGCGCGCCGTCAGGTAACTGCCAGCATGTTTGGCCATTAACTTGCTAGGACACTTGGTGCTGCCAGTCCAGGGCTCGTGATGGGAGTTGTTTTGTTTGGTTTGGTTTCTGAATGAAGGCTCACTCTGAGTGGGTGAAGCATCTGCTTGTCTGTCTGTCTTCTAGGATTGTCGGTCCATCTGCCCCAGAGTGCCATGGTTGTCTCTCTGTCACGGTGTTCGGGATGTCGGCCAGTTTGTCTGCCAGGAACTGGGGATGGATTTGTCCCAGAGTGCTGGGATTATCTATCTCTTGGCGTTATCTTTCTGGGCAAAAACACCCACTCGACTGTTGTGTGTTTCAGGAGCCGGCCCCTCAGTCTCCCGGATGCAGCCAGCAGTTACACCAATCCAGCCTATTTCATATTTGAGGGGGTCCCCAATACCTGGGCACAGTGTCCCAGCCTGTCTGAATCTCCTTACAGTCCGGCCAGTGACATGCAGGCTGACAGGCACCCAGGCCATTCTCCATGCCGCAGGCTGCAGAGCCTGACAGGAGCACGAGCCGCCTCCTCCTCCTCCAAGGAACAGCTACAGAGAAGCCCCCACTACCCTGTGTCTGAGACCACCTCCTGTGGGCACCAGCTCAGCCTCTCCAAGATTGGGAGGCACAAGAGGCCCAAGTCAGCCATTCTGACGAGAGATCCGCAGATGTCAGGTGATTGTTCCCTCACAGCCCTGCACATGGCCTGGTGCCTCAGTGATGTGGACACAGAGCCCCCCCAGAGAGGAAGCTGCCTGGGCCCCAGCCAGCCAGAGAGCCGGAAGAACCTGCTGCGCCACACCCGCAGCGCACTGGAGCCACCACCGCAGAGCTGCTGGGAGGGGGCAAGGTCCCAGCGGGACACTCGCCGACTCAACCGTGCCGGAGAGGTATGTCCTGGGCAACTCACATTGCAAAGCACCAGCTGGCTCATGTGCCAGGGAGACATGATGCCTGGTGAGGGCTTCGTGTTGGCCTTGTAGGAGCTCCAGGCATAGGGAGAGTGTTAATGCACAAGTCTCTGGAGACCCATGTGTAAATGTGTAGGTTGGGCATCAGCGAACTTGGGGTCTCCCATCCTAGTTCCCTTGTCCACACTGGGTATCACAGTCAGTCTGGCTCAGGGGAGGCCTGGGGCTGGAACAGCAGGATGCTGCAGGTCACAAGGGAGGCAGCTCAGCAGAGCTGTGATGGGGGATGAGCAGGGATAGCACAGGACTGGATTCAGGAGACTCAGCAGAGCTAGGGCTAGAGTCGTTGTGTTGTAGTCCCCTGGCGTGACGCTGTTGGGCCATATCCTGGTTCTTCTTTCCTAGTGGCCCTTTGGCAGTGGTGATCACCCCCGGAGCATTGGCATGTGGCTGAGTCGCTTGGGCCTGGAACAGTATGAGGCGGGGCTGTATGAAAATGGCTGGGATGATCTGGAGTTCTTCAGGTATCATAAGGATAGTGGTGTGTGAGGGCTCATTGGCTCATGTGTACCACTGTGCCTTACTGGAGTATGACAGTCCAGCTGGTGTGCTCCACAGACATCCTGGCAAGAGCTCTGGGGCAGGAGGAGAATTGAGGTTCCTAGCTGAACCCTGGATGCAGAGCGCAGGACAGAGACTAGGGGGAGATGACCTCTGGAGTCCCATAGTCCTTCCATGTCCAATAGTCTTAGGTGGTTGAGTCCCCTTCCTCCCTGCCTTGTGCTGCATTGCTGGCTTCTCCCTCAGTTGCTCTCCTTCTCTCCCTTGTCTAGAAATATCACTGACCAGGACCTGCTGGACGCTGGTGTGCTGAGCCCCACTCATCGGAAACTCATCCAAGCCAAGCTACACGAAAGCAGCCCCAGGAGCCTGCAGCAGGGACTCAGTCTGAAACCAAACCCATAGTGAATCCGGCATTCAGACTCCTCTGTGCCCTTCTAATCTCCTCTGGACAGCTTCCTGGTACAGGGGGTTGGAGCGCTGCTGAAGGTGTTCTGTCCCTGCAATAGGGCCAAGATCTGGGGTAACTGGCCTAAGCCTCTGGATTGGAAATATCCCCCTTTCTGCCTTCCTTTGCAACCTTCACTGTCACTCTGATGTCATCGTGCATAATTTCCCCTGGCAGTAGCTGCAGAAATGCCCTGGGCATCTGGCTGAGGCTCTGCCAAAGGCCTGGACCCAAAAAGACGTTTAGCCTTGTGGTGAAACTAGCCACAACCCCAGACTGTCTAGCCGGGTTCCATGGAGGGGTGACTGGGAATTCAGAATAGCCAGAACGTAACAGGGGAGCCCCAGCAGCTACTGAGACTCCAGCACTAACTTTTCATCCTTCCCTGTTTGAGCGACAGAAAGGGCCTGGCTTCACCTCTGGTGGGCATGGATCCTACTGCTAAGCCCTGTTCCACTTCCACCCAGCATAGAGGCATGATACACTCTGAGCCGGGGAGATGGGAACAACAGTCCATGTGGCTGCATCGCACTGGAGCTGAGACTTTCCTTGTTGAGTCTGATACAGCTGATGTGGGTGGTGACACTACAATCTGGGCTGGCTGGGCACCTCTCCCTGTCTCTGCCCATGCAGGTGCTGGAGCACTAGATGTGGGCTGTAGCTTGGTCACAAGGGCTTGATTTCTCTAAGGTCTGAACTGAACTGTGAAACATCACATGGAGGAGAGAGCCCCAGCACTGCAGCCTCATGAGGACTCCAAGTGCGTCACAGGGGAGAACACTCTAGTCTAATGCACTTATTATGTATGGGCAACTGTTTCTCAGAGTCCAGCCACCCTTGGGGGCAGAGACCTGGTCCCTCTGTGGGAGAACAAGGCTGCTTGCTCTGTCCCTTAGATGGCAGCTAGGTGTTTGCAGAGGACCCCACAGCCTCCTGTCATGTGCCTTCAATCACACTGTGTTTAGCTGCAGTTGCCACATGGAGTTTTTAATAGGCTCCATATTGCTGGTTTCTCATGAGATGCACTTTCTGTTTCAATTAACAATAAAACCCCAAAGCTGCGAGGAAGTTCCACATCTAGGCCACTTTCTGGTTTCTCTGACCCTGTGGTGACAGGATGAAGTTGGTGCTTGAGGCAGGAAGAGGGTGATAGTGCTGGCTAGAACCAGGCACATTATGAACAAGGCTGGTTGAAGCTTTTTCCTCTAGCTAGCTCTAGCAACACATCCATCCCAGCCCTGACCTGCAGCCCTCCTGCTAGTAGTCCTGGTCTTCCCACAGAGCTCTGCCTATGCCCCTCCAACGCAAGCAACAACACTCAAACCTTTCCTAATCAGAGCCACGTGTTGGCGGGTGACAAACATGGTGGGGAGAGGTGCTTGTGAGTCTGTGTCACACACACTGTAGAAGGCTGTCCTGGAGGAGCTTGTGTGGATATGTGATGTACATGCCCCCACCCTCTGCTGCGGTGACTTTGCTTTCTGGGAGGAAACACTGGTTCCATTTGCAATGTTGCTGCTGGTGCTTTCTGTCACAACAGGTTCTTTCCTGTTCCCAGCATGGAGCAATCTGTTTCTTAATATCTGAGCAGTCCAGCTCTGCCCTGCCCATGCACAGAGATGGGCCTAGGTCACACAAGCCGCTGTGTATTGTTTAACACTGAGCTTCAGGGTGGACATTGAGCAAATATTTGGGTTTTGTTTGAGCATCTAGTCAAGCCCCTACTCAATGCCATGTCAGCCGGATGTGGGTTTGTTTGTGCGTCAGCCTGGCCGACTTCGGTGTGCGATATCATGGCTGAAACATGCAGGGTGGTTGGCAGTGTTGCTGGCTACACCTGCCCCAGATACCCATTCCAAGGCACTCTCCTCAGACTTGCCTGTAGGTGGCAGCACTAGTCTTTGTTCCAGGACTAACCCTGGGAGAGGTCAGGCCTCACTGGCACTGGTGTGAATCAGGAGTAACTCCTCTGAGCACTCCCCCCCCTCCCGCCCTGGAGTTCTGCTGGCGGGTGGGGATAAGTGGGAGGGCACTCAGGGCTGCCGGGCCCAGTTCAGCAGCACTGGAGCTGAGCTTAGCATGGGGACCATGGAGGAGGAGAAAACCGTGTAAGGTGCAGGGAGCTGACGCAGCCGCCAGCACAGGTTAGAACAGTTCCTGAGGGGGCTGCTCTAACTTGTACCTAGCTGTCAATGGCTTGTAGGCTTTTCTGCCAGCTGTGAATACCACAGTGTGGGAATGCAGCAGCCACAGCCCTGCTGCTCTAACACATGGACGGCTGGGGGTGCTGGGGGCTGCGTTAGCACCGGCTCTGCTGACTCTGATTGCGCTGTACAGCAGGGGTTGCTCAGAGGCCACTTATGGCAGTCGTACAGCTCCTATATACTGCCATAGCCAGTACAAAAAATGGTGAGGAAATGCTGGCTTGGCTCTTTGTGCCCTGCCAAGCTCCTGGTGGAACCTAGTGACATGGGTCCAGTGATGCAGGCTGTATCAAATGCCACACTGCGTCCGGTATCAACCCCTGCACCCTGGTGCTCACAGGCCAGGGAAATATCTCCTGTGCAGAATGTGCCACAGGCCAGAGACTCTGACATGGCCTGCCTGTCAGCTCCACGTGTGTCCAAACTTCACTGGCTCAGGGACAGAAGCTGATGGCGTTGTTTGGTGCCCCAGAACCCTGGAAGGCTGCAGCCTAGGGGGCACCAACATGTGTCATCTGCTGCTCCAAGTCAGAGCTGTGATCCACACCTTGTATCTGCTAGTTTCTCACCTGCCACTCAGTTCTGCTGCAGATGGACAACTCTAGCTAATGCTAGGGAAAAACAACACTTCAGGCTGGCCTTACTGGCAGTATGGCACCAAGGTTCTGGCCAAAGGGAGTGGTGTAGGGTAGGACTCAGCACAGGACACGCAGTAGTGCTGAATAGCAGGTGTGACACAGGCAAGGGGTATGGTACAGCACCAGGTAGGAACGGAGCATGGGGCCGAGGCTGAAACGCAACTGGCACCTTAGTCCCACAAATCGGAACCTCTTATCATTCAGTTCAGTTTTCTAAAATGATGCACTATTTGTTTTTTGATGACCAGGTTTCTGGTGATGGGATGGCCAGGCCAGATGCACAGGAAGATAGCATGGAGGGGTAGGGGACTGGAGGCTGCAGAGAGGTCATGGAGGATTGGGGCCCAAATGCCAGACAAGGGAATGCTAAGGCTCAACATAAATGCAGGCTGTGCCTTTGGACTGCAGGTGTCAAGAGATCGTGTCAATGCAGAGCATCATTAGTAAAAAAACAATCTTCAAGGGACATCACAATAAAGAGCAGCAAAGCAAGGGGTTCTGAGTCTTCTCCTGAACCAGGAGCCTTTGGCCCTGTCTCACCACAGCAGGAATCTAGTGGGTCCCCTTCTGGGGCTAAGAGAAGGCAGTGCTCACAAAGGAAGGCAGGGAAGCTGAAAGGAGGGGTGGTGGCTCACCTACTTGTGATGGGGGATCAGAAAGCCAGTGACTTCCACTCTCCCCGACCCCCACTCCCCAGACAAGTTTCTCACTGCCCTCCATTGCAGTGCAATTTCTTTTCAGGCAGGCACCTGAGTCAGGGCACCCATTTTCCCTGCAGCTTCCCAGACCCTATATCCTCCCTCTAGTCTAGTCAGTGGGAGTGTCACAGTGTGGTGAATCTACAAAGGACCAGAAAGTTTGTTGGGCAATCCAAGAGGCAGTGAAGAGAGTGTCTGAAATGTGGCAGAGGAAGGGCAAAGGGAATGAATAAGTGGGGAGCGATGAGGCTGCAGATCAGGGATTCTGGCTGGGTCTGGGTCCCTTAGATATGCAGGCGTGTTCTCAGAAGCGCACATTGAACTGGTGAGCTGGATGGAAGGAGGGAGTTGGCACTGACAGCCTCTGGCTTCTGTCCCCGCCTCTCCCCACCCCTGGCCCTCCCTCTCCTTAGCACATTGTTCAGAGAATAAGCCTGAAACTCTGCAAGTGCCCAGTTTGAGCAAGAGCTGTATGGTGACCAGGAGGAACTGCAGCACCGGCTGGCCAGGGATGGGACCAAACTGGGGCCCAGCCCAACACAAGGACACACATCACCTGAGGAACTGACCCGGAAACTGGGGAGAGCAGGTGAGGCTGGGCATGCGGGGAGACTGTGGAATTCATGCAGGGAGTTGTGGCAACAGGGCCAGGCTGACCCAAATGGTCATGGAGAGGTACTGCAAGAACTTGCACTAGGGTGACCAAATGTCCCGATTTTATGGGGACAGTACCAATTTTTGGGTCTTTTTCTTATATAGGCTCCTCACCCCCATCCCAATTTTTGACACTTTCTGTCTGGTCACCCTTCTGCACAAGGGAGGGGGAGGGAGAAAACCCAGATTCTGTAGCTGTATTGGAGTCCTATGACATCCTGTGATGTTTGGGGTGTGGGGTGAATTGTCATACTACCACATAACTAACCCCCTATGAACACCAGAGGCTCAGAGAGGCAAATAAACACAAGTGGGAGAGGGTCCTGCCTTGGAGAGTGGGGTTCACTCCAGAACCAGCAACCAGCAAAACAAAATCAGCTGGGGAAAACATAGGGGCAGTGGCCAAGACCAGGAAGACTCCTACTTTGAGGGGAACAAATTTCACTCCAGGGCTCACACAAGAAGTGCTCAGACACAGACTGTAACTGTTTTGAGGTTATCTTTTTGTTATCTGTGTGTACAGCACCTAACACAGAGGGGCCCTGATCCCTGATGGGGGCCTCTGGCACCACCACAATCCAAACACTGGTAATCAAACCCTCCCCAGCATGGAGTCCTGAGCTATCCCCTCCCAGCCCCATGTCCAGGCATGCAGGAGTTGGCTAACCTCAGCAGGCCAGCACACTGATACTATTCCTGCGCTAAGAGGAACCGGGCCCAAGATGGGGTCTGGGTTTTATGGGTGTTAAATAGAAATAGCTGAATAACTCACCGAAAGCAATGTGTGGTGTCACCAGGCAGAACCCTGGCTCATGTCCCAACGTGGGTCCCTGCTCACTCAACACACCGGCTAACATCACCATCTCTTCCTCCTCACCCCAACATGGCTGCCTTCTTTGCCTCTTCTAACATGGCCTCCCCCTCCTCAATTCAACATGGCCACCTCCTCACCTTCTTCCTCACCCCACATGGCCACCTTGGTGTAAGATAGACTTGCTCCTTGGACTGATCTCCACTAGCGTTGAAGACTGCACAGGTTCCCTCCTGCCTCCCCAAAAGTGTATAAAGGGTGAAATTCCCATGCATCCCATTGTATGAGGGTCTATTGGGTGGGAACACTGGCTCCTGGCATCTTTCTGCTGATAGAGAAAAGGAAAGGGCCCTCACCTCCCATCCTGCTTGGCTGAGAAACTGGGTCACTGTGGGGAGGAGCAGACTGTGTGTGGTAGTGTTGGGCTGTCTTTAGCTTCAGGGAAAGGTCCTTGGGGACCTGGCCCCACTGCACCTGTTTTTGCTGCTGCTGTGAAGGGAAGTCTCAGAGAGAAATTGGGTCATGCTCCCCTTGTGACAGAACTGTAGCATAGTGATTACAGACAAGGGGCCTTACACAGGAAGTTTTACATTACTTCCTTTCTTGTTTTGCAATTTCCTAGAGGAGTGTGGAAGACGATGATGGTGCGCTCCTCCCTACTAGACTGACCAGATAGCAAGTGTGAAAAATCGAGAAGGGGTGGGGGCTAATAGGAGCCTATATAAGAAAAAGCTCCAAATATTGGGACTGTCCCTATAAAATTGGTCACCCCAGTCCCTAACCAGATCACAGGATGACCCTGACTGGGTTTGTTCCTCAGCTGCTAAATCACTGAGATGCTTGTCTGTTTGTCAACAGCCCCCAAGTGCCCATCCCTGTATACAGTGCAATCTGCACTCCAACCCCTGGAGTGGTGGCTTAGGACACACACCCTTGCAATTTCCTGCCAAGACAGGGTGCGTCACGCAGATAGAACAGAGTATTATATCATTGGCTCCTGAAAGGAAGGAGACAGGAGCTTTGAGCTGCTAAAGGAAAATCTGGGCTCTTTACTGACAGGCTCATTCATTTTATTGACACTTTCAAACTGCCTGTATAAATATACAAACTAGGAGGCACCTGGAATAAAGTCACACGGCAGGGTTCAGTATCCTTTTCCAGCAGTGAGTGCAGGTGAAGGGAGTTTCAAAGACTCCAAGGCCAAAGGGGACCACTGTGATCATCTAGTCTGACCTCCTGTACTGCGCAGGCCACAGAACATCACCAAAATAATTCCCAAAGCAGATCTTTGAGAAAAACATCCAGTCTTGATTTAAATCTTTGCAGCAGGAATCATTTGGTGCAGGCAGTGGGAGATGGGTAGTGGAAGACATTTGTCCTGGGCAGTGGGAGATGGCAGGGCGTGGCATGGGAGAGAGGCAGCAGAATGTATTTAAAGTGGGCAGCGGGGTCTGAGCAGGGCTGGAAGTGGGTGGTGGGATACAGGCAGGGCCTGGAGCCTCAGTCTGCAGATTCCTTCCTGTGTCAAAGGGCTGAGGCCAATGCATCCCCTAGTGCCTCCACCAGCTGTAGCACTCACTATTTCTTGGGCCTGGTCTACACTACGCGTTTAAACCGATTTTAGCAGCGTTAAACCGATTTAACGCTGTACCCGTCCACACTACGAGGCCCTTTATATCGATATAAAGGGCTCTTTAAATCGGTTTCTGTACTCCTCCCCAACGAGAGGAGTAGCGCTAAAATCAGTATTACCATATCGGATTAGGGTTAGTGTGGCTGCAAATCGACGGTATTGGCCTCCGGGCGGTATCCCACAGTGCACTACTGTGACCACTCTGAACAGCAATCTGAAATTGGATGCAGTGGCCAGGTAAACAGGAAAAGCCCCGCGAACTTTTGAATTTCATTTCCTGTTTGCCCAGTGTGGAGCTCTGATCAGCACGGGTGGCGATGCAGTCCCAAATCCAAAAAGAGCTCCAGCATGGACCGTACGGGAGATACTGGATCTGATCGCTGTATGGGGAGACAAATCTGTTCTATCAGAGCTCCGTTACAGAAAACGAAATGCCAAAGCATTTGAAAAAAATCTCCAGGCTATACAGTGCTGCATGACAAGTGTAACAGAAAGCCAAAGAATCAAATGGATGCTCATGGAGGGAGGGAGGGGGTACTGAGGACTCCAGCTATCCCACAGTCCACAGCAGTCTCCGAAAAATATTTACATTCTTGGCTGAGCTCCCAATGCCTGTAGGTTCAAACATTGTCCGGCGTGGTTCAGAGTATAGCGCGACAATTTACTCCCTCCCCCCCCACGTGAAAGAAAAGGGAAAGAAATCCTTTCTTGACTTCTTTGAGTGTCACCCTATGTCTACTGAATGCTGCTGGTAGATGCGATGCTGCGGCAGTGAAGAGCAGTATCCACTCCTCTCCCCTCCCCAGTAGCAGATGGTGCAGTAGGACTGCTAGCTGTCCTTGTCATCAGCCCATGAGTGCTCCTGGCTGGCCTCAGGTGAGGCTGGCCGGGGGTGCCTGGGTAAAAATAGGAATGATTCCTGGTCATTCCCAGTAGATGATACAGAAGGGCTGGTAACCGTCCTCATCATAGCAACTGGGGGCTGAGCTCCATCAGCCCCCTCCTTTTCCTGTGTAAAGAAAAGATTCTGTACTGCCTGGACTATCATAGCAGTGGGATGCTAGGGTCCTCTCCCCTGCACCGCTTAATGTCCTGCCTGGACTGTCATAGCAGCGGGATGCTGGGCTTCTCTCCCCCACACCGCTTAATGTCCTGCCTGGACTGTCATAGCAGTGGGAGGCCGCCTCCCCCTCATTTTATCTCACTAACAAGTCACTGTTTCTTATTCCTGCATTCTTTATAACTTCATGACATAAATGAGGGGGACACTGCCACGGTAGCCCAGGAAGGTTGGGGAGGAGGGAAGCAACGGGTGGGGTTGTTGCAGAGGCAACCCCCGTGAGTGGCATGCAGCTCATCATTTCTGTGGGATCTGACACGGAGCAGCTGTGCTCTGTGATACACTGGTTCTCTAGTACACTTGCCCCATATTCTAGGCAGGATTGACTCTATTTTTAGATACCATAAAGGAGAGATTGACTCGGGGGGTCATTCTCACTTTTGCCTTTGCGCCCCTGGCCGACCTCAGCCAGGGGCACCCATGATAGCAGCAGACAGTATAGAACGACAGATAACCGTCATCTCATTGCCAATTTACAATGGCAGCAGATGGTACAGAATGACTGATAACCGTCTCTGCTATCATGCAAAAGCAAGTGAAGCTGCTGTGTAGCGCTGCAGTATCGCCTCTGTCAGTGGCATCAGGTAGACATACGGTGACAGTAAAAAAAAGAGCTGAATGGGCTCCATAGTTGCCGTGCTATGGCGTCTGCCAGGGCAATCCAGGGAAAAAGGGCATGAAATGATTGTCTGCCGTTGCTTTCCCAGAGGAAGGAATGAGTGATGACATTTACCCAGAACCACCCGCGACAATGATTTTTGCCCCATCAGGCACTGGGATCTCAACCCAGAATTCCAAGGGATGGGGGAGACTGCGGGAACTATGGGATAGCTACGGAATAGCTACCCACAGTGCAACGCTCCGGAAATCGACGCTAGCCTCGGACCATGGACGCACACCACCGAATTAATGTGCTTAGTGTGGCTGCATGCACTCGACTTTATACAATCTGTTTTACAAAACCGGTTTATGTAAAATCGGAGTAATCCCATAGTGTAGACTTACCCTCGGTCACTGTAGATTTGCATGCCTGGCCATTGCAGGGGCTGGTGCTTCACTAACAGCATTGCATGTGAGTTAGAACCATAGTGGGGAACAAAGGGGCTGCTTATGAGAGGGAGTCCATGTTGCATTGCCTGACACTGATCGTACATCTTTTTGGGCGGTCATCACTGTTCTACTCCTTACATCACCTCCCCCTCTATAGGCTCTACCCTTCTCTTAGACAGATGGGGCCCATTTCCTTCCAGAACCTGGCAATGCTGCTCCTTCTGTTGGTTATCGTCCTGCTGACCATGCAGCCATGACTACATTGCTATTTTTAGGGTGCTAGCTTGATCAAAGCTAGCATGGGTATGTCTGCCTGAGCTAGAAATTACACCTCCAGCTCCACTATAGGCATTCCTCATGTGTCAGGGCCAGGAGAAGTGACACATTCAGATGCAGTAAGCCACAGTGAAGAGGGTTCTGGGGATCACATTCTGTGCAGTGTATGGGACCTGAACCCTGCCCCTCCCCCTAATGATTGATTTTTGTTTTAGATGACATTACAAACTTGATTGATAAAGGTAATAGCAGTGAGGTAATAGACATACTTCAGTAAGGCATTTGAGATGGTATCACACAAAATCAACACACCACACATTAAACACATTAAAAACTGGTTAACTGACAGGTCTTAAAATGTAATTGTAAATGGGGAATCAGGAATGCGTGAGTGTGGGTCCAGCAGGGATCAGTTCTTGACTCTATGCGATTCAATGAACTGATTGAAAACATAAATGAACAAGGCAGGTCATTTGGATCACTTGATAAGCAGGGTGCAAGCAAACAATACGTTTTTATACATGTAAAGTCCTACATCTAGGAAAAAAGCATGCAGGCCATACTTACGGGATGGGAGATGCTATCTTGGGTAGCAGTGACTCTGAAAAGGACTTGGGGTCCTGGTGGATAATCAGCTGAACATAAGCTCCCATTGCAACATCATGGTCAAGAGAGCTAATGTGATCACTGAATGCATACACAGAAACCTTAAGTAGAAGTAGGGATGTTACCATCACCTCTGTATTTGGCACCACTGCTAGAATACTGAATCCAGTTCTGGTGTGCTCAGTTCAAGAAGGATGTTAATAAATTGGAGACGGTTCAGAGAAGAGCCATGGGAATGATTAAACAGATTCCTGGTGCTTAAGCTGTTTAGCTCAACAAACAGAAGGTTAAGGGGTGACTTGATCAGTATATAAGTATCTTCATGGGGAAAGAGAATATCTATCTTTTGTTAGACCAACTTCTGTTCGTGAGAGAGACAAGTTTTTGGGCTTACACAGAGCTGTTCCTCAGGAGCCCTCAAAAAGAGTTCTGTGTAAGCTCAATAACTTGTCTTTCTCACCAACAGAAGTTGGGCCAATAAAAGACATTACCTCACGGACCTTGTTTCTCTAATATTCTGGGACTGACTTGGCTCCAATATCTCTGCATACATGTGGACAGGAGTTTGATAAGAGAGGGCTCTTCAATCTAACAGACAAAGGTGCAACAAGATCCAAGGGTTGGAAGTTGAAGTGAGAGAAATTCAGATTAGAAATAAGATGCAGTTTGTTAACAGTGAAGGTAATTGAGCACTGGAACCTAGAGTTGTGGTGGATTTTCCATCAGGGGATGTTTCTAAATCAAGATAGGATGTTTTTCTAAAAGATTTGCTCTAGTTCTAACAGGAATTAATTCAGGGCAGTTCTCTGGCCTGTGTTATGCAGGAAGGCAGACTAGATGATCACAATAGTCGATTCTGGCTTTATAACCTATGAATCCTCAGGGCCCTGTCAAGGACACTTGAAATTGGGAGCACTTTAGGCTGCGCAGTTGGGACTGGGAGGAATCCTGGAGAATGGTTACTGAGGGTCCTCTTGACTGGATGCAGAATCCTGTTCTTGTTCTGAGCTGCTCCAAGCTGCATCTGGCCTGAGAATGTCTTCCTGCATCCCATCTGGAGGGTGCATCTTCTCATTTCCCCAGCCAGTTTCCAAGCCAATGTCAACAGTGAGAGCAAATATAGAGCTCTGGCCCCAGGATAGCACAAACCTGATAGGAGCGATTGCTGGGAGGGGCAGGGCTGAGGGAAGGGCATCAGCAGGGAGGTGAGGGTGGGGAGGCAGGGGAGTGCCCCTTGATGATGAGCTGGGCAGGGCACAGAGAGAAGCAGGGATCCCTCTCTGTGAGCTGGCAGCAGCCGTGTCATATTGGGTGTCACTGTCTCACATCTTTCTGCCTTGTGAGGAGATGAGCTTTTGGGAACCTTGTTCTGCCACTATTGTTAACACTTCTTGAAGGAGGATCTTGCCCCAGAGCAGAGGGATTCCAAATATCTCTTCCCTACCTTCTTCTCTGCCCTGGGCCTGCTCCATCCTCCTCAGTAGATGGCATCTATCTCCAATATTCATAAGGCCCATCACTACAGCATTCAAGTGTCAAACAACTGACATTTTCATGACACAGCTCTTTGTCTCTTCCCATTCCTGGAAATGTTCTTCTCTTAGGGAGATGCCATTCCTAGGGGAGACCTCAGTGAAGAGATGGTTTTTGCCCAGAGATCAGAACAGGCTCAGCCTGAGCCACTCATGGAAGATGTGCTCTACAGCTGAGGTCCCATCACCACATACACTCTGCCCTGAATTTAGTTTTGCTGAGCTCTGTTAGCCCTGGGAAGCTTTGTGTTATTCTGTTCTATATGGGAGATTCCCCAAATTACCCAGGGCAATTTCATGCCTGGTATTCTGAGTGACTCATTCCTTCAGTCCTGAAATTGGGCTCATGCACAGTGTTGGGGAGTTTCCTGTGCAGTTTTGTAAAGAGGACACATCCACTTCTTCACTCTGTGAAGGTCTGTCACCGGTGAGATAATGTTGCTGTCCCCATGGTGAATTGCAGAGTTTACAGGATTTCCATTTGTTAATCATTCCATCTGAGATAAGGAACTGTGGAATGTTTCCTCTCTCCCAGCTGTCATGACACTTTACTGCCAGGTTATGTCCACTAAGAAGAGACTTGGCACAGAAAGATGTGTCAGTTCAGAATCTGACAGTGGCTTCTCCTGTCTCAGGCTCTCTGCAGCCTCCAGGGCTAAAGGCAGAGTGAGTAGTTACTATTTATCTTAGGGTTTTATAGTGCCATCCAGATAAAATCGACAGTAAAATCCTTCCTTAGAGGTTTTTAAGGTCAAGCTTGACAAAGCCCTGACTGGGATGATTTAGTTGAGAAATGGTCCTGCTTTGAGCAGAGGGTTGGACTAGATGACCTCCTGAGGTCCCTCCCAACCCTGATATTCTATATCCATGAACAACAATAGCAAAGTCCTTAGCGAACTTCATAAAGTCTCTCACACTCCTCCCTTTTCAGAATCAAAACTCTGTAGGGTAGAGTGTGGGGTTGTTTTTCGGGGGGTGATAGTAGTGGGTAAGGGTTTGAGAATAGAAGGCGGTGTTCATATTGTGAGCACCACATAGAGTGGAAAGGCTTTCTCAAAGAGGAAGACCTTGCAGTGATTCCTCAAGATAGTCAGGCTCTGAATTTGCTTGATCACCTCTGGAAGACTGTTCCATGTATTGTGCTTCGCCCAAGGCTTTGAGATTTTCTATTGCCCCAGAGGAGTACAGCTGTCATGATGATTCATAGTTCAAAATTCGGTCCCCGATGTAGCAAATCCATTAATTTCTTTGAAAATTAGGATCAAGGCCTTAAACTGGCCTCGGAGCAAGTGGAGGGACTTGAGCACAGGCCTGATGTGCTCATGGCAGCCTATGCCATGGAGAAGGCGGGCAGCCATATTCTGTATCAGTTGGAGCCTGTGCATCATCTTGACATTCAGCTTCAGATACAATGATTTACTGTAACACAGTCTGGAGGCAACAAATGCATTGATTAGTATGGGTAGGTCCTTGTCCAGGGGGAATGGCCTAAGTTTCCTAACAATCTGAAGGTGAAAGGAGACATTTTTGGAAACTGATACTGCCTGGTTATCCAGGCTTAGGAAGGAATCAAACAAGACCCTGAGGTTTTGTACCACTCTGACCAATGGGGGCTCCATGCCTTCAATGGGAGGTGGAGACAATATCTTGGCCAGCTCTTCAAAGGGTTTTCTGTTTCCAACTATCATCCTTTTGGTTTTGCTCAGGTTTAGCTTGAATCAGTGGCTCTTCATCCAAGAGCTTATTTCTTGTAGGCATTCTGACACTTTAGTAGTGGCAGTGGTTTCATTACTTGAGGATGAAATAAACAGTTGTGTCCATGGCATACTGTTGGCAGCTGAGCCCATGAGGTCTGTCTCTCTCCCCCAGTGGTCTCCCGTAAGTAGTGAAGAGAAGTACGGATCCAGCAGGACCCAGCAGGTGAGGCCTTTGGAGAGGAAGAGCCACTACCCATCACCACTCTGGGTCTGCCAGTGAGGAATGATTGGCTTTACTGTAATGCTGAGCTGAATACTCCAGCTTTGTCACATAAGTGCGTTAGTAGCGCCTTGTGGTCCACTGTATCCAAGGCTTCAGAGAGGTCCAGCAGAGTGAGCATGGAGATCTGACTTGTGTCCATGGCCATGAGAAAATTGTCTTTTAGTGTTACTAGAGTGGTCTTTGTGCTGTGCCTTGAGCTGAACCCTGATTCTGAGCTATCCAGTGTGTTGGCTGATGTCATATGTTGGAGCTATTTTCTCAATTATTTTGTCCAGGTAAGGGATGTTGGAGACAGGATGTTAGCTGAAGAGATCTTCAGGGTCAAGTGTTGGCTATCATTGACGACGGGTGAACTATTGCATTTTCCAAGGAGTCTGGTAGGTGAGGGCACAGACTATTTCCATTAGGAGTAGGCATACTTGTTATTTTTTGGCTTGTACCAGCCAGAAGTGGCATGGATCTGTTTCATAGGTTGTGGCTCTAATATGTTTCAGGGCTTTTTGAGCTTTGGCTTGTGTGATTGAGCCAGACTCAGTCATAGACCATGAAGCAGCTAATACAAATCATGTCAGGGACGAATTTTCTGTCTCAGTTAGCTCCATAGGTATTCAGCTGATCTTATCAGTGAAGTATGCTGACAGCTCTTCACAATGGTCGATGCTGGGCTACACAGTCAGGGTTGATTAGCTGGTTCACTATATGAAATAGCTCTAATGGCCCTGATTCTGCTGAAATGATTGTTGATGAGTAGAAGGCTCATTTTGACTCTGTTACTGCAGTGGCCTGGTCCTAGAAGTGTTGTTTGTGCTGCTGGCTGAGGGATTCAGAATGTTTTTTGCATCTCTGGAGTTTGAACTTTCTGCATGTGCACCTCAACTGCTGTAGTTCATCTGTCAACCCTTGTGTCTTCTTGGTCAGTTGGGGGTGGGGGAAATGGATGGGTTGGGTGCCAATGGTAGTGGACAACAGGTGATTGTACTGTACTAACTCATTGGTGCTTTGGCCTTGTGTTTGTGTGGCTTTTCTCCGAGGGCGAGTTGAAAACCTAGGGAGTTCAGGAGTCTTCAGTGGTGGACCAGCTTTGGTTGATCATTACCATTGTGGAACGGCTCTGGTCTCTGCCTAGATGAGGTGGTGATCAGATGACGAACTATATGATGGTGATATCTCCAATATCCATTCCTAGACTGAAGATAGGCTTCAACACGTCTGGCTGCATGTGTGAGTCCAGAGACTGCCTGGGAGAATCCCATGGTTTCCACATGGTTACTACTAGAAAGAAAACTCCAACCGCTCCTTAGCAGCTGAGTGGACACAGGCCGGTCCCCACTGTTCCATTCACCCCATTTCATTCTTCCTTTCTTTCCGTATGGGACTGTTCAATAGAGCAGCTTCTGTCTGGGCAGCAAGTCAGATCTACACCACCCTTCAGTGAGGAGAGAAAGTGTTTAATGCTTCCCAGGGACACATCGGCCAAACCAAATGCCTGGTTGAAGTGGGCACCACTTCAAAATAAATCAAACTTCACCTGACCCAGGTGAAGGATCTTCTAGCCAGTAAACACTCACAGGAAGCATCTACCTTGTGCATATTCAAAAAGGAATTGATGGACGGAGCCCTGGGGTAGGACATGGCAGCTGTTTCTTTGGCCAGATTCTCAGCTGGTGTAAACTAGCATATTTCTATTGACTTCAGTAGAGCACTACTGATTTATGAACTTGAAGATATCTGATCGATCATTGGGTATTTATATCACACCCATCACAATGATTGCTGATTAATATCAACATTCTACAGCACTTTAGGAGAGGAGAGAAAGAAGAATCCTGGATCCAATAGAAACTGCAGAGGAATTTTAGGGAGGCACCAGGTTACGTAAACTAGTCAGCGGAGGGGGCTGAGAACCTGACATTCTTGTGAAAAGTATCACAGGTGGTTGAGCATTTCATCTCCTCTGGAATATCATGCCTCCCACAGCACAGTCACCTGGCATCACAGTGGGGCATTGACTTAGCATTGGCTCAGAGGGACAAGGACCCCCTGCTAAGTCCCCAGTAACATTTCCTGTAGTGTCTGAATTTCCCTGGGTGGTTTCTCAATGAAGTTATTATAACCAAAGACAATACTACAATTCTGCTGCATTCCCCACAGGAAAGCCAAGTCACAGCTTGCAGAAGTGTCCTGCATCTGGTAACAGGAGCTTCTGTGAAGGTTGCTAGACTTTCCTACTTTCTCGTTTTTCTCATCTGTTTACAGTGGAATTGGCTGAGCTCCATTTGTTAATATTTGATAGGTCCTGTCTGCCCTCTGAACTCCAGGCGTTTGCTCTCCAAGGATACTGAATATAATTTAGCTCTGTAATAAACCTGTGCAGCAATCTGCACCTTTGGTAGCTAGAGGGAAATTGCAGACAGTGTTTAGTTTGGGCTTCAAGATCCAGTTCCATCTGGAACACAAGTAAATACTGCAATCAAGAGATATGATTGACACTAGCATTGGATGTCCTGCAGGTGGAAATCTACAGCAGCCTCGTCTGCACCCTCTGCATGTCAGTCTCACTTGCATCCCAGTCCACCTGCAGGATTATTATTACTGTAGGTCCAGGAACTGCAGTCAAGGATTGCCCCATTGTACTAGGCACTGCACAGCCAAGTAATGAGAAAGCTCACAATCTACATGTCAGATAGGATACAACAGGTGGATGAAAGACAAACAGGATGGGAAGTTGCTATAACAAAATAAACAGAGGTCTGGCTACTGCAGGCTTCTGCCCTGCACCAGTGTAAACCAGCATGCCCATTACCATGCACTATCACCTTGTCTTCTTCTGAACAGGTCTACAGTTGTGAGCTATATGCAGCTTCTCTGGGCATCATGCTCTTGATGAGAAGAATGTAGCAATTTCATTAAGTCATAGATTTTAAGCCCAGAAAGTACTATTAAGACCATCTAGTCTGACCCCCACTATAACGCGGGCCAGAGAACCATACCCAATATACTCTGTATCAAGCACATAACTATAGCATGACTGTTAGAAAATAATCCAGTCTTGATTTAAAGACTTTAGGTGATGGAGAATCCACCACATCCCTAAGGATGGTGTTTCAGAGTTAATTAACCTCTCTGTAAAAAATACGCACCTTATTTCTAATTTGAATGCCTCTAGCTTCACCTTCCAACCTTTGGATCGCATTATGCCCTTTTCTGCTAGATTAAAGAACTGTCTGCTATCAGAAATCTGTCCCCCATGTGGATACTAACAGGCTGTGATCAAGTCACCTCTCAACCTTCTTTTGGTGAACTTGATAGATTGAGCTTCTTAATGCTTTCACTTAGGGCATGTTTTCCAGATCTCCAATCATTCTTTTAGCTCTTGTTAGAACTCTTTACAATTTTTCAACATTCCTTTTGAAAGGTGGACAGCAGAACTGAACACACTATTCCAGTAGTGGTCTCACTACTGCCTCATACAGCGATAATACCAGCTCCCTACTCCTACTTGTATGCCCTTGTGTATACAGCTAAGGTCATCTTTGCCCTCTTTGCTAAAGCATTGCACTGGGAGCTCATGTTAAATTGGTTACCTACCATGACCGAAGGGTCCTTGTCAGTGTCACTGCATTCTAGAATACTGTGTCCCATCATTTAATGTGACCTACATTGTTTGTTGCTAGTATGACTTGCAACTGGCTGTATTAAAATGCATATTATTCAAATGATCGCACCTTACCAAGTGACCCAGGTTAGCCTGTATAACTGGTCTGTCCCCATCGTTATTTACCAATTTTTGTGTCGTCTGAAATTTTAACAGTAGTGGTTTTAGCTTTTCTTCCGGATTATTGATAAAACTACTTAATAGCATTAGGGCCAAGAACAGAGCTCTGCAGGCCCCTGCTAGGAACACCCATGTTGGATGACTATTCCCTGTTTACAGTTATTTTGTGAGATTATCATGTAACATTTTTTAATCCATTTAATCCTCTGATGCTGCAGATGATGGTGGGAATCACCAGCCAACCAGTCCCTGGTACAACAGACAGATCTAAGTTAGTGCCCTTTACAACCAAAATATATACATTCTCCACCCCAGCCTCTGGCAAGAATCTTGCTCCCACAACAGGGCTTCAGAGACCGTTTCTGCAGGTTGCTGCTCTCAGGACAATCCATTGTGAGGGAAATTACAAGCAGGTGTCTGTAGATTCAGGTTTCAGAGTGGTAGCTGTGTTAGTCTGGTTGCTGATGAGATGCGGGGCAGACTGAGTGGCAATCCTGAGAGCACTGGGGCCTGCAGGGCACCGCTTACCCTGAGCTCCTGCTCTGGGATTGAGAGGCCAAATACTTTATTCTTGGAGTGGGCCCTGTCACCCAGTCCACCATTCACCAGTTTATGCCTTTTGGCCTTGCCCTTGATGTGACTTTGGCCTTTTGTTAACGGAGCTACACAAGTGTTGGCTTCACAGTGGAATAGGCAGTGGGGCATGGTGATAAAGCAAGTGTACCCAGATCATCCAGTGCCTGCCTGGAGCAGCTGCTTTGCTTTAGTCAGTTGCACTTTTGTCCTCTGTGACACTGGGAGCTTTTGGTGAGTTTTGTCAGTTGCCTTCTTCTGATTTCTGCCTGTGGTCCCTCATTGTAGCTGGTGTCCTGGGTGACGGGCTGCTGCCTTTCTGAAAATGCCAGGCAGGGAAATGAGCTAATTTCAAAATCTTTAGGGAGATTCTGGGGGCTGCTGAGGTGCTCAGAACCTTCTGGGGCCTGACACCCCCATAGGATGCAGCTAGTAGATGCAAGTTACTCATCTCCTGCAGGGGAGAATCAGGACTCTGGGCTGTAAATATTCTGAGATGTAAGTGGAGCCATTTTATGGCTCTTTCCCTGCCCTGGAGATTCATTTGCCAGACACACATAACCCCTGGGCCCCTGCTGTTGATGTGCTACCTGGGACATATCCCACCTGGATTCTGAGCTCACGGCTGCACTGGGATGAGACTCAGCTTTGTAATGACTCTTCTCTGTGTGGCTCAGAGATCAGTGTTCTGAAACTGGGAATGCCTCCAATTCGGGGGAAGTTGAGGCCCCTTTCAATGCTGATGGACAATGTTCTTCTAAGAGGCCCCTTTAGCTGCTCCTCAGGGATTTCTCCAGAGCAGAATGTGCCTCCAGGCGAGACTCTTTCCTCTCCAGTGACCCTGCACTCTCCTTTGTAAATCACCCCTCTGGGATTTGCAGCATCGTTGAGGACATGTTAATTAGTCTGAATCAGTTTTTGAGAGGCTGTGCTGGCATCGAGTGTGGGGCTGCTATGGCTCACAAAGGTCTCATTGTTAGGAAAACAGTGGGATTATCTGAGTAGCTGCTAGAGTTTGGGGAGGAGGGAGAGAAACAGGCTTTTCTTCTGACGCATACTTGTAGGGTCTCATAGGTGCTTTGTGTCACTCAGGGGACTTAGAAAGGAGAGTTGTCAAATCCTCCTTGGCTGGGTAAAGGTCCATAGGTGGGAGGCATTGGAAAACCCCCACAAATGATCATCAAAGCAGCAGGAGTGCCTAGGAGAGGAAGATCTGGCCCCCTGGATTCTTCATATCTGACAGCGGCTGAGATCAGTGATTAACAGATGTTTTTATTATTGCCTTTTCAGAGATTGGCTTCAGGTAATGGCCACTTCAGTGAGGACATTCCCAGCTCCAACACCTGATTTCCAGCTGACAGCAAATACCACCAGCGAAGGTGAGAAGACTTGCGTCTTCAATGAGGAGTTTAAATTCATCCTGCTGCCCATGTCCTATGGGTTTGTCTTTGTGGTGGGGCTGCTGCTCAATTCCTGGGCCTTGTGGATGTTCATCTGTAAGATGAGACCCTGGAACGCTACCACCACCTACATGTTCAATCTGGCCGTCTCAGACACTCTGTACGTGATTTCTCTCCCCACCCTGGTCTATTACTATGCTGACCGCAACAACTGGCCCTTTGGGAAGGGACTCTGCAAGATTGTGCGCTTTCTCTTCTATGCCAACCTATACTGTAGCATACTCTTCCTCACCTGCATCAGCGTGCACCGCTACGTGGGAATCTGCCACCCCATTCAGTCGCTTAGGTGGGTAAAGACCAAGCACGCCCGCCTCATCTGCGTGGGTGTGTGGTTCATTGTCATCATCTGCCTCATACCCAACCTGATCTTTGTCACCATCAGCACCAGGGGCAATGACACCCTTTGCCATGACACCACCAAGCCCGAAGAGTTTGACCACTATGTGCATTACAGCTCCTCAATCATGGCCCTCCTCTTTGGCATCCCCTTTCTGGTGATCGTTGTGTGCTACAGCCTGATGGCTAAGAGGCTTTGGAAACCCAGCCTATCTAGCTCCAATCAGAGCATCTCTTTCTACAGGAAACGCTCTATCAAAATTATCATCATTGTAATCACAGTCTTTGCCATCTGCTTCCTACCCTTCCACATCACACGGACACTGTACTATATTGCCCGGCTCTTCCAAGCCAACTGCAGGACCCTCAACATCGTCAACTTTACTTACAAGATCACACGGCCTCTGGCCAGCATCAACAGCTGCATAGACCCCATCCTGTACTTCCTGGCTGGGGATAAGTACAGGGGAAGGCTGCGTCGGGCTGCGCTCAAAATGCCCAAATCTGAGAACCCATCTACTCTAGCCCTCGTCTCACAACTCAAGAAGAATGCCAGCTACTCCATAAATGATGCCTGAAAAAAGGGGGTGAAACTGATAGACAATGGAAGCAGCAAGGAGTATTGAAAGGACTAGAGCCTAGGGAGCCAGTATGCATCTAGGCCAGAATGTAGGACCAGCATTAGGGAAGCCAGTAGAGTTGCTGGGTTAGTCTCACTCCAGAATGGAGGTCTTCTCCATCTCCTCCTAATCTCTGTGGGGAATTATTTCCCCACTGTGCTGTGTCTGCTTCTGACACATTCTGGTACCAGGTTTAACCTCTGAATGCTTTTGAACTAGGTTTACATTCCCACTCTCAGAGCATGCTCCACCCCCTTACACAGACTGAACAGCTATCTCAGAGCCAGGGATATTCCCTGTCTTGTCACAGCATGGGAGGACTGCCCAGAGTAATGCCAATGGGAGTGCAGAGAGTAGAGACCCCAACGTCCCATAAGGAAATAGAGGAGGCCAGAGGAACTGTCTTATGAAGAGCACGAGAGACCCACAGGTAGCAAATTCCCTGCTTCAGACGCAAGTGGGGGAAGAGCAGTGGGAAGGGAGGGGACACGGTGACACTTCACTGGTCAGAAGCTTAGGAACCCAGAAGCCCCAGTGCCTGAGGCTGAGAGCAAAGAGATGGAGGATTTTACCATAGGAAAGGAGCCAGCAAGTGACCACAGGCCACAAAACTGGCCTCTTGAGTCTTTTGGGAAAAGCCCAAACAGGCTGTTTCAAGTAGCCTGGGACCCTGGGCTGCTGACAAGGGAAGATCACAGCCTAGTGTCTGCAGTACAATGCTAGGGAGCTGAGGACTGAGCATAGGGCATGCTGTGTCTAATGATATGCTACATAGGGGGTCCAGGTGAGAAGAAAGGAGCCTGTCTTCCCAGGCACAGAAAACCCATACAGAGCTTCCTTCAAAGTGACCCAGAGAAAATAGAGACCCTTGCTGAAAAATAAATAGAGACAATGCTGACAAAGAAGATTATATAGCACTTTATAAACAGTAACTAAGTGACCTAATGGGGTCAACCCTGGGTCAAAGCGCAGGGCTGGGAGAGGACAGCAGGGAGCTCCCACAGCTGGGACTCAAGGCGCAGCATATACTAACTATTAAAGACAATACAAGGGTCAGACAGGAAAGGGAAGAAGAAATAACTGACCTGGATTCCTGGGCCCAGAGGCCTGGCCTTTTGCTGGCCATACTTTCAGCAGTAGGCTATCTCATGTCAGGAACCTTTCCTGACTATGCTCAGACCACGCTATGTCATAGCCTGAGTCAGTATCTGTATGGAGCAGTGGCTGCCATGCCAGCTGTGAACTCCCTGCTGGCAGAAGGATATCTCCTGGATTACTGACTGTAACTAACATCACCTCATTTGCCTTGCTTCCCTTTTGCTGTTCTAAGATGGGGGGAACTGAGTCTGAATCACAAGCAAAAGTAGCTGAGCTGCTGTTGATGGAGCAGGCACCACGCCAGCAGGCAGCCAGGGAAGGCAAGGAAGCACTTTCAGGGCACTGGTTCTAGCAATGCAGAAGAGAGACTGGGGGTGGCTCTGGCAGGATCCAGGTGATGGGGTAAGGATGCACACAGAGTTAAAGCCTGTGCAGTGGCCATGGAATTGTGTGTGTATTGTAGATGCTGTTACACGTCTCTGTCCCTTTGTGTATTGGAGGGCATGACTCACCATATAACTAACAGAGAAGGCACCATAGCACCTTTGCTCCCACCTCTCCTAGCTCCAGGTGGCTGGAGGATGGGCAGAGTCCCCAGGGCAATGAAGCCCATGAAAGCAACTAATTGATCCATGAATAAAATGTTTTCCTGAGCAATTTTCCTAGAGCCCTGGACTGTTTATTGCCACCAGGAAATCAATAAGCAGGAGAGAACTGGCATGCATGAGAATCTTTTAAATGCCTCATTGAAGGTCCATTTGGCTTAGCCAGGCTGTGACGTGTCCATTCCTGAAAGCTGAGAGAGGATGGAATGTCAGGTGACATGTCTGCCTGGGCTCAGTGGCTTGGCACATTTCCTTAGGGCCTCAGGAGAGTTCAGAGCCAGTTTCATCTCTCAGGACTCCTGGAGATGGCCAGAGTGAGTTTTCCATTGCAGTAAGAGTGGGGAAATAACTGAAGGCACAGCTTCTACCTCCTGATAGGTCTCGTAAAGGGGAAGGGTATCGGAGGGGAAGGCTCAGGTGGTTTCCCAGAGCCTCCAAAGAAGGTCTTAGATGGTTTGGGGGGCTGGTATTGTACCGGAGACTCCAAGCTCAGCATGTTTCACATCTACATTGCTCCTGCTGGGGAAATTTCCCCAGTCCCTTTAGATCTGCATTTAGTGGGCTCAAGTGTTCAGATAAAAGGTTTGAGCCTCAAGAAGAAAGGCCTATGGTAGGAAGGGGGCATTTCCCCTCCGTTTTGCTAATTTTTCCACCAGATCATACCTGAAATGGCTTTCACACACCTCAGCACCATCCACCCCTACCCCCACCATGTCTCACTGCCTCTCGCCCAACTGAGCATGGGCTTGTTCACACAAGTTCTGGCATTTCAGCCTCTGAAATATGCCCTTTAGATTCGTGGTGAGAGTCAAGAGGCAGGGAAGATTCACCACTTAATGTTCCATTTTTCTCTGCCAGATATTAGCCAAATTCCAGCAAGCATTTCTAAAGCCAGTGGAAAGCTTCCCCCAGCCCCCGACAAGTCCCTAGCGTGACCTGATGTGACATTACTGCTGACTGGGGCATGTGTGTTAGCATTTCTGCAAGGAAGCCAGGAAATTGGGAGTGTAAAGTACTTAGAGGCACTATAATAGGAAATTAACAAGCTCTTTAGAATATTTCCTTTATTAGTATTTACTTTTGAAATGTTTGCATAGCTCTATTGTTTAATTGTGTGGGCATATGGTGGTATCCGCAAGGGAGCATACAGGTGAGTGTGTAAAGTGCTCCAGCAATGATGCTGGATGATACTAATGCACTAGGTTGTAATGAATTAGATATTCCACGTTCTAGAATTCATGAGCCCAAGCCTGCCTTCTGTGCGGAGCAGAGCTGGGGCAGGACCATCTCTGCCACTGGGAATCTGAGAGGGGAGCTGCAAAGCAACCTGTTTTGTCCTCCCCACAGGATTGTGTTCATATGACTCAGGCTGGCCTCATGGGTGATCTTTGCTTTCAAAGCTGCTGTCATCTATGCCCAGGGAACAGCTCACCAGGATGCCCCTGGCCTGGGCCCAGCACTGAGAACTACCAAAGCACCAGCTTTCCCTACAGCAAAGCAAAAGCTTTAAGCTAAGGGATGGGTCTTGTGCTATCACCTTCTCTGCTTGCAGAGGCTGGGGAGTCAGGTGCAGAAGCTGCCCTCTACCCTTGAATACTCTAAGACCAGAAACAAGTTTCCTAGCTTTTTATCCTTGGTCCGGTTCTCTCACTCCTGTGCAGGGTGCTCTGCACCAGGTGCTGATGTCTCCACCTCAGAGGTCCTGAATTTCAGTGAGGCTGTGGGCATGCAAATTGCTTTGGGAGCTTTGGAAATGGAGGAAATATTACCATTGTTTCAGCCCTGTTTCCTTACAGACTTCGTGGAAAGCAGTGCCTGCCTGTGCTGTGCCCCTGATTTGCATCCTCCAGGGTTTAGTACCAGCATGTCCCACAAGCGGGGCTAATCCACGCACTACTTTGCCTCTGATACTGCAGTGTGGGTGGCCTCAGACATTCCCCACTTGGAGGCCCTCAGCAGCTGCTCCAGCAGGCATCAGGCTCAGGCTTTGCTCACAAGTGATGCCAGTAGCAGAGCAGCTTTTGTTTTATGGAATCAAGCTCCTCAGGGAGGTTAATCCCAGCCTTAATGCTGGGATTTCCCCACACTGGTACCAGCTGCCTGACATTACTCACTCGGCTTGGGAAACAAAACACTAACCGCTGGGACCTGAGCTAAGCACCAGGGGCTGGGTGCAGAAGCTTCTACCTGGGGAGCTACCCAGTTATATTCCCCCGACACCATTTGAATCTTCTCACCACAAAGAGCCTAGAGCCAGGCCAGGACCCTCCTCTATTCAGTGCTCCCATAAGATGCCACAGCCCCCCATTCTGGGCCTCAAGGCATGGCAGCACAGCAGGAGAACACAGCTGAGAGCCACTGAGGTAGCTCAGAGCAGAATTACAGGGCCCCAGGCAATTGGAAGGGAGCCCAGCAATAGAAGCTGTGACTACAGGAGCAACCCTGCCATCCCATTAAGCTACTCCATTAGGGTGACCAGATGTCCCAATTTTATAGGGACAGTCCTGATATTTGGGGCTTTTTCTTATATACGTGCAAATTACCCCCTACCCCCGTCCCGATTTTTCACACTTACTATCTGGTCACCCGATACTCCATGCACAGGGGCTTGTGATAGACCCTTTGTCATTTGTACAGTAGGAGCAGCAGGCTAGCTGCCTCCTCAAGCAGCACAGGAAGGGCCTGCAGGGGGAGCTAGGCTCACTGCTCAAGACAGCTGTCTTCAGCAGGGAAGGGCTAGTGCACCCCTTTGGGTTGAATCCTATTGAATCCTTGGAACAACATGCAGCAGCCTCCCTTCTCCAAAGAACAATGAGATGTGTCTGAAAGCCCTTAGGAGTGCGTGCTCTGAGCTCGTGCATGGAGGGGTGTATGCAACACATGTGTAAGGAGCAGTGTGTGTTTGTGTGCATGCCTGGGTATGGAGGGGGATGTATAGGCACATGCACGGTTATGCTCTTGGCATGTATCTATGTATATGGACTACTGAATGGTGCTTCCCCACCTGCAGAATTGCGTTCTTCTCACACAACGTGGGCCATGTCAGTATGAAATTTATAAAAGTGTATTCAACAAAGAATCATCGAGGTGAGTGATGGACAAGCCCTATTAGATTGTCCCATCTAGCCCTGGAGCCAAAGCAGGATTGGCCCCTACAGCACAGTCCAGTCCTACTGTTTTGTCAGACCCAGCCTTAAATTCCCCAAGTCCTGGGGCTCACACCTCTTCCCTTGGGAGACAACACCCAAGCTCACAATCCCTGAGAGACAGTCTGTATTTTCTCATCATCAATTGCCTCAAAACCTCCTAGTTACACTTGCCTTTACTCGTAACTAATCTCTTGCTCTCCCAAAGGGGACACACTTGTCAGAGGTCTGCAGACTTGCACTCTAGGCTTTCCCTCCAGGCTCCTGGGAGTTTTTCTTGCTCTATTCTGATCCCCTTCCTAGGATCAATCTCTTTCTGGTCACATGATGCCCAGAAATCACTGCAATCTCCCATGTGTGGTCTCCCCAGAGACACTGCTATTGCTGTTCTGGGATCTGGTGTCTCTCCACATGCAGCTCCTGGGGCACTGGCCTTTCCTGCTGCCATAGGCGGCAGGTCTGTATAATTTTTGGTGGTGCCCAAAATGGTGGTGCCTCTCCCCCTTCTCCCGCCCTGTGAGCTGATATACAATGAAGCTACAACGCGTCGGCACCACAAGATTACAAGGGTCAATTAAAAAGAAGCAGCACTTGCCTGCTTCAATATATGGTATTATATTTTGTTGCACCTGTTGTGACAAAGTGGGAATGTTCTTTACATTTTCTCTGAATACTGTGTGGGTGCCTCAGTTTCCCCTGCAAGGTGCCAACTGAAGGTGTTGGGGACAAACAGATCAGGTGGCCTCCTTGTCCAGAAGAGACACAAAGGCTAGAGGAGGGAGTATCAGTTTGGAGCTGGCTGGGGAAATGGAGAGAGGCCGAGAACTTGAGTTTGGGCTCCCCACCCTGCAAGATGGACCTGAGTGAGGGGGTCCTGTTTTCTGTTCCTGCAAGCTTTGTTTTAGATTGGGATCCTATCATCTAATAAACCTTCTGTTTTACCTGCTGGCTGAGAGTCATGTCTGACTGCAGAGTTGGGGTGCAGGGACCTCTGGTTGCCTCAGGACCTGCCTGGGCACACTCGCTGCAGAAAGCGCACAGTGTGGAATGGCATGTTGAATACTCCGAGGTCAGACCCAGGAAGGTGTATAAGCTTCTTGCCCTGGAGACAGGATGCTCAGAGAGAGGAGGCTCCTCCAGAGTCCTGACGGGCTTTGTATGGAGTAGTTCCAAAGCATCCCACCATCCCCTTCCACACCATGCGCTTCCCGGAAGTCCGCACAGGCACTGACACTCTCTCCTCTGGCCTTTGTCTCTCTTGCAGGCATTAGGAGGTCACTTGATCTCTTTGTTCTCCAACACTTTCAGTTGGCACCTTGCAGGAGAGTTTCCCAGGCCACCAGTTGCCCGGAGACAGGGTTTCGCCCATTCTCTGTGCAGACAGCATCACACTGGCACTCTAGGGCTCTACAACAATCACACACCCTTATCCCACCATCTAGATCCTTGAGAAATGCATAGGGGAAACTGAGGTACCCACAGAGTATTCAGAGAAAACATTAAGAACATTCCCACTTTGTAACACCTTTATACTTTAAAGGGTGTAAAATAATCAAGCATTGTGCTAAACACAATGATACTCCAAACTGACCACCAAATTTAAGTTGCATGTTTTTCCCCTCAGGTGAGGGTTCTGGAGTGGGGCTGAGGATGAGGAGTTCACAGTGCAGGAGCGTCCTCAGGGCTGGGGCTCAGGGTTGGGGTGCTGGGGGTGCAGGCTTTGGAACTTGGGGTGCAGACAGGCTGCTCCAGGGCTAGGGCCAGAGAGGACTCCCCACCACCACCACTGGCAGCAGCAAGCTCCGGGGGAGGGATCCCTCCTCTCCCCCTCACAGCACACTCACTCTGCACCACAGCTACTGCACATGCTCCTAGGGCCCCTCTCAGATCCAGAAAGCTCACTCACCTCCCCTATGATGGGTACTAGGGGGTGGGTTGCCATCACAGGTGGCCTCCCATGCTGCTGCCCCTCACCATAGCTTCACTGTGGATGGGGCTGACGCTTGCCGAGAGTGGGGCAGAAGTGGAGTCTGCAGGGTGGTGGCTATGGGGGGGGGGCAGGGTGTCACAAAATTCACCCAAGCCCCAGCTGCTCAGGTCTAGGAAGCCTCCCTCTCCCATCTCCCCTGTGGTGGGTGGGTTAATGGGTGCTGGCGGAGAGGGAATTGCCTTCACATATGGCTTCCTTCCTCCCCTGCTGTGCCTCACAGGGGGTAGGGGATGGAGCTTCCCCATCCCCAGCGTGGGGCAGGAGTGGGGACTACAGGGTGGCTAGGGGGGGACAGGGAGGGCAGGTTGTCACAAAATACAACCAAGTCTCAGCTGCTCAGGTGGGTCTATGAACCCCCTCCCCCTTGTGCCCTGGCCACAGTTCAGGCAGGGAACAAGACGTGTTGGGAAGGGGAGATGCAAAGGGAAAATCTTGTGCATCCTAGCTATGTCCTGGCCAGAGTCTCACCAAGCTTCCCATGAACTCCTTGACTGTCCATCGCTTCTCATTGTGGAAAGGGAAGCCATGGCCCTGTCCTGATTCTAAGGCTGAGACAAAGCTGCCTGTGCTAACCACCACAGGGAGAACTCCCAACCCGGTGCAGGGAAGACATGTCCCCTTGGGGGTAAACAGCCTGACATGCCTGCTTCTGAGCTACACGTTTAGCCAGCAAAACAGAGATGGAAGGACAAACCCTCCCAGGAGGCTCCATTCTACATGGGCACCAGGGATAGACAAGGCCACAAGGAATTATAGCTGCCCAGCTTTCCTTAGACAAGGAGTTGAGTCAGCAGCCAGCTCCTCAGAGACCCTCAGTCTCAGGGCCCTGCCCCTCACAACACACCCTGCCTGGCATTGCAGGCCCCTCTGGTAACCCTGTTTTTCACATTTGATACAGTCAAGGGTTTTCCCTCCATTTTTCTCCTCCCTCCCCTCTTTTCCCCCATTCTATCCATCTCACCCTCCCTCCTTCTTAGCCAGAGCTGGAGCCCTGGGCAGAGTTTAGCCTGCAGGGTTGCGTTTCTCTATTCCATTAGCAGCAGCATAAAGCTACTATTCATCTCCCTCCAGGAGAGTGGGGTTCGGGCAGAGGAGAAATGTCCCCATACATGTTCCCCCGTGTCCCTCTGCTCACATGCACACTCCCCATCTCCTCCAAGCCCCAGCACCTGTCCTTCCTGTGCTCGTCCCTTCCCTGAAGGGGCTTTGGGAGTTGAGGAAGCCAACTCACTGCATTGCCCATGGGAGCGAGCAGAAAGCACACAGGAAACGCGGGGATATGGCAAGCAGGGAGCTCTCTCCTTCCTTCATTCATCTTCTGGAGGGAACAAACAGAAGCAGAGGCTGGGGCAGCACCAAGGGGACAAGTGAGTAAGGTACTGGGGTAGAAAGCAAGCAGTAGTTGGGGTGAACAGTATGTCCCTGAGAACCCCCATCCTGCCACGTAAGTTGCCATTCCAACCTCCAAGAGCAGGCAGCCCTTGAGAATTAGGGCTTGGCTGCCCAAAGTCCCCTGGCTTCTCTCTGGCCTCAGTCACAAGATCCTCAGCTCGTCCGTCTCCGATAGGCCATACTTGGCTTTGTGGTCATTGAAGAGTTTGAGCAGGGAGCGGATGTACATAGCGTGGTACAGATCCACCGTCTCGTGGCTAGGCTCCTGGATCCTGGGCACCGTCACAGGTTCTCCTACTGCCAGAGCCAGAAAGAGGGTGGAAGAGTGAATCCTAAACACCTAGAATAAACCAGCTGGTACAGCTGGGAGGACTCTCTGCCCCTCATAATGACCTGGGCCTTGGAATGCTAATGCTAAACTTTCTTCCGAGTGAATTCTTACATACAGGCAATAGTATCACAGAGACAGCAACAGCACCTGGCCACAGGCATGGGGCAGAGAGGGAAGGAAGAGAACACACTGTGCCCTGGGATAGCACCCACCAACTGCAGGTTCACAAGCCCCCTGGGCCCACTCCGCCAATTGCTGGATTTCACTCCTCACATTACGAGTTTTTGGCTTCCACACCTACCACAAACTCAATGGCAAGTGGAACCCTCTCTGTCAGCTTAGACCAGGGGTTCTCAGGACAAATTTTTGGTGGCCTCAGAGTGCGGCCACCAACTCTTGCTGGTGGCCGTGCTCAATTTTTTTCCTAAAATACTTAATTAGCTTCAGGAAAAAACAAACAAATATGCATGTTCAAATCATTGTAATTTATTTATTGCTAGCTAATAAGTCTGTTGTTAAAAGTGATATTAACAAACATACAAATATCACTTTTCACAGCAGACTTACTCAGCCCCAACAAACCTGGGGACAAATTTAGCTGGGGCTGAGTAAGTAAGTCAGGGGAGCCAGCGGGAGCCAGGGGTGATTGGGTTGGGGATGCCGGTGGAAATAGTTGGGGGCCAGCGCCTGATGCCCCGTAGCCAGAGCCAAAACACCATGGCTGGGGGATGGAGCCCAAAGCTGCAGGGCCAGAGCCTGGCATCTGTGACTGTGCAGGTGGAGCCCACGGCTGGAGCCCGAAGACCAATGGCCAGAGCTTGCTGCCCCCACCCCCCCCGGGGTGAATCCCAAAGCCTGAGCCTCACCACCCCTGGGGAGGTGGGGAACTCACCAGCAGCCTGCTCCTCCAGCGTTGTGCCCCAGTTGTCTCCAGAGGGGGCAGGGCTCAACCCCTGCTTGCAGCCCTAGTATCCAACACCAAGGCAGTGCATCCAGGAGCAAAAGGGAGGGGGAGGGGCTGCAGCTTGCCCCACCCTCCCCCCAAATCACAGCCCAGGAGACTGTGGCCACAAGAAAAACTGCTGGTGGCCGCATGGGGCCGCTGTATCCACATTTGAAAATCACTGGCTTAGATAACCAGGTCTCAACTCCCACCACCTACCAGTGCCGGGGCTTTTGGAGCAGCCAAAGCCATAGGAGAAGAGTAAGGGGATACTCACTGACAGTGGTGATGGGCTTCGGGTAGGGCAAGAAGCCTCGGGAATGGATAGAGGTTAAACCTCGTCCATAGAAGACGCAGGGAGCAAAGCCCACCAGCTTCTGGAACCTCTGCTGAATGCCCCTCATCCAGCTGCCCTCTTCAAAAACCACCTGCCGGAAGAGGTCGTTCTCACCAAAGGAGAAGGCAGGAACCAGGTGTGCCCTGGGGGAGAAAGCATTGTAGTATGAATGCCCTCCGCAGCCAGCGCCCCCACTCCCAGGGTAGCACTCGCTACCAGGGGTGCGGAACCATTTGTCTGGGGGCGGATGCTAAGCGTCACTGAACCAAACTGTAAAACCTGTATATAATGGAACCCACTTCAAGCCAGTGGGTGCAGCCATACCCGCAGGACCCCTACTTCCAGCATTCAGCTCGCTACTGCACCTCAGCACCATGGGGCCCTGCAACAAACTAGATCATATTGAACTGGTCTCCCTTGGGAGCCACAGTAAGTAGCAGCTGAGGCACACTCACTATCCTATCTCCTGGGTCCTACTGAAAGGTAGTCCAGGGATGGGCTGCCTGGGGAAGTCCCAAGTAGGGGAGAGATGCCAGGCCCTGTTTCCTGGGCAAGTGGCTGGCTTGGCAGGTCCTGGGGGTGGCTGGCCCCAGCCCAGTTTCCTAGAGGTGCTATCAGAGAAGTTGGAGGCCTCTCAGGACAGCACCTGGCTGACGATACTCACCCATGCTGCAGCGCCATCCGAACAAAGCCTTTGCGGTTTTTGAGGATTAATGTGGTGACTCCTGGCTGGCAAGACAGCGACTCAGCCGCACCTCCAATCACGATGGCCACAGCGTTCCCACTGCCATTCTGAGAGAGCAGGTACCCTATGGCCCGGCGCGTCACAGGGCACAGGCCTAAAGAGAAGAGCACCAAGGGAGCATGAGGAGAACTGCAATGGAAACCAGTTCTTGGCCCACCTGAGAACTCCTTGACTCACCAGCTGACTCGGGGGACAGACCCGTGGCCACAATCTTTGAATGAGTTTGGGGGGCTTGGAAACAGGCCTACAGTTAGGGTTTGAGGAGAACATCCCAACAAGCGAGGGCGGGTGGATGATCAGGTATCCTCCATTCAGGCATGCAGAATGTGGTGGGGAGCTATTCTCTTTCATTCCTTCCAGCACAGAGTTAGGTGCGCCGAGCCCTGCCCAGAGCCACGTGCTGTAGGCAGACCTATGTCCCTGCCCAGGAGCCCAACACGTGGAATAAGGGTGACACCTTGTGTCCACCCAGGAACCATAGGGTCTCTTGCTCTGGAGGATGCAATAGGATAAGGGGATCAGCAGAACTGAGGCCACAATGGGCACTAACTGGGCCTTGGCTTCTGAACACCCAAGTTAGCTAGCAGCAGAGAGCAGCAGCTGTGCCAGGCAGAATGTAGTTTCCCAGGGGATGCTGTTATGGTGCCATTTTCAGTGACTGACCCTGGGAATTGGCACTTGGGGAGTGGAGGACACAGAGCAGAGACTTCACATCTGGGCTGCATGAAAGATGACGATTGCTCAGGTCTTTGAGCTTTCCTAGGGGATGATGCAAGGAACAATCCCTAGGAAAGACTTATGTAGCCCACAAAATACTTGAGCTCTGTGGTGTTCTTCTGTCTTCCCTTCTCTAGGGCCTGGCTGCGGCATGGAATTCCATCACCCAACCCAGGCAGAGGAGCAATGGTAGAGCGGGAGGGGGCAGGCTAGAGTAGCGCTGGGTGTGGGGCAAAATGGAGGTGCAGCAGCAGAGCATTGTGGGAGAATCTCAGTGAGCCGCTGACTGCACTGAGCCTGGCCCAGCCAGCAATGTCAAGCTGACATTTTGACAAGTACTAAAATTTGCTTTAGTCTCAGGGGAAAAAAAGAACAGAAGCACATGAGAACAGAATTATGTTGCCAGCAGTAGCTTCAGCATCCAGAGGGTTCGAAAGGGGCTTTGGCCAGACGCTGCAGAGGGAAGGGACTCAGGTGATCAGTGATGGAAAGAAAAGGAGAGGAGCTGGCTGTTTTACAGAGCTCCTAGGTCTCTTATATTAGCCACATCTGCAGCACTTCTGGTGTGATTCTCTGGACCTGTGCAAGGGACACTCCCTGAGCATGCTCACCCCCACTCATCAGGTACTCCCGGAAGACAGGCAGCCGGAAGTTGCCAGCCAGTGTGGCCAGGAAGGGTCTGATGCCAGGGAACTTCTCAGAGAAGCCAGTGGACTCGGTGATGAAGTTGCAAAAGGCCCCAACGCAGAGGATCCCATGGGGGTGTGCGCCAATGATATAATTGTGACTGGGGAGGAGGCTGTGAGTCTTCACTAACTAGAGGGAGAAGATACATAATCAATGGGGAAGGCAAGGACTGGTGGGGGAAGAGGGAAGGAGGATCCTGGTTGGGTCACAGGTCTCTACACATGACTGCAGGTGGGCAGTGCTGGATAAATACCAACTTGGCAATCCCCACCTGGCACACCCCTCACCTCTACAAACAGATGGACAAATCAACACATAAGAGTGGCCATACTGGGTCAGACCAAAGGTCCATCTAGCCCAGAATTCTGTCTTCTACCATTGGCCAATGCCAGGTACCCCAGAGGGAATGAACAGAACAGGTAATCATCTAATGATCCATCCCCTGTCACCCATTCTCAGCTTCTGGCAAACAGAGGCTAGGGACACCATCCCTGCCCATCCTGGCTAATAGCCATTGATGGACCTATCCTCCATGAATTTATCTAGCTCTTTTTTGAACCGTTATACTCCTGGCCTTCACAACATCCCCTGGCAAGTAGTTCCACAGGTTGATTGGATGTTGTGTGAAAAAAATACGTCCTTTTGTTTGTTTTAAACCTGCTGCCTATTAATTTCTTTTGGTGACCCCTAGTTCGGCTGTTATGGGAAGGAGTAAACACCATTTACAGGTTTACTTTCTCTACACCAGTCATGATTTTATAGACCTCTATCATATCACCCCTTCGTCGTCTCTTTTCCAAGGTGAAAAGTCCGTCTTACTAATCTCTCTTCATATAGCAGCCTTTCCTTTCATTCCTGAGCTGACCTGTGCTCAGTAGTTACTCCCTCACCCAAAATAAAATATGTGTGCTGAACAGCTATTGAATTGCTGAATTTTGTGGGGGCTGGGATTCGATTTGGGGGCAAGCATCTGCACCGGATGTGATCCTAAAGATTCTGCGGAGTAAGGTGGCTGTTGTCTCAAATGTCCACTAGGGGGTAGCAGGAGGTCACATTAATTCCACCATCAGTTTTTAAAACAAATTTCTGTCAGCTTTACTGGACGCTCCATGCAGGGTCTGGCCTGCATCTACAGAAAAATGCATGTGCAATTTCAGGGGCGGGTGGATGTACTGGGCACTCGTGAAGCTGCCAGCAGCCAGGTTGCAGGATGGATGTATACAGAGAGACATGAGAGATTTATTCAGGCAAGGGACCCAACAAAGATGCCTGAGAGACTTAGAAGCTTGTCCAGAGGTTTGCAGGAAGTCAAAATTCTACAGTATAGCACTCAGCACATACTGTATGGACAGCAAGGGCATGGCACACCTGCCCAGCACGGCTTACCTGAACAGGGAAATAATCTCGGAAATGCTGCCAGACAGGCCAGTTTCGCACCCATGCCGACCTCCTCCCACCTGCAAACCACACAAGAGGGAGTAGGCATGGGGGCAAGGATCTCACATAGACACTGACACTGTGAGGACAGACTCCACTTCCACTGGGAGGTTGGTCACTTCCTCTTTCTTTTAGCCTTTGCCTCCCAGCAGACCAGAGCTAGTCAGAACATTGGTGACGACGTGATTTTTTTTTTTACACTGTTAACAGTTTGCAGAGATGTGCAGTTTTCACTGGAAAGATTAGGGGAGGGAGGAGAAATTGTACGGTGCAGCCTGATGGCCAAGGCATTGCCCTGGGATGTGGGATACCCAAGCTCAGGATCCTGTTCTGCCTGATTCAAAGTGATCTGGGATGAAAAGCTGTGCTCTGAATCAGACACAGAGCAAGGACTAGAACCTGGGTCTCCCATACTGCAGGTCAGCGCCTTACTCACTAGGATGCACACGTGTGTCCTGATGTGAGAACAGACATTTTGGCACAATTTGATTTTAGATCAGTTGTCCAGAAGGTCATTTTATTGCAGTGACGAACAAAACAGCTTTTGAAACCTTGGAAGTTGCCATGAAGAGCCAGCTCTAGGACTATTCTCTCACAGGGCCAGTATCTCCTGGGTATATTATGGGCTGCTGCCCTCTAGCGTCATACAGCAGACCTATTCTTTTGCAGAAGTTCCCACTACTAACAGGCCTTCCCCTCTGATATTTTGCAAAGATAGCTGTGCCACAATCCAGGCAGGGGCAATGACAAGAGACCATCACAAACTGCTGCAACTTTGGTGTGTAGTCCCCAACTAGACCTCATACAGTGACCATCCATCACAGCCACACTGGGGACTGCTGGAAAGACTGACTCTTTTGGGGAACCCCTGCACTTCTGTAGTTTGTCTTTGTTAGTAGGCCAGAGAAATGATTCTGGAAATCTTACCTGCTCTGGCTGCTTATGCCCCAGCTGATGCAATGATTCTCTGTGCATATTTGTGCCCTACTAGAATGAATCACAACTGCCTAGAACTATGTCATAGGCCCTGTATTGCTAACAGATAAAGGATAGTCTCCTTAATCTCAGGCAGCAGGAGTCTGTGCTTCTGGACTATCCCTGCTGCTGCTGTAAATGTTGCTAGGTGTTACAATACAGAGAAACAGATGAAATTAAACAGAGTTCCAAGCCGGATGCTGTCAGAGTCACATTTTAATCACACATGACACTGATCAGATGTTGTGGAAGGGCCAGTCACTAAAGATTGTTAAATAAGCAAGCAAATAATGGAAGATGAGAGGGGAAAAACAGCAAAGAGCACACAAAGAGCACAATCTGCTATAAACTTTATGGTTTACTCCCTGTGTGTGTCTCTGGACCTAGTTCTCTTGCTTTTGGGGAAATGCCTTTAGCATGAGTGTGATTTACCTGGACCTGAAGACCTACAAACACAGATCATACTCTCAGAGACAAGGACATACATGCAAGGGGTTGGACAGACATCTGAATCCTCCAGCAAGTCTGTCTCCCCTCTGCCCTGCTAAGCATACACATACGCAGTAAATTAGGCTGTACCTTCCCATACCTTGCTCCGGTGCGTCCCAGTCAAAGATTACCCAGGCAAAGTATAGAGCAGAAACTGGCCAGAAACTGGTGAAAACCAAATAGACGAGGAGAAACAGGAAGATGATTCCTGAGGGTATATCATAAGCAAGAGATTAGCGCACATATCCCATAATACCCCAGTTCTAATGTGGGATGAGATGAGCGCCCACAGTGAATCCCATTCTCTTTGGGCCATTTCAGAACTGGGCAGATCTTCCCACCCACCCCAGAAAATATCTGATTCCCAGCACTTGTCTGTAGGCCAAAATGCCTGCTTATTTGGTTTGTGTTCTGACTGGCTGTGTTTCAGCACTGACCAACCAATCCAGACCCATTAAGCCTCCACGCTGAATTGTAAGGGCAGAACAACAGCCAGACTGGCTTTGCTGCACTAGTAAAATTTGGGGCCCTAATTCATTCCCTGTGGTGCTCCCTGGAAAGAGGCTGTGTTGGAGACAAGATTCAGGCCTTTTTACTGCTGTCATCTTTAACTGTACAGCCTGTCTAGGCACCACAATAGTAAAACCTCAAGAGCCTGGTCTATGCTGGAGCCACTCTGATGGAGAATTACAGGCTCCAATGTTCCTAGTATAGATGCAGCCTGTGTGAGAGTCTCCCCAGGTCAGAGATAAGCAGCCAAAGCTGAGCATCAACTCTGGACAGCAGGAGACACTTCTAAAGGGGGTGCTATGTCTGGCCAGACAGCTTCAGATATGAGAAAGCCTGCTGAACCCGAGCCCCTCTAACCCCCCACGTATACCGTGTACTCAAACTACAGCCCACTTCCAGTACATGGAGCAACCGGGGAAAGAGCATGAGAGGCTTAAACTGCAGTAACCACATGTGCTGGGACTGTGCCTCACTTTGCTCCACTGTGCCACATGCAGACCCACCAGAGGTCTCAAAATGCAGCCTGCCTACCACTGAATCTAATGGTGGAAAGCTAATCCCATATTTGTAGAACTTGTTGAGGTACATATTAGTATAATTTCTATTGCAGTAGCACCTCGGGGCCCCAGGCAAGAATCAGGTCCCATGGTCCAAGGCATTGGACGAACGGAACAAAAAGATGGTCCCTGCCCTCAGCAGTTTACAGCCTAGGACTGTAGGTAATAATGTCTCAAGTCTCTTCAGGGCTAGTCTACACTGGCAATGTTAAAGCTCTGCCATGGCAGCGCTTTAACATGGCTTGTGTAGTCGCAGCACCACCTCCACGAGGGGCGCAGCTCCCAGCGCTGGGGCACTGTCTACACTGGCCTTTTACAGCGCTGAAACTTGTTGTGCTCATGGCGGTGTTTTTTCACACCCAAGCGAGAAAGTCACAGCGCTGTAAAGTGCCAATGTAAACAAGCCCCGTGTCTCAACTACAAATTCAGTCTTCTGAAAAGCTGAAGTCATTTACCACTAATCCTCCCTTTCCTTTTAAATCAATTATCCTGTAACAAGCAGTAACTTGATCTGATTTGCAAGTCACAGTCCCAAAACAGAATTCTGCAGAATAAGATAATTAAGCTAACGGGAAGTCTCCTGTCACAGAGTGCAGCTGGGGGCTGGCCGGGGGGGGGGGGGGGGTGGCATCTGTAAGTGAGCCAAGGCACCTCCTATCCCCTTTGTAAGTTGGAGGCAAGTTGAAGGAGCTGAATTCCTGCTTAGGATTCTGGGGGTACGTCTACACTATGGGATTATTCCGATTTTACATAAACCGGTTTTGTAAAACATTGTATAAAGTCGAGTGCACGCGGCCACACTAAGCACATTAATTCGGCGAGGTGCGTCCATGGTCCAAGGCTAGCGTCGATTTCTGGAGCATTGCACTGTGGGTAGCTATACCGTAGCTATCCCATAGTTCCCGCAGTCTCCCCCACCCCTTGGAATTCTGGGCTGAGATCCCAGTGCCTGATGAGGCAAAAATCATTGTCGTGGGTGGTTCTGGGTAAATGTTGTAACTCATTCCTTCCTCCGAGAAAGCAACGGCAGACAATCATTTCGCGCCCTTTTTCCCTGGCTTGCCCTGGCAAACGCCATAGCACGGCAACCATGGAGCCCATTCAGCTTTTTTTTACTGTCACCGTATGTGTACTGGATGCCGCTGACAGAGGCGATACTGCAGCGCTACACAGCAGCATTCATTTGCCTTTGCATGACAGCAGAGATGGTAATCAGTCATTCTGTGCCGTCGGCTGCTGTCATGGGTGCCCCTGGCTGAGGTCGGCCGGGGCGCAAAGACAAAAATAGGAATGACTCCCCTGTCATTCCCTCCTTTATGGTATCTAAAAATAGAGTCAGTTCTGCCTAGAATATGGGGCAAGTGTACTAGAGAACCAGTGTATCAGAAAACCAGGGAGCACAGCCGCTCTGTGTCAGATCCCGCAGAAATGATGAGCTGCATGGCATTCTAGGGAGTGTCCCTGCAGCAACCCCACCTGTTGCTTCCCTCCTCCCCAAACCTTCCTGGGCTACTGTGGCAGTGTCCCCCTCATTTGTGTGACGAAGTAATAAAGAATGCAGGAATAAGAAACACCGACTTGTTACTGAGATAAAATGTGGGGGATTTGGGACTGCATCGGCACTTGTGCTGATCAGAGCTCCACGCTGGGGAAACAGGAAATGCAATTCAAAAGCTCGTGGGGCTTTTCCTGTTTACCTGGCCAGTGCATCAGAGTTTGGATTGCTGTCCAGAGCGGTCACAATGGTGCACTGTGGGATACCGCCCACAGGCCAATGCCATCGATTTGCGGCCACACTAACCCTAACCTGATATGGTAATACCGATTTTAGCGCTACTCCTCTCGCTGGGGAGGAGTACAGAAACCGATTTAAAGAGCCTTTTATATCGATATAAAGGGCCTCGTTGTGTGGACAGGTATAATGTTAAATCGGTTTAACGCTGCTAAAATTGGTTTAAACACGTAGTGTAGACCAGACCTGACCTATTTCATCTGTAGTTGTGCTCAGAGGCCCCAGTCAGGATCAGGACCGTGTCCTGCTAAGCACTGTACAAACACATACGGAGACAGTCTCTGCCCCCTCCCCCAATCCACAATCTAAGCTTTTTCTGGGGAGTGAGGAGGAGGTGGGTGCACAGCAGGAGAGTATAAACATTCTGGGCCACTGACATGCATTTTGGGTGCTTAGCACTTAAAAAAAAAAAAGGCAGACCCTTTGTATCCTGAGAAGGTGGATTGGTGCCAGGCCTAATTTGAATGCAGTTAACCTCACCTATACAGGGGCCTTTACCCCAAAGCACTGTGTCCTTCAGCAAGCTCTAAATGCAGCCCCGGAAGGCAAGGAGAGAAGCAGACACCCAAGGGGGCACACTACGTTGCACAGCCGTGAGGGGAAAGATGTTGGCTCAGGATCACACGGACCTCTGCTCCTATGAAAAGTTTCATGGGGTATTTTTCTGAGGTCTCATCTGACAATCCTTCCCCCACTGACCAGCAAAGATCTCTTGCACCTCTCATTCCCCTGGGCAAGGCTGCTGTTCTTCCTGGTCCCTGGTCATTCCCTCAGGCCTTAGTGCTGGATTTTCTGATGTCCTGAATTTTTGTGAAATTACCAACCATGGTGCTAGGGATAGAGAACAACAAATCATACGGATCCCAATGCAGAATTTCAACAACCCCACAGCAGCACCTGATTGGTGAGAGAGATGGAGAATGGCGCGCCCCCTCCTGCCAGCTGGGTCTACTCACCCATCAGCAAGAAGCTGAGGACCCACTGCAGAACTGCGAGGAGCTGGATGCATGCTCGAAACTCCCGCTGCGAGGGCCAGGGCACGGTTAGCAGAGTATGCAGGGCGGCCTGAATGCTGGCATGGCTCGCTGCAAAGCACACACCATTTGGTTTGCACTTGTGATCGGTCACTTCCTGAGCCTGCTGCTGGTCATGCTGCACTTACCTGCTAAGCCTCTTCTCTCCCTCACCCCCATAACACACAACCCAAAAACACACACAATCCCACGCACACCTACACCTTCACATGCATGCACACACACAGTCCCCCCCATCACATGCACTGACACACAGCTGCACAAACCACTCCATGCACCAAAACATAGTCGCCCCACTCCCCATACACATGCACCTGCAGGCCCTTGCACATACACTGAGCCCGCAGCATGTACACACAGGGCTGATTCCTCAGTGGCTGTCTCCGATAGCCCAGGCTGATCACAGGTGCAGAAGATGAATACAAAGCTCAGAGCATAGAGGGAGAGAGGGCAAGGCCCAGTGGGGCTCTTGTGCTGGGATGGGGATGAGGGTGTGCTGCTAGGTGAATGAAGCACATCCAAGGCCGTTCCAAGATCCTGAGGGGAATGGAGCCTCCTCCAGAGTCTGGGCAGGAGTCTCCCTGGGCCTGTTCAGCCTCACAGGGAAGGAGTTTGGCAAAACATTCAAGTTTAAAAGCTGGCCAGACTCCCAGAGGCCAGATTCTGCACAAGGTTGGGGTCACTCTGCTGCATGCAAGGCAGCAGCCATCCTTCCTATAGCTGTGTGCTGGGGAAGCCTGAGCTAGGAGTCATGGGAAGCAGGGGGCAAGCACGCACACAGCTAAAGCGTCCCAGCAGGCAGGAGCATCTGAACTAGTGACAAATGAGTCTGAATGTGCAAGGCTTATGGTCCTGTCCTGCAATGACTGATAAGAGGACCTCGTCCCTGCCCCCGGCCTTGATTCCTGAAAGAGGGAGTTCAACAGCACTAATTTGCTTCACTTCTCCTCCCCCCAGCTAACCTTGGTGAACGATTAACTCCCACTGATGACATAGCAAATACAGTGAGGGGCTTTCGACCCCTCCTCCCCTCTGGACTGGAGTCAGATTCCAAATTCCATGTGCACACCCATCCCCTCCTTGCCATGGAAGGGCTCAGTGTTCCTGCGAGGAATTTGGGCTGAGCTGCGAGAGCCTCCATGTGCCAAATGGCCCGTCCCACCAAGGCCTGACCATGAAGCAACTGGCTCACAGGGCACTCAGAGTTGCACAGAGCCACAGCTGGCCTTCCTGTGGCTGGGAAAATAAAATTAGAGCACCTGCCAAAGTTAACAACCCCCAAGACATGTACCTACATAGCTAGAACAGAGGGGCCCCAGCATACAGTGCTGTGCTGGAACAGAGGAAAGCTGGGAACAGGAGGTCACAGAAAAGCCACCAAATCCAGATTTGTGTCAGACCCATCCAGCTTTGGAAGTTCATCCCTTCCAGAAGCAAATCCAGATCATGGACAGGGCAGTGGAAATTAATGAATATGGGAGCTCTCATTAGGTTTGAATGCATTTGTTTTCTTCCCCAGAGCAGTTTACCAAGTTCTGTCAAATCCATTACTCATCCCTGATACACGCCAGACAGACTCCCCAGTGTATCACACCAGATCCCAGAAATCTCATTCCCCCCAGTTTTGCCCTTAGTTGAGCGAGGGCGAAATCCAGCACACTTTACTTAGATTTACTTAGCTCTCACTCCTGTTAAAATCGGCAGGAATCTTTCCTGAGTAAGATTTGCTAGATGCTTTCCTTTGATTTGGACTGCATGTCTGAATTAGCACTCAAGCAGGGAGAATTTGCCACCCTTTGCAGCCCCCTATTTTGATGAACTACCTGATGCTCCTTTGCAATGTCAATTTCAGAGAATTCATTCCTGCAGAGTAATTTGAGGGATTTGTGCCCTGCTGCTGCTACATAATATTTATAAAAAGCCTTCCCCTTTTATTAAATAGCCTAAAACAAATGTATAACAACAAATACTAAATCAATTGACTAGAAATTGGCAAGTCTAGAGCATTATAAATAACTTCAAATTACACTTTACAATTTTCTTACCACTACGATTTTGGGAATAAGCTGCAATAATTGTTTTCATGTTGGTGACAAGTTCTCTCCCAGACTCTGGATCCGCAGATTAAAAAGCAGGTTTGCAAATCTCAACCTATGAAACTGATTGTGTGTCCAACTGCTTTGAAGCACCACTGTCTGGCCCAAGGTAAACTGCTCGCACTGGAGGGGTGGACGACAAACTCTGCCCACATTTGAAAAAGCAAGAAGAAAACTGTGGTATTAAGAAGGACGAGTTAGCAGAAGGTCTCAGGTGGCTGTTTCCATAAAGGATCCTGCACCCTTCACCCACTTACACAAATGTACACAATGCTGGATATTTTCATCAGAAGACACTTGCCTGAATCTGTCTTCCCCCCTGCATGGAATGGTACTTTCCTGGACATGTCACAAACTACTGCCCAGCTGTTAGTGGTGGGATTCTAATTAAAGGCAAGTTGAAAATGTTAAAAAAGTTAAACTCAAATCATCATTTGTGAGAGGAAAGTAGCATTTGCCACACTGGCTTAGACTGTTAAATCCAGTAGCCGACAGCTAATATATTCAAGAAGGCACAACTGCCTCACTCCCTTCTACGATGCGCCTGGCAAATTGGTCAAGGCTTCACATGGGAAAGGGTCCTTCCTGCTCACTGTAGCAGAGATTATACCTTGACGTAGAAGATCTGATTTCTTGTCCTAGGCATCCTTGACACTGAATGCTTTTCCTGTCACCCATCTCTTCCAAGGCTTACTGGAAAACAGACCAGAACCACAGCAGCAGAAAGATGACAGTCTGAAGCCAGAGTCAGAATTCTGGATTGTGGTATCCCAGGATTGATCCTACTCACACTGAAATCAATAGGAATCTTTCTACTGCCTTCTGGGTGCTGGAGTGGACTCCTAGGTATAGTATATAGTTATTGAAGGAGGAGCCAGGCAATGCTATGTTAAGTGCTACAGAGTTGGGGTAAGATGTTCTGGGTCAGGCACTACATGAGGTTGCCACTGGATGTTCTCGCTCTCGGCTGTGCTCTAAGTATTCAGCTGTTGCTGGTTGTTTAGGCAATCTGAGTACCTAGCTGGATGCCTATTTTTCCTCTTCTGCCTTATACTTTTCACAGGTGTGGCACTGACCACACTGACAACAGCAGCATGGAGGAAGTGGCAGGTATGCAGAATCCTTCCTCCTAAAAAAATCTGCTTTTGTAAATTAGAGTGAATTTCAGTACTGAAGAAGAGAAGTTCCATGTTTGCTGTTAAAAAAAGGGCAAAAATATCTTGTAAACAGGCATATTCTAACTTCTGAAGAATGGATGCCACTTTAACCATTACTTCTGCTAAAAGCTACATTCACCAATAGAAACAGAAAATATTTGTGTCATATTCCCAAGCACTGATAAAAATACAAGCCTTTGCACATGAACATCTATTGCCAAAAGAGACCGCTCTAGCACCAAAACCACAACTTGTGTCAGAAGTTATATTTGGATTTTAAAAGGACTGAAGAAAAAAAAGTGTCATTGAGGAAGAATTTTAGACTGTTGTGTGATAGGTAGTTGAGAGAAACTTGACAAAGCAAGGAGAAAGTATGCATGCTGTACATTTGCTAATGATTGCTTGGAATTTGTATCTATAGTTCTGAAGAAAGCTAGCACTAGGTTACTTTTTACCCTCTATTTGCTGCAGACTGGTTTGGATTTGAGAGCCTGTAACACTTCTAGGTTTTTATAGGTCACTAGTGTATATTCACTACAGACTGACTGGTCTTCACCTCTAACTACAAGGTGTTAGCCTCACAGCTATTGCAGCCCAGTGCTTCCCTTGGACTAGGTTGTACGTAGAGATGAACCTCCAGCTAAGACTAGCTCCTAAAAGAAGTTGGGAAAAGGTATTGCATTTTGATCCTCTTCGCAAAATTACATCTAATCCTGGTAATTAGAGATGAGATTTAACAAATTAGCATCTTCCACCAAGTCAACACTATGCATTGTGAAGAATTAAACTTGTTTTTCCATGGCACATGCTAGAACTGGGACAGAGTTTTGTGTTCTACTTTGAGAGAATCAGTCAAAAAGAAAACTTACTTACCTTACAGTAACTGCGGTTCAAGACGTTTTGTCCATATGGCTTCTTCTCTTGAGGCACATGCACCCCATACATGCAAGATCAGGTTCTTTTGGCCAGTAGTAGCCACTGGGGCAACTCCTGGGCCTTAGATGCCCTTATCCCACACTGAGGGCATAAAGAGTGAAGTGTGCCCAACACCCCTCAGTTCCTTTGCCAATACAGGATAGAAGTGTAGCACTCCTTAGCAGCAGCAAAAATGGTTCTGGAATCCATGTGGACAACCCATGCTGAAGAACCACCATTGCTGTAAGGGAGAGAACAGTTACTTTTTCAAGTATTTGTCCACATGGATTCCACTCTTGTCCTTTACAGGCTCTTAACAATCCCTTGGTAATAGACATGATGAATCTATCAGGTACAGAAGGGTGCAGAATATCTAGTGACTTGTGTGACTTCTCTTCAATACTTCCAGTGGAACATTAAGGGTCTTGACCATACATTTCAGGTCTTGGAATGCATTGAAGTCATTTGTTGGACAAGACACAGAGCAGTGGTTTTCAACCAGTGGTCCATTGACCCCTGGGGGTTCACAGACTATGTCTAAGATTTCCAAAGGGGTCCACACCTCCATTTGAAGTTTTGTAGGGGTCTGCAAATGAAAAAAGATTGAAAACCACTGACAGAGGGATTGACTACTTCATCAAAATTGCCACTAGGATCAATTGTTTCACCTCTCTCTAGGAGGTATGGTTGCACTAACTGACCTGCCTTTTAGGATAAGAGGATTTAACCCTAAAAGAGGGGCAAAAGGATGTTGGCTTGCAGGTATGTGGCTGCCTACCTCAGGACCATGACTCAAGCATATGGATGTTGGACTGACGGACACAGAGGAGGATGCTAGGGACTTGCTCCCTGTGAGATACATGCCATCTCCTGTTTTAAGAGCAGTCTCAGCTCCACACTAGGAAGTCAGGGAAAGACCCAATGGAGGGGATGGGCAGGAGATAAGTCTCTACTGTCTCCTGTTGGAGAAGATGGTGAGGCTACCCTTTCTGGTGTGCTAGGGCACTCATGCATCCCTTCTGCCGAGGGTAGGGGAAGTAGATAGTTTCAAAGTCTCAACTGCTGACCAAAGGACCAAGTAGTACTGATAACATGGGTACAACACCTTTTTTCTAAACCCAACTAAACTAACTGCAAGAGTCACAGAGAAGCAAACACCGCAAGGGTTCCACCTTGCTGCAGCAAGAAAGAATTAAGGAACAGTTGGGCTTCCTCCATCCTTTATACCCTGGTACTGGAGGACACCTAGAGTGCAGACACAGCCCTAACACACACTATGACCAAAGAATTTCATTGTGTGCATGGGCCACATGCTTGAAGCAGCAGAGACTCCAAGACACAGATGTGTAACTCTGGCAAACTGGGTTCGTCTGTGCACAGGGTTACTTTCTCATTAAAACTAGTTCTTAAGATCCCATTCTGAGTTTTAAGGTCAGCCAAAACAATACAGAGCCTCCTATATGGAGTGTAGAGATAAGGGAAGTCCAGGTGCAGCACTGACCACATTGACAGCAGCAGCATGGAGGAAGTTGCAGGTATGCAGAATCTTTCCTCCTAAAAAAATTGCTTTTGTAAATGAGTGAATTTCAGTACCCAGTACTGAGCCTCTCTCCACCAAGGCCTCTGCCAAGCAGGACCAGAACTCTGGCTACTTTTGGTACCAACTACTAGATATAAAAAATGAGCACTAAGCCTTTTTAAAAACCAGACTTCATTCCCAAAAAGGTAAGCAGAGACAGGCGATTAATTGGGCTCTGGTTGGAAATTCCAAGATGAACCTTGGAAATCAGAGGTGTCTACCTAATGGCCTGCCTTGTACCCAGGACTGACCATGTTAGCAGCCAAGAAATTTAGCCAACAGTGTTAAGTCAAACAAACAGTTGTAACAAGGCTTTCAGTGGCAGAACAGTTATACAGTGGGTTCAGAAACCATTACTGATCCCTGACAAACATGCAAGGGGAGGGGGCAATATAGTGCAGAGCTGCTGGCAAGCAAGTTCTCTTTTTATCCCTTCTCAGCCAGTATAGGATTATTCTTCCCTGCAGCATTTTCTTACCTTTTTTACATTAAGTCTTCTATCTAAACTAGCTTAAACAATCCAAACAAGGAGCCTCCACCACACAGCTTGTCTCAATGAACAGCCTGAAATTTCCATTTAATATCACCTTATTTCTTAATTCTAGCCCCTGGCAGCCCCGTAAGTAGTTCTGGTCTCCCCTTGATATTTACCTTTATTTCAGTTATTGGTCAGAAGCGGGTCTCAAGACATAGGCAGCTCTTTTGTATTCTCTAGAGAAGTGCTATAGCCACACAAAGTCTCCATTTCGAATTCAAACGGAGACTGCAGCAGTGCTGGAAACTGACATCCCTACTGTCGCAGTTGTATTGGGTCTTACACCATCATTTAAAGCCAGTGTCCTTGAGACATCTTGCCTGTTTTACACGGAAAGACGGCATTTCTGTTAGCCACCTGGGGAACAATAAAGACGTCTGACACTGGAAGCAGCGTCATCACTTGCTGGTTGCACAAGAGGCCCTTTGTAACTACAGCCCTTCACAAAAGATAAATCATATGTTTATGAACTCCCCCTTCAGAGCCTCAACTGATAACTTACTCCTACAAATTGTTGTCTAAACGCTCACTTCCCATGCTGTCCACCTGTACGCCACTGTCCAGGGCCGCGGAAGGGTATCAGCATGATAAAGAAACATGGGCAGAGGATAAGGCCAGAAGCAAGAAACTACCTGAAGAATTAAGCAGCACAAGAAAATTTATTCTTTTAAAAATAGAGAAAAATAAATACAGCCATCAACAACACAAAGAGCCACTTTCAAATGAATAGGACTTTAGGAGGATCAGGGAAGTTTTGCTCTGATCCCTCAAGTAAAGGCCCCCCACTTGATGAAGCTTTGCCAAATCATCACTCCATGACAAGTGCACTCTCTGATATTTAATGTAAATCAAGACAAATTGTCCAGTTCACTCCCCTTCTACAGGTGAGCCCCCAGCAGAAGCCAAGGACCACCCTGCATATGTACAGCTATATACTCCCGTTATATCATGGAGTGCACTCAGTTGAGACTCTCCTGCCCTACTCATCCCTTTGACAGTCAGCCCATGTTCTTTCGGTTCCCATATCCCTTTGGGTGTGTGTCTTTCCAGTCCTCCCAGGCTCGAATTCTCTGTAGAGTTTCCTCATCATCCTCTTCCACCTTCTTCTCCTGCTGCTCTTTCTGTAGCTCCTCTTCAGAAAGATTTGCTGATGGTCAAGAAAGAGAGTAAGCTACCACACAGGGAAACGGAAACAAATAAGAATCACCAGTCAAGTTCTCTGCAGTGATGACTCCTGGAATATGACCTTTAAGAACAAAGGACTTGCCAAATGGGATCATCCTAATGGCTCATCTAGATTGGTAGCCTGTCTGTTGCAGAGAAAGGTGCAAGAAAGTCCACCGTGGCCAATGATGAAACACATCCATAGGGAAAGTGTCTTTCTAACCGCCCCCTGCCCCAGTTAATGGCTGACTTATGCCCTGAAGCACAAAGGCTTATATCCTTTCTGTTTTTCTACTCAAATATAACTGTGGATACACTCAGTCATATAAGTGTCTAATCCTTTTTTAAAATCCTATTAGGCTCTTACTTCAGAGATGATGTGGCAGAGAGTTCCAGTGGTTAATATGGGGGGTGGGGAGGAGAAGAGTCCTCAGTTTAGTATATTACTCCATAATTTATTTGCAGTAGTGCCGACAGTCCAGGGCCCCATGGTGCTAGTCATTTCACCAACTTACATATACGTTCTTTGGGGCTGGGACTACCTTTCATTTTCATTAAGCATTCCCTGTTTTTGTATTATGAGAATGGGTCCTCCCATTTACCTTTTGTGTACCCTTTACTTTCTTTGCATCTTAGGTTTTGTTTTTAAATAACTATCATATCCTCTTTTATTTCTCTCTTCTCTAAACTGCACCATGTACCTCTTCAAATAGAAGTCTCTCCAAAACCTTTCATCACTTTTGTGGCCCATATACAGACTCTTCCATTTCTGGTCAGCCCATCTCAAAAAAGATAGAGTAAGTGTGTTCCATTCTGATCTAAGAGAAGGTGTGCCCTGATCTATATTATGGCAATATGTTTTCAGTATTATTCTCCATCCAACTCTTTATACATCCTAACACGGTTTGCTTTTTGAACTGCTGCTGCATATTGAACAGGTGTATTCATTGAGATGTCTGCAGTGACACTCAAATATCTTTCCTTAGTGGTTCCAGGTAATTAAGAACCCAGTTCTATGCATGATGAGTTCAAATGATTCCTTCTGAGGTACACTAGCTTACATTCCCCCACACTCATCTGCCATCGTGTTGCTCATTCAGCTAGGTTTGTTGGGTCCCTCTGAAGTTCCTTGCATTCTTCACTCTTCCCCCCCTTCCTTTTGTTTTCTGTTTCAGAGCCACGGCAATACTTTGCCTGTAACTCTACTGCTACTTAAGTTTTCTTAATAGCCTCTTGTGACAGACTTTGAAGGACAACAGGTTACAGCATATCTGGATTTTCAAAAAGCATGCCTGTTCCTATTTTGTTAGCAGGCTCACAGAACACTAGTAAATTAAAAAGTCAGACTTTTTCCTTTACAAAAGATGTTTCAGCCTGTCTCCATCGTATTATGTTTATCTGGTTGTTTTACAATTGTGCATAATTGTTTCAACCAATTTTCCTGACACTGCAATAATGCACACTGGTTTGCGATTCCTAGGATCATTAGCACCCCCATTTACATTTTCCTTACTGCTCCATACCTGCTGCTGTCAGAGGGTTGCCTTTGTTGGGCATGATGCCCTGTTTACAGCGCTGTTCGTACCAATCATTTACTGTCATCGTTGCCAGGCTAGGATAGCCAGCTCCTAACACCCTGAAGGAAGAAACAGATAGTTAACAAAGCTGCACACATGGTGCACATTCTACGTCAAGTTAATCCTCCTGTTGCGGCCTCATATCGCAGGTACCCACACCACACCAAGACAGTGTTTCCAGGGCAGCCCCAACTTATCAAGCATATTCTCACCTCCCATTCAAGAGAATCCTTAGTCTGTTTAAATGAACCGTTCTGATTAGTACTATGTTATTTTTCCTGTTGAGTAAGAAATAAAATAAAGAGGAAAGCATGACCCTGTAAGTTCCATACAGATATTCACCTCCTTTTGGCCCATTTGGTAAAGGCAGGATTAGACTTAGAATCATTGACCAAAAAACTCTTCCCTTATGATGCTGCAGTGCACAGAAAATCATCTGCCTGGCTGATGTTCTCCCCACAAAGTGACTGCATTTCAGTGGTGGTAGCTAATAAATTTGCAAAGCTGTTGCATTTGCATGAGGGGCACTTGAAACACACAATTATAAAAATGATTAAGATGAGTTTAGATCCAGTCACATATCAAATTAACAAGATTGAGGATGTCATTCTGGGGCCAGAAGATAGTTAAGGACTTTAGAACAGAATGCCTTAGAATTCCATTCCTGCAAAGATCTCTGTTGTCTAGTTAAAGCAGTACAAATCATTCCAATTTCTCCACAGGCTTGACAGCCAGAGTTTATAGTCTGATCCTTGTATTCAGCGTCTTTCTTCTGGATCCTTTGTGAACCACGAGGTCATCCTGACCACTGGACTATTAGAGATTCTTCTATCCTCCTCAGAGCAAACTCCTTTCAGTTTTCTTGTAAACAAAAGGAAGTCCCAGCAAGGAACTATGTTCTGGAGTCCCACAGAAAGAGACAGAAGGGCCAGACAAGGCCACTTCGGTCATCACTCAGAACTTTATGAATCCTTCCCACCAGAATCTCATCTTCCCTGATCTCGATTCTGCAAGGATAGTGCCTCAGCCACCTTCTCAACGAGTCTGTTCCACTAACGCATTAGTCTGACTTAGCTTTTTGATTCCACAGCTTCTGGCCATGGCTGCTTGCTCTACTGTCATCTCAGAGTGAAACAACTCAGAGCTTTGCTTTAAACTGCTCCCCAGAGAATAACTTAGACTCGCTTCCAGTCCACTGAAGATGTTTCTCTTTCTACAATATACACTTTGTTCCCCTCCAGCCTGTTCTTGTTTTCTTCAGGCTCTTGGTCTGACAATAGCCCAGGACTACTGAATCCTCATTACTTCTGTTCATTATTAGGCTCATCGGTCAAAGTCAGGGTGTATCCGATGCAGTCTCCTGCTGCTTTTAGCTCATTTCCACTTATTTGGCTTATTCATTTTTGCATCTAATGGCCATAATGAAGATCTGGCAACAATCCATTTTATTTACTGTATCAGTCAATGAAGAACACAGATTTGGATGCTTTCATTGATTTCCCTTTCCTACAGTCTTCCCATTTAGTAACTTTACACACATACCCTTCCATCTCCTACAGCGCCTGCTGTACTGTGTCACTGCCTCATCAGGATAATTTAAGCTCACTAGGAACAGCAGAGGGGCAAGTATCAACCTCTGGAAACATTTTTTTTTTTAATTTTCCCCCTCAAATGGGACATTACAGTAATACTGCTATAAGGTTAGAAATGTCTCTTCCTCCATTTCCTGTCTTGTTCTGTCCCAAAGCCTGTAATGTGGCCTAGTGGGGTTCTATATCAAAAAGGATAGGGAAACAGCAAACTGGTTGCATACTGCACTTTGCCATCTTCTGGGAGAGGGCTACTTCTATTCTGGAGTCTGTCACTATGGGCTTAATCCACACTCCCCGCCCCGCCGTGAACTCTGGATATATGCTGTTATTCTGCACAAAATAGTTGTAATCAACATCTTCTCTGAGGATTTGGGGCTCAGCAGTTGTAGGTCAAATCACTAATGGCAAGGAATGTCTAATACATGTTATGATACATATACCTACTTTGGGACACCTTACATTTATCCTGTAACGCTATGCAGGACTGTAGTGTGGCTCGGCCGCGGTGTGTCCCTCAGCGGGGCTGTGGGGTATCCCACCGCCTCGCTCTAGTTTGCCAGCCGGTGGCTCTGCTGTCATGGGGAATAACGCACACTCAGTTAGAGGGGTTCAGACCCTGGGGCGGGGCTGAGTCAATAGTCCGAAACCAGCCCAGGCCCTAGGTCAGGGTGGGACAACAAACACTGAGTCAGAATGCTCAGGCCCTCAGGCAGGGCTGAGCAATACTCCTAGGCTTCGGCCTCCTCAGGCCAGGGGAAGGGGGAGTCTGCCACCCCGGAGTGGGGTGGCAGGGGGGACGCAGGCCCTCCCACTCCACTGCATCCCAGCCCAGGGCCCTAGCAGCGGCTGAGACTCGCTGCTGTCAATGGGGATCCTGGCCGCAACACACTGACATTGGCTCTGGCAGTGTTACAGCCAGACTGGGGTCGGCTGCCCCCGGGCTACTTCCACACTCCCCCTCGTAGGGTACCTGACGCGTTGTAGCGTCATCGGCGGGCTCAAATACCATCGGTTCCTCTGGGTAAGTAGCCGATGGTAGCTCACCAGCTACTCGGGGTAGCTGGCGCGGGGCGGTCCCGGCCAGTCCTCCTCGGGGTAGCTGGCGCGGGGCGGTCCCGGCCAGTCCTCCTCGGGGTAGCTGGCGCGGGGCGGTCCCGGCCAGTCCTCCTCGGGGTAGCTGGCGCGGGGCGGTCCCGGCTGGCTGGGTGTGAGCTCCGGTTGGCAGCGGCCGCAGATGTCTGGCCCGTGGTGACTGGGCCTCGACTGAGCTCTGCAGGCCAGCTTTTATACTTCCAGGTCTGCGACGTGACCTGAGGGGCGGGCGCAGGTCCCGGGGCTCCGCCCACAGTTGTGGTAGGGGAGGTTCGTTCGTCAGCGGGGCTGTGGGGTATCCCACCACCTCGCTACAGGGACATAAACATGGTTTGTGCTGGAACTAATGTATTTACACAGAGTTCAAGCCTACAGCAATTTGCTCTCCAGTAACCTTATATCCACAGAGACCATCCCAGAAGTCTAAAAGGCAGAGACCTGCTCAGCTCTTAGGACCCTTGAAGCAGCATCCATTCACCCCAAAGGATAAGGACAGACAACACCCCTGTAGACCACCAAGCAACTAGGAACCAAGCTCAGAATCCAGTCCTTTACTTAGCTAAACAAACATTTTAAGATCCCAACAAAGGCCATACTGTGAACATGGCAAAAAGCTTAGGCACAGGATGGTGACAAAAGACCTGGCAACCATACTCTTCCCGATACAATTAACTGGTAGGTATACAAATATAAAATCCTGAATCCATTCAGTGCACTTCCTATTAACAGCTAGAATTAAGGAGTTATATGTGTTTCTCAAAAAACACAGCAGACCTCTCTAGTAGATAATATCTTGCTTCCCTATCAAGGTTATTTATTTTGGCTATATGACAGTCTTCTCCTGAGTTTGCCATTAGACTGATGGACAGATTGCTTCTGAAGTCATAGCTTTCATTGGCTCTAACGCATTGACACATCACATTAGAGACTGACATTGACAAACTACAACAGTTACCCAGATCCCTGAGCACAAACATGCACCTCACTCCTATGGAGAGATCCAAAATCTCAAGCTTTGCCGGAGTAAAATTTTCTTTAAACATAGGACGAAAAGGGAATGTAACAAAGGTGGAGCAAAGAGCAGCATAGTGGGCCAACTCAGACTGCCTACTAGCCACCAACCTTCTTTCCTTTTTTGGCTCTGTTTCAAGCCCTAGATTGATAAAGGAAGTGCTAAGAGACTCAACCAGTGAAGCCTGCTAAACAACCAGTGGGGCCCCTTGACGATCAAAATACAAAAGGAGCACTTAAAGACGATGAAGTCGTTGTGGAGAAACTAAATGGATTATTTGCTTCAGTCTTCATGGCTGAGATGTGAGGGAGATTCTCAAACCTGAGCCGGCTTTTGTAGGTGACAAATCTGAGGAACTGTCACAGATTGAAGTGTCACTAGAGGAGGTTTTGGAATTAATTGATAAACTCAACATTAACAACTCACCGGGACCAGATGGCATTCACCCAAGAGTTCTGAAAGAACTCAAATATGAAGTTGCAGAACTATTAACTAAGGTTTGTAGCCTGTCCTTTAAATCGGCTTTGGTACCCAATGACTGGAAGTTAGCTAATGTAACGCCAATATTTAAAAAAGGGCTCCAGAGGTGATCCCGGTAATTACAGACCGGTAAGTCTAGCGTCGGTACCAGGCAAATTAGTCGAAACAATAGTTAAGAATAAAATTGTCAGACACATAGAAAAACAAACTGTTGAGCAATAGTCAACATGGTTTCTGTAATGGGAAATTGTGTCTTACTAATCTATTAAGAGTTCTTTGAAGGGGTCAACAAACATGTGGACAAGGGGGATCCAGTGGACACAGTGTACTTAGATTTCCAGAAAGCCTTTGACAAGGTCCCTCACCAAAGGCTCTTACATAAATTAAGCTGTCACGGGATAAAAGGGAAGGTCCTTTCATGGATTGAAAACTGGTTAAAAGACAGGGAACAAAGGGTAGGAATTAATGGTAAATTCTCAGAATGGAGAGGGGTAACTAGTGGTGTTCCCCAGGGGTCAGTCCTAGGACCAATCCTATTCAATTTATTCATAAATGATCTGGAGAAAGGGGTAAATAGTGAGGTGGCAAAGTTTGCAGATGATACTAAACTACTCAAGATAGTTAAGACCAAAGCAGATTGTGAAGAACTTCAAAATGATCTCACAAAACTAAGTGACTAGAAAATAAAATGGCAAATGAAATTTAATATGGATAAATGTAAAGGAATGCACATTGGAAAAAATAACCCCAAATATACGTACAATATGATGGGGCCTACTTTAGCTACAACGAGTCAGGAAAAAGATCTTGGTGTCATCGTGGATAGTTCTCTGAAGATGTCCACGCAGTGCGCAGAGGTGGTCAAAAAAGCAAACAGGATGTTAGGAATCATTAAAAAGGGGATAGAGAATAAGACAGAGAATATCTTATTGCCTTTATATAAATCCATGGTACGCTCACATCTCGAATACTATGTACAGATGTGGTCTCCTCACCTCAAAAAAGATATTCTAGCTCTAGAAAAGGTTCAGAAACGGCCAACTAAAATGATTAGGGGGTTGGAGAGGGTCCCATACGAGGAAAGATCAAAGAGGCTAGGCCTCTTCAGCTTGGAAAAGAGGAGACTAAGGGGGGATATGATAGAGGTATATAAAATCATGAGTGATGTAGAGAAAGTGGATGAGGAAAAGTTATTTACTTATTCCCATAATACAAGAACTAGGGGTCACCAAATGAAATTAATAGGTAGCAGGGTTAAAACAAATAAAAGGAAGTTCTTCTTCACACAGCACACAGTCAACTTGTGGAACTCCTTACCTGAGGAGGTTGTGAAGGCTGGGACTATAACAATGTTTAAAAGGGAACTGGATAAATTCATGGTGGCTAGGTACATAAATGGCTATTAGTCAGGATGGGTAAGGAATGGTGTCCCTAGCCTCTGTTCATCAGAGGATGGAGATGGATGGCAGGAGAGAGATCGCTTGATCATTGCCTGTTAGCTTCACTCCCTCTGGAGCACCTGACATTGGCCACTGTCGGTAGACAGATGCTGGGCTGGATGGACCTTTGGTCTGACCTGGTACAGCAGTTCTTATGTTACTCACTGCTTGAGTAACAACAGTGATGCTGCTATGACACACTGAGGGCTCAGAGAGGGGCAAAGGAAGCCTTGCCAGCTGGGAACTCTCCCCAGTTAACGAAATATAAAGAAAACAGACCATAGATATGGTGGTTCTCTTGGACCAGTGCACTCCACAGAGAGATGCCAGGACAGCATATTGGAGCATGCTGGTAGAGGGGAAATAAAAGGAAAGGAAAAGTGGGAGGAGGTATCTTACAGACTCTCACCTCACCACATACGATAAAAGCCATCATGATGTGGTGCAAGTATTGAAGAAATATTTCCTTTGGACGTGGAAGGATGCCCTGAGCCCAGCTTAGTCTTTTGTAAACGCAAGTGCTGTATGACAGAGATTGCATCTAACATTATTATGGTGCAACATACTTAGCCTGCATGGCGTCTCGGGTGAGAATGAAAGGTTTCATTGCAGTCCTGGGATGCTGAGAAGTCTGAGGAGGTGCTGAAGCCTTGAGATGGGAAACAAAAAGCAAACAGAAGATTTACATTCAGAATAACCTCCCCTGCATCCCCCTCCATGTCCGCAAGTGCAGAGCATGAGAAGAGTGCCACCTCTGCAGTCAGAGAAACATACTGAGGGTACGTCTACACTGCAGCTGGGAGGTGTGATTCCCAGTGAGGAGAGCGACCTGTGCTAGCTCTGTTTGAGATATTGTGCTAAAAACAGCAGGATGGATGTTGTGGCACAGGCAGTGGCTCGGGCTTCCTGCCTGAGTCCAAGGCCGCCTGATTCCCTGTGTTGAAGTTCAGATGGCTAGCCTGAGCCACCATCTGTCCCACAATGACCACACTGCTGTTTTTAGCATACTTGCTCGAGCAAACCAAGTGCACTTATCTACTGGTGATGGGAATCACGCGCCAGCTGCAGCATAGACATAGCACGAGTCTGACAAGTTCCGGCCTTAACCCATGCTACGCCGTTAACTTCCTAGGTGAGCTTCAGCATGTGACGTTACTTCCCTGTGCCTCAGGCACTCCTGTCCTGGGTGAAAGCAAGAAGCTGATAAAACATGAGGCAGCTGCAGTTGAGCTAGACTAATCTGGAGGAAAGAAACAAGACCAATTATTTCTCCCAGAGACCAAACATGGCACATCTGCCACTCAGTAAATCCTATCACCAACAGTAATTCTACCACCTCAAAGCACTGCAGATGAGCAGAGCGCTGTCACTCCAGCTGACAGTGCTACAGAGACAGGTCACTGAAGTGCACAAAACAAGTTTACATCCCAAATAAAGCTGGAATATTTTATGCAATATCCATTTAATGTGTTTCTAATTCTAACCAGTAGACATTTTAAGTGAACAGCACAAAGCTTGAACTCTTGAAAACAGCATCATTCTGTGTGATACAGACGTTGCATTTGCTGACGGGGCTTTTACTGTTTAAACAGGGTCACTCCTTTCAGATGGCACCTGGACATTCTGAAAGCCAAGATTGCATGCTTAAAAAATCACTGGTTTATTATTTTAACTGTGGCAGATTTATTATTTTAAGAGTGAGGGACTGACAATCTGGCATAGTGTAGAGAAACAGGGCAAACCTGCTCCAGCAATCTTTAAATGTACCTCTAGTCTGATGTGCAACACTTTGCTGTTGCAAGCCTTGACTGTCCACAACTAGAAAAGGTCATGCAAATTTGCTCCTGGTTTGTTAATACAGACAAATATCTATTAGACATTAAACGGAGATCCCTCCATTCATTTCACTTGTGATCTATGTAGGATTTTAACCCATGACTTCACATATGAAGCTCTGCCATTGAAACCATCCAAAAATCTTTCTTTTTGTTTCAGGCTCACCAATGTCAGTTATCAACCTACAAGACCCACACCCCACGAAATATCCCAAATCTCATACCTGTTTTAGTGCATTCCTTCCTCTCAAAATCACCATTTCCTGGTCAATGCTCTCTATTTCCTCCAGGCTCGTTGTGATCCACTTCTGGATTTGCAGCATGTAGAATTCCCGTATCTGTTCCTCCTCCGCCTGGCCACTCTTCAAAAAAGCTTTCATGGAGGCCAACCTATTCTCCACCTCCTTCTTCTGCTTGTATCTGCCTCAGGGAGGGAGAGATAGGACCATTTAAGGAGCTTCTTTCAAACAACTTTTTAACAGATAGTATTCTGACACAGCTGACAGTACAGCAAAGAGAGTTCAGGATGTTGTTACAGGGTGGATCACACTTTGTTAGAGAAATTACCTTTCGGGACAAGTAGCTCTGAAGTTCAGAATTAGAACATATCCCAAAAGAACTACAGCAGCGGCTTACGGGGAAAAGTAAAGCAATATATTTCAATACAAGTCAGCACCTTATGGCCAGCCCACTCTCTGGAGACTATCAGCAAAGTGCCCCACAAACTAGTTTGAGAACCCTAACGTGGAGTACAAGGACACTCTTCCCATACTAATCAGTACTAATCAGCATCCAGCAGGTGGCTTTATCTTCTTGACTAAAGGCCTTCCCTTTCCCCTGTAAGGCTATGAGAATATATAAAGTCACATGCATATAGCACAATCCAAGAGGGAAATCTGCTACAGTCTCCCTTTCCTCTCCCCTTCACTTTGTCCGTTTATGATCCTTCTTTGACGTGTCAGATCAAGTTTAGATTATATGCTCTTTGGAGCAAGCAAGGGATCTTCACCTGTTTTTGTGAGGTGCCTAATGCAATTTTTGGAACTCAAAAAAAATATACAAAAGGGCAGTTTTTGACAGCTCATTGCTGCAGTGTGGGTAAGAACAGACCTTAGCTGCAGGTATATCTTATTTAACAGCAAAGTGGAGATATTTCAAATAAGATGCTGGCTGAGATGTCAAAAAGCCTGCTGACCATTAACGAAAACCAGAGATACAATTTTAAAGTGAGTACGTTGCCATCTTAAGGAAACTAGCATTTTAAAGAGAAAAGTCATGCTGACAGGATGTGTGAATAACTGCAAATAAGGGAGTACTTAACACCCAGGAACTTCTCCAACAATAGCCACTATGGGTACCTTGTGTAAAAACCACATTAAAAAAACCACCCATGGTGCATAAAATATTACAGCAAAGGTCATTTGGTTTTTCTCAAGTAAATTTTATTACGGTAGAAAGCCACCTATGCATAGAATAGATAGTGCATGGGCACAGGCAATGAGTATCCCACACACAATACAACCAATACTCCTAATGGAGGGATTACCTGAAGTAAAGGGGCACTCGAACTTCATGGCCTAAAATCTTTACTGCCCCTGCTGAGAGACCACCAACATGAGAGCTAATTAAACCCTTCTTAGGAAATAAAGATATCAGAGAGGATCCTATAGGATGCAGTAATTCCTGGCTAGACAGAGATCTGGGCTTCAAAGTCTGAATCCTTGAGTTCAAAGTGCAAAAGGACACCTGAACTAGAAAGCAGGGAGCTGTTTTATTACTTTATGGGATTATTATTTAAATAAAGTATGCTTCTACGGCTAGCCCCTTATGCCCAGTTTCAGTGATTAACAAACTCAGCTAGGGAATCGTTTCTGGGGTCCTCAGAATAAAACATTAAGAACCAAGGAGAGAGAGACTAAGGGGGTTGGAAGTGCTGATCATTCAGGAGAATCTCTTACTAAAATCAATACTGAGGGGCTGGAGAAGCATAAACGTAAGCAACAGAAGGACCAGACCTCCAACTTCCCTCCAGGAGCAGTATAAGGGAAGTGATCCCATCCAAGTGACCTTTATACTTTGACGTAGGACAATCCTCTTCAAATAAATTACTCCAAGGACACCACACGTTTTATTACTATTCCCCAGACTCTAGAATTCTACCACATTCCTTCCAGTTACAGTTGAGGGCCTCCATGCACTTGGGGTGATGGAGGGTGAGGGGGAAGAGGAGGCAGGAACATGCAGGTCTGGAATATAAGGATGAGGTGCCATTCACCTGAACTGAGGTGTACTGGTGAATCCACATAAGAAAATCTTGCCCAGTCTGTGTGAACTATGCTTGTCTTTAATCGAAGTCAATGTGATTCCTCACTGCTGACATCAAGCCAACTTCCCAGATCAGACTGCAGCTTGCCCTTGAACAGAATCTACAGAGATGTTGCCTCCCCTCCTCCTCCCATATACATATTGTAGCCAACAACCTTGGTCTCATAGCAAGAACTGACCTTATATGTACATCATATCTTATTATTCAATTTGAAAAATAGGCATTGTTTAAATTGTTGCATTAAAGCTTATGCTAAAGAAGAGGTAGCAGTACTGAGGACTTTGATAAGTGTATGGTGTTCTTCCCCCTCACAGTAAAAAGGTTGTGGAGACAACTGGATCAGTGAAATGATGCTATTTTACCATCCCAAATCCATTTATCTTAGAAAATGAACTCTCTGGGGCTGGGACCATGTGTTCATATGCAGCTCGGTGGGTCACTAAATTTGGCCACGCCTGAAACAGAGGCTCTGGTAATATTTCTTTTCCTCTCATTTACAACTTTAGGCTCCAGTCTGGTAAATACTGCACAAATGGTTCCTCTCTGTGCAGGATGGGGTCATAGTTACCTGAGTGATTACAACTACTAAATAGACGTTGTAATCAACGTGCCTATTAATGAATGCTATAGTAAATCAAGGGCTCTCCTGCCCAGGGAGAACTTTATAGCATTAAATGATACCTATGGTGAATATCTTGAAAACTAGAATGCACGTTATTTAACAAATGGATGATGAAAAACTGTTTTTTCACTTTAATTACAATTCAAGCTATTCTCTTTACCATTTTATAGTCTTCATTTCTATAACATCATACTGTACATTTTGTACTATGAAATATTCTCCTTTTCCACCCCTACTTTTGTATCTGCAACTGCTTTAAGGTGGGGGCGGGTGGGAAGACCTACCTTTCAATTTTTGCTTGTCTACTAGATGCCATGGCCACGAGACTGGACTGTCTGCCAGCTGGGCCAGCCCCGGAAGTACTCTCTGTAGGCTCATTTTCATTAGGACTCTCTGGCATTGGTGGAAGGTGGAACTTGCCAATCTGGTAGGTCTTGCAGAGCTTCAGGAAGTCCATGAAGTGAGCACGAGCACTCTGCACATGCTCCAGTCGCTTGCTGAGATTGACTTGTTTCATGGTGAGGGCTCCCAACAAAGCAGGTAGCAGCAGATACTTCAGGTCAGCAGATGCAATCTCCTCCAGGTCTTCATTTTGGCTGAAAGAGAAATAAGATCTTCTTGTACCTCTGCCCTATTGGGTTCATGCCTATGGCATGTATAGGAAGAGCTGTAATCTCCACATCTCTGCCATGGGAAGAGGACCAAAAGGAAGGGATGGATGGAACACATTTCCTCAGCTGAAGACTGGAGTGCAAGCTCTGAAGTCCTGTCTAAACTAGGATAAGAGATGGGTTTTATAAAATATGTTAGCTAATATTTTATATCACCATAGCTTTTATCTTAGCCTAGACAAGGCCCCAGATACAGTAATACTCACAACATACAATGCTCTTTAGCAACTGATTTAGGTCTTTCTGCATCACCGTATTCTATGGATTGTTATGCGCTCCTAAAATAGTTGTAGACCAGCCCATTGATTAATGGGGGCCAGTTTTAATTCTCTAACTTGATTTCTTGCTAACAGGACCAGCAAGAAAATAAATGCAGGATGCTTTGCATGTAGGTGATGGAGCACTTCATGTTACTATGAAGCAATCCCTCTGACAGACCAAGCCACAGAACTGATGGGCTATGAAAGCCAATGCCCCTCATCTGCAAGGTGGTGGCGACATTCCAGGGTAGTTTCTCCATGGGGGGTGGGAGGGCTCTGAAAAATAAAGTAGTATAAAACTAGTATGTAGCTTTCTGCTTCTCTATCAAGAATGTTGTCCATGGTTTTTTTAAATATTGCACTTTATGAAGTCGAGCAAATATACACATCTTATCATTTTGCACAAAGCCAAAACTGTTCTGACATGCTTTGAAATGCTTGTCGTCTTCTGTAAAACTTAACCACTGAACTGCCACAGAGGTGGCAGCAGGAGTTCTCTCTTCCCTACCACAAACAGTACATCTGGGATTTTCATTCATACCCGCTGCTTGGAAACGATACTTACCGGAGAAGCAGGATTCAGTGATCCGAACATTGGGAGTCCCAGACCCTAACCAAAGCTCTGCAGCTACCGCTCCATAATCTTGCCTCTATTAGGGATATTTTGCAAACCCTTTTCACTGCTAGTGGCACCAGTTCAGGTTCCTACCCCAGCCAGAGGCCCGGTGTAAGGGAGCTGCTTCCTACCGGGGACATTTGAAGATCTGGGAAGGGTTCAGTGACGTGGGGCTTCAAACACCCGCGGCCTGTCTAAACCTGCGCTCCCAGGACCGACAGCAGGCTCCGAGACTGACCGCCCGGCCCACCCAGGCGACAGGCAGCAGGCTCGGCCACCGAGTGCGCGGACCGAGGTAGCCCGACTGCTTGGTCGAGTCCGCAGAGCCCGGGCCCGGCCATCCAGGGGAAGGGGCCGCGGAGCCCGGGGAGAGGGGGGCGGGACCGGGCCGGCTGCCCGGGGGAAGGGCGCAGAGCCCGGGAAAAGGGGGGCGCGCCCTGAAGCCTCCAGCCCCCGAAGGAGCAGCTCGGCCGCGCACCTGAAGAGGTCGAGCTGCGCTACGCCGCGGGCTGCCTGCTGCAGGAGGTCGAGCCCCCGCCGGACCTTGTCCTGGAGCGCCGGGGCCCCCGAGGAGGGCTCCGTACTGGCGTCCACCTCCTCCAGGAGCCGCCAGCCCGATTCCAGCAGTTCGGGGAGACGCGGTGGCGTCTCTGCTGTCCCCGCCGCCATCTTAGGAAGGTGCGCGGGGCCGAGGCGCAACTCCTGCCGGGAGCGGCACAGGCGCGCCCGGCCGCCATATTAGTAGAGGCAGCCCTGAAGTGACGCGCCCGTTCGCCATCTTGGTCGACGAAACAGAGCGAGTTGCGCGGAGGGTTCGGGGGTTGAGGCAGCTTGTGGAGAGTCTCCTCGTGGGCGACCCCAGGCAGCCCCGGCTGATGTACCTGGGCTGCCGCGCCTCTGGCGCCAGCGGCGGCCTTGCACCGCACAAAGGCCAAAGGGCGCCTGCTGGGCCTGGCTTCCAGGTGGGCTGGGCCGGCGGAAAGCGAGAGTCACACCCAGCGTGGCAGGACGCCTGGGTTCCATGGCCAGCTGTGCCCGGGATGGTGCCCTTCCATGGACTGCAACAAATACCTAAACCAACCCTGTCAATTCATAGGAAACACGTGTGTCAGCCATAATCAACTCCACTAGAATGTGTTACTGTTAATTGTATAGTGGTTGAGCAAACTGCCTGACTCTACAATTCTACAAAGCCTCCAGGAAAACGTGTATGTTACCTTTCCTTACCTATGAATTCCTTATAGGAGCAGCAGCAAAAAGAAGACTGTGTGTCCTTAACTTAGTTTTTATTAAAACTCTATGACCATCTTCACACTAGAAAAATCTGACATGCTGATGACTTTGGATCGCTACCATATGCCTGTAACACATCTCATATTGGCACATGACATTGCTTTCCACAATCCACAGACTATCTTTAGAAAAGAAATGATCAATAAAATGAGGTTAATCAAAAATGCCCTAAAGCTAAAAGTGAAATAAAATCCTTAGAGGTGGCTGGGATGCTATTAAGAAAAAACAATAATGGAATCTCAGAAGAGATGTATACTGCTGGATAAAAAAGGAATCAGGAAGCACGGAGGAAACCAGTATAGTCAGAAGGCCAAAGTTTGAGAGGCTATTTAACCAAACAGAAATCCTTCAAAATCTGTAAGTCTGTCCATCATGAGCCCAAGAAACAGGAGCATAAATTATTGCAGGCAATAAGCAGTAGAGAAGTTAGAAGGTCAAAATGGAGTTTGAAGAACAAATAGCTAAAGAATCTAATTTGTTTTAATGCCTTATATCAGAAGCAGGAAGCCTGAGGCTATGTTTATGCTACAATCTTAAATTGACGTATGTTAGGTCGACTTATAGCCACTGCATTAATTACTGCAGTGGCTGATGTCCACACTACCCTCCTACTGTTAGTGGAACACGTCCTCACCAGGAGTGCTTCCATCGAGTGGCAGTGTGGGAAACAGATCCAGAACTCTCAGCTCTGCACAGCTCCCCACTGGGAGCCCAGCTGCTCCCTGAGGCTTCTCATCTCCATGTTCCCATCTGGGAGCAGCGGGCTGTGATTTTTCCTCCAAGGACAATGATCAATATGTTGCCACCAGTTACAAGTGACCATGCAGCTTTCTCAGCAGTACCTTTATTCTTAAGGTAAAAGCATTACAGAAAAAATGTATAAAAACAATAAAACAAGTTTAAACACACACTAAACATACCAGGATTCACCCATCAGTCTTATGGTTAGAGTCCTACGTGGATACCAAATGTATATCCGCAGATGCAGGTATAAAGTGGATATCCAAGGAGTTGCAGAGCTCTACCGGGAACAGCAGTAGCAAAAGGCAGCTGCACATCTGGCCACCGCTCACATGAGCCAGCGCCTCACACGGGCAGCTCCTCCGGCATGGCTGTACCATCCCTGCCCACTGGGGCAGGCACCAGGCTCAGTGGCAGCTGTCCCTGGTCATGCTAGACTGGGAGCATGAAAGTCAATGAGTTTGGTGCCCATTCCCATGGGCAAGGCTATGGGCGATATAGCCACACTGGAGGAGCTGCCCGCACGGGGCACTGGCTCCTGCAAGCAGTGGCTGGACGTGCAGCTGCTTTTGCCGCTGCTGTTCCCGGTAGAGCCTTGCAGCTCCTCAGGTATCCACACCTGCAGATATAAATTTGGTATCCACGCAGGGCTCTACTTACGGTGCCAAAGCCTTCAGCAGGAGTGGAACTCCCTTAGACAAAAATTTTGCTGGATCAGAAAGAAAATCCTGTGTCAGCTTAATTCAGCCTTTTTATACCAAAAGTTCCCGCCCCCATTTTTGTCTTCCTATATTTAATACAGAGGTCCTCAAAGATACTGCATGGGGTTGCAATTGTCTCCTTGAGTTGAGGCTATATTGTCTCAGAAAGTGTTACTATGCTCTCGAAAAAAAGACTATGAAGCCAGGGTAATTTAGTGAATGGTTTGTTACTTGTCTAATTATACTCTGTAGCGCAAGAAAGCAGTGAACCGAGTAAATATATGGAAAACCTCCAAGGTTTGTTTAGAGTCAGAGAGGCTGTTTGTTCCCCTTCTTTTTTTGTTTTCAGTGTTGGTTTTGGTTGATATGCCTGGGCCAGGAAGGAGGGGTCTTAGTTTCCTAGTAGTCCCTTTGAGGTGAAAGAACCTACTCCTTTTCTTTTTTCTTTTCTGTTCTCTGCAATAGCGGAGACAAATTTTCAAGGCCCTGGAAATTCCCAGTGATATCTTCCAGTTCACTGAAGTGGAATAGATAAATCAACAGTGCAGCCTCACCTGCAATACTGTGTATGGTACTAGTCACTCCATTTAAAAAAGGATATTGCAGAACTGGAGGCAGGGGTCAGAGAAGAGCAATGAGAAGGATCAAACATATGGAAAAACTCATAAGAGGAGTGATAGAAAAGACTAGGATTAGTTACCTTATAAAGGAGACAAATAAGAAGGTATATGATAGAAGTATCAATGTTATAGGACAGGTAGATTGAGGGCTTCCATTCACCTTGTTTTATAATGTAAGAACAAGACAGTGAAATTAAAAAGTAGGAAATGCAAAACTGTTGAAAGGATATACTTGTTCATGCACGATGTATTTAAGCTGTAGCGCTCATTGCCAGTGGAAGATATGGACAAAATCTTGACAAGATTCCAATAGGGATTGGGAATGTATACTTCACCTTATGGGTTATTGCCATAGTTTTAACATTTTGGTGGTTATTTTTTAAAATAAATTGTACCTTTGCATATGTCTGGAGCAGCATTTCTAAACCTTGACCATTATCAAAGACCCATTTTACCTCAGGAATATACCATTTGCCTGTGTACAGGGCAAAGTCTCATCCTCTGTATGTTCAGGTAAATTAACTGTGAATTTCAAGAAGCTTCCATGGGCAAAATTCTGAGAGAAGCCTGTTCCTGCCAGCCTGGTCACGACTCCCACTTTCATGGTCCCACAGTGTGCTCTGTGCATTTTTTCACTGTTAGTCAGGAAGCCTGTTTGTTTGATGTTAGTGCTTTATATGGGGGCTGTGTATCTGCTCCAAGCTTTTGGTGGACACATGAAAATGATCTATTGTGGACAATTTTATTTACAAGCTTTGCCATGCATCTTCCCTTGTTAGCAAAATGGGCAAAGTAGCAGGGCACCATCTTAAACCAATGTTACTTTTAATTCAGAGAAAACCTAGCTTTCCTAAAGCTAATTGTCTTACCTTTCCCCATGATTTTTGCTCCAATTTCCTTTGCACAGCTCTCTGAAAATGTATTTGTTAGACCATTGTTAGTCTCATTTTTCCCCATTAACCTTACCAGGAAGAAATTACAGTGAAAATGAAAATCTGGATGCTGCACCCATAGTCCTATTGTGTGACAGGAGAAGAGCAGGGAATCCTTTCCAATAAAAGCTTTATAAAACTGAAATATCGCATATTGGCTGTACTAGAAGCACATGCTGGACACAGACACACGGTCCATTGATATGCTTTGCCTGTTGCACTTCCCCAGATGGAGCTAATTCATTGCAAGACTGAAAGAGCAGGAAATGCCTGACTGAACTGCTGCTGCTCATTGATTTGGTGGGAAAAGCCAACCAAGACCATAGTAGCCTTTGTGATTGGTCTCTCAGTGAGGTGCAACACCCCCACATACTGTGTCTCATCCCAGGGATTAAAGTAACTCTTGGTGAGGTGTGGGTTCCGGTTTTGGCCTCTCCCCTCCCTTGAAGAAGCCAGAAGCACCTATTGCAAGATCACCAGTAATACCTTGATGCTGCTGTATTAGAGCTAGTGCTGCTGCAGGTTTTTTTAAAGAGGTTTTTGCTGTACTGGATTATTAATAATAATAATAAGTAGCTCATGATCTAAATCAGACACAGACAATCCAGTACAGACATGGATTCAGCCCTGGAAAGGTGTAGATTTTCTTAAAAGTAATATTTTGTTTTAAATTTCTGTAGCCTGTCATCCAAATGGATCCCAAACCTCTTTACTAATGAATTATGCACTCTCTATTTAATCATTTTACCCACTGCATAAATGCAGCCATCTCTAGACTGGGACACCACACAGCAGACCAGTAGAAGAAGAATCCTATCCAACTGAAGCGGGGGTGAGGGGGGTACAGCACATCGATTCGTCAAGAGGGGCGAGTACCTCCCATTGAACCACCCACTGTTACTTCTAGAAATGGGATTTCAACAGTGTAATCCTCTTCTAGGACACGCAGCGCCCCAGGTGATAGCAACAGAAGGACTTGTAGGGTATACTGGCTCCTCCATCATTTTAACCATTGTGTAACCTAGACTTGCTCTGAGCTGGTTTAGACAGCAGGAGCTGGCCTGCAACTACACTCCCACTGGTGAGGCTAGCTGCCGGCAGCACCAGTGGGAAATGTTAGGGAAAAAATCTAGTGTAAACACAGGCTCTTCCTTCCCAGACTGCTAGGCTAGGTGCCCACGATACGTTAGCAGAATCAGAGAGATCTACATGTGGTAGTTGGCCCCAAGCCTCACAGAGAGCGGGACTAGTATGATCCAATTTCCTAGCAATAACCTGTGGGCTAGGCCCTGACCAGCACAGACCCAGTCTCTTGCCAGTTTTATTTCTCTACCACAACCCCATCCTGGAGCTGGGAGCATCATACTGCTGAAGGTGCCAACTTTCAGAGGACATCAGACCAAACCCGATTACTCAGAGCGTTTTCTGAGACGTCATCATACTGAACCCAGGTTCCTAGCCAAATTCCAATGGGCATGAATTCAAGCTCCCTAAATGCTGCCTACATTTTCAGTTGGATAAAGGATTCTACTTCACTTCCTGTCCTAAACACCTGTATACTGATGCTGTTAAATGGCTACCATGCTCCACAGATGGCTACCCCACAGGAGGGTTGGTGAGGCTAAAGTAAATAAACCCTCACATCCCCTGGCATAGTGGGAGAGAATACAGGGCCCTAATATGGGGGTACACACAGAGCACCAGGGAGAGGGTGGTGGGGAGTTGCAGGGAGCCCTTGAAATAGAGAGGGATGGGACAGTGGCCCACAGCGAGTTTATAGAATAGAATAAGATGAGCCCATGGTGTGAACTCAGCCGACAGAAGCGATGAATTGTGAAGCAACTCCCACTAGCCTGTACATAAACAGACTTAGACTTCAAATTGGCTGCAGTGGAACCTCAGCAGGATAACAGCCAGAAGAAACAACAAACAGGAGTCAACTTCTTGTAGAACGTCAACCAGTCATTTGTTTGTCTCCCTTTGGCTTGGGGTGGGGAAATGGAGGCAGGGAGCTGCTCTTTCCTTTCTCATAGGGTCATCTGTTTTGCTGTCTTAAACAGCTCCTCTAGCTTATTAGAGTACTAAGGTTAGCTCAGTAATGAGGACCTTTGTCATTTTATTGTCCTAGATCAGCTAAACCAGAGAGGCATATGTTTGGTATTAACAAGAGTCGAGCCCTTAATTTCTTCCACCTGGACAGGCAGAACTCTTTTCTTTCCCCCTTCCCCCAATGAGGAAGCCTCAGCTGTTCTCAATTTAGCAGGATTTCCAGGCCTGTGAAACAACTCTCTCCACCCCGAAATGTATGTGTGTGCACATGGTAGGAGCAAACCTGCCCCTGTCAGTGAATCCAGGGATTCTCCAGAAGGTGTTTATGGAGTGGATGTTGCTATGGGCAAGTCTTGTTTAAAAATTAGCACAGAGTCTGAACAAAGCAGCATGACAGAACCTGCCCTAAAGAAGCAATTGTTGGCACGTAGCAACTGAGTTATTTTGCAGTTGGATATTAGGAAAAACTATTTCACTAGGAGGGTGGTGAAGCACTAGAATGGGTTACCTAGAAAGGTGGAGAGATTTTTAAGACCCAGCTTGACAAAGCCCTGGCTGGGATGATTTAGTTGGAGTTGGTCGTGCTTTGAGCAGGGGGTTGGACTGGATGACCTCCTGAGGTCTCTTCTAACTCTAATCTTCTATGATTCTCCAAGGACAACAACAATGTATAGGGGAGTTGAAGAAAGCTAGATACCCCCCACTCTGCAGAGCTGAAGCCTTCGGGAGGAGGGTAAGGGACGCTGCTCCATTTAGAAACAGGGAAGATAAGATGAAGGCCACTTCCATCTTTCCTATTGATGGCCTTTCTTTGTCTGCTAACTGGAACTTGCCCGCTCCTTGAAGAATAAATCCCTTGCCCAGAACTAAAGGAAATCCTATGAAGTGCCTGTTCTCTTATCAGGCTCAACAACTGCTCACCAGATCTGATGCTCCCTCTTTGAAGTGGTGCTCTCTGGCTAATTGCAAACATGCTGATGGTCAGGCATAGCACCCCACCCCTTTGTATTGTGTGTGAGCAGTTTCAGTGTAGATTATCTGGGGTGGGGTCAAACAGGCCTAGAGGAGCATTATCAACATTAGCCAAATGTATCCTAGACTGAAAGATGAAAGGAAATAATGGGAAGCTGAGACAATGCCCCTGCCCCCCCCCAGGTCTTGTCTAGAGTGAGCAAGCAGGTCCACCCAGCAGTGTGGGCAGGCTCTTACCTGTGCTGTTGAATTGTCAGGAGCCCAGACCTTTCCCCTACTGTGAGCTATGGCTCCTGTTTTCACCTGCTGCCCTCCTAGGGCTAAAATGAGTTAGATTTTCAGTGACAAGGTGGGTGAGGTAATATCTAGGGTGACCAGACATCCCATTTTTAAAGGGACAGTCCTGTTTTTTGGGACTTTTTCTTATATAGGCACCTATTATCCCCCACCCCATCCCATTTTTTCACAGTTGCTATCTGGTAACCCTATATCTTTTATTGGACCAACTTGTGTTGGTGAGAGATGTAGCTTTCAAGCTACATCAGCTCTTCTTTAGGATTCATTAGATTTACAGAGCCACTTACAGCAGGGGTGGCCAAAGGTATGGGCTCTAGGCTGGATATGGCCTGTATCTGCCTTTATATTCAACATAGGCACAGCCAGTTCTGACTACCGGTATGAGAACGCAGCCTAGCTGCTTGGATAGTGACTGAGTATTGCCTAGTGGGACATCTCTTTGCAGGCTGCCCCTTCATATTAAATAATGAACATAGTATGCGGAAGCAAAAATGGTTCTCCTGCACATATATGTAATCATTCACCAAGCTCTTGCTCACGCTATGATAAGCCTTCAGCTGCAGGAGTAAACAAATAGAAGCTACAATCTGCTCCATTTCATGCAAATTAGGGGGTACTTAAAGATTTCTGGTAAAAAGAGCATTCCACCCCAACCCACACAACCTACCTTCTCTAGTTCTGTGGGACTACCATCAGTGAGGGGATGAGGGCCAGGGATCCACTACTACCCAGATCATTTATCTATTCCCCTATTGGGGAAGAAAGACGACACACACCCTGAGGCTGCAGTGGCAGCTGACTAGCTGCCTTTGGTTGGAAAAGGAGGTCTCCCCTGCCTCTCAGGGGAGCTATAGGATATTGTGATGCAGGGCTCCCTCAACCTCTCTTGCCGAAACTGTTCCACTATGCTAAATAATAAGAGTAATTGGAGCTGGGGGACTAGACACTGGGTCTGACCCCCACCCCCACATTCCCTCTCAGCTTCAGCCCATGACACCTACTTATATCCCCTTGTACCACCCTAAATAAGTCCTTAAAGTGTTTGCACCCTTCATTCCATTACACGTCTCGTGTTCCCCTCACATGAGAGTTTTAACCTTTTCAATCGCTGCTCATTAATCAGTCCCTGCAACTCCCAATTATTATTGTTGCTCTACTTGGAGCTTTCGCCAATATGTCTGGGGCTGAGAGGCCCAGAACTGAATGATGCCTCCCAGGTACAACCTCACCAGTGCCAGATAGAGTGGGACTATCCTCTAACTGCTCCAGAAATGATGCCTTTCCAGATTTAGCACAAAACAGTCTGGTTTTTCTCAAACCACTGGAGATTCACATCTAGTGTACTATCACCTTCTGTGATTTCCTACTCACATTTCTAGCATCACTAAATCATTTTGCCATGCTCAGTGGGATTAATAGCTCCTCCTACTTCCATAATATTTAGTATCCACAGAGTTCATTAACACTATTAACCTGCATTTCCAGCTCATGGTATGCCTGGAATGGTGATGTCTTCTGCTGGTTGGATCTGGTAGTTATTCAGCAATTAAGTGGTTATGGTGAAGGCATTTATGTTACTAAGTAAGCACCAACATTAACTCACTGGAATAAAGGAGGGTAGGTCTGGCTATACTTGCTGGTTGCAGGCACAAAAAGTCCAGCACCTCAGTCACAGTGGGAAGCCCTCTATAACTAGCAGGGCTGGAAGCTCCCTTCTCTTTGCAAATAAAATTTTGTGAGAACAAACACTCCACAAGCATGAGCTCCAGATTTGAGCTTTTGTTTAAAAATAGAAAATTAACTTTCTAACCTTCGCAGCTGTGAAGAAAAACTATCTACATAGGGCCTAAGAGTAGCTGATGCAGAGATATCTGGCTGAGTCTGCAGATTGTCTGAAACAATTGTCATTAAGCTGAACTCTAATTATATGCATTTCATTGTAAACAGTTAGCTATTTCACCTCTGATCATTTTAATTTCTAGCACATCTGCTTATCTCAAACTACCTCCAGATATCTGCTGAGAACTGGTGAGATGCCGCTCTTCGTTATCAATACAAAACCTGCAGCATATTAACATTTAGAGGCTGAGTACAGTAAAGTGTTAGAACAGATTTCATGACACAAGAGAGTGAAGCAAAAGAATTATTCATTTCCTTATTTAATTCAATTAAACTCACAATTTTTTTTTTAAATAAATGTATCAACAGCTGCCACAGAATCCCCAGGGCCACAAGAGCTTTGCCCTAGAATTTTGATCGAGTTTACAAGCCTGCCCCACCGTACAGATGTCCTGAGCATATTGCCTTTTAGAAAAAAAGGAAAATCCTTCTCCTTACAGTCAGAGGAAGAGGAATCTGTGAAAGCCGCAGCTGGTGTCTCTCTGCTTTCATCTTGGCTTTGATGTGTATTCTGAGAGAACTGAGGCTGTTGGGGCCAGCACTAGCTGTGGCCAAAAAAATTATCTTGTTACATGTGGCCATAACACTTTAAAACATTTCTATTTCAAATGATGGGAAAAAGGAAATACATGTGACAGACTGGCAGCAGTGATCAGCTTTGTGTACTACTGTAATGTAGTTAGCCTTTAAAGTATATTTTGTAAATTGTAATTCAAATGCTGGGAATGTGTGTATCATGGTAGACGTTTCTAACTTAAATGGTACTAAAAAGAGATTTTTATAGTGATGATGATTTTATTAAATGAGAGATTTATTGTGATTTTGTTTTTATATTTATAAAAAACTAACTTTTAAATGTAGTTTACCCTGAAGTTAGTAACAAAATGAGGCAATCAGATCTGACTGTTTTTCATTTTTCTTTATCATTTATTTTTGCATATATTTTCTGTTTTGGGGAGAAGAGAAAGTCAGTCCATTTGTAAGTTACTCTCACTTTTGACCTCTCCTCCAGTTGCCAGCTCTCACAGAGGTCAGTTTGACCCATGATTTATAAAGATCAGAAACAACTCAGGGATCATTTCCCCAGACTCAAGCTCTCTGCTACTAGGAATAAATCCCAGAAGAGTGGGTACTTTGCTGGGAGATTAGATCTGCAGTAACCAGGAGTGGCGCCAGGGTTTTTGGCGCCCTAGGCGGGGGTCCTTCCGTGGTACCGGTCGTTGGCGGCAATTCTGTGGCTGTGGCGGGGGCGGGGGGGCGGTCCTTCCGCGCTCCCAGTCTTCGGGGCCCTTCGGCGGTACGTCCTGGAGAGAGTGAAGGACCCGCCGCAGAATTGCTGCCGCCGACCCAGAGCGCAGAAGGACCCCCCTGCCGCCTAACTGCCGCCGAGGGCGGCAAAATGCCACCCTCCCAAATCCTGGTGCCCTAATGGAAGCACCAGCCCTTGTAGTAACCCAGAAAAATGTTCCAAAGCTTGTTATGTGCATATAGGGAAATCTGTGTCTGGCCACAACAGCCAAATCAGTATGTTATCAGTACCAGAAGAGATACAGGAGAAAGGGAAAAAAGCATCTTCAAATGAAAATAAACATCCTTTCCCTTTAAACTATGAAGCCACCTCTGCAATTTCATCTCCTGAAAGGATGCAGAATGTCTGCTTTGTAGGCAAAGAGGGGAGACAGCATTGCCTCATCCCTTTTGTGGCCAGCTGAGTTCTGGGGGGTACAGAATGGGGAGCCTTTCTGAGTAACACATGAGGCTTAGGGCCATCATTGGCAGAGACACGCACATATTTAAAAGGCACCAAATAAATAAGCAGAAATCAAAAAATTCAGTTTCATCTCCAAATCCTACAAAGGGGCCCTGGAGCCAATGTACTCAGCACTCACTGTCAGCACACCTGAGTGAGCCTGGTTCAGAGACAGGGGAAGGCAGACAGGCTGCCATCCTGGGTGTGGAGGAGCAAAAGAGGAGGGGAGAAAAGGATGTGAGAATGAGAATGTGCCACCCAATTTACTGGCTTCTCCACCTCACAAGGTGTGAGCTCGGGGGCAGGAGCATCAGGCCTGGTCCTTACCGAGACCCCTCTGGTTCAATAGCGCTTTCAATCCCACTATTTCCACCTACATCTCTTATGGACTTTTCCTTTGTCTCAGCTTTTATAGCATGCCCATCACCATGATATTAGAATCTCTCTCTTTCTGTCATTGCTATGAAAGGACAGAGGAATGGATCTCTCCGATAGTGAAGAGGGTGGCAGAGGTCTTTCTCCAGCTTACACCCAAGCCTGATCCTAATGTTAGAGAGAAAGTGTGATGCTGCAGAAGACAATGAACATGTACCTGTCTTGAAATTGGGAGTATCTGGTGGCCTTGGGTCAGCTTGCCACCCCAAAAGTGCATGCCCAGGTTTCCTCAGCATGCTTATTCAGGAGCAGCACTTCTTTCTTCCCCTGAATTCACTCTTGTCTCTCCCCACCCCACACCCTTTTCCATCCATCACTCCTGACTTTCAGGCCACCTTCAGAAGCTTCCCACAAAGAGACAATGGCTGCTGGCAGCTCAGGGGAGAAAGAGATCCATGCATGCAGGGCGATAAATTATTTGTCCCCAGCTGGAGATTGAAAATTTGAACAAACCAGGTCAGCCCCAGGAGGCAGCTGTTTCTCTTGCTCTGGAAGGGGTGAGGCTAAGGACATCAGGCTTGGCCTTTTCCCCAAAAATGTGTGTTTTCCTGGGTAATGCCAATATGAGGATTTTCACCATGGCCCCTTTTCTAGCCAAAGCTCACAGCTTCCCCTGTGATTAATTAAATATCCAGGCATGCTCTGGAGTGCCTCAGAGCATAGGTCCTTTAGTGCTTTCTCAGAGCATGGGCTGCTTCAGGGCCTTCTGTATTACTTGCACACGTATCTCTCCACTGTCCGCTGGCACTTCTTGCACATCACATAGCAGCACCAATGGTACTTGCACTGGCACCTCTCCACCACACTCTCAGTGTAAGCATTGTAGCCACGCCCACAGCACATCAGGTTGCAGCTGTCACTGCCCACAGAGGTCTTGTTGCATTGCCTGCCAAAGTGGAAGCAGATGAGGGCATTGAGGGGCTGTAGGGATGTGATGGTACAGCTGTGTCGAGGTGCTAGTCATGGCATAGGAGTTGAGATAGGTCAGTCTAGGAAGTGACTTGCTCAGCCTCCAGGGAAAGACATACATGGGCACCAGAGAATAGTTTGGGAGGGGCTGTTTCTCCCTGAGAGACACTGGAATGATGACCAGTTTGATGCAGGAGGAGTATGGAAGAGTTTATACTGGAGGACCATTATCCTCATGACTCATCAGGGTGGGGTGGGTAAATGCTTCTGACTCCACCTACTGAATAGCACAGGTGTTCTAAAAATTGGGGTTGGGACCCGTCATGGGGTCACAAGGTTATTACATGGGGGCCTGCGAGCTGTCAGCCTCCACCCTAAACCCTGCTTTGCCTCCAGAATTATAGTAGTGTTAAATACACAAAACAGTGTTTTTAATTTATAAGGGGTGGGGGTGTCGCACTCAGAGGCTTGCTATGTGAAAGGGGTCACTGGTACAAAAGTTTGAGACCCATTGGAATAGCAGGTTCATATACCAGGCAGCAGGGCTGGGCTGAGGAATGGACTAGTTGAATCTACTGGGCTCTCCATTGCCTTTACAGCTGAATCCTAAATATGGGGGAACCTACCATCCTGTACGCAGGGGAGATAAACAAGCTGCTAGGGTTGCATGGGAATCTCCACACTTGCTGGATCTGCCATCTAACTAACTGGCAAATTCTGCCTCCCCACAAAACACTCAAGCTCTAGTGGAACAAATAGAATAAGATGGATGGGGCCCAATCTAAACCATGGGAGGCCCTTTGTAAGACCATATGAGAAGGTGCTTCTCTCCACCTTTTGCATCCTCTCCCCTCCCTCAAACTGTCTTCAAGTCTGCAGTGAGTTACATGGTTACAAGGTTTGCCTGTGGTAGGGTGTGCACAACAAGAGAGTTGGGGAGTTTATTAAAGCTGATGCAGGGAGATTTCAGAACCTCTTGCAATTACAGCCTCCCTATGCACTCACAATCAAGCTGGCTATGGGACATGTTGTGTATGTTATAGCAGAGTAATCATTCAGACAAGAAGGGATTTAGAGAGAGACTGTTTCTAGATTGGACTGCAGAGGTATAAGGTAGCCCCTTATATCAAAGGGAGAGTTATAACATAGAGAAGCTACAGCATCTGTAGCTGGTCCTTACCTGTCCTGAGTCCCCAGAGACCCCAGTTTGGAATCCTTTGTGCAGTAGTCTGGAGAACTGACTAGATAAACCAGCTCAGCCTCTCTCACTGGCCTGATGTCCAGTTCTTTGGGCACCAGCTGCTTTCTGGTTCCCATGTGTCGGTGGGTTACCTTGATGGCTGCCAAGTACTTGGATTTGAGGTCAGTGGCTATTTCATTCAAATCTTGCAGCCCCTTCCAACAAGTCTTAACTGAGCAGGAGCCAGAAACACCATGGCATTTACACTTGGTCTCCAAGGAGTCAATCAATACCTGGAAAGAAATAAAATCACTAAGGAACCCAAGGCTGAGATTCCCTGACATAGCCCATACATCTCAAGAAGATCTCTGAAGAGCATCCATAGGAGGCTTCAGGATATGAGAAAATATGGCCAGTCATTGGCACCCAGGAGGCCTTATCTCACTTATTACCTATGGGGGATGCTTTCCTGTGTTGCCAAACATGAAATGCTGCATCAAGACTAACAGGGAATCCAAGGGCTCATTTACTATGCTTTACTGTCCCTGTAACAAGAGGGTAGTCCTTGGGACAAGTGCCATCCATAAGTTTGCAATGAGGCCTGACGTTTCCCTTCATTAATTCAGGGGTGTGCTGTGGGATGTTTCCCATCTTGCTCCAAGTAGCCTGGCTATGTATGGAGACCTGTAGCCTCTGCATGCCATCACTCCATAGTATTAAGCAGGAGATGTAGCTGCTATTTGCTCCATTTTTGCACATTAAGTGCCAGCTGTGGGCTCCTGGCAAATTGTCAGCAAGGCCATTGATTGGGTTAGTTTGGTCACCACAGGTCCATTAGCAACCAGGAGTGGAGGTCTGCAGAGATATACGGAAAAATATGCAGTTCTTAGTATAGCAGGTTAGTTCCTGGGGTAAAGCAGGTTCAAAGCTAGGATGGGTCTCAATGTTCCACTGGAAAGCTATAAATAGACAGCAATTATCTCCCTGGAGGTTAGCAAGACAGGGACTCTGCCCTGTTTCTGTAAGGCATGTTCTTGTGTGCATGGGTCATTATAAAGTTACTTTAACCCATCGATTGCCTCTCCAATTTATTCATGCATAGTCTCCCAACAATCTGGCAAGAGGCTGCAGCCTTCTTCCGCAACTCTGCCAGAATAACTAATTATTTCTTAAAGGAGGTGCCCTGGTTGTGGCTATCTTGCCAATTTTTGTGGCCAGTGACAATACCCACCTGTCGGCCCACTGCATTGTTATGTAGATTCATAAGCCTGGTGGCTTGTCCTCCTGCCTTACTGGACTTCATGGGGCCATCAGCAAAGGCAGAACCCATCTGGAGGCCATAGCGGAGGTTGTCCCCACAGCCACCCCACCTGAAGCCAGGCCCAGGCACCTCAGATGGGACAGATCCACAGGAACAGATAGGTAGTTCCCCTGAGGCACAGGCCCGAGCGATGGAATGGCTGACAGCAGCAGCAGCCAATGCATAGACAAATGCAGATTCCCTGGTCCCTATAAAGAAAAAGGAAGAATCCCAGAAAGTCCTGAATCCCAGAAACACCAATGTGATTCCGAGTGCCACAGAGCTTTCTTCATACAGACAAAATCACCATGTACTCTTCAGAATCATCCCCACCTCTCATTCATTTGATGCTAACTGTACGTTTCACAGGGATCTCAGCATGGTGATAGCGGCAGCACAGCAGCAATCAGAATTCAGGACCTGGGGTGAGGGGGCATGAGAGAAGCATTTCCTTTTGGCTGATGCTCCAGGCAACACTGACTTGGGCTCCAGAGTGAGCAGAGGCTCGCTCTCCTCAGCCTCATTACATGAGTCCTTCGAGAGAGCAGTGCTGTTTACAATTAGTACCTTGGTTTTCTACAGCTCTCTTCACCCAAGATCTCAGAGCATGCACGCACACACTCCCTCTAGTGAAATCTCACAAACTCTTCACAAAAACTGTGGTGTAGGTCAGCATTATTCTCCCCATTTCACAGAAAGGGAAAATGAAGTATAGAGAGTTAGAGCAACTTGCTAAAGTCACACAGCAAAACAGCAGCAGCTTCAGAAACAGAACCCAGGATGGTTTACTCAGCAATGTACTTTAACGGCTCAAGTACATCTCCTCTGACAGATGTATTATTTATATTATAGTGGCATTCTCCCCCCCACCTTCCCCCATTACACCCCAGCCATTAGGGCCAGAGCCCTATTAGATTAGGGAGACAGTGCCCTTTCAATTCCTTCCAAAAAGCTACTTTCTTTCCCTCTAGCCAGTAATTCCTTTCACAGGAGCAAGAATGCAAAATTCCTGCTGAGTCAATAGCAACTGGACAAAAACAGGTATAAGAAAATATACTTCCTTTGTGCCCCCACCCATCTGCATCCCATTCTGATTCTATTCTTTATGCTATCTTTTTTCACCCTGTTTTGTTCTGTTCTTTACTCTCCCCTGGGATTAACTCTCCCCTTCCTGTTTGGGGATCTCTAACAATTATTCTTTTTTTTATGTGGAAGTTAATGTCAGACAGAGAGCTAGCTCTGAGACTGCATCTTGCAGTCTCTTTGCATGCTTCAGGCCAGATTCTGATCTCAGTTACACTGGTGTAAATTCTGTATCTCTCTAGTGACTTCAATATAGTTACTCCAGAGTATCTGACATTAGAATATGGCCCATTGACTACAACGGGAATTTTGCATGTGAACGGACTGCTGGAGAATGAAAATTCAGTGCCTAGACAAGCAGAGTATAGAAACGCCAGATGATCTAGCAGAGCTTCCTTTACCTTTCATGAGGTCAGGGGTGAAACTGGGTGCATACTCAATGGAAGAGCAGTTCCACCTCATATCCGAGAACGTTTTCTGGCAGACTCCCTTGGTCTCTTTGGCTGCACGTACAATGCTATGCATGAGCTCCAGATTTCTTCGGCACAGCTGTACCTGGTCTGGGACTAGCCCATCCAAAATCTTACAGTGCTGGGTCTCGTTCCAGGCTACCCTGCTGCCATTTACCATCAGCCCTCTGTCATGAAAGAGGAATTACCATAAACAAGTGAGACAGGGGTAGAGAATCCAGTCCAGCCCACTCTTGTTGTGACCAGAGATGTTACTGGGGGTGAGAGATGAGCCATGTGTTGAGTATTGGTAACTGGATACCGGGCCTTTCACCTTTAGATCAGGAATCTGGTTACGGTCCAAATCAGTGACAGCTGTTCAGTGGTCCCCCCCATGAAAAGAGGTGGTGGGTCTCAGGCCTGGTATCAACATTGTTAAAACAAACATAGCTGGTACTAATTGCATCCCTTTGTTGGTATCCTCAGCAGAGGCACCTGGACTGAATAGACCTGACAGCTAAACTCCCCTCTGTGCCTAGAGGCACCCTCTCCAGATCCAGATTGAGGTACATTGTAGGGCAGTGCACTTGGGAAGCTGGTCATCAGTGCTGTGAGTTGTCCTGGTGGCACTCCACCCTTAGAGGCATTCCTTACTGGAGGGAATAAGTGTGAACAGCGTGTGGAGTTTACAATGTATACATCTCACACACGCTATTGTTACATAGACACACAGGGCCTGATTTCCAGAGGGATAAGCAACCACAGTTTCTGTTGATTGAAAATAGTGTCAGTGCCCAGAACATCTGCAAATTGGGCTATAAACCGCCACATAGGTGTGTATATTTATTTATTCTATACACACAAAGGGCCAAACTGGAGCAAATGGATGCTCCCACCCACCCAAGGCTGCATGTGACTCATTGCTATGTGTGAACTCAGTGGACCTAAGCAGTTATAAAGACCACCTAACACTTGTATCCTGAGGGGCAAATGTCAGTCTGATTTGAGATGCCATTTAAAAAGCAAGACTGAAAATCCTTCCATGCTCACCCCAAGGCAGACAGTGGCTAGTTGGCCAGAAGGGGAAAGGGCTTGGAAGGGATGGCTGGGTAGAGTTTAAAATCCAGCGGGGGGAACACTGACACACAGCCTGTGCAAGGAGCTGCAGCGTGGCCAGAAAGTGGCCCTAACCCAGGGGAAAGGCAGGGGCCCTGGACCACCTAGATAGCAGAGGACAAAGAAAGGGAGCCAGCTCCCCTGGCGGGTGGCTGGGCCTGCCTTGTCCCCAGGCAGCCGTTTAGGGAACAGGGATTTTCCAGCTGAGCTGGGGAGCCCCGGGCAGGGCATCTCTCAGCGGCCGGGGCAGGGGAGGGCTGCAGGCCCCCACCCCTCTGCCCTGAGGAGCTACTCACAGCCACTGGATCGCCGCGGAGAGTCCCAGCTGCCAGAGCAGCGCCAGGGTGAGCCGCAGCGGGGCAGGGAAGCTCGAGCCCATCGCAGGAGCAGGCGGCGCTCAGGAGAGGGGCGAGGCGAGTGCGGGAGCAGGGCTGGGGGGCGGCCGGCAGCCCCCGGGTCTTAAAGCGCCCGGGCGCAGCACCCCCCGGGGGGACGGACAATGGGAGTTTCGGTGCCATTCACACGGCGGCTCCGCTCCCGGCCGGACACGCGGGGCCGTTCGCAGCTTCGTGTCAAAGCTACACAGGCCGCCCCCTCCCCCGGAAAGGCCGCCGAGCCCCCGCCCCAGGGCCCGGCCAGGTGTCCCGGGGCTGCCCGTAGCTCCCCAGAGTCAGCGAGAACAGAGGGCAGCGGCAGTGCCCGCGCCTCTGCCCCCCTGCCCGGCCCAGGGGGAACGGGGGGCGCAGAGCCCGGCTGCGGGGTTGGGGGGTGCAGTGCCCGGGTAGAGTTGGGGGGTACAGTGCCCGTGTGGGGTTGGCGGGCGCAGAGCGCAGTTGCGGGGTTGGGGGGTACAGTGCCCGTGTGGGGTTGTGGGGCATAGTGCCGGGTGGGGTTGGCGGGCGCAGAGCCCGGCTGCGGGGTTGGGGGGTGCAGTGCCCGGGTAGAGTTGGGGGGTACAGTGCCCGTGTGGGGTTGTGGGGCATAGTACCGGGTGGGGTTGGCGGGCGCAGAGCCCGGCTGCGGGGTTGGGGGCGCTGCCCGGGTAGGGTTGGGGGGCGCAGAGCCCAGTTGCGGGGTTGGGAGGCACAGTGCCCGTGTGAGGTTGGGAGGCACAGTGCCGGTGTGGGGCTGGGGGCCGCAGAGCCCAGTTGCGGGGTTGAGGGTACAGTGCCCGGGTAGGGTTGGGAGGCACAGTGCCCGTGTGGGGTTGGGGGGCGCAGAGCCCGGCTGCAGGGTTGGGGGGCGCAGAGCCCGGCTGCGGGGTTGGGGGGTACAGTGCCCGGGTGGGGTTGGGGGGCGCAGAGCCCGGCCGGAGATGTGCAGTGAGACTGGTTGGGGCGCAGAGCCTGGGGACTGACTCGTGGACACTTTTCCTGGCGCATCAGGGTTGGGCCCCTTGGCTGTGCCCAGAGCCAGCCTTCCCCAGCGCTGCCCCTTGGGGCCGCTCTCCTGCGGGGTGGCCCGGGATCTCACGGCAGTGCAGGGGCTTATCTCGTAGAGGGAGCTCTCCCTTGCCAGGCCTGTTTGCATTAACAGCCCCCTCGGCATTTAAATAGTGTCAGACAAATATTTCAGGCAGTTCTCAGAGGCGTTGAGACTGTGTCAATCTCCACTTCCCCGGGGAGTAGCGAGGAGCTGGCTGCGGCTTTGAAGAGGCGCTTTGAAATGAGAACTAGGCGGCTCCGCTTTATCTGCATGTGAATTGCTGTGAATCAAGGCAATCAACTGGGGGCGCTGTCCCTCTAGGAGCTCACGAGGGGTTCGTCCCCAGAACCAAGGGGAGCCCCCGTTGCACTGCCCGGTCCCCGCTCCCCGGCGGCTCTGGAACAACCCCCCGCAGATTAGAGCAAAGGCCAGTAACGTTACACCTCTGCTTCAAACCCTTAAACCTCCTGGTCTGCAAACCACCCCTGGGCTTGACCAAGGCGTGTGAACAGCCGGAGCGTGACGGCCTCTTCCTGTTCAGTGCACAGGTAGGAGAGCCAGCCAGTGAGTCCGCTGTCAGCCACGGTTTAGCATTTCCATAACGCCTTGCATTTGCAAACAGTGTACAAATATTTAGGATTACTGAGCTGCTCGAAGGGGGAAAGATTAAGTGTTAGTTATTGTATCTTGATCTCACCCACCGTACACCCCGCATTGGGAACATGGCAGACTGTATATGCTATGTGCCGTTCAATACCAAACTACTAGCATCCCCCTATACTCTGTATGCTACCCCCGATGATCAATAACTGACTTTTCTAACTCTCTGTATCCTTTATTTTTAAACATTTTCTAATAAACTTTTATATCTCCCTGTTGCAGATAGGAAGAGGGAGACAAACCAGGTTAAATTGCTGCTGCCGGTGTACACTGTATTCACATTCTGGGTGATTTGCTTTACCTAGGGTAGTTCTAAATTACACCTCCTAGTTGTGACAGATTAGAGGAGGGGGAGCCGAATTTTTGAGTTAATTGACTTGACAGCACTTTGTAAATCTTCAGTTTTCCACCTTCCCCTGCAGTCAATTAGGGCCAGATCCTCAGAGGTCCTTGAAATCATCTGAATCCATTTAAATAGTTGAAACCAAGGGAATTTCGGATCTGGGCCTTCCTTTTCTAGTTTGAGTGGGACTTTGCTGAGAAAAATGTTTTACAAAAATAGTAAAGCCTCTGAGGCTGGCAGGGGAGTTCAGCAGCAAATGTAGGAGCTGAGTTGTTAATATTTATTGTTTGTGCATTGGTAGGGGGACACACACAAGGACACTTCTTATCCAGAAGTTACTGTTTACAGTCTCAACAAGATGCAAAAAGTAGAAGGGAAGGAAAAATGAGGGTGATAGTAACCTGGAGTTCTTGTTATTATGTGCACAGCTTGATGGTTCTGAATACTTTAAATAAATAAATAAATAAAGAATATCCACTCTCCCCACCTGTCCCTCAATCTAGCCGTGATTAATGGGTGCATTTCCCGAGGCCAAACCTTGAGGGATTTGAAGGAGGAGAACCAAGAGGTGGCTTTACAAATTATCTCAGGCAGGGTTGAAACTACTTGTAATTTTTTTAAACTGGTTGAATTTCAAGTTGATGGTGTCTCCTTGAGGGATTTGACCATTGCCACACCGTGAATGGGAACTGAGCACTGGCAGGTCCTAGCCTCCAGCCCTCTGTTCCATTGCATTTGTTCTTAATAATCCAATGGCCACTGTTGCCTCTGAGTGTTTTATTCCAGTGCTGACATCATTGTAGTTCTGGAATAAGTTTAGAAATGATGGAAACAGCACAATGTCATGGTTTAACAGTTGGTGTGAACATCAGAGCCAGTGGCAATAGGGCACAAAGTCGAGGGTTGCTCTTCTTGGCCTTTTACTCTGTAGGATAAAATGATCCTGCAACCCTACACAAGTACTTGCTTTGTGTTTTCGGCCCTTCTGTCCTATCCTTCTCTCCTGCCCCCACTTCCTCCACAGTTTCCAGGTTACCTACAGTGGAGCTCAGTGGCAATACCCACCCCCAGTTTAAACAGCGGGACTATCCAAATATACAAGTCAATCAAAAACATAGACCATCTCACTAAGTCTCATCAATGGGGAGAATCCAGCCCTCTGGGAAAGGCGGAGACATGTGGGGCCAAATTACTGCCAAAAGCACCAGCTCTGGCTCGCGTTACCAATAAAATCAAGCTCAATCCCCACCTTAAAGGGGGTGGAAAGTAAACGAGAGAAGCCCAAAGATCCCCTCTTTTGGATTTGGGGCTAGGAATTTGGGCTTCCCAGTGAGTCCCCTCCTGAAACTCAGGATAGGGATTCCTCAGAATCTGATTGGACGTGGGAAAGTCCTGCTACTGGCCATTGACTTCTCAGTGTTACCTCCTTCCCCTTTCTTTTCCTAGAGACAAATCCTTTGCGCTACCTGTTTGACGTGCTTAGGATATTAGGAGCTGCTAATAGGATTCATAACTGTATGAGGATCAATCTGCAGAAGTTTAGTGTGATTAGGAGAGGCACTTGGGGACACCTACTGGGGATGTGTCAGACCAGCTTGGGGAGAGCTCTCAGCATGCTGCTAACAAAAACATTTCCAATGTAATCCCATTAAACCACCTTTCCAGAAGCTGTGTGAAGGCAAGGGGCTGCAAAGCAGCTTCCACCATCATTTTGGAATTCATAACACTGGCACACGATATATACACAAGCACTGAGAACAGACACACTACACACAATACACAGCAACCCTAAAACTAATTGATTGATTGAACTTCCTCTACACCCATCACCAAAACATCTGCCCACAGCATGACCTAACTCAGCATGATGCTGGAGTTAGTCTCACAGCACAATGAACCCTTTTCCTTTTGCACTGGCCCATACCAGCCATAAAAAGAACCAGCAATTATCCAGCCAGGCAAATGCTTGACCAAAGCAATGTGCCTTGCACTGCACAATGAAGCTCAGGCTTTGATGGACTGAATTCCAGAATGTGGCACATCACATAAATTACCCTCCTGCCTCCAGTAGTACCCCAGAGTGCACACTGGGAAAATTATAGATAAAGCACCTCAACTATCTCAGCCACACCGCTGGTGCAGGGGATCAGAGCAGGTCCCAAACCACAGCAGGCTTTCTGGATCAGAAGCAGCATCTTGAATTCCACTGCTACAATGAGTGAAGCCCTGCCGACCAATGTACACAGCTGAGTAAAACCATGCATATAACACTCAGGAATTTAGCAAGACAAAGAGAGAGGGGAAAAAAAGAGGTCAGGAAAATAAAAAGGAAGGTATGCTTTCACTGCAGAGTTAACTTGGGCTCTTATCCACCCTAGATTCATTTGATGCCCCAGTGCAAAGCAGGGCTGAGGGGAAGGATTCCCACTGGAACAGATGGGCTGTGATGGAGCCAACAGCCTTGTGAAGTCAAATACTAATTTCTTTTGGAAATATTCCCTGTTATAAGACATCTGCCTTGGGCTTTTTCACTCTAACCCTTGTGTGATCACCGCTTTAAATGGAAGGGATCTTCTCTTTAGTGGCCATAATTAGATGGGTAGTTAATATCTTCCCCCTGACCTCCTTTTGACTTGCCATCATGTGAAATAAAACGATGATGGAACTTGGATTGCTGATCTTCCCCAGTTATTTCCCTGGGATGAAAAGGTATTTAGTGCTTTGTGTCTGAGTAATGGTCCATGAGGAAGGTACCTACTGGGGAGGGGATGAGGTCACTCCCAAATCCCAAAGGGAGATAGAAGAGGCTTAAATTAAAAGAAAGAGAAAAATCTATCTGATACTGTATTATTGCTGAAATCAGCTGATTTCCATCTCATTAGTCTTTCTGTTCCTGGGATCTCCCTGATGATTAGGTTTTGAACCATGGGGCTTTCAGCAAACCCTGGTAAATTGTGGAATAACTTTTCAGCAGAGTGGAGGGAGAAGAGACCCGGGTGGGGAGTAGGAGATTCAAAGGGAGAAAAGCTGCTTCACACGGTTGCCCAACAAAGGCACAGCTGGGATGTCTCTGCAAGGACCCCTTCATATGGAGGCCAGTAGATACCCTCCTGCATATGGATTTCTGCTTCACTGTGTTCCAGGAGGAGGAGTCTGGTCCATCTCTGCACCTCAGATCCGGGCACAAGACAGAACCAGTTTCCATTTACCATGTGTTCCCTGACAGAACACTGCCAGTATCTTGCTTTGGGTTCTGAGGTCGAACCAGAGGGTTGAGTGCTCTGTATCAGAGGCAGGACCAGCTCCAGGGTTTTTGCCGCCCCAAGCAAAAAAAAAAAAAAAAAAAGCCGCGATCGCGATCTGCAGCTTTACTGCCGCTGCTTCAGTCTTCGGCGACAATTCGGTGGCTGGTCCTTCACTCCGAGAGGGAGTGAGAGACTCGCCTCTGAATTGCTGCTGAAGACCCAGACGTGCCGCCCCTCACCGTTGGCCCCCAAGCAGCTGCTTGCTGGGCTGGTGCCTGGAGCCGGCCCTAATCAGAGGGAGAATGGCCTTTTCTTTTCCTGTGCAGTAGGGACTTTGGAAATCCTCCCTGAGCATCTCTGAATGGGGGAGATTTCCTGCTGGTGAAAGTAGGTTTGTGCTGCACATTTCAGAGACAAAGTGCCATGCAGTGTGCTGTATCTGTCTGGAGGATTTGGCCTGTCCCATATTCCTGGAGTTCTACATTCCATGTTAAAGATCAGACTCTTACCAGAACTGGGGGCTAAGCTGCCTATTTATTTTTTAAATCAATATGTTTTTCAGCGAAGCATCTGAATAAACAAAGTAGCAGTGGCCACCTTCTCCTGCCTTCCCTTCTTGCCTTGCCTGAATCCTCTCTAATGTGTGGTCATCACGGAACACTACAAAACTAGTATCAGACACAACAGTGACATCAAGAGATGTCTTAGCTACAGTATGACAGATTTCTTGCCCTCTTCACTGCTCTGCCTTGCTCCAGATGATGGCCAGAAGAGGGAAGAAACAGAATGGGAAAGATAAAGAGACAAATCAGCTATTATGGCTTTGATTCTCAGATTGGTATTGTCTCTGCTTGCCTGCTACTTAATGAGTAACCGAAGCCACTGACCTAGATAGAGCTCCAGCACATACATCAGTACAGCCTCTTCCACTGCTAGTCCTTCACTTCTGCTCTCATTTGTTCCATCAGTGCATCCTCTCTTCTCCCTCCATCTCCTGGCTGTTTGGATCAAGATACACCATAATGGGAAGGGACCATCCATCCATTGATTGCTCTTTCTTATGAAAGATAACATTGGCTATGTTGCCAATTCAGCTGTGAAGGAATAAGTTCAACTGTGAAGGAAGCCTGATGGAAGGCCCTGGAAGGTAACAGGTGAGGGAAAGCTATGATCTGCTGCATCCTTGTGCATTTCCTAATCCAGACACACCCAAGTGGAGTTCAGAGAGCCTAGTAATACTATAACCCCTGGGTTTCCTTATTGCCCTGCACACATTCCAGGCACTTCAGCCTCTTCTACATTGTTAATTACCTTGTATGTCTCTCTTAGAGAGCAGCAACTCCTCTTGCCTCTTCCAAGGCCATGAAATGTGCATGATCTCATCTGTGATGAAATTCACTAGCTGATTTCAGATTAAATGCATGGAGGCATGCGTGGGTGAGATCTACTTCTTCTCCTGAGGAAAGTATAGGGCAGCGTTAAGGGGACTGCAGAGGAAGGAAGAGCTGGCTAGGTGCTGCATAGCAGGATAATCTCAGGGGAGTCCCAGGAGATCAGCCAGAGGGAATCACCTCCCACAGAAATCCAGAGCCCCGAGGCAGCCTTGGCATAATTCCTGGCTGGGATGTGGTGGTATAATCATCATAAAGAACAATACATGCACTACAGGTGCAGGAAACAATTATCTTTACATTAGTTTGTAACAGCCTCAGCATCATCCACCCAGCTCAGTTACCTCTTATCAATCCAAAGTCTCCTCAGGCCACCCCTTCTGTTTAACAATGTGCGCTGCTGTCATTTGCTCCACTTAATGTTTGGGCTGCAGTCGGGCATTGCCCCATGTTATCTGAAGACTTGAGTATTGTCACTGCATGTGAAATCTTTTTCTCCACCTTGGACCAGTTGCTCCTAGAACTCCTTTGAATTCAGTGTGCTTACGCCCAACATGAATCTGGTCCATGAACTTTAACCTTTCTCAGGACCTATGAGAGAGAAACTTGTTCCTTAATTCCGTGACACATTGGATAGTACACAAGATAAGATCCCAGAAGTTAAAACTGGAAAAGCCCCATCTAGCTAGCCTGTTCTCCTGGGGGCTAATGCAGGATTTGTCCAACAGTATAATCTCCAGTGCTTTGTCCTGTATACTATTAAATTATTCAAGCAATGGTGCTTCCATTAATTCTTTTGGGCGATAAATCAAGGTCAAATTGGTAAAAATGGTTCCTGATAATCAGCCTACAGTTTTCTTTGCTCCGTTCCAGCCTGATGCTACTTGCTGTGCCTCTGGTTGTCTGTAAATATCTTTTCTCACACCCTAAAGGCATAGGTATGTTGATAGTTTTTACCTTGAACACAGCTCAGACGTGTGGTTCACACTTCTCTTTAGTTATGGCTCGCATATTATTTTCATTCTGAACCTCCTTTTTTAGTGTTTTTAAATAACTTTCCTCGTAAGTTCCCCTTTGAGCTGAAGTGTCTTGTGCTTGTTCTAGGTCCAGAAGTGGGAGGAAAGTTTGAAGAAAATCTGTTCAATGGATCTGGAGTTTTCTGAACATGAAAAATTGGTTTTTCAGCTGTGAAAAATTGTCCAGGTGCTTTTTCATGCTGGTATAATAAAACCAACTGGAACATACCAATTCAAATTCATCACATCTTTAGCCCTCAGAGATGCATGTTTTGCTAAGCTCAAGTGGCCATGAAGTGATCAGTGAATCAGGGGCGGCTCCAGGCACCAGCACGCCAAGCGTGTGCCTGGGACGGCAAGCCACAGGGGGCGCTGTGCTGGTCGTCATGAGGGCGGCAGGCAGGTTGCCTTCTGTGGCATGCCTGCGGAGGGTCTGCTGGTCCTGCGGCTTTGGCGGACCTCCCGCAGACTGCCGCTGAATACGGGGGACTGGGGACCTCCCGCAGGCAAGCCGCAGAAGGCAGCCTGCCTACCATGCTTGGGGCGGCAAAATACCTACAGCCGCCCCTGCAGCGAATGAAGCACCGCACTGGGCATGCCTGCTATGTCGTTTTACATATCAGCGTAGGTGCCTATCCCATGCAGTTAGCCAAGTTTTCAGAATCACATAGACCGTGGAGCATTCCATATTCTCCCAGCCTGCTGACAATCCCCTGCACCCTCTGAGCACCATCCAAAGGGGCACAGTAGCTCTGGCAGCTCCGAACTGGGCCCCAGACCTGCCAGTTTCAAAGTCATTGTGCTCTGTGTTCATGCACCCAAAGCTGCCTTGCACCCAGCAAAATGTGCTTAATGGGACAGTATCTACACTGGCTCTGCTTCTCTAAAATCTCCCACCAGTGCAGCTCCACTCGTGTGAGCACTGTTGGGAGTCCTTGTGTAGGCACGTGCCAGCATTTTAACTTCTATGCACCTAGCCCAGTTCTGAACAGGTCTTCATGACACTGTCACTGTCACTAGGGGGGGCTGCACCACTGAAAGTAGCGGTGGGAGATTTTAGGAAAACTGGCAGAGACCCTAACCTCACTGGGTGATTTCATGGGGCTAGTTTCATTAGCTACCTCTAACAGAACCACACAACCCCAAGGAAAGTACTGCCAGCACAACGTCTATGCCCCAGCGTTTCCACAACCTGCCCCAAGCCTGTATGCAAAGGCAGGCTTAGCAAAATACCACATCTTTGCAGAGAGTGAACTACTCATGCAGCTTCCTCTCCCTCAAATCCTGGGTGTTGAGCTGTGGGGTTCATTAACTGAATAAATACAGGGATAAGGGACATTTGACTCTTAACAGCAGCTACCACTCAAGAACATGACAGATCAGCAATTTCCCCGCAGGCCCTGCGATGGGATTCCTGGGCAATGGGAAACTACTGCCTCATCTACTTAGCTCTGAGCTCTTTGTACTCCTGGCAGGCTCCACATTGAACACTTGAGAAGCAGATGTGAGAAGAATTCCCCACATTCAGAGGGAGGGAGCAGGAGTCTCAGCAGGGTGAGACAGGAAGGAGAACCCCCCTAAGCCTTCAGGAAAGTAGCACTTAGGATGCAGGTGACTCACCCTCACCAGCCATGTATTGTGACCCCTGCTCCTTGGTTTATTTGGTTCTCAGAGAAACTCCAGGGGAGCTTTATGACCAGAAATGGGTTTGGCTATCCTGAGTTGCATGCAAACTGACAGGGCCCCAGAGGGACCTAACACCTTCTCCCAGTCTGCAGCATAAGGCCCCACCCAATACAAACACCAAATGCAGGTCCCTGACAGACAACTTCAGGATGCTCCTAACACCCTCAGCCAAACAGGGGAGTCCCAGACATACAGACGCCTCCTGCCCCTTAGCACTGACCTTGCTAATGTGGGAGGTGTTGATGCCTCTCAGTCCACTTCCTAGTGACCAGGTGTCCACACTGATAAACCCCTCCATAATCAGCACTAACTGGCCTCTTCACCCCTCAGCAGACAGACCACAGAAATGAAGCTCAGGGCAGCCTGAGGCATGTTGGTGGGGTGGGCATGGGAAGGTTGCACTGCAGCTGCCTGGGTTGGACCCACTGCGTGGAGAACCCCTATGGCTGATTTGTCCCTTTTCACCAGCATGTAATTTGCTAATCTGTTATACAATTGACTCCCTGGTACCAGCTCTTCCATTCTCCAGGCTCTCTGCTTCCTGCTCCAGCTGAGGACCTTCTTCCCCTCCCATGCTCAAAGCTCTCCCACTGCCCTGCTTCCCCAGCTAATGGGAGAAGGGACAGTGTAGTGAGAGCAGTCCCTCCCCCCCCTGCATACATCCAAGTACAGGCTCCCCCTCAGCTCCCCTCCTTTTCTGTTCTCCCATTCACTCCACCTTTATGACCACCATAAACCTCTCCACATCTCCTTTTCAATGAGGCTGTAAAGCATGAACTGGTGACCTGAGGATTCCAGACCATGCTGTCACCAGAACAGATGGGCTCCAGATCCTCTGGCAGTGGGGCAGCAGCTTACATCCCAGAGATGCAGCTGGGCCTGGTGTCTGTGGCAAGCGTAACTGCACATCATTCTGTCCCGGGGTCAACTCCTCAGAGTTCAGTCTCCACAGGCAGGAATGCCCACAGGAGGCACCAGGTGCATCTGGTCAGGAGTCCAGGTGTGATTTTTTTTCAGTTCTGGCTTGGAGATGATTGAACTAGTGAGAGAACAGGTAGGTTTGGCCCAAGATAGGGGAGAAATCTCATGACAACAGCTCACCAAAATTTGTTGCTGTTGAATTTACACCCAAACTCCAGCCCTGATTTGGCCTATCTCCAGAACCCACCCAAACAGACTACAGAACCAAATACCAGTCCAGTGGCTCATTATCTTGAATTATGAAAAAGCTAGCTCCTAAGAAACCTCTACAGTCACAGTCAGAGATCATATGAAAATATAAGGTGAGGGTACCATCTAGTGGGGGACATAGTCACATACCCAGGATTCTTAGATATTCTGTACTGTGGTCTGCAGAACATCAATAAAGGCAAAATGAGATTCCAGTTGGTACTCATCAGTTGGGCCTTCCCACTTTCATTGCACTCCTGCTGGCATTGGCAGATTGCAATTTATGGCATAAAAGAATTTTTTTTAGTTGGTGCATTAAAACTGGAGGCAGAGCTCCTGTCCAGAGCCCATTCCAGGAGGCACAGAAATAAGAATGTGTCTACACAGAGCATTGGATAGTGCCCTACATTTGAGGATCTCAACATGCTGTGCATATAATAGACATGCCTCAGTACAGCTAAGACATGTTTATATCCCTTTCTCAGTTCAGGTGATTCTGTCCCCAACATGGTACTGATCCCAGAGTCCCTTCTGGGGGGCACAGGGACCCCATTCGTTTGTCTCTTCCCAGGGAGTAGGCAGAGAATCTGATCTTAGAGTCATCCTCTGCCTGTCCTTGGTACAAACTGCCTTAGCTAGCTAGCTTGTCACCCAAGAGTCAGAGTGTGAGAGATCCCAAACTGGCATTCTGTGCCCTATTGCCCTGGATTGATACCTGTTTGATGCATCCTGGCCCAGATACACCAAATCATTGTTTGGTTTCAGTTCACCCAGATAGCCCTGGGTATGGCTGGCACTTTATACTGGCAACTTGGCAATCTCAAGAATCTAAAATCAAGTAATTAGCAGGCAAATCTATTAAAATCCCAAAGCGCTCAAATATCAAAGCCAGTGACAGTTTGAAAGGGAGAGGGAAAGGAGAGTTGGTGAGTATGATATCCAGGTACTTATGCATCTGACACTGAGGAGCCAGCCTCACTGTCAGTGTTACTCAGGGTATGGAGTACAGCAGAGGCTTGAAGCAGCCAGCATGCAGCAATTTTGTCTGTCTGACCCCTGACCTCAGTGAAGCCTGCAATGCAACCGCAACAGATAGCGCATTAGCCTTCTAGATCAATGACAGATGAAATTATTCAAAGGTTGTGGGTTTGAGTCCCACCAGAGTTGTATTTTTGGGGGTTGGACTAGATGACCTCCTGAGGTCCCATCCAACCCTGATATTCTTTGAACACCAGAGCAGATAAAAACATTTACTGATTTCTTTTGCGACTGGATGGGAGAGGGGCTTTGCTGCATGTTAGCAGCAGATCAAACACAACTCTCAGAGTCACACTATTTGCACAGGCGATTCTAGAGTCACAGGCCTGCCCCCGAAGGACCAAACTTTCCTACCAGGTCAAAGGAGCAATTTTTCACTACTTTGTTTTGATTGGATTAAGAGGTCCAGTGGAAGAAATGGCTGCCTCATGCCTTGAGCTCTTCTCACGCCTGTCCAGTGGTTGGTGGCTATGGAAGAAAAGCCCAGTAAGAAGCAGACGTAGCAATGAGCAGAGTATATACATTGCAGGAAGAGCTGGATCATGGGGTTTAGTAGAAGCCAGGAGTAGCCAGTAGCAAAAGCCACCAAAAATCAAAATGAGGGCACAGTGGTTTGTTGTTATTTTACAGGATGTTGTCCAGGGGGTTAATTGTCCCAATCACCGAACAGGATTCTCTCCTGGAATAAGTTAGTGTGGAGGCCCTGTGGGTGCACGCACAGTATGGCAGAGACACAGACATAGGATGGGGTTGGTTGTTATGATCAGGAGGCTTCATGAACTAGGAAGACTCTTCAAAGTTGTTTGCACAAGCTGAGCAAAGGAGCTTGCGGTCTGGCTGGGAAGCACTTCCAAGTGGTAATGCTGTCAGTCTGCTGGGAATTAAGGATAAAATGGAACAGGGTGTAGAGCCTGGCTCTGAGCCGCCGTGTGTTAGAAGAGGCAGAAATACTACTACTACAGCTGAGCACTTACACAGCACTGCACTAACATTAGCTAATTCACAATTCGTATCTGCTCTGGGAGATCCAGTAGTTGCCAATTAGAAGCAACATTTGCAGACAGACACGCCCAGCACTAGCCGAGACATGGCTGTTTTTCACAGGCTTGGAAGAAACTGCAGTGACTGGTTACTGTGCAGGAGCCATTGGCAGGTGTTGCCTGTTTAATAACATACCATGAAGATCACCGTTCCCTTCCTTGACTCTCTGACGGGGTAAATACGGGAAAGAGGGTAAGTGCCAAGCTCCCATAATGAGCCAGTGTCAGTGTTGGGGTTAAAATTCAGAAGCTGCTGGCTTAGTTCAGCTGCTGAGCTGTTCCCAAGCTCAGTCCACTGGAACATGCTGCCTCCTAAAAAGGCGACTTTGTAGGCCACCCCCTTTGCAGATGAGTCTTGCGATGACTGTCCCACAAACAAGGGCTTCCTTTTAAAGCAAACACCATTCTTCAGTTGAGGTCAGTTCCTCTTTCCAACCTGAACCAGAGAACGAACAAAGGGTAAGTGCTAAAAATACCCAGTCCACTTCCGTGTCACACTCCATCCTGAGGGTTTTCCCAGGTCAGGAGGGACACTTCACTTTTCTATAGAGACTCTACATATAAGTGGGTTTTGGGGGGGGAAGAATGTCATGGAGAAAGTGAAATGGAGCCACAGTAACCACTGCCACCCACCAGAGTAGCTGGTGCTGTTCTTGTGACCGGTCTGTGTGTCATGTGGGGAGGGGCAGAAGAGCCTGCATAAATGGATAAAAAGCAGGGAAGGGAACACTTGGACAATATGACTATGTCCAAACCAGCCAGTCTGGATAACATGTCTAGGGAGTCAGCTGACAGACTGTCTCCCTGGGGAGATCTTGTAGGAAGGACAGCAGAGGGATCCAGGCAAACTGCAACCTGTCACTGGGCTTGTCTGTGCACAGAAGTTGCACTCATTCCATTAAACCAGTGCCACATCACACCTTGCTAAACTGGACAAACTTCTGTATGCAGGGCAAGTCTCTGTAACCACCCTCCTGAGTGAAAGGGCGGAGGAATAGAAAGAGAGGAAAAGGTTATGAAATACCTGGACATTAAGGGAACTGTGAGCATTAACTAAACAGCATTGAGGAGGCCAGAGAAGGAGCTTGCTAGGGAAACTTGATTGCTTCTGTGATAGGATGATAGAGCTATGTTCCTCAAAGGATTTGATAATAGCTCTCATGAAATCTTTTCTGATACATTAATTAAATTGGCTTGGATAGGCAGACCAGAACAAAGGATTATGGGAAAAGGGCAACTATTGGAGTTAGGGGCCCTTAGGAGTGCCCTAACTCATTTTGGGTGCCCTTCAGGGCCCTGCATTACTCTGGCACACACCACTGGCTGGCTTGGTGCTTCTCACCAAAGTACAGGTCACATATGCCAACATCCATGGGCTGCCTTACAATCACGAGGCAATGGCGAGAGCTGAGCAAAAAGCCCTGTACAGTGTTGCCCAAGAATGGGGAAAAAGAGGTGCTTTGTTGGGAATCCTTCTCCCTTCCGGCAGCTAGAAGGGAAATGGGGACAGAGAGAAGAGAGAGTCCCTTGGTGGCTGGAGGGAGGCTGCTGGTGGTATTTGATGAGTATCTTGTCCTATGACATTACAATAGCTGAAGATTCTGTATTGCAGTGACGTAAAGCCACCAACGCTCCAGAAGTGTCAGGCTGTCATGTGGTGGTGATTCTTCCATCCCCATCACTGTTCAGGAGTGAGGCAGCTCCCCTGTCACTGACCTAATCCAAAGAAATCCTTGGATGGGGGCAGTCTGCGTACACTTTGCATCCACTAGGGGCAAGTACCCACTTCCCCATCCCAGAGCTCCTCACTGAGGGGGTAGGTGACCCAGGGCAGAAAAGACTGTAGGCAAACATTCCAGGAGGGAGGGGCTGCCTCTCCCTCAGGGCCAGGCCTCCTTCCTCTTTCTGGTTTGCTGGTTGAACTCGTGGCTTCACCACAGAAAAGATACTAAGAAATGGGCCGTGGGAGGCAGTGACCTTCCAGAACCGGTCCATACTCGGTGAACTCACACAGGGACTAACTCAGATAGCCCCATTATAGCACTGAGCAGCAAGCTCCCCCGGATGACTGTAGCAGCAATGCCTCCTCCCATGGACTAGGCACTGAAGGGCAGGGGGACTGTCCCCAGCACTAGCTGGAGAGGCTGGAGCAGTTTGTAATACCACTCTGTAAGGGATCCCAAAGGGCTAGGGCACTGCTAGAGAGAGAGCGCTTCTGGGACCATGCCCACCTACAGCAGCACAATCCATAGTTCGGGCTACCTGGCTGATTGCATCTCCAGGCTCCCACCTATCTCCTTTGATGGAAGCTCAGCAGGTAGGATCCAGTTAGGGAAAACATGCCAATGGAACAAGAACAATTTCACTTCTGCTTTTCCTGGACCATCAGGCTGGGACAGTGTGAGCACGAGGGAGATTTCAGACACAGCAGGAGGGAGATTCTAAAAGGAGGCTGCAAAGCAGGAGAGACTGCAAATTGCCTTCATGTCACTCTCCACTGAGGAAATCTCCCTCCCACCGAGATGCCGCACTGGCTAGGCTGTGGCAGATTCTAGTCCCTACTGAGCCCCATCACAGAGGAAGGAACAAGAACAAAAAACCCAGCACCTCTAATTAGAAACAACTGTCAGGGGAGTTTTGCTGAGTCACACAGAACAAGCAAGTGGTATTAAGAGATAGTGGAAAGGAGTGGCAGCGGGGACCGCAATGGGTGCCAGTGTACACGAGAAGGAAATAGTCTTTCTCTTCCATATATAGGGCACCCAGTGGGGCCCACTGAGCTCTGAGGAGGGTGAGCAAATGCATGGTATGGCAGGTTCTTCTGTCCCTAATGCACAGAACAAGCATCACTTTACCTAGAAATGCTTAGAAAACCTCAATCTCCCTCAGGGTGGGAAACAGGGTAAAATTAGAGGGAAAAGGTTCATGAGCTTCTTTTGCAAAGATCCTTCGACCCCAGAACATAGTGTAAGAGTCTCCCACTCACCTCACTCAGCCTGCATCACCACTCTCCCTCACCTGCTGCACAGGGGACAGGAGGCTCACTTAGGGCTTGTCTTCATGAGGAAAAAAGGTGCATTCTGAACTCGAGTTAGCTAACATGGGATAAAATCCTAGAGAAGATAAGGCTGTTTATGGTTTCACATGAGCTAGGAGGTTGAGTTAGACTATGAGGGAGCCTTGGGTTTACCTTGACCTGTTCACATGCATTTATACTACAACTGCCTTGTCTTCACTAGGATTTTACCTCATGTTCATTAACTTAAGAACAGAACACACCTTTTTCCTACTGAACACACAGCTGTAGTGTCTATGAAATGTTCAATGGCCACAGCATAAGCCCTAGGGATCATGGAAAACATTCCTCCCTCCCTGTCTTCCACTTAGATGCTGTGCTTGGCACACTGAGCAACAGAGAATAAAGAATCTCAAGCTTTTGAAAGCTACTTCTTGCATCTTTGTGAGGACTGGAGCAGGATGGACATCTGAAAGAGCAGCTTTGGGCACAAAGGCAGCACCGAGGCTTTTGCGTGTGGTTGCAGGCGAGTCACCTTTAATACAGAAGTACGTCTAATGAAGACTAGAGGGACCAGCATGCAATGTTCCAGCTCAGTTCAAGTCACCATTCACTCAGATTGAAAGGGAGGCATACTGGGGTCTGTAGACTCCCTGGGCTGCTCTTTCATATTAAAGGTGAAGGTGCCTGTAATTTGTTCCATTTTACATTGTCAGCAGTTATGGCTCTTGGGTACCAGGTGAATTACTAACAAAGCTCTCAGCGGGGCACAGCAGGGCTGTCCTGGTTTAGAGTGCATGGAATGTACAACACTGAAGGCTTCTTCATGGGGCAGTGGAAGGTGGTGATGACTAAACCTGGTGAAGGCCAAGGCAGCGTACTGTGGAATGCATGGAGGAAAGTACAGCCTAGTATGTGGTTTAAATGAGGAACATTCCTAACCAAGAAGCCACCCAATGTGCACATTTACAGCTTCAAATACACCTGTCAAAAAACAATAGCACCTGCAACTGGGGCTTTGTTTATCATGAAACACCCTCTGAAGTAACCATGCCCTGGATATGCAGAGGGCATCCAGCCCTCTCTCCCTTACCTTCTCTTGCATGATAAACACAGCTCTTGGGAGCAGCCAGACTACTTATGTAGCACCAGTGGTGTGTACACAGTGCTCTAAAGACAAATAAGAAAATACATTCCTGTCCTAAGGAGCTTCAAATGTAAATGAGATGAATAAATCCACAGTTAACAACAGAGCCTGGTGGATAAGGAGGGAAGCACAGTGGAATAGAGAACAGCATAATCCCATGGCCAATCTTGAAATGACCACAGTACCCTTCTGGATCAAAGAGAGTCTGAACTGAACATGGAAACGTGGGCTCAGCTCCATCCAATGAGATGGGCATAGATTTCCATTCATTAGGAAAGTTGGTTTGTCATGGCACATAATAGCTGACCTACAGACACAATGCAGGTGGCGGGGACTGGGGGGAGGTAAAGGGCAGCACCTTCTTTAGAGCAAAGTGTCCTTTATTTTACAATAAATCATTTAATGACAATTCACGAATAATTTAACCCTTTTCCAAACCCCATTCACTCTGTGGTACTCTGTAGCACCAGACGTGTGTAGAGCTCGACTTGTAAATGTTCCTGGGTGTCGGATTCAGTGCCAGGCTGGCTGGGGTGACAAAGATTAGAACTGAGGAAACCTGAAAAGCAGTGGTTTTTGTCACAGCAATCCTGGCAGTGACAGGGCGGAAAATGAATGTGTCTGAGCTCAAGCACAACACCCATGATAGTAATGAGTGTTTCTCTTTGGCTTCCGAAGTCCAGGAAGGAGTAACCTGGCAGCTAGAGAGCTGCAGTCTCAGTATGTTTTACTGCTTTCAGGACTTTGCTCCTGCAGCATCTGCTGATTATCTGGGGAGCATGAGCAGCAATGGTGAGAGTGTTACTGGTTAGAACAGTGACAGGGAGCTCTTTGTCTTGATGGCTTCTATGGGGAGGCCCAGCTGTCCCTGGAGCTAGACAGCCAGATTGCACTCTCCTGTCCTTGTGGAAGAAGTCACTGCAGGTTTATGACAGTTCAGAAATTGTGGCTTGGCTGTCCTATTTCAAGCACTGAGGATGTTCATCTGCCTGCACACTGAGCTGAAAAGCTTAGGAGTTTTGACTTAAAAGCAGACATTGAGGCTGAGAATTTTCAACTCGAGTTCCTTTTATTGAGGTAGATTCATTCCTATCACAATGGCCAAGAACATGGCAAGCTGTCCTCAGGCACAATCTGCATTGCTCAGAGCCACTTAGAAGTATCAACTCAGCACAAAGATTTGGATGAAAGTTCAAGGGACAGGAGTGTCAACAAAGGGGACAGTCACATTTTTAAACAATATCCTGGGATTCTGCAGAAATCACCCTCTCCCTCTTCCCCACAAGGCCATTTTTGATACTGTAAGCTGTTGTGTTTGGGGCCATTACAGAAGAATACACTACAGGTTTGTCCACACTACAAGTGCTACAGCCAAACAGCTGCAGCAATGCTGCTGTAGTGTAGACACATCGCAGTGATAGAAAAGTTTTTTTATTGCTGTGGTAAATCCTCTCCCTTGAAAGGTGGTTGCTAGGTTGATGGAAGAATTTTTCTGAGGATCTAGTGGTGTCTACATCAGGGCTTAGCTCAGTTTAACTACATCTCCCAGGGTGTGAACTTTTCACACCTCTGAGCACTGTAGCTAGGTTGACCTAAGTTTTAGGTGTAGACCAGGCCTAACACTTCTTTACAAGGGGCATTTCACATGACTCTGCAGCCCTCATATTGCAGGGGGGAAAGCAGGGTTGGGGGGCTTCTTGTTTACTAGGTTGACAAGTAACAAGTATTTAGTCTGCCTATTGAAAGGCCGGGTGACAACTCCTGGACAATGCTGAACAACAGTTCTGTAGAACAACAATTCCATTGCTGTGGGGATAACAATCTGCTCACAAACAGGAGAGGATGGGTTCAACTGTGAGCGATGGAAGAAACAGGATGGGGAGATCCATTCAAAGAGCACCGGCCTTGTTTCAGGGCAGGAAACCCATCAGGGAATTCTTTCTAAATACAACAAAACATTTCCAAGTCTCCCTTGCACACACAAAAAGCAGTATGGAGATGGCCCATGGAGGCTACAGCATGTGTCTAGGCTGCTTGCATCAAGAGGGAAAACAGCATATTGATTTGATTTTGAATGTTTTATTGTCTTGTGTGTGAAACCTTTAATGTATCAGTGAGGGGCAGGTGCCTAAAATACAATAAATATTATTCTCCCTCTCCTGTCCTGTACTATACTTCTGTAACTCTGTCAATTGCAATCTGTTCAGTTCTCTTTTCCTTATTTGGATGATAAGGAATGGGGTCCACCCTGTTGCTTCTGAATCCCAGATACTTTGACAGCTTCTGACTCTTTTTCAGATGACAGCATATCCCACAGCTGAGAAACAGAAAGCAAAGAGTGATCACCACCAGCAATACCATCAGGTAGTGAGATCCTATCTGATGAGGACAAAGCCACGTGGTCTTGTTGGCTATCTTAGCTGAGAAGTTCCTGTTCTTGTCCTGATAAAAGCACAGAGTTTCATTCAGATCCAACACATTTACATGGGCAGCTTGTAGAATTTCCAGCCAGTTCAGCGCACAACAGCTAAAGGGATTGCCAGCAACATTCAGATGATTGAGGCTGTTGGACAATCTCACGGTGGCAGGTTTATTTAAGGCCTGGAGATTGTTATTGCGAATGTCCAGGTTTTCCAATGGAGAGCAGACAAGATCAGGGGGCAAAAGACTCAACTTGTTGTCTGACATGTCCAACTTTTTCAGCATCTTCAGACAAGGGAATTCTGTCTTCTTGTTGTCCATCTGGTTTCCTCTCAGAGAGAGCTTCTGCAAAGAGAATTCCAGACCCTCCAGAGCTCCTTTTGGCATGAACAAGTCTTCATTCTCAGACAGATCCAGGGAGACTAAAGAGGTTTGGTTGAACATGTAAGGATATAGCCTCACAATGTTGTTCCTACGTAAACTCAGATACTTCAGCTGCGGTAGGTCACAGAAGGATGTACAGTTACCTCTTTGAGCTGAGTTATGACCTATTGGGGTCTCTCTTTTATTAGCATTCTGGCTCTCACAAGGCCGGAGGCTGTTAGAACCAAGGTCAAGTGTTTCCAGTTTGGGCAGAATACCAAAAAACCACTGTGGCAAGGAATGAATGAAATTGCCTTGAAGATCCAGTGACCGCACCGACAGAAAGGCATTGTCATGCATCGCGCCTGGCTCCTTGCTTTCCATATCACCAGGAGGTGACTCCACAGCTATATTATAGAGACAGTTCTTAGCCATATTGAGATTCTGGAGGGAGCTCAAATTATGAAGGAAAGTAACTGGGAACAAATACAACAGGTTACTGCTGAGATCTAAGTCAGTTATCTTTGACAGTCTAGCTGCTGCATTGTAAATATTCAATGATATGTTAGGTCTTGCCATCTCATCATACCGCAGTCTGAACTCTGCTGTACTGGTGGAACTTGGAGCCAAAGAGACCATGGCGTTATCAGAGAGGTTTAAGTGTGTGAGGCGATGCACCTTGGGGAGCTCTGGAAAGTAGATCAGTTTGTTATGACTCAGATCTAGCACCTGAAGCTGGTAGTGTTCCTTTCTTTCGTCTGTAACAAAGAATTCCAGGGCATTGTAACTGAGATTTAAAACTTGCAGCTGTGTGAGGCTGAAGCCTGAGATACAGTGAAGAGAATTCATAGCTAAATTCACCACTTTTAGATGTAATAGAGCCGCAAAAGCTCCCTCCTCTATTTCTGTGATGTAGTTGTTGTTAAGGTTGATCTCTCTCAGCTTTAGAGTTCCCTGGAAGATGCTCTCTGGCAGCCTGGTCATCTTGTTCCAGGACAGATCCAGTTTCTTTAAAGAGGTGAGACTGCTGAAGTACCAGGCTGCCATATCACTGTCCAAATTATTTGCAGAAAGGTCCAGGACTTTTAGATTCTTCAGTGACCCGAAGGCTCTTCCGTTGGTGAAGTAATTCCTATCAAGGTGGTTTGCAGCTAGGAGCAGAGAGTGCAGATGAGTTAGAGGAGTCAGGGCCATTTCTGACACAGTTGCCAACTGGTTGAAATGCATGTTGAGGTGCTCTAGCTGCCCTAACTTTGATGTGCAGCTTTCCGTCAGGTTTTGGATGAAGTTGTCAGAGAGGTCGAGTTGCTTAACCCCATGGCCAAGCTTCTCTGGAAATGTGCGGAGGCCAAGACCTTGGCATGAGACCTGAACTGAGCTCTATGGAGAAACAAGGAAAGCTATCAATGAGAGTGAAGGAGCTCAGCCCACACCTCATTTCAGATGTGGCTCCACTCCTATCACACACACCTTACTGCAGTTTGGAATTTATACTAGAAATCCTCAGGCACAAGCATGCTCCCCCCCTTAGACAAGTACTTTGGCCATGGCAGACTGAGATCAAGGCATAAACTCCTTCACACACAGTTTCTAGCATAATCACAAATCTGACCTTGTGGGTGGGAAGCTCTTTCAGAGTTGTAGGGGGTTGTGACCTGGCTTTCTGAGGTACAGTGGGGGCTGGAATTCAGAGCCGTCCCTTGGGTAGGGTGAATCGGGGAGACCATTCTGGGCCCCATGCTTTGGGGGCTCCCGTGGACTGGACCGATTGGCCAGCGAGGTCTGTTCCGGAAGTGATGGATTTGTCACTTCTGGCCCGGGCGCTGCACCCCTTTATGAAGGGTCCTGCTGGCACTATTACCTTCAGAGAAGCCCCTGAATAAGCCCAGTTTATTGGTGTGTGCTGCTGAAGCCCCCCAGCCTGGGTGACACTGATGCACCTATGCTGGGCCAGCAGATCACAGCTTAGACTCAATGAAGGAACCACACAGCACCTCTGCCCCCTCTCCTGAACAAAAATAAGGCACAAGGGAGGCAGACAGCTCCCAACTGCTAGGTCACCACTGTTCATTGGCTGCTCTCAGGTACCATCATCACTGACCAATCATCCTTTTCCCTCTACCAGCAAGGGTCTGTGCCACACTTACTGGGCTGCAGAAGGGTATGAGACTGCGTGGAGTCTGCCAGCGGCATCCCAGAACCTAGGCTGCAGTGGGGTGCATATCCTGATGGCTCCACTGTGCCATGTGCCACTCCCCCAAGCACAGCCCTCAGACAGGCATATATTCAAGGAGGGGACAGGGAAGTAAGAATAGTTCCCATTGGGACCTGCCTAGTCATTTCTTATTCCACAATAAGAAACCTCAATCCTCTGGCAGCCACAATCCTCCCTCAAGTGTCAAGTGATCCATCCCACCTCCTCTAACCACAGCCTATCACTTAGTGAGCAGGAAAAGACCCAGTCAGGGGGTGTGATCAAGCAGGAGGCAATGCAATGACATCTGTCCCTTGTTTTAAATAGTTCGTCATTCACCTGAGTGACTGGCTGGGAGCTAGATCCAGCTTTAGCACCTGGCCATGAAGAAAAAAAGATGCCTAGGAGTTAGTGCTTTCACTGTCATTAGAGAGACTGGGTTTGATTTCAGGCCCATGTTCCCTTGCTCTACAGGCCAAGACAGCCAGCGAGTAGAAACTGGGTGGGTATAAGAGGAGGAGAAAGCCATCGTTCTCATTGCTTACAGAGGCTCAAATGATCTCCTTCTCTCTCTGCTCTGTCCCCCACGTTTTAATTCTGTAGATCTGGTATTTCACCACCTGGTCGCCAAAGGGGAGCCACCCTGGAGATCAGTCACAGAAAAGTGGGGGAGGAACAGACAATACAGGGTGACAAGATGTGTCCAAGGTATCTAGCATTTCCTGGTCCGGACATACAAGAGCTGTGTAAAGCCTCACTCAGACACATGGTATCCAAAAAGCTGCTCAAGACAGAGTCTGTCTGAAGATGGGGGGTAACGATATCACAGAGTGACAAAAATGAAAGCACCTGGGTACAAGGCTAATGGTCAAAGGGGGGAGATTACAAGGCAGAGGTGTGGGGAGAGATGATTGAAGACAAGGTCTGAAAGTCCCTGCAGCAGAGAGAGACAAGAAAGTGTAAGAGAGGGGACATTAAAAAGACAGGCTATAAAAGGAGTGGCTGCTAGGCTGAGGTGGTCAGAGTTTTGGGGGAAGGTTTTCAAAATCTGGTTTTAAACTTCCATTTGCCCCCTTCAGTATCACAGCAGGGTATGAGCACAACCAGCACTTCCTGTCTCAGACCCACCGGGGGTATCATGTGGCTATTAAATCACAAAGGATCCTGGGTAATTAGCCTTACCTGCTGGCATGGCAGAGGCTTTGGGCTCACCTCCGCACTAGGCTGGGCTTTGAGAACAGATGGGAGCAGCCAGAGCAGCAAATATCCTCTTTCATCCAGCCAGTGTTCTGACAGAAACATGATGGGCTCCAGGAGCAAGCAGCCCCTTCCCACCGCTTCTGTGCTCTCATATGGGCTAAGGGAGAGGAAGACTTCTATATAAATAGGCTCCAGTGCAGGCTTGGGGAAGGAGATAGTGTGTGGGAGTCCCAGCTACAGTACTGGGAAAATAAAGATATACGCCTCTGACGGGGAAAAACAGTGCATGAAGCCACAAGGGAAAGAGAAACTAGGGAACAGGGGGGTGGAGATGCCACTGCACATGCTTCCAGGTGATAATTTGAAACGATAAAGGAAATAAATAGCAGAATGGAGCAGACAAGGCCCAGGGAAGGAGAGGAGTTTTTGTGGGGCTTCCCCAGTTTGGAAACCACATTGTTGTCCAAAGGGTTTGTCCTAGGGTCTTTGCTGCTGCCACTTCCTGCTGTGCTCTGGGTCAGAACTCATAGCTAAGCCTGGTTAGCTTGTATAAGGGATCCCAAGCAAACAATTAGACACTGTAGGAAATGCTGGGCTCAGGCTAGCACCTAAGACCGGATGGTGCCACCGGGCAAAATGTAAACTGGAAGAGTAGGGCCCCCTTTGCTGCCCAAGCTGGAATAGTCACAAGGTGGGAGGTGCTGGACATCTGAAGGGAATTGAATCCCTTGCTGTGGTCACAATCAGCACTGGTGTCCTTGTTCAGCCCAACTGGCCATGCCTCCCTCCATGAGGTGGGGGAGACGAGGCTGGAGTGAGCCTGGAGGGGGAATTCCCTTCTCCCTCTCTGGGCTACTGCAGCTCATGCAGAGGGAAATTTTACAATACCTGACCCTTTGCTGGGGAGCGAATGCACCAAGGGTTTTACCATCCAGCTCCCATGAATGAGTCACTCAGCACAGTCCTGAGGTGAAGTCCAGCTCACACCCTCACTAGGGGTTTCCTGCACCTGGAGTATCCCATGGGCTCCACTGGTGCTTCTGCTAGGGGGTGCCCAGTCTCCCACAGCCCATGGTCTGCTTCTATTCCCAAGATCGCAGTAGCCTTCCAAAGGGATGGAGCCTCCCTGAGCTACATCAAAAGAGAGGTGAGGGCAGAAGAGATGGGCTCATAGAGGTGGCCTCTGTTTAAACCCCTGGTATTCCACCTCCCCTCATGCCCTCCAGACAGTAACAAATGTACCAACCCAACTACACAGCTCTGAGCAGCAGCAGCAGCCAGCAAGAGCCTTTCACCTCCAGTGTAGGGTGCAGTGCAGAGAGAACAGAAGCCATCACTGGGGTGAGTGAGCAGTGAGTCTTCAGTCTCAGTCCAGGGTTCAGCAAACAGATGTTCACAACATCCCTTCACCTCCAGTCAGGGCTGGCTCCAGGGTTTTTGCCACCCCAAGCAGCAAAAAGAAAAAGCCGCGATCGCGATCTGCAGCTCTACTGCCCCCGCTTCAGTCTTCAGTGGCAATTCGGTCGCTGGTCCTTCACTCGGAGAGGGAGTGAGGGACCTGCTGCCGAATTGCCGCCGAAGACCTGTACGTGCCACCCCTCACCATTGGCCACCTCAAGCACCTGCTTGCTGGGCTGGTGCCTGGAGCTGGCCCTGCTCCCAGTTAGCCCCGAACTGAATGGGTCACAGAGACTGACCATCTGTCTTTCCCTGGTGGGGCTTAGTATAGGGTGGAACAGGCATGGACAGGAGCCAGGAGTATATGTGGGTGATGGGAGGGGGAAGTTGTGCTGCCACTGCTCACTGCATTATCACTATGCCCTCCTCCTGGGAACCTGATGGTGCGAAGCATGGCTGGAAGATGATTACCTGGTAGTTACACTGCACTGGGGGAGAAAGAGGAGAGATAGGGGATTTTCCTATGACAGCCTCATATTTAGGGTGACCAGATGTCCCACTTTTATAGGGACAGTCCCATTTTGGGGGACTTTTTCTTATATAGGCGTCTATTCCCCCCCACCCCACCGTCCTTTTTCCACAGTTGCTATCTGGTCACCCTACTCATATTAGCTCCCTCAGTACCAGCATATCTCAAAAAAGAATTTTTCTGTAGTCACATATCCAGGACCACTCTGCCACCTACTGGTTGGTCCATACATATCACAACAAGAATGTCTGGCTCCTGGGACAGTTCATGGGATATTTTGCTAAGTGGACTTTTTTGTTTGTTTGGCTCAATGCTGTTGACTCTTCATTCCTTTCCTGCAGCAGGCAGCACTGCCACTGCCTAGTTTGCACAAGAGCTTATTTTGCAGCGGTTGTTTTAGATGTTTCCTAATAGGCTATTTCCCAAGCTCCTGGTGTCTTCGGTGAAGGAATATGGTGTAGTCTTAAAAGGAAGTGGAACACAGTGGAGCTGAGCTAGGCCTGCATGTTAGATTTTTCCATCCTCCTGCTGGTTTACATTGTGGGAAAGCTCTTTATTTCTTATGGTTCAGGGCTCAAGCAAAATGCAGCGCTGAGGGTCACATGCATCTCAGTGAATAAACAGGGTTCTTATGAGTGAGTAGAGAGTCCTGTGGAAGTTCTAGTCTCTGGACTAGAAAACCAGGTACAATGCTTTAAACCCATTTTCTTCATCAGGCTTCACTGGGTGCAGGGCCCCTGAAGGTGTCAGCTCTTCTAAACCTTGCTTGGTCATACTGGTTCTATTGAAGGCCTGGGTTCAATGCCATGAAGGCAAAGACAGACCTTAGAGAGAACAAGCCTTTATTGTTTTTTTAGAGACAATCAAAAGAGGTCACAAAATGTGTGCAGCTCCAAAAAACGTGGAATCTCCATCTAGGGAAACACTGGCCTGCAGCTCTTAAGCTCACCTCCTCCATCCAGCTTCACCACCCCTAGCAAGGAACAGAGGAAGGGGAAGGGAGTATAGGGAAGGGAACAAAGTTAACCTCTCTACTGGTATGGGTGACATAACTCCCTAGCACAAGACCCAGGCTCTGTGCATCCCCTAGCCTTTTTCCACATCCCCAGAGTGTCAGATGGGGGAACCCAAACAAACTCCTCTGTGCACTTTAAACAGCTGGTTTAGGCCTTGAGGGTGAAATTAACTGAAAGTCCCTGATTAGACTCCTTGGAGAATCCCCAGCATTTTCATCCAAAGGCTGGGAATTCCCTGTGCCTATCTGTATCTATTCCTCCCTTTGGAAGAGGAAGAGGTGTCAGTGCTGGCACCAATGACAGCCGCAATAGTGCTGGGCATATCTGCACCATCTGGAACACACTCTCAAAGAGAACTGTGCCTGGGGTAGGCTCCGTCCTGGGAAATACCTTGGTGCTAGTGCAGATACCTGTAGTGCCAGGAGAGGTATCTTGTGCTGAAGATAGTGCCATGATGAGTTTGGCACCATGAAAAAGAGCCTGTTTGGACCCCTGAATGTAGGGCCAACATGAGTACTGAACGTGGCCCTACATAATGTCTTTCATGATTCAAGCTGAATTGGGCTTTCTGGAGTGGGCCAGAAGAACTTACATAGTTGGTTCAGAGGGGATACCATCTTCCTCCATTATGTTCTGGATTGAAGTTGGAGGCAAATATTGCTGTTGGGATTCAAGCAGTGGCAATGTAGTCAACAGCTTTGAGGGAGGTTCTCCAACAAGAAGAGAAATTGGTGGTGGTGATGGTAACAGCACTGGAGGCCTGAGCTGAGGAGGAGTATGTACCAAAGGTGACAGCAGCACTGGTAAGGAGTCCCCAAAGGAAATGTGTCAGTGCTGGAGAATGATGCCTCCTATTTTTCTTCTCCGTGGCCTCTCTCTGCAAGCTGGATGCTGCTTCTTTTCCTTTTTCTCCGGGGCCGGGTCACATGGAGATCTGGAAGCCTGCCTTTTGCTTACAGCATTGACCAGCATCTATTCTAACAGGACTAAAGGAGTCTTCAGTGCTGTCACAGACCATTGTGTAGTGTGGACTGTCTACATGGAGCTTGTGGTGAAGGATGGTGCCAGACGGAAAGCTCAGCCTCTGCAAGCATTAACTTCGGAAAGGTGGACCTTGGGCCCGATATTGAGGGAAGTGCCAAGGCAGAAGTGGCTAGATGCATCTCTGGCCTCTTTAGAGAAGAGCTCAGCACAGAAGCAGACCTAAGACCTCCTGCAGGAGTATTAGGTCAGTCTGCTCAGATGCTTGCAGCCTGAGCTACCTGTCCCTCTTTGTCTGAGGAGTACAACCTGGCAAGTTGTGCACTGGTATACTATGTGTGATTCTCCCAGGCCTGTGGCATGGACATGTGCATCCATCTCAGTGAAGATGGCTGAGCAAGGTGCTTATCTTTTGAACCCCATATGGAATCTGAGATCAGGCATGGTCCTGGAGATAACCCAAGGCCAACATCCAACTAACAAAAACTAGCAGTAATTAGCTGTGACCATCCAAAGAGCATAGGCTCACAGACCAGGGAACTAGTGCCATTAGTTCTTCGTGGCAGTGGCAAAGGAACTGAGGTGGCTGGGGGGTACACTCCCTTATACAGATGGAGTTAGTGATGTCTTCCAAATACAAGTGTGCTACTGTACCCCCCAGGGGCAACTGCTTTTCTGTACAGTTCCACAGCTCAGCATCAGAGGCACTGAATCCCGTTAGTGAGAATACACAGAGAACCTGCTCTTGTGACTTGACACTGCTTCTGGGTGTTTCTCAGACAGAACTAGACTGGGGTGGCTGGGCAGTACCGGGCCAGACATGCTGGATCTGGCTGTTCTAATGGTTTCAGCAACATGGCCCAGTCAAGGGGAGAAGGGAAGAGTGGCCACTCACCAGCAGTGCAACAGGCATTAGTGCTGTAATGGGCCAGCATACTCTGCATACAGGAATAAGCTGTTAACTTTAGGCTCCCTGCCTCACACCACAGCCATCCTTCTCTGAATGAGGTGATCTGTCGGCAGGTCCAAGATATAATACAGCACCTGCAAAACAAATGGCACAAAGCAGAGAGCCCAGATACTTCACAGGGAATCTCTCCCCCCACCAGTTTGAGTCCCAGCATGGTTCAGAGTGAGCAGGTGTCTATCACAACACACATCATCACATCTGGCCCTGACTAGCCCCCTTCTTGACAGACTCAGTAGAGAGGCCAAGGAGACTGAGTCTCCCTTTCCCACTTAGTAGGAGCTCTTCAGGGCTGGGGGTAAGGCACACGGGCAGAGAATGGAGTGTGCACCTCCCATCAGCACAACCATCTCACTTTGGACTGAAAATAAGGCTTCTGCTTTGCAGTAATGCCTCTACTGTGGGATTTTGGCTAATGGGGTACAGTTCACTCCCTTCTTTTGCCTACTTAATGCCCATTCCCAGCTGGATGCCTGTATCTCTGAGGGCTGAGATTCCCCAGTCACTGAGATTTCTCTGGTGTCCAGGCTTCAAGCAGAGGGAGCTCTGATGCACTCATCTTAGGGAATGGGCCATGAGTGTGAGCTGTGAACTGCTCTAGATCCTGCTCCCCAGGCCATATATCAGGGAGTTACTGTTCATCTGTAATGGGCCAGTTCTGTTTCTCTCTCAGGCTGGCTCCCTTCTTGCTAGTCACTCTCTATGGGGTGATTACAGTCAAGCGTGGCCCTAGCCATTTTGCCAGCCAGGGCAGAAAACATTTTTGGTGCCCTCGTGCCCTATATTTGGGGTCGAGAAGAAATTTTCCTCCAGGGCAGATTGGCAGAGGCCCTGGAGGTTTTTCGCCTTCCTCTGCAGCATGGGGCACGGATCATTTGCTGGAGGATTCTCTGCAGCTTGAGGTCTTCAAACCACAATTTGAGGACTTCAATAACTCAGACATAGGTTAGGGATTTGTTATAGGAGTGGGTGGATGAGATTCTGAGGTCTGCACTGTGCAGGAGGTCAGACTAGATGATCATAATGGTCCCTTCTGACCTTATAGTCTATGAGTGACCAATCAGCAAGCAAAAATGGCCAGCCAATAAGAGCTGAGGAAAACAAGAAAGCCAAGTGGAATAGCAGTAGTGTGCCCTGGAAGGAGATGCCTGCTCGCCTGACCCCAGAACCAGTTCTGAGTACAGTATCTTCTGGCTCCACACGAATCCAAGGGAGGAGACAAATGACCATTACTGAACAATTTTGCAGAGGTCAGGGTTCTTTACCATTAAAACAATGCAGCAAAAGGGAGCCGTAGAATGCAAAAATCATAGGGCAGGCCCCCAAAATGATAAGATTGGCTTAAAATCATGAGATTTAAAAATATAAATCTGGGAGGTTCTTTTCTCTTCTGAGCACTTAGGGTGCGCTCAGTTCACATTTTCAATATTTTCTCTGCAACCATAAATACCAGAAACTTTCATTTTTAAATAAAAGCTGTGATTCTCATGCAATCTCAATCCCAGTAGCTGAGGATTTAAGAAAAATACCAGAGATGGGGAGACTCATCATACACTTGTGTGAACTGGCAACACAAACTGCTATCAGACAGAAGGTTCTTAAGGGAAAAAAAATAAAAGTGTCAGATCAGGAAAAAGCTTTATTTGCAAAGAAAATACTGACAATTTACATAAACTTACATCCCATTTATATACATTATGTATATTTTATATACAGATTGCGTCTTGAACGAAGATGCTGACTCACAGCGCAGCATCACTAAATGTGTGCAGCTCACACAACAGTAAGATGGGCTCGGAGTTGCTATATCTTTGACCAAAATTCCTCTGCCATAATATTTTCATTAACGAGCCTGAGTGGAGATTTGCTGGAAGCAATGATTCCTAAACCGTTTACTCAATTAAAGGCAATGACACATAAACCCCATCTTGTAGGGGGTACATTTGTAAAGGTATGCAACAATGACAATAAACTACATTATTGCTTCCTATTGCAAACTCAAGTGGGTAGAGTATACAATCCAGGAGCCAGAAAAACTTATCTGCAGGATGATGGGGATAACAAAAAGGGGGGAGGGACCTTGCTGCATGATGGACTCAGATTCAGCCTGCAAGAACTAGATAGCTGGCACTGCTTAGTCCAAGTCACCAAAGGTTTTGTTCCCAATGCTCCCAACAGGCACAGTCTGCTCTCAGAAGAGATAGCTGGAAAAGATGGAGGCACAGAATAATGACACCAGTACTACACTGCTATTTGTTTCAACAGTGAGTGAGCTCCTGTACGCACCAAGTAGTGTTTAGTCTGCATTCAAACTTATTTGCAGCTTTTCTGCATTCCAAACAGATTCAAAAGCATCTCAGTGAGATGCCTAGCCCAAACACAGCACTTGTGGATAAATTCTCAGTTCAGTGGGGTGACCTTTAGACTACTATAAAATACACAGTTGCTTCTCTTTGCTCTAGAAACTTGTGGCAATGCTGCTGTGTGCTGGAGAATAGCAACAGGATTCTGTTTCGGGGCAGGAGGCAACAGGCTCTAAAACTGGAAAGACCAATAAGCAGCTAGACAGCTTTGGAAGCTTGACTCTTCACTGTCTCCCAAGAGGGATAAAAGGGCAGAATTGCTGAGATGAGGGGGATCTCCCAACCTATGGCTCCCATGGTTGTGAGAAAAATTGAACCATCCAGTTTAATTTGTTCAATTCAGAATGCTTATCTAAACACAAATGCTGGCACTCTTCCATCAAAGCATTTTAATTTCTAGTGTTCCTCAAAAGGAACATCGCAGCCCAGTGATGACCAGGCACGATTGTCAGTAGGAGCAGGGCTATATGAGTCCTCAATAGGTTAAAAGGCAACCTGCTTATCTGTATAAGAAAGGCACTTGGGGATAGCAAAGGCAGCAGGTCAATCATTCTCTAGTAGCCAGCTCACAACTAAAGGCATCTACTGCAGATATTTGCTTTTTTTAACAATGGCCTGACTGTAGCAGCTTTTCCAGTTTCTCTAAAAACTGTCTCCACAGAAAGAGTTTTGGAGGTTTAAATTGCATATTGTAAATCAGTAACCATTTGCTATTTTTCTGCAACTGGGGTCCAGCTAGCAATAAAATGACAGTTAAGGCTCACTGATAAGGGCGGAGGAAGTAGATTGCCATTCAAAGGGAAAAGGCTGAGACACAAACAGGAAGGCAGCAGGGGCTGCATTTGCAGAGCACAGCACTACACACCAGAATTCCTGATATGCTCGACATTTGTCCATTAATGAAGCACTTCCTTCTCTCAACCTGATTAGCAACTGATGCCTGTCAGAACGGAAGACATCACAATGGGTAACTGGAGCCAGCCCCTATTTTCCTTAGTATCTTGTTAAATTCTCTCACAGTGCCTCTTTTCGCCCTGGAGACCAGAGTCTGGTCTCATATCTCTTCTGCTCAAGTCCTTTCTTTGCACCACCAGAAAGAATCCATGCTATAACCTAGGTTGGGGTGGGCAAACTTTTTGGCCTGAGGGCCACACTGGGGAATAGAAATTGTATGGCGGGCCATGAATGCTCACAAAATTGGGGTTGGGGTGTAGGAGGGGGTGAGGGCTCTGGTTGAGGGTGCAGGTTCTGAGGTGGGGCTGGAGATGAGTTTGGGGTGTAGGAGGGTGCTCTAGGCTGGAACCGAGGGGTTTGGAGGGGGATCAGGGCTGGGGCAGGAGTGCGGGGTCAGGTTCTGCCTGGGGGTGCATGCTCTGGGGTGGAGCTGGGGATAAGAGGTTTGGGGTGCAGGAGGGTGCTCTGTGTTGGGATTGAGGGGTTTGGAGTGTGGGAGGGGGATCAGGCCTGGGGCAGGAGGTTGAGGTGTGGGGAGAGGCTTGGGCTGCAGGCTCCGAATGGCTCCTGGAAGCAGTGGCATGTCCCTTCTCCGGCTCCTAGGTGTGGAGCGGCCCCTGACCCTCAGAGCAGGGCCATGCTGCAGCTTCCAGGAGCTGCGTGGTGTGGCCCCCCGACCCAGTGCCTCAGCTGGAGAGCCAGAGTAGGGCCAAGCTGCATGGTGCGGCCCCCAGCCTGGCATCCTGGCTGGAGTGCCAGAGCGGGGCCGAGTTGTGTGGTGCCATCCTGACCCAGCTCCCCAGCAGGAGCTCGGTGACTGGCTTAAAATGGCTCGCAGGCCGGGCCGTAGTTTGCCCACCCCAACCTAGGTGAACTTATAATAAGTTAAGTAATTTTAAAAATGTAGTCTAATACTCCATTAATGAGATTTTGCTGCTAGAGAAGCCATTGACTTTTCATTTATAAAAAGGCTCTTTATAGCTCAATTCACTCTCTCATGGAATTACAGTCATTTATCCCAGTAATGAATACGGCCATTAACATACTATCAGAGTTCTTCGGGTAATGTGCTCCCCAGTCTCCTGTGCTCGATGCTGTACAACTCAAGTTATATTGAATTCACCATTTGGTCTAATGCAAAATCAGAAAAGGTGCATTCTACTAACTGAACATACAAGAAATTAAAGCTGATGAGGAAGGCGCTATTCTGTTCCTTCCGGAGTCCTTCATTGCTGTTCTATGTACATGCCAGGAGGAGTGCTAGACAGAGATACATGGTGCTCCCCAAGGTGAGTGTTCTGCCTTTGCACAGGTGGAATATTGCTGCTCAGTGGAAGCCTTATCATTCAACTCGGAATCATGGGGCCTAGCACAATGGGACACAAGAGCATTACTAACTCCATCATGCTCTTGCCTGTCATTTCACTACTTCTGCTTGTCCCTAGTCTTCTCGTTTAAGTAGACTATATTTGAAAGTATACGTGTTAATGAGTTGGTTAACAGAGGTTCCCATCACAAACATTTCCCAATTTCATTGTTCTCTGAAGAATGTGTCTTTCTAATCGATTCTGAGGGAAACAAACCACTGAAAACTCGTTAAATGTCCTAATGCTCATGCTAGTCCAACATGTTGAGGATGGAAAGGAGGCAGATCATATGAAGAAAAGAATAATAGGGAATTTGTCATGCACTTATGGCATAACTATACCCCTCCAATGAGTAGCAAGGCCTGAACTCAAAGGCTAGTTCCCCCTATGATGCATTTCTCTCATAGGAATGGCAGTCTTTGGAAGGTGCTTTTCTCCTTATACATTGACATCGCTCATGATGAATGGGGAAGAACAGTGAAGCTAAGGGTATTCTGGGCTGAAGAGTATAGGTTGGCACCTTAGTTGGCCAAGCCAATTCCTGTCTTTGTGGTGCTGCTGGAGGGTCATTTTCAAATGCCAATAGGTTATCACTGTCAAGTAGCCTTTATTGGTAAAGAGGAAGGTAGCATTAGGCTGTCTGTTTAGGATTTTCTTCCAATCTCCAGAAATTTATTTTTATTTTAATATATTGACTGAGCTATCACCATCCCATATATAATCTGTATTTTTGGGGAAAGCTCTGTTCAAAGATGGCCAGTTTATTTTTTTTTAAAGGGTATGATACAGAGAAGTGAATAAAGTCCTTTCCCCTTCCTGAATTCAAGTACAGGTCTTGGATTTAGAGTTCATCAGTCAAATGGAAATAGTAGGAAAGGGCTGCTCAGAAAGCTTGAAGAAACAGTCTTCTAATTTTTCCATTAATGCCTAAAAGGTACATTGGGACTAGAATCAGTTGAGTCCAGAGAAAAGAGAAGTGGGAAGGGTGAGTATGCGTTGGATCAAAGTTTTCAATACAGGTCATGCTGGAAAATAGTTAATCACCACTTATTACACTGTCTTTCTGATAGAGAAGGGCAGACAAGAAATGAAAGATTCTTCACTAGTATAGGGAAAGAATAAAGCACCTAGAACTCAGCACATAATTGCCAGTGACAGAAAAGATTTCCGTTTGCTTGTACATGTTAATCTTAAAAAAACCCATTTCAGTGGATGCTGCTGCTGCTGCTGCTGCTGTGTGTGTGTGTGTGTGTGTGTGTGTGTGTGTGTGTGTGTGTGTGTGTGTGTGTGTGTGTGTGTGTGTGTGTGTGTGTGTGTGTGTGTGTGTGTGTAGCCGTGTTTGCAGCAGGCTGCACTATGAAGCCTATGTAAATATTTCCTCACATGCAACAAGTTAGTTTTGTAAAATTACAAGTTGCTATTGCAACACCACCACTTCCAGGAAGTGCCCATTAGAGCAACTTAAACCTTTGGGCACATGGCAGGAGCTTAAAAGTACCAGTGGCACCGAAACATCTCGTGGTCATTGCTGCCTAGAGCATCTCAATGCTGAGCTTGCAAAATGGTGAGAGAGTTTTTTATGTGGTATCATTTTATTTTGTGACTATGTTTTAATGCTCATCAATGCTTATTACATTTGCACCTTGCTTCCAAGCCTCGTAGAGGAGCACTCAACCTACTTATTCTTACAGCCCAGAGGATGAACACCACTGTCTAGGGCGCATTGTCACCTTTCACACTGCAATGTCATTGCCCTAAAATAGAACTCTCCCTCGTAGGTGGAGAAACCCCACAGGTTTCTTGCCCTCAGTGTGCAAAGGCAGCAGTGCATGAGTGCCTAGAGAGAACAACTCATCAGAAAGTCTGTCTTTTCTCGCCTTCTGCCACTGCCATGGATGCTATAGCTAGTGCAACATAAAAGCAGGAAACCCATATCATTCTCATCAGAAATCTCTGGTGAGGACCACAGAGCAGAATATCAGTGCAGTAATACTTGAAACACTGAGGCAAGAAAGGACATGCTAGCCTTTCTTCTTCACAATGCTTTCTCAACTGCCTTTCCAATACAAGTCTCCATGCAAATCACAGGTGACCTTGCTCTTCCTGTATCCACGTAAAGAAATAAATAGCTCTGGATCAGTTTTCTTTGTGGCTGGATTATAGAACCCCCTCATATTCTTATGAAAAGCAGCACTGTGCAGTTCTGGGAGACTCCATGTATATGCCAAGTTCATCTAAGATGTTGGTGCATCTCCTAGCCGTATGGCCCCAAAGAAAGTCGTGTGCTTGCTCATGTTGATGGAGATGTCAGCATGGACCATTTTCACTGCAATCTTCTGCCTGGCTTTGAGGAGGCAGACCCCAGCTGTGTAACAGGTGTTGAAGTTGGTCTTGCCTGTCTCAATACTCCGGGTGCACTGTAGGAATGGCTTTTCATCCACCACCACCTCATAGCTGGCAAAATCTGTGAAGTTTATGTAGTACACCTATAAAGCAGGAGGAAGAAATGGTGTTATGGAGAGGCAGAGGTGTGTTTGTGCACCAGGAAACCACCCACTTCTTGCTGAAAATGTGCTCATGCATGTGCATCTTTCCTCATTTAAACATGGACCGCTTCCATAGTCCCTCTATACCTACTTCTACAGTGGGCTGGCTAGTTTTCAGGATCTCAGAGCCCCCTATAACCTGCCATTAATAATGCTCAAGGATGAGCTATCTGAGGTGCTTTCAAAGTCATCTGCTATTATAGGGGATACACAGACTCTTGAGCTCGGGCCTGGGCAGGTAAATGAAAGGGGAAATGATCTTTAAATACTTGGATTGAATGTATAATATTAATAAACCTGCTATTTTTAAGTCCCCCCAGCAATTCTGTTACTGATTCAGGACATTTAAGTTTTAACCTTGTTTTTTTTTTAAATTTTCCTGCAAAGGCTGTTCCATTCCCTTTAAAACATTGATACTGAAGAACTGAAGGATGTATGGTAGAAGTCTGTATGGAGAGTGGTGATCTCAGAGGACAATGGCAGGGCTCATCCATCTGATGAGGAGAAGCCAGTCATCCTGGAGGCAATGGATATTTGTTAGTTTCCATAGTCTGTGGACTTTCACTGAGTTGTACCCCATCCTGTTGATGCACGGCTGAAAGGAAATCCTGTCACTGCACAGACACTGCCCAGTGGACGCTCATCTCCACCTCAGTGCTAGCATATTGCCCCAAACAAAGAAAAAAGTTAGCTCTACTTTTTCACAGGACAAAGTTTTCACTACTGAAATGCTGTTGCCAGCAATTGTCAGTGTGAGTTTAAGGGAACAATTTTACTCCAATTTGCCGCCTATATATTGGTGCACAGCTCCATGGAAGAAATTCTAAGATTAACTCATTGATGTCTGGAATCTGCATTGCCTGCCTCGGAACTGTTACTTACAGGCAGACAAGTCATAAAAAGATGCAGCTGATACTATAAAAGTCTGGAGTAAAGCTATTTTAATTATGGAGCCTGATGGAAGCCCTTTTGCCAGTTGCAGAGTTTCTAAAATCTTTTCCAGTATCTATATAGCTTTTCTCTGTAGAGGGCAATGCAGACACTATGGAGGGACTAGGATGGAGTTTAGAAGCTCTGCAGCTGCCTCATTTTCTGTGGAGTTCAGAAGCTCCAGGATATGGGTTATCAGAATATTGAGACATCCTAGTTGAACAATCCTTCTCCTGAAAAACATTTGGGTGGAAGAAACAGTTCTCTGGGAGATGCCATGTTGAGAAGTGTACTGTATAATCATAATCATCATCATCATCTATTTACACAGCACTTTCCATCCTGGTGGATTCCAAAGCCCTTTACAAACTACATACATATATACACTGCACTCATCTCTGGAGTGAACTGCAGCAGCTGTTTTACAGCACAAAGCCGTAATACACAATGATTTTGGAAGAGTATTGTATCCATTTAAAACCACAGGAGGAAATTGCAAGGTGGGATGGAATTACCTAACTTGGAATTTGGCCAGAACAGCAGGGCTAACAGCCCTACATTTATAAACGGTGACATGAGATCTTAAATTATCATTAGTCAGGACTTTGGTTTTATAGATCTCTTAAAAGACAGCACCTCCAGCAGAAAAATGACCTCTAGCTTCCTTCTAAGCTTGTTGTTCAGTACTGACTTGGAATGTGAGTAACTGCACAATAGAATGTATGGAGAAAAAAACAGCAGGATTTATGGCACATGGAATTTTGTATTGAGTCTGCACGTATGCTCAGTAACTAATCCCTTGTAGTTTGTATTATGGTATAATACATGACCATGCACTCCCCAAAATTGTACATCTTCCTCCTCTACTTGCATCCTAGAACATGAAATGGTTCAGAGCACATACAATTTCCTGGCCTTTGCTGGCTCTCTGGAGCCCCCTTGTGGTTCATGCAAGACTTTGCATTTTGTATACTGGAATAGGAGTTAGGCCTAGGACCGTACTCACTTCTACCTGACTATAGATGAAGTATGTGCCGTCCACCAGTACCTCCAGCTCCCCACTGCGTGCATGCAGCTTAAACACCTTGGGGTTCATAATGATGCGAGACCAGTCATTGAGCACTCCACCTGAAAGATCTCAGTATGAGAAAATGGCAGTCACTCAGTACCCGTCAGAATGAAAAGCGCAGTAGCAACACAAACACAACTATGGATTACAGATATCTTACATATAAAATAAATATATTAAAAGAATACTAAAGTTGCGAGGTCAAGCACTCAAATTTAGGAAATGCCAGAATTAACGATGCCAGTAGATTAATTCAGCCCCCTTCTGTGTGTGTAAGCCTTATGATACTGTCTTTGATTTCGTGTTGTACTATTTCTTGCACAAGAATCCTGCCTCATTCAGTATAACGGATGGTGCTCACTGAATGGTAGATATTCAATATTTCTTTTCAGCATTCAGTATATGGCCCTAGGCTTCATTTACTGTACATCATTCATAGTCTGGACTGAATACAGAATGATTATTTCCTCCTGGGTGTGTCTGTGGAACGCTCACCATAATCTGAGTGTTTCACAAACATTTATTTTGACAACACTCCTATGAGGAGAGGTGCTATTTTTATCCCTTTTTAGAGGTAGGAAACTGAGGCACAGAGAGAATAAGGCCAAAGTTGTCAAACGTCCACTAATTCTGGGTGCCCAACTTGAGACTCTAAGGCCTGATTTTTCAGAGTACTTCACATTTACATATCACTTTATGTATTCAAAGAACAGCTTCCATTGACTTCAACTGCAGTTCTGAGAATTCTGCACTTCTGTAACTCAGGCTCCAGGTGTCTCATGTTGGGCACCTGGAGAATAAAGGAACATACAATTAGTGGCCTCCTGTGAGAAGGTTGGTACAAGTGACTTACTTAACATCACATAGGAACTCCGTGGTTGAGACAGGTAGAATCCTATTCTCCAGGGAAGCATTCAATTGCCTTTACCATGAGACCATCTTTTTTCTTCCTGCAACCTCCTGCCTCATTCCCTGCAGAATTTCCAACTTCTTCAACAAATGAGGCAAAGTCCTACAGATAACAGCCTAATTCATTACACAGCTCTGATTCATCCCCAGAGGAGGTACATCCTATGCACTGAATGAAGCGAGGTCATGTGGGAAGAATAGTATGTGATCCTGTAACTAAAGGCTGTCTCATAAATGCATATGCACAGGGCGTCAAATTAAGTTTACATGGGCAACCTTGATTCTGGCATTTCCTAACTTTTGAATGCTTGACTTTGCAACCTTAACATTCTTTTAACATGGTTTCTTTGTATGCAATTTTCTAGATTAAAAAATAATTGAAATAAAAACAAGAATTTAATCATGTGGTACTATACTGTCTAACACTTGAGTCTTTAATGAGGCTGGAACCTTTAGATCCACAACACAGACCTCTACCGCTAGACCTAATGAAGTAATTGGTAGCAGTAGTAGGCTGTTATCCTCTATATGAGCCAGCCACTAGATGGGGATGAGACACACACTTTGCTGGTTCTTTTCACAGCTATTTGCTGACAGCAGGGGACTGTTGGGATCCATAAATACTGTTTTAACTTACAGGTTCTGTGGGGGAATGTGCTCTAGTGGTTACAGATGGTTCTACCCAGTTCTCTCATGCCTAATTATTTTGTCCCAGTCTATTTCTGCTCCTATCCTTTCCCCACCAAAGCTGCCTTTCCGTTCTTCTCCTGTCTACATTCAAGGCAGAGTGTTTCTTCCTTGTCCTCAAGCCTGCTGGGTGACAGTGGGGGAACCTCTGAGAATGCAGGAGTGAATCTACTTTGCTCTCACTTTTGGTGCCAGGCACATTAGCCTCCAGAAGCTGGGAGGAACAATTGCAGGATAATTCCTATTCATAAATTCTGTGGGAATGGAGCATGCTCACTGTGGTTGCCATGGAGCTCTGTGGAGCATACTCAGTACAGATGGAATGTTCAGAGATTTTTATTGCCAAATGTGCATACTTCTACTGAGAATGTACAAACAGTAATTTTTAAAGGCTTATAATTTGGTGAAATTTGGATGCACCAAAGGGGATCTCTCTTGACCTGTGGGTGACCCATTTGCCAAATTTCAAGTCCCGGCTTGAAAGCAGGAACCTCACAATGAAAGTTGTAAACATTAAAAAAAAAAAAAAAAAAAACAACCACCATATGCAAAACAATGTGTTTTCCCCTAATATAATTATCAGAAATAGAATCATAGGACTGGAAGGGACAACTGTAACATTTCTCTGAAACTTCAGAAAAAGTTCAGCCTGAGGTAGACACTTGGCATGAGAAATTTTAGCACCAATGGTTAAAGTCTGGCAATGTTATAAAGAAATGAAAATACGCTCTTTCAATGGATAGTATGGGGCAGCCTTCACTATAAACATTGCTGTCAGCTCTACCTATATTAGCTAGGAGGCAGTAAGGGGCATCCACTTCCCCTCTCCCTCCTCATTCCCTCCCCTGCAGCTCTCAGAGCACTCTGCAGCAGCCTTCTGTGTGTGAATGGAGAGCATGCTGAGCTGTAGCTATTCTGTGTGTCCTCAGCTGGCCTTGCTTAAATCAACCTCTGTACAAGATGACCAGCAGACTGCTAATGTGATGCTGATTTTTGTGAAAAGGATCCAAAGGTGATCCTGGCAATTGCAGGCCAGTAAGTCTAACTTTAGTACCAGGCAAACTAGTTTAAACTACAATAAAGAACAGAAGTATAGAATCATAGATTATTAGGGTTGGAAGGGACCTCAGGAGGTCATCTAGTCCAACCCCCTGCTCAAAGCAGGACCAATCCCCAGACAGATTTTTGCCCCAGAACCCTAAAAGGCCCCCTCAAGGATTGAACTCACAATCCTGGATTTAGCAGGCCAATGCTCAAACCACTGAGCTATCAGGCACATGGATGAACACAATTTGTTGGGGAAGAGTCAACAACACAGCCTTGGGGAAATCATGCTTTATCGATCAATAGAATTCTTTTATGGTATCAACAAACAAGTGGACAAGGGAGATTCAGTGGATATAGTGTGCCTGAACTGTCAGAAAGTCTTTGACAAGGTCCCTCACCAAAGGTTCTTAAGCCAAGTAAGGAGTCACGGGAGAAGAGAGAAGGTCCTCTTATGGATCAGTAACAGGTTAACAGACAAGAAACAGAACATAGGATTAAACGTTCAGTTTTCACAGTGGAGAGAGGTAAATAGTGGGGACTCCCAAAGATCTGTACTGGGACCAGTGCTGTACAACACATTCATAGAGGAGCTGGAAAAAGAGGTAAACAGTGAGGTGGAAAAATGTGCAGATGATACAAAATTACTCAAGATAGTTAAGTTCAAAGCAGACTGCAAAGAATTACAAAGGTATCTTACAAAACTGGGTAACTGGGCAACAAAATGCCAGATGAAATTCAATGTTGATAAATGCAAAGTAATGCACACTGGAAAACATAATCCCAACTATACATAAAAAATGATGGGGTCTAAATTAGCTGTTACCACTTAAGAAAGAGATCCTGGAGTCACTGTGGATAGTTCTCTGAAAACATCTACTCAATGTGCACAAGCAGCCAAAAAAACCTAACAGAATTATAGGAACTATTAGGAAAGGGAAACAGAAAATTTCATAATGCCAGTCTATAAATCCATGGTAAGCTCATGTCTTGAATACTGCATGTAGTTCTAGTTACCCCATCTCAAAAGAGATATTAGAATTGGAAAAAGTACAGAGAAAGGCAACAAAAACGATTAGAAGTATGGAACAGATTAAAATGACTGGGACTAATCATCCTGGAAAAGAAATGAGTGAGAGGGGATATGACAGTGGTCTACAAAATCATGAGTGGTGTGGAGAAAGTAAATAAGAAAGTGTTATTTACTTCTTTTCATAACATAAGAACTTGAGTCATCCAGTGGAATTAATAGGTTGCAGGTTTAAAAGAAACAAAAGGAAGTATTTCTTTACACAATGCACAGTCAGTCAACCTGTGGAATTTATTGCCAGGGGATGTTGTGAAGGCCAAAAATGTAACTGGGTTCAAAACAGATTTAGATAAATTCATGGATGACAGGTTCACCAATGGCTATTAGCCGAAATGATCAGAGCATGGTCTGGGTATCCCTAAACCTCTGATTGCTACAAGCTGGGATTGGATGACAGGGGATGGATCACTCAATAAATTGCCTTGTTCTGTTCGCTGCCACTGAGGCATCTGGCACTAGCCGCTGTTGGAAGACAGGATATTGGGCTAGATGGACCATTGATCTGACTCAGGATGGTCATTCTTATGGTCTTATGAGTGTCTTGGGATACTATGTGGGAAATATGATCAGTGTTCCAGTGATTTGGATTGGGTCCAGGCAGGGGAGCACTTATCACAGAATTTCTCCCCTTCCAACACAACCACAGGAGTTGAACCACAGAGAGAAAGGAGGCATCTGATTAATCTTGTGACCCTCCACTGGGCAGAGAGAAAAGAAACCTTCATGAAAATTGGAGAGGGACATAGGATCAGTTTTGATGGGGGAAGAAAGCATAAGCTCAATTTTACTGCAGGATCAAAATTACTGCAGGGAACAGCAATACATACAGGATCAATTTTACTGGCAGAGGAGAACACAAAGTCAAATTTGCTGAGGATGAGTAGAAGGAGAAAGGGTCAATTTGCTAGGTGAGTTGATGAGAAAGATTTAGTAAGTTTTGGGGAAGAAAAGAACATCAACCGGTTGGATGGGAGGATCAACTGGCTGAGGAGTGGGTATTTTGGATAGATGGAGCTGGACTAAGATGTTTGATAGATTGGAGGTTAGAGATTTGGGGAGCCTGAGGGAAAGTGAAGAGTGTGGGTAGAGATTTGATTTGGAATCTAGGGGGTTAGAAGAGGAGAAAAGTCTACTGATTGGGAACTTTGGGAAGGGAACAGAGAATTGACAGAGACAGAGAATGTATTGATAGGACTGGGAACTACAGAATGGAGTAGGGTGCTAGCGGACAGAGATGGATTGCTGAAAAATGGAGGCAGGCACAGGATACATTCAGGACTAAAGGGAGAGCAGAAGATAGATTGGGGGAAAGGACTGGTTAGTCTGTGGAGGGGAGAATGGGGGACTGATTGTTCAGTTGGTTTGAGAAGGCAGATAATCTATTTGGAGGTCAGCAAGTGGGCAGAGGATGGACTGGGACAGAGAATTATTTGGAGAGACTTGTGTGTTTTAGGATAGTGGAGAACAGGATGGATGAAGTATAAAAGATAGTTGCATTGATGGGGCTGGAGGCAGCACAAAGTCTTAGTGTCACTTAGGGAGGTTAACAGAGGAACATATTGAGAACACCATGAGCTGCATTAGTGTCTCATACTATGCAGTATACTGCACAGAGAGCCTAGCTACAAAATTGAGGGTGCAGGATGGTACCCTTTTAGTTGTTAACAATCTCTTGTCATTCTTACCATTCTTTACTTGAATTGCTGACCCTTGGCCCTGGAGATGAACCACAGCTGGCTGCAAATAAAAGTACAGCAAGTTAAAATTATCCAGATGCACTGCTTTATTCTACTAAATAACCTTATTTATCTCTCTGTGGAATTGATGATCAGGATATAACGTTCAAAGTAGTCATTGTAGACCTCCAGAATATTGCTGGCTGTGCACAGCTAGGCAAGAGGACTCATTATTATTTTCTTTGTGTCAATGTGGATTTGAGTACATTTATTTCTATTTAAAGAGTACAATTCATACAGTCTTTACCTTTTACATTTGAAACTCCTTGTACATCAAGAACGCTTTTTGTAAAAGATGGAGTGGGTTAAAACAAACCAATGACAAGAGATTATTTAAGGTATTTTAAGAAGGTGAGAAAAGGTAGCAAACTGTTCAGTAAGCAGCAAATCAAGTGCTTCCTCTGGCATTTCCAATGGTAAAGGTGACTCTGGTAATTTCTTTTGGTATTTATGTGAGTGTAACAACCATTTAGCACAAGATGTTCATTTATTCAGGAAAGTTATCACAAAATGGACATTTAGAAAATGTACCCTTGTAAAATTTAATATCTAGCCAACTCAACTGACATTTCCCCCTAAGACAGAATCAACCAACCTGTGTCTCCCTGGAGACAGCTTTGTCTGTGGCACCTGCAAAATATAATATCCACAAAATAATGATGGCACTTGAGAAACTTCTGCAAAATCAGATGCAGCAAATCTCCTGTCTATTGAGTAAAAAACGGGTTTTCCTAATGGGACCACATCTTCAGTGGGAAGGAAGAAAGACAACAAGTGACATTGAGCTTAACAATTAACAGGTCTCCTAATTGGAAATGCTGCATTCCAGCTTTCCTCTTGGTTTGCAATTTTATCTGACAAATCAGGAGTCCCCAAACTTTATTCAACCTGTTTTCATTAAATAGAACAAATTGCAGCAACTCTCATCTTGATTATGGGGATGCATCCTCCAAAGACTATATGTTCCATACTGCAGTGCTCCAACTCATTCTGAGTAGCCAGACCACACAATAGGACCCGTTATCTTTGTGACACAGATCTCTTTAATAAAGATAAGGGTCTCTGTGGACTGCACTGTAGAACTAAGGATTGCAAGTTGCCTCTGAGCTGCATTTTGGCCACTCCTAGTATACAGACTGAAAGCCAGTCAGTTTTCTCTGAAAGCACCATGAGGGAAAGGGTAATAAACCTTGTCTGTATTCAGGAAGGAAGGTTCAGTGTTCTGTTATCTCAGAAAATGATTTAAAACAATATATAGGGAGAGTGAAGAGAAAATGGGAAGTGCAGGAAAAAATATTTTCATGTGAACGAGGTGAGACTTGCTGTCTGTGATTACTCTGAGACTAACCTAACAATTGTCTCAGACAGCAGCTTTTCTGATCCAGTCATGTCCTTCCCAATGGTTTACCACATCAGATATGTGGATTAGGACAGATTAGCTTGTTGACCAATATTACAAGCAGGGCAGCCTCAAAGCAATCCATCTGACAACTCATACATAGGAGTTACAGCTGATTGTAGACTTCAGTACCAATGAAATTCAGGCTCACTAGGAGGTTAATGGGAACAAATACTTTGACATCTTCAGAGAGAATGCTTAGAAATCTGCAAAGTGCTTTACAGACAAAAATGAAGCTTCAGCGCCCCCTGTGAGGTAGACAAGTGTTACACCCATTTTACAAATTGAGAAATTGAGGCAAAGAGAAAGGAAATGACTTAAGACCTTACAGGGAATTGAAGTAACAATACCCAGTTTTTCAGTTACATGCTTCAACTACTAGACAATGCTGCTTCTCAAAGAGAGACAGAAGTAACTGATAACACATAGCTATATGTAGATATTAACCCAGTTTCCTTTGGCTGCTCTGTTTAGCCATAGTGCTAGTCCCATAGCAGGTCACATCAGGATAATAGCTCCTGGCAGTTCACTGCTACTTTCACCCAGTGGAATGACTATGGATGGGGAATTTAAGTAGCATCTTTTTCTTGCAAATAGAATAAAAGTAAACAGTGTGGAACCCATAGCAAACCAGAACAACCACATGATCCTCTTGCCTTCATTGTTTGTTATCACTCACTGTGTTATGCTGAAACTTAGTCTAAGTTCTTTGGGGGCAGGGATCAGGTCTTATTTGTCTGTGAAAAGCCAGGCTTATCTATGCACTGCACAGTACTAGTTAGTGGACCAGCACTAGTTAGGCTAGCTGGGGCAGACGTAGTAGCCCATCTTTAATCTGTCCAGCTGAGCTGGTAAGGACAAAGAGGGTTTTTAACCTCTTTTTCCTCCCTCTCCAGTTCTAGCTAGGAGTACTAGTGTCTGCATCCTGATGAGAGATTGTACATGGCACTTAGAAAATGAACCTTCTTATATTGTTATAACAACAGTGCAGCCCCACTGCCTCAGGTTAGAACTGAAGGAGAGGTCTCTGGGTATGTTCTATTCAGTTTTTATGCCATTATCATCACCATGGTATTTCCCCTCATCACTGGTGTCTGCAAAGCATCTGTCCAATTAGGATTGAAATAAACACTTACCTGAAGGGCCCTGAAGCCCAGGTGGTCCCTGGGGGCCAGGAGGACCAGGAGGACCAGGAGGTCCCATTACAGTTGTGCCTGGAATTCCAGGGATCCCTGGAATTCCTGGGGGCCCCTGGGGTCCAGGAGGTCCTGGTGGCCCTTGAGGACCATTGGGCCCTGGAGGACCAGCCTTTTTACCTGAAAAATACAAGATAGTGTGTTAGGTCCTCTGCCTACTCAGCATGGCACTAAAAAGCTCTGAGTTGGCTTCCCTGTACTCTCCCATAAGAGAACAGCAGGTAGCTTCCTAGTGAGTGAGAAAAAGGAAGAGCCAGGATCATGTTCTCACATTCTATTCCAGCAGTCAGCCATGTTGGAGCTGGTGAGAGATAAGCTAAAAGCAAGATCAAACAGCTAGCTCAGATTTTGTGATTCAGCCCAGAACGTGATGTTATGGTGTGAGACAATCTGGATCTGATGACAGATAGTGACCAGTGGTTGGCCTTTTCATCAGGTGATTGCACTTGCCCTTGTTGGGTAGAACGAAGTGGGTTCAGCAGGGCTTACCATACGAAGAGAGAAATTGAACATGAAGGAAGCAAGCCCCTTATCTAACAGATTCCTTGGGATGTATATAAATATTTTTAAGTTAGGACTAAACATTCTACAAGGCAGTACTGTAATCTAGACTGAAGAGGAGAGAGGGAATCTATTGTCCTGGAGCAAGAATCCTCAGACAAACATGGAGCTGAACCTTCTATCATAAAGATCCAGTTCATCTGCCTGTTTGGAAATCCTGATATATTGTGTTCATATGTGGGACATGCACTGAGCATGAAATTTGGGTGCTCTAGATTTGCAGATTTGCTCTGGAAAGGCAGGCTGGTTGACTAGGGTACATTTGAAAAAAAAAAAAAAAAAAAAGTCTTCAAAATACTTCCTTGAAGAATATGGTCCAAATAGCCCATCCACAGTCTGGGGACACTGCATGGAGAAGAAGCTTTTGTTTATTTAGGGATAAGAGAACAGAGAGCACTGGCTTGGCTCTCCAAGTACCTCTTGAACCTAAGTGGGCCACCTCCCCCCATAATAACAGCCTTCTCCTGATGCCTGCTAATGTAGTTAGTCCTATAGCTCAAGACCTGCTAAGGGCTCATGTAGATGTATACCCCCTAAGATTGTGTGCGTGTGTGGTTGTTGTTACAGTTGTACATAATATAACTTGTGTTTATGTTTTTTAAAGCATAGGAAATTACATTGCCCCGTTGAATGTTAATTCAGTCTCTTTGTGCATATGTAGAGATGATTGAACTTCAAAATTTCCAATCTGACGGAAATTAAGAGATTTCAAAATTTGTTTTTGTCTCAAATCAGGACAAAATGTCAAAATCTCAATTTTTTTTCATAAAAACAAAATATTCTTAAAATAGTTTGTTTCAATAAGGTCAAAACATTTTGATGATAAAATTATAACATGAAAGTCAAAATGACAAAGTCAAAATTAAACATTTAGATAATATCCTATTAAAATTCTGTGAAATGTTTCAATTTCATCAAATCAGTATTTTCCGGTAGACAACTTCTGTCATAAAAACTTTGACCAGCTCTATTTTTATCCACAGGACCTATGTCTCATTCAGTGCACAAGCTGGATGGGCTCTGGGGATGAATGAGAATTGTGTAATTGAAGCAGGAACCTGCAGCCAGCCTCGTCATTTGTTGCAGAAGTTGAAGGGTGTGCAGTGAATAAGGTAGGGGATTGAAGGGAGAGAGGAGATGATCTTGTGATTAAGGTAGGTGAATGCCAAACAAACTAAATTCCATTCATAGTCTTCCTATGTGATACCGAGTAAGTCATTTTAACCAAAAGTCTGGCATGTGGCTGCTAGCTAGTTGCATATCCCTCATTTTCTGAGTGTCCAACTTGAGACATCTGGGGCTTGATGTACAGAAAAACGGAACACACACAATTACAAGTCAAGTCAACATGAGCTATGGATACTCAACAACTGTTCCAGTAAGGTAGTCTGGTCTATAGGAAGGAACAGAGGGTTGGGATTCAAGCTGGTCTGAGTTCTAATCTTTGCTCTACCACTGATTCACTGTGTGGCCTCAGGTAAGTCTTTTCCCCCTCAGTTTCTCCATCTATAACATAGGGATAATAATGCTCTCTAATACTGCACTGGAGATAAATTCATGAATGTTTGCCAGGCATTCAGATTCTATTGTAATAAGTGCTTTAGAAAAAAGACTGAGGCAATGAATGATTTAGTATTAGTTGCAGGCTTTGGAAGATGTGCAGTAAACAATGCAGGGGCTACTAGCAGCATGATGAAGATACCAATACTGAACAGCTGTCTCATTCCCTGAGCACTGTCCAACCTGCACATTAGATGAGGCAGTGGTTGAAATAAAATAAAAAAGGCATAAGTAAAAACCATCATAATGCATGTGTACAAGGGGACCTAACTATGGCTGTCTGTGCAACTTTAATTCTGGCATCTCCTAACTTTTCAGAGTTTGATGGAAACAATTTTCTTTTAATGAAGTTTTTTTTAAAAAAAAAAAATCTTATATTTTTATAGCAACTCTTATTTTAAAGAGCCTTACAAGCTTATAGGAATCTCTTTACCAAACAAAGAAATGCAGCCATCTCTAGGATAGAATATAAACAATTGTTAATCAGACCACAGCAGACATTTAGGACAGAAAAGAAAGACTACTAGAATTGTTTCTAAGGAAGTTACTGCACTTCCGTCTATCAATGTCATGGTGCAAAATGAAATAATCTCATTATTTTTGGTGAGCACAAAGTTGGAAGGGCTTCCCCCTTTTGGTTTGTTCTAAGCACATACCTAGCAGTTAACAAGGATGCCTAGAATCAGAGCTGCTGTGCTAGCTACCTACAACTGATCACAGTGCCTTTCCTGAGTTGTTTGATGGAACATGCAGGTTTTTTTCTTTCATTAGGTGGCACAAAAGTTCATTTCTTGTCTCTATCTGAAATGGAAGTTAGACAGTCACCACTGCTTGTACATGTTAGTGTACAGAACTGAGAGCTGACTACTTTTATGAAATACTAGAATTCTCTCATTCTCTCCCCCATGTTCCCTGGGCTTGCTCTTGTATTTTGAGTCATACGAAAATTAAAAACTAGACTGTAGTATTTTTAAAGCAGAAATTTGATTTAAATTATTTTATGAAAAGGTATATGTCTTGGGAGGGTGGGCAGAAGTTGTAAAAGCAGACAAAGTATATTGTTGGTAGTATTTCTCTCCCAATTAGCATGCTTGCCTCTTCCAATCTGAGCTGGCAGATGGTTGAGTACTCTTCCAATCCCCAAGCTCGCCTCCCCAATAGGATAATTACACATTTTTGAAATTATCACCTTGAATCAAAATTCAAATCCTTACACATCTCCCATAAAGCATTTTTATTTAATTCCTTTGATTTATATCATTCTCTATCCTAGACTACCTTAATACAGGATCAAATGTGACCCAAGCCAGATTCACTGTTGTTTGTCCTTGCTCTGCCTTGGGAGTCAAGATGGAATACACATTACAGCTGTTTTAACTAAATCCTGCCCCAGAGGGCTATTTTGCTACTTCAGGTGTAAAACAATTACATGTAATTCTGATGCAGCACATGGTGCATCAAGTTATTTAAATGAATTTTCCACTATGCAGTGAATCTTACTTACTAACCTACAAAGTAGAAACAGAGCTGTACGGTAAATTGTGAGAACTCCTGATTCAGCCTCTAGTGAGGTGATCATTCCAGAGCTGAAGAGATGTATAAGAATTGCTGCATCTGGAAGATGGGCAAGAACTTTCTTCAAATTTGGTAAAAAGAGCAAGCAGGCAACTTGTGGGGGGTGATGAGGTACTTAGTTGCTCTATCTCCGCCACAAAACATGTTACATAAATCACTTTCTTGGGCAGAATTCCACCCATACTTGAAACCCTTTGCCCACAGGAAATGAGCCAGAGTTACTGAGAAAAAGTGAGCGAGCATGAACACATGTATGCTTGAAACTGTGCATATAAAATAAGGGAATAAATCACAACATGGAAATGTGTTGGTGTATCCTCTCAAAAAACTCCTGAAAGTATTCAGCATTTGACACCGAGCCGAAAGAGAAAGCTGATACTTATGATTAAGTAGATGGCATCTGCATGGCTCCTGCATAGCAAACGATGCCCTGCGTAGAATTGCCACATACCAAAAGTCTAGGTAGATTTCACAGGGTCCTCATACAATCACCAACACCGCCACAGAAGAGCTTTATAGAGCGTGCTTTGATTGTCTGATTCCCAGCTTGCCAACTCTGTCTTCAGGTAACATGCAGACACTTCCTTTCTTAAAAGCAGGGGGAATTGAGACTTTTTCTGCTTTAGGGCATGCCAGCCAACGAACAATCACTGTTTTTGCAAAATATGGCAGCACCACAGAAACTGAAAAATACTGATTAATACAGCACTACCATTTTTTCCTCTGCTGCGCCAAAGCAGTTAAAATGTCATAATTATCACTTCCTATGAGGCCTCTAGTTCTACTGATTCTACATGAGAGGGATTAAGTTTTCAGATTTTTTTTTGAAACTAGGTCTTTGGAAAATATAATATTTAGGGTGCCTTTCATAGAAAACATAGACAGAGTTCCCAACTATAGCCAGCATCAGCCAATGACAGGGGGCGGGGCCTTGTGGCGAGTGGGGACTAAGGCCCACCACAGCTCCTCCCCCATACTGGGAAGAGGCTGGAGCTGCCCTGAGCCTCAGGCAGGCAGGGAGCAGTGCCACAGGGAATCCGGGACAAATGCTGTCTCAAAGTCATTCAGCCCAGGACTGGGACTTGAAATGTACATTTTGAGACTATCCCACCCAATTAGGGATGGGTGGTCACCCTATTTTAAGCACATGCTTACCTCCATTCTTATTCAGCAAACACTTACGCATATGTTTAACATTAAGCACATGTACAAGTTCTTTGGTGAACAGGGATGGACTTAAGCATATGCTTAATTTAAATGCATGAATAATGCTTTGCTGAATCACATCCTAGATCAGTACTGCACTCTCTTTCAAGCATGTGGGCTACACCTGGAGGAACACAAGCACTGCACACAGCAATTTTCTTTCAAACTTACAACGTTCTGTAAATGTCCACAAGCATTTACAGAATACATAAAAAGGATACTTCAAGGGTTGCAAAGGGAAGAGTAACAGTAGGTAGCATGGCACTGCTTCTTTGAAACCAGTTTCCTGACATCAGACCTTTGAGAGGTAGTCTGGTAGGCAATTGAGGTGTTTTGATTTGTTAGATTCCTAACAAAAAGTCTGTGCAGAAATATAAATACTTCAAAAGAGGGCTGCAAAATAGCAGCTCTCAGGTAGTATATACCACTGCAGCTCAACTGGGCTAATGTGCTAAATTACCTTATTAATGTAAAATAAACTCTTTAAAAAGCACTTTTAAAATAAATTACTGAACACTTTGAATAGCTTGAAGGATGTGGGATTAGAGTCTGATCCAAAGCCCTGAAGTCAATGGACTTTGGCTCATATCACTAAAGACATGCTTACTAAAAAGTTAGGCTGATTGCTGACTAAACTTTAAGAATCAGAGATTATGCGGAAAATCATTTTAGTGAAAATGACATGATGAAGGACAAGCAGCCAATGATAGGTTGACCCATGACCCAGCCAACTGCATTTACACATATGAAAGCTTGGGAATTATTTGTATACTATGCAGCTAATTACAACTGCATCCCCTACACTGCCTCCTCTGAAAACTGATGTGCCAGCTTTTAGGGGGAAAAATTAGTAAATGTCTCTCTTTCTAAATATGGGCCTGCTCAATGTTGCAATCACTACAACAGAAGTGGAAAATTATATATGAGGCAAGGTGTACCTAAACTGATAAGAGTAAAAATGCCACTTCTCCGGTATTCATATTCATCAGAGAAAGTTCACAGCCAAAAGTAGCTTCTCATTTGCTAGAGAGAAGTCATTGCAATGAGCAAGTAAATTAAATTAGATTTTTAACTTACCCTTTTTCTTGTTTTTAACTGAACTTGGACCTACAAAGAGAAAAGAAAGATACTGAAATTCACAGCAAGCATTCCCTCAATAACAAAAAAATGAAGAAGGTGGCTGGAATTTGATTTGGCACAAAAACAAAATAGCAAGGTAAGCCAATGCTGTGGAAAGCATAGGCCTATGATCAAATGATCTGTTAGACCAAGGCACTTATGTGAAATCTTCCTATTGTGTTGCCTTCTCTCAAACGGATGATCTGTAACTATGATGGTTGATATAAGAACTCAGTATAGCGAATTTTGGTGAAAATTTCTACAGAATTTATCTTTCCTTTTAGCATCTGTTTCTGGACTACAGCAATTCTAGGATGGAAAATACTTTTCATTCCTGGAGTCATGGTTCTATTAACACATTTAGCCAAATTTTCACCTCAACCTCTAAACTGCCCACAAGTTTGCACATAGGTTTTGATCATACATCTCGAGAATTTCTATGTGTAAAAGTGGGGACATGTGCATGCACAAAATTGGTACACAAAACTGCAAGCACAACTGTTGAAGTTTGGTTGAAGCTCTTTAAAAAAAATGTGACAGATAAGAAGTTTAATTTTTAAGTGCTCCCTCTCAAAATGAATTTGGTCATCACTTTAACTGCATAGTCATAATGTATTCATTTATGACCCATGTGCGTGACATATGAATTTCCATTGTAATTTAATTTAACGTAATGGACACTTAAAGGGAGTGTCAACATTTTCAGCTGTCAGTAAGATCACAGGATTAATTTCTCGCGAATGACTTTGTAAAGAAAACAATCTTAAGAACTCCTTTGAACTTATATGTTCAAGAACTTTCACCAAGTCAGGTATGTAAGTGATGGCCTGATTCTTAAACACCATCTTGCACTCCACAGACTTCACATTCCCGGCCTCACCTACTCTTTCCCACATCCCTTGTTTCTAAACATTTGAGGAGTTCCAATAATAGTTTCCCCATTGTGCACACAGGTTGAACCTTCTTTAGAGCTAAGTAATTAAAACCATATTCCCCTCCCAGCCAGTGTCAAACCCTTCACAAAATGCTCCACTAAAAGCTTGGTTTACTATATTCACTTTTGCCAAAGGGAAACCAGAGCTAGCACTTTGCAAGCTTTGAGAAACCATATTGCTCTGAGAAACTCCCATGAAAACCTTTTTTGCTAAGCTCTTTATTAGATTTTCCAGCACCTGTAGAGAAACCAGTGATCTAATGTAGCTCAGTCTTTTTGTACATTGGTGTGCTTTCACCTGCTGCTCTGAAAGATGAAGGAATTTTGTTGTCTGTGGAACATTTGATGATGATCTGTGAAAAAATGGCTGGTCACATGGTGCTTGGTCTCCTCCTTGTTTCCAGCTGCTATTATGCAATAAAAAAATGCTGAAAATGCATATATGATTTCCTAATATTACTTGTTCATGTCAGTAATTGTACTTTCCACAGGGAAGTTATGTGATTGACAGTGTGAGTGAAGATAGCCCATGTAATAGCAATGGATGGTGTACATGAGAAACTCTATTAAGATGTGGCCCAACTGTATTAAAGAAACCCCTGCCATGGACAGCAAGGAGGAGGAGAAGAAAGGAAATGTGGGGTGGGGACAGGAGAGAGAGAGAGTCCAGATATGCCATGAACTAGGACCTGTTTGAGACTCCACTGTTGTCTACCCAGTGCTGCCAATGGATGAGCCAAATGACTGAGGAAGGAACCTTGGGTAAATGTTTGCACGTATTTTTCCTTGCAACTTTTAAATGTGAAGATGGCACCCAGCCCATCCCCAGGTTAGCACTGGTATTGACTTTTCATTGTTTTACTAATACAATGAGAGGCAATGGTACAACAAACAGTTAGAAGAGCTTGGAAGCAGGCATGATGCTACTAAGGTAGTTTATCTGCAATATCCGCCATCTGCCCATAGATCAAAAAGTCATATTTGGTAATAAGCGCTAGGTAGTTTGAGATACGAAACTGGAGACTGGCTGAGGAAAAGACTTCAGCCCCAAAGGTACTATCAGTTCCTTAGGGTATCTACATTCTTGCGGTATTGATGGGTATCAAAGACAGGGTCAACTAAGAACCTGTGGAGGACAGTTTTGGTACCAATGCAGCTGGTACCAAGCACTTGGCATGAGAGTGAGTTGGCTCTGATCCCATCTTTACCATACGTCTTTGGTATAGTTGACTTTCATGTGATTGTTACCAAGTGTTGTTCGGGAACGGGCTTAGGACTTTTTTCAACAGTGTCTCTGATGCTCTGGGTATAGGCACCCGAAGTCGGTACCAAGTCTGTCTTAGATGACTGGCTCTTCTTCACTGCTGCAGTACCGACATTACTCGGTGCCTGCATGGAACTCTCCTTGGGACTTGAGGTCTATGTAGCCTTCTTGTGCTTTGGCAACTTCTTGAGGATGTACTCCTTATCTCATTCTCCTTAGAGGAAGATGCTGTTGAGGACTTCAGTACCATAGATGTACTCGATCCTGCAGTATTCCCCAGATCTCTAGTGGTTGCTGGTGACTGAGATTTTGACATGGACGGAGCACTAGTGGTACTGGGAGATCAATGTAGAGGGGCTTCTCTGCCCCTGGATCTGAAGCGGATTGTAAAGCTTACTCCATCTCCTTATTTTTCTGAGATCTACCCTTGAAGGACACGCAGATATTGCACTTACTGGGGATACAAGTATCACTCAGACAGCGGAAGCACTTGGAATGCCAGTCACTGATTGGAATAGCCTCATGGCAGAAAAGGTACCGGGAAGCCTGGCATTCCTGGGTCAAATAACAAAGAAATCTCTAGAAAAGGAAGTTCGTAACAACTATCTAACTCTTTTTTTATGATAAAATTTGTTTTCTTTTTAAGAAAAAAGAAAAAAAAAGACCAAAGGGAACACCTGTTCCAACAACTATAAACTCTATAAGGTAACTAACTATATGCTAACTAACATACATTGCTGAAAAATTAGAGAGAACAGGTCTGTGGAGATTCTGTCTCAGGCTGAAGGTGGCTAAGAAGGAACTGTGGCTGGTTAGCCCATGCAGCCCTATATAATCTCAGTGCAGGGCATGGGGATGTATGGGGTGGATGCATGGGCTGAATGGGCACTGCTACCAAAAATCTCCGATCAAAGTTGCAGGCACTCCTGATGTGGAGCACCTACAGGGACACTACTCAAAGAACTCTGGTTCAGTGAAATATACAATGTATTAATTATAAATGTATCGCAAATACTGCATAATTCCCAAAGTTTCCAAAACTGCAGGACCAGAGCACAGTCCGACACAATGGATTACTGTGGCTGACCATTAAAGTGCTCTTTCAAGGCCTCTTTTAACTGCAAAGCTCCACGTTGAGCTCTTGTCATGGCCCCTGTGTCTGGCTGCTTACAGTCAGAAAACATAAGAACATAAAAATAAGAACAGAGAAGGGGAATAAAAATGATTAGGGGTATGAAACAGCTTCCATAGAAGGAGCAATTAAAAAGACAGACTATTCAGCTTGGTAAAGAAACAACTGAAGGGGAACATGATAGAGGTCTATAAAATCATGAATGATATGGAGAAAGTGAGTGTTATTTATCTCTTCATAGAACACATGAACCAGGGGACAGCCAATGAAATTAATAGGCAGCAGGCTTAAAATAAACATAAGGAAGTATTTCTTCACACAACACAGTCAGCCTTTGAAACTGATTGCCAGGGGATGTTGTGAAGGCCAAAAGTATAACTGGGTTTAAAAAAAAGAAGAAGGCATTATATAAAAGTTCATGGAAGATAGGTCCATCAATGGTTATCAGCCACGATGGTCAGGGTTGCAACCACACAGTATGGGTGTTTCTTAACTTCTGACTGCTAGAAGTTGGGACTAGACAACAGGGGACGACGGGTCACTAGATAAATTGCCATGTTCTGTTCATTCCCTCTGAAGCATCTGGCATTGGCCACTATAGGAAGACAAGATACTGGTCTAGAGGAACCACTGGTCTGTCCCAGTATGGTAGTTCTTACAGTTCAGTCTGCACCTGCTGAGTTGGTAACTGAATCCTTGCTTGGTGCTGTCAAGGTGGCTGGTGTATAGCCTCATCATCCAGGGGAACAAGAGATAGGCAGAGTTCACCAGAATCATTACTGGCATTTTAATATCACAAGTGGTAATCTGCCCATGTCTACTATGTATGTTTACTAGTGAAGAGGAACTCCACTGGTCTGGAGTTTTGTGGATGTGTATGAAGGGGATTCATCACAGCCCTTAAAAGAAGCCCAATGGCAAAGTATTTTATGGAATGTTAAAAATGCCTCTGTGGAACTCAGGCTATGCTTATTACAGTAAATATGCTATTCAAAATGTCACAGAGCTTATGCAAGATGGGGCCCTTTCCCTCTCCACATGCAATGGCACTGTCCAGCAATTAGGCAGCTGCGGAAAGAGGTGGACACTAGAGTGAAAATACTGCTTGGCTTGGCTTCAGCAACCAAACCTCAGCTGAAAATTATATCCTAGGTTATATACCTATAATGCTGGGTTTAACTCCACCATAAAGACTGAAGGCCACAATGATTACCAAGTGCATGGTTTTACAAAAATGGAGGAGTAGGCTTGTGCCCAGAATAGAGTACTGGTATTTGGATCTATCTAAGTTAGCAGCAAAAAAGAATAGCTTATAGACGAAAAGAACAATTATATGAATTCAAAGAAATTTGAACCTCGTTTCTTGATACATTTGGATAAAGAATGCTGAGATAGCTCAAATAATGCCACTTCCACTTGACACCTCTGCTTTTTCTTTCCCTCTTCCTACACCCCATCGTCTCTTCCTTCTTTTTTGCGTATGTCTGGTTTTTATTAACCCCCATTCAAACATATTATGGCTGTGTAATACTGTCTATTTTGTACTGCAGCTTTGACAAGTTGTAAAGTTGCACAACTGCAAAATTTTACTTAATATTCTATGAAATGTGCGGTATTTGGTCACAGATACAAGCTGTAAACCATTTACCTTTTTTAATTTTTAATGTTTGCTTCTTGATGAAAATTAATAAAAAAATTAATCACACAAAAAACTACTAAATATGACAAAATTAAATACTTAATTTCCCCTCCTTCATGCTCTGGGGATGAGACCTGAACCCCCATCCCTATTTCTCTGGAATAACACTATACATTTCCCTTCCTCCAGACTGAGACCTTGTATTTCAAGTCTTACTCCACAAAAACATTTCCAGAAGTATTATGATTATGATGGTGCTGGAAGATATGATGAACATTGATATAACAATTCACTAGGTGGTTTTTAGGCACATATTGTATTGCAGAGGTCTCAAACATGCAGCCCATAGGCTGCACGTGGCCCGTGGAGTTACTTGCTGTGGCCCGCCAAGCTCTCTGCCCACCTGGAGTTATTTCCTGTGGCTGCTGGGCTCCTCTCCCCTGCCACCCTCCCTCCCCCCGAGCACGCCATGTCCCTGCTCCTCTGCCTACCTCCAGGCTCTTCCCATCACCAAACAGCTGTTTGGCAGCACTTAGCGCTTTCCAGGAGGGAGGGGAGAGGAACGGGGAGCTGCACACTCAGGGGAGGAGGCGAAGAGGTGGGGATTTGGGAAAGAGGGCGGAGTTGGGGTGGGGTCTTTGGGGGAAGGGGTTGGAATGGGGGCGGGGAGGGTGGGAAGAGGCAGGGCAGTGGCAAGGTCTCATGGAAGGGGTGGAGTGGGGGCAGGTCCGGGGCCAGACTGGGGCAGGGGCTTTTGTATCTTTATATGAAAAGGTGTCAGTGATGCAGCCCTCGGGCCAATGTGCTAGTCCTCATGTGGCCCTTGTGGTGATTTGAGTTTGGGATCCCTGTTGTATCGTGTTCAGCAATGACCACAGACCAGCAGTGACGGACATGGTATAGAAGCCTATTTAGTTTAGCAGTCTCCATCATGTGGGCAGAGTGAAAGTAATATTATTCTTTCTATAACCAGTCTTAAGCAACAAAGAGGAAAGATACAGCACTACAAAACTGGATACACTAATGAAGTGCCCTGTTAAGAAGTTCAGTATAACTGACGTCTACTGAAAGATACTGTAGACCTGTCTATATCCTCCTACACTATCACCTATGCTCATATACATCATATGCTCACCGTGCTCATATACATCATGTTAGGTTTTAAATCTTTAGAAACAGTGATGAAACTCTGGGGAAAATGGTAGTTTAGAGCAGTGGTTCTCAGCCTTTCCAGACTACTGTACTCCTTTTCAGGGGTTTGATTTGTCTTCCGAACCCCCAAGTTTCACCTCACTTAAAAACTACTTGCTTACAAAATCAGACATAAAAATACAAAGAAGTGTCAAACCACATTACTAAAAAAATGCTTACTTTCTCATTTTTACCATAGAATTTTAAAATAAATCAACTGGAATATAAATATTATATGTACATTGCTGTGTATAGTATATAGAGCAGTATAAACAAATCATTGTCTGCATGAAATTTTAGTTTGTACTGACTTTGCTAGTGCTTTTTATGTAGCCTGTTGTAAAACTAGGCAAATATCTACATGAGTTGATATATTCCCCGGAAGACCTCTGAGTACTTGTACCGCTGGTTGAGAACCACTGGCTTAGAGGTGTCAATGCACTGACAAACAGAGCAGGGTCATTTCAGGCTTTTGCTTCTATATTGGGCCCCAGTGTGACCCTGTTGCCCTCTACGTGTTCAGCTATATGAATTATAATACACAGTGAAAACCTGAGCCACTCACAAGACTGGGATTTGGAGCAGTTCAAGATCCACTGCAAATTATGTGTATAACCGAATCAGAGATAGCAGGTAATGGGCAATACAGTTGAGGTCTGGTATACTGGCACAGCTACCCAGAAAGGCTTTGAACAAATGATGTAGAGCAGTGGTCTCCAAACTTTTTTTGATCATGCACTCCATCAGTAAAAATTTTTTGAGCACACACCTCATGCCGCCCCAAGCAGAAAATGCCGAAGCAAAAAAAAGAAAAGCCACCTGAACTGCCGAAGCAGCGCTCCTCCTGCCGTGCACCCCAAAGGATCCTCTTGTGCAACACCTGCGGTGCACATACCCAACTTTGGAGACCTCTGATGTAGAGAACAGAAACCAAACACCAATACACACAAGTTATAGCCACAAAAGCAGCTATAGCACTGCTTATTTTAAGACTACACAGGAATAAAAGACCTGAAGCATGGCCCTGGCTGGCCTGAGTCAGCTGACTTGGGCTCATGGGGATCAGGCAAAGGGGCTAAAAACCACTGTATAGATGTTTGGGCTCAGGCTGGAGCCCGAGCTCTGGCTCCCTGTGAGGCTAGAGGGTCCCAGAGTTTGGGTTCCAGCCTAAGCCACAGTGCCTACACTGCAAATTTTCAGCCATGGAACCCAGCCCTGAGAGCTTGAGTCTGCTGACCTTAGCATCCAGGCCCATCCAAATCGGGGCCGGAGCCCCCGAGATCCACAGGCTGGGACTCTCGACCCAGCTCGATGTCTGTCAGCTCAGCTGCATCATCCTCCTGCTAGCACTGTGCACTCCTGCTCCGGTCTCTGGCCCCAGCAGTAGCCCAGTGGCGGGTGTGCCTCGTGGGGAATGGTCTGGGCGGGGCTAGTGGTGGGGCAGAAACCAGGGCAGCAGTGTGTGGCTGACAGGAGGGGGACGCAGCTGGGCTGACGGAAACCAAGCTGGGGTCAGGAGGGATGGGCGGAGCTCGAGCCCTGCCGGGGACCCCTTCCACCTCATGGTGGCTGCTGAGCAGTAAGGGAGGAAATCCCTCCTGCCCCCCTCCCCAGGACACCCGATCCCTTCCGTGCCCCTTCCTGTCACCTCCCATCATTGCCCACCCACTCGAAAGCCAGGGCCAACCCAGTTTTCCTGTCCCAGCTATGCCATTGAGTCAGGTAATATGACCATTGAACCTATAGGCTCAATATATGCTCCTCCAGGCCCCAATTCACTAAGGTACGTAAGCAGGTGCCTGGATTTCAATGGGGCTCTTACATGATGCAGATTAACCATGTGCTAAGGTACCCCGCTGAATCAGGGCCATAACACTAATTATACTTTGCTAATGGTAAAAGTTAAGGACTTTAATGAACAAGGTCCCATGGGAATTAAGACTGAGAGGAAAAACAACTGAGGAAAGTTGGCAGTTTTTCAAAGGGACGCTATTAAGGGCCCAAAAGCAAGTTATTCCGATGGTTAGGAAAGATAGAAAATGTGGCAAAAGACCACCTTGGCTTACCCTTGAGATCTTGCGTGACCTACAAAATAAAAAGGCGTCATATAAAAAATGGAAACTAGGTCAGATCACGAAGGATGAATATAAGCAAATAACACAGGAATGCAGAGGCAAGATTAGAAAAGCAAAGGCACAAAATGAACTCAAACTAGCTATGGGAATAAAGGGAAACAAGAAGACTTTTTATCAATACATTAGAAGCAAGAGGAAGACTAAGGACAGGGTAGGCCCACTGCTCAATGAGGAGGGGGAAACAGTAACGGGAGACTTGGAAATGGCAGAGATGCTTAATGACTTCTTTGTTTCAGTCTTCACTGAGAAGTCTGAAGGAATGTCTAGTATAGTGAATGCTTACGGGAAGAGGGTAGGTTTAGAAGAGAAAATAAGGAAAGAGCAAGTAAAAAATCACTTAGAAAAGTTAGATGCCTGCAAGTCACCAGGGCCTGATGAAATGCATCCTAGAATACTCAAGGGGTTAATGGAAGAGGTATCTGAGCCTCTAGCTATTATCTTTGGGAAATCATGGGAGACGGGGGAGATTCCAGAAGACTGGAAGGGGGCAAATATAGTGCCCATCTATAAAAAGGGAAATAAAAACAACCCAGGAAACTACAGACCAGTTAGTTTAACTTCTGTGCCAGGGAAGATAATGGAGCAGGTAATCAAAGAAATCATCTGCAAACACTTGGAAGGTGGTAAGGTGATAGGGAATAGCCAGCATGGATTTGTAAAGAACAAATCGTGTCAAACTAATCTGATAGCGTTCTTTGATAGGATAACGAGCCTTGTGGATAAGGGAGAAGCGGTGGATGTGATATACCTAGACTTTAGTAAGGCATTTGATACAGTCTCGCATGATATTCTTATAGATAAGCTAGGAAAGTACAATTTAGATGGGGCTACTATAAGGTGGGTGCATAACTGGCTGGATAACCGTACTCAGAGAGTAGTTGTTAATGGCTCCCAATCCTGCTGGAAAGGTATAACAAGTGGGGTTCCACAGGGTTCTGTTTTGGGACCGGTTCTGTTCAATATCTTCATCAACGATTTAGATGTTGGCATAGAAAGTACGCTTATTAAGTTTGCGGACGATACCAAACTGGGAGGGATTGCAACTGCTTTGGAGGACAGGGTCAAAATTCAAAATGATCTGGACAAGTTGGAGAAATGGTCTGAGGTAAACAGGATGAAGTTCAATAAAGATAAATGCAAAGTGCTCCACTTAGGAAGGAACAATCAGTTTCACACATACAGAATGGGAAGAGACTGTCTAGGAAGGAGTATGGCAGAAAGAGATCTAGGGGTCATAGTGGACCACAAGCTTAATATGAGTCAACAGTGTGATACTGTTGCAAAAAAAGCAAACATGATTCTGGGATGCATTAACAGGTGTGTTGTAAACAAGACACGAGAAGTCATTCTTCCGCTTTACTCTGCGCTGGTTAGGCCTCAACTAGAGTATTGTGTCCAGTTCTGGGCACCACATTTCAAGAAAGATGTGGAGAAATTGGAGAGGGTCCAGAGAAGAGCAACAAGAATGATTAAAGGTCTTGAGAACATGACCTATGAAGGAAGGCTGAAGGAATTGGGTTTGTTTAGTTTGGAAAAGAGAAGACTGAGAGGGGACATGATAGCAGTTTTCAGGTATCTAAAAGGGTGTCATCAGGAGGAGGGAGAAAACTTGTTCACCTTAGCCTCCAATGATAGAACAAGAAGCAATGGGCTTAAACTGCAGTAAGGGAGATTTAGGTCTGACATTAGGAAAAAGTTCCTAACTGTCAGGGTAGTTAAACACTGGAATAGATTGCCTAGGGAAGTTGTGGAATCTCCATCTCTGGAGATATTTAAGAGTAGGTTAGATAAATGTCTATCAGGGATGGTCTAGACAGTATTTGGTCCTGCCATGAGGGCAGGGGACTGGACTCGATGACCTCTCGAGGTCCCTTCCAGTCCCAGAGTCTATGAGTCTATGAACAACTGTCTGGCTTCAGAACTTTCACAAGAGTTAAAGATTTGCAGATGATGCTATTTATTTAATTTCATTTCTTCCATAAAGAGAATCTCATGGCAATAGCAAGGTAAGTCCAACAAATTCTAAATAAGAACATTAAAAAAAATAAAGCAAAACTGAGTTTTGACTGGAGAAAGAAAAGAGAAAAAGCTGGCAACACAAACAAAATTATTTTCTCAAAAAGAGTCCTTCACCTTGTTATCTCCATTCCTCTTTCTTGGGCAAAAAAGGAATAAAATGGATAATAAACTGAAGTGCACTGAAGCCAAAAAAAGAAAGGACAAGCAAACTTCATAGGTAAGTTCTTTCCAGAGAACTGGTTTGTCAGAGTCATTAACATTCCAGCAACAGAAGCATTTTATATCATAATTCAGGAATGCTTACAAAAGTAAAATGACATGTCAAATTAATATTATAGAATTACATTTAAAAGTGATAATACAATATCAATCAAGCTGAATTTCATCCCTCTTAATAATTATAGTTGCAGATGCTTTATTTTCCAACTTTTTATTATTACAATAAATATATAATTAATGACCACCTTTCAACTGAAGGAAATTTTCAGTTATGAACTCTCAAAATTAAGGGTTTTTGACAGTGTACTGATGACAATAAGTGTTAATTACAGCTTATTATGAATGTGAAGAAAAAGACAAGAGTAACATTTTCAAAAGCACCTACATTTCATTGAGTTTCAGTGGAGGCTAGACTCTAAAGTAGTACCAGTTGCAAAACTTCTGTCTGAACATTCTTTCATTAGAAAAAAAAAATGTTTCAATGATTTTTTTTTGCAAAATTATATCAATTTTGACAAAAATTCCACGGGGGAAAAAATCACATCTAAACAAATTATTTTTAGTGATGGAAAATATCAAAATTTCATATTAGAATTTCGAAAATTCATTTTGCTTTTTTATTTTTATTACTTTTATTATTTTTACATTATATTATCAAGTCAGTAGTAATGGTGCATCATATGCACAACTCGTTCCAATTTGCAGTGATAAATTTTGAAATGTTGAAATTTCCCATTAAATGGAAATTCTGAGTTTTGTACAGCTCTACTTCTATCGCACTTATGAAAATAGGACTTAGATTCCTAAATGTGATCAACCTGAAGTCTAATCAAATTTAAAAAGTGAGTTAATAGCAGTTTTTTGTGTACAAAATCTGTCCCGTCAAGTTTTATGAAATTCCCACACACATGTGGAAATGTACTTGGTTAAACTGATCATAAGTAGTATTGTCAAATACACAAAGTAAACATTGAGAATAACACAGTATTTTCTTTAATTTTTAGTTATAATTTGACTATTAAGGTGACAGTGTCCATTTAAAAGACACACTTACACTTGAATATTGATCACAATTTAGTGCTGTCTGACTGCAGCGATCTCCTTGTTCTCTTCTCAAATAAAACCCAAGGGCTCACTGGCCAAATCCCACAGAACCTTGATTTGAACAGTGATATAGTACTGAATTCTCCTCTAAACGGAGGTCATGTACTGAGAGAAGTAAATACATCACTCAATAACAACTCTTCTGCACCCGTCTCATCTTTGGGGAAGGGAAGGAGGGAACAAATGAGTTGCACCTACAAGTTGTGGTGGGGAAAAGCCGGCACTTTTTCTACAATACTGGAAGTTAACATTTTACAGCTGGCCGAATGAGGGTAACAATTCATGAGGCACCTACTCTGATTTCAAAACTCCATTGAATATAGTTCATACAAGCTTATTTTTCTCTAATGCTTGGCCTAATATTTAGTAAAATCCTCTTCAGATACCAGATTTTAAAGACATAATGCAACCTCCTTTTTAGTCACTAAACCCCAGTCTCTGTTACAGTGGTGGGGGAAAGAGAGTAACTTTCAGAAACTTGTAAATGCCTCGTTTGACATCACTGCTTGTCTGCTTATTAAGCAGGTGCATGCTTTGCTGGATTAGGGTCTTTGTGCTCTGCAGCTTGCTGAATTGAGCCATATATGAAGGGAACTATAGTATTTCTCTGGGGTGGAGAGTGGGGAAGGAAGCCATCTGGGATCAGCAATGGTAGAACAAGCTAACTGGGGCATCTGGACAAAGAAATAAATAATAATAATTTTACCTCTGACGACTAAGAAAGATGAGAGAAGAACCCCAAAAAGTATCTGCTAGTCCCAAACCAAAATTTACTGCAGAATAATTTCAGCTTTGGAAAAAAATCCAATGGAAAACTGAAATTATTGCTCCCTGGCTGCTCACCTGACTTCTACCTCCCTTCAGCCTCTCCCCTAGAACTGGGGCTAGAGAGGCAGAGAACCCAGGCACTTAGCCTCCCTGCCTTTCTCCAGCTCTGAATGTACTGAGCATCTCAGCTTTCTGCTTCTCTGGCCCTGGAGCTGGGAGGAGGCTGAACATCCCATACTCTGCCTCTCTGGCTGCTGGGCTGAAAGGCTCTAATCAATTTCACTTTTGAAATTAACGAGAGCGTTTTAGGCTGGCAGCTGGGAAGTCACAAATTCTGTTTGGGTTTCTCTAATACAGATTTTTTCTTGTAATCCTGGCTGATAAAAAAAAAAGTTGTGTTTTTTATTTTTGTCTCAATTTGGGACAATTTTTTTTTTCAAAACCACAAATTTTTTTGTGGAAAGGGCTTTTTATTTTCTGGCCAGCTCTAGCAATTTTACATACTAAAGATATTAAAACAAAGAACAAGATTTTCACTAACTTTATAAAGCTGTCCAACAAATCATTCAGATCCAGGAGAAAGACACTTCACTATAGAAACATGAAAGGGTTCTGAAGAAACAAAAAGGTCAGGTACAGTGCAGACAGCTGCATTGCAAAATTTCCTCTATTGTCCCAAAGAAAAAAAAAAAAAAGAGGGAGAGACAGAGGTTCGTGTCTACACTGTCCTGCAGGCTTCCCATTTTTTATTCTCTGAACTCCATGATTACACACACTATAGAATTAGCAATGACCATACCAGCTATCACTAAAGAGCCTAGCTATAGCATTCCGAGAAGCGAAGGAAGAGCTGGCAGAGAACATAATTGAAATTAAAAAAATCAGAATGGAATTTGAGTGTTGTGTATCCGTCTCTTCAGACTTTTGAGTCATAAGAGTTTATTTCATGTTATATATATATATCACACCATTAGAACTATAAACAGAGTGAAAGTACAAATAACTGTGGTGAGCCAAACACATTTGAAATGGATGGAACCAATTAGCTTCAAAGACGAATGAGGGGAATGAGAACCACATGGGATGTCAATGTTCACAGTCTATATTACAACACGCACATCTGTTCCAAGCACGGCAGAGAGAGATGCTGGGGCTGTGCAAGTGGATCTTTCCACAAACACAAAAATACTTCTGACATGAAAAAACACATTATTATTAGCTTTGGGAGCTTCTGAGTCTCTGGGGTTTGCATCTGTTCATCTCCAGCAGGAGAAGTTGGATATTTCAGCTGGTGCAATCATATAGTCACGAGACTCTTCCGGTACAACATAAGACAGTCCTTTGTCTAAACTTCCATCTTTGCTCAACATTGTTAACTTTTCTGATCTTTCAAAAGTTACAAGAAAATGCTGATATTCTTTCCTTTTACTCGGGATAGGAGGAAAAGGCCCACTGTAGTGTCAGACATTTTTGAAGTTCTATTCTACTCTAATAAGTTGCAAGGTATCAAGCTTGAACATTTCACATATCTACTAGTCCAAAAGATTAATCCTTTTAACCATGGTGAAAGAGATCTGTGCCCTCACACCTTTCCAAAGCCACATCCCACGGTTTAAAGAACAACAACAGCTGTGTACATTTATTCTGTACTGTATCTAACATTTTGTATCAGCTTATTTAATATACTTAAAATTTAACTTACTCCCAGAGCTGATTGAATAGCAGGAAAATATATTTGTCAAATATATTATTTGACAATTTTCACTAGTATTTATCAGTTACTTATATTTGACTAGTTATAGATCTGGTTGAATACCTCAAAAAAAGTATTAGTTCTTCCACTTAATCTGTCAAATAAAGGGGTGGGAGGTGTTAAGCCATTTACAGGGTTTTAGAGGATGAGGAGGCTAGAAAAGGTACAGGGTCCTCCTGACCTTCCAGCTCTCCAGTGTCCTCCTGGTCAGTGCCTGGGGCCTCTGTGCTGACTGTTGTTGCAGCAGCGGTGGTCTGGCCAGCTGTTGGGGCTGTCGCCATGGTTGTTTCAGTGGTGATCTGGGCTGTGAACCCTGTGCTGTGGTCATTTCCAATTCCTGGGCAATCTTTAGGTGGCTAGGGTGCTCGGGTTTCAGAGACCACCGACTAAGAGCCCCTGGAAAATGAGCCCTGGCTCTTTGGTGATAAGCCCAGGCAGTCCAAACGAGCTGCTGAGGCCGCGGTTGCCAATGCAGAGGTTATGCCACCGGTGACTCACTTCTCTGCCTATCCAATCTATGCCTGCTACAGTGGGAATAAAATGAGTCCCTGTCCAAGTCAGATGACACTGATCTGGACCGTGACGACTACGGTGATGCTGACTGGTACTGCGCCGGGGACCGGTGACAATGTGCCTGCGTTGGACACTGATGCCAGTATGCCTGCACTGGGAGGTTGGTGCGGCTCTGCCAGTGCCAGAGATCGAGACTGTTGTCTCGTTGGTGCTGGGGAACTGCACATGGGGGCCGGAGCTGGAGATTGATGCCTCGGTGATGCTGAACCTGAGCGGTGCCGAGGTGAGTGGTGTCAGACTGGAGAAGGTGATCACCACATCATGGCTGGCTTGCCTCTATATGGTGCCGGATGCAGCGGTACTGAAGGCTTGTCTCTGATAGCCAAAGGTTGAGGGGCTGTCATCACTATTAAATCCCTGGTGGCTTCAAGCATCTGGGGTGGAGGGGAACTCCAACTCCTTCACCTGGCACTGCCTGTCCGAGTTGTTGCTGGGCACCAGACTTGACAGTCCCCTCCGGTGAACCAAAGTCAATGGCGCCAACTCCTGCTCCTTGGGCGCCGAGTGCTCCTTTGAGGGAGGCACTGCTGCTGTGCCTGGCGGTTGGGTTGCCGTCGGCACTGGGGAATGGCCCCTATCAGTTTTCTTGTTCTGCTTGTGCAGCACCCGCAAATGAGAGCAGTGATGTGTGTGCACTGCTTGAACTGTGGGGGAGTTGAACTGGGGGAGCCCAGGGTCTCTTGGAATAGAGATCGGAGTGCTTCATACCAATGCACTCGGTGCCTGACCCTGGCACTCCGTGGTGGGCTGGGGACAGAGAGCGGACTCCACCAGAAGAGGTTTCAGATGGAAATCTTGCTCTTTCTTTATCCTAGGGCAGAAAGGCCTACAGAATTTGCACCTGTTTGTTTGGTGGTCTTCCTTCAGACACTTCAAAGACATGTTGTGGGGGTCGCCAGTTGGCATGGCCTTACTGCAGGTCCTGCAAGGTTTAAACCCTTGGCCCCGAGGCATGCCATGGAGCAGAGAGGAAGGTAAGGGATAGGGGAGGACTCTGTTCCCTAACCTTAACTACTCTATACACTATGTACATGAAACCTAGACTAACTGAAACCTAGACTAAAACTACAAACTAGAGAAGAAAGCTAAGGAAAGCACTTGCAAGGCAAGCGAACTCAGTTCCAATGGCCATCAGGGGCAGTAAGAAGGAACTGAAGGGGGGCGAGGTCAGCAGGGTCATATATTGAGCGCCATGAAGGTGCCACTCCAGGGGGCTTCACAGCCAACCCGACGGGAGCTAAGGGAAAAACTTTCCTACAACCGGGCATGCGGCGCACGCACATCTGATTGGAATTGACATGAACAAGCATTTGAAGAAGAACTCCAGCTTGCATGGACAGGCAGGGTTCTTTGGCAATGGAAAACACTGCACCTACAATTACAAAGCAATCTACAACCAAGAGGCCTTCCTTCAAGCAGAAATATTATAGCCATAGGTCTTAGCAATAAGTTAGTTGAGATCAGAGTGGATAAAAATCCATGATTTAAAAAAAAATTTTTTTTTATTCAAATTGAATTTTTTGATAAAATGCTTTTTGAGGAAAAAAAGCTATCTAAATATAGTTTTAATCAGGATACATTATAGCTCAAAGATTTCTCATGGAATAGGGATTATAAATTCTAATTCTACTAGCATGAGACCATATATTCATGTAATGTTTAAGAAAAGTTTTGTAAACAACTTCTAACAGTACATGGATTAGGGACCCAATTTTATGCAGTTCCCGGGGCTTCTGTATAGATTATTTAGGTTAATCTTTCTATCTACCCAATGGGACTTAGTGCTCAGTCTAGAAGATAACATCAGAGATGCTTAGTTTTATAGTTCTCAAACTATGGATTTGTGTCTCCAAAGATAACATGCTTGTTAACAGCAAAAAATGTTTTTAAATAAATAAATAAATATACAGAGGTGAGAAATAACAGACCTCAAACCTATTGTCCCTCTGCAAATCTGTGTACACAGAGTCAATCCTTTACTTCTCTCTAAAAGTGCAAAGCTTCAAAAAGTTCAATGAACAGAAGATTGCTGGGGGTGGAATAGATCTGGACAAGGAGAAGCAGTCTGGAGATAAATGTGAGAAGGGAGGGGCAGGCAGTAGAAACAAAAGTGAAACTGTTTGAGCAGCATATTCCAGAAGTCTTGAGGTCTTTCTGAGCGTAGCCTTCATTGATTTGATATCTACCATACCAGTCTCTCACTAGAAGGGAAAACCTATAATGGCAGCAGTGTTTTTTAAATCACTTAAAAAATGTATAGTGTGTACCTTCTAAAAATGAAACCTACATCTATCTGTGAGTTGTGAAGAATATGCATTAAAGTTATAACAACCAACAAGAATGCACTTTTCTGTAGAAATCCATGATTAAATCGAGTCTTCCTGACTAGTGATTTAAATCATGATTTAAATCAAATCCACCCTGGCTGAGATGCATGCACTTCATTTAACTTAAGGAGAATGCAGCACCTGCGATACAGAAAGTAGCAGAAGGAATGAGTGTAGCATATTATCCTACTTCAGAGAACAGGTACTAGCCCCAAGCCCCTGCAGACCTACGCTCTGCTGGATAAATGCCAAGTCTATAGAAAAAAAAAGGTGGTGATGCAACTCAAAATTATTATGGTTGGCATCTCTTATAAAGAGTAATAGATTTCACATTTTTTCTCTGATTATACTTTCTGCACACTACATTTGCCATGACTGACTATGTATATCTTCAAAATCTAACCAAAACAACTTCAAGACACATAAAAATATAGGTGGGAAATCTTTTAAACACACCTATGGTCATTTAATTAATAAAGGTGGAGTTTGCTGAAAAATAAATTCCAATTCCACCACATCATGTCAGTTTCTTGGTTTATTTGATGTAAGCAGAGCTCTTGGAAATATGCCTGTTTTAAGTAAGTCCTACAAAAGGTAGATTATATTACATATCTGTCAAAAGAGGTGTGATTAACGAAGTGAGCTGCCTCCTTGGATAGAGTTCCAAATTGTGAAGATTAGAACAGAGTGGATCATCTTAAAGCATACTCTGATAGCATCAACATTCAATTTAGAACAGAGCTCTCTTTCTTTGGATAAATTTTACTGGGCCGCTAGGAGATTTTAGATGTTATAATTACATATTCAACACTACACAGAAGCAAGTACCCAAGTTAGTCGTGTGTGTATGTGCACACCCACACATACGTACAGCCGCCATATGAATTCTTTTATGTAAGACAGATACTATGAAGAAGTAAATAATAAAAAGCTCACTGATGCACCTTTAAAAATTAATCTAATATCAAATCCAAATTACGAAAGCGCACTAATCATTTTAGCTCTTTGTAGTGACTATACAACCTGAAATCTGAATTTCCTGAGTTTGTAATATTTGTTCCAGGGATAATTACAACATTCCTGCAATGAGTACCATTAAGTTACAGGTATGTATTCTCAATGTTAACTCCATATAAACAGAGTTTTTGTTTGGGAAGAAATATTACAAGCCCAGAAAATATAATATAGATGTATATAATGAAAATCTTGTATAGACCTGAAGGATGGTGAGATTAGGCCCTCTCCAAATTATCAACCCCATTATACTGAGAAGTTAAGCAAAGCCCAAGTTTACAGAGCTAGCCAGTGTAAGAAGCAAGGCATCTTGTCTGATCTCATACCACCTAGTGCCTCCCAGATAGGGTTGCCAACTTTCTAAAACCCTTGCCCCGCCCCTTGCTCCCACTCACTCCATCCCCCCCCCCCGTTGCTCGTTCTCCCGCACCCTCACTCACTCGTCCATTTTCACCAGGCTGGGGCAGGGGGTTGGGGTGCTGGGTGTGTGTGTGAGGGCTCCAGTTGGGGGTGCAGGCTCTGAGGTGGGTTGAGGATGAGGGGTTTGGTGTGCGGGAGGGTGCTCTGGGCTGGGATCGAGTGGTTTGGAGGGGGATCAGGGCTGAGGCAGAGGACTGAGGTGATGGAGGCTCCAGCTGGGGGTGTGGACTCTGGGGTACAGGAGGGGGATCCAGGCTAAGGCTGAGGGGTTCAGAGAGAAGGAGGGGGATCAGGGCTGGGGCAGGGGTGGGGCATGGGAGGAGGTCAGGGGTGCAAGCTCTGGGCAACATGTACCCCAGGCAGCTCCAGGAAGAAGCGGCACGTCCACTCTCCAGCTGCTATGCGGAGGCGCAGCCAGGCAGCTCGGTGTGCGGCCCTATCCACAGGCACCGTCCCTACAGCTCCCAGCCAATGGAAGCTGTGGAGCTTGTGCTTGGGGTGGGGGCAGCATGCGGAGCCCCCTGGCTGCCCCTACATATAAGAGCCAAAGGGGGAACATGCTGTGGCTTCTGAGAGCAGCACGGAGCCATGGCAGGCAGGCAGCCTGCCTTAACCCCACCAACCAGACTTTCAACGGCCCGGTCAGCGGTGCTGACTGGAGCCACCAGGATCTCTTTTCGACCAGGCGTTCTGGTAAAAAACCGGACACTTGGCAGCCCTACTCCCAGACTAGTCACTTAACCTGTCTCTCTTTTTACCGGTGTATAAAATGGGTGAAATATTTATCATAGGTGAAATCCAAAAAGCATACAAGATGTCTACCACCACTTGGAAGAAGCTATGTTGCTCTCATTTTGCAGGTAAAGACAGATAGATGGAGTTTTAAGTGACTTGTCTGGGAACTACTGTCAGAGATCTGATCTGATCAAGCTCCCTCTGCTGGATGCTGTGAGGGGATCCAAATGCTGAATCCCCCATGCCTTTAGCTTTCTGGGGCTGAGTAGAGTTTAGGCACTATCCCTGGGTTAGGGCCTGTAGGCACACACTCCAAGTGCAGATCCTCTTGGCGATGGGACCCTATGGCCCAAATGCCCAGGCCTTGAAAATAGTATAATCTCCCTCAACCCTCCCCAGCACCTCTTGCACATTCCCCAAAAACCCATCAAAGGTACGAGCCTTCCGGTGTATGGTTTACCTCATCGGGGGTATTTGACAGTGGAAGCCAACAGAGAGTGGACAGACTTTGCACAGGATTCTAAAACACCATTAGTTTTCATTTATTAGCATAAGAAACATACACATCTGTACAAAACACCACACACCTATATGCATTTCCCTGCCTCAGGTTCCTGACCACTCTTGGGAGTTTTGGGGCTTGAGCAGATTGCTCCAGGGTGTCCTTCTTTTGCAGCTCATGACTTCTCTTCAGAATCACTGAGCCTGTCCAGCTCAGCTAGCTTGCTCTGACCTTATCTGGTCCTTCAGTTAAGCCAGACCACCCTCCTATCAGAGCATGCCTGTCTCTTCCTCTCTACTGCCCAAACCTTGTCCGTCCCTGTGGGCTTCTCGAGTTTTTATATCTCCATTCCAACATCTAGGTTCTTTGTTCTCATGGCTGGGATTTTCCACTATCCCCTCCTTGCAGAGGAGATGGAAGGACTAGCTACTCCCAGCGTCAGCCGACCTCCACAGCATGCTCATTTTTTGGTCAGAAAACAGTTGGTAACGTTAATGAATTTCCATTGTCTCGGCTCTGAGAGAGACTTGCTGTAGCCCTGTCAGCAAATGGAAAATTCAACATCTACTAAGGGTATGTTTATGCTGCAACTAGGAGTGATCCTCCCAGCACAGGCAGACAAACTCATGCTATAGGTGCTTCAGCTAGCATGCTAAAAACTAAGACTCAGGCTGGAGCTCAGGTTCTCAAACTTACCTGACCTCCTAGGCTTGAGAAGAAGAGGTAACGTACCTGGTACCGTAACTTGATTTCTTTGTGTCCCTCCATGGATGCTCCATATCAGGCTATGTACACACTCATGCACTCTTGGTTGGAGATTTTTGTCAGCAGTGTCCACAAGTCCATGCCTGCACCCTAGATACACTTGTGCCCTGTCATCACTCCAGTTCCTTCTCAACCCGTAAGTCCCAAGAAGAAGACTCCAAAGAAGAGGGCAAGGCGGGCAGGTAGTGGAGCACCCACAGAGACAAACATCTCAAAGAACTCTAGTTACTGTACAAAGTACACATCTCCTTCTTCAAGTAATGTCTCTATGGAGGCTCCATATCAGGAGACTCCCAAGTAATACCTCCATCATGGAGGAGGACGCTAAAGAAGTAGATACTGTACGAATTGTAGGACAGAGGCATCGTAGGCCATGTCAGTCCTAGAGAAGGGCATGAGAACATAATGCTTTAAAATCCTAGGCAGATTTTAAAATTTAAAGGGAATATAAGTTTCTCCCAGGCAGCGCAGGCAGCTTGAATGTCTGTCACTGTGCAGAAAGGACCCGTGGCAGGCCTGGCAAGGTTTGGAAGCCTGGTGTCTTGGGTATAACCTGTACTCGAGGCTGTGGATGAGGGCAAAATTTCTGATCAATAGTGAACTGATGCACACATATTCTGATGTGAAGCACCCAAAGGGACATGACTTGAAGAGAAACCAGAGCTTCAGCCCGAGCCGCAACATCTGCACTATTTTTAGCACTCTAGCTCAAGCCTCTCTATTGTGAATCTATCTACCCAGGCTGGATGGCTCACTCCCAGCTGCAGTGTAGACATACCCATAGACACATTTCATGATACAACCATTGCATACCACCCACATGAATTCATAAATTGTACACAGTGTAGCTGTAGCCGTATTGGTCCCATGACATTAGACAGACAAGGTAGGTAAGGAAATATCTTTTATTGGACCTATTTCTGTAGACCTGAAGAGGAGCTCTGTGTGGCTCAAAAGCTTGTCTCTCTCACCAACAGAAGTTGGTCCAATAAAAGATATTACCTCACTCACCTTGTCTCTCTACGTTGTACACAGACAGATTCCCAACATTGTCACAGGAAGGTCTTGAAAATTATTCCATATCCTCTACAAGGGTTTGTGTACTTTTATGTGAGGTATCAGATGCTGACTATTGTTGAAGGCAGGATACCTGATTAAATTATCATTGGTCTCCTCTGCTACAGAAATTCCTGTGTTCCTAAATACTTAGCAAACATCTATGAAGTGAAGGTCATATAAAAAGATAAGGCCCTGAGACATCAGTCTGATTGGACCTCAGTTCTCACCAGCAACTTCTGGAAAAGGGGAAGATTCTGGAATTCTTACCAGGACGCTGTCCCTGTATGCTGCTTGGGAGCTCCATTACTATGGAGCACATAAAGGTCCCAACAAAGATAAGGGATCCACTATGCTACACAAAACACATAATGACCTCTGTACCAAACTGCTTACAATCTACACAGACCAGACAGGTAAAAGATGGGAGGCGAAACAGAGGAAAAGAGAATGAAGTGACATGGCCAAGGTCACACAGTAAACCAGTGGCAGAACCAAGCTCTCCTGATTCTCAGTCCAGTCTCCTATTCACTAGACCATGCTGCCTCCATCTTTCATACCAGCCTCTGACTACCAAGGCCTGATAAATCTGAAGCACACTGTCACGGATCCACTCATCACAGTGTCACATCCTGCTGGCCGTCCTGGGGATTAGCTCTGCCAGTTGGCATGCTCTCTTCAGGTGGTGACTTTCCCATCGTCATCTCACTCTGAGGACCCACCTCACTCCAGGAACCGCAGTGTCCTCTGCATGACTCAGCCCTCTGGCCAGGTTATCATCCCTGTTTCCCCCTTCTGGGGTTACCCCAAAGTTTTTCAATGCAAACAGTCCCAGGCAGCCTTCTCCTGGGTTGCCTTGATGATGCCACTTCCACATAGGCCAGTAGTCGAACCGAGGCCCGCCCTCTACTTTGGGTTCCAGTCCAGGGACTCTCAGCTCAGTAGTTCTGGGCTCTACCCTCTCATCCCTCACTGTACCTTCTCCAGACTGCTTCCTACTCTTCCTGCCCCCCGGAGTACCAACTCCCTCCTTCCTCTTCCCAGGGAGTGCCTGCTTTCCTGTAGCCTTTGCTAGATCCCACCTGTTCTTAGGTTCTGGGCTCTATAGGCCCTGCTTATCCTGCACAATTCAGCCTGCTCACCATCAATTCCCTGTTCCCTGGCTCTCCTTCCAGGTGCAGCCTGTGGAGCTAATTGGCCTGCCTGGCCACCTTAACCCCTTTCAGTCCTGAGTGGGGTGGACATCCCATTACAACCACATATTCTTGCTAACAGGGAGGAGTTTCCTTTTTCTTTCTTGACTCTTTATCACATCTTCCTTCTGGGGAGTATCGTTTCTGCTGTCTGACTCTTCTCCCGTCTTCCTGGCTGCTGCCAGGGGGAGGGACAGTTGGGTGGTGGGAATAGGAAGAGGGCATTTCCACCACTCCTTTTTTCTGGTATGTTTTTCCACAAAAACCCCCAGACTAACAAAAAACTCCACCCCAAAACAAAACAAAAAACAAACAACCCCTCCCCACCATCTGATGTTGCTTCTCAGAGCTTTCTAAAGCCCCAACAGAGTGCAATTGACATCATTATTGTCAATTTTTACTGTTGCTATAAGGATTCTGAATGACACCCGAGAAACTGATCAGCCTGGTTAATTTTCATAGATTTCTACTGCTAGAAGGAACTACTATAATCATCTAGTCTGACCTTCTGCACAACACAGGCCAAAGAACCTCACCCAGCAATCTCTACATCAATCCCATAATTTCTGTTTGAGTTACAGCATGTCTTTTAGAAAGACATCCAGTCTCAATTTAAAGATTTCAAGTAATAGAGAATCCACCATACGCCTAGATAAGTGTTCCAATGACCAAATATTAACATACCAACTTTGGTCAGGTCTCTAGCCTCCGTTCCTCCATTTATAAAATGGGGGTAATGATATTTGCTTACTTCACAGGGGCACTGAGGCCTAAATATTTCAGAAGCGTTACACAATTGCAAAGTATTATTAAGGCCAGTCCATGGCTGAGTTGTGACAAACTCAAGTCATCGGCATGGAGCCATATACTTAATTTAAAACGTGTTTTTGGGAGGGGTTAGGCACCAATATGTCTTCAAGATTTTTTAGGAAATTTGGGCTAGCCAGATGAAAGCTGTCTGAAACCATGTTGAAATATCAAAATCAGGGTCATGCAAACTTTTGGAAACATGCAGAAGCTGTTTTCAAAGAGGAAAGAATTTCTCAACCAAATTCCAAAGAACAGGTCAGAGGGACAGTGCTCACCAAGAAGAGAAGTTTAAAACAAATTTGGAGTTTGAAAACAAATTTGGAGTTTATAGTCCAAAACATTTTTAGAAAAACTAAGTTAGGAAAACATCTCTGAAATACTATTCATCATGAAACTATTCAAACATCTTATCCAGTTTGCCCCAAACCCGTCAGGGGAAAAAAAAAAGTATGCAGGAAAAAGATGATATCTGTGTAATTTCAGAAAGAATAGTCTGGTTTTGTTCAAATTAGGGGCAGAATGTCAAGGTAAGTCTTATAACTGGAAGCTAATTTCAACCTAACTACAATAATATAGAGAAGAGTATATCAATTTAATACAAAGTATACACCTTATCCATCTATTAAAAAATTATTCATCAGATCCAGAGACTATATGATTAAAAGTGCCCTATGAAACAGAGAGATGATCTAGAGAATACACAGACATTTATGGTATTTACATTTCAGTGCATTGCTACTGTAATATTCTTGACCTTTGCTACAGAGAAAAAAACTTGCTTACCTACCACCCCTTTCGTCACGGGGGGAAGAGAGACAAGTGTTTGCTACAATGCCTTAGTGGTGTTATGGATAGTCTTAATGAGGGGCAAAGCCACCCTCGAGGGACCTTCAGGGACCAGAATGTCAGCCATAGGGTCGGTCTCCTTCGACACCTCCTTTGTCTGCATGCTCAAATTTTGAGCCACTCCTCCTGAGCAAATCTTGGTGTGCCCTGTTGTCCATGCCATGCAGTGTGGTGGAAGTGCCCGCTACTACTTAATCCGTGGAGGATGAGGAAAATGCCCATGGGGCACCGGGTCTTCCTGACCCTCTGGTTCGCAGGAATCCATCCCCTTGTGCTGAAAAGTGCTGTGCGGTGCCGGGAGTGGTGCTAGTTTCCAGGCCTGCGCTTGTCTTGGGACCGGCCCCAGTTCTGGGTCCTGCAGCAGTTTCAGTACCGTCCTGCATGCTCATCTCCTGCCTTTGTGGTCATTCCCAGGCTACTTATGTAGATGATGGAGGGTTCAGACCTGTGCCTCCAAAGTCACCAACAAGGATCTTGACCCCAGCCCTTGGGCTTGGTGGTAGGCTGGGGTCAAGAAGGGTCACTGACCCGCACCTGCCACTGCAGAGTCCTGGACATCATGGGTAGTGGCTGCCCTTCCTCTTGTCTAGAGTGGTTCCGAGAGCAGTGCCAGCTTTGCCTAGAGGCATATGACTCCGCCTCTGAGTTTGATGAAGACTCCGATCTTGGTGACCAAGGCGGTGTGGAATGAGCTGATGCTTGCACCAGGGCGTCTACTAGAACTGGACTCAAAGACCTCCCTGTGAGGCCAGAGTCAACAGTGCCTACTGAGTCGGAGCCAGAGCAGAGTGTCCTAGCACAGGATACACCCCACTGGTGCTTCCTCACTCCACTACCTTAGTGGGAGAGCAACCTCTGTTTGTCTGTCTTTCTTTTGTGTGGCACCGGCGAATGGGAGTGGTGCCAGGCACTCACACCAGAGGAGGTCTTTGGCACTGGGGAATGGTGGTGCTGAGGGTCCATGGAACCAGAGTCTTTTCTTGGTGCCATGGCCTCTCTCACCGAGGCCGGTGTGCTCCGCACCAAAGTGCTGGGCTTGGGGTCGGATGCCGCCTGTGCCGGGCTGGGAATGAAGGGTTGACTCCATGAAGAGTAGTTTCAGCCTGAAGTTCCTCTCCTTCTTGGTCCTTGCGCGGAAGCCTCTGCAGATCTTACACTTATCTGTTTGATGGGCTTCCCCCAAGCACTTCAGATAGGCGTCATGTGGGTCTCCATTTGGCATAGGCTTCAGACAGGACCTGCATGGTTTGAAACCCTGAGACTGAGGTATGCCCCAGTCCCTGGAAGGGGAAATGTGTGTGTATGTGGGTGGGTGGAACCACCAACTGAAACTTATCTAAATCTAACTAAAACTACTTTAACTAACAGACACTAAGTTTTTTAACTATTTACAGGTAACAATGAGAAAAAAAAAGAGAGGAGCTGCTTCAACGACTGTCATTGGCAGTAAGAAGGAACCGAAAAGTTGGTGTGTTGGCAGGGACCTATATACGTTGCCATGAAAGCACGACTCCAGGGGACTCCACAGCCGACCTGACGGATACTGCTAGGGGAAAAACCTTCCGGCGACTGTGCAAGTGACACCCACACACCTACTTGGAACAGACATAAGCAATCACTCAAAGAAGAAAATTATGCTCATGGAATATTTAACAATAGTCATGCATTAGAAAGCACATCTGCATACAAATATGACCTTGTATAGCCATTTTGGCATTTGATGTGGCCTCTAATTTCTCTTTAAATCTCTAGCAGATCATTTATTTATAATAATCACACAGTGAGAGGAGCATGAAAAGGCAAAGACAATCCAAGCTGAGAACACATTCAGTGAGTGAGCGAGCCTTGGCTGATCAAAATGTTACTATCATGTCCACCATACAAAATGTTACTATAATATCTACCATTAGCATCTGCAAATCACTAAGCTTTAGATGTGATGAACTATTTTTGTGTTCAGCAGGCAAAGACTTGTAAGTCTAAAGATTTATTTCACTAGTGGTTGCTCAACTTCTCTCTTTACCAATGAAAAACAAATATATGAAACAAAAAGCTGGTGAAAGAAGTATTACTCATTTGAGCTACTGCTGAAATACTTCAAAAGCCAAAAATAACTAGCAATAAACAGCAGTCAGACATAAGGATGACTAGATCTATAAATCTGTTCATCACTTTAGAACAGGGGTTGGCAACCTACGGCACGCGTGCCAAACACGACACGCAAGACGATTTTGAGTGGCACGCTGCTGCCTGCTGCGGTCCCGGCCCCCAGCCCCACTCAGCCCCCCCCCCGCCCACCGCTCTCTCCTGCGGGGGCAGGAGGCAGAAGCTTGGTCCTTCAGCAGCCAAGCTTCCCCCTCCCCCGCTTCTTTCCTCAGCTGTGCTGCTTTCCTGCCCCTTGCTGCTTTCCTGCCCCTCCTCCTCTCCTTCCCTGTGCAGATCAGCTGATGGCCCTTGCGAGGGGGAGGGGGAGGGGGAAAGAGTGGCAGCGTGCTCGCTGCTCCATAGAGGAGGCAGAGAAGAGGTAGGGACGGGGCATATTCCTTCCAGCCCCCTGCCATGAGCTGCTCAGGGCAGGGGGCTGGAAGCACCCCCACAAGCTGAGCACGCCAGCCCTCTGCCCTGGCCCCTGAATCTCCCCCACCCCCAGCCTTCTGCCCTGCACCCCCCCACCCCCAGTCCTCTGCCCTGGCCCTTGAACCTCCCCAGCCTTCTGCCCTGCACCTCTCATGCCCCCACTGCCCTCACCCCAACCCCCCCACCCCCACTGCCTAGACCCCTGAACCTCCCCCACACACCTGGCCTTCTGCCCTGCACCCCCACAGCCCCGATCCCTCTGCCCTGACCCTGAACCCCCCCCACTCCCAGCCTTCTGCCCTGCACCTCCACAGCCCCCATCCCTCTGCCCTGACCCCTGAACCCCCCCAGCCTTCTGTCCTACACCCCTCCACCCCCCAGCCCTCTGCCCTGACACCCCCCCTCCCCCAGTCTGGAGTCCCGGCTGCTGGCCCCTTGCCAGCCAGCATCCTGGCCACAGGCCCCGCTCAGCCCGCTGCTGGCCTAGGTGAACAGAACCCCAGGCTGGCAGCAAGCTGAGCAGGCCGGCGGCGTAAGATCAGCATTTTAATTTAATTTTAAATAAAGCTTCTTAAACATTTTGAAAACCTTGTTTACTTTACATACAACAATAGTTTAGTTATATAATGTAGACTTATACAGAGAGACCTTCTAAAATGTTAAAATGTATTACTGGCATGCAAAACCTTAAATTAGAGTGAATAAATGAAGACTCGGCACACCACTTCTGAAAGGTTGCCGACCCCTGCTTTAGAATATGAGGAGGATTCTATAATGTCACAGCTTTCATTTCATAATCAGCATTTCTTCCCATTGACCTAAAGGACAATAATTGAAAGAATAATTTCAATGAACTGTTACTTATAGAAACTACTTTTGTAAATAGTAAAATACCTTCAAACTTTAAAAATCATACTTCCATCTAAAAAAGTATTAAACAAACATTTTTACTATAAGCAACACCTAAGATTACTAGAATTGAAAGGGATTAGGAGAAAACAGTTTTAGTTTGTTTACTTTGCCCCAAATTTTCAAGCTTGAGTGAGGAAAATTAGGAACCTAAGTATATTTAAACAAAGTGATCTAATTTTCTGATATGCCCGGTATCTGCAGTTCCATCAGGGGGAGTTAAGAGGCGCTGAACACTCCTCAGGATTTGCGCCCCCCTTTAAAAAATTTAAGTACTCTTCTAAAGGCTAAGTTTTAATAAAAACTTTCTTAGCATCCATGTACTACACTTTTAAGGATTATTTTCCCTTTAGAGAAATAACTTAATATATTACTGTTCAAATGTGTAGTATCACAGAAGCTGTTTCTCAGAGAAGTGCATTTGCAGTATTGCAGTAGCAATGTGTTTTTATGATTTCCTGTTTAACAAAAGTTTAACTGATTGCATTTTTATGTGACTATTCTCCAAATAGGTTACTGTGTTCAGTTATCTCAATAAAGTTCAAATATACTTCCCTTAAAATATTATTTAACTATTTCTTTAATGAAGAAGACTGAGCATACCATTTATACTTCTGTGCTATAGGCTTAAAGTTAATAATACATTTAAATTACACTAGTAGAAATGAAAAATGAACAGTTTTCCATAAACTGATCTCCAGTGTATGTTCTTCCATAAAACATACACGGACACCCAGTGCAGAAAGCGGCACATTGGCACATTCAATGAAAATGAAAGGCATTGAATATTAAAAAGTGATAAAATACTTGAGAACACCCTTAGTTACATTAGATAGGATTACAAAAAATAAGAGATAACCCTTTTTACTTCATCTCTTTGACTGCTGACTCCACGAGACCCTGTGGAGTCACTGCCCTCTTGACCTACCTCTTGAGGTTGCACCCCCACCTCCACTCAACATGCTCCATGACTGCTGTTATTATCCAGCTCCTGCTTTTACTGAACTGCCATCTCACAATAAATAGCTAGTTCTTGCTAGCTATCCACTGCCCCACTCATTTGACTGCTTACTTCATATCCATTAATTGCATGACTGTCTGTTAAAATAACTCACTGCTAAGTGACCTGTCTCATCATATCTGGTTGATTGCCTATTGATACTGCTATCGATTGGCTGGGTTTCCATTTATTGATTCAATTGTTCAATTGCTCAGCTGTTTTCTAATCATGTCAGTCTGTTACTGTAGTGAGGGGGCCCCACTCCCCCGCGCTCCTGAGGGACATAGGCCAGAGACGGTGCGGCCACGGGCGGAGGCCCCGCCGCCTGTCCCCACCCCCCAGAAGTCAAGGGGTGGGACAGGAAGTCCAAGGCCCGTCCCGCCTGTCCCCACCCCCTGGAAGTCAGGGGGCGGGGCCGGAAGTACAAAAGCCCAGCCCCAGCGCTCAGTTAGGAGGCTGCCAGAGAAGGCAGATGCTAGGGCCTAAGCTCCTGCTGGGCCAGGCCTACCCCGTGCCCGGTACCCGGAGGGGTACTGGCCTGACCTCCCCTGGGGCCAGTACTCAGAGGAGCTGACTGAGCGGTCCGACGCTCAGCCTGTGGAGGAGCTGCCTGGACCTCCCTCCACCCGGTACCCCGAGGAGTGGACTGGACCTCCCAACGTCCGGTACCCCGAGGAGTGGCCTGGACCTCCCAATGTCCGGTACCCCGAGGAGTGGCCTGGACCTCCCAATGTCCGGTACCCCGAGGAGTGGCCTGGACCTCCCAACGTCCGGTACCCCAAGGAGTGGACTGGACCTCCCAATGTCCGGTACCCCAAGGAATGGACTGGACCTCCCGACGCCCAGTACCCCAAGGAGTGGCCTGGACCTCCCAACGTCCGGTACCCCGAGGAGTGGACTGGACCTCCTGATGCCCAGTACCCCGAGGAGTGGCCTGGACCTCCCAATGTCCGGTACCCCAAGGAGTGGACTGGACCTCCCGACGCCCAGTACCCCAAGGAGTGGCCTGGACCTCCCAATGTCCGGTACCCCAAGGAGTGGACTGGACCTCCCGACGCCCAGTACCCCGAGGAGTGGACCGGACCTCCTGACACCTGATACCCCGATGAGTGGACTGGACCTCCCGACGCCAGATACTCTGAGGAACCCATGATCTGGGACCCCCCGGACTACACTGGCAGAGGGCAGGTACCCAGTGAGGGGGAGGTTGGAAGTGGCCCGGGGGCAGCCGACCCCAGTCAGGCTGCAGGCTCACCTGAGCCGATGGCAGTGTGTTTCGGTCAGGATCTCCCACTGACCGCTAGCGGTGTTGACCGCTACTAGGGCCCCGGGCTGAAACGCAGTGGAGTGGGAGGGCCTGCGTTCCTCCTGCCACCCCTTCAAGGGTAGCAGACTCCCCCTCCCCTAACCGGTGGAAGCTATATACTGTTCCCCTGTGCTTAGCCCCGCTGACGAGGCCTGAGCCTAGACTGTGTGTGTTGCCTCGCCCTGCCCAAGGGCCTGGGAGTGCTTATATACTGTTCCCTTGTGCTCAGCCGCGCTGACGAGGCCTGAGCGTAGACTGTGTGTGTTAACCCGCCCTGCTTCAGGGCCTGGGCCACTTGCTAACTATTTTGGGTTCACTCCACCCCACAGCAAGGGATGGACCCGGAGTCGACAGAGTGCGGTGGGCCGGTGTGGCTCCCCTCCACCCGCAAGGAGGGTTGAGCCCTCGCGCCGCTCTACTACAGTTACTTTCCAACGGTTCTCACTACTCCTCTTATCTGCATCTACATTTCTTCCTTCCACAAACTCCTCTCTGTCCACTGACTTCATTTCCCCTTCCCTTTTACTCTCTCTCTCCTCCACAGGTCCCATCAGCCCACTGTACCTACTCCTCTTTCCCTCTTTATCCTGATGCACAAAAATCTAGATCAGACATCCACAACCTCCTCCTCACATCTGCTGATATCTATGCCCACCAACATCACCTTCCACACCATCATCTGCCTCTTTCCTTCAGCTTCACCATCTTTCTGGTTAAGTAGCAGTACTACTTCAACCTTCAATGATTCCCAGGCCCACAATCCCAGCTGTCTGTTTACCACTTTTGACTCCCTCCCCAAACACTCTCCACCTCCTGTCCCGCCTTCCCTCTCCACACAGGATCATGCCAGCTGCTTCAATGTAAAAAAAACAAACAAAAAACAACTAAACAGGACATCAACTCTCCCTTTACACTTCACCTCCACACTGAACTCTGTGTCACGGACCTTGAGGCTGATCCCTTGTTTTTCTTTTTTAATCCCTCCACCTACCCCAGTGACCCATTCCCCTCCCATCGTTTGATCTTCCTGATCTTCAGTCTAATCTCTGCCCTTGCTCTTTTCATTAACCTTGTACTCTCCTCTGGCTTGTTCCCTTCATGGTATAAACATGCATTGATCTCTGTCACTGTTGAGCCAAACTCTTCTCAAAATCTTTTTATCTCCTGGGTTTTCATGACTCTAACCCAGGGAGCAGCAACCTTTGGCACATGGCCTGCCAGGGTAAGACCCCTGGCGGGCTGCACCAGTTTGTTTACCTGCTGCATTGGCAGGTTCGGGCGATCACAGCTCCTACTGGCCATGGTTCACTGTTCCAGGTCAATGGGGGATACAGGAAGCAGTGGCCAGCACATCCCTCGGCCCGCGCTGCTTCCCACTGCCCCCATTGGCCTCAAGCGGCTAACCGCGGCCAGTGGGAGCTGCAATCGGCCGAACCTGTGGACGCAGCAGGTAAATAAACCGGCCTGGACCGCCAGGGGGCTTACACTGGCGGGCTGCCTGCCAAAGGTTGCCAATCCGTGCTCTAACCTTTCCTTGTTCTCAGATTGCTCCTTCACTGTCTTGTTTGGTGGATCTTCCTCCTCTCCTCCCTTTTTCAGTGGTGATCTCTTAAGGCTCTATCCTTGTCCCTCTCCTCTTCTCCCTCTATGCTATCTTTGGGTGACCTCTTCTACTAACACGGCTGTAACTATCATCTTTACGCTAGTGACTCAAATCTCCTTCTCTATTCTGGATCTTTCTCCCTCCATCCAAACAAAAATCTTAGCTTGTCTTTTTGAAGTCTTCAGATGATGTCAAGCTATCATCTGAAACTTAAAACAGATAAAATTGAGCTCCTGATCTGTCTCCCTAATCCACTCATCTTCCCCTTTTCTTTATTCATAGTGGGCAACACAATCATCCCCCTGGCTGCATAATCTTGGTTTCACCTTTGCCTTGGCCTGTTCCTTTGGCCCACACAAATAGGCAGTCTCTAAATCTTGCTGCTGCTTCTTTCACAGAATCTCCAAGATCTGACCTTTCCTCCGTGCCTGCTCTTGTCCAAATCCTGATCATTTCATGTCTTGAGTACTGTAATCTCCTCTCTAGCACCAAACCCCTACCCACAAATTCATTCAAAATACCACTTCTAAGATTATCTTCTTGGCATGTCACTCTGACTATGTCATCCCTCCAAATCCCTAAGCCACTTCAAACACAAAGCTTCTTATCCTTACTTTCAAAATCCTCCATAGTTTAGACCCACCCTATCTATCCAATCTGTTATCTTACTATAAGTTTGATTCCTGCCTTTGCTCCACTAATGATGCCAGCCTTGATTGCCTGTTTCTCCAACAAGCCCTTTCAAAATCCATAAAGCCATTGTCACACTTCAAGACAGCTGCACCTGTATTCCCCCTCTACGATTCAGGAAGAACACTCAGTCTAGCAAAGCCAGGCTGCCTCCTGAAGCAGTTTTCTGAGAATACTGCTATAATAGGCATATTCGAGTTAGGACTTCCTTAAAAAGTTAGCATTTTTGGATATCTAAAACATTAAGGGCCTGATTCACCTCAGTGCTATGTCACATTTATGCCTTAGGAATTACACCAACATAAAACTGGAGTAATGTGGTGGTGAATTAGGCCATATATTTTTGATTAGTTGTAATTAAAAAGTGTCAAGACAACAAACATTCTCTCTTAATGTAAATGTAAGCAAGATAAGTTTCAAATAAAAGAGAAGGTTGAGGTTATTTTTCTGTGAAGGTATTTAGAATGAGGTCTTATATGAGACTTTGAATGAAAACCCTGTTACCAGCTAACTACAGAGCCACTGTTGCTGGCTCAATAATTACATTAGACTGAATTATAATAAATAAATAAATAAAAATCTTGGCTCTGCTCAAACGCAGCCAACCCCAGCCAAGTTCCTTGGGTTCACATGAGAACCTGCAGCTTTTCCTATTTAGTTTGCTGCACTATTACTGGATATGGAGGAGGGTAAGATGTGTCTCATATGTAGCCTTTTGTTTTCCTTCAGGCATTTAGGTGGTGATCCAAATAGTGCTCTTTGCTACAGAGCTGACAGACAACATCACTATGTCTACTATATACAGGCTAATATATCTAATCAAGAATCCAGAGGTTTTTTTGGGCTTGTTGGCTAGAGCCACAGGATTTATTTTCTTTTTATACCACTACTCCTTACTGCTTGCTTTAGCAATACCATACATTTAAATTCAACAATTTAAAGAGTAGCATTACAGCTGTGTTTTTGTTTTATTTTATTCAGTTGATGCTTAAAACAAAACATTCTGACATTTTAAGTCATAACCCATGAAGATAAACAACAGACATATGTCATGAATTCCAGAATAAATGATTCCCAAGTGATTCCTCAGCAAGAATCTGACCAAGTGTCCTAAAAGTTCTGCTACATCTACAACGTTCATTGAAGGAATGTTTTAAACAAACTCCCCACTACAGTCACCCACATGAAATTAAGGACAGGTGTGAGGTAGTCTGTTCTCAAGTTTATCTCATGTCTGCTAGAAACCTACATGTTTGTGTTTTCCCTGCTACGTACACTTTTAGACACTTATTGTAAATTTGTAGAAATATTAGGTATACTGTCAGATAAATAATCTGCTTAGTTACATGCATGCAGATGCATACTCACATAATAGATCTAGGCTAAAAGCTTTACTATATCATTTCCATCTCTTAGGTCTACGAATCTACAAAAAGGGCTTCTGTAAAGTAAGAAGGCCTGCTCTGTACCTTTAGTGACTGGGATCTTTGCAATATTCACTGTCTTACAGCCCTTGGAAGTGAAACAGTACTTTGCTGAACGTGTGTGTGTGTGAGTTTACCTGTTTAAAACCAGATTAACACAGGGTTGTGGGTGGGTATATTAATAAGAGCAAGTATGAGAGTAGTAACTGCAATATACAGCAAAATTAACAAATTTCCATGTAAACTATAGAATATCTTGCAATTAAAAAAAATTTTGCACAACTTCCCACTGATCCTGTTCTTCAGCTCTGTGAAATCCTAAACTGCTTTCACGGTGTATAGCATACCTAGTCTATAATACAACTGCCTGATTGCTTTTACACAAGGGCATATAAGTCAGGGTTCAATACAGCCGCAGTAATCTGACCACCAGAGGGTGCCAAATGATGGAATTATGTGGCTAAAATGATTGAAGGGTCACAGCAGTCACTGAAATGAGAGCTCAGCAGTGAATACTCTAATAAGTATTTCTAATAAGATAGACAATTGAGTCTCACTCCAGCAGTGAAGAAGTCATGAACTACTAGTTTAGTTTAGTATTCATGGTGGTGTGAACATGGCAAGAGCTTCATTATGAGTATGCAGTTCAGATACAGTCACATCTGTGCTGTTGTAATGTTTGTACGCTACTCATCAGTACTGCCCATGTTTCTCAAAAATAAGTACCGATTTTGGGTGCCTCAACTTTAGGTGCCCAACTTGATGCATCTTGAAAGGTCCTGATTTTCAGAAAGGGTTAAGCACCCATCCTCTGAAAATCAGGGCCCTCTGCAAGGCATTCAGAAACCGAAGCACCTGAAATCACTAGTCACTTCTGAAAATCTTACCCAAAGACATCACAGGCTTCTTGCTCCTGTACCTTCCCACTGTAATTACTGAAAGCCTCTCACAACATGCTCAGTGCTATTCAAGACACAAATTGAAATTGCCCTCCCCTGAGCAGTTTATTATCTAATATACATACAAAGGAGACAAGATGCTCTCTGAGAATATTACAAGAGGAATAACTTGGATTTGACTTTTTGAAGAGTGGGGGCTAGACCTATGACTCAATTCTTGTAGTCAATAGAGAAGGAAGAAAACTTTTTGAGCATTTTGAACAAGGAGAGGGTGGAGGCTCAGTGAATCAGGACAAGGGCTTTGAAGATAAAATTCAGACTCCAGTCAAGTGGTACATTTACAAACAAATGGAGTATTATTTAGTTGCCACATTCAAAAATCTGTTGACATCAGGATTGTCAACTCATTTAAAAAAAAAAAATCACATAAGTACCATATTATTCATCACAATCTTGTGCCAAGTCTCACATTTAAGTTTTTCCTGGAGGTACAGGTGGGTTTCTGTGGTTAATCTTACACACCCATGTTTGAATCTCAATACACATCCTTGAACAGATTCTGGCTATGTATTTCTTTTTGGAGCCCACACAAACATGTTTCCCTGTTATTTGTATTCCTTGCATCTCAAGATCTTCCTTTCAGCTGATACACCCCCAAACTCAAACTTGTTTGGGATGGATTTGGGGGCAGCACCTAACTACTACAATGACTGCTGCACTATAACCTTTTAAAATAGTGCAGATGAGGTTTTTATCTAATCTCTCAGTGAACCAGGCTGTCCAAAGCCAGTGTGATATTATCAAAATTACTGATGTCCACCACGTAAGGAGGGAGTCAGCACTGCGGACACTAATCTCACCACCCTTGTTTTAGCTATTTGATACTGTTTTAAGATAGCTGACTCCAAAATCCCTGGATTAAGATGTTGTTCAGAGCCCTGCTATCAGGCTGGCATCTCTGGTTGCCACAACTCTTTAGGGCTTGGAAGTGTTTCCTTGACACTATACATTGTTTGGATTTCCACCAGTCCAGATCTCTCTTCAGCACTCAGAGCAATAGCTTCGTGGTACATGTTTTTCTGAGATGTGTTCCAACAAGAATCACTGAAGGTACCTTACCCTCACAAAAGAATGTCTGTGTAAGAAACTCATGCAAAGGAGTTTGAGCAGAGAGCATACTGAAGATTTCTTTATGGTCTGTGCCTGAAAAACGTATTTTCTTTTGGGGAATGTTCCTGGGGCAGGTAGCTCTTGCCCTTGTGAGCGTCCATCATCAGTCTCTGATGAATCAGGAACTGAGAAGATGGGTAATCTGCTCTTTTTGTAATTGATCACAAAACCATGAATTAACTGTTCGTGGATGTTTCTGGCAGTTCTTACTCCTCTACGAAAGTCATCTCAATGAAGATGTTTAAATAGGGCAACAGATGTATGCCTATGGTCCAGAGTGTTACCTGCATTTTTGTGAATGTATTTGCTGTAGAAGAGAGCCCAAACTGTAAGGCTCTGTACAACAGCGCAAACTAACTGTAACAGAAACATGTACCACCTATGTGAATGGCAGAAGAGGATTTTAAGCAGGCTTTGAACTCCTACATACCAATGTCATAAACATCCCTGGCAAACATGCCACTGAGAGGGTAGGTAGAAGTTTTTGTTCCTCATGTGAGAGGCTTCATATATTTGTACAGCACCTTCAAGTCTAATACTGCTCTCTGGTTCTTCCATTTTCTTGAAACTACATAGAAATTTAAGTACTTTCTGGTGAATTTCCTTTGTGCTAATATCCAGGAAATGTTCTCTTTATTTATTCATTGCTCATCATCAAGGCTTCTATTACCCTTAATACGTCTTTGTTTCTGAGAATTCCTGGACTTTGGGGAATTTCAGGTGGTTAACACCAGGGGTGCTAGAACACCAAACTGTAAAACATGTGTTTAATGGAAACCACTTCAAATCAGGGGATGTTGCAGCACTCTTCACACCCCTTGTTTCAGCACCTTTGGCTAACACAAAGGAATTTATTGATCTATGCCTCTTGAGTCAGATGGATGCGTCTCTTAAAAAGGAGAGGAAGTGAGCAGGAAAAGTTGCTTATTGTAAGATGTACATAAAAACTCACATCATCATTACATAAAGAAGAAGTAATAGACAGGCAATAGATTAAGGAAGCTTGGGGGCAAAATAGCTTTGCAATGCATAACCACAGAAAAGAATGAGTTCTGAGTACAACCTGCTTCTCAGGATGGGAACATCCTGGAAGTGTTTCTTTCTAAGAGGCAAAAAAGGGAAGGAAGGAGGCAGAATAAAAAAGAGCAAATTCATACTATGACTTCTGAGTATCTGAGAGCTGACCGTAGAACAAACCATTTCATGACAAGAGAGACAATACCAACAACACTGCTCCCATTTGTAAACTCTGACCATTATTAGAGAGACAAACCCATACAAAACGGCATATTATTTTCAAGACGTCAGGTACAGCTACTGATGCTAATCCAGCTTCTGGTATCCCAACAGGAGAGGTCTGCAATCTTCATGTTAACAAAAGCTACCTGCTCCAGTAAAATCAACACCAATCAGGCCCCATAAAGAGCTCTCTTCAGCAAGGTTGCCAAAGGAGGAGGAGGAAAAGCATTAGCTGTTCTTAAATTGACATTTGCTGAGCTTCTTCCCATCCTCCCTGCCTCAGAATAGAGAGTAGGCCAACAACCACTCTGTTTCTCACCAAATTTAATATGAAAATTCTAGGAAGGGAAAACGAAACCAGGAAACCAGTATTGCAGGGATCTAACTGGGCATAGAGATGAAAGCACAATGAGCTGTAGTTTTTAAAAAGTGTTGTTTTTTTAAAAGGACCTAATGACATCTGCTTTGTAAGACATTATGTCTGTCACTATTTATAACATCAACCCCTCCAAAGGGCAAGAGCATGGAATTGTCTCCTGTAGTTTCAACCATGCTGCTCCCATATTTTGGCTTTGCTAGCATGGAGCCAGCAATATTTTTACTGTTGCTCTGGGAATAGAGATCTAACATTTCAAACACAGTTTATGTAAAAGTGGACTAACTTCACATTCTTTATGTGTGTTTTTTTTTAAAGCACAACTGTTGCTAATTACCAGTCCCAGAATGATTTGTTAATCTGGGAGCTACAGCGGTACTACAAAAGAATAGACATACCAAAACAAAAAGGAGACAAAAAAGGGAGGGGGAATCTGTGGATGAAAACAAAATTAACTGGCAAGTGGAGTGAATAGTAAGTAATTACTATATTATAGAGCATATAATAATGCAGAAATAAATAGGAAGCTAAGAAGCTGAATAGTAACAGAATAAGTCTGCTTCTTCAAGAAGAGAACAGAAATGGTAAAAACCCTTTAAGATCTGAGCAAAGAAAAAAAATATTAACCATATACGCCCCAATTGCAGTCAAGGAGCACTATCGGAAACTTAGGGCGAGTAGCTTTTTTGCATGAGTGGCTTTAAATCACTTTTGCATTCCCTTGTCTCCATTTTAGAGCTGTTCTGTGTTGGGCTAGACAGCAGTCATAAGTCTTTTCTAACTTATCGGGGCTGCCAATGTCACAAATGGCTATTCTAAGAGCTAGGAAAGCTGGCCACATGGAGGAGGGAGGGGGAAGAAGAAAAGGGCCTTGCAATACCAGGAGCCCATACAGGGCTCACCTATACTGGGGGATCGCTGGGGGCCTGCTAAATTGGCTTTAGGATACTCACAGGGGAGAGAATCCCTTCTTTAAGATAATGTGATTGTAAAAATGACAAAAATGCACAGCAGGGCTGAACGAATGGTGTAGTATTCAAAGTAATTGAAATCATGTTTTGAAACTCATTAAATTTCAAGTTGACAGTATCCCTCTGTTTCCCTTAATTCTTCCTGGTGTTCTCCAGCAGGAAGTAGATGTGCACCTGCTGGGACACCTTATTTCATGTGGTGCTCTACACACCGCTTTGTGAGCTGGACCAGTGGCTTCCATACTCTCTTCCCCTTCTGGGTGCTGAGGCTTGGGTGGGGGGTGGAGTAACAGTCCCCCACACTCACTCAAGCAAAGGGACCACAACTGAGCTTGGCCCTTCTGTGGACAGCACAAATGGGAATGATGGGTTGAAAAGAATTTCACTTCCCCTTACCACTATATCTATATAAGAATTAGGCACAATCTGGCTCTGTGCGCAACAGTTTTTAGAAGATCTGTTTAAGGATCTGATCTGCAATGTTTCCTTTCCAGAGAGCCCAGCATGAAAACTTATATATCACCTATCCCAGCCTTTCTAAAAGCCAAAAATATCCACTTTAGGAGGAGGACAGGGAAGATTCTGTGATTCTTACTGTACTTTTGTAACCTCTTACCCATACCCCATACTTCCTGGCCAGAAACAAAGACTTAGGAACAGAGTAAGGTCTTTGAGACAAGAACTGTATCTTCTTTTGTATTTCTATGGCATAACACTTTGTAGGTGCTCCTGGAAACAGATAAATACATCCAGTTTAATAACAGACTGGATGGAACATGATAGCATCAGTTAAGTACTGTTTTCCACACTTTTTGAGTATCTTTGCTTCTTATTGCTTGTGTGGATTTACTTGAATGTTTACAAATTAATTCCTCACTAATGTTACAGACCCCTTCAGAGAATACATCTCTTTCCTTTTGGGTTTCTGTAGTTCATCTTCTTTCATTTTTAAGAGATTCTTTAGAGATTAAATGTTTCAAACACGGTTTATTTAAATGAGAACTAATTTAACATTCTTTATGGTTTCCTTGTATTGTACAACTCTCCCTTAATTAAACTAATGCAGAAGCCAATGTTACAGAAAATATGGCATTCTTCCTTTGTGATTCATTGGACACTTCTCTGACTCTTAAAAAAACAAAATACTTTGCAAAAGCCTAAAATTAATCTTATAAATTAGACAGAGAGAAGACCTATTTTATTTGTTAGGCTGCAACAATGTGCTCATTGTTACACGTCAAATATAAAGACCCAATCATCAAGAATTTATAGTCTAACTATTGTATCACTCTAAAAACTGCTCTATTAGAATCTGGACATAGATGTCCTCTGTGGCCTTGGGCAAATCTTCTAACTTCTCTGTCTTAGTTTCCCCATTTGTAAAATGAGGATAATATGGACCTAGGACTCAGTGGTACGAGTATGAAATCATTAAATGTTTGTAAAGCACTTATTGGAAGAACAAATTACAACGTGTGGCTCTGGAAATTTTTTCGTATGAAAGAGCTTAGTACCGCCTGTTGCAATATCACCCTAAAGAAATCCAGAGTAATCTATCTAATTTACATGAAAACATGCAGCTCAGGGAAAAACTCATTTTACATCTTCCATCTTATAACCAAGTACAATGGACTTTATGGATGACTTGCTAGTTGAAGAAGGAAGGGGTCGTGAAAGAATTAAAGGTTTTCATTTAGGAGCAGCGAAGAAGAGGATAGCAATGTAGAACATCCACTGTCTTTCAACAGATATTTCTTAAAATAAAATTATCTTCCATACACATACTACTATCAAAGTAGTATTTGGACAGTTAAACAGGCTAATTAAATTACTAATTGTGACACTACACCTCATATTCATCCTAGTAACATCATTATAATATGATTATGGCATTACTGAGATGTATTTTGTACAAAATGGGTCATGTAAGGTGTCACTGGAAAAGTTATGGTTGGTTGAATGATTATCCTATTTGTATGCATGTATCATTTTTGTAACTGAAGTTGGGCCTATTCAAGGTAATGGACCATTAGGAAAAACAACAGGCCTTAGGAGAAGCTTATCCCCACTTGGTAAGCCTTCCTGAGAATGCTCCAGACGGCCTGTAAGGAATGGCTCCTCTGACTCAGCAAGGTATGCATGTGACCAGGCCACATGACACTGGACTCCATTTTGGGATGTCTGCATTTTTCCACAAACTGGTCTGGGAACCAAGTTTGGAACAAAGGGTTCCCACCATATGCTAACTATATAAGGCAGGGAGTGACATCATCGGTTGTTCTTCACTCCTCCACATCTGAACACTTAAGAGAAGCTCCTAAGGAAAAGGACTTGGAATGAGGGTGAGGATCCCACGCTGCAAAGCAAGTGCAGCTTGTGCCTTGAGAATCTGCAAGCCTGCTTATATCATCAGTCAGGGCCAGAAATTATTACATTAATATTACATGCCAGATTCTAGGATGAAATACTGAACAAACTGAAGAAATGATCTGAAGTAAATGTGATGAAATTCAATAAGGACAAACGCAAAGTACTCTACTGAGGAGGGAAAAGATGGTTACTCACCTTTGTAACTGTTGTTCTTCGAGATGTGTTGCTCATATCCATTCCAATTAGGTGTGCCGCGCCGCGTGCAAGTTCACCGGAAGATTTTTACCCTAGCAGCACTCGGTGGGTCAGCTGGGTCGCCCACTGGAGTGGCGCCGCTATGGCGGTGAATATATACCCCTGCCGATCCAACGGCCCTTCAGTTCCTTCTTGCCGGCTACTCCGACAGAGGGGAAGGAGGGCGGGTTTGGAATGGATATGAACAACACATCTCGAAGAACAAAAGTTACAAAGGTCAGTAACCGTATTTTCTTCTTCGAGTGCTTGCTCATATCGATTCCAATTAGATGACTCCCAAGCCTTAACTAGGCGGCGGGGTCGGAGTGAGATGTAGCAGAATGTAACACTGCTGAACCAAATGCCGCGTCACCTCTGGACTGTTGTACCAACGCGTAGTGTGATTCGAAGGTGTGAATCGAGGACCAGGTAGCTGCACAACGTATCTCCTGGATGGGTACATGAGCCAGGAAGGCGGCAGATGAAGTGTGAGCCCTAGTAGAATGTGCGGTGAGGTGGCTCATCGGAACATGAGCCAAGTCATAGCAGGTGCGGATGCATGATGTCACCCAAGATGAAATCTTCTGGGAGGAGACAGGTAGGCCCTTCATTCGATCTGCTACCGCGACGAAGAGTTGGGATGTTTTACGAAAGGGCTTTGTTCGCTTGATATAAAACGTGAGAGCTCTACGGACGTCTAGGGAGTGCAGTTGCTGCTCTCGGCGTGATGAGCGTGGCTTCGGGAAGAAGACCGGAAGGAAGATATCTTGATTGATATGGAAGCCGATACCACTTTAGGGAGGAAGGCCGGATATGTTCGCAGCTATACCTTGTCCTTGTGAAACACTGTATATGGAGGGTCGACCATGAGAGCCCGAAGTTCAGAGACCCGTCTTGCCAATGTAATGGCTACAAGGAATGCTGTCTTCCAGGACAGGTACAGCAGCGAGCAGGTTGCCAGCGGCTCAAAGAGAGAAGCCATAAGTTTGGCCAGAACTAGGCTGAGGTCCCAGGTTGCGGCAGGGCGGCGGACCTGTGGGTATAAACGTTCCAAGCCCTTGAGAAACCTCGAAACCATGGGGTGAGAGAAGACAGAGCGGCCGTTCTCCCCTGGGTGGAAGGCAGAGATGGCCACCAAGTGCACCTTTATTGATGAAACCGCTAGGCCGTGTTGTTTTAGGGACCAGAGGTAGTCCAAGATGGTAGGAACCAGTGCCTCGGTAGGAACAGCGTTATGCTGCTCACACCAGCAGAAGAGGCGCCTCCACTTGGCCAGATACGTTAACTTAGTGGAAGGTTTCCTACTACCCAGGAGTACTTGTTGTACTGAGGCAGAGCAGCGTAACTCGGACTGGCTTAACCATGCAGCAACCATGCTGTAAGGTGAAGAGACTGCAGGTCTGAGTGGTGAAGTCTGCCATGGTCCTGAGTTATGAGATCCAGCCAGAGAGGTAGGAGGATTGGGTTGGTCAGCGAGAGGTCGAGCAACATGGTGTACCAGTATTGCCTCGGCCACGCTGGAGTGATCAAGATCAGATGGGTTCTGTCTCTGCGGAGCTTGAGCAGGATCCTGTGGACCAGCGGGAATGGTGGAAAGGCATAAAGGAGATGGCTTGTCCACGGTATCAGGAATGTGTCTGATAGGGAGCCTGGGAAGTGACCCTGAAAGGAGCAGAACACATGGCATTTCCTGTTCTCATGGGAGGCAAAGAGGTCTATGCGGGGAGAGCCCCACTTCCGGAAAACAGAATGGATAATGTCCAGACGAATCGACCACTCGTGAGACAGGAAGGATCTGCTGAGGTGAAATAAATTGGAGGTGGTATCCCAATTCTACCGTGCATAGGACCCAACGATCCGATGTGAGTTGGGCCCACGCAGGGAGGAAATGGGAGAGGCGGTTGTAAAAAGGTGGAAAAGGATCCTGGGAAAGAACTGGTACGCCGTCCTCAGGCATCCCTTCAAAAGTTTGGTTTGGGTCCCGCGGGTGGTTTGGGAGTGCCCTGATTTTGACCCCATTGGGGTCCAGACTGCCTTCTGCGATTCCCCCGGCCGCGTTTTCTGCCGAAGTCCTGTCGTGGCCTAGGCGGGTGCTAAGCGCGCTGAGGCTGAGGACAGAAGGACCTGCGCTGAGTCACTGGGGTGTGCATTCCCAGCGAGTGCATGATCACCCTGTTGTCCTTTAGGCTCTGCAGCATAGGGTCAGTCTTTTCAGAAAATAGGCCTTGGCCCTCAAAGGACAAGTCTTGTATAGTCTGTTGTAACTCAGGTGGAAGGCCTGATACCTGAAGCCATGATAGTCTCCTCATGGCCACTCCTGAGGCCAGAGTTCTGGCTGCTGAGTCGGCCAGGTCCAGTGAGGCTTGGGGAGAGGTTCTTGCCATCTTCTTTCCTTCCTCCAAGAGGGCTGCAAACTCCTGGCGGGAGTCTTGGGGAACTAGCTCCGTTAATTTGCCCACCGCCATCCAGGTGTTGTAGTTGTATTGGCTAAGTAGGGCTTGCTAGTTCGCCACCCTGAGCTGGAGGCCTCCAGCAGAGTATACCTTGCGGCCCAATAAGTCCATGCGCCTAGCCTCCTTGGATTTTGGAGCAGGAGCTTGCTGGCCATGGCGTTCCCTCTCATTAACCAACTGCATGACCAGAGAGCAGGGAGGAGGTGCACATACAGATACTCGTACCCTTTTGAGGGTACCATGTACTTCCGCTCAACTCCCATGGCCGTGGGCAGAATAGAGGCTGGAGATTGCCAGATGGTATCGGTGTTTGCCTGAATCGTACGAATAAAGGGCAAGGCTACTCTTGTGGGGGTGTCAGCTGATAAAATGTCCACCACACGGTCTTCTATCTCCGGGACCTTCTCCACCTGAAGATTCATATTCTGGGCCACCTGCCTCAGGAGATCCTGATGGGCCCTCAGGTCAACTGGCGGAGGGCTGGAGGAGGATGTCCCCATCACCGCCTCATCTGGAGAGGAGGAAGAGGAGAGGCCAGGTACAAGAGGGTCCAGTGTGGGCTCTTGTTCTTGGGCGATGTCAGGTTCTGGTGGGACTGTCTGTCAGCAGAACGGACGCTTCATCCGTACCCACAGGAGGGGGGCGGCTTACAGTCGCCTCTGGCACCCGATGTTCAGATGGCACGGAGCATGGTGCTTGTGGGTGCGCACCTTGGGCTTGGTGATACGCCCAAGGTGTCCAGACGACCACTGATGAGGCCCTTGTTCTTGACCTTGGGTCTCCTGGAAGACTCGGCTGGGCACCTCTGAGTCATGGTCCTGTGCACAGGAAGCACTGTCCGTGTGAGATAACACTGAGGTGTGTCTAGACAGCCAAGGAGGAGCTGAGAAACCCTGGGAAGGGGCCACGTCTCTAGATGATCCCTCTCGGTGAGGCACCGGGGAGTGGTACCGGGTGGCATAATGGTACCGTGAATGAGACCGGGACCTGTGACCGTAATGGTGCCGGGAGATTGACAGGGATCTCAAGGCTAGTCACCTGGAGTGGTTGCGAGAGGCGCAGTGCCGGGAACGGTGCTGGGAGCTGGATCAGTGCCAGGAATGCCCGGCCAGCGAACGGGACGCTGAGCGGTGCTGCGGGTGTGACCGGTACTGTGACGGAGAGCGGTGTGGTGACTGCGAACGGCGTCGGGACCGGGTTTGGCGACGGGATCGAGAACGCCGGTGGGATCGAGATCTTGATCGGTGCCTCTCAGCAGTGCCGACGGAGGGTGGCCTCAGCAGGGCAGGCTTGCCAATAGTCTGAATGACCCGCACCGGCAGTGCCAGGGGTTGAGGTAGTGCAGACTCTGTCCGTGCAATCAAATCTCTCACCGTGGAAAAGGTCTCAGGCATGGATGGGATAGGGAGCTCGACCACAGCATGTGCTGGGGAGCTTTCAGGCACCGGACTCAACAGTCCTGAATCAACGATGCAGAAGCTGGCGGTGCCGCAGCAGGTGTCGGTGCCGGTGCCGGGGCGGTCCGACTTAGGCAGGTGCTCTGACTGTGGTGCAGGCGGCACCGAAGCAGCGGGAGTCTTATGATGCTTCTTGACCCACGGTGGCAGGGAACAGCGCCGAGCCGACATCGGTGCTGGCGACGGTCGGTGCCGAGGGGCCTTAGCGGTACTGGGGCGATCCGGAGCCGAAAGAGTGCTTCTCCCTGATACAGATTGTTTAGCACGCGTAGGACTAAGAGCTGCCTCCATCAGGAGCTTTTTGAGGAGAAAGTCTTGCTCTTTCTTTGTCCTTTGCTTAAAGGCCTTACAGATCTGGCTCTTATCTGAGAGATGGGATTCCCCAAGGCACTTAAGGCAGGAGTTGTGAGGATCTCCCGTTGGCATCAGCTTATGGCAGACCGAGCACGGTTTGAAGCCCGATGACCTGGGCATGAGCCCCAGTACCGGGTGGGGGGAAGGGGCTAATCCCCGATCCCCTCGCAACTATATACACTAAATATATTATAGAAATGACTAAAACTAACTACAACTACATACACAACTACTGATAAGGAACTACGAGTAGCTAGGGAAGTGGAGATCAGCTAAGCCGCGCTCCACTGTTCCAACGACTGACACGGGCGGTAAGAAGGAACTGAAGGGCCGTTGGGTTGGCAGGGGTATATATTCACCGCTATAGCGGCGCCACTACAGGGGGCGACCCAGCCGACCCACCGAGTGTTGCTAGGGTAAAAATCTTCCTGTGAACGTGCACGTGGCACGCACACACCTAATTGGAATCGATATGAGCAAGCACTTGAAGAAGAACAATCAGATGCACACATGCAAAATGGGAAATGACTGCCTAGGTAGGAGTACTGCAGAAAGGGATCTGGAGGTTATAGTGGATCACAAGCTAAATGTGAGTCAACAGTGTAACATAGTTACCAAAAAAAAAAAAAAAAAAAAAAAAAAGCAATCATTCTGAGATGTATTAGCAGGAGGGTTGTAAGCAAGACAGAAGTAATTCTTCTATTCTACTCCGTGCTGATTAGGTCTCAGCTGAGTATTGTGCCCTGTTCTGGATGCCACATTTCAGGAAATATGTGGACAAATTGGAGAAAATCCAGAGACGAGCGACAATAAAGATTAAAGGTCTAGAAAACATGATCTATAAAGGAAAATTGAAAAAATTGGGTTTGTTCAGCCTGAAGAAGAGAAGACTGAGAGGGGACATGACAACAGTTTTCAAGTACATAAAAGGTTGTTACAATGAGGAGAGAGAAAAATGGTTCTCCTTGACCTCTGAGCATAGGACAAGAAGCAATGTGCTTAAAGTGCAACAAGGGCAGTTTAGGTTGGACATTAGGAAAAACTTCCTAACTGTCAGGGTGGTTAAGCACTGGAATAAATTGCCTTGGGAGGTTGTGGAACCTCCATCCTAGGAAATTTTTAAGAGTAGTTTAGACAAACACCTGTTAGGGATGCTCTAGATAATACTTAGTCCTGCTGTGAGTGCAGGAGACTGGACTAAATGACTCTCCAGGTCCCTTCCAGTCTTATGAGTCTATGATTCAGCTGGAATCACCCACTGAGTCTGTTCCAAGTAAAACATACTTGTCAGCATTTTAGGGGGTGGAAATCCTAGGGGTTTCATGGTACTTTAAATTATTTCTTGGAATATGGCCACAATGAAACAATTTCCACTGTGAAATTGCAAGGGGGGCAATTTATGAGGCCTGCAGGCTAAGAGAGGAAAACTAACAATAGATGGGCAGAACAAAATTGCAGGCAGAGTTTGGCTAGTTTAGCAAGCGTCAAATCATATAGGGCACATAATTTGAATACTTTTATGTTTCCTTGAAGATAGTGCCAAATAGAGGGATCAATTCTCTACATACTTTCAAACAGAATCAATGCAAGTTACACACTTATCAAGGGGAGAAGAGAGCACCTGCTGGCAGTACTAGGGTAGAAGCATAGGTTTGTCCTTTTGATTAACAGATGAAATTTTACTAATTCAAAGTGAAATTATTGAAACAGTTTCATGATAAATTAGTTGGTGAAGCTCATTAAATGATACTGTATTTTCTCCCCTATTCCAATTTATTTTCACTTTTAAACCCTTCAGAGTTAGAGCAATAATATCATCAGTAACAGTTTTTATAAAAAGAAGAGACATTTAATCATTGTGGTTTAGAATCAAGAAGAATATCGTCTCTACATTCCAGACTTCTCTACAACTCTCAAACCTCTCTTCTGCTCCCTCATCTCTATTGGTTCCAGGGTCTCCTCTCTCTCATTCACAGTTGATTCTTTTTATCTCCTCCTTCTTTACTGACTCGGTATCCCTTACCCTGCTTAGCTCCCATTCATTTCCCGAAACTCCTGCTTTAGGAAGGTCAAGATCTTCTGGAGAAAGTCTAGGGGATCTAAAGACTTTCTCCACTATAAATTTCCCTCCTGCTTTATGTAGACTATAGAATGTTTTACAAGATACTCTAGCTTGTAAGCTGGTACAACCCCCTTAACTTCTCAGACTTTAGGGCTTGTCTACTCTGGCACTTTACAGCGCTGCAACTTTCTCGCTTGGGGGTGTGAAAAAACACCCCCCCGAGCGCAGCAAGTTTCAGCTCTGTAAAGCGCTGGTAGCTATGCCCCTCATGGAGGTGGTTTTTTTAGAGCTCTCCCAGCACTCTGCTGCGACTACACAAGCCACGTTTAACATTGCCAGTGTAGACTAGCCCTTACTTTAAAACCTTTTCTACCACTTCCACCTCTTTCTCCCTTCATATAGAAGCTTGCTAATTTTTTCCAATGAGAAAAGCTTCCCAGCGTTAATTGCTTGTATTTTAAAGAAGCTTCAGATGTCTTGGCATGATGAGGTGCTATGCAAATTGAGTAAGCTATGTTTTACTTAAGAATTTTGGCATTTCACTTAGAAGAGCTAAAAAAGGTTAAATTATATGACCTCAAGTATGAAGTTTAATGCTGGCAATATGCAATTTATCATTTTAAAGAATTTTTTAAATATTTAAAATGTACTTAAGAGAGTATCTGAAACTGGAGAACAGAATGAAATTGCTATGTTCAGAAGAACCAACCTTTTGGGATGTATATATATGGGAGAAGACTCAAAGAACTGGTGTCAAGAGGGAATGATTTTGGATGCATTGCTCTTGAACCCCATCACTACTATTCAAGCACCTAATAGAAGTAAATTTATCTTCACAAGACTGCATTTTATAGACTGTGAATAGAGGTACACACTGTCATGGTGACAGGATAATCTGCACCTCTCTCCCCTTCCTGGTCCGAGTGCAAAAATTTTATATCTATATATATCTATGGGCTTGGCTACACTTGAGAGTTGCAGTGCTGGTAATGGGGCTACAGCACTGCAACTCACTCTGTGTCCACACTTGCAAAGCACAGCCAGCGCTGCAACTCCCTGGCTGCAGCGCTGGCTGTACACTTGGTCTGCTTGGGGTGTAACGATTCCAGCGCTGGTGATACAGCGCTGCTCATCAAGTGTGGCCACCAAAAGCGCTTTTATTGGCCTCCAGGGTATTAGGAGGTATCCCAGCATACCTTTTCAGCCACTCTGCTCATCGTTTCGCACTCCACTGCCCTGCTGGGCTCAGGTGACCAGCCCTTTAAATGCCCTGGGAATTTTAAAAATCCCCTTCCTGTTTGCTCAGCCAGGTGTGGAGTGCAATCAATCAATCAATCACTGATCATGCGTCCACGCCCCAAACGAGCCCCAGCATGGAACACTTGTGAGCTGCAGGACCTCATCAGTGTTTGCGGTGAGGAAGCTGTGCAGTCACAGCTGCACTCCAGCCGTAGAAATTATGATACTTATGGGCAGATATCAAAGTCCATGCTGGAAAAGGGCCATGAACGGGATGCGGTGCAGTGCAGAGTGCCTGTTGCAAAGTCCGTGAGGGAAACCGCCGCTCAGGTGCTGCCCCCACGACCTGCCATTTTTACAAGGAGCTGGATGCGATACTTGGGGGTGACCCACTGCCAATCCGAGGACCACGAATGGACAGTTCAGAGCAGGGAGAGGAGGGGGAGGGTGTAGAGGAAACCGAGATGAGGCTACTGAGGTGGTGGGAGACACCCCGGAGTCCCAGGAGGCATGCAGCCAGGAGCTCTTCTCAAGCCAGGAGGAAGCTAGCCAGTTGCAGCAGCTGGAACTTTTTGGTGAAGAAGAAGCAGAGGAGCGGGTTCCCGGTAAGCAGATTTTATTTTTAGGATGGAAATGTTTTGGGAGAGGAGGGTTTGGGTTATGGCTGCCTGCATGCATGCATGCCTAGATGTGGAGTAGCCCATTGATTTGGTCTATCACGTCGTGGTAATCGGCCTCTGTAATCTCTTCAAAAGTTTCAGCCAGAGCGTGGGCAGTGCGCTTGCGCAAGTTTATAGGGAGAGCCACTGTGGTCCTTGTCCCAGTCAGGCTAATGCGTCCGCGCCACTGTGCTGCGAGGGGTGGGGGGACCATTGCTGCACACAGGCAAGCAGCATAGGGGCCAGGGCGGAATCCGCATTGCTTTAGAAGACCCTCCCGCTCTTCCCAGGTGACCTGCAGCAGCGAGATATCTGGCAGGATAAAATCCTGTGGAAAATGTAGGGATAGTGTTCAGTGCAGGTCCCCCCCAGCTGCTCTCTGCTTTCCCCAATGCATAGAAACCCCAGTGAGCCCTGACTCCAGCAGCTCCCCTTCCCAGGTGAGCCATGGCAGAAACATGGCTTCATTAATCACTCATTCCGCATTACTCACCATGTCTTCGCTGCTATGGCCTCTCTGTGCTATGTTTGCTATGTGTAAATGTTGCTACAAATAGTCTACAAACTCCTTCACTGTGATTATAAACAATGCAGCCTCTGTAATAAATGTTTCTATTTCTGTTTTTTTTAAGTGTCCTTGAATCCTCCAGCCCTATCACAGCCTGCTGAAAGACTACAGAACTTGAGGAGGAAAGCAAGGAAAAGCAAAGAAGATTTGGTGAAAGCAGTTATGAATCAGTATGCCCGAGAGAATAAGAGGCTGCAGGACTGGAGAGAGAAAATGCATCAGTGGAGGGAAACACAAAGCAAGAGAAAGGAATTGGCTACCAAGAAAAGCACAAAGCAGCTGATAAGCCTCCTGGCGCGCCAAACGGACTGTATGCAGTCACTTGTAGCCATGCAGGCAGATCACTACCGTGCTAACCCCCCCGCATCCCAAAGCTTTCTCCGTTGTGCCCCACTGTTTGCTCAAAACCCCCTTCTCCAGCATCCTGGTTCTTACAACCACCAGCTGCCCCCAACACCTGTACGTTCACCTACCAGCCCTGAGAACTACGACCTTTACCCTATGCATTCAACCCCCATCACCATGCAGCATATTAATCCTGCAGTGCAGCAGGCATTGCACAGCACTCCAGGCAGGACATATTCAAACCTCTGACTGTACAGTTCAGCACCCTACCCCCCTGCCCTTTTATGTATTGTATTTTGAATAAATGATTTCTTGGCTTTTAAAACAGTTTTTATTATTGCAGAAAGTGAAACATACTGTACCCCAAGGGAAAAACAGACACTGCAAATCATTGTAACCATTGCACTTCACTCCCATGCAAGGCACCAAACATTACTGTTGGCTTTCAGCCTCAAATTGCTCCCTTAAGGCATCCCTAATCCTTGTAGCCCAGTGCTGGGCCTCTCTAGTAGCCCTGCTCTCTGGCTGTGCAAATTCAGCCTCCAGGTGTTGAACCTTGGAGGTCCATTCCTGACTGAATGTTTCACCTTTCCCTTCACAAATATTATGGAGGGTACAGCACGCGGATATAACCGCAGGGATACTGCTTTCCCCCAAGTCTAGCTTCCCATAAAGACATCTCCAGCACCCTTTAAAATGGCCAAAAGCACACTCCACAGTCATTCGGCACCGGCTCAGCCTGTAGTTGAACCGGTCCTTGCTCCTGTCAAGCTTCCCTGTATATAGTTTCATGAGCCATGGCATTAACGGGTAAGCAGGGTCTCCAAGGATCACAATGGGCATTTCAACGTCCCTTACTGTGATCTTCCGGTCTGGGAAAAAAGTCCCGGCCTGCAGCTTCCTGAACAGGGCACTGTTCCGAAAGATGCATGCATCATGCACCTTTCCAGGCCATCCTGTGTAAATGTCAATGAAACGCCCATGGTGATCCACAAGTGCTTGGAGAACCACAGAGAAATACCCCTTCCGATTAATGTACTCGGATGCCAGGTGGGGTAGTGCCAGAATAGGAATATGCGTCCCATCTATCGCCCCTCCACAGTTAGGGAAACCCATTTGTGCGAAGCCATCCAGAATGTCCTGCACGTTCCCCAGTCACGGTTCTTCTTAGCAGGATGCGATTAATGGTCCTGCAAACTTGCATCAACACTATTCCAACGGTCGACTTTCCCACTCCAAACTGGTTCGCCACCGATTGGTAGCTGTCTGGAGTTGCCATCTTCCAGATTGCAATAGCCACCCACTTCTCCACTGACAGGGCAGCTCTCAATCTCGTGTCCTTGTGCCGCAGGGTCAGGGCGAGCTCAGCACACAGTCCCATGAAAGTGGCTTTTCTCATCCGAAAGTTCTGCAGCCACTGCTCGTCATCCCAGACTTGCAGGACAATGTGATCCCACCACTCAGTGCTCGTTTCCCGAGCCCAAAGGCGGCGTTCCACGGTGCTGAGCATGTCCATTACTGCCACAAGGAATTTATTGTCACGTGCGTCAGGCGAATCGATATCATCGTCGGACTCCTCACTGTCACTTTGGAGCTGAAAGAATAGCTCAACTGCCAAACGTGATGTGCTGGCGACATTCATCAGCAAAGTCCTCAGAAGCTCGGGCTCCATTTCTAACAGAAATCACGCTGGAGACTCACAATGGCGCCAAACTGCTGGGATGTGTAGCGATGCACCATGGGGCGTTGCGACAGGAAGCGGAATGACCCGCACCCTTCCGTCCCCTTCCCACAACCCACAGCGCCAAAATGGGACGAGGTGCTCTGTGGGATAGCTGCTCACAATGCACCACTCCCAACAGCATTGCAAATGCTGCAAATGTGGCCACACTGCAGCGCTGGTAGCTGTCAGTGTGGCCACACTGCAGCGCTTTCCCTACACAGCTGTACGAAGACAGCTGTAACTCCCAGCACTGTACAACTAAGTGTAGCCGTACCCTCAATCTATATATCTATCTCACATCATTCTCCCACAGTTATACCAGGATCTTTTCCTGGGCTACAGTAACCTACATATCAACTGTGTTTAACAAGCAGGTGGCAACTGGGTTCAGCACCTGCAGTGCTTATCTTTGGGAGTCTCTGACCAGTGGTGAAGACAGTGAACAGATAACCTTTTAAAAAGTGAAGTATTATTCAATGTTAATAAGAACAAAGCATTTAAAGAAAAAGAATTTTAGAACAACAGTCTACATGCATCTTACCCAGAGGCTTATCATTGCATGATGGTCGCCTAGGCAAGGCCTAGCTTCTTCAGACACCCCCAGCTAGTGTCTGTATCAGTCTGGTTTCCCCAAAAGGCTTGTAAACAACTATGCCTTGGAGGGTGGAGATGAAGGGGAGAGAGCAGCTTTTTTTCAGCCACAGTTCCTTCATTCCTCCACAGGGTTTTGCCTTCCTTCGTAAAAGTAGTTTAGTAGGTTCAGCAGGAGACTGGGCTCCCTTATTTGTCCCCATAACAACCCTTAAGTGTTTACCACAGGGTCACTTATCTTGAGCCATTGTTTTCTCCCTGCATGTTTCCTTACAGCCTGCTGTTAAACCAAACCAATATAAACATCCCAACAGGATGGGTTACCCAGGGGCGGCTCTAGGGATTTTGCCGCCCCAAGCATGGCAGGCAGGCTGCCTCCGGTGGTTTGCCTGCGGGGCAAACCGCTGGAGGCAGCCTGCCTGCTGCCCTCGCGGCTCCAGCAGAGAGCCCCCCACGTCTTGCCGCCCCAAGCACGCGCTTGGCGTGCTGGGGCCTGGAGCCGCCCCTGGGATTAACACACGGTATTTTTTTAAATAATCTTATTAACTGTAATTAGGACACTGAATGCAGTGTTTAGATTCTTGGGAAACTCTAGAACATATGTTTTTAGTTTCAAATTTTTTTGAGTGGTTCCAACAGAGATTCTCTCTTAATCCTAACCAGCCAGACAATCTTTTAAAATGTTTAACATAAAATGTTGCAGAACTGCAACACTGAGTACCATACATAGGGGGCCAATTCAGGAAAGCATCCCTATCCAGAAAGCACTTAAGTATAATGCTTAAGAGCCTTCCTGAATCAAGGCCATACATAACAGGATGTACAGCAATGAAAGTAAAGCACTAGAATAAATTCTATGCAAAAATTAGTCAGAAGATTATGATTAGCCATAGAAAACTAATCACTTTCTGTGGTTTTGGTTATGGAAAAGTGGACATTGTTTTCATTAGTTAGATTCATGCTATCTACTGATGTAAAATGACTTATTCTTGGATACTGACCAAAACCTTAATCCTCAGGTGAGCCACAGTTCTGGTAGGTGAACTGAGGAAGAGAGCTGGGGTCAAAGCTGACACATTTCCACAACCCCACCATTCTGGAAGTTATTGGGGCTAGACTGTAGCAATTGCTAAGTTGTAGTTAGGTTATTATTACTCATAATCATTTATATAGCACTATGCTTTGTATAGAGTTTGAAAGAGATTATAAAAAACACAGTCCCTACCCCGAAGAGTTTAAATTGTAATCAAACCAATTCAAAACGTGAAGACAGACATACTAAAGGGGTAAGGAAAGAAGGAACAAGTGTTACAACAAAGAATGTGAATCACTGCATAATGAATTAATTATATAGATTCTCATATTTTGAAATAAAGACCAAGGGAGGCCAAGAATAGACAAGTGAAGTTGACTGATGCACAGGAAGTACTATGCTATTCCAGGGATAGGGAACAGTTTGAAGAATGTTTCTTCTAATTACTCATCTTTCTGTACCCAAGTTAGCGAATCCTACTAACCTTTCACATATCCATGCCAAAACACAACACAAACTACATTATATTATGTGAAAGATGTCCACAATCAAATCAAGTGAGGGAGTATGAGATAACTGCCCAGATTTTCCAAAAATGCATCAATGCAAACATGATTGTGCAACATGGGAGGTATACAGGGGGAAATGCTTTAGCACGGATGTACTGAACTATAATACCTGTAACCATGTCAGATGAATGAGACAAATTTTGATTACATTCAACCTGTTTCTACTATAGTGCAAAGTAGTGTTTCTACTATAGTGTCAAAAGACGCGATTAAAAAACCCAAAGGTCTTCACTCCTGTGGTTTGAGACCCAAATCTTGATTTCTTTACTTTTTACCAGGCTGATGAGTTGATAAAGACTTACAAATTCTGGTGCTGTTTTTTTATTTTTTGGCTCAGGCTTTTAAGAAATGGTTATTTACCTGGCCCTTGGCAAGGTAAGATTTAAACTCCTCTCTGAGCTTGTGGGTAATTTGTCTGTAAATTCTGTAAGAGAATCCCTCTTAGTATAGTCATATTTGGAGAGAACTGCTTCGTAATTTGAGATTCTCATTTATAAGCTCACCATAGAGTTCCTTTTTCTGCCACCGGATTCCTTGTCCCTATGTGTAGATATCTGTTGTCCCTGTCAAGACCTCTCATTTGCAGCCATCACTACTAATATTCCTGGCACCAGGTGAAAGAAGAATTGTTCAAAACCCTGTGCTGGAACTTCATAACTTTGGTCAGCCTTTTTAGATGTGGGTTGTATGGAGGTTAGGCCTGCCATAACAATCTAGTGAGATTTAAGAGGTCTTCATTGATACGCATTGCCACTCTATCAGGGACTGCAGTACACAGGATGTTTAGTAGCCTATGAGGGTTCTCCTGGACAACTTCTACAGGAGCTCCAGAGCAGAGGCTGCTCTCCTTATGAGCTCCTGTAATGCCTTATAGTCATTAGGCATAGATGGTATAGGCTCAGGAGCAATAGCTTCATCTGGGGAAGAGGATGATATGAGGAATGGGATCCACTGAGGTTCATTTTTAAGTTCCTCTTCTGCCTGTGCCTTAGAGATAAAAAGCTGAGGAGGTGGTGGTTTGGTGGAAGTGACTTTTTTAGTAAGTTGAGGCTCAGAAGACTGAGGTCTTGATTGTACTGTTGAAGTGAATCTACTAGCATGAGGAATAGCCACAATGTGCCCAGTAAGGCCAACATAGGGGTATCCAAGGGGTAATATCCCTACAGAGGGATCTATTACTAGTATAAGATTCCACTCTGGAATGACAAGCTGTCAAGGAAAGCAAAAGTCTGTAACCCAATGATGCCACGGGAAAGGCTTCCCTGCTGCTCCCTGACTCTGAAGATCAGAAGGAATATTCTTCAGGCAGGACAGTTGAAGTGCCAATGGATGTGGATCATAGGCTAAAATGGAATGTTTTCACCAGCACTGTGAGTAAACTCTGTACATACTGGGTATTAGTACTCCTGACTGATGCAAACTCAGCTGAGATCTCTAAGCTACTATATATAATTGTGGTGTAGCCAGTACCAAGAGAGTCAGTAATGGGAAGGGCTGTATTGAATATGGGATGGAAAGCTATTCAGTGCTGAGAGTGTAATCAGTGTTGACCTAGCTGGTATCAAAATCACTGGTACTGGGATTATCTGTACTGGAAGAAATTGAACCACTGCAGTAGAAGATAGTGGTACTAGGTCCTTTGATAAAGTCTGCTCAGTGTCAGATTCAGGTAAGTTCGCAGTTGGTACTCAAGCCTCATGTTTATGGGCTGAATGGCTGGTCAAGACGTCTCTCCTGGACTTTGAGCAATACTTTCTCCCCTTGAGGTACAAGATGACTTAAGGGCTTTAGATGATGGCTCTAGAGACTGTGATTGATGCCTCTTTTCTCTAGCAGACTTCTGGGGATTTCTCCTTCTTTCACAGGATGAGGTCTTCAGAATCAGAATGGCTACTGAAGGTACAAAGGCTTATGAAGCACTCCTCAATGAAACATAATCTGGGTGCTTAGTATTCTGGGAGTGACCCAGATACAAAGTTGGATGTGTGAAATTTTTCATGAGATATATTCTCAGTCTGCTCTCTCTAGTTTTCTTCGTCCTTCTAGAGAAGGATCTACATACAGTGAATCTCTCTGAAATGTGGCCTTCTTCTAAAGAAAAAGCATCTTGTATGCCCATTGTTTACAAGTATGGCTGCTTGACAGGACAGACAATTTTTAAAACCCAGGGATTTTCTCACTGGCACCCTAAACAAAGGAAGAATAACTACAGTACTAGCATACCAACCCAGAAAAAAGAGGAGAGAATTCTCTCAAAAACAGAGAGGGAAAAAGGAACACTATCAAAAAACCTATCCCTCTCTAACTACTGACTAATTACTATATAAACTAAGTTTATAAAAGGAGTTTTGATAAGTGCTGAACAACAGCAAGCTATGGGGCATCAAGCTGTGAGCTGACAAGGAACGGAGAGGGAATTAGGGTGGCCTCACCTCTTTCTAACCTTGGCTGGAAGCAGGAAGACACTCAGGATGTATGTGCCGCCTCAATTTATGACCAAAAGTGTCTCGCTCAAGTGCCCTGGGTGCACACACACCTTAAGCACAATATATATGTGCACAAACACTCAAAGAACATTAAGTATTTAGGGGTTAAGTGGTATGGAGCTTGGACCCATCTATTCTACAATCACATGCAGCATCCCAGTTACAACACATTTTCATTCTGTAGTGTAGCGCTGTTCACAGCTGTTTAGCCTGCACAACAACCTATTGAACATGGATTTTAAGGAAATAGGGAGCAAAGGCATCATATGAACAAATCAAATCAGTCAGCAAGCCAAAGGCCTTACTGTTAGACAAGACGAACCCGCTTATTGAGTCAATGGTGATTATAAAAAAATGATGATAGTTGGGGCAAACAACGATTGGTTAGGATACTAATTTTAATATCATTTACTAGACTGTGTAGTGTGGAAACAGTAATTTACAGAACTAATGATCTGGATGCCAAGTAAGTTCAGGGAGACACTACGAGACAGGAGCTCCCTTGTTAACTTACACAATCTATTCACACACTATCTATTCACTACCTGCTTGTCCCTCACTTGTCTGTGAAAATGAGAAACGCAACCATAAGAAATAAAGACAAACTCACCATCAGGTCCTTCACTACTTTTACTCCTTTTATTTCGGCGGACATGCCTAGTTTCTTCTTCAAGATGCAGTTTTTCTTCAGGGAGGAAGAAATTCAGCAAGGCCAGCTGGAACAGTAAGAACATCAAGTTGAGGTTTCTTTACCCACAAATTATCACTGCCAAACTGACTGAACTCCACCTCTTTAGCAGAGATTTGAGTCTTGATATCAATAACTTCTTAATTTCATGAAGAATAGTTTCTGTAAAACTGATTAGCAGAACAGCATAAAATGCTAGCTTGCTATCTCTGAATTTCTGATGCATCCATAACCAGCGTAATGAGATACTACAGGACCTCAGTTTTCTTGGTCAGTCATATGTCAGACTTATACAGTACATGACTTTCCTATGTGAAGAGTACTCCTGTATGCCTGTGATGAGAGAACAGATATTAGGAATGAAGAGTCATTATTTTAGCTCTAGTTCTGTCAAATGAATCAGAATTACGCTTGCCAAAGTCACTTTATTTCCCTATTTGTAAATGACTGATAACATTTCTCTATATTGCAAAGGTGCTATGTGATTAATTAGACCATGTCTGCACAGTGCTTTGAAGATTTTAAATGCTGAAGTATATACATTTATTACATGCGGAATGGTAGTGACCCCAATATTTAGGTTGTCTAGCACTTTCCATTATAAAAAAAAGTTTGTTTTTTTTTTAAGAGCTCTAATAGTTATGTGGTTTGCAACACACTTTAAATTTTGGCAACAGGACAGTCCTGGAGTTAAAGAGGTGCCTTTTGCTCTCTCTGTGTAAATCCATTCAGATTGGACTGAGCTATAAGATGTTGAAAATCACCACCATTTTCTGTCTGTGCTTTCCCAATAGCACTTGCTACAGACTGACCGCTAAAATTGCATAATATATTAGCAGCACTGTGCATAGACTGCCCCCGAATCTCTCCTCAGCACATTACATGCAGCTGATCCTCCAGACAGGACACAAGCAAAGTGTTGCTTCATCTTCTCCTCCCTGCTACTTTCCTTCATCAAAATATCCTTTGGCCTAGGGGAAGGTGCAATGTGCTGGGAACCAGGAGACCATGATTCTTACATCCTCCTCTCCTATTATCTGATATTAGTAATTATGTGCCTTTTACATCTCTTATTACTGAGGAAAACTTATGTCTTACTGAGATGTTAAAAGTAGGCCGCTTAGCCATACTACTTTCTGGAAAGGCTGACAAATGTTAGTATTTTTCTATGCTATCTGTAAAATGAGGAAACTCAGGCATATCTGCCTTCATAGAGGGTAACATAACATGTGAAAATGTTGGTTTTAATGACATGTCCAGAATCGGGTTGCCAACTTTCTACTTGCATAACATCGAATGTCCTTGCTCCCTGCCCTGCCCCTCTTCAGAAGCCCCGCTCCTTCTCTGAGGCCCCACCTCCACTCACTCCATCCCCCCCTCCCTCTGTTGCTCGCTCTTCCAACCGTCACACACTCATTCATTTTCACCGGGCTGGCTCAAGGGGTTGGGGTGTGGGACTGGGAGAGGGCTCCATCTGGCAGTGCAGGCTCCGGGGTGGAGCTGGGACTGAGGAGTTTAGAGGGTGTGAGGGGGATCAGGGCTAGGGTAGCGGGTTGGGGCGTGGGGGGGGGGTGGGCTCTGGTGTGGGGCTGGGGCAAGGGCTTGGGGTGTGGGGGAGGGGGTGAGGGCTCTGGCTGAGGGTACATTTCTAACCACAACCATCCTATTCACTGAATGAGACAAAGTGTAGAATGCTAAAAAATAGTGTGTGATCATGTAACAAAAGAGGATATCATAATATATACACACAAGGTATACAAGCCACAGAATAAAAACGTAAACTCTTCAAACAGGGGTTAATACTGGCAATATATGCATTACTGGCACACTAAACTCAATGATATCCAATGTACATATTGCTAAGTTAAAATTGATCTGTGCTTGTTCTATAGTCTAAAATGTGAAATTTCAATATTTGCCATTAACATGAGAAAATTTAGAATAAAAAGCAATGTGTCTCAACTCCAAGGCAAAAACAAGCTCCCTATTCATAGTATGATATCTGCCCTTTATGTCATTAGAAGGTTCAAGAGAATGCCATGTCAAATGTCAAGACACAAATCAATCACCACAAAAGGGGTTTTGAAATCCATATAGACTTTTGCATCCATTACTTGAACCTCATTTTCAAACAAAAAAATTTAAATTCCCTTTTACATTAGAATATTATTCTCATTTATTTCAAGCCATCTGTAATGTTAAAAAACCTTAACAAGTTTTAAAAAAAAGTTTTCCATATTAATTCTTTACACTACAGAACTTTCTGATTTTCTACAATAAGGTTAGGTAGCAACACATCGAGATCTTGGAGATCCTAGCTGGAAATAATTAACAAATTAAAGATGACTGATGCAGTCATTTCTAATTATTGTCTGAAGAACTTGTTATTCACTTGCTAATTTATTAAGCTCCTTCATAAGCCCTTGACTTGTGCATAGTTAGGGCTGTAGATTTGTCATAGCATTTTTTTTTAAATAAAAAAATCATGGAGCAATCAGGTAAATGTAGTAAAAGTCATGAGTTTAGCGATTGCTCTGGGATATTTGATTAAAAAATGCCCAGACAAATGAAGGGGAAATGACCACCTGCAGCAGCATCCTACATGCCAGTACTGCAACTCTAATCTACTCTGGTAAGGTGAGGAGGCCCCGAGGTAGGAGGGGCTGAAGAGTGAGCCTCCTCTGTGTTCAACCCAGGCACGGGCAGTGGTTGCTCTTGTGTCCTGCAGGTATGGGCCAAGCTACCCACTCCAGACATTGCAAACAGGCATATGGGTCACAGTGCCATTTGTTCAGGTTTGGCTCTGCTGCCCCTCCATCATGACAGGAGGAAGGAAGCAGACAGTAGAGCCAAATTTGAGAAAGTAGTGCTGTGACCCTGTGTGCCCTATTACAACGCATAGAGCATGGAGCCTGGCCCAGCCCTGCTGACACAGGAGCTGTTGCTGCAGGGTGAATGCTGGGTGGACTTCCTCTCCAACTTTTCTCTCCACATGGGGTCTCCCCTTTTCATCGGGCTGCAACGCACCTAGAGCCTTCCTGCAGGAAGTCACAGGCCTGGTCTACACTATGCGTTTAAACCGATTTTAGCAGCGTTAAACCAATTTAACGCTGTACCCGTCCACATTACGAGGCCCTTTATATCGATATAAAGGGCTCTTTAAATCGGTTTCTGTACTCCTCCCCGACGAGAGGAGTAGCGCTAAAATCGGTATTACCATATCGGATTAGGTTAATGTGGCCGCAAATCGATGGTATTGGCCTCCGGGCGGTATCTCACAGTGCACCACTGTGACCGCTCTGGACAGCAATCTCAGCTCGGATGCAGTGGCCAGGTAAACAAGAAAAGCCCAGCGAACTTTTGAATTTCATTTCCTGTTTGCCCAGCGTGGAGCTCTGATCAGCACGGGTGGCAATGCAGTCCCAAATCCAAAAAGAGCTCCAGCATGGACCGTACGGGAGATACTGAATCTGATTGCTGTATGGGGAGACAAATCTGTTCTATCAAAGCTCCGTTACAGAAGACGAAATGCCAAAGCGTTTGAAAAAAAATCTACAGGCTACACAGTGCTGCGTGACAAGCGTAACGGGAAGTCAGAGACTCAAATGGACGCTCATGGAGGGAGGGAGGGGGTACTGAGGACTCCAGCTATCCCACAGTCCCCAGCAGTCTCTGAAAAGTATTTGCATTCTTGGCTGAGCTCCCAATGCCTGTAGGTTCAAACACATTGTCCGGCGTGGTTCAGGGAATAGCCCGTCAATTTACTCCCCCCCCACCCCCGCCACGTGAAAAAAAAGGGAAAGAAATCATTTCTTGACTTTTTCAATGTCACCCTATGTCTACTGAATGCTGTTGGTAGACGCAATGCTGCAGCAGTGAAGAGAAGTATCCGCTCCTCTCCCCTCCCCGGTGGCAGACGGTGCAGTAGGACTAGTAACAGTCCTTCTTATCAACTCGTGAGTGCTCCTGGCTGGCTTCATGTGAGGCTGGCCGGGGGCGCCTGGGTTAAAATAGGAATGACTCCCGATCATTCCCAGTAGATGGTACAGAACGTCCGGTAACGGTCTTCATCATAGCAACAAAGGGCTGAGCTTCAATCAGCCCCCTCCCTTTCATGTGAAAAGAAAAGATTCTGTACTGCCTGGACTATCATAGCAGTGGGAGGCTGCCTCCCCCTCATTTTATGTCACTAAAAACTCAGTGTTTCTTATTTCTGCATTCTTTATTACTTCATGACACAAATGGGGGGGGACACTGCCACAGTAGCCCAGGAAGGTTGGGGGAGAAGGGAAGCAACAGGTGTTGTTGTTGCAGGGGCACCCCCTGTGAATGGCATGTAGCTCATCATTTCTGCGGGATCTGACACAGAGCAGCTGTATTCTCTGATACGCTGCTTCCCTAGTACATTTGCCCCATATTCTAGGCAGGACTGACTTTATTTTTAGAAACCATAAAGGAGGGATTGACTCGGGGAGTCATTCCCAGTTTTGCTTTTGCACCCCCGGCCGATCTCAATCAGGGGCATGATAGCAGCAGACAGCACAGAAGGACAGATAACCGTCATCTCATTGCCAAATTACACTGGCAGCAAACGGTACAGAACGACTGATAACCATCTCTGCTATCATGAAACAGCAAATGAATGCTGCTGTGTAGCGCTGGAGTATCACCTCTGTGCGAGGCATCCAGTACACATATGGTGACTGTAAAAAAAAAAGCTGAACGGGCTCCATGGTTGCCATGCTATGGTGTCTGCCAGGGCAATCCAGGGAAAAAGGGCGCGAAATGATTCTCTGCCGTTGCTTTCCCGGAGGAAGGAATGACTGACAACATTTATCCAGAACCACCCACAACAATGATTTTTGCCCCATCAGCCACTGGGCTTTCAACCCAGAATTCTAAGGGGCAAGGGAGACTGTGGGAACTATGGGATAGCTATAGAATAGCTACCCACAGTGCAAAGCTCCAGAAATCGATGCTAGCCTCGGACCATGGACGCACACCGCCGAATTAATGTGCTTAGTGTGGCCGCGTGCACTCTACTTTGTACAATCTGTTTTATAAAACCGGTTTATGTAAAATCGGAATAATCCCGTAGTGTAGACGTACCCACAGAGAGAGAAATTATGCATCTGTGACTTTCTCTGCTCTGTGACAAGCCTGGAACCTTGTCAAGAGGCGTTTCTCTCTCTACTGTACGTCTCCCTGGGCACTAGCTTTCAGACATCTTTACAGGCCTTTAATTAGATTTGAAAGTAATATAACATGAATAATACCTTATACCTGGAGGCGAAAGATCTCTATAATCTGATGCAGACTAGCCCAGAGACAAAGTTTTATGTAGTAACCAACAATTCATGTAAAATACTTTTCACATTAAAAAAGCAATAAATCAGTAGTTACTAAACAATTATTTTTCACAGTGCAAAGTTAACCTCTTCATCCTGAGGCATATAATGTCACTTGCATTCAGAAGTTCCATTTCAGTCATTCTAGTTATTCCAAGAAAAGAAGATATATCCATAATCTGGTAGCATTTCCTCCAAGCATCTCCTCTTCATAAAATATTGATATTCAAGAAATACAGATGATTTAGGAACCAAACATTAACCAATCCTTTGATTTGTCATTGATTCCAATCATCTCAACCACACAGTGGACAGAAACAGACTTAGTAAGAAGTGGATGTCCCTACCCCAGAGAGCCAGCAATGAGCTCATCTACATCGCTCACAGGCATGGTGGCGCCAACGTCCCTCGCATGGGAGACCTCTGCGACATTGCGGTCGTCACGCACGCCTTCCACCTCCTGACGTGCCTGGACGCCATGGTAAAGAATGTGGCAATGACCGCCCTGCGCGCCGCCACCGCGAAGCGAATAGGCAGAGCTCCTTCCGACAAAGATGTAGCCACCTTCCTGAGCGGCTCCCTGGACGGCGAATTCGTCTGGGACAGGGGCGACATGGCCTCGCTGTGGACCCGCGCCCGCAACGCCATGCGCCGACTGGGAAAGCGACTGGGCTGCCGCTGGGTGTGGAGCGAGGAACGGCGGGAGCTGGGAGTCCTGGTACCGTGGATCGAGACAGAGGGCAACACCATCGTCAGCCCCGGAGCCAGAGGCTTGCTGGAGAAGTCCCTGAAGGCTGCCGTCCATGCGCTCTATGTGGGCACCCTGAGGAAAAAAACAGACCAGGGCAAGGCCTTCGAGGTCACCAGCAAGTGGGACTCCAGCAACCACTTCCTCCCTGCTGGCAGCTTCACCCGATTCGCCGACTGGCGCTTCATATACCGCACCCGACTGAACTGCGTCCCGCTCAATGGAGCCATCCGCAACGGGAACCCGGACAAGCGCTGCAGGAAGTGTGGGTATGCCATGGAGACCCTGCCCCACGTCCTGTGCAGCTGCAGGCCCCATGCCAGAGCCTGGCAGCTGTGCCACAACGCCGCCCAGGACCGCCTAGTGAAGGCCATTGCCCCGCACCTGGGAGAGATCGCTGTCAACCACACCATCCTCGACACCGACAGCCCACTGCGCCCGGACATCGTCGTCACGGACGAGGACCGGAAAAAGATCATCCTCGTCGATGTGACGATCCCGTTCGAGAACAGGACCTCGGCTTTCCGCGAAGCCCGAGCCCCCAAACTTGAGAAATACGCTCCCTTGGCGGACACCCTGCGGACAAGGGGCTACGAGGTCTACACCGACGCTCTGATAGTTGGGGCCATGGGAGCCTGGGACCCCTGTAATGAACACGTTCTTCGTACCTGTGGGGTGGGCCGTCGCTACGCGCGGCTCACGAGACACCTAATGGTCTCGGACACTATTCGATGGTCTAGAGACATTTACACAGAGCACATCACCGGCCACCGCCAATACTGAGTGTGAGCCGGTGTGACTTTGTGAACCCACGAGGGGGAGGAAACTTGTGGACCTCCCTGCTGGACTTTATCCCCTGAGCCCTGAACCCACCGAACGAACTCCACCATGTGAGGGTCATCCTATCCCCATTACCCAGCCCGCTTATCTTTACTCATGACTGTCTGTAACCTGTATGTATGAGCGATGTACCCCCATTGCTTCCGGACTGTATCTTGATCTCACCCACCGTACACACCGCATTGGGAACATGGCAGACTGTATATGCTATGTGCCGTTCAATACCAAACTATTAGCATCCCCCTATACTCTGCATGCTACCCCCGATGATCAATAACTGACTTTTCAAACTCTCTGTATCATTAATTTTTAAACATTTTCTAATAAACTTTTATCTGTAACTTGGGAAGAGTATTGAGAAATAAACGGCACAGAACTCAAACAACACTGAAGAGTACCAATTCTATTACTGACCTGCATAGGAAAAGACACTAGGTTAAGAGCTTAAATTAGATAGAAGGGAAGGATAAATTCCTTCCAGGAATTATTAGGTGAAATTCTATGGCCTGTGTTATGCAGGAGGTTAGACAAAATGACCCTAATGGTCCCTCCTCGCTTTAATATTTATGAATCTCAGAGAACTCTAGTAGATTAACATAAGAACTGCACAGTAACTTCCAGCTGAGACCGGCTCAGTACTACTCCTACTGGCTCACTCTTAGGGCAGATGATTCCCAGTATAGATGAGCTCAGCACATAGATGAGCCCTCCTTCTGCAGGGGTGGGCAAACTTTTTGGCCCAAGGGCCACACTGAGATTGCAAAACTGGATGGAGGACCAGGTAGGGAAGGCTGTGCTGCGAGGGAGGGGGAACAGCGGGGGAGGCCGGGGCTAGCCTCCCAGGCCGGTAGCTCAGGAGTCAGGCAGGATGGCTCTGCAGGCCGGATGTGGCCCACGGGCTGTAGTTTGCTCATCTATGTCCTACTGGTTCAGCCACGGTAAGTGAAACCCACTTTAGATCAACTCAGAACAGGCCACCCATACTGATAGCAAGTCCAGTTACAGGAGGGGGCAAGAACTCCACTAACTTGGTTAAAATTGTAGAAGAGCCTAGCTATCAACTGGAAGGTACAGATAAAACATAGGAAAAATTAAACTCTGATATCTATGCTTCTGTCCAAAATCTTCTAGATTAATAAAGTATGGTTTGTCTCTTTACAACATGAACTCCCACGTATATTTTCACAGCTGACAAGGTAAGAATATCTGATACAGAAGCTAGCTCATACTGAAGTGGGTCTGTAATTGCTGTATGATAAAATAGGATAAAGACTTATTTGGTACCCATGACTGTCTTTCTAACAGCCGGGATTACGATTTATTGTGCATGGGCTATAAACTCATTACACAGGTGTTGAAGCCAGTGTAAGATTTCAAAAGACTAAGATACTTCATCACCCAGGAATGTGTGAACCCCCTAGGGAGGTAACTCCACCCCAGATTTTACTTATTATCCCCCCATCTGCCTCAAACTATATTACCTAAATTAGTATATATGGGGAAAAAAACCATTGCTGTCTAATAGAAGACCAAGCAGTAGCACAGGGAAGGAATCAGAAAACCTTGGATTTGGGCAAAGGGAATTGTGATCCCAAGTGCAATTTAAATGATTCTTATCAACTTTTACCCTGTTCACAGAGAAAAGCTCAAATCTAGTCTTCGTAATTCCTGATATTTTATTTTGCGTCTACAAATATTAAATGGATCTTTATTGCAGTGACATGTTAGAAGAAAGCAAAATTAGCAACCCTGATCAAAGCAGATGGTAGTTGGGTGTAGAGGGCTTTGTTTTTATTTAAAAAAGTAAGATACAATTCTTATAACAAAATTACTTCTAAAAAACTTCTCAAAATTAATGACACACAAAAGCAGCTACGTGTCTATCTAATACAGCTTATTTACCCTCATACACAACAAAGATATTTAATGAAATTAAAAAGCAACACATTTAAGACTGATAAAAGAAAACATGATTTTCTTCTCTAAATAGCATATTACTAGCCTGTTTAACTGTTAAAGTATCAGAGGTCAAGAATTTAATAGGATTCAAAAAAGGATTGGATATTTAATGTGAATATTAGAACATCCATGGTTACGACTGCAGGGGGAGCAATTAAATTAACTTGATTTAAAATATAATTAATTTAAATCACGTTAAAAGTTTTGTAAAACTAATTTGAAAGTTTGTGCTATTGTAATTTAAGATGAAAATGTATTATGAACTAAATTATAAATGCTAAATGCTGTTTGTATTGCTACTAGTAGTTGGGTATCCTTTTGAGTTTTATAAAACTGCTATAGTAAAAAAAAACCAAAGGTACTGAAAATTAAAACCCTTATCTGCAAACAAGCAAGTACACAGTTTACACAATTATGTAATTTTACTCACAAGAACAATCCCATTGACTTCAACTGGACTACTCCTGTGCTTAAAATTAAGCCTGTGCATAACTGTTTGTAGCACTGGGGCTAAAATTGTACTCTCATTAAAAGCATTCTTCTTAGTGGCATAGAATCTCTGTTATTTCAAAATAAAGTTGTTTCAGTGTTAACAATGAAAAGTTTAGACTTTCCATATATTATCAAAGTTATCATTAACTTTTTCATGAGCTATTACACTTTGGTAAATGAAGTATTTCCTTCATTCCTTCCCACTGCTACCATTTTTTCTTTCAAGACATGCAAAAATGATTTATTTTAGGGAAAGATACACTTTCCCTTCAATATTAAATATTTTCGTTAATGATCACAGAGGCACATTTCACCACAAGAAGCTGCAATAAAAGACTGCTAATAAGAACAGACTGTAATTTTATCATATGATCACAGCTGCTATTGAACATAGACGTATTCTAAAAATAGATTAATAAAAATAGTTTTCCTGCAGAAACAATGATGTAAGAATAGGCTCTGTAGTATCTCCCACTACTCTAAGAGCTTAGTTCATACAATAGTCACATTCTATGGGGGTAAAAGGCATAACAGGATGAGTCAGACATATATTAATGACCAATCCAACAACCCTTACTTGCACAAAAATAGTCCCATTTAAACTAGTGAGACTACTGCATTAGTAATGGCTACTCATATGTAGGTCAGAATGAAGTCAGTGCCTGGACAAAGTGAGATAGTCTCAGCCTATTAATGCTGGGGCATACTAGAGGCAGAGAAGGGCATACTGGAGGCAGAGAAGGGCAGGCAAGGAGTGTGGCTAGAGGGTAATGTACTCTTGCAGTTCCCAATTGGCATATGGAACTTTGGGAACCATGGCTAGCTGCTAAAGTTTAGAGCAGCCTGCAGGCTGTTCTATCCTGCACATGGGGACAGACACAGGCAGAGAATCAAGGAACAGTAGCCAACTCCTAGACAGCCTTTCTGTAGAATTAGTGTAGTGGGTGGAGAAATTATTGTGCGGAATCTAAAGTCAAAAGGATGGTTAATGTTTAGTTCTGAACATGGCGGGAGTATTAGTCAGTCAATCTCTCTTCAGCTCCTGTTAAAAGTTCCTTCTGACGCACTCACAAGACTTCCTCTATTAGTTAACAGGTTCATTATTCCAATGGAACACAAGAAAAGTTATAAATGGAGAGAGAATCTGTATGTCTATACTTGGAGCTGGAGGAGTAATTCCAGCTCAAACAGACATACTCATGCTAGCTCTCACAGAGCGCACATGCTCAAAACAGTAGCATAGCTGCAATGGCATTAGCAATGGTGAACAGCAGCATAGGCTAGCCACTGTTTACCGATACCTATACTCCCAAAGCCACACTACTATTTTTAGTGCACCTAGATGGACCTTTGGTCTGACCCAGTATGGCCGTTCTTACGTTCTTATGTTATGTTCAATGACCATTTACCAGGCCATCACAAAGCCTCACTTGGTAGCACCTTGCTTTAGAGTTGCAATAATCAATTTTAAAATGTTTCCCCAAGGCAAGTTTTCCCTTTGTAAGTTGGCTGAATAGAGGAAAAAAGCAGACAGAAGTCATGCTATCAGAAAAAAAGTTTTTTCCTAAACCAAACCCCATTAACATATTGGAACGGTAATAAGTCTATTTTTGTAAAAATGAAAAATAATGAGTTTTTTAAATCCCTCAATCTCCCCAAGGATCAGAATCAGCAAACTGTCAAATCTTCTTCCAGTGCTTGAACTGGTATTTGTTTATGAAGCATCAGTAGTTTCCAATGAAGGGAGCTAATATCTATAGCTGGTACTCTACTTATCTTAGGCCTTAGAATTATGGACCAGATGTAATGAACACTGCGTCTTGACCTCAATAACAGTGGCCTCTTTTACTAAATTTTTCTGGCCAGGGTGCAAGGAAAAGGCAGTGGTGATTTAGTGCAAGGTATGTAAGCTTCTCCAATGAATATGCTATTGAGGTGCTAAACAGGTGCTGAATTTACATCCATCATAAGCTAGTCAAAGATTGAGTGAACTGGCACAGCAATCCTATCTGCAGTGGCAGACGTCAAGGTTATTCAATTACTCTCTTTCTTGGAGACTTTGTTTCTAAAGAAATGATGAACCTAGCTACCCACTCCACAGAAAGAAAATCTCAAATGCTCAGATTGAAGGAAGTTGGCTTTCTTTCCCTCAATACCTGTAGAAACAAAGTCTTCTACTAAGGAGTACTCCAGTACCTAGGAGCATTTCCTTTCTTATGTAATTAAGTGACAACTTCCCATTATGTTTGAACTACACTGCATACAACTTCACAATATGTTGAACAAATCACTATTACTTGTTCTGTTTAATCTCAGGTTGAACACTACTTTAAGTTTAGAACAGTTACCAAATCACAAAACTATTCTGTATTTTTTAAATCAAGAAAATCACTGTAGGATGATAAAAATAAGGTCGAAAAGGCATAATCTAAAGGGGGTAGAAGAGGAAGCACGGAGGCAGGAGCCCAAATAACCCGTAAAACATGCTTTACAGGGATGAATCAGTTACACCTTTGTATATCCCAACAAAACAAAAAACAAAACAACACATTCAAAAGAATGTATTTTCACTGCAACGACATATAGAATTCTAGCTGGAAAGGTTGAACAGTAACGCTCTGGAATGTCATGAGAACACAACAGGAATTACCAAAGTAATATAGCCTGCAGCTACTCACAGAAACTAATTTTGTTTTTAAAAAAAACCTGCATTCCAAAGTTTACAGAAATAAGAATAAGATACTTATATAAACATTTTCTCTAAAAAGGTACCACAAAAATAGGAAGCTTTCCTCAGGACATGAAACCAGATGTGCCGTGAAGTTATTACTGGACATACAAACTATGCGTACCACAAACCTGATGCTGCGGTGTTACAATGATTCTCAAGGGCTTAGCCACCTACCTATCTCATTCTTTCAGTGTCTTAGACATAGCATATATGCCCAAAAGGAGCACTTTATAGCACCAAAGACGTTCCACTGGAAACACAGTGAAAAGATCTCAGAAGGCTCCAACAGCACAAAGAGAAAAGAAGTAGAAAACAAGCATAAAGATTGTTATACTCTGAAATGTGACTACATAAAAAGTGGCACTTCTTTAAAACAGGTATGTTTCCTATGTGTGCATGTGAGAGAGAGATTTGCTTCAGTGACAACAGATTTTGCTTAATTTCTTCTTCTCTTATCCCGGCAGTGATAACACAAGTAAGAGAATCCTGTGGCACCTTATAGACTAACAGAGGTTTTGGAGCATGAGCTTTCGTGGGTGAATACCCACTTCCTCAGATGTATTCACCCACGAAAGCTCATGCTCCAAAACCTCTGTTAGTCTATAAGGTGCCACAGGATTCTTTGCTGCTTTTACAGATCCAGACTAACACGGCTACCCTCTGATACTTGACAAGTAAGAGAGTGAGAGCTGACTCTATACTTTCCTCCTGTGCAAATTCACTGACCTCAAGGGGGTTTCACAGCTGTCACTGAAGACACAATTTAAAGATTGCACAGGTGTGACTAATTTAGCCTACAGAACCTTTATAAGGGGAAAAAATGCAGCCAGACTCTCAGATCCAAGGCAAACTTCACAGGTATACAATGAAAAATAATATTTTACTTGTAAAATGAGCGTGTTTGATATGGAAATCATGAAAACAATAAACACAGAATCGTAAAATGCCAATGTAGAGTAACTTTTCAGAGTAGGTAGATAAAGCAGTAAGATTTGAAATGCAAGTCATCTTCAAATCATCTGTAAACTAGACTAACAAATCAGTTCATGTAAACCAGGTATTTTGCCTCTAACTAAAACTTAAAGATGTGTCAGAGAACTTAAACAAAAACAGAACATAAAAACCCAACCCCATAAAAAACCTGCCTTCTCTTCTATAGCACAATATCTCAAAGTACTTGAAAATAAGCACAAAACTGATGTTCTTGCATTATTGCTTTTTCAGTATTATGATTAGATTCCCTTGTCCATTTTCAGTTTTAGAGATTATTAGTGTGAGAAAGACTGTTACCATAACTAAGCTCTTTATAGACATTCTTTGCAGGCAATACAGTGGTTTTATTGTGTTCTGAAATATTATGTCAGAGCTGTTGGTTTGGAACAGCTGTCTCTGTTACTTTTGACTGTACTAGATCAAAAATACATCCATGATAACATGGGATGTAACAAACTGAATAGATTGTAAAATACTTAGTTACCAGAGAAGAAGACAGAACACAAAGAGTCATGTTTATCGAAGGAGATATTCAATATATTTAAGGCCTTTGTCTTTATAGGTTATTTTTCATTTTTTGTTATAAAATACAAGAAGCGAACAACCTACATGATTTGCTCTTTAACTTGGCAGCAATACTACAAAATCTTGTCTGAAAGATATAACCACATCTTTGAATATAAAATTATTGTAACAAGTTAAATATGTAAAAGCAGCAAAGAGTCCTATGGTACCTTATCGACTAACAGACGTACTGGAGCATGAGCTTTCGTGGGTGAATACCTACCTCATCAGATGCATATAGTGGAAATATCCAGGGGGAAGGAATATATATGTGCAAACAAGAAGTTAAATATGATAATTTTCACAAAGCATATTATGGGGAGTGAGGCATAGAGGGATCAAGATACAGGAGTAGCAATTAAAATGTACAGAAATATAAAAAATGTACAACAGCCAAAATTCTCATAAATCACTCTTCATATCCCATCTTAATGACTGGAACCTCCTCTTTTTTTCAGCATTCCTAACTCCCCCACATTGTCTCCTTCTCTGCATTCAAAATAGATTCCTCCACTGGCTTTCTGGGTTGCTGTCCTTGTATGCAGTTCAAGTTCTTGTCCTTATCTCCAAGGTCCTCCATGACTCTGCTCCTTTTATCACATAATCACCATTGCCTCCTCTAATTTTGGTCATGGTGCCAACCTTATCACCCTGGCAGTTAACTTTGTACACATATGTCTTTGTGTGATAAACATACTGCCCTGACACATGGAACATCATTCCAGAACTGATTAGAAAGGCCACAACTCTCTCCTTATTCAAGTCCATCTATCTGCAGTACTAATATGGCTCCCATTACTGTAGTATCCAAGCATCTGACATTCTTGATGTATTTATTGTCAAAACACCCCTGTAAAGTAACAAAATACTATTATTCCAATTTTACAAACAGGGAACTGAGGCACAGAAGCTATGTGACTTGCCCAAAGTCACAAGAAGTATGTGGTGGAGCAGTAACTTGAACCCAAGTCACCCAAGTCCTAGGCTAGTGCTCTAACCACTGGACCATCCTTCCTCTCTCTTAAAACCTACTGCTAATATGACACTTACAAGAAAGAAGGAAGTTACTCACCTTGTAAAGTAACAATGGTTCTTCAAGATGTGTCCCTCTATGGGTGCTCCACTGTAGGCGCACTTGCGTCCCTGCGCGGCTGATCTGAGAACTCTGGTTGCAGTGTCCATTCAGCCCATACACATGCTGTCCCCCCCTTTCTGCTCTGCCATGGGGCTAGCGCAGCATGTGTAGGCGAACCCCTCTCAGTTCCTCCTCTACTGTAGAGTATGTAGGAATGTGAGTCGTGGAGCACCCATAGGGACACACATCTCAAAGAAGCATCGCTACTGCACAATGTGAGTAACTTCCCCTTCTTCTTCAAGTAGTGATCCCTATGCATGCTCCACTGCAGGTGACTCCTGAGCAGTATCCCTAATGGGAGGCTGGGGCTTCGGAGTCAAAGGGAAAAGGGTTACTATATTCTTAAGGAATCACTTTGTAATTGGGTGCGAGAACACTGAGTAACTCTCTATTTGCTGATGGGAGGCTGCTATGGCCTCTAGGTGAATTTTGGAATGAACTAAGAGATAATCCTGATTTCTTGAGAATCAGTATGTACTCTAGGACCATTGGGAGAGTAGCAGATGTTGGGGAAATTTTCTTGGGATTACAGCAAACCTGAAACCTGGTCCACTCTTGCAGGCAAGTATGATGGGTAGCTGATTTCCTAGTGTGTAATAACACTTCCTGTACCTCCTGAGAGCAGGATCTTTCTATGTGCTGGAATCATGAATAAGCAAGGCCTTGAGTCGAAGTATCAGCAGGTTGGGGTGGAGAGTGTGTCCTTCATTCTGAAAGAGGAGATATGGAGTGGAATGAAGAGGGATCAGCAGACACATCACCAGCTGTAACATGTAAGGGTACCATGTCTGTCTCAGTCAGGTGGGAGCAATTAGTATAACATTTGCTCTCTCACTTTTTATTTTTAACGAAACTTTAATCAATAGAGGATATGGAGGAGAGGGGTATAGAAGGCCCTTATCCCTTGAATGAAGGAAAGTGTCCCCTAAGGAGTGCTGTCCGAGACCTGCCTTGGAGCAATAGCATGGACATTTCTTGTTCAGGTAAGTGGTGAACAAGTCTACTGCTGGTGCCCCCCACTGTCTGAATGTGTCATGGAGTACTACTGAGTTCATCTCCCATTCATGGTCGTATGGGAACCTGCGGCTGAGACTGTCTGCTGTTGTGTTCTGCACTACTGGTAGGTAAGCCACTGATATTGCAACATTGTGGGAAATGCACCAGTTCCATGGTTATAGTGCTCTCTTACAAAGGGAGGGAAATGGATGATTTAGTTGGGGATTGGTCCTGCTTTGAGCAGGGGGTTGGACTACATGACCTCTTGAGGTCCTTTCCAACCCTGATATTCTACGGGGCTGCCAGATTGAATCATAAAATCAATGATGTATGTACTACATGCATACTATGTTGTTTGTCATGTCCCTTGTGTGTGTACCTCTGATCAGCAGAAGGAAGTGAGCACATGCATTCCTGACTACTTTGAGTTCAAGGAGGTTGATATGAAGACATTTCTGTGGGTGATTACTTGTCTTATGTCATGAGTTTGTTGAGATGTTCTCTCCATCCTATGAGGGATGTACTGGTGGTGAGGAGGATTACTTTACCTCAGTGGGTAACAATATGGGTTCCTCTAAGCTGTCTCTGTTCAGCCTGTAAACCAAGCTGAACAATGAATGGAGACATCTCATGCAAAGTTTGGCATGAGCTATCACAAATGTACCCACCACCATGTGCTCCAGAAGTTGGAAACAGAGGTGAAAGTAATCCGGCCCGGTCCAGTGTACTGGTAAGAAAGTGGCCATCGGTATACAGCCGATCGTACCGGCAGGGCCACTGATGGGGGGAGATAGAGGGTGTAGGAGGAGGGGCACCTGCCCTGGGCCCCAGCGATTTAAAAGGGGCTCCCGGCAGCAGCTGGAACACCTGGCCCTTTAAATCACTGCCGGAGCCCCAGGGCTCCCAGCCGCTGCCATTACCCCGGAGCTCCAGTGGCAATTTAAAGGGTCTGGGGTTCCTGGCTGCCGCTGCCGCTGCCACTACCATGCTAGCGGCCCCAGGACTTTTAAATTGCCGCCAGAGCCCCAGGACCCTGGCTGCCCTGCATATTGGTAAGTCCCTCAAGTTTTACCTCTGGTTGGAAGGCAGTGCCTGGCTCATATATGAGGGCCTGCTTGCACTGTCTCCATAAGTGTGGACAAACTGAGGAATCTGTATTGTGGAAGGAGTGCTCTCGCTTGGAGAGAATCAATTTTTGAATGTTGATTTGTAGGCCCAGGCTTCTGAATAAGTCCATAGTCCTGTGGGTAACCCACAGAGCTTTGTCAAAGGAATGAGCCCTGAGGAGGCAGTTGTCTAGACAGGGGTTGATCATGATCGCCTGAGAACAAAGATGAGCTGCCACTATGGAGAGGACCTTGGAGAATACTCTGGGAGCTGATGATAGCCCGAAGGGGCATACTCTGTACCGGTAATGGTAGTGTCCTCTAGGGTAAATCTGCGAAACCATCTGTGGGATGCTAAGATTGAAATATGGAAATAAGCATCCTGAAGGCAGAGGGTTGAAAGCCAGTCTCCCTGTTCCAAAGCTTGAATAATCGCTGCTAGAGAGTGACCATCTTGAATTTTTGAGCCTTGATGAACTTGTTGAGTGCTCTGAGGTGTTCAGTATGGGTCTCCAATCCGCCCTTTTGTTTGAGTATTAGGAAGTAATGAGAGTAAAAACCTTTGCCTCACACTTGTTGAGATACTGGTTTTATGGCTCCTACTCAGAGGTGATCTATGTCTTGTCGTAAGAGGCACTTGTGAGAAGAGTACCTGAAGAGGGAAAGGGGAGGATGTTAGGGGGGAGGGGCAGGAAGAAGGTGAAATGAATAGAATACCCACTGTGGATGTTTTCTAGCACCCATTTGTCAGATGTTATCCATTCCCAGATGCTGTGGAACAGGGCAAGATGGCATCCAAAGGGATGCAAAAGGTTGATTAGTGTCAGATGGTGTAGAGGAAGTGGTCTGTCCACACCCCGACTAGTCCATCAAAATGGATGTTTTGAAGTGGATGATTGGGAAGGTGAAGGCTGTGGGCCTGTTGGTTTGTGCTCTGAGAATCTTGACTTCTTCCTTTGTGGCCCATAAAAGCGTTGAGTTTGATCATGTGCTATGCACAATTCAAGTGATGGCTGATGACCATATCTTCTCTTCTGTTCAGGTGTATAAATCCCTAATGACTGAAGGATAGCCCTGGAGTCTCAGTGTGTGGAGGTCTTTTCTGTGAACAATTTGGTGCCTTCGAAGGGAAAGTCCTCCATGGCTGTCTGTACTTCATTGGGGAAGCCAGATAAATGTAGTCATCGCATCACAGTTCCTGTGGAAATGGATCGTGCTGTAGTATCAGCTGTGTTGAATGTTGACTGAAGTGCTGTCTTGATCGCCAATTGTCTTTCATTGATAATAGCCTTAAACTTATCTCTGTGATATTCCGGAAGCTAGTCAATAAATAAATTAATTGAGTTTGGAGTAATTGAAGTAGTTATATTTTGCTGTTAGTGCTTGGTAATTCATGATGCAGCATTGTAGTGTGGTAGAAGAATAAGCCTTTCTTCCAAAAAGGCTGAGGAGTTTCCAATCTTTATCACACAGGGTGGACTTCACCTGGTGTTGACAACTGCTGGAATTCACTGCATCCCCAAATGATGAAATTAGGAGGTAGATGGGAGAAACGAAAGTCTGTGTTCTTGGCTGGGATGCAGCATTTCTTACTGGCTTGCTTACAGGTTGGCACGATTGATGCAGGGGTCTTCCATATAAGCTTGGCGGGATCAAGGAGAGCCTTGCTGATGGAGAAGACTACTCTGGATGAAGAAAAGGATTGCAAAATGTCTATCAGCTTATGGTGTGGTTCTTTTACCTCCTCTAGAGGTAATTGCAGAGTGTCTGCCACCCTCTTAGCTAGGCCTTGAAAGAGTTTAAAGTCATATGGTGAGGAGGACAAGATGTTGGTCAGTGGTATGACCTTTTTTGTCAGTGTAGGACTCCTGTTCCTCCCTCACCTCTTCAGGAGGTTCAGAGGCTCTGGATGCAGAGGCTGATGGAGGGCACATTATTGATTCATGGCAGACCATGCTAGATGTTCCAGAGGCACAATGTTTATATGCCTCCCATGGGTCCCAGTAAGATCACTGGGATGGTAGGAAGGGTACTGCTGGCCGGTAATCTGGTTGCCCATATCAGGATGGCCGAGGGCCTGGTGGACAGTATAGCTGTGGAGGCCCAGATTGGTAATGGGCACTATATAATGCATGGAAGGAGTGATGGGAGACAAACTCCTCCTGCTCACTATCCGACACTCCACTGGAGAATGGAGGTGCATGGCAGTGTGCCAGTGGAGACTCTCAAGCTTGAGGTAAAGTTAATACCGGAGCCCTGGTACCGAATAAGGGAGACTCAGGTACATCAGATACTGCAAGATCTTTCGAGTATCTGAACTCCTGTGGTGCCATGGAAGTCAGTACCAGTTGTGGCTCCTGGTGCCAAGACCAATGGAGTTGGTGATGTAGGCCAGGCTAAATGCTCCAACACTGTTTGGTATACTGTTGATATTATCGAAGCTGTTTCCCGTAGCGAGTGAGCCTCCCCCAAAGCATAGTCTTTATCCTTATCTCTCCCAGTTGATACTGTTGCTTCAGTGCCTATGCCCATCAGGTCTTTAGGTGTATCACAGTGTTCCATTGGGACAGTACCGTGTGACCTCTGGGTACTGTGTTTGGATGGGTTCGATGCCATCAGTACTGATGATACCGAACAAGCTGGGGACCTTTTTCAGCTGGTTTGGGGCTCGCTCTGGGGACTCTCAGCTCTCTTTTCTGAAGCCCTACGTGAATGTCTCATGGCTTTAGATTCCACACCTTTAGATGTAGAGGATTGGTGAAGATTCCTGTCTTCTGGGAGAATCTTGATGCAGGTCTGAAGGAGGTTGGAGAGCTGCCTCCAGTAGAAGGAGTTTTAGTGTGAGCTCTGTGTCTTGTCGAGATTGCAGCTTCAGCTGCTGACAAAAACCACGTTTCTGGGGAATGTGTTTTTCCACGAGGCATCGGACACAAGGAATGTCCATCCGTTACAGGGTTGGCCTCTTTACAGGAGGGGCATCTCTTAAGTCCCAGTAAACTGGGCATACCCTGCACTGGGGGTAGTCCCTGGAGAAAGGGGAATAAGTAGATAAAGGTTTGATTGTTTCCTTTATTTTCCTTAAAAAACAAACTCTAACCTAACAAATAAAGATTAGTAACTAATTAAATTTGAACAATCGAGTTAATGATCTGATGAACTCACAGCAAATAGCTCAGACTCTAGCCATGGCCAGTTGAGAAGGAACTGAGGGAGGTTTGCCTAAGCATGCTGGTTAGCTCATGGCAGAGCATGATGGGGAGATATGCAGGGGGCATATGCAGATCACACGGACACTGCTACCAAAGTTCTCTGATTAGCAGTTCAGGGACGCAAGCGCACCTACAGTGGAGCAACCACAGGGACACTACTCGAAGAAGAATCAGCCAATTAATGATGGCCTGATGGTCAAATAGCACCAGTTGGCAATTTATATCAATTTAAAATGTTGAGATAAATAAGATGTATATATTTGGTTAAATCCTGTTCCTCCCACCCTTCTCATGTTATTTGTCTTGGACTTTAAAGACTTTGGGACAGGAGCTGTGTAAACATGTGTTTTAAGTGCCTAGCTCAATGGTGTTTTTAATACATCTAGCTCTTCAAGACACTATAGTAATATACAGATTAAAGAAGAGAAAAGGATGAGACCAAACATCCAATGAAAATATTGGAAAATATCATCTAAGAAGTCCACTTCATTTTTCAGCACACAGTCATACAATTAGTTCTCCAAGAGATTTGGTTGTCCATCAGCTATTAATCTGCATTCATCCTTGTAAGAACCTGACAGCTGTGGTGAGTAAATAGCAACAGGATCCAGAGTGAAAGGCATAAAATCGGAACATAAATTTTAAATTAATTCAGAAGGAAACAGTGGTTACGAATAATACTGTTCTTTTCATTTTGACTTTTACTAGCAATATTTGCTTTAGAATGAAGCAGGCCCTTCAGGGTCTAGTGGCAGTGTGATGCATGGTACTGTAAGGAAACGGTTTAGATCAGCATTGGAACCTTTCAGAAGTGGTGTGCCGAGTCTTCATTTATTCACTCTGATTTAAGGTTTCGCGTGCCAGTAATACACTTTAATGTTTTAAGAAGGCCTCTTTCTATAAGTTTATAATATATAACAACTATTGTTGTATGTAAAGTAAATAAGGTTTTTAAAATATTTAAGAAGCTTCATTTAAAATTAAATTAAAATACAGAGCCCCCCTGGACTGGCGGCCAGGACCCAGGCAGTGTGAGTGCCACTGAAAATCAACTCATGTGTCACCTTCGACATGCACGCCATAGGTTGCCTAACCCTGTTTTAGATCCTACTGGTTGGTTCCTCACGTTCCAGGAGTCATGGACTGAAAAAGCTGCAGAGAATGTGAATCTTGTGTCATTGAGCAACCTGCACCAACAGGAGCATTTTACAATTCCTAAATGGAAGAACAGCTTGGTTCAATAGGATTCATTTGAGGGAGAATTCCAAGGAAGAGTTAGTTTGAAAATATGAACATTTGTCTCACCCTATTCCCCAGCTCCCAATCACATAAACTTGCTTCCAGGTAGGCAGTGTCGGGGGTGGTAAAATGGGGGAGGAAGTAATCAAATGTTCTGTGCTCAACTAGGCTCCAATTCTGTGAATACTTTGTGTGAAATCCTAGCCCCATGAAGATAATGGCAAAACTCCCATTGACTTCAATGGTGCCAAGATTTCACCCTCACTGCATATGTTCTTAACTTTAAGCAGTTGAATCGTCCCAACTAAATCACTCCCCTTGTGCCCCGAGCTCTTGGATAACTGCCAAATCTCCATATACATCAATACTGCCACGTTCCAAGGCTCACTTTTTATCTCAAGTTGGACAGCTGCAGTATTGCCGAACTCCAGGAATTTTAAATGTAATGCATTTTGGGCCTTGTTTATTTGTAGTCTTATTTGAGCCTTTTGGGGTTCACATTTTCACCCTTCCCAAGCACAGGGGCTAAAAACCTAGCTTTTTTTCTCCCCTCTCAAATAAAAGTGATATTCTCTCCTAATCATATACCCCTAGGAGCTGGGGTTTTAAGTAAACATCAAATATTGTGAGACTTATACTTTTATCACAAGAATTGGCAACACTCTGCCAGGCAGGGAAGTTGTGATGTCTTTAATGCGAGTTGAGAAAATGAATCTTTGGTGAACTACTTGCTACAAATCTAATTCAAAAGCTGTCTCAAATGAAAAAAACAAACTTCTAGTTTTCAGGAGTAGATTCGGTTCAGAAACAGAGAAACTGTCTATTTAAAGCTTTGGTTTGAAAACTATGATGTAATGTCAATAACTTCTGGACTTTCCTTTTCATGTGCTCCAGTATTAAGTCATAGGGCCAAAAATACAAAAACAAAAAAAATCACAACCAAAATGACTAAAATTTTCACTGCTAATACAGACATTCCATCAGAATAAAAATAAACCAGAAATGCAGATTAAATTTATTTATAGGAGCATTTAAAGACACCTACATTTGTTAAACTGCTAGATCAAATAATTCTTCCAAATATCAAACTTTTTAGTAAAGTTGATCTTTAAAAGAAAGAGAGATCCGCCTTTGCCACAACATGAAACACTAAAATTGAGAACAGCTTGATTCATTACAGACTGTTACAAGCAGTAGAGCACATAACTTTATCCTTAGTAGGAATGCACCAGTCAAGGAGTCAGATAAAAAATTGCACACAAACCATAAAAAACCACTACAACTCTACGATAGAATTTTTTGTTTGGACTTCCTCTGGTCTGCTTTCCAATCAAGTCAAAGTCGTCTTGAAGATTAATACAAATCTCTCTCATCTATATATACACAGATATTTTGGATATAGTGTTCTATATACACAAGTATAAATGAGGCTGAAATTTTCAAAGCAGCTAAGGAGTTAGGTGTCAAACTTGCATTGAATTTTAATGGGCTTTTGGCACCTAACTCCCTTAGGCTTCTTTGAAAATCCCAATTTAAATATTTTACGTATTTGATATATTCAATTTGTTGCATTCCAAAAAAAGGTTTATATAGATACGCTGCACTATTTGCACACAGTATCTACCAGTCTGCAGTAAACCCTGGAATTTCTCATACTGTTTAAGAATAGAAGTTGAATCTACTAAAACGAGAAGTTAATTTTTCCATTTTGTGACTTTGTGCGTGATTAATATCCCAAATCACTGCAAACTAGAACTCACACTTATTTGAATTAGGCCCATAACTAGACACCAAATAATAAAGAATTCAGTAGGATTTTATTTTCTGGAATTTACATCAACTTTAAGTACTTATACTGCCCCCATCACCTCAGTATTTGAAGCTATAGTTCATTTTTATGGTGACAACAGAGCTGCCCTTAACTCCTGTCCAGAACAACTCCTCAAGCTCATGCGATCTGATGGGCAAAACAACACCACCTCAAAATTACATTCTGTATTCACAGCATCTACTCTACAGTTTTATAGTCATTGTTACACCTCTCACCATTTAAAAAAAAACCTTTCATTTGTTGCTATTTCAGGTCTGCCTCAAACACTCCTTCAGCAACAATAACTAGCAAATGAGATTAACTGAGTGCTGACAATGGACTGAGTGTATAAGGACAGGGACAAGGCATATTAGAAATGGCTCACCTGTAATTTCTGCATTTTAAATTTTTTTTTTATAATTTAAGCCTAGTTATACCACAAGGGCACTAAAGCTTACTAAAATTTGGTAGTCTGAACGGCTAAACAGTGAGCTTCTTTACACTTGTAATCCTCACCTTTTGTCTCAGAAGTAGTTTTAAAAAGATGGGGCCAAAAGGAATCAAAATCATGGAGTACTTTGATAGCTCTACGATGCTGCATGGTGCTGCATGAATGCTGATTTGCTCACAATAAAATGGGGGCATTGTGTGTTACTGTCACATGCGATATGGATAATAAAAAAAATACTACATTTCTCTTACAGAATTCAGAACAAATTACTCCAATGTACTGTTACATTTTGTCCCCCAATTCAAGTTTGAAAATTTCAAGAATCCATGAGTGCTATGTATATGTGCCTATGTGTGGGTGTGAATGCTTAAATTTCCATAGAAATAATAACTGCAGGATAGAATGTGCAGTAACCAGATGATACCTACATATCTTGCTGCACACACGCTGATATACTACTCGGTTCAGGTATTTAAAATAATTGGTAAACAAAAAATATGTTTAGTGGCAGTTAATGCTGCAGCAGGATACATTCCATCTACCCCCAAATCCTAAAGGAATGGAAATATGTGAAAAGACATGTGCATTCCTCTGCACCTTCATATTACCTCCAATACTATGGATAATAAACCACATCACTCCATAAGGCTTTCACTTCCACCTCCAACAGATACCAAAAAGTAATACATGCCTCTAACTCCATCAAATTGTAACATCTTCTGCTTTTATATTGATTACAACAAGATATAAAATTTGATTGTCATACATTCCATGCATTTGGGAAATTACTCTTTCTTAATACTGCTGAGGTTACTATTAAGGTTTTGCTCTAGAAAGCAAATTTGAAGAAGCTGGGGGTATATATTGGTTTTGGTATTTATTGGAGATAGAAGTGAAAGCCCTATAGAGCAACTAAGTGCGTTATCAACAGGGATCCTAGTTTTCTGTGAATAAAAACCAAAATTCTCCAATAAAAAAAAAATCCACATTTTTCCATGATAAAATGAAAAGCTGAACTTTAGTTTCCCTAGCTACAAAATATATATGTATCAGTTGAACACAATGTTTTATTGTTATATAGTAGAAACTAGTTTATCCAAGCCTCTATTATCCAGCTCTCCATATTAACAGAACAACCAGTGGCCTGGGGCTGACACTTGTGAGGCTCAGGCGGTCAGCCCTGTGTGGCTGGGGCTTGGGTTGTCAGCCCCCTCCCCCCCATCTTAAAATAAGGGATAGAAAGCTCTTTGCCAGTTCTCCTGATTATCTGAACTTCTGATTATCCAGTCTGACCCAGGCCCCAATTAGAGGGGAGAAATGGGGTTCCAGTGTAAATTTAAAGCACATTTAAACATCAACCACAAAAGAGTGGGAGGTTGTACAGACTGAATAAGTGACAGTAGTACTGTCAGTAAAATGTAGTTAATGTTTTTATTTTTTCACAAAATGTAAAAACTAAAGATTCTTTGTAAAAAAGCAAATTCTGGGTTTTTCCATGGCAAATGGATTTCTAGGATCCTTGGTTATCAATGGTTTTGTAGGCAATATGAATTTATTTATTTAGTGTTGTAGGCGATAATGAAATTATAAACTGCTCTATAGTCAAATATTACTGATATAACTGATATTCTAGAAATCAGTACATGAGGAACAAAAATGTGGACAAAGGATAGTCCTAGAGTTTTAGATGTCATGCAAAAGGAATACAAAAGAAAAGAGAAGTCAGTGAGAAATGCCGAAAGGGGTGTTTTTTAAACTCTTATTATTCGCTGTATCATTTTGTTTTGTATCAAACCATCACAAAATATAAACTTTGAGCACTATTTGTATTTTTTTTTTGCCATTTTAAAAATATTTGTATAAAACAAAGTTTACAGCAACTGTTAAAACTGGACTCTAACACCACTGTAACTATGGTGCAGCTACTGCTGTGCCACAATATAATCAGTGTGATTGTTTCTAGTGAAGTTTTTCCATTTTTCACCTTTTTTCCTTTAAATATTAGATATTTGAACAGTTCCTTATGAAACCATACTGGCAGTTTCTTCTTTTTCTGAGGAATTTTACCCAGTCATTGTCTGAATGCCTTAGAATTTGCTTTCCAGAAATAGCAGCAAAGAGTCCTGTGGCACCTGAAATGTAATGCTGCTTTTGTATTGCTGCATTAAGTGAATCCATTCCTTACTATGCTAAATTCAACTATCCCTAGCAAAGATCTCTCACTTTGAGTCTCCCTCCATCTTACAACTGCTCAAATTTCCATTGGAAAATGCTGATTCAATGACAATCAACGTGTTCGGTGGGAAGTGTCAATTCCGCCAAAGATTTCAATGGAAACTTCAGCCTGCCTGCCTGTAGGATGACCAGGACAGGATGTAGTGGGGTAACAGGCACCTATATAAGACAAAGTCCCAAATATCAGGACTGTCCCTATACAATTGGGACATCTGATCATCTTACCTGCCTGTCTCCCCAGCTGCTTGCCTGTCAGGCTTCCAGAGCACACCCTGCACTGAGGCTCTGTGGTGTTCCTAAGGGACTGGGCAACAAAGATTCCATTTTGATTCTCCAGAATGGAATTTGAGCGTTTTCCTTCCATAAAAGTTTCTAATTTTTGAGTTTCCATTTCGATTCCAGAGGAATTTTTCTTTTTCAAAAACTGAATTTTTTGCAGGAGGGAAATTCTGTTTTCTAGCCAGCTCTAATTAGCCTGTTCCCATCAGTAGGAAGATGATCTAGGAATGTTTCTGTAGGAATCTTTACTTTGTACATCATAAAGTTGTTACTTACTTAATCTGGACAGTTAGAATTCCCCATGAACACAGCATCCCCCACTTTAGAATATTTTAAGGACTGCTTAGGAAATATCACTCTCACTCTCTACCGATCATGATTGTCTAATAGATGTTCAACGTCATTTTGCCTTTTCATTCCTTGCGTAGAACCAGTTCTTTGGTTGAAGATACAGGAAGTAGGCTCAACACAAAAATATGTCTAAATTCTCTTAGCAGTCCAGCTCTCCAGTTATCGTGCAATATTTTTGTCCTTTACATGTCTGGCACACAATGCTTATCTTTCATATTCCAAACTCAAAATATTCATCAATCCTGATTTATTCTACTCTCTTTGTATATGCCACGGACAATGGAGTTTCATATTGTACTCTAAAGTGAGGTGGATATATGCCGAATAATTCCAAAATCTACTCTTGTGCCGGACACGAGTCCTGCCACGACAATACATCTTGTTCTTAACCCATACAGTCTATTTTAAAAACATATTTATTGGTTTATTAAACCCAGTGGGACTCCAATAAATGTACAATTCTTTTAATTACCTCCATATTTTGTTTTCTATAATATTCTTACACTATGGTGTTAAGAGATAATCAGACACATACAGAGATGAAAATTATCTGATGATACTTTCCCCAAGATAGGGATTTGTGCACAGCACTGTACAAAAAAACCCCAAACCCAAAACATTCTTTTACTTATTATCTTAATGCATAGCTGAGCTAATAACAGTCATCTTGCATTACACCTTTGCTTAGCATAAACCAGGGACGCCTGGGGGAGGGGGGGCGCAAGTGGGGCAATTTGCCCCAGGCCACGGGCCCCACAGGGGCCCCCACAAGAGTTTTTCAGGGCCCCTGGTGAGGGGTCCTTCATTCGCTCCGGGGGCCCCAGAAAACTCTCATGGGGCCCGGGCCCCCAGAGCTTCTTCCGCTCTGGGTCTTTGGCGGCAGGGCCCAGGCCCCCTGAATCCTCTGGGCGGCCCTGGCATAAACTGAGTGTCTCAAACAGATGAGGTGTGAACTGCTCTGTGTTGGATTTCTAGTAGCTGTGAATGAAATCTTACTACACTTTATACAACACTACTTTTTCCTTATTTGCACCATGCCAGCTCCATGAGACCACACTCTCTAACTGTCATTTACATTACAAACTCACCTATAGTTGAAATTCTAGGGTGAAGTTAAGGTTATTGGTGCATCTCTTCACCCTGTAATTTTTTTTTTTTAAATATGTGAAAGTGTTATGGGAGAATTACACTTGACATTACTGCAGTCAGCCATTTTGTGTGGCTAGCCATTGCTAGCTGCAAACCAAATCCCACCTCACCAGGAATGACCATTAGGGCTCTGAGAGGTAAGGCCAAACAGCTGCATGACTGCAGTTTTGCTAATCAGAATGGGAGGATGGGACAGAGTTAATGTACCATGAGAATGAAAGGAAAGTTTGGAAAGTAGACCTTGGTTTTAAGTGCCCCTGACATATAAATTTTATTGTTGTTATAACTCAGGGCCGCCCAGAGTGGGGAGCAAGTGGGGCAATTTGCCCCAGGCCCCGGGTCCCGCAGGGGCCCCCAAGAGAATGCTCTGGCTCCACCCCCGCCTCTGCCTTCCCCCATCCCCCAGCGCCTCAGCGTGCCGTGTCTAGGAGCGGCCCTGGACAGAGCTAAAGAGGTCTGGCTCGGGTGGAGCCTGAGCTCCACCCCGCTCAGAGCTGCGTGGTAAGGGTGTGGGGCTGCGAGCTCTGGTCCCCCTGGAGCCAGGCTGCTGCAGCGCTGTCCAGGGGCCAGGGCAGCTCCTGGACATGGCGTGCTGAGGCTCCGAGAGAGGGTAGAGGCGGAGGTAACCCAGGAGCGGCCTGGACAGAGCTAAAGTGGCATGGCTCGGGCGGGGCCTGAGCTCTGCCCCGCTTAGAGCCGCATTGTAAGGGGGCAAGGTGCTGGGCCATTGCTGCAGCTATAGGGCCATTCTCTGCAGGCAGCACTCCCATGGAAATCTAGGAAAAGCTTGGGCTATTAGGCAGAAGGCAAGTACCCATGGTATGGGGACAGGAAATCTGGCTCTAGTTTCAAGATATCGGAGACCATACTGGGAATGAGAGGACTGGTGGAGGATATAAACTGGGAAGGGAAGATAGGCAGTCTGTCCTTGCATGATTGACTGGGGCAGTGGAGGCTAAGGAATTGGGTCATATTCTAGGGGGCAGTCAGTTATAATAGGGGGCAGGGCCAGGCGCTCATAACACACCTTTCTTCCCTAAAGATCATTCAGACAGTTTGAGGTTGCTGTTTGTCACAAAAATCCATAGTAGCAGATTTTTCACAACATGCAGTGATGAGCTACACCCACATATCTGAGATTATAATCAAGTATCACAGTGTATATCACCCTAAATACAAGCAGAAGCAGAAGCAGAAGCATCTAGAGGAAAAGTCAATATTTCCAGATTAAATTAAGAATTTATTGAAAGATATTTCTGAATGCTGAAAAATGTCTTTTACACACACGCGCGCACACACTTAATGTTGCTTTTGAGAGAAAGGTGCTGCATTACTCTTGCATTTGCTAAGTCACTACATCACTATACCAGCACTGTATCACTGTTGGAACTTACACAACACCACAGTTGTCTTGGCAAAAAGAGTGGGTTCACCAGCGCTCAATTATTCTTTTTCAGTGCATCAATATGATACTAGCGGGGTGGCACAATCCCAGTTCTCACCATGAATTTAACTGGCTTCTGCCACACAACACAACCTTGTCTATGCACAGAAGTAAAGAGTAAGAGGGGCTGGTCACACTTAAATTTCAGACTGGCTTCAGCTTTGTCCCCATGCATCCTTGTCTTACTTGTAGGATAGGCTAATGTGAGTCCTGTCATAGGCCTGGTCTACACTACGCGTTTATACCGAATTTAGCAGCATTAAACCGATTTTACACTGCACCTGTCCACACAACGAAGCCCTTTATATTGATATAAAAAGAGCTCTTAAAACCGATTTCTGTACTCCTCCCCGACGAGGGGAGTAGCGCTGAAATCAGTATTGCCATGTTGGATTAGGTTTAGTGTGGCCGCAATTCGATGGTATTGGCCTCCGGGAGCTATCCCACAATGCACCATTGTGACCGCTCTGGAAAGCCATCTGAATTTGGATGCACTGGCCAGGTAGACAGGAAAAGCCCAGCGAACTTTTGAATTTCATTTCTTGTTCGCCCAGCGTGGAGAGATCATCAGCACAGGTGACCACGCAGAGCTCATCAGGTAACAATGCAGTCTCCTGATAATTGAAAAAGAGCTCCAGCATGGAGCGCACAGGAGGTACTGGATCTGATCGCTATATGGGGAGAGGATTCCATGCTAACGGAACTCCATTCCAAAAGATGAAATGAAAAAAACATTTGAAAAAATTTCCGAGGCCATGATGCAGAGAGGCCGCACCAGGGACTCAGTACAGTGCCATGTGAAAGTTAAGGAGCTCAGACAAGCCTACCAGAAAACCAAAGAAGCAAATGGAAAGTCTGGGGCAGGGCTGAAAACATCCCACTTCTGTGCTGAGCTACATGCAATTCTAGGGGGGTCTGCCACCACTACCCCACTCCTGTCCATCGATTCCAAGGTGGAGGTGGTAATCGCAGCCATGGCTGAGGATTCCGCGGATGGGGAAGATGAGGAGGAAGAGGCGGACGAGCTTTTAGAGAGCACACAGCACTCCGTTCTCCCCAACAGCCAGGAGCTTTTTCTCACACTGACGGAATTACCCTCCCAGCCCTCCCAAGCAACTATCCCAGACAATGAAGCCATGGAAGGGACCTCTGGTGAGTGTACCTTGTAAATATAAGACATGGTTTCAAAGCAAGCATTTTTTAATGATTAATTTGCCCTGAGGACTTGGGGAGCATTCGTGGCCAGTACAGTTACTGGAAAAGTCTGTTAACATGTCTGGGGATGGAGCGGAAATCCTCCAGGGACATCTCCATGAAGCTCTCCTGGAGGTACTCCAAAAGCCTTTACAGAAGGTTTCTGGGCAGGGCAGCCTGATTCCGTTCTCCATGGTAGGACACTTGACCACGCCATGCATGTAGCAAGTAATCTGGTATCACAGCATGACAAAGCCTAGCTGCGTATGGTCCTGGTGATTGCTGGCATTCAAGCAACATCCGTTCTTTATCTCGCTGTATTATCCTCAGGAGAGTGATATTGTTCATGGTAACCTGATTGAAATTCAGGAATTTAAGTAAGGGGACAGAGATGGCCATTCCTGCTGGGCTGTTTGCCTGTGGCTTAAAAGAAATCCTTCCCTGCAGGTGGCCAAGCGGGGGGAACGGAGGGGGAGGGGGCGATTGGCGCTGAGCTTTTCCTCATTTGGCTAGCAGTGATCTTCCCTGCTAGCAGCCACGCGGTTGGGGGAGGGGGGAAACGGGGGGTGTTTAGCAGTGATCTTCCATGATACCAGCCACACGGTTGGGGGAGGGGGGGAAGGGGGTGTTTAGCAGTGATCTTCCATGATACCAGCCATGGGGTGGTTTCTGCTGCTGCATGTTAACAGGAAAGAAGCAACACTCAATGGGCTTTGCTTGCTATTTGGGAAAGGAGGGTGCTGAATAAATGAAGGCTGCAGAAGATGAAAGACAATGGCTTAGCATGGCCGCATGCAAGCCAAATTCTGCTACCCAGACCTGCGTCTGTGATCTGTAACACCAAGGCTGCAGGCACTCAATATTAAGATGCAAAATGCGACCTCGTAGTGAAAACACATGTGCTATGTAAGGTGAATAGTGTTGTTCACCATGAAAGAGTATGACCATTGTTCTCTAAAATGTATCTTTTAAAAAACTTCTCTCCCTTTTTTCCCTCCCTCATGCAGCTGCAAATTTTTCAAGCATCCCTACTCCGTCCCGAAGGCTATCTCAGATAAGGCGGCGGAAAAATAAGATGCGAGAAGAAATGTTTTCAGAAATCATGGAAGTGACCCGCAATGAAAGAGCTCATCTGAATGAGTGGAAGGACGTGGTAGCAAAATACAGGAAAGATGCCAGTGACCGTGAGGACAGGAGGGACGAAAGTGAGGACAGGAGGGATGAATGTAAGGACAGAAGGGACGCTCGAGATGAGAGGTGGCGGCAGGAAGATCAGTGGTGGCAGGATGCAACTCTGGGGCTGCTGTGTGATCAAACTGACATGCTCCGGCGTATGGTGGAGCTTCAGGAACGGCAGCAGGATCACAGAGTGCCGCTGCAGCTCCTGTGTTACCACCCTCCCCCTCACCATGTTGCTTAGCCTCCTCACCCGCCAGACGAATAAGAACTCGTGGGGGTTGGCTCCGTGCACCGCCCACTCCACCCTAGTGGCCAGCCCAACCAAAAGGCTCTCATTATTATGAAATTTTTTTAGTGGCCTTTTCCTTCCCTGCTATCCTCCTCCCAAACCCCACCCAGGCTACCTTGTCAGTTCTCTCTCTCTTTTTATAATTAAGTAATAAAGAACACATGATTTTTAAATGAGAGTGATTTTATTTCCTTAGAAAGCAAGCTGTGATCGAAGGGGGGGGTTGCTTACAGGGAATGAGTCAATCAAGGGGTGGGAGGTTTCATGAAGGAGAAACAAACACAACAGTCACACTGTACCCTGGCCAGTGATAAGACTGGCTTTCAAAGCTTCTCTAATGTGCACTGCTTCCTGGTGTGTTCTTCTAATCGCCCTGGTGTCTGGCTCTGTGTAATCAGTGGCCAGGTGTTTTGCCTCAGCCTCTCACCCCGCCATAAAGGTCTCCCCCTTACTCTCACAGAGATTGTGGAGCACACAGCAAGCAGCAATAACAAAGGGGACATTGGTTTGGCTGAGGTCTGAGCGAGTCAGTAATGTGCGCCAGCGCGCCTTTAAACGGCCAAATGCACATTCTACCACCATTCTGCACTTGCTCAGCCTGTAGTTGAACAGCTCCTGACTACTGTCCAGGCTGCCTGTGTATGGCTTCATGAGCCATGGCATCAAGGGGTAGGCTGGGTCCCTCAGGATAATGACAGGCATTTCAACATCCTCAACTGTTATTTTTTGGTCTGGGAAGTAATTCCCTTGCTGCAGCCGTTTAAACAGAGTAGTGTTCCTGAAGACGCGAGCGTCATGAACTCTTCCCGGCCATCCCATGTGGATGTTGGTGAAACGTCCCTTGTGACCCACCAGTGCTTGCAGCACCATGGAAAAGTACCCCTTGTGGTTTATGTAGCAGGTGCCCTGGTGCTCCAATGCCAAGATAGGGATATGGGTTCCATCTATTGCCCCACCACAGTTAGGGAATCCCTTTGCAGCAAAGCCATCCACTATGACCTGCACATTTCCCAGAGTCACAACCTTTCGTAGCAGCAGCTTAGTGATTGCTTTGGCTACTTGCATCACAGCAGCCCCCACAGTAGATCTCCCCACTCCAAATTGATTCCTGACTGACCGGTAGCTGTCTGGCGTTGCAAGCTTCCAGAGGGCTATTGCCGCTCGCTTCTCAACTGTGAGGGCTGCTCTCATCTTGGTATTTTGGCACTTCAGGGCAGGGGAAAGCAAGTCACAAAGTTCCACGAAAGTGCCCTTACGCATGCGAAAGTTTCGCAGCCACTGGGAATCGTCCCACACCTGCAACACTGTGCAGTTCCACCAGTCTGTGCTTGTCTCCTGGGCCCAAAATCGGCGTTCAATGGCTAGAACCTGCCCCATTACCAGAAGGATCTCCAAAGCGCAGGGGCCCGCAGTTTGACAGAATTCTGTGTCCATGTCCTCATCACTCTCGTTGTCGCGCTGCCATAGCTGCTGCCTCCTTGCCTGGCTTTGCAGGTCCCAGTTCAGCATTGACTGCACGAGAATGCGCGAGGTGTTTTAAATGTCCATGATTGCTGTCTTGAGCTCAGCAGGGTCCATGCTAGCCGTGGAATGCATCTGCACAGTTCACCCTGGAAAAAAGGCACGAAACGGTTGGCTGCTGCTGCTTTCACGGAGGGAGGGGTGAGGCTATACCCAGAGGCACCAGCGGCAATGTTTTTTGCCCCATCAGGCACTGGGATCTCAACCCAGCATTCCAATGGGCGGGGGAGACTGTGGGAACTATGGGATAGCTATGGGATAGCTACCCACAGTGCAACGCTCCGGAAATAGACGCTAGCCTCGGTACATGGACGCACACCGCCGAATTAATGTGCTTAGCCCACGTCCACACTACAGGGTAAAATCGATGTTATTAAAATCGATTTTATAAAGCAGGCTTTATAAAATCGATTTTGCGCGTCCACACTAGGGCTACTTACATCGATGTTGAGCGTCCATGTTCCCTGGCGTCCATCTTTTCCCTGAGCGTTGCACTCTGGGTACCTATCCCACAGTTCCTGCACGGGTCCCTGCCCTTTGGAATTATGGGTTACTAGCCCAGTGCATGATGGGATCAAAAGTCCCCGTCCTGGGTGTTCTGGGTACAGCCCCCCCTCTTCTGTAAACGGCACACAGTCAGTTCGCGCTGTTTTTACTGGCTGCAGTGAGGGAAACGCCATTTTGCAGCAAGCATGGATCCAGGTCTGCTCTTGTCCTTGATCGCGAATGCTGTTAAATAATTCACGCATTCTCGTTCTATCACTGCTGACGCCATGATGCAGAAATGCAAGAGAGAATGCTTGAATGCGGGGACGACAGCGATGACGAACTGGAGAACGAGTTTTTCTGACACCCCCGGGCCCCTGCACGTTGGAGCTCCTGACGGTTATGGTGAGGTTCTACCCGTTCCGCGCCGCTTTTGGGCACGGGAAACAAGCACTGACTGTGGGACCGCATAGTCCTGCAGGTGTGGGACGAATTCGCAGTGGCTGCGGAACTTTCGCATGCGTAAGAGCACTTTCTTTGAACTTTGTGACTCGCTTTCTCCTGTCCTGAAGCGGCATAATACCAGGATGAGACCAGCCCTCACAGTGGAAAAGCGAGTGGCAATAGCCATATGGAAGCTTGCTACGCCAGACAGCTACCGGTCAGTCGGTAATCAATTTGGAGTGGGCAAATCTACTGTGGGGGCTGCTGTGCTGGAAGTATCCAAAGCAATCATTAAAGCTGCTGCTTCGAAAGGTTGTGACTCTGGGAAACGTGCAGGCCATTGTGGATGGCTTTGCTGCAATGGGATTCCCTAACTGTGGGGGGGCCATAGATGGAACCCACATCCCTATTTTGGCACCGGAACACCAGGGTGCCCAGTACATTAACCGCAAGGGGTACTTTTCGATGGTTCTGCAAGCCCTGGTGGATCACAAGGGACGTTTCACCAACATCCATGTGGGATGGCCAGGAAGGGTTCACGACGCACGTGTCTTCAGGAGCACTACACTGTTTAAAACGGCTGCAGCAAGGGACCTCCTTCCCTGATCAGAGAATAACAGTTGGAGATGTCCAAATGCCTATTGTTATCCTTGGGGACCCAGCCTACCCCTTGATGCCCTGGCTAATGAAGCCATACACAGGCAGCCTTGACAGTGCTCAGGAGTTGTTTAATTACAGGCTGAGCAAGTGCAGAATGGTGGTAGAATGTGCATTTGGCAGGCTTAAGGCGAGATGGCGAACGCTTCTTACTCGCTCAGATCTTAGCCAAACCAATATCCCCTTTGTCATTGCTGCTTGCTGTGTGCTCCACAAATCTCTGTGAGAGCAAAGGGGAGGCCTTTATAGCGGGGTGGGAGAACTGAGGTAAACCACCTGGCCGCTGATTATGCGCAGCCGGACACCAGGGCAATTAGAAGATCTCACCAGGATGCTGTGCGCATCAGAGAAGCACTGAAAAGTAGCTTCCTCATGGGCCAGGGTACAGTTTGAATGCTGATTTTCCTTTCAATTGATTGCTGCCCTCCCCGTCTATGCGGTGTTGCTGCTGCAAGATACTTTGCCTGCAGCATTCCTCAATTGCTTGCTTAGGTTACTTGCGAGAGCTGTCCATTGGAAAACATATAATTCTGTATTTCCCAATTATTACCTACCTCCACCATTAGCTGCTTCCGTCTGCTGCTAGGCAAAGTACCTGCAACCTTCCTTAACTGCTTTTTTTATTGAAAACTAAAAAGTTACTACTATTTGTTACAAGAATTGTGTTCTTTATTTAAAATCAGACCCTTTCATCAATCAAGCATCATGCTTGTTGTTACAGTACTGTGCATGAAATTTCATAACTCAGCGTTCTATGGGGGACGGAGCGAGGGAGGTTTGGAGGAAGGGGGAGGGAGGTTTGAAAGAAGAAAGTGCATCAGAGAAGACAGAACAAGAATTCTCATGGACCAGGTTACGGTATGGCTGCTTTCTTTGTTTTCCCTGTATTACCCATATCCCCAATTGTCAAATCCTGATGCTGATAACTAGCTTCCGTGCAGCTTTCCAAGCTGCTTGCTTTAGTTCATTACCAACTACAGTCACACTGCCTTAATAGCATGACCTGAGAGTAAAAATAGGCAAAGGTGCCATGGGAGAAGTTTGGATCATTAGAGGAGGGGAAAAAAACAGGACACAAAGGGCTTTCATCTAATGAAAGCCTTCTGGTTGGAGTGTTCCGCAGCAGTGGAGGGGGCTGGTGCAGAGAGCCTTCCCCCACGCGTTCTTACACGCCTGGTTCTGGAAGGTGTGGGACAGGGTGAGTACTGAGGGAGGTTATACACGGGCTGTAGGGGCATTCTGAAACCACGGAGCTCTTGCAGCATATCGCGGAGGATGTCAGTCTGATCACGAAGAAGATCCAGAGTTGCTGCTCGCCAGCGCTGATCTTCCTGCCACCTGACATCATTTTTGGCGTCCCTCCTGTCCTTCGCGTTGGTCCCTCCTGTCTTCGCGTTGACTGGCAGCCTCCCTGTACTTTGCGACCAGTTGCTTCCAGTCTCCCTGCAGAGCTCTCTCTGTATGGGTTACTGCCATAATTTCGGTGAACATGTCCTCACGCGTCCTCCTTTTCCTCAGTCTTCTTATGATACCCCCCCCCACGTAGATGAGAAGCGAGAGGGAGGCTGAGAAATGTGCAGCTGTGTGTGGGGGGGGGGGGTTTGGAAAGAGTGATAAAAGAATCATAAGAGACACATTTCACACAACCATGCATACAGTCTTTCTCCTCACTGACCTGTGCCTGTTACCGAACCTGGAACATTTTACTTTACCACAAGGTCACCTTAGGATTCATTTAATACTTATTGCTTGTGGCTGAGGACAGAGAGTTCTGCTCAGACGCAGGTCAGGGGAGCACACAGACCGTGTCCGGAGAAAATGTTAAGTTAATAATGGCTAGTAATCCCTGTAGTAGATTGTCCTGGTAATCAAGCAGGTCTCCTTGCCTGCGGTTTGCTGGGTGGTTAGGGGAACGCGAGAGCAAACCGCGGCAAAGCTACTCTCCTTCCCTGCTTTGCTCTCGCGTTCCCCGAACAAGCAGGTCTCCTTGCCTGCGGTTTGCTGGGTGGTTAGGGAAGGCGAGAGCAAACCGCGGCAAAGCTACTCTCCTTCCCTGCTTTGCTCTCGCGTTCCCGAACAAGCAGGTCTCCTTGCCTGCGGTTTGCTGGGTGGTTAGGGGAACGCGAGAGCAAACCGCGGCAAAGCTACTCTCCTTCCCTGCTTTGCTCTCGCGTTCCCCGAACAAGCAGGTCTCCTTGCCTGCGGTTTGCTGGGTGGTTAGGGGAAGGCGAGAGCAAAACCGCGGCAAAGCTACTCTCCTTCCCTGCTTTGCTCTCGCGTTCCCCCAACAAGCAGGATGAATCCGCCCTGTTACAATGGAGACTTTTCTAAAAACCACCTCATGGGTCACTGTTTTAGGAAGGTTTTTAATCTACTTGGTCAGTGACTCTAAGTACAGGTAGTGATTTGAAGCACCCATTAAAAAAGGCTTACAGTAAACCGAAGCTTTTAGTAAAAAAAATTACACTCACCAGAGGACGGTCCCTCAGCTTCATTTTCTGGAGTACTGCCTTGAGATGGCTGGCAGGGAACCTCAGTAAGGGTGAGAAAAGATCCTGGCTGTTTGGGGGGATAAAATGCTCTGTGCTCTCCTGCTGGAGCCTCCTCCTCTTGGTCCTCATCATACTGATCATCGCCATCAAATAATCTTCCGTAGTTGCAGGAATCACAACGCCCACCTCTGAATCAACAGACAAGGGGGGGTTCGTCGTTGCGCTGTTCCCCAATATTGCGTTAAGCTCGTCGTAGAACCGGCATGTTTTGGGGGCAGAGCCTGACCTGCCCTTTGCTTGCTTTGGTCTTCTGATACGCCTGTCTGAGCTCTTTCACTTTCACTCGGCACTGTAACGAGTCCCTGGTATGTCCCCTCTCCCGCATGGCATTAGAAATTTTTTCAAAGGTTTTCTCATTTCGTCTGCTCGAGCGCAGTTCTGAAAGCACTGACTCTTCTCCCCATACAGCTATCAGATCGAGTAACTCCTGTGTGCTCCATGCTGGAGCTCTTTTCCTATTTTCAGGAGACTGCATTCTTCTCTCTGCTGCTGAGAGCTCCACGCTGTGCAAGCAGGAAATGGAATTTCAAACTTCCCGGGGCTTTTCCTGTTTACCTGGCCAGCAGAAGAGTACCTTTACCTGTGTAGAGCGGCCACTAGAGCACTGTGGGATACGTCCCGGAGGCCATTAACTTCGATGGCCGTCCACACTATCATAAAATCGATTTTAAAAATCGATTTTGGGGTTACTCCTCTCGTTTTGATGGAGTTCCAAAATCGATTTTAGGGACCCTTAAAATCGATTTTATGCACTCTGTAGTGTGGACGGTTACAGCTTTAAATCGATTTAGAGCTCTTAAAATCGATTTAAAGCTCTAGTCTGGACCTGCCCTTAGTGTGGCCGTGTACTCTCGACTTTATACAATCTGTTTTAAAAAACCGGTTTATATAAAATCGGAATAATCCTGTAGTGTAGACATACCCATAGCAACCAGATTAAGGGCTTCAGGTCTACAGCAGTAACACCTGGCTGGAATCCACCTAGACTGAGAGGAAAACAGAACAGATGCTGCAATAATAACTCAATCTAATTGCCTCTAGCAAAGAACTAGTGCTAGACTCTGTTATCCTTGCATTGCATTACATAGCAAGTGCAAACCCTATTATGCCAATTGGAGTGCTTTGATGTTGTTTTGGCCTGGTGACAAACAATGCTGTTGTCTGAGCTATACTGATGCCTAGGCAGATATTTCTTATGTCCAGGTGTTAGATAACTCTATTACTTGGGAAGAGCTCCACTGGTGGTAGGAGGCAGAGTAGCATAATGCCTTAATTCTTGCTGCCAGAACCCTTCTGGTATCTGCTGATATCACTGGGGACAAAAATCTCATGCCTGCAGCCCAAGCCATGCCTATAGATCTGCATCAATACCTTTGCAGCCTGCTACAGAGCAACACCACAAAACTGCCCCAAACCTGGTATTTTGAAGGACCAGTGTTCTCCACTACCAACAAGGTAGGGGCACAGCATAGGGTGAATTAGGCCTGATGATTACACTCCTGTAGATTAATCCCTAGTTTAATTTAGAAGTAGAAAACTCCAAGTCAGGAGACTATTCAATCTAGATACATCACAAAACACCCAACAAGGACACTGCAGTGAGCCATGGATGAAGTGGGATTGAACATCAGTGCTCATCAGGTTGAATTAACAAACCTGAGGAATCATAGAAAGGAACAAGAATGCAAAGTATTGATGAGGGACCATCTTCCCTACACAAAACCACCTTCTTTTTATCTCTTTTGTAACCGAATCTGAAGCAAAATTAATTTGCCCCTTGAGGAAACAGAATATGGCAGAAGCAGCAGCGAAAGGAATTTCCTTGATAGGTCATCAATAAAAAAGGAATGGACTTTGGAGCAGAAAGAGTTCCTAAACACCTTCAACAGAGGCAGAATGAACCACACAAGGTATGGATGTGTGTAGCTGCCTTCAAAACTCCAGAGGTCTTCGTAATTTGCCTGGTCATACCCTGGGGCTATGCACCTGTGAGTGCTCTGTTAAAACTATACCTTTAAAGAACCTGATCTCCACACATTTCCTCTCCAAATAAGAGTCATTTTGTAAATCTTCAAGCCAAAAATCTTCAAAACTGTTTGATTTCTTTAGATATAGTTAATAAATGTTACTTACTCACATGAATTCTGGTTTCTAGGATAAAATATTGACACCACAGTTAGACCAAATTCATTCCTAAATAAGCAGGTACAATTCCTTCTGACTTCAGCGCCTGCTCATTCAATTCTGAATTTGACCCAGAAGAGTCATATCCCTAGCAATAGTCCTTTAAGGGCTCACTTTACAAGTCCAATTGATCTAAGCACTTTGTCTATAATCAAGTTTCTGCAAAGACATTTTGGTGTAATTCTTTTCTCAGAGTAGAGACTCCTTTAGAGAAAAAAAAATTATGTGCTTTACTCAGAGGGGATCAGACTGTTGACACCCAAATGAGATACAGGTGTGAAGGAGGTATTAATAAATGCATCAGGCTAATGCTGAACTTCTCTATCTATTCCACCTGTTGGCATTGGAAGGGGAAAATAGAAAAAGAAAAAAAAGTTATTCACCTTGTGCAGTAACGATGGTTCTTCAAAATGTGTATCCCTGTGGAAGCTCCACTCTAGGTGTCGGTGCATCCCTGCGCTGGGGATTGGAGATTTTCGCAGCAGTACTTGGTCAGAGAAGGTCATGCACAGGAGTCATCTCGTGCAGCTGTTGGTGCCTCCTGTAGAGCGTGCACCCTCAACCATCCCCTCCGTTCCTTCTCCACTGCAGAGCTCAGCTGTGTGAACGCCGAATTAGAGGGGAGGAGGGTGGGTAGTGGAGCACCCACAGGGGGACACATCTCAAAGAACCATCATTACTACACAAGATGAATAACTTTTTCTTCGAGTGGTGTCCCTGTGGGTGCTCCACTCTAGGTGCTTGTAGAGCAGTACCCCATCAAGAGAGGTAGGGGTTCAGAGTTAGGTATAAGTGTGTGATGAGAGCACAGGGAGGCGAATGTTAGAGTCTAAGACAAGGGCTTGGGTGATAGCGTAATGCTTTGCAAAAAAGTGTGCTCCGATGTCCAGATTGCAGCTCTACAAATGTCTATTAAGAAGACATTGTTCAAGAATGCAATCGATGTCGCCATGGCTCGTATTGAGTGGGATCTGATGCCCGTGTGGGGGAGGGTTCTTTGTTATGCAGGTGGTAGCAAGTTTGAACACAGGAAGAGACCCATTTAGAGAGTCTCTGGGTTGATACCGTAGAGCCCTTGGAGTGTTCTGCTATAGAGACGAATAGTTTTGGTGACCTGCAAAACTGTTTAGTTCTGTCCAAGTAGAAGGCTACAGCCCGTCTGACATCCAGCATGTGTAACCTTGCTTCTCAAGAGTTCTTATGTGGCTTGGGACAGAAGGCAGGTAAGTGTATGATTTGGTTAATATGAAAATTTGTAGCCAATTTGGACAAGAATTTTGGGTGAGGACGTAACATGATTTTGTCTTCGGTAAATACAGCCTACAGTGGTTCAGCCATCAATGCTCCTACCTCGCTGACACGTCTTTCAGACATGATCACCACTAGGAATGTGACCTTCATTGACATACCTAAGAGTGAGCAGGTTGCTAGAGGTTCGAAGGGTGGTCTTCTGAGACATTTGAGCACAAGATTGAGATCCCATTGTGGTGCAGGTTGGTGTACTTCTGGGTACATGTTCTGTCTATCTGCTAGAAAGCGTTATGTAATCAGGTGAACGAATACTGAAGTCCCTTCTATCTGTTCGTGGAGGGCCATGATGGCAGCCAGGTGTACTTTAATAGAACTTATGGTTAACCCTGTTTCCTTCGGTTCTAGTAGGTAGTCTAGGATCACAGGTAGAGGTGCCTTGGTCGCGTCCAGCTGTTTTTGATGACACCAAAGTGAGAATCTTCGCCACTTGTGGCGGTAAGTATTTCTAGTGGTGAGGTGATGGCTACTTAGTAATACCTGTTTTACTTTCGCTGAACAGTTCAATTCCCCATGTTTGAACCACACAGAAGCCATGCTTTGAGATGGAGTTTTGCTGGGTCTGGATAGAGTGTCAGGCCTTTTTTCTGGGACAGGAGGTCCGTCCGTAAAGGCAGCGGTTGTAGGGCACAGACTGCTAGACATGAGAGGTACGGAAAGCAAGTCTATCTGGACCACGTGGGGACAATGAGAATGATGTATGCTCTGTCGAGTTGTATCCTGCAGATGAGCCGTGGGATCAGTGGTATCGGCGGTAAGGCATACATGAACGACGCATTCCATGGGATGAGGAAGGCACCCCCTAATGATCCAGGTGCCAGGCCTGCCCTGGAGCAAAATACTGGTCATTTGTGATTTGTTGCTGAGGCGAAAATTACTGGGTGATGCCATTTTTGGAATATCATGCTGAGAATACTGTAGTGTATTTCCCATTCGTGTTCCTGTGAGAAGTGCCTGCTGAGGTTGTCGGCTGTAGTGTTTTGGCATCTTGGTAGGTATGATGCTGTGATGTTTATACTGTTGCAGATGCACAAGTTCATGGCTTCTACTCATAGCGAATGAGACCTGGCTCCCCCTTGGCGATTGATGTAAAACATGCACATCACAAGAATAGAGATTGAAGTTTCTCGTATGAGTGGGAGGAAGTGTCAGCATGCATTGTGTACCATGCAGAGTTCCAGGAGATTGATATGCAGTTGGGTTTCCGTCGCGGACCACTTGCCTTGTATCTTCTGGTGACCCAAGTGCGTGCCAACTTATCAGGGAAGCATCTGTTGTAATAATCACTGATTGGGGAGGGGGTGTCTTGTTGAAAGGGAATCCTGGAGCATACATTCCCTGGTTGTATCCACCACTGTAGGGAGAGGATAACCCTTGGTGATAGTGTCACACGTCTGCTGAGAGCGTTTGCTGGGTGCATAGAGCATGCTCAACCACTACTGCAGACAGCGCATATGGAGTCTGGCATACTTTACTACAAAAGTCATAGCTGCCATATGTCTCAGAATCTGAAGGCATGTTCTCACTGAAGTTTGTGGGCTGATGGTCACTGTGGAAATAAGACTGGTCAATGTAGTGAATCTGTGGTTTGGTAATATTGCCTTGGCTTGTATGGAGTTTAGGTCGGCTCAAAAACTCCAATTGCTGGGGTGGTTCCAAGGTGGATTTCTTTTCATTTATCTGTAGACCTGGCTGGTGAAACAGGTCTGTTGTGGTCTTCAGCATGCCTATCGTTTCTTGTTGGTTGGCATGCTTGAGTTGGTAATCATCCAAATAAGGGAAGATTATGACTCCTTTGTGTCGTAAATGTGCTGCTGCTACTACTGCGAGCGTTTTTGAGAATACTCAGGGAGCAGTGGACAGTCCGAAGGGAAGGACCCTGTATTGGTAGTGGTTGGGTCCTACTGTGAACCGCAGGACCCCTCTGTGGGCAGGATGTATTGTAATATGGAAGCATGCATCTTGGAGATCGAGGGCTGCAAACCATTCCCCCGTCTAGCTCTGGGATTATTGTGGCCAGAGTGACCATTTTGAACCTGTGGTTGCATACGAACCTGTTGAGTTTTCAGAGATCTAAGATTGATTTCCATCCTCCTCCTTTCTTCTCTGTCAGGAAATATTTGGAATAAAACCCCCTCCCATGGTATTGATACGGTACTGGTTCTACAGCACCCAGCAGTAGGAGGTGGTCTACTTACTGTTGCAGAAGGTGCTCAAGAGAGGGGTCCCTGAGGAGGGGAGTGGAGGGAGGGGGATGGTTGTGAAAGGAATGGTGTAGCCAGAATGTATGATCTCCAAAACCCATTGATCTGTGGTTATTGCAGCCCAGGCATGGTAAAATTGGCATAGGCGGTGACCAAAGTTGTGGGATGGGGTATTTGTTGGTGCTAGAGATGTGGAGAGTTGTGCATACCCTCAACCAATACTTCAAAATTGTGGCTTAGATGCAGACAGACAGGTGGATGCGCCCTGGTTCTGCGGAGCTCATCGTCTCTGAACCCATTGTTTGGATCTGTTCTGAATGAAGTATCATAGTTGTTGACGGTTAAACGAGGTGTCTCGTGACCTCTGGTATGGTGTAAAGCATGGGTGTTTGACAGCTGGTGGGTGTATGCCTAGCGTACGCAGAGTTGGAGGACTGTCTGTTTGAGACGAGAATAGTTTATCCCTATCGAAGGGGAGGTCCTCCCCTTTTAGCTGTAAGTCTTTTTGAATTCCCGAAACTTGCAACCATTATGTTCTTCTCACTAGCACAGCTGTTGAGGTTGTTCGGGCAGTTGTGTCCGCTACATCCATTGAGGCTTGCAGCATTGTGTGGGCTATTAACTGACCCTCATTAATAATTCGACATCCTCATTAAGTTGAGAATGTTTATTCTTGGGGAGGTCTTCCACAAGCTCTTGTATTTTATTATAGTTAGAGTAGTCATAATTTGCTAGTAGAGCAGAATAGCTGGTAACTCTAAGCAGAAGGATGGCTGATGAGTAAACCTTCCACTCAAAGAGGTCCAGTCTCTTGTGTTCTTTGTCTTGTGGTGTGGTGCGCAAATGAGGCTGTTTACTGTGCTGACTGGCAGCCTCTACTATCAGAGAATAGGGTGTGAAAACAAAAATTCCATGCCTTTGACTGGAACGAAGTATTTCCTGTCAGCCTGTTTGTTGATGCTGGTGTTTGCCATATTACCTCCACAGGCTCCATTATAGCCTCATCCATAGGAAGGGCAATCTTGGTCGATGATGCCAATTGTAAGATTTTTAACAACTTATGTTGGTTCTCCTGCACCTCATGTAAGGCGATTTCTTGGCTGTTTGCTACTCTTTTGAAGAGTTCTTGGAACTGTTTCAGGTCATCTGGTGCCATAGAGGTAGACGGCTATCACCACTTCGTCCAGTACGGAAGATGAGTGTGGGGCAGGTGGCGAATCATCCAGGTCTGCCCGTGATAGTATCTGTTCCTCTTCTATCTCTATCTTGGGGGGAAGTAGGGGGGAGTCGGAGGTTTCTCTGTGTGGTAATGATGGATGTACTCTGGAACCTCTTGTGGCTGAGGAAGGGGGGCCAGAATAGGGGTTCTGGTATGTGGCCCAAGAACCTCGTTGTGGCCATTGCATGGGGTAAGGTGGTAATGGGTAAGGCCAGTGCTGTGCATACCAGGGCTGTGAATGCTCAGGGGGAGGGATAGCTCAGTGGTTTGAGCATGGCCTACTAAACCCAGAGTTGAGAGTTCAATCCTTCAGGGGGCCATTTGGGGATCTGGGGAAAAAAATCTGTCTGGGGACTGGTCCTGCTTTCAGCAGGGGGCTGGACTAGATGACCTTCTGAGGTCCTTTCCAATCCTGATTTTCTATGACATGGCATATAAATACATTGGTCTTTTACTCAAGGAACTATGGTTCAACTATAATCAAAAGTTACCTATTTGATTAATTGTATGGTCTAAATAGTGTCACTGACAGATATTTCTACATATCAAAAAACCATAATATGCTGGCAAGATTGACTGTATCTGTTCAGGACTTATGTGCATTTCTAGAGCTGTGGGCTAAACTACACTGCAAGTGTTACCAGACTTTTTTAAGTGTTATAAATTGCCCAAATTTACACTTTGTTTTTTGAGCAAAAGTGACCACTGGTGATAAAAAGAGAAATGCAGAGCAACTAATAAGTTGAAGATCAGCTAAGCATGAATTCATATGATAACATCAGCAACTGCACTTTGAGATCAACCATTTCAGTTAAATTGTCAAAATCAGGATTCCTCTGCTATAAAACATGCAGCGTTTGGTTGTGTATACAAGGAGCAATAATAATATAACTCTCTTCCTTTACTTTATCTGAGTCAAGGGCTACTTTTTCTTTAGGAGGACAAACTGTATATTTTATTGTGTCAAACAAGTGAGTATGGTGTTAGACAAGATGTTGCACAGTACTAATAAACTTCATCCTATGCAACTTCTTAGTAAATGAGGATCCACTATGCTAGAACAGCCAGCTGTTTCTCCTCAGCCATTGCAGTCCAGATGGTGAACATCTGTTTGACAGCTGTTTTTTAACAAGCTCTTTTGCATGATAAGGTCACTGGAGAAATGTTCATTTCCAGAAAAATTGGAAGTGACTTTAAATAAGCAAAAAAAAACTCAAAGATTTTTACTTTGTGATACAGGAAATATTCTGCATTTTTATAACATCTTCCATTTCAGTTTAACAACATATATTTGGGGCCCTGACCTTTAACTGGATAGGTATACAAGGTCTGTAAGATTAGGAGTTAGTTAACTAATCCTCTGAACATCAAATGGTATTTGACTACATTTTACAGACAGGAAAACTGAGCCACAGAAAGGTTAACTGAACTCTGAGGAAGCAAGGGACAGGTCACGTAAAAAATTATACCTTTTTTTTTAATAAAGAAACAGTATTGCCAGATCCAGATACAATAAATACAATCAAACAAATAAATAAAAAAAATCAAGCCTTTCAAGCATACTACCTACCACTGATTTGTGCCTGATCATTTAAGGTTCAAGTGATCACCTAAAAATGCAGCCTTTCCTGTTGGCTGCGCTGAGGTGCATTCCACTTATCCTCTTCTAAGGATGTGGAGCATTGCCATTCTATATTTTTCATTCCCCTTCCTCATCACTATCCTGTTTGTCTTCTTTCCCAGTTGCCCTCCCTGCTCTACTCACATTTACCCTCCACACTACCTTGATCTCTTTCCCCCCATATTTTTCTTCCTTTTACCCTTATAGTATCATGCCATCCACCATTTCCCTCTGTCTAGTCCTACCCCTCACTACTCCACATTCCTTTGTGTTTCCCCTGGTTTTCCTGCCCCATTTCCTAATAAAAGAACCCAGAAAATGATAGCCATCTTTACTAGGGTCTGCTTCATTTCCACAAGCAAAGGATGTCAGGATACAGAAGACTTTTTGACTAGAAGCAAACTGTGGCTTCCATTGTAATGAAATTAGGTAGGAACGGGAACTATTTTGAACAAGGGCATAATTCACAAATCTGATGTCAGAAATTGAGAGATCATGAGAAACTTAAACCCACCAAATATTGCAAGACTTGCAATAAAACCAACAGAGCTACCAACTCCGTATAAGTAGATCTCAAACAAAAAAATCCTAAAAAATACATTGCTGATAGTACTCTGTGTTTCAACTAGTTTATCGTAGACTTTAAAGGCAAGAAGGGACCATTATGATCATGATCATCTAGTCTGACCTCCTGCATGCTGTAGGCCACAGAACCTCAACCACTAACTCCTGTAATAGACCCATAACCTCTGGCTGAGATACTGAAGTTTTCGAATCGTGATTTAAAGAATTCAAGTTACAGAGAATCCACCATTTACAGTAGTTTACACCTGAAAAAGTGACCTGTGCCCCATGCTGCAGAGGAAAGTGAAAATCCCGGAGATCTCTGCCAATCTGACCTGGGGAAAAATTCTTTCCTGGCCCTAAATATGGCAATCAGTTAAACCCTGAGCATGAGGACGAGACCCAGCAGCCAGACACTTGGGAAAGAATATTCCACTGGAGAGATCTACTCCTAGAAGACACAGATCAGCTACATGCCACTTTTGGCAGTCTCATCATACCATCTCCTCCATAAACTCATCAAGCTCAGTCTTGAAGTCAGTTAAGGTTTTTGCCCCCACTGCTCCCCTTGAAGCCTGTTCAAGAACTTCACTTCTCTGATGATTAGAAACTGCTGTCTAATTCAAGCCTAAACTTATTGATGGTCAGTTTATATTCATTTATTCTTGTGTCAACATTGGTGCTTAACTTAAATAACTCCTCCCCCTTCTGGGTATTTATCCCTCTGATGTATTTATAGAGAGCAATCATATCTGCTTTCAGCCTTCTTTTGGTTAGGCTAAACAAGCTAAGCTGGTTGAGTCTCCTCTCATAAGGCCAGTTTTCTATTCCTCTGATCGTTTTACTAGCTCGTCTCTGCACCTGTTCCACTTTGAATTAATTTTTCTTAAAATGGGAGACCAGATTGCACAGTATTCCAGATGAGGTCTCACCAGTGCCTTGTATAATGTAATAACATCTCTCAGTCTCTATTGGAAATACCTTGCCTGATGCATACTAGAACTGCATTAGCCTTTTTCACGGCCGCATCACATGGGCGGCTCATAGTCATCCTGTGATCAACCAATACACCAAAGTTTTTCTCCTCCTCTGTTGTTTACAACTGATAAGTCCACAGCTTATAGAAAAAATTCTTGGTTTTAGTCCCTAAGTGCATGACCTTGCACTTTGAATTATTAAATTTCATTCCATTTCTATTACTCCAGTTTTCAAGGTCATTCAGATCTTCTTGTATGATAGTTTAGTCCTCCTCCACACTGGCAATACCTCCCAACTTCGTGTCATCCACAAATTTTATTAACACACTCCCACTTTTCTATGAAACTGTTGAGATACAGTAAGTTATTATTCAGAAGTGTATATCTGTCTAACAGCCTTTTAATTATATAGTTAATTGAGGTTAATTAATAATTAGTTAATTAATAATAGTTAATATTAAAATGCCTTACAAAGAAAGCTATTCATATAAAAAGTTTAAGTCAACACTGATATACTTGACAAATATAACCAAGGTCTTTTATTCTGCAATTAAGACCTAAATTCTATAGAAAGGCTCTTTTTGTGTAGTACACTGGAAATTTATCATTCTAATCTGCTGAACAAGTGGAAATTTTCACTGAATTACGTCTGCAAAACAACACAGTCAGGACAGAACTCCTTTCTTACTATTTAATTCTAAATTCAGTTCAGTTTATTTTACACTGTCATCTGCATTCTGTACACCCCTACACACTTTAGTACTGACAATACGTAACTGCAGTGTTGCTGGGAATGGGCCCAGGAAGTTTGTGGTTTTGCCACCTAAGAAGGGTTTTGGCTACTTCATACTCTAGAGGTGGTGGAGACACTAGGAAAAAATATATCTCCTTCCTTCCTAGGATCGATCCTGTGCTCAATGAAGTCAAAGACAAAACTCCTATTGGACTTCAGTGATGCAGGATCAGACCCTCAGAGAGTAACAGTGGGGGGGGGGGGCGCTTTGAACTTCTTGATTCCCATTATAGCAATCCTTGACATCAACCAGCTAGCCCACTGCACTTTGTTGCAACCTCCACCCCAGAATCAAATGAAGGAGAAGTACATCCAGGCCCAGCCTTAGGGAAAATAGTGTCCTTGGCAATCTTGTATTTTGGCACGCCTGACCCCCATGGAAACCTTCCCCTCCCAGCTCCCCTGGGCTCCCCTCAATCTCCTCCAGGCTTTGCTGCCTCCCTCCAGTGCTTAATTTGTATTAAAAGAGATGTCAGGTCTGAGCCCTGGCACAAATTAAGCACTGGCCAGATGGCTGGAGAGTCGCAGGTGGTAGAAATAAGGGTGGCATGGTATATGGTGTATTGCCACCCTTCTGCGCTGCTGCTGCGGCTCGTGGTGCCTGGTGTTCTGCCTGTGGCTTAAGACAGCCTCCAAGCTGTTGTATGGGGGCTGCATTTTGCCAGAGCCTACGGCCATTCTGGAGCTCTCTGGTCACTCCTGGATTACCAGGAGCACCACTTCAGATTTTGGTGGTGGAGCAACTTTCACTGTGATTCCAGGTGCTACTTAAGCACCTGAAAACTCTAGGCTTTTTTGCAGATAACTTAGATATTAGCTAGCAGGAGCACTGTATCTAATTTCTATATAAATAAAAAAATACAAATACCAATTAAAGCCATATTTTAAGTTTATATGTAAATTTAGAACAATCAGGAGATAATACAGCAAAATATTCCCAATCCCAAACCTTGAGGTATCAGTTTTGGAGCTTTAACACAGAAATACAAGTTTTATACTTTGTACACTATCTTTAGTAGAGATAAATAAAAAAAATAAAATCTGCTTAAGCTCTGCTTACTTTCTCTCACAGACACATTGTGTTACTGCCATTATCTACTCTATTTTAGTCAACTGTTTTTCACTATACTAAAAACATATTAATTTTAACATATGCAACTCTTTTTTTTCCCCTCTTTTGCCAAGAACAGGAATTTATTTTTCTAATGATTTTGGCATTTACGTTTACCAATCACAATCATGTTCCCAACTCACTAACACTTGACTCCATCATTACTATCAGTATGAGACTTGGAACAGCATTTGTTTTCATAGGAATTTTAAGTTATTTTACAGATATAACTAAAAATAAGCAACCTTTGTCTGCACAATGTCTAAAGTTGTGTGTTTAGCTAATTTTTTTAAAACTGACACTGCTAAGGTGAGCACAAGCTAAATTTATATTCTAGAAGGATACGATTATTTGACTGTACCACTTTAAATAATGAATGACAAAGCACAATATGATAATAAAAGTAATAATGATAATTACTCCAGCCGGGACAGGTTAGGTATTTTAGAACTCACTACTCAAAGAATTAAATTTAAGCATAAGAGAGAAAGAAAATTCTGAAATGTCCAGACCAATCACAAAATTAAAACAGTACTATAATCCTTAATGAACTTTGAAAGCATAAAATTACAAAAAATATATATGTATTGCAGATTTTGACAGGAAGTACCAAGAAGTAACGGCAACAACGACAGTGTGTGTGTGTGTGTGTGTGTGTGTGTGTGTGTGTGTGAGAGAGAGAGAGAGAGAGAGAGAGTGTGAGTGTTGGGGGGAATGTGAGAAAGAGAGAGAGTGTGTGTGTGTGTGTTGGGAAGTATATATGTGCCTGAGTGATGTGTGCCTGAGTGAGTGTGACAGCACACTGTCTCTTTAAGCAGAACACTCACCAGCCTGAATACTTGTTCAGACAGCAGCCGCCCCTGGCAGCACCCTTTCCTGATCCAGAGGAAGCAGCACATACAGGCTCCCCCTGTCGCTTCCTCAGCGAAGAGAAGGGATACACAGGTGGTGGGATACCCTGACATCACATTTCAGGAAAGATGGGGACGATTTGGAGAAAATCCAGAGAAGAGCAACAAAAATGATTAAAGGTCTAGAAAACATGACCTGTGAAGTAAGATTGAAACAAATGGGTTTGTTTTGTCTGGAAAAGAGAAGACTGGTGGGGCGGGGGACGGACATGATAACAGTTTTCAAGTACATAAAAGGTTGTTATGAGGAGGAGGGAGAAGAATTGTTCTTCTTAATCTCTGAGGATAGCACAAGAAGCAACAGGCTTAAATTACAGCAAGGGAGGTTTAGGTTGGACATCAGGAAAAACTTCCTGTCAGGGCAGTTAAGCACTGGAATAAACTGCCTAGGGAGGTTGTGGAACCTCCATCTTTGGAGATTTTTAAGAGCCGATTAGACAAAACACCTGTAAGGGATGGTCTAGATAATACTTCAGTCCAGTCCCCTGCACTGGGTTAGAGACAACATTAACAAACATCAGCTATTAATGAAGTATATAGTTATTACAACCTTAACCTTGATATGTTTCAATGAGATGGATGAACTTGTTATGGTGCACATAATTTCTTCACTGGTTGAAAGACTGACCCAAATTGAAACTGGAGAGTGACCTGATTAGTCTAGGTGAACAAGGACTCCAAGAGGAATCCTCTCTTTTCCCCAGCATGTTTCCATACCTTCCTAAGTGTATTCTCCCCTCAACAATTTGTTTCCTCACTAGCAAGGCACTGAGACTCCAGCTACTTCCCCTCCTCAAGAGTCCTGTACTGGCTTGACACTTTCAGGGAACACTGAGCACAGGGGAAGAGAAACAGTCTGCCCGACCTCACTGCTGCTGTCACCTGGAGACTGGTGTCCAGCACTAGTATTTGCAGGAGAAATCCTGATCCGTCTCTGCTTCACTGACAGGTGCACAAGAGAGACTTTTGTTGAACAAGCATACAGCACAAATATAAAAAAGAAAATCTTGTGCAGTGATTTCAAATTATTTATTTTCAGGATTTAAATGAATTAAGACAAGAATGCCAGTCACCATAGAGAAAAAGCCCAGTATTCTGGTGGTCCCCAGTAGCAACACCATATTTTGTGTTGTAAAACAGGGTAGAAATTCAGGTTTTTCTGCTAAAAGTAAGTAGGCCAATATATGTGAAATTTCTCTTAGTGTTAAACTCAAAAGGACTTTCTTTTACTTTTCGTAAATTTTTAATAGCAAGTCCTTGAAATTAGGCTATAGCTGACGTTTGTCCTTGGCAGTTTGACCTTTAATGTTGACTGTAGTTTTTCCACATGAAAGTTTGTAGAGAGATTATTATTATGCATCATGACAAAGTTCATGTACTAATGACATTACATTTTTATTGAATAAAATAATTTAATGTATCATGGATAAAAACTTCTGTTAGCAACTACACTTTTCTGTCAGATTTTATTCTGACAGACAGAAGGTTTTAAAGCAGGGGTAGGCAACCTATGGCAAGGTGCCGAAGGCGGCACGCAAGCTGATTTTCAGTGGCACTCATGCTGCCCGGGTCTTGGCCACCAGTCTAGGGGGGCTCTGCATTTTAATTTAATTTTAAATGAAGCTTCTTAAACATTTTAAAAACCTTATTTACTTTACATACAACAATAGTTTAGTTATACATTATAGATTTATAGAAAAGAGACCTTCTAAAAATGTTAAAATGTATTACTGGCACGCGAAACCTTAAATTAGAGTGAATAAATGAAGAAGACTCGGCACCCCACTTCTGAAAGGTTGCCGACCCCTGGTTTAAATCCTTCTCTGTTTTAAAAGGTGTCCTCACACTTTGACTAATCTTATGTAATGCGATCCCTCTGGGTGGATCATCGGCAGTGGGGATTAAACCTGGCTCCCTTAGATCTAAAAAGTGTGAACCTCCACTGCCTGAACTCAAGAGACCCAGCTCTATTACCTTTAAGCTGGTCACAAACAAACTTTTGTGCAGCCCATCCACTAGAGAGGCACACTGTAAATTTCCTTTATGTTTCCACTTCAGCATTTAAAAAACCCTAGAAAACTAATATACTGCCCAGTGGTGTCAGCCATTTCCAACGTTATCCCCACTCAATAGTGTTGCCAGGGGTATAGTTTGGTAAAGTGGAATGCGGAGGACAACAATTTGAGGGGGCAGAGTTAAGGTTGCAGCAGGTGCTACATCATAATTCTGGTAACAAGGTGTGTGCTGGTGGGTGAAAAAGAAGGTATAGCTTAACTTGGCATGTCCTTGCTTTTGTGGGTTTGTCAGGTACACTGTGTGCATAGCAAACCTACCAATCCACAAGTGCTTTGTATATTAATCTATTGTATTTGAAAAATAGTATAGGATTATATTATTGTCATGCATATGCACAAGGGAGCAGAAGTAGTGTGTACATCCTGGAAACCTGCTGTGTGTGCCACTCGGAGGAAAAATCTTCTGGGGAATTCTTCCTGAGGGGTGGAACTAAGCACAGAAACAGAGAAAGATGTGATCTGTTCCCAGTTGCTATGGAGTTGGGGGACACTTCCCTATGAAAACTGTGATAAATGGAAGGGACTGCAAATATCCTATCTAGGTTTTTATATAGTCTCCAATGAACAAAGTACCTTAGCACCTATTCTATCATGATTTTTTATCACTGGGCTGCTGTCTTGCTTAGTTTTACCAAAAACATAGGGAAGGCTCTTTAACACTGACTTAAACACAATATGATCTTCACCCAATACTATACAGTGGTTCTGAGTTTTACATGTCAGTTTTACCTTCACAAGTGTAGAAGTCACCAGCTTACCTTGCAAAATCCCACAACTAATGTCCAGGAGAGATAATCACAGAACTGATACTGCAATAAACAAAAATTTTAAAAAAATGCATTTTGACAAAGCTTTTAGACAAGCAGCACAATAATCATTACCCAGCTCAGTGAACCTAGATTCCTTGACACAATAGATAATGGGGGGTAGAGGGGGAAGCACTAACAGAGGAACTTCTCCCCATCTCACATGGGAAGCTAAAAAAGAAATTGAGAGAATCAGAAAGTCTGGATTACATTGAAAAGGCGATTTTTTTATATGTAGTTTTTTCATCTGTTCTCTTCCTATTATTTCAGAGTCTAAAGTCACTTTCTGCAAGAGATCCTGAGGGCTCCTTAACAGTCATTACAATTTTTGTGAATACTGAATTATATGACAAGTAATACCTATTGCTTGCAAAAGGTTTCAATTAGCTCCTCCTTCAGAGAGGCAGGAGTAAGTGTAAGTAAGTGTATGTTACTAAAAAGAACCTGGCTAAAATTTACAAGGTTCAAAGTGAACGTCATACTCAATTGTTTTTCTTTGATTTACCATTAGAAATAGGTCTGAACTCAAAAGCAGCTCCAAACTTTCCTGCATTTTTGGGAAATCCAGATCTGGATCTCATCTTCACCGATCAGGCTCATCCCTATTAGATTTATGCAATATACAAGCAAGAATGTCAAAAAACCATGAATCCCATGAGTCAGTGTTTTGTAGTCCTAGCAAAACAGCAAAGAAAACTTCAGGAATCCTGTAGCAGTATTGAACTAGAAAGCTACTGAAGGACAAAATTATAAGTATACATCCAATAAACCTGTTAATTTTTTTCCAGATTGACAAATTGCTGCTTTGAATACAGAATGTACTATCAATAATATGTACTATCAATAATACTAGTGTTAGACACTTCTACAAATGAAACTGCATATAGCACACTCTTATTGCTTTCATCTTTATTGTCACTACTGCAAACATTCCATAAAAAAGAGCAAGCAAAAAATGAGTTCTAATTAGGGTTGGATAGCTCCCTGGAGCTTTTATAATGAATTAAAATAGGGTTCATGAGGATATTCAGACAGTATGTTTTTTTAAGTAGTATCAATTATTATTTCTTGATAACAAGGGCATAGAATCTCACATTGTATTAGTTTGGCCTTCAGTTTGTACAGTGCTCAATAAATAAGCTCAGTAAATAGCCAATCTGTTTTCCATATTAGTAATTACAAATTCTGTTCATTTCATGTAATTTCTTTCTCTAACATTTTATAAAATGTTTTTCTATAAAAAGCATTCATATAAATGGTGTGAATCCAGTAATATGATATTAATTGGAGTCTGTCATAATTTTGACTCACGCATGTACTACTGATTAGAAAGGATGACGGGGATATTTGAAAAGGTAGAAAAATCTTAGAAAACAATTTAAAGGATTAAAAGAATGAAGATGGGAAATGCGCACAATACACCAAGCCAAAAAGCAATAAATTTCCAGCCAAAAACCAAAGTATTATGAAAAGGATATGAAGGTTGAATATCTGAATCGGCTCCTGGATAATTGAGAGCCATTGGAATGAAACTAGGGTGTGTGGACTGGTGTCATTTTTGTGACTGAGCTTTAGTTTACACACTCATAAGTAAATGCTTAAACTTTTAGAGTACTCCCTACCACCGAAAAAAAGAAAAAAAAAAAAAGAAAAAATCTCTAGAGGCAAGGACTACCAACTTGACTTTGGAGAATGGTATGCAGACTCCAGCTTCGGCTATCTGGACCTTCTAGTAGTAACTGACAAAGCCATAGGGATCTCAAACTCAAATCACCATGAGGGCCACATGAGGATTAATACATTGGCCTGAGGGCCAAATCACTGAAACCTTTTCATACAACGGTACAAAAGTATAGTCAAAAATGAAAAAAAGGAAGAGTAATATAATATGCTATTAAAAGTCAATGTATTAACTTTCTTAAAACTGTAATGCGAAGAAGGGTTTTAATAAAATACAAACATCTGTAACTATTCCTTATGTGGTTAGTAACACTGATGATGATCTTAACTAACAGTCTATCAACATAGCTATAATGGCAGAAACTTTTTAAAGTAACCATTCATACAAAATATGTTGTCACTTTTAACAAACATTCTTCCCAGCTACTCACAGCAAAGGATCATACATGCTGAACTTCATACCTCAGACTGCTCGTCTAGTCCCTGAGGCCCCACCACTGCCCCACCTCTTTCCACCCCTTCCCCAAACTCCCAACCCCAACTCTGCCCCCTCCCTGCCCCATTCCAACCCCAGCCCTGCCTCTTCTTTGACTCCTCCTCTCAGCACGCCACATCCCTGCTCCTGCTCCTCCCTCCTGGAAAGACCTAAGTGCTGCCAAACCACTGTTTGGTGGCAGGAAGTGCTGGGAGGTAGGTGGAGGAACGGGGATGCAGTGCGCTCGGGGGCAGGGTGAAGAGGGTGGGGTGTTAGGGGAGCTTGGCTGCCGGTGGAGTTGGCGGCTATGGAGGGGCTACAGGAAATAACTCCGTGGGCCACGTGTTTGAGATTCCTGCCATAGAGCATGAAGTTGGTGTTGTATGTGGCATCCTACATGACAGATAATGCCAAAACAAGGTCTTGGCCGGGTTTGACTGCTTGTCTCTGACCGTTATAGAGCTGCTCAGTTTCTGTAGCATAAGCACTGAGAAATAAAGCTTAAAGAGAAACCTCAGAGGATCTGGATGTCCTCCACAGAGAAGCTTATATTCTTTTGTCTACAGTCCTTGAGAGTTTCCCCCATTTCCATGAGAATAGTATTTCTCCTAGCTGCATCAGAGATAGCTACATCCATTTTGAAACTCTCTGTGAAAGTCTCTACATCCTTTCTCAGAAATAAATAAAAGAAAATAAAGCACCCAACAGATTAATAAAGTCAGGGAAATGCCACTCACTACCCACCAAATTCTTCATGTATATGCATACCCACGAAGAGCTGGTTGTTTGAAGAGCGTGCATGAACTAGAAAATGCTGAATCTTCTGGGACTGTTTCTGCCAACTTCTATTCCTCCAGTTTAAATAACTGGGCAATCCTAGAAGTTAAGTGCAGCAAGTCTTTTTTGACTTAGTGGAACTTCCCCCTTATGTGATGGTAATCTGAGCCATCCTGCCCCTTCTCTAGTTCACATATTTCCATTGGATTTTATCCTCCTCAAAGGGCTCATAATCTTCTCCACAAAAAATACCCAAGAAATTCAGCTCCCAAATATGCTAGCCATCTGAAAAGGCACTCAGATATTCTTTCTAGTCCCTTTCTCTGGGCTGAAGGAATCCTATTCCCTTTAAATGATAAATCTGCATCTTATTATAAACCTAGAATGCAGTCTAACATATACTAGATTTTAGTCAGTCTGATAAGTACTTATCCTTGGAATATTCCAGTCCAGAAAGAGTTCATGTGGGAAACCTCTTAGGTACAGGGACATGTCTTAATGGCTGAAACTTATAAGGGACCCAGGGCATGCCTGAGTGGGGCTGAGGGAGGTGGTGGTAGAAGATAACATTTTGTTCGTTTTCTCTTGCCTCCGGCACAGCCCCTATGTTGCTCCACTCCCTATGGCAATGTATCGGAAGCTAGGCTGCCACTTAGCATTGCTGAAGCCAACAGAAAGAATGGCCTCTTTGATCATCAACAGGGTTGCTTCTACAGAAGAGGAGAGACTGGCCTAAAGTAATGTGTTCAGTTAGTATGATGATAATACAAACACACCAGAGATGCTTTAGACTCCCCAAAAGTACTGTTCCATGAGATTAGGGTGAGTAGTTGGAATGTCACTAGTTCTTCTTGTCAACGGAATAGTCTGAGCAGGCTGGATTTCATGTTGGAGATTAGGTACCATGCTAATGTTTGGAGACAGCTGAGACAAGTGAACCCTTGACAGGTTGCCCAACATATCTGTGAAAGCAATGGGCAGAGCACTGAGGAGAACTTCTGGGTTTCTTAGATGACAGTCTTTTGGGGGCTTGGAGGAAAGTGGGGAGAAAAGGACAAGCTGATGATTTTCTTCTCCTACCCAACAGCTAAGTGCAGAGATGCAGCAAGTCCACTTTTCCCACAGCTGATCATGAAGGAGCCTACAGCTCTCGGCTTTGTTAGACCCTGGCAGTGTGGGCACCTCATGGCCCTGCTAGTTCCTCCACAAATCAGCTATGCTATAATAGACACTTTCAGCTACTGCAAGCCAGCTTTCACTTGGCTTAGTAGGAAGAGCTGCACAGCAGTGTGTGATCATTAATCTTCCTCATCTTCTGAAATTTACTCTTCCATCACCTTCTTTGTTCAAGCTATTCAGTTAGGTAGCTAAAGAATGTCAGTTCTATACCTGTTGGAAACAACTGAGGTCTGTGAGCGCCCTATATGTAAGGGCTGGATAATGTCATGACAGTGGACATCTGGTGGCTGGAAGGAACCATACCCAAGAGCATGAATGGATATAAACAATCAAGGAAAGAAAATAGTAGTTTTACTTTACTACAAAGATACAGTATTATATACAGTATAATGCAAACTCTAGATAACTGATTCTTATTATTGGTCACATGGTGCTGCTCTCCATCTTGTACATTTTAGCAACTGGAAATTAAAAGAAATACATTAAACACTTACCACTTTTCCAGATAAGTAATTGTTGCACTTTCCACAGGAATATTAAGTGACTGTAATTGGGAAGGAGGGTGTACTCATGATGTGCTATATTAAGATATAGTCCACCCTATTAAAAAGTCTGAGAAGTTCTCTAGATGGAGATCAAACTGCAGTCTACATGATAAAGACAGTTTATTAATATAACCAAAAATAATGTATATAGCCTACAGTCTACTCATAAATGAGTATTAGTAAGACATCAGAAAGTGCTGACAACTGCACAGATGCTGAAAGACACACAAAGCTCCAGGATTTGTCCATGTCTACTTTGAGTGGCAGTGACAGTACTAAGTTAGATACCAGTATAGCAAACACTTTAAACCAGAAGCCCACAGCCTTCTTAAACAAATATGCTGGTCTTTCAGAATAAAATTTTGGCTAGCTATACTTGGACGTAACCATTGCCTTTTACGCAACTATGTGCATTCTATCTCTCAGTGATCTCTGATGCTGCTCAAACCCCAACATAAGTTCCATTGTTTATTAAGAACTCAAACAGCAGACTAAGAGATGCACACTAGTGGTATATAACAGCCTAGCAAAAAGTTTCATTAAAAGGCATAGGAGACAGCCCAGAGGATCAAAGACAAAAAGTGTGGAACAAAGTACTGGTGTATGTACCAGTGTCAAAATAGTTGGTTTAGACTAATAAGAATATATGCACAGAATATGAAGATAATTTGTAGATTTACACTAAACTATTATAAATTATGTTAGAAAGGATCCCAGAGCTCTTTCAAAATGAGCTTAAGAATAAACAGTTCTAACTCAAGTTGTATTACTGAAAGCAGATGCACTAGCTAGAGCACTTTGGTTACAGCTGTGAATTAAATGTATTCAGTTACAATGACCCACACAAATATACAAAGAGGAAGCAAACTATGGATTCTTTGCAAGCAAGTTTCCAAGCTACAGAAACACAGATCCTAATATTAAGTCTGTCATTTCCAGGTGTTTGTATATCATATAGTAGGCATAGTGGAAAGGCAGTAGTCACAGACAGCCTTCTGTAATAAAACTGCATACCTAAAAGGAGACGAGGAGAAGAAAAAACACATTTTAATTTTATTTTTTGGAAGGAATTTCATTATTGTAGGAGTGAAAGGACATATGGATAGGATGACAAACTTATAACATCCTAGGGAGCAGAGATGCAGAGTTCTAGATAATATTAGTTGACTCATTTAAGAAATTAATTATGCTTCAATTGAAGGCAAACTTTATACTGCAGATCTTGGACTACACTTTCATCTGGCATTCTGTAAATTTTCCACTAATACTCAGACAAGAAATATTTAAAAGTAGCTTTTTTGAGCAGACATGATGCCTATCAGCATGTCCTAACATCTACCTAATCAGTCTTGGTTTACCATTTCACCCACACACCCTAAAGTGGCTCATTTTCAAACATCTGAGTGTTGACACATCCTATTCTGCTGAATTACGCAAAGAAGCAAGTAGCAAAAGGTTGGCTGTAAATAGTCTCATGGATTAGCTGCAATGTGTCTGGCCATGAGTTATGCTTAAAATTATACTGATACATATATTATGCATGCATCAAGCAGAACATTGAATGAAAGTTGGCAGCGATTTTTATCACAGTACAATAAGCTTCTGGTGCTCGTGATCTACATAATATTCCCAAAAATATCCAGTAGAAGGTCACTTACTATTTTCTTTAAAAGCTTCTCAAAAAGTTTAAAAAAAAATTTACTTTAACATACATTGCAATGATAAAAATAGAGTAAAAAAGCACTTACGCATGTATAGAAATATGTCATGCAACGTGTAGTAGTAGGTATTCAATGGCTGGGCTATAGGAAAACAGGGATTGTCTCAGCTATTAAAACTTGTGGGTAGGAGGGCAGCAAAAAGAGAAGTAAAGCCAATAGAAAGCTATAAGTCCCAGAGGTGCTGGTAGTCTATGGCTTTAAGTAATCCTCTAGTGCAATTCATAACCTATACTGCCTCAGTTCAGTTGCATTCCAAAATCTTTTCTGATATCCTCTCAATACTTATATAAAAGAGTAACTCACACGATCAAAAATTCTGTTCCTCATCAATAAAGCAAGTTAAAGAAAGAGTACTTTCCTGTTAGACTCACCACAAACAGGATAGCAAGGAAAGAGCAGATTCTTCAGTTAAGCTTTCCTTCTCTCTGGCCCAGCCTGATTCTCTACAATGGCAGTGGTGAGTACTTATCATGCAGCTACCTGTCTCCCTCTCCCAACTTTCACTCGAAATTGTATGGTTGTGGCCTCTTAACACCGGCTAACAGAACACTGGTGTTGGAGCTCTTTTCTTTAAAAAAAATCCTTAATAGGTTAAACGTGGATGGATTTGGGGGATTAAACCAAGAAGAGGAAGGGGGAGCAATTAGGAAAGAGAAGATGTTTGAGTTGTGAATAATATTTAGATAGTATATTTTCAGTAGCTATCCTACCCCAAAATTTCATTCTCACCAGCTGCGTATGTAGGTATCAATATGTTACTTATACGACCAAGTGTTAAGCACACACTTAATATAGAATTGAAAATACTGTATGCAACATATATGTTGTAATATGGGGTCTATGGGTGGGTCATTAGCAGTGGGGACTAAACCCAAGACTCCTGGCTCTGAAACAATGAGCTTCTACTGTCTGAGTTAAAAGAGCCAGCTCTATTAGCTCCAAGATACTGTAGTCTCAACCTCCATGCGATGCGGTCATCACTAGAGGGGGACAGAGCACCATACTAAGTATATGTTTAAATTGCCCTACTACTATTATTTCTTGCTGTCTTTGCACCTGCTTAACAATACAAAGTCCTTTGGAAGCCATCCTCCATTCCTGCCATTGGAGTAACTTCATGCACTTGTGTGGATACATAATAACTATTATTATGATGTCTGTTGGGAGCTTTTGCTGGAATAAGCTGACTTTCAACTTGATACCAAAATGAAGATGCAAAGATTTTAAGCAAAAAGAATGAGCAGTATTTGTCGCACCTTAGAGACTAACATATTTATTTAAGCATAAGCTTTCGTGGGCTAAAACCCACTTAACTGGATGCATGCAATGAAAAATACAGTAGGAAGTATTATATATATACATACACACATATACACACACACACACGCGCGCCATGAAAAAATAGGTGTTGTCATATCATTTTTTCCATGTTCTCTGTATAGATCTTTCTACTGTATTTTCCACTGCATGCATCCAATTAAGCAGGTTTTAGCCCACGAAAGCTTATGCTTAAATAAATGTGTTAGTCTCTAAGGTGCCACAAGTACTCCTCATTCTTTTGGCTGATACAGACTAACACAGCTACCACTCTGAAAGATATTAAGGTTAGAACTTTACAATCAAAACTTTTACTGGAATCTTAGTTTTCAATTTCCAAATATTTCAGCTTATTCTTGACCAAAAATCAGGTTCCTATATGAGAACTTTAATAACAGTATTAAACAAACATGGTAATTTTATTTTTTGAAAACAGTTTAATGTTATGAATTCTACATTACAGTATCTTAACAGCTACTTCCAAATCTCCATTCCTTTTCTTCAAAACTGAGTCAGAAAGATACCAGCTTTCAACCTTGAGTAGGGCTCTATGTACTGTAAAAATGCAAATCAACCCATCCAATAAAAATGAAAAATCTGTATTCATGCCTCAAAAAATCAGTGTTTTTGGCTTGGAAAATCCTTCTTAATACTGAGAAACATGCTGCTGTAACAAGATATTTTTTGTAGCCTTGGGCTGGTATGGTGCTGGTTGTTTTCAGTCTGTCCTCTTTGTTTCAACAGCCTGCCTATTCAGACAAGTACAAAACAAATTCTTCTTTGTTTTGTTCTAACACTTGAAAATTACATTACTCGATCAAAAAATGGGGTGAACAAGTTATAGCATAGCTAAGCATCCAAACTGATGAAACAGTTGTAGAGAAAAGTTTGCAAAGACTAACACAGAGCCTTCCTTTAATTTATATTATCCTTTTCTTTAAGTTGTATTTACGTAAACTATGGGTGCATAATTTTAAGACTTCTCATGCAGTGGGAGACCATCTTCAATTTTAATATTTTGGCAGAAGCATAGCTCTGGTCTAAAATGCAGTGCTGTACAGGACCCTATGAGTAGTAGGAGGGATGGCAATGGGGAACCCATGGAAAAAGAGAGAAAAGGAAAGAGAAAGGTTAGAAAAATTTAGATGGACATAAAATGACAGGAGAGAAAAGAAGGAATAAAGGGAGGTGGAGGAACTTTTAAATTTGGAGAAACATTTTATCCATGCATAGCTGTAAAAGAATAAATTAAATTATTCTAAATGTCATCCTAGGAGTGAAATAAAACAGATCTATTTATGACTCCACATGCAAAGTGGGTGCAATTCTCCCTGTAGCTAAGTTTGAGCATCTTTAATATAGAAAGGGCAAAGAAGACTTCTCCTCATACAAAATGCCATGCACTGGGTATCTTCAACTATAGGACTTTAATGAAACAGTTTGAATAAGGAGTGTAGCACACAAATTCTCTCACTTTTAGAGTCTCAAGTAGTACCACTAGTAGTGGGTCTACTCATGTAAGTGGGGAAAGCAAAAAGGTCTCCCCTCTCCACACAGTCACCAAACTAGGAAACAGTGTAGTTTCAAGAAGCTTTCAAAACTAGTTTTAACAAAGGATTGCAAGTTGCAGGTGGCGGTGCAATTAGCCAGCTGTAAGTCATGTTTAACAAGAGATGCTACAGTATAGTCTACAATCAGTGGAATTCAGTTCCGAACATCATAAAACTCGGTAGGTTTCAGAAAAGAGATAATACTACCTACGTGCAGCGTCTAGAGGAAAGAATAAGACTGACAGTAGACTTCTGCAAGTTTTAAAGGGAAAGCTCTTTGTGTGAACTGACAATCTCTTCTCATTAACCTAGATAAATTACAAATGTTAATATCTGAGAAAAAATAGTGTTTCTAAAACAATGAGAAATGAAAACCCATATGAACACAGAACAGAAGCTAAACTGAAAAGATCCAAATGGAGGACAAACCAATACTAAAAAGGTACCATTGCTATGGAGAGGGGGCTAAAAATAGAGAATCAATAATGCTGCAAAATATTTGACTTCTTGGAGTCCATGTGGGCTCTGATGCCATTACCTTAGTTGAAAAGTTGTTGAAGTTTTGGATGTTGCTTTAGAAAAGAATCCATACATGTTGACAGTTGCTACAGAGCTCCCACGAGAGGTCCAAAAGGCACAAGTGTGGTTGGTGGAACAGTGAGACAGACTCCTTCAAGCTGTTCAGAAAAAAAGGGATATTACTTACCCCAAGGCCAAACTGTTCTATTGTTCTTCCCAGAACTTAGCCCTGTCATATGAGGTGAAAATCAATCAAGAAAGGAGTACCTCAAAATGGAGGTAGCAGTTTCAGTTATATTCAGAAAAAAAAACCTTAGGTTAACATACTGGGATAAACTATTTATTTTGGTGGAGATAAATCAAGAGCTTTCAAAATTCTGGAGAGTATTTGAAAGATAAGAGATGACAATAAGGACAGTACAAGACTAGAACACTATGTTATTTAACCACCCACTCACATATAACAAAAAGTTTCAGTTTATCATAGCTGGACAACTTGCTTAAGATGTAAGTATTACAAGTAAATTAGTTTTTTGTAAAGCAAAACTACTACATCAGGAAAACTCAAGTTACATTAATATCCTATTCAACGAACTAAATTGAGGTTTGAGGAGTTAATAAAAACAGAAAATCTCAAAATTACAGTAGGTAAGGTACATAAATTGCAGTATCTGTCTTTTTTCTTGTCCTTCAAACCACTACAGAGAGATTTTGAGTATACTTAAGGCAACAGAATATAAAGGGATGTTGACCAGTTCTTCATCAACATCACTTTTATTATGTGATATTTTCTTGATGGGGAAGGAGATATGTCTTATATAACCAGTTGTTCATAAGACTGGTATTCATAAAAATCAAGGTTGTACTGTAGTAACATGTTAAACATTATTCAGACCTATGCCCTAAGTATTGGATAGGCAATATGTGCATTATCTTAAAACTAAAGTAAAATCCTGTTAGTAAAAATGGCTAGCCATTTTACCAGATTATGAGGACTCATAGTTCAAGAGCATTGTTCATCTTAACTCATTCTCTTTTTACAAGTTATGGATCCTATAATACTATCTGTGTTAACTCACCAGACTTTTGATTATAAAAAAGGGTGTGGGAGCTGTTCCTCTTCACTGTGACTGGCACTTTGCTGCTGCTATCTCAGGCTCTGTCTACATAAGCGAGTTCCATAGGTTTTACTTTACCTCTAAACAAAATTATTTAAAATGGTGCAAAAGGCAGTGTGGACTTTCTTATTTCAGTTTAAGAGCACATACACAGCTTTTTGCAATAGTTTAAAATAAACCAGTTTTAAAATTACCCCAGTTAAACCAGGGCAACTTTCTAGTATAGACCACACCTCAGTAGCACCTGGGATTGTAACTGTGGACGATCAGGTATGAACATTGGCTGCTACAAGGACTAAGTGGGAGAAGGTAGCCTCTCAGCATATGCAGGAAGCTTTGACTGGTTATTTTCTAAGGAGGAAGGCAGAACAGGGAAGACAAAAACAATGGAATTTCCTTATAAATTACAAGTTATCCCTGTAAACCTATAGGAGGCCTTGAAATCTGTAGTCCATTGGAAAACCCATAATTTGCAGGCCTGATTTCATGTGTTAACTGCTGAACTTAACAGCCAGCACAATGGATGCATGCAAGCCTTAACCTTCTAAAAACATAAGATAGAATCATAGCGTATCACAATATTTTGATAAAAGGTCAATGAATAGCGCATCAAAGAAAATGCACCACTATTGAAAACAGAAGTGAACTCTTTCAGTGGTCCACTGAAGAAATTAACAACTCAATAACCATTCACTGGAAAAGTTGGGAGGTCTCAGACTCGCCAATTTAACATTACTAGGCTTTAAGAAGACAGTTTACTACAAAAAAAATCACATACAATTCTGCTGGAGTGTTTACTTACTGTTAACAAGTTAACACGTATTACTACTGTAGCTAACAGATAAGAGAAATATTTATCTATTTCAGTTTACTTTGTGTTTGAAACTACTTTGTGTTCAGTGACTTTCACTCTTTCCCCTGTATGGTCAGCTCCCACTGTTTTTGTTGGTCTTTCACACAGATACAGAGGAGATAAATTAAAACCAAAGCTTACCATTCATGTATGCTTAGGTCACTTTTTGTCTCTATTCAGTTGCAGCTCCTCAAATTTACAGCTACTGCCAACTGTGCTGTATGCCAATTTACTGTCAGGAATATACCACTAGCAAATGCAATAAGGTTTACACATCTGGCTGCATATTTGAACTCTCACGCCAGATTTTGTTCCAAAAGAACTGCAGTTTAATCTTGTAATGAAAACGTGTTAATTCTCATGAGATCTATTTAAAAAATGCCACTGAACACTTACTTAAAATTTCACCTCAGTTTCCTTCTTTCCTTTTGCTCTAACCCACTTGCAGATACAGGAGACCTGTGGTAGGAGTCCACAGTGCCAGTTATCTTGCTATATACAGAAATTATATAATCTCAGATATATACTGATAATAGATGAACTATTTAGGCACCCATCAGTGGAACTACAAAGGAATTACATGCTTTGAAATTAGCATGTATTTATCAACTGGTCGCAGGATCAAGGTCTCAGAGCGTATACCTAGATTCAAGGCTAATTTTTCCTCCCCAAAACACAACAAATATGATAAAACAGTTGACAGAAGTGTGGCCTAAGCACCACTGGCTTAAGTATGAGAACCAGAAACTGCACAGCTCTAACTTTGACCGATATTAACTCAAAGTTGTCTAACCTGTCACGCCCCATATCTCCATTTTTAAAATGAATATAATATTTATCTGACAGGATGGGAATTGCACTGATCATTCAGATACTACAATTTCTCCGATTTCTCCAAGCTTAGATTTTCCTCATTTTCATCTTTCTTTGCCCTGAGAACTCACACCTTTCTTTTCTACATTGGAAGTGAAATATGTTTTGGAAACTAGTCCATCTATGTCAGATAGCTCACCCAAGTCTGCCTTTGTACCATCCTTGAGATGCAACGCCTGCAAAATTTTAAAAAATCCAGCAACAACCCTCCATTTCAGCTGAACTGCTTCTTTTGGTTGATGTGAGCCCTCCAATACAATGGTACTTGGTCTGGGTACACGATCTGAGAGATGGTAGGGCACAGCAGATAAGGTAATTGGGGGCTGCATGAAGAGGTCCACGAGATCTAAATACCAGAAGTGCCTGGCCCATGCTATTCTGATCACTGATCCTGCATCTTGCTGTAGAGCTTCCTGAGGACCTTCAGACTTCAGATCATGGAGATCAGTGGAACAGAGCAGTCCCAGGTGTCCAGCGGTGAGAAATGTATCTGACAGAACCTGTACCAGAATTGCTTCGGGAATGAAACACTTGCTACAGATCAGATCAGAAAAAATGTTAAATAGGTCTATTGTTGAGAACCCCAACTCATGAAAGATTTTCTGCAATACTGAGTCTTCGACTGATCATTCATGGTTGTCTAAGAACTGCCTGCTAACGTGATCTGCTAGAGACTTCTGAATGTGTGGAAGATGTAGAGAAAGCAATATGTTCAATTGATCAACATGCCATATTCAAAGCCAAATGGCCTCCTGACATAGTGGCGCCTACTGTTCTACAGCTACTCCTTATGTCAACAGTATTGTTGGTTACTCTCGATTTATGCATTCCTGGAGCAGAGGAAGGAATTCTTTGCATGCCAGATGGATGACTCTGCATTCCAGAATATTTATCTGTGGAAAAGCTTTCTGAGGGAGCTGTAGGTCCCAAGTTTGAAGGTGCTCTAGATGGGCCCCCATTATCCCTGAGCAAAGATGTCTGTCACCAGACTTTTGGTAGGAAGAGGGGCACGCAAGTATATTCCCTTGCACACCTGAAGTGGGTCTTTCCACTAGTTTAGTGAAGAGAAGATTTCTTGTGGATCCATGATCAATATGTTCATGTGGTATCTACAGGGTAAATAAACTAACTTCAAAACCACCTTTGCATGGAGTTTAGGTAATGTCTGGCAAACTACATCACATAGGAACATAACATTGTATGTCTCAGAAGTCTGAGGCATGCTTTCACTGATGTCTTTGCGTGAACTTTATGTTCATTGATGAGGTCCACTACAGTTTGGAATCTCTCCTCTTGTGGATGATAAGCTCTCGCTGACCTGGAATCTAACATGACTCCCATGAACTCTTACTCTTGCAGTTGGAGTAAGTGTTGATTTTTCTCTGTTGACTTTGAGGCCCAGTGTGGCATAGATCAATAAAGGTACCTGGATTTAAGAGGTCACCTACTAGGGTGATGTTCCCCATATCGACCAGGCATTGAGATATGGGTAGACCTGGATTCCTAGTCTCCTTACACTAGCTGCTACAACTGCCACACACTTTGTGAACATGCTTGGTGCTGAGGAAAGATCAAAGGGCAGGACAATGTATGGATAGTGATATGTTCCTACTAGAAATCAGAGTTATTTCCTGGGAACTAGATGTATGGATATATGAAAATAGGCATCTTGAAGGTCAAGAGCAGAAAATCAATCTTGAGACTCTAATGAAGAAGTTATGGAGGCCAGAGTTACTATCCTGAATGTGAAATGGATGAACCTGTGGAAATGTTGAAGGACCAGAATAGAATTCCAACTACTCACTATTTCTTCTTTGGCAAGAAAAAATAAGATAATGGGATTAAAATTCTCTGCACCTGAATTCTAAGGGCACCTCTTCCACTACTCCAAGATGCAGAAGAGAGAACACTTCTTGCTCCAATATTATCTCAAGTGAGGGATGGGGGTGAGAAGAGACTAGAATTCTATGTAATATCTGTTGCTCACAAATCTCTTGGACCTACTGGTCCATGGTGATCCCAGTCCAGGCTTCCTGAAAAAAAAGAAAGGCAGTTGCCAAAAGGTGGGGAAAATGAGTAGAGATCCTTCAAATGTTCCTAGTGTCTTAAAAAAAAAAAAAAAAAAAAAAAAAAAAAAAAAAAAAAAAAAGGAGAGAGTGCAATAATGATGCGGGTTTTTCAATCCAATGAACAAACTAAAAGTTAACTACCTTCCCAACAACTATAATAAATCATCACTAGCAATCACAGGAAAGCAGGTAGACACTGTCAAAGCTCCATCTCGGTGTTACAGGTACCAAGAAAGTAAAGAATGTTTGGGTCCGCTCTGCTCTTCATGCCTAGGGTGTAGGACACAAAAATGTTAACGACACAGGTGTGGCCTGAATGGACAGAATCCTATCTTGTGCATATGGGATGCAGGTGCACCCAGAGTAAATCCATGTGGACAATCACCCAAAGAAGAAAGTTAAGTTTTATTTCTACTGAATTTCAATAGCAGAAATTCAGTCTTACTCTCTTGCTCTGGATCTTCTTCTGACAATTTATGATGCATTTTTCACATTACAAAAAGTCATTCCCAGTTGAGAGCTTTCCTCAAATTCAAATTATGCTACTTTCTTGCCAAAGGAGGAAAAAAACAAATCAAAGAGCTTATTTTACTCCTATTGAATTCAGTACCTGTTAACTCAATTTCTATCTGGACTTTTGTACAAACATTTTACAGTGTTAATTACAATGGACAGTAAACGTTAGTTTTTCCAGAGTAATAAAAAGTGTTTTTATGAGAGTCAATAAATGGCTCTTGAAACTATAATCTGATGGTTGGTTCTGTTGTTGTTGTTTTTAGGTACTACTCAGGTAGTAATTGTTGACTGAAATTAAGATGAATTTTCTCCCCCCTCAGAAACAGGATAAGGGTCTTTGCCTTATTTTGAGCTCTGATTATTTCAGTATAGGATGTTATGTCTTGTAAAGGAAAACTTAATGAGACTTGAATTCTTCTGGACTTTGATTTGGCTACTCTTTTCAGTGTGGCATTCCTTAAGTCTGTTGTTCATTATAAACTCCTCCCCATGCCTATTTAGACTCTGTGACCTCCATGCGAACTGTTTTGTGTGTGTGCTTTGTTTACACTAAACTTAAATTACAGGAATTCTTCCAACAATATTAAAAGAAGTTAGCATCGGAGTCTTTAGGGACCAGTAGAAGCTACTCACAAGTGTTTACAATTGCAATACTGAATGTCTCTCCATTCAATTGTTCTATTAGGGCCACAGAACAACTTCCATTAAAAAAATAAATGAGCAGCACGTGTAATATTTCCCACTTACTCTACTACCTAGAGCAAAGCTAAATTCACATATTGAAGTAGTTGCACAATCATAAAACTCTTAACATATTTTGCAACTATTTTACTTCACTCTTTATAATAATATTTCCAAAATTGTCAAACTACATACATTTGAAATGGAAAGTTTTGGACATACGCATACTTACAGTACATCTAAACTGCCTGCAAGATATAAAAAAAGACACCTGATAACTTTTTAATTCTTTAGGTTTACAAGGCCCTCTCTTTGGTATGGATTAAGATAATCTAATTACATGCATAAAGATTCACGAAACACAAAATGCTGAGATTTAAAGTTGCACAGTCTTGCATACCTAAAAAGAGGCCAGAATTAAGATCATGACACCATATGCAATCATCTTGAGATCTAATACATTTCAATAAATCCATGATAGATTCTGTTTGAGAAACACACTGCTAAGGAAGAGATCGCTTGATGAATATTCAAGAGCTGCCTTTTAACTAATGTGTTGGCTGAATGAGAAAAAATGTATTACTTAGCAGAAGATCACTCAGGATATTTCCAGCTAACAACCAAAGGCATCTCCTGGATTATTTTGCTTGCATATGAAAAGGAAGTTTCAGCAAACAACAAACATTCTCTACTTACACTGTGTTATGACGAATAGAGATTTTTAACAACCCAACATCTGGCAAACTAATGGCTTTGGCTTATTTCTTTACATGGTGCAAGAGACATCAATTCATTGATCTGACAAGTTAATGTAGATTTAAAAATAAAAACACAATTCAAGAGTTTTCATTGCATCTGGCCTTTCATCTGAACTTTAAGTCAGTTAACTGTTTTCAAATTAGAAGGCAGTCACAGGTTCAGCTAGAATCAGTAGCAAAAATTATCTAAAGGATAGCAGATTAGACTGGAGCTTGAACTCCAAAGACCAGGGCTCAATTCCTTGTTGAGCCAAACACTTCAGGTGTGACCTTGGCCAGATCACTTAAGCTACTCTGTGCCTTATTTCTTCATTTGAAAAATGAGGTAATGCTCCCCCACCCCCTTCCTCACCTGGGTGCTGTGCAGATAAAATCCATTCATGACTGAGATCCTCAGATCCTACAGTGATGAGGGCTATACGAATACCAAGACAGATCAGCCTCTCCAGGTATACAAAAGCATAATAAAATTCCCTACCGAAAGAGGAAAGGACCACAGCTAGGTACAGTGACTTGGAGAAAAAGGCAAATAAAACACACAAGACAAGGGTGACCAGACAGCAAGTGTGAAAAATCGGGATGGAGGTGGGGGGCAATAGGAGCCTATATAAGAAAAAGACTCCAAAATTGGGACATCTGGTCACCCTACAAAAGACAAACAGATAAAGGAAAGTTGAAGTTTAAAATTGACTGTGCGGGAGGGAGAGGTTTGTGTTGTTTTCTTTAATGTATAAATAGAGGCCTAAAAAGTTGGGGGCGGGGAGGAAGGCTTTCCTCATAAATTTTCACTTTAGGAAAATCAGGTCTTATCTACTCTGCTTTTCCTGGAAGACTATGGGCAACTAGAGAGTTTTCCATATCAAGGGAACAGAAATTGATTCAAACAGGATTTTCTATTCAGACTGTTTTTGTTAACACCTATTTAACCCAAATACCTAACTATTGGCAAGAGAATCATTTTGTTAAAGAGACAACTTTTCAGTCCCTTCAGTTAAGGGCTGACAAAGTTCCCACATCTTTGGATCCTAAACAGGAGACTTACAGAAAAGCATGGAATACCATATTTGATATTCCTGATATTTCCAAGGCCTGGTCTACACTAGAAAATTAGGTTGGCTAACTATGTTGGTCCGGGTGTAAAAAATCCACACCCTCCAGCAGTTTAGTTATGCCAACCTAAATCCCCATGTAGACAGCACTAGGTTGATGGAAGAATTCTGCCGTTAATCTAATTACCATCTCTTGGGGAGGTGGATTCCCTTCTGACAGGAGAATCCCTTCTCTCACCATAAGTAGTGTCTACACATCATAGTGGTATAGCAGCACAGCTGTGCCACTGTTGTGTTTTAAGTGTAGATAAGCCAAAAGATTAAAAGTGCACAGAAGAGACTTAAAAAATGTTCTAGCCTTCTTTGTATATCATAAACAAGGAACACAATTGCCCAGACCCAATTCTTCTCCATCCCCATTATTCTGATAACCTTTTAAGACAAGATTTAGGAAAGAAGTAATTCAGTTATTTTACAGTAGAGGAAGCACACAAATTCCAGAGAAATGGAGCAGCTACATGAAGAAATTAAGATTTGTTTTTTTAACAGGCTCTCCTTCTCCTCCAGATTACTCAAATTTGCAGAAATTATTAAAATTGGAAAATGATGTATGCAACAGTGAAAAGAACAGACAGACAGAGGGTGGAGACAAGAGAAGAAGACAGCAAAATTAGATTAACATGGAGAAACAAAAACCAGTACTGTCTGAAAGAAATTTACCCAAATTACTATATTCAGTGTGAGTGAGAAACATGGAAAAAAATACTGAGACACAGTGGACATCAAATTAGACAATCAGATTGTGAAGGGATACATCAAAATGTGCAAAAAAATCAAATTATAGATTGGGGATGTACCACATCTCTGCGCAGCTATGATGCATAATCTGGAATATTGCATTCAGTTCTGGATTTTCACTACCAGCAGAAAGATATTGAACTTGAAAGGAGATGTGAATGACCTAACAAAAATCTGGAAAGCAAAATAGGCATAGCTTGAGTAAGGGGTGAGACATACGGCAAATCTATAGAGTTTGAAATTTGTAAATACCAAGACTGAAGACTTATTTCACCTGGTAATACCAAAAGTAATCAGATGGAATTACCTAAGGGACAACTCAGGCTAAATATCAGGAAGACTCTACTAAGATGTATTAGGCTGTGGAATAACTTTCCAAAAGAAGTTGTGATATTTGAAACTAGACTAGACAAAGCACTAGGTAATATAGTGGAGGGAACAATACATATATATTGCATCTCCTGCATATTCCATTCCATATCACCTAGATAAGCTGCCTTATTTTATAAAGATGAGACCCATGAAGAATCTTGTCTAACAGATGTGGGTAGGTATTGTCTTAATACGTTTTTAACTGTAATTTGCAGAATGGGGCCCCAATTCTGATTGGTGCTTTTACAAGTTAGTGCAATATAAATAAGGACTAGCTACCATGTAAATAAAAGCTGGACTAACTTAAATGAAATGTACCGACTTTTAGTCACATCTGCGTCACAGTGGCAATGCCAATGAACTTTAATATACATAACGTCAAAAAAACAGGCACTTGTAATACTGTAATTTGGATCAGTTCTTTTACAGTTTTTCTTTGTGTTTATAGATATTTTTAGATTCTCAAATCCCCGCCCCAAAATGAAACACTAAACTGCAGATTGATTTACTACTTAAAAAGCAAGTTGCTGTTTTCTTAATAACAGATTTAACAAATTTGTTCCACCTGTTCAATTATTCACTCGATGTCTTTCTTGTGGTTTCATTGAAGTTTTTTAATCCAAACCTCAAAGACTCTAAACTCAGCAGTGAAAAAGACAAGCTCAGCATCATAACTACCACTCATGATCTGAATGCTGCTCCAAATTACTGCAAGCTTATTGCAAGTAAATTGATGCAGACAGCAAAATTATTAAGGTCAATGGTTATGGGCACACTACGAATACTCTTCAGAGGACATTTTCTTTATGTGGTTACATCTCTTTATTAAGATCAGGTTATTACACTAACCTGATGGTTTGTGCCAATTACCACAGTTACCATGTGGCATAATTCACAAACAGTGAACGATACAGAAGTGCAAAAGATATAATTGTTCACAATACCCACCCAAATTCAACATAACATTTTTGCATTAATGGCTACCCAATAGCAGAAGCACGGACCATACATATCTGGAACTGTTATAAAGAGTTTTCTGGTATGTGTGGGATGACTTATTATAGAATGTGATTTATTTAGAGTACAGTTTTCCTGTTCTAAAACTTGAAAGAAAAGCTAGCTTCCAAAATATTTAATTCATATAATCACAAGCAGCCTTCTACTGAAGGCCACCTCCATAAATAGTTCCATGGGTTAAACTAATAATGACAGATTTAGGAGCACATTATACTCTTGGCTCATGACAAATTAGTATATAAAGGTTAATTTCTTACTAGTAATTCAGTTTCTACAAGTTCCATATCACTCCAGACAGGGAGTAATGAAATGAATAGATATTGCTCAAAGCTGTTTCCCAAGTTTGTGAAAAAAACTAAGTCTTCCTCCAGCCACTCTTTGAAAAACCGAACCCAGTAGGGCTTTTTGGATTTTATCAATCCTCTCTCCCACCCACACACCCCTTTAAAAAAAATTAAAAAAACTTGTTGGTCATTGACATTTTGGATTGCTGATTTTAAATTAACTGTAACCACTCAGGAAAAAAAATAGATTTCATTATGAACCATTTAATGGAAAATATCAATGTGGCAGGACAATAAAAAAAGCAAAGAAGAATGATAAGAGACAGGGATACTGAATATAATTCCATTATATAAATCAAAAGTATAAACATAGTGGACTATAGTGCTAATTTCTGATCACATAATACTAACAAGGAGTATGGCAAACATATAAGGCAGGTTAGAGATATATGACAAATAAATCAGGCACATGGAAAGACATGTATGAGAGATTGAAAAGAGTTAGACTGGAGAAAAAAAATATGATGGGACATGGTAAAAGCATACAAAATAACAAACAGTACATATAAAGTATTTTCTTGGTTTCAGAATAAGGATATCCAGTGAAGCAAAAGGTACAGTCAATTAAACTGAGAGGCATCAAATTTAAAATTGCCAACACTTATCTCTTCCCCACACCATGATGTATTGGGGTTCACCAAGACAGTAAGAGGTTCAGTCACAGTCTGCCGGGTAAAAGATGGTAACTTGCCTTTGTAACTGTTGTTTTTCGAGATGTATTGCTCATATCCATTCCAATTAGGTGTGCGCGCACGCTGCATGCACGATTGTCAGAAGATTTTTACCCTAGCAACACTCGGTGGGTCAGCTGAGGCGCCCCATGGAGTGGCGCTCTTATGGCGCCGGATATATGCCCCTGCCAACCCAGCACCTCCTCAGTTCCTTCTTGCCGTTTATTCCAACAGCGGGGAGGGCGGGTTTGGAATGGATATGAGCAACATATCTCAAAGAACAACAGTTACAAAGGCGAGTAACCGTCTTTTCTTCTTCGAGTGCTTGCTCATATCGATTCCAATTAGGTGACTCCCAAGCCTTACCTAGGCGGTGGGGTTGGAGTGAGATGTCGCAGAGTGAAGGAACACTGAACCAAATGCTGCATCATCCTTGGACTGCTGCACTATGGCATAGTGGGAAGCAAAGGTGTGCACGGATGACCAAGTCACTGTCCGACAGATCTGCTGTATGGGCACATGGGCCAGAAAGGTGGCGGACGGAGCTTGAGCCCAAGTAGAATGGGCAGTGAGGCAGGTAGTTGGGACATGAGCCAAGTCATAGCACGCACGGATGCATGACGTAACCAAAGATGAGATTCGCTGTGAGGAGACCAGGAGGCCCTTCATCCAGTCTGCGACCACTACGAACAGCTGGGACATCTTTCTAAAAGGTTTTGTTCACTCGATGTAAAAGGCCAAAGCCCTATGAACATCTAGAGAATGCAGCTGTTGCTCTCATCATGAAGCGTGCGGCTTCAGAAAGAAGACCGGGAGGAAGACGTCTTGATTGACATGGAAGGCAGACATCACTTTAGGGAGGAAGGTGGGTGTGGTCGCAGCTGTACCTTGTCCTTATGGAACATCGTATATGGTGGGTCTGCTGTGAGGGCCCAAAGTTTCAACATGTGCCTTGCTGATGTAATAACGATGAGGAAAGCTGTTTTCCAGGAAAGGTACAGAAGAGAGCAGGTGGCCATTGGTTCAAAGGGGGCACCCAAGAGCCTAGACAGGACCAAATCGAGGTCCCACGTAGGAGCTGGATGACGAACTTGCGAGTACAGATGTTCCAAACCTTTGAGGAACCTGCTGACATAGGATTGGAGAAGACTAGTTGCCCGTTCTCACCAGGGTGGAAGGCTGAAACTGCTGCTAGGTGTACCCTGATGGATGAGACAGCTAGGCCTTGCTGTTTCAGGGACCAGAGATACTCTAGGATGGTAGGCACTGGCACCTCCAGAGCGACAGCATTGTTCTGGACACACCAGCAGGAGAAGCACTTCCATCTGGCCAGGTATGTGGATCAAGTGGAGGGCTTTCTGCTACCCAAGAGTACTTGCTGCACTGAACTGGAGCAACGCTGCTCAGATTGAGTTAACCATGCAGCATCCATGCTGTGAGATGGAGGGACTGTAGGTCTGGATGGCGTAGCCTGCCATGTTCCTGAGTTATCAGATCTAGCCACAAATGTAGAGGAATTGGTTTGGTTACTGACAGATCAAGGGGTCTGGTGTACCAGTGCTGCCTGGGCCATGCTGGAGCAATCAAGATTAAGCAGGCCTTGTCCCTGCGTAACTTGAGAAGGACCTTGTGGACCAGTAGGAATGGAGGAAAGGCATAGAGCAGATGGTCCTTCCACGTTCTCAGAAAGGCGTCCAACAGGGAGCCAAGGCAGCGTCCCTGGAGAGAGCAAATCACCTGACACTTTTAATTCTCACGAAAGGCGAAGAGGTCTATGTGGGGAAACTTCCACTTCCGGAAAACAGAATGGATAACATCCGGGCGAATCGACCACTCGTGAGCTAGGAAGGACCTGCTAAGGCGATCTGCCAAGATGTTCTGGACTCCTGGGAGAAACAATGCCACCAGGTCGATTGAGTGAGTTATGCAAAATTCCCAGAGACGCATGGCTTCCTGACAGAAGGGACGACCGAGCTCCACCTTGCTTGTTGATGTAAAACATGGCCATTGTGTTGTCTGTGAAGACTGTGACACAACGGCCTTGAAGGTGTTCACGGAATACCTGACACGCAAGGCGTACTGCTCTCAGTTCCCTTATGTTGATGTGTAGGTTTATTTCTTGTGCGGACCACAGACCTTGTGTGCGAAGTCCCGCAAGGTGAGCGCCCCAGCCCAGAGATGACGCGTCCGTGGTCAGGGCTACAGAGGGCTGTGGGGCATGGAATGGCATCCCCCTGCAAACCAAGGTGGGGTTTAGCCACCAACCCAGAGAGGCTAAGACCTCCATCGGCACAGTGAGAATTATGCCCAAGCTGTCTCGGCCTGGTGACAAGAGACAGGTCTGAAGTGGACAGAGACATAGTCTGGCATGTCTGGTCACAAAAGTCGAGGTCGAGAACTTTTGGAGGCCATGAATAATGGTCATCATGGACTGGAAATGGGCCTGCGGTAAGCACGCCCTGGCGAGATTTGAGTCTAGGATCGCCCCATGAAGTCTATTTTCTGTGTAGGTTCGAGAGTGGACTTTTCGGTGTTGAGCAGTACGCTGAGTTGCTTGAACAAGTTCACCTTAGCCTCCAATGATAGAACAAGAAGCAATGGGCTTAAACTGCAGCAAGGGAGATTTAGGTTTGACATTAGGAAAAAGTTCCTAACTGTCAGGGTAGTTAAACACTGGAATAGATTGCCTAGGGAAGTTGTGGAATCTCCATCTCTGGAGATATTTAAGAGTAGGTTAGATAAATGTCTATTAGGGATGGTCTAGACAGTATTTGGTCCTGCCATGAGGGCAGGGGACTGGACTCGATGACCTCTCGAGGTCCCTTCCAGTCCTAGAGTCTATGAGTCTAACAAGCTCATGATGAAACGAACATGAGAATGCACCTGCAGCTCGGAGGGACCTTGAATGAGACAGTCATCAAGGTATGGAAACACTTGTATCCGACGTCAGCGTAGCGAGGCCGCTATGACAGTCATACGTTTTGTGAAGACTCTTGGTGCTGTGGACAAGCCGAACGGAAGGACAGTAAACTGGAAATGCTGCTGGTTGAGCACAAAGCGAAGGAATCACCTGTGCGGCGGGTAAACCACTAAGTGGAAGTACACGTCCTTCATGTCGAGGGCGGCGTACCAGTCTCTACAACCCAGGGAAGCGATAATGGTCCCCAGAGAAACCATGTGGAACTTCAACTTTACTATGAATTTGTTGAGTTCGCGCAGGTCCAGGATGGTCCGTAGACCCACCTTTGCCTTGGGGATTAGGAAGTAATGAGAGTAAAACCTCCTGCCCCTAAAATCCTTTGGGACCTCTTTTACAGCTCCGACAGCCAGGAGCACCTGTACCTCCTGTAAGAGGAGTTGCTTGTGAGAGGGGTCCCTGAAGAGGGACTGGGAGGGTGGGGGAACAAACTGAAGATGATATCCAGTTTCCACCGTGCGTAGGACCCAGCAATCTGACGTTATGAGGGACCACGCAGGGACGAAATAGGAGAGGCAGTTGAAGAAAGGCGGGAAAGGATCTGGCAAGGAGACTGGTGCTCCGTCCTCGAGTACACCTTCAAAAGTTTTGTTTGGGCCCCACCGATGGCTTTGAGGGGCCCTGATTCTGGCCTGCTTGAGGACCAGATTGTCTCCTCCTATTACAATGGCCACGCCTTCTGGTGAAGTCTTGCCATGGTCGAGAGTTAGAGTAGGTGCGCTTAGGCTGGGGCCGGAAGGGTCTGCGTTGCATCACCAGGGTATGCATGCCCAGTGAGCACATGATGGCCCAGTTGTCCTTCAAACTCTGAAGTCTGGAGTGAGTTTTATTAGAGAACAGCCCTTGGCCATCAAAGGTCAGGTCTTGCATGGTCTGCTGCAGCTCAGGTGGAAGGCCGGACACTTGTGGCCATAAGGTGCTGCGCATAGCCACGCCCAAAGCTAGAGTTCTAGCCGCCGAGTCCGCTGCATCTAAAGATGCCTGCAGGGATGTCCTCGCCACTTTCTTGCCCTCCTCGAGCAAGGCCGCAAACTCCTGTCTGGACTCCTGGGGGACCATCTCCTTGAACTTCCCCATTGAGGTCCAAGTGATATAGTTATAACGGCTCAGGAGGGCCTGCTGCTTAGCTACCCTGAGCTGTAGACCACCAGCAGAATAAATCTTGTGCCCGAATTAATCCAGGCACCTAGCGTCCTTAGACTCAAGGGTGGGCGCTTGCTGGCCATGTTGCTCCCTCTGGTTCACCAAATGTACCACGAGGGAGCAAGGGTGAGGGTGAACATACAGATATTCATAGCCCTTGGGGGACACTATGTATTTCCTCTCAACCTCTCTGGCCGTGGGAGGAATAGACGCTGCGGACTGCCAGATCGTATCGGCATTAGCCTGGATGGTCCTAATGAAAGGTAGGGGGACACGTGTGGGGGCATCAGCTGACAAAATGTCCACCACCGGATCCTCCAACTGCAGGTTCATGTTCTGTGCCACCCTGCGCAGGAGATCCTAGTGTGCATGAAGATCTATAGGCGGTGGGCCAGAGGAGGACGGGCCTGCCACTGCCTCATCAGGCGAGGAGGAAGAGGACATCCCCAAGACGAGTGGATCCTGGGGAAGCACTGGTTGGGGAGGGTCCTGCTGCCCTAGGTCCACTACAGTGGTGGCATGGGCTTGATCTGGTGGTAGGACAGTCACCTCCGAGTCTACTGGAGGAGGGCAGATCACAGTGGCCTCAGACATCCCATGCTCCAAATGAGCGGATTGGGAAGTGCCTGAGGGGACACCTTGGGCTTGGTGGTATGCCCAAGGAGTCCAAAAGGACCATTGTAGGGGTCTCTGATCAGGATCCTGTCCTTCATATTGTCCCTGTCTAGCACCCTCAGCGTCATGGCCCTAGGTATGGTAGCTACTCCCCGCCTGGGACGACGATGAATTTGGTCGCGAAGGCCAAGGCGGGGCCGAACGCTCATGTGATGTTCCACTGTCCCGCTCTGTCAGTTCGTGCCTGGGAGCTGAAGACCAGTGCTGGGATCTTCGGCGGTACCGCAATCGGGATCGGGACCAATGGTCATAATGGTGCCAGGAGGCCAATCTAGATCGTGACGATGATCTACGGTGCCGAGATCAGCTGAAGGGCGACCGGTGCCGGGACCCGCTCGTACCAGGAAGGAGACCTGCGTGAAGCAGAGCAGCGCTGCAAGTACGACCAGCACCGAGATGAAGATTGGTACTGGGACTGCGAGCGGTGCCGGGTCCGGGACTATCGGCAGGATCGGGACCGTGACCTGGACTGGGACCGAGATCGGTGCTGAGCAGTCTCACTCTGCGAGGAGGGTTGCATGAAAGCTGGATTGCCTATAGATTGGAGAGTCCGCACAGGCGGTGCTGGGGGCTGAGGCGGTTCAGGCTCAGTAGGCGTGATCAGGTCGTGAGCGGTGGAGAAGGTCTCCGGAGTGAACGGCAGGCCAAGCTCAACCACAGTGTGCACCGGGAAGCTTGTGTGCACTGGATTCAACGACCCTTGCGGCGCCGGAATTGACGGTGCCCAAGTCGGCTGGAGTTAGAGCCTTAGTGGGATCCGGTCCGGGCTGTTGCTCCAATGGGGCCACAGGCGGTTCTGCAACTGTACAGAGGCAGCAGGGGGTTTGTGCTGTTTCTTGGGCCGCGGAGACAGCGAACGATATCACGACTGAACCGGTGCTGGAGACATCCAGTGCTGAGAGTCTTTGCTGGTGCCAGGTCGTTCTGGTGCGCTTTGGACTGACGGTGTCTGGACTGCGCGCAGTACCAAAGGCACCGGGCTAAATGCCACTTCCATTAGGAGCTGTTTTAAAACAAAAGTCCCGCTCCTTTTTTGTTCAAGGCTTGAAAGCCTTACAAATGCAACACTTATCTGGTTGATGGGATTCCCCCAGGCACTTCAAGCAGGAGACGTGGGGGTCTCCCGTAGGCATTGGCTTGAGACAAGTCGAGCAAGGTTTGAAACCCGGGGACCTGGGCATGGACCATGGTACCTTGGAGGAGGAAAGAGGATGAACCCTGTTCCCTCCAAGTACTATCTACACTATATACAAACTTACTATTAACTAAACTATAATGGTAAAACTATTAACAATTACACTAAACAACTATTTACAGTACAACGAGTAAAGCTAGGGAGGTGGAGATCACCTATGCCGCGCTCCACAGTTCCAATGACTGTCACGGGCAGTGAGAAGGAACTGAGAGGGGGCTGGATTGGCAGGGGCATATATCCGGCGCCATAAGGGTGCCACTCCAGGGAGCGCCTCAGCCAATCCAGCGAGTGTTGCTAGGGTAAAAATCTTCCGACGATCGTGCACACGGCACGCGCACACCTAATTGGAATCGATATGAGCAAGCACTCGAAGAACCACCCTGAGTATCTTGTGGCTGTGCAGCTTTGATCCAGAGCTCTAACTCCAAGGCCTGGTCTACACTACGCGTTTAAACCGAATTTAGCAGCATTAAACCAATTTAATCCTGCAGCTGTCCACACAACGAGGCCCTTTATATCGATATAAAGGGCTCTTTAAATTGGTTTCTGTACTCCTACCCGATGAGAGGAGTAGCGCTGAAATCGGTATTGCCATGTCGGATTAGGGTTAATGTGGCCGCAAATCGACGGTATTGGCCTCCAGACGGTATCCCACAGTGCACCATTGTGACCGCTCTGGAAAGCAATCTGAACTCGGATGCACTGGCCAGGTAGACAGGAAAAGCCCAGCGAACTTTTGAATTTCATTTCCTGTTCGCCCAGCGTGGAGAGCTCACCAGCACAGGTGACCATGCAGAGCTCATCAGCACAGGTAACAATGCAGTCTCTTGAGAATTGAAAAAGAGCTCCAGCATGGACCGCACGGGAGGTACTGGATCTGATCGCTATATGGGGAGAGGATTCTGTGCTAACAGAACTCCGTTCCAAAAGATGAAATGAAAAAACATTTGAAAAAATTTCCGAGGAAATGATGGAGGGAGGCTACACCAGGGACTCAGTACAGTGCCGTGTGAAAGTTAAGGAGCTTAGACAAGCCTACCAGAAAACCAAAGCAGCAAATGGAAAGTCCAGGGCAAGGCCAAAAACATGCCGCTTCTATGCTGAGCCGCATGCAATTCTAGGGGGGTCCGCCACCACTACCCCACTCCTGTCCGTCGATTCCGAGGTGGGGGTGGTAATTGCAGCCATGGCTGAGGATTCTGCGGACGGGGAAGATGAGGAGGAAGAGGAGGACGAGCTTGTAGAGAGCACACAGCACTCCGTTCTCCCCAACAGCCAGGAGCTTTTTCTCACCCTGACGGAATTACCCTCCTAGCCCTCCCAAGCAACTATCCCAGACAATGAAGCCATGGAAGGGACCTCGGGTGAGTGTACCTTGTAAATATAAGACATGGTTAAAAAGCAAGCGTTTTTTAATGATTAATTTGCCCTGAGGACTTGGGATGCATTCGTGGCCAGTACAGTTACTGGAAAAGTCTGTTAACATGTCTGGGGATGGAGCGGAAATCCTCCAGGGACATCTCCATGAAGCTCTCCTGTAGGTACTCCAAAAGCCTTTGCAGAAGGTTTCTGGGCAGGGCAGCCTTATTCTGTCCTCCATGGTAGGACACTTGACCACGCCACGCATGTAGCAAGTAATCTGGTACCACAGCATGACAAAGCCTAGCTGCGTATGGTCCCGGTGATTGCTGACATTCAAGCAACATCCATTCTTTATCTCGCTGTGTTATCCTCAGGAAAGTGATATCGTTCATGGTAACCTGATTGAAATTCAGGAATTTAAGTAAGGGGACAGAGATGGCCATTCCTGCTGGGCTGTTTGCCTGTGGCTTAAAAGAAATCCTTCCCTGCAGGTAGCCAAGCAGGGGGAAGGGGGAGGGGCATGATTGGCGCTGAGCTTTTCCTCATTTGGCTAGCAGGGATCTTTCCTGCTACCAGCCACGCGGTTGTGGGGGGGAAAAGGGGGTGTTTAGCAGTTATCTTCCATGATACCAGCCATGAGGTGATTTCTGCTGCTGCATGTTAACAAGAAAGAAGCAGCACTCAACGGGCTTTGCTTGCTATTTGGGAAAGGAGGGTGCTGAATAGATGAAGGCTGCAGAAGATGAAAGACAATGGCTTAACCATGGCCGAATGCAAGCCGAATTCTGCTACCTGGACCTGCGTCTGTGATCTGTAATATCAAAGCCGCAGGCACTCAATATTAAGATGCAAAATGCGACCTTGTAGTGAAAACACATGTGCTATGTAAGGTCTATAGTGTTGTTCACCGTGAAAGAGTATGACCATTGTTCTCTAAAATGTATCTTTTTAAATACTTCTCTCCCTTTTTTCCCCTCCTTCATGCAGCTGCAAATTTTTCAAGCATCCCTACTCCGTCCCAAAGGCTACCTCAGATAAGGCAGCGGGGAAAAAAAGACGTGAGAAGAAATGTTTTCGGAAATCATGGAAGTGACCTGCAATGAAAGAGCTCATCTGAATGAGTGGAAGGACGTGGTAGCAAACTACAGGAAAGATGCCAGTGACCGTGAGGATAGGAGAGACAACGTGAGGACAGAAGGGACGCCCGAGATGAGAGGAGAGATGCTCGAGATGAGAGGTGGTGGCAGGAAGATCAGCGGTGGCGGGATGCAACTCTGGGGCTGCTGCGTGATCAAACTGACATGCTTCGGTGTATGGTGGAGCTTCAGGAATGGCAGCAGGATCACAAGAGTGCCGCTGCAGCCCCTGTGTAACCACCCTCCCCCCTCACCATGTTCCTTAGCCTCCTCACCCACCAGACGAGTAAGAACTCATGGGGGTAGGCTCCGTGCACCCGCCCACTCCACTGGACAGCCCAACCAAAAGGCTCTCTTTATTATGAAATTTTTTTAGTGGCCTTTTCCTTCCCTACTATTCTCCTCCCAAATCCCACCCGGGCTACCTTGTCAGTTCTCTCCCTCTTTTTATAATTAAGTAATAAAGAATACATGGTTTTTAAACGAGAGTGACTATTTCCTTAGAAAGCAAATGGGTGGGGGTGAAAGCAAGGGGGTGATCGAAGGGGGTGGAGGTGGCTTACAGGGAATGAGTCAATCAAGGGTGGGGGAGGGGTTCATCAAGGAGAAACAAACAACAGTCACACTGTACCCTGGCCAGTGATGAAACTGGTTTTCAAAGCTTCTCTAATGCGCACCGCTTCCTGGTGTGCTCTTCTAATCGCCCTGGTGTCTGGCTGTGCGTAATCAGCGGCCAAGCAGGGCCGGTGCAACCATTTAGGCAAACTAGGTGGCCGCCCAGGGCGCCTAGTGGTTGGGGTTGCCTAAAAGCCCCTCAGGCAAGGAGGTGGAGGTGAGCTGGGGGGGGGTGGGGGCGGCACGTGGGGAGGGTTGCCCGCAATAACAAGGGAGGGGCGCACAGGGGACTGCTCCCCACCCCAGCTCACCTCCGCTCTGCCTCCTCTGCTGAGCACCCAGCCCAGCTCTAAGTCTCCTTCAATCAGCGCCGCAAGCCTGGGTGGGGAGGAGAATTAGAGCAGCGCTGGCGTGCTCAGTGGAGGAGGCGGAGGTGAATTGGGGCGGGCTACCCAGGCAGGCTTAGTTTCAGCAGGAGATCTCCCCAGGCAGGGTTAGCTGCCCAGGGGGGGGAGGGAGGAAGTCTCCCCAGGCAGGGTTAGCTGCCGGGGGTGGGGGGAAGTCTCCCCAGGCAGGGTTAGCTGCCTAGGGGGGGACGGGGGGAAGTCTCCCCAGGCAGGGTTAGCTGCCGGGGGCGGGGGGAAGTCTCCCCAGGCAGGGTTAGCTGCCGGGGACGGGGGGAAGTCTCCCCAGGCAGGGTTAGCTGCCTAGTGGGGGAGGGAGGAAGTCTCCCCAGGCAGGGTTAGCTGCCGGGGGCGGGGGGAAGTCTCCCCAGGCAGGGTTAGCTGCCACAGGCAGACGGGGGGGAGAGGGGTTAGCTGTCGCGGTGGGGGGAGTAGCTGCTGCAGGGGGGGCTTTCAGAGCAGCTGAGATTTGTCTGTCAGAGAAACATGGATTCTATTTCCACCTCTGACTGAAGCGCTCAATTATCTCATTTGTGAAATTGGTGAATGATAGTTATCCCCAAAGTATGAATCCTTGGTTCATTATAAGGGAACATACATTAACAAGCAGTCAACGGAAGACCTCTCCCTAGCCTACAGTGTCTCTCTCATTTTGCTTCCCAAAAATTACATAAAGCTTTCAGTGTTTTTAGTCATCATGAGATTGTCTGCTACAGAAGACAAAAATCACATTACTCATGTTAAATGTGAAGGAGATGGCAACACTGCATTGTTAACATGACGTTTTGGGTCCAAGAAAGATCAAAGTTAATTAGGATGCTAATAGGAAGCAACTACTACTTTGAATTGAAAACTAAGTTAGAAGTGTGCAATGCATTTTGCACTTTTAAAATTAGCTATAAAACCAGAGCTGCTGCTCGTATTCTAGTCACGTGGATTGATTAAAGGCTCCTGAGAAACACAAGTGATCAGTATAAAAATGGATGGAAAAAGAATATAGTTAACTATCAAGTGCTTGTGTGTGGGTTTGACTTCTAGAACTAGTTCTAACCAAGTGTCTGGGCCGGACAGGCTGTTAGGGCTTGTCTACATGGGGACTCTTGGGAAGGAACTTGTGGGCTAAGGAAAAACAAAACAGTGGTTTCTTGGAATGAAGGAGTGTGGGAGACACCTAAGGACTTGTCTACACAGGGGCATTCAGGAAAGGTAATCTGAATTAACTCAGGTGGGCAGTATTAAATTGGATTGGTTAAACCATATTAAACCCCTGCATGGCCTCTCTTGTCAATAAATTTGGATTAACTTTTCTGAGAGGCCTGGTGTAGACAGGTGCTTAGGCTACTCCCACAGCCCTTCATCCAAAAAAAATCACTAGTTTGTTTTTCCTTAATCTACAAGTCCCTTCCCATTTTAAACATCTACAAAAAATGCTCCTCTACAAGATAATAGGATGGAGTGAGTCTGCTAATCAATCCAGACTGCATAATCTAGACACAAGCATTGACCACTATGAAGAACTATCAGCATGCTTCACGGATAAAAAAATCAAATATATACAATATTAACAGTCCCATTTGTCCACCAATTACAGATTAACACTGTAAATATTCAAGTTAATTTCTATACAACTGTTGAAGGAAGCCCATTCTTAGAGTTCATCTTGTATTTCTGAAGACTTTGCAGGCTAATGTTAATTAGGCTTCTTGCATGTGGGTTGACTCTAACTTCCTTTTAAGAAGTTTTCTGTATTGCCATTTTCTCCATTTCAATATTACTTTACAAACAAATAATTCTGACTGCTTTAGGACCCCGTTCTGCATCTGCTAAAGTCAATGGTAAAATTTCCAGTAACTAACTGTAACAGGCTAACGACCTGATTTTGTAAACATATGTATTTATTTTTAAACTAGACATCCGAGACGTTATGGAGGGATTGTCGAGGATTATCCGGCCCTCTGACTACTACCCCATGCTACTCATCCATGTGAGCAATAATGATACTGCAAGGAATGACCCTCAGCAGATCAGAACTAACTCCAAGGCTCTGGGAGTAAGAGAGAACAAGTTGGGAGCGCAGGTTCCAGTCAAGGGTAGGGGCCCAGGCAGAGTCAGAGGCATCCTGGAGGTGAATGCCTGGCTGCAAGGATGGTGTTGCTAGGAGGGCTTCAGTTTCTTTGACCATAGCAGTCTTACTTTCTGAAACAGCATCCTAAGCAGAGATGGGGTCCACCTATTGAGGAAGGGGGGAGAGCATATCTGGATACAGACTGGCTAGCTTAGTTAGGCGGGCTTTAAACTAGGCTCGAAGGGGGCAGGTGACCAAACCCCACAGGTAAGTAAAAAATATGGAGACCTGGGAGAATGGTAAAATTTGGGGGGAGCATGGGCTGTTCTAACAGGAATAAGGGAGCGACAAGACAGAACTGGGGCGTGGGAATCAAATCAGTATCTTATTATGTAGAGATATTAAAGAGGGTACTAACAGTGATTCCCCCAGGTGACAGTGACCCCCCCAGTTTCACCAAGTACAAAAATCTTTTAAGTTCTTATGTTAAAACTTGTAAGCTCCTGTCTGCAGAAAACACTGATTGTATCTGTCCTGTGAACGATACTCTATTACTACGTAAAACTTACAAACAAGATAATTGACTTTGTTCTTGAAGTAAACACTATGCTAGCCTTAAGCTGTAATTGATACAATGTAAACAAACAGACCCCCACCCTCTGTGACTACAGAGTCAGGAATCTCATAGGAATTAACATACACCACAAAAGTGGTGGAGACAGTAGATTAAAATATGGTTAAGATATGGAATGTATGTTGATGAATGTTTGATGTACGTGAATGGTTAGGGAGGTGCCAGCCTAGAAAGGATCCATCGGCCGAAGAATGTGTCAAGTGAACCACCAGACAACCTCCGGAGGGTAAACTGGGATCCATCCCAAAAACCTGGAAGGAATGTGCCACTTTAGACAGTGCGGAGCCACCAGGAATATGCCATCTGCTGATTGAGCCAACAACAGCAGGATGAAGAGGTTCCCATAGACTAACATAAGAATTAATTCCTATAAAAATGGACTCTAAAAACTGAGGACTTTGAGTCTCTGGTTCTGCTGCCAGCGTCCAGGAGCATCAGGTGCATCTGACACAGACTCCGCTCCATCCTCATGGCCAAGATACTTGGCCAGTAACTTGGTATGAGCAACTTCTAGGCTGGTAGCTATAACACCTATACAGAACCTGAATAAATGATTGAGAGATAGATAGATAGATAGATGCGTGTGTGTGTCTGTAAGGAATAAGTAGAGATAGGAATAAATAGTAAAACAACATTGCTTGCTTTTATCTTTTGCCTTATTATTATATTCACAATAAATGTGGCATCCTTGCCTTATCCCTCTAAATAAGATCCTACTGGTTTTTATTATATTGGTATAACAATATGTCTGTATGCTAACATGAGACGTATGGGGAATAAATAGGAAGAACTCAAAATGCTAGTAAATAAACACAACTATGACATAGTTGGCATCACAGAGATAATACACATGACTGGAATATTGGTATAGAAGGGTATAGCTTGCTCAGGAAGAACAGGAAGGGAAAAAGGGAGAAGGTGTTGCCTTATGTGTTAAAAATGTGTACACTTAAACTGAGGTTGAGATGGAAATAGGAGACAGACTTGTTCAAAGTCTCTGGGTAAGGCTAAAAGGGGTTAAAAAACATGAGTGATGGCATGGTAGAGGTCTACTGTATAGACCACCTAACCAGGAAGAACAAGTGGATGAGGCTTTTTTTTAAATCAACTAACAAAATCCTCCAAAGCACAGGACTTGGTGGCAATAGAGGGCTTCAACTACTCAGACATCTGCTGGGAAAATAAACACAGCAGGGCACAGATTATCCAACAAGTTCTTGGAATGTAGTGGAGACAATTATTTATTTCAGAAGGTGGAGAAAGCTACTAGGGGAGAGGCTGTTCTAGATTAGAGTTTGACAAACAGGGAGGAACTGATTGAGAATTTGAAAGTGGAACGCAGATTGGGTGAAACTGATCATAAAATGGTAGCGTTCATGATTCTAGGGAACAGTAGGAGGGAGAACAGCAAAATAAAGATAATAGATTTCAAGAAGGCCGACTTCAGCAAAGTCAGGGAGTGCATAGGTAATATCCCATGGGAAGTAACTCTAAGGGGAAAAACAACTGAAGATGGCAGTTTTTCAAAAAGACATTATTAAGGGCACAAGAGCCAACTATCCCACTGCACAGGGAAGATAGAAAGTATGGCAGGAGACCACCCTGGTTTAACCAGAAGATCTTCAATGATCTTTTAAAAATAAATAAATAAATACATACATACATACAAAAAGTTGAAACTAGGTCAAATTACAAAGGATGATTATAAATAAATAACACAAGTACGGACAGACAAAATTAGAAAGGCCAAGGCACAAAACGAGATCAAACAAGTGGCTGTGGTTCGCTGCTCCAGACCAATGGGAGCTGCTGGAAGTGGCGTGGAACGAGGGACGTACTGGGAACCGTGATCGGCCGAACCCGCGGACGCGGCAGGTAAACAAACCAGTCCGGTCCACCAGGGGCTTTCCCTGCACAAGCGGCGGAACAAGTTTGAGAACCACTGAGCTAGAGACATAAGGGGTAACAAAGAAAACATTCTATAAATACATTAGAAGCAAGAGGAAGACTGACAGGGTAGGCCCATTACTCAATGGGGAGGAGGGGTGGGAACAATAACAGAAAATGTGGAAATGGCAGAGGTGCTTAATGGCTCCTTTGTTTTGGTTTTCACCAAGGTTTGTGGTGCCTGGAATTTCAGTGAAAATGAGGTAGGATCAAAGGCTAAAATAGGGAAAGAATAAGTTAAAAAATATTTAGACAAATTAGATGTCTTCAGGTCACCAGGGCCTGATGAAATGCATCCTACAATACTCAAGGAGCTGACTGAGGAGACATCTGAGCCATCAGCAATTATTTTTGAAAAGTCACGGAAGACAGGAGAGATTCCAGAAGACTGGAAAAGAGCAAATATAGTACTAATCTATAAAAAGGGAAATAAGGACAACCTGGGGAATTACAGACCAGTCAGCTTAACTTCTGTACGCGGAAAGATATTGGAGCAAATAATTAAGCAATCACTTTGCAAACATCTAGAAGATAATAAGGTGATAAGTAACAGTTAGCATGGATTTGTTAAGAACAAATCATGTCAAACCAATCTGATAGCTGTGTTTGACAGGGTAATAAGCTTTGTGGATGGGGGAAAGTGATAGACGTGGCATATTTTGATTTTAGTAAAGCTTTTGATACTGTCTCACATGACCTTCTCAAACAAACTAGGGAAATGGAACCCAGATGGAGCTACTGTAAGGTGGGTGCATAACTGATTGGAAAACCATTCCCTGAGGTTCACAGTCATGCTAGCAGGGCATAACGAGTGGGGTCCCGCAGGGATCAGTTCTGGATCAGATTCTGTTCAATATCTTCATCAATAATTTAGATAATGGCACAGAGAGTGCACTTGTAAAGTCAGTGGACGATACCAAGCTGGGAGAGGTTGCAAGTGCTTTGGAGGATAGGATTAAAATTCAAAATGATCTGGACAAACTGGAGAAATAGTCTGAAGTAAATAGGATGAAATTCACTAAGGACAAATGCAAAGTACTCCACTTAAGAGGGAACGATCAGTTGTACACATCCAAAATGGGAAATGACTGCCTAGGAAGGAGTACTGCGGAAACGGATCTGGGGGCCATAGTGGACCACAAGCTAAATATGAGTCAACAGTGTAACACCATTGCAAAAAAAAAGAAAAAAAGCAACCATCATTCTGGGATGTATTAGCAGGAGGGCTGTAAGCAAGAAGTGAGAAATAGTTCTGCTCTACACTGCACTGATTAGGCCTCAGCTGGAGTATTGTGTCCAGTTTTAGGCACCACATTTCAGGAAAGATGTGGACAAATTGGAGAAAGTCCAGAAATGAGCAACAAAAACTATTAAAGGTCTAGAAAACATGACTTATGAAGGAAGATTGAAAAAACTGGGTTTGTTTAGTCTGGAAAAGAGAAGACTGAGAGGGGACATAACATGGATGTAGAGGCTCTCTACACAAACATCTCACACACAGATGGAATACAAGCTGTCAGGAACAGTATCCCTGATGATGCCATAGCACAACTGGTTGCTGAGCTCTGTGTCTTTATCCTCACACACAAATATTTCAAATTTGATGACAATATATATCTCCAGATCAGTGGCACCACTATGGGCACCTGCATGGCTCCACAATATGCCAACATTTTTATGGCCGACCTGGAACAATGCTTCCTCAGCTCTCGTCCACTCACGTCCCTTCTCTACCTACACTACATTGATGACATCTTCATCATCTGGACCCATCGGAAGGAGACACTCTGGAAAAATTCCACCACGATTTCAAGAGCTTCCACCCCACCATTAACCTCAGCCAGGACCAATCTACACAGGAGGTCCACTTCCTTGACACCATGGTGCAAATAAGTGATGGTCACATTAACACCACCCTATACCGAAAACCTACTGACTGCTATGCCTACCTTCATGCCTCCAGCTTCCATCCCGGGCACACCACACGATCCATTGTCTACAGCCAAGCACTGAGGTACAATCGCATCTGCTCTAACTTCTCAGACAGAGACCAACACCTACAAAATCTCCACCAAGCTTTCTCAAAACTACAAATATCCGCATGAGGAAATAAGGAAACAGATCAACAGAGCCAGACGTGTACCCAGAAGCCTCCAACTGCAAGACAAACCCAAGAAAGAAACCAACAGGACTCCACTGGCCATCACATACAACCCCCAGCTAAAACCCCTCCAACGCATCATCAGGGATCTACAACCCATCCTGGACAATGATCCCACACTTTCACAGGCCTTGAGTGGCAGGCTAGTCCTTGCCCACAGACAACCTGCCAACCTGAAGCATATTCTCACCAGTAACTGCACATCGCACCATAGTAACTCTAACTCAGGAATCAATCCATGCAACAGACTTCGATGCCAACTCTGCCCACATATCTACACCAGCAGCACCATCACAGGACCTAACCAGATCTGCCACACCATCACCAGTTCATTCACCTGCACGTCCACCAATGTAATATACGCTGTCATATGCCAGCAATGCCCCTACATCAGCCAAACTGGACAGTCTCTACAGAAAAGGATAAATGGACACAAATCAGGTATCAGGAATAGCAATACACAAAAACCTGTAGGAGAACACTTCAATCTCCTTGGCCACACTATAGCAGACCTTAAGGTGGCCATCCTGCAGCAAAAAAACTTCAGGACCAGACTTCAAAGAGAAACTGCTGAGCTTCAGTTCATCTGCAAATTTGACACCGTTAGCTCAGGTTTAAACAAAGACTATGAACGGCTTGCCAACTACAAAACCAGTTTCTCCTCCCTTGGTTTTCACACTTCAACTGCTAGAAGAGGGCCTCATCCTCCCTGATTGAACTAACCTTGTTATCTCCAGCCTGCTTCTTGCTTGCATATATATACCTGCCCCTGGAAATTTCCACTACATGCATCCGACAAAGTGGGTATTCAGCCACGAAAGCTCATGCTCCAAAACGTCTGTTAGTCTATAAGGTGCCACAGGACACTTTGCTGCTTTTACAGATCCAGACTAACATGGCTACCCCTCTGATACTAGTTCCCTTAAAGTGATCCAGCCTCAGGCCTCCATCCAGGTACCTAAGTCAAATATGATGATTTCTGAAAATCTTATTTCATCATATAAAAGAAAAGGTTCTACCAATCACAAAGGATTGGACACATTAATTCCAAGGTCAATGAATGTTTCAGATCTTACCCAAATACACACTATAGCCAATTCTTATTAACCAAACTAAAAATAAAAAAAAAAAACATAACAGAAAGAATATGGTTAAAAGATCAATATACATACAGACACGAGTTCAATTCACTGAGGTTCAGATTCAGATGGTGAGCTTTGTAGCTGCAAAGAGTTCTTTCAGAAATAGTTCATAGGTTATAGTCCAATGTCCAAATATCATATTTAGGGCATACCAGCATAACTGGAACCTCAGTCTTGTGACTCAAACTTCCCCTGATGAAGCCTACGCAGAGCTGAGATGACAGAATCAGGACTCAAGGATCTTTTATATAATTTCATGTCTTTTGACAAGTTGGGAGTTCAAAAGGTAATGAGCATGACTTTGAAGGAGGTCCATCACCGGTACTTAGCTATAGAATTAGCAAAAAGCAATTTGCTTGTTCCTCCACCATTCACAGTACATTTCAAAGAGAGATGAATACCGAGATATTCTGTGGTTACAATTCATTTAAATGACAGGATGTTCTTTTGACCTCTGAATTATCAGAATACAGCATAGACAGGGATTGTTGTCCACTCTACTCATACATATGTAAATACACAAAAACACAAACAAACATTATCTCCCCACATGTCTTATGAGGGTTATTTATTTTTCAGGATGTTTAACCCTTTCTAGCCAGGAGTTACAATCACCTTTAGCATGTAATGCAGACCTGGTGCCTATAGGATACTAATGACAGTCTTCCTAATCTAATTCTTGTTTAGCACATACAGCATACCCTTGCATAATGAACCACATGAATCTGAGGGTCAGCTAAATTGGCCTATGCTTTGTCTTCCCAAAGGCACATGTCCAGAGTGGAGTGCCTTAGGACTCTGTGGCAGATAGCTTTAAGTCAGAAGAGCCCCAGAACTGTTCAACCATCCATAGATGCCTCCAGAATCTGGAAGGCTGCAATGGTGTTGCAAAACTACCTTGTTGCCTGACCTCTGAATCAGGTGTTATGTTTTCAGCCTTCTTATATATTTAGGATTTAAAAGCAAAATTCCATGATGTAGAAAACAAATTTTGTTGAAGGGTCAAGGAAGGTATACAGAAGACATGCCCCCTGTTATTCCACGACTGCTTAGTTTCCTTAAAAGCCTTTGGTGAGGAACCTTATCAAAGGCTTTCTGAAAATCCAAGGATATTGTATCCAGTGGATCACCCTTGTCCACATGCTTATTGACTTACTCAAAAAAATTCTAATAGATTAGTTAGGCATGATTTCCCCTTACAAAAGTGGTGTTGACTCTTCCCCAACATATCATGCTCATCTGTGTGTCTAATAATTCTGTTCTTTGCTATAGTTTCAACCAATCTGCCTGGTACTGAAGTTAGGCTTACTGGCCTGTAATTGCCAGGATCACCCCTGGAGCCTTTTTTAAAAATTGGCACTATATTAGCTATCCTCCAGTTATTTAATATAGAGGCTGATTTATGCGATAGGTTACATACTACAGTCAGTGTTCTGCAGTTTCATATTTGAGTTTCTTCAGAACTCTTAGGTGAATACCATCTGGTCCTGGTGACGTATTACTGTTAAATTTATCAGTTTCTTCTAAAACCTTCTCTAGTGACACAATCTGGGACAGTTCTTCAGATTTATCACCTAAAAAGAGTACATCGGATGTAAGGATCTCCCTCATATCCTCTGTAGTGAAGATTCTGTTTAGCTTCTCAGCAATGGTCTTGTCTTCCTTAAGTGTTCCTTCACCACCTCAATCATCCAGTGGCCTCACTGACTGATTGGCAGACTTCCTGCTTCTGATGTGCTTAAAAAAAACCTGCTGTTAGCTTTGTGTCTAGCTAGTTGCTCTTCAAATTCTTCGTTGGCCTGTCTTATTCTTTTACATTTTACTTGCCAGAGTTTATACTCCTTTCAGTTTTCCCTCACTAGGATTTGGCTTCCAATATTTAAAGGATGCCTTTTTTATTCTAAACACCTCTTTCACCTTAGAAATCTTTTTCACTTTGGGCTATAGGACCCAGCGGGGTGGGAGAGTCCCAGAGCTCAGACTCCTGCCCAAGCCAGGAAGTCTACATAGCAGTGAAGCAGACCCACAGCTCAAGCCTCACAAGCCAGAGTCAACTCTCACAGGCCAGCCACGGGTTTTAATTTGCTGTGTAGACAGACCCTAATTGCCGATGTCATCTCATGTACCCATTTTAAAAATTGGCACAACATTAGCTATCTTACAGAAGGGAACTCCTCTTTATAAGTGACAAACACAAAACACAAATACAAGAGAAAACGTCTGTATTTTCCATGATGTATTTTGAGTTTCTCCAAGAGACAGCTATAAAATGAAAAAAGTTAAGGTGGTATTTATCCACCTTTGTAAAGTGTTTTGAGATCTATGGTCTGAGAAGTGCAATATAAAAAGGTATTATTGTAAAGTGCTTAAAACTTTTGTTACATTTATAAGCTTGTATATTTGTCAGCTCATATGACCAGATCTAAAAGTGTGTATTGTAAGCACAATGGGAACTTTACATTCAAATATTGCAAAAACTGATTTCAGGCTTGGCAGAGAATTTTATCAAGTACAGTAACTCCTTGCTTAACAATGTAGTTATGTTCCTAAAAAATGCCACTTTAAGAGAAACGATGTTAAGTGAATCCAATTTCCCCATAAGAATTAATGTAAATGGGGGGATTAGGTTCCAGGGAAATTTTTTTCCCCCCAGACAAAAAAGACTATATATGTTCTCTAATTGATTAGTGACATAACAATGAAACAACGTTAACCAAGATTACGTTAAGTGAGGAGTTACTGTAATTACAATAAATCCTGCTGACACCTGGTGTAGGTACACAAAAATTCAGTGTTCTAAAATTAATTATTCATGTCAAAGAGCACCACCAGAGATTCAAAAAGTATACAAACAAATGGAAGACTGGCACTGGTAGAAGGGAAGAGTTAAGACTGGCATGACCATAACTTACAGTTTCTATTATTTTATGACATTTCCCAAAGAAGTTAATGATACATCTACTCAATATTACAGGTTTCTTTGCTCAAGAAAAATTTAATGGGGCTTAAAAAAAGTAATAAGGCACCCAATGCCTACCAGTCAGAGTGAAAGACACCTGTGTGTTTGCCATTTATAGCACTCAACCCAAAGTTTATGCCCCCAAACACCACAACTCCTCAGAGTTAAAGGAATACACAATTAAATGCCATATACAATTATAAGTCTACTGATTTTTTAAAAATATTTTTACTTCTCTTGCTTTTACTATATCTTCTCCTTCCTGGCTTTACTCTATATTTTTCTCTTTCCTAGAAACAGACACTGATCAATTCTAAGTGATTTTGATGTATCAGGTTTTTCCTCCCAGCCATCCCTACCAATCCACACTAAAATTTTAGCAGTCACACACTGGCTGAAGCACTAGCTGTTCACAAAAAAAAGCAGTGACCCTCCTCACTCTAGAAAAACACTGTAAGGAAATAATTTGATTTACATGAAATTCATAAACCACCTTACATAGAAACTTGGTGTGGTTTTAGAGAAATGTTATCCTTGTGGAAAATTGTCTATGGTGGACTGGCCATTCACACTTACAACTCATCCACTATTCTGGCAGATGTACTGCCACTAAAGAAGGTCAGAGATGAAAGACAGCATGCAGCAAGGACACATAGCAAGGGGCTCAAAGGGAAGGCTCAGAGCCCTATTAGAACTACATTTAATTTCCCAAATTGGAACATGAGGCCTTTCTGAAACCACTCCACCATTGGTTAAGAGAACACAGAAAATTCTTGTATATGTGGATGACTGGCTGACATGGCTGCCAGCACACATGCAGAAAGCTACTTCATAAGGATGATTTCTTAAAGATCAGTAAGTAGTCCAGAATAATTGGATCTGAGATTTTGAAGGTGACAGGTGATGCTGTCGAGTCAATGTAAAAATCTCATCCATTTAGACAAGAACATGGATCTCACAGAATCTTTTCTACTATGCACAAAGATAACCCTGACCTCTGAGGAGCATGCTCTCTCTGATTAAGTTAGCTATTCAGCATTTATGCTGTCAGACGGAGGGCTGCAAAATTCAGATGTAAGATATGCCATTGGTTCTGGGAGATCAGAGCTGGAATACAGGCAAGGTTATAGGTTGTTACACTGAAAGGCTCCAAAGGCCAGCATATCAGAACTGTCTGTCTCAGTCATGCTGCAGCTATTAGAATTAACTTGGCTGCTTCCAGCTTGATCTTTATTATTCTTGGAAGCAGAGGAATAAGAGTATGAGTAGAACAGAGCTGGGGACCATGGGACTTGAAGTGTGTCCAACCTGGACTTCAGCCTCTGTCCAACACCCGTGTTTTTCCATACTGCCAGAGTATAACTGTTGACACTTCCTCTTCTCTTTGGTTGCATACAAGTCCCTGCAAGGAAAATCCTACATTACAAGAAATGATTTGCATGATCTTCTCAATTGACCACTAGTGACTATTCATAATCACCTGCCTAAAGCATCTGCTAGTACATTGTGTATGCTAAGAAGATGCATTGTGTCGTAGGATATCTCACAGATGATAGATGACTTCAGGAAAACTCAGAAGCATTCTGAAAAGAATATCTAAGCACTCTTCTGAGATCCTTCCTGTCCCACGACCAAAGAAAGACAGAAAGCAGAAGATTCAGGAAGTGAATTGCTAGCTAGGTAAGAAATGGAGGGTGGAGGGCTTTGGTCCCCCTTTTATGAAGTGGAGGCTATCAAACTATACAGACCCCTTTCCCCATAGAAAGTGGGACAATCTTCTAGGGGACAGGCTGGCTAGAAGAGTCAGGAGGAAGTTATATTAATAGTAAAAAGTGAGGGTAAAAAGGAGGACTGTATGAGTGCTCAATTAGCACAAAACTGAGATGCTGAGAACAAAATTAAATCAAGGAAACAAAGGGCATGAAGAGAATAAATTCTTAACATGCCTACACACTAATATCAGGAGCTTGGGTTACAAACAATTGGAATTGCTCATTTAATAGAATAAATTCAATCTAGTTGGTATTACTGAAGCCTGGTGGGATGATTTGTATGATTGCAATGTTAAAAATCAACAGTTATAACCTACTCATAGGAACAAGGAGACAAAAAGGGAGAAGGAGTGGCACTCTGCATCCAAATAGCATTACCTGTTTCTGAGTCACTGATAACACCGAAGAAAATTATCTTGAATGCCTATGGATCAATGGCCTGCCACATAAAGCAAAAGATGGGGTATTAGTTTGTGTCTGCTACAGACCACCAATTCACACTAGGGAAAAGGAAGCTGTCTTCCTGATGCTCCCATCTACAACGTGAAGGGGGGAAAAACAGAGATCATAGTGGTTTTCAATTTGAGTGATATATGCTGGAGGTTTCATGCTGCCGGTACTAAAACACCCTTGGAATTTCTAAATACTATCTATTACAATTTCCTAACTCAAAAAAAGTGTTGCAGCCAACACAGGGGAATTCTAGGTTAGACCTTGTCCTAACAGATAAAGAGCAACTGATCAGAGATATACAGGTTAATAGTAGTTTACGTACAAGTGATCATGCCTTAATCACATTTATAATGTGCATACAGAAAAAAATCCAGACCAGTAATATTTTATTTACACACATACACATTGCTTTAACAATTATGAGCCAAATCGTAGGAGGAAGAATTTAATCAGAAAAATGTGAATGATATTGGGCAATCACTTAAGAACACTACAAAATCCACAATCTCACAATTTAGTAAGAAGCCTGGGCTAGTTTAAAAAACAGCCTGGTTTAGAGAGGAAGTGAAGCCAACTGAACAAAAAATTATATATAAGTAGATGGAAGAAAGGGGAAGTTCAGAATTGTAGAAAATTGATAAGGGAAGCCAATGGGCACGAAGCGAGATCTATGGCCAGAGGAATTAAGGACAATAAGAATGCTTTTTAAAATAACATTGGGAACAACATGAATCCTAACAATGGTATTGGTCCATTACTAGACAGAAGAGGTAGAATTATCAAAAATAACGCAGAAAAAGCAGAAATAGTCCATAAATATTTTTGTTCTGGGGGGAGGGGGGACAGATGATGCAGTCTCATCATATAGTGATGACTCTTTCCATTCCACTAGTATCTCTGCAGTATGTTGAATAGAAGCTACTAAAGTTATACATTTTTAAATCAGTAGGTCCAGATAACTTGCATCCAAGAGTTTCAAAACAGCATGCTGAGGCACTCACTGGACCATTAGCATTGATTTTCAGTATGTCTTTGGACACTGAGGAAGCTCCAGAAGACTGAAAGAAAGCTAATACTGTACCAATTTTTAAAATGGGTGAATGGGATGACCTGAGTATATGTAGCCTAGTCAGCCTGACACTGATCCTGAGCAATATAATGGAGTAGCTGATAAGAGACTATTAATAATGAACTAAAGGAGGGTATGTAATTAATGAAAATCAACATGGATTTATGGAAAACAGATCCTGTCCAACTAACATGGTATTTTTTTAAAAGAGATTACAAGTTTGATTAATAAAGGTAGTAGTATTGACATAATAAGACTTCTGTAAGGCATTTGACTTGGTGCCATGTGACACTTTTATTAAAAAATTAGAATATAAAATTAATCTGTCATACAATGAATGGATTGAAAGCTAGCCACCTGACAAGTCTTAAAATGTAACTAAGCAGGAAATCATCACCGGGCAGATCTGTTTCCAGTGGAGTCCTGCAGGGATCGTTTTAAGGCCCTACATTATTTAATGTCTATCAACGACCTGGAAGAAAAAACACAAAATCACTGATAAAGTTTGCAGATTACACAAAAATTGAGTAAGTGGTAAATAATGACGAGGACAGCTCACTGATTCAGAGCAATCTAGATCACTTGGTAAACTGGGCACAAGCAAACAATGTGGGTTTTAATATGGCTAAATGTAATTGTATGCATCTGAAAACAAAGAATGAAGGCCATACTTATTGGATGAAGTTTTCCATCCCAGGATGCAGAAAGAGATTTGGGGATCATGTTGGATAATTAGCTGAACAGGAGCTCCTAGTGTGACAATGTGGCAAAAAGACCTAATGCAATCCTGGGATGCATAAACTGGGGAATCCCAAGTAGTAGAGATGTTATTTTACCTCTGTATCTGGCATTAGTGCAACTGCCGCTGGAATATTCTGTTGAGTTCTAGTGCTAGGGTGACGAGATGAGGCACATGAAATATCGTGACACCGGGGGGGTGGGGAAAGAGAGGCACAGGGGGGTCGCCAGCGGAGGGGTGGGGGAAGGAAGCTGAGCACCCACCGGCAGCTCCCCGCCCGCCCCGTCCCCACTGCACCAGCTCACTGCCACGTCCTGCTTCTCCCCCCTCCCTTCCAGCACTTGTGCCGCCATACAGCTGATTCGCGCAAGCCTGGAAGGGATGGAGAGGGGAAGAGGAGGAGGAATGTGGTGCGCTTGAGGAAGAGGCAGGGCCAGGGTGGGGATTTGGGGAGGGATCCAATGGGGCAGGGAGGGGGCGGAGTCGGGGCAGGGCCAGGGCTGAGTTGGGGGTACAAGCCCCCTCTGCCTGTGTGCTGAGTGCAAAATAATCGGGACAATTTGCGTCCCGACCGAACATCGGTCGGGACGCGGGACAAACAAGTAAATATCAGGACGTCTGGTGCCCACAATTCAAGAAGGATGTTGATAAACTGGAGAGGATTCAGAGAAGAGCTATGAGAATGATTAAAGGATTAAAAACATGTTTTAGAGTGATGAACACAAGGAGCTCAATCTATTTAGCTTAACAAAGAGAAGGTTAAGGGGTGACTTGATTACAGTCCATATGTACCTACTAAATATTTAATAATGGGCTTTTCAGTTTAGCAGAGAATGGTATAACATGATTCAATGGCTCAAGTTGAAACTTAAATTCAGACTTTATTTAAAAAGTGTAAATTGTGATCCTTGATGGATTCTCCATTACTGACAATTTTTAAATCAAGATGGATGTTTTTCTAAGAGATATGTTCTAAGAATTATTTTGAGGAAGTTCTGTGGGCTGTGCTATATGGTAGGCCACAGACTAGATAGCAGTGATCCCTTCTGGCCTTAGAATCTATGAATACCCAGATCCCCAGCCATCTAAAGCAAGCTTTTACAACAGCTAGGCACTTTGACCTACATTCATAAAGAGACTTGGGCATTGTCACACTCTGCATGGCAATGCCTAACTTTCAAGCAACTAGAAAAGTCACAGAAACAACTCCGCAATGCACAAACTCTAAGTTAGGTACCTAGGCTCCCTATACAGTGAATGGGGAGAGAAAGCACCTAAGATAGCCAATGGGAAATGCTTAGAGTCACTGGAGCCAAGACTGGACCCTGGATCTTCCAGCTCTCAGGTGGGTCCCCAACCAGCAGGCTACAGACTCACTCTCTCCCACTTTCTCTCTCTAGTCCAATGCCTATTTATATATGGCAGAACAGCTTCAAAATGAGAGACTGAGGGAGCCCCATATCAGAATATTTAATATGTCTTCTACTGCATTCAGAGACAGAAGTGATTGGACTTCTTGTTCTAACATGTTATAATGGGAAAGGTCCCTGAAGAAGGACAGTAAAGGTGGATGAGGGTCGGGTAGGGAATGAAACTGAATCCCATAACCCACTTCTACAACTTCTAGTACCTACCAATCTGTTGTAATGGTAGTCCATAAATGGAAGTGAGACAGGAAGATCCCCAAAAGGGAGGAGACAGGATAGGAAGATCCAAAAGTAAGTTGTGAGAAAAGTCAAATTTGTTGTCTCAAAGGATGAAGGTGGGGGAGAGATGATTTTGTGGCCGATGAGGATGTTCTCCTAGACAACTTCTGTTAGTTATTTTCTAGGAGATTCTGTAGGTAAGCACTGATGTTAAGCTGGTTATCTAGCCTATGGGCTAAAAATGCTTACATTTAGGGGCTGGTGTATATACATCCAGCAACCATAGAGTCATTCTTAACTCTTTGAAAAGCATCATCTGTCTCAAACAAATTACAACCCTTAAAAGGGGAGATCCTCAAACAGTTGTCTGTAATTCTTTAGAAATCTCTAAAGACCTAAACATTATTTTGCCATGAATCTATATGTTTTATCAATTGTATTGAGAGCTGTTTGATCCTCTACTACAATGGACTTAAATTCGCCTCAGAGTCCCGAGGCAATTTAGCAATAAATGTTAGCACCAACCCCAATTAACAAAAATTGTACTTGACCAATGCATCTTGGTAATCTGAAATCTTAATTTGTCTTTAAGTAGAACACCACTCGCTACTGAATAAGTCTAGCCCTTTTGGCTCCTTGTCCTTCGGAGCAGATCTCTGATAGCGGCTGCCAATAAAAAAATCTCACTGCTGTCAGCAAACTGCCTGGTATTGGGTGGGTATAAACCTGTTCAAACCCACTGTATGATACCTGGTAGCATCAGTCTGCTTACTTCAAAGCAAGAGCTAAAGAAGCTGGGTGTCTGCCACACAGACTTTTTGTTTGGTCTAAGAGACCCTTGTGGATTGGGAGACCTAGAAGTCTAATCCTGAAGTATGCACAGCATCCAGCAATTTATGTGGCCTGGAATTCCTTGCTCTGGAATATCAAGAGTTAAGGCTACCCTCCTCACCAAGTCCTGAAAAATCTTTTGGTGGCTGTGCAGTTGACTATGGCTCTGGGATTAACACTTCTTGATATGTGCAAGGATCGACTGGTCTTTCATTTGCAATACTGCATTCAAAGGAGACACCTCCTGAGTTGGTGCCACTTAGTGTAGAGATAGGAGTTCCCTTCTTGATAGTTCAGGAGATCTAGGTCTAGAACAAACTGCTGAAACAGGTCTCCTAAAATCAAGTCCCCCAAGAACACCAGAAATTCCAGGCTGAAAAATAAGGCACTGGTGAGCAAGGAAGTGGGTACCAATGTTCTGAGTCTATGTGGATCCCCGGTTTTAGTAATATTTGAGGGACAGCGATCCAGAGAGTCTAGATACACAGATTTTTCAGGGGAAGGCTTTCCATCCTCTTCAGAACAGATGAGGTAAAGAAGGAAGAGTCTTCATGAAAAGGAGAAGCTGTAGTAGTGGGAATCAGACTAGAATTCACTCTATCTGGTAACCAGCACAGTGGAGTGAAGGCAGTGCAGGAGGAAATAGAGAATTCAGTAACAAAGAGATGTCAGGTAGCAAGATATGATCGCCTAGTTGAAAGGGCCAATGATGACACTGGTACTGTAACTGAAAGCAGGCACAGGATTGGTGCCATAAGATGCTGATTCCAGCAAAACCTCATTGGAGCCATAGGAGCACTAGACATTGGCTACCTTGTGTGACTATTGTGATACCAGTGCCTGGTCATGCAATATCCGTACCAAGTCACCCAGCATCACTGATACAGTTATGGAGAAGATCTGAGGCAAGCCTAAGGCTAGATTAGCTCCAGTCCAGTAGTGGTATGGGTGCTCAGGGAACTTTTTTAAGAAGTTTTGAGCTGCCATATATGTCAGATCTGGAGGTTTGAGGGCTTTCATAACATGTTTAGAGAAAGGGATCTGTATCACTTCTTATAGACTTGATGCTTCCCACTACTTCTGTCTCCAGAGGGATTTCTCAAGCCAGAAGATTCAGGTCACGTCTACACTACAGCCACCACAGTGGCATAGCTATGCTGGCGTAACCCTGTGGTACAGACAGAGCTTATAGCAATGGAAGAGGTTTTACTGAATGACAGTAGCTAGGTTTACAGAAGCATATTTCCCTCAACCTAGCAGAGTCTACACCAGGCTTAGGTCAGTATAGTTATGGTGACGTAGCCATTTGTCTCATTTATTGGTGTGGTTAAGTATAATTAATGTGTGATGGCTAGGTTTAAATAGGATAGCATCATAGGAGCATAAGGTTGACAAGCACTTATGAGTGATGAGAGTATTAGTTATATAAGCAAAGTAAAGCTGTAATACAAAGCCTGCAGGCTGAGGCCTGTAAGATTTCAGCTTAGCCACACTAGGCTTTAGGCCTAAGGAGGGGTGATGTAAGTAGGTGACCCAGGAATAACCTTGTAGCAGTTAAGTTATAAGATTACAGTAAAAAACAAGCCAGTGGGTAAATGTTTGGGAAAATATGCCACAATGTAACCATCTAGACCACAAGACACCCAACTGTAACATCATGAGAAATTCTGCAGTAACTGCAGGTTACCATGGAGACTAGCCTATGTAGATGCTAACAAAAATAAGGAGAACTAAGAGGATAACCTATGAAAGGTGGAGCACCCCAAAGTTTATGGGTTGTGGAAGTAAAAACAAGGAAAAAGGGGTTGACACCCTTATGCATATGTCTGAGTCTTAGCAGGCCTAAGTGTAACTAGGATAAAAGGTGTTGCCCAGCCTCTGTGCTGGGAGGAAGAAACATACAGGGAGATACAAGGATGATAACCACTCCAGGGTCCACCAGCAGGCTATGAGTGATGTCAGTCATAGGGCTAAACACTCTGCATTCTCTCTCTCTCTCTGTTACTGTATTTTAGTGAATTTGTTAATAAAGGAACTTGTAATAAATTGGACTTGTTTCCTCACGTGCTCCTAGAGTCTCTTAATACTAACAACATTACTGATGCTGTAGCCCTCAGGAGAATGAATCTTTACAGATCAATGTCTTAGACTGCATTGGTTAATCAATACAGTCATCCACCAATAAAGCTACAGTGGATTTTTCACACTCGTGAATATCATAGTTATATTGAACTAAGTTTTATGCATTGATCAGGTCACAGTAGCATCTTCCACAATCTCTGAAGTCAGACATACAGAAGTACTTCTCTCATCCTTAGTTTCTGCTGCAAGGAATCTTGGGTCATAGGCCAGATTCATTTAAGAGAGTCAGGATGCATTGATTTTTCAAAGAGGAACATCCTAAGGTGAGACTCCCATGCTCACTAAGTCCTCCTGGCAAATGCTCTGCAAATGGAGCATGTATTTGAAACATGCCTCCATCAAGGTAGGTCAAACATCTTGCGCAGCCATCATTTAATAGCATCACTGCCTCACAAAATGGATAGCTTTTGAATCCCAGGAATTTATGGTCAGTCACGCTGACTGAATTGGTATCAAAAACCTCCTGGGAAGGAAAAAACAAAAAGTACACAGTTTCCCCAACAGGAAATTCTACAAAATTCCTATACTAAACCTAACCTACCACTAACAATTTACAGCTATTTACAGAATAGAAGGCTGCAAAGTGTTCTAGAAGTGAGCTCCAACTTGTAGCCCTAAGTAGTGAAAAGGAACTGAGGGATGCCGCTGAGGTAGCCCCACCCTCTATGCCCTCAGAAGCACAAGGATACTCAGGGTGCATGCGCCACTCCAACAATTACTGCTGATCAAAAGTCTCCAGCTTAAGTGTACTATGCACACCTCAAACAGTAGAGAATATATATGGGCAACACATCTTGAAGAAGACTTCTAGATGCAGGCAAATACACTTATATAAATGGTAGTTAAACCAAAATTGTAATGAAATACTTAAAATGCACAGATATCTGAATATAGCTGTTTTACACAGAGATGTGCAGATGATCTCTGAAAATATTACACTACTAGTGAAATGTGTTGAAGATAGCAATGGGATAAACTCCTTGAAAGTAGTACATTAAAAATATTGTTTCAGACATCTGAATAAAAATTGTTGTCCACCACAGAATTTAAAGACAGGTATTTGAATTAATACCGAGTTTTATGTAGGAGGACAGCAAAATCGTGTCTTTCCACACTGTACAACCAACTGACCTTTTCCCCGCAGAAAAGGCAGTCTACCATAATCATTCCATCCCCAAGTTGATTTGATCAGGAATTCTCATCCTTTATCATCACATTATCGCCACGACAATGAAGTGAGATAAGGAACAGAGCAAGGTTCCTTCCTGTGGAAGAATCCTTTCCAAGTACAGCTAGTTATTACTGTTGTATTTAGTCCAGGCAACTTAGTTGTTGCAATGTTACTAGGTAACATTCTGCAGTAGGAATGCCAAATCTTATTCTTACCCAGAAGTCTCATTCCTACACCTACATTGCCTTACCAAGAAAACAGACAAGGTGTTAGAATGCATCGCTGAAAACTTGAATGATACTGAGGGTCTGTTGCAAAAGTAATGTGTTAATATATCAGCCCATAACTGCTATGATAATGCCCATCAATGGTAAAAAGGGGAGAGTTTCTCTCTCCGTAGTTTTTATTTCATATAAATCTATCTACAACCGGAAGAACAACTGCTTAGATGCAACCAGTGAGAAAACAGAACAAAACAAAAAACACGAGTTACCTTAGAGATTTGCAGATACTGACGTGAGAGAATACCTCTGTTTAGCATTTATACCAACTTGACACCCAGCCAATGTTCCATCTCTCCCCTCTCCATTTTTTTTTAAACTTAGTGCAGTACATTTATACACCAAAGGCAAACAAGAGGCCTTTAATCCAAAGGCTACATCTGGGGAAGATATTCTCTATGTTGAAAATGATAGCTAGATAATATTGTTGCTTTTGCATGTTTTTTCTATATGAAGCTTGAATAGCAACTAAATTACATATCAAGAAGTCTCACTAAGTAGGTCATAATGCCTCAGGAAAAGGTCTGGTGTGTCATAATTAAGGTTATGGTTCTGTCACAGGTATTTTTAGTAAAAGTCAGGGACAGGTGGTGGGCAATAAACAAAAATTCACGGAAGCCAGTGATCTGTCCCTGACTTTTACTAAAAATACCCTGGGAGGGACAAACGGAGCGTTGCCAGGTCTTGCAGCTGCTCCAGCCCCACAACTGCTGCTGTGGCAGAAGCTGACCACTGCTGTTCCAGCCCCAGAGGAGCTGACCCAGCCCTGGCCAGCTGCTTCAGCAGCTCAGGGCGAGCCACTGGCCAGCTGCTTCAGCAGCCCCCAACTCCAGCCACTGCTACAGCGGTCCAGAGCTGGCCACTGGTCAGCTCTTCCAGTGGCTGCTGCTCCGCCAGCCCCGGGGCTGACAGCTGCTCCAGCCGTGCTGCAGACGAAGTCCCAGAGGTCCTGGGGAAAAAAAAATCATGGAATCCATGACCTCCATGACAGAATCGTATCCTTAGTCATAATCGATGGATAGTTGATTTAACTCCAATAGGATGCTTTTTATTTCTTCCATGGCAGTCGCAAGGGGGCAATAGTCTCACCTTACATTCATTAAAAGCCAGGCTTCAAAATCCATCACCTGCTAGATGTCATCAGAGACTTATTTAAAATCATTGCTCAGATTATACGCAAAGGAACAGACTGATTCAAACAGAATTTAGTGTTTTAAGCTAAACTCTAGAGCAAGTTTCAGGACTACTTGGGGGGGAAATTACTGGAGATACAGTTCTTTAACAGAGTTCTCAGCCACTGATCTATCCTGAGGTAATTTCTTAGAGAAAAAAGCTACCACAAAGGTTTCAAACTGAATTACGTCACTGCAGTCTATACAGTGCAGTACAGATGGGATTCTTCTTTTCAATAGAGGGTTAGTTGAAGATTATACCGAAGAAATATTGCCTTGAGAAATAGGCTACGCTAGTCTCAGTCCCTTCCCATTCAGACATTCATAAAACATAAGCCTGACTTCACAGTAACTATAGACAAGATCCTATCAGAAGCACACAAAAGTAATGGAGGTTCATTATGTTAAAGGACTTTTGCTGTTATACCAGCTTTCCCGGTCTTCTCTGTACTCTATAGAAGTAAAAATCCCAGGGAACATTGTGTACTCCTTTTATAAGACTCACATCCGTCCTGGATGATTTGATTCATACAAGCGGTTGATTCTTACAAATGGAATATTTTAGGTATAGGAATGATTTTGTCCCAGTGGTTTTGATCACTATATGCAGGTGATTCTTATAAATGGAGTGCACTAAATTTGTATTCAGTCAAATAGTAATTCAAAACATGCACAGATAGTAATGCAAGTGTCAATCTGATCCTTTTTATGATGTGATGTTGAACCAAATTAGGCAACTATTTGTACTCGAGAACTGTACAATGCATGTCAGCAAATGCAGGAAAAAGAAAGGCAAAATTCAAGATACTCCTCAAAATAAGCCCTCAAAATAACTGAGCCTTGAGTGCATGCTGCAAGGCTCAAATGTCACATTAATGACTTCTTTACAACAAAATATTGTAGAAGTTAATTTGGATATATCTGAAGAATAAACTAGTGCATCTTAAGCCTACATCTGTGGTGCAACCCGCTGTCCATTCTTTGAAAATGCATGTAGTCATGAAGTGCCTGCCAAAATCAAATACAGCATTGATACTGAACTATTTCTACAGTCAAGCAATTTGATTTGAACAGATTGCTTGTGTTGTACCATTTTAGCTCGGACACCTACCTGTGCGCTATGTAACATCAAAAATGGCGGCAATCTAAGGGCTTGTCTACATCACAAAGTTGCAGCGCTGGTGAGGGGGTTACAGCGCTGCAACTTAGGAGGTGTACACATCTGCAGGGCATCACCAGCGCTGCAACTCCCTGTTCGCAGCGCTGGCCGTACTGCCGTTTTGTCTCGGGTGTAGAGGATCCAGCGCTGGTGATCCAGCGCTGGTAATCAAGTGTAGACACTTACCAGCACTTTTCTTGACCTCCGTGGAATAAGCAGGTATCCCAGCATACCTGAGGAAGCCTCTGGTAATCAAGCAGGTCTCCTTCCCCGGTTTGCTTTCGCGTTCCCCGAACCCCCGTGCAAGCAGGTCTCCTTCCCTGCGGTTTGCAGGGGGGTTCGGGGAATGCGAGAGCAAACCGCGGCGAAGCTGGTCTCCTTCCCCGGTTTGCTCTCGCGTTCCCCGAGCAAGCAGGTCTCCTTCCCTGCGGTTTGCAGGGGGGTTCAGGGAACGCGAGAGCAAACCGCGGCGAAGCTGGTCTCCTTCCCCGGTTTGCTCTCGCGTTCCCCGAACCCCGAGCAACGCAGGTCTCCTTCCCTGCGGTTTGCACGGGGGTTCGGGGAACGCCAGAGCAAACCGGGGAAGGAGACCAGCTTCGCCACGGTTTGCTCTCGCGTTCCCCGAACCCCCCTGCAAACCGCAGGGAAGGAGACCTGCTTGCACGGGGGTTCGGGGAACGCGAGAGCAAACCGCGGCGAAGCTGGTCTCCTTCCCCGGTTTGCTCTCGCGTTCCCCGAATCCTCCTTGAAGCCGCCCAACAGCGCTGCAGTGTGGCCACATCTAACACCACTTGCAGCGCTGGTTGCTGTAAGTGTGGCCACTCTGCAGCGTTGGCCCTATACAGCTGTACTAATACAGCTGTAACAACCAGCGCTGCAAAATTGTAGATGTAGACATACCCTAAGAGTCAAAGATAAAGCACCATTACCAAACTGCTGGCCTAGATGCTAAACTGATGATGCAACAACAGTGGACCTACTCGGACAAAGTTAGGAACTGCAATTCCTCAACCTTTGCTATGAAAGAGCTGTCCTTGCATCTGAAGTTAAACGCAGTTACATGTTTGACTATCCTGTGAGATAGGAAAGCACAATTATTAAGCTGCCAGATCTCACTCCTGTCATGAGGTCATTTTTTGGAGCTCAGCCAAACAAAATTCCTGCCAAGAGCCTGTTCTGTCCAATGAAGATATCTATGCTGACCATTGCTGCAGATTCCTTCCCAAAAAATGCAGGAAACCATTTTTTAAAAAAATATCAAAATTGTCCACATTTACAGCAAACTGAATTACTTCAATAATCAATACAAGTCATAATCACTCTAGATTTGTGTTGAAATAAGATTTCCTTTTTTTTTTTTTTAAGTCTGATAGATTATAAATACTTGTATATTCATGGCACACTGTGTTAATTTATTAGCACTATGAATATTGTAAGTAAAATCATATATATTTAAAACTAGTTTAGAAATTGATATCTAATGATTACTGTAAATCCTGTGGAATAATGTTAGTTTTAAAACAGTAGTAATTTTTTTTAAAATAACCTGCTCAATTTTATTTTCTTCTGATGGCATTCACAGGGTGCAGCTAGCTACTATTGGTATTTGGACATACAGAAAAGAATATAAGCAACAAATGATATATCAAAGATGTGTATAGTGCAGGAGATAGGCAACCTGCGGCACGTGAACTGATTTTCAGTGGCACTCACACTGCCTGGGTCCTGGCCACCGGTCCGGGGGGCTCTGCATTTTAATTTAATTTTAGATGAAGCTACTTAAACATTTTAAAAACCTTATTTATTTTACATATAACAATAGTTTAGTTATATATTATAGACTTGTAGAAAGAGACCTAAAAACATTAAAATGTATTGCTGGAATACAAAACCTTAAATTAGAGTGAATAAATGAAGACTCAGCACAACACTTCTGAAAGGTTGCCGACCTCGGTATAGTGTATTTAATTTTTACAAATATTACAATGCCTCTGATAATTTGGGATTATTATTTCATAACAGTATCTAGATAGGACTGTGGTTACAACATAACTTTTCAAATGGGGCTAATGTTACCAAGAAGTTTATTGTGTATTTTGTATTACTTAGCACCGTTGGTGTTGATTTTTAGTTACAGAATTTTACTCACGCTCTAACCACAATAGTTTATGTAAAATAAAACCACATGCCTTAAAATTTATCTATTTTCCCACAAAGATTGAAGTAATCCTTTTTCAAGCTCCTTGCAAAGACAAAAACAGGTGAAAAGGAGGTGAGTATTCCTGAATATTATCAATTACACCTATAGTCAAGGGCACCATGCTCTAAATATGCACATACTGTTCAGTTAGCTACAGGTAGGCACTTCAAGGACAAAAGTGTAGTATACTGTCCTTTAAATTGCCATTTGCATGTTCTCATTATTACTTAGAATATTTCCATCACGATCAAGCATTTTAATGTTCTACTGCCCAGCTATACAAGAATGAACATATTTAGACTATTAACCTACCTGGAGTGTTTCAACTGCACAGACAACATTTGGACTTCAGTCTGTATCCAAACTGATCAATTACCCTAAATCCATATACAACAGAGCACATATGGTTTAACTACTTAATCTGGTTAAGTGCAATCACTCTTTTATTATTTCATGTGTGATAGGGCATGGCCAGAAGGCTACAGTAAAGTACTGGGGAACAGGTATGTTAGCCCCAGGCTAAATAAATCCCTGGTACCATGGTAACCAAATGGCAGTTGCTCCAGGTTAATCAAGGCACCTGGAGTGAATTAAGATCTTTCTAGAAGGCAGTGGAGATAGCTACATTGATTAGAACACCTGCAGACAATCAAGGCAGGCTAATCAGGGCACCTGGGTTTAAAAAGGAGCTCACTCCAGTCAGGCAGGGAGGAGCCAGAGGAGAGGAAGTGTGTGTGTGAGCAGCTAGGAACAAGAGGTGCAAGGAGCTGAGACTGAGAGGGTGTGCTACTGGAGGATTGAGGAATTATCAGACAATCAAGCATTATCAGACACCAGGAGGAAGGTCCTGTGGTGAGGATAAAGAAGGTGTTTGGAGAAGGCCATGGGGAAGTAGCCCAGGGAGTTGTAGCTGTCATGCAGCTGTTACAGGAGGCACTATAGACAGCTGCAATCCACAGGGCCCTGGGCTGGAACCTGGAGTAGAGGGAAGGCCTGGGTTTCCCCCAGACCTCCCAACCCCTGATCAGACACAGGAGTAATTGACCCAGACTGTGGGTTCCACCAGAGGGGAAGATCACTGAGGTGAGCAAATCTGCCAATAAGTGCAGGACCTACCAAGGTAGAGGAGGAACTTTGTCACACATGGTACACTTGTTCAGTTGGATAGTTTAAGACTCATCCTATTTTGCATGAAGGCCCCTGAGGAACTTCAAGCATGTAGGAGTAATGTTGTACAGTTGAATACAGTGCAAGGCAATCGAAAGATTTAATATATCAAATCAGTTTCAATTAATTTTACATTAACAAGGCTTAACATAAAGAATAAAAAACTGTTAGAACTCGATAGTTTTTATTTGAGTTCAATAGGTAGCTTATTTTTACTGTTCGTAGCTACAACAGAGTCTGTTTCCCTTAGTCAGTTGTGGTTCAGGTACAGTACATTAAAATTGCAGACTTGCTGAGACTTGAACAGTGAGATTGATGGCTTATGGTCAACTGCCAAGTAGTGGAAACTTTTATTCCAAATTCATGGATTTTTCAGGGCTATGTATCCCCTATAATGAGGAGGGAAGCAACTATAATAAACTCCTACATGGGCTGAAGCAGGGCTTTATGCTTGCTACACAATGGCTCTCTTTACAAGTACCCCTTCATCCACAATTGTGCTTTTCACCCAGGAAGGAGAATGTGTCACTGGAGTTCACGCTCAGCAGGGACCACCATTCCACCTCAAGTCATAGGAATATACAGCTCTAAAGACAAGTAACTGGATGGATTGAATTATGCTAAACAAAAGCAGGCTGCCTTCTCCAACCTTACTGACTAGCTATTGTTTATAGAGTGACTCCACATATGGGGTGATGACCTGAACGTGATGAGCAGGAGACTGAGTCCCGATTTCTGCTCAGTCTATGGCAGGACAGGGTGAGTGGCTTCAGACTCCACCTCCTCCAATGGTGTTGTTTTTCCCTCCACCTTCATTTTTCATGCAAGAGAAGAATCCAGTTTATTGCCCCCACTCAACCTTTCAGCCAGTTAGGCCAGCAGCTGTTAGCATAGAATCAGCCCCTCCTCCTCTATCCTTATTGAAAAACAAAAGCCACTTTTGGCTCAATGGGGAGGGGTGAGCAACAGACACCCCAAACCAGAAGAGGAAAGAGCAGCACACAAAAAGAGATCCAAGAAGGGTGATATTAGGAGATAAGAGAATTATATAACTATAATCTCCACATTAAAAGTAAGCAGTTAAAATTTGAGAACAATCAGTTGAATGTTTATTCTGTCCATTTTTTATATATATATATATATATATACTATTGTTACAATTAACACCTAAGATTACAGCATTTTAAAAGGTAAGTAAAAATCTTTGTTTTTTCTGTGTTTGACAGTGTTTTGTGTCATGTCAGTTGTATAGTTTCACCTTACCTCTGGATAGTCAATTTCCCCAGTTGTTAATGTCAACCTTTCAGAATACAGTGGAGAAAACACATTTTGTCATAGAAAGTGTAATTTAAAGCAACAGAAGTTAGAGGGTTCAACAGCAGTTGTAGATGAAACCATTCAATTCATTTAAAAAAAAATTAGATTTAAGTGAATAAAAGTGAGCCTTTGATTATCCATAACGATATGAAAACAGAAAAAAAATTCCCTAAATTTCAATCCCGTATTTGAAAGTATAGGTATCTGGGGTATAAAAATCAAACAGGTGATCAGGACCCTTATGAAGGATATCAGTTTTTTTTTTATATAAAGCTATTTAACTTTCATGAGACTGAGTACCATAAAGGAGAATGATAAAGTTAATGCTTCTTGAATTGCTGAAAAGGTCTGGAAGAAGCCAGAGATAAGAAAATTGTTGCAAGAGCATTGGGGAAGGAGTCTAATGTTTATCAAGACAATTGCCACTTGAAGTACCCCTTCAGGCTTGCATTGTACATAACAAAGAAAAAGATGAAGAGGAGAGAAAAGATCCATCTAAACATACATCTGAAGTACAAAACCTCACAAAGCTAAAAAGGTTGAGTGCATAGCATTATAAAACACTTTTTAGAATTTCTGTAATTGGTGACAAAGTTTTTCCTTCCTACAGACCCAAGACAGCAACAAGATCTCTCACCGATACATTCTCTACCCCTGAAATGTTTGGTCAAACTCTTTATAATCCTCTATCTGAATATGATGAAAGCATGCACCCACCTGGCCAGAAGAGGCATGCATGATATTCCAAAATTGCAGCCACAAGCCATCATGTTCTTAAGTCTGTTGCTTGGAGGAAGGCGAGAAGGACCAGACTCACCTTTTAATACAGGCTTGGTATAAGCTGTTTGGAAAACCCTAAGACGGGCGAGGGAGTAGATGAAATCCACTCTTGCAGGTGAAACAGAAGCCCCAGCGTTAGTATTAGGTGACATTAACATCATGCTGGGGAGACGGAGAAATTCTTCAAGGCAGAGAATTTGTTTCACAGTGATCGAGAAGGGAGCATGCCAAGCAGCAGGACTTTCTCCCCAATGCCCAGCTACCCCTACCTGTCTCCAAGACACCCTCCATCAGCCCTGAAGAGCAGTTGCAAAAACGCCGGCTATCTAAGGAGTGCAGACACTTGCCCTGTACTTCCCCTGTCCACTCGCATACCCCGCAAAGCCACCCAGGTGCTCACACTCCTAGTACCTCCAAGATCCAGAGTCACCCCATTGTTCCCCAGTGCCCGTGACTCACCTGCTGGCGGCGGTCCGTGGGTTCGGCGAGGTGCTGCAGGCGGGCCGAGCCGGAGGAGCTCTGGGCGGCCGCGGTCCCCCCGTGACGGGGAGAAGGCGTGGGAGCGGGGTCCCGCTCCCGGCGCAGCTCGGAACGCAGCTCCAGGTAGCAGCCCAGGGTAAGGAGGTGCAGCGCAAGCGAGAGCGCGAAGAAGCCCAGGAAGAGGCGCCAGCTGCCTCCGCCGCTGCCCCGGCGGCCACAGGCGCAGCCACCTCCGTCAGACCGGGGCGCCGCCTGCTCCCTACGCTCGGAGCTCATGGTCAGTACCACTGCAGGCGATTCCTGCGAGGAAAAGGAGGATCGGCTACTGCTCCATCCTCGCCCGAGGAACCCCAAGCCGGAGCCGCAGCCAGGCTGTGCGGCCAGAACAGCCGCATGAAGCTCCCGGCCAGGGGGAGGAGCCCGCAGGGGAGGAGCCGCCACGGCCTCCGACACGCCTGGCTCCTTGTCCAGGCAAGGCCTGGAGGCGGGGCAGCTGGGGAACTCCGCCTTACCTCGCCTGGCCTCTCTTTAACTCTTGCCTGGCAGCTGGGCTCTGGCGGGAGAGGGCTTGGCTACATTGGCACTTTACAGCACTGCAACTTTCTCGCTCAGGGGTGTGAAAAAACACCCCCATGAGCGCTGCAAGATACAGCGCTGTAAAGCCTCAGTGTAATCAATGCTGCAGCGCTGGGCGCCCGGCTCCCAGCACTGCAAGCTACACCCTAGAGGATGTGGTTTATGTGCAGCGCTGGGAGACCTCTCTCCCAGCACTGGTGCTCCGACCACACTCAGGCCATGGCTACACTTACAGTTCTGCAACGCTGGTAGTTACAGCTGTGTTCGTACAGCTGTGTAGGGCCAGCGCTGCAGTGTGGCCACATTTGCAGCACTTGCAGCGCTGTTGGGAGTGGTGCATTGTGGGCAGCTATCCCACAGAGCACCTTGTCCCATTTTGGCTCTGTGGCTTGTGGGAAGGGGACGGAAGGGTGCGGGTCTTTCCGCTTCCTGTTCCAACGCCCGGTAGTGCTTTGCTACACATTCCGAGCAGTTTGACGGCATTGTGAGTCTGCAGCGCGATTTCTGAAATTTCTGTTACAAATGGAGCCTGAGCTGCTGAGGACCTTGCTGATGAATGTTGCCAGCGCATCACGCATGGCAGTGGAGCTATTCCTTCAGCTGCAAAGTGACAGTGAGGAGTCAGACGATGATATTGAAACGCCTGACGCTCAAGACACTCACTTGCTTGTGGCAGTAACAGACGTGCTCAGCACCGTGGAACAGCGCCTTTGGGCTCGGGAAACCAGCACTGAGTGGTGGGATCACATTCTCCTGCAAGTCTGGGATGACTAGCAGTGGCTGCAGAACTTTCGGATGAGAAAAACCACTTTCATGGGACTGTGTGCTGAGCTCGCCCCTACCCTGCAGCGCAGGGACACGAGATTGAGAGCTGCCCTGCCAGTGGAGAAGTGGGTGGCTATTGCAATCTGGAAGCTGGCAACTCCAGACAGCTACCGATCGGTGGCGAACCAGTTTGGAGTGGGAAAGTCCACCGTTGGAATGGTGCTGATGCAAGTTTGCACAGCCATTAATCGCACCCTGCTAAGAAGAACTGTGACTCTGGGGAACGTGCAGGACATTATGGATGGCTTTGCAGAAATGGGTTTCCCTAACTGTCGAGGGGCAATAGATGGGACGCATATTCCCTATTCTGTCACCACCCCACCTGGCATCAGAGTACGTTAATCGCAAGGGGTATTTCTCCATGGTTCTGCAAGCACTTGTGGATCACCGTGGGTGTTTCACTGACATTTACTCAGGATGGCCTGGAAAGGTGCATGATGCACGCATCTTTCGGAACAGTGCCCTGTTCAGGAAGCTGAGGGCCAGGACTTTTTTCCCAGACCGCAAGATCACAGTAGGGGACGTTGAAATGCCCACTGTGATCCTTGGAGACCTCGCTTACCCCTTAATGCCTTGGCTCATGAAACCGTATACAGGGAAGCTTGACAGGAGCAAGGACCGGTTCAACTACAGGCTGAGCCGGTGCAGAATGACTGTGGCGTGTGCTTTTGGCTGTTTGAAAGCCCACTGGAGGTGTCTTTATGGGAAGCTAGATTTGGGGGAAAGCAGCATCACCGCTGTTATATCTGCATGCTGTACCCTCCATAATATTTGTGAAGGGAAGAGTGAAAGATTCAGTGAGGAATGGACCTCCTAGGTTCAACGCCTAGAGGCTGAATTTGCACAGCCAGAGAGCAGGGCTACTAGAGAGGCCCAGGAAAGGGCTTCAAGGATTAGGGATGCCTTAAGGGAGCAATTTGATGCTGAGAGCCAACAGTAATGTTTGGTGCCTTTGCTGTGCTCTTTTCTACCTTGGGGTACAGTATTTACCACTTTCTGCAATAATAAAAAGTATTGTAAAAGCCATAAAATCCTTTATTCAAAGTACAGTACATAAAAGGCCAGGGGGGTTAGAGTGGTGGACTGTACATTCAGAGGTTTGAATATGTCCTGTTTGGATTGCTGTTCAACGTCTGCTGCACTTCAGGATTACTATGCTGCAGAGTAATGGGGGTGGAGTGCACAGGGTAAGGATTGTAGTTATCAGGGCTGGTAGGTGATCGTACAGGTGTTGGGGGCAGCTGGGGGTAATAAGAAACTGGCTGCTGGAGAAAGGTTTTAGTGCAAATACTGGGGAACAAAAAAGAGAGCTTTGGGAGGGTTGTGGGTTACCACGGTACAGATCTGCCTGCATGGCTACGAGAGACTCGAAAGAGTCAGTTTGGCGAGCCAGGAGGCTTATCATGTGCTTTGAGGTTTTTTTGGTAGCCAATTCCTTTCTCCTGCTTTGTGTTTGCCTCCACTCATACATTTTCTCTCTCCATTCCTGCGTCTTCCTACTTTCTCTGTTGTAGTGATTCATAACTGCTTTGATCAATTCTTCTTTTGATTTTCGCGGATTTTTTCTCAAGTTCTGCAACTGACATGAGGCCGGTGATCCGGCTACAGTAGTCAAGGTCACTAAAAAAAAACATAGATAGAAACATGTAATACACAGAGGCTACATTGTTTATTATCACACAGTGAAGGAGGTTGTAGACTTTTTGTAGCATCATTCCCACATACCTAACATAACACAGAGAGGCCAGGGAAGTGAAGGCATGGTGAGCAATGGGGTGAGTGTTTCTGCCCCGACTTCACCTGGGCGGGGGAACTGACTGATGGCTCACTGGGGTTTATCTGCACTGGGTAGAGGAGGTAGCTGGTGGCCTGCACAGGGGACAGTAGGGAACATGAAGCTGCCGAGCTGCTGGCGGGGGGGGGGCGGTCCGCGGAACTGCTGGCCTGCTGGGGGGTGGGGGCGGAACGTACCACGGTGCTGGCTACCTGCTGGAAGGGGGGTGGGGAGACTGGAACGCACCGCGGTGCTGGTTCCCTGCTGGCAGGGAGGTGGGGAGACCGGAACGCACCATGGTGCTGGCTACCTGCTGGAAGGGCGGGGGGACCGCGAACCTGGCGCCCTGCACTGAAGTATCCCTAAATTCTCAACAGCGTTTCCTACTGCTAGATATATCACTGCTGCGTGTTACCTGGGAAGAGAGGGAGGGTCTTCTACAGCAATGTGGATTCCGCCCTGGCCCCTATGCAGCTTGCCTGTGTGCAGCCATGGTCCCCCTCACCCCTCGCTGCACAGTGGATCGGACGAGTTAGCCTGACCGGGACAAGGACCACGGTGGCTCTCCCTATAAACTTGCGAAAGCACATTGCTCACGCTCTGGCTGCAACTTTTCAAGAGATTACCGAGGCCGATTACAGAGACGTGATAGAGCAAATCAATGGGCTATTCCACATTTAGGCATGCATGCAGGCAGCCATAACCCAAACCCTCCTCTTCCAAAACATAAAATCTGCTTACCCTGAGCACGCTCCTCTGCTTCTTCTTCACCAGCAACTTCCCGCTGCTGCGACTGGCTAGCCTCCTCCTGGCTTGAGAAGAGCTCCTGGCTGCATGCCTCCTGTGACTCCAGGGTGTCTCCCTCCACCCCAGTAGCCTCACTCTCCGCTTCCTCTACACCCTCCTCCACTTCTCCCTGCTCTGAACTCTCCATCGTGCTCCTAGGATTGGCAGTGGGGTCACACCCAAGTATGGCATCCAGCTCCTTGTAAAAACGGCAGGTCATGGGGGCAGCTCCTGAGCAGCGATTTCCCTCATGGGCTTTGCAGTAAGCACTGCGCAGCTCCTTAACTTTTACCCTGCACTGCAACGCGTCCCGTTCATGGCCCCTTATCAGCAAGGACTGTGATATCTGCCCATAGGTATCATAATTTCTCCGGCTGGAGCGCAGCTGTGCTTGCACAGCTTCCTCACCCCAAACACTGATGAGGTCCTGCAGCTCGGAACTGTTCCATGCTGGGGCTCGTCTGGGGCGTGGAGGGATGGTCGCTGATTGATTGATTGCACTCCACACCTGGCTGAGCAAACAGGAAGGGGATTTTTAAAATTCCCGGGGCATTTAAAGGTGGGGTCAGCTGAGCCCAGGGCAGTGGAGTGTGCAGGATTACCAGAGAGGCTTAAAAGGTATGCTGGGATACCTCCTTATACCCCGGAGGTCAATAAAAGTGCTGGTGGGGTCCACACTTGCTGACCAGCGCTGGATCACCAGAGCTGGAATCGCTACACCCGAGGCAGACCAGGTGTACAGCCAGCGCTGCAACCAGAGAGTTGCAGCACTGGCTGTGCTTTGCAAGTGTGGCCACATCCTAAGTTGCAGCGCTGTAACCCTCTCACCAGTGCTGCAACTCTCTAGTGCAGCCATGGCCTCACACTTCAAAGCGCTGCCGCGGCAGCGCTCCGAAATTTCAAGTGTAGCCATTCGTCTTTATCTCATCCCCATTATACCGGCGAGAGGAATCGGCCTAGGAGCACAGGGTACAACCTAGAACCCAGGAGTCCCTCCTCAAAAACAGGGACCTAACTTCCTGATTACCGCCCCCTGCTGAGATGGTGGCAATTAAAATTATTGTAAGTTTTTACAGTACATCGCTGATACGTTCTTTCAATCATCAGAAGATTTTTGTCTGAGACTATACATATTACTACTAATAGTAAAGCAGCCAACAAGTGGTGGCAAAATATGGAATGCTGGTGCTAAGGGAGCTCTCAATTAGGATGCTATCTAAGGCATGATGAATGGGGCTGGAATAATAAGCAGAGACTCACAGCACCGCTCTAAAGTTTTAGGCCAGGCACACATACTTGCCATAAAAGACTTTCCATAGCTTTAATTTCCCACTGTGAGATATGTTGAGTAATATAAACACACAGGCTGGAAGAATACTGCCAACAGCTGTAGTTGCCCCTCCAAATGTTATTTCCTTTTGGAATTACATCACAGTCAGTCAATGTCAGGTAAAGATGCAGATCACCTTTTTCAAATAAGCAAGTTTAGGAAGAAATGAAGCTTAGGATCCCCGTTGATGCTGCTCAAAGCAATAAAAATATAAAACAAAGATGAAATATGCTCTTTGTTAAGAGCGGACAAAGATCTCCTTATTGGTAACACCCCCGAAAGATAGCATGATTTAGCAGCATGGGAGTAGTGGATTGAGGGTACCTGCAGGGACAGCAGCAGGTGAGAGGGACAGAGATAGCAGCAGAGAGGATGCCAGTACTTACCCTCAGCAGTCAAGACATTTTTATGTGCATAGGTAAGCACAGGGGCGGCAGGTTTATAATTTTTGGTGGTGCTCAGAATGAGTCCAAGTCCCTCCCCCCCCACCTTGTAAGCCAATATATCTTTTTTAAAATAATGTAAAAATGGACTGGAAACAGTAAGCATTCAACAATTTCCCTATATTGCATAATGTGTGGGGGGGGCGGGATGAGGGCTCTGACTGGAGATAAGGGGTTTGGGATATGTACAGGGCTCAGGGCTAGGGCAGAGGTTTGGGGTGCACAGGGATAAGGGCTCTGGCTGGGGGTGTGAGCTCTGGGATAGGGAGGGGCTGGGGATGAGAAGTTTGGGGTGCAGGCAGGCTGCCCCAGGGCTGGGGCCAGAGAGGAGGTCACCACAGTCCCCTCTGCCCCTCCACTCCCCAGGCAGCACATTCACCCTGCACCACTGTCATTGCACGTGCTCCTAGGGGCTGGGCCCCTCTCAGGTCCAGGAAGCCCCCTCACCTCCCCAGTGGTGGGTGCCGGTGGGGGAGGAGGGGCTGCCATCACATGTGTACCTCCTCGCTCCACAGGCGCTGCCTCAGCCTGCTGCCGATGCCACTCCTTTTTGTAGCTGGCAGCAGCCGGCAAGGGAGTACAGCATAGAGCTGCAGAGCAGCCACCCGCTTCCCAGGGCACAGGCAGGGATGCTCCGAGGGAGGTGCTCTGGGGCCGCAGGTGGGGCCACAGGAAGCACTTGGGGGTAGTAGGCAGGGACAGGGGACACTCCGGGGGAAGCACGCAGGGTGGCAGGTGGGGCTGGGAGAGCAATCCGGCCCCAGGCATTGGTGGAGCTGGGCCCTGGTGCCCTGAATTGCTGGCGCACAGGCACCATGGGCCCATAGAACTCACTGTCCCTGGGTAGGCATGCATTTTCACACTCCTGCAATAGAGTTTGCTGCTAGGGTGGTGTTGGAGGAGGGTTATTAAGATTCATGGAACAGTTTGTCTCTCTTACAGCTACTGTTTCAAGCTCTTTCCAGTAGGGCTGTTGATTAATCACAATTAACTCCAACAAATTAATTCCGATTAAAAAAATTAATCTGATTAATCGCATTGTTAAACAATATAATACCAATTTAAATGTATTCAATATTTTGGATGTTTTCCTACATTTTAAAATAAATGTTGATTTCAATTGCAACACAGAATACAAAGTGTACAGTGCTCATTATATTACAATATTTGCACTGTAAAAATGATAAAAGAAATAGTATTTTTCTATTTGCCTCATACAAATACTGTAGTGCCATCTCTATCATGAAAGTGCAACTTACAAATGTAGAATGCTTTTGTTACATAACTGAACTCAAAAACAAAAAGTAAAACTTTAGCATCTACAAGTCTACTAAGTCCTACTTCTTGTTCAGCCAATCCCTAAGAGAAACAAGTTTGTTTACATTCACAGGAGATAATGCTGCCCGCTTCTTATTCACAATGTCACCTGAAAGTGAGAACAGGCATTCTCATGGCACTTTTATAACTGGCACTGCAAGGTATTTAGGTGCCATATATGCTAAACATTTGTAGGCCCCTTCATGCTTCGGCCACCATTCCAGAGGACATGCTTCCATGCTGATGAGGCTCATTAAAAAAATGTGTTAATTACTTAGTGACTGAACTCCTTGGAGGGGAATTGTATGTCTCCTCCTTCGTTTTACCCATATTCTTCCATATATTTCATGTTCATTTTAATAACACTTTCACTGCAGATTTGACAAAATGCAAAGAAGATACTAATGTGAGATTTCTATAGATAGCTACAGCACTTGAACCAAGGTTTAAAAATCTGAAGTGCCTTCCAAAATCTGAGAGGGACGAGATATGAAGCATGGTTTCAAAAGTCTTAAAAGAGCAACACTCTGAGGCAGAAACTACAGAACCCAAACCACAAAAAAAAAAAAATTAAAAAAAAAATCAAGCTTCTGCAGGTGGCATCTGACTCAGATGATGAAAATGAACATGCATCAGTCCATGCTGCTTTGGATCGTTATCAAGCAGAACCCGTCATCAGCATGGATCCATGTCCTCTGGAATGGTGGTTGAAGCATAAACTGACATATGAATCTTTAGTGCACCTGGCACGTAAATGTCTTGTGACGTCAGCTACAACAGTGCCATGTGAACGCTTATTCTCACTTTCAGATGCCCACTAAACAAGAAGTGGGCAGCATTATCTTCTGCAAATGTAAACAAGCTTGTTTGTCTGAGCAATTGGCTGAACAAGAAGTAGGACTGAGTGGACTTGCAGGCTTTCAAGTTTTACATTGTTTTGTTTCTGAATGCAGTTTTTGTTACTTAATTCTATATATGTAAGTTCAACTTTCATGATAAGGAGATATCACGATAGTACTTGTGTTAGTATTTTTTGATTCACCTATTTCTTTTGTTTTTACAGTGCAAATATTTGTAATAAATACCAAGTGAGCACTGAACACTATGTATTCTGTGTTGTAACTGAAAAATATTTTTTCAAATGTAGAAAACATCCAAATGGTATTCTATTATTTTTTAACAGTGCAATTAATCACAATTTTTTTAATCATGTGATTAATTTTTTTAATCACTTGGCAGCCCCACTTTGCAGACTCAAGCAGACATCACGGCATCTGCAACACTAGGTCACATTTTAAATGTTCCTTATTATCACAAGGACTAGAAACTTACTTTAAAAAAACTAAGTGTTGTCAGCTCTCTGGATATTTGGGTTTCTCTTAAATTCCAGCTCCTGAGGCATGGGATCACAATAGAAAAATATCACTTTCATTTAAGAAAAGAAGAAAAGTTGCCAATCCTCATGGTTGTGGAGAAAATGTGTTTGAAAATGTGACCCTCAGAGTACTGTAATGACTCCAAAAACAAAAGGCAAAGAAAAAGAACTAAAAGCTATAATTAAAAAAAAACCCTCATAATTTTTAAGCCACTTATTTTTTGGCTTGGGGTTCCTGGTACAGCTGACATAGTTGCATGACTTCAGGAGTTAGATCCTAGATATTTAAAGCTATTCAGGCATTGTTGCATGCAGCATTGCAACACCTAACTAATTTAAGAGTCTAAATCTTATTTTCAAAAGTACTTTAGGTACTTAGGAACCTAAATCCCATCAACTTTCAATAGGATTTTGGCTCTTATGTCTAAATCACTTTTTAAAATGAGAGTGCCGCCGCCGAAGCAAAAAAAAGGCTGACTGTGCCCCTTGAAAAGAGCTGCCCCCAGGAGCCTGAATGCCGTCCCTTGAAAAGTGCAGCCCCAAGCGCATGCTTAGAATGCTGGTGCCTAGAGCTGGCTCTGGATTTAGGCGCCTAAGTTAGTCAGGTGTTGCAACGCTAAGCACAGCAACTCCTGAATACCTTTAAAAATCTGGGACTTTGTCACTTTGCTATCTATATTACAGTCTGGGCCTTAGGTCTTGCAACCCTGAGCAGACCACCACGTAAATATATTTACAGATCTGGGTATGGCCGTTCTGATGTTCTTAATATTTACTGCAATCTCTCTACAATCGTTGTCGGATACAGATGGCAGATAACTCGCAACTCTACAGATTTTCGAAAGTTATATTGTCTTAGCATCGAGGAGACTCAGTGGCCAGAATATACTCACCGTACTGGGACTGGCTGAACTAAAGCTAGCTGTCCTGAAGCTAGTCTGATCCACTTCAGACTTTTATTAATATCTTTATGGGAACTTTTTAGGATGTTTTTCTCTTTCTCTCCAGCAAGGTTTGAATCTAATAATGTCTATTTATCTTGTTATCAGTGGCATCAACTGGGTATCCTTGAGAAGTACCCCTTCCACATCAGCTTAAAGACTGACCTTGATGAGGAACAAGAAATGGATATGTTCTCAGATCTCTACAGGATCCCTGAGTTTAGGGCCCATGAGACAAGACAGCGGATGGAGCATATGTTAATGACAGGCAGAAGAACTGAGAGATATGTAGGGAAGTCCAGCAAATACTCCTGAGACAGCAAATGCAAATGCTCCAAAGCATTATGGAGCCAAACTCCAAAAGACTTTCATCCAAGCAGCCATTCCATTGAACGGACATGTTTCTAGACCCTGTCCAATATAACCTCCAAGATGCCAGCACAGTGTGCCACACTATCTCTTCCACTCAACCCCAGTGGAAAACAAGAACTTCTGTCAATATACATACAATGACCTGTGACGAATGCAGGAAAGCACAGCACCTTGCACTTTTTAAAATGGTTTAAATTGGTTTTTTAAAGTCTTTTTATTGCTCCTAGTGGATCTCTAAAATGTACTTCTGTTGATTCACAAAACAGGCCCCCAAATCAGTATTTCTTCTGAAGATTCATAGAGTATGCTGGCAATTCAGTTGAGGTTCATACACAAGCACATTACAGTTTAATCATGATGTGACACATAAAAACAAATCAGCACATTATGCAATTATGGTGCTCTGTCAAAATGTGCTCCCAAGGCCTCCCTCAGCTGTACAGCATCTCACTGTGCTCTTGTAATTGCCCTTGTGTCTGGCTGTTCAAACTCAGCCAACAGTCTGGTAACATCTCCCTGTTTACTTCACAAATATCATGTAAGATACAACATGAAGCAACAACAATAGGAATATTTAGCCCAAGAAATCAAGCCTTCTTATTAGACTTCTCCAGCACCCCCTCAATCTACCAAATGCACATTCAACAGGTTTGGTAATATCAGAATTTAGCTACTAGCAACAATAACTTATGGGGGCTGGGGAAAGAGTTTTTATTTTCCTTTTTAAACAAAAGATGGGTGAAGTTCTAATTCACCCCCAGCATGTCCACTCCCTAGCATGACAAAAAGTAGCCAGGAGCTCAGTGACCTTTTTCAGGGTTATTTTACAGTATTTTTCTCTACAATAATAATAAGATTGTTAGAGATAGAAAAGTGCTATTAGGTCATTTAGTCTATCCCTTCCTCTAGGCACCAATGCAGAATTGTAACCTATTGTAAAATTAATAATTGTTTCTCCACTAGTTTTTAACATCCCAAGTAATAGGGCTTTCCATCCGTTCCCTTAGGAGGCAATTGCACACCCTAAGTACTTTCTGTGAGTGAGATGTATCTCTGATGTAACCCTCCTGCTGTTAATTCTATCCCTTTCCTTCCAGCTGCAATCCTGTTTACCACCATAAATTGTCCATTTCCCTTCTTGCTGTTGTCACCTTTCAGATATTTGCAGATTGTTAAATCCTCACTCCATCTTCACTTAAATCTGTCATGTGCCAGCAATGCCTCTCTGCTATGTACATTGGCCAAACCGGACAGTCTCTACACAAAAGAATAAATGGACACAAATCAGACATCAAGAATTATAACATTAAAAAACCAATCAGAGAACACTTCAACCTCCCTGGTCACTCAATTACAGACCTAAACGTCTCAATACTCCAACAAAAAAACTTCAAAAGCAGACTCCAACAAGAAACTGCTGAATTGGAATTAATTTGCAAACTGGACACTATTAAGTTAGGCTTGAATAAAGACTGGGAGAGGATGGGTCATTACACAAAGTAAAACTATTTCCTCATGCTAATTCCCCCTCCCCCTCCACTGTTACTCATACCTTCTTGTCAACTGTTGGAAATGGGCCATCCTGATTATTGCTACAAAAGTTTTTTTTCTCCTGCTGATAATAGCCCATCTTAATTGACTAGTCTCGTTATAGTTGGTATGGCAACACCATTTTTTCATGTTCTCTGCGTATATATATATCTTCTTACTGTATTTTCCACTGCATGCAACTGATGAAGAGGGTTTTAGCCCACAAAAGCTTATCCTCAAATAAATTTGTTAGTTTCTAAGGTGCCACAAGTACTCATTCTTTTTGCTGATACAGACTAGCATGGCTACCACTCTGAAACCTGTCTAGCTTGGGTAACTCTTTTAATCCTTTATCAGTAGTCAGTCCCTGGCCCACATGCTTTTTCTCCCAACTTCTTTCAATTTGGTAATAAGGGGCCTAGAAATGCAATCACTATTTCTAGAGTGACTGCCCCATAGCCACTGTGACATACCAGTAAAATCCAGACCAATGAGTAGCTGTTTCATCCTTGCCCTGTAACCTAGCTGTGTCATCCTTGCAACCTGGCATGCCCTTAACAATGCTGTGCTGCTGTAGCCTCCAGCCTGGACTGCTCACAAACAGCCTCCAGCATGCAAGTCACTCCCAGCTACGTCTGCATGTGCTGCAGCCAGCCAGCCACACCTTGGCTCTTATCAGTTTTAAAGATTACCACACATCACAAAGTATGTCTTCACTAGCAACATTAAAGTGCTGCCGCAGTGCTGCCTCAGCAGCACTTCAACATGGCTGTGTAGTCACGGCACCAGCGCTGGGAGAGCTCATGTCGCTCTACCAGCTGGAGTAGCTCCCAGCACTGGTGCAATGTCTACACTGCCACATTACAGCACTGAAACTTGCAGTGCTCATGGGGGGTGTTTTTTCACACCCCTGAGGGAGAAAGTTGCAGTGCTGTAAAGTGGCAGTGTAGACAAGGCTTTAGTCTCAGATTTCCCTGCAGAAACATGTGTCCTGTAGTGCCCAGCCCTCTTCTAGACAGTATAAATATATTAAGTCCATTATGCCTTTACAGGAATAATATACACACTACTTGTTACCCCAAATGCAATTATCCAAACACTTCAGTTTAAATACTTTGGATGAGATAAAACAATTTTATTAACTACAAACAGAGATTTTAAGTCAGTACAAGGAATGAGGCATAAAAGTCAGAAATGGTTTGCAAGAAAAACGCAGAGAAAATGTTTTACTAGTGCCTAACTTAACAAACTATATAAGATTCAAAACAAAGTTTTCTCACCACATGCTTTCAGCAGTCTTACTGACCAAACTCTTCAGGTCAGGACCCCTTGCCCAGAATCCAAGAGCTGCTTCCTTTTGCCTCTTCAGGTGCAATGAATGTGATAGGCAGGGAGATCAAGGGTGCCTTGGGGTGTCCTGCTTTTTATAAAAAGAATAGGAGTACTTGTGGCACCTTAGAGACTAACAAATTTATTGTAGCATAGGATTTTGCTACAATAAATTTCCACTTCATCAGATGCATGTAGTGGAAAATACAGAAGGAAGATATATATATATATATATATGCATAGGGAACGTGAAACAATGGGTGTTACCATACACATTATAAGAAGAGTGATCAATTAAGGTGAGCTGTTGTCAGCAGGAGAGAAAAATAACTGTTTGTAGTGGTAATGAAAATAGCCCATTTCCAGCATTTGACAAGGAGATATAAGGAACTGGGCTGGGGGGGAGAGAGATAAGAATGGGGAAATAGTTTTATTGTTTCAGTCCCCCTCCTGAAAAACATTTTCAGCTGGCAGCAATGAGACAGGCGGGTAGTCTGTGTGGAAGGAAACTCCATGCTGTTTCTTTGCTAAAACATAGATTTTTGTCCCTGCCCCCTTTCCTGCCAAAGTATGGCCACTTAGCAGGTAATGGTCCATCAGCCTCGTTTACATTTGGCTGAGGTGTCAGCTTGCCCTTTGACTCGGAGGAACTTGTTTGGCCACTGCCCACATTTATCTGGAAAACATACTTTTAGTCCTAATTTCAGCTTATAACTTCACATACAACACTGCTATGTGCATTCTGCTGTGATATTACTCATCAGCAAATTATGAGTTTTTAAGTGATACCTCATAAAGCATACCTTGTACAAACATTATTACAGTAGCATGTAGGGCGTGAACACAGGGGCATATCCTGTCACATCCACAAGCTCTCCAACCTTTCTTACTCCATAATATGATGCCTCTGTGCATATGCGCCATATTTGCTGACCCCAGAGATTGAACCAGGGATCTCCAGACCTAAAAGCATGAACCTCTATAGTGTTAGCTAAGGATGCAGGATTTTAAGGATAGAGCTGTAACAAACCCTCTGTGGATCTGGCAGAGGAAGACACTCAGTACTTACTGAGCAGTGGATTACAAATGCTGCACCCAAACTGCATTCTTCTCTCATTCTCATAGGTTTGATTGAATCCTTTCACTCCTCTTTTCCCCTTTTCCTCTCGTATTCCTGACAATTCTTCAGCTCCCAATTAATCTTTTCTCCTAGCCTGTTCCCTGCCTCTCCTACTCAGGATTTCCTGCTGCTTTCACTCCATTCTCTTCTTCTCCCCAGTTGCCACAGAAACTTTCAGGCTTCCAACTGCCATGCAACCTTTCAGTGTCAACATTCCCTCCTTTCCCTTGTCAAAAATAATCACTATGTTTGGAAAGCTATGCATCCACATGGACCCTATTACATGTGCCCCTCTTGTTCACATGTCTTCTGTCCTTGCTCAGACAGACACATGCAACCTCTAACTAACACTGACACATGTAATTAGGGTTAGATAGTTTGGAAACCTACTCTGAGGCCTTGGCTACACTGGCGCTTTACAGCGCTGCAACTTTCTCGCTCAGGGGTGTGAAAAAAACATCCCCCTGAGCGCTGCAAGATACAGAGCTGTAAAGTGCCAGTGTAAACAGTGCCACAGTGCTGGGAGCGTGGCTCCCAGCGCTGCAAGCTAATCCCCATGGAGAGGTGGAGTACCTGCAGCGCTGGGAGAGCTCTCTCCCAGCGCTGGTGCTGCGACCACACTCACACTTGAAAGCGCTGCCGCGGCAGTGCTCCCGCAGCAGCGCTTTGAAGTTTCGAGTGTAGCCAAGCCCTAAGAGATGGTACTGCTACTGCTGAGACGTTTGGAGTTTGGGGTCATAGCAACAGCTCCTTTGCCTCTCTGCCCTTAACTAGAGACCCAGGCCTTGGCTACACTGGTGCTTTACAGCGCTGCAACTTTCTTGCTTAGAGGTGTGAAAAAACACCCCCCTGAGCTCAGCAAGTTACAGCGCTGTAAAGCTAATCCCCTTGGGGAGGTGGAGTACTTGCAGCGCTGGGAGAGTCTCTCCCAGTGCTGGCGCCGCGACCACACTCGCACTTCAAAGCACTGCCGCGGGAGTGCTCCCATGGCAGCGCTTTGGAGTTTCGAGTGTAGCCAAGCCCTAAGCTGGGTGAAAAAATAGTTTCTATTCTTATGTGGCAGAGATGTGTCAGGTGCAGTGCAAACCCTGTTCACAAATAAGAGCTAATTTTACTAATTTTCAGTGAAAATACAATCAGTGCATGGGAGTGAGGGCAATGGAGGAAGGGGGCGGGGACACTTTTTAGCACAGAGGGCAGAATCAGCCCCTGAAGAGCTCCTTGTGGCCCCCTTTACACCCACCTACACAACTCTGCACTACATATTGTGACCGCATCTACATGGGCAAAAAGAGTGCATGTTTCAAACAAGTTATACAATGGAAAACCAGTCAATCACTGTAGACACAGCTAAACATCCCAAAATCATTTAAGCTATTTGCATGGAAGCCTGAAGACTTCTGATTAAGCTCAGTATTGTGAAGCCCAAATGTTCAAAAGTCATGAGTTAGGATCCCCCCCAAAATCCTGAGATTTCTAAAAAATCATATAAATAAAAAAAATGATGGTCTTTTCATTTGCTTTCTGCTTTTTCAGCTGTGGGCCACACTTGGATCAAATTTTACTGCTGAGGGAATTCTACACCAAAAAATATTAAAATTGTGCACACAATATTTTAAAATTCTGCAAAATTCTGCAAATTTTATTTGTCAATAAATAAATGTGGAGGCTCCGGCATGGAAGTGGGGAGCACAGGCCACTGGAGGCATGGAGGTGAGAGATCGCCCTCAAGCCCCTCTCCTTTGCAGGACACAGACTCTATAGTGAGGCTGCGTCTGACCATGACACAGCACAAGAGCCAGGCCTGCCTCAGCAACACCCTGGGGCTCTGTGCCAGGTGCACCAGGTGTGGGCAGGCAGGCTCAGCCATGTTACTACACATGGGGAATCCAGGTGAAAGTGGGCAGGCCCAGCAGAGGGGGTCTGGGTGTGGGAGGATGGGGATCAGTAGAAGCATTTTGGGTGCGGGGGGTTTAGGAGGGAGGTTGAGGTGCTGGGGGACTGGGGCTTGGTGGGGTGGGGGTCTGGTGCAGCCAGGAGAAGTTTCTGGGCATGGGTCTGATCCAGCTCCAATAGCTCCTTTCAGGGGAAGAGCAAGTCCTGTCCTCCCCTGTCCTCAGTCCAGCTGGGAATAGCTGCTGAGCTGTGCACAAGGCAGGAGCAACCAGCTAAGGCATCTCCAGAACTTCATTGATTTACCTCTTTGCTGGCTGCTCCTGGAGCCTGAAACAATGTGCCAGTACTGTTGGAGAGGGGTGTTTGACCACTCTTGCAGCTCCTTGTCAGAAAGTTTTTTTTCTACAGGGAAATAAAGAAATCTGCAGGAGACATTAATTCTGTGCATGCACAATGGCACAGAATTCCACCAAGACTAACATTTGTAAGCTTTCCTCTGCAATCAGAAGGTCTAGAATTTTTTTTTTTGTAAAAGAAAACTGAGATTCTTGCATAGCCCCTTGTCTCTAGGAGCCGGTGCTTTGAATGAAACAAGAAATATTGTGAGTTTTGTGATAAAACTGCAGGAACTGGTCACACTGTAAGCTAGCTCAGCTGAAAAGATCTCACATCTTTTCTACTCAAATAGGCCACATAGTTTACCTGGAACTTCTTTTCCTGTGTGTGGCCCTCCCCTGTGCAGCAGCGGCTCCTCAAGGCTCTAGGGATCACCTGTGCTTGAGAGCACTTTTCTTGTTTTGCTGCTCCCTTAGCAAGGCAGTAACTCCCTGTATTCCGCTGGGGCTCTCTGGTGACTGTCATGCCCTTCTCCATGTTGCAACACTCTCCTCTAGAAGCTGTTCCACCTGGGCTACTGACTGCACAAAGGATGACTGTCTCCCTCTTGCCTCCAGCAGGGGCATTGAATGTAGCTGCCTGCCTGGCACTTTCCCGCAACCAGTTCTCCTTGCCCTCCTCGCACCAAGAAAATCAGCAAGGGCTGTTCACTCAGCATCTCTCTTCTCTCACTCTCTGCCTGGCTTGGTTGGCTGCCCCTTTCACCCTCTCCTTTCCCTCCCTAACACCTGTCCCCTTGACACAATTCTTCTCACACGCTTGACCTGGCTGCTATTAACTTTCCCTTCTGCCCTCTCCTCCCTGGAGGTCCTGCTGCTGCCACCAGCACTTTCCTCAGACCCCTCCAGCTCTCTGGAACTGCCACAGAACCTTCCCCCCTCCCACCTTCCCCAGAACCTTTCGCCCACCCTCAGCTGCCATGGAACCTTCTGGGCTCCCCCCAACTGCCACAGAATCCATTAAAGAGACACCCCACTGATGTAAAACAATCCACTTTCTGGGTGAGGGAAATGCTATTACCACATTACGTACTTCCCCTCCACCCCAGCACTTACAATCCCTTCCTATCATGCATTAAGGATGCAAAAGGATGAATATGCAAACAAATTAATAGATAAAGCCTAATAATAATAATTAATAATATCTTGCTCTTAAAATAGCACTTTTCATCCAGGGTCTCTAACTGTCAGACTTTGCAATTAATTTTAGAAGGTATTTTCTTTCCCCAGTCTGCATCTTTCCCCATCCTAGCCCTGTTTTGCAGTTATTTCCCTTTGCCAGTACACCATCACTTTTAAAAAAACCAGCCAAACTTTACTGAAATTAAATTCTAATCATATGACAGGTATTATTTTTGACAAAAACAGAATTACTTAATGTAGATTTCCTGCCCCATCATAGGCACTACTATAGATTTCCATTCCAGCACCGTATCAAGTGAAACCCCACCAAGCTCTTCAGCTCTTACTTAATTATCTTTTCAAAGCACTCAGCCAGGTCTCTGTGACTTGCACATTAGCCCACAAACAATTCATGCAGGCAGAGGCAGAGGAGACTGGGTAGGAGTCTCTGGAGTACAGGTTAGGAAGAGAGATCAATTAATTATGAAATTGAGATAACGAAGAGAATTAGATCAAAGAAGTTAAAGAGAGATGTTCAGGAGAGTAAGAGAAAAGAATTTAGTTGTAAATTGAGCTGGACTGCAATGCAAATACATACCTCACTCACTAGTGTGTTATGTATCCCCTGTGGCTTGATCCACAGAGGACAGGAGTCTGCTATAGGGCCTAGCTGGTTAGGTCAAGCTGTGGAAATTCATGCTTTTAGCTTTGGAGGTCCTCAAATCACTACCTGATGTCAGTCATTGCTCTCTCTCATCTCCCTTTCACCCAGGGGCGACTCTAGGGATTTTGTTGCCCCAAGCACCAAGTGGCAGGACCAGCGGACCCTCTGCAGGCATGCCTATGGGAGGTCCACCGAAGCTGTGGGACCAGTGGACCCTCCGCAGGCAAGCTGCCTGCAGAGCGCTCCCCACGGTTTGCAGCCACAAGCACGTGCAGGGCCGGCGCTTCCATTTAGGTGACCTAGGCGGTCGCCTAGGGCACCAGGATTTGGGGGGGCAGCAATTCGGCGGCAGGGTGTCCTTCCACGCTCTGGGTCAGCGGCGGCAAGTCTGCGGCGGGTCCTTCACTCGCTCCGGGACCTGCTGCCAAAGTGCCCTGAAGACAGGGAGCATGAAAGGACCGCCCCCCCTGGGCCCCAGAATTGCCACCAACAACCGGGAGCATGGAAGGACCCCCGCCTAGGGCGCCAAAAACCCTGGCGCCACTCCTGAGCACTCGCTTGGCATGCTGGGGCCTGGAGCCGCCCCTGCTTTCACCACCAAGTAAAGTGAAAGGACTAAAGTGGATCAGTAAAGTAAAAGTGACAAAATAAATCGGCACAGTTGAAGAGGTGATCCGATTTAACTGTATCTCACAAAAATTGGGCATGCAGGAGTGGTTAGAGAGGTGGAAATTGTATGAACTATTCCATTGTGGCTCCTTTCTAGGTGTGGGTCAGAGAAATTAATTTCTAATAGGAACTAAATGAATAAAACACAGGTTCTGGAAAGAATGGGTTTGAAGGTCTCATGACAAAACAAGAGCAGTCATAAAGGGGATGAATGGGATGACTTTTCTCTGCGCATAATATTTTTTCTAGTTTCATGCAGTAAGTCAAATGACTAAGACCCTGACCCTGGTCCATACAGAGACCTCTTGCACCTGTTCAGACACTCATTGACTTTAGTGCTGTGCAGATTCGGGGTCTAAGTAGCTATTGATACTAGGTAATTGCAATGAATGAGGGAAGGAAAGCCTCGCTCCCCATTCATTCCTAGAAGCATCCTTGCAGTTACAGATTTGAGTCAGGAGAAAGATGGTCACAAAGCTCAGAAAGAAATAACTTACAGGCAGAAAATTTATAAAACAGCAAAGTTAAACAGAGATTTGATAAACTACTCCTTTTGGGATACAGGTGAGGGGATTTTGAAAGAGAAAGCTTTGTGAGTAATGATAAAATTAAACTGCCCATAAAAGAGGCCTATTTCAAACAACAAGCAGATACAATACAATTCTAAGGAAAATTCACTGATATATTTATTTTCCTTTAGCTGTTCACCTACAATTCTGGCAGCAATTGCTCTATTGGCTCTGGATTTTTAATTCAGTGGATACTTCAATTCCCCTTATGTCAGACTTCAGCTGTTTTCTTCAGGATTTACCCCTGTGCTATTTCCTTAAGCAGCTTAGCTGTTTCTGATGCTTTTATGAGGAACACCAGTGACATCCAGTGGTCAGTTGGAAGAATCATAGTCACATGAACCAAAATACATTTTTCATTCATGTATGGGTGCCCTGGGAGTTCTGCTCTACTAGTCATTGTTTCTTGCTTAGATGGTACAGTGGTTAGACTCAGTACGGATTTCAATGCATTCCTCATATATGGTCTTAGGTATTTCTGCCAGGGCCAGCTCCTGTTCCTGTGTGATAGTCTAGAGTAGTCACAGATCTGATAAAGCTGCATATCCAGTAAATATGAGAAATTTAAGTACTGAATTAACAAAGCTGAGTTACATAGCTGTGAAATGGAAGCAGAGCCAGAAATGAATCTGGAACACTGCGTGGGGAAGGTGTTGCCAACTCTTGTGATTTTATTAGGACTCTTGTGATATTTGTTGTTTTTCTCAAAGACCTACCTCCTGGAGTCATGTGATTATATGAGAGTTTCAGTTTCATTTTAAAAAGTAAGTTTCCCTCATGGTTGGTTAGAAAAGCTTGAAAATGAGGCCTCAGTGGACCTGAAAACTGAGAATCCAGAAGGCAAATAATAAGAACCCCAAATATTTTTTTAAAATCCCATGATTTTTGGGACCAGATTCATTTTTTGTATACATGGAATTGGTAATGCTGTGAGCCATTCATCTCTTTAGACCTGGATTCCAACCCAGACTGGACCATATATGAAAGGAGCAAAGGGACCTTAGTTCTTGCCATATGTTGCCCACGTCACAAAAGCACCACACATTTTAGCTGTTGTTGTATAGTATCTGCTCTGGACACGTCTAGAGGGGTGAGACTCCCTAACATATATGTGGGGTGGCTTACAACTCTAATAGCGGGGAATGCTACAGACCAGGAATGAAGTACACTGGCAACATTGCATGAAGAATAGCAGGGAGGACTGCAGAGCCGCACTGACCATGTGGGAAGCTATCACTGGGCCTTCCTACTCTTACACTTGCTTCTAGTCAGAGCTATTAGGCCCAGATTGACAAATGTATTTTGACTCCTGATTTCCACTAAATACTTTTGTGGATTCTGGCATTCCTGTTTGAATCTGACAACAGGAAACACTGGGTTATTGAAAGCTGCTCTTATTTCTGATTAAGTACTAAAAGATCTCCATAAATGTGTATGGTGTTATACACTGGAAAATATAGAGCTGGATATAAAATGGGTCCCTGCTCTAAGGGCTCATAGTCTCAAACCATTGAAGGGGATTGGAGACAAATGCTCCAAAGAGGATGAGTGGAGTGAGGCCATTTGTGTTTCAGTGTTTCCCTTCTAGGAAGGTAGTGATGAAGGAAAGAACTTGGTGTATATTTGTCTTTTAGACTGTGGGCCTAAAGGTGATCTCACTATATACACAGAAGCAGAGAAACTGCTGCTCCTGGTAGCACACATTCACAGTCACTTTTGAGAAGCTCATGGTTGTGCTTCCTTACTGGAAATCATCTTGACTTTCCAGTGTCTGCATACTTGGGGACTCTTTGACGGGACTGGCGTGCGGGGCAACAAGCTGTGCTAATCTTTAGTACGAAAACAGTTATTCTATGGGAATGGGGCTTTCTGAGAGAGAGCTATACACTTAGTCTACTTAGAATCACAGCTGATCCATAAAACCTGCCAGGAAATCTGAGCCACGTGTAAGGTGAAATTTCTTTCCTCTCACAAACATCTGATTTAGTTAAAGCATCTGAGGGTGTCTAAAACCCAGAAATGGATTTATATATTTTCAAAGAGACTCTCAAACCCTATAACAGACTGCAAACCAAGCTAATAAATCCAAAACACCTTGTTTGCATTTACAAATTGTTACCTTGCTGTGAGCTGGAAAGAAGAGCTGGATATATCTGAACTCTCTACTACTGCCAGGATGTAGCCAGCCCCCATCAAAATAAAATCTGCGTTCCTAATCCCACTGTAACTCCCAGCACTCTATGCCAAGTCCTATCAGGTTTCCTTCACTAATAAACTGCATGAAAGGCCATGCAAATTAGGCTCCAGTCAGACTGGGTGAAACTCCTTGTCTCATCCTGCCTAATTAATTAACTAATTACAATTTTTAATTTGTGATGATCAGATTCTCTAGGCTCATTATAAAAATCAAACTCACAAACCTCAAGCAAACTATGACAAATTGACCTTAGAAGAACAGACCAACCCCTAGAGACTTATTTTATCCCATCATTGCCCTATCTCCTTCATTTCCAGTACTAGCACTACAAGCAACAACTGTCCCCACTCCCTGACTTCTTCCCCTCCCAAGGTATGAAGAACACCTCCATGTATCTTCATTTTTAACTTAAGATCTTGAGTCAGTTACAATTATTGTCCCTAAGGCACCAACAAAACAGAACCGGACTATGTGGAAAACAGATTTACACTAGGGTGTTATATAATTATTGCTACTGCCCTTTAGCAGTGATCATGGATGATTCTTCTTCTGCCATGGCATTTAGCAGGTATCATCATTGGGATCAGGTAGATTTATCTGACAAAATCAGCTTCCTCTCATGGCAGATGTCCTGAAACACTGGAGGACCTTGGTCCTTCCCCTTATCTTCTCTATTTCTAACTGGCTGCCCCCAGGTTTAGAAGCAGCAGTTTCAGTTGGCAAGGGGAGCTGTGTAGTACTACAACCCTCATGGTCTAAACCCTGAAAAAAAGGGCCTGGGACTGCTAGTCCTCCCTAGAATTGAACAGAAAGAGCTTCTTCAGGTTACCCCACCTGAGCTCCCCATGTGGCCTTGGACCCTCCTTGTAGTTGTTTTGATTTGCAGGCCTCAGTCTGCAGCAGGCGGGCGAATTGTGTTTTCACTTTGCCCATTATACCATCAGCAAAAAGAAAATTTCTGGGACCTTGCTATAAACAACCGGGGAATGGAGAGTCATAATTTATTACAGGGCAAACAGGAGGGAGGGTCTGGATAGCAGGTCTGCCTCATAGGGTGGAAAGAGGGCTGCAGCATTACTCTTTTTCTCTGTTGTCTTAAGTGATATGGGAACATGGAGAATAACATCTAGACAGTTAATACAAACTTTCAGAGCAAGCAAAACAATCTACGTGCTGAAACTGGGACCGGAGCTGTTTTTGTGTGACTGACTGAGCTCCAGACTGTAATGGCTTAGACTGACCCCTGATAATACTGCTGCATGTCTTTTGATCAGGGTTCTACTCCTCAGTTCTTTAGCTGAATGGATTTCACTGTATTGCTTAATATTTCTGTCCCTAGGCGGATCTAATAACCTTTGGACCCTGCCTGCTGCAAAGCTAGTAACTTACCAAACCCATTAGCAGAATTGTTCCAGCCTCAGGCTGTCTGAATTATCTTGATCTTGAGTCATCTCAGCAGGGACTAATCAAAAGCACCTTCCCTGAGAGATGGGATACCTCAAAAATCCCTAATGTTTCCCTGGACTCCACACCATAAAGATGTGCATGGGGAGATGGCCAGACAGTGTGTTTTAAATATATTGGCTTCTTCCAAGGAAATATTTTGTGTAATCTTCTGCACAGTAGATAGGTCCTTGGGGCAGAATATTATAGAGAGGAAAATCAGGTGCTAGCCTTGTTGAGGAGAGAGTGAGTCTTGTGTACACACCATGCTTGGCACCCAGGGAAGGAAAATATGTACGTGTGTGTACTTGTGGGAAGAAGCAAGAAAGCAGGAACTTGGCAAGCAATCTGTGCAACCCTGGAACACTGCAGGCTCACTTTGAGGCTGCAGAACAGAATAGTGATATTGGCTTAAGGACTGAATGTGTGATGGAAAGGAATGGAGAGATGAAAGTGTATAGGAGGATGGTGAGTAGGTGTTACTGCCAGATAAGAGAGTCTGAAGCAGTTCTAACCAGGTCAGGTTTAGGCCTCAGGAGGACTCATTCATTAGCATAGGGAGTGGGAAAACTGAAAGGAAATTCATTTGCTTCTCATTTGAGATACAATGGGCCCAATTCATTATATAAACAGGATATAAGTTGGTCAGAAAATGGGAGTAAGCAATAAGTTCTCTGTCCACTAATTTGCTATTCAATAAGGTTGCAAAATGACTATACCTGGATTGGCAGGGACGAGCAGCTTAGGTAATATCATTTGAATATTCCACAAAATACTTAGGGCCAAATTGTGCCATCCCTCAATGGGTGTTTTTCTCAGCCAAGGACAGTAGAATTTGCCCTTTATCAATTTTGCTGGAGGCAAAAGCCCTTGTGGGAAAGGCTCCAGGCATCTCTTCTCCTGTGTGTGCTTTTTGAAACTCTACTGTTTGGTGAAATCTGGCATTCACAGGCAAAATATATATTATTCTGAAGTATCTCTGTGGGTCATGGACAAAAGATTTTATGGCAGGAATGATTTTAGCTTTAACCAAGGGATAGGAGGGGGAATGCACCTTGCCTGAAGCCACAAAATCACCTCTTCAATTCTAAGAGTAATATATTATTTTTGTGTCCAAACTCAAACAACATATTTGGTATTTACTATCCTGGCAATCAATTTTCTCCTTTATACATTTTATAGAATACATCATACTCCATCTCCCCTGGTTTTGTTCAATGGATTTTCTGTTCCTGACTTCACTCCACCCACTCTTTCTTCTTTATCCTTTTCTTATGGCACACCTTGGTGTCTTTTTCCTCCACACATCTTGTGTATGTTGTTCTCACTTTCCTCCTCTCTCTCTCTATCCTTCTCATTCCTCTTCTGCTTTAGCTGTTTTGAGAGAAAAAGCAGGATATTTCAGCTTAGTGCTGGATGGCCAAAATATAGCCTTCAGAGTTTTATTATATAGCCTCTTGGATACCAATATAAAGTGCTTGACTTGGTGCTGCATGTCCTAGTCCCACTGCATGCTGAGCTCTTAGTCCAGATGCACTAAGTTCCAGATGGGCATTAGAATTATGGCAGTTGCCACAGTGGACCTCAGTGGTTTAGTCTTTATTCTTATATAAATCCCTTGTTGGAAGTGGGGTTCTTGTCATTGCCTCTGACTGTCCTGAGGCGAAACCCATGGAAAAAATCTGATGAGTAGAAAGAAGGAAAAAGAAAGGTTGGAAAAAATTCAGTAGGACAGTGTTGCTCTCCCTCTATTCTGCCTGCTCTGTCCCCATATGATATTGGATTCTGTAGGAAACCACCAATAGGACAGACATACGAGAGCCACTGGACCCTTCATTCATGCTGTATCACTTTCCCAAATTTATATTTGATCAACACTGGTGTGTCTTTGCTATGGTTTGCAGGACAGTCTCTGCTATTCACCCGGAGGTAAGAGGCCAATTGGGCACTAAGGCTAGACAAGGTACAAGCCCAGCTAATTGCCTCAGAATACAAGACACATTGTAAAACCTAGTAGTCCCAAATAAAGCCACAGAGAAAGTGAGGGGGAAGTTATCATCAATTCTTAACATTTTATTTCTTTACTGGGTTAAACAAGGAGCAGAGAAAACCTCTGCTCCAAAATACAACAGAACTGAAAGCATTACAGGTACAGAGACTATTGAACACAGAGAGTAGTAGGATAATATTTTTAATACAACTGAATTATAGCATGGTTTTGTTTTTTATTTTTTTGTTTGTTTTTTGTCAAACCATTTTGGAAAATAAATGTAATAGGAACTAGTGCAAAAAAGTTCTAAACATGAAGCACAGTGTATAAAATGGCATAAGAAAACTGTCCCCTCAAAGGACACAGTCATTTTCTTATGACAGAGGGGAGAAGAGAGAAATAGAGAAAAGGGAAAAGAGGGTATAGAGAAAGCAAGGGGAAGGAGAAGGCAGAGAGAAAAGAAAGCTGGAAAGAAAGAGAAATTGGGCAGGGGGGAGTAGAAAGAATATTTTTACTTCAGCAGTATGTTTTTTTTCACCTCGCCACCATGAACTGTAAAAGGACCTGTTGCAGGTCTGAGCTCAGTAACCATCAATATTTCACAAGCACTTGAGAAGGGTTTGGTCACAACCAACCTTTTTCATGTACACACAAGTTCATCTCACTGGGCTTACTCGATCCCCAGTGATGTTCTCTTGCCCCTTTCCATGTGATTCTCCCAGAGCTATGCTCTCCAGTGCTTGGCCCCAGTTATCAGTAAAGGGTTAGAGAGGGCCTATGTGGTGCATGAGCTATAGCTGCAGAAACAGCATCTCCTGTGCTTGGGATGGAAGAGTCAGGAGGATTGTATAAGAAATGTCTTCCTCAGGATCCATATTAGATTTTCCCCATCCCACCCCTTAAAAAAAATATTGAAAAACCTGCTCTTCCCACTTCCAAGACACCAGCTTTGTGGTTTATCCACTGGAACAGTGTGTTTAGTTTCTTCCCCCTTTTAAACTTCTCTAAGTGTGTGGGGGAGTCTCTGGTTTTTAAAAGGCTGCTCCTCTCTGTAGTATGTGAGTGGATGGGTTAGAAGGTGTTGGATTGATTTTAATTTGGAAAACAAAACCAGAGGTTGTTTAGTAGCGTGGTTGGGGGCAGTCAGCATGAGGTCAGGTTTTGGGGGAGTAAGTGATGCCTCCTTGAAGTTGATAGCAACTCAGTTACAAAGTTCTCAGTCAAGAACGTGCAGAAGCAATTCCCCAAGTAGGTTATCTTGGATTAAATGAACATAATCACTATAAAACAGAAAACTCAGACTCAGTTTCACTGCTGACCTGCTGTACTTGGAACTTCAAAGAATTGGGATAGATGATGTTTTAGTTAAATATTTAATAACTCAGACATACAGTACATGTACTCTAGCAGGAGAAAATCTTTTTCAGTCATCCATTCTGTCTCTTGCCAATGGACTGGGAGCCCAGTGAATAGTGCCACCATTGCCCTGCATTGAGATTTGGGTGAAGGTCACTAGAACTGATGGTTGCATATTGAATGAGACTCAGAAATTCTTTACAGGCTGGGTTCCATCAGGTGCTTGAGAAAGATACCCAATTAAGTGATTGTGCCCTATGGGAGGGATTTGGAGTCTAGCTATTTGGTTCCTTAGGATGGGGTGTGCAGGATCAGGTGAGTGGATAAGTCTAGCACAAAATGTAGCAACACCTCAAAGTATCAGAATAGGATGGAAATGTATCTATGAAGTTCTGGAAAACACCATTATATGAATTTGCCCATAAGCAGCTGTTGCTGCCTTGTTCACTCAGAGATGAAAGATTCACTTATGCTTGCTGGGAATCAGACCATGAGGCTGCACCTATTGGGCTCCTCTCTGGGAAGCATATGGAATATTTTATTTTACATGAGGAGAACTTTAAAATATACCAAAGAAATGTATACCAAAATATGTCAACTTTCTTCTGAGGGAGACTACTGGTCGGTGTCCTTGGTCAGTGACCATGTCCATGTGCTTGGGGCATGTCTACTGGGGATAGGTTAGAAATCTAAAACTGAAGACATTAAAATTCCAGCAACATTTAAAGGTAATCAAAGATTTTAAAAAATGCCCCTGTTTGAAAATGATTTATACATTGTACATGACCCCCAATGTACACTGTACATTTACCTCCCTTCATTACAGAAGGGAGCCCTGAAAGGTTGGAGGAGGTGCTGTCTCCTTAAGACTTGCACTGGGGTAGCTTGACAGTCTAGGGCACGGGTGGGCAAACTTTTTGGCCTGAGGGTCACATCGGGGTTCCAAAACTGTATGGAGGGCCAGGTATAGTGTATTAATTTCTCCCCTTAGGAATGTGCTACTTATGGTGTACTACTTAACGGCTGCCAGTTCTGATGCTCTGAGCACCATGGTAAGGGAGCGGGGAGTTGGGGGTTGGATAAGGGGTAGGAGGTTCCAGGGGCAGTCAGGGGAAGGTAAGGATTTCTATTTTTCCTTTCAAGTGGTCCTTATTTACAGCCTTCAGATATTGGTATATGGGGGCGGAGGTTCTAGGGGGTGGGAGGGCAGCCGGGACGGGGAGCAGGGGAAAGTTGGATGAGGCAGAGGTTCTGGGGGGTAGGAGGGCAGGCAGGGGACAGGGAGCAGGGGGCGGTTGGATATGTGTAGGAGTCCCAAGGGGCCTGTTAGGGGGTGGGGGTGTGGATAGGGGTCGCGGCAGTCAGAGGACAGGGAGCGGGGGGGTTGGATGGGTCAGAGGTTCTGATGGGGGCGGTCAGGGGGAGGGGGCAGATAGGTGGCAGAGGCCAGGCTGTTTGGGGAGGCACAGCCATCCCTAGCTGGGGTGTAGTGTATTAAATTGCTCCCCATAAGCATGTGCTACTTAGGGTGCTCTACTTACCACTGCAAGTCCTGGTTCTTCATAAGTAGCACATTCCTACAGGGAGCAATTTAATACATCACACCTGTCAGTTCTTGCAGTTGTGCTGCCCAGCAGGAGCTCTGAGCCCCGCTGCCTAGAGTGCTGGCAGCATGGCGAGCTGAGGCTGCGAGGGAGGGGCTGATGGCTGGCCTCCCCGGCCGGGAGCTCAAGGGCTGGGCAGCATGGTCCCGTGGACTGGATGTGGCCCGCGGGCCATACTTTGCCCACCTCTGATCTAGGGGCACCACAGAGAATCTGAATTCAGATTCCACACTAACCAGGCCAATGGGTTATGAGACCCCTCATTCACTTTTGTCTATCCTTTCCTAGCTAGAAAGATGGTGTATGGCTGTGATGAGAGACCTACCTAACTGGAAAAGTGGCTAGAGAGCCTGGAGGACTGCTTCTCAAAATGTAAAAGGCCAGAGCAGGTGTTGGTAAATACACATGAGACTCATCTGATGGCAAGCCCTCAGAATGCAAAGTAAATCCAGTTTTTATAATGCTTCTCCAGTCAGTCTGCAGTAGTAGGAGTATATGTTTGTATTAATATAATTTAGGATGAAGAATAAAGAATAGTAATGTAGTATGTATTAAATGTATTGGTGTATGGTTTGATCATATCCTGCCAGTCACCCTTTTTGAATAACAGAAAAGAATGTCCCAATGGGCCAATGGGCACACATGCATCAGCCAGAATCTGTGTTTGGACTGATTTCAAGGCAGTGACAGACCTTTGAGGGTCACCAATTTGTTGTAGGTTTAGCATTTTAAAATAAGTAAAAGAATGCCATGATTGTTTTTCTTTTGCATTGCAATTTGATGCTCCTGTTCAAAATGTTCTGTGTAAATTAATTCTGTTTTGTGTGTGAATGAGGAATGTATCTGTTAAGAGATAAGTGTGAAGGCCATTGCTGAACCAGATGTACGAGGGAGGAACTAGAAACAGACACAAGGGTGCCAAGAGGCTGCAACAAACCCCTATTGAAATGTCAGAGGAGGGCAGATTGACAACTCTAAAGATGAGACAGGCACCTATCAGTGAGGACAAGATAGCTGTGATAAAGAATGAGAAGGACAGTTTAAGAAAACAAGCACTTGTCAAACAACTATTGATTACAGCATGATGAAGCAAAACTCATTGGTCCCAGTGAAGGAAAATCACTATATAAACAGGGTGCCTTGCCATGAAATTTTGGGTTCGTCCTGCCAAGACTTCCTCCGAGCATCATGTCACGACCAACAGAACCCGACTCCTCCCTACCGGTGATCAACCTAGCTGGCCACTAGGTTGATCTGGACTGGTAACTATAACAGTGACTGGCAAGACAGTGTGTGTGTGTGTGTGTGTGTGTGTGTGGTGTGATTGAATGCATATGCTAATTGTATCTTCAATAAACGCAGCGTATTGCCTTTTCCCCTGAAAAAGATCCCATGTGCTTCTTATAAGCATAACAAGTCCTGGGAAAAAAGGGTCAGTGGTGGGTTTCCTCAGCTTTACACTGCTACTTCTTGGCTAGGGATGGCAGAAGTCTTGGATTGGAGCTATAGGAAAGGTGCAAATCTTCAAGGATTTCAGTGTTCTTGTAAGAATGATGGAGAAGATCTATACAGCCCATGGACCTTATTCTCTACCTGCTCACACTAGTGTAAATCAGGGGTAGCTCCATTACAGTTAGTGCAGATACACCAGGGTAAAAGCAGTATGAGTGAATGGAGAGTCAGGCCCCAGGTGTTCAACAGCATCACAGCCCCTGTCTGACAGCTACGCAATTTGTATCAGGTTCTTCCAATGAAAGATTAAATGATATCAGAAAGATGATGTCTACAATTATCCATACAACTGAGGAGATACCATTTATTCCACTTTTCATGTGTCAACTGACTTTCTGCTCCAAACCCTCCTTAAAATATACTTTCCAAATGGCCTTTCAATTTTAATCCACCAAAATAAAAACTCTGAATTGAACAAATTACATTTTTTGAGATGGGCCCTGCTCATATTGAGTTGTGTATCTGAGCACTACTGTCCTTCTAATTGAGCCAGTATGCAAGGCCTGTATCATCCTCTACATTCCCCTACCAACTGTGAGTAAATGACAATAATCACCCAACAAGAGCACTCTCTAAGGAGCAACATATGTCTGAGGATAACCTTAATGAGCTGCCAATAAGCCACTGCACCTCTGAAATGTAGAGCAAAGCAACACTGACATGGAAAGGAAGGATCCACACAATGCTTACGCACATATACCAATATCTGAAGGCTGTAAATAGGGACCACTTGAAAGGAAAAATAGAAATCCTTACCTTCCCATTCACTAGACACCTCTATCGTCCCACTGAAATGCATAAGAATAGATTTTTTGGAAAGGTCAGCATGAAAAGATTGTAACATTTTGGCTAAATATTGGAGACTGTCCTTCCTAACCCACATGGAAAATAATTTAATAGAGAATTCTGTCTCTGTTATTAGAATTCTTTAGGATGGTTCCAACAGTCTATAGAAAGGATCCCATCTTCTATTAAATTATACAGGTTTTTACAGTGAGTTCCATAAAATCCTACAAATTTCTGTAGAACTCTACTGCTATCACCCATATTTAAATTCTATTAGACATTTCTTTATGGTAAATACGCAGATGTGGCGGCTAGGCATAATATTTTCCTTTATTATAAGCCACTGAAAGGTTTTCTGGGTAAAGACTATTCTAAAAAGTATAGCAATATAGTCTGAACACAAACTAGTGACCCTCCCTAGCAGAAGTCATCATGGAATGTTCCACAATCATCACCCTTAATTTCAAGTGCAGCACAAGAAAACCATGATGATGAGAAAAAGTGAGGGGTGTTTAGAAATGGAAGGTGCCACCGTAATGCCAATCAGGTGCCATGTTTGTAAACTAGCAGCAACCCAAGTGGTAGCTATCATGAGTGAAGTTCTGTTTAAGATGGGACAAGGGGAATTGCCTCCTTCCAAATATTATCTGGGGTGCTGAGGGGCAGTGACTGAGCTGCCCTAACATCCTCCACTGAAGCAGAGCAAAAATATGTTTGATAAAACTACTTCAAGGTGTTTTCCGAGTGTTACCAAGTTACTTGATGTGTTCTGCTTTTATTATCAGACTCTTTCAAAATATCTTCTCTAATCCAGTGCCTGGATGAAGATGAGACTCCCTGAGAATCCTTCATCTGGGGCTGCAGGGTATCCATATTTTCACAAGAAATAGGTTCACATAATGAGTCAGCTCTGTCAGAGGAAACAAAGCATTTTTTCAGATTTTTCTTTGATTATTTTATAGAATTTGTACTTTACTTTAAATGCAAAGCCCAAAACAAATACCCCAGCTAGATCCAGATAGAAAATGGGCTGCCGTTTCACAAGCTTTCCTTTCACAACTTTACCAGTGCACCTCAGTCCTGACCTGCTGCTCTTCCTGCTAATTCAGGCCGTGGGCTTCTCCTGAGTAGAAGTTGCCAATAATGCCAAATGATATAGTGGCTAAGTATGTGAATAAATATTCACCAGGTCTATGTGTCCTGTGGAAAAGTAAGAGAATCCTGGCTAATTCTGCTCCATCACATCTTCACATTGACTCAGACAGACCCTATAGGGGAAAGGAAGCACTTTGCATGCATTTGTAAGGAGCTACTGCTTTGAGAACAGGTTCTTTCTCTCAGTGAAGCAGAGCTCAGTGTACATTGTGGGGAACATTTGATTTTACATATCCACACCAATGCATGGAGTCTTTCTCCAGAGAAAAGAATCCAAGTCACTGAACTGGAAGGGAAAGTAAGTAGCATCTTGATTCTGAATTCATAGTAAGATAAGTCCATTTGGGAACAGTGTTTTCTCAACACACATCTGGCTGTGCTGAAATCTGCTCCAGAGAGGTTTCTCAGCATTGGAGCCCCTGTTGAGTTATGTGGGGCATATATGTTTGTGCATGCATTCTGCAGAGAGATTCATACTCTCTCCTCTTTCCTTATCTCACATGCTGAATAGTACCAGGACTAGTGAGAAATATTATAATGTAAGCAATGTAAATGGGCTTTATTGAGGCAGGGTTACAGTCTAAGTAAAGAGGAGCATCCCACAGTATACCAGAGAGAAGGCTAGCATAGACAAAGGTTTATTATGAGTGTAATGTCACAGTCAGACCAGAAAGAGGATTTTCTCAGACAGCCTTATAATGATGAAGTGTAATAAACATGGCTTCCAGCTGTTCAGTCCTGTTCAGAGAGCAGCCCAGCCTGGATTCATTTAACTAGACTGGCAAAGTGTTGAATACAGCATATGGTGCACTAAAACCACAGAACTTACTGACAACAGCCTGGACCTGTTAGAGAAAATAACTCTTTTCAAAAGCTTGTTTCTGTGAAGATACAACTCTTTCCCCCCAACCACTCTCAGTACCAAGTAAGTTCATGAACAGAGAGAAAGAACTAGCACAAAACAGCATAGTCAGGGGACAGTCCTGAACCTGCCAAGTCAATGGAAACCCAGCACTAGGGTGACCAGATGTCCTGATTTTATAGGGACAGTCTCAATATTTGGGGCTTTTTTCTTATATAGGCTCCTACTATCCCCCACCACCTGTCCCAATTTTTCACATTTGTTGTCTGGTCACCTTGTAGTAAGTGACCTGCCCAAGCCAGGCAAGCAAACTATCAGCACTTACCAAGTAAATAAGGAACATTTGGAGCATATTTTGTGACTAAAGGTGAAAGAACGAGAAGGTTGAACTCTATTTGCTCACATTGCTACGTGGTCACTCCACTCTCCTTATGAAGGGGGTATCTTTGCAGAACTCTGCTGTGATTTAGCATTGGTTATCAAGGACCAAACAGGAATGCATCTGCAATCTATGCCAACAAGATGTTATTACAGTCAAGGGGCAGTAGCATTGCTCACAGTAACTATCTCATCTGGAAACTAGAAAGTGGTCTCAGGACAATTACAGTGGGTGGTGGATAGAAGGAATAAAGCAAATGGAGAAAGGACAGTGGCTTGATCTATGTCACAAACCATGACAATCCTAAAACAAGTGCCAAGGTACTTCATAAAAGAGGTGCAGTTCATCAATTCATATTGATTAAGGTCAGACAATGTCTTGAAGCATATAGCGTGTTCCAACAAAACCCTACCCAACCTCCTGTAGCCCCATTCCTTGTTCACAAAACTCTATCTATTCTATTTTAGTTCAGTCAGACAGCATTTCTACACTTGGCACTGAGCTGTGAACTGGTCGATAAAGGCCTGTCCTGAAAATGTAGGCAGCTTCTGTGGCAGAGTCTCTCTTTTCTCCAGAATCAGGCTCTGCCAGCTTGTGTACCCCCAGATTTGGGGGATTGTAAACAAGTCACATAATACAAACCTACACAAAATTTCCTTATATCAGTATGTGGCTTCCTGTTATCACATGCCACTTGTAGGGCCTTATTCTCATTTACCGTAAGGGTCCTTTACACTGTCCTGGCACCATAAAAGGCTCTGGCAAGGTAAAGGGACATAATTACATTTACACCCATTTTATGGTCCCTTTAGATTGCCTTAGTATAAATGAGATTCAGGCCCACAGTCTTTATGGGATTACCTAGTATTCACAGAGAGCAGAAATGACAAAAATATAAACAGGCCACTATGCCCACCTGTGGCTGAGTAGTATTTAGAGTTTTCTGCTTGGTGTCTGACCTGCACAGAATCAGACAAGACATTGAACAAGTTTGGTGACTTGGTCTGCTCTTCTCCATCCTATTGTATTATTTAAAGCAGGGGTGGGCAAACTACAGCACACATGTTGGATCTGGCCCGCCAGCTGTTTTAATCTGGTCCTTGAGCTCCCACTGGGGAGCAGAGTCTGGGGCTTGCCCTGCTCAGGTGCTCTAGCCGGGGAGCAAGGTTGGGGACCGCTCCACATGGTTCCCAGAAACAGTGGCATGGCTCCCTTCAGGCTCCTAAGCATAGGGGCAGCCAGGGGCTCCACTCTGTATGCTGCCCCCACCCCAAGTGCCACCCCTGCAGCTCCCATTGGCTGGGAACCACAGCCAATGCGAGCTGCAGGGGTGGTGCTGCAGACGGGGCAGCGTGCAAAGCCACCTGGCCAAATCTCCACGTAGGCGCCAGAGAAGGGACTTGCTGCTACTTCCAGGAGCTGCTTGAGGTAAGCGTTTCCTGGAGACTGCACCCCTGAGCCTCTCCCTGTGCCCCAACCCTCTGCCCCAGCCTTGATTCCTCTCCCACCCTGCAAACCCTTCAGGCCCAGCCTGGAGCACCCTCCTGCACCCCAAATCCCTCATCCCCAGCCCCATCCCAGAGCCCGCACTCCCAACCAGAGCCCTCACCCCTTCCTATTAATGTGAGCATTCATGGCCCCCCATACAATTTCTATTCCCAGATGTGGCCCTCAGGCCAAAAAGTTTGCCCACCTCTGGTTTAAAGACTAACTCATCCTATCTCTGAAGTAGACACTTGGAATTAGGTGGCCACTCAAACCTTGACAAGTTTAGTTTCCTTAAAACTTCCTGTGAAGTTTAGTTTCCTTAAAAATGAGTCAGAGTTTGTAATCCTGATACAAAAACATGCTTGTGCATGTTCGTTTGGCCTAGTCATCTGCTCAAGTCATCATAGCTACCACAAAGGCTGGTTTTAAATGCCAAGGCAAAAAAATCTTAAGATCAAAAAAAGTCTGATTCATATTTGCTAAACTGTTGCACATACCTGTTCATACATCAGAGTGAACCAATCTGCAAATACACGGTAGCTGTTGTGAATATTCACACAAGGTCTGTCCTAGCCACAGTGGATGTAAACAGCAACAGGATCTGTCTTGGGAAGAGTCCTCAGGATCTACCCTGAAAACTAGTAGTATTATCCCTATTACACAGTTTTAGCCTGATAGCCAGTGGGTCTGTTTGGTATTATGAGAATGGTGTTCACAGGCTTTATGCATTCAGGACTTTGGTAATGCATGGGAAAGAATAATATGTAAACATCATCCAAAAATTCTGAGGTTCAAGTCAAATAAGAATCCAAACATTCACCTGCTTTTCTGATCCTCTTTGGTCTGGAAATGGGCTGGAAATATCAGAAAATCCAGCTTTCCCATGAGATTTCTGGTACTTCCTTCTTCCAGCCAGGCGGGAAGTAGCTTTTCTCATAGTGTTTTGTTTATTTCTGCTTCAATTCAAGAGAAGCCAGGAAATACAAAAGTATTATAAATCCTGAACTTTATGAAATTTCTTTGACCTTCAGACAGGTCTGGGCTTGGTTTGAGATTTGACAGAAGAACCAGTCTAATTCTGATTTTAGTTGGTTTGCCTGACCCCTAGTTACAACCACTCAGCCACTGAACATGCTGTCTCAGGTGGTGGGACCTAGATCTTAATTTTTCCCTAAATGAGCCATGCAAGATGAATAATAAATGCTCCCGGTCACTGTGACCTGGAGAGAGGGAGAGCATCTAACTGTGCACAACATTCTTTTCTGTCTCCTTGTGCTTCACTTCATACTGATGTTGGGCAACAAGTTCATCTTGCCTTCCCCCTCCAAAGTGAGCTTTGTCCTCACTAATATTTGACCCTCAACTCCTCTCTCATTCCTGATTAGTTTGTCTTTGTTTCCAGCCAGGACCCGAGGCATTCCTTCCTAGAACGTCATTCGCTCCTCCTAGTGATATCATCAGCCCGTTACAGTAACATGACTGCGAGAATGAGAGAAATCACCCTGAACGTGGGCTCTGCAGGAGAAAATATCAGCTATACAGGGACATAGAAGGGGTGGAGGGGTGCCACATGCCTCAAGTTACAACATTCCCTATTAGTATAAATCTCAGTCCTCAGGATGGAGAATTTGAAAGGTCAGAGTTAGAGGTGGGATCCTATGTCTGGATGGGGCTGAATTCCAGCCTATGACCGTGTTTGAGGTAAGTGTTGCCTGGAGACAACGGACATAAAGGTGAGTCAATCTAAGCTGTTGCCAATCAACATCTTGCCAGGCTGAGTGTGGCTGTTCCAGCAGGACTTCCAGGAGTCGTATGATCAGTGCTGCACATAGTGCACATGAAAGCTCTCTTCTTCACCTGTCCCTTATTAGCTGGTGGCATTTTATTTGGGAAACTATTTCCCTATGGGCTGGATTTCTCCAGTCCTCTTCTCACATGCTGTAAGAGTTTGTAACTGGGAAACTTTAGAGGGTGCAAGTTGGGGCTTTTTATCCATTTGTTACCATCCCTGGCCCCACTGCAAAATAGTGCAGTCAGCTCTGCCCCTGCAAAGCTGCTCACTGTGATATGACACTTCCAACTCCCTCAGCCTAAGCACTGAGTATATGCCACTGGCCTCTTGCAGATTCTTGTTTCCCTAACTGCTGCCCTCTCCAAACTCAAACAAGCTGTTGGAGAAAACAAAGTACAGGAATTTAAGAAAATTCTGGGGACACATTGGGGAGTGAAGTGTTAAGAACTCTGGAAATATAATTTCCTGTTCCATCCCGTACTACATCCATCTCTCTACTCACTGACAACATCCACAGGGGATGTTATTTATGTTCAATGTATTGAAGGACAAGAGTGGCACAGACAAGGAAGGGCTGACTGAGGTAAGAAACACAACCCCATATGGCACACACAATGCTGTGTAATACATCTTCCACCCCAACAACTTAGCCTCAGAAATGGATCTTGTCTGCTGGCAAGAGAGTGAGCCTAACACCAGGCTACCCAGAGAGAGGGGTCACCAAGTCACACTAAGGAGCCAAGACTGTCCCTCAGTGGGGATAGGTGTGCTGAGAAGTTAGGTGGGGTCTGTTTCGAGGTGTTTGAGTTGCTGTATATGCCACCCAGCAGCTTTGGTGATATACAATGGTGAGGTTTAGAGATTGGGTCGGGGGGGAGGAATAGCGGATAAACCAATTTATTGAACCTATAGCACTGAATTATCCAGTTGGTAGAAAAAATAGGGGCACCACATGAGACACCTCATAGGTGGCAGGGAAAGCAGTGGCATTTCCATGGGGAGAACTCTTTCAAAGGGACCCTCTCCCATCCCAGCCCCCGTCCCCTTTTCTATACCTCTTTGCGCTAGCTCCCAGAGCCTCTCCCAAGCAGGATGCACACAGCTGAAAGGCTGTTGATAACTGAACCCTTCTCAAAGCTGAGTCCTGCAGCCCTGTGTGCATTAAAGACTCTTCATCACGGGGATGCCCCGTGGCGAGCAGCTCTTGGGGTTGTGGGTAGGGGTGTGTGTGTGCATCACCCCCAATCCTGTGCCTCCCATTGGAGGAATAGTGTGTGCCCCCCTTGGCAGGAAAAGAGCCGGCACTCTGCTTGGACATTTCCTTTCCCCTCTGGGTCACTCATCTCTTGTTATGCTCTCATCCATGGCAGGCAGGGCCTCATAGCTCAGCCCCCTGCTGGCAGTCCCCTCACTGCTGTGCACGCTTGAGAAGGACACCATGGTGTGGAGAAGCATAAGGACCAGGACGCACAGTCTGATTTTGCTGTTGCTGAGGCGAGACCCGGCGGAGACAGGCAGCAAAGATGGTGGGTGGGGTTGGTGGTACTGGTAGTGGTGGTAGAGGTAATAGTGATGCTGCTGGTGGTGATGAAGGTGGGGGTCATGACGGTGGTAATGGAATGACTCCAACTCTGTGGATTTGGGGGACGCGTTGTAGTTGCTGTCTGGTGGGTGGTCACAAGAGTCCCATTGCACATCGCAGCACTTTGCTTCCTCATTGGATAATTGGCTCTCTAGCAACCCTGGCAAAACATAACAACAGATGATGAGAAATCAGTGAATGTGCAGTGGAAGTCCAATAGAGAGTAAAGCCATAGGGCCTGCCAGAAAATCCACCTGCAGCAGGAAAAAAAGGGGTTTCAGTTCTGGTTGGCTGCCTGCTCCTGGACAACTTTTAGCCTAAGGACTGGGACCCCGAGCACCTTCACCTGGGCAAATTTTCTCTGGGACTAAGACCCTAAGCCACATTCCTCCAGAGAAAAAGCATCCATGGTCCAGGTCCACTTTATTCCAAGATCCAAGGACCATGGGTAATGATATTTTGGGACAAAGCCGTGAACATCTCAGGCTGTGTATTTATCAGATCTTACAAACTATAGGGTCAGGCCAGGTTCAGTCATGGATGGGAGAACTGCCAGGAAAATCTGCTATGGTAGGTGGCAGGATGGAAAGTTTGTACTGCCCCTAACTATGCTGTACCTGTTGTATGGATGGATAAATTGAGGACTTCAGTCTCTGAGCACCTGCCATGAATACTAAATACACTTTAAAAAAGAAAATCCTCTGACATCTTTTGTAGCAGTTAGTGTCAATGAGCTGGTCGAACTTTAACCCAGTCACATTTTGCCTCACCAAATAGACCCCTGAAGTTTCAGTTAGCAGTGGGATTGTTTTTCACTTCCTGCCCTAAAGTGTCAGGTAATGTTGCTGTGAGGCTGCTAAACAGCTATATTTCACCTCAGAGATGGAAATATTTCAATACTGGATAATGTACTTCCTATATATATTTATTTTTATATATATGACCAAATCCTGAAGTCTTTACACAAGATTTGGCCCATGGTACAGTGCTATAGGAGTCTTCAGGGTGAAAGGCTCTACAGAAATGGAACTTATTACTTGAACATGAGTTGAAAATCCTCCCCATCCACCCCAAACATTTGTCTGCCTGTCTTTTTGTATTTCCTCCGTTTCCTGAAATGTACAATGGGCAGGAGACAAGAAGTCATTACGGGGACACCTGTCCTACTTCCATGACCTTCTTACCCATACAGATGAAACCAGGCAACCCTCCATAGATCAGCTCGTCATTGTCAGGTAACACAAAAGGGCACCTAGTCTGCACCTCCAGGCAGTATTGCTTGCATGGAATCCGGTGTTGGCACTGTTGTTGTGTCACATTGAAATACTCGGAGCACAGCCAGGCCTTGTAGACAGCCTAAGGGAAAAAACAAGACACCGCAAGACATATCATCAAATCAGCAAAAACATGTATATAAAAACCATTTAATAATCTTGTGGCTTAGTGCAAGTTAAAGGCAGATGAATGGTGAGCGCTTACCTCACTGTTTAATCTCAATAAATATTTGTTAATACATCAGGGTTACTTATTGAATTAACTCTTTCATTTAAAGTAAACTGAAAGATGTTAGTGTGAAATTCAATTCACAACCTAAAACATCTACAAGAGTAAAGCAAATGAACATATAGGCTACTGTCCTCTACTTGTAGGTCCTTAGACATGATTAGAGGCTTTAGTGACACTGTCAAGGTTGGTAGGCTCAAAATTTCACCTGTTTGCAAAATTCATAAAATTATTTGTTTCCGCTTTAAAAAGAAGTGTGGAAATGCTTTTTCCTCTTATGACCATGAGTCAAAAGCAACCCTACAAATAACAAAATAACACTGATAGCTTGGTTCCTGGTAAGTAGCCCTATAATAACAAACTATATTGTGCAGCCCAACACTAATGAGAAACTCTGCAACAGCAAACCAGCATTGGCAGCCAGTATCACAAACCAGGATACGAAATCTAGCCCTTGTGAGCAGCCCCACAACAAATAACAGTTGACAGAGGTATTAAAGTCACATGCACACTTATATGAATCAGAAAAGCACCTGCAGTGACACTAGGTAAGATTAAATTACCCGGGCTCTTGATCCTCACACTTCAGGATGTAAACTGCTCACCAGCTGGAGTCAGGAAGGAATTTACCTCTGGGACAATACTGCACAATAATAATCATTATAGGGATTTTACACCTTCCTGTGAAGTGTCCAGCACTGGTCACTGCTGGAGACTGGAGACTTGGCTTGATGGACATTTGGAGTGGTCCAGTTTGAACATACCCATATGCATATGACTGCTGGAAAATGTACACTAGTTCCAGCCACTGGGGAGATTCATGGATATTACCAATCCTGCCTTACACTTTATTCTGGATGATGTTAATAAGAGGTAGCTCATTGTTAGTTAGAATGGCCTCTTCCTCTTCTGTTTCACTGTTAAATCTATTTAATCTTCTATATCCATTTACCTGTTGCTTAGGTGGAATCCTTTATTGATGGAAAACATGCCATTTCTCTTGGTTCAGATGAGCATATCTCATGGGCAACATTGCATTCTATAGATGTATTTTAATTACCAATACATACCAAACAATGCTTTAACCAGTGCTAGAAATGTTCCTGTACGCCCCTTAAAGGAGGATTTTACATTAATCTTTTAGATGGTTAGAGCTGAACTTTGCAAAACTCTCAGAATCAAAGCCTAGCTTGTGTGTAGCTTGTAACTTAGGCTCCGCTTGTGCCTGCCTCAACATTCATACTCCATATGTGCCATAAACTCTGACTTTGAAGTCTATCAGGCTTATCAACAGCAGCAACTCCTGTAGTGCAAACAGCATAGGCAAGGCCTGCTGCCCCAAAGGAGACAAAACCACGCAGTAGTGCGGAAAAGGAAACACTCCTCAAGAACTGGCTAATGGAGATGCCCCTCCCCACCAGAAAAAATAGATTAATAGTTTCTAAGACCAGAGAGGACCATTGTGATTATCTAGTCTGACCTCTTGGATAACACAGGCCATAGAACTTCCCCAAAATAATTCCTAGAGCAGATCTTTTAGTAAAACATCCATCTTGATTTAAAAATGATCAGTGATGGAGAATTTACCACAAATCTTGGTAAAATTGTTCTAGTGATTTTTTAATAAAGCTTTCCTCTTTGTGGGACTAGTCCCCTTTCCTCCTAGACTTCACTGTTTGCTTTTTCCTGTTGTTTCTTTCCCACTGCCCTCAGTGGTCTGGTCTGCAGGCTCAGCTTGAGAACTGAAGAGCAGGCCAGATGGCTTCCTCTAAGGCCACGTCCAGACTAGGAAATAAAATCGATTTTAGATACGCAACTTCAGCTACGAGAATAACGTAGCTGAAGTCGAATTTCTAAAATCGAGGTACTCACCAGTCTGGACGGGGCGGCATCGATGTCCGCGGCTCTCCGCGTCGATTCCGGAACTCCGTTCGGATTGATGGAGTTCCGGAATCGATGTAAGCGCGCTCGGGGATCGATACACCGCGTCCAGACTAGACGCGATATATCGATCCCCGAGCAATCGATTTTAACCCGCCGATGCCGCGGGTTAGTCTGGACGAGGGCTTAGGCTCCATATCCACTTGTCATCTTGCTCACTCTGCCACGTCCCCATTTCTCAGGTATATGCACAGTAAGCGGAAACTGGTGAAAAGTTTCTTGGAAACAGAGATCTCATGTTTTTCACAAAAAATGGTCATTTTCCATGCAATCCATGACAACAACAGCAAGAAACCAGCATCCCTAGTGCACATATCACTATAATATCTAGGCATCAAATACAAAATTAAGACACATATTAAGGTCCTCATCCAACACATATTGAAGTTTAATAGAAAGATTCCCATGTTGTTCAATGAGAACTGGGTAAATCTTTGTGTGTGCTTGAAATGAATCTAGTTCTTCTACATTCAGTTGCCTTACTTGGAATTTTACAAGAAACTTTTACCCTTTTGTCAGCCCTCATTTGTACAGACAGGATTATAATTAGAATTTATTTATACAATGGTATCACCACAAGACTCCCATTAGGAACAGGACCCCTTTGTGTGTGGGGCTGCACAGACACATAGGAAGACATTCACCCTTTCCCAGAGAGCTTACAGTCTAAGCCAGGGGTGGCCAAACTTACTGATGCTCCAAGCTGCATATGACAATCTTCAGAAGTTCAAAAGCCAGGGCTGGGTCTCAGGGCTTCAGCCCTACAGGAGGTGCTTGACAGGGCTTGGAGCTGCAGCCCTGCTCCTGCTGAAGCCCTGAGCCCTGGCAGGTGCGCCTTGGGGGCTGAGGCCCTGAGACCCACCCCCTCCACTGGGCAGAAGGCCCTCCCCCACAACCCCGCTGCAAGGCAGAGGTCCCGAGCTCCCCACATCCCCGTTTGGTAAGTGGAGAATGCGAGAGGAGGGACTTGGGGATCTCCATGAGCCTCACTTTAACAGTAAAAGAGACACGTATCTTGTGAGCCACAGTTTGGCCACCCTGGTCTAAACTGAAACAAGATACAAGAAATAATTATAACAAACACTAGGATGGAAGGGAGAGGGAGGATGAAGGTAGATTAGATAAGTGTGCCATATGTACAATTTGAAAAACTTTGGATGAAGATTGGGCTCACTGTGATCTCCTCTGAGAGGGAATTCCACAGCCACCCTCTGCTGAGAAAGCTGATTCCTGGTATCCCATGCTCTATCACCCATTCAATTCAAGGTGCAGTTCAATAGAAGAGGTGAGCACTTTCACAACCGAAATGGGAATGTCTAATAGGACACATTGTGACATAATCACACATGATGCTGGTCAACACAGAACACCCAAAAGAAGCAAATTCACTTCTGCATGCAAAATCATCAGGACTAGCTGCTCCATGTTAATTAACCCCACAGAGGCCTCACGGAGCATCTGTCCTACTGTGTATCTGTTTTATCATGCAAACCAAAGTAATGCTGAGTTAGTGATACATGCACTGTCTGGAATTACTGGGTCCTGGAAGCATCCCACTTACAAGAGCCCATTCCCAAGCTCTTTGCTACTCCTTCCCTCTCTCTAAGTATCCCAATACCCAGCCAGAGTCTTAAGGAAACAGCCTAAGTATTCCAGTACAAAGCAGAACAGGAGCCTACAGATATCTCCACTGCCAACCCAGCAAGGGTGTATCAGGGTGAAACTCCCTATCTTACCCTGCAGCATGGGTGGGGAGGGCATCTTCCTTTTCATAGCTCAGCTGCTGTCAGAGCCCAGGAAAGTGAGGTTTTGCAGAATGAAGTGGAGCAGTTAACATCAGCTGGGCATGGTTAGAACTGGCTGGGACCCATAGTGAGAAATCATGGCCCTGACAAGCAGGGCTGGCTCCAGCTTTTCTGCCACTCCAAGCAGCTAAAAAAAAAAAAAAAAAGACGAGAAGCAGCACTTCGGTGGCAGCTCAAAGAGGAAGAGAGGGAATGAGGGACCCGCCACTGAATTCCCACCGAATACCTGGATGTGCCGCCCTGATACTGGATGGAGTGCCGCCCCTTTGAACTGGTCGCCCCAAACACCAGCTTCCTATGCTAGTGCCTGGAGTTGGCCCTGCTGACAAACTAGCTTAGATGGACATTTCCTGCCTTTGCTAATATGAAGTATTTTAGGGACTGGCTGTTGGGAGCTTGTAGGGTGAGGTGTTGGAGGTTTTCTCAGGGGAAAGACTGAGAATAAGCACCTACAAGCCTTCCGAATTAGCACAGGCTCCCACAGCACTGAAAGCTCCCATTGTATGATCCAATGGCACAGAAACTCTATTAGCTTGCAGCCTTGTGCTGTGCTGGAGTCTGTGTTATCACTTTTGCTGTAAATGACCAAAAGGCAGCAAGAAAATATATGACACAAAATTGTACAAATCTCCCATGTATCCCAGGGTGAGGTGAAGGCATGCCAGCATTCCCACCTCCTTGGGGCTGCAGAAATTTGCAGCTGAAGTGAAATTCTGGCCCAAATGCTTCACTTCAGTAGGACATACCTAATTCACCAGGAAAAACATAATCTTTAATATTACTTAAAGCAGCATCCAACAGATGTTAGACCCCAGTTTTCACCCCTGTGCTATCAGGTGCAATCTGTAGGTCCACTAGCGGCACATTGCTGGTTCTCCCTCTGCTACCAAACACAGGCAGAATGTCATTTGGCATTTGTAATTTAATTGTCCTTTGAAAGGGAAAACAATGCAGGTGAGATTGAGGTGCTGGATTGACAGGTCTAGAGACATGTCTCTGTCTATCCCCACAACAAGCACAAGCTGCAGTAGTGTATCATTTGACACACATATCTCCCTGACCATGTCCATTGTTTGGCGGGAACAGGAGGAGGCAGAGCACTGGGGCTTGAAGCAGGACCATTCAGGGGATGGCTGTGGAGGCAGGCCTGTGGCAATGGTAGACTAGAAAGGGTGATTAGTTTTCCAAGTTACTCAAAACCCCAGTTAAATAAATGAGGTGTGACAGAGTCATTGCCTGCAGAGAGCCCTCCTTGTGGCCAAGGTGGGGAGGGGGTGCTGCACAGCCCTGCCTTTCTTTCCCTTTCTTACACCTTTGCAATAAGCTCCTCACAGTCCAAGGTATTCAAAACAAGTTTCCCTTTATGGATGGGGTCTAATTTATGTAATCCCACACATGATCTCCAGTGGCCCAAACCCTTTCCTCCTAACTAAGGGAATTCCACAACCCTCCTTCTGGTGCTTGTGTTGTCAACGGAACCAGGTAGAAACACAACACCATCCACGCTGTTTCCATACAGGCTGGCAAGCAAGTCTTTCCAGAACAGAACTCAATAGTGTCCCTCCCGTAGTGGTCCAAAGAAACAAAGTCTTCACTCCAGTCTCCATCTGGACCCAATCCTTTCTCCCTGGGGACAGGTCTCTCTTCCTCTCTCCATCCAGTTCCTCCCATGTCCTTCTTGCCGAGTCTGGCCTCCCCGTGGTACTCCAGTGTCCCCTGCAGGAGCTTTCTTGCTCTCTGCAGCCTGCAGGAGCCTTTAACTTCTTCCAGCTCTTCCATAGGCCTCTGCTCTTATCTTTTCCCCAGGACTGGTTGGTGATATTACCCACAAATCACAAGAACTTCATTTTCTGGAGGTGAGCTAATTGTGTCACAGTTGGAGTTGGGCCTATATTCCCTTAAAGGGGCTGGCCATCTGGGACATGAAGCCTCCATCATTGCTATTAGAAATCACTGGGACCAAGACCTTAGTAGGATTCCAGCGAGGTTTCCATGAACAATGAGAACATAAACCATTATACTAGACAGGATAAAAAAAAGCGATAAGAGAGATAAAACCTCATGGTTCAGGGCCAGCAACTAAGTAACAGAGGAAATTAAGAAAATTCCTATGGCAGCAGTTATCCCATAGTTGTCCACTGTGGAGATATCTGTGTCTATTTCTGAACTGTGTGGCACTAATCCAGGGGCATCCCTACCCATACGCAAAGTACACAGCTGCATAGGGCACCAGGAAATTCGAGGCACCAAATTTTCTGGCGCCCTGCGCAGCTGCGTCCTGCTCCAGCCCTGCTCTGGCTCTTCCCCAAGGCCCCCGCCCCTGCTGTGCCCCCACCCCACCTCTTCCTGCTCCTGCACCGCCCCCACTCTCCTGAGCTTGGCAGCATGGTCGGGCCTGCACTCACCAGTGGCGGGAAGTGCAGACCCAGACACAGCTGTGCTGCTGGTGAGTGCTGAGGGGTGGTTCACCCCTGCCCCACAAGCCAGCTCCATCCCTCCTCCTCCCATGGAGCCGTAGGGCCCCCCCCCGCAGAGTCCTGAGGACAGCCCCCCCCACACTTCCTCCCCCACAGATGCCTGGGGCCCCACACACACACCCTGTGGGGGGGCTGCGTAGGGCCCCAGAATAGCTAGGAAAGGCCCTGCACTGGGCACTGTTCGAGACAGGATCCCAGATTCGATGCACTGCTGCTCTGGTCCAGTGTGGCAATCTCTATGTGCCTATCAGTGCAATATTATTACTTATACAACACTGTAGCTATGCATGGCACTTTAGAGAACAAATGAGTGACAGGTCTCTGCCCCAAGCAGCTTGCTGTGGAAATTATACAACATGCAATGGTAATAAATGAAGGAAGAGGGTGTGGGAAGGCAAGGGTTACAGTAGTGGAAGAACAACCATGAGATAAACTGCTAGTGACATGTGCTTATAGTTAGCTGCTCTCTCTCTCTTTTTAAAATGTAGTGTAATAACATTTGGGAACAGTATCTGGAATGACTTCAGGGTGAGGCCTAGCACTGGGAAATGATAACCAAGTGAGGAATCCATTTAAGAAGTGGGCATTTTGGCAAGGAATGTAATAGCAACAAATTCTAGAGATGGGTCAGTTGCAAAATCATCTGACAACAAAGGGTTCTCCCCAAGGAACTTTCTTGGAATAAAATATCTTGCACTATGAGGAATCCAAAATACAATTTCTCTACTCTGATGCATAGGAAAGATTTATTCCTGTCTTCTCCATTAGAGGGTGCATTCATCCCATTCCATCTTGTATTAGCAGGAATCTGCAGGGCCTTTTCGTTCTATTATCAAAGCAGTGAGATAAGAAAAGTAACATTCATATAAATGAAAGCAGACAAGGAGGATGGAGGGAGCAGTGTGTTACTACAATGAAATCTGGGTTCAGAGCCTGACTAGGCCACAAGACAAATAACTTTGCCCTCATAGTAAAATCTTATAAAAATTAATAGGAAATTATAACTTTTCTAGAGAAATTTTCTGTCATTCTATAGGATTTAATATTCAAGACTGCATCTCATGAAGTCTTGATATCAGGACTGAATGTTTTTCTAAAAATATGCTCTAATTCAATCACAGGTTGTTGGGTGAGGTGCAGGTGTCACTAGGTGAAATTCTGTGGCCTATGTTATGCCATAGGAAGTGTGACCAGAATCCCAGGGGAGTCAAGTGAGGTTACTCAATTAGGGCGAACTGCAAAGGATGGGCAGCAAAGAATCCTGTGGCACCTTATAGACTAACAGACGTTTTGGAGCATGAGCTTTCATGGGTGAATACCCACTTTGTCAGATGCAAAGAATGGGGCAGACAATACCCTAAGCTGGTGGATATTCCAATATTTAGATTTACCAAACCAGCGCAAAACAGCTTCTATAATACCTCACTGGTTACTCAGAAGCCAACAATACAGTTCCCTTGAAGTAACCCAGCTTTAGGCCTCCATCCAGACATCTGAGTCAGCTATGATGACAATTACTGAAAATCTTATTCATCATATAAAAAAGTTCTGCCACTCCCAAAGATCAGACACGTTACCTCCCAGGTTAATGAATATTCCAAATCTTACCCAAACACACACTCACAGCTAATTCTTATTAACTAAGCTGAAATTTATTAAAAAAGAAAAAGAGTATGGTTGAAAGATCAGTATAAAGACATGGGTACAATTCTTGAGATTGAGGCCTGGTCCACACTACAGCCTTAAATCGATTTAAACAGCGTTAAATCGATTTAACGCTGTACCCGTCCACACTACAAGGCACTTTAAATCGATTTTAAGGGCTCTTAAAATCGATTTCTGTACTCCTCCCCAACGAGAGGAGTAACCCTAAAATCGATATTACTATATCGATTTAGGGTTAGTGTGGACGGAAATCGAAGTTATTGGTCTCATTCTTTTACTGAGCTACCCAGAGTGCACCACTCCGGAAATCGATGGTAGCCTAGGACCATGGACGCACATCACTGAATTAATGTGCCCTAGTGTGGACGCGTAAAATCGATTTTATAAAACCAGTTTTATAAAACTGGTTTTATTAATTTCGATTTTATGCTGTAGTGTAGACGTGGCCTCAGATTCATAGCAGAGATAGTGAGCTTTGTAGTTGCAAAGAATTCTTTCAGAAACAGTTCATGGGTTATAGTCCAATGTTTATATTCAGAGTGGTCCTGTCAGGACTGGGATCTCAATCCTTATGATTTAGGCTTCCCCTGCTTGAAGCCTCAAGCAAATCTGAGATGACAGGATCAGGACCCAAGGGTCTTTTATACAGTTTTCTAGCAGCCATTTGACCATACAGTCCTAGGTGAATGATAGGCTTTTGATGTAACCTTCAGTTTCCTAAACCTCACCCGTAATTAACTACATGGATTAACATAAAATTATTTATCCATTAGGCAGTCTATCACAAACTTTAAAGAGACATATAGACAATGACATTATTGCATTCAAGATTAATCTAAATGTTAATATTCCCTTTATATCTCTGAATCAATAGCTATAGTGACAGACAGGAACTGTCTGTTTACATGGCTAATTATTAAACAATATATAAGTAAACACACACAATTAGTATAATCTCTAATAATACAGGTTTGCACTTCCAAGTTCTAGCCTATCTAGCAGGGAATAGCCCTAATTACCATTCACATACTTTCTAACATGTCTTTAAAGGTTGGCTTTGGGTCATTTAGCCTGCAGGATGCTTACCCTTTCTGGCCATGTGTTACACTTTGTATAAGGTTTGTTGCAATTATACAACAGTGGTAGCAACAATGGTTTGCATGGTTATATTTTAATTAGACAACATCACAGGAAGTGAGATTAGAAGATCATGATGGTCCCTTCTGGATTTAAAATCTATGAAACAGAGAATTATCTCCCTGGTATATAGCTCCATAAAATAATTTAAAAATATAAAGAAAGGATTTTATTCTCTATTGTATTCTTTACATTTTTACAGTAATCTGTAACCTGATTGGCTTTATTCCTATTAAATTCAGTGGGATTTTTTCATAAGGGTGGTTTCATTCTATTCTCCGTTGGCTGATATTAGATAACCACTGTGCAGGTTGACATGAATCACTATTAATGTTCTCCCTTCACTAACACATTCATTGTGATCAGGAGCTGCCCTAAACCTGCAGTGGAGATGGGGACAATGAGGAGAATATGGCCAGCTCCAGACTTGATCTCATAGCTGGAGCAGATTCAACTTTCTACTTTGAACACGTCTTGAAGCAGCAACAGGAATTAACAGGCAGTTTTAGATACTGATAATAGTCCCAACTGAACTAGTATCAGGGGCAGGTCCAGGCCCCAGCACGCCAAGCATGTGCTTGGGGCGGCACGCCACGGGGGGCGCTCTGCCGGTCGCCCAGAGGGTGGCAGGCGGCTCAGGTGGACCTCCTGCAGGCATGCCTGCAGAGGGTCCGCTGGTTCCGCGGCTTCGGTGGAGCTGCAGGACCAGTGGACCCTCTGCAGGCATGCCTGCGGGAGGTCCACTGGAGCCGCGGGACCGGCGTGGCAGAGCACCCCCCCATGGCATGCTACCGTGCTTGGGGCAGCGAAATGTCTAGAGCCACCCCAGACTAGTATAATAGCAACTTACTGGGAAGCTCCCACGCTTTTCTCATCCTGCACTTGTGTGTGTTCATGGGATCCACTGTTTCCTTGTGCACAGAGCAGAATATGGTTGAATAAAATAGGAAGTGATTCCTAAATATTTAGGAGGCTGGCAGTGCTGCGTTCAGTTTGCTGTTATTGGGGTCATACTATTTGTTATTTGTAGGGGTTAAATAGCCACCAAGTATTCATAAAAATGTTCATGGGTCTCCAAAGTTTGTGAATTTTAGCCTAAATTACTCTTTGTGCTAGGTAGGAATTATTTACTATTCTCTTTATTAGTCATTCATCTTTTTCCTGTTCAAAAGTCATCCAATTAGGAAGCAGAAGCAATACCATGTGGCTTAGGGAACCCCTCCCAATCCATGGGTAATGAATAGTGAATGGGTGAACAGTTTGCACATAGCTCATAGGATGAAATGTGTTCATATAAATTCTGGTGTGAATACTAACCAATAGTGTACACATTCACAAAAATCAAGATCTGCACATGAATGATTCATGGAGAGGAAAAAGTTGTCAAATTTGTTGGGAATATCATTCATTATTTGACCAACTCCAGAACAGGTGTCTCTCACCATGAGCATGAACAGCAGCTGCATGACTGAATGTGATATGCTGAAGGCAAAGAACTCCTTGATGCAACCCCTCGCAAGAGGATGCAAAGATACCACAAATAGCTGATCTGCAAGTCCAGTCTCCATTGCATTCTGTTTACTTTCTGGGCTACATCATAGTCTTGTGCCAAAGGAAGATAGAATTTCTGCACGTAGATTCATACAAAAAAAATTATATCTGTAAAACAAATATTCTGTGAGGACTGACGTCAACCCAAATGGCACTATCTGCAGCACCAAAGGCAACAGCAAGACCTTCCCTGAAGGGAGATGGACACAACAATGGCCAAATGACCCAAAGTGGACATACAGCACTTGATTTCTTGAATGCCTGTAGCAGCCATACACAGCCTGTGCAAGGTCTGTTCTTTTCTATCATGCCAAGGGTTTCAGTTAGACAGTAGGGATGGAAAGGGCCCTTTAGGATGCAGTCAGCTCACGGCAAGGGCCAGATTGTTTCCCACAGTCTCCCATTCTCCATGACTTTATCTAGTGATGGAACTTCAACACCTACCCTGAGGAGACTATTTCACAGCTGAGAACAATATATCCTACCTTGGGATTTGGTACATCATGCTAGTATATGGATTTGTTAAGAACAAATCACATCAAACCAACTAATATTCCTTTTTGAAAGGGTAACAAGTCTTGTGGATGGGGGAAAGCAGTAGATGTGATATATCAGAACTTCGATAAGGGTTTTGATACTGTCTCACTTGACCTTCTCATAAGCAATCTAGGGAAATATAATCTAGATGAACCTACTCTAATGTGGGCGCACAACTGGTTGGAAAACCGTATTCAGAGAGTAGTTATCAATGGTCAAGTTGGAAGGGTATATAGAGTGCATCCTGCAGCTATCTATCCTGGGTCTGGTTGTATTCAATATCCTCATAAATGATTTGGATAATGGCATAGACCCCTGGAGAGTACACTTATAAAGTTTGCAGATGATATCAGTGTGGGAGAGGTTGCAAGTGCTTTGGAGGACAGGATTAGAATTAAAAATGATCTTGACAAACTAGAGAAATGGTCTGAAATAAATAGGATGAAATTCAATTAGGACAAATGCAAAGTACTTGGGAAGGAATAATGAATTGCACAAACAGAAAATGGGAAATGGCTGCCTAGGAAGGAGTACTGCAGAAAAGGATAAGGGGTTATAGTGGACCACAAATTAAATTGGAGCCAACATTGTAATACTGTTGCAAAAAAGGGAACAACATTCTGGGATGTATTAGCAGGAGTCTTGTGAACAAGACACAAGAAGTCATTTTTTCACTCTACTCAGCACTGATAAGGCCTCAGCTGGAGTATTGTGTCCAGTTCTGAGCACTACACTTTGGAAAAGACATGGACAAATAGGAGAATGTCCAGAGGAAAGCAATAAAAATGATGAAAGCTCTAGAAAACATGACCTACAAGGAAAGATTGAAAAAAAACTGGATTTGTTTTGCAGTGTGCCCTTGTTGCTAAGAATGCTAACAGCATATTGGGCTGCATTAGTAGGAGCATTGCCAGTAGATCAAGAGAAGTGATTAGTCCCCTCTATTAGGCTTTGGTGAGGCCACATCTGGAGCATTGAGTCCAGTTTTGGGCCCCCCACTACAGAAATGATGTGGACAAACTGGAGAGAGTCCAGCGACAGGCAACAAAAATGATCAGGGGGCTGGGGCAGAACACTTAGGAGGAGAGGCAAGGAACTGGGCTTGTTTAGTCTGCAGAAGAGAAGAGCAAGGGGGGATTTGATAGCAGCCTTCAGCTACCTAAAGGGGGTTCCAAAAAGGATGGAGCTCAGCTGTTCTCAGAAGTGGCAGATGACAGAACAAGGAGCAATGGTCTCAAGTTGCAGTGGGGAGAGGTCTAGGTAGGATATTAGGAAACACTATTTCACTAGGAGGATGGTGAAGTACTGGAATGGGTTACCTAGGGAGGTAGTGGAATCTCCATCCTTAGAGGTTTTGAAGGCCTGGCTTGACAAAGCCCTGGATGGGATGATTTAGTTGGTGTTGGTCCTGCTTTGAGTAAGGGGTTGGACTAGATGACCTCCTGAGGTCTCTTCAAACCCTAATCTTCTATGATTCTATGTTTAGTCTGGAGAAGAGAAGACTGAGGGGGGATATTAGAGCTGTCAAGCTATTAAAAAAATTAATCGTTATTAATCGCATGCTTAAAAAAATTAAATCGCACAGATAAAGAAAAATAGAATACTATTTATTTAAATATATGTTGAGGTTTTCTACATTTTCTAATGTATTGATTTCAATTACAACACAGAATACTAAGTATACAATGCTCATTTTATATTTATTTTTGATTACAAGTATTTGCACTATAAAAAAACAAAAGAAATAGTATTTTTCAATTCACTTAATACAAGTTAAATAGTGCAACCTCTTTATCATGAAAGCTGAATTTACATATGTAGAATTATGTACCAAAAATGCATTTAAAAATCAAACTATGTAAAATTTTAGAGCCTGCAAATCCACTCAGTCCTACTTCTTGTTCAGCCAATTGCTCAGACAAACAAGCTTGTTTACATTTGCGGGAGATAATGCTGCCCGCTTTTTGTTTACAATGTCACCTGAAAGTGAGAATAGGCGTTTGCATGGCACTGTTGTAGACGACATTGCAAGACATTTAAGTGCCAGATGCACTAAAGATTCATATGTCCCTTCATGCTTCAACCACCATTCCAGGGGACATGTGTCCATGCTGATGATGTGTTCTGCTCGATAACAATCCAAAGAAGTATAGACTGATGCATGCTCATTTTCATTATCTGAGTCAGATGCCACCAGCAGAAAGCTGATTTTCTTTTTTGGTGGTTTGGGTTCTGTAGTTTCCGCATCAGAGTGTTGCTCTTTTAAGACTTCTGAAAGCATGCTCCACACCTCATCCCTCTCAGATTTTGGAATGCACTTCAGATTCTTAAACCTTGGGTCAAGAGCTGTAGCTATCTTTAGAAATCTCACATTGGTACCTTCTTTGTGTTTGGTCAAATCTGCAGTGAAAGTGTTGTTAAAATGAACAACGTGTGCTGGGTCATCATCTGAGACTGCTATAACATGAAATATATGGCAGAATTCAGGTAAAACAAAGCAGGAGACATACAATTCTCCCCCAAGGAGTTCAGTCACTAAGTAATTAACATATTATTTTTTTAACGAGCGTCATCAGCATGGAAGCATGTCCTCTAGAATGGTGGCTGAAGCATGAAGGGGCATACGAATGTTTAGCATATCTGGCACATAAATACCTTGCAATGTCAGTTACAAAAGTGCCATGAGAATGCCTGTTCTGATTTTCAGGTGACATTGTAAATAAGAAGCTGGCAGCATTATCTCCTGTAAGTGTAAACAAACTTGTTTCTCTTAGTGATTGGCTGAACAAGATGTAGGACTGAGTGGACGTTTAGGTTCTAAAGTTTTACATTGTTTTATTTTTCAATGCAGTTATGTAAGAAAAAAATTCTACATTTGTAAGTTGCACTTTTCACAATAAAAAGATGGCACTACAATACTTGTATGAGGTAAATTGGAAAATACTATTTCTTTTGTTTATCATTTTTACAGTACAAATCTTTGTAATAAAAATAATATACATTTTGATTTCAGTTACAACACAGAATACAATATATATGAAAATGTAAAAAAAATTCAAAATATTTAATACATTTCAATTGGTATTCTATTGTTTAACAGTGTAATTAAAACTGCGATTAATCGCGATTAATTTTTTGTAGTTAATCACGTGAGTTAACTGCAATTAATTGACAGCCCTACTTCAAATATATAAAAGGTTGTTATAAGGAGGAGAGCGGTAAATTAATCTCCTTATCCACAGAGCACAGGACAAGAAGCAATGGGCTTAAATTGCAGCAAGGGAGATTTAGGTTAGATATTAGGAAAAACTTCCTAACTGTCAGGGTAGTTAAACACTGGAACAAATTACCGAGGGAGGTTGTGAAATCTCCATCTTTGGAGCTTTTTAAGAACAGGTTAGATAAACACCTGTCAGGGATGGTTTAGATAACCTTTGTTCTGCCTCAGTGCAAGGGACTGGAGTAGATGAGCTATCAAGGTCCCTTCCAGTCCTACATTTCTATGATCTCACTGTCTAGAGGTTTTCTCTGATATTTAACCTACTTTTTCTCTTCCATAAGGGAAAGGGAAAGGGAACTCCCATCCCCTTGTATTGCCATAAATCATTCCTAACCTCCTTGGTGTTTACACGTTTCTAATATTTGTAGATGTATCACACTGTCTATTTAAATAATTGCTTAGCCAAACTAGACTGATTTAACTCTTGACCTTTCCCTATAAGTCAGTCTCTGATTTCTTTAATCATTAGCAGCTCTTTCTGAACTCCCTTCAGTTTGTCACAATCCTTCTGTTACTAAGGTTCCCACAACCAAATGCAATATTCTATAGGATGTGCTGTCTACTCTAATTGGTCAACATAGACTGGCAAGGACCGGATTCTGTTAGGTGAAGTCAGCCTCCTCTGCACCATGTGATCACTCCAAAATTCTTTGCCAGACTTCTTGTCACTACAACTGTCTCTTGCATCATGCACTGATTCTAAGTGGATTTGTCCACAAGTGTAGTTCATGAACAACCAGTTGCTTCCTACTGAGCATGCATTTCCTGCCATAAAAGGACATCACCTACTTTTGCCCCCAGGATCAAAGGGGCCTCACCAATATTGCTGCCCCATCTGGCATAGGTAGATTATGGGGTATCTCTGTGCCACTAAAATGCATTAATAAAGATTCTTCTGGCGCCACCTGCACTAGAAGACAAAGGAAAAACATTAGTTTAAAATCAAGTTAACATTTTTCATGTAGATTTTCAACTGGGGTATCTCTGGGATGGTGAGGCCAGACTAAACTCCCTTATGGATCTCCCAGTCCATGTTTATTGTCTAAGCTGCAGTTGAATCCTGCTTAAGACTAACACCTGTTCCTGTGACTCACAGAAAACACAGCACCTGCAGTGTCTTCTATCAGGAACAGGAGTCAATTCCTGGATGAAGTAGCGGGTGAAAAGCTCATTGAAACAACCCTTATGTTTAGAGCCCTATCAAATTCACAGCCATAAAAAATGTGTCATAGATCATGAACTCTGGTCTCCCCCTGTGAAATCTTGTCTTTTGCGTGCTTTTACCCTATACTATACAGATTTTGTGAGAGAGACCAGCGTTTCTCAAATTGGGGGTCTTGACTCGAAAGGGAGTTGTGGGGGGGGGTCTCACAAGGTTATTTTAGGGGGGTCACAGTATTGCCACCCTTACTTTTGTGCTGCCTTCAGAGTTGGGTGGTCAGAGAGTGGTGGCTGTTGGCAGAGTGGCCAGTGCCTTGCCAGCAGCAGAGCAGAAGTAAAGGTGGCAAAACCATATCATGCCACCCTTAGTTCTGCGCTGTGGCCTTCAGAGCTGGGTGGCCAGAATGTGGTGGATACTGACTGAGGGCCCAGCTCTGCAGGAAGCAGTGCAGAAGTAAAGGTGGCAATATCATACCATGCCATCCTTACTTCTATGCTGCTGCTGGCACCGGTTCTGCCTTCAGAGCTGGACTCCCGGCCAGCAGTTGCCCAGCTCTGAAGGCAGCGCTGCCGCCAGCAGCAGCACATAAGTAAAGGTAGCAGTACCACCCCCCCTACAATAACCTTGCTTCCCCCCACACAACTCCTTTTTGGGTCAGGACTCTTACAATGATAACACCCTGAAATTTCAGGTTTAAACAGCTGAAATCATGAAATTTACAATTTTTAAATTCCTAGGACCATGAAATTGACCAAAATGGACCATGAATTTGGTAGGGCCCTACTTATGTAACAGGAAGTAGACCCGTATAGGCCAGGGGAGATGGGGTTCCATCAGGCATCGGCAGAAGAGACATTATCTTAAACATACAGGAAAAAACAAGAGAGAGGAGCTCTTTTCATGTCTCCAAAAGGCCTAAGTACAATGTGGAATGTCCCTGTATCACAAACACAACAAGAGCCACTCACAAATCACAGAGAAAGCATGAACAGAACTTGTTTCAAATAGTCTTTTTTGTTTGTTCTTTCTTGCAAGTGCACCTGCTGCTTGAGACACTGCTTTGGGATTGGGGTTCTCCTAGGCTTCTCATTTCTCTCCTGGGTCTCACTTCAAAGGCTACACCTCATGTTGCTCCTTCACTGATTTGACCAGAGGGAGGGGAAAAGGAGCTTCCCACAAGACCCAAACATAGCAGTAAATTTTGTTGCCTCTAGAACCTTAGGCCTGGCCTGTGGGGCACTTCGTGCTAATGATCCACCTTGGTGACACAGAATCAGTTTTCTCCTTTCTGCCTTCCAGTTTGCTGGTAGCATCATGTGGCAGACTGGCAGCACTTACTGTGTGAATTCTGCTGCCCCATCTCTGTTGGGCACCAAGTCCCTCTTTGTCTGGAGAATTCATGGGCACTGTTCTCCCATGAGCCTCACGGCACAGCTCCAAGTCTGATACTTTCTCTTTAGCACATGTTGAATAAGGAAAAACCTACTTGTGATTTCTGTGGGTGTTTAGTTAGGAAATCCTTGCGCCATGCACAATAGAAATCTCCTGTTCTTGGTCAAAAATAAAGATGGCAAAGGGCCACTGGCTAAATACAGCTTGCAGCTGCTCCACACCAAAGCCAACCAGACTATCATAGAGCCAGCTTTCTAGGACTAGAACAAAGTGCTGACTTCAAACAGAAACTGGCATTTTCCTGTCAAATACTGAACAGACTGAGAAATATCCCAACAACATTATGTCAAAGGAATAAAAATAACAAAGATTACTGAAGCAGCAATTCTTATAGCTTCTCTTGCTGTGGATGTTTCTGAGGTTATTCCATTCTTTTCCTACCAGCAGGCAGTGAGAGACATTAGGACAGAAACTTATTCTCCATTAAAATTGAAGGGCAAAGCACAGCTATGAACTCTATTTGTACATCATTGTTTTACGTTTTGTTCAGAAAAGTGAAGCTTGGTTTTAAACTTTAAAGGTGTTTCTTTATTTTTGTCAGTTTCAGGTGAAGATAAATAGCTGGCACTCCCGAGAAGTGGTGCACCTCTGATATCTGCCACCTTCCCTGCTTTTTCAGCTCACAAGTCTGACCAAAGGACTACTTCAGGGAGTAGATGGTGCAAAGATGCACCATTCCCCGGGAGGAGGAAGGATGGGTTATCTATCTGCACTTGAATTTCCAAGACACCAGAGGGCAATCAAATAAATATTTAAATAGATTAGATATAAAATATGATACATTTAGTTTATCTAGCTATCTGCCCTCCTAGTCATTGACACCTAATATCAACATTCAAAGTCCAGGCTTTTCCCCACTGATTTCAGTGCAGAAAAGTTTCATCCTGTTCAAATTTCTCTTACTGCCTGCCTAGTAACAGAAAAATGGCAGACTCCATGAGGAAAGTTTTACCCTTTTGTTTACATTGTTTCATGTTAATTTCTTTTTAAAGCAATTTAATTGCAGTTCTAGTTGATACTGAGTTTTGCAGATACTGACATTTTCCTATAAACTTCATTAGCCAAATTCAGAGTGCTGCAGGAGTCTGCGTTTCAGGTGGAAATAAATCTTTGGGACTCACCCAACAAGCCTCCCCCTGGGCCCCCTTTTCAAGAGGACACTGTGCCCGGGATAAACTGGGGGCCCAGAGGGAGGATCATCTGTAATTAACTTAACAAGCTGCTGTTTTCCCATTAAAACAAGAAGTAAGGCTTAGGGAAATCTCCCCTGGGAAATCCTGTTTGTGGCTAATCAAGGCAGGAGGGGGAAAAGGGGAGGGGGCCCAGCTGGAACAAAACTCTTCTCTTTAATTAGAGATGGGGGTTCTGGTAATGGCTGCCATGGCAACTGCAGGCAACTGCATCTGCTTATTGAGGAAATAGGATTTGCAAATTGAATGGAAAGAATACAAGGGCTGTGGGTGTAACAGAGGGAACAACAGGTAGCCAAGGACAAGAGTGAAAGATAATGAGAGGAGAGAAGGAATCAGGGAAACTTTCAGATATGATTTAAGCCGATTCAGCTCAGAAAGGTAAGATCTTGTGGCTGCTTCCTTTTCTGATAAAATTACACCGAGATTAAGAACAATTATTTCATGCCATCTAACTGCAGAATAGGAGCATCAGGGTGACAAGATCATGAACACCACTAGCAACGGAACAGGACCTTTCTAGTTCTGGGGCTGGAGCCAGGCAGCTGCCTGCACTCCCTTCCCCGCTAGAAGCATTTCACGCAACAGAGGGATCATCTGGCTCCAGTTCCATCAGTTTCCTTCAGTCAGGGTCTGGACCAGGGGTGGCCAATCCCTGGCTCCAGAGCCACCTGCAGCTCTTCAGAAGTTAATGTGCAGCTCCTTGTGTAGGCAACAACTCCAGGGCTGGAGCTACAGGTGCCAACTTTCCAATGTGCCAGGGGGTGCTCACTGCTCAACCCCTGGCTCTGCCACAGGCGCTGCCCCCACTACACCTCCTGCCTTCCTCCCCTGAGCCAGCAGTACCCTCAATCCTCCCCCGCAGAGCCTCCTTCACACCACAAAACAGCTGATCAGGAGGGTGAGGAGGCACTGATCGATGGGGCTGCTGGTGGGTGGGAGGCGCTGGGAACGTGGAGCTGCTGACGTATTACTGTGGCTCTTTGGCAATGCACATTGGTAAATTCTGGCTCCTTCTCAGGCTCAGGTTGGCCACCCCTTGTTTAGACCCATGCAGGAGCACCCCCTACAGATCAGCAGTAGCTCTGGAGTCACCTAACCAGTGGTGTCCATTCTCCCAGAAACACTTCAAATCATACACACAAGGTCAGGATCACTCAAGAAACCATCTTCTTCAGGGCTAGTTTTATTAACTCATCATAACAAATTATCACAGTTCCTTTCTCCCCTTTTCACAGGGACAAACTCAGTCCTCTCCCAGCCTCTCTTCCTTGAGATCTTCATCAAGCCTCTTCACTGGGTATTTAACAAATAGAAAGCTCAACTGTCTTGACCCCTAAATCTAATCCCTACAAAGTCCAGCTGTTTTCATAAAACTTTCAAGGTCAATTTTAATAAAACTTACCAGCTTGCTCCCCTTGCTCCTTTTCTTCTATCCACAAGATTCCTCCAGCCTTCTCTCTAGGGCTCCCCACTCAAGAGCCTATCTTACTCCTAGTGGTTTCCTCTCCACTGTGCTGGTCCCCATGCCTCAGGACTCTTCCCTGTGTGACCTTGGTTTGTTTCCTGGGGGCCCCTTGCTACACAGGCAGCCCATATATCCTGTTTTAAGCTGAACAGTCCTGTTTAAGGTTTGTATCCTGTCCCGTATTGGTACAAAACCAGCCATATTGTTCATTATCAGGCATGGCTGATGCCATTTTAAAGAGTGCACTGCTCCACCTCTGGTGGCATGACCTTGCACACACCATACATGTGAGGTCACATTGGTCAGGATGGAGCCTTGTGCTCTTTAAAACAGTGTCCTCTGTGTGGTCTGGCCTCACACTCACTGTGCATACAAGGTCACATCAGTGAGGGCAGGGTTACACCAATTGGGGCAGGCCCATACTGTTCCCAGAAATACCAGAATATCTAGTATTGTGAGGATGTGCAAATGGCCACCCTGTTCCAACAGGAGAATCCTTCCTTGTCCACTCTCCCTTACTAGACTCCTAGCTCTCTCTATTCCTTTGGCTCTTTCCTCCCCACACCAGGACTAATCACTACAATTAATTTCCCATCCTAGGAAGGTACTCAAATCAGATGCCCTGGCTCTAGGGCCTAATTAATTAAGTAATCTGAAGAGTGTTCTGATCAGGCATAGGTGCACTGGCCTTAGCTTACCCTCAAGAGCCAGTAACCCTGTGACAACTTTCCAAGAAAAGCCTTCCAAGGCAATTGAGACTACTGAGAGGCAGCAATAAGTAGTTACATTTGGTGCAGGCAAATTGGATGCTTTAGAGACCAAATATGAGTTTATAGGTTGACAAAGCTGACTGGAGCTGAGCCGGGATTTTATTATAATAAGACTGGACGCTGTAGGCTAATCTGGAACTGTAATGCATTCAGTTCTGGAGAATCCTCCAAGAATGTATTTGGGTCAATGGTTTGCGATTCCCCTTGGAAATGGTTTGGCTCAGTTGTCAAGATTCTCCCCTACCACCCTCCTTCCCTTAGCTGGCATCACTGCTTGGCTTGATAACTACTATTTAGAAGCTCATGCCTCAGCCAAGCCGGGAAAGGTTAAACACCCATATTATGCAAACCTCAGTGGATAGTTTTAACAAAGACTGGTCCACTGTCTCCTCAGATTCTTACATTGAATGTGGCCTCGTCACTATGAATACAAGCTAAGATGTATTTAAAAACTTCCACATGGCACTTTGGAACTTCCTGTTGGCAGCAGCTGTCAGCCATGCTACTATTCTGTGCTGGTCTCAATGTCAGAGGCCATAGACAAGCTACCAAGTGGCTACGACTGGGAATAGCGGGGTGAATGCACTTTTCCACAGAATATTGACATGGTAATGACATAAAGGCAGGCCAGGACTGTGCCTCCATGTTCAGTTTATGAATATTTTATTAAGCGTAGTTTTAAATATCCCACACGATGATGATCCAAAGGGAAGAGAACCGTGAGTGAAAAATCAACACTACTTCCTGAAATACCTGGATATCTTAAAGGATCTCCTGGCCTGGCTCAGCCTGGCTTCATTTGTAAGAGCTACCCATGCCAAAGCATAATGTGGCATGGCTGCAGACTCTGGTTTTGTATTCCATTCCTTGGCTAATACAGCACAGCATGTCCTTCGACTGTCTTTCCTGCTGCCCTGGGCTCAGATTAAACCCCAGCTCCTGTTCCCAGTCAATGAGTTGGGTGACTGCTCCATTTGGCAACCACATTCTCTAGCTGATATTTTTGTTTGCACACTAATTTCTCTACATCCTGTGGCATTTATTTGCTGCCTTCTCACCTTACTCTGCTGACTGCTTTGGAATTTGGCTGAACTGTTCCTCAGTACTAGTTCAGCCTTAAGTTTTGATTTCATCAGCACACAGAGATTTTGTTTACATTTTGCACACCATGTGGATAAGGGTGCTGATCTGGAAGTTTGCAGGTGCACCGCTATTGAGGAACAGAGCTCATAAATCTGTCCTCAAGTACATCCTTTCCAACACAAAAACCTCCTGTCTCTGCCTCTCACCTTCTCCCTGGTTCTTTGAAGGCATAGTTGCCAGGACTTGTATTTCCATCGTGTCTTGAGGTGAGCATCTGGAGTGGCCGTGCCTCATTAATCTTGGACACAAGGAAATGAATACTGCTAATGAGATGCTTGGGCATCTCTCCAAGCCCTGGCACATCAGGATAGAATGCGGGAAGAAGCAGCTCTAACAAGGGGGAGAGAAGAGCCCTCCCTTTAACAGTGAATACAAGGGAATAGCTAAACAGTCCGCTACCATCAAGAAGGAATCACAGACTAACAAAAGCGTCAAAGCCCAATTAGTATTGTACACAATTACAGCCACCTGGAATTTTGACATTTACAACACTGAACTTTTTCACAGTCCTCCCCTCCCCTCCATTGGCCTTGCTGAAAGCTGTTCTAGTGTTACATCTGTAGCAGCTGCATTTTTGGTGACTCTTTTCCTGTTTAGGTCCTGACTTGCATCTTGGCTGTATTATTCCAGTCTTGGCTGAGTGTTTGTATGTTCTGATTCTTTGGCTTGGGAAAAACACTTTGATTTTATTTTTTTAAGAACATTAAATTTTGTTTAGTGATGATAGCGCTGGAGCCTGGGCTTCTCTGTTTCGCAACTGAATGAGTTTAGCCCAGGCAGCAGCAATGTACATTTCGTCCCACTGCCCTATCAGTATGTCTCAGCCCTGGGAAGGAGGGGCTGCTCCTAGGGCAGAGAGGGGAGGTCCGTCTCTGTGGCTTTTTCAGCCCTAGGTCTCTCCGCTGAGACTGCCAACAATTAACACTAATTGTTACTGTGCTGTTTGTGATCTGGAGACATGGCTACTGGGACCTGGAATGACAAATACCAGACTCATTCCACACAGGCCACTGAACAAACAGCTTTCATTCAGACTGGTGGCCTAGCACCATAATGTATCCCTTGTCCCTCCCGAACCCACATCTGTGCTTTCTAAAGTACATGTCTGAACAGAAAACATTTGGTGAAAGCAGCACATTAGGAAGAGCATGGAAATCCCACATGCTGTCCTCATTGTCTGTCTGTCAGGAGATGGCATTGTAGTGAGATACAGTCACCAGTGTCTTCTTTCGTCCTGCTGCCCTGAGGAGCTCATGATCTTCATACAGAGCGGTGTGTACACTAGTTGGGGTGCCTTGCTATGGCCCCGATCCCACTTACTAATCCATGATGACCTGATTTCTCAGATGATCTCATTTGCTATCCATGTGGGGGTGCTTGTGTGCGCACAATATGCAGGGGATTCTTAATAGCATGGAGCAACCAAGAGTCCTGTGGAACTGTATAGACTAACAGATGTATTGGAGCATAAACTGTTAGCCTATAAGGTGCCACAGGACTCTTTGTCACTTTTTACAGTTCCAGACTAACACGGCTACCCCTCTGATACTCAATAGCCCAAGTTGCTGAGATGCAATAGAAAGAAATAGTGTTGCTCTGTGGGTATCAAGCAAAAGAATGTCCCTGATGGAAGGGGAAATGAATGGATACTACCAAGATGGGAAAGGTCCTAATGGCAAATAGCCCCTACTTTTAAGACATTGTGGTGGATTCATTGCTCCAGATTTTTCAGATCGGGACCCAGATTCAGATCTCAGGTGAGGCTGGTGTAGTTATCCTAGTGAGTTCAGTGGAAGTACTCTGGATTTACTCTGATGTACTAAAATCAGAATCTAGCTCGACCATAGGCACATGATAGCATCTTTGTCAACTCTAGTAATTTCATTATGAACCTCATGATATTTAGTGTTTTCTCGTAAATCCTCAGTTCCTGCCGTCAAGTGATTACATGAACAGCTCAATAAACAAAACTTCTAGCCTTCACGATTGCAAAGAAAAGCTCAAAGCCATGACCCAAGCATACCCTAAAGGCTCAGAAACCAGATGGCAAAGAAAAAGAACCCAAAATAAGAGTGTATTAAATCTCATGATTTTTGAATGCTTGGGGTTGGCAATCCTGTACAGAGGAGAGGAAGATAGAGGCCTAGGGCTCTCATCCATAGATATATATGTATATTAGAAAATAGATTTGAGACACATTTAAAGTGGCCAATTCACCTCAGAACAAGTGGGTGTGAAAATAAGAATATATTCCATGGCAGATTAATGATTTTGCTGCCCCTAGGCCCTGAAATAATTGCCGCCTTCGGCCCCATATGAACTTATTGAACATCAATATTTCTAATATCAACGCCAATATTGTTACTTGTTACTTCACTACTACTTTCAACTATTTTTTCTGTCTGACTGTTGGCACTAACTGATACAACAAAGGAATCTATTTTGCGCATTTTTGCTATCATTTCATTTTCCTTTCATTTTGTATAGCTTTTTTTGTTTTGTTTTGTATTGTTTTTTTGTTTACTAAATGGCGTTGTGCCATCATTGGTGGTTTCAATATGTGCTATGATTGGTAGAATCGGGACGTCACTGATGCTGTGATTACAAAAATGCTGCTATTATAAATTTGCCGCCCCTGCAAATTTGCTGCTCTGGGCCTAGGCCTTGTTGGCCTAGGTGATAATACACCACTGAATATATTGAGCCACAGAGGGTTTGCACCAGCTATGGATGAGGCCTGGAACAGGGCCTCTTAGGTACATCTAGACTCTATGGCTGGCACTAGCTGTGAGAAGGCCTGGAACAGGAAACACTATTTATCAGAGTTTACAGCCTATAATAATCAATTTCAGGAGAAAAGCAAAGAACAATTTTAAACCACATATTCTGGTCCAATTGCTGAGTTATACTGCACTCTGTTGGCTGCCAGATCCAGGAAGTTGGAACTGCATACACACACTGGGCCAGATTCTGGTGACTGGCTATGCTGTGCCTGGTGCAGCACCAGAGTGTCAGGGCACCTAGCTAGCTGTAAATTTCCTTTGCATTGCTTGATTGTGGAGCTCCTGGGCTCTGCTCCAGTCATTGATGCAAAATAGAACAATCAGGGATGCTCTTTTTACTTCCAGCTGCCCATGCCCTCATAGGCTGGTCTAGCAGGCAGGGATGGGCTGGAGTTTGTGATACTCTGGTCCCACTCCCCAGGTCCTGCCCTCAGCAGATAGGGGGCTGTAACTGAGGTTGGCACAGAGTTAACTACACTCACCCTACACCATCCAGGAACTCCTCATCTGCCAGGGAAATCCCCAGGAACTCAGTTAAGCTGGCCTTGAAGCTACATTATACTGTTGGAGCAGCACAAAGCTGCTTTAGTGGGAACCCAAATCTTGCCCACTCATTATAAGGCCATCTAGATGCTTAGTAACAGTGAGAATTTTCAGTGGTGAGTTACTAGTGATGTGCAAGTGTCAGGAACCCATTGGAACCAATATCCCTTTGCTAACCCATTCAGCATGAGCAGGAGCTAAGCCTGCATTGAGGATGAGGCAATGACAAGACTTGGTCACGTAATCAGAGGAAATTCAGCTTTATAGCTCTGAATGTGCCTTGAAGTAACAACTGGAAATGAGACCTTCTGGATCCTAAATTCAGTGTGTAGGGGGGTATACTTTTAAAGAACTTGTGCCCTCACAGTATTTTCAAAGTCACCAGATCCATGTCAGAGCAGCAACACATAGGCCTTGGATGTTGCATATAGTTAGGTAACATGGCTATTTAAACCCCATTCTGTCCATATAGTTCCTTCATATTACATTTGTTGTGTAAAGAGGAAAACATCCAACACTAATAAAAGTCACAACTTCCATTGTCAGTAATTTATTGGGAAACTCCAGTGCTTTCCTTGGCCTGTACCTGTGTGTGGGCATATGCATGTTCATTGGAACCCATGTCTCCCTCTGCGCAGAGTGTCTCTCACGCAGTCAGCATGCACAACAAACAGCTGCAAGGCCCAAATGTGACTTTCAGGGCCACACAGCTGGCAAAGAGCCCTCACACTCTAACCTCTAGTAGAGAGTTAGGAGGTGCAGTGGTAGAGGTGTATGAAGACTCAAACCTGGACTAGCAGAGGGTGCTGCAGGTGAGAACTGAGATGCACTGGCATAACTGTGTAGGAGGCCAAGACTGGAATAGCAGGCTGTTCTGCAGGGCGGTAGGGAGGGGCATTGGCAGATCATGTGTGGAGTGTGAGCACAGGTGCACACTGCTTTATAGTAGTGATGAGAGGGGGCCCATAGTTCTAGCGATCCATGAACCTTATTGTATCTGACTATATTCTAGGTCCTAGAGCTTCCTGGGCTTCCAGAGGCCCCTTTAATCTTCCTTCCACCGATGTCACTCACACCATACATAATCTCTGATTTAGTCTAATGCAACATTTGCCATTGCAGCCTTGTTGCCATAGGAACCTGTGGATGTTGGTTTCCAGTGGCGGAGGGGGGAGGGGGTGGGAGTAGAGAGGAAGGAGGAAGCAACAGTTAGACCAGAATCAACAAGGCAAAGCTCTGAATGTTTTATCCAGGCAGACAGTGTGTGCTGTGAGAAGAGGGACATTTAAGAGGTAGCCCAAAGGCCTCTGTGTTACTGCAGCTGCTGAGCTCACTATGCTCCCTGGCTTTGCTAAGAGAAGTGGCTGCTTGAAAGAACAAACAGCTTCCCCTTCTTCCCTCAAATTCATGACACACACACACACACACACACACAAAGCAACTGAAGACAAAAGCCCCAGTAACTTTGATGGGTTACATGAACCAGCCAGAGAACAAGCTAAAACTTCTATAAGGGAAACTGCTGCAAGGCTTTCCAGGGGAAATAAACAGGGCACATGAGAAGAAAAAACAAACTCTCTCTCAGCTTGGTGGGCTGAAGGGCAAGCTGTAGGCAGCTATTTCTAGCTAATACCCAGACACCTTCCTAACTCAGCAAAAGAGAGGGGGTTGATATGGGGGGAAGTGTATGACTACAGCTAAGCTGGTGTCAGGAAAGGAGCAAGGATTTGCTCAAGCAAATCCAACTTGGTCCATGGGGTCCAGTCTCCTGTCCCTAGCAGTTGCCAGTACCTGATGCTTCAAGGGAAGGCAAACAAATCCCATATCACACTTGACTTACTGATGGTTCAGTGCCATATATGGTTGAGGTGCAGGCTTATTTCCAGATGCCTGAGGTGCTCACCTTTCCATTTCTTCTAACATGATTTCACCTGAAGGTCTGAGCCAGTAGCATACACTGGATAAGCTACAGAAGTTTCTTAGTAACAAATCTACATTTCAAATTTTGTTTTCCAGGTTGCATGAAAGAGAATAGTTTAACAATTAAGCTTGGTCTTGCAGGCAATCTCCTTGCTCCTGCAACCAGAGTTGCTTGCTCACTTAAACTTGAAAAGGGCCGTTTCTCTCTCACCTTTAGCCCAGATTCCATGAGCATTGTCTCAACAGGCATAATTACAAGTATTATTGTTCATAGAATTATCCAACCCTTCATCAAATACAGCTCCAACATTTGGCTTGCTGATCACCTACAGGTTTAATAACAGTAGATGCGGGGGGAAGCAGAAATTCAATATGTTTTTTCCCTACATTGAACAGCCATTAATAATTTGTATGACAACTTTTCTTAATTATGGGACAGGTTAACTTCGACATCTCTGCCCACTGTAATTTCTCAGATGTTGCTGCGCTGACAGAACACAAAGAACCTAATTTCACATTTGTGCACTGACTTTGGCACGTATGTTTTTCAATAGTATATATATATATATATCCCTTATCCCCACACTGTGTCCGACTGGTTTATTTTGATTGTAAGCTCCTTCAGCCAGGGAGCACTTTGGGCTAGAAAGTGTAAAAGCCATGTGGCTCCAAGCTTGGTTGGGGCCTCTGGTTTCTAGAGTAATATAAGTTAATAATTGTCACCCCCTTGCTGTTATTTGTTGGTTTATAACAGTACTGCCTAAGGACCAACCATAATTGGGGCCTAATTGTGCCAGGTGCCATATGAAAATAGAGTAGTAGACAATTCCTGCCCTAAAGAACATTAGTCAATATAGACAAGAGGGACACAGGAAGGTGTATGAACACACTAGCAGAGTGACCACTAGGATAGCTGTAACTGTCAAGATTGCTTTTTCTTTTTTTGAGTGGGGTTTAGGGAGGAGGGCATTAGCTAAATGAAAGACAAGGGAAGGGATAGGGCCGAAGAGGGAAGGGGAAAAAGCATGTAGGGTGAGGCTGATCAGCCAATCAGAAGAGGGCAGAGAATATCCAGTCAAAACTGTAAAATATACTTTCGTGACACTGTGTCCCATAGTCCCTGCTTAAATTGTTTCTGCAGCTGTTGTGCTGGCTTCAATGTGCCTGGCTACTGCCTGCAGTTTCTTTTCCCAAGGCCACATGGCTAGAGGGTGGGTAGGGCACCGAGCCCCATACCTCCTGTCGTCCATTGGACAACTCCTAGAAATGACAACTGCAGTAGTCTCTGGAGGGACGATAGATAAGGGAAGCTCACCCTTCTGGTGCCTGTCTTTCACTTCCTGTGTGGGTACTCAGAGGATTCAGCATTGCTAAATGTTAGCAGTGGGATGGCTCAACAATAGGGAATCAACTTTGTCCATGAACCCAAACAAATTCTAGCATGCAGATCTGTTAATTTACGATGACCCAAAAATACAGACTTTGAATTAAAAAAAAAGTGTGCATTACTACCTCAGATTCCAGTGTGAAACAATGGGTAAGTTCCTACAGCAAAACTACAGGAATTGCACTATTATGTGAAGTTAGACAATAGAAAACCCACAGAAAATGTGGCAGGTTTTTGTGGGCAAGCCCTTTTACTTCACCTCCTGAACCAGGCTTGGAGGGTACCTAGCTGATTGCCAAAGTGGCATTGTTGGAATGGGGCTGCTGTGGACCTCATTGCACCCATCCTATATTGGGGATGGGAAACTGACACATTCTCCCTCTAGAAAGAAACATCCATTGAAATCCAGCTTGGGCACCACAAAATCTGGGATGGGTACACTTGGTAAGAGCTCTGGGTGCAGCGCCTCATGCCCTCTCCTTGCTGATGCCTTCTCCAGGCCAGATGGTTGATAGCCACCTTTTATCATCTCATCAACTCTGCAGACCTTGTGGTGAGAGAAGCGTGGCAGTTTTCAGCTGTGGGACTTGCATTCGCACATTCTCCCACACTACCCATGTCTTTCCCCCACTCTTTGAGCTCCTTCAGGACCTGACTGCTCTGGCACTGCCCTTAGCACACCCTTACTGCAGTGAGAGAAAGCTCGCATTGTGGTTGTAACTTTCAGAGCAGAGAGAGTTTTGCCTCCTTTGCTCAGGTTAGTGGAGCTTTGACTTGCTCTGTGTTTGAACCTGAGTTGCATCCCATGCTCTGGTATCCCTATTTACAGCTGGAAGCCAACCTCGTGCTCTGTGTGAGGCACTGCCTTAGCACAGGCTGTTCCCAGCTAACCAGAGGCTCTGCCTACAGTCCAGAGGGGAAACCAGCACCGACTGTAACTTGGCAATTCCCAAAGAAAAGTGTCACTGTTATAAGTACATTCATCTTAATAACTGTTGTGACCAGTCAACTGGTATGTTAGGTAACACACAATAAGCGTCTGATTGAAATTAATTCACAAAGTGTATGTGGGAGCCTTTGTTTAACATGTTCTTGGATTGTCTGTCACTCACTCCCTTCTGGACCGAATTTCAGAACAGTTCACACTCCTGCTCTTCCCCCAGCACCTGGAGCTGCTGTAATCCATGCATTCATTCCCTTCCTCCCAAGAGGGCCTGCTATTTGGCACTAGAGAACAGGAATCAGGACGGGGGTGGGGGGGGGGGGGAGGCGGAAGAAGATGGGCAGTCCCCTGAGGTATTGCACCTGTCCTTTAATTTTCACTCCCCTCACCTACAAGCCTTGTGTCTAGGAGTTGACTTCACTCTGCACAACCACACTCATCTCACATTTTGTGGCTGTGCCCGTGGGCAGCAAGTTATATACCCATGTGGTGCCTGGACACCAGCAATATTCAGAGCACAGGGGCCCAGCCCCCCCCCCCCCGTCTCCTGAGTGTCCCCCAGCCTCCTCTTGCTGGCCCTGTGCACGTCCCCAGGCCACGGAGGGAGCAGACCATCCCTGCCTCTTCTGTGCAGCTCCACGCTGCCTCCCTGCAGCAACTGCTGCAGCAGGGTCCTAGTGCCCCCCAAATTGACTGCCAGGGCAGACTGACTCTGAGCCTGCCCTTCGACCTCAGACCCTTCCCTTTTCTGGTGGGACCTCCACCAGCACAGGCCCCCCACCCCCCGCCCACAGTCACCAATCTTACCCCATGCTGGGCAAGGAGGCAGCCCCATCCCCTAGTAAGGTTACAGTCAGGGGCAACAGCAGGGGAGGAGGCGCATGCAGCATCCCCTGGCACCCACCACGGGGGAGGTGAGGGAGATTTCTGGACCTGCGAGAGGCCCTAGGAGCACCTGCAGTGACAGCGGTGGGGGTGAGTGTGCTGCTGGAGGGACAGAAAAGGGGGGCTCCTTCCCCAGAGCTCGCTGCTGTTGGCAGGGAAAGGACTGGGGGGAGTCCACCTCTCTGGTCCCTGTCCTGGAGCAACCTACCTGCACCCCAAACTCATCCCCACCCCTGCCCCACCCCACCCCAGAGCCCACACCCGCAGTCAGAGCTTTCACTCCCTCACCACACCCTTAACCCTAGCTCTGAGCCCCTCCAGCACCCCAGACCCCTCATCTCCAGCCAGATCCCTCATCCCCCCCCACACCCTAACTGTCTGCCCCAACCCTGAGCCCCCTCCTGTATCATGAAGCCCTCATCCCCAGCCCCACCCCACAGCCCTCAGCCCACACCCCAATGCTCTGCCATAGCCCTGAGCCCCCTCCCACACCCCAAACCCAGCCCCACCCCTACACCCCTCCCTTTCCCAAACTCCCTCCCAGAGCCTGCACCCTTTCCTTCCACACCCCCTCCCATCTCCAAACTCCCTCCCACTGCCTGCACCCTGCACCCCTGACCTCCTGCCCCACCCAAAATCTCTATCAGAGCCTTGGGCAGGTGGGGGGCAGAGTTTTGGGGGGGCAGAGTTTGGGCAGGGGCAGGTTCTGGGCACCACCAAAATTTCTACAAACCTGCTGCCCATGGCTGTGCCAATGGACCGCAGTCAGATGGGAACAGAGCACAGATCTGCACAAATCTTGCACAAATCTGTGGCAAAGCCAACTATTGTACTTAGGCTTTTTGATTAAGCCACAGCAGGACTGTAAAGTCACTTGCTGGCCCTAAAGCTGTGCTGCCAAGGGCTGCAGGTTTTTGCACCTCACCTGCTTCCCATCTCACAGCTCTGGATCAATTTTCTTTCACGAATCAAAATTTAACAAACACAGAAAGATTGGGGAACAGGGAGACCCCTCACAAACTGGTGATGTTTTTTCTGCTGGTGAAAAAGGATTCATGTACCAGGAATTGGTCCTGGGTCTGCAAATAAAAAAAAAAAACCTATCTGAGTATTTACGATAATACAGAAGAATAGTAACGGAGCTTTTGCTTTTAAGGAAGGAAGTGTCCCCAGTTTGCCTCAGAACCATGATAATTTTCCTGAATTCTTACCGCTATCCTAATGCCCTGGATTGTGGCCATTCTCCTTTCAGATGAGAAGGGTGGGAGAGGATCTCCTTCACAACAGGTGTGTCAAATGCCTTCTAGGCTGAGGTCCAAAGGACCATTTCAAGTATGGTTACAAACTGGGGTAGTAGCAACACTTTAGTTGGCCAAGTTTTCAGTTATCACCACTCATACAGATTTCTGAGCACCCCAGCTTCTGCCAGCTTTTGGAATGCAATGCAATATGATCTGTTTTCTGCCTCTACAGCTCTCTCAGCATCTGCTGGCACAGGGGGCCAGTGAGTAGGAAGGGCAGATTAGGTCATTGTGGTATCTTTTAGATATAGTGCTGCCTCTATCTAATGACATAGCATTCTGAGTTGGGAGCATTACAACAGGGGAGTCTGAATGGATACAAATCCCAGGTCATAAGAATGCAAATACTAGCAGAGTTATACCACTAATCTCTGAGCAGGAAAGGGATACTGAGTGCCCAACATTTAGGCATATCACAGAAGCAATAAAACAGTAATAATGGATGAATGACCTTAGCTAACTGCACATAAACTGGTCAAATGTCTCAGCAGGACAAGGTTTTAAGATGCAATTTTCCAATACCTTAAACGCTACCTTGCCTCCAATACTTTGCCTCTCAGGATAGCCATTGCTAGACCACATGGTTGCTTGCTTTAGCCCTAAGTAATGTATAGGAGTTGGTTCAAGGGGTAACTCTAGTTAATCATTAAACAACTTTAAAAATAAATAAGTTAGACATCCTTGGGAAAGGGGTCATACTAAAAACAAGCACTATGATGCCAAACTTCAGAGAAGGGGATTTAAATTTTTTTTTTTTTAAATGTAGGGCACTAGGCAGAAAGACTTTGAAGTCAGAGGTAAGGAAATGAAAATATTTGGTCCCAGCCTAAAGGCTACAAAAGCAACCATAAAAGAATCACAAAAGGCATGCAGACCCCTAAACCAAAAAGAGAACAGCAAGGGAGCAATCATTATGGTTAAATGGCAATATGGTTATTAAAACCAAACAAGTGTCCAAATGGAAATCTAGCTCCACTTCAGCAACAGAAAGGAACATAAACCATGACAGGTAATATGCAAGACGGAGATTACAAAGGACCTGGGGGAATCTGAAGAGCAATTTGTGAACATCATAAAAGTAGCAAAGAATCCTGTGGCACCTTATAGACTAACAGATGTTTTGGGGCATGAGCTTTCGTGGGTGAATACCCACTTCGTCAGATGCATGTCTGACGAAGTGGGTATTCACCCATGAAAGCTCATGCTCCAAAATGTCTGTTAGTCTATAAGGTGCCACAGGATTCTTTGCTGCTTTTACAGATCCAGACTAACACGGCTACCCCTCTGACACATCATAAAAGTAATTTTTTTTAAGTACATCAGAAGCAGAAAGCCTCTGAAGAGAATCAGTGGGCCTATTTGATACCGGGGGTGATAAAGGAGAAGAATGCTACTGAGAAACGAAATTATTACTTTGCATCAGTTTACACCACAGATGATGTTGGGAAGTCACCATCTCTCTTCAGCTACTGAAGATATTGTTAGACTGAGGCAACAATGGAATAGTGCAGGACCAGATGGTGTACATCCAAGAGTTCTGAAGAAACTTAAGAATGCGTATTTTTGTTAGCAGCTCAGCCACTTCAATCTCTCATACTGTACCAAAGGACTGGAGAGTTGCAAATGTGTAACTATCATTATTATTTTTTATAATTGAAACAACCCCCCTTCTGCCCCACACACTAGGGTGCTCCTGGAATATACCAGTAAGCCTTACTTCAGTACCAGGTAAAACAGCTGAAACAATTAAAGACAGTTATGAAATATATAGATGAACATGATAGGGTCAAACCAGCAAGACTTCTGTAAGGGAAAAAAAATTAATCAAGTCTCTCAAATCTATTAGAATTGTTTGAAGAACTCACTTCCATCAGATATTATTCAGCCAAAAGCTTAGCAGGATTCAAAAGTGAATTAAGAATGTATATGGATGAGAATATCCAGTTATGTTAGGTAATAAAAACAAATGACAGATTCTTGTAGTACAAGGCATAAGTCAGCCACGAGTTGATAGGGTTTAGGAAGATACTCCTATCTTTCTCTGAAGCAACTGCTATTGCTCACCTCACACAGAGGACATTCTACAAACCAACTACTGGCCCAATCCACTACAGCAATTCTTATGTTCTACAGGGTTTACTGCAGAGCAGTACGAGGAAGCTGTCTTCAGAGTACTCATGGTCCTGGTGACATGGGAAGGTAGGGCCCGATCCTCTGAGCTGCCAAAAACACCTAACTGGCACTATAGCTAATATAGTCAAGGGCACATTACACCTTGCACAATCGGATCCTTTGTGAATATGGGAATAACCTGAAGCTATTTATCAATTTTTACCACACTCCACAGCCCCTTGGAGCAGATTCTGAGCTGCCTTTTGTCCCAAGGATGCTGGATTTTAGCTGAATATAGATGAAGGAAGCAGCTTCTGACATTCTTCCAGCTCCTTAGTACAGCATGTCAGAGAGAGGAGAGCATCCCTTCTTGCTAGTACAGCTCCTGGATGCTATGATGATTGATGCTACATAGACAATAATGGGGCCAAGCCAACCCCAAATTACAGAATGACCCCACATGAGGTGAATTGGGCAATTTCTGATAAAGAGCAGAAGGTGGCTGCAGTAAGGGGGAAGCTCAGGAGGCTGGGAAGAGGGAGAGAGAAAAAAAAGGTGCGGGGGGCGGGGAGCTCCTGTAGAAGAGATCCTGAGACCAGGTAGGGCTAGGAGTAACCTGCTAGGCAGGAGGGACTCTGACCAGACCAGGGGAATTTGGGATGTACTCAGCTGAAGGCAAGGCTGGTGTTTAGTTTTGAATGTTAATTTAATAAATTAGATCTTAAGGAGGGCTGTTGTGACTGGACTTGAAAAGCCCTGTGTGGGAGTTTATTTGGGGATCCAACATGGGAAACGGAAATGAGGGGTTGTGTTTAGAGCTGCCCTGAGGCCACTCTGGGGGTGCTGATGTCAAAAACAGACAAACTGAAAAATAGACAGATTTCCTTCTTCCCCAGCTATGGGGGTGTGGGGTGGCAGCTGGGTGTTCAGCTGTCTGGAGATGCCAGTTGTCATACATGATGTATGTGGAGGATGCTCAAACTAACAATGAGTACATGGGTAGCTAGTAATGTGCGAAGCATTTGTGAAATAGGCAGAAGTAGTAGCTCCTGCTAAGAGAAGTAACTAGCTCACATTAGGCCCCTGTCAGAACAAGAACTGGTTTGGGAGTCTCATTTTTACCCCTTGTTGAACATAGCTTGGGAACATCCCTTCCTTCCACGTGGGCCCTTAAGGGCTGCTGGCTGAGAGAAAATGAAAGGTTAGGAGGAATCCAGGATCTCTCCGTTTCCATGGTGACCAGCAGGAAGTGAGAGACTCCCAGGCCAGCATCTCCCTACCGGAGACTGCAGACAAACATGTAGGAGAGAGAGAGAGAGACTCCTACGCAGACACTAGAGGGAAAGCCTTTTCTGTGCTGGAAGGGAAGGGCTGAGGATGGATCTGGTGCTCCCTGTCCCTAGGCAAAGGGGGAAAGTGGATCAATAAAAGCAGGGAAGAGAACAGAAATGAATCAGATCCCTCTAGCTGCAGCAAATTCTAGTGTCTGGCAGATACCCCCCAGACATAGCATGGCACAGGGAGGGCTCCCCTAGAGAGATCCCCTCCCCTGAGGAAGAGAGGAACATAAGAGCTGCCATACTGGGTCAGACCCGTGGTCCACCTTGCCCAGTTTCCTGTCTCTAACCAAAGCCCTTACTAGAGCTTTAGGGTGAGCGTGCAGAACAGGGAAATTATGGAGTGATCCACCCTTGTTTTTTGCTAGTCAGAGATTTAAGGTTATCCTCAGCTTGGGGTTGTGTCCCTGACCAAATTGGCTAATAGCCATTGATGGACCAATGCTCCGGTTATTTATCCACTTCTTTTCTGAACCCTGTTATACTTTTGGCCATCGCAACATCCCACCTATTCCACAGGTTAGTTGTGCAAAAAAGTACTTCTTGTTTGTATTGAACCTGCTGCCTATTAATTTCATTGGGTGACTCCTGGTTTTTGTACTGTGGGAAAAAGGAAACAACATTTCCCTATTCACTTTGTCCACACTGTTCATGATTTAATAGACTTCTACCATATCCTGTTAGTCATTTTTTTCTAATATGAACAGCCCTAATCTTTTTAGTCTACTCATATGGAAGAGTTTCCATACCCTCAGTCATTTTTGTTGCCCTTTTCCTGAACATTTTCCCACTTACATTATATCCTTTTTGAGATGCCATGACCAGGGCTGGATACAGTATTCAAATGTGGGCACAGCATGGATTTATATAGCGGTATTATGATATTCCTGTTTATTTTCTAGCCTTTTCCTAATCATTGTTAATGTACTATTAGCCTTTTTGGCCACTGCTGCACATCAAAGAGTTCAAAGAATTGTCCACGGTGACTCCAACATTTCTTTCTTGCGTGGTAACAACTAATTTACAACCCATCATTGGTTATATATAGTTGCGATTTTTTCCTCACGTGCATTCCTTTGCAATAATCAACACTGAATTTTGTCTGCCATTTTGTTGTTCAGTCACTCAGTTTTGTGAAATCCTCCTGCAAACTTCTCAGTTTGCTTTAGACTAACAAAATTATTCGAGATTATCTACAAACTTCACTACTTTACTGTTCATCCCCTTTTCCAGATTAATGATTATGTTGAACAGCACAGATCCCAGTATATATCCCCGAGGGACCCCTCAGTTCACCTCTCCACTGTGAAAATGAACCCTTTATTTCTATCCTGTTTCCTTTCTTTCAGCCAGTTACTGATCCCTGAGAGGACCTTCCTTCTTATCCCATGGCTATTTACTTTGCTTAAAAGCCTTTGGTGAGGGATCTTGTCAGAGGCTTTCTGAAAGTCCAAGTACACTATATCCATTGGATCATCCTTATCCACCTGCTTGTTGATTCCCTCAGAGAATTCTAACAGATTTCCTCTTACAAAAGCAGGGTTGACTCTTCTCCAACAAATCACATCATTCTGTTCTTTACTATAGTTTCAACTAATTTGGCCGGTACTAGCAGGGCCGGTGCAACCATTTAGGCAAACTAGGTGGCAGCCTAGGGTGCCTAGTGATTGGGGGCATTTAAAAGTCCCCTCAGGCGAGGAGGTGGAGTGGAGGTGAGCTGGGTGGGGGGGCACACGGGGAGGGCTGCCCGCAGTAATGGTGTGGGGGAGGCGCACAGGGGAACAGCTCCCCGCCCCAGCTCACCTCCACTCTGCCTCCTCCACTGAACACACAGCCTCCGCTCTAAGTCTCCTCCAATCAGCGCCGCACTCCTGGACGGGGAGGAGAATTAGAGCGGTGCCAGCGTGCTCAGTGGAGGAGGCGGAGCCGAGGTGAGCTGGATGGGGGAAAACCCAGGCAGGGTTAGTTTCCGTGGGGGAAGTCTCCCCAGGCAGGGTTAGCTGCCGTGGCGGGGGCGGGAGAGGTCTCCTCAGGCAGAGTTAGCTGCTGTGGGGATGGGGGAGAGTCTCCCCGTGTGGGGTTAGCTGCCATGGGGGGACAGAGGGAGTCTCCCTGGGTGGGGTTAGTTGCCGTGAGGGAATGGGGTGGAGAGGGGTTAGCTGTCATGGTGGTGGGGGTAGCTGCTGCGGGGGGGGGAGGGGGCTGCCCAGGTGGGGTGCTGAGTTAGCTGCCTTGGGGTGGTGGGGTTAGCTGGGTGAGGGGTGCAAGGTGGAAGTTTCGCCTAGGGCATGAAACTTCCTTGCACCGGCCCTGGGTACTAGAGTTAGGCTCACCAGTCTGTAATTGCCAGGATCTTCTCCCTAAAGCCCTTTTTGAAAGTCAGCTGTACATTAGCTACCTTCCAGTCATCTAGTAGTACAGGGGCTGATTTAAACAATAGATTACATATCACAGTTAGTAGTTCTGCGATTTCATATCTGAGTTCCCTAAACCCTTGGGTGAATGCTATCTGGTCCTGTTGACTTGATAAACTAAATGGTAATATTTTGTGTAAATTGAAGAGGTTTTAGAACATCAGTTTGGGACTGTACTTAAGATTTGTTACCCATAAAGAATAGCTCTGATGCAAGTATCTCCCATACAGTCTCTTGAGTAAAGACTGATGCAAAGAATTCACTTAGCTTCTTTGCAATGGTCTTGTCTTCCTTGAGTGCTACTTCGTAATCCAGTGGCCGCACCACTTGTTTGGCAGGTATCATACTTAAACAAGTAATTACATGCTATGGCATGAACAGGGCAGCCCCAGAGGCACAACCTTGGCCACCGGTGAAAACACCCCTAGCTGTGACATGAACTTAACACAACACAGAAACACTCCAGGCCATGGGATAGCATCGGTCAGACACCCGCACAGACAAGCTCTCAGATGCTTTGGGCACGGTGCACAAGAGCCCTCTCCACCAACATCTTTACTCTTGACACAGCACTCGACAATTCACCGCAGCAAAAATGATCCATGGGCAGGATATCACACTGACATTTCCCCACGACCCAGGGGTGTGATACCTCAGACATTATGGGTCTAACTGGGATTGCAAACTGGGGCCAAAACTCACAAGTATTAAGCAGATCCAAGCAGGTAAAACATTTAAACATCAGGAAAATAACCAGAATCTGCCCTGTTAACCTTGTGATTGGGGATAAATCTCAATCACTGCAAATCCAGTATTTGAGCTGGGAAGATTCTCCAGGAGAGTATGGGAAGAGAGGATTTCATGGTAATTAACCAACAATTGTGGAGTATCCACAACGGAGATAAAAGTGGCTAAATTGAGCAGAAAGTGATGTACCTTGCAGATTACCCCTCAGGCACTGAAAATCCTGCACCACATCTCAGCCCAAGGAGAGTAGTTTCAGAACACATTAGGATAGAAGTAGTTTGCTACCACTTTTCCCACTGGTACCAATGATCAGTGAAACTGAAGGCATTCTGAACATCCACCTTTTACTATTGGACAGTTTAAAGAGGGATTCTAGGGGGAATTTAAACCACAGTTTATATCCTTTGCGCCTTGCAAGATTCAAGCCTGACTTGCACACCTAGCTGCTTCCATTGTGGTTCTACAGTGAAATATGTACAGAGAGTATGAGTGTCCAAAGCCTTCCACATCATATGACAAACAGTAGGATACACCTGTGCAAATGGATGCTCCAATAGAATTTCATAAGGTGTTACACAGACTTGCTTTACATCTGTTGCAAGTCTGAATGCTGATTTGAGTGCCATGTAAAAACTCAAAACTGGGTTAGCCAGGAGAGTGCATGAGCAATAGTGACACTTATTTCCCTAGAACTATCCCCCCACCATCTGAGCAAACAAAGAAATGTAAGAGTTGGTCAATCACTAATGGGTAGAATGTGTATGCATGTAAATTAAAATACACAAGCCTTTAGTCTGTCATCTTAGCAGCAAAAATGTAAAAAAAAAAAGAGGAGGGCGAAGAGGGCTTGGATTAGAAGGATGGAATCTTTGAAGGGTCATGGCACATTGTTCTACAGAAGTAATTGGACATGCAGGAATATCACTGCCTTCTGGACCTCTCACAGCAATGAGGATTCAGCTTTCAGGATCTCTTTCAGGCAGAAGAATTCCTGGGGAGCTCAGAAGGAGAGAATTTAGTGTGGCTAGTTTCCAACAAGAGGAGAGCAGCAGTGGGGAGGAAGGACACAGAGTGGTTACCAAAGTGAGCCCAGGCATTATAATAGGGAACCAGGTCAGATGGGGAGAGAGAACTTGATATAAATTGATTCAAACTGGACAAACACTGAAAACTGGCTGATGGAGCTTAACTACATAGTAACAACAGTGCAAACACACTATGGTTCTACAACACAGAGGCTGTCCTGTGGGGGAAGGGGTAGAAACCCTGGGACATTTAAAAATTAGACTAGACAGAACATGAGTAAAATGTACATTTGGGAACAATCCTGGTCTGCCTCTGGAATGTGGGCTGGATGAACTCACGGGTCTTTTCCATCTCTTATAATACTAGCATTTATGCAGAGGTTTACAGTTCCAAAGCACTGTGCAATCATTAATTATTCTGATTAATGATAAATGGGGATATATCCCATTGAGGGAAAGAAATCTGGTGAGATACCAGAGATTGATACCTGGTCTAATTTTAAACACCTTTAATTATTTAAAAGAGGAAGTAAACAGCATGTTAATTACATTTGTTAATTATACTGAGTAGTGAAGTGTTGTGAATACCAGCAGGGACAGAGAAATGATAAAGACACCCAGGAAAGTTAAGATATATGGGCAGAAAATAAATGAGATTCATCTTGAAAAATGCAGCTAATCAAACTGGTAAAAGTCATTTCTAAGGAGCCTACCATCACAGAATATAGCCACAGTAAAAGCATTTCAATGAGAGCCAGGACTCTCCAGAGAAAGCCAATTCTTCAAGCTGTTCTTGGGTTACTCATTGACTTCTGCTTTGGAGTAGACAGATCTTTCTTCTGCTCTGGTTCTTTGAGGAATGGCATGATGAAAGTGGGCCTGGGGTGCAACCTCAGGATGTAGAAGGTTGGACCTGGAATACAGATATTCAGAAGGAAGAAGGCAAATGGAAAGCAGTAGTGTCAAAAGAGAATTAAGAGTGATACTGGATATCAAACTGAACAGGGAATTCCTAATTGGAAACTGCAGTGCTATATGGTAGGGGAACATTAGCCTGTGCTACGTACATGGAGGCATCAGATCATGGCCTGGGAGCCTCCTTCTCTGTACACTAGTGGCGAGACAGCATTGTGAATTCTGTATTCATTTCTGGAGTAGGGTTGCCAGGTGTCTGTTTTTTGACCGGAACACCCTGTCGGCCATTAAAAGTCTGGTCAGTGATACAGCGGGGCTAACGCAGGCTCTCTGCCTGCCTTGGCTCTGCAAGTCTCCCGGAAGCAGCGGCATGTCCCCCCTCCAGCTTCTATGTGTAAGGGCAGCCAAGGGGCTCTGCATGTGGCCCTCACTCCAAGCGCCAGCTCCACAGCTTCCATTGTCTGGGAACCATGTCCAATATGAACTGTAGGGATGGCACCTGCAGATGGGGCAGCGTGGAGAGGTGCCTGACTATGTTTCTGTGTAGGACCTGGAGGGGGGACATGTCACTACTTCTGGGAGATGCTTGAGGTAAGTGGTGCCTGTAGCCTACACCCCTCACCTCTCCCTACACCTCAACACCAGTCCTGATTTCCTTCCTACACTCCGAACTCCTCAGTCCCAGCCTGAAGCCCTCTCCTTGCACCCCAAATTCCTCATCCCTGGCTCCATACCAGAGCCCTTACCCTCAGCCGGAGCCCTCATGCCCCCCCACACCCCCAAACCTCTGCCCAGAGGCCCCTCCCACAAGATGAACCACCAGCCCAGAGCCAGTACCTCCTCCCAGACCCAACCCCCAAACCTCTGCCCAGAGGCCCCTCCCACAAGTTGAACCCCTAGCCCAGAGCCAGTACCTCCTCCCAGACCCAATCCCCTGCCTCAGCCCAGAGTCCCCTCCCATACTACAAACCCCTCAGCTCCAGCCCCCAGCCTGTAGCCCCCTCATGAACCCCAAACCCCTCATCCCTGGCCCCACCCCAGAGCCTATACACCCAGCCAGAGCCCTCACCTGCTCCCACACCCCAACCCCCTGAGTCAGCCCAGTGAAAATGAGCGCGTGAGTGAGGGTGGGGAGAGCAAGCGATAGAAGGAGGGGGAGGATGGAGCCTCAGGAGAAGTGGCAGGGCCTCGAAGGATGGGTGGGGCAGGGAGCAGGGCAAGGTGTTCAGTTTTGTACAAGTAGAAAGTTGGCAACCCCTATTCTGAACCCCTCAGTAGCAGAGGCCGACAGATTATGAAATCCTGAGAAGAGGTACAGAACTGATGGGGCTGGAAGAGTTGCTTTCATGATGCACTTTATACCTGAAGACCTGTCAAATTTTATCTAGTACAGAATCTAGCTTCCTGCTTCCTCTGTGCTTCCTGCAGCAAGGACTTAACACCCATGTTCCAAAGTCTAACACTGGCTGTCAAATTGTTTCTGGTGCAATTCAAGCGACTGGTTTTGACCTGAGCAGGGCAAACTACTTGTAACAAGTGACAGAGCCAATTTTCAGTTCCCAAACTATATGGGAACTGCTGAGGATTGTCTCTAATCTCTTGGTTATTTGTGAGAATCTGTGGAATCACTAGGCTGAACTACAGACTAAAGATTAGCCTCAAATTGAGCTGATGTGGTTATTTCATTTTCCTTTTGCCACCTAAGTCATATGGTATTGTTTCTGTTCTGTGATTTGATGACTTTTAACCAGAGAATAATGAATGATCACTAGTAAATAACTAATTAACATAGAATAATGGTCATGGTTTGCATGCAGTATAGGAGTTTGTATGCATCTCATCCACAAACATTTGTACAGAGACTGGAATTCTGAATATTTGTTGGAAAGTTAACAGAAAGAGGCACAAACATGGCCAAATCAGATGGTTGGATTTTATACACACACATTCTCCATCACTCAATGAGCTCTCACTGTGATCTGTACAATTTTAAATATTGTGGATCCTGTTTTTTCCTTCTGTGAACAGCTGCTGCAATCAGCTGAGGTGCTGGTGGAGATACATTCTCAAAAAGGAATCCTTGACTCTACCTCATCACTCCCTATACGAGGCTGTCAGAGCTGGAATTTTAGGGCTGGCTTGGCTGATCTTAACTGAACTGATATTATGTAAGGATTAAGGCAGTTTCAGATAGTAAAGATTCAAGGGATTTAGGGCTAAACAAGGTTAAACATCTAAATTTCACTTGGAAATTGATGGCAACCAATGGAAATCATGGAGCATTGCAATCATATGCATCCTGTGTGAGATGCTGCTTAATACGCAGGTAGATGCATTCTGAAGAAGTAGCAGCTTCCAAATGGTCTTACAGTCCAGCCTCCTAGAGAGTGCAGTGATCTAGGCCTGGATAGTGGGGCTGGGGTTCAGATTGGAGAGGATGAAATCTTCTTGCCAAGCACAAATAATAGCAGCAATTACAAAAATGCTGTTATCTGGAGAACATGAAGCAGCTGAGGCTGTGCGCATGAATAAAATGGGGCAGGAATAGCCATCAGTACAGGGAGCTAATATCTGCCACTTCTGCTAGTTGCTTTCCCAGTTATTCTAGATGGAATCTCAAATCAGTTAGCTCTCTTACAAATCCATTCTCTGCTGAATGCTTGGTAAGACATCTGCACCAGCTGGGTTAGAAGGAATGGAAATACAGAGCAGCATTTCTTTGGCATTCTGAAGACACCACAGACCATGTTTTCTTACTAACCTTCCTTAGACACATGTTGGACAGGAGAGGTGACAGAGTGGAACTGCTTAAGACTATCTTCTGTGATTTCTTAAAAAGAAAAGAAGAAACACACTTAAAAGCAAGTCATCTATTCACACTAGTGGCAGTAGATAGGTCAGTAACAGCTCGTGCTCAACCAAAGGAAAGCAGCTAATGGATTTAAAATAATTGGTATGGATACCTGACCTACATTCTTTGCCTAGGGGAGATTAACCAAAGCTACCCATACATGCTCTGCACTGTACCTATACCTATACCTAAAACTAAGTTGATGGGAATCAAAGATCTGAGGTATTGTTGAGGATGCCTCCTACCACATGTCCAATAATATTCCCCTCAAAGGGAAGTTCTGAGAAGTGGCAATAATTGGAGGAATTGCCAGTGACAAGAGAGAGTCTTGCTGAAGAAACAGTCACCTCTTTCAGAGATGCTGACTTCCTGCCCTCCCCCTGAAAGCAGACCTTGCCAATCTTTCTTAATGGCCCCAGCAATTCCACATTCATTTTCACTAGCTCTATAAAGCTGAGGTCATATGGCATGCTGATCCTCCAACAATTCTAGATGCTTGCTGGGATTCATCAGCCAAGACTCAGACAGGGAAACTGTGTTTGTTCACTTGAAAATTGATTGCTAGCATGGAAGCAAACTGCTCAGCCTAAATCTGAACAGTCTTCTGTGACAAGTAAACTCAGAGCAGTGGGAAATTCTTGGCTGTTACCAGATGCAAAGAAACTGGAAGTGAGCGCTCACAATTCCCATTGACTTTACTGGAAGTTGTGTGGTTATTCCATTCCTCTGAAAATCAGGGCATTGACTTCTATGAAATAATCTTCTAAAAAAAATTTGAAACTGCTCATCCTAAAGGAAGAGTCCAATTCTACAGTCAGAATGAACGGGGGAGTGGGAGAAATATTTCTGTAAAGCCTAATCATTGTGATCCACTGGAAAAATATCCAAGTCCAATAATAGGCCTTATCAGTCAAATGACTTTTAGAGACCTTAAATTCCAAGTATAATACAACCCCAAGTGATGAATATAAAAGTTAGGCACTGCTGTCATACAACAACCAACAATTAGATATCAGTCCAGAAGGGATATTCTCTCACAGCGTTGCTAAGAGAAGCTATTGATCTTGGTTCCTTAATTTGTTCTTCATCCAAATTCTCTCCTAGTAAATCTGCTGCCCATTATTGAATACTTTCCAAAAACATATGGAATTTTGCTGTTTAGGATGCTGCCACCTGTGCTCCAATTTGAATAAAATAATCCTCCTTAAAAGCAAATCTCTATAATTTGAGCTGCACAGAATCAGAAACACCTGGAAGTGTGCAGTCAACAAACCTTACCTCCTCCATCCACAAAAACACAACACTGTTTTTCTGGCTTAAAATCTGTTTACATAACAAGAAGAAGTTATGATTACACAGTGCTTCTCCTTTGGTGTTTCAGAACTATGGACCTAACTAGAACTAAACCTTTGGGGAGTGTGCCTGGAAGAGAGAGAGACCAAATTTGGTACACTAGAACCTCAGAATTATGAACACTAACATTAAAAACTGAGCAGTCAAATAGGGTGATCAGATAGCAAATGTGAAAAATTGGGATGGGAGTGGGGCGGTAATAGGATCCTATATAAGAAAAAGATCCAAAAATCATGACTGTCCCTATAAAAACAGGACATCTGATCACTCTACAGTCAAACCACACACCTCATTTGGAACCAGAAGTACACAATCATCATCAGCAGAACCAAAAAAGAAAAGAAATGCAAATTCAGTGCAGTGTTAAATGTAAACTAGCAAAAGAAGGGAAAGCAGCATTTTTCCTTCTGTGTAGTAAAGTTTCAAAGCTATATTAAGTCAATAATCAGTTAACTTTTGAAAGAACAACATAACATTTTGTTCAGAGTTACAAACATTCCAGAGTTATGAACAACCTCCATTCCTGAGGTGTTTGTAACTCTGAAGTTCTATTGTATCTGGGAGAAGCTGGAAAAAAATAAATAAATCAAGCAGTGGCAGTAACAGCATGTATGCCCAGAGTTCTTTAGCTACTAGCCCTGTGCCCAAGATTTGAAACCAAGGCCCAAATCTCTGCTTATTAACAGGGCTGTGCCAATTTACACATCAATGGAGCTGTACTAGTTTACATCAGTGCAGAATTTGGCCTTGGAAGGGGCTTTCCAAGACTTCTCATTTCCTTGACAACATGACATTTTCCTTAATAACCATGATGGAAACAACTTTAATGGCTGCTCCATCTGTTTCTAACTCATCATGTGCAATACTCACCACTGCCCCTGGATTAAAGTGACAGAACCCTCTCATTTAGTAATTGTAGGGTGGGGTCTATTTCTGCCTGGAATTGCTGTCAGCTGTCATAGTGGACAATACCATTTAAAAAGTAATTTTTTAGCTTGATTGATTCATAGCAGGTGCTCCCTCAACAGTAGCTTGTCCCAGATGCAGCCAATAGAGCATTAACCACTGCTCTCCCACATTCCATAAGTGTGAGATCTTAACAGGTACCTAGAGAACCACCCCTTCCCAGTGATTTTTGGCTTTTGCAGAGCTGTGCAAGAGAGGATTTGTCCCTAAGAAAAGGAAGCTCCACTTATTCCCTCCACCTTGTTATTAGGCAAGAGTGGAAAGGGACAACTTATAAATATTGACTTTGCCATCTCTTCTGCAAAGAGCTGCTCTTCTTTGCTCTGTCCAGTGCAGAGTAAGCTGCCAGCTATCTCTGAGGCACCTGGATTTAGGACAGACACCATTCTCACCACAGATGGAGCACTCCCCTCCATTTCAAATATGGTAGTGATCTTTCTGAGGATTTACATCTGTGTATAGTTGGGTATGTTTGATAATTACAGACATTGCTTCATGTCTAGGTATTCTGGTAAAGTCCCCTCCTACTTCACATTTCATGTTTCTTTCACCTCTTTCCCTGTCCACACTACAATACCAATGTATTTCCCTCCCAACTAACTTGCTGCTGTTAATGCATGTTTCAGAAAGTATGGAGCAGGTCAGGGGAGACAGTGGGTCAGACCTTATGCTAAGCACTCTCCTTGCTAAGGTTTGAATGGGCCATGGGCCTTCTCTCCGCTGCCCCAGAGATGGTTCCTCCAGAGCAGTGTTTGAAGTACACTGCCCTTCCCCTATGGAGGGAGCTTGTGCTAGAACTACCTTCCTATTCCTCCCTCTGCCTCCCCCCACCTATTAGCAGCTTTGCTGTTTCCATTGCAGGCCTAAGATGTCAGCTGATCTGCTAAATGCTTGAGTCCTACTCCCCAGGGACAGAGTATAGTAGGGAACGTTTTAGTGATTCCTCTTTTCTTTCCCCTATGCAGCCTCCTTGCAACAGAATGTCTTTTAATATAGCCATTCACACAGGATTTTTTTTTTTTTTTAAGACAGAATCTGCTCAGTTAGTGCCATATTGTCACTGCTCTTTCTAGAGCAGGTTTGGCAATCTTTCAGAAGTGGTTTGCCAAGTCTTCATGTATTCACTCTAATTTAAGCTTTTGCGTGCCAATGATACATTAACATTTTTAGAAGGTCTTTTTCTAGATGTCTATAATATATAACTCAACTATTGTATTTAAAGTAAGTAAGGTTTTAAAAATATTTAAAAAGCTTCATTTAAAAGTAAATTAAAATGCAGAGGCCTCCAGACTGGTGGCCAGGACCTGGACAGTGTGAGTACCACAGAAAATCAGCTCATGTGCTGCAGGTTGCCTACCCCTGTCCTAGAGAGATAATTGTAACCTGGAAATCTTTGAGCCAGGAGACAGAATATCTCACCCATGTAGGGTTTTTACACCCCTGCCCACATCATTGGCAGGGCTCCTATAAAGCCATGCCCAGCTGTGTGATGCTGTTAATGCAGGCAGACCAGAAAGGGAAAAGAAAACACAGAGGAAAGAGAAATGCAACCATGTTTTCTTTCCAGAGTAGAATCATTGCTGGACACTACATCTATGCCATGCTCATTCAGTCCAGCAGTGAATAGCTTGCTGTGTCTCACATGACAAGCTTTTGTCCTTTTTTCATTGGCTGAGCTCCACTGTTGCATGTGGCTTTGTTTCACTAGTCTGCTGGCAGCTTGAGGGGAGCTAGGGCTACATTTAGTGTAGAAGGATGGAGGTTTCTTACCCAGCCAGCCTGTGTCTCATTCACAGATTTCCTGTCCTTGAGTTACTACCCTTCAAATGACAGCTGAGTTTAGTGCTCTGTGCAACACCAGGCATGAGTTGCATCCTAATGCCTGTGAGTGACAGTAGGGACAGCCACTTGCAGCCCAGCCTACATCCACATGCACCTGCTTTTCTAGTATTTGGGTCACAGCTCTGAGGTCAGAGCCGAGCAGTGCAGTCCAAATGGTGGAGAGGCCTCTTTAGATGGCCAGGTACACATGGCTAGGCCAACTGTTTCAGGAAAGATAATCCCCCTAAACCATTTCTAGAACCAGACCTGAGGCTCTGGAACATTTAGATAAGTGATTTCACACTTCTGGGTTTAGGATTCAGTTGAAAGTGGATGTTCTGAAATGCTGCAGGTTGTTCTCATGACCAAGCCTCTGACAGATGCCCACACTAACAGGTCGATCTAAGTCAATTTATCTAGTTGTGAGTGTGTTGATACCTAAATTTAATTTCCCCACCAATATAAGCACCCCATTACAGTTATACAATACCACCACATTCCTGAGTAAAGTAGAGGCACTTGACCTACTTCCATTAATGCAGCAAGTATAGACACTGTATTGCCTGTCTGCACCCTAACAGTCTGCCAGTAGCTGTATCACAATGCCCTTCTCCACACCAGTGGTCACTCTAGTCAGTTTTGACTTCCACTGCCCAAGGGTCAGCCACCAGAAATCAGTCACTCCCACCCCCACACACTTTACATGTCCAGTATGTTCTTGAAATGCCTTTACTGATTGCTCACCTTGGAGACCACAGCTACTTAGCCCCCTGTTGTGAGCATCTGACCATGCTAGCTCCATGCACAGAGAGTACTAGACAAATTCCTGGCTGATGCAGGAAAGAAGTCATGGATCTCCTTGGCCTCTGAGGAGAAGAGACTGAAAACCCAGCTAAGGAACAGCTGTGTGCCTACAACAATCTGCCTGCCATATTTGGCATGGTCTGCGTACCACTGGACACTTTGCAGGAGCCTGACGTGAAGACCCCTGTCACGCACACCAATGGTGGGGGAGGGGGAAGGACCAGAACAGAGGCAAACCATACAGTGAGTGAGGCACTGTTTGAAACTCCACTGGAGTCAAGGATATCCCCACCAGGTGAGCTCAGATGAATGTGGTGAAGGGAGCTTGTGTACACGTATATTATTCCTCAACCATTTTTTACTGGATTGCCTGAAACCTTCTCTCCCTGCCCCTCTTCTGCCTTTAAAAATGACACTCAGTGCATCCCCGTGTTTAGAGAACAAAGACATGACTTTTGGTTCTTCACTCCACTCAAATGTTAGAAAATAATATTTTTAAAAAATTAGTATGGTACTCTGAATTACATCATCTGTGTCCTGTGCTCAGAAGTAGAAAGAAGAGAGAAGCTGCATCTGCTTTTCTATTCTTTGACTTGATGTGCTAAGCAGGTACCTCCACAATTTTCCTCATGCAAAGTACTTGATTTTCCCAAATAGGGATGTCCCTATTACCCTCTTGAGCAATCTCAATGAAACTTTCATGGAGCTACTCTGTACTCCTCTCTTGAGCATTGCTGGGAATGGCATCCTTGTTTCTTTCCCATGCCACTCTGAGCTCCACTCTGCTGGCACTATTGTAGTAAGTGAGCTAGCAGCAAATGAGCCAGGGTGGCTTCAGGACACCAATAGCAGCTGGGTTCTCTGTGCCTTTGATATTTCACTCGTGAGAGTGACAACCAGAGTCACCACTCTCTATAGTGAATATTGTGAAAATATTTTCACAGTTTTCCTATTCTCATACCTAGGGGCACCTGGCATCTAAACATTCCAGGCGACAGACCATGCTCCCACCCCTCCTCCCCCATAGGCTGTCTTCACCATGGCTTGGGCCTCAAAGCAGTGCTGTAACAGTATGCTCCAAACCTAGAGTGATGATTAACATTATTCCCACTGATACCTTTTTAATAATATAAGTTTTGAGATTTCTTTCCCTTTCTGTTGTGACTTTAAGTCTGGTGCTGTACCTTTCTATTCTAATGAGCAGCCTTTGGTGTGGTGGCCTTCAGATACACCCCCCCCCACCACCACTTCTTTCTTCAGGAAAAGAAAGAAGAGGACCAGGGAGGACGTGTTCTGCCAAATCCTCCAGTCTCTTTGCTAATCGTGAACACAGGGCTTGGAGAAGCCAAGTGATCATTCTCCCTAGTCTTGGCTAAGGATGGAGAGAGTAGTTGCTGTAGAACAGGCAAAGGGACCAAGAGATAGACTTCTTAGTGCACCAGGCTGCTGTGTGTTTATTTAGGCAACAAACTCAGATGTTGAGTAGCTTGACAAAGATCTATGCCCAAAGATTCCAGATGAAGCAGTCTTTCCAATCCATTGAAGACTCCATCATTGCTGCTCCTTCTACCCTGACAGAATAGGTGAGTGACAGCATGGTATAAACTCTTACCCCTTATCACTCCATGCCAGGGGAAAAACAAGGAGAACCATAATTACACCTACACAGACCTGTGAAGAAGAAGGAAAAAAAATCACAGGACCAGCCACAATGCACTACATGTTTTGTAACATGACAAATGTCACATTTTTAATATAGGAACATGAATGTTTACTTTGGTTTCTAGAATATGGGTCACCCTCTTACAGTGCTGCTAAAGTGTTTTTACCTTGTGTAAATGCATTTTGTTTCTGGTTTCTTTTCACACAAAAGTTCTATTTTTAGAAGCCCAAGTACATTTAATGGTTCATGCCAAGCATAGTTGCTACATTACAGAATTCATAAAGGAGAGAGTCAGTAACCCATTGTATTTAAGCTCTGTACACATGAAGGCATAGTACTTCATAGAAATATCACACAACACTGTTGTGGATGACTGTCAAAATGTTCTTTTAAGGCCTTCCACAGCCTTATAGGCCCATGGTGAACTCTTCTAATAGCCCTTGGTTCTCGCTGTTCAAATTCAGTAGTCAGCCAAGTCCACCCAAGTCCTGCCCCTTGCTTGTAGCTGTTCCCTCTTTTCCTTACAGATACATAGCATGCAGCTCTAACAATGAGATGTTGACCTTCCTGAAATGAATCTAGTCAGTAAAAGGTGCCAGTAACCCTTCAGTCTACCAGACCACCATTCAATAGTCATCCTGCACCTGCTGAACTGGTAGCTGAATCTTTGATGTTATTAAGATGCTATTGTATAGCTTCATGAGCTGGGGGTCCAGGGGGTAGGCTGGGTACCCCAGAATCATTACTGGCACTGCAAAATCACTGATGTGAATGCAGGGGTTGGGGGAAGAGCGTCTCTGCTTGCAGCTTTTAAGAACACATGACTTTTCTAAAGAGCATGATGTGCCTTCCTTGACCAGCCCATGCAGATATCAGAAGTGCCTCAGTGATCCACTAGTTCTTGCATAACCATAGAAAAGTAGCTTTTTCTGCTGCTGTACTCTGTGGCAAGGTATGGTGTTACCAAAATAAGGATATGCATCTATCATCCCACTGCAGTTTGGGAGCCCTGTTGCTGAAAATCCATCCACTATGGCCTGCACAACACCAAGAGTCACAGACCCATGTACCAGGGGACAACTGATGGCCCTACACACATGCATGACAGTGGGCCCTCCATATAGATATTCCAATTCCAAAATGCTCTTGGACAGTGGGAAACCAATCTGGCGTTGCAGTCTTCCAGCATGGATCACCACTTGTTTTCCTAATATCAATGCATCTCTGATTCTGGGGTCCTATGCTGGAGGGAGCTCAGCACACAGATCCAGGAATGTGACTTTTTCCATCCAGAAGTTCTGCAGCCACTGCTCATTGTCTCAAGCTTAAGCTATGTGATCCCACCAATAAGTGCTTGTTTCTTGTTCCCAGAAATGTGATCCACCCTGGGAAGCTGCTCTGTTAATTCTACTGGCACTTTTATTCTGTGTTCATCAGCAACAGCTGTTGAAATCTCTTCTTCCTCCTCATACAGCCAGTTGTAGTAGTAGTCATTGAAATTCCACGAATACAGGAGAATTGTGCATCCTGAATTAACAATGGTCATGAGAATTGTGCTGAGCTCTGCAGGGTCCATGCTTCTGCCAGAGATAGGGCAGAGACCAAAATTTGGTGTACTGGACTGTAGGAGCTTTATAAATGGTGCAAAATTATAGGATGGGACAAACATTATGGGATGGGGAAAGTGATACTGAGGGAACCTGTCCCCTAGTTTTGAGAAATCCCTGGGGAAATTGCTGGTATCCCACAAAGCACTGCAAAAAAAGTGTCCTACAAGGCATTGTGCCAGGTGGCAGCATGGGGCACACTGGGGTACCTGCCCACAGTACACTGCATTTTCCAATCCATGCAACCACTAGTGGTGAGGACACGGTGCCAACACAAGCAGCAAGTGATATACAGAATTGGTTGCTGCATGCCCACATAACTTATATCAACCAAACTTTGTAGTGTAGATATGGCCTCAGAGTAGGAGTGGATCTGGGGGAAGACTTAAGAGAAGCCTTTTCTTTGAACTCTTTAGTCCAGATATGCAGGTCCAAGAGATTTGGAAAGCTCAGTTACGCTTGGGTAAAGCTAACCTGAACTGAACCTTCTGAGGCTCAACCATCACTAATGATGAACCCCTTAGAGTCCCATAAAGGTATGGAGCCAACCACAAGGGCAGTCAGGAGACCCTAGTTTATAAATGAGGTTAGGGTGCAGTAGTAGTTTTAGAGGTGGATATATAGGAGCTTTATTGAACTAACAACAAGTGGATCATGATTACTGCTAGCCTGGGAAACACTGGTCCAGATTCTAGCCCATACACTTGCCTTTGCACTGCTCTGATAGCTAAGGATTCTCCTGTATGGAGGGATGCCAGGTGCATGTTATGGAAGGGTGCATGGCCATTACAAGTTGCTCTAAGCTACATGGGGAGCTGAAGCAGTCCACAGCTACCATAGGAATCAGAGCAGGCACAATTGTCCCCTGCAGCCTCAGTGGCACTAAGTGGTACTCTGGCACAGCTGAAGATCTACCCATTGTCTCACCAAATAACTATCTTGCTGTGTACAGATTCCTGACAACCCACATGGGCACATGTGGCACCTGCAAAGACCCAGATGTGCTCAACCTCCTAAAAGTGGGCAAGACAACCCTTCTGCAGTCTGTGGGCAGTGTGCCACCGCCTGCACAGCCTATAGCTGGTGGGCAAGACTGTCTTCTCCTGGCAGCTACAGGCCTCATCTCCCTAGCTATGGGCCATGTGAGACCACCCCCACCCACCTCTGTGCTGTGCAAGACCACCCCCCATATCTAGAGGCCAAAACAACCCTGCTGCCCATAGCTATGAGCATTTCCCTATTCCCAGAGGCATTGGCCCCCCATCTACAGCTATGGGCTATTCACTCCAAACTATTTACTATAAAAGGATAATCATCATCCTTTGCTCCTGTGAACACCATGAACTGCTATGCACTGCTGCTAGGCCAAGCCCTTCCTGCTCTGCCACCCCAGGCCACCATTACACAAAACCCCATGCAGCAATGCACAGCCCTATTCATCCTACTGCTCTTCTGTGCACCCAAATCTGCTCCCTGGTGCATGTAGCCTCCTGCCCATAGTGCTGCACTTACCCACAGGCCTGTTGTACTCAGATTCTCCATCTTTTCCCACTCGTGACCTCCTCCTTCATACCTGCACCCTGCTACTCCAGTATTGGCTAATTAATGTTGCAGCAGCTCATCTGCCAGGCAGCTCCTATTGCCATGTGCTTCCTAGTTCTATCTCTGAAGGGATAGACATCTTATTGAGCAGGGCCAGGTGGCTGTGGGGGGATTGCAGAGGTTACTCTTCTCAGGGTCACTTACCCTCTTCAGCCTGGCCATCTCCATCTCTGCATCCCTTGTGGGGTTCAGTGCAGACACCAGAAGTGGGAGGGATAGCGCCCTTGTCCTGCTGTCCTCTCCCCCTTCCACATAAAATGGTCTAAAAAGGTGGGAGAGAAAAATCAACAGACTGGATCCCTGTCAAGTCTGCAGGATGGAGTGCAAAGCCAGACTGGTGCCCTGATACTGGACTTGGCTCCCAAACTCAAGTCCAGCCCTTACCAAGTAGAGAAGAAACAGAGACCGGAAATGGCATAGATAGTCCAGTGATGGGTACATAAATGCAGCAACTGTCTTATCTCTTCCCTCCATCTGACACACCCTGAATCCTTCAATTTTGGGACTCAGATTAAAAACACTAAATAATGAAGTTTATACAGCATCTGTGCAGGTCTCAGACTGCAGCCACTCTATGCTGGTTCAGTGAGACAGATAACTGAGGGCATTGTACATTGGAGAGGGAGAATGAGGGGTGTGGGACAGCACAGCCCAGAGGAAACAGAGAGTAAATGGGCACAGCAGAACACACACAATGAGCTGAAAGTGAATGTCTGTGGCTGCAGGATAAACCTAGTTTGCCAAGACTGACACTTTAGGCTGAGTTTATTGGCTCCCACAAACTGCCTATAATCTGACAGGACCATTGCACATTGGATGCTTTCCAAAAGAAATCATTACCGTTGAAATATTGCACCATGACTCTCATGCTAGAGCTTTGACTGCTGCTCCATAGATTCTTTTCTACCCCTCACTGGTAAATTCAGCTCTGCAACAATCCCAGTCAGATGTTTAAACATTGCTCTAGGTTGTAAATAATTATGCAGTACATAAAAGATTCCATTCCCAATGACTGACAGTTCCAGATTTGAGACCCCATTAAATCCTCATCTGGAGACATTTCAGAGGCACAACAGTGTTAACTGAGGGTTACAAATAGAACTCCTGCAAATCTGTCTACCATATGCATAGGCAATGCACCCAGATACCGTGGTGACAGACATGTGAGAGATAGACACCTAATGCTATCACCTCTGGGAATACACTGAATTCCCTCCAGGGAATCCTCTCCTCAGCTGCAGTTTGAGAGAGTTGGATCTAGAGAATTCAGGCAGACTGGCAGCACAGTATTGAGTGAACATAAGAGCATTATTTTAGTGTAATTGTGCACATGTATTTTAATTCACAGTAAGGTCACCTAATGTGTTGCCTATAGGGCTCTACAATGCCACATCTACCACCTTCATCTTTAGTATGAAATGGGGGACTGTGCACCAAGCATGCTGGGCCCAATCACTCACCGGCTGCCATAATGAGGAGAGGGCACCTGTAATTTGTTTTATACAATTTGAGGTTGGCCTTGGAACTCCTGATCAGTTTCTAATCAGGTTCCCATAGCTGGGCAAAGGTTGAGCTTCCCAGTTCAAATAAAGGGCAAAGAAAATCAAAATCTGTCCTACCAGTACCTGAGTGTGCAGATCAGGTTAAGACCCTATTTTACAAGAAGAGTAAAGAGACAGTTGTTAGGCCCAACATTTAGTTTTGTTAACAACAATAGAAGTCTTCAGTGACCACCCCATGCACCAACAGAAGTTTTCACCCTAGCAGAGTTATCCCATTAACTAGGGGGTCAGACAAAACTTTGCTGAGCCCTTAGAAACTAAGGCAGGGGGCAGGCAGCTTCTTAATGCCACTGTCACACAGCAGCAGCAGATGATTGCAGGTGAACTGAGGTGCAGTGAGTCACTGCCCCAGCTGGATGGGAGGCAATAACCAAATGCATGGGATCAAATGTTCAGCTGTTGTAAACTGGCCTAGCTTCACAGAAGTCAGTGGAATGATGCTAATTTAAACCAGGTGACGATCTGCCCCATGGCATCGATGGACTGACTGGCTCCAGCTGATGAGTTGTCAGCCTCCACCCCAAACTCCATTGTGCCTCCAGCATTTATAATGGTGTTAAATATACAAAAAAGTGTTTTTAATCTATAAGGGGGGTTGCACTCAGAGGCTTGCTATGTGAAAGGGGTCACCAGTACAATAGTTTGAGAACTACTGCCGTAGATTGTAGCAGTGGGCGGACAGCAGCACTGCATTTCATGGGACTGAGCCATTTTAACAAATCAGGTGAGCATGACTGCCGAGCACTTACCGTAGTCCCAAGCTCTTAATAGTTGTGTGTCCAACAGAGAAAGTTGGGCAGAGTAGAGGTAAGTACCCCCCAGGGTTCTGCCTTGAGATGCCACCACATTACAGCTGGGATAGACATACACAAACACACCCACCAACCTGTAGAATCTCTGCAGCAGCTGGAAAAGATGTATTTAGGGTGCTGCCTATCATCTAGACTTAGCTGATGCTCAGTCTCAGGGAGGGGAGGGGGTTTTCCCAAAGGCATTGCCCACTAGTGATCCTATTCAAGGCTGGACAACTCACCTGCACCAGAGTGGAGACCCACTACAGAACTGGCAAGTAGGATCAGAACCTCAAAGCATGGCTTTGTGTTGTGGTTTTCATTGGAGACAAGTGGCCCAGTTTATATGGTTGCCAACCTTGGTTGGATGAATTCCTGGAGGTGTTATCACATACATCTTTCATTCCTGGAGACTCTAGGACAATCCAGGAGGGTTGGCAACCCAAAGTTTGAATTATGTGAATGACCATGATTAACTGTAAATCCAGGCATAATGTACACATATGGCCAAACAGATCCAGCCTTTTATTAGGGTCCTGTCCAGTTCCCAGTGAACTCAATGGAAGGGTTTCCATTGACTTCAATTGGATTTGGATCAGATCCCCAAGGACTGGATCCCCCCCCAAGTCTTTTCTGACAGAAGCTGGAAACAGCATCTCCAGCCACTCAGGCAGTGAGAGAGAGAGCAGCAACTCTCCCTGACTGACAAGTGTGAAAAAGCGGGATGGGGGTGGGGAGTAATAGGCTTCTATACAAGAAAAAGCCTCAAATATCAGGACTCTTCCTATAAAATCTGGACATCTGGTCACCCTACTGACAAGGAGAGCAGCACTGAAGATCTGGAGGAAACAGGGGCACAAGTGATAGCAAGCACCACTAAGATATAGGCAGACATGTCTACAAATACTTCCCCTGCACTGTAATGAACTACCATGCTGAAGGAAGTTCAGACCAGGCCTAGCTATATATTCATGCAGCAGAAACAGCTGGAATCCTCAGTGGAAGCCACTAAAAACTCTAGGAGTAGAAGGATGTCTTAGCGCTCTGAATAGCAGATATATAGCACATGTACTCTCTGGAATCACAGGTTTGACTTGTCAGGCTATGACCCTCATCTTACCAAGGCAGAGAAGCCAAGTGCCAGGCAGTTTGCTACTGGATATGTTGGTCACTACAAATGGAGGCCAAGTCTGCTCTGCATGGCAGTGAAGGTCATTTGACACTTTCCCTAAGAGAAGGGTCTTACTTTGGTGTCTTTAGCAAGAACTTCCCTGTCCCTACACTGTGGTCTTCCTGGCTGCTGTCCTCTACTCCAGAGGAAGCTGCATTTTAGCACATTGCCATCTCCACCTGTTTCAAAAGCATGAGTCAGACTTGCCCTTCCCCCCTAATCAGATTGACTCCCAAATCATACCAGAAACTCCTGGCTCTGGGAGCAGAGTATAATCTAGTGGTTAGAGCCACAGCTAACCAAGCACCTGTTTGAGTTATCTGCATGGATTGAACATGCGTCCCCTGGATGTAAAAAAGCATGATTGTCTGGTACTTGCCAAAGAACCTGCCCCATTAATAGAAGTAGAGTAGCCATTACATACATGTAGTTTAGCCATTAGCAGGGCCGGCTCTAGCAATTTTGCTGCCCTAAGCACGGCGGCAGGCCCTGGGGGGTCCTCTGCTGCTCGCCGGTCCCACGGCTCTGATGGACCTGCCGCAGGCGTGCCTGCGGATGCTCCACCGGAGCCGCGGGACAAGTGGACCCTCCGCAGGCATGCCTGCATGAGGTCCACTGGAGCCGCCTGCCGCCCTCCCGGCAACCGGCAGAGCACTCCCTGCTGCATGCCGCCCCAAGCACGCGCTTGGCGCGCTGTGGCCTGGAGCCGGCCCTGGCCATTAGAGAGTGACCTAGCAACACGGTGTGGCAGCGTGGGTTATACAAGTATGCCATTTCAGCCACACCATCAAAAAGATCCTGTGGCAAAGTGGTTGGTCTGTGCATGGGCGGTGGGTATAATAGGCCCGGGGAGGCTAAGCCTCCCCTAAAGCAAGTCCTGGCCCTACCTATGAAAGGCCCTCTCCTCCAAGCTGGTGGCAGGTGAGCTCTGGCCAGAGGCCAGCAGGTAGCTGAGGGTGACCAGGGCAGCAGGCTAGTGGCCCAGGGCTGTTTGGCTTGTGCTCCTCCAGCCATGGGGGTGGGGGTGTTGGGGCCCCTTGGGCAGAAGGGGCAGGACCGCATGGCTAGCCTCCCTAAAAGGGAGTCTTATGTGCCGCCTGTGGATCTGTGGCTTTATTAAGTTAGAGATGGGGATAAATTCCCACCACTATCTGAAGTGACCCTGTGCAGGCTTTCAATTATCCTATCTGTAAAATGGTGATTGATGGTTATGTTCCCTAAAAGGTAGCTGTACGAGGCTTTGATTAACAGTATGCAGGGGGAAGGGCACAGAAATATTAGTAGTCTGCTAAACAGCTAGGATTAGAACACTTGCAAATCTATAGGGCATTGTGTATGGGTCTGGTCTCCCTCTTATTGTGTGTCCCTAAAATCATGTCAAGATAGGAGCATACTGTGTTTTCAAGACCGCTCCCATAGCAAGGGCAAAAAGTCAGTGCTCATGATGTGTTCACTGGAGTTGGGAACTCTCTTCCAGGAGTGCTGTGCTCATGGAATTGTAAAGCACCTTTAGTCTGAGAAGCAGGAGCAAATGTTGTAGTGGTGGAGCAATCAGTATCCACTTCTAACAGTGCCTTGCCACCCTTCTAATTCACAGAATTGGAACTTTAAATATGAAAAAAAATCTATTGTAAAAAAGTATATTTTGCATCAATCCTTTTACTAAAGCCAACTCCTTTGATCAGTTCATATATACCAAGTGTTCTGAGGGTGGGGGTTAAATGCAACAAGAGTGAAGTGATCTTGGTAAAGGCTAGCAAGTTAAATGCTGTCTCGGTCCCTTGTTTACTCAAATTATTTTTCGCCCCATGAAATACAAGTAAAAATTCATATTGTCATCAATAAAAAGTAACACTGCTGCCTTTTCTTTTCTTTTCTTTTTTAAAGTTAGTCCGGCAGGAGAGCTCTTGGGGCTGCTTTATATGAAGGGCTTGTAACCTTGTTGATTTATTACAGGATGTAATGTGAAAGTGTGAAGTAACTTTAGACAATGGCTGATCAATAATATACTCCCCCTCAGTGAGTAGTTGACAGACTGACAAAATCCATGAAAAGCAAAGGAAATGCAGATGAAATTTTGATCACTGGTGCCACAGGGGCCCAACTTTGCAACACAAGTATTGATGCAGATAATAGGCTTCCATAAATAAAAATGTAACAAACTAAAAATATAACAGGATTTAAGCAAGCAACATGGTCTAGCAGGATGAATTGAGGTCAGTGCTTAGGCCTAACCTTTGGGTTTCCTTGATTGTTTTTGACTCACAACTTTAGCACTGAGCACAGCAGTGGTATTTTTAAAAATATATATATTTTAGATAGCACTTAACAAAACAGCTCCTCCATAGCAGTGAGAGCTGGCAGGATAGACTATGACACACAGGAGTGTAATGCTCAAATGTAGGCGATCTGAAACTTGCTAGACTGCAGCAGCTTTTCCTAAATATCTACTCCCAGTGTGCATAGTCACTGTTCTTATGAAAAGCAGTTACGGCACATGCTGTTTTTCCAAAGCTAAATGTCTAGGCCATTTTACAACATATTTTGTTAGCGTTATCAGAAACAACTGGGTCACACACTAGCTGCTCACCACATTCTACTGAATCAAACTTTGTTACAGAGTGTAAAGCCCAAGTTCTGAGTCCTTAAATGGGGAGAGGTCCCACTGACTTTCAAGGCCAAGTAAGAACAGCAGGAAAGGGCCCTACAGAGAGATATTGTTGGAGGGGTGAATTTTAAAAATTTCCCTTATTGTTAAATGTGCTTTAGCTGAGAAACTTCCTCCGAGCCGAATGCTGGCTCCAGGCTCAAGATGTGACCGCTTGGCTTCACATAGCAGCTCTCTGGCTTGTGCGGTAGCCAAGGCGGCACCCTTGACTGGAGCACAGAAAGGCCAGTGCACATGCAGTGAAATGGAAAACAGCTGCCATATTGTGAGTGCATGAGATATGTACACACTGCCTCCACCTACAGCTGGGCCAGAAACCAAAAGGAGGAGGAGCAGCGGAAGCCCAGCCAGGACAGATGAGAGGTTTATAAATGAAACCTCACTGTTGACTTTCATTGGGGCACTTGGTACATTCATTTGAGCAAACTTTCAGTACCTACATTCTTTATCAGGGTGCAGCATGGGTTGCTCCCCACCCTCCGTACACCCACACCTGAGCATAAAGGTGAAATCAAAATAGAGGTAGTGTTCTTCAGTGGACAGAGCACTGGAGTAGGACTTGCCACCAACCTGCTATGTGACCATGGGGAAAATCACTTCCCCTCTGTGCCTCAGTGTCCCCTTTGTGAAATGAGAATAGTGTTACTTAAGGAGATGCTCTGAGATCTATAGTTGAGAAGAGCTAAATGCTATCTTTACTAACAACATCTGCAGCAGACTTAGGAGTCTGTGGACTTGCAAAGCTGTGGCACAATTTCATTGCTTCTCCGTGAAGTCAGGGAGAAGGACTGTTGCTTATTGTGTGTCATAGTTACTATATTGGCTGCTTTAGTCAAGGACTATCTGAGGTCCAACATTAACCTAACAGGAACAAATCTTACACTGAAACCTTTCCCCGATTCCCAGAGAGCTGCCTTCAGAATAGAAATCACAGCTGGAAGAGACCCATTCGACCATATCTCATCTCTACCTCACTGGTGAAATCCTGACCCCACCACAGTTAACAAGAGTTTTGCTATTGACTTCCATGGAACCAGGATCTCCCTAAGGGGAGAAGCAGGAATGTTTTCTCCAGTATATTCTGCAATCCAGTTCAAGTTACATGACTAAATGAGTGTCTAACCCTTCCCTTGAAGACTCATTCCTGTCTGGAAGACTTTCCTAGTAGTCAGCCTAAATCCCCCTTTGTTTAAGTCTATCTGGTTCCTCCTAGTTCTATCCCTTGTTCCCCTGCCCCACAACAGACTCTTTCCCTTCTTGGTGTTTGATCTTGCTGATGCTTCCAGAGACGCATCAGGTTTCCCCTCTTCATCACTACTATCCAGCAAGCAAGAGTTCTGTCCAGTTTTCCTCTTAATCTCACTGGAGGATCCTGCTGAAATCAGAACCGAGACAAACAACCCCCGCGACTATTCCAGAGATCGCAGCCCAATCCTAAACAGGCAAGAAGTCAGGTCTTTGGGGCAGGGACTGTTTCCTACAGTGTTTATACAACACCTAGTGCAACAGGAACCCTGATTGTGATCCAGGACTGCCAGGCACTACATAACAGCTATTAATAAATAACAGTATTGGAAGTGTCTGCTGATGGGTGTTCTACTCCCAAAGGGGAAACCAATAGCGAATAAACTTAGGTTGGAGGAGAATTGACACGGGGGCCATCTTATTCTCAACCAATCAGTAAAGGCTTTTTCTCCTGGGATAGTTCCAGTGAAATCCCAGCCTGAGAGACCCAGCACAGATCATGTCAGTGAATGCTGTAGCTTGGGACATTTCCAGGGGAGCCCCTTCTGGGGAGAACCCTTTCCTTTGGACCCTGGTGCTGTCTATATTTGTAGGAACTTAGTGTCAGACCAGCTGTGGACCAGTGGTCTGGTGTCTCACATCTGTCAGTGGCCTGTGATATCTTAGAATAGTGGTCCCCAACCTTTTTGTCTGGCGGGCACGAGATGAAGGACCACTGCGGTGGTGGAGCAACCGCTGAAATGCCGCCGAATTTCAGCGGCATTTCGGCAGCAACGCCTCTCAATGACGCCGCTTGCCGTCGACAAGTGACGTCATTGAGAGGCATCGCCCCTGAAATTCAAGTGCGATGCCTCTCGATGATGCCACTTGTCGACGGCAAATGGTGTCATTGAGAGGCGTCGCTGCCGAAATTCGAGGGCGATGCCTCTTGATGACATCACTTGTTGGCGACAAGCATCATCCTCGAGAGGCGTCCCCGCTGAAATTTGGTGGCATTTCGGCGGGTACTCTCCTGGGGGCCAGGACGCGGGCACAGCGTTGGGGACTCCGTCTTAGAAGATGTTGGAGACCACCCTTAAAGTGTGGATATGCATCTGAAGAAGTGGGTATTCACCCACGAAAGCTCATGCTCCAAAACGTCTGTTAGTCTATAAGGTGCCACAGGATTCTTTGCCACCCTTAAAGTGTTTGTCCAATTGCTGAACATGGCATGGGGGAAAAATCCTTCTCATCTCCTACACAGATCAGCTGAAATGTGAAGCTTGCTTACTCCTTCCTTAGCAAACCTGGTTGTTACTCATCAGAAAAATCAAAAAGTTCCTTTTATATCTCCAAAATGATAGCATTTGATACTTCAGCCTCCAGGAGGGCCTCAGACTGTGGGTGGAATATTTCCTTATTTTAAACTAGGGCTGTCATGCAATTAAAAAAATTAATCATGTGATTAATCGCATTTAATAATAGAATACCATTTATTTAAATATTATTGGATTTTTTTCTACTTTTTCAAATATATTGATTTCAATTATAACACAGAATACAAAGTGTATAGTGCTCACTTAATATTTATTTTTGATTACAAGTATTTACACTGTAAAAAAGAAATAGTATTTGTCAATTCACCTAATACAAGTATTGTAGTGCAGTGTCTATCATTAAAGTTGAACTTACATATGTAGAATTTATACAAAAAACTGCATTCAAATTAAAACAATGTAAAACTTTAGACCCTGCACATCCACTCAGTCCTACTTCTGGTACAGCCAATCAATCAGACAAACAAGTTTTTTACATTTGCAGGAGATAATGCTGCTTGCTTCTTGTTCACAAGGTCACCTGAAAGTGAGAAGAGGCGTTTCCATGGCACTGTTGTAGCTGGCATCACAATATATGAATCTGTAGTGCATCTGGCATGTAAATATATCCCTTCATGCTTCAACCACCATTCCAGAGAACATGCGTCCATGCGGATGACGGGTTCTGCTCAACAACAATTCAAAGCAGTGCAGCCTGAAGCATGTTCATTTTCATCATCTGAGTCAGATGCCACCAGTAGAAGGTTAATTTTCTTTTTTGGTGGTTCAGGTTCTGTAGTTTCTGCATCGGAGTGTTGCTCTTTTAAGACTTCTGAAAACATGTTCCACACCTTGTCCCTCTCAGATTTTGGAAGGCACTTCAGATTCTTAAATCTTGAGTTGAGTGTTGTAGCTATCTTTAGAAATCTCACATTGGTATCTTCTTTGCGTTTTGTCAAATCTGCAGCAAAAGTGTTCTTAAAATGAACAACATGTGCTGGGTCATCATCCGAGACTACTACGAAATCTATGGCAGAATGCAGGTAAAACAGAACAGGAGACATACAGTTCTGCCCCAAGGAGTTCAGTCACTAAGTAATTAACACTTTAAAAAAAAAAAACAACCATGCACCAGCATGGAAGCATGTCCTCTGGAATGGTGGCTGAAGCATGAAGGGGCATATGAATGCTTAGCATATCTGGCATGTAAATACCTTGCAATGCTGGCTACAAAAGTCCCATGCGAACACCTGTTCTCATTTTTAGGTGACATTATAAATAAGATGTAGGCAGCATTATGTCCTGTAAATGTAAAGAAACTTGTTTTGTCTTAGTGATTGGCTGAACAAGAAATAGGACAGAGTGGACTTGTAGGCTCTAAAGTTTTACATCGTTTTGTTTGAGTTCAGTTATGTAACCAAAAAAAAATTACATTTGAAAGTTGCACTTTCACGATAAAGAGATTGCACTACAGTACTTGTCTGAAAGGAATTGAAAAATACTGTCTTTTGTTTACAAATATTTGCACAGGTAAAAATGATAATCAAAATATAAAGTGAGCAGCATACACTTTGTATTCTGCATTGTAACTGAAATCAGTATATTTGAACATGCAGAAAAACATCCAAAAATATTTAATAAATTTCAATTGGTATTCCATTGTTTAATGCAATTAAAACTGTGATCAACTTTTTTTGAGTAAATCTCATGAGTTAACTGCAATTAAATCAACAGCCCTAGTTTGAACTTATCAGCCACTAACTTCATTTCAGTGACACCAATTCTCTTATCACAGAGCTAGATGATCCTTGCAGTCCCTTCTAATCCTATAGTCCAGTGGTTTTCAAAGTTTGGGTTGCGACCCAGTTCTAGGTCACGGAATGTAAGGCACTGGGTCACCTTGTTTAGCACCCAGCGACCCTGGCGGCTGGCCAGTAAAAACTGGTCTCTACCTGTTCTGACACCAAGCTGTGCCCCAGAAGTGGCCAGCAGCAGGTCCGGCTTGTAGGCGGGGGGGGGGGTCACGGGGCTCTGCATATTGCTCCCACCCCAAGCACTGGCTCCGCACTCCCATTGGCCAATTCTGCCTCCACCTAGGAGCCAGACCTGCTGGTTGCTTCTAGGGCACAGTGCGGTCTGCAGTGCTAGGACAGGCAGGAAGCCAGAGCTCCTTCCTGCACTCCAAACCCCTTATACTCAGCCCCACCCCACAGCCTACACCCCCAGCCCAGAGCCCTGACCCCCTCCTGCACCCCAACCCTCTGCCACAGCCCTGAGACCCCTCCTACATCCTGAACCCTTCCTTCCTGGCCCCACCCCACAGCCCTCACCCTTGTATCCTAAGCCTCTGCATCAGCCCTGAGTTCCCTCCCACACCCCAAACTCCTCATTCCAAGCTCTGCTGGGTCACGGGCATCAATTTTCTTCAACTGAGTCTACAGAATTTTTTTTTTCATAGAATCATAGACTTGAAGGTCAGAAGGGACCATTATGATCATCTAGTCTGACCTCCTGCACAAAACAGACCACAGAATCTCACCACCCACTCCTGTATCAAACCTGTGTCTGAGTCATTGAAGTCCTCAAATCATGGTTTAAAAAGACTTCAAGGTGCAGAGAATCTTCCACCAAGTGAGCCATGCCCCATGCTGCAGAGGAAGGCAAAAAAAACCCAGCACCTCTGCCAATCTGCCCAGAAAGAAAATTCCTTCCCAACCTCAAATATGGCAATCAGCTAAACCCCGAGCATATGGGCAAGACTCACCAGCCAAACACCGAGGAAAGAATTCTCTGTAGTAACTCAGATCCCACCCCATCTAACATTCCATCACAAGCCATTTCATTAAACCATCCCCTCTATAAGCTTATCAAGCTTAGTCTTGAAGCCAGATGTGTCTTTTGCCCCCACTACTCCCCTTGGAAGGCTGTTCCAGAACTTCACTCCTCTAATGGTTAGAAATCTTCCTCTAATTTCAAGTCTAAACTTCCTGATAGCCAGTTTATATCTATTTGTTCTTGTGCCCACATTGGCACTGAGCTGAAATAATTCCTCTCCCTCCCTGGTATTCCTCTGATATATTTTTAGAGAGCAATCATATCTCTCCTCAGCCTTCTTTTGGTTAGGCTAAACAAGCCAAGGTCTTTGAGTTTCCTTTCATAAGACAAGTTTTCCATTCCTTGGATCATCCTAGTAGTCTTTCTCTGCACCTGTTCCAGTTTGAATTCATCCTTCTTAAACATGGGAGACCAGAACTGCACACAGTATTCCAGATGAGGTCTCACCAGTGCCTTGTATAATGGTACTAACACCTCCTTATCTCTACTGGAAATACCTCGCCTGATGCATCCCAAGACTGCATTAGCTTTTTTCATGGCCATATCACATTGACGGCTCATAGTCACCCTGTGATCAACCAATACTCCGAGGTCCTTCTCCTCCTCTGTTACTTCCAACTGATGCGTCCCCATCCTATAACAATAATTCTTGTTATTAATCCCTAAATTCATGACCTTGCACTTTTCACTATTAAATTCCATTCTATTACTATTACTCCAGTTTACGAGGTCATCCAGATCTTCTTGTATGATATCCCGATCCTTCTCTGTATTGACAATAGCGCCCAGCTTTGTGTCATTCGAAAACTTTATTAGCACATTTCCACTTTTTGTGCCAAGGTCAGTAATAAAAAGATTAAATAAGATTGGTCCCAAAACTGATCCCTAAGGAACTCCACTAGTAACCTCTATACAGCCTGACCGTTCACCTTTCAGTACAACTCGTTGTAGTCTCCCCTTTAACCAGTTCCTTATCCACCTTTCAATTTTCATATTGATCCTCATCTTTTCCAATTTAGCAAATAATTCCCCACGTGGAACCGTATCAAATGCCTTACTGAAATTGAGGTAAATTAGATCCACTGCGTTTCCTTTGTCTAAAAAATCTTACCTTCTCAAAGAAGGAAACCAGGTTGGTTTGGCACGATCTACCTTTTGTAAAACCATGTTGTAATTTGTCCCATTACCATTGATCTCAATGTCCTTAACTACTTTCTCCTTCAAAATTTTCTCCAAAACCTTGCATACTACAGATGTCAAACTAACAGGCCTGTAGTTGCTCAGATCTCCTCTTTCCCTTCTTAAAGATAGGAACTGTGTTAGCAATTCTCCAGTCATATGGTACAACCTCTGAGTTTACAGATTCATTAAAAATTCTTGTTAATGGGCTTGCAATTTCATGTGCCAGTTCTTTTAATATTCTTGGATGAAGATTATCTGGGCCCCCCGATTTAGTTCCATTAAGCTGTTCGAGTTTGGCTTCTACCTCGGATGCAGTAATATCTACCTCCATGTTCTCATTCCCGTTTGTCATCCTACCATTATCCCTAAGCTCCTCATTAGCCTCATTAAAGACTGAGACAAAGTATTTGTTTAGATATTGGGCCATGCCTAGATTATCCTTAACCTCCACTCCATCCTCAGTGTTTAGTGATCCCACTTCTTTCTTTGTTTTCTTCTTATTTATATGGCTGTAGAACCTTTTACTATTGGTTTTAATTCCCTTTGCAAGGTCCAGCTCTACATGGTTTTTGGCCTGTCTCACTTTATCCCTACATGTTCTGACCTCAATAAGGTAGCTTTCCTTGCTGATCACTCCCATCTTCCACTCCCTGTAGACTTTCTGCTTTTTCTTAATCACGTCTCTGAGATGCTTGCTCATTCAGTTTGGTCTACAACTCCCACCTATGAATTTTTTCCCCTTTCTTGGGATGCAGGCTTCTGATAGTTTCTGCAACTTTGACTTGAAGTAATTCCAAGCCTCCTCCATCTTTAGATCCCCAAGTTCTTCAGTCCAATCACTTCCCTAACTAATTTCCTTAATTTTGTAAAGTTAGTCCTTTTGAAATAAAAAACACTAGTCACAGATCTATTTTTGTTTATCCTTCCATTTAGTTTAAACTGAATTACCTCATGATTGCTCGAACCAAGGTTGTTCCCTACAACAATTTCTTCTATGAGGTCCTCACTACTCACCAAAACCAAATCTAAAATGGCATCCCCTCTTGTTGGTTCAGCAACTACTTGATGAAGGAATCCATAAGCTATCGCAGCTAGGAAAATCTGAGCCCTATTATTACTACTAGCACTTGTCCTCCAGTCTATATCTGGGAAGTTAAAATCTCCCATGATCACACAATTTCTATCAGTATTTACTTCATTAAAAACATTAAAAAGGTCTCTATCCATATCCAAATCAGATCTCAGTGGTCTAGAGCACACCCCAAGCACTATCTCAGGGGAGGCTCTAGTAGCTTTCTTCCCCAATGTGACTTTTGCCCAGACAGACTCTTATCCATTCCATCCCTTCTTATTTCTTTACAGTCTACCTCATCAGTGATATGCAATGCTATTCCACCACCTTTCCCTTTATTTCTGTCTTTCCTAAACAGCACATACACTTTAATACCTGTACTCCAGTCATGACTACTATTCCACCATATTTCTGTATTCCCTATAATGTCCGGTTTCCCTTCCTGCACCAGTAACTCTAGTTCCTCCATTTTGTTTCTTAGGCTTCTCACATTGGTGTACAAACATCTTAATTCTTGTTGTTTGGCTTCGCTCACATTCTTTATCTGATTAGGCCCAGACATTCTACCACCAATATCACCTATTAGACTGGTATCTACACTACCCTTCCTCCTTATGTCCATTCTCCTACCCATGGCTGTATCCTTTCTTTCTTCATTTTCTTCCTTCTGAATGTTAAAATCCAGTGTGGAGATCACCTGGACATCTCCCAACCATCTCCCCCCAATTTCTAGTTTAAAGCTCTCTTAATCAGTTGTGCCAGCCTTCATCCTAGAAGTCTATTTCCCTCCCTACTCAGGTGAAGTCCAGCCCGAGAGAACAGTTGTCTGTCCATGAATGCCTCCCAGTGACCATACATCCCAAAGCCCTCCTTATAGCACCACTACCTGAGCCATCTGTTGATCATCATAATCTTGTCACACCTTTGTTGCCCTTCTCTAGGAACAGGCAGAATCCCACTGAAGATCACCTGAGCCTTGATTTCCTTAAGCATCTTCCCCAGCTTGGTATAGTCTCCCTTGATACGTTCCAGCTAGAATCTAGCCATATCATTCATTCCCATATGAAGGACAATCAGTGGATTCTTTCCCGCTCCCGTTAGGATCCTCTTCAGCCTCAGGTCCACATCCCATATACTAGCCCCCAGCAGACAGTACACCCTTCTATTCTCTGGATCAGCTGTAGTTACAGGCCTGTCTATTCTTCTCAGTAAGGAGTCTCCAATCACATAGACCTGCCTTTTCCAGGTGACGATGCAATTCTCCGGTCTATCCCCTGTTACCGCTGGTTGCAAGTCCTCTCGATTCCTATTTATCCTTGCAATCCTCTGCAACCCATCCCGTATCCTCCTGGGGCTCATGTTTGGTGTTATCTCCATTGACTCTACCCCTCTTCCTATAGGACTAGCTGCTCTTCTCTTCTTCCTTGCCCTCTCACCTTCAGCGATCACCTGCTGTGCCCCTTCTTCATTTTCCAACTCCGCAAAACTGTTCCTGAGCTCTATTTCTCCTTCACTAGCCCATCTTTTCCTCTGCCTGGTTCTCTTAGTCACATGCTTCCACTGTCCAATTTCCTCACCCAGCAGTCTACCCTCAGAGTTCTTTGGTCCTGCTTCCATCAGTAAGTCTGATCTAGTCTAGCCAAGATTTAGACTCAACAAATCCTACACCATTCAAGACAGGTGGCTATCCAGACTCCTTTCAAAAACATACAGTTTAGGAGCTTCCAAGACCTCCCTAGGCAGTCTGTTCCATTGTCTTACTGTTAGGAAGTTTTTCCTGAGATTTAATTTAAATCTGCTATACTGCAGTTTGAACTCACTGCCTCTTGTCCTGTGTCTGTGGCAAGAGAACTTTTCTCCATCTTTTTTTATGTCAGCCTTTCAAGTATTTGAAGACCAATATCATGTCTCCCCTTAATCATCGCTTTTCCAAGTTAAACATGCCTAGTTCCTTCAGCCTTTGCTCTTATGCATTCCATCTCTTTGATCATCTTTGTCACTCGCCTCTGGATCCTTTCCAATTTCTCTACATCCTTTCTATACATTGGTGACCAAAATTGGTCATGTTACTCCAGCTGAGGCCTAACCAGCACCCAATATAGTGGTACTATCACCTCTTGTGACTTGCATGCTATGCCTCTGTTAATGCAAACTAAAATAGCATTTGCTTTATTTTTGCAACAGTATTGCACTGTTGATTCGTGTTGGCCTTGTGATCCACCTCACTTCCTAGATTGTTGGCAGCAGCACTGCTGCCAAGCCAGCTATTCCCCTTCTGTAATTGTGCAAGTTTTTTCTTCAAGTGTAGCACTTTACATTTGTCTTTGGAGAATGGGGATGTAGATGGCAATGAAATTCAACAATGTATTAAGATCCCTTGGAGGAAAGAGATAAAATTAAAAAGTGTTGGCTACCCCCTTCCCCCCAGCTTTGTGTCATCTGCAAATTTGATCACTGTGCTCTCTGCTCCTACATGCAGGTAATCAATCAATATGTTAAACACAGGACCCAGAATAGATCCTTGTGAAACCCCTCTCAAGACCTCCTTCCAATCTGACATCATTCCATTAATAGTTACTCATTGTTTGCAGTTTAACCAATGATGTATCCACTTAATGGTAGTGCTACTGAGCCCACACTTCTCCAGCTTACTGATCAGAATGTCATGTGGGATGGTGTCAAAAGCCTTGCCAAAGTCCAGGTATATTGTGTCCACCATATTCCCTCTAACCACCAAACCAGTTACTCTATCACAAAAGGAAATCAAACTGGTTTGACATGACTTGTTCTTAATAAATCCATGCTGGCTGCTAGCGATTACCCCTTCATCCTCCAGATATTTGCAAGCTGAATGTTTCATACATTGCTCCAGTAGTTTCCCAGGTACCGAGGTCAGGCTAACTGGTCTATAATTTCCCAGTTCCTCCTTTTTAGAGATGGGCACTATGTTAGCCCTTGTCCAGTCTTCCAAGACCTCTCTTGTCATCCATGAATTTGCAAATATTATTGCCAGTGGCCTCAAGATTCCTTCAGCTAATTCATTCAGGCCCCACTGACTTGATACTTCAGATAGTCTATAACAGGAGGACTGATCCATTTGCACTAGACCAACTCTTCTTCTCTAACCACCTCTACCTACTATGCTAAAGAACCCTGTATGTTGCTACTGATATCTTTTCTGCCCCTTTCTGGATCTTTTCCATCTTGGCTTAACATCTAAGACAAGGACCCCAACTCTGGGCAAAGCTATGATGTCCCACTCTCTTATGATAGAATATAATATATCATGGCCAGTGTTAAAAAAACAAGTAGAATGTTGGGACAGAATTAGCTGCAGATGATTCCATGGATCTCTCTTACCAGGTCTTAATTTTCTACAGATCTTACAGTTCTGATCCCACAGCTGGCCTTTGCATTCTGGGGTTGGCTAAGCTCACCACCAGCTTCTTTGCTGTGGAAACTCGGCTACTTGTGGATGGGGCTCTCCTATAGCTATCAATACAGACACTCCCCAACTTACGGAAGGTGTTCCAGAGAATTTTGCTTAAGTCAGGAATGTATACCCAAGAATTACAGGGAAAAAAAAAAGCTTATGGAACTTTTTCCGTAAATGTGGATTTGTGTAAATTGGGTTTGCATAACCTGAGGAGCATCTGTATTGAAAAGAAAATGCAAGGGACAATTTTCTATAAAACCATGTAGTTTGGGAGACACTAGGCTGAAATGCAAGTGGTGAGTCTTAGAGAAAATAACTCAAGTAGGATCCAGAGTAACCCATTGCATTAGTGTACCCTGTCTGCTCAGAGTCCTGGTCTCCAGACTTAGAGATGCTGGGCAGCACCATAAATTCAATACAATTCACTAACCTGAAAGGTGTGCATCTTTTCCAGCTTGTTCCCTTCTGTCACCTCTTTATTTCCATTTTCCTTCCTGTGTCTCGTTTCCATACCTACTTTGATCTAGTTCCCCCCCACACACACTTTTGAAAAGCAGTACCTCCTCTTCTGTCCTCCCACTGTTGCCCTATTCTCTGTTGCGTCTCCTGGCTGTCTCCCAAGTTATGTTGTCTCTCCCCTACTGCTGTTCTCTTTGATCCCCATTGTTTCAGTGGGGTAACCCTCGCTCCCCTCTGCATTCCATTGTCTTCTCAACATCAACATTGAGTTCTACTATCATGGATACAGCACTTTACAAACATTAACTCATTATTAATGTGCTCAGTGCTGACCATGGCCTTGGTACTGTACAATATACAGAGGTAAATATAGTCCCTGCCCTGCTGAGCTTGCAGTCTGACAGACAGAACAGACTTTGTTTTTTTGCAAGTTCTAATGAGATAAGTAATAGTTAGCCCCCGTCCAGGCCTGTATATCATGCTGTCCCTCTAACAGACCATCCAGGATAACTTATCATCAGCTCAAGAACATGGACCAAGCTCAGCACTTCAATTCATTCCTCTCTCTCCTTTCACTATTGTTGTTGATTGCACCAGCTTTCTCCCCATTGCTCAGGCTTGCAATCTCAGGGACATCTTGGACTCCACTCTCTTCTCCTCACCCAGCCAGGAAGTAAGTGCATCTCTGAATCACCCCACTAGCTCCTTCTTGCTCATCATATTGAATTTAAACTTCTCTCTACCTTCAGCACCTGCACAATTCAGCACCAGCCTCTATCTCAGCTCCCACCTCTAATCTTGGTAACCCTAGCCCTCTTTGCTCCACCAGCAATATCAATCTTTAGACCTCAGTTTCCTTCACCCATTGCCATCTTCATGCCTGCTCCCATCCTTCCCCTCCCTATCGTCATCTACTACCCCTACTCATCCTCTCTTCATTAAATCTCTCTGAAAGACTCACTTCTGTAACACTCAAAGAAAAGAATTAAGGGTTTAAAAATTATCTAAAGGAAATTGTCCTTTCCGTGACCCTCCCAGCACATCTTATCAGTCTGTCTCCTAGACTAGGAGGTCTGTCTTGTACAGTGGTGAGCACATTGTTGGAGCTTAAATATAATAAGAAGTGTTTTAGATAACTACAGATTTGAGAGCTTCAGATCCAGGGAAGCATTTTGTCAATGCTTCTGTTTTGACTCACTGAGAGCATGTGCAGGTTATTTGGGGTCCCCAGGGGGATCCCACAGCCCTGCTGCACCATGCCCATTGGTGCCCTTAGGATGTGGGCCTCAGCTTCAATACAAGAAAGGATTTCAGAGTCCAGGCTGGGGGACTCCCTGACATGAGGCAGCTGAGCTTGGGCTAGCATTGGGAAGAAGAGAGTGCTCTGAGCAGAAGCCAGGACAGAATACTTTGGGGACAGAACAGCTGCCCTCTGTGTGTTTTTTGTTTGATTTCCTTTGTTGGTTTGGAATTTGCAGCCTGAGAAGCTGCAGTAAAGAAAGGCAGCCAGAGACTTTCATGGTTGTGTTGTTTCTGACTGAACAAGAATGATAAGAGGGGAACCCCAGAGAGGGTTTTATTGTTTAACCTTGGCCACCTGTCAAGTCTCTTTCCAGCTGCTCCAGCTCTGGCCCTGCCACACTCATTGAGCTGTGTAACTTGTATCATAGCATGTCTATTAATGACATGCAGCTTGGATCTAGCTGAAATTTGGACAAGTGACATCTGGACAACAGAGAAATTGATTAAGTCAACATGAGCGTTGTGTAAAAACCCCTCTCTGAAATGAAGCTCTTACCACCTTGCATTCCATCACCTCTAATAAGTAGAGTTTATAGATGGGGAAAACTTGGCCAAGTCACATAACCTCTGCAGCCATGAGCCAGAGAGGTTGTCAGTAGCAGCACTGGGACAAGACCACAGAAATTCCTTGCTCAGTCCAGATGAACATGTTGCCACATGTTAATGAGCTGCCTCCTTGAGGTCACATTAGCTACTCAGCAAAGAGCATCGCAGTTGCCAGGAGGGAAACTGGCATTAGCTCCAGCATCAGCAGTTGTTCCTGTTCCTCACAGCTTTGAAGTCATGATCTAGGTTTCAGAGGATTCACAAATGACAAACCTTCTACCACAGGAATGAGTTAATATCACTTGGTTTTCATGGCTCTCAGCTAGGAAACAGCAGGAGACTTCTGCCCCCCACACCCGTAAGCCCAAGATTGACCTTGCCAGCTACAGAATCCTAGTGTCAGGCCCTGCCAGGGTGTCTCCCCTATCAGGCTACAGGAGAGGTTTGTATTGCTCTTTACAATATGCTTATCCAATATGAATTTGAGCAGCCATCTGGCTGCTCAGTCTAACAATACTTCAAGTCCATACAAAGTTTCACATTAGTCTCAGTCTTTCATTAAAAATTAGTATGTCTAAACAAAAACTTTAAATCAACTATCCCCTTCTACCTTTTGGTGGTTCAGGAAAAAAAAGTTGAAGCTAGACATGTTTCACTGCTGGCTTTGCAAACATAATTCAGCCTCATCAGCCCATTTCTAGTTTTTATTGTGAAAGTATGTTTAGTATCATCAGCAAATGCCACCAACTTTAGAGGAACTCAATAGATCAGTGATCTAGAGGAGGAACTAACTAATATACAGAGCCTGGGGTTTCCGCTATTAACCTCTCTATGCGCTAAGAAGTAACCAGCCACAACATTTCTTTATTTCCTACCACACAATCAGTCTTAATCCACCACAGTACTTTGTCCCAGGGTTATTTATTTTCCTCAATAACTTTTTAAGGGACTTTGTATTCTGAGTTAGTACTTCAAGCTTTTTGGAATAACTATTTGTCGAGGAAAATATAAATACAGGGCATGGCACATTTAAGAAAAATGTGTCATTGTGTAGTCAACAGAGCTAGAGAGTATTGGTTTGTTTGTCTGCCCTGAAAGAGAGCACCTCCAGCACTTCCACCTATAAATATCATGAAGAATATTGTCAAGTATCAGAGGGGTAGCCGTGTTAGTCTGGATCTGTAAAAGCAGCAAATAATCCTGTGGCACCTTATAGACTAACAGACATTTTGGAGCATGAGGTTTCGTGAGTGAATACGACGAAGTGGGTATTCACCCACGAAAGCTCATGCTCCAAAACGTGTTAGTCTATAAGGTGCCACAGGATTCTTTGCTGCTTTTATGAAGACTATTGACTCAGTATTGGCTTCAGTGGGCCAGTAGCACCCCATGTGACTTACCGATCTGTATGTTAGGCCATCACCCTCACAGCACCGAACCTTCACCTTCTGAATTACAGCTGGTCAAATAAGGAAAAACCAAATTTACCTGCCCTGGTCTTGGCTGGGACCTTTAGACACATCCATCATACAAAGAGTTAATAGCTAATTTGTCAGTAATCGGGTGACCACAGGGTGTTTGTGAAAGCATTCCTAGAAGTTTCTCACATTTTAGCACCAAAAGTGATTTTTCTGGTCATTTGTAGCAGGAAGTGCTTAACTCATTATTCAGGATTTGTTGTTCTATTGGAGGAAAAAAAATAAATTCATTCATCCAGTCGAAGAGTAGCAGTATTGCCATGTGACATAAGTGAGCCTTCAGCCACCAGCTAAGTAGCAGTAAATAATTAGAGCAAAGAGCTTGTTTAAAAAAAAAAAAAAAAAAGCCACACACACCAATAACAAACCCATGAACTGAAAGTTGTTGGTTCATAATATTTGGCCAATTGTTATTAACTATTTAGGGGCAGATTCTTAGCTAGTGTAAGTTGGCATAGCTCCATCAACTTCAATGGAGCTACACTGACTGACACCAGCAGAGAATCTGGTCCTCACATTGCAGGAGTGCCCAGAGGCCCGGACTAGGGCTTATTATGTGTGGTGCTATACAAACACAGTCCCTGCCCTGAGGATCCTACAGTCTCAGGACACAGACTTGCAAAGACTTTTGCAATTGCCTAACTTCACACACTGTGAGTAGTCACACATGGACTGGAATTCAGGTAGTAAATCCAGTAGAACTTGTGTCCTTAACACCTTTAGTCTCTGCTGAAAAAATCTCATCCATTGATTTCAAGAGAACTGCTCTGTGCATTCACTTACTCACATGTATAAGTCTTTATGGCACCAGGGCCTGAGAAGACAAGAAACATACCAAGGGTGGAGGAAAAACAGCCAATGTTAGACAGCCAAACACATATACAGATTTACTTTTTTGTTTGTCTGTCATTATGAACAAGAAAAGCAAAAGTCAATTATACATCATTGGTGCTCAACCTAGCCATCACTAAGTGGTTTATAAGAACCAAGGCAAGCAGACACAGTCAACCTGAAATCTAGTTGCTACAAACAAACATAACAGGTTAGAACCTGTTTCAGATTGTCAGTAAGTGGCCTCCTCAGAGACACCCCCTTGTGGTCTCATGGGCAGCCGCGGTTCCAGGCACCAGTGCTCCAAGCGCGTGCCTGGGGTGGCAAGCTGTGGAGGGTGCCCTGCTGGTCCCTGCAAGGGCAGCAGTCAAGCAGCCTTCGGCGGCTTGCCTGCAGGAGGTCTGCCGGTCCCGTGGATTCGGTGGCAATTCAGCGGTGGGTACACTGAAGGTGCGGGACTGGCGGACCTCCCGCAGGCAAGCCGCTGAAGGCAGCCTGCCAGCGGTGCTTGGGGTGGCAAAAAAGCTAGAGCCGCCCCTGCTCATGGCAGCCATGAAGACAACCCCTCACATCAGTTTCCTCCTCTGAGTTCCTCAAACTGAGCTTAAAAAGAAAAACTTTTTCAATCCCAATAACAACAGCCCTATTTAGGGTCTGGTTTATTAACTTAAAACTCACATCTAAATACAAGAATCTTCCTTTCAGTTTGGTACAGCCCAAACTGCCTTGGTCTGGTCAGGCTCCTTACCTTAGCAGGCTAGTACCAGCCCTTCCCAGCTGGAATAACTCCCTTGGTCTCAGGGTCTTCGCTAGAGTTGCCTTTTTCACTCTTTATAGTCTCTTGAGCTTTCCCTCTCCTCCCTGCAGCTTCCTGCTGCCCTGTGGAGGGGAAACTGCTGATCTCTGTCAGGTGTGCCTCTACACTATGCCCAGGCCTTCAGCCCAAAAACGGGCAAGCTGCCCATGACTCAGAAATTGCACCTGACTTTGCATCCCCTCTGCCAATTTTTATGGGTTTACAATTGCAGTTTCTTTCTTTTTATCTTTTCCCTTGTTGCTGTGAAATAGACCCACACAACCAACTAGGGAAAACCAATTAACTGAGCATACAGGGGGGACAGTGAAACTGACACTACACAAGTGCTGGCAAATGTACTGAACCAATAAAATAGAGAAAAGTATTTTCCTCATCTAACCAGTTAGCCATAGTGCTCAAGTTAGTTGGAACAGTCGTAAGTAAAACATTTTCAGACAGAGTGTGGTTTTAAAGTTGATGGTGTCCCTCTAGAATACCAAAGTTGTTTGCAGAAATCAGGATAAGTTTATGAATGACTCCCATACACAAAAAAAGTCTAAATTTGCTTTGAATATTTTTGTAATGAGTAATCTAAACAACTCTATTCCTTATATAGAGACTCCACCATATTAAGTAATGTCCATCTTCTGGATCTGCAAGTGTGATTTTTGTCTAATCTTTGCTTGTCTTTTACACTGCAAGCGCCTTTGTATCTTGTGAGGTGTTGAATGCACTGACACTTAGCAAATATGTAATACTGAATTATCTATACCACTTCCTGCAACACCTGCCTTTTTCTTTGCCAAGTACTGACCAGGCCCAACTCCATTCAGCTTGTGCTGCCTGAGGAGGGACGGTTGCAGCTGATTTATTAAGAAACAGTGATTTGTACAGTACCTACTTCTATTCAAACAAACCAGCAATGGTCAAGCACTCACCACAGAGTGCTGGCCTTTTAAACCATTCCATCTCTTCCTATGCCCAGGAGGGCTGGAAAGGCTGGAAGGAAAAACAGGAGAGACAGATCTTGGAGCTGGGATTTACCTGTGAACCTACAGCAAGAGAAGAGTGTTTGCTAACAGAGTTTATACTAGCTAAAGGTTCCTACATCTCATTGTTCTGTTGAGAACATTTGCTAGCATGCACCTTTCTCCTTTCTGAGTTAACAGTGGAATCCTATTCTACAGTTCAGGGCTCTGTTCTTCAGGGAAGGTGCCTCTAAACAATTGGATCGGTCCCTGAACCTGACATAGGGCTTGTCAACACAGGTGTGTGTGTGTGTGTGTATATGTGTTGAACTGGATTGATTTGATGTATGTACATTATTTAATTCACAGAACGTAAGCCATGATAATGGCATGCACACACATGGGACAATTGTTCCTTCTTTCAGTTCACATCATTGTGTACACATGGCAGTGCCTTGCTGTGGGCGAAGCATGTGGCATTTCTCAGAGGAAGCAGCAAAGAATCCTGTGCCACCTTATAGACTAACAGACGTTTTGGAGCATGAGCTTTCGTGGGTGAATACCCACTTCTTCAGATGTGCCACCTTATAGACTAACAGACGTTTTGGAGCATGAGCTTTCGTGGGTGAATACCCACTTCTTCAGATGCATCTGAAGAAGTGGGTATTCACCCACGAAAGCTCATGCTCCAAAACGTCTGTTAGTCTATAAGGTGGCACAGGATTCTTTGCTTCTTTTACAGATCCAGACTAACACGGCTACCCCTCTGATATTTCTCAGAGGGTATCCCTTGGTCTTTTGCACTCAGCACTGGGCATTCAAGGATTTTCCAAACTGAAAAGCCAGAGGAAGTTCAAAAAATTTGAACTGGAGGAAGCCAGAGAAGTTCAAAAAATTTAAAAAATCCCATGGTGCCACTGTCTTTGCCCAGGCTGAACACTTAATTTTCTCAATTTGTGAATGGCTTTGAGGATCAGGTGGGAGATGGGCATCCAGATGCCTAAAGTGAGCTACAGAGTGCATGCCTAGAGGCAAAAACTTGGAGGATCTTTGAATTTAGGCACCTGCTGGGTTAAGTGACAGCTGAGTGGAAATTTGTGAATCACCGAGGTGCCTAACTATGGGATTTAGGAGTCTAAGGACCTTCATGGTTCACATCAGAGGTACCTATGATGGACAGCAGTTCAAAATTGGTCAAGGCTCTCTGGGAGTTAGTTCCTCTCACCAGCTGTTAGTTAAGTTTATTAATAATAATAAAATGAATAAAGTGAAACTCCTTAACGCTGCTTTTCTCTGCTGCTGCTGCCCGCTTCACCCACCAGACTTCTAACCCCCACTACCTCTCCCAGCCACTTGACCTTTACCATCTGAATGAAGTGAAATGGACAGTTTTCACAGAAATCATCAGATTTTGTTCCCTTTCATGGAATATCAGTTTTCACATTTCATTGGAAATTTTATAGGTTTTGCTACAGGTCAAAGCTGCTGCAGCAAAAATGAAGTAGCTATTCCTGGCTGATATTTTTTTTAAATAAACCAGCCAATAAAAAACACAAAGTCGCTGAACTCATTGGGGTTCCCTAATAATTGCATTTGTGATATTTATTGAATTACATAGTCCCTCTTGGAGGAAATTACTGGTGGGAGATGTGCCTCCACAGATAGATAAGTCTCTGAGGAATTTTGTGTCAGTAGAGCTGGGATTGTATTGTTTTCCAGTGTTAGGTTTTCCATGGCTTATCATGAAAGACAGAAAAACATTCATTAGAGAAAGGGCCAAAAGATTTACTGCTGGAAGACTGGATGGGCCAGGGATAGTGAATGAGACTTAGAGCCTTTCACCAGTTCCAGTGCAACCCCCAAATCATTACTCTCTGATGGCTGTTTATTGGCCATTTTGTGAAATGGGTTTGGTGGGTCTCAGTCCAGTGCCTCATGGGTAGGTATCCAGATCACAAAAGCCACCATCACCACAACTAGCACTAATTGGCCCGCTTTCTGGCATACTCTGCAGTGATGTCAAGGGCTGAGTGGGCCATGGAGTCCAAGTTACGCTCACGCCCCTAGTGAGGGTCCTCTCCTCCAGGTCAGGCTGAAGGATGTTGACAGGAGTCACCATCTAGAGGAAGTTTGTCCCCCATGTCTGTGCTGTATTTGTTGTGTGGATACAGAGACATTCCACCCTCCACAGCTGTCAGTGCAGCACCTTTCATCTGTGTTCGTCAATAAAAGAAAAACTAAAGCAACAACCAACCCTGAGTTGTGTCCTTTTAAAGGAGGCCCTCTGGGGTTCCCCGCTTCTGCCTTCCCCACTTTGGGTCTGTATCATTCTCTCTGGTGTCCCTCAAACCAGGGAGGGACAGGGAAAAATATGTCTGAAAAATTCCTCTCACCCTGCCTCACAAAACTGTTGTCTGAAGAGTCATGCTCTCACCCTCTGCTGATCTGGAGCAAAACAAGGGAAGTTACTATCATTTGTAGGAAGCATTTTCCTCTGGTGATAAAAGCCTTTCCCAGTAAAGATTAATGTTCCTTCTTGTTGCATATTTACTCAGTTCAGGAAAACGTATATAATCAAATAACCCATCAAATGAGATATGTGCTCCTTGAACCTTCAAAATCTTTATGGCCAGGGTCCTTTAATGCAGGATTTTTGCAGAAGCCACAGATTTTCCAATCGGATTTTGATGCATTGTCCTTTAATTCTCATATTTTTGCTCTTTTGATCATTAAAAAACCAAACAAACATAAAGCAAAACAAAACCTTAGCTGAAAAGTGCTCTGCAGTGTTGCCTATTCTCTGAGCAGTATATAGCCCAAATATTCTCTAAGCAGTATAGAGCCCAAAGATATATTTTCAAATACAATGGTATTCAGCATTTGAATAGTACTTTACAAATTTACGTTGCTTTACACACATTAATAGCTTGAATTTTCAGACCTGTTGAATAACCACAACCTTAGCAGAAGGCAATGAGAGCTGCAGGTGCTCAGAACCTTTGCAAATCAGATCAGAACTCACTAATCACCACAACAACTGATGAGTTAGGTATTATCTTCTTTTTGCAAATGGAGAACTCTAATGCTACTTGTCAAATAGATCTTGTCAAATTTGTAAAACTGTTGTTATTTGGTGATATAAGTAATCATAGTAAATACTTGACAATCTAGCAAATTACCTGATATATTTCTTATTATCACTACCTTGACCCCTACATATTATTCTTTCTAAGTTCCCAGCCCAAGCCTATCACCATGGTATCTGAGTACCTGAGTACGGACCTATTTCTAAGTGTTTAGACTTCAGTGGTGTCAGTTTTTCATCTAAGCCCCCAACCCACTAATTTATTTAGTACTTTAATCTGTTTATCTATTAAAGCTCTTATTCCACAAAGCACATGTTAAACTCAACAGAGGTGGATGTTAAGCAAGTGCTTATGTGCTTTGCTGAACTAATGCCTAAACCGTATACTGAAAATGCCCAGGTAGATGGCCACTGGGGCTTAATTAGACTGGGACTTTTCAGTTTGGAAAAGACACAATTAAGGGGGGATATGAGAGAGGTCTGTAAAATGATGACTCGTGCGGAGAAAGTACATAAGGAAGTGTTATTTACTCCCTCTCATAACACAAGAACTAGGGGTCACCAAATGAAATTAATAGGCAGCAGGTTTAAAACAAAGAAAAGGAAGTATTTCTTCACACAGTCAACCTGTGGAACTCTTTGCCAGAGGATGTTGTGAAGGCCAGGGCCAGCTCCAGCTTTCCTGACGCCCCAAGTGGCAAAAAAAAAAAAGACGAGCGGCAGTAGTTCAGCAGCAGCTCAATCATGCCACTTCTTCGGCAGCAGGTCCCCCTTCTCTTCCTCTTCATCAGCAATTTGGTGGCAGCTCAAAGAGGAAGAGAGGGAATGAGGGACCCATGCTGCCCTGATACCGGATGGAGTGCTGTCCCTTTGAATTGGCTGCCCCAAGCATCTGCTTCCTACATTGGTACCTGGAGCCGGCCCTGGTGAAGGCCAAGACTATAACAGGGTTCAAAAAAGAACTAGATAAATTCATGGAGGATAGGTCCATCAATTGCTATTAGCCAGGATGTGCAGGTATGGTGTCTGTAGTGCCTCTGTAATTGTCAGAAACTGGGAATTGGTGACAGGGGATGGATCATTTAATGGGTACCTGTTCTGTTCATTCCCTCTGAAGCACCTGTCACTTGGTCATTATCAGAAGACAGGATACTGGGCTAGATGGACCTTTGGTCTGACCCAGTATGGCCTTTCTTATATTATATTCTTATATACAAAGTTCCCGCTTTATATCACTCCCCTGATATACGTATCTTGTGTTTTGGTTACTCTCACCTCTGAATTCTTCTATGATAGTTACACACAGATAGTGTCTGACTTTCCTATAGGCCTTTTATCCTAAAGAATGCCAATATGCTTTTAAAATTATGTGCACAGGAAATATACACATCTCTGCCACTCCCTACCTGTAGCTTATTGAGTCACACCACCAACAATGCCTGCCCATTTGTCCCCTTCCCCCACAAAAATCTTTGTGCTTTCTTCCACTCTGCTCCTTACATATAGAACACAATCCCCACACTGATCCATAAAGTCACTACCTTCTCCTTCCTTAAGATTCGCTTTGTCTGTGATGCCTATGGAAAACTGCCATCTGAAAATGCCCAGGTAGATTGCCAGGGGGATTGCTGATATCTGTTTTATTTGTTTATTTTAAAGGATTAAGTACCATCAAGTTGTGACTGTAGCTAGTCTATGCAGCCATGTATCCCTATCACTATTACCCTTCTCCTTCCTCCCCAATTCCCTCCTTTTGGTTTTTTTTACACTTCTTCCATGACCATGTCTTAGATTCTGAGCTTTTGAGGGGAAGAAATCATCTCTTTCTACAGGTTTGTAGAGTGCCAAGCACAATGGGACCCTGTTCCTGACTAGGGACTCAGAAGCTACTGCAATAAAAATAATAAATGGCAATAATGCAGTCATTTTCCAGTGGAATATGACAACAATTTAACAGAGCAGAACAGCAATACAAAACAATTCAGTGTAGGCAGAACGCCATATACCTTTGAAACTGCAGGAAGAATTTAGGTAGGCAGAACGTAATTACCCAAATTGGAATTTTCCCAGGACAACAGGGCTAACATCTTTCCAAAAACATTCATTTCAAAAGCTGTCAGGAAGAGATGATCAAAATCTCAATTTCACATCACCTGACAGATGGTACCTGCAGCAGTAACTCCATACCCCAGCACCATATTAAGGTGTTAGTTCAGTACTTCCTTGGGGGGAAGAGCACCACTTAATGCATCACAAGTACCTTTACTGCAGCTCTGAGATCTCCTTAGAGGTCTCCCATAAAAGTATTGACCAAGAGCAACCCTGGTCAGTTTGTGAGTGCTGATACAATTGCTCCGTGAGGTCATGTGGAAGCAAAGCCTTTTCTATCACACACACACACTCTCTCTCTCTCCCCCAAGAAATTGCTCTGAGAAAAGGTTTCAGGTATAATTTAACAAGACAGTTACATTTCCTGGACATAACAGCGAAAGGGCGATGGCACAGGTGAAGTCAGAAAATCTCATCAGAGTCACTCAAGGGCTGTTGAACATGTTGAAGTTCAAAGAGCCATGTCATGGGGATTAAACTTTTATGTCCTTTTCATGAGAAATGATTGAAGAGTTTCATGTAATTTACAAGGAATCTGGATGGACATTGGAATATATTAAAAACATAGTTGACTACGGTGGGCTGGGAAGTTTGTTCCAATTGGTGCTGAGGAAGGCAACTCTTATGCTTCTTGCATATGAAGTGATCACGAGCAGCTTTGGGAATAAATTCTTCTCCACGAGAGCTACAGCACTGCACAATTAGCTAAGTGCATTGTGGGTATTTTTGCCTTCCTATGAAATACTGGGCACACGTGTCACTGCCAAGGACAGAATAAGGGCCTACATGGATTAATGTGCCCAGGTACAAAAATGTATTTGGTTATGGTTATTATTTCTCTGTATTATAGCAGCACTCACACTGTGTGAGGCACTGTCCACACACACACTTCTAGGCCCAGCCCCTAGAGCTCTCTAATATTTGGTCTACACAAGTAAAGTAGAATTCCCCTAATGCCTGTCTATTTACTGCCAGGCACTCCACCCCAGCCCTGCATCCAGTACCAGAGTCCAGGTGGAAGTACATTCACTTTTCTTACCCTTCCCTGATCATCACCCAGCATGGGCCTCAGAAGCAGCCCCACTGTGGTCTCTCTTCTCCCACCATCACCACCTGATAGGGCTAGCTCACCATGGCTCAGTGAGGAGAACTGACAGAACTGCCTCCAACCCAACCCAGAGCCGGGTGTAGGTGTGTGCTGATGAGTAACAGCAACCCCGGGGTCTGCTAGGAATGTAATCTGAGGCAACTAGAGCGGGCTTTGAGTGACTTGTCTGGCTGGGGTGGGGAGGGATTGTGGGGTGGCTGTAAATTCTGATGGAAATGCAGGCTGCTCATAACACTGACTGCACTGCGCTGCAGGAGGATGGAGGGCTTAGCACAAGCAGCTCCAGGGGCCTCTTCTAGAAAAGGGAAGGGAATCATTTGTTTCCCTCGAACTTTTGGGAAACAGGGGAAAAGTGATCTGCAGAAATGGGTCCTTAAGAGTACACAATTCAGAGAGGTTCAAAGGCCTCACCTCCGCTAACTCCTAACTCCCTGATCTATCAGCCACTTTCCTCGGGACACAAGCATGCAGAGGCCAGGGTTGACAAACGTCTGATTCTTCCTTTTCTCTGACTAGCTCTCTGGAGATCTGCCTCCCAGGCAGAGGACAATCCGAGAGAGCTGGGGGGAGGGGAGAGCCATTGTTCTCTTGGGTCACATCAGGTCGCCACTTCATTTCAAACACCTTTGCCTAATTATCCACCAAGATCCTCCCCTCCCCCCACGCAGGAGCCACACTGATTTACAACAGGTCTGATGAAGCAGCAGCCAGTGGGCTCCCACACCTGTTCCGCGTGTGAGTTCTAGTCACTTGCCCAAAGTCTGGGCTGTGTGCATGGGGGGGACCATTTCTATAGGCTTTGCTCCACTGATTTGCCATCCAAAATGGGCATTTCTATGGGACTGAACTTGTGCAGCACTCAGATTTACTTGACCAGAGGAATGTTCTCTGTGGTGGCACCCCCCAGGCTATCTGCCCCTTCCAGCCTCCTTTGTGGGATTAGGTTTGGAAAGCCCAGCTAGCCCAGGGGAATGCCACTGGCTTTCAGATCAGGAAGAAAGGAATCTGAGGACCCAAGGAATTGCCTTCTGCCAGGCTGTGCTGGGGGAGAGGAAAGAGAGCATAGGGGACCCACCAGTGCTCGAGTCATACCCTCAGCGGGCTTTTATTATTATTATTTTTTACCAGACTGAACGGTTTCATTCCCTTCTCCTCCTCCTCCTCCTCTTCCTCCTGCTGCTGTGACTTTTGCCAGGGCTGCAGGGCTCCAGCACATCCAAAGAGGTCACATCAGCATTAACCAATTCTTGTGAAAGCAAAAAAGTCCAACCAGCCAACAGACAGAACAAAGGAGCAACAAGGGAGATGGGGGAGGGGAGACTGGGACCCAGGAAAATGGTGTGATTTGCCTTAAGCTACTTTTCTTCTAGTGTGGTTTGGCAGGGGCTCGGAGGCCCCTTGTGCTTCCCCCTCCTACCTTGCAGTCTCTTATGCAGGATCTAACTGAATACTCTTCTGATTGCAAGTATTTCTCCAGCAAGAGGTCAAACTCCTCATATTTTTCCTGAGCGTGTTGGTCCAGCCTCTGATAAGCCTGGACGCAGCTGCTACACGCCTCTCCGTCCAGAGCACCGGCTGCAGCAGCCACGAAATCCACCATCAGGTTGTCCAAACTGCAATCCAAGCTGTCTGGGCCGGCCATACCCAGCAGCAGGTCCCAGATCGTGTAAGTATCACAAAAAGAGAGGTTGAAGTTCCTAAAATAAGCCTTTAAGAAGTTTATTTTGGAGGAGGAAGAGGAAAAAAAAGAGGCTGATGAAGAGGAGGAGGAGGGGGGTGGCCTTAAGGGTACAGAAGGGAAAGAGCCCAAGAGTCGCTGCAAGGAATACAATTTGGTGCAAGCTGAGTCCAGATCGAAATGACCCCGGGCACCAGTGCAATATGGGATCGGAGCAGCAAATTTGGTCAAATTGCTTAAAAAAATCTCACACCTCCCCTCCTGTGACTGTTGATCCCCTGTCAGTAGGAAATGTGGCTGGAAGGCGCGCTGGCTTGCGTCCCCCCAAGGCGTCTGCATGGCTAAGCTCCTATCCTTGGATCTGAGCTTGGCTCCAGCACAGAGCCACAGATGATCAGAGAGGAGGACAGTGAAAAATAGAAGGGATGCCAGAGACATTCGCCATTTCTGTGCCCTCTCGGAATCAGCGCAGGGTTTGTCGTTTTGTCTTGGTGCACAACAAATTTTTAACACAGCGTCATCTTCTCTTGGATACATCCAAGCCCCCCTGATCATATTTTAGGGGCTGAGTGGGGGGGCTACTGCGGTCTCCGGTGTGGTTCTCTTTGCTCCTCTCCTCTTATAGACTCCCCCCAACAATGTCACCTACCTCCTCTGAAGCATGGTGTGGTGATGGGCATCATTCTCATGGTTAGAAACAAGGAAGTGCCTTCCCCTCCTCCACCACCTCCACCTCCTCCTGGGCTGCTAAATGCTACCACCAGCCATTGCATGTTGCTGCGGGAGGAAAAATCAGCGCCACGGTCCTCAACATGTCCAGGCTGCTGTTCGCCAATGCCAGTCCATACAGCGAGCCCCTCAGCCCAGAGCGGAGCCAGGCAGAAGCATACTCCTCCCCACAGTCAGCGCTTGGCCCTCCTCATCCTCATCCTGCCGGGATGCCTCGCCTCCTCTCCTTTCTCCTGCCTGCCTCTGCCCTCCCCTGCACACACAATCACTCTGCTTTCCTCTTTCTTTTTTGGTGGGCAACGTTTTTCCCGTTCCTGATCATCCTGGATCGGTGTCTCCTGTTTTCCATCCCCCCTCAATCTGTCGCCATCTTCAGCTGTGCAGAGAACACCTTGAGAAATTGATCAGGGAGAGAGGGGGGAGACGCAGGGGGAGGGGGAGCGGAGGGGAGGCGCGTGCGCGCTCCTCATCCCCTCTTCATCTACCCAGCAATTTGTTTTGTGCCTCCCCTCCCCCGAAACCCAGCCTCTCCATTCACTCCAGGGAGCCGTTCATTCATCAGATCCGCTCTTCCCAGCGTTCATTCAGACGCCTTCCTACCCCCGGCCGGGCCCAGCCCAGCAGCTGGCGCACACACAGCGCTGGGATACTGGGCACGCGGCACCTTCGCCGGGGGACTGGTCCCTGCTGCAGGTGGCCTGAGCTCCGCCACGGTGGCTGGCGGTCCCCGGAGTTCATCCTGGGGGAAGGGAGGGGGCTAATGTCTCTGTGCGTGGGACACCGCGGCAGATCCTCCCCAGGCTCTTGGATCCAAGGGTTGCAAGCCTCTTCTCGCCTCCTGGCCGCCTCCTGCCCCCCGCCCCGCGCCTTGCTTCTCCTCACTGAGCTGGAAGAATAAGTTGCCTGGATTCAGGAAGCAGGTCCTGGACCAAGCTGACATTGCTTCTGCGCAGGGCTCGCTCTGCCACAGGCAGGCTGCGGGGCTGAGCTCCTGGGGGAAGACGCGGAGCGGTGGGAACGGGCGCCGCGGGCCAACCAGGGGCTTGCAGGTGCCGTGGTGCTGAAGGACAGCTCCTGCCACAACCCAGCCAGACCCAGCGGGGGTCGGGGGACCCCACAGCGCCTTCCCTGGCACAGGGGGGTGCAGGAGGCAGCCTTCCCGTCTGTGGAGCCCCCCGCCTGCGCTGGCTGCCAGGATGCGGACGATTTGCTTATGCACAAGTTTGGAAGCGCGGTGACATTGATCAGCTCTGGCCGAGTCCGGGTTCCGTGTGTTTTCCCGGTAAACAACTGTTTAGAGGGGAAGGGAAATCCCTGGGAGCCATGATCGGCAAGGAATTCACAAGGCAGGATGAGAGCTGAGCTGGAGGATCTGAGTTTCTTTACGTTTCTAAGGCTGGAGCCAGTTACCGAGAGCGGCGCATCTGCTTAATTCAGAGACACCAGCGCGCGGGTCAGAGCGGCGCAGGAGCGCGCGGGTCAGAGCGGCGCAGGGAGCGGGGCTCTCTCTGCAGCGAGGTTCCCCCAGAAGATGAGTTACGGCTCTTTAGCCATCTCCTGCTTTCCGCCAGCAGCTCCCTCACTGCTGCCCTTCTACTAAGCCCCGGGAGCCTGCGGAGAAACCCCAGCCGAGTCCCGGGCTCGCTCTTTCCGAGTCTGGCAAAGCGCCCCGGGTAATTCCCGGCCAGGAGGCAGCTGTTCTGCACAGGCAAAGGCTTCGCGCTCACAGGGTCCGTCTGCACCCCCAGGTCAATCCCACTGGGCCTTGCTGGGTGCCTTGGCAGGGCGGCCGCCGTTGGGGACGGCGAGCGGCAGCACGGGCCAGGTGTGGCTCCGTTTATTACTGGCACACTCAGGAGGGACTCACCCCATTGTCTAGTCCCGGACTCTGCCCGGGAGAAGATACCGGAGCAGCGCAGCGAGCAGAGCTGTCTGGCACTGTGCGGCTCTTCCCCCTGGCTGGGGGTAGACAATGCCCAGCGCTTTGCCCCCTGGCAGCACTGGAAGGGCTCCTGCGCTGTGGGGCACGCACTGGCCTCTGTCTGTGGTGACACTGGCCTCGGGAGGTGAACGGTCTGTGCCAGGCAGGGGGTTGCGTTCCCATCCCCGAACATCTGGGGAGCCAGAGCGGTGCTGAGGTTCCCGAGCCCCATAGTTCTGTCTTCCGAGCGGGGGCCAGTGCAGGGGCCCGTCACTCCCAGAAGGGTCGGGAAATGAGCCCTCCCAAGAGGTGGCCCCAGTGTTCTGTCTCTAGGGCCTGACAGTGAACTCGGAATCGCCCCTGAAATGGATGAAGAAGCCAACTTCCAGGGAACGTCACTTGCTTGTGCCCCAAGCCCAGTTAACATCCCGCTGGGATTTCCTGGGCAAGAAAAATGAACAATAAATAGAGCTCTGCAATGTGAAACTCTGCTGTTAATAGAGCAGCAGACAGTGCGTGCTCTGAGCCTGCCTTTCCAAACACACATCCATTCTCACTCGCAGGCATTAACCTGGCTTGTGGGAACTGGTCCAAGTGTTCCTATTTCTGGGGCTTTCATCTAGCTGCGTCCTGAAGTGAGTTACGCTGAGTTAAGCCTGTCATTGCTTCCAGCTCTAGTAACGTCCCTCCAGTTATACAATCGTTTGCACTGGAGTTGCTCCTCTGGACTACCCCCTGCATTGCAGCCTGACTGATTCCCTATAAAGCTAGCATGAAGGAGAGAGATACAGGGCAGCACAAAAAAATGGCACAAGCTGGCTACATGACACGTGCTAGCAGCATGCAGAATAAATTCCTATTGCTCACTCTTCTGTGCCCCGACGATTCCAGACAGAGCTGTGTTCATGATACTCACATATCTGAGGGCATAGATTAGGGCAGAGGAGGGCAAACTACAGCCTGCGGGCCACATCCGGCCTATGAGACCCTCCTGCCCGGCCCCTGAGCTTCTGGCCTGGGAGGCTAGCCCTCGGCCCCTGCCCCGCTGTTCCCCCAGTCCCCGCTGCCTCAGCTCACTGCGCTGCTGGCGCAATGCTCTGGACGATGGGGCTGCGAGCTCCTGGGGCAGCGCATCTGCAGAGGCTGGCCTGACCTGGTGCTCTGTGCTGCACAGTGGTGTGCCTGGCTCCAGCCGGGCAGCGTGGCTCCTACCCTGGTGTTCTGGGTGGCGCGGCTGTAGCGCCGCCAGCCACTGGTGCTCCAGGCAGAGCGGTAAGGGGGCAGGGAGCGGGGGGCGGGGAGGGGATTTGGACAGAGGGCAGGGGAGTTCAGGGTGATGGTCAGGGGTTGGGCTGTGGATTGGGGTCAGGGCAGTCAGAGGGCAGGGAACAAGGGGTTTGAATGAGGGCAGGGGTCTCAGGGGCAGTCAGGAAGGAGAGGAGGGGTTGGATGGGGCACCGGGGGCAGTAAGGGGACAGAGAGGTGTAGATGGGACAGGGGTGCAAGGGGGGGCCATCAGGAGACAGGGAATGGGAGTTTGGATGAGGCAGGAGTCCCGGGGGGGCTATCAGGGGGCAAGAAGCAGAGGGGATCTGATGGGGGAAGGGAGCCAGGCCATGCCTGGCTGTTTGGGGAAGCACAGCCTCCCTTAACCAGCCCTCCATACAATTTCAGAAACCTGATGTGGATGGCGCTAAGCCATAATAAGTCAACTGAAGGAGCATATTGAGGGGAGATAATTCTCTTTCTGGCCAAAAAATGACAAGAAAGAACAAAAGTAAAGTCTCCAGGAGAGACCACAGTGTGTTTGTGTCTTCTCTGCAACAGGCTGGGGGAAACAAACAAACAAACAAACAAAAAGAAAAAAAACAGGCTGCTGTCCTTGCACACAACTACTTAGAAATTTAAAAGTGTGGTACTTGGGAAACAAAGGCACCACAATTGGAAAATAATGAATACTACAGCATGCCATACCTATCTTGTTTCCTTATTCATTGGGTTTCTATACTGTATAGACCAGTCCAAACAAAAAAGCTCTGCTCAGGGTCCAAACTTTCCCAAAAGCCCACAGGTGTTGTGAGTGAGCACTCAGTGCTATGATCAATCCCCTTTCTATTTCCTCCCTGGCACCAACCCGAACGTCAGTAAATGCAGATAAAGCCTATGCAAATATTGGATGGCTCACCTAGTTTGAAGAATGGGTTCGTTTCCAAGGTACAAAGCTATGTTTTACCTGGGAGTTTCTCCTTATCAGAAGAACATTAACAGTTCCTCCCACTCTTGGTCCTTTCATTAAAAAACTGCTGGTTTACACAAGTCCTTAATTAGACAATTGATTAGTTTGCTCAGCCTTCCTTGGATTTCTCTTCTTTACTACTGCTGCTGCTGTTATTCAGGAAGCAATCTTGTTTATTAACATTTTTATTATTCCAAGCAGAGAAACGTGGGCTGGCTAACAATGCCATGGCAGTTCAGTTTGGAAGCCTGGGCTCCAGCCCAGCCTTTGTCTTAAGGTTCAACGTTTGGTTTACAAGTGGAACACTTGTATCTACTCAGAGTCAGGGGCCACAGCCTCTTTGTCATGCATCCGATGAAGTGGGTATTCACCCACGAAAGCTCATGCTCCAAACCGTCTGTTAGTTTATAAGGTGCCACAAGATTCTTTGCTGCTTTTACAGATCCAGACTAACACGGATCCCCCTCTGATACTTGACAGCCTCTTTGTCATTACCAGGTGCTAATCATTGCTGGTGGGGATTCCATGGAGGAAAGGCGCACTATAAGCAAACTAGGAAGCCACTGTCAGTGTCATGACAGCTTTTCCTCCCAAGATTCTGCATCCATCTGACAATACGAGACCTGGTTCCTTCTCCTGAAGGACTGTTGATGATGAGCTTTTGTGGTGCCCTAAATATTGTACTGATGGGTGCCTTAGAAATGCATATAACAAAATACGTTGAGGGGTTCCAGAACCTGGTAATGGAATACAGTGGAGGTTACCAGTTCAGTTCCAGTCAATATCAGTGCTCAGTAAGATTCACTACCATGAAGATGGCTATCCAGGGGCCTGTATAAGATGGGGACTTTCAGTTCCTAGAGGCTGGACATTCACATCAGAAATACCACCAACTGAAATGGTCCCCATCTTCTCCCCAGAGGCGTCCCTTTAGATCAGGGGTGAGGCACATTGTCAGGAGGAACAATGTGTTTGGGAATTAGCTCTGCTGCCACCTATGCTTTACTTGCCCCACCTCCCTGCTCAGGACCATCCCATCACCTTGTTGTGTTCAGCCCTATCTTCTGTCCAGAACACACCCACAATTATTTAGCGATAGCAGTAGAGTAGCTTCTGCCACATGCTCTGGTGTCACCAGTGTGCTGACAACAACCAGCTGCACATCACTTTCAACAACTGCAGGCAGCATTGTCACCTAGCTGCTGTGCCAGACAGATTAGCGCATGGGTGACAAGCTCAGGAGTTACCCACATGATTTCTCTCAAAAACAGAATGTTGATTAAAAAATATTACAGCTAAGCAGGTGCCTGAATCAAGGATGGGCGGAGGGACGGATCAATGCTGTGCAACCCTTAGTTCTGTATTTGGCACCCAACTACCATGGGGATGGGATGTTTTAGAAATGCCTCAGACAGGCTGGCTAGTATATAGTTCCAGAATCAGATATGTCTTTGTTATCAGAGAGGGTTCCTGGGTTTGCCATTCTTTATTCTCTCAGAGATGCTCAAATCAGTGTCTGCCCCATTTCACATTGATCACCAAGTCACTCCTTATGCTTTGTTTTGGTGGCCAAGTTGGATTTGGGTTATGTGGAACACGAATGATGTATTGTTGGCATTTCATTGTGAGCATTTCATCCCTGTTAATGCACGTGGGACCCAGGATTAGAGGCTATGAATCCAGATCCTGACTATCAAATCTCCATTTCAAAAAATGCCCTAATAGCCCTGTCAGTGTTTGGGTTTGGCATGTGGAAGCAGAGCTGCCATATTGCACGCTTTGTTCTCAGGGATGAAACTGTCACATCACAATGCTGTTTCTTGCTTTGCAATACCACAAATCCCTGCTGTAACTGAATCACTTTCATATCTTAGTGCAGTGTCACCCACAAGAGTCTGGACAGGTAAGGAACCTACCTTATAGAGTGCTAAACTCTGGACATGTTGCTATGCAGGGGGCACTTCTGCTGCCCTCTGCTAGGCTGTGCATACTCAGAATGGTGGAGATGAGGGATCACCATGGGAGAAGTTCTCCCTCTGTAGGGTGCTGGGGTGCAGCTCACATCTCACTCAGCCAATGTATCAGCACTTTGCTGCGCCTGGGGTCTTTGTTTCCTCTCGGTGGTCTCTAGTGACTGCAGGCTGGGGTACAGTGCAGACAGCAAGTGCCTCATGCTGCTGGTGCCACAAACAACATTTGGCAGCAGCCTGAGTTAGTGCTGGCAAATCTAAGCACTTGAAAGCAGCAGTAAGGTTTAATGCTGAATGCTGATTTATTGCCCTGAATCTGTACTACAGGAGCACTAAGCACATTAAAGGCCTTGACTGTAATGCAGGGAAACTTTTAATTTATATTATTAAAATAGTCTGGATAAGAGATGGAGTCTGATTGGCCAGTTTGGCTCAGAACCATGTGGGTATCAAGTGAAACAGAGCAGGGCACAGCAGCTGCCAGAGTCACCTCACTTTTATTCTATTCTGTGAATGCGTTTAGTGCTCCATTGTGATAATGAAGGATGGATACAGAGCTGGCTAGAGCCACGTGTAGTGCGGGCAGGTACTTTACAACCACCCACACAGCAGGGGCCTGCCAATGCACTTCAGGGCTGACACACAGCATCTTCTTATTCCACTCCTGAGTCCTCATGCTACCAAGTCTGCTCACTCTCCGCCTGCAGCACCCCGGCTGTTCAGCCCTGAGGCAGAGACCTGGCTGCTGTTCCACACAGTCGCTCAAGGGGAGGTCGCTTAGTTCTCTTTACTTTATACCAACATTAAGTGAACATGCTCAGCCTTGATCTGGGCTCTCTGAGCAAGGGGTGGGCTTCAAAAAGCCTCCTCAGAGAATAGTTCTGCTCTGAAAAGTGGCCTCTTCTTTCCCTTCAGATTGTCAGAGTCATTGCTGCTGACGTCAGTAACAAAAGGCATTTGGGGTAAGTCTGTGCAGCACGTGGGAGTGTGCTTCCCAGCACAGGCAGACATGCTAGCATGGTAAAAAGAGTAGTGGGGCTGCAGCAGCTCAAGCTAGCTGCCTGAGCATAAACCTGCCCAATCTCCTGGGTATGTACTTGGGACAGCTAGCCTGAGCTGCTGCAGCCACACTGCTATTTTTAGCAAGCTGGCTTGGGCACAGCTAGCCTGTGTCTTTCTACCCATATTGGGAAGTGTGCTTCCAGCTGCACAGTGGAGATATCCTTACTGTTTTTACTCCTAGTAACCCTGTAGGGCTATCCCAGCTAAAGGAGGGTTGGCAGGGAAGTGAGATTGCTTTATGATCTGCACAACATCAACAGAATTGTTAACTAGATTCTAATTGCAGGTCCACTTGTGTAATCCATTGGGCCATATCCTGTGCTGGAAATCCACCAAGCTCTGTTGAAGTACATGGAGCTACACTGATTTACATCAGCTGAGGGTCTGGCCCTTAATTACATCTGTAGAGCCAGAGGACTGTAGAATTGTACAGATGCAGCCAAGGGCAGCCTTTGGCTGGCAGATTCAATATTTCTGGTGATGATGCATGAGGTGGGAATTTGCAGGGCTGGCAGCAGGAAGCTTCCTCCCCCATCTTTTGCTTGTAAAATGAACAATTTGATTAGAAATCCACTGTTAGACAGTAAACAGGGCCACAATGCCATTTTACAAAACCACTTCTCAGAGCAGAACTGTACTTTAAAGACAAAACCCAGCTAACTCTGGCCAAAGGAGAAAGCAGTTCAAAGGGTGAAAACGTGCACCTAAAAGTCTAAAACATAATCTAACAAGATCCAGGCTTTGTTCAAGATGTTTTCTCTCACCAGGAACTCTTCCCAGCCATGGCTGATTTTCCCTCAGTCAGGACCTTTCACAGAAGTACAAGGAGCTGTCTGCCCTTGTCTTCATAGGCAAAAGATCTTTGCCTATGCAGATTTCTCATCTATATTCATTTATAGAGAAGTCAAACTCCCCTTGGTTGAAGGACCCATCTTTCTCACCTTGCAATAGCTCTGGCCTCTTCTGTCTGTCTGTGATGTATGCCAAAGATGGCTTCTGTCCATGCTTGTATCTTCAAAATTCAATTACTTTGTCTGAAGAGGCAGGATGACCTGAGGCTGTTCTTCCCTTCCTGTGGGCTTCAAGTCCTTTGATCCTACCATACTTAATTTACATAGAAGACAGGTTAGTAGCTGCCTTCTCTCCTACCCCTAGGGAACTGGTTTCTCCCTGTTTGGCCACAGACTTTAAAATATCATGTCATTAAATATCCATATTTCCTCATATAGTGTTAAAAGATAAGATCATAGTCAAATGTAATCACCAGTGTGCCATTTGCTTTAAAAAAAAGACCTCACTCTATAAACTTTTACAGTACAGTAATATCGTATACAATTAGTTGATTCAATTGCTTATCACTTGAGGTTAAACTCATCCCCTATTTATAGACCAGTAAACTTTTGAAAGGGATTCTTCTGAGGGTTAACCCTCAAGGTAAAGTTTATTCAAGTTTTTTTTTTTTTTTTGCACAGAAATATTTTTATTAACAGACCAGAGTAGGAAAGTCCACTGCTGGGCACCATTAGTTCATTCTCCTTATGAGCCTGTTAATCTGATCTTCCCTGTTGCCAGCATCTCCACCTTCCATAAAGTGGATAGTTTTCTTTTTCATTCCACCTCAAGGAGAAGATAACTTGAAGGGCCATAGAAAGTTGTTCACTACTTTGAAGTTCTTGCCAACAGTATAGATCTCATGGACTACATCTTTCATGCAGATGATGCCATATTTCTCAAGACACCACTGAATCACAGATTTGTCAGTCAGAGCAATGCGCTGCCTGTTGATCTTGCCGTAACCACGCTTGTAGATAAGTTCATGCACAGATTTTAGATTGGGGTAACCCTAGGCAATGTAGGGTTCAACAATCCGCAGCATGTTAATTGAAGCCTTGTTGAGTTTTACAAATGTGCCATTGAAAAGGTGACATGGAGTCTGGTATTAAAGGATGCTCCAGGCTCCTTTTTCCCACACTTGTGTTTGTTGAAATGCAAATTGTCCTGTTTCCTGCCATCTCCTACCTATGCTGTCTTGATGGCCCTGTTTACTGCTCATATGTAAACTGAAGTAAACACACATTCCTTTGTTTAGGATAGACCTGTTTACCAATTCCCCTCCCACCATATGCCTGGTTTACATACATACTTTAGTCATAATTCTGACTTATATTTGTAACTCTTAACACACATTGCGCACACATACATCATACAGGGATATTAATGCTCACTGAGTTATTAGTTTTCAAATGATACCTCACAAGGCATATCTTCTACAAAGATTATTACAATAGTGTGCAAATACAGGGGTGTTTAGCATCACACCCACACACAAATGAAAAACAAACAAGCTAACAACAGAAATAAAGGCCCAAGGGAGAAGACATGAAAGGCACTTACCAGGGGTTAGTCAAACCTTCCAAAATGGCCCCCCTCAGCCAAAGTTACTGTGGCTAGAATTTCCCTGACAAGTATCTCTGCAGTGGACAGCAGTTTGGATCAACTACCTTTCCTTGGACCCTGCAACTCTGTCACTAAGACATAGGGGGCCCACTTTGAAAATCCACCAGCATCACAGCCTGAGTGTGTGCCTGTTCACTGTCTATGTCTTTTTGTGCAGCTGCTCAGGATCCCCCTCTGATTACTTCTTATCTTGTTTCAGACACCCTTATCAAATGGAAATCTCTTTTGTCATCAAGGCTGTTGATCAGCTGTATGGACACATCAGCAGAGGGGATGAGCCTTCATCTGACCCAGAGCAAGAGAATGGAAAAAAAAAGCAGAAAAGTAGATTGTAACAGAATAATAACACTGGTATATGAACCTAATGAGATTGGGGAGGGCGATTTGCATCTACAGGTAACAAAGAATAAACATGCATTCCCATTTCCACATACAGTCACCCACACAGAGTGTGCCTCAGTCCCTCTACAGTCTATCTAGTTTTACATGCTGGGGGGCTAATTTTCAAATAGCCATAATAAATCATCCAAATCCACCTTCTGGTCACTCACATCAGCATGTAGGTGTGTAAATGAGAGTGGCAAATGTGGATATTTAGCTGGTACCTTTCATCGTCATCACAAAACCTGCTCAGTTAAAACCCATAATACTAAAGGACAGACCCTTCGGTGCAGCTGCTCTCATCCTTTCCAGGCTAGTGTACCCCTTTCAGGAGTCTGGTTTATCCTGAGTACCCCAGGTTTCACCTCTCTTAAAAACTATTTGCTAACAAAATCAGACATAAAAATACAAATGTGTCAACACACTTACTGAAAAATAGTTTACTTTCTCATTTTTATCATATAATTATAACATAATCTGGAATATAAATATTGTACTTACATGTCAGTGTATAATATATAGAGCAGTATCAACAAGTAATTGTCTGTAAATCAGTGAGCCAGTGATGGACATATCACACTGGGCACCCCGTGAAGTCTGGGATATTTATCTCCACTGTGCTGGGCCTGCATCCAGCACAGTTATTGTCAGTTATACAAGTGCATCTGGGTTATGACTTGGTGACAAACTGGAATATAAAGCCTCATTACTTTCCAACTTCTGGCAGAGAAAGAACCAATTCTTTCAGTGGGGCCTGGAAGAAATTATAGAAGATTTGCGTTTGGGTTTGGGTATGTGGGGACTTGAGTAACCCTCTCCTTAAGGGGGCAAATCCAGTGTAAAAGTAGTATTTGGTAGTCCACAAAAGAATTTGAAGAGCAACTAGCAAAAGACACAAAAACTAAGAGCATTTTTTTTAAAGTACATAAGAAGCAGGAAACCTACAAAACGATCAGTGGGGCCACTGGACAACTGAGATGCTAAAAGAACGCACAAGGAAGACAAGGCCATTGCAGAGAAACTAAATGAATTCTTTGCATCTATCTTCTCTGTAGAGGATGTGAGGGAGTGTCTACAATGAAGCCATTTTATTTAGATGACAAATCTGAGGAACTGTCCCAGAGTGAGGTGCCAGTAGAGGAGGTTTCGGAACAAACTGATAAATTAAACAGTAAAAGTCACCAGCACCAGATGGTATTCACCCAAGAGTTCTGAAGCAACTCAAATATGAAAATGCAGAAATACTAACTGCTATATAACTTACTGCTTAAATTAGCTTCTGTACCAGATGACTGGAAGATAGCTAATGTGACACCAATTTTTTTAAAAGGCTCTAGAGGCGATCCTGGCAACTACAGGTCAGTAAGCCTACTTTCAATGTCAGCCAACTGGTTGAAACTATAGTAAAGAATAGAATTACCAGACACATAGATGAATATGATACATTGGGGAAGAGTCAACACAGGTTTTGTAGAGGGAAATCATGCCTCACCAATCTATTAGAATTCTTTGAGTAGAGGTGGGGGATGTCAACAAACATGTGGACAAGTGTGATCCAATGGATATAGTGTATTTGGACTTTCAGAAAGCCTTTGATAAGGTCCCTCACTGAAGATTCTTAAGCAAAGTTAGCAATCATGGGGTAAGAGGGAGGGTCCTCTCAAGGATCAGTAATGAATTAAAAGACAAGAAACAAAGGGTAGGAATAAATGGTCAGTTTTCAGAATGGAGAGAGATAAATAGCAGTGTCTCCCAGGGATCTGTATTGAGACCACTGCTGTTTAACATATTCATAAATGACCCGGAAAAACATGTAAACAGTGAGGTAGGAAAGTTTTCAGATGATACAAAATTACTCAAGATAGTTATGTCCAAACCAGACTGTGAAGACTTACAAAGGGTGAAGTCTCACAAAACTGGGTGAAGAGGCAACAAAATGGCAGATGAAATTCAAAGTGCAAAGATAAGTGCAAAATAATGTATATTGGAAAACATATCTCCATCTATACGTACAAAATGTTAGGGTCTAAAGTAGCTGTGACCACTCAAGAAAGAGATCCTGGAGTCATTGTGGACAGCTCTCTGAAAACATTCACTCAACAATATGCAGCAGCAGTCAAGAAAGCTAACGGGACATTAGGAATCATTAGGAAAGGGATAGATAATAAGATAGTAAATCTCATAATGCCTCTATATAAATCCATGGTACCACCACACCTTGAATACTGCATGAAGTTCTGGTCACCTTATCTCAAAGAAGAGGGAGCATGTTTGATTGCTTGGTGAATAAAGTGCTTGAAGAGCTTCAGTTGGTAGCTCCCTAGAACAGCAAAGCAGTAACACTAACCTGGAGGAGCTGGGAGCATACAGGCTGTACAGAGACCTCAGAAACTCATCTCACCCAAGAGGGGAGCTGTGCTGGATTTGGGAGCAGGGTGTGGTTAAGTTGTGTGCAGTCTTGTTCATTCCTTGTTAGCTGGCTAGTTCCCTGTTATCTCTCCCTCTCCCTTTATTGTATTATTGATGAGGGAGACTTTCATTTCAGTTTCTGTTTCATATTTGCATGAGAAAAGCTGGTTTGCTTCCTCCCCCACTTCTCTGCCGTGCAAATAACTTCATCTCTTTGATGGGAGTCAAATGCCTGATGCCTGGCAGTGTACTTCAAGGATTTCCTCCTAATCATTGTTGATTAAGGAGAAGATTTTCCCCTCCCCAGCCTACAAGAGCTTTTCTGCTTTGATCCCAGGTTGAACGTGGGACATGATGGACACAATTTGCCTTGGCTCATCTCCAGTCTGTGGGAGTTGATACTGGGCTGTTCCAGGCTCTCATTCCTGCTTTTGGGATGTTCTCTTGGGGGCTGGAAGGGAAGAAGACCCCAAACAAGGAAGTCATTGTTGGCAGGGGGGAGAGGGAGGCACTGGAGCAATCCGTGTGTGTTGGGGGAGGAGTTGCTATTGGGAGGCCTTTGTCCTACATAAGTAGTGAAGCTGGATGGAGACTGGTTTTCAGTCCCTGACACTGGGGATTGAGGCCAGGGTCATCAATGGTGCTGCAGCCAAGCACAATGGCAGCCCTAGCACAAGCCTCTGAAAGTCCCATTTTCATTACACATCTCAGGCTCTTTAGAGAGTGAGAGGAGCTTTTTCTTGCAGGAACTCCCACTCGCCACTGTACCATGCTCTGCCTGATGGCATGAAGAGAGGGAATGGCAGCATCCTCACATCCACCCCTACCCCGGAATGCTGGCAGTGTCTGCGTGGCTATCCACATCCTCGCCACGTCCCAGCCTGCAGGGAGATTATGCTTGTCACTGACCAGCTGCTAGGACTGGTTCTACCCCTAGCTTTGTGAGGAAGCATTGCCCAGGAATTAATTGGCACAAAGGCCTAGGAGACCTGGGTTCTAGTCCCAGCTCTCTCACTGACTGGTTGAGTGACCTCAAGCTAGTCATTCCCCCCCGGCCCATGCCTCAGCCACCAACTGGGGATAGTAAAAATTGCCCATTTTCCTGGAGAGTGGGAATTGTGTGGCTTCTTGACTAGGTATTTGTTTAGGGATCAGGGCCTGAGCTTTTCCATGGCTGTGTAATGACCAGTCAGGTTGGACCTGAGCTGTGGGTTCTCCCTGGCCCCTATGTTGCTTTCAAAATTACCTTGGCTTCCTCTGGGGTTTCCACTCTTCCTTCTTTCAGGCCTTGCATCTGATTCTGGCTTAAGAAGGCTGAATGGAGTTCCCTTCAGAGCCAGCAGTGACCCTCTTTGAATCAGCCTGATTTGGGGGGGAGTGTGTCTCTGCAGAGGAACACAGCCTTTCCCAGCCAAATTATGGGAACGCAGCTCAGAACTCAATGCAAATCCTGGAGCGGCAGCACACTGAGATGCTCACTAAACCTCTGGATCAGCTCATATTATTATCACATTCTGCCCTGATCCCCTGCCCACTTCTCAGCATTTTAAATCACCCTTCATCTGGAGGGGCCTTAAGGGGTCTACAGCCCTGAGCTAGTCGGGCCTGCAGAATTCTTTCAAATGAAGTGCTACATGGCTGCATGGTAGCCTGCTCCTCCTATAGGCAGCATCTCCTGGATACTCCCAGTTCTTTCTTACTGACCTGCAGCAGGGGGATTTGCTGGGAGCTAAAGGAACTCCCTGGATATTGCTGGCTGCAGCTCCATGCTGCTTCCAGCTGTGAGTGCTCAGAGGGGAGGGAGAGGGTTTCATATCCCACAAAAGCAGATGTTGTTAATTGAGCCTTTGAGCTCCATGCCAAGCGTGGCACAGAAACTGCCCGGGTTTCAGAACGGCTGCCAGGTCTTTGACTTTGAAGATGGGGGAGAGGGGGAGGCCATGCATACATATCAAATTCAGCATGTGGGACGGCAGCCAAACTGATAGAATCAGTGTCATCTCTGCATGCACAGCAGAGGGATAAGAGGCTGTGAAAGTTCATTCCTATGTAATAAGGGAGTGCTAGAAAGAGCTGGCTTTTTATGTCCTGGCCTCAGTCACCAGACGTGTTATGGTTACAAAAGGTTAATACCCATTGTGGGACAGAGGTTAGTATCACTCTGCTCTAGTGGCTACTGATACATCTTCCTTTTTGTTTTGAAAAACAAATGCCAATAAACCCTAATATCAACCACAAATCACCACCACAGACCAGTTATTGGGGATGCATAGGCTGGAAGTCAGGGGAAACAACCTGAAACTGCCAACTTAGCAGAGGATTATTCTCTCTTTTATTGGACATCTGCCAATAGCTGCTCTCTCTGACCCTCACTGGCTTTCTGATCACATTGCCAAGTCTTATTCCCAAAAGAAGTCCCTTCAGCAATGGTCTGTTTGACCCTTGAGGGAGTCTACTACATGGAACCCGTGTTTGCTGCTCCCTGTGTCTTTCATTGTCAGTAACTAGGTGGGGTGTATTACTTCTGTCAGCAGCACTCCCGACTCCACCATTCGTATCCCCAGGAAAAAGAAAGTTGTTGTCTTTCTTGGCTTTGGTTGGATGTGTTCTCTTCCTCATCTAGAGCTGGCCGTAAGGGATGGTTATGCTGCATGACCTCGGAGCACATGGAAGAGTTGTTACTGCAGGTTGACAGACACAGTCTGTCTGCAATCAAACATTCTCTTCCACTTGCGCTGCGCTAAGTGTTTGAGATTTTTGTCCTAATGTTGCTTTTGTTCTGTCCGGGAGCTTCTTCGGGGTCAATTGTTTTTGGCTCAAGAAGCTTGTTAGGGGTTGGCACTAAGATTTTTGTCCTATTGCCTATCAGTTTCTGAACTAGTGATCCCCAAAGCGAAGTATGTCTTGATATTCTAGCAATGCTAGTCTAGATCCGTTGAATGTGCCAGGACTATTTGAATGGATTTTTCTGTAAGACCATTTGTCTTCATAGTTGGCCTGGTGTGTTTGAATTGCTTGTTGTAAAGAGAATTGCCAGAATGAGCTACTTGTGAATGGTGGGCAATTGTCTGTTATTCATTCATCTGGTATCCCATAGTGAGAAAACACTTCACTGGCTATTGTTGCATTCTCTAGGAGCCAGGGGATAGGCAAGATCCCAGGGAAGGTTAGTGAGGCCATAAGCATGTGACACTGTACAGTAGCTGGTGTTCCTGGGGAGTAATTGAAATATGAGCTATTCAACGAATGACATGGAAATGCTTTGGTGGAGAGTTCACCCAGAAGGGAAAGTTATCAGGGAACTATCCTGCAGGAGGAGGGGCTGCTTACATACAATCGCCACTATTAGAGATAAATGGAGGTGTCTTGGGTTGCTTATCTGACTGACCATCCTGGTGGGACCAGTTAATCAAATGAGAGGGCAGGTTGGCCTCTGGCCTTTCTCCATATGTTTCCCATAGCCAATCAAAATCACTTCCATCATATTTAGACCAAGCATAAGCCTCTCACCCAGGCCCATGTCTTAGTCAGAGACTGAGAAAGCCTAGAGATCACACTCTCTGGGTCCGCTGGAGTGAGGTGTCAGAAGTATATTGAGGGTGGGACAGTCTATCCTGCCTCACTGCTCTCCTCATGTAGGACTGGATGGCAGAAAACAAGCACTGGCTCACCCCTCCCGAGAGCGCCTCAAGGACAGGTAAGCAGCTGCTGGATACTCCTCTCTGGGGTCTCGGAAAGGAAGACGGGAGCCTATCTGTCTCAGCTCCGCCTGCACTGGCTGGGTCCTCAGCCATGTCAGCAACAAAGCTCAGAGATCTTAAAGGCTCAGCCCAGACACCTGACCTTTATCCGCTGCCAGAAGGAGACCAGCACTATTTCTGTAGCATATCTAGGGCTAAAGCCCAACTGATGGGTTGAGGAATTCTGAGGACTCTTTACAGTGATCTTCCCCCCAAGGGAGAGTTAGAGACAGAGCAATAGCTAGCAAGACTGTCAATGTGAAGAGACCATGTCCTGAGTAGTTGCTTGTTCCAAGTATGCAGATGTCTTGTCCTTCCCCAAGGAAGCTGTTGTCAAGTTCCATGAATAGCAAAGCCAGTATCCACCTCCCAGCTTTTCTCATCCATGAGGCACATCGGTCCAAAGGGCAGGCTGCAGCCTGCAGCTCCCTCAGTGAGCATGACAGGATGAAATATAAGCAGAGGAGATGCTGTGTTTGCCCATTTTCAGTGCTGATCTTCCACAGTATCACAGAGGCAGCCAATCTGGCCCAAACCTTGTATGTCTTGGCTGTGAATTAGAGAGAAAATCCTGCCTAGTGAGGAACACTCAAGCCTATTTCCAGGTGAAGACAGCCCAGCGTCACTGCAGCTTGGGGTTCTGGGGACACAATCAGTCAGGAGAGCGTCCCAGCTTCCTGTGATGGGATGATTTCCCTGGGGCTACCTGGAATCCACCATCAGGTGCTTCTATGGGGTCTTGCCTCCCCCCCTCAAAACAAAGACATTTAATTTAGATTTTAAAGTTGAATTTGCATCGGTGTAGCCAAATTAAAAGAGTAAAACTCAACAGAGAAGCAAATGCAATAGAGAGGAAAAGGTGGAACGTGAGAGGGGAAACACTCTCATCAGTCGCAGAGCAGAGCTAGTGACAGGTAGAAGAGCTATACCTGACCCATAGCAATGCTGAAGTCTTTGGAGTGACAAAACCCTCTAGAGCCATTGCATAATTTTACTATTTATTCCATCCTCTGCAGGAAATGAAATGGGCTATTTCTTACACTCTGCTTCCCTCTTGTGGGCTGCCTGGACCTGCGCAATCCCAGTACCCACAGCCATTGCTTCATACTTTATTGTTTATCACTTTCCTCACACACTCTGGAGCCCAAAGCAAACGCTTGAGGGTGTGTAAAAGCAGCAGAGAATCTTGTGGCACCTTATAGACTAACAGACGTTTTGGAGCATGAGCTTTCGTGGGTGAATACCCACTTCATCAGATACATGTAGTGGAAATTTCCAGGGGCAGGTATATATATGCAAGCAAGCTAGTGATACAGATCCAGATTAACACGGCTATCCCTCTAATGCTTGAGGGTGTGATCGTCCCTTCCCTGGTTATGCCTACCTGGAGGCATCAGTATCAATGTGTAGAGAGACATCTCCTTTTGATCCTTACAGTGGCCCAGTCCATCCCCATTGCATTGAGAATCTGAGGCCTCTGTTGGGGACACCATGTGCTCTGCATGCTTATGTTCCAGAGCATATGCAGTATGGCACTTCTGTAAAAAAACAGGGGAATGACATTCCTAGGGGCACGGGGGTCTCTGTCCTGATGGCTTATTTGTTATGCACCTAATTCCTTAATGATCCATTCTCCTGTTGCTTTGAGCAGCTTTCCTTTTTACCACCATCACACCTTGCACAGGAGTGCACACACATAGTTCACATGCACACACACCTGCAGCACCTGCAGTGCACAGCACACATACACAAAATGCACCATTTCACAAATACAGCACACACGCCTGCGCCTATAGGCATACAATGCTCACACTGAGTGCAGACATGTACACAGAGCACACACGCATCCACAAAGAGTTCACATATACACTGTGCATGCGTACACATATGTGCACACATACTCATCAGCATGCTCATCACACTTGTAGCTTCCTTCTGCATCTTCCTCTGCCTTGGATGCTGCGGCCTGCCTCCCACACACCTTCTCTTGACTCCCACTCAAAGCACGTTCTGTGCTCGCCGTTCACCCAGTTTGGCCTTTTCCTTGTGCTCCTGTCCTCTCCCTGCTCCATGACCTGGATCCCTGGAACTGTGCAGGAATTTCTCATCAAGACTTCATTTCATGGGTCCCCTGGGACTTCCCATCAGAGCCGAGATGTGCTCTGGGAGGGTTCAGTGTCCTTGCAGTTCTCACCTAGAGAGTATCATTTTAGTTCTAATTATTAAAAGATCAGTGAAATTAGGATAAATGTTGACTGTAGGAAGAAGAAATGTCGAGGCGTTCCTGTAGCTGCAGAGCGGGGCTCAGCCAGAAGAGGAGCTTGGGGCTGGGGGAGGACAGGACTCTGTGTGGTAATGCTGCAGTGTAGGTCTAGGCCAGAGAGCAGAGCACAGGGCAGGAAGAGCTGGGAAAGCAGTGAGGAACTGTAATGCTGCAGGGCAGATAGAGAGACGTCTCATTAGTATGGCAGAGTGGGTACAAACTGGGGAGAATGAGATGGGAGCTCCTTTTGCAGTTCCTGCTTCATTTGGAGCCCAGCCACTGCTGCCTCTCTGGATGACACTCCCCTGATCCCCTTGCTCTTGGATGGCCTCTTTCTCCTGCATGAAATCAAGGCTTAAAGGGTTCATTTCCGTTGCAGTCTCGTGTAACAAATTGGCCTGTTTTATGTTTCTCGGTCAGCCCTTTTGTGCCAGTAGAGCTGCTGGGTGCAGCCTCCAGCCAAAGCCCCATGTAAACAGCACCTGGCGCTTCCCCTGTTAGGGCTTCTGCTAAAATAAACAGTCGCTTTGAAAAGCCAACATGAATCAACATCAGAAGCAGAAAGTTTGTGAGAGGCCAGCCCTGCACTCACACTCTCCCAGGCAGCCTGGAATGGGGTGATGGGGAGAAACAGGTGCAGCTCATATCAGGGGAGCCAGACTCCTCTGGGGCAAGCAGGCAGGCCAGGCTGGATGCTCCTTGGACCTAGCTGCTGTGGCCTGGGGTCTAAGTGTCAGGAGCAGACTCTGAAACAGCTTTACTGCCCTTAACTCCAGCAATAAGCAGACAGGACACACCGAGGAGCTGGGAAGTCAGATGCCAGGACCCCACCACTCTCCAGTTCCCCCTGCACTCCCTCTTCCCTCTCTGCATCTTGCTCTGGGGCACTCATCCCTAGAAGTGGGCAGGCAAGTGCGTGAATGCATTGTGGCCTTTGGCTCAAATTGAGGCTTGACAGGAGTTCACGTCTGGGTGGGAATCCTGCAGGACACACCCACAGCCCTGCTGCAGCATGGGGGTTAAATGGCTTGGACTATTCTGAAATGGTCCTGTAGGAGGGGGTGTTTGTTACTATTGCATCTGAGATCAGATACCCCAATCCTGTTGGCAGCAGGTGCTAGTTCTACCCTTCCTTCCTCAGGCCCACATGGTGACGACAGAGCCCCATGTCACTCTGTCACCTCTCCCTGTTTGCAGGGCTAGGATTGCCTGATATTTACTCAATGATAGCAACATGAACAGAGATTCCATTGTTCCCAAAGCCATAGCAGAGCGGCCAGGGCCTGCTGGAACCGCCAGGCCCTTTATCACATCTTGATTTTCAGTCCAAGGAGATTAGCAGGCTGATAAAACCCGACCAGCAATATTTCACTGCTAAGCCTGGCCTGACAGCTCTCTCTAAACTCCCCTGGAGATCTTCCCGCCCCTTCTTTTAAAAGCCATAAGGAAACAAACACCTGCTGGGGGGGCAGAGGGGGGAGACGGCTGGAGCAAAGCTGCCTGTCCAAGGGGGTTGGAAGTGGTGCAGATCTCACACAGGAGAAAGGGTCACTATGGGGGCAAGGAGGTTGCTGGCCTAGTAGCCATCACAGGTAGCTGACAACCAGTGAAACTGAGACATAGGGATTGTTGAGGAGAAAAGTAGACTCTGAACACACCTGACTGGGGGAGAGAGCCTGGGGAAGAGGCCAATGTCCTGCTAAAAACAGGGACGGTCCCTCCACTAGGGACACTTGCTGTGTAATGTTCCTGGAAGCACCAGTGCTGGAACACAAGCTGTGCTGGGAGCTGGAAAGCAGGCTGATAGTGGGATTTTGCCCCTTTGGCACCAGGAGAGCTGGCTGGCCACCAATGGGAATATGAGAAGATGTGTCAAGCCTGGCGGTGGGCTCTCTCAGTGCATGGTTGGGGAAGTGCTGCAGAAGCCTAACACACACCCAGCTCCCTGAGACTTGTTTCCTATTCCTGCAGCGGCTCAGTTCTCCAGGGCAGTGGGACATTCTGAGTCTCAGCTAGGAAGCAAAGGTTAGAAAGGGGGACAGTTGAGAGGGTCAAGCAGCAGGGCCGATGCAGTGAAAAGCCCCACCCCAGCAAAGCCCTCACACTGTGTGCCAGAGCACAAGCTCTTCCCTAAGAACAGCTGGAACTCAAATACCTTGGTGGCTTCCCAGCAGCATCTGACCCACCCTCATGACCCATGGGGAACCTGGGAGTGGTGCCAACCCTTTTAGTCAATCTGATTTAACATGGTGCTACTTAGCAGTGTAGAGAGCAATTCAGGTAGAGGAACTTGTCTGAATGGATGCAGCCCATCTCTGAAGGACCCCAGCAGTCCACTGCACAGGTAGGGTTGCCAATTTTGGATGGAGGTCTTCCTGGAGGTTTCATCACGTGACATAATCTTTCATCACATGATTAATCTTCAATTCCTGGAGACTTCAGGACAATCCTGGAGAGTTGGCAACCCTATGGTCAGGGCCAAATCTCCAGCAGTTTGACACTGCCTCCTTCACCCACAAAGGCCAAGTACAAACAGGTAGTGCACCCTGCAAGTAGTGCCTGGAAAAGGGCAATAGGCTGACAGCAGCTTAGTGGCACTGACCTGAACTTTCTGCCCAGAGATATAGAGGTTTTATTTCACAGCCATGTAACAAGCAGCATGGGTCAGAGACTAATCTTGGCCCAGGGAGATGGAAACAGAAAGGGGAGTCTAAGCCCAGAAAGCAGGCGAGGTAGCTGACTGTCTGTTCTGAACAGAAGAGCATTACTTAGTCCCTGAGTGATTCACTAATGGTGGCTGACAGTTGTGTGTGCACACCACATGCACCAGCCTGTATGTCCATGTAGGCGTAGATATATCTGCGTGAGGCTATGTATGTTAGCAATGCCTGTCAGGACATGCGTCTGTGTAGATTTGTGTATGAAAAGCTAGCACTGATTGCTGAATTACCTGAGCCCCTTGTTACAGAGCTATGCTCCCTCCCTGCTTTTCTCTCTCTCCCCATTTCCATCTCTACCCTGTTTGTTTCCCTCCTTCTTTCCAGTTCCCCTCCTCCCATTTCTCACCGTTGATCCCCTTGGACACATCCTCTCCCTATTCTATTTGCTTCCACCAGTGCTTTAAATAATGATTGTGTCTCTGTCCACTCACACACACTCAGATCAGACACACAGATATGCACATGGGCATATACCCACACATGCATACTGATGCACTCATAAACACACACTTCCATACTAGCACATGCATGCATATGCACCCATATCCACAGATACACATGTGAACGTGTGTGTGCATACACAGACATGAGCATTCACACATACTCAGACACAGAGACACACACATCCCTGCCTCTAGATGCACAGGAAATGTATGTATACCAATGCTGGATGGCATGTTCTTTATCTTACATGTGTGTCTTGGCCACAAATCCCCATGAAATAAACTCTCCAGTGGCCTGACAATGTTCTGAGCTTGCTGATCTCGGCATTGATGAGATGTAATGGTTCTGCTCTAGGAATGGATGAACATTGAATCACAAGGCGTTGGCTAATGAGGAAATGGTGTGTGGGAGATGGGTGAAGGGAACACTAAAAGAGATCCTCTTAGCAAGACTTTCTAGCTGAGTAACATAGAACCAGAGCTCTGGACACCTGGAGTAGCCAGTCACATGAGCAGGCATCAAGCAGGAGATGGCAGAGTGAAGCTAACTGACAACATCCATCAGTGCAACCAAGGAACATAGAGCCACCTCTGCCTCCACCTGTTGCCCAGACGCCATAGTAATGGGTGCAGTATCCATGGCTACATAGTTTAGGTATTGCAAGAGCCCCATCCTGTGCATCAGACTCATTGGCAACTGCACATCTGCCTGACCTGCAGCGGAATGTGCACCCACACTCATGAGCTTCGGTCTGTGGTTACCCAGAGATGGGGATCCTATGTGTGGGGTTGTAGAGGGCTCTATGTAAGTGAACATAAGATCGGCCATACTGGATCAGACCAAATATCCTTCTATCCCAGTATCCTGTCTTCCAACAGTGGTCAATGCCCGGTACCCTACAGGGAATGAACACAGCAGGTAATCATCAAGTGATCCATCCCCTGTTGCTCATCCCCAGTTTTTGGCAAACACAGGCTGGGGACACTATCCCTGCCCATCCTGGCTAATAGCCATTGACGGACCTATCTTCCATGAATTTATCTAGTTCTTTCTTGAACCCTGTTATAGTCTTGGCCTTCACAACATCCCCTGGCAAAGAGTTCCACAGGTTGACTGTGTGTTGTGTGAAGAAATACTTCCTTTTGTTTGTTTTAAACCTGCTGCCTATTAATTTAATTTGATGACCCTTAGTTCTTGTGTTATGAGGAGTAAATAACACTTCCTTATTTACTTTCTCCACACCAGTCATGATTTTATAGACCTCTATCATATCCCTCCTTAGTTGTCTCTTTTCCAAGCTGAAAAATCCCAGTCTCAGTCTCATATGGAAGCCATTCCAGACCATTAATAATTTTTGTTGCCCTTTTCGGAACCTTTTCCAATTCCAATATATCTTTTTTGAGATGGGGTGACCACATCTGTATGCAGTATTTGAGATATGGGCATACCATGAATTTATACAGAGGCAATATGATATTTTCTGTCTTATTATCTATCCCTTTCTGAATGATTCCTAACATTCTGTTAGCTTTTTTGACTGCTGCTGCACATTGAGTGGATGTTTTCAGAGAACAATCCACAGTCATAGATTCATAGGACTGGAAGGGACCTTGAGAGGTCATCTAGTCCAGTTTCCTGCACTCGTGGCAGGACTAAGTAGTATCTAGACCATTTCTGACAGGTATTTGTCTAACCTGCTCTTAAAAACCTCCAATGATGGAGATTCCACAACCTCCATAGGCAATTTATTCCAGTGTTTAACCATCCTGACAGTTAGGAAGTTTTTCCTAATGTCCAACCTAAACCTCCCTTGATGTAATTTAAGCCCATTCCTCAGAGGTTAAGAAAAATAATTTTTCTCCCTCCTCTTTGTAACAACCTTTTATGTACTTGAAAACTGTTATCATGTCCCCCCCCAGTCTTCTCTTTTCCAGACTAAACAAACCCAATTTTTTCAATATTCCCTCATAGATCAAGTTTTCTAGACCTTTAATAATTTATTTTCCTCTTGTGTGGACTCTCTCCAATCTGTCCACATCCTTCCTGAAATCTGGCTCCCAGAACTGGACACGATACTCCATTTGTGGCCTAATTAGCTCGGAGTAGAGCAGAAGAATTACTTCTCATGTCTTGCTTACAGCCCTCCTGCTAATATATCCCAGAATGATGGTTGCTTTTTTTGCAACAGCGTTACACAGTTGACTCATATTTAGCCTGTGGTCCACTGTGACCCCCAGATCCCTTTCCACAGTACTTCCTAGGCAATCATTTCCCATTTTGTATGTGTGCAACTGATTGTTCCTTCCTAAGTGGAGTACTTTGCATTTGCCCTTATTGAATTTCATCCTATTTACTTTAGACCATTTCTCCAGTTTGTCCAGATAATTTTGAATTTTAATCCTATCCTCCGAGTCACTTGCAACCCCTCCCATCTTGGTATCATCCGCAAACTTTATAAGTGTACTCTCTATGCCATTATTTAAATCATTGATGAAGATATTGAACAGAACTGTTCCCTGAGGGACCCCACTCATTATGCCCTTCCAGTATGACTGTGAACCACTGATAACTACTCTCTGGGAACTGTTTTCCAACCAGTTTTGCACCCACCATATAGTAGCTCCACCTAGGTTGCATTTCCCTAAATTGTTTATGAGAAGGTCATGTGAGACAGTATCAAAAGCTTTACTAAAATCAAGTCTACCACTTCCCCCCTTATCCTCAAGGCTTTTTACCATTTCAAAGAAAGCTATCAGGTTGATTTGAAACAATTTGTTCTTGACAAATCCATGCTGACTGTTACTTATCACCTTATTATCTTCTAGATGTTTGAAAATCGATTGCTTGATTGATTTGCTCCATTATCTTTCCGGGTACAGACGTTAAGTTAACTGGTCTGTAATTCCCTGGCTTGTCCTTATTTCACTTTTTATAGATTGGCACTATATTTGCCCTCTTCTAGTCTTCTGGAATCTCTCCCATTTTCCATGACTTTTCAAAGATAATTGCTAAAGGCTCAGATGTCTTCTCAGTCAGCTCCTTGCATATTGTAGGTTGCATTTCATCAGGCCCTGGTGACGTGAAGACATCTAATTTGTCTCAGTAATTTTTAACTTCTTCTTTCTCTATTTTAGCTCTTCTCATCTTTCATCTTTGTTAGTCTCTACCTCATTTTTACTGGTATTCACCATATTAAACGTCCAATCATCACCAACCTTGGTGAAAACCAAAACTAAGAAGTCATTAAGCACCTCTGCCATTTCCACATTTTCTGTTATTATTTCCCGCCCCTCCTCCATTGAGTAATGGGCCTACCCTGTCTTTAGTCTTCCTCTTGCTTCAAAATCTATTTGTAGAATGTTTTCTTGTTACTCTTTATGTCTCTAGCTAGTTTGATCTCATTTTGTGCCTTGGCCTTTCTAATTTTGCCCCTACGTACTTGTGTTATTTGTTTATATTCATCCTTTGTAATTTGACCTAGTTTCCACTTTTTGTAGGACTCCTTTTATGATTTTTAGATCATTGAAGATCTCCTGGTTAAGACAGTGTGATCTCTGGCCATACTTCCTATCTTTTCTATGCAGTGGGATAGTTTGCTCTTGTGCCCTTAATAATGTCTCTTTGAAAAATGGCCAACTGTCTTCAGTTGTTTTTCCCCTTAGACTTGCTTCCCATGGGATCTTACCTACCAGCTCCCTAAGTTTGCTAAAGTCTGCCTTCTTGAAATCCATTATCTTTATTTTGCTGTTCTCCCTCCTACCATTCCTTAGAATCATTAACACTATCATTTCATGATCACTTTCTCCCAATCTGCCTTCCACTTTCAAATTCTCAACAAGTTCCTCCTTATTTGTCAAAATCAAATCTAGAACAGTCTCTCCCCTAGTAGCTTTCTCCCCCTCTGAAATAAAAAAAATTATCTCCACTACATTACAAGAACTTATTGGATAATCTGTGCCCTGCTGTGTTATTTTCCCAATAGATGTCTGAGTAGTGGAAGTCCCCCATCACCACCAAGTCCTGTGCTTTGGATGCTTTTGTTAGTTGTTTAAAAAAAGCCTCATCCACTTCTTCCTGGTTAGGTGGTCTGTAGTAGACCCCTATCATGACATCACCCTTGTTTTTTACCCCTTTTATCCGTACCCAGAGACTTTGAACAAGTCTGTATCCTATTTCCATCTCAACTTCAGTCCAAGTGTGTACATTTTTAATATATAAGTCAACACTCCTCCCTTTTTTGCTTGCCTGTCCTTCCTGAGTAAGCTGTACCCTTCTATACCAATATTCCAGTCATGGATCTTTTCCCACCAGGTCTCTGTAATGCCAAGTATGTCATAGTTGTGTTTATTTACTAGCATTTCAAGTTCTTCCTCCTTATTCCCCATGCTTCTGCATTAGTATACAGACATCTAAGATACTGATTTGATTCCCCCCAGTTCTGTCTTGTTTCTCCTATCCCTGCTATAACAGCCCATGCTCCCCCCAAATTCTGAATCTTCTCCCAGGTCTCCATGTTCTTGACTTACCTGTGGCCTTTGGTCACCTGCCTCCTTCAAACCTAGTTTAAAGCCCTCCTCACTAGGTTAGCCTGTCTGTGTCCAAATGTGCTCTTCTCCTTCCTTGATAGGTGAATCTCATATTTGCTTAGCAGTCCTTCTTCCTGAAACTATGATTCCAAAATCTCTCTCTTGAGTGGCAACAGCTAATTTAAACCCCATCTTTTTATATGTATAGCTGGGATTATGTTTTCCAATGTGAATGCCTTTGCATTTATCAACTTTGATTTTCATCTGCCATTTTGTTGCTCAGTCACTCAGTTTTGTGAGATCTCTTTGCAGTCTGCTTTGGACTTCACTATCTTGACTAGTTTTGTATCATTTGCAAATTTTGCCATCTTACTGTTTACCCCTTTTTCCAGATCATTTATGAATATTTTAAACAGTACTGGTCCAAGTACAGACCTCAGGGAGACACCACTATTTATCTCTCTCCATTGTGAAAAACCGACCATTTATTCCTACCCTTTGTTTCCCATATTTTAACCAGTTACCAGTCAATCAGAGGACCTCCCATCTTATCCCATGACAACTTACTTTACTTAAGAGCCTTTGGTGAGAGACCTTGTGAAAGGCTTTCTGAAAATCTAAGTACACTATATCCACTAGATCCTCCTTATCTACATGCTTGTTGAGCCCCTCAAATAATCCTAGTAGATTGGTGTGGTAAATTTTTCTTTTACAAAAAACAAGGTTGACTGTCCCCCAACAAATGAGCTATCCTCCAGTCATTTGGTACAGAAGTTGATTTAAATGATGGATTACAAACTACAGTTAGTAGTTCTGCAATTTCACATTTGAGTTCCTTCAGAACTCTTGGGTGAATACCATCTGGTCCTGGTGACTTATTACTGTTTAATTTACCAATTTGTTCCAAAACCTCCTCTAATGACACCTCAATCTTGGACAGCTCCTTAGATTTGTCACTTAAAAAGAATAGCTCAGGTTTGGGAATCTCCCTTACATCCTCAGTCATGAAGACTGATGTAAAGAATTCATTTAGTTTTCCCACAGTGCCCTTATTGTCCTTGAATGTTCCTTTGGCATCTTATCACCCAGTGGCCCCACTGGTTATTTAGCAGGCTTCCTGCTTCTGATGTACTTAACATTTCTTTTGCTAATACTCTTTGAGTCTTTGACTAGCTGTTCTTCAAATTCTCTTTTGGCTTCCTAAATATATTTTTAAACTTCACTTGCCAGAGTTTATGCTCCTTTCTATTTTCCTCACTAGGATTTAACTTCCATGTTTTAAAGGATGCCTTTTTGCATCTCATTGCTTTTTTTAATTTGTTGCTTAGCCATGGTGGCACTTTTCTGATTTTCTTACTATGTTTTTTAATTTGGGGTATACATTTAAGTTAAGTGTCTATTATGGTGTCTTTTAAAAGTTTCCGTGCAGCTTGCAGGGATTTCACTTTTGGCACTGTACATTTTAATGTCTGTTTAACTAAGTTCCTTATTTTTGTGGATTTTAATATTTGTGACTCTATTTGTCCCCAAGAGTCTTATCCTCAAACATCTGAAACAAATCTTGAGCCTGATAATGTCCCTTAGATGGGACTGAAGAAGCATGACATTTCCCAGGGCAAGTAGGTGGGGTGAAAAGGTATAAAGGATGCAATTGCTTGGCCAGGTGCATTAGCAGAGAGGAGAAGAGAATCTGGAGTGAGTAGGCAGGTCTTGGGGGCACATACACTGCCTTTTCTTCATTCTCCTATCCAAATAAGCTGTCAGCTCCCAGGGATTAGTGACCAGGAAAGCCGGTGCTAAGAGCTCCACTCTGAGCAGGGAACACACCACCTTTCTCGCCTGCTGCACACTAGAGCTGGCCAGCCTGGGCCATTTTTAAACAGGGAGGAGACAGATTGTCAAACAAACCATCACTCAAAATCTGGTGCAGGTGATGGGAGCAAAGGGGATAAGAAACTGCTGGGTCAGGTGGGATGTGGGGGAGGTGATGGTGGAAGGAGGAACGGGGAGGGACACAAGGTAGGGGAGTAAAGCAAGGAAGAGAGGGAGATGGGAGGAGGGAGCTGTGGAAGCAGAAGGCTCAGGCCTCAGTTTATTTAGCCTTCAACTCAAATTTGCCATCCTGCCCTGGGTAGTTCTGCCTGCCCCTACAGCTCTGCCTTGATTCCTTCTGCACTCCATTCTGCTGTGCACTGGCCTCTCGCCCTCTTTGCCCACTTCCAACTTGCTTCCTCCCCCATGTTCAGAAATGTCTCACTATGGATGCCACCAAAGCACCCTTCTTCACCTACTCCAGCCCAGCACTTGTCAGCCAGGCTCATGTGCAGATACACACAGACAGCATGTCCTGGGAACCTCCTTGTGCCTCCAGACCATCAGTTCTTCAGGGCAGGGACCTTATCACTGGGTGTTGGTTTGTGCATGTTTATCCCTGTAAGCACAATGTACCCAGCTCCTGAAGGAGAGGCAGCACCATCTAGTAGCTGGAGCACAGGGCTGGAAGCCAGGAATTCCTGGATTCAAAAACTCCCTCAGTGACTAGGACAAGTCACTTCGCCTTTGTGCCCCTCAGATTCCTCATGTGTAGAGTGGAGACAGTGCTTTCCTTCCTCTCTGAGGCTTGGGGGCATGGCGACATGCCCCTCCTGTGGAGATGGAAACGCTGCTAGGCTGAAATGGCTAAGAAATTTGTTCAGAGCTGGGCAAATAGCATCAACCATCTCCCATTCATGTTGGCTAGTGCTTCTCAGTGAATTCACTTTAGCCAGGCTCACTTCCCACAAGCACTTCTACTATATGTCCATGGAAAGGGAATGTCTGAATTCATGTGAATTAGCTGCTCAAAATGCTTGCCTGTACCCCCCAGTCGGGGAACAGAATAAACACCATGTGACCCTTCTGACCAATCACCACTAAACAGGACAGCACAAATTGTGATTACTCACAGAGAACGGTTCCAACTCAATGCATCGATTGAAAAAAATCACAAAAAATCTGTAGAATCCTGAAAAACAAGTAACCTGAGGGAAGAGGGTTCTGCTTCCAGCAGCAGGGGAAGAAGACCCACTCCGTGGGATACACTCACTACTGGGAATTGTTTGCACAACTCTAATCATTAGTACTGTTCTCAGACTAGAGAGATCACACAAGTACCAGCCATTGGGAATAGCCCTGTCCTAGCCTCTAGGGTGATAGTCACATGGGATCTAGCTGGGCTTCTGCAAGTCTAACAGATCTTAGGTGCTGCACCCAGAGTCCATTCCAGGGGGTACAGAAATGCTGTCTAGCAAGTTCAGACTCCTCTAAAGAGCTCTCTTCCAAGGGTGCCAACCTAAAACAGTGACTTGCTCTTCACCCACCCAGCTAATGGTCTGTGGAGGATGGTCACTCTGAGACACTCTCCTTTGCATTCCCAGCATCAGAGAGACGCAATGTGATGTTCATGTTGTAGCTAGTGTTTCCCCACCAATGGACTTGGGGAGCTGATACGGAGCTGGCCTTAACCTGATCGTTGATGAGGGTGGGAAGTTGTATTTCTGGGTCATGTTTCTATAGGAGCCAAGCAGAGAGAGGAGCTGCAGTAAGGCCAGGTGCACTATGTGAGGGTGCATACATATGGGAGCACATCAGTGTGGTGTGGATAGATTTGTACCCTTCCGACAGGCTGGGTTGGAAGATGTGAACAATGATTGACTGTCTCCAAAGCAGCTGGTGTGTTCTTGAGTACACACTGTTTGGGAAACACTATTACACCGCAGTAAGATTGAGGGAGCAGGTTAGTGCAATCTGGCTGCCTTGCTCTCAGGGACTGAAGGTATCTGTAAGACAACCCTGACCTGGAAAACAGCTCATTCCTTCAGCAGAGTGAGTCTGGGTTAATATTTCACCCCATGTACACTCACCTGGGGCAAGTATGGCTTTCATACAACTATGTACCCAATTAGTTACTCTTATCAAACCCAAATCTAGACTCCCACCCTCCTACTCCCTTCTTGGCCTTACCTTATTTGTTTCCATTAACTGATAACCAGTGGGATCAGGATCTCAGCCTGTCTCCAAGAGTAGGTGCGTGTGGGGCTGGAAGATTGGGATGAAATTACACTAGACACTGTGCAAAAGGCAATTGCCTCTGTCTGTGACCTCCTGTGCAAGGCAGTGCAATACCCCAGTTATCGAACTGAGAAGGGATGGCTAGAGTTGTAGTGGGGAAGAGGGCAGTCGAGGCCTGGGAGATGCCCTGCAATGCTGGGCTGTGCACACTGGGTTATGGTAGGGTTGCTACTGTACACGCTGCTTTGTCACTGTAGGATTGTTTACAGTGGGTTGTTACTGCTGGGTTGGTTACAGGCACTGAGCTAAACCTGCTAGTTTGGAACTGGGGGGTAGCTACAGAATTGAAGGCCAGAAGGGACCCCCCAGATCATCTAGTCTGACCTCATGTGTAGCACAGGCCACCAAAGTGCACCCAGCAACCACACACAAAGCCCAACAGTCAGACTCAGAATCTCCTGCTACAGCTCACAGGAGACTAGACTATTATGTGCCACAGGCAGAACACAGGAGGGGCTCAGGTGCACCCATACCAGAGGCCCCCACAAAGGCAGGGCGATGATTAAGTAAGATACACCCAACTAATCCTGACAAGCTATCCACATGGCCCTGCATGAGCACTGGGGCTGTGCACCAGGTGATGATTGGAGAGCTCTTTGGGAGTGCTGCTTTGGAATGTCAGGTTGCTGGCTGGGTAGCACACACTGCCAAGTGTGGAGTTCTTTGGGAGGGCTGCTTTGTTACTGTAGGGTTGGTCACCAGTCCCGGCACAGTTGGGAGTTTCCTAACTCAAAGTGATGCACTTCTGCTAGACAAATATCCCACTCTGCCCTTGCCTCACCCTGGGGCTCGTACAGGCCCACATCTCTCAGTCCAGCTCCCACTTCCCCACCCGCCTGCCAGTCACACACCATTCTAGCACAATGAATTAAAAGCCTTCCATTCAGGGCCAGTGCAACCATTTAGGCGAGATTTGAGGGGCTCCATTTTCTTTGGCAGCGACCTCAGCGGCTGGATCTTCTGCCGTCCTGGTTGCCGCTGGCATTTAGGCAGAGGGAGCCGGGGCAGAGGAGCACAGGGAGGGCTGCCTGCAGCAAGTAAGGTGGGGGAGGCACGCAGGGGAACTCCCCGCCCCAGCTCACCTCTGACCCGCCTCCTCCCTGAGCACACCTTGGCTGCTTCACTTCTCCCGCCTTCCAGGCTTGCGGCACCAATCAGCTTAGGCGCCACAAGCCTGGGAGGTGGGAGAAGTGAAGTAGCCACGGGGTGCTTGGGGAGGAGGCGGGGCAGGGATGAGCTGGGGCGAGGGGTGGTGCCTCAGGGTGGAGGGTGGGGTGTGGGAAGCTGCTGCAAAGGGAGCACCTCAGGGCAGAGGGGGGAGCTGCTGTGGAGGGGGTGCCTCAGGGCAGGGGTGCAGGGGGGCGGGGGGAGGGCTCAAGGTGGAAGTTTCGCCTAGGGCGTGAAACATCCTTGCACCCGCCCTGGTTCCATTTGCACACAATGTTTGATGAGTTTTCCCCATTATAAGCTCCTCAGAGCCTGGGGGGAAAACCTTTCCCCATCCTGGAGCTGCACAGAATTGAATGATGCCTCCCTTAATCATGCCAGCGCCTTGGCATGTGCTGCACACTGGAGCACAGAAGGGGCCCATAGAAATCACCTGAAGGTTTTCTGCCCAAAAACCCCCATCTGAAACTTCAGTTTCCAACAACCACTGTGGGTACAGTGGGGCCTCTGCAGTCTGGGGAATTGCTGCCATTTCGGATAAGAAGGGGCTGGGCTATGGTACCATGTGCCAGAAGGGGAGGTAGGGTTTTGCCCAGACCTGACTCTGCCTAGCAGTCTAAGCAGGAAGCTGCAGCTAGGACATGACACTCAGCCAGGGCGGGAAGGAGATTCTATCACATATTACTAGTTCCAAAACAATGAGCAGTCCTTCGGCACCTTAGAGACTAACACATTTATTTGGGCATAAGCTTTCTTGGGCTAGAACCCACTTCATCAGATGCATGGAGTGGAAAATACAGGAGCAGATATAAATACATGAAAAGATGAATGTATTTATACCTTCTCCTGTATTTTCCACTCCATGCATCTGATACAGACTAACATGGCTACCCCTCTGAAACCTAGCTCCAAAATGTAATCACTTACAGATCCATGATCTCCTTCTCACGGAGAGACACACAACAGATGTGAGTGCATTTGCATTGTGGACCTGAGTGACATGATGGCACTTTGGTCAAACTGGGGGGAGGGGTACCATGTCAACTGTGACATCATATCTCCTGCACAAGGAATGAGAAGGATTCACCAAGAAAAGTGATAGAAAGGGCACTTCAGCATGCTTTCCTGCTCTATGCCCCCCTCTCAAAATTCACATGGGGGAAATCAGCGGTTCTCATCATCAGTCGCTTTAGTGACTTGGTCACCCATGGAACTCAGTCTCACCACAGCTTGTATCACTGGTGGAGAGTCCAACCTGTGGGACCATGAATTATTGCAAAATCTTTCTGGGAGTTGGTGAGAGGAAATTGCTTGTGCTGTTACCTTCCTGCAGCATTTCCCTTCAGTTTGCATTGCAGAGATGTCATGAAGCGCACTGGCCATTAGAGGACACTAGAATTCCACTCAGCCAGACTTCATTGGCTCTGGTGCTATGCTATGTTTTTGATACTTGCAACAAAAATTTGACACCTTTAAATGGACAGCTCGCCTCCTTTGGAGTTCCACAACAAACTCAATGCTCAGCCCCAGCCTGTGGGAGGGTCACTGAGGCTCCTGGACCAAGAGCCTGGGTGGTTTTGGATGGTTTCTGAAATCATACAAAAGTCATGATTTTTAGCATGAAATTGGTTGAATTTCAGCTGTTTGGTTTAGTGATTTATGGTTTATTTCAACCTAAAAACCCAAGCATAACTTTGAGGTGTAATCTAAACTGCATGGAATATTCCATGAGCTGCTGTGCCATGAAACCAGTGAGATTATATGTTAAATGAGGGAAAGGTTTAATTTCCTTTCAGCCCTGAGTCAGGCTGGGTGTGGGTCACACAGGCAGCACATCCCAGGCTGGGGAGGTGCAGCAGGAAATCACCAACCCCTGGTTCCAGGGGCTCATCGGGTTAAAATATATCCCAGAGGATGCGGGATGTTTGGAGCTTCCTTCTCATTGCTGAAACCCCAGCTTCGTTGCCTGTGTCCATCAGACACACAAGCACACCCAGCCCCATGACTGGCTCCCACACTTCACTGGGAGAAGTATAGAACCCTCCAAGATTAGGACTTCATATCAGTCATGCAGACTGAGAAGATTGTGCTAGGAGAACTCACTCCTGTTCTCTCCTCAGGTGCTCAGCAAACCAGATCCATGCAGGAGAGGAAGAGAGAAGAAAAAGGGATGAAGGGAAAAAGACAGTGAAAGATGCCCCAAAAATTCAATGCCACTTAAAAATACTATCACTAGATATTCCAAATACTTTTCGTATACTGGAAAAGCTGTTCTCCCAAAACCAGGGCTGCAGGCCTGACAAACTGCTGACAAAATGACCTGACAGTGACAACACCAGAGTGCTAAATTTCTCTCAGAGAAACATTTGAACTGGACATACTTCTAGTGGGCCATTAGGTCTGTCCCTCCTTCTTCTGGGCAGGATTGATTTCATTATCTCCAAGCCACCCTATGAAATGGGTGCCTCTCTCAGCCTCTGGGAAAGGTGATTCCACAGCCTCTGTGAGGAGATTATTTCTGTCATCCAAACTCTTGGTAGAGTTTGAAAGCTAACCTCAACTCTTCCTGCTGTGAGTGTGGCCCACTGCTCCTGCCACAACCTTGTGGACTAGTGAGAAGCCCTTCTTCCTGTCCTCTTTGGAATATCCTTCCCATGTTTGTAGACATTAATCATGTCCTCTCTGTCACCTGTTCTCTGGGTTGTGCTGTGGTTGGCATGATGTGGGCATGGAAGGTGCCTATCCCTGTCTTCCCGTACTCTGCTGCTCCACACTGTTCTCTGAGCAGACCAGAGACTGAAATCTCCAAGAACCTATTTCTCAGGAGCATTCAGGTAGCACTTCCTGTAGGCAAAGAAACCATATCTAATGGTCTAGGTCAGAAATATATGACCAACTGTCTCTACCCCTATGTCTTGCAAAAACTGCTGAGGATGGCTGGGTTCTCCTTGCACTCTTTTCCATGACTGTGTGTCTGGATCAGACCTTCTCAGACCCAGGACCCAGTTGATGGGACTTACTTCCTTAGCAAACCCACTAGCACATCTCTGGGATAGGTTTCAAGGCTATGTATGTGGCCTTTTCATTCAGGCTCAGCCACCATTACCATCTTGGCCTCCCCCGTTAGCTCTTCCTGAATTGCATTTTCCTTGTGCCCAGTTTAGTTGAGTGGCTGCTTCTTCATGAACCACTGAGCCCAGCCCTGTTTTGATCGTTGTTGTTTTACTCAACATGTAGTGATGTGTGCTAGATATATAAGAGATGCCAAGTGCGCAGATGAGTGGGCAGGGCCAGGCTGGAGAGCAAGGGTTTGGAGACCCTCACAGTAGCATTGGGTCTGAACAGCTCCTTCAGAGCAGCTGCTGACCTTAGTGCTACACACAGATGTCCAGAGATGCCACACTTTTCTGGAAGGCTCTTTCATACCTTGCCATTGAAGCTCAAAGGGACCCATCACTGGTGCTACACAGGGGTGTGGGTGGCTGATAAGAAGGGGGGCCGGGCTGTGCTAAAAGAACAGCTGTGTTTACTTTCCATCTGCTAGATGGAACAACAGGAGATTTTTTTTCCTGTGGCTCTGTTTGTCCTTAACCAGCCAGAAACATTCATGTAAACATCCTGCTGCTCTGGCCAGGAGAAGAGAGCTCTGTGGTGGAGAAGGCATCCTCCTGCTGCTTCCATCCTTACAAGGCGGCTTTCTGTTAGAAGAACAAACGCTTCCCCTCTTATGGTCCAGTGACATGAGAGTTTATGGGCTTCCCAACCAGAGATCCCTGATCTCTTTGCCCCTGTGGAATCCTCCTATTCCCCAAGCCTGACTTTGGTGATGATGGGGCTGAGAGCAACTGAGCAGGAGACAGATGCTGGGAATTATGGGACATTCTGGGGCTGGTGCAGTGAAGAGCCTACTTTAGCTGGTTATTGCAATCCCATCATAATGGACTTGGTGGTATTGTGCATCACTGTGCATTTCCCCCAGGGAACACAGAGACTCAACCAAACAGGGAGCTACCCATTTAACTTTTTATCTACTCTGCATAGGGCAGGCTTGACTGAATGAAGACCGATGCTGTTAACCGCTGGGTGCCTCAGGGGAAAAGATGTCCACATCCAGCAATGTCGATCACTAGAACCGGGAAGGAAAAGGCCCTGGCTAGGCAGACAGCAGTAAAACCTATCATAGAGATTGCAAAGCAAAGCTTCGCACTCCCCCAATCATTGCACTACAGGCAGGATTGTGCTTCTCCATTCAAAGACTCCATGGCCTGGTGGATTCTACTGCTCCCAGCATGCTGGGAGCATAACCTGCTAACAGTGGGGCAGGTATAAAAGGGCATCCACTGCTGGGAACCACCCTGTAAGAACAGTTCGGTAGCACTCTGCCAACACCTGCTTAGAGCAAAGAACACAGACTTCTCATCACATGGGGGAGCTGGCTGGCAACTCAGCAACTTCTGGCTGACCCTGCCACTGACTGTACCCCCAGTTATACTTAGTACCCACTGACTGGACCCCCAGTGATACTCAGTATGTGCTGGCTGTACCCCTGGTTATACTCAGTACCAGCTGGCAGTACCCCCGGTTATACTCAGTACCTATTGGCTGTACCCCCAGTTATACTCAGTACCAGCAGGCTGTACCCCCGGTTATACTCAGTACCCGCTGACTGGACCCCTGGTTACACTCAGTACCTGCTGGCTATACCCCCAGTTATACTCAGTACCAGCTGGCTGTACTCCCGGTTATACTCAGTACATACTGGCTTTACCTCTGGTTATACTCAGTACCAGCTGACTGTACTCCTGGTTATACTCAGTACACATTGGATGTACCCCCAGTTATACTCAGTACCAGCTGACTGGACCCCTGGTTATACTCAGTACCTGCTGGCTGTACTGCCAATGATACTCAGTACCCACTGTACCCCTGGTTATACTCAGTACCCACTGGCTGTACCCCCGGTTATACTCAGTACCCGCTCGCTGTATCCCTGGTTATACCCAATACCCACTGGCTGTACCCCCAGTTATACTCAGTACCAGCTGGCTGTACTCCTGGTTATACTCAGTACGTGCTGGCTGTACCCCCGGTTATACTCAGTGCCTGCTGACTGGACCCCTGGTTATACTCAGTACTCATTGGCTGTACCCCCGGTTATACTCAGTACGTGCTGGCTGTACCCCCGGTTATACTCAGTACCTGCTCACTGATGCTGCCAGTGATACTCAGTACCTGCTGGCTGTACCCCTGGTTATACTCAGTACCAGCTGGCTGCACCCTCAGTTATACTCAGTAACCGTTGACTGGACCCCCAGTTATACTTAGTAGCCACTCGCCGTACCCCTGGTTATACTCAGTACCTGCTGGCTGGACCCCCAGTTATACTCAGTACCTGCTCACTGACGCTGCCAGTGATACTCAGTACCTGCTGGCTGTACCCCCGGTTATACTCAGTACCTGCTGGCTGGACCCCCAGTTATACTCAGTACCTGCTCACTGATGCTACCAGTGATACTCAGTACCTGCTGGCTGTACCCACGGTTATACTCAGTACGTGCTGGCTGGATCCCCAGTTATACTCAGTACCTGCTGGCTGTCCCCCCCGGTTATACTCAGTACCTGCTGGCTGTCCCCCCCGGTTATACTCAGTACCCACTGGCTGACCCTGCTAGTGATACTCAGCCCTTATTGAGAGAATCTGGTAGCACTGTGGCATTGTGTCACCTGGAAGATTCTTGGCTGATGGGTGTAGGGAGCTAGGGATATCAATAGTAACATCTGCAGGGTTGGTTGGGTGTACAGAGGAAAATATGTGCTGAGGCCAAAAGCTACATAATTCTCAGTCTCCTCCTTGAGGCAGGAAGGGAGAGCAAGACAGTACTATTAATGGAGATAGAGCTTTGGAGCTGTGCTCCGGCTCTGCTCCAGCTCTAGGCAAAAACCTACCGCTCCACTGCTCCGTGCTCCAGCTATGGGCTCCACTACAAAGCCTTGAATGGAGATGCAAATCTCTGTAGAACCTGGGGTTACTTTTTGTTTCTCCAGTGAAAAAAGGGGTGGGGAGGGATTTTATCATCCGGACACTATTTAACACTAAAGGGAGAGGAGGGGAGGGGAAGGGAGGAGAAGCAACAGGACAGGAGTCCCCATACAGCAGAGAGAAACATGTCTGCTGCCAGAACTGTGTTGGAGGCTTTATTAAATAACTTGATAAATCCTGTTCTCTCCCTCTACCTCAGTGTTCAGGGTGTTTTATTGGGAGTTCTTGCCACTCCTCCTTGAGTATGACAGTGGCTTTCTGCTGGGAAGGCTAGAGGGTCAGGGCAAGACTGCAGGGGACAGTCCTCTACACCAGTGCGGGGCTATTATGCTATTGACCAGGATTCTAACAGCCATCTAGTCACACGTCCAGAACAGCCAAATGGACCATTCCTTTGCTGGCTTAGAAGGATTTCTATTACAATCTGTTGTCCCCTATTATTGATAGAGTGGCTGCTATGTGCCCCCTTTCATAGCTGTGTCCCCACAGTTTGCCCTGGTGTGGGCATGACCTGTACCGGTTGAAACGAGAGAAGATGCCTGCAATGCTGGGGGTGTGGCTGGATGAATGCAGTCCCTTGCTCCACAAGGACTGTTGAGCTCTGATGCTGTGGCTGTGTGGGATGCAAAGGAGAGGTCCATAGCACGTATCACAGTCTCTGCCAAGTCTTAGTCAGCAGATTGTTCTGAGTTGTGGCCAGCCTGATTAATCCAGGCTGTCTCTGGTGGGATGCTGATTTCAGTGCCTTCTGCTGTGAGGAAATTTCTAGCTATTACACTGAGAAAATTGTTCAGGTTCAAGTTGAAATATCTGTGGTAATATCTGCAGGGTAATATCTCGATGGGATGAACATGAGAGCTTTTCTGGGTGAACGTCAGCCTGTGTCACTTCTGGAAGTGTTGCGTGAACTTTGGACCCAAAGCTATGATTCAGAGCCGTGTCCTTCCTGGCTGGTGTAGGACCAGTCAGGAAGCATTGTGCCTATTGTTAGTTGAGACTGTCATTGACTCTAACGAGGCAGGGCTGGCTCCAGAGTTTTTGCCACCTCAAGCGGCAGGGGAAAAAAAAAAGCTGCCATCGCAATCAGCGGCACTTCGGTAGCAGCTCCACTGTGCCGCTTTCTCCTTCAGCAGCACTTTGGTGGAAGGTCCTTCCCTCCGAGAGGGACTGAGGGACCCGCCACTGAAGATCCGGATGTGCCGCCCCTTCCCCTTGGCAGCCCCAAGCACCTGCTTGCTGCCCTGGTGCGTGGAGCCGGCCCTGACTATGAAGGGAGCTTTCATTAGCTTTTTGAGCATGAAACTCTGGCCAACTATTGAGTCACTTTAAATCTTCCTTTTTGGGTATGGTGACTTGGAAAGTATCATAGCATTGAGATGCCTCATCTCCTTGAACGATCTCAGCTTGGAAACAGATGTCAGTATCGCACAGAACCCACACTTTTTGCCTCAGTCAATGACCTCCTTCTGGAAATGGATGAAGAGCAGTTGCCAGGCTGATATTATTAAGCCTATCAGCTGTCTTTGATACCATTGATCAAAAGGTGCTGATGAATCCCTTGTAGTTCTGTCCAGGAGTGGAATGGATTGCTTTAGGGGGCTCAGTGACTGAATGGCACTTTGGGGTGGGGTGCTGCAGATTTCTACATTGTCATCCCCTTTGTTCAGTGACTACATGGGGGACTAGCAAGGAAGCATTAGCTATGTGGCTTAAAATGTGCTGACGATACCCTGTGGTACTGGCGCCGTTGCAATGAATAGAGGCGCTGGAGCTTCCTTGCTTTAAATGGGAGGTAACTGCAGACAAGCCATTCTCTGGGAGGGTGTCTAGCTATGGCACCCATTCCTGTTTGTCTGAAATAGCCCAAATCTGCTATGACCTTCAGGGCAGGCTGCAAGGCTCATCTACTTTGCCATACAAATGGCTGGGGGTGGGGAGGAGGAGGGGAATGTATGTGGAGGGACTCAGTGGGGCTTGTGATGAAATGAGGCATTGGTTTGTTTGTTCTGTTCTGACGACTGTGACTGGCGCTTGACGAGGAGACAGGCTGATGGGGTGGTTTTCCTGTGTTTTACAATTTCCTATGTGGTATTTTAATGGACACCAGGGTCCCTAGTGCTACAGAAAGGCACTTTTTGGTTTAGAAATGGTGATAAGTAAATAAATAATTAATTGTATATTGACATAATCCAACCCCTCCTCCCAGCTGCCTTACTAACTCTCTCTCTCGATAATCCCCAGTCCCAGCCTTCCCAGCTCAAGGCAACCTAGTTTAAGACAAGCACAATATATTTTTAACAGGGGCTGTTAATTAGTGAGGCCCTAGCCTACTGTGCTCTGCTTCCATGCAGACTGTACACTTTAAGCAGCAGCACGTCACGGAGGTGGTAGTCCGTTTTCTTAGTCAGAACAGAGACTTCTAGGTTCCTAAGAGCCCCACTGCTTTAAAGTCTTCATTTAAAGATGACTTCTTTTAGAGAGAGGCATTTCACTTGGTTCAATGGAAAAAGAGCTGAGGAGAGACTCTTCAGGAGACTAGAGGAATGAAAGAGAAGTAGAGAAAGCTTGTTGCTGGCAAATAGAAAAGTAACCATGACCAGGTCTTTTCTTTTAAAGAAGGGGAATTTGCTAGCAGTTAGCACAAAGGATTAGATGAAAGTCAAGACTCCTGGATCCTATTCCCATTCTGCCACTGACTTGCTGTGTGACCTTAAGCAAGTCTCTTCACTTTTCTGGGCTTGTTTCCCCAGTTGTAACATAGGGATAATAATAACAACAGCACCAATTTCTCAAACAGCACTTTTCCACAGTAGGGTTCAAAGCATTTTGCAAAGAAATAGTTTCCCCCTCTATAAAAGAGGGATAATACTGAGGCATAGAACTCTGAAGTGAATTGTCCATTGTCACTTCACAGAGCTAGGTATAGAACCAAGGACTCCTAAACCCCAGTCCCTTGCTAGCTTGCAAGGCACACTACCCCCACTCTGAGGAGGAAGAGGGCTGTGAGGCTTAGTTCATTGTTTGCAAAGGACGCTGAGCCCTTCACTTGGGAGGCCTGAGGGCTTGCAGAGTATTATTATTACACCTGTCCTGGCTGTTCTGAACTGTTACCCTAAATTGCCAGTCTCTAGTTTGCTCAAACCTCAGGGACCTGAAAAGCACCCTATTGTCCAGGATCTGCAGGAGGAGTTAGATAGGGCTCAGCACCTGACTGGTGCTCATATTCCAGCCCACAAAATGGGTGAATATGCCAACACCCTCCTGGGTATTGCTTATCAGCAGGTATCTGGGGGGAGCTTTTATCCCCTCAGCATCCTGAGTCTCCTCACTGGCTCTGTGTAAAGGCCCAGAGTGCACCTGATTCCAGGTCTTGTGTAATGCAGTGGGCAGTGCCGCCACCTGTTATATGTCAAAAGGTTCCAGGTCCAGCTGCAGTGCTAAGGTTCTTGCCTTCCTGGACTTGACCTGGATCAGCTGGCTAGATGGGCAACCACACCCAACACCATGACCACACAAAGGTCAGGAGAGAGGCTGAGCTCTGAATACAGGGGTGGGTAATGCCTGCCTGTCCGAGCAGAAAGATGTAGGGATCACCAAGAGGCCAAGCCTCCTGTGGAGAGAACTTCCAGCCCAAAGCCAAGCAGGTTGGTTCTCAAGGCAATTAGGATGAACCTATTAAGTCCTGTGAGTCGCAACTGAGGGTGCTGACCGCTTGAAAATCTGGCCCAGGCACCACTCCAGACATTGTGACTCTTGTGGAGTTCAAAGCTCGTGCAGGTGTCAGTGACCTGCAGCTTTCCCCCCCTCTGCTCTAGAAAGCCTTTGGGGAGTGAGTTTGCTCATTGTTATTGCTCATGAAAGGATCCAGGAGTGGAACCTAAGGCTTGAGACTCGACAATATGTAGCAGGCTATGGGTGAACTCCCACCCACAGAAACCAACCAGTGCATCTCAGACTGAACATGTGGCTATTTCCCCCTCCCCAAGATCTGCCAATGTATCTTTAATCTGGATTTATAGAACACTGCATATTCCAGGCCTGTCTTTATCCTCCCCTCGCTCTGTTGATGCACCTCCCGCCCCACCATTCTACTCCTGAGAGAGAGAGTGGCATAGTATTTTTTTGCCACTTTGTCTTGGAACGAAGACATTGTTAGGTTTATAATTCCAACAATGTGGCTCTGAGCTAGGGAGATCTGACAGGTCTCTGATTAATGGACTTGCCAAGCTTAACAAAAACTATCACCTTCCCTCCCTGCTCCATTCCTTCCCCTGTTAGTGCAGAAAAGCTCAGTTGCCCTAATCATGCTGGTATAAATTACAGTGATGAATGGGGGCTTGGCCTCAGGCACCTTTCGATGGAGGAAAGTGAAATGAATCACAGGGAATGGTTCATACACTCTGTTTACACAGGGTGCTGATGGACCATGTGTTATACTGACTGGTGTCAGGGCTTATTTATGAGGCTTCTTCATCTTCACAATCCTAGGTGGTGGCTCTGGCAGAAGGTTTCCAAAGGGTGCAAGAGCTGGGAAGATGGAATGGCTTGCAGGCCTGAAGAGAGCATCTCTCTATCTCACTGTCTCACTTGCCAGCCAGGGGCCACCTATCAATCTTTGATCTATGTGTAATATAGAGTCAATTTACTGATCTATATTTCCTGCTTATCTCTGTTCGCATAGTCAAGCACTGCTCTTAACTAGCATGGATGGTCAGAAAAGTGGTGAAGACCAGGAGGGTCCCAATGATAGGTGGGGCAAAATATCCTTCAATATGTAGGCATGAAGGGAGCAGTTAGGGCTCAGGTGGGACCTCCAGATGAAGCCTGACTATAGGAGACGCACTCTCAAATGAGGCTGTTTGTGCCTATGGGTATTGGAGGGTGGGCAGATGGTTTGTTTGCCTCTTATTTAGTAAACCAATAAATTAAGAGTATTTGTCTAGTGCTTGGACCCTCATGTTTCTATTACTTACCTGATATGTTAATTTCCTTGGGCTTTTCTTAATCACAAAAAGAAACATTTCATGAGGGGACTCATATTTGCATATTCATTGTGCTGCACTGTGGTCAGATTGTCTCATTTGGACCTGAATCAGTCCCAATGGACATCTATGAGAAACCCTGGAACATGAGGCTCTTCCGCTGAAATCAGGTTACCTGCTTACGAGGCAATCCAGTGGAAAGGGAAATCTGGGGATACTTTGATTTGCTACCATTCAAATGGGACCAATCCAGTGTCAATCCAAGTCTATGGGAAACCTCAGATTTTACATGGTACCCTGCTGAAGCCTTCCTTAGGTTGAATGATTCCAGCTGTTTTTGGAGAAGTCCTAGTTTAACTGGTTCAGAAGAAAACAATGTATCTCCAAAATATTGAAAGGCCGAAGTTTATCCACAGGACTCTGCAGCTGACCACAGAAGAAGGAGGTCCCTCGTTGCTGAGAAAGAGCAGGAAACATCAGAAGGCTATGACAATGTCTTTATTTCCCAGATGTGAGCATCTGGCACAGGATACTGCCTAAGAGACAGGACACATTTGGTAAATTCCAAACCATTAACAGAGATGTATTGGGGAGACTGCAACAAAGGCAAAACTGTGGGGTGGGGGTGACGGGTCATTCATAGGTCTGCTTCCAGGTGATGCCCTTTGGCACTGCTATTGCCAGAGCTGCTCCTGGGAATGTGTGAGACGCAGTCGCACATGGTATTCCTGGGACTTGTCCTTTTGGAATCCAGACTGAGGTCACCAAACTCACTTCACAGAAGGTATGTGGTAGGCACTTCTTGTCATTACTGAGCTGAGCTAGCTTTGAGCAAGCAACCTTGGCATAAATGGCTGTATATCGCTTTCCCAGTGCTCTGCGACACTCATTCCCACTGCTGAAAAGTTCAGAAGCAGTCTACAAGTTTATTAAATGCACATCCCAAAACACAGACGTGTTAGTACCTCACATTTTCCTGTGTATGGTGATAGTCACCCCATAATGCCAAGTTATGACCTCCATCAGTTTGGAAACAAGACCCACTATTACCTTCTTTGGTTTTAGACCCCAGATCTAACATCTCACATATGGGCTAGAACATTTACAGCACCTGGGGGCTAGCAGCATATTCCAGGTTGCTGCCCCTCAGAGCTGCTCTGCTTCTGCTGCTCATTGCTTGGGTTTCAGGCCTGGCTTCTCTGCAGGTGCCTGCTACCTCTACAGGAGGAAACTTGACTCATCTCTCATTGTGCTGAGACCTCCAAACACAGACTTCACCTGAATCATAGTTAACGGGCTGCACCTGCTCAGTGCTGTTGAGCAACTGGCAATGATGTTTGGTGACTTTCCAGCACTGAATGCCAGCACCTTTCAGCCCTCTGTCCTCTCTCATCAGCCTCTTCTCACTAGGAACCTTCCCTCAGTGTAAGTTACTGGAGTTCATCACTGCCCCATTGGGTTCTAGACACATGCTGCAGGGCTCCTGCATTCCTTTTGGAGCTGTGCATCTTGTAGCTGTCACTGGCATTTAGGTTGTGAGATGGGGAGGCCAATGCCTCTGACAGCTGCTGGCTGGTGAATGTGCTGACTCCAGCACAATGGAGACCTCAGGCACTTAGTGACATGCTCTGCACGCATTAATGTCCCACTCTGGGGGTGGGGGTGGATTGTAGTCCTGGGAGAAACACCAGATCATACATTTATTTTTACACAAACAGTGGGACTGGCTATTTTGATAAGAAGTTGATGGGTGCTTTTTTCTGGGCCTTTCCCCCTTCGTACCAGGCCTCCAGGGCAAACATTCCAGGCATATTTGTCATGGTCTGCTCACTACCGCATCCTTAAAAAAAAAAGCCAATAAAAAGAAAATCCGGTTCTTCCACTGTTCCCTTTATCTTCTCTTTTACTGTTAAGCTTTTAATTCTGGCTCTGAGCCCCATTAACTCTTCAGAGGGAGGCATGAAAATCAGCAACAAAAGCCAACCTGAGACCCTGGGGAAAGGTGTGTGAGTGCATGGAGCTGTCCCGGGGCATTTAGTGGTGGTGGGGAGGGACAGATTGCACTGTTGCATATACACAGTGTATATCCCTGGACACATCTCAAGGGGGTGGCTTTGGTCTTAATAGGACAGGAAATGCCCCTGGCAATCACGAGCATGAGCTCTCTTAGGTTGGGAAGTTGATGTGCTTAAGCAGGTGTGCAATTTGTTGTGGGACCTAGTGCCTCCAATGGTATTGCAGGCTTCCTGGGAACCCAAAGCCAGGGGGAGGAGGAGGATTTGGAAATATCATAAGCAAGAGACAGCAGCAGAAGAGGGAGGAAGCCTGGCCCAGAATTCTGCCTTGTTTACTGCTATTCCTCTCCTTCCATTAAGGAAAATTTCATGAGGAAAATCTGGTTGCATGGAGGATTTACCTCCACAGGTACACAACCTAGTTTAGTAGAGAGGGCTTTAAAATGTGAGTTTGTAGAGCTGGACTGTCCCAGTGCTGCCACTGAACTCCTGTGTGGCCTTGGGCAAGTCACTGACCATCAGCTCTGTGCCTCAGTTTCCGCTCCAGTGCCAGGGGCAGACACATTTCCCTACTTTGTGGGGCTATAAGGATGAATCAATGAGTTGTATGTGAGTCTTAGATATTGCAGTGGGGACGGGGCACTGATAAGTCAATTTGTAGAAAAAGTGTGAATTGAGCATAGCTCCAGCCTTGCCCTTCCAAGAGGCAAATGCAGGCCCCAGAGTGACAATGAGGCCCTGGCTCCAGACCTGGCAAAGAGAACTGGCTAGAGATGCTGTATGCTTTTTTCTCCAATATCCCAGGCAGTGTAAAGTTTTGTATGATCTCCAGTTAAAGGTTTTGCATTTTTGATGTCAATAATTGACAAGGATAAACAGTGAGCTAAGAGTAAGTGCGTAGGGCCGAGGGCAGTCGAGCTCCAAAATACACAGCTTGCCTAGTAATCGGGCAATGGAGGAAGGAAAGAATCTGGTGAACTCCTAACAGTGCCTAGGGGCAAGAAAGAGCCCCAGGAGTGATGCTGCTTATGGAATAAACCAAAAAACTGTCTTGCCTTGCCAGTTCCTTTGAACAAGAAAAGAGTGCTGCAGAGATGGAAGGGCTGGTCTAAGTCCAGGAGGTGATGACAGGGAAGGGAGGAAGGAGGGGAGACAACTTCATTGTCTTGTTTGGCAATGCCCCCCTCTGCTTTCCTGTCTCCTACCTGCTATGGCCCACAACTGCTAACCAGTCTTGCAAGGAACAGCCCAGTTTTTCTCCCCACTTTGAGTACAGTGCAGTGCTCAGCATTTTTAAGAATGTTTGAGGATGGAGGGGAATTTAGTGCTGATGAAACTTGTGGGGCTGATTGTGCTAACTCAATGGCCATATAGTGTGTGTACAAACTGTGACAGCTGTCACCTGCCCCATACAACTCTGTCACCCCAATCCTGACCTGTAGCTACTCTGGCTATCCCACTTGTGCTTCACTCTGCCCCAGGTCTACCAGGGACCCTTCATTCTGCTCTGCAGCACTTCTGTTATTCTAATCCTGTCCCCCTGCTTTGCCAATGTCCCTCAGACTTGGCCTGCTGTACCTCAGCAGTCACAACCCCTGACCTAGTTAATTCTTCCAGGCTGTGCAGTGGTTTTGTGCTGTGAATAACTGATTTCCAGGGACTAGACTGTGGTCACCAAACACTTTCATCTGTAGCACGATCCAGATGTGAACCCAGGTGAAAAGCCACTAGGTTCAAAAAAGGGCTACAAGAATATCAGGTCTGGCTTGGGAAGTGGAGCAGCAGAAGGGTGTGCTCTGGTCTGATCTGGGGAGAAGGACTCTGATAGTAATGGGGTTTTACATTTGCATTTTTATTTGGGGTGAAACAGGGAACTTCCTGAGTCCCAATCACAGACCTGAGGATCCCCCAATTGTTCTCCACTTTACATCTTCACCCGTGTGATCCCCATTTTATTGCTGTCATTGGTTTGGGCTGAGGAGCACTGGATGGGACTTACTGTGAAGGCTACCAGTGCTACCCATCAGTCATCCACAGGCGGCACTGCTGGATTACACAAGATATTGCCTCCCTGTTGCTGCCTCCGCACTAGGGGTATTGACCTAGCTCCTCTTTCTTCCATCTTGAGTCCTTTCATTTCTCAGTTCCATTTCCCCCCCATTGGTTTTCTTTCTTCCAGAAAAGTAGTAAAAATCTCCTTATAGCTATACTATATATTCATATTTAAGGCCAGGACAGAGCAGAGAGTTTCCATTATTCAGGGCTGTTTGACAGTGGCATTTTGAAATTGTCTCATAAATAACCCTTTGATGATGGCCTGTCTCCCTGCCAACCCATGTTATATCCATATTGATGTGCAATCCAGAGCTCTTCTCTGGCAGGACATCTTAATTGTATGTTATTGACCTAAATTCTAGACCTGGGCTGGGGAATTGAAGAAAGCCCTTCCTGCCCTCGCTTCATTGTGCTCGGAGCTGATGGCTCCTGCTCAGTTTAAAAGGGAACTGGGGCAGGCACTGGGCAACTAATATGGAGCTTCAGAGAGCTCTCTGAGCTAGGGAACAAGCCCCTGAGGCTCTTGAGTTGATCCTGCCATTCACACTTCTGAGACTTATAGGAGCCCCTTTACCAGATTAGACCATTACTCTAGTATCCTGCCTCCACCAGTGCTACCTCCCTCCCTTGAAACAGACACACTGGGCACTTCAGTAGGTGGGTGGAGGGCTGGGTTTGTACAGGTTCTGATGGAAGCAGCACCTGGCGGGGTTCAGAGCCTGGTGCAATGTGCCCCATTCTCTGGGAGGCAGCATGACATAACATGGATATGTCTTTTTACCCCAGTGGAATTGGACGTGATAGGGTAAGGAAGCAAGAGCAGAGGTAAATACCAGTACCGAAAGTGCCCCCTGACACTCACAGGCCAGAACAGGGATCCTCAGAGCAAGTGAGTTCCAGCTTCCCAGGTATACACTGTGGCTGGATGCATATATCTTGAGGATATGTAGCTGGGGAAAGGGAGGGGGGCTAGGGGGCTTCCTTGTGCAGCTGGTGGTGTTCTGTTGCAAGCTCTGGGATGCTCATTTCCCGCCCCCCATTCACTTGAAGGAAAGTGATGTTTTTGGAGGAGAACAAAAGAAAGGCTTACTTACTTACACTTACTGTGCTAATTCTGTCAGCAAGCCAAAAAATATGAAGCTTCTCTTTGTTTTTTGAAGCAATTATCCTCTGCGATTTGGCTTTCTGTGTGTTTGTGTGTGTGTGTGTCAAACTAGTCATTATTTCCTCCCTTATCTCCAGGGAGTGTGCCTGCCTCCCTGCCACTTTCTCCCCCCACCCTCTCTGTCATCCCCAGTCAACACAGGCTGCTCCACACTTGTAATCTCATTGTGTGGGGTTGTGAATTGGGCCAATTCAAACTCAGCTTCCCCATATGCTTGTAAATAACAAGTCCTCAGAATCAGGGTAGCACACAGCAGATGTATACCACTCCTCTGGTTCTTCTGGCTCAGACTGTCCATCAAGTTCACAGCATGCCCCATTCCCATTGTTCCTTTGGATCAGGCCCATTGTGAAAGTCCTTCTCCATCTGGTCCTTGTTGCCTTCTATTCCTATCTTCACAGCTTGGTAAAGCTCCCACCCCACCATTCAGATGACCCCATGAGGAACTGAGCTAGCTGCTTTCTGGTATGCAGTGGTCCTGTCACTTTCAACATGTAGCACAGGCCTCTGGGAATGGGGTTCCAGGGGCTGCTGCAGGCAGGAGCCTCCCCCAGACAATTCAGTTTAGTTAAGAATTCCCAGTTTCTCACCTCCCTGGTACGAAGCCCTGTGAAATTGCTATCACTTTCTGGTTTCATCTAGGGTAGGAACTCGGGCTGTCAATTAATCGCAATTAACTTATGCCATTAATTCAAAAAATCAATCACGATTAAAAACATTAATCATGATTAATCACACTGTTAAACAACAGAATACCAATTGAAATGTATTAAATATTTTGGATGTTTTTCTACATTTTAAAATATGTTGATTTCTATTGCAACAATGCTCACTTTATATTATTTTTTATTACAAATATTTGCACTGTAAAAATGATAAACAAAAGAAACTGTATTTTTCAATTAATCTCATTCAAGTACTGTAGTGCAATTTCTTTATCTTGAAAGTGCAACTTACAAGTGAAGATTTTTTTTGTTACATAACTGCATTGAAAAATAAAACAAGGTAAAACTTCAGAGCCTACAAGTCCACTCAGCCCTACTTCTTGTTCAGCCAATTGCTAAGACAAACAAGTTTGTTTACATTTACAGGAGATAATGCTGCCCGCTTCTTATTTACAATGTCACCTGAAAGTGAGAACAGGCATTCACATGGTACTTTTGTAGCCGGAGTTGAAAGGTGTTTAAGTGCCAGATATGCTAAACATTTGTATGCCCCTTCATGCTTTTGCCACCATGTGAGTTCTGCAGGTGGAGGCGGCTGGGCTGCCTGCAGCGGGAGGTGTCTGGAATGGGACTAGAGGAGACGCTACTCAGGATCGGGTGAGTAGGGGACAGGAGTGGCTCGGGGCGTGGGGCTCCCCCTGCCTGGCCGTGGGGTGGGTGGGACACTGACGGAGGTTGAGGCCTGCAATATCCATCTTGTCTCTGGGCTGTGGCGGCAACAGCCTCACCCCAAGCCAGCCTCCTTGCCACAACCACAGTTTAAGGAGCAGGCCCAGCTGGCCCGCACAGCAGCCAGGTTTTTACCTGGCCTGAAGAGACTCAGCCTCTCCGTCTCCCGCTGTCTTGCCCACCCTGCCAGGCTTGGGGTGTGGCACAAACAACCAGCCCCTACTGCCACCTGCTCTGACTCTTCAACACCCTCTGTCCCCAGCTCACCAGGTATGGATCAGCCCTGCCCGTGCCACCCTCCAAACCTCTTCGTCCTGGCACCAGCCTCAGCCTGTGCCTCCAACACCAGCCCAGCCCCTGGTCAGGCCTGCTGAGCATAGCAGACTCCCTCCCTGCTCCCGGCATGACCCCTCTCCTTTCCCTCCACTGGGCCTATGGTATTCCATTATTGTTTGACAATGCGATTAATCGCGGTTAATTTTTTTAATCACTTGACAGCCCTAGTAGGAACACCATGAGATTCACTTCCCTAGTGGTGTTTGGTTCTTTTGCTTCCTGTCTGAAGCAAGATAGGTCAATCAGTGAGAGAACAAAACAAAAACAGTTTAAACAAACATATCTGAACTGGATACACCAGTCCTGGTGACACAGGGAGACCTTGTGCCTGGTGCTATAGTGCATGATAACTCTACCCTTCCTCCATGGGACAACCATGTAACACATATGAAACAATTATTGTACAGGAAGCTACAGAGAAATAGAGCAACAGTAAATACAGTCCTGAGCATTTGTGGACATTAAAGTCTTGGGAATTTTCTCAAGAGTAGGGTTTCTATCTCCAGCATTGTAGCCAAATTCCACCTTGGGTCATTCTAGTCTGTCTCCCTGAACTTCCCCAGCAGTTTTGCATGTAATTAGGATTCTTCTTCACTTCCTGCTCTAAACATTTGGGTTATGATGCTGTGCACAGTTGCTGCATCCCACCCCAGAGGTGGCTGGCCCTTGATGGTGAATCACAGCTGATAGAAATTGTTTGTTTATAACTAAGGGTACAATATTTTTCAGTTACTCTGACCCTTCTTTCTCCTCTGGGGAACTGTTGTGCCTGTAACAAGCTATCTTGTTGCTGGAAAGGATTCTCAGATTAGCTTCGATTCCATCATACAGAAGAGGGTTCCCATCTCTTCTGTTCCCAAGGCTGGAACTTTGGGCTTGTCTACACAGGGACACTCGAAGAAAATTAATCTGAATTAACTAAAAGTGTGAAGTTAAAGTGGATTAGTTAAACAACATTTAAGCCCCTGTGAGGACTCTTATTCAGAATCAAAGAAGCCTTAATTTGATTTCCTTTAATTCACCTCCTGAGTGAATTAAGGCTGCTTTAGTTCTGAATAATGTCCACACAGGGGTTTATTGCGGTTTAACTAATCCTCTTTAAAAATAATTTAGATTAATTTTCCTGAGTATTACTGCGTAGACAAGCCGTTTCTTGATATCTACCTACCCAGAATTAAAGTGAAATGGGTCCTATCCAGTCTCCTGCTGACACAGGTATCAAGGTTTCATTGAGTGACTAGGCCTCACTTGGCCGCCTGGCCTACCTCAATCATCTGGCAGCTGCTGACAGAATGGGGCTCCTGAGCAGCTAAACTAAACAAGGCCCCAAACTGAAAGAAAACAAAATGACCGTATCTGCAGCATGATAGGTGCATTTACTGTGATCTGAAAGGAGATCAGGGGTACTGTTACCCGCAATAATGGCTGCCAAGCAGAACCCTGTTAGAAGTAGCAAGATGCTTCTCTCTCACCATGTCTTCCAAGACGATGGGTCAACCTGTGTCTTCAAATTATAAACAGAATCCACTCACTGAGCACTTCCACTCACAAAAACCCCAAGATAAAACATAAAACATCAGTCCTGATCCTTGGCTACAACCAAGGAGCACACAGTACAACTCAGGACAGCGGTACAATGATGGCTTGAATCCCATGGTGTAAATTAGAGCAGCCTAAGGGATGCTGTATCTTGAGCTGGCTGCCAGTGACCCTATGGGGCTGTTACAGAAGCTGCAGCAATGTCCTCTTTTCCCAGTCATGATTCTTACACCAGCAGTCTGCAGGGGAGGTAGCAAAGGTGCCACTATACCAGCTCTACATTAGGGGACAATCTGCCTATGTTGGGCTGATCTTCATGAAGCCTGATATTTCACCTTTAGGGCCACTTTGTGCCAGTGGTGTAGTGCAAAGGAGAATCTGGCCAATTATTCCTTCCTTGCACACTTTATTATAATCTTGATCAAACACATTACGCAGAGATTGAAACTGCGTGTGACCAGCACACTGGGCCAGATCCCTGCTATCACTTACCTTGCTGTAACACAGTAACTCAATCAACTTGGAATTACCCTGGATTTATGCTGCTGCCCTCCCAAGGAGTTTACATATTTTAAACATATTAAGCCACCATGTGTTTCTTCCGTATGGGAATAATGTACACACAGAGGAAACATGGTTCACTGCCCTGTCCATGAGCACTTTCTCTGCCTCTGTTTCTGCAGCTCCCCTACCCTCTCACTCTCATGGCAGAGTATAAATCATTCCCAGAGGAAAGAAACCAGATCTACCCTTGTTTACTGACTGACATAATTCCACCTGCACCATGCCTGGGAAGAATCTATCTGGCACATTCCATAGTGTCTTGTAATCCAGAGCCCTGAGTTGTGTGAATGGGATGGGAAGCAGACAGAACCGCGGAGCTTCTTTGAAATTGTGAATTATTGTACAGAGCATAAAGCATCCTTATCCATGCCATGCTGAGAAGCCAGTCATGCTTGCAAAGCAAACACTAATTCAAATGGGACTTGCTTTATTTCTAGATTCTTGTATGGTCCTATCTCGGCCTTCCTGATATTTATGGATTCATTCTCCAAACACCCCTCTGAGGAAGGGAAGATATTCCAATTTTATAGAAGGGAAATTGAGGTACAGTGAGATTAAGTGCTAGTTATATTTACCCATTGAAGGAAGAAGGATGATTTTGTGGTTAAGACATTGACATTGAACACAAAAGATATGACTTAAATTCCTGGCTCTGCCATAAGCTTCCTGTGTGACTTTGGGCAAATCTCACAATTGATGTGTGCCTTAACACCCTTTCTGTAAAATAGTGATCACAATAATACTTCGCTACCTCACAAGGAAAGATTGAAAAATAAGTACTTGGGAGTCTCAGATGGTATGGGAGCCATATAGCAACTTAGACATGCTGAGTTCCATTTGAATAGGTGTTTGGGGAGAACAAGGGAAGGCAGAGGTGAAGATTTATCTTCTCCATGCCACACAAAATCCATTTGATACAACCTTAGGGGGATCCTGCCTATGTTCCAGCTATTCAATAGAGCAGGGGCTATGGATTATAAAACACTATGGAATGTGCACAGTGGTGCTGGCTGATTCAGAAGAAGGTTTGATGAAGTTAGTGGAGATTATATATGTATATGGCAAAGAATATGGTATAGAGTTGAATGCGGACAAGACAGAAACTATGATGGTATGCAAGGATCCTGGGAAAACATGCAAGATAACAGAAGATGGAGGATCGGATATCGAAGTCAGCATCAGAATAGCAAGAGCAAAAGAGGCATTCTGGAAGAATAAATATCTGATGAAGAGGGACATAAATCTGAAGACTAAACTCTGACTCTTAAAAACTTACATTTGGTCTGTGTTAAATTAAAGCTATGAAACATGGACATTCAAGCAATGGATAATAAAAAAACAACAATCTCTCAAATTATGGTTTTATAGAATAATTCTGAAAATATCATGGATAGATCATGTAACAACTCAGCAAATGCTAGTCAGAGATCCTATGGGGAAAAAAGATTCAATTTAAAGGGCACAAGTTAAGAAGTTCAGCAGGTGATGCATGTTTACAGGCACAGGAAGGAAAAGATGGTGACAGGAAAACATGAGGCAGAAAAAGATCTTGGGTGAATGATGTGGTATCCTAGTCAGATCAAAAGGACTATTAATCCATCGAGAGATTAATAGAGGACCATAGAGAATGGCTACCATGATTGTAAACTCCAGTAATGGAGATGCCACATAAGAAGAAGATGGAATGTGCACTAAGACCATCTTTTCTCCTTTAATAAGTTCTCACCACAACGACGACACCTTCCAGAGCATCTCTAATGTGGGGTTCTTTCTGAGCCATGCACGTTCCGGGATTCTGCTCATCTTTTTTCAGAACTGGTACATTTTAAGAGGGGCTTTTCTTTCAAATGTTAAGCAAATTTGATGCTTATGAAAATGAGCCAGTAGAGCACCAGGCAGAGTCAAGCTAGTGCAGTCAGCAGCTGTAGGAACTTTCCCTATGTAGCTCTGCCAATGTCTCTAAATCCTATCCTGCTGCACAAGTCCTGGGCTCTCCACATAATGCTGCCAATGCACTTCTCTCCATATCCAGTTCCTGTTATTCTGTTACTGCTCCCCCACGACCTCTGATAGTGCCCCTCAGTTCCCACCCACAAGATCCTGTGTTGTTCTGTAGTAGGTCATCTGTGAGAAGACACTAACAATTATGCCACAGGGTGTGATAATTTTCTACAATAACCTGTAGCGTGACCAAATCTCCTCATTGTATCAGCCACCAATGCTTCCCTCTGTGCCAGCTGAAACCTTAGGGTGACTCTTCTATGCATTTGGAATGCCCATATTGTACTATGTAACACTGTCTGGATACTCAGAGGCAAATGATACAAGTGAACATAGTTTCCTTGGCCTCAATGGAGTTGCACCTGCAGAGACCACAGGTGAATTTGGCTATCTGTGCAAACAGTATTAAATGAGTACTCTATTGAAATATGTTACCTTTTTAGTCCTTCAAGCTGAAGATCTCTAAGCAATTTCCAAATTAACCTTCACAAGCATTATATCCCTGAAGTGAGGTAAGAAAATGTCTTTATTCCGAATTTAGAGGTTGCTAATGGAGCCTCAGAGGGGGGAAATTCCTGCATTTTTGTCTGCCTGCAAATTAATTGTAGGTGAAAATAGGTGGTTAGTGACCCAGCTGCTCCTATTTGTGCTCACAATCTAGTGCAGGTGCAAATAGCATCCACATAAAGGGAGGGCTAAGGACCAGAGGCACTAGGAAACAAATCCATTTTCTGAATGTTTGCTGGATGGGCTGCACATGTTGTAGATTTAAAATATAATGACTGTATAGGAAATCTATTCCTAATAGAGGATAATGACCAGTGCTCAGAGTCTGATAAAAGCAAGCCCAAGTAGCATGAAAATTGGCCTCTTTGGCTGTCTTGAGAAATCCTTTGTTCAATAGACACAATGGCCAAATTCATCCCTGGTGTCACCAGCAATAATGCTAAAAAGTTTTACCAGTCCTGGGTTTGGATCAATACTGCAAACTGTGGGCAAGGCAGTGCCTCCTCTTCACTCAGCATTGCTCCCTTCTGTGGGGTTCTTGGATACTGGTCTGTTGATGCCGGAGGCAAGGGAGTGATTCTGTGGGGCTTTCCCACTGTGTCTGCCCATCTGCTGTACACCTGGTGTGTGGATTTAAAAGCTTGTAGCTCAAGAAGCCTCTGAAGAGGTAACGGCTTGAGACTTTCATGTATAAATAGATCCTAGGCAACAAGTAAACTGGAGTATTTTTGTGTATCCCAATGCAGAGTTGAGCTGCGGGGGTCAGAGAGGGGGAGAGGAAGCAACAGTAATATAAACAAGGCTGGATTCCAAGGCCTATTGCATAAGCCCATCTCCAATGAGCATCATAGTCAGGAAAAACCCGTCCTTCTTTCTCAGCTACAGCTGTCTCCTGTTTGCACAGGGATCCGGAGGCCTGTAGTTGCTGACTGTAAACCAGCTGGAGTTAAACAGGATGTGACCAGATACTCTGGCCTCTGGACACAGCTGGAGCTAGCACTGGGACTGCACAATGACACTGTGGTTTCCCCAGGGGCAAGTGGAACATGACCAGTGGCAGACAAGAGGGCCTTGTCCTCTTGGGCATATCCCAGAGGAACCTCACACGTGGTGAGTTTGACTGTACTTTTGATTGTAGTGACAATCTGTGTGAAGGCTGCTTGGATCTTGGCTTAGCAGAGTCTGGCTACAGGAAGTCTGCTTCTAGGGACCCCTGTATCCCTACAGAGTTCAGATCTTTCTCCTGGCAAGAAGGTTCCCTTCAAGAGGTAACATCCCTCTTTCAATCCCAGATGAATCCCTGATGGCCTGAAGAGAGGAAGCAAGGGGCCCAGAGGAGCATTTATATTATCCCTACCAGACATTGCAATCTCAAGGAGTGAGGTGTCTCAAGGAAAGAGAGTGTTGGCAGGCTGTCACCTTCCATGTTGATCCTAGGTGCTATTCCACATGGCACTGTTACTTGGAGAATAAATCTGAGATCCTCATTTATATTGTGGCTTCCTGCAGGTCACTTTTTCCCTTACAAGAAGCTGCTACATTCTGTATCCTCCAGTAATGGCCTATAACACTGCAGTGACACTCTTAAGGTTTCATTCTCCTCTTACTCACTCTATTTTATTGTGAGTCTCACAATATTTGGTGATTTTTTTTAAAGCCCCAGCTCCAGGAGTTGTGTAATTACACAGGAATCCCAGCCTTCATTAAAGAAAATAAAAAAGAGAAAAAGAAAGAGTAAGATTTCATGGTGGCAGAGTAAACCTTGAAAATGCAAACCCTAGATCCTCAAAAAGCAGAAAGCATATAAAGAGAACTCAGAACTTTAAAAAAAATCTCATGTTTTCTGAGCCAGTCTCAGGATGTTTTGTGATCTGACTTGTGAACTTTGAACTTGTGGGGTTGGTAAGACAGCAGTAGTGTAGCTTCCCTGAAGACAAAGGGGGGTTACACTGATACAAAACTGGTGTGATAGGAGAATCCAGCCTGTAGTGCTTAGGTCATTCCTTGAGAATATTTTTGTTATAGAGCTTCTATATCAAATGCAAATGTATATTCTCTTTGGAGGAACAGAGGAACCTATCACAGGCCTGGTTTCCTACTTAAAGATTGTCCAAGGCCTGTTGAATTATGGAGACTCCCTTCTGGCCACTGAATATCCATAATACTCTGATATAGCTTTTCTAATGTACACAGATGTCAGTTCCTGGACTGTGTCTGAAGACAGCTCCGTGTCTGGTTAGGTTTATACCAGGACCATATTCCTTGTGGAAATCCCAGGGGATCTACATCAGATCCTGTTCTAGTTTTCTAACTTTCATGTAAAAATGGAAACAAATAAAACCAGCACCTTAGAAAATGGCAAATCTTTAGTGCCTTTTCCCTAGCATTATGAATGAGGATGTGGGCCTGACAGGCCACTGAGTGGCATTTTGTGTGTTTTTACATCTGAATAAAGTGGGTATACAATGTTCCCACTGGCATGGGAATGGGGACTTCTGAATTGCTGGTCTTAGGACCCACTTGCAGTAGTTTTGGACTCGTGTAAATGACACCCAAAGCATCAGGCAGTGCAGAACCATCTCTCCATTGCTACTCCTTCTCCTGTGGCTGTAACAAAAGCAAATACACCTAAAAACTGGGATTAAAAAAGGAAAAAAAATGATAAGAAGGATAAGATGTGGCTTTTCAATGCCCAAGCCTATCTGTCTGCACTGGTCATTCAACCTAGAAGCAGTAAGGATTGGGCCTTTTGGAGAGGAAATTGGTTTTACAATATTATGTTTGGCAATTCTCTTGTTTATAGTGACGGATTGGAATGCAAGTCCTATGCTGGGTCCATGCCATATCTCTGTTTTAGTCTTATTTCCAAAGCAGGATTTTTCTTTAGCCCTAGGTCAGAGCTTGGGCAGTGCAATGGGGGAATGAGGTCTATTTATTTAAGCTGCACTTCACATCAAGAAAGTGCCTCCAGAAGATTGTTGCTGGCATGACTAGAAGAGGGAATTTCTAGCCTCTTCATTCCGACCTGGGAGGGGTTCCCCAAAAGGGCTCCTGCATATTGCATAGCCAGTTTCTCCTGAACTGGGCTGTTGGTCTGATTCTTCATTGCTTTGCACCTTGCATAGACCTTTACACATGTACAAATTCAGAGTAAAATGCTACCCACCAGCATGAATGACTCCTGACTTGGGAGCATTGCCCATCTTGCCCAATATAAATGTCCAGATAAGCTGGGAGGCAGTGGAGATTTGGACTTTAGATGTACTCATTTGGACTCTACATTTTGGAATGTGTTGCAATATTTCAGTGTCAGGTCTTCATTACTTAAGCAGGACCCTGTGTCATATGGGGGCCAGAAAGAGGCCAAGGAGCTTGGACTGGGGTAATGGTGGGAAGGAAACACCTTTCTGCATATTTGTTAGGCGAGACGTGATGAAACATATTTGATTGTTTCTTGGTCTGCTGCAAATTTCTCCCAGAGTTGTTTGCAGTTGCGGTCTATGTGTGGCAAAGTGCATTTCACCTGTATTAAACATACAGAATAGATGGCACTCCTGGGACTGAAACTGTCATGTGATCCATTATGAAAATTAGAACTGGGGAAGGAATGCTGATGTTTACTTTGTACACAGGCCTGGACTGTCATCAGAGAAGGCTCTGGGTTGTTTAATGTCCTTAGAAATCTTTTTCCCTGTAGGTTAAAGGTAGGATTTGGATGGCTTCATATTTCCATGGGGGAAGTGCTAGAAGTGAGGTTAGCTGGCTTACCACAAGCACACAAATCTGCTCAAGGTAGAATCAGCTGTTCCAAAAGCAATTTGAGGCTGTATCACCTGTTGACTAATACTGTGTACTGCAGCATCCTCATGCCATTAAGTGTTCCTTGTTATATCTCACTGAGTCTGCTTGAGTTATTCTCCTCTAATCCTTCAGTAGAGGAGGGCAGAGCAGAAACTGGCTGTGAGCTCAGCCCAAAGGGTTGTTATCCTCAGGCCTTGAAGAGATCCAGGCAGCCCTAAGGGACTCTAGGTCAAAGAGGGACAAAATCCTAGCTGAGAGAGAGCTGAAATTGGACTTGCCCCCAGGCTATTTGGCTGAGGGCCAGGCCTAGCAGCTGGTGGACTGGAGCCTAGACAGTCATGTGTACTGCTCTGAGACGAGTGGCTGACTCACCATGCCTAGCTCACCTCTGTGTTCTGCTGGAGCTCTGAGAGGAAGCACAGCCCACACTGGACACTCAGAGGCTGCTGAGCCAAGCTCTCCTGGGGACATATATTCTCAGGAGTATTTACCTTCAAATGACAATATATCTAAGCGGCGGGGGCATGTGCTTCTGTCCAGCGCGTTTCATACCCCTGGCATCCCAAAGGTGCTTTACACATCTATGAGTTAGATACCAGCAGTGCAGGGATGCTGTGGGTAAATACAGCAGTGATTCTGCACTTAGCAATAACTCACACATGGCTTTGGATATTAGATACTATTAGATTCAGAGCAGGGTTGCTGGGCAGGCCAGGACAGGGAGAATGGGAAGGTCAGCAGCCTCTGAGATAAGTATAAGGTTTCTTACTTTCATCACTGAGGCTTTTATCTGGGTGCGTGGGAGCAACTAATTCAAAATTAATTCTGGGGGTGGGGAGCTGAACACAACTGTGAGTGTCCTCTCTCCTGCCAGGGTTACACCTTGAACAGCTGGTTCTGGAGCATGGCAGCTTTGGCTTTGCTTTGTGCATGAGGATTTTCTGTGATCTGACTGACTAATGCCAAGCTTAGTTACTCCACAAGTCCATCTTCCCCTAATGTCAGGGCAAAAGGAGGGTGGGTGGGGAGATTCAGGCAGAACTGGGTCCCATTCTGGGTTCTTGAAGTTGCTTTGCCAAGTAGACCCTTGTACAACTGACTGATTTCTGCAGCTCAGGAGTAATTGATTCCAGAGGCCTGAGCACTTTCACTGAAGGACAATAGATCTTGGCAGCCCTTTGCATCACCAGTGTGAACTACATGTTGAGACTGCAGCTGTGCTGGGAACCAGAACATCATGCCTCCTACTGGGGACAAGGAAAGGGTTACTAAGAACAGGAACAGGAAGGGGATTAACTCTCAACATTACACATTCCTGCAAAACCCTAGTCCTGGGCACCTAAGTTTCAGGATTTCTCCCTGATGATTCCAGAACATGATCAGGATTACAGTTAATGTACAAACAGCAAAGAGTCCTGTGGCACCTTATAGACTAACAGACCTATTGGAGCATAAGCTTTCATGGGTGAATACCCACTTCATCAGATGCATGATATACAGGCTAAATTCTGCTCTCAGTAATATTGTTGCAAATTCATGGATTTAAGTGTAGCCACTCTGGATTTACATTATTCTCACTGAAAGCTGAATCTGGCTCACACAATTCTAGGGGATTCACTTCTTTCTTCACTTTCAGGGAAGATGTGCATCTTTAATCATTCAAGGTGTCCGTGAAACTTGAAGAAATCTTCCAACTATTCCCATCAGAATTCCCTTGTGATATTCATCTCCTGAGCCAGGGGCTTGGGAAAGGGGGAGGAGAAAATAAATATTTAATAAATAGTCACTAAAGCCAGCAAGGAATGGGAATGCGACTAAAGAATAAACCTGGAACATATAACACAAGGCTGGGGGGAGGGGGCAGGAACATCTTCAGATTGCATCAATTCAACAGAATCGGCCACCCCTCTCTGCAGTTAGCTCACTCTCTGGCCAGACATTCTCGTTCCCAGAGTATTTATTTATCTATTCATCTTCTGCTTTCATCTCTCACAGATACTGAAGGCCTGGCTTTGGATTCTGCTATGTTGGTGACCCTCAGTTGGATGGTCGGCAGAATGGGGGATGGGGTCTTATGTCTTGGTAAGGAGTGGAGAGGGACTGAGCCAAGGTAAACCAGGGGCTGTTGGCCTGGCCCAGATTCAAGTGTTTGGAGGGGGCTGACTGGCTGTTCACCCTGTTGGGGATGTTTGGATTGTAATCAGGAGACTGGGTGACCTCAGCCTGTTTGTGTACTTTAATTCCAGAAGGCCCCCCAGCTCCTCACGCCTCGTAGAAAGGAACCAGCCGAGTACTGTCCCGCATTTATAGGTGCTGGAGCTAGAAGTGCTGGGGTGCTACCACACTCCCTGGCTTGCAGTAGTAATAACAACCCAAATACATGGTTTCTGCCTTCAGCACCCCCACTATAGAAATTGTTCCAGCACCACTGTCTGCATTTGGTGCCTTCAGAGGATCTGTGAGAACCACAGGCACATCTGTGTACAGGAGCTAGGGGGAAGGGTTGGGCAAAACTGCTCAATTTTGGCTTTCACTGGTGTTGAGAGGTGGTGGAAGAGTGCTCAGATTCACTCCCCAGGAAGATCTGTCTCCTAGAAACAAAAAAATACTTCAGCAAAGTTTGTCACTAGGCATGGCCCAAATGGAATTTCTCTACCTGGGCCTACTGGGAACTACCTAGACCCAAGGCACAGAGCCTGGTCTGAGCCTTAAATGGGTAACTGTAGCATGTGAGCCTGATGGAGTTTCAGCTGTCCTGGGTCATTTTCCAAGCTGATGGTAACAGCTGACTTGGTTTATGGTTAGGGAAGCACTCTCATTCTGTCTCTCTTGTTGCCAGTAGGGGTAACTGGATCTTTCTTCTGTGCCCCTCATTGTGATTTAGGACCCCCTGTTTCAGCCTCCCAAGCCATCCTCTTTCCAGCTGTGAAGGATTGGTTAGGACTTTTTCTGTGAGCCAGCCAACTCTGCTCCTCTCTCCATGGCTAGGTAGTCATAGAATGATTTGAGTCCGTCACTGCTAGAGGCTAACCCCCAGTTTGGTGGTTTTGTGACACTTCCATGATGCAAAGGAGCCAGAAAGCAGATCTCTCCAGCTGAGGATTCCCTCAGTGAAGAGTCCCTAGCTGGCAAAAAGACAGAATAGCCAACTTCAACTCACCCCTTGGAAGCTCCTAGTTGTAGGAGATGTGCCAGAGACAGAGAGATTCCTGAGGATGGAAGGGTCATGGTCAGATCTCATTGCATTCTAACAATCCCTTAGGGCCACAGAAAGTCTAAATTTGCATGGGAGCTGAGCTGGTCTGCAACTGACCCTAGGACCAGGAAGATGTAAATAGCTCCCCTCCTCAGATGTGCCTAACAGATGCTAGGTGCAGAGAAGCCTGAGGCCTCCAAATCCTGGGGTCTAGCCAAGCTGTTCTCAGCACAGAGGATTAGAGGTAGGGGCCACCTTTGCAATTTCCCAGCCCTGGGGATGGCTGAGGGCTGGTTCAGTCCCAAGCAAAGTTAAAGCAACTGCAGTGCTTATGTCACACAGGACCTCGATTCCCATCTGTGAGTCTCACACTCTGTTTGCCCAGAGCAGCCTTTGCTCACGTTGCGCACCTGTTCCAGAGAAAAGAAATGTAGGTGACTTGACATAAAAGTAGGAAAAAGAATTTTCATTACTGTGAGAAATGGGAACGCACTGACTGTGTGGGAAAATCCATACATGGGAGAAGGTTGTCACAGGATAAATGGGGCTGACACAAATCTCACCCTAAAAGTCAATAAACAAAAAGAAACAATCCAGGGTATTCCTTTTGACCTGGCATTTTATCTTATGACTTATCTTGACTCGCCATTTTAATTGTGGCGTTCCTTAGTTGCTCACTCTGCCCCCTGTTCCAGCTGTGTGTGTGTGCATCTATCTCACACACTCATACAGACAGCACGTGCTGATCAGTATATATGTATTTTTCTATTTTAAACGTGAGTTTATGCTCTTCTCTAGAACCTTTCATTTAGGATCTCAGAGCACTGTACAAACACGTAATTCTAAAGCTTGGTCAATGATGAAAGAAACAGATTCAAGAATGTGTTAGTGAGTGAACAACTCAAATGTCATTTGTTGCTATTGGCAGTATTAGACTATTTGTAACATGAATATTTGGATGGTTCCTTGTGGCCATGAAAATGTTTGCCGTTACCAAGAGCTCCACAGATGTGTACCTTAAATCCATGATTAATCTTTTGTTATTTTCCTGCTAACAAGGTATGACCATCCAAGCAGAAAGCAGAGACGGGGCCATGTAACCATTCACACATGATGCATTGTGAATAATGAAGAGTGAATAATTGTGGTGAATGCTTCAAGAACTACCCAGATACTGAAAATTATTCATGCCAGATATTCATTGGATCATTACTAGTAACAGAGACATTTGCAGAAATTGGGAACAATTTGTGAACCACAAAGAGACCTGAATTGGCCGCATTTTTGCTTTGGTGAATATTATTGGACCACGTCTAGCTAATTCTCCCTAGTTGCTGAGAGTTATTATCCCAGCTCTCTAGATGGGGAAACTGAGATGCAGGGGTGAGGGAGCCAGGTGTCAAATTGCTACAGTGTTGTAAAAGGGTAAAGCTCACTCACATGATTACCTTCCGATATCCCTGTTGTGTGGGGAATGAGAACTTCAGGAATACTATACATCAGACAAGGCAGTCCTTCAATTCAGGGCACCAAACCTGTTAGGAGGTGGGGGAATCAGACCAGCTGAGCTAGAGAAGGTCTGCAGGAGGCTCCCTAAAGATCCATAGATTCATCAGTTCCAAGGCCAGAAGAGGTCATTGTGATCATCTACTCTGACGCCCTGTATAATGCATGGCCAGAAACCTGCCCCAAAATAATTCCCAGAACAGAACTTTTAGAAAACCGTCCTTCTTGATTTAAAAACTGTCAGTGATGGGGAATCCACCACAACCCTTGGTCATTTGTTCCAGTGATTAATTACTCTCACCTTTGAACATTTATACCCGATTTCCAGTCTAAATTTGTGTAGCTTCAACTTCTAGCCATTGGATCATGTTAGACCTTTCTCGGCCAGTTTGAAGAGCCCATTATTAAATATTTGTTCACCAACATAAGTACTGACAGAATGTACTCAAGTCACCCCTTAACCTTCTCGTTGTTAAGCTAAATAGATTGAACTCCTTGAGTCTATCACTATAAGGGATGTTTCTAATCCTTTAATCATTCTTGTGGCTCTTCTTGAATTGTGGGCACCAGAACTGGTCACAGTATTCCACTAGTGGTTGCACCAGTGCCAAATACAGAGGTAAAATAATCTTTCTACTCCTACTCAAAATTCCCCTGTTTATATATCCCAGGATTGCATTACCTCTTTTGGCCACACCATCACACTGGGAACCTCATGCTCATTTGATTATCCACCACAAACCACAAGTTTTTTTCAGAGTCATTGCATCCCAGGATAGCATTCCCTCATCCTATAAGTAAGGTCTGCTTTTTTTGTTCCTAGATGTATGCATTTACATTTAGCCATATTAAATACATACTGTTTGCTTGCATCTAGTTTACTAAGCAAGCTAGATCACTTCTCTTCATTATTTAACACTCCCACAATTTTTGTGTCATCTGAAAACTTTATCAGTGATGATTATGTTTTCTTCCAGATCATTGGTAAAAATGTTAAATAGCATAGGGCCAAGTACTGATCCCTGCAGGACCCAACTGGAAACACACTTACTTGATGATGATTCTTCATTTATAGTTACATTTTGAGACTTATCAGTTAGATGGTTTTTAAGACATTTAATGTGTGCCATGTTAATTCTATATTGTTCTAGTTTTAATCAAAATGTCATATGGTACCAAGTCAAAAACCTTACAGAAGTCTAGTGTTGACATAATCTACTTATTGTCTTTATCAACCAAACTTGTAATCTCATCAAAAAGTGATATTAAATTAGTCTGACAGGATCTATTTTCCATAAACCCATGTTGATTTGCAATAATTACATTACCCTCCTCTATTTTTTTATTAATTAAGTCCCATATCAGCCGCTCCATTATCCTGCCCTGGATCGGTGTCAGACTGACAGGTCTTTAATTACCCTGTTTCCCCTTTTTAAAAATTGGCACTTCATTAGGTTTCTTACAGTTTTCTGGACCTTACCCAGTGTTCCAAAGACTTCTTGAAAATCAAGGTTAATGATCCAGCGAGTTCCCCAACCAGTTCTTTTAAAACTCTTGGATGCAATTTATATGGACCTGCTGATTTTAAAATGTCTAACTTTGGTAGCTTCTGTTTAACATCCTCCAGAAATACTAGTGGAACAGAAAGAGTGTTTGAGACTATATCATCTGGTTTTCCCCAAATACAGAACAGAAATATTTATTTAACACTTCTGCCTTTTCTGCATTATTATTGATAATTCTACCATTTCCATCTAGTAATGAACTAATACCATTGTCAGGAGTAATTGGTTAATTTGCAAAGCACATAGATGATAAATGCACAGCATTATTATTTGTGATCCCAAGGGCCACAAAGACATTTTGGTACACGCTCAAGGGCTTTAACTTTCATAATATTTAAAGAAAAGATTGGTGCATGGAACTCTGTTTGCTGGGACTTTTATCTTTCTTGATTGTTGAATAGAAAGTGCTTGTTGGTAGAGTGGGCCAGCAATAAAAACTGCCCTTGGTCAGGTGTGTGAGACAACACTGGCCAATGGGCACATGGGTATGCAGGGCTCCAGGGGCCATACTCTCTTATGTATTGTTGGTTATTTGAAAATATCCAGAAAGACCTACATTGTGTCCCTACTTTGCTTGCTTGATGTGTATAGGCTCCTGGGGCTCTTACTCAGTGGAGAGAAAGAGACACTGCAATTCAGGATCTAGGTGGGGTAGAAACAGAATCATTCGGTTCAGGGTCTTGTCCCCTAGCATGCAGAGCAGCCAGGTCCTGGATCCCTTAGAGCGGGGAAATGCAGCAGCCAGCCGGGAGCTTTTCCTGCTAAGCCCTGCATTCTAACAGACTCAGCCTGTGTTTATTTTTTTCTCTAATAAAAAACTAATAAAGGAGAAAATGAAAAAATAATTTTCAGGAATTTGGCTGCGTCTGCCCAGTTTCCTTTGTCCGCTCAGCAGGGGTGCGTGTGTGTTACCGTGTGAGTCTCAGGTCACTGCAGCCTGTCCTACCTCTTTACGACCCTCCCCTCCCTCTTGGAACAGAGAGGACCCTGGTAGGGGAGAGGTAGCCCCTCTTGGCTTCTCTGCTGCAGAACATCCCCTGGAAAATTCCTTGCAGAGTTGCTCTCCATTGTCAGTAAAATATTTACACAGGGGGCATGTCAGTCATAAATGTTAATCTTCAACACCCTTGCCCCAGTATCAGTTGAGAGGATTGGGGGTATGTATGTGTCATGCTGTGAATGCCCACATATGGCCACATATTACGTGCACTAAAGGATTGAGTTGAGAATCAACACACTCATGTCACTGACAGGATCTTCCAGCTGGACTTGGAGTAACCCAAGTTGGGAGTTACAGCCGAATACCCTGCACTGGTGGTTGCTGGACCCTTGGTCCCATCTAGGTACAACGGTGTCACTCCCTGGTGGGGGGATGAGGGGCAGAATGGGCAGGGGCACTGTGGATGCTACCTCAAAGTGTGACCTTGGAAAAGCCTGACCGTAGCAAACACTTGAAGGACCATTTGCATGTAAATTTCTGCCTCTATGAACCTGCTGGGCTTTTATGCTACAGTCCCTGATCCCCCAGCCTGGGATTCCTCCCTTTTTTGTTTTGCATTATGCTTTGCCTCTTGACTGCTTCTGGACTCCATGAGCTACGGAAAGACAGAAAGAGGTAGGGCAACTAATGTATGTGCATCTTAGATCACCGACTTCTAGACCTGGGCTTGATTCTACACAGCATTGTACCTTGAGTGTCACTTACCTCTGTGCACAGAGGGCAGCGTAGGTGTGAAATGCTGCTGCTGCTATGTGAGTGAAGAACTCTGATTTGACAGTGTTTTAAAAAAGGGTGTGCTCACTTTGTGCATGTGCAAATGACACACAAGGTGCAAGGCAGTGGAGAGTTAAGCTTGTTGAAGGGGGCTCCATGGCTCTCTCTTCCTCCTTTCTCTTTCCTCATTTCTTTGAAGAAAGCCTTTAGATTGGAAGATGAGGACCAACAAGCAGAGGCTGCATGTTGAGAATGCCTGGAGGAGGTTAAAAACTGGTGGTTTCCCCATGCAGCTTTCTTGGGTTGCCCCTACATTGAAACACACTTAGCAGCAGCATTCCTCCTGCCTCCTCTTTGCTCCACTTCAACCATCTCATTTTGCTACTGGGGCCACCAGCTGCAGGTTGTCTTATTAGTTAGATGGAGTGAGCTGTTTCCTCTATTACCATAAACTAGCCAACTGAGCTACTCTTCAAGTGATAGAGCCACAATTCCCTCCCTCCAGGATTTCATACTTTACCACATCAGCCATGGGTAGCATCTCCACTGCCTCAGAGGGTGAGTGAACTGGCTTGGGTTGGCTCTACTTCTCAGCAGCTTTCTAGTTCTGACAATTTATCTTCAACCCTATTCTCTTTCATTTCCCATTGCAGGCACATTTCATTACCTTGATTTGTCACTGATTCCAGTCTGTTTGGACCCAGACAATAACAACTGCACTGATTTAAGGCTTTCTCTCTTAAAAACACTTTGCAAACATTAACTAATTGATAACCCTAGAACTGCAGTCCTCTGTGGAGTGAATTGTTTGCATATGGAAAGCCATTACGTTGCTTCCCAGAATGTACTGCAGAAACACAGGAAGTGGCAGCAGTTTGGCTGTGCAAGCTGCAAAAATGGTCATGTCAAGAAGTTTAGATCAACATCTCACTGCTTGTGTGTGAATCCAGGACATAGGCTTCCAGGGCAGCCATAAAACAGGCCTGGAGTGGCATGGGGATATGTAAACATGGCTGAGCCACAGGGAGTCTGTGTCTTAGGAAAATAGCCTCTCCATATCTCAAGTGCAGCCTGATGTCTTGGGTGAAATGAGTCTTGTGGTCCCTCAAGCTGGGTCTGTCATCGCCAATGAAATCTCATCAATTGTCAGTTGAGCCAAACCCTCTGTGATCCCCAGAAGGGCTAATGAGGTCAGGGAAGAGGTCACTGGTAGGGCAATGGGGAAGGAAGCCTGTAGTGGAATCTGGCCCTGCTGCCTGCAGGATAACCAGTTTCCCTTTTAATCCTGGTTTTAGTTGCCTGAGGTGATTTCCTTTTACAGCAAATAAAACAAAAGTTCAGTCCCCAAACTCCTAACCTGCCACAAAGGCAGCTCAAGGAAATTTAAAACAAAAGCTCAAGTTGGCTTCTGAGACTTGGGCAGAGAACTAAAGACCTAGTTAGAATGAGGGAGAATACCAGCGCTCTCCCCTGAGGCAGGGTGCAGGAGAGCATCCTGCAGGGAATGAGGCCAAGCTGTGGAACCCAGCAGCAAGCTAGAAGGCATTGGAAAATATGTAACAGGGGATTCATCATTACACTGCTGCCAGGGGCGGCTCCAGGCCCCAGCACGTCAAGCACATGCTTGGGGCGGCAAGCTGTGGGGGGCACCCTGCCGGTTGCCGTGAGGGCGGCAAGCAGGCTGCCTTCGGCGGTTTGCCTGCGGAGAGTCCGCTGGTCCCGTGGCTTTGGAGGAGGCAGGCAAGCTGCCGAAGGCAGCCTGCCTGCCGTGCTTGGGGCAGCAAAATTTCTAGAGCCGCCCCTGACTGCTGCTAAGGGTGGTACAAAGACAGGTTCCCACTCTTTTTGAGGGACAGCCAGCTTGGCCCCCAGTGTAGGCTAAGACACCACCCCCAAGCCTGCCATCACTTGCAGCCCGGTTGGAATGGCTGTTCAGGTCAAAGTGACACAGAATAACAAGGGCATAAGAGGGCTTTTGCCACCCAACCTGGTTCCCCCCACCAGCACCACCACTCCTCCACGTGCCCACAGCCCACCTGAAATGCCTCTGGCACTGAGGCCTCCAGTTCCTGCAGAGGCCTCTTCCATCACAGGTATTCCCCGGGAGACTGTGGCTCCTTTCTACTATCACAGCCATGAATCAGGCCTTCAGAGACCCACCAATGAGCAAGCACCACTGCTGGCATTTTGATACAGCTCTATCAATGCAACTTGCTTCTGTCCTGCAGCACCTTGCTATTCCAGTCCTTTCCCCTCTGAGCAGATGCTGCTGATCATGTGATGTCTTTGTGAGGTGCACAATGGAGGGCTAGATGGGTGCTGCCAACTTCATTTGCCTTTGCACATAATCCAGTTTGATTCCCAACCTTCAAATGCTACAGTCTCAAGCATCCTAATAGCTACAGTCCATGGTGTAACTTGTTTAACTGGTGATTGACACAGTCTGGATTAGGCATGAGAGGGAAATATTCGGCTTTACCATACTCTCACCACCCTTTTTGGTCTTCTTGTGCAATGACGCTGTCACTATGAAAACAGCATCTGCAGTCAAGACTGATAGAAATTTAGGGATACCATGGGATAGTGGATAGAGCATAGGAATGGGACTCAGGATACCTGGATTCCATGCCCCTGATTTGGTATGCTGCCCTCAACAAGTCACCTTTTCAGTGCCTGAGTTTCCCCATGTGCAGTCTGTATGGTTGATGATACTGACCCAGCATTGCAAAGTGTTCAGTGGTCTCTCAGTGAGATGTGTGAGGTTATTCTGTTAAAAGGAGGAATCTCCGTATCATCTGCAGTATCTTTTTCAGTAGAAATCAGATGCTTCCCCTTCCCTCCCCAGCCACTAGCAACTCTTCCTCCCCATGGCCTGTTGTCAGGAACTCATGGATTCTCTGCAGGGCAGCTGCTTTGAAGCTCCTCCTGCTGACCTCACAGCTGTTTTCATATCTTCTGCGCACAGTCGATTCTTACTCCATATGGAAACTTCTTTGCAAAAGACAAGCCCCCTTTGTACTTTCCTTGTTGTTGTTGGTCTTTTTGTTTCTCTAAGACTTGAAAACCACCCGGTGTAAATCTCTTGGACTGGCCCATCCTGTGTTATTTATGCTCTCGATGGGGCCCTTTGCGCTCTTTTATCCTGCCTCTTTAATACAAACCAGAGATGTTTTGGGCTCAAAAAAGTCTGCTGTGTTTTCTCTCTCCTTCCCCCTGCCCCCCCTTTCTTGGAAGTTAAGATAAGGGAAAGATTTATACTGGTAAGGAAGGGGGTGGTGAGCAGGGGGTTAAGAGGGAGCCACTTTTGGGGGTTCTTTGAAGATAAATTTAACTTCATCTTATCTATGTTCTGTGCACTCAGGAAAATGTTAACACTGGGGGATGGTGGGAGTAGGGCCTGGTTGAGTAAGGTGGGATCTGTTTTTAATCTTCACCCTGTTCCATTTTGGGTTCATTACGGAAACATATATCAGGCTTGATAAATTATGGCCAGGTAAATAACTCTTGGCTTTGCTATTGTCTCAGTTCCTTAGGGCTCCCAGCTCATCAGCTGGAGCATTCGAAGCCTATTGGCAGATAAAAGTGGGCTAGCCCCACTGGGCGATTGCCCAAGACAGCTAATGGGGTGGTATCAGAGAAGCTATAAGCATTTGCAGGATGCTCTTTTATTTCACATCTCATCCATTAGAGGGAGGCAGGCAGGGAGCTGTGGGGTGAGAGGTGTGTATATGGCTCTCAAAGGCTTTGCGGGGCACTAATCTAACACACATACCCATATCCGCTGACAGGCCTGGAGTGAGATCATGGGCTCTCCTGGCCCTGCTGCAGGACCAAAGCTCATTAATGACCCACATGCTCACAACAGAGAACAACAAAGCTAACCAGAGCTTGGCGCCAGGGCTGTTAAAGGGTTTGGAAGCTGGGGTGAAGGGAGAGATGTTGAGGGATTGTATCAGTGAGAAGGGAGTTTTAAAAACTGGTTTGTCAAAGTTCCCACATTTGCCTTTCCATAGAATCTTCTTACATAAGTTTGTTCCACATGCATGAGCCATATAGCCCTGGCAACAGACTCCCTCCGCTCCCTGCAGGGGCCTGTGTGGAAGTGCTGCAGTGCATGCACAATACAGCTGTGACTCTGTAGAGATGAACCCAGGTAACTTACATTTATACTTGGCACTAAAGTATTCTGCTTCACTTTCGAACTGTGAAATGCTTGGAAGGAAACAGACTCTAATAAAGTTCTTCTGGTGAGCAGCCCAATCCTGCGCCACTTTAATTCTGATTTCAGCCTCAGCAGGATTGGGCCCCATGGCAGTCTCCTGGGTTACCAGATAGCAAGTGTGCAAAATCGGGACAGGAGGTGGGGGGTGATAGGTGCCTATATAAGAAAAAAGCCCCCAAAATTGGGACTGTCCCTATAAAATCGTGACATCTGGTCACTGTAGGCCCAGTCAGGGACACTGGAGTTCTCTGCCACTGTTAGGGTCCTTTTTGCAGCAAGATACCAGCAAGAAGTGCTGAAATGACAATGTCAGTGAAATGCTTATTGTGGAAAGAGCTGTTTCTTACCCTGTGAACTTCCTTGTCAAAAGGCTACAGCTTTCTTCTAAGGCAGGAGGCAGTTTGGCGTATAGTACAGAAGAATTTGGGTGCAGTGCAGGGAATACTGCATCATCTTCCTTGCCTCATCTTGGTCAGGCCTCTGGGAACTGTGAGACATATTTACTTATTTATTTCAACATGTCAAATGCCCTGATTAGTCAATGCCCTGCAGTGTGAACAATATAAACAATGCATCCCATTAGGAGCAATATCTGAGGCTGTTTTCCATGGGAAGCTCAGCAAAGGTCAAATGTTCAAAACCCACTAAAACCTGGGTGTCCAAGTTGACTCCTGGACTCTGCTAACAGAATGGTGTCAACAATAGTCTGGCTATAAGGGCTGACGGGTTGCAAATCCAGAGCAGTTCTTTGACCCCGGGATCCGGGGATGCACTGACCAGGGTTCAGGGAGGGGGACCCTTTTAGTCAGTCAGGTGAAGGATAGTGGTGAATGCAGATTCCCTACTGCTTAATGAATAGCATATTGCACACTTCTGCATGCAGGATTCAGTGGGATCCTCCAAACCTAGGGCCAGATTAACACAGGGGCTTTAAGGGCTGCAGCCCAGGGCCTTGGGCTAAGGGGGCCCCTGCAAAAATAAATCCATAATTATATACAATTCAGGGGGCACCAAAGCATCGATCGCTATCGACTGGTTGATCCTGGAGCCTCTGCCAATTGATTGCAATCTCCGGGCCACTAAAAGTCCAGTGGCACAGCAGGGCTCAGGCAGGCTGCCTGCATGCCATGGCCCCATGCCACTCCCAGAAGAAGCTGGCTGCTGGCAAGTCTCTGTGGCCCCTGGCAGGGGGAGGGGAGAAAAGAGGGAGGTGGCTCCGTGCACTGCCCCCATTCCCAACACCAACCGCACAGCTCCCATTGGCGCCAATGGGAGATGCAGGGGCTGTGCTTGCAGGCATGGGCAGGGCACAGAGACACACTGTTCCCCTCTCCCAGGGGTGCCCACAGACATGCCAGCAGCCGGCTGCTTCTGGGAGTGGCGTTGGGCCACAGCATGCAGGCAGCCTGCCTGAGCCCTGCTGTGTCTCCGGTCATGAGTCTCCTGTGGTAAGTGCCTCCTGGCCAGAGCCTGCACTTCACACACTCTCCTGCACCCCAACCCCCTGCCCTAGGTCAGAATCCCCTCCTGCACCAAACTCCCTTCCAGAGCCTGCACCCTCACCCTCTCCTGCACCCCAACACTCTGCCCCAGCCTGGAGCCCCATCCTGCACCCAGACTCCCTCCTAGAAAGAAACTAATATAACAGCCGTTCTAAGGTAAGAAGTAGGCTATTTTGAATTTACTTAACTATGTTCTACATGTTTTAAGCCTGAAATGTAACCACAGAAAGGCTTTATGTTAATTAAAAGGCAAGTTTAGTATAGCATTAGTAGCCTCGATGCCATAATTGTGATCATTTTGTTTTAAATTAGGAAAAAGACTTGTACACAGGAGCCCCACGAAATCTAATAGCCCCGGGCCTACAGGAGAGATCATCTGGTCCTGTCCACACCCACCTTGCATCCCCCTCACGAGACCTTTATGGAAAGAATTCTTCAGCAGCAATTAACCCTGCCTTGTAATTTAGGGGATAGAAGCCATAGTATAGTGTGGCAATGACCTCCACATCCCCCTTTCTTGGTTGGTTAAGTCTTTGTGGCATTCCCCACCCTGCCAGCTCAATATGGCCATGAATCAAAATCTGAGCTCCCATGCGGCAGCCCAGAGATACACAGCACATTCTCAGTCAGCTGAGGATTTGATGGAAGGAAAAGGCCATTGAGAACTCCCCAGGTTTAGTGCATTCATAATCTCCTCTCATGGGATCCATAAAAATCAGAAGCTACTTTAGACCAAGGCTGGGGGTTTCCCCTTATTTTAGTTGCAGTGAATGTTTGCCCACACCATACAAACATCACTTGATTTGGCACAAGTAACACAGAGCTCTGCAAATTGGGATTGAGGTTCATTGCCAGAGCAGGGATGGGGTTGGCAGGCAGGACTGGAATAGCAGAGGGAGGTGCAGGTCAAGGGTGAGGTGGATTAGACAAGGCTAAGGCTAGGAATAGAATAGCAGGCCATACTGCAAATAATAAATAACATGGCTCTCATATACCATAGCTAAATTGGGATAGAGATGCCTGCACAAAGTCTAGCTCTGGCTACTGCTACCAGCCTTTCACACTTATGGATACTAAGTTGATCCCAAACTTGAAAGGAAAGACTCTTCTTGTCTCTCTTCCCAGATGCCTCAGGAATGACTGGTATTTGCAGACATGACTGCTCCACTTGTGGGCTTTTGCTTTGAGGAGGCTAGGCTGCAAACTAAACATTGCTTGGCATTATTTTAGGCTGAGTTCTTTACTATCGTCCCATTCCCTTGTGCTCCAAGGAAGAAATGATGAAGCAACCCCACGCTCCTCTAATTCTAAAGCTGAGCTGATGCTGACATTAGATCCACTCCCATGCAGGAAGCTGAGAGTGCTGCTCAGCTCACCAAGGGTGGCACAAATTTGGGGCTCTATCTGAAACTTCTCAGGTGTGAAATCCCAGTGGCCCTGGCCATGGGGCAGAAGGCTTGCCATGAGTATAGGTATCTGAGTGAGGAGGGTTGCAGAGGGGGTGTAGCTAGGGGTTTTGCAGTGGGCTGTTGGTGGCAGCAGGTAATACTCAGTAGCCGAGTGGAAGCAATTCAGTTAAGTCTTCGTGCAAACTCCATGGGAACTCTCTTTGAAATGAAATTTCAATGATGACACCATCAAAGAGCTTCTTGCCTGCATAGGGTAGGGCATGTTTGGGTGCACTGTGTGCTGGAATACTCAGCCCTTGGGGAATCAGTACTGGGGTGTAAGCTGCAATCCCAGCACTGAAAATGGATTCCCCACAGAGAATACAGCCCCACCCAAGGGTATGAGAAAGAAACGCCCTCAACACCTTGTGCCCTTAACAGTCAGAACTTCCTTATTCTGGCTAGGAATGCCTCGTAGACTGTTTGGAGTCGAAGGCTGTGCCATGGGTCATTGGAAAGGTCATTTCCCCTAGGTTGGCAAGAAGGCCTCCGATCTGACCTATAACCTCCATGTCAGCAGGTATTAACGATCTCCTTATGCCAAACAGGCAAACAAACATACTGTATGGAGAGGAATTTGGTTACTTTATAGCAGGGGTCAGCAACCTATTAGAAGTGGTCTGCCAAGTCTTCATTTATTCACTCTGATTTAAGGTTTCGCGTGCCAGTAATATATATATTAAAGTTTTTAGAAGGTCTCTTTCTGTAAGTCTATAATATATAACTAAACTATTGTTGTATGTAAAGTAAATAAGGTTTTTAAAATGTTTAAGAAGCTTCATTTAAAATTATACTAAAATGCAGAGCCCCCCGGATCGGTGGCTGGGATCCGGGCAGTGTGAGTGCCACTGAAAATCAGCTCACATGCCTCCTTTGGCACGTGTGCCATAGGTTGCCTACCCCTGCTTTATAGAGATGAAACTCAGTAAAGTTCTTTTTTTTTTTTGACTGTAGCCTATTTAAATTAAATATCCCCATTGCTTAGATAGGCAGCACCCTGTGTGAGTGTTTGTATGTGTGTGCATACATTACTTCATTCTTAAAGATACTAGATCAGACACTGCCTCTCTGTTGTGTGTGTTGTGTCCTCTGTGGTGTCTGATACAGTATTTCTTTGACTGCCAAGTGGTTTGATGGACTGTGATCCTCACAGCAAGCCAAGCCAGTGCAGACCTGAGGGCTTCAATACTCCCCTCTCCTGTGGAGGTGAAAGAGGAGATGGGGAAAGAGTGGCAGAAGAAAGAAAGGAAAGAGAAGCAGACTGGCTCTCGGCATGAAGGTATAAGGGCATCTCCATACACCCATGTTGATCTCTCTGGGCATCTCTACATATGAGAGATTTTAGCACCAGGCTGCTGTAGTGTAGGCATGTCCTATTTCAATGGAAGGGTTTTTTCCCATTGATGTAGGTAATCCACCTCCCCAAAAGATGGAAGAATTATTCTGTCGACCTAACTGTGTCTATACTGTGGCTCAGGCTGGCTAAACTACAGCTGTCAGGAGAGTGAATTTTTCTTATGATGTAGCTAGGTCAATCTAAGCATTAAATGTAGACCAGGGTTTAATCCCACACAGACTTCACTCTCTGCAGACTGCAGGGATAGCACATATCTCAGATATGAATCATTAATTTACATCCTGGGGGCTTCACTTGCCACAGTTGCTTTAATTTACCAGAGGACAAGAGGGCAGGGCTCTTCAGTCTGGCCATATATCTGCCAGGGGTTATCTAGGAATTTCAGGCCAGCTATCTCACTTATCTCAGTGATATAAAGCTCCCCCTCCCTTCCCTTAGGTGATTCCTTGCCCTTTCTTAAACCAGGTTCCCTGTTATCAATGGGATGAAATCCAGCCTCTTCCCTCCTCACCTCTGTCAGGTCAATATATGCTAGCCTGGTGCAAGGTTGTGGACCACATTTTGGAGTGTGTGTGTGTGTGTGTGTGTGTGAGAAAGAGAGAGAGCACCAGATGCCACAGGGAAAAAAGGGCAGTAATCATAGTGAGATGGAGGGGTACGACACTGAGTTGGCAAAGGCCAGATTTAAACAAATGCCATAACAGTTTTAACTCCTTCCCTGCTATATTCCCCTATAGCTCTTCTGCTGTCCCTCTGGGCAACTGATTTTCCACTGAAATCCATGGAGGGTGTAACCCTTGTCTTCCCATGCTCCCTCTTCATTCTTGTGTGTTGTCCCTCCTCACTCATTTAGACTGTGAACACCTTGCTGTGGTGACCTGTCATTTTATTTTCTTGTAAAACACCAAGTATAACTCTCACACCATACAGAACAATTACTCCTTGGGGTACGCCCTGGATGTTTGGCAGCAGGGGTGAGGGTGGGCAGTGATGTGTTACACATTAGCCAGATATACCCAGAAGACTTCATATACATAGGTCAAGCTCCACGTGTTAATTCTTCTATTGTACCAGTACTGTGTGCTATGAATTCACCTCCTCACCCCAAGGAGTTTGCAGACACTGTGTGAACAGGAAATAACACAGCCCAAATATCCTTGTGAAATTACCACAACTAGACAAAGTGACATGGTGGTCAGTGGTTTCTAGGTGTGTGCAGACAGGTATTGGGAGGATTCCTATAGGGGCCATGAACCAAGGCAGAGGAGAGACTCAGCAGAGCTAAGGTGTGGGTGGGGCTAAATTGTTGTAATGCACATCTTCTTCCCTCTGGATTCAGTCCTTCTATTACTCTGGTTCAGCCCATGAGTCCTAACACACCTGTTTTGAGAGACAAGGTGGATGAGGTAATAGCTTTTATTGGACCAACTTCTGTTGGTGAGAGAGACAAGCTTTTGAGCTTACACAAAGCTATTCTTCAAATTTGTAAGCTCTAAAGCTTGTCTCTCTCACCAAGAGAAGTTGGTCCAATAAAAGATATTACCTCACCCACCTTGTCTATCTAATATCCTGGGACCAACACAGTTACAACACTGCATGGGGCGTGGTCTACACTAAGCATTTAAACCGAATTTAGCAGTGTTAAACCGAATTAACCCTGCACCCGTCCACACAACGAGGCCCTTTATATCGATATAAAGGGCTCTTTAAACCTTTCTGTACTCCTCCCTGACCAGGGGAGTATTGCCATGTCGGATTAGGGTTAGTGTGGCCACAATTCGATGGTATTGGCCTCCGGGCAGTTTCCCACAGTGCGACCGCTTTGGAAAGCAATCTGAACTCAGATGCACTGGCCAGGTTGACAGGAAAAGCCCCGCGAACTTTTCAATTTCATTTCCTGTTTGCCCAGCGTGGAGCTCTGATCAGCATGAGTGGCCGTGCAGTCCCAAATCCAAAAAGAGCTCCAGCATGGACCGTACGGGAAATACTGGATCTGATCGCTGTATGGGGAGACAAATCTATTCTATCAGAGCTCCGTTACAGAAGACGAAATGACAAAGCATTTGAAAAAATCTCCAGGCTATGATAGGCAGAGGCCACAGCAGGGACTCAGCACGGTGCTGCATGATAAGTGTAACGGAAAGCCAAAGAATCAAATGGACGCTCATGGAGGGAGGGAGGGGTAACTGAGGACTCCCGCTATCCCACAGTCCCTGCAGTCTCCAAAAAGCATTTGCATTCTTGACTGAGCTCCCAATTCCTGAAGGGTCAAAAACATTGTCAGGGGTGGTTCAGGGTATATCTTGTCAATTTACCCTCCCTTACCCCCTGAAAGAAAAGGGGAAAAAATCGTTTCTTGACTTATTTCTATGTCACCGTATGTCTACTGCATGCTGCTGGTAGACGTGGAGCTGCGGTGCTGAACAGCAGCATCTCCTCCCCTTCATTTTCTGATGGCAGATGGTACACAATGGTGGAAAACCGTCCTCATCATCCCATGAGTGCTCCTGGCTGGCCTCGGTGAGGTCGGCCAGGGGTGCCTGGGTAAAAATGGGAATGACTCCTGGTCATTCCAGGCAGATGGTACAAAAGGCTTGGCAACCATCCTCATCATAGCAGCTGGAGGCTGAGCTCCATCAGCCCTCGCCATTTCATGTCTAAAGAAAAGATTCCGTACTCCCTGGACTAACATAGCAGTGGGAGGCTGCGCTCCTCTCTCCCACCTCCCTTTAATGTCCTGCCTGGACTATCATAGCAGCTGGAGGCTGCCTCCCCATCATTTTATCTCGCTAAAAAGTCAGTGTTTCTTATTCCTGCATTCTTTATTACTTCATCACACAAATAGGGGGACACTGCCATGGTAGCCCAGGAGGTTTAGGGGAGGAGGGAAGCAACGGGTGGGGTTGTTGCAGGGGCATCCCCTAGAATGGCATGCAGCTCATCATTTCTGCAGGATCTCTGGGGCTCTGATATGGAGCGGCTGTGCTCTCTGGTTCTCTAGTACACTTGCCCCATATTCTAGGCAGGACTGACTCTATTTTTAGACAAAACATAAAGAAGGAAATGACTGGGGAAATCATTCTCATTTTTGTCCATGCACCTCTGGCCGACCTCAACGAAGCCAGCCAGGAGCACCAATGACAGCAGCAGACGGTACAAAAGGATTGATAATCGTCATCGCCAATTTCCAAATGCAAATGGTGCAAAATGACTGATAACCATCATCTCATCACCAATTTACAATGGCAGACGGTGCAATAGAGATGGTAACCATCTCTGCTACCTTGCAAAGGGAAATGAAAGCTGCTGTGTAGCACTGCAGTACCGCCTCTGTCAGCAGCATCCAGTACACATACGGTGACAGTGACAAAAGACAAAACAGGCTCCATGGTTGCCATGCTATGGTGTCTGCCAGGGCAATCCAGGGGAAAAAGGGTGCCAAATGATTGTCTGCCCTTGCTTTCACGGAGGAAGGAATGAGTGATGACATTTACCTAGAATCACCTGCGACACTGTTTTTGCACCATCATGCATTGGGATCTCAACCCAGAATTCCAATGGGCGAGGGAGACTGCAGGAACTATGGGATAGCTACGGGATAGCTACCCACAGTGCAACACTCCGGAAATCGATGCTAGCCTCGGTACATGGACGCACACCGCCGAATTAATGTGCTTAGTGTGGCCGCATGCACTCGACTTTATACAATCTATTTTAAAAAGCCGGTTTCTGTAAAATCAGAATAATCCTGTAGCATAGACATACCCTAGAATTCCTGTTTTGCTTTAGCTAAAACTTATAGATACCCCTGAAAACGCCGGTGTCACAGCTCCATTGGGTCAAGTGAATCTTCTTTTCGTAGCCTAGGCAGCATTTGGCAGCGGAGGAATGGAGAGAGGAGGGGAAGGTGTCTATCCCAGGACTGGCCAGTGTGTGGGTGTCAATGCACTTGTGCACTCACATTCAGCACTCAGAAGGTCATTTCAGCTGCACTCCTCCATCTGTATGCCTGGCCTGCATTGGATACTTACTGAGATGCTAATCCAGTTTACGCATGACAGAGGTAACAATGTTTCCAACAGAATGAACACAGTTACCACAGTGAAATGTGACTATATGACTTTGGAAGGCTCATGTGACCAGTGTAGATGACAGAACTGAGCATTCTTGACACTCAGATGCTGCCATTTCCTCCATCCCCCATTGCTCTTCAACAAGAACTCCCAGGTGTTCTGTCTCTGAGTTACAGTGAAGCACTTGGAGGAGAGGAAGGTGATCAGGAACAGTCAACATGGATTCACCAAGGGCAAGTCATGCCTGACTAACCTAATTGCCTTCTGTGATGAGATAACTGGCTCTGTGGATATGGGGAAAGCAGTGGACGTGATATACTTTGACTTTAGCAAAGCTTTTGATACGGTCTCCCATAGTATTCGTGCCAGCAAGTTAGAGAAGCATGGATTGGATGAATGACCTATAAGGTGGATAGAAAGCTGGCTAGATTGTCAGGCTCAACAGATACTGATCAACAGCTCGATGTCTAGCTGGCACCCAGCACCAAGAAGAGTGCCTCAGGGGTTGGTCCTGGGGCCAGTTTTGTTCAAAATCTTCATTAATGGTCTGGATGATGGGATGGATTGCACCCTCAGCAAGTTTGTGGATGACGCTAAGCTGAGAGGAAAGGTACATAAGCTGGAGGGTAGGGATAGGGATCAGAGTGACCTAGACAAATTGGAGGATTAGGTTAAAAGACATCTGATGAGTTTCAACAAGGATAAGTGCAGAGTCCTGCACTTAGGATGGAAGAATCCCATGCACTGTTACAGGCTGAGGATTGACTGGCTAAGTGGCAGTTCTGCAGAAAAGGACATGGGGATTACAGTGGATGAGAAACTGGTTATAAGTCAACAGTGCACCCTTGTTGCCAAGAAGGCTAACAGCATATTGGGCTGCATTAGTAGGAACATTGCCAGCAGATCAAGGGAAGTGATTATTCCCCTCTATTCGGCACTGGTGAGGCCACATCTGGAGTATTGTGTCCAGTTTTGAGGCCCCCACTACAGAAAGAATGTGGACAAATTGGAGACAGTCCAATGGAGGGCAATGAAAATGATTAGGGGACTGGGGCCCCATGACTTATGAGGAAAGGCTGAGGGAACTGGACTTATTTAGTCTGCAGAAGAGAAGAGTGAGGGGGGATTCGATAGCAGCCTTCAACCACCTAAAGGGGATTCCAAAGAGGATGGAACTAAGCTGTTCTCAGCCGTGGCAGATGACCAAGGAGCAATGGTTTCAAGTTGCAGTGAGGGAGGTCTAGGTTGGATACTAGGAAAATCTATTTCACTAGGAGGGTAGTGAAACACTGGAAAGGGGTTACCTAGGGAAGTGGAGGAATCTCCATCCTTATAGGTTTTTAAGGCCCAGCTTGGCCAAGCCCTGGTGCGGCTGATTTAGTTGGGATTGGTCATGCTCTGAGCAGGGGGTTGGACTAGATGATCTCAGGAGATCTTTTCCAACCGTAATCTTCTATGATGAAAATCCTGGATTGATAAGAAGACTGGTTAATGAAGCTCTCTCACCAGCAAGTAGCAGAGATTAGGAGTTTGCTGGCGATGGATCACTTGTGGTTGGGCAAGATAATCTATTTCTATTCTCATTGCTCCAGGAGGAGGAAAACATCTCCTAGCACTCGGTGTTTTCTATGTTTATGGTTGCACATTTTCAGCGTAAGGTGCAAATGCATAAAATGTACTCCCCACATTGTTTATATACACACACCATGTATTGTGCATAGATACCTTCATGCATGACTGGGACATGGTATATAGATTTGCAGGATACCAGTGGTGGGTCAGCTGTAGGGGATTACTGACCCCTCTCCCCCTACCCCCAGTCACTCTAAGAGGCATAGTGCTATGGAAGGTGTAGAGTACTGGAGGAAGGATCTCTGGGAAGAAGGCTGGAGAGAGGAGAGTGCGAGTGGTGGTGGTCCCTTCTCTGAATTGGCTGAAGCAATCTGTGCAGCCTCCCTTTACCTAGGCAGTGGGAAACTCTGTAACATTTGTTTGGCCCTGAAATAGGCAGATCATTCTTTACATTTACCTTGCTGCAACAAATAGGGTTGTACTCTTCGAAGCCTATAGAATCCATAAAGAACGATCTCCTTCCTGTAGGTTTGTTGAACCCTCTGGCAGGGATTTAATTCTCTGTTACTATCAGTCTCTCTGTATTTTAGTTGCATTCAATAAGGCTTTTCCATAAGAGTATGTTCCAAACAAATCCCAGGTTTGGTTATTACTCTTTGCCTTCTTAAATCCTGCCTGCACTTTCAGTGGGATACACTCTTCTCTGATTCCTTTCCAGCTCTCTAGTTCAGAGCCACACAGCCCCAGCACAGGACAGACCTTGCTCTAACTTATGCTGCTCGCACAAGTTCCCTTATATCGCCAGAGGATCAGATGTAGGGAAGCTCAGCTTTACCACACCTCCTTCTGTCCTCAATATGCCCCCTAGTCCTGGCATACTCCTTTCTCCCATGTATGCTGGTGTTACAGGTGGTTGGCATAGGCTATGTCACCTTTGTATCAGCAGTGGTTCCCTGTATGCCGAGGTAATTCTCTGCTGAACCAGGAGTATGCAGCAACCATTACTATTTGTTTAGTTAGTTATTTGTATTACAGTAGCACCTAGAAGCCTCGCCTGAGATTAGGGCACTGTGCAAACATAGTAAGAGTCAGCCTCAGCCCTGAGGAGTTTACAGTCTAAATAGAAAAGATGGACAGATGTGGAAGGAGAAACTGAAGAAATGACTTGCCCAAGATCACACTGCAGGTCGTTGGAGAGCCAGGAGCAGAATTCAGATTTCTTGTGTCTCAGTCCAGCATCTTATCTACTAAACAATGCCATTTTCCCACATTGCCATGTGCTTTGTGTGCTAAATATCTATGTAATATCCTTTATGAAAAATATGTAGGGAACCATTTCCTGTCCTCCTTCCTTCCCTTTGGAGGTAAATGCAGCATTAAACATAGACAAGAAGGGATTCATCTGGCTAAGAAGCTGTTTTTATGTTTCAGTTAAACATTTGGGTAGTTGGACCGTGTATTCTGTATCTGGTTGTTGGAAGTGCTAGTATATTTGAGATGGCTTTTGTGTTTTCCTGCTATATTGAAGTCGTACATTAATATGATGTCCAATTACCCTGACCACCTAGAAAGGAGATGGGTAGGGATTTTTTTTCCTGAATTTGAACGGGCAGTGAGGATCTTGCCCCAGAATGAGACATGCTCATGGCCACTGTGTGGTCTTTTTTGCTTTTGATTCTAAGGAAATTCCTCAGTAGGACTTGCAGCTATGGGGTATTGAATCCTTGGTCATCCAGTAAAATCTCAGTGTCAGTAAAGACATCAGTTTCCAGAGTCTCTGCTGCAGCACAGTGGCATGTGAGTGGTAGGGAAGTACGCCCTTTCTACTTTATCGCATAGGTAGGTGAAATATTCCCAGGTGGGCCCCTACATAGCACTGTTTCTCATCACCATTCCTTGTTTGTTGTGATTCAGGAGGAATAGAGAAATGAGTTATTGCGTCCGAATGATATGTAGGATGAGAGGTGCTGTGGGCCAGGCAAGTAGCAAGCCAGCGGTCTCAGGAGCTCACTGAATCAGTAAGTGAGAACAAGAAGACTGGGACAGATGTACCCTTGGGGTTCCATTTGAGATGACCACATGACCCTGTGAAGGGAGATGCAGGTCCTACCCTCTGGTAGTTGGCAGGTGTCCAGTCTTGTTACAGAGACTGCCAAGGAAACGAACCATGAAGGAACAAGACTGGGCTCAGCTGACTGGCTAATAGTGAGGAAAAGCAGGAGCAATAATAAGGGAGTTACACACTGTCCCTGTGATCCGTGACTGAGACAGGAACCACTCTGGGGCTATAAGATACTCCTTCACCCAGCCCTATGCACAAAGTTTGGAGGATTGTGTCCTGGGCCTGATCTTGCCATGGAAAAGTGAAGTGACTTGGCCCTTTGCCCACCTGGGTAAAGCACATTATGATTGCTGGCAAAATGCCTTGCTCTATTATTCTTTCATTAGTGTGATATGGAATGGATGGGATAGGGCTGCCTACGTGTGAAGAATCTGGGGTGTGCCCTGCAAGATGCTGAAAACCTCAAGAGCGAAGCAATTTTGCTTTTGTGTATTTGGGATCCTCCTTCTGGACCTAGATGTATGGGCAGAGACTCCTGCACTTGGACTGGCCCCAAGTCTCCCCTGTCCCTTGCCTCCTCATAGCTCTAGCTCTAAGGAGGAGACTAGCTGAGAAGTCCAGCCCCACTCAAGAATTATTAGTGACATATGTGATAGACATGATTCCATACAAGGTGCTAATGAGAGGCATCTGCAATGGTAGTTTATCAGCTTGTCTTGTGATTTCTGTTGTAACCTTACTCTTTCCCAGGCCATCATCCACCACACATTCTTTGTCATCCCTAGTTGTGCTAGGGCTAGCTGAAGGCCAAGCTCTGGAAGATGATGAGCACCTTCTACTCCAATTAAAGTCATGTGACATTGAAGAGCCTCAGCACATGTTTGGACCTAAGACTGTAAACTACTTAGGCCAGGGTCCAGTCTTTTTTAATGGTCTTTTTAAAGGACAGAATATTCAATGGGAAATGTTAGACTATTTTTAACTAATTTGAATCATCCAAGCATTGCTATAAACTATTTAAAAAATACAGGCCAGGACCATGCCACTGCAAAGAATATATTAACTAAATAGAAGATGGATTCTTTGGACTAGACATCCATAACCACCCAGTCACCCCTGGCCTATCATACGTGATGAAGCTTTGAGAAGTACTTGAGCTACCACCTGTGAAACAGATCCATGACAGCCTGTCCGCCAAAGGCCAACAAAGCGTAACTGTACCTCTGCTAACAGGAAGGACTGATGCCTCTTTCAGAGAGGTAAACCTGCCAAACTCACCTATAGTCCATCCGTGATGACGCTTAACTTTAGAAAGCCGGCGGGGAGCAAGTAAGGATTCCTAAAACAGTGAAGAAGCTAGTCAAAAGACCTGAGAGTCAAAAGGGAGGAACTGAAAATCCTTAGCCCCAGCAATGAATTCTACTTAAGCTATCATAACAGAATTGCAGAAGGCATGCAGACTCCTAAATGGAAAAGGAAACATGATGGCAAGAGAAAAAATAATTGTCTGGTTAAATGGCAGGCCCTCCACACCTCCCTGGCAGTAAAGGGAGCAATTGAGGAGAATGAGCGCAGAGAAACTAAATGGAAAATGCCAGTTTGTCTAAACCAAAACTTTTCATGGGAAAGGATTGGTTTTGAGGAATTTTTTTACTCTTTTGAAAAAGAGTTTTAAAATTGTCAAAATGTTTCATTTCTACATTTTTAACTGCAAAATTCCAGCTCTCTGTCTTTGAAATAACTTCTTGTTTCAAACTTTAAGGGAATCATAGTAAAAAAATAAATAATCAGAAACCCAAAATTTTTCAAAAATATCAAAACAAAATGTTTTAATTGACCCAAAACAATAATAATTATTATTATTTATTTTCAGATCACACACATTTTCAAGATTTCAAAATTTTTGGCCCAATTTGGGACAGACAAGTTTTCTCTTACATCTTGAAATTTTTTGTGGGATGGGAAAACCATCTCCCATACAGCTCTAATACCAAAGCACTAGAGGTTAGCACATATACTTATCTTTATAAAAGTTTAAACAAATCCTTTAGCTGGGCCTCTTCAAAATCCTCAGGTCATTGTTGTCATGGTGGAGAAGAGTCGGTTATGTTGGGAGAGATGTATGGAAAAACTAGTTGTCTCAGGTCGGCCCCAAAATTCTCACACTGTCTCTGCCAGTTAACAATGTCACAGTAAACTAGGGGAATTCTCAGATGTTTCCAAAGGCCTAGGATGTCTGGGAGATAAACAGATCTTAACTTCAGTCCTCTGTCTACCAAGTGCCATTTGTCCTCTGAAATAGAGTGGAAAAAATGAACTTCATAATGAAATGAAAAATCTGGGCATTAATGGAAAAACAGAGCTGCCTACAGACTGGATTAATTCAGTGATTGTAATTGAGAAGGCCAAATGAAGAACAGATATGAATTGCTCCTCATGATTTAAATAAAGCCAAAAAATGTAACCAGTATTCTATGAACTGCTGAAGCCAAGGCAATAAAGTTTTCGGAAGCAAAAGTATTCTTAGAATTAAATACAGGAGATGCACTTTGGCAAGTAAAGTTAGATGAGTTAAACTATAATATGGCAAGTTTTAATGCACCTCTTGAACATTTCAAATGTAAGCAAATGACATTTGGCATTAATTCTGCTCCCACACCATTTCAGAGAGTAATTCTAAGGTCTCTGAGGTATTATAAGGCATTAAAGTTATAATGGCTAATGTTTTAATTTGGCTTAGGGTCCTTAAATAACTCAGTGAAAGACTTGGGACAGTTTTACAGAGAGAAAGTGAAAGACACCTTCACCTGCATACAATAAACCTATAAAAAGTCATTAATTGGTCTAGTAGAAATTATTTGTATTAGACATAAATTGAACAAAGACAGCTCAATTGCTAATTCAGATAAACTAAAAGTAATAACTGGAATGTCCAGTTCGCAATGTAAAGTGGACCTGCAGAGAATTATGGGGATGATTAACCACTTGACAAAATTCATTCCAAATGATCATATGTATCTAAATGTTACATAAGCCCTTATGAGCATAGCTGGAAAATGAATGTTCTTGGCATTGGGAAAAGAGACAGAAAAAGATGTTTCAGCAGCTCAGAACTGTGATCATGAATCCACCTATTAAAAAAATGTGTGATTTAATTAAGCCAATTACAATGTCCTGCATGCTGAAGGAGGAGGTATATGCCTTATTCAGGAAAGGTAGCCAATTGTGCTTGTGTGAAATCCCTTGAATGAGACGGAAAGAAACTATGTCCAGATTGACAAAGAGATACTGAAAATTGTCTGATCTTAATGTCCTTCAATATAGTGTAATATACATGAGAGAGAAAAGGTACATACAGAAATTGATCATAAAATACTTAAAAGTTTGTTTTAAAAATATTTGCTTCAGTTGCAAAGCTACGATTTCCATGTGGAAGGTACATTGGGTAAGGATCTACATATTATAAATATTCATTTAGCAGCGCAATAAGCAGATCAACACGCTCTATAAGTGATATTAATCAATATAAAACCCTACAATGAGGAATACCAGGCACAGTGGTGGGTGCCTGTAATCCCAAGTACTTGAGAGTTGAGGTTGGCGGATCGCTTGGGCTCAGGGGTTCTGGGCTGCAGTGTGCTATGCTGATCAGGTGTCCAGTGCCACAGAGAAACCTGGCCGGCGGGTGGCTGAAGGAATGGCTAGAACAACATGAATGACATGTGATCAGTGAGGGCTGATGGACCAATTGATCAAGGTGATAATGAAGAATATGATTTATGACTACTTTATAAGTACCAGTATTTCAGACTGAAAGTCAGTGAGATCTAATTTGACATTAAGAGTTTTGTAAGGCTGGTCTAAAGAAAGAGCAGTTAGACCTCAAAGTGGAACCACAGTGGCCACTTATTGAAGGAATTAGGGGAAGGGACAACGTTTTGTTGATTGATTGTCTCAGTAACTCTGATAAAAGAGACACTCACTAAAATATACAACTAGTGTATAGTGTATAGTGATCCAAATATTAAAAAATGTAAGCAAAGAACAAGGTATGTTTTGTTCTGGTCTGGCCTGAACACTCAGGTAACAGAAACAAGACTTTGTTGTGATATAATTGCTTCATGAGAAGAGCCAATGCACTGTCATAAAATCCCTGAGAGACCATGATAAAGGCAAAGAAGGCATTTAATTGAGTTTGACAAAGAAACCATTACTGTGATTTGATTAATACCATGAATTCAGGGATATTTTAAACTAAGAAACACAGCTGGTGATTACCTCTATCAAATGACAGTTCACAAGGCATGGGATGCCAGCCGTTCTGGAAACTGACAATGGAACCTATTTCTCATTTGCCAAATTTCAGGGATTCACTAAGGCCACGTCCAGACTAGAAATTAAAATCGATTTTAGATACGCAACTTCAGCTACGTGAATAACGTAGCTGAAGTCGAATTTCTAAAATCGAGGTACTCACCAGTCTGGACGGCGCTGCATCGATGTCCGCGGCTCTCCGTGTCGATTCCGGAACTCCGTTCGGATTGATGGAGTTCCGGAATCGATGTAAGCGCGCTCGGGGATCGATACACCGCGTCCAGACTAGACGCGATATATCGATCCCCGAGCAATCGATTTTAACCCGCCGATGCCGCGGGTTAGTCTGGACGAGGGCTAAGATTCACTGTTTGGCCACAGCATCTACTCCTCTGGATACTCCAGAGTAATGGGATGGCCAGAAGCATTCTTTAGATAGCAACAAAGCTCTTAAAGAAAGCTAACAATGCAAATAAAGAATTCTGCGTTGAACCCTGCAGTATCTTAGAAATGCACCAACAGAAGATTTAGCTTCCCCAGCACAGATGCAAATGGTCAAAGGAATAAAGACTTTCTTTCCCACAAGACCACAGTTACCCCAACTTACAGAGATTTCACACTTGCAAATGCAGCTGGAAGACAGAAAAAACAAAAATATTACTATGTAAGGTGTAGAAATTGCAGGCCAGGCTGACAATCAATTCACCTGAGCCCCTGAGCTGGTAACAGCTGTTCCCACCACCACAGCAGAGTCACAATCAGAGGTTATGGAAACAGATGGTTAGAGGTATCAGAGAAATCATTAAGATTTACTTTAAATGCTTGAGGCATCTCTCAGAAAAAGGTGAACCCTTGATTCCACAAGGAATCTGTCTCAGGGTCTGCAGAATCGTTCCAGAGACCAGTATTACCGAATGTTGGGCCATTACAGATACTAGCTTTGTCCAAGCTGTCAACCCAAGTAGCACCTGGCTAAAGCCACAGCATAATCAGCCTGATGGGAGAAACATTAGCAGCTGTGTTTTGAGAAAACCAGCCAGATACACACAGGGCTGATATAAAGTGTAAATAAGCAAGTGAGGAAGTTTGAAAAGTATTTCAGCACCTATCAAGCAGTTATATTGTGTTGTTATTTCAGTGTTAAAGTTGTCAGCTTAGAGAAGCTAAGTGGCTTAAAAGGGGGAAGGTTCAAAAACTTGAGTTTCAAGTTACTAGCATGGGAGTGCCAATTCCCACGAAATGATGTAATGTTAGTATGAGAGTGACTAGGTTGATGCTTGTTTTAACCTGTGAGCATGCCATGAGGAAGGAGATGTAGTTTCCAGAAGCATGAGTGCCTTCAGATTGAGTGGTGTGCTTGTGCTGTTAGGAGAAGTGCTGGGCTTTCTCTTTCCTGCCAAACCTGCCTCATGCATCATTTGTTACACACATCTTTGCACTGTGATATACTTGAAAGCCCTATGGGAATGTTAGGATTGTTACAAGTGTGATAAGGGACAGGCATGGTCACTGTAATTGTGAGGGGAGTGTTGTAATGTAGCTGAGTAGGTGAAGGGTTGGGGTGGTCTAATTATTTATTTAGATTTTTATGTTGTGCCAGTCTAGAAGCTAAATACATGCACAATAAGCAAAATTCAAACATTACAAACAAAATGGAGCAATAGGAAAACAGTTCTGTGCCTTCCAGTCAAACTGTCCCCATTGAGACTGTCATAACCAAGTGCAATACCCAGTCGGGTTCAGTAGGCTGGTATTGCATTTGAGTGTGTGCATAGGCTGGAGAGATCTGGAAGGGTGAATAGGCCCCCTTCATGCCCCATTTCTCTGCAATCCCCTTGCCTGCCTAGTAGAAAGTGAGGGTAAGTTTCAGCAAGCACCCTTGACTATTAATATGGCAATGTGCCATGCTCACACACTTTGCTGCTAGACACAACACTGGCCCTTTTCCATAGTAATGAGATGTGAGATGCCGGCTTTTGAGGGGAAAAGAAGGGAAGAAATATGGAAGAGATGAGCAGCACAGAAAGGAGAGCAAGAAACTGAATGAAAACTAGAAAAGCCTCTGAATAGAGAGTATAGGGATGGAGGGCCAGCTGTGTCACCCCTGTGCATACAGGCCAGGGAGGCACTTAGATGAAGTGATGATGTTGACAAGGATGGTCAAGAGGAACTGAAATGCCATTTGTTAAGGAGCACCTAACAACTGCAAAGTGCAGGGTCACATGGTGTGACCCAATGGGCCTTTTCTGGATCCCCATTTCTGGTTTTAGAACCTGGATTCTCCCTTCCTTCCCCCTTCAGAATCTTAAAAGTTCAGATTTTCTGGTTTTGATGCCCTGTTTGGGGCCAGGACTTGCAGCTGATAACAGCAACTCCCAGCAAATGCTGAGAGCCATTTGAGACCTAGGAGCAGTGGGAGTGCACACCCTGGAGCAGCACAGCTGCTTGGAGATGCAGCATTCACTGTGCTGAGCCACAGCATCTGCTTTCTCCAGAAAGAGTAAGATCACAGCCACACTGGGGGGCAAAAGCAGATAGTTTGCAAGGTGTGTACAAATTTGGGATTTCCCTAATTTCTACCAGTCACTGTCAGAATGAAGGTGGCAAAATTCCACTCCCCTCTGAACCTCCCTGCCCAGGCAGGTATTGATCATTTCTGCTGAGCATCTCACCATTTCGGAGTCTGTTTTGGGGATACAGCACTTTCTTCTCTGTGGAAATCTGGGGCAAATCACTTCCTCATGAAATCAATTTTCTCATTGGTGGTGGGAATTTTTTCACACTGCTATAGCAATAATGCTAACAGATCCAGGCCTACCCAAACATTCCAGGGCTTGGTACAGGTTCTATCTGGAGGTGGGGGAAGGGGGTTGTGCTACAGCCTGAGGAGAAGCTCACTCCTGGTTCCCAACACCATGGATCTCTCCCTCTGAGGCCTGTTTATTACCCACTAAGCTATGTTAGCGTTTGCATAGGAACTGTCACCAGATCCTATAGGCTAAGGATGGCAGATGTACAGGAGAGAGTCAGACCTGATGAAAAGCAGCAGCCTTGCTGTATAATAAATGCCCTGAGAGTAGTGAGAAGGGTCCTGCTTTGCTAGAAGCTTGTTGTTTTAGACACTGATTGCTCTGAAGTGCTAACCTGACACCAGCACCATGTGTGGAATGAAGCAGAAACAGGACAGGGGTCACATCTTTGCAGCTCTGTCAGTGGGGGATTAGAGAAGATCCTGGGACCTCTGAACCATGTCTGGAACCATTTGTAATGCCTCAGCTGGGAGTGGGCAGATGGGTGTTTGAAAAGATGCTTGTGAGGTGTGGGGGGGGAAATGAGGTGATGAGATGAGCAGCATGTGTGCGGGGAATGCACAATTTAGCTGGAGTCATTCTTCCTGCTATGCTGCTGAGAGGCCTAGCGTAGCCTGATGTACACCAGTGACCTGTAAGGGAAATACCCATGGCAGAGAGACAGGCCTTCACAAAGATTCATGAGACTGGAGATAAAGTTAAACACTGGTGAGCAGATGTGTGTATAGGTGCATGAGAGGTGAGTGCATGGCCGTCTGTTGTTGTTTGCTGATCATATGTGTATCTGTCTGCCTCTGTACTCAGTGTGTGCACTGGGCAATTTGTGTATGCTGATGGATGCATCCGTGCTGTGCACACGCATCACTGGTTTTATTTCAGAGCAGAAATGCAAGACACTCCCACAGGCTGGCATTACACTTGGTCTCTGACTCCATCTTGCAAATAGATATAATTTCTAGATGTACCATGGACACCTTTTTGTCAATATGGCATCTAAAATCTTTGCATTCTGATTGCTTCTTGAAAAATACCCATTTTGCAGGACCTCGCACTAACCTAGTTTCAGTTACTCAGAGATGCTGATGATTCGTTTGCTGCTGAACAGCCTGAAATTCTGAGTGTGAAGTCAGGAGCTGTCTCCTCCAGGGCAATTGATAAGCTTTGCAAGTTTATACTTGTCTGACATTAAACTGATAAGATTCCCTGGTGCTCTGCAGACTACAAAATGCAGCAGTAACAAAGAGCCTCGTTACAATGCAATAGATGGAGACGAGGCCAAAAACCCTCAATTGCTCTATAAATGGGGTATATCTTGCAACATCCAAACTGCAGGGATCTAGCAGAAGGCAGTTATTTCCTATTTACTCTTGTTCCAACAGAGTTTTATTTGTTTCCTGTTAAATGTGTATTTTGGAAACAAGCTTGTTTCAGTGTGTTAATCTGTACAGTCAGGCACTCAGGGAATGTCTACACAGAAATTAAACACCCACAAGCTGGGGGTGGGCACAGCCCGCTCCAGCCCAAGCTCAAACCTCTACACAGCAGTTTTACAGCCCCCAAGTCCCGTGAGTCTGAGTCAGCTGTCGTGGGCCAACCACAGGTGTTTAATTGCTGTATAGGCATATCTTCAGTATTGAGTCAGTTACTCCTTCACCTAGACTGAAGAACTGAGGTCTGACGGGTTATAGCTAAACTGATACTGTCTTCAGCTAAACAGAAGAAGGCCTAGGCAGTGTTGGATGGGAGATATCCAAGGAAAGCCAAGGTCCCTGCAAGCAGTGGGGTTATTCAGTAGACAATTGCACTTCCCTCTGAGTCAGTCTTGAAGCAATGCTGCAACATGGAGATAGGGAATGCTGTGCTGTGGGATGTGCTCTTTTTTAGTTAATGTGCTCAGCCAGAGTCCTAGTGACATATGTTCATCAAGGAACCCATGGTATTTGTCATGATATTATGATTATTAATTAAGCTCATGCCAGTCTCTGTACAAGTTACAGAAGATGACATGGCCCCTGCCCTACAGAATCACAAACTAAAGGCAGGAAAAACAAAACTCACATGGACACCTACTAGACAGGGCATATCTTAGAGCATATTTTTTTACTGTTAAATAATTGATGGACAGCAGCATTTTTACTGACATGGATTACCAATGTTTGTGGGTTGGGGCAAAGTGGCTTTTTAAAGAAAACACAATAGACACAGCATGCTGGGACATAGAGAAAGAGGAGGGCTGGTCCCAGTGCCGTGGCCACATTTCATGTTGTGTAATTACATCCTTCATAAATCTTATATGCAGCTTCAATTGGTTATAGTTATAGATTCATGGACTTTAAGGCCAGAAGGGACCATCATGATCATCTAGTCTGATCTCCAGCACATCGCAGGCCACAGAACCTCACCCCGCCACTCCTTTAATATACCTATAACGTCTGACCGAGTTACTGAAGTCTTCAGATCTTTTTTTAAGGCCTTCAAGTTACAGAGAATCTACTATTTACTCTAGTTCAAACCAGCAAGTGACCCGTGTCCCACGCTGCAGAAGAAGGTGAAACCCCCCCAAGGTCTCTGCTAATTTGATTTGGGAGGAAATTCCTTCCTGACCCTAACTATTCTGATCAGTTCAATACTAAAGCATGTGAGTGAGACCCATCAGCCAGACACCTGAGAAAAAAATCAATAACAATAGCAATAATTCAGAGCCCTCCCGATCTCATGTCTCATCTCTGGCCACATATTTGCTAAAAGCAGTCACGGATGGGCCATATGCCACTGTTGATACGCTCATCATATCACCCCAGTCTTGAAACAAGTTAGATTTTTTTGCTCCCTCTGCTGTCCTTGAAAGGACTGTTCCAGAGCAGCACATAGCAAACAGTACTGGGTCCCAGAACAGTTAAAAGTAACCCAAGCGCTAGGAGGGGAGCTGGTTGTATCTAAAGCATCAGATAAAAGAGGGTTAGACAAACACCTGTCAGTGATGGTCTAGATAAGATAATACTTAGTCCTGCCATGAATGCAGGGGACTGGACTAGATGACCTCTTGAGGTCCCTTTTAGTCTATGATTCTATGAGGATATGGTTCCTGTCAAAATGTTCATCCACAGCCCAAAATTGTGCTCCGGCTTATACCAATGTGGAGTAACTTCAAGGCCATCAGTAGAGGTACTAGGAATTTTACTGATGCAAATGAGAGCAGAATTTGTTCCATCATCTTTAACAAGGTGCCTAAAACCTAGACTGCAACATTTTTATCCCCTTGAACAAATAAGGGTGCAAATGAGATTTTATTTTATACAAGCCATAAAACAGCTAAGATGGAGGGGAAACACCTTCCTTTGGAAGCCCCTAGGAAAGTGATTGATGGACCGAACATGTAGAGAGGGAAGAACAAGCAAGTCTCACATCTGTTACAATTTATCTTGATTCTGACAGTGCCCGCAATATATTAAGCACTGTCCACACATACAAAAAGATACAGTCCCTGCCCCAGAAAGCTCACAAGCTAAGAAGACAAACAACTGAAGAGCGGTAGAGAAGGACTAAAAGTACAAAGGTGTCATTTTCGCCTCTCTTCCTAAACAATATCAGTCGGTTAATTTCTTGCAGGTAGATGGGGGTCTTGAGAAGAGGAGGAGAGATCAGATCTTGGAAGTTTCTCCATGTTTAAGGAGTGGTCTGGAAGAAAAAGCACAGAAGTGGTCTTGTAAGAACTGAACAAATGTGTGTTAAGGCTGGCAATACTGGCAGGGCAGAAGGGATGGAAGTGAATGGGAAGTAAGATGCCCAATGTCTGGTTCTGAATTAAGCTGGTGGGAAAATGGGTTTAAATAACTAAGTTATTTGTCTGATTGTTCTTTGACTGTTCTATCCTTTGCATTTTAAATGCGGTAAGATTCTGAAGTCCTTTCTTACCAGCACTGATTGGGGAAAAAATGTCCAATTAAAAATAGTCTTTTTTGTTAAATGAAAAACTTAACGGGAATTTATTGTTTCTTTCTGTATTTCATTTTTGAAAACTAAACTTTTTTTAAATCAAAACTTCCCCAACAATACCTTGACATTTTTTGAAATTTGTTTCCCCCTTTCTTCCTAATTTTTCAGTGGAAGATACTTAGAATTTTCTAACCAGAACTATCATTCCCCTTTTCCCAGGCTGCTCTCAGAAAGACTGTCACTGGGAGTTTTGCCCAGTACACTGGGAGATTTGACCAAAAACTGAGGAAGGAGCTCAGGATCAGGGTCATTATAGATACAAATGCTGTAAACTATGGAGGTGTAAGTACTTTGGAATGGTGAGGGGTTAATTAAGATTTACCCAGGAATGTGATAGAAGCTGGAAGAGGGTACAGGTTGGTCTTAAGAAAGATCAGCCACCCTGCTGCAATACAAGGTCAGGGATGTGTTCCTACACCATCACTGCATATATATAATGTAAGTACTGATATGTACATATGACTTACTAGTTACCTTGGATAAAGATCGTCACCCTCCTTCCTGGAGCTATAAAACACTTGCTCTCCCTCACTTTTTGCAGACGATGCAGCTTCTAGAGTGCAAATACCAGTAGGCTTTCAGAGACAATTAGATACTCTGGCATCTCTGTGTGATAGGGCTGATCTCAGAATAAACACCAGTAAAACTAAAACGATGGTGTTTGGTAGAGAGAAAACAAATGGGACGAGCAGGCTGAAGGGAACAGGGATTCAGCAGGTTGCCAGGCTCTGTTATCTCAGGAGTCTGTTTACTTCAAGATTGAACAGGAGTCTGCAAGTTACAAAAAGCTGAGCAGGGAGACAGCATAGCTAGCAGCTCCTAAGTAGCTTTGCGGATGATGAAACTCAGGGGGCTTGTGCTGATATTAATGTTAAAAAGTGTTAATGCCATTAGATTTGGGGATGTGGGGTTATCAAGGAATTGTAAGTATACCTAAAAGGACTGCATAGTATGGGTTTGGCTGCCCCAGGAGCATTGTTCAGGACCTGAGCCAGTGTTTAAAGTCTGATCAGATTGCTGTGCTTGATTTATGATTCATTATACCTTGCAGTTAATGAACAACGAGAGGTCAGCTAGGCTATGGTGGGGTGAGATCACTGTGAGGTGACTCCAGAGAGGTCAGACTGGTGTGTGTGTGTAGATTAAAGCCCTATAGACGAAGGGCGTTCTCCTATGATAGTGAATTCTGAGTTTCTGTCTCTTCAAGAGATGAAGTGTTTCTTAAACGGAGAATGGGAAGTATTGGATCTCACATAGATAAAGCCATTTCACCTAAGATGCAGTGCATCCCATCATACAGTATAAAGAACTCCGAAAGGACTGAAAACTCCTAGGCTGTTGGCAGTATGTACAAAAACAAGAATTATATAGATGGGGAAACTGAGGCACAGAGCAGGGCTGTCACTTAATTAAGCTCACATAGCTAGTCTGTAGCTGAGCCAAGGACAGAACTTGGATCTCCTGAGACCACATTCTATGCCTTAACTATGAGGCTGGCCTTCCTTCTGTTTCTGGCAGCATGATTGCAGCCACTCCACAGAACTATAAAATCTGGGGTGAGGGTTGTGGGAGGGAATTAAATCCTTCGCTGTCTGCTCCAGGAGGGGATGAATGGCTGCTCTGGGGGACTGGTATATTCATGATACTAATACAGTAGTACAAAAAAGATCATAAATCTCTGAGTGGAGGTAATGTAAGAGAGCACTGAGGGGAATATTAATAATAATGAGGTGGGCGGTAAATAAGCTTAGCTTCATTAACTCCAGTGGACTACAGGCATCAACACCAGCTGAGAATGTAACCCAGTGTGTCCAAACACTGGGACTATCAGCTGCCATAAGGGGAATTGTACAAAGCGGAAGTAAGAAAATGCAGCTTCTACTACAGAACAGTAGAGGGAGCTGGGGGACAGAGTCAGGGATGGAAGGACAAGCTGCTGCTGGCCTGATACAAATGGGAAATTGCTGAAGTGAAGAATGCAGTTTAATCCTAGTGGCGACTGCTCACTCACACTGTGCCCTCCTAGTTTCATTCTGATTTGGAATGAAAAGCAAACATTTCAAAATTCTCTCTGGAAGGGCAGTCTGCCTGGCACACTGCCCCAGAGCTGTGGATCCTGAGCATTCTGGGATCCCCAACTCAGAGGCTGTTTGCATAGTGACTACTGTGGAGCCAGGTGGGCAAACTGGCAGGGTATTTGCTTGATTCTAAACCTGCCTGGCATTCAGGATCCAGCTGCACTCTGCCTGGGTTTTGTCTGAACTTTGTTGAAATCAAACCATCTGCACAAAAAGGTTCAATTTTCATCAGTTGATACATTTTGAGAAAAGATGTTTTGGCAGAATTTTTCTGACAAGCTCTGAGTGCAGGTGTCTCATGTGAAAGGATACACTTCATACAACGAAAGCTGAAGCAATTAAACTTCCCTGCCTGGGCAGAGTGGAGGGAAGAATAGTGTGAAGAGAGAGAATGCTGGGGATCAGGCCATGGGAAGGAGATGAGAGAGAGGGAAGGATGGATTAGTGACTAGGGAGTGGGCAGCACAAGGCAAGGGAGAGGCAGTGACCCCTTTGCAGACAGCTGCTTTGTAAAGGAAGGGGTTGCCTGGTTTTGATTTCAGTGACCCTTGTGGCCTTTGTAGCCTAGGGCCTTGTGATAGTTATTTACAGGCCGTCTGGCTTAGGGCTTCCTTTAATGCAATGGCTCATGTCATTCCAGAGAATACACAGTCACTGCAGGAGGGGAATGACCATGGCCCACAAGGTGAGGGAGGCCTGGATGACTCTGACGCCTTGGCTACACTGGCACTTTACAGCGCTGCAACTTTCGCGCTCAGGGGTGTGAAAAAACACCCCCCTGAGCGCTGCAAGATACAGCGCTGTAAAGCCTCATTGTAATCAATGCTGCAGCGCTGGGAGCGCCACTCCCAGCGCTGCAAGCTACACCCATAGAGGATGTGGTTTAAGTGCAGCGCTGGTGCTCCGACCACACTCACACTTCAAAGCGTACCCTGAGTGGCTGTGGTACAGCAGGGTGCATACTAGATGTAGGGTGGCTCATCCAGAAATATGGCTTCATCCAGCACTGAATGGTCTGGGCCGAGCATATCTAGACTGATCCCTAGAACTCTAGGGTGAGGACCATGGTTGACAGCTCTGCTCCTCTGGCACAATGGACCACAAGGGCAAGTTCATCTGTGCAGGAGACAGAGCTTTCTCGGGGGCCGGCCTGAGATTAAAGACCATCCCAAACCTCACCACTTTCCATTCCAAATACCAGGCACATTTCTTCACCCTACCTTCTCAAACATAAAACAGAGCAGTATGTACATTTAAAAAATCCTGCATAACAAAAGACTCCACTGCACACACAATTCTTCATCTGAGGAGAGGTTGCAAGAAGGACTGACTCACACGTGACAGATTTTAATCACGTTGCTTAATGCACTTCTGGAGGATGCTAAGACACGATGATGAGGTGGGCAGGACCAGAATCTGTACAGAATAGAATAGACACTGGAACAGCCCCTTTAATACAGCTGCTGTCCAGAGTGCCCCATCTACCTGCCTCAGAACTGCATGTTCATCGTGCCATCATGCTATTGTGCCCCGTGGACTGGCAATGGGCAGATACTGCTGAAGGAAGATACCACAAGCCACACTGCGTACACATGCATATGCACATAGGCTCCCAATGCAGCCTGTGGGTAACTGGTCTGTCTCTTGGCTTGTCCAATCAGGAAGTGCGGAGTGTAGCAACTTCAGCTGGATGGGCTGCAGCCACTGGGGATGAATTCTTGCCTCTGTTCAGGGCAGCCATTAATGTTGCTTGGTCAAAGGGAGAGGCATGTATGTGCTTGGGTGGGGTGAGGACCTGTGGTGTAATGTCTCTACATGCAGTAAATCTCTGTGTGTCAATTGCATGTGCCTGGCAGTGGCAATAGCATTGGCACATCCTATCCTGCTGTCCAAGCCTGGGCTGCATCAAGAGCTGCAGAGGAAGCTGAGTCTTTAAAGGGTCTCACCATAGCTTGACCTCCAGTCCCTCTGAATGACTCTGTTTGGGTGACTAAGCTGCACACTGCCTGGGTGGAAGGCACTGTTGGGGGGAGAGCACGGGGCTCACATTTCTGCCTTTAGGTTCTCTAAGGGACGCTAACATTATCACAGTGACTTGCTACTCTAGCTGCCCTTGCTTCATCTCCAGGGCTGTGTCTGGAGGGCCCATCAGCTTTGATTCGTGCCTCCCAGTTTGTATTACAGTGACCCCCTGACACCTGGTCCTGACCCAGCAAGGCAGTGAGGTGGGACTATCATCCAGTGGCTGTGGAACAGATGCTCACAGCATGCTTTGGACACAGATGACCATGAATCACTGCTCCAGAAGGGGCTGCAGGCCTGAGCCTTCTGAGAACACGCAGTGGCCCTGCCTGCCCTGGCCTCACAGAGACACAGGTCACTCATCATGGGAAAAGGGCACTGCTCAGGGGGTCTTTCTGTTTGCATTAGAAAGTGTCTATAGAATAATAACTACTGTTGAGATATCAGATGAACCTGGAACTCAGTGTATGCAGCTTCTGCACCTTCTGGGTTCAACTGTCACAGACAGATATGCAATGCCACTTATTTCCAAACTGCAGCTTGGAGGAATATGTCTGCAGCTAAGCTGCTGAGACCTCCCATTTTTGCCCAATAGCTACACAATGAATCAGTCAGTGCATTTGCTTCCTCAAACTTTTGGTGCTTTCTTTCACGGCAAAAGGCATTTTAACCTCAGGCTGTGATTGTGCCAGCTCTCTAAGGCTAAGCAGCATCCAGGCAGCCCAACACTTGGATAGGAAGCCTCCCAGGGAAGCACAAGTGTTGCCCCTAGTGGTGTTTGTAATGCACAAGGGGCAAAGGAAGAATTCTTCCCTCTCTATTGGTACTAAACCCAATGTTAGCAAAATGCTACAGAGTACTGTGCTGCCTGAGATACCATCTTTCATGTGCAAAGAAAACCAGGATCCTGTTCTTGAAGGATTTTGTGGCTCTTGCAAGAATCAGGGTGAGTCCAGCGTCATGGCCAATTGTTATGTGTACTGTGGTGTGCTCCCATTGCAGTAGGCACTGTACACTCATAATAGCAGGGACACACCTTGCCTTGCAGGATATACAATCTAATAAAACTCTAATCTGCGTAATTACATTCCTTCATGCATGTGCCACAAGAAGGGAGCTCCTTTGTGGTACAGGGTTGGAACTGGGGGGAACCCTCTCACTCTCCATTGAAATCCTGGAGGTCTCTAGTCTTCAGAAAAAAAAAGATGGCATTGAGTATATTGGTCTCTTTACAAATGTCACAATCCAGCCTGGTAGGTGAAGAGTGAGCTTGTTAGAAATCATGATTGAATTTCCCGTGGGTGGGAGGGTGTGGCTATGCAGCCTACACAGAGCCTCCTGTCCGGAAGGAGCTAAGTGTGAGTATGGGAGAGGTTCATTCCCTGGAATGCCTCCAGAAAGAGACCCCTATTGTGCCAGCATAGGCATTCTCTCCTCACAGGAACTCTGTGCCCTAAGGGCCTTGCTTTGTGAATCATAGGCTCAGCCTTTCCCCCCTTTCTGTGCAAACACTCCCAACCCTGCCATGCAGTGCCAAGGAAATGCTGTGTGCGTTTGTGTCCCTGGACCAGTGTGTGGCTCTGGTTTGGCCTAACGCCAGGGCGCTGATGATCGCATGAGTGTTTTCACGCTAACAAAGTGTATAGTAAATAGCAGCTTCCACTTGGACATGATGTTTGAATCAAATAATTGTTTTATTCTCCTTATAAACTGGAGCTTGTTAACATTTGCCTGTGAACTGTTTTCATTAGTGAAGTTCTATAGAATAAGCCGTTGTGATGTTGGAAAACAATTACAGAAAACACGTTTTCATGTCAGACAAGCAAAGGAGATGGGAGGATGGAGAGTAGTTGCTACAATAATACAAAAGCTTTGATTTTTATGAGATTGTGTCTGTTATACACACGATCACCCAAAGCAATTGGGCTCTGCAGAAATCAACTAAGGGGGAGGCTTAAAGCTAAAGAGGGGGAAGAGAGGGTGGAGCAAAAGACCTTTCAGAGAGATGGAGCAGCATGAAAAGTGCACCTGCCCTGTAGCTGTGGAGAGTGTCTGGGAGAGAAGAATACACAGGAGGCTCAGCCTGAAGACATGCAGGTCAAATGCAGGTAACTGTCTGAGCAGGAGGGTGGCACGAATCCACTGCAGGTTCGAAACCCAATAGGGTGATTAGATTGCAGTTGGTTTGGAGGTGCCTTCTATTTTAGTTTGCTGTCTGCGCAGGTTAAATGTTGTACATAGGGTGTGGAGAAAGGGGAAATCCTGAGCAAATTCTGTCTTTTCAGTGTCATCACCAGATAGCGCCAATGCTGTACATGAATAACACTGGCACTGCGCTTAACTGGCAGTTATGTGTGTTCCTCTAAAGGGCACAATATTTCAGGGTACTGTAAATGCAACGTCTGTCTTTTTTTCCTCCTTTGACCACACCACTCCTAGTATTCTCTGGAATAAAATATTCAACACTCTGTCCATCACTGGCAGGTTTGGAAGCTCTGCTGTGTAGCAGGGCTGGGAGAATAATGTGTCTTATGAAAGCTATAGATAAGGGCTGCTCGAGCCTCAGTTTCCTACCTACAGTGTGCTGAGTTCCCCGAATATGGTATCAGGCTTCTTTCTGGGCAGAGAATGAATTTTGTAGTAAAGGAGCAGTGATCTACTTCCAAATTCCTCTTTCCTCTGAAAAATTCAGTTCAATAAATAGCTGGAATCTTTGGGGCAAGTGTCTGAAAGCAAAGCAATACCCGAAGCAATGACTGCTGGAGGGAGAAATGGGGGTGACGGTGAGGGAGAGTGTGCGGAATGGTTAGCAATATGTTTGAGGAGATAGTGAGTGAGGCTGGTACCCAATTTTCTGCAATAGGCAATTGTTTAAAGGTCAAATTCATGTTTCAGCATAGTGAGGGTTGCGTGTTGTGCTCTTAAATCAGATGTAGTTTCACATCTAAGGTTTCTGGAATGGGTGAAAAGTTCTCTGAGTTGCCTGCTCTGCTCTCTGCTCTCTACAGTTCCAGGGCCCATGGGAGAGATTTGATTGTAATAGATTCAAAAAACAACTTGTGTTTTTTTCCTTTCAAATTTCTGTTGCATTACTGTTAAAAAAATCAGCACAAAACCCTACAGCTGATCTGACTGTCCAAGCAGGAGCCCCTACCTCCATTCACACGCCACCCACACATAGGACTATTCTGTATAGCTAAGGGGGATATGACAGCTCATCCCATTTCTGCTTGTGCCTGTTTACCCTACTTCAGCCTTGGTAGGAAAGGCAGTTTCTTGAAACAGTGACATCTCACATAACTCAGGGTGAAGGGATAAATATTTCTGTTAGATGTGTTTGAAGGTTTTCCCATGGTGCTAATGTCCCTTTCTCAGGGCTTTATGTTTCGATAGACTCCTTTGTTTTAGGAACACACAGGAAGGTGGCTCTAGTGCTTAAGGCACTTGCTTGGAACTCAGAAGTTTCCCTGCTCTGCCACAGACTTCCTGCATGACCTTGGGAGTGTCACCTAGCCTCTCTGTGCCTCAGTTTCCAATTTGTAAAATGAAGATAATAGAACGTCCCTATCTCACTGGGTGTTGTGAGGATAAATACATTAATGATTGTCAGGTGTTCAGATACCGTTATGATGGAGACCATATAAGTACATACGGGGAGGGATAATACCCAGGACAGCGGTTAATTTCCCATCCTGTTTCTTTGAGGTCAGCTCTCTCTGGGATGCTGCCTCTCAGTGGAGGTTGGCAGCTTTACATAAAAGATAATACAGTAAAATACAAGAGAGCCCTGTAAATCTATTCAGGCTTAATTCCCGGAGGTCTGGACTGCACTAGCTCTCAACTAGCACTTCTTCTACCATTGGTCCAGTTCCAATGTTAGCAACAATGGTGGAAGTGCTAGTGTAGAAAGGATGTATACATTCTGATGTCTCTAGACCCACTTGGAGGAAGGTTAGATGACAGGGTGGTGACAAAGCCTGTGCCTTGCATCTCTCTCTCTACATCAATGCTTCCATTGTTGCTATCAATTCTGGAGCAGTGCCATTGCTAGACCAACAGTGGAGAAGGGCTGAAGATTCCCATTGGAGAAGTACCCAGAATTATGATAGGAACAGCACAATCACGTCCAATCCACTAACACACACTTATTCAAATAAAAAAATTACTGGTCCTTAGACAGGGAACCCTCCAGTAAGTGTATATCACACAGACCACGTAAGTTTGAGAAGGCAGTCAAATCTGCCTCTATAAAGCCGACTGATCCCATATGTTTTCTTCATGATACATATTTAGGAAAATGAGAGAAAAATAGTTGGAGAGGGACCAAATTCAATTATTGTCAATGACAATAGCACAAGGTTGTATTTGGCCCAAGTTTAGCCACAAATAGAGCCCACAGGAAGGCATTGGCCTTAGAATTATTGAAGGAGCTACTATTTCAGAGGTCTGGCTACAACAAACTACACTTGATAACTGTGAGGAATTAGAGGGGATTTGGAGAGAAAATGTCTCTATTTTAAGTTAAATAGCAGTTTGATCTCAGCATCATTGAAAATCTTTCATGGGCTGCTGGGTTTTTTTCTTCACTACAGAAGTCCTGGTCAGAATGAAAAAGAAAAAGGAGATTTTGCAAGTTTTTTGCATAGTGCAGATGGGAGCCCAGATTAGAGGAGATGTGAGTGAATAAGTAAAGAGATGGGGATCAGTGTGAGCTGTGACCATTAAGATCTTCCTTGTGCCTAGATCGAGGTGGGCAAACTTTGTGGTCCTAGGGCCATATCAGCGTTGTGAAACTGTATGGAGGGCTGGGTAGGGAAGGCTGTGCCTTCCCAAACAGCCTGGCCATGTCCCCTATCCACTTCCTCCTACTTCCCGCCCCCTGACTACCCCCCTCTGGACCCCAGATCCATCTAACCCCCCTGCTCCTTGTCCCCTGACTGCCCCCTCCTGGGACCCCCACCCCAACATCACCTCCCAGGACCTTACCCCCTATTCAACCCCCCTCACTTCCTGGCCCCTGACTCCCCCCTGAACCTCTGCCCCATCCAACCACCCCCTGCTCCCTGTTCCCTGACTCCCCCCCCCCCAAGAACCTCCACCCTATCCAATCACCCCCTGCTCCATGTCCCCTGACTGCTACCAGGGACCCCCTGCCCCTTATACAACCCCACCCCACCCCCTTACCATGCTGCTCAGAGCAGCAGAAGCTCACAGTCCCACCCCAACCAGCCAAGCTGCCCGCGCTGCCTGGCAGGAGTGGCAGGCCAGAGCACTGGCAGCGAGTTGAGGGGCTAGCTTCCCCAGCCAGGAGCTATAGGGCAGAGCAGGATGGTCCCGCAGGCCGGATGTGATCTGTGGGAAGTAATTTGCCTACCTGCTCTAGATGCCCATGATGAGGTGGGAGGAACAACTGGGCAGCATAGTTCTCTCTGGAGCACTTCAGTAGTGGTTCTGTTTCTGGGTGTTCTCAACCTGAGAGATCAATACCAAAGCTCCAGATGCCTCAGAAAACCCTGGCCTTAGTGGGATGCTCACTTAGTGCCATTTGGTAGCCACTTTTAACTCTTTCCTGACAGAAAGGTGACATCCACCTTTGCTGGGCTTCTGCCCTCCCATCAAGGAATCAGGGAAGAAACAGAATCTAAATCCTTGAGTTCCTCCCCATTCTGCTTCTCAATACCACAAAGTACCTCCATATTAATTCCCTTTGAAGTATCTCTTCTCCTTTATTCATAGAAAGAGAAGAGTGAGATGGGAAGCCCTGAAGCTAAACCAAGAACCTTCCCATCAGGAATCCAGCATTAAGGTCCATGCTGATTAGCATGGTCATTGTAAACACTCAAAGCCATCTTAATGGATGTCTGCCCATCTATATGCTGGGAGGTTGCAGGGCCCCTCCACGGTATTGGGCCTCCTTCCCCTTTACTTGAGCATAAACACGGAGTTCACTGGTGTGCTGCTTTCAGGTAATTCTTCTGAGATCAAGCAACCCTTGTGGACTGGCAATAGAGGATGGAAGCAAGCATCTGAAGCACAGAACATCTGTACAGTACCCTGACTGTGCCCATCCAGCCCAGTATAAGGGCTCTGGGGAGGAGTCATTCTTTCCCAATATCCTTCTAAATTTTTTTCTGTTTTAGAAAATAACCAATCTGAATACCCAGTTGATTAAATATGAATTAAGAGGAGAGCTGTGACTTTGAATCCACCTGCCCCAGAGAGAATTCCTTGTTTTCCACAGAGAAATCCTGCCACCCCAGAGAAAGATGAGCTTTCCCAATTGTGCAGACCACCAGGCCTTTATGCAAACACTGCTGTTCAGGCAGTGATGAGATTGGGAAGAGAGACAGGTTACCCCAGAGTGAGAGTGAGTCCCTCCACCCCCCAAAACAAGGTGGTACTCAGTTCCTGCTCTCCCACATATGTGATGGGGAGTCTCCCATACAAAAGTGACAGTAACTAAAAATACAAACGTTCCTTCAATCTCCTCCTCCCACCCCCACTACTCTACGTGTTTCTGGTTTTAAACCCACAATACTGAGGAGCAAGACTGCAGCACAGCCACCTATCACCACGCCCTGCACCCATGCAGCCATCTTCCACCCATCAGGGTATTGTACAGGGGATCTTTTCCTGAGGCTTTCAGCCCTTACTGGCTGGAGTCCTGAAGTTTGGTCCTAATTCTCACACAAAATAGAAACACTCTCATCCTGCTGTCCCTATCCGCATTATGCTTCAAATCCAGCCCTGTGCATTCTGGCTCACATATTGATGTTCCTTTGCCAAAGTCAACATGATCCTGGCAGCTCTGCTTGCTTGGCCAAGTTTCAGTGCCGAATATCCTCCAAACCTTTATCAACAGGTAGGAAATAAATAATGTCAGAAAGATAAACAGAGTAAATACAGCTCCAGTTATTTTATTTCAGAAAATGTTTGCACAAGAAATGCACCTCGTCTCACTTGGATTATGAATCGGCAACTAGTAGTTGGGTGTGGCTGTGTGTGTGTAGTGGGGCAAGGTGGTGCCTTCTGTAGCTCAGCTGTGGCTAGTCTGTTGACACACAGGCCTGGAATTTGGACTCCTGGTTTCTAACTCTTGGCTGTGTCACTGACTTGCTTTGTGACTGTAGACAAGTGACCCTCTCTGTACGTACCCCACTTTCACCTGCTGTCACAGAGATGCAAATTCGTCAATGTTTGTAGGCACTTTTAGATCCCTGGACAGAACTGGTAGAGACAGCAGATTGTGATTTAGTCTGACTTCCCATCCTGAGATGTTCCAAGTTATAGTCCTACCATCATTCTATTACTCAGTCACCAGCTCTGCAGTGTAGTGTCTGGGCTGGCCAGCGGATGCTCGATGTCGCCAACTGAGCCACTGAATGGATGGGCCTCCGCTTCAGTCCCAAAAAGTGCACCTCCCTCCACATTGACAGCAGCACCAGGGCTCTGGTCCGGGCATCACAGTTCCTGATCCAGGATGAGCCCATGGCGAGGACGGAGAGGTATACCAGCACCTGGGCACACTCACAGGAGTCCACATCCAACAGACCCCCAAAGATACCATTGTGGAGATCCTGCAGGATGCAGCCCAAATTGACTCCTCCCTGCTCATCCCCTGGCAAAAGATCAATGCCCTCAATACCTTCCTGATCCCCCACATGTCCTTTGTCCTCAGGGGATTGGCCGTGGCCAAGGTCCTCTTTAACAAGACTGATAGCACCACCAGGCAGCTGGTAAGGAAATGGCTTTACCTTCCTTAGAGGCCAGCACTGACATCATCTATATTTCACTCAGGCAGGGCGGTGCCAATCTGCTTCAGATGGGCAACCTGTGCGAGGTGGAGGTGATCACTCATGCCTTCCGCCTCCTGAAGTGCCCGGACCCGACAGTGAGGAGCATCGCAGATGAAGCCGTATGGGACGTGGTCAGGAAACACATCACTGGGGCTCCCTCTGAGCAGGATGTCACCACTTACCTCAGCGGCTCCCTGGAGGCTGAGTTTGGGAGAGAGGGAGGAGACCTGTCCTCTCTCTGGTCCCACGCCTGCAATGCCTCGAGACATCTAGGAAAGAGGATCGGCTGCCACTGAAAGTTGTGCAAGGAACACTGGGATCTGGTAGTACTTCTGCCATGCATAAAGACCTTGGACCACACCATCATCACCTCGACCGCAAAAATGATGCTGAAAAGGACCCTGAACCACTGCCACTATGCCGAGGACCTCTAGCGGAAACCAGACCACGGCAAGATGTTTGAGGTGACTAGCAAGTGGGATGCCAGCAACCACTTTCTCCCTAGGGGCAGCTTCACCAGGTTTGCTGACTGGCAGTTCGTCCACCGGGCCTGGCTCAACTGCCTTCCCCTCAACAGAGCTGTCTGCCTGGAAACAGGGACAAGCACTGCAGGAAGAGACCCTGCCCCATGCCCTGTGTGGTTGTAAGCACCACTCTGGAGCCTGGCAGCACCACCACAACACCATCCAGAACTGGCTGGTGAAAGCCACCTTGCTGTGCCTGGGAAAGATCACCGTCAACTCCACTATCCCTGGAATGGACAGACAGTGACCTGACATTATCATGACTGACAAGGAAAAGAAGAAGATCCTCATGGTGTACATCACGGTGCCATTTGAAAACAGGTCTCCGGCCTTCCACGAGGCCCGAGCTCGGAAGGCGTTGAAATACACCCCGCTGGCCAACACCTTAAGAGCCCAGGGCTACAAGGTCCAGATCCATGCCCTGGTCGTGGGAGCCTTGGGTGCATGGGACCCCCACAACGAGCCAGTACTGAGAGCGTGTGGAGTTGGTCAGCCCTATGCCCAGCTCATGAGACAGTTCATGGTGTCTGACACTATCAGGTGATCCAGAGACATCTACACGGAACATAACAGGACACAGTCAGTACTAGGACGAGTAAACAAGATCGCTGGTCAGGGAAATAACCCATTTCCTCCCTGGACGAACCAAGGGACTCACTCCATCCATGTACCTATTCACTATAACAACACTGACTTAGACTCCAAATACATTCTATGGGTGGCTTACCCAAGATCACTTATTCACTGATGCTTTACAAACTCCCACACCCCAATCTGGGTCTATGCTGTTTATGTGCTATGTATGTATCTTGTGAACTTTGTAACCGATACCTGTAACCTCTCATAACTTAAGCATGATCCCAGATGTACAGTACCTTCCTTCTTAACTTGTGTACATTTGATTTTAAACATTAGCTTTAATAAAAATTATAAATCTGTACTGGCCAATGTCAGCTGAACTAGTCTTTAGTTAGCCAATCCCTAGCCTCACCCATTATGGGTGAATTGGGAAATCAATTCAGCCAGCTGGCTGGGTAGGGCAGCTGAGTTGCATTACATCTATTTTGTTATTGGTTACTTTGCCCAAAATTGTTAAAATTGGGTGCCTAAAGTTATGCATCTAAATCCACATTGAGCACTTAACTAAATGGTCTGGTTTCCCAAAGGCTTGAGCACCCACAACTGACATCAAAGGGAGCTGTGGGTGCTCTGCATCTCTGAAAATTAAGTGACTTATTGAGCACCTAGGACCCTGGTTTGACAACTTTGGCCTTTGTATTTTTGCAGTTAATCTCAGGGAATAATGACTGTTAATTAGGGGTATCATTTGCTATGGGACAAGGCAGGACAGCTTGTAATAACCTTAGTCCCAGATTTGGACCTTAGCGTCCAAAATATGGGGGTTAGTATGAAAACCTCCAAGCTTAGTTACCAGCTTGGACCTGGTACCTGCTGCCACCACCCAAAAAATTAGAGTGTTTTGGGGCACTCTGGTCCCCCTGAAAAACCTTCCCTGGGGACCCCAAGACCCAAATCCCTTGAGTCTCACAACAAAGGGAAATAATCCTTTTTCCCTTCCCCCCTCCAGGTGCTCCTGGAGAGATACACAGACACAAGCTCTGTGAACCCAAACAGAGTGAATCTCCCTCTCTGTTCCCAATCCTGGAAACAAAAAGTACTTTCCTATTCCCCCAGAGGGAATGCAAAGTCAGGCTAGCGATCCAACACACAAATCTCCCCTTGATTTCTTCCTCCCACCAATTCCCTGGTGAGTACAGACTCAATTTCCCTGAAGTAAAGAAAAACTCCAACAGGTCTTAAAAGAAAGCTTTATATAAAAAGAAAGAAAAATAAGTACAAATGTTCTCTCTGTATTGAGATGATACAACACAGGGTCAATTGCTTAAAAGAATATTGAATAAACAGCCTTATTCCAAAAGAATACAAATCAAAGCACTCCAGCACTTATATTCAGGCAAATACCAAAGAAAAAAAACCATATAACTTACTATCTGATCTCTTTGTCCTTACACTTGGAAACAGAAGACTAGAAAATAGAACTACTTCTCCAAAGCTCAGAGAAAGCAGGCAGCCAGAAAACAAAAGCTCAGACACTCAATTCCCTCCACCCAAAGTTGAAAAAATCCGGTTTCCTGATTGGTCCTCTGGTCAGGTGCTTCAGGTGAAAGAGACATTAACCCTTAGCTATCTGTTTATGACACAGCTGCCCCCACACCTTGGCTTGCCCGCCCAGATTTTTCAGAGGTATATATATTCGATTATGTCTTTCAATTTTTGTCCTCTTCTCCCTAAAACTTTGGAGGATAATATAATATAGCATATATTGTTCCGTATGCTGACACAACTTTGCCCCTTCAGAATTTTTCTAAAATGACGCCCCTGCTATTAACTTTCAGCAATCTGACTGGCTGAGGGACATTTTTTGGGGATAATAGTGTCTAAAATAATGATTTTTCTTTCCTTTTTCTTAACTTTGCTTTTTCTTTCTCTCTTAGCATCTGACCACATGTGCTCTGTCACAGATCCTGCTACCAGCAGTCTCTGAGCCCAGAGACCATATGTGCCCTGCTAATTGGCCATGATGAATGAGAGAAGGAGTGGAAGTGTGGCTGTTGGCCCAGAATAGGGTCTCAGTGTGACAGTGACAGATGGGTCTCTCTGGACCAAGTGGGGATGGTAGTCTGGGCTGCTTATACAGATACAGCCTTTGAGGACATGGAGAAGAGATTCCACAAAAGCATCAACCCCCTTATCCCCCATGATCCTCTTTGGGACAGACAAGAACAGAATCCAATTTGCAATGGCAGGTTGTTAACACCGAAAAGATGATTTCCCAACTCACTTCTAGCTCTCTCCAATATGTGGAGCAATCAGTTTTGTTAATTAACCCCTTGGTGCCCAGCCAATATCATGCATATTATCTCCAGTAATAACATGCATTGCAAGGAATCCCCTTTTACAGCATCTGGAATGTATAGCTGCTCACAATCCATGTGCCTCAGTGCCATGTTCTGAGAGTTCATGGAACCACTGAGTTGCTGTGTCTCTTGGAAATAGAAGATGTCATGTAACTCAGTGGGCCAGATCCTCAGCTGATATAAATTGGTATAGTTGCAATGGAGTCAATGCAGCAGTGCTGATTTGGACCAACTGAGGATCTGACCATCCATTTCTTTAATCTCCTGTTGGACCCACATCAGAGTTTTCGTAAATTCCAAGGCCAGAAAGGACCATTGTGATCATGTAGTCTGAGCTCCTGTGTAACACAGGCCAGAGAACTTCCCCAAAATAATTCCTAGAGCAGATCCATTAGAAAAACATCCATCTTGATTTAAATATTGTCAGTAGCAGAGAATCCACCACAATCCTAAGTAAATTGTTCCAATGGTTAATTACTCTGACCATTAACAATTTACGTCATATTTCCAGTCTGAATTTGTCTGGTTTCAACTTCCACCCATTGTATCGTGTTATACTATTCTCTGCTACATTGAAAAGCCCATTATTTAATATTTGTTCCCCATGTAGATACTTATAGACTGTAATCAAGTCACCCCTTAATCTTCTATCTGTTAAGCTAAATAGATTGAGTTCCTTGAGTCTGCCACTATCATCCTGTTTGAATTGTGAGCACCAGAACAGAACAGAGTAGTCCAGCAGTGGTTGCACCAGCACCAAAATACAGAGGTAACATAACTTCTTTACTCCTAATTGAGAGTTCTCTGTTTATGCACCTTAGGACTCCATTAGCCCTTTTGGCCACAGTATCACACTGAAAGCCCGGGTTCAGCTGATTATTCACCACAACAGCCAAATCTTTTTCAGAGTCACTGTTTCCTAGGATAGAGTTCCCCCATGCTGTAAGTATGGCCTACTTCAGGGGTCGGCAACCTTCGGCATGTAGCCCATCAGGGTAATCCGCTGGTGAGCCATGAAACAGTTTGTTTACATTGACTGTCCACAGGCACGGCCTCTCACAGCTCCCAGTGGCCGTAGTTCACCGTCCCGGACAATGGGAGCTGCGGGAAGCAGCACAGGCTGCAGGGATGTGCTGGCTGCACTTCCCACAGCTCCTTTTGGCCAGGAACGGCAAACCGTGGCCACTGGGAGCTGCGGGGGGCCGTGCCTGCGGACAGTCAATGTAAACAAAATGTCTCACAGCCCACCAGCAGATTACCCTGATGGGCTGCGTGCCGAAGGTTGCCAATCCCTGGCCCACGTTCTTTGTTCCCAAATGTATATGCTTACATTTAGCCATAACAAAATGCACATCATTTGATTGTGCCCAGTTTACCAAGTGATCCTGATTGCTCTGAATCAGTGACATGTCTTCTTCATTATTTACCACTTCCCCAATTTTTGTGTCATCTGCAAACTTTATCAGTGATTATTTTAGTTTTCTTCCAGGTCATTAATAAAAATGTTAAATAGCATAGGGCCAAGATCCAATCCCTGCAGGACCCGACTGGAAACATGCCTGCTCAATAATGATTCTTCCTTTCAAACTTACATTTTGAGACCTATCCGTTAGCCAGCTTTAAATCGTTTAATGTGTGCCATGTTCATTTTATATTGTTATAGTTTTTTAATCAAAATATCACGCAATGCCAAGTCAAACACTTTACAGAACTCAAAGTATATTATCTAAACACGATTACCTTTACCAAACTTGATATCTTCTTTTGATGAGATTACAAGTTAGTTTGACAGGATCTATTTTCTATAAACCCATGATAACAGGATGGCTCAGGTGACTGGGGTGGGCTAGGGGAGATGGATCTTTTCACCTTATTCCATTCTAGCTCAGGTTGCTTAGAATCCAGAAGATGTTACTTTCCCAATAGCTGCTTGGTGAGCTGTGTTAAATTAATCAAGGGTCTCAGTGTAATTCCTAGTGGACAGGTATCATCAGCACAACTGGCACTACCTAGACCCCTTGTTGCTAACCTCAGTAGGGAGGCCAAGGACTGAATGGACCTGGACACTGAGTTTTCTTATAGTTTAAGGTCAGATGGGACCATCAAATCATCTAGTCTGACCTCCTATGTACCACAAGCCACCAACACCATCCAGCAACCACACACAAAACCCAATAATCAAAATTAGACCAAAACATTAAAGCCCACAGGAAGCTAGACAATTCTGTGATGCCACAGGCAGCTAAAAGGATGGACTGAGGTACATAACTGCTTGAGGCCCCCTCAATGGCAGGAATATGATTAATAAACCTGGCAAACGACCTGAACCCACACGCTGCAGACAAAGGCAAAAAACAAACAAATGTTAGACCCTGAGCATTGAGCAGCAACCAGCCAGCCAAGCACCTGAGCCAGAGAATTTGTCTCTCCAGTCAGTGTTGTCCCCATTCACTCTTTAGGGCTGTCAATCCATCACTAGTTCCGGTGTAACCTTTATTTCAAAATAAAAAAAACCAACACTCTCCTTGCTCTTATAAATATCCCCATTTCAAAAGGAAGGAACTATGCCTGTTGCATAATCACCCCAGCCCAAGATTTCGGCAGCGGGGAACTGATGAGCCTTTTACCTAATTAGGTAAAGCTTGTATTGGCATTTGATACATTTAAGGCCCTTAGATCCTAGGTGTTGTGAAGGAGGGAGCAGGTTAGCTTCCTTTAGCTTGTGATGTGCCAGAGCAGCAGACCTGGCACCTGGAAGAACACCTGAAAGTGTAGGCTGCCTACTGGTTTGGCTTTTGATCTTCTTGCTCGTTGCCTTGCTGTAATCACAGAGAGATGAGTGGGAGGGGCCCTGCCTCTCTTTGTTCCTATTGCACACATTGATTCATACCTTTTGTTGTTCTTTCTGCACTTGCTTACATACTTTCCCACAGCACAGCAGCACTCCACACGTTCTTTCTGCTTGCCTTGGGGTTTTCCTGCCCTGCTGATAGCTTTAAATGCTCTATTGCCTGTGGGTGACCATAGTCTTTTCCCAGCTCTAGTTTGTGTGATATGTGATTCGATTTCCACTGGCCATGTAGGAATTCAGCCACAAGTTGTTTTGAGGGGTATCTGGGCTCTCAGAGGTTAGTCTGATTTCCTACCTTGAGGCTTCTATTTGAAATAGAAGAGGGAGCAGGTCCAGTGGTTACATTGTGGTATTATGAGTTAAGGGCTCTAGATTCTGTTCCTGGTTCTGCTACTGACCTTCTGTATTAACTTGAACAAATTGCTTTGCCTTGGTTTCCCCATCTGTAAAATGGGAATAATGAGTCTTACCTGCTTCACAGTGCAGTTTTAGGAAATATTCAATCAATTTTCCAAAGTGCTTTGAGATCCTTACTGGAAAAAAGGTGCTATAGCAGGGATTGAAAACTTTTGGCACATGGCTCGCCAGGGTAAGCACCCTGGTGGGTCAGGCTGGTTTTTATCTGCCATGGCCCCAGGTTCAGCCGATCACGGTGCCCACTGGCTGTGGTTCGCAGCTCTTGGCCAATGGGGGCCATGGGAAGCAGCCCGGGCTGAGGGATGTGCTGGCCGTGGCTTCCTGCAGCCCCCATCGGCCAGGAGCTGCGAACCACGGCCAGTGAGCACCGCGATTGGCTGAACCTGGGGCCACGGCAGATAGACAAACCAGCCTGGCCTGCAAGGGTGCTTACCCTGGCGAGCCGCGTGCCATAGATTGCCAACCCCTGTGCTATAGAAATACAAAGCATGAATAACAATTCTATTATTTATTAATATCCAATATTAATATTCATGTTTCTAATAGGTTTTGCTACTGCACCCAGGTGTTCCACTCAACAGGACAAGGGCTTCTTTTATCTAGTGCAAGAGCACTATCTTGGCTAGGATTAGTGACCATGAGCACTGAGTGGGTGAGTAAGCACTGTTGTGAGATCGAGCTGTTACAGCGAGGCTGCGCTAGAACAGAATAGGCAGGGAAAGCAGAAATGACCCAAGACATAACAGCACCCAGTACTGACAGAGTGGAAATGAAGGAGACCATTTTGTTTATTTTTGAGTTTAAACACATTTGCTTCCCCTGAGTAATTCTTTCAGTGGTTGCTGAGGATATATGTTAACTGAGCATAGGAGAGATAGTAACAAGGATTTAAAGCTGATTGCCTGGTAATTTGTGCTTTGTTTGCACTGCCTCTTTAAAACCAGAAGGGATTATGGGAATTCTTATCACATATAAAAGGACCTGGAAAGTCACCTAGCTTCATTTTGGCTCCCAGCCTACTAGGATTCCTATCAGGTTAAAGACTATTCTGAGTTTAGCCGATGCTAAGCTCTCAATGGCCATGTAAACCATGCTGCTTCCTCTGATATGTGCCTACCTGATTGCAATGCCTGAGATGTTTATTAATGTAGTTTTTTGTTTTTAATTTGTGAATGTTTTCTGTTAAATTAGCGAATGTTGCTCTGTGTGTCTGAATGATGATGAGACTAAACACAGTCAGTTATTGCAGATCCCTTCTGTTTTCAAATATCTCTGTTTTCTTCTCCCACACTCATTCCCTCATTATTCCCCCTGAAAAGTTGCAGCCACCACATTCCATAGATAGCAGAAAGAAGGTGTGCTTCTTCTCCCTTGTCTTTCCAGGCTTCCTCAAAGATTAACAGATTCCCAAGGTTGCTCCATAAAGCGTCTGTCACTGAGAAGCACAATATGTGTAGGTCAGATGGGCTAAGCTGTGTAGGTTGGAACTGAGTTCAAGCCTAAATCCTCCTCCTCTAGAGTAGGATTGAACATGGTATTGAGATGTTCAGTGTGGGCCCAAGAGGCCAGATTCATAATTGCCCCATGGATGCTTTATGTTAGCTCTCATAGCCTTGAAAGCCCTTTGGGGAATTTCCCTCAATGTAGTGGAGGTAGCAGAGTACATTTCTGGGAGAAAGGAGGCTTGGTTGGGGTATTTCTATGCCTTGCTATTCCTAGCAGCTGGAATGGCTGGTAGGGGCTGTTGGCAGGCAGGATCAAGTTAAGGAAGCATTGAGGCTGCTCTAACCTGCACTAGGGCTGAACTGGCCTTGGGTAGCTTGAAGATAGGAGTGGTATAAGGTCACCTTGGTTTCTCTTTGGTCCCTGGGCTGAGTAGAATATAGACACTGGGATGAGCTGTCCTCTAGTGCACTGGGAATACCTACTTTAAAGGTGTGTTGATCTCCTATCAATTTTTAAATGGTGATATCGGTAGGGCTTGACACTGGAGCTTGTGGCATGCACCTTCCATTTGCTGCATTTTTGAGAAGACTATATTGTGATGCAGCCTGATCAATAGCCATGGAAGGCACGCCTTGTATGAATGGAACTGCTCTTGCTGGCTTTAAGATGTTGTCTATAGCAGCATCAAGAAGCCTCACCAGGCTGCGCTTGTCCTGGCCTTCTGTCTGGACCTGCAGCTGCTGGTATTTCTGCCTTCCATTGTTTTTTAACCTTATCATTATCAGTACTGGGACCTGCCCAGGGACAGGAAAACAGGGAGCAGCAGTGTGCCTGTGTACCTATGTGTGAGGAATTACAGCAGGGTGAGACAACTATTTTAAGCCTAGTGGGAAATAATAAATAAGGGAGAGAAGAAAGCTGTTGTGGCTGCTGTCTGTGAGGACAGAGGGTGCTGTGGGAAGGGTCCTGCAGAGATAATGAGTAGGCAGATTTTCTTTCTACTCTAAATGTCTACTGAGAGTTGGGGTCAATTACACTAATTGCTTTGTATTACAACACAGCCACGTGTAAGAAGATTTCCAGGCACAGGCCCACCTGCCACTCAGCAGACTGACAGCAGGGCGCAAAAAGGGGACAAACCCACTACAGATGAGGAGCAGAATAGTGTCGGAAGAAACAAAATAGGCAGATGTTGAGCACCTCTGGCTCACGATGACTTCAGAGAGAATTGCTCAGAACCTCTGAAAAATCACACTGCATTCATTTTAGAGACTGAATATGAATTTAGGAACCCAACTTTATACATTCAGGTTTGGCCTTTACCTTTCACATCACGTTTGCTCGTTCTCCCTCTCTCTGCTACACTTAGCCACTCTCAGTCTTTTCTTTCTCTCCTCTTCCTCCTCTGATTCCATCTACCCCCACTGCCCTGCCACAATCCAGTGCTCACCTGTGATGCATGAGAACAGAACTGTGTATGCTAGTTCTCAGTCTGGGTCAGTGGCTGTCTGTGCACTATGCTGCCAGTAAGCTCACCACTCACAACAGTGCTCAGAATCTCTAACTGGTTGTAAAATGGGCTGAGCTTGAGAGAAGAGCTCACTAGGAAGCTTCCTGGAGGCAGTGGTGGTAACATTACATGACTGACCTGGGGTGATCCCCAACATGCATAAGTGCTCACTCAGCCTGCTATCAATGTCACCAGCAAAGCTAGCCAACAGCCCTTTTAGGTGGCAAGTCTGCTGGGATTTGCAAAAAGCAGAACAACAGACCATTTTCTATAAAAACCCAACTGCACCAGGCACTGAAAATGGGGGCTTTCTTGGTTTGCAATTAGCCTGTAAAATTAAAAAGTAGGACTTATTAATTCCTATTAATATACGGAGTGTGGGCGGGGGGATTAAATGTGTTTAAAGGTATTTTTGTAGGAATAGTAGGACAGGAGTCAGTAAAAACAAATGTGGGTACCAAGCTGGCAAAATATTTTGCAGAGCTGCCAGAAAATGCTAAGTTTGGCCATGGAGGCAAAAAAATTAACTGTGGGATCCTGGCTGGCATTTTCCAGGATCCATAGGATGTTAGTTTTCAGAGTTCATCAAGATTCTCCTTCTCTGACCCCCAAAGATGTTTATGAAAGAGATACAGGAAGGGAGAAAGATCAAACCTGCTTTAGTGAAGCCTTTCTGGTGTTATCTGTAGTTTATGAGGTGACCAGAACTTGGCAGCTCTGTTTGAACTTGTTTGGAAGCCTGGCTGTGCTTTATGACTATTATTCTGAAATGTTTTGACATGATCAGCCCTCGGCCATTCCAGCTTCTCTGCTGGAGTCTCTTTCACCCATTGTGGGGAGTATTAGGGGCACTGAAATGCCTAGGCCTTGTCCCCTTCTGGGACTGAGGAGAAAGACTTAAAAGATCTGGGCCTAATTTGAACGATAACTGAGCTGGGATCTCCAGGGCTATTAAAGAAAATAATCAGGAGAGATGGCATTGGCATAGAAATTGTCCTAATGGAACAGAATAATGACCCATATACTCCGTCTCTTGACATAGCCCCAGCCTGGTGATGCCTGGATACACTGATGTAGTGAGGTGATTGTTGTGTAATAGCAAAAGAGGGGAGAAGTGAAAATTAATTTGTGATATTTAGCTTTTCCTTCTCTCACTTGTATGGAAGGAGTTGGGAACTGGAGTTGAGTGCTCAGCAGAGCAGGTCAAACTGGAGCAGAATATCCAGGTTTATTTCTATTTATGTTTCCTCTTCCCTAAGGGTGTTTGCATGACTCCAGTTACCTACAATTACTGAAGCTCAGTGACCGTCAAGATGGCACTGACAAGAACCAGGTGTCATGGAGGCAAGAGCTACATATTAGAGGTGTAGATCCGCTGCTGCAGAGGCTCCTAAGAAGAATTTTTTGGTGCAGCCTCCAGGAGAAAAAGAGGAACTGAACAGAATGTTTACTAATTTGCATCTGCAAGGCCTGGAAGCAACTATTTTGTAGATGACAGGATTGTTATTGCTAATTAAAATGTTTGTGAACGGGTGCCCTGAAGTGTGTCTCTGGCAAGCACTTGTTACTAGGGCTGATCGAAATATTTCCAGCAAAACCCTTTTTGATGGAGAACTGGGTTTTCAGCTAAAGTATGTGTGTGTGCGCGTGCAAGAGAGTCAGTCTATTTTTCATGGAAATTTTCACCTAAAAGTTTTTTCAGCTGAAAAATAACTTTTTGGTCAAAAGGCAAAAATTTTTGTTTTTTCCCAACAAAACAAACTTTCAATAGAAAATTTAAATACAATCTTTGTTAGTTTATTTTTGGTTGAAATCTTTTGTGAAAAAAAAAACCAAACATTTTCCAACGAGCTCTAGTTGTTACTAGCTCTGGTTGAATAGTGAAAAAACAGATTTCGGCATACTCGTGAATAAACAGCTCAAACTGATTTCCTGCTATTGGTGGGATCAAATGCTTTGATGGTTGTGAACATTTGGATGGCTGCTGGGAAAATGTTCATGACTCCCGCGACTTTGCAGATTCATCCTGAAAGCCCACAATTTGCTATTCTCATGTTTGTCCTCAGATTGTATAAATCTTTTGCCTTTGTTTTACTAAAGATTTATCCAGTCAGGGAGCAGAGACAATATCATGTGCTTAATCATACTTTATATGCAGCATATAGTCAAATGCAACAATTCCCAAATAACTGCATACTGGAAATTACTCATTCAAACTATTAAACAAATTCTTACAAATATTGATTCAATTTTCAACTGACACGAGAGGTTCTTGAATGATTTGGATGCAATGATAAAACCAAAATTTGTCACACGCCATTTGACTAGCTTTTACTTAATTAGTCATCACACTTTACAAAAGGGCTGCGGGAAGAAGCTGGCAGAGTCCTCCTCCCTGTCTTCAACTAGCTCAAGGCTGGCAACTTTAAACTGCCCTGGGAGAATTAGGACTACACTAAGGTTGCCCAGGGGACAGAAGCTGGACCAGACTGGAGTTAGTTTAAGAAACCAGATCAAAGTGTCTGTGGGTTACTTGGGACAATGGGAGGAGCCAGCCCCAGGGCAACACGGCAGGATGCTTTTGGACCAATGTGCCAGTAGGAGGCCTATACTTGAACCAGTTACTAGTAATCTAACAACTTGATACTGACTCAAGTACCAACTCCCTCTGGACCCAGTAATTATGGAAATGTTCATATTACAAGTCTAATATTCATAGCTTGTTTCAGGATGTTAATTGAATAAAATGATCTGCTTTGTATTTGTGATCTGTTCCTTTCCTGTACATCATTTAAGAATGTTTATGGGAAGGTACCATTCTCTGGGTTGATTTTGGAGGGGAAGGATGTAGATTGTACAAAATTAATGAGAATTAAATTAATTTCACAGTGATCTTCTCCGTGCACTTGGGAAGTTGCACTTTGTATCCCAGGAGTGAACTCTTCCATGAAAATGTTCAGTCTAGGTTTCAGCTGAATTTGGCATATGGGTAACCAAGCCTGGTATATTGCACTTTGGGGTTAGGTTGGAGGAGGGGAGAGTGCTTGAGAGGGAGCTCGTATCATTAAGTAATATGGAAGGACAGGCCTGCCGACAGCAATTCTGGGCCCCAGGGCAAAACAGTGAATGGGCCCCCTAGAAAGGGTTGGCTGAGGTTTTTGGGTGGTGCCGTGCCTGTGCTAGCTGGTGCCCACTGCAGCTGGGTGTGTTCTTCCAGCACAGCCAGGGCTTCCACATGCCCACCCAGCTGCCTTTGCTGTCGCCGGTTCCACCCTGTGCGCCCCTAGGAGACCTGCAGCCCATCTGGGCAATTTAAAAGAGGCAGCAATTGCCCCCGCTGTCAGTGGGCCTGTAGAAGGAATACTGCCTAAATTAAGAAAAACAGCAGCAGCTGCCTTTGTCTCCCCTTAGTGTTTTCTTTATTAAAATGTTGTGTATACAGATTCTCTGTCCTTGCTCAATATTTATTATTATTGAATCAATATTTATTATTATTGAAATGGATGTGCAGGTGCTTTTCTTAAGGCAATGAAATGTTCTCTCACTTCTTCACGGTACTTTCTGCTGACATGCTGCTCTATAAGCTCTTAAAGTGACAGTCCTCATGTGACTGCCTCTACCTCCTACAGCGACAGTGGAAGAAAGCTCTCTTCTCAGTCTGTGATGGAGGAAGAACACCACTGTCACAAAAGGCTATTAGTGCTTGATTCTTTACACAGAAACCAATAGGTGCTGTACACAGCAAGCAAGCTTTAAAAGGGCATCTCCTGACATTAGGCAGGAGTGAGAATGTACCTGCTGTTACTGATCCAGCTGAAGTGCCCAGATATCTTAGAGTTTAATTAGACATCTGATCAAGTCCTTATCCGCTCCCGTAATGTTATAGAGAATCTGACAGTGACAGATAGAGCTTGGTAATGAGATTATCAGGTTTTTTTAGCCCTTGCACATGTGCAGGGCCAGGAAAGGGGAGGGATAAGAGTGTGGGATGTGCTTTTTTTCGTATTAAGACTAAAAGGTGGTTTTGGAAGAAGGGCAGTGACCATAGGAATGGGACTATTTTAGGCAATGATTCTGAACAACGTCTTCTAAACACTTATCTGTGACTAGTGAAAGAGGTTTCCCTCTGAGATGGTTACTGAGAGTTCTATCTTAGGCAGAATATCCCACAAAAATGTTGGCAGTTAGAGTGCAGGGACTTCCCTGATTAATTAAGATGGGTATGATGCATACCTAGAGTACACCCCATTATTGCCCACTTACACCTGTTACCTTCTGGACTCTTCTGCAGTTTTGGTGGACTGAGAGGAGCAGAGTTTCTTGAAGGTGACAATTCATTGAACTCGACAGCAGTGAAAAGTGATGGGTGTTCCAAGTTGGATACATCTGAAGGCTTTTCCATAGTACTAAACTCCCTCTTTCATGGCTCTACTTTTCAGGTGGTTCTGTAGTTTTACAGACAGAGATGTGGGGAAGTGTGGGTACCTAGGGGATTGGTTTGTTTAACACCCTGTGCTTGTCAGAGACCCAGCTGTCTCTGGGATGCTACGCCTCAAAGATTAACACATTAAATTTTAGGCCTTCCTTTTTGAAAGGGCTCTTTTGCATTTCAGGGTGTGCATACACAGGCCGGGTGCTTCATTCTTTTCACAGGTCCAGCCCTCTGACAGGGTCTGGCTTTTAAGTGAGCTCCTCTGTATATGAAGTTAATTGTCTGTTTTTATCAAGGAATCCTTGTTTGTATTTGTTACTTATGTTCCTAAATCAATCTTGCTCAGCCACTCCTCAGACATTCACCTTATCGCACTCAGCATTACTTCCCAGGCAATGGCTGTGGATAGATTATTTGCTAGTAATTGCCATCTGCCTTGCAGATAGAGCCCCCTTTGATCTGCTGCCTCACTGAAAAGAACAGGTCTCTTTTTAAACATCATTTATCATGGAAATGGTGCAGTATGGTGAAGGGGTTTTTGGTCAGCAGGAAAGCACTGTTTTTGTCATCATCAAACCACCAGCTTCTCCCTTGTACCCACAAGCAGTCTCAGAAGGAATAACTGATAGACAAATTCATTTCCAGAGTTTATGATCCCTTCTCCTCCCTAAAGGCTTTTAGAAAGACACACATACATCAGGCAGCATCTTTCTGGGCCATTAGAACTGGCCTTAGGGCTGAATGACTTTAATCACCTGCGAAGGGCAGTAACTGGTGATAGACAAAAGTCAAAGGACTTCAAGTTCTGTTCAGAGAAACATCCCAAAGTTCAGTTGCTTCTCTAGACATGTCCAGATGAACTGAGTGTAAAACTGTGCTACAAATCCCAGTGAGTTTAATGTTTCCTGAGTCTGTTCTGTTTGCCAATAGCTCAAACAGTCTCGACCGCTGAGAAGTCTGGTTGGGGCTGAGACTAGCAAGTGCAGGATTGGTGGTAAAAGTGAACGATCTTTTCAAATCTCCAGGAAAGGTTGGAGTTCTAGTTATACGCTCAGGTGGTTTCTCATTTTCTCAAGGTCGCTTTGCTTGCTTCTGGTAATGATCAAGTCTCTATAGTATCTAGGTCTCTGGCCAGACAGAAACTTCATGGTTGTCACTATGCTGCACACTAACCCCTTGCAACTTCATAGCTATAGACGGGAAAAGAATGAGATCCTCCTGCCCCTAAGGCATCGTCTCCTGCCATTTGGGCTTGTGAAGAGTCTCCTCTAACTGTTAGAGGTATAGGGCCCATGACTCATAGCTGAGCAGTTCTGATGATGTCCGTTAGAGAGGAGGGGGGCATGAGTGCACACATGCCAGCTTATTACAGTATTTTCCTCAGTACAGCAAGCAGGAGAGTGTAAAGTAATGCCCCTTTAACAAGAGAAGGTTCTGTGACGGTGGGGGGGACCAGAAGGTTCTGTGACAGTTGGTGGAGGGTCTGGAAGGTTCTGTGACAGTTGGTGGGAGCCCGGAAGGTTCTGTGGCAGTTCTAGAGAGCTGGAGGGGTCTGAGGAAAGTGCTGTTGCAGCAGCAGGACCTCCTGGGGAAGGGAGGGAAGGTTAACAGGAGTCAAGTAAAGTGTGTGAGAAGAATTGTGTCTGGTGAGCTGTGAAGGAGGGAAAGAGGAGGGTGAAAGGGGCAGCCAACCAAACCAGGCGGAGAGTGAGAGCAGAGAGAGATGCCAAGTGAGAACCCACTGAGAAGTCGAGCGAGCAGCCTCTGCTGATTCTCTCAGTTCAGGATGGGCTGGAACTGCAGCTGGATGACATGCTGGGTTGTAGCTGTATAAAAACAACAACTGCATGTTTGCTATATTGTACAGAGATGCTGTTCCCATCAGTGGGTGGCTCCTTAGTCCTGGGGAGGGCAATATTGCTCCTGAGGTGTTTATGCTTCTGGCTTCATTACTTATAGGAATACCCCAGGATTATAAAATCTGGGAATGCTTTTCATCACTGTTACCCCAAGTGGAAATGAAGTTGGGCCAGGATCCAGCTCCTTTCTGCCAAAGGGTTCAATAGAACTATATCTCCTCACTGAACAAGCTATGTGATGTCACTTCATACATATTCCACCAGTTCTGGTCTGCCTTCAGCTTATGTTACCTGCTCCCTCTTTCTACCCTGCTTTTAGGGAATACCTCTTCTGAGCTGGATGTGCTTCAGTAGGTACCGACAAAATAGGTGCTGCTCACTGATCTCCTTAATTGCTTTCAGTTGTAGAAATATTAAAGAGTAAGTTTTAAATGTCAGGCAAAACAATACCAATTACCAAGGTAAGAAAAAAGAGACATGTTCTCAAACTAGTAACAGAGGGAAATTGTAGAGAGGAGTCCTAAGTAAAAGACTTCTCACATAACAAGCTCTGGCTTCCTGAAAGGTTTGGATTTCCTAATGTTCCTCTCAAGGCTGTTTCACATCTAGAGTTAGGCACGTTCTCAGAAGAATGTCCATAAATATTCACATAAATGAAAACTGCATTTACTTCAGCTTCCCACAAATATCTGAGAGGAGGAGTTTTCTGGCAGAGATGGATGAGAAAACCTCAAATTTTAAACAAATATTAAAGAATATTCAGGGAAAGAGCATCTGAACTTGGAAAAGTTAATGCTCATGCTGAAAACTAGTTACTAAGAGTTATGCTCATCCAGTCATGAAAAAGAAACAATGTCATGTAACCTATATCCAGCCAAAGCAAGTTGTGTTTGTTAGAACAGCAAATGTACTCACAACACAAACCAGCTGAGAATTCCACTGAAAAATGTTCTGGCAAATAATTTTGAGTGGTGACTAGAATTGAGAAAATCCTTAGATGCTTGAGGACAATTCACAAGCAGGAAGAAACCAAATTCTTCAAATGACTTGTTCTACCTTAGTCACAAATCAGCACAATCTGAGGCCATGCAAATACTGGGTGAATTATGGGCACTGATTGGTGGAGAAAGGTCAGGAGATTCCTGCTGCAAAGGATCTTAGGAAGAGTGCTTATTATTTCCTTTCTCCAGAGTGATAACTGGGGTTAGTGAGTGTGTTTTGGGATGATGGTATCCTTTAAACCTAATGCAGGTCAACGGTTAGAGACTAGAACTAACCATAGAATAGTGAACAGCAGCATCCAGATGACAGGATCTCTTTTGTAAGATGATAGATCCACACTAGGTCTTGAAATCCCTTTGAAGAATTGTCTGTTCCCACAGAAATGTGATTCCTGTAAATCACGTTTTCAACAATGGAATTCATGGAACTTGATGGTTAGCTGGAGCTCTCGTATCCTGAAACAAAAAAGCAATTGGCCGTAATTATCTGTCCATTTTATCATATCCATTCAGCTAGAGTGAGGGGCCTAATGTCACTTAATAGGAAAGCAATGTGCAAAAGACTTGAAAAGGAGGAAATAGGGGAGAGATAGACAGGACAAGAATTGATGTTACTTCCAATAATGTCACCAGCCCATCACTTGGCAGTGAGCTGAGTTATTCATAGGAAGGCACTGGCAGAGGGGTGAACCTGCGATGTCACAGTCTCACCAGTTCACAAAGTACAGCTCATAGACTAGCAGTGGGTGGAAAAGGGAAGGTGTCAATGAGAAAAAGAGAACCAGAGAAAGAGGAGAATCACATGAACAGGGGGAGACATAGGCTAGGGAAGCTAAGAGACATGGAGCACTTATGGGACAGCTCAGTAACCCTGACATTCTCCTAGCATCTCTCTAGTTCTAGTGTGAACATTAAGTAAGGTGGAACCTGATGAAGATGCTGCTGGGCACCCAGTGATGTCGTACCACACAGCACCACTGGCAATAGAAAATGTAGCTGAACTTCAAGTGTTTTTGTAACAATTGGCTAAGCTCTGAGTGATGAGTTGGATCACAGAAACCCCCTTGGGGTTGCCAACTGATGTGCCAAGTCTACTTCTGCACCTGCTTTTCCTGCCAGCTTGGGACTTTAGCACCCTGTCTTGTTGAGCCAGACATGCCAGTCTGCTCCAACACAGACCCAGGGTCTGAACCATGTGCCCCAAAGCTGCAGACTTAATTGAAAGCAGGTTAAGAAATGTTTCTGTTTTTAACACTTAGATGCTTAACTTTCAGCCAGGTTAAAACCCCAAATAAATTCATTTTGTCCTGTATAAAGCTTATACAGGGTGAACTCATAAATTGTTCGTCCTCTATAACACTGATAGAGAGATATGCACAACTGTTTCCCCTCCTCCCAGGTATTAATAAATATTCTGAGATAATTAATAAGTAAAAAGTGATTTTATTAAATACAGAAAGTAGGTTTTAAGTGGTTTCTAGTGGTAACAGAGAGAACAAAGTGAATTACAGGGCAAAATAAAATAGAACATGCAAGTTTAAGCCTAGTACAATAATAAAACAATACAGATAAAATCTCAGCCTCAGAGGTGTTTTAATAAGCTTCTTTTACAGTCTGGATGCCTTCCTATTCTGGGCACAATCCTTTCCCCTGTACAACCCTTGTTCCAGCTTAGGTAGTAGCTAGGGGATTTTTCATAATGGCCGCCCCTTTTGTTCTGTTCCACTCATTTATAAATATTTTGAATAAGGCAGGAATTTTTTGTTCCTCTGGGTTCCCACTCCTCCTTCTCAATGAAAAAACACCAGGTTAAAGATGAATTCCAGTTCAAGTGACATGATCACATGTCATGGTAAGACCCCAAGCCTTCATTCCTCCCAGTCTGACCCACAGCAAGGCCTGCCTGCAAACAGAGCCATCCACAGTCAATTCTCCTGGTTGATGGGAGCCATCAAGATTCCGAACCACTATTAATGGCCTACACTTTGCACAATTACAATAGGCCCTCAAAGTTATATTTCATATCTTTAGTTTTAGATACAAGAGTGATACATTTATATAAATAGGATGACCATATTCAGTAGCTTATTCATATTCAATAGCATATTCAGTAGCAGATTATAAGCTTTGTAATAATAACTTACAAAAGACCTTTTACATGAAGCATATTTTAGTTACATTATGTTTACACTCATCAGTATATTTTCATAAAATCATATAGAGTGCAACCTTACACTCTGATCCTAGAAAATTTAGAATCCTATTGGATACATGCACAATGGAACCCTCAACAGCCAGTCAGAATCTTTCTTTCTTAATACCCATTACAGAAATGAATATATCTGTCCCAAATTCTTCCCTTCTCTCTGGTAACTAATGTGAGTCATAGAGACTCTTGAGCACTCCCAGAATCCATCCAGTTTGACTATGTAAATGCTCCAGCAAGATCTTTAGAACTGGACAAGCAAACAAACAAAAACAAAAAAGGAATGGGACAGCCCAAGGAAAATGCATTTTAGAATCTTATTTGGATCTCTCTAGTTCCTTCTATATTCAAACTGCCCTGACAAGATTGGTGCCAGTCCTAGAGGCGGTGGGTGTGTCTGCAGGAGCAAATGCAGCAGCTCCTCTGTGCTCTAGATAGCACATATCTTTTATATTATATTTTTTATATATACTGCATATTTTTATATATACTTCCCTTTATATTACAAGCTTCTTCCCAGAGATTCGGCCACACATTGAGTGAAAAGTCAGGCATCTGGAGAGACCAGAGAGGAAGTAACAGTCGTTTGGAGGGGGTGACGCATGGTTAAAGGCAGCTTTGGATCTTAGAACCTGATTTTCATTGATACAGGATTGTAGGTCAAGACATTGGGGTGATCCTTGTTCTTTCTGGAAAGAGCCATGGCATGGGCTGTTTAACTTTCATCTGAACCATTCCCAGGAACAGGCAGGAAGGGTCTGGGTTTTGTGTCTCCTCTACTTCAGACTGCTATATACAGCTAGCTAAATGACTGGCTGGAGGCTAGGCAGATAGATCATTTGATAAATATATAAAACTAAATAGAGGGTAAATATAGTTATCTCTAGAACTTCCCACTGGGGTGTTAGTATTAAGCATTGTAAATACATTGAAATCAAAGAGCCAATAAAACATGCAAATAGCTGTGTCTCTGTCTCTCCTTCCCTTGTCTTGCCTCTTTCTCCTTTCCTCTGATTATCCTGCTCTCTCTCTTCCTTCCTGTACCTCTTCTTTTCTCTCCTGTGTATTTTTTCAGGCAGGGGGGTGATTTTTTAAAAGGCATTTTTGTGGTTCTGGGCAGCAAATCAAAAAATATTCTTCTGTTCCCTTTGCCCCTCTGTCCCCTGGGCCCCTGTTCCAAACACGTCATCTCAAACCAGCCATCAAAATAAACACTAATTAAGATATTTTCAGTGATGTTCAGCGTCAGAAATTACCAGCCCCACAAAAGGGATGCTGCTGTGCAGCAATTCATGGTGTCAGTTGATCCTTTTGTGGTTGTTGTGATAAAATATACCTTTTCCCCATTTTCTGTTCTGCCTTTCACTCTGTTATGCTCAGGTCTGTGGGCTGGGGCCCATATGGAAAAGTACTATAGTCTCTCTAGACTCTTCTGTGTATAGAGGTGAAACCTGTGACAAATAGAAACTGCAATGAGAATGTTATGTAATGATTCAAATATAACGTGACAATCTATTTTAAATACATTAAAGTATCTCATATCCTCAGTCCCCCATGGGGGACCTGAGATCTTGCCTTGCCCGTTGGGCCTGCTGTGGTGGGGGGGATACATACATGCTCAAACCTCACAGTGGGAAGGACTGCATTATTCTTTGTCCCCTCCTAAAGCCATGCATAGGCTCTAGGAATCTGCATTCAGCTCTCCTCATCTGCTCTTAAGAGTATCCATGTTCTATACAAGTGTGTGTGTGTGTATGTGTATGTGTGTCTGTCTGTCTTTCAGATGAGTCCTTACACCTAAGGTCTGGTCTTCTCTGTGTGGAGATTATCTTTTAATTTAAAGATGGAAAAAGCCCTGCTAGACCACCCAGTCCATCACCTGGGTACATGCGATCTAGTGCCTTGCCCAGTTTAGTTTAAAAGTCCTAAGTGACATAGACTCCACCTCTTCCCAAGGGAGACTATTTCCCAGCCTGATACAACTCACTGTTAGGAAACTGATGCTGATATTCAGATTTCATTTTTCCTTGAGAAAAATGTCATACAATTCCTCCTAATTACACACCTTTATTACACCCTCAATAATTCCTACCCTTTGTGTCTAAATCTTTCAGATATTTGTACACCATTATCATTTCTCTTGGTCATTGCTTACCCAAGTAAGATTGATCTAATTTTTTAAACGTTTCCATATAAATTTTGAAGCCCTGGTTCATTTGTTTGGCTCTTTTTTCTTTCAATTTGTCAGTATCGTGTTAATAATGAGGTGCCCAGAAGTGAACACAATATTCCAGATGGATTCACATCAAGACATCACTGGTGCCGCTCTGCTCTGTGATGACTGTATATTAAGCCTAAATTATATTGTCTTTTTTTGTTGCCTTATCTGTCATATTGAAACTCTTTTCTAATTTGCTGACCACTACCACTCCTAAAGCTGTCTTCCTATTACTGCATACTTGGTTTCTCCCTCCTTTGAGATGTGTGTTTTAGATTACTTTTCTCCTGGGTAGGTTAACTTATATTTTTTTCTACTAGGATCATTTTATTTTCTGCACATTTCTAAGAACATAAGAATGGCCATACTGGGTCAGATCAAAGGTCCATCTAGCCCAGTTATCCTGTGTTCCAACAGGTTTCAGAGTAGCAGCCGTGTTAGTCTGTATCTGCAAAAAGAACAGGAGTACTTGTGGCACCTTAGAGTCTAACAAATTTATTTGAGCATAAGCTTTTGTGGGCTACAGCCCACTTCATCGGATGCATGTAGTGGAAAATACAGTAGGAAGATATATATATATACACAGAGAACATGAAACAATGGGTGTTACCATACACACTATAAGGAGAGTGATCAGTTAAGGTGAGCTATTATCAGCAAGAGAGAAAAAGAATTGTTTGTAGTGGTAATGAAAATGGCCCATTTCCAGCAATTGACAAGGAGATGTGAGGAAATGTGTGTGGGGGGGGGGAGAGGGGAATAAGCATGGGGAAATAGTTTTATTTTGTGTAATGGCCCATCCACTCCCAGTCCTTATTCAAGCCTAATTTGATTGTGTCCAATTTGCAAATTAATTCCAATTCAGCAGTCTCTTGTTGGAGTATGTTTTTGAAGTTTTTTTGTTTTAATATTGCGACTTTTAGGTCTGTAATTGAGTGGCCAGGGAGACTGAAGTGTTCTCCAACTGGTTTTTGAATGTTATAATTCTTGACAAAAAACATTGCTGGAAATGGGCCATTCTCATTACCACTACAAACAGTTCTTTTTCACTCTTGCTGATAATAGCTCACCTTAATTGACCACTCTCCTTACAGTGTGTATGGTAACACCCATTGTTTCATGTTCTCTGTGTGTATATATATCTTCCTACTGTATTTTCCACTACATGCATCCAGTGAAGTGGGCTGTAGCTCACGAAAGCTTATGCTCAAATAAATTTGTTAGACTTTAAGGTGCCACAAGTACTCCTGTTCTTTTTGTCTTCCGTCAGTGGCCAATGCCAGGTGCCCCAGAGGGAACGAACAGAACAGGTAATCATCAAGTGATCCATACCCTGTCACCCATTCCTCTCTTGGAGTCTTTATTTTTTCCCTGACCTAGCTAATATATGCAGCGCCTCTCATCTTAGCATCCTCTGTAAATATCATTAACATATTGTTTATACCCTCTACCAGATCATTAAGGAAGATGTTAAATAATGTCCCCTGCAATACCCTACCAAACACTTTTAATCCCTCACAAGGAACCACTATCCATAGAGTGATATATTGCCATTTATCCTCCATTCAGCCCTCAACTGTTCATATTCAAGCCGATTTACATTAAATTTGAGAATGGTCTCATGAGATACTATACCAATTGCAAGTAATATCCAAATATATTGCATCTACAACTTCTTCTTATTCCTTGATTATGTTATATTTAGAAAAACAAAATGTATCTGGAAAGGCCAATTGTTTGTAAACTCATATTGCCATACCTCATGTTCCTGTTAACCTCTGGATATTTTAATTTTTTTTCCTTAATAATTGTTCCACTACTTTATTAGGAATAGAGGTTACATGTATGGAACAACTGACAGGATCACTCTGCTTTCCTTTTTTGAAGATCAGTAGTGCTGTTTCTCTGGTCTTCTGGTGCCGTCTCTCTTCTCCATAACTTTTTAAAAATAATTGAGCTCACTATGCTCAATTCCCATTATCTTCAATCGGAGCCCAGGGTGCTTAGTACTTTCCAAGATCAGGTCCTTTGCTAGCTAATTCCCATATATCCTAGGAAGTATATGACCCAGACTACCTGTTTTGTATACAACCAGATTTTCTGAGTATTGTTTTACCTGCTCTTTCCTGATAGTTATTTTTTACAAATTCTTCCCTACTTCCTTGTCCAAACTTATTTTGTCTTGCTGAAAACAGATTAAAATAATGAGTTCAGTATCTCTCATCCATTTGTGAGTAATTAGTTCAAACGTCATTAATGACCTACTTTCCCTCTAGTACTCTTCCCTCAGTATATTGGCAAAAGTGTCTCTTAGGTCTTGATGCAAAAAAGCATCCTTATTCCGGACAGAATTTAAGCTCATGTTCAATTCTCACTCAATCCATCATGTGCTTAGAGCTGTATATGGATGAACTTCAGCATGTGCTAAGTGCTTTCCTGAATCATGGCCCTAGACTAGTGGTTCTTAACCAGGGGTACATATACCCTTGGGGGTATGCAGAGGTATTCCAGGGGCCTACATCAGCTCATCTAGATATTTGCTCAGTTTTACAACAGGGTACATAAAAAGCACTAGTGAAGTCAGTGCAAACTAAAATTTCATACAATGACTTGTTTTATACTGCTATATGAACTATACACTGGCATATAAGTTCAATATTTATATTCCAATCATTTTATTTTATAATTATATGGTAAACATGAGAAAGTAAGCAATTTTTCACTAATAATGTGCTGTTATTTTTATATTTTTATGTCTGATTCTGTAAGCAAGTAGTTTTTAAGTGACTTGAAATGGGTAGAGTTGTCTGGAAAGGTTGAGAACCACTGCCCTAGACTCCTTAATCCTTTTGGCGTTATTCACTAACCTTATCTTATGCTACCCTTATTTTTTTCTCTGGTATCTCTAATCAACTATACTCTTGTTTGATTGTCCTTTCTCATGTGCTTTCTCTGATATGGATATTTTTAACCTCAAAGTCATGAGTGGCCCCTTGTGAAGCTGTTGATTCTTGTTTCTTGCATTCTTCTTTTTCAATAGAATTGTAGTTAACTGTGCCTTAATCATCCTGTCTCTGAAAACTGCTTATGGATTTTGATACTTCCTCCCATTGAGTGTTAGTCTCTAAATTTCTCACATCCATAAAATGTGCCTTGAATCTAAGACCCTCATATTGCTGCTGCATTTGGTACCCCCTCCATTCCTTAATTTTGTGATTCAAGTAGCACATGACTACTCATTCCAGCATTCAGTGTTATTTTCACCTCCTCACTCAGTTCCTCCCTAACACTCAGTAGATGATCCAGAAAGTTTTCTCTTGTGGTTGGAGTCTCTGGGCCAAATTCAGAGATGATGAATAAGGTGGTGTGGGTTAAGCTCCCTTAAATCTATCTACACCCACTCTATCACTGTGTAATTGGTACAACTTACATGGCAAGGAGCCAGGAAAAAGTGGACATTAACTTAGGCTGTGGCCATTTAAATTTACATCTTCTTCCAGTTAATCAGTGTGTAAATTACATCATCTTTGATACCCAGCACATCCATGGAGAGGGTATCGGTAAGTATCAAGGAGTCTTAATGCCAGAAAGTTTAAGTTACTGTAACAGAAACTATTTACATCACCTTACATCTCTGAATTTGGTCCTCTGGTTTTGGGTTATTGGTTTTCTGCTGCCTTTTTGGCTGGCTACACTTGTTATCCAGCAAGTACCTAGGTAGTCTGAATCTCCACAAGTCTTTTGTCCGGGAATGTTAAAGATCCCATGAAAGACGGTGGGGTTTATAAAGTATATTGGTCCAAATTAACCTTCTGTCCCATTGTACATCCTATGGAATGCAAGCCCCTTTTGGAGAAGCTGTATTTTAGAGATGTGTGCTGTGATTCTTCTTTCTATATACCATTGACTGAAAAGTAACATTGGATCAAATGTACTATGTGAATTATCATTAGAAGGGTTCAGGTGTGTTAGGTCCTACCCATTTCCTCACAGGAAAAAGCAACTGGGAAAAACCTATTAGGTCCCATCTAGTTCATACTGTTGGGACCCGTTCAGGATGATTCCCTAAAGTGCTGTGTCTAAGTGAGCTTTGAATAACTCAAGCAATGGGCTTTCTCCATTTCCCTTGGGAGATTATTCCAGTCTACCTACTAGATTAAACAATTAAGCAATTTCCCCAGGTATTCAGTCTAAATTTTTTTTTGTTCAATTTTATCACATTACTCCCTTACTATAAAATTCCTCAGGTAATTTAAATATGAAATAACTTTGGAATATAATAATGCAGATCATTACTTGATGGGAAAGTGTTTGTTTATTATGGGAAACAGTGAGCTGCACAATGCTGGAGGAGATTAAAAAGCAAGTTACAGGAAGGCAGAGGTATGTCACAAGCGTATTGGAGTCCACTGAAGTGTAAGGGAGGTCCTTCCCTGTCCCTTTGGAATGAAGTAAAACATTTCAGGAATAATAGAAGGGTATTTTGGGGTGAACTCCCACGCCCTGTACCCAGGAATAGCAGTGGAGTTTTTGATTAGATTAAAAGGGGAGGAATGGGACGGGGCCACTGTGTATATAGAATAGTGTGACACAGGACAGGTCCTAAACACAAACATTCTGAGAAACATTTCAATAAAGTGACAGCTCTATCTGTCCTTATAACTACCCTCTGGCTGTAGAAAAAGTTTCTGAATATGTGCAAGAGAAAATCCCCAGGCTGGATTAGAGAGACTCCTTAGATAGGAAGAGGGCACTGCTCTGTTTTACAGACTTTGTGAAGAGGAACTGAGACCCCCAAAAACTTGTTACTGATTCATATATATATATATATATATATATATATATATATATATATGAATATATTCCAGGATTGTCGCCGTGCGTCCTTTTGAAGCCTAGTATATCTGTTGAGTCAGTGTGAAGCAACAGAAACAGCTGTTGAAAGGGTTTTTTTGTTCAGAATATTAGTAGGTTAAATTATCACTGAGATTTGAGGTCTGTTAGCATTCACTTTTTAAGTTCTCAGACATTTTGATTTTATGAATTAAATCTGTGTATCAGCAAGGTATGTCTCTATGTCATGTCAAGAGTACTAGGTCATTGTGATATCAGAGGTGACTTAACCAATCACCACCCACACTCAACAGCTAATTTGCATGCAATGATTTTGTTGGTGTATGAAGAATACACAGATGGTGGATTACTTCTTGGTCCAGTTGCCACACCCATGCGACAACACAAGCTTTCAGCTATTAGTTTAATATATAAACCAGCTGTCCTTCCTCAAAACTTCAAAGGCAAGAAGAACAGCCTTTTTCTGCCACAGCAGCTGAGAGCTGGCTACGTTCTGCATCGTTTCTTTTGTATCTAGCATCCCCTATGCTGTACACATGCTGTGTGCTTGTGTTTTTGTCTGTATTCCATGCATGTTTTTGCATCTGTGAAGCATAAGTAAACCTCTTACGTAAAATTCTGTATTTGTGTTGTGTGTGTTTATATTTGCACCCCATGCATATATGTTGCATCCATGCTCTTGGCATGGAATCTTACAAAGAATAGACTTTCCTGATGTGTGGCATGTGAATCTTTTGGACAGGTGGGAGTGCTTGTTCCATCACAGCTTGATCTCTTGCTATCATGGTAAAATGTATGAACTCTAGCTGTTGCTCCTAACAGGTGCTCCTGAGCCAAGAGTTATCATGATACCATAGATAATGGAACATAGCAAGTTTGTCTCCGTTTTTGGTTAAAGAGGAGAATTGAAAATGCGGATGCTAAACAAGTCATCAGGTTTATCATTTATCCCTTTACTGCACTTAAACTTATTGGCTGAAGAAACCACCAGATTGGAACTTCACAGACAGACCCTTTAACTCCCCCGTAGCCCCCTCTCCCAGTTCCAATTCAGGACCCTCTTCTTTTTCACTGAAATGTATTGATGTAAAGAACAAGGCAAGAGTGACCATATGTCCCATTTTGGCTGGGACAGTCCCTTTTTTAAGCCCTGTCCTGGCCGTCATGACTTTTTTGGCAAACGAGACAAATGCCCAGTGTTGTCAAAAAATGGGGTGCAAATGAAAGTGTGGGGGGGGGAAGGGAGCATCGATGCCAGCCCTGAGCAAGGGGGGGATGCAGGACTCAGGGTGGGGCAGCAGACAGGGCTTGGCCGAGCAGTGACACCAGCTCCAGCCTGGGGCAGGCAGAATGAGTGGTGAGTGGGAACACCAACTCTAGACTCACGCAAGGGGTCAGGCAGGGCTCAGGCAAGCCGCGAAACCAGCCCCACGTGGGGAGGAGAGAGGAGAGGAAGGGAGGGGAAGGGAGGGCTCAGGTGAGCAGCTTGGGCCAGGCCCGCGCAGTGTCCTGTTTTCCCTTTCAGAAATATGGTCACCCTAGACAAGTCCCCTAGGGTGTGTGAGTGGCCCCATGCTGAAGTGTGTGTCCAGTGGTAAAACTGCAAGTGAAGTTAAGAAACACAAAGGCAAAGAAAGTGAGACAGCAAGGAAAGAATGATTTAATTCCCACCCCTGTGTTACCAAGAGGCAATGGGCAGGACTTGATGGTGTTCATGAATATCCACTTCTTCACACTTCCAACTGCATTTTAAATCCTGAGAAGGACTTACAAAGCTTTGGATTTTAAATGTCTTTTTCTGAGGAAGGGTGGGGGTTCCATTTCATTAGCTGCACCTGCCCAATTCATTCGCCTCCTGGTAATTTCTTATAAATCCTCATGCCCACCCCCCGTCAAATCAAAAATAGCAAATCTTTTTCTATTTCTGCTAAAGAATAACTAACATCCTTTCCTTGGAGATGGTTCAGTTGTACTGTTCTCAGTCCAAAAGTGAGATTTTATTTTTCCCCAAGGGAAAAATTTAGCAGAAGTCATCATTTTGTAAGTAACAGTGAAGATATACTTACCTGTTCTTGTGACCTAATTCGCACCCATGCCAGTGGTTCTCAAACTTTAGTAACCCAAGGACCCCCATTTTGATTTAAAATTTTGCCTTGGATCTCCAAGTCTCCCATTCAGCCCCAAGCCCTGTCCCCTCTCCACCCCTTCCTCCAAAGCCCCACCCTTGCCAAACCTCTTCCTGCCCCCAATCCACCTCTGCCCCTCCTCTTCCCCACCTCTTTCCACTCCCTCGCATATAGGAGGCACCAAAAGGGAGGGAGGAATTGATCATTGGGGCCCACAGACCCCCTGGAGTACCGTTGCAGACCCCAGCTTGAGAACTGCTGCTCGATACAGATAATTCTGATCTTTCACAGTTCAGGCTGACAGAGAAATAGTCCTCCTTGAGCTCCAGTGCTTCTGCTTGGTTAGAGATATATGACTTTGCATTTGTCCATCTGATTGTCAGAAAATTCCAGTTGCAGGAGAAATAATAAAAATCTGCCATTAAGCTGCATATTTATATAGCACATGAATATATAGCTATGTTTTTGTGTAGGTCATGTATTTATGGTCTTCAATAACAATAAAGATGTACCAGCTGGCCTTTGATCGCTTGTTAACAACCGATTGTATCTTAGGCTCTCATTTTCAGAAGTACTGAGTATGTACAACTCCAGCTGAAATTAGTAGGATCAGCTAAAATTCAACACCTCTGAAAATCACACCCGTAATTTTCCTGGGTTATTTTGATACGCCAAGGCTGGCAGATACTGGTAAGTTCTACAGCTGCATGGTTTGAGATGGATATACCAAGTGCACATGGGTAGAAAAATGCACTGTTCAAAGACTGTTGGGAGGCACAAGCTGGCCAACTTCTTCTTCTCTTTCTCTTTAAAAAACAACCCCCCCAAATTATTACAATGTTAAGGTTGAAATCTGCAGTGTTAAAATCAAAGTCAGGAAATGCCAAAGTTAATATACCAATGATAGTGCTAATTCAGCTAAACTGCAGAGCTGTAGTGTGAGCTAGTTGTTTTTTTTTGTAATTGTGTAGCTTAATACATTACTGTGTATAATAACTATTAAGAGCCATCCACAAGAGATACAGGATGTGCAACACTCCAGATATTCCTACTACTGCTGCTGGAATGCTAACTTTTGCATTTCTAGACATTGACTTTTTCAGTGCACCCTTCATGTAATGTTAAATTACTTGCTTCAGAAATTATTCTGGTTCTGTTGGATCTATTTTCTCTTTCCACTGTTTACTCTTCTTCACAAGGGATGTTTCTTAAGAATTTACCTGCTGCTTATTTCCTACCTGAAGTATCATTTTGTGGCGCTGAACATGTCCATGGCAACCAATTATGTTGTCATGTGCAGAGATTAAAGTCTGCCAGTTTCCATGGGCACTTCATCCAGGTCAGAAAAAGTACAAATTGCTAGTTTACTTCCCCCATTTGCTTAGAACTGGGATAGACAAATGGAAAGAATGCAAAAGACTTGTACCTGTTAAAGGTAAACTACTTCCTGGCACAAAAGACAAAGGGGTTATTAAGCTTGTTGTGACATGTTTGATAAAATCTCTTGTAAATGTGTCTCTGTTCTTGATGCTTAATTTTCTGACTAGAACAAATGATGGAAGACACAAGAGGAAGTCACTGATGCTATAATGCAATTTTCTATTCCCCAGCCAACTTACTTAGAATAATTACTTTTGTTGCAATATAACTCATTGTGGTAAGTTATAAATCCTCCCACCTAAAGAGAAAATAACTCTTTCTTCTTTCCCCCCAGCATTTTCTTCCTTTCTGAATTAAGATATCAAATAAAAATGGTAAATGGACTCACTCATTAGCTTAAATCAAATCTACAATTTTAACTTGTGTTCAGGATTCTAACTTCTCCTTAAGTGCCTAACAAACTAATTTAGCTTGCATGGGAATGGGTAATACAAGACTGCTATACCCCTGTGTTTTCAGGGAAATCTCTGCAGACCTTCAGTTTATGAGTATTTTATTTTCCAGTTTGCAAATATCAGAGGAGTTCAAACTAAGTTACTTCCAGGTTTATTAAATGCATACTTATAAGAGGCTAGAGCAGGGGTCGGCAATCTTTGAGAAGTGGCGTGCTGAGTCTTCATTTATTCACTCTAATTTAAGGTTTTGCATGCCAGTGATACATTTTAACATTGTTAGAAGGTCTCTTTCTATAAGTCTATAATATATAACTAAACTATTGTTGTATGTAAAGTAAATAAGGTTTTCAAAATGTTTAAGAAGCTTCATTTAAAATTAAATTAAAATGCATAGCCCCCCCAGACCGGTGGCCAGGACCTAGGCAGTGTGAGTGCAACTGAAAATCAGCTTGCGTGCCGCACGTGCCATAGGATGCCTACCTCTGGGTTAGAGTTTTGGCTTGAATGTTATCTGTTTTTAGCATTCAGCTCAACAGCAAAAAGAAGTGGCTCCACAGGCTTGCTGCTGCTTCTCTAAACTCAGGCTCGAGGTGTCATCTTTCTCACATTATCCATGTCTTAGGCAGATGTGGAACAATGAAAGATAACTTGAGAACTTTGCTTGAAGCTTTTTTAAAATGAAGGAAGAAGTGAGGGAAAGAAAGCTCCCTCTTACCTCTTGATCTCAAGGGACCCTCTCATTCTCTTAAGTAGAGAAATGGACTTCTCTAGATTAGAAGAATATCTAATGGAGAAAATGCCTGGAGGACTGTCTATAGCCCAAGAGTTTGATTTAGTGCTGACAGCTGCTCATCTCTTCAACCACAGGACTGCAGCAGCAGCAACAGGAGGAAAAGCTGAGCCTGCAGCAATCTTTATAGACTCTCACTGAGGCATCTCAGGCTATGGACAGAAAGCAGGATGAGACAACTGTCTTTCGGAGACTGTTTATCTCTAACAGTTAATAGGGACACCGTACTTAAAAATCAAGGTGAGCCATTTCAAGCAGGAGCAGGCTATGGATATGAACCAGACAGTGAAATTATTAGCCAGCAGGGGGAGATATTAGTCCATATTTGAATGCCGTAGCTAGCATGTCTCAGTAATTTAGCGGGGAAAAACGTAATACAGGAACCCTAGGGCAGTATTATTGGTATTGAAACACAGATAAAGATCAAAGTTGTACAAGAGTAACTGATGAAAACAACATATTACAAAAATAATCCCTTTTTTGTAACGGAAGAAAAAACAAATTTATAAAATCCAAACCCAGATCCTAGGGCTCCGAGTATCATAATGTCCTTGAAATCATTCAAAAACCACCCCAAAGTCAGAGAAAATCCAATCAAACGGAAAACCAATTTTAATGCTCAAAACTCACAACTCCTTTGTAAAAACAGCAATAAACTGTCTGGCAGAAACAAGAGTGACCGAGGCTCAGGCAAACCCAGAAGTCATTAGATATATAGCAGGTAATCCATCCCAGTTAGCCCTCTAACAGATTAATTTTAATCGGGATTTTATAATCATAATCCCAATGAAATAATGCGCGCGCACACACTGACTTTTTTCCCTTTTAAAAGCAGATTATCTTGGACACGTTAATGTTATGGAAAGTAAGAAAGATGTGTAGGGAAACAGCTGAAGAATTTGCGGGATTCTAGAACTTGTTTTGGATTTATTTCATTTGTGTTGAACAAGGTGATTGTGTTTTATGGGAAGACGTCTGGATGCGTGAATAAGCGGAGAGGTTAACATTTGAGACCCTGTGGATAAAATGCTATTTAATTTTACACTAGTAGAGAAAATGCAGAAAAGTAACTGAATTATTCCCAATGTGTGGTGAGGGGAGAAGGGAGAACTGAAAGAATAACCCCACTCTGCCTGCCCCGTGAAAGAAACGGCTGGATGTTATAGAAGCATGAGAGCTGCTGAGTAAAGAAGGGGCGAGTGAACCCCTCTGCAGTTTCTTCCATCTGGCTCTACGAAGAGCTGTACTGCTCACAACTGCAGAAGCGTTCTGCAGATCCTTATCGAGTGGCTCAGAGACAGAGCGGCTTGTAAATCAGATAAGGAGAGGGGGGCATTTCCTTCTGCAAACAGGGCTCGCCCCCCCCCGCCCCACTCCGCTCCTCTCCTTTAACCAAACAGGGAGAGTCTCTTGCAATTCATGAAAGTGAAGTGAGCCCTCTTCCCCTGCCTGCTAAGAACTGCATGGAGTGCGAGCATTTCGGGCTAGGGCTTTAAGTTAAGTTATCTGGGTGCCTCCAACCTCTGAGCGCTGGGCGGCTTCTCCTTTCCAGATCCGTGTTGTCCCCACACACACTTCGCTTTGCAAGGGAGGGGAGTGCCCGAGCCAGGAGCAGGAAACAGAATGCCTCTTGAAGCTGCGTGCCCCCAATTATTGCCAGGGTTCTTGGCTCAGCCAGGCTCCAGAGCAGAGAAAGTCTTGGCATAGGACAAGGGCCCTAGCAGAGTCCTGCACAGGGATCCTTACTACAAAGGCAACTGCTCTTCAGAACAGCTGATTTACCCCACCTCGCTTCACCCTCCTTCCATATGACCCAGTGCATTCCTCACAGGCCTGCCTACTTCACTACATGGCATGCATCTAAGGAAATGGCTATTCACCCAGGAAAGCTCATGCTCCAATACCTCTGTTAGTCTATAAGGTGCCACAGGATTCTTTGCTGCTTTTATTCACTACAGCCATGCCCCACCGCTCTCCCCTCACATGCATCAACCCCAGCTCTGCAGGGCCAGCAGCCATACACATACACATACACACCGTCAGCACTGCACGCACTCGCTCCATAGAGCAGACATTCCAGTGCCTCAAACTAGCAACCCCACGCGCCGCTCCAGCTGCACCTCCCTTTAAGAGGCCGGCTGCCCTGCCCCTCTCAGCCTGAGAGGCGGAGTGAGAGGCGAAGGCCCCACTATCCCGCTTCGCTATTGGTCGACGAGGTGCGGCTGGCCTCGCTGGTGCCTGCGCTGGGGAGTACAGAGCGTGGCAGGGCGGGCGGTGGCGCTGTGCAAGTTGGGCAGTTGGAGGGGATGCGCTAAGCCGACGGGACGGGACGGGCTGAGCCCGTGGAGTTACAGTGTGGAGCCGGGAGTGCATGGGCGCGCTGGGACCGGAGAGCAGAGCTGAGAGACCCGCAGAGAGCTGGACTCCAGCCGACGGGGCCCCGAGGAGCTAATCCGGGGAGAGGCGCGGGGGGCCCCGGCTCGGAGGGACTAGCGCGTGGGGGAGAGGGGCGGATTTCTCCGCGGGACCAGCCCGGGAGCAGTGCCCGTCTGGGGGAGCCGTAGCAGCTGCGCGGGGGGCCCTGGATGCGGGCGGAGTGAGCCCTGCTGCCGGGGGACTCCAGCCCCGGGGGATGTGAGCGTGAAACCGGCTGAGAACCAGGGCAGCGGCCGGCTGGATTTACAGCACCGGGAGGATTAGCGGCTCCCCGGCGCCCCCGGGCGAGGGGGAAGATGGCCCTGCCGGAGGGGCGCCCCAGTCTCTGCAAGTGGCTCCTGGGCGTCCTGCTTGCCATGTGCCGGCTCGCGGCGCCGCTGGCCAAGAATCTGGAGCCGGTGTCCTGGAGCTCGGCCAACTCCAAGTACGTGCCGCACTCTTGGGTCCCCCATCTCTGCCGCGGGCGTCTCCCCTTTCCTTTTAGCGGGAACCGGTTCTCCGGGGCGGGGGCATGGCAGCGTGGTCTGGGCGCCTCTGCCTGGCGCAGGAGCTGGGGTCCAGGGCGAGGCCATCCCTTGGGAGCTCACGGCAGTCCAGGGCCGTCCAGAGTGTGCGGTGCCCTCAGCCCGTTCCTGCCCTGGTGCACTGCCCCTGGCGTTGGGCGCGGATCGAGCTGGGCTCGGCTGCTCGGGGTGGCAGACCAAGCTGTCATGTTCCTGCTGGTCGCCGTGCAGACCTCTCCTCCTTCCCCGGCGAACGCGTCTGGAGTCTCCGCAGTCTCCGCTGCATCTGCTGGGGCAGCTCGTGGGAAGAGAGAGAAATTACAGAAGTTTAACGCGGCCCCGGTGCTTAAATCGGGCCCGTTGGGCTGTAACGTGGTTCTGAGTTCAGCGTTGCTCCCGCGGACGTTGCCTCCCCATGGCTGATCCTGCCTAAAGGGCCGGCCCCATTGTGTCTGATTTCTTCTTTCCCCGAAATACACAGCTCTGCCTAGATCCAGCATTTAGAGAGGGGGGAAGATGACATGCACCAGGTTTTTAAATAGACTAAAATGAATATTTTATTAGCTTTTCTAGCTCTGGATAATCTAGGGTTTCATCTCTTCCACAGAAACCCATTTAGGAAACTGGCAAAGCATCCCGCTGGGGACTCCATAGGTAACACACATACGCAGATGGACATAAATGATTTATAGGGCGAGGCGAGAGCCTGAAGTGATCACTGATGAAGCATTTTCCCTCTCTCTTAGATGAAATTAAACATGTATATTTTTACTTTGATTCTCCCTTACCCCCTCTATTAGGCTATCTGACTTGATAAAGCTAAATATATTCACTTAATCTTACCGTCCTAATAATACATTTACTTTTCTAATCAATCATAACCTGAAAGAGATGCCCCCTGACTTTGCCCTCAAAGAAGGGTGGAAAGACTGCTCATACGCTCTTGCTTGTTAGAGTAATACTAGAGGTCCCTTATTTAGGGACAATGGCGATATGAAATGAGCATGTAAAATGTATCAGTAAAAGAAGAGTTTCTTATTTATCTAATATGATTTTTCAATTCAAGCTGGTGGGACAGTTAATACAGTGGGAGAAGAACATTTTCCTCTCCTCCCTCCCATTGGCCACCTTGAATGGTTCAAGAAGTACAATATTAGAGTCCCATCTGTTTCTTTTATTCCAGTCTGTGTTCAGTCCCAAGCTCTAGACATTGCTTTTCTACAGCAAAATATTCCAGTTTTTGGATGTGCTCAATTAAAGTGGTGTAGAAATATTGTATTTTTAAATCTTGCATCTCATTTAATTGCTGCTGTTCAAATATTTTTGTGGGATGTGGGAGCACCTTTTTTCTTTCACAGGGATTCCCTGACTGCATTTAAAACATTACTCAGATTGTTCCTTCATTTTGCAGTCTCCTGACCACACTTTTACAAGATTCTCTCCTGCTCCCCTCCTCCCCTGTTTTCTCAGGGAAAAATGGTGTTGGCAGTTGGTTAAATTTCTTTTTAATTGTCATGCAGACTTTTCTCCAGATCTTTGAACCTTTAAGTGCATTAGAATATTTCTGAGTAGAACGGACAAAATCAAATTTTAATGGCCCACAAGGGATTTCAAGTTGAATGGGGATTCCAAGTTTTAGTACCCCTCTTATGCCAGTTATATTGGATATTTTTTTTTGTTTTTGTTTTGCTTGTTAAAAATAGGTTACTGAGAATCTTACTACTTAAGCTGTAGATATTGGTCTGGAATTGCCAGCAGATGGCTTTCAATTCACATGTTTGTGCAAACTTGGGCTAAAGGCAAAAGAACTGAAGGTTAATATATCAAAACCTCATCACATCTCTGTCAGTTTTATGCCAAAACGATGTTCCCTTTGCACAAAAAAATTGGGTGAGAACTTTGTCTTTTTTTTCTTTTTTTTTTTTTTTTTAATGTGTGAACTTATAACTTTCTGGCTGCTTTTGCAGATACAGATGAGATCTAGGAATGTTTCAAGTTATTTGCAGTCTTAGCAAGACTTCAGTTTTATTGCAAACAGGATTTCTGTTGATATCTTTATTAGATCACCTAAAAGTAATCTATGCTTTTTACCCACGGCTTTAGAAGTGCACAGATTGCCTTTCCATTTTGCTAGGTTCTGATTGGCTCTAGGCCCACTCCATTTTTTTTTTCCTCCCCTACTGTGTTAGTCTGTAAAGGATTTTTTAATAAATTTTGACTAATGGGCAAATATTTAAAAACTAGCCCCTGGTTTCTGTCATTTACCTGAACTCTGCAAGCTGGAGCCAGAGAGACAACTCTGCCTGCAATTTGCATTCCCATTGACTACAGGATCCAGCATCCAGAGATATCAGTTGGCTCCACAAGAGAAGATTGTAAACTTTGGTGCCAGCCTTTATTTAATAATGCCTCTGGTTTGCACCTAGTATAAATGGTAAATACATTACACCTTGTTGTAGAAATTTTACTCTTTATATATACTTTAATAAGATACCAGATATGCTCATCTGTCTGCTTCTTTGGAGCAGATCTTCAAATTGTCCTTGATTCTAAAATGGCTTGGAAGTACTATTTTCTGAGTCAAAAGCTGGTCTTCCTTTGCTCCTGGCAAATTTGTTGTTGCCTATTTGTTTTACCTGGTGTAAAGTGGTAGGCACTTTCCTATCTGTTTCTGTAAATGTCTTTGGAAACAGTTGGTTGTTCAGAACCTAATGGAACATATTGCCTGTTTGTAAATTGTTTTTCATTTATATTTAAGGCACCCAGAGGCTGTTAGGCATGAGTTGCCCGAAAATTAAAGATTGTTAATAGTTTTGTCTTACCAGTTCAGTACTGGTGTACTTTGATATGGAAAGGCTGGTATGGCTTGTTAAAAAAAATAGGTATTTTTTGAAGATTTCTGAGAGGAAGGACTCTTTCTTGCATTAAAACACGAACAGAGAAGTAAATCTTTGCTTCTGCATTCCCAGTTTCTGAAATCTAATAGTACTGATTTTGTTACCAGCTAAGCTTTTGAAATAATCAGAATTTAAACAACTCTTATCTTCAGGGTAGGGTGACAGGGGAAGATTTAAGCATTTCCTTCAAGCCCTACTTTACTTTATATATCTGATGGGATTCCAGCATTCACTCCTTTTTTCCTCAAGTCCTTATTGTAACGTGGCATTACAACTTCACACAGAATAAATTCGGTAGAATCCCAGAACAACTGTGGTCTTAACTTAAAAATATTGATAATGGAAGTTACTTTTCCAATATGTTTTTGGATTAGAAAGTAACTAAAAGCTTTTAAAAGATGTTTAAGAACCCAACTTGGGTGCTAATGAGATGTAGGCATTCTGGGACGATTACATCAGGATGTTTTTGGTAGCAGTCTTGCTGAACTTTATCTTGTAAATCAGAGTGTTTATCTTATCCCCATCTCGTCTCAATTTTTTTTTAAAAAAAAGCCTTTATCTTGATAACTTTCTCTCCAAATCTCTTATCAGATGGGCTTATGGCTTTTCTGAGAGAGGGAGGAAAGGGGAAAACAAAATAATTTGAAACAGTTTGGTCATTCTGTACCGCTGGACACTAACACTTAAACTCCAATTTATCTCGCTATCAGCAAGCAAATATGGATGTAAACGCTCCCATTCTGATGCAGAGGACTTAGACTAGGAAAGAGACTTTTTCTGGCCAATAAAATCCCGGTAAATGATTGCATCTATTAGATTCTTTCCCCCGCTGCCCTTTTGAAGATACCTTCATGGGCCTGGAGCTCAAGAGGAGCCCCCTTCCTCAAGAAGTGACCATCTGCATTTGTAAATCTATCATGCAGGCTTTGAGGGGGGGGTAAAAAAAGTAAATTGGTTCCAGAGACCACCTCAGCTTATTTGAAAGAAAGAAAGGAAGTGGGGAGAGGAGAATGGCACTAGAAATAATTTTTAACTGATTGCATTAACTTGAGAATTCATAGGTGGATGTACCTGGCATGGGACCGATGTGAGATGGCATTTCCTTAGTGCAGAGAGTTTGCCATTCTAATTTGTGCTAGGAAGGAAAGAGAAAACACCCTCCTTCATTATGTGATGAGTCTTCTTATTATGAGTTAGCTGATACCTCTGAGCTGCATTTCTGGTACTTTTCCATATCTGGGTAATGTAAAATGTGCACGTTGAGTAGACAAACCTGACTAATTAAATTGTTTTTAGTGTTAAATTGTTAATACCTGCAAGGTTGGGAGGAGTTTTATAAATAATTATTCTACGTGTTTGGAGTATGATATTTCTTTAATGCCCCACCCGAAAGCAAGCATATGCCAATAAATTTTCAGAGTGCCTAGCTGTCACAGGAAAACTGGTTGTCCTTATAGTCTAAGTTGTTGCAGTTCTTGCCTTAGAATGTAACACTGGAAAAGGGCAAATTAAAAGAATGTTTCATTGCTTATGAAGATCAATATGTGGGTGGATTTGGAGACGTCCTCTTTAGTTAGGATCCTTGTTTTCCTTCCCATACAGAGGGGTCGATGAATAGGTGGAATAGTTACCATTGGAGGGTAATGGTCACTCCTTGGTGCATGTGGAATTTGTTTGGAGTACGGTGGAATTGCTGGTCCTACTTCAAACTTCCCATAGTATAGATTTCAGAAGCTAAAGTCTGTAGGAACACTTGCTTATGTAGAACCTATTTCTCTGATATATTCATATTTCTGTTTGTCTTTACTTTTCTGCCAGCAGGCCTCTGGTGTCATCAGAATTTCTCTTTTGAATAGCCAGAGTAAAGTGTAGGATTTGGGTGAAGACAAAGGCACAGCTCCATTGCCAGGCATGTACTGAGGTTTACCAAGGTGATTAGGGAGTAATGTTGAAAATCATTCTTTCTTTCCCTCTACAAATTAACCTGCTGAAGTAACGCCAAATAGATAGGAATTAAAGATTGTCTGGTTATTCAGGGTTGGTGAAAGGCTGAAATGAATATGGAACGTCTGCATGATGATAGAGTTCCCACACAGAAAATGTTCAGTTTTTGGTTTTCTGTCTTCTAGTTATGGATAGGTTGAACTTTTCGGGGTATTTGGTCTCACAGCATTTCTTCTCTGTTTTGCAAGGATACTAGCTAGAGCAGATCCATATCTGTGTAAGTTTTCTGTATAGAAGATGGCTGTGGATACCAGTAACGTTTATCAAATTCTGTCTAGGGCTTGGACCCTTGTGGAATATCCTCTCTTGCTCTTGTGTTTTAATACACAAGTGGAAATCAAATTCTTAATTTCTGGACTCCAGTTTTTCAGGGGTTGCCACAACTAAATCTGTGGAACCCCTCTCTGTGTTGCTTTCTTCTGTAGTTCAGGTCTCATTAGAGACAACTGGTTACCAAACAGAACACGCTACACTTTTGTATCTTGTGCTAGTGCTTTTGATTTTTGCAAATTCTGCTCAATTAGACATATCCCCCTTTTCACTATGTATTGCTTTCGCTAGCAAATGCAATTTAATAAGCAAATTTAAGAAGTGGGGTGAAATCTACATAGCCCCCATCACACTTTGCCCCCCAACCTAATAAAAATGAACAGTTTGCTTTTTGTTACATTATAATTATTTCCTCTGTGCTGATGCATTTAAAGACCACTCACTAGGAATTTTGAAACGCAAAAAATGTTTTCTGTTATGCTTCTTGGAAACATAGAACTCTGGTGATTCCTTATCAGTTCTCTATCCAAATACCGTTAAAAGTGCTTAGAATTGATACTTGTTTTTAGAAGAAAGTGAAAGCGTTTAAAAATAACGTGGAATTTTCTAAGAGATACAAGGAAAAAAGCATTACACTATAGACTGGCAGGGCTTGATCGTGTCACTTTAAAATATGTCAGTATTTTTATGCCCTTTTCTCCCTGCATCCCACTACTATTCATATAAAGGATGAATTATAATTTTCTTTTGTATGTCTTCCGTGGAGTGAGAGAAGTAGCTGTGGTTACCCTTTGGATTAAGTGGACACTATCGGGTTAAGTGTTGTATGTAAAAGGGCAGCTTTCTTATAGATGATACAAAATGCCCTAGCCTTTTAAATCTTTCATTTACTTTCCGCTGTGTCAAATTCTTTACTTCGTTCATGTTGAGTGAGAAATGCAGAAAAATTTCCTTTTTGTTTCTAGTCAGTTTCATTTTTGGCCTTTGCACTATCAGATATTACCGTATCTTGCATTGTGAAAAATGCAGGATAAGGATGTGTATCTGAAAAATATGATGATGATTTTGGTGGGCTTGAGCTTTTAATGTGTAGTCAACAAACATTTTGGACAAATGTTGACAGGATTAGTGCCCCTTTAAGTGAGCTTTGCATTGGAAATGAGCAGAGCTGTTCTACAGGGGGCTCAATGAACCAATGTGGTTCTAATTTTATCCCATCATCTCTGAAGGGGGCTCTTTGAAAACTACTTTCTGAGTTTACAGGGGGACAAAAATTGTAGTTTTGTTTCATTGAATTAATCAGACTGTGTGCTATTTAATAGATAGTGTTTTTGATGGCTGGTTGTGGTGTACTATTGTTAGACAACTTGGAGTTACACAGAAATTCTGACTAAATCTTAAATCCCATGAGTGTAATCTTGGAGAAATATTGATCCTGGTGGGCTTCTGTGCTGAACGCTGAAAGGAAACATTCCTTATAAAATACGGTTTGGAAAATTCATTTCAGGCTGGAATTTGGCTTTCCAGAAAGCATTTTAATAGGGAGGAGAGGGAAATGGGACACATCATCCATGTAGTTTTTCAGAATTGATTATAACCTACTATATTCTCCCCCCTCACCCCCAGAAATTTTATTCCTAGACTTGCTCACTTATTAGCTTTCTGTAGCAAGAAAATTACTGTCTTAAAAAAACAAATAAAAAAAAAAGTTTGCCAAGAACAAAAAGGTCTTATCCTTTGTGGTATTTTTATTCTGTCTTTAATGACATCACAGTGTCCTATTTAATTTTGTAAGCATTGGGTTTGAAGACTGGTGTCTCTCTGCTTTTTTTTTTTTTTTAATGTCTTTTATGAGGGACAAAGTGCTTGTGGGAAAGCTGTTTTTGATGGGAGTAGTTGGCCTGGAGGTCTGCATCAGTGGGCTAACACTTGTAGGAGCAGATGTAATTTAATTACCGTACTGGGGGTGCATGAGACGCTTCACAGTATAAGGAGTTAAGCAATATTGAATACATGCTGCTTATTTTTAATTACAAATGTATTTTGATTGTAGAACTCTTTGAGCCTTTCTTTTGAATAAGAGTGATTCTGCTGGTAGTAGTTGGGTGTTATCTGCTGTGGTTCCTTGCTAATCTGAGTGTGGGATATCCAGATGGCAGCGTAATTGATCTTATAGCATGCATGCACCTTTAACTGATACATCTGAAGGGTTTTTCTTAATCTCAAAAGACTGGTTTGGATTAACTGGGGCTGGGCAGCCTGAATCCTGGTTCATGTTTCCTGCTGAAATCAAAGAACTGTTCTCAAATGTACCAGGAAGACGAGGGTGGAAAAGGGACTTTAGAGCATTGCATGCTTTGATTCGAATAGTTCAGATGTAAGCTTGGCCTCATAATTGTGAGCATAATGCTAGTTCAGTTCTGTGCAGTGTTGTTGAAAGTGCATTTTCCAGGTTGGCTAGCTTCAATTTAAAGTGCAAGCAGAACATTGTTTGCGCGTTGTGTTTATAGGGGTGCAGCAGTCTACTTTGTAGCAAATCTACATAAATTTGTGTTCATGCATGATGGAGGGGATTTTTATCACACTTTGCCTGTCTCTTCATTTCAGTGAGGATATGGCAAGTTTGGCATGTTTTGGTGTTATTCAGAGGAGAGATGAATAAATGTAAGTTTCAACTTTGGAGAAAGAAAGAAAGCCACTTCCCTCTAAGTCCTGTTTCCCTTCTCAGTGCCTTTGCCAGGGCTCAGTGAATGTCTTTAGGGAATGACTCTTCTGTTGACTTAAGAAAATTAAAAAAAAAAAAAAAAAAAAAAAAAGAGGGTGGGGGGACTGAATTTGAAGCAGTGACTGTTGCAGTAGCTGCGTAAATACCACTGGATTCTATAAAACAGATTTAATTGCTTCCTTAAAAAAGAGCTGTGATGGGGTGACTGATTGTGAAAGGAGCTGTAGTTTCATGTAGCTAAACAGCTGCTAAAGTACCTTAAAATGCTGTCTGGAATTATGACAGAATCAAAGCTTTTGTTTCTTTGGGGGAATTTTTTTTTCTCTTTTTCTTTCAGCATTTCAGATGAGGGTCCCATTTCATATTTGATCTGAAGGAATTAGTGACTTCAGTATATTCTCTACCCTTATATTTTTTTAAATACATAATTTCAGATATACATGGCGCTTTATATAGTGGTTTTGCAAACAGAAGATGAGTCTTATCCAAAACAGGCATAGTACAGCAGATGCAGATAGTGTATCCATGGAACGGAGTGTGGATACTAGCATGCATCGTGTAGGCCTTTTCCCGTATCCTCATTGTGTTAGTTATAAAGACCAAGGCTAATATTTCAGACTATGTCTAATTAAAGCTTTTTGCCCTTTTTGGGATTAATATTGAGTGGAGTTTTAAAAGTGCTTTAAAAGTCATTGATATGTATTGGAGACAGCGCTAATCTGCTATAGGATTTTTGTGTCTCAGATGGGTAGTATTGTCCCAGTGTCTCCTTGAAAGGTTTCAGAGCTCCTAATATCTAGCAGAGTAGCCCTTCTACAAAGTGTTAGAGTCAAAGGGCTTGTCTACATCAGAAAGTTGCAGCGCTGGTGAGGGAGTTACAGCGCTGCAACTTAGGAGGTGTACACATCTGCAGGGCACCACCAGCGCTGCAACTCCCTGTTTGCAGCGCTGGCCGTACTCCCGTTTTGTCTCGGGTGTAGAGGATCCAGCGCTGGTGATCCAGCGCTGGTAATCAAGTATAGTCACTTACCAGCGCTTTTCTTGACCTCCGTGGAATAAGCAGGTATCCCAGCATACCTGAGGAAGCCTCTGGTAATCAAGCTGGTCTCCTTCCCCGGCTTGCTCTCGCGTTCCCCGAACCCCGAGCAAGCAGGTCTCCTTCCCTGCGGTTTGCAGGGTGGTTCGCGGAACGCGAGAGCAAACCGCGGCGAAGCTGGTCTCCTTCCCCGGTTTGCTCTCGCCTTCCCCAAAACCCCTTGAAGCCGCCCAACAGCGCTGCAGTGTGGCCACATCTAACACCACTTGCAGCGCTGGTTGCTGTAAGTGTGGCCACTCTGCAGCGCTGGCCCTATACAGCTGTACTAATACAGCTGTAACAACCAGCGCTGCAAAATTTTAGATGTAGACATGGCCAAAGAAGCCTTGGTGCTTGGAAACAAATCTGCTGGATGAGTGCATGAGTTCTAGTAGAGAAACGTCTTGTAGAGATCAGTAGCACATGCTATTTGGAGTCTGGCAGCTGAAGCAGGGTGTGGAGAAACAAAGTTGAAATCCGCTCTGTGTCTAATTAATGATTCCTTGTATAGGAGGAAACTGGAAGGAGTAGCCATCATGTCACATCTGGGCAAGGATGCAGTAATGTGGTGGTGCTTTTATTATACTTCTCTTATTTACGCTAGAAGGCTGGCTCCTTTTGCTCTGTTTCCCCTTTCATTAATTTCTTTTAGGTCTTGTCTACGTAGGGAGTTATTCTAGATTAACTATTTTGAATTAACTCCATGGAGTAAGAATGTTTTTTAGAACAAAAACAAACAAACCAAAAAGCCGCCTTCTGTGACCTTACACTTGTGAGAGGTGCTAGAGCAGGGGTTTCAGCCCGCGAGCTCCTCACAGATCCCCCCCGCCATCCCCCAGTGTTTACCTAGAGCGGCTCTGGCCCGGTGTGCACAGGGGGCAGGGCAGGCTCCCTGCCTGCCCTGCCCCGGGAAGCTGAAAGAACATGGGGGAAGAGAGGCGCAGGGGAGTGTGTTGCTGTTGCTTCAGGCACCACCCCCAGCAGCTCCCATTGGCTGCAGTTCCCTGTTCCTGGCCAATGGGAGCTGCTGGGGGAGGTGCCTGAAGCAACAGCAACACATGCCCATGTGCCTCTTTTCCTTGTTCGTTTCGCTTCCCAGAGCAGCACGGGGGCAGGACGGGCAGACAGGCAGGGAGTCTGCCCTGCCCCACCCCCAGTGCTCGCCGGATCAGGACCCACCCCTCCTCAACCCACTGTCCTGAGCCCCCTGCTGCACCTCGACCCCCTGCTGTACCCTGCACCCTGACCCCCTGCCCTCAGCACCTTGCTGCACCCCAACCCCAACTCCCTTCCTGAGCCGCCTGCTGCACCCTGCACCTGACTCCCTGCCCTGAACCCCCTGCTGCAGCTCGCACCCCTCCTGCACCCCAGTCCCCTGAGCTGCCTGCTGTACCTTGATCCCCTGCCGCACCCCTCTTCCATCCCAACCCCCTGCTCTGAACCCACTGCCACACCCCACATGCTCCCCAACCGTCTGCCCTGACTCTCTGCCATACCCCTCATCTCTCTTGCACCCTACACCCCAACTCCCTGCCCTGAGCCCCTGCCACACCCCACACCCCTCCTGCTCCCCCTGTGGGCAGGGAGGGGACAGAGTTGGGGTGGGGATTTCAGGGAGGGGGTTGGAATGGGGGCAGGGAAGGGGTGGGAATGGGCAGGGCCTCAGGGAAGGGGTGGAGTGGGGGCGGGGCCGAGGGTGGCAGTGGGGAGGTGTCAGTAATGCAGCTCTTGGGCCAATGAGAGCCCTCGTGGTCATTTGAGTTTGAGACCCCTGTGATAGAGTATCAGGGACTGAGTTTTGGAAGTGATCGTTTCTCACACCAATTCTTCAGGGGACTGTCTACATTAATGGTCACTCATCACTGGCAGTCTGTGTTGGTCATTATAGTTGAGACTCAGAAGTCCACAGCCTCGCTTGGAGGGCACAGTCTGCTACTTACTGGACAACCTTAAAGGCTGTGTGTACATGAGCAGTTTCTAAGATTACCTGCTATTGCTCTAGCACAGTGGTTCTCAAGCTTTTGTGCTGGTGACCCTTTTCACATAGCAAGCCTCTGAGTGCAACCCCTTTTTTATATTAAAAATACTTTTTTAATATACATTTAACACAATTATAAATGCTGGAGGCCAAATGGGGTTTGGGATGGAGGCTGACAGCTTGCGACCCCCCCCCCCCCAATGTAATAACCTCAGTTTGAGAACCGCTGCACTAGCACCAATGCAGCTCCACCAGTGGAAGTGCTGGTCAGAGTTGCAGACAGGGTTTAGACGTTTTTATCTCAACCTGATCCCAGTGGGGCTAGACAAGTTGATGCTGAACATCTGTCCTGTCTATGCTGACTGGCCCAGCCCCTGTGTTGCTCCATTGGTGGCAACGTTTACACTTTTTTTTTTCTTTTTGCATTATAGCAGCATCTAGGAGCCCCAAGCAAGATCAGGCTTCTTCGTGATAGATGCTGTTCAAACACATAGGCAGTGACTTTGGCCTTGTCTACACTGCCACTTTACAGTGCTGAAACTTTCTTGCTCAGGGGATGGAAGCGATGGAAGTTTCAGTTCTGTAACATGGCAGTATAGACAGAGCACCAGCCCTGGGAGCTACTTCCCTTGCAGAGGTGGTTTTATTACAGCTCTGGGAGAGAGCTGACTCTCCGCGGCAGCGTTTCAACATTGGTAGCGAAGACACTCTCTTCAGGACAGAGAAAGGGTGTGTGGTCTAAAACAAGACAAAAGATGAGAAAAAGGAAGAATTATCTTCTTTTTAGGATGGGGAACTGAGAGACATTAAATGATGTGTCCAGGCCCCCCTAGATATTTTTGACAGAGTTGAGACCAGGACTCTGATTTTCTGAGTGCCTGGGCAGAGTCAGTCACACGGCTATTCTGCATTAAACAAAAATGCTGCTGTAAGCAAGGGTTAAGAGTTATGGTGGTGGTGGCAGGTAGGGCTTTTCTATGGTTAGCAATGGCTTGTTTTCAGAGCTCTCTCCGTTCACTCCCCAGAGCTGGATATAGAATTATTCAGGTGTCAGCGTGGCAAGGCCACCAGGGCCCTGGAGCTGAGCAGCTGCACTTAAAAAATGCTAGCTATTTTTAACCCTGGCTTGTCTGTTCTGCTTGGAATAACCTTTCCTGACTGCAGCCTGCCCTTCACAGGTGCTCTGTCTTCTCTCTTCTCTTCCCACAGCAGTTTTGTCAGCTTTTATCTGTGGTGCTTGCTTTGGGTAGTAGCCAGGTTGTGCCATGTTGAGGAAATACCAGTCTGTGGGTGAACAAATCACAGTGTAGACTATCAGGATAGGGAGCTACATAAAGGCAAACACGTACAGCCCAATACTGATAAGATAAACCTGTTTTCGAGTGAAATTGTAATGAACTGGATTTCTTTTTTAATTTGCTTGCTAGCCCGTCTTTAGTACCTTCAGAATAGCAAATCTGCATCTGCTCTGTGTACAGTGTCCCTGACTACTGAATTGATGGCTTGTTCGCCTTCTGCAGTAAACGATAGGGATGGGCAAAGCTTGCATATTTGTCTTCCTGGTTAAAATGAAAAAAGACAAAGGAATAACTGGAAACTAATCAACCACAATTCCAGGAGGCTTCTTCCAGCATTGTAGCTGTGTGGCATGCCTGACTACTTAACAAGCAACTTATTAGCATACAAGATATTGACATGATAAAGCATGAACTAGATTTGTGATGCTGTCATGTCAGAGTGACTGCGATTCACAAAAACCCTTACAAATTTGTTAGCATGTGGTGTAGCAGTTTGAAAGGCTGTTGGAGCACCTGCTCCAGAATTGTTTTTTTCCAAGCTTTTTTATTTTTCTTGAAATCTCAGAGCTGAGATGCAGCTTTATGGGCTAGCTGATGGCTTTGCAAAACGTCAGTGTAAACAAACATCCTGAGGGAATTTCAGGAGCCTGAGCTGCTCTCACTGCAAACTTCTTCCATATTATGGAAAAAGCAGATTCGCACCAAGTTGTGAAAACTAGTAACACAAGATGATTTAAACTGTGTCATTCTGTCACATGATCTGCAGCTGGGATTCCCACTGACTATGCCTTGGTGGTTGCTGTTCTAGTATTGGGGAACAAACTCCTTTCTCAGCTTATTCAAGGATCTAGTTACTGGAAGAGTTTTATGTTTTGGGAGCTTGAGTGTGGGCTCTCCTCCCTTGGCTGAGGGAGTTGAATGATTACTGAGGCAAGATATTTTGTGTACTGTGTAAATCAGACTGGGTAGATTCTTAAGCCTGTGTGTTTCTTGTAATTGTTCAGTGGCTCTTGTGTTGTAGTGGTGGTGGGGGAAGGGAAGAGCTCAAACCTTGGTTGGTACGCTACATATGCAGCATACACGTCTTTTCCAACAACTGGTATCAGAAGGTCTGGACATAAGATTCCCCCCACACCTCATATTAACCCTCTCCGTCTCACCCCAGATTGGAGTGGGATTCTGTCCTTTTATACTTAATCACTGTAAGGAAGTGGGCTGGATTTGCGTGAAAGGTGCTATACAAGCTAGTTTCATCTCTATCCCCGGAGAATATCATTGGTAGTGAGTTTGGGGAGTACATTCTTCAAGAGCAGACCAGGTGTCACCCCCTGGTGGCTGAGCTCCTAACTCACAGGTAGCTGGGGAAAGGAACAGGAGAGACAGAAATGAGCCTGAGACATTCCTTACCTAGAGCACATGAATGTATTTTTCCTGCCGTAAAGGGCTTTACTTCTTTTTTTGTAGTGACTGAAGTTCCCTTCTTTGCAGCTTGATCTGAACCTTGGGGAATATGATCTGCACTGCTTGATTTTTTTATTATGCAACAGCTTCTGGTTCAGTACTTCAGAAAAAGCGAAATGTCTTTGCTGCTTATCAGCTATAAATACACTTATGCCATTAGTATTGATCACTGAATATTTACATTTTCTGTTCCTCATTAAAGCTGAGAAGTCTGTTTATGGTTGGACACGTTAAATGTGAGTGCAAGACTTTACGATTCATTCCTTTTGCTACCGATTTCTGTATTTTAATGGGTTTCTAAAGTGTGTTTGCATGTATGATATTGTGTGTGAGACTATTAAGTGAAGACATTCAGCTCCTCGTTACAGCAGCAATGAGACGAACAAGTGCCCGATTTGGCTTGAGAGAACTGCACTGAAGGATATCTGCCTGTAAATACAGTTACTGTAAGGGTTGGATTCAATTCCTTTGTTTAGCTTTCTTGTAGTAACCCAACTGAACACAAAGGGGAGACCTGCTGTCTTCCCACAAAGCGTTAGTGTAAGTCCATTCCCCACCTGGAGTTGAGGAGCAATTTTAGGTCCAGTGTTTGTGAATATGGGATTTGTGGAATGGTGACTCTTCCCCTTTAAAAAGCAGTATGATGGCTGGAGTTTTGCAAAGGGGGACTATTGGGCTATTGTTAAGCATCTTTTGGCATTTTCAGGATTATGGGATAGTGGGCCTCTCTTTTAGAGGAGAGTGTGAGATGGTTTGTGTTGTGCAGGGAGAAATTCCCCTGGAAGCCAGGGGAGGGATTAAGGAGGTACCCTGTCTGCAGCCGCAAGGGCAGCATATGGAAAGGATCTGAATGTAATATCCCAAGCTGCAGAACAGCTTTACTGAAGAGGCCACTTTAGCAGGGGACGCAGTGTGGTTAGTCCTCACCGGCTGACACATCCCAGGCCTTCCTCAGACTTGAAAGAGCTTGAGTTTGCCTTTGAATCTGAGGATTTATAGCCCTTTTAGGCCTCTCCAATAAAAGCAAGGCTCCCTTCTCAGAGCCCACCATCTCCCTTCTCTGGGCTCATTATCCTGGGGATTTGTGTTGCTTTCTTTCTCTCTTTCTCTCGCTCTGTTGTTCACAACTGTTAGTTTCTTCTTCAGATGTACAGCTGAGAACTTCAGAATACAAAAGCGGAGTCAGCAGGAGCCAAGAGACCTGCAGATAGAACTATTGCTGCCAGAACGTGGCCCCCACCCCATAACTGAACACCCTCCCTGGAGGCCAGCAGTCCACTGCAGAGTCAGGCTGAAGCTGCAGTGCCAGGGAATCTAACAAAGGCAGCTGCTCCAAGGCTATCTCTGAGCAAAGACCCAGGGGTGCCGACAGTGAGTGCCTCCTGATTTTTAGATGATTATGTAAATTTAAAAGAGTCTGAACGGAGAGGGGCATGGCTTAGAATTGGCTCAAGGCAGGTTTATTTTCTGTTGGAGGTGTGGGAGAAAGGGAGGGGTTAGTGAGACTTTAACATCTTCGGTGAAGAATCCATCTTGCAAATGTAAAATGCAACATAAATATAGGAAGATTTTTCAATTTTTGCACTGCCTCGTGACTTGCAGCAAACTGAAGACACAAATGTGTGTCTGGGTCTGATTGCCCATCAGATGCCTCCTTGTATCTGTGGGTTTGAGGAAGCATTGGAGCTGGCTTCTAGGGTGCTGACCATGAAAGGAGCCATGTACAGAGCCGGCTTTAGGAAGTGCGGGGTTCAATTCGAACAGTTTCAACGGGGCCCCGGCAGGGATGACTTCAACACCACCACACATGTAAAAAAACACATGGGGCTTGTACTCACCGGGCGGTGCTCCAAGTCTTTGGTGGCACTTTGGCGGTGGGTCCTTCACTCACTCCAGGTCTTCGGTGGCACTGAAGGACCTGTTGCCGAAGTGCTGCCGAAGACCCAGAGCAAGCGAAGGACCCACCACCGAAGTGCTGCTGAAGACCCGAAGCACCACCAGGTGAGTAAAAATTAAAAAGACACCTCTAGCCAGGGAAGGGATTCTCACTGGGCGTGGGGCCCTCTTAGGTGCAGGGCCCGATTCAGGGGAATTGGTGGAATAGGCCTAAAGCCGGCCATGGATGATGCTTTCTAATGTACGAGATCTAGGCCAATCTACAGACCATATTGTCCCCAAAGCTGACGATAAAAATATCCTGATAAAATGTGTCCACTCATAGCAAAGAGCTTCTTTTCTGACCTGCTGTTTTAGCCTTGTGCTGCCTCATCCTTTCTGTGTTACACTGACTGCAGATTGCAAACTGTTCAGAGTACAGACTTGTCGTTACAGAGGTCTTTAAAGCACCATGCCCACTTAGGGTGTTATATAAACTGTACAAATGCAGCTTCCAGCAAGCAGCGCAAAGTTGCTTCAGGTAGCTCTGCTCCTACTTGTGTGTTTGTCCTTTCTGCAGGGTTTTCAGAGCCCATCCCAGGTCTGTGGTGATTAGTGGCCTGTGACTTTGCTTTTTGTGCATCATCTTAATATCGGGGGTGCTGGATTACTCACTCCTCTTGGATCCCAGGGTTATTAGAGCTTACCTCTGTTTTGAATTCCTGGGCTGTAAGAGAAGCTGTACCCCTCCAGGTGTCTGCAAATCTTATTACCAGCCGCTTTTCCACTTGCTTTGGCCATGGTCTTTAAATTTCATCTGTTTGCTGAGTGCTCATTTATCTGGTTCTGAATGGCCAGGACTGTACCCTTCCTCATTCAGACCTAGGAGCATTCAGCTGCTCAACACATGCTACCAGATTTATTTGGTGTCTTGTCACGCCCCTCCCTCCCTCCCTCCCTCTCTCTCTCTCTCTCTCTCTCTCTCTCTAGATAATATACACACACACACGTACGTTCTTGCTTAGCACCAGCTGAAGAATTCAAAAGCTCGTAGTGGTCTTGTGTCCATGCAACAGGGGGTGGAGACAGTCCGGCGTGTCTTTTTGCCATTCCCCATGATCCAAGATGCACATTATTGGGGTACTTGTTTTTCCCTCTTGCAGCATATAGTCAGTGAGGTCTGCAGTCTGTCACCTCAGTGATTGGCAATATGAAGAGGAAGCTCTTTCCACGTGAATCTGTGTCTCCATTTTCTGGCCCACATGAAGCTGTGTTTGCAGCATCCATATGATCTCTTCTGTGCAGGGCTGGATTTATATTTGGCTATGGGCTGCAAGGAAAATCATGGATGAGTTTAAAAAAACCCTTTGTCTCATGTTTTTGGTCAAGAGATACAGTTTAGATGTAATAAAATGTTACTGCAATTCTTTGAATGTCCTCTGCCATTCTGTTGCTTCCTATGTGGGGGTTGTACATCCAGGAAAGGGAGGGATGGCTCGCTGGACTCTGCCTCTCCCTGTGGCTGCATTGCAGCTCCTGGGTTTAGCCATTGTCTCATCTCAGGCAGGCAGTGGGAAGGCTGTGACGTTCTTAGCATGTCATGTTGTATCTATGGCTGTGTCTGTACTGTAAGCTAGAGGTGTGATTTCCCATGTCCATGTACCCTACCCATCTTAATTCTCACTGAGCTAGCATGAGTAAACAGCAGTGTAGTGGTGGTAACCAGGGTAGTGGCAGCGGAGGTGCAGCTGAGCCATGGTTTCAGGCAGGTTTGTACTCTGTAGCTCAGCTGTGCCTCTGCTACCAAAGCTGCTGCTGCTATGCAGCTATTTATATTCATGCTAGCTCTTACTGAGTTAGCATGGGTATGTGTAACAAGCAGGAGAAATAGCCTATATCATCTGTACACATGTAGGCACTACAGCTCAGGTCTGTTTTGTATGTGCATGTCAAGGCTCTGGCTCAGGGGTGGGCAAACTTTTTGGCCCCAGGGTCACAATGGGGTTGCAAAACTGTATGGAGCCTCCCCAAACAGCCTACCCCCCACACCCTATCTGCCCTCTTCCACTTCCCACCCCCCGACTGCCCCCCTCAGAATCTCTGACCCATCCACCCCACCCCCCCTGCTCCTTGTCCCCTGACCGCCCCCCTCCTGGGACCCCCTCCGCCCTTAACTGCCCACCTGGGACCCCACCCCATATCCAACTGCTCCCTGACCCCCCACCCCTGCCCCGGCCCCCTTACCATGCCGCTCAGAGCAGCTTATCTGGCAGCCGCGCCGCCCGGCTGTAGCTAGACACGCTGCTGCTCCGCTCAACAGGAGCGTGCCGCTCCACTGCTCAGAGTGCTGCCTGCGCGGCGGCGTGGCTGTGGGGGAGTGGGAACAGCAGGGGAGGGACCAGAGCCTAGCTTCCCCGGCTGGGAGCTCAAGGGCCGGCGAGGATGGTCAGATATGGCCTGCAGGCTGTAGTTTGTCTACCTCTGCTTTAGCTGTATAAATAGAGGTTTAGGAAAGAGTCCACAGAAACGACATAATGTATTACATTTTTTTCTTAATGGGCCCCGTCGGATCGCTCAATCTGCTATACGCATTGTGCTCTCCTCCACCTTAAACTCCTGCTATGCTGGACTTCCCACAGGCTTTTTCCACTGCTTCATGTTTCTGCTTAAGAACCAAGCCCCTTTGGAAAATTCCTTTACTTTGGAGCCTTTTGGAATCCTAATGATCAGACAGTTTGCTCAGGGAAAGATGGAGGCTTTCATAGGCTCATTAGACTGGCCTAAGCTGTGAAGGGGCCCAGCAGGGACTGAATGCATGAGGGTAGCGGAGGTGAGTGCATACTGCTATTGGTTGGGGGATGAATGGTGTTTAGGCAATTGGGACAGGTCCTGCCCTGGGATAGGCCAAGAGGGGAGCGCTGCTTTAGTGGAAGCACCTCCAATGAAGTGAGAAGCAGCTCCTTGGGCACGAGTGCCCTGGGCAGAAACTATTCTTCAGGCAAAGGGAGGGCAAGGGCTTTCTTATGACTGGCATTTCTTCTGCAAAGCATCACTGGTGGGGCTGAATCACTTTCAACTGCTGCAGGTGCAGAGAGGCCTTTTGGGACTGTCTCCTGCAGCAACTAATGGCATCATATGGGTGTCTTGTTGAGGCTTTAGCTAGTTGCACTCAAGTGAATGGCCTGGTTAGTCTGGATAGCCTAAGGACATAAGGGCAGTTTCTAAGGAGCTGGAAAGTTCCTCCCCTCCTCAGCATCCAGCAGTATCTAATGTGCCCCAGAGACTGGAGAGAGAGAGGAGCAGTGCCCTGGTTTCCCATCTTTTTCCTCAGAATGAGCATTTCAGTTGGCCATTTGTCTCGGGCGAAGGCATCTAGACCTCCTCTCCCATCCATTTTTCCCTTCCTGGTAAATCCAGCTTCCAGTTCAAATGTCCATTTTCCACCTGAATCTACCTAGTTTCATATAGTGTTGAGGATCTCATTGTGTTCATTGTCCTGGACAGTTGTAGGGTATGTTACCAATCTGAGCTGCATCATGCCTTTTATTGTGAGAGTTCAGCACTTTCTGGACCTGCTTTGTATTCTGTTGTTGGTCTGCCACATGTGTTCCATTGAGTGTTTGGCATAACTCATACCCCCACACTGGTCAAACTCCCATTCTGCCATTGAGAATTAACCTTAAAGCAGGACCATTGCTCTTGGCCACAGGTTTGTCTTGGGGCTTGGCTACACTTGCAGGTGTGCAGCGCTGGGAGTTACAGCTGTCTTCATACAGCTGTGTAGGGAAAGCGCTGGAGTGTGGCCACACTGACAGCTACCAGCACTGCAGATGTGGCCACATTTGCAGCATTTGCAGCGCTGTTGGGAGTGGTGCATTATGGGCAGCTATCCCACAGAGCACCTCATCCCATTTTGGCGCCGTGGGTTGTGGGAAGGGGATGGAAAGGTGCGGGTCATTCTGCTTCCTGTTCCAATGCCCCATGATGCATCGCTTCACATCCCAGCAGTCCCTGTTTTTCCGTCCACGTTTGGCGCCATTGTGACTCTCCCAGCGGTTTCTGTGCAGCGCGACTTCTGTGGGAAATGGAGCCCAAACTGCTGAGGAATATGCTGACGAGTCTCGCCAGCACATCACGTTTGGCAGTTGAGCTATTCCTTAAGATCCAAAGTGATGAGGAGTCTGACGATGATAGCGAGTCGCCTGACGCATACGACACGACATTGCTTGTGGCATTCACGGAAATGCTCAGCACCATGGAACGCCGCTTTTGGGCTTGGGAAACAAGCACTGAGTGGTGGGATCACATCGTCATGGAAGTCTGGGATGACGAGCAGTGGCTGCAGAACTTTTGGATGAGAAAAGCCACTTTCATGGGACTGTGTGCTGAGCTCGTCCCCACCCTGCGGCACAAGGACACGAGATTGAGCTGCCCTGCCAGTGGAGAAGCAGGTGGCTATTGCAATCTGGAAGCTGGCAACTCCAGACAGCTACCGATCGGTTGGGAACCAGTTTGGAGTGGGAAAGTCGACTGTTGGAATCGTTTTGATGCAAGTTTGCAGGGCAATTAATCGCATCCTGCTAAGAAGAACCGTGACTCTGGGGAACATGCAGGACATTGTGGATGGCTTCGCACAAATGGGTTTCCCTAACTGTGGAGGGGCGATAGATGGGACACACGTTCCTATTCTGGCACCACCCCACCTAGCATCCGAGTATGTTAATCGGAAGAGGTATTTCTCTATGGTTCTCCAGGTGCTTGTGGATCATCGTGGGCGTTTCACTGACATTAACACAGGCTGGCCTGGAAAGGTGCATGATGCACGCATCTTTAGGAACACTGGCCTGTTCCAGAAGCTACAGGCAGGGACTTTTTTTCCAGACCGGAAGATCACAGTAGGAGACGTTGAAATGCCCATTGTGATCCTTGGAGACCCTGCTTACCCATTAATGCCTTGGCTCATGAAACCATATACAGGGAAGCTTGACAAGAGCAAGGACCAGTTCAACTACAGGCTGAGCCGGTGCTGAATGACTGTAGAGTGTGCTTTTGGCTGTTTAAAAGGGCGCTGGTGATCTCTGTATGGGAAGCTAGACTTGGGGGAAAGCAGCATCCCTGCGGTTATATCTGCGTGCTGTACCCTCCATAATATTTGTGAAGGGAAGGGTGAAACATTCAGTCAGGAATGGACCTCCGAGCTTCAACGCCTGGAGGCTGAATTTGCACAGCCAGAGAGCAGGGCTACTAGAGAGGCCCAACACAGGGCTTCAAGGATTAGGGATGCCTTGAGGGAGGAATTTGAGGCTGAAAACCAACAGTAATGTTTGGTGCCTTGCATGGGAGTGAAGTGCGGTGGTTACAATGTTAGTAGGAATCTGTTTTTCCTAAGCTGATTTGCAGTGCCTGTTTCTTTCCTGGGCTACGGTATCTTTGACTTTCTGCAATAATAAAGACTGTGTTTTCAAAGCCAAGAATTCGTTTATTGAAAAGAAAATAACTTTCTTGACAGACACACAACATTTTGGGAACCTAAAAGGGCAGGGGGGTGTGGTGGGGAACTGTACAGTCACAGGTTTGAATATGTCCTGTCTGGAGTGCTGTGCAATGACTACTGCACTTCAGGATGCCTATACTGCCTGGTGATGGGGGTTGAGTGCAGAGGGTGAGGGTCGTAGTTCTCAGGGCTGGTTGGTGAACGTACAGGTGTTGAAGGCAGCTGGTGGTAGTAAGAACCTGGATGCTGGGGAAGGGGATTTGGAGCTGATATTAAGGCACAAGGGAAGGAGCTTTGGGACGGGGGGGAGAAGGGGGCGGCGCGGTAATGCTCTGCCTGCATGGCTACGTGCGCCTGGATAGAGTTCACTTGGCACGCCAGGATGCTTATCAGCTGCTTTGTGCTTTTCTTCCTGGCCACTGCGTTTCTCTGGCGGATCCTGCTTTCCCTTTCCCTCCAGTCCTGCAGTTTTTTATTCTCTCTGGCAGAGTGATCCATAACTGCTTTCAGCAGGTTGTCTTTGCTTTTTCACGACTTCTTCCGCAGGTTTTGGAGTCTTTGAGCTGCTGTTAACACGGGCAGCCGAGAAGTCAAGGTTGCTTGTGGAAAGGCAAAAAAGGCAACAGTTAACAGAGGCAGCATTGTTTATATCTCAGACAGTTATTCCCACACAATGAAGGAATTTACAGTCTTCACTTTAGCATAATTTTCCCGTACCAAAGAGAGCGCACTTACTCACCATTTCAGGGCTCCTGTGGGTTAAGGGGGACTGATTGCTTCAGGGCTGTGCAGGGGTTTCTGTGCATTGGGGAAAGCTAGAGGCACCTACACTGAACACTCTCCCAACATTTTCCACAGGAGTTAATCCTGGAAGATATCTCGCTGCTGCGGGTCACCTGGGAAGAGCGGGAGGGTCTTCTACAGCAATGCAGATTCCGCCCTGGCCCCTATGCAGCTTGCCTGTGCGCAGCAATGGTCCCCCCACCCCTTGCGGCACTGGCGCTGGCGCGTTAGCCTGACTGGGACAAGGACCACAGTGGCTCTCCCTTTAAACTTGCACAAGTGCATTGCCCACGCGCTGGCTGAAACTTTTGAAGATATTACCGAGGCTGATTATCGCGATGTTATAGACCACATCAATGGGCTATTCCACATCTAGGCATGCATGCATGCAGCCCTTAACCCTCCCTCCTCTCCTGAAACATTTCCATCCTGAAAATAAAAGCAGCTTACTGGGAACCCGCTCCTCTGTTTGTCCTTCACCAAGTACCGGCTGCTGCGACTGACTACCTTCCTCCTGGCTTGAGAAGAGCTCCTGGCCGCATGCCTCCTGGGACTCCGGGGTGTCTCCCCTCACTCTCGGTTTCCTCCTCCCCTCCCTCCTCTTCCTCCTCCTCCCTCGCCCCCCCCCCCGCTCTGAAGTGTCCATTGTGGTCCTCGGATTGGTGGTGGGGTCACCCCCAAGTATCGCGGCCAGCTCCTTGTAAAAACGGCAGGTCGTGGGGGCAGTGCCAAAGCGGCGGTTTCCCTCATGGGCTTTGCAATGGCCCCCCCGCTGCTCCTTCACTTTAACCCTGCACTGCACCGCGTCCTGGTCATGGCCCCTTTCCAGCATGGCCCTTGATATCTGCCCATAGGTATCGTAATTCCTATGGTTGGAGCGCAGCTGTGACTGCACAGCTTCCTCCCCCCAAACACTGATGAAGTCCAGCAACTCGCCATTGCTCCATGCTGGGGCTCGTTTGGTGCATGGAGGCATGGTCACCTGGAAAGATTCACTGATTGCACTCCACACCTGGCTGAGCAAACAGGAAGGGGATTTTTAAAATTTCTGGGGCATTTAAAGGGCGGGTCACCTGAGGCCAGGGCAGTAGAGTTCGAACTGATGAGCAGAGTGGCTGAGCAGGCATTCTGGGATACCTCCAAATACCTCTGGAGGCCAATAACAGCTCTTTTGGTGGCCACACTGGTGGAGCAGTGCTGCATCACCAGTGCTGCAATTGTTATTCCCCGGGCAGAGGTGGAGTACATGCAGTGCTATAGCCAGGGAGATAGTGCTGTATGTGCCTTTCAAGTGTGGATGGTGAGTAAGTTGCAGCACTGTAAAGCCACCATCAGCGCTGCAACTCTCCAGTGTAGCCAAGCCCTTGGTTTCGGTGTGCTGGGGCTGCACTCTCCAATGTGAATAGGGGAGTAATAGGACTGAAATATGGCACTTCTACCTCAAGCCTCACTCCATGGGGCATGTGCAGTTCATCCTACGCAGGATTTTGGCAGCTGTCACTCGCAGGGCTGTAGGCTGTAAGCAGAGGGAAGATGTGGTGAGTGACAGTGTGTGAATTTTTTCTTTGCCTCAAAAGTAAACTTGTTGGCATTAGGGAGCAGGTTATGTTTCTCCGTTAATGAGCATCAAATATGTTTTAAATTTGACAGCAGGTAGCAAAGAGCGGGTGGGTGAAACTTTCCATGTATTGCATAACATTTCCCCCCAAAGGGATCTGCTGCAGTGTTTGGGATTAAAGGAAAGCAAAGGAGAGGGAAGGCTAGCCTGCCGTGCAGCCAGGGGGTGGCAGCCTCCTGCAAGGCCAGGACATGGGACTGCCTTCTCCCCTCCTCCTGGATGAAAACTCTGCTCACTGCCTCTATGGGTTAGGAAAACCATAGCCCCTTTGAAACCCTCTCTAATAATAAATAGTTGCCCCCACTGCGAGAGCAGTGTGCCTTTACAGGGCACATTCCTAACTCACTATATGAGGCAGCGTGCTTAAAGCCCTACTTGATCTGCAATAATGTGGAAATTGCGGATCCTGCAATATTAGGCTTCCACTACAGTTTTGACAGCAGGAGCTCCCGCTCTCAGCCCTTCTCCAAATTACTGCAAATAATAAGATCCATTATTACTGTCCCGTGATTTTTACATGGCTCGTCTGCAAGTCACCTGCAATTTTTTGATGATCCTCCTTTGATTCAAAGTAGGGCCTCAAGCATGGTCTATTGACTGGAAGCTGAGGGCCCCTCAATTTCATTCCCAGCTGTAATGTGGACTCCCTGTGACTCTGGACAAGTTGCTGCTCCTCTATGCCTCAGTTTCTCTATCTCTAAAATAGAGATTATTTGGTATTGTGCTTGTCTCCCTTGTGATCAGCTAGACCCATAGTAACTACTGAAAAAAATCTGCATGCCATGCAGTGAGAAGCTACTGCGTGCACTACCAAGCTCCTCTCTCCCCACCTGAGCTTTGTTCTGAACATACAGTTTTGTGGGAGTTGTGTCCCCTTCTGGAGCTGTTCATTGAGAAGAGTGCCCCTGGCTGGGGTTGGGCAGGAAGGCCCCAGAAAGTGTGCATGCTTGTGAGAGCTCCTTTCTGTATACAGCCTCGTGGTGATGGATTGAAATTGAAAAGGGGGCCCTGCCAGATTCCACCCTTTAGAAATGGGCCGTGAGGGGGAATGAACTCCTGTCCTTTGAGAGGCACCAAGTCTGTGTAGGCTGTACTTGTGCTGGGCTTGCTCAGCTCTTTTTTTAATGTGCAATACAAATGTGAAGAGAGGGTTCCCCCAGAGATAATAGGATAGTCCAGGCTCCCTGTCATCTGATGGGCTGCCAGTTGCATAGCTTATGAACTGCTGCCCTCGGTTCTTCTTTCTCTTCCTTACATGAGGTTGCTTCAGTCATCTTCTCATCTCCCTTTATAGTACTCCAGGGTGAGTTTCTCTGTGACAGACTCTTTAGACTCGAAAAACAGAGACGGGATTGGTGGAAGATGTAGATCAAGGTTGAGATGCATTGATTAGCCTGCACAATAGATATTTGTTCTTGGTCTGACTCAAAACACTCCTACTCAGGGTAGAAGTGCATCGTGGGCTATAACTGGGATTAACCTCAGACTTTCCCCTCTCTGGGTACAATGGAAGTTTCCATCCCTTGTAGTCTACTCCTGGAGGACACCACCCACTTTCTCTGGCTTGCCTGGTGTTGATTTATTCTAATCTCTAGCTCTGGTGTATTTAATAAATGTTTCATGCAACAGTGAACCTGGAATTCACTCTGAGTGCACAACTGGGGCTCGGCCAATTAGTCAATTATTTTAGAATAAGTAATAAAAAAAGAATTAAAATCTTACTTGAAGTGGGGAGGGGCTGATCTGGCTAATGCATCAGTGAACAGCCTCTTTCCTCTGGGAACCACTGGGGTCAGAGTGAAATGAAATTCATGGTAATAAAGGTTGGTCCAGAGCATGCGACTGCTGCGCACTAGTGATCTGTTCAGAAGTATGGGACCCGAATGGTAAGAAGTGTTGTGTGTCAGGACTGAGAGGCACTGCTGCGTTCCAGGGAAGCCCAGGGCAGAGTTTCTCAGCATATTATATATATTTTTTAAACTCCAGCTTGAACAACTTGCCTCTCTGTAGAAGCCTGGGTTCTAGCTTGTATCTTGTTGACTGCTGCAGAAAAAGGCAGAAGCTGAACATTGGCAGGGGTTCTAACATCTAAAGCCTACAACGTAGGCACAGAAAGGAGCAGCTACTGCCTCTCTACCTCTTCTTGCAGCACAGCTGCTTTAAAGGCTGGTGTTCAAGTGATGCTGGGGAATAGGCAGTTTAGGTGCTGCACTCATCTCCTTTTTCTGGCCCTGGCCTCAAAGGAGCTGCTCTCCTTCCTAATCCCTGCAGAGCTGGGAACAAGCTGTAGCTGGAGGAGTGAAGCTGATGGAGGAAACAGCTGAGGAGGGTGGTGTGTGTGCATGTGCTGCAGAGCCCTAGTACTTTGGTTGTTGAAGGCAAGGAGACTGCCTTGGCAGCAGGGCCTGGCTGAAGTTATTGTATATGTCCTGTGATCCGCACCACCCTCCCAGGCAGACACACAAAGAGCTGCTTTCTCAGTGTGATCCGAGGCCGAAGCAGCTGATGAGGGAAAGGCTGTTGTAGAAACCTGGGCCTGGTTGGGTTAAAGTTTCAGGAAGTAGTTTGGAGGTGCTAAGAGCTGAAGGCAGCTGGAATTTCCCCTTCAGCTGTGTTTGTTTTTAAACTTCTATTATTCTTATTTTGTATAAACTCTGGAGACACGTCCTGATCGCGTGCGCACCAGTGCATGTGCATCCAGAACAAAGTGCTCTTAGATAGGACTCTTCCCCTCTCCTGTTCTCCGCCATTAGCAGTTTGTCGTCTATAAATAATTGCTGAAATAATTGGGGCAGCTACAACCTATCAGGATAATTTTGCTGGGCCAGAGGTCAATGGAGAGCCCATCGTACAGCTGTGCCTTTCAAGCTCTGCGTTCCTCTGCGGCAGCTCAGAGCGATCTAATCATTAAATGAGTCTCTCTCTCCCTGTGCACATGCCCTACCCCACCCTTTGTGTGAAAGCTCAGGGTACTGGCTCTCACTCTAAGGCTGGTTGTGTGCCTTTTCTTCTCCTGCAGACTTCATCCTACAGCCACTGGGCCTGGGTTCATTGAAGAAAGATGTCCCAGTGCAGTATATTATGAGGGTAAGGGATGTTGGAAGTGGGTATGGGCACTGAAGGAAGGAAGAAAGCCAGCCCCAGACCTCTAGCTCAAACTGGTCTCTGTGGAAATGTTAGTATAATGCTGACACCCCGGCAGGCAGGTTTGAACCTGGGACCTCTGGAGCTTAGTGCATGAGCCTCTACCACATGAGCTAAAAGCCAACTGGCTGTTAGCTAAGGGCTTGTCTACACTTACATTTTATAGCACTCTAACTTGCTGGCTCGGAGGGGGGAGGGAGGTTGAAAAATCGCTAAAATTTAAAGCGCTAGCTAATCTTATGGAGGTGGATTACCAGGAGCGCTGGTAGAGCTCTCTTCTAGTGCTCGTGTGCGACCACGGTCATACTTCAAAGCGCTGCTGTGGGAGATTTCCCGCAGCAGCGCTTTGAAGTTTCTAGTGTAGACAGACCCTAAGGCTGTAGAGCAGACTCATTTTATATCTTTCTCTAAGTGGTCTCGGTGCCACCAGATGGGACAGAACACCACACCCAGAGGTGTGGGGGTTACACTAGCTCATTAGATGTTTCCTGATCTCTCACTTGTGAATAGGATGTGTGAGAATAGCCTCATCAGTTATCCTTTTCTAGAGTGTAGTAGGGAAAAGATAAAAATCCGCGCAAAGCTTTCGGAGAGCTGTTTCTCCTCTGCTAATGGTCTTAGTCCAGAGGGAGACAGTCCCATGTATGTGAGCTGACTGGCCATATATGGGTCTTTCCCCTTTCTCCCTGATGGGCTTGGGAAGGGAGAACTTGTGCCTGGGCTCTAGGGCAGTGTTATTTCAAAGTTCCCACGAGAAGTGACATCTGTGTTCGTTTCCTGGTGCCTTAAAGATGTGTGATTCCTCACAACATGAAGAGTGGCTGGGATCTGGCAAGCGTAACCTTTATTACTACTGCAGCCTTGGGGCCAGTCTTATCACCCAATAGCTTACAGGTGGGGATCTGTGTGCTCAGAACTTTCCTGCCAGTGAACAATGTGTAGACCTGCCACTCCCTCCTTGTGTGGGTGCAGGCTCTTCCCTCCCTGAGATGGGCTTATTGGCTGATCAGGAACTGGACTGAGCTGCATTTCTTCCTCTGTCAGCTTGGGCAGGGACAGTGCTGGGGACAGAACTCCCAAAAAGGGGCCCCTAGCTGTTAGTTTTCAGCAGTTTGCAATGGGAGGAGGACCCTTGTTTCAGTGGAGTGAGTCTAACAGTCAGTATTGTGGTTCAGCTCCTCCTGGAGAGAATGCTGTTTAATGATCACTTACATTGCACTTTTAAGCTTTGTTGATGCATTGGTTGGGAACAGCAAAACTAATTCTCCTTTGTGACTGGAGCTGCTTCACTAACTGCCCCTCGGTCTAGGGCTGTTCTGGGTATTTATGCTTAACTTGCTTTTTGCAGAAAAATTCTTCCTGGGAGGAGAGGAGAAGGAGAAATCAACTTTCCTATATTCCCTATATTTCAAGTCTCTGTTCATATAGCCCTTGGTGTCCCCATCCTCCTGAGGCAGCTTCATGTTGCTCTGCCAGTTTCATAACATCTAGGAGAGGCACAAAAATCTTCCCAAACCACCTGCCTTTGCCCTGTTTTGGAGGAGAAGCTATTCTGAAGGTGGGCAGCCTTACGTTCATCAGGGCCTGTGTGCACCCTAGGCTTGTAACTCATGGCTCCAGCTCTGCTGCCCTGACAAGAAGTCAGCCAGTCAGTGGTAGCTAGATTGAACTTCAGTCAGCAGTAACTGTCTTAAAGGGTGTGGGGGGAAGATGGATACATTTCACATGATTTAGAACCATAAACTATGCTCCTAACTAATCTGTGGAACTGATTTTGCTGTACCCTAGTCCTCCCTCTCCCTTCCCTTCTGTTTAACACTTGTTGCATCAGTTTCAGTTTAGATTGTAAACTCTTCAGGGCAGGGACCTTGTCTTTGCTTTGTATTTGTACAGTATTTGAGGCTAAGTGCAAGTCTGAGACACAGGAAGCCTGGATTCCATTCCTGGGACTGCTCTAGACTTGCTGTTTTACCCTTGGGCAAATCCTTTCCTTTCTTTTTGCCCCACTTTTCCCATTTATAATATGGGATAACACCAGCTTGCTTCCTGTCAGAGTTGTGAGGGTTAATTCATGTTTGTAAAGTAATTTGAGGATTTTGGAGAAAAGAGTAGCCAAGTAAAATATTAACAAGCTGCAATTTTAGATCATCCCTAACACTGAACAGAGCAGCGCCCCTTAATTGCTATTAGTAATCTCCAACCTCCCCACTCCTTTTATGCAAGCATGTTCCTCTCTCTTCACATGATTGTATCCACCTTGTTCCCAGGATGCATCCTGTTCACATGCCTCACATGCTTTGTGACTGGCAGGAAAAACATAAGCCTTTTTAAGCCTTTGTAGCCTACTTTCTCCAGGGAGAGAAGGAATCACTTTCTTAGTTTATTAAAGATAAACAGTTTGGTTGATAGTACAAATTATTTTCTTACCCAAATACAAAGAGGGTGACAAATACAAAAAGTAAGGGGCTAATTACTTCCAGACAAACTCTTGCCCCATAAAATAGCATGGACATCTATGCTTGTGTGTGTTCCAGAGGGTTATCAGCTCCAAAGCTCAAAGATCACGAGTCAGGCCTAAAAGAATCATGAGATGGGTTTAGAAAAATCATGATTTGAAAGTAAATTAATTTTGGGTTCACTTTGTCTTGGTATTTGAACTTTTAGGGTGTTTTCTGGTCACATTTTCAAACTTTTCTCCACAACCATTGGTGTTAGAAACTTTTTAAAAAGAGAGCTGAGATTCTCACAATTACATAATCCAAGTGCTGGGGTTTTATAAAAAAAATCAAATATCATGGGACTTGTGATAAAATCATGAGTAGGCAACACTGATTCCACCGTGTCCTGCAGACTGGAATCTATGGAAAATCTAGGTGAGAGTCTCTTCAATTTTAATCTTCTGATTTTTCACCTACTCAACTTCCTATCTGTGGGATGTTTGAATTGTGAGAGAGACCACATTTCTTTGGCATCTTGGCACAATCTTTTGCAGACGGCTTCAATTTAACACTAGTATTAGCAGGTTGAAAATGCCAAATAATTTATACATCTGGCTAACGGAACACAAATGTTACCAGCATAATGTAACACAATACAGTCACCTCTTGAGGATTTAGGACACTGGCTTAAAGAGGCAATCTACTTTTTTGAGCATTTTATGAATCAGTCTAAGGTGTAGCTGTTGCTGTTGAAGATGGGTTTCATTTTGATAAAGTTGCGGTGGGATGTTGATATTTAAATATTTCTTGCTCTTTTTGCTAATTGTAGTTTTGCAGCACTAAAGGCATTACCTCACTTTCAGCCAATCGGATCCTTTTATTCATTGACACTCTAAGTTGTCTTAGCTTATCCAGGGCTGTGCTGGGAAAAGAGCAAGTTCATTTTTGCAGAGGCTTTTAAGTATGTTCTTGTATTTACATATAACGTCTATTTTGTTCCCAATGTAAACTGCTCAGAAACACACTTATCAAGCGAAATCTTAAATTCACAACCATCGTAACTTATAAATAGGACTCTCCATTTTCAGTTTATATTTTTATTTTTCTCTGGAATTTTTTGGTGTTTATTACTACAGCAACAAAAACAGGTGAAAATTGGTAGAAAAAACTATTAATAATTTTTCTAGGTAAATATCAGGTTTTATTTTGGTGGACAGAAGGACAGAACAGAAGTATTCAGTAGATTAACGCTTTGATGAAAGGAATTCAATGTGGTTTGCTGCAGAACTAAAACAGAACTCAAAACACAATGCCACCTCTGAGTTTAAGAAAACAATACATCTCTAATCCCCAAATAACATGTTTCATTTGAATAAACAGTTTACTGTTGTATACTTACTTTCAAGCTATAAATATTTACTTTTACTAATTGGGCCACACCATTTGCAGTGCATACACTCAACTTCATACTTTTTTCTCATGGGTTTTTTTATTTAAAACTTTCAAATACTTGTGTTCTGAAACACATTCTGATACAGATTTTTATTTTCTTCCCATTTGAGTGTCAGATCTTTAAACCATTCATCAGTACTTTCAGTGTGCACACATTTCAGAGCTTGTGTGCATGGCTGTTTGTGTGCATCTTTTAGATCAATACGTAGCCTTACTTCAGCAGGCAGCTTTGCATATATGAACAGACTAATGTATTATCATAATACATACATCTTCTGCAATGTATTGTATTTTCCTGATAAAACATGTTACTTTTTATATATTTGAATGATACAAAAGTAGGGTGAAAATCAGGAAAAAATAAATAGTTTTTGTAAAACCTGGGATTTGTTTCAGTAAAAAACAGTTTAAACTGAAAACAAAGGGGCTTACTTATAAATTGCAACCACACACTTTCCATCTTGGTAGTAGATATTGTTGTGACTTTTCCCAAGGAAATGTCCATGCAGAAACATCAGGCTTGCTGGTAAGAAGGGTTCAGAGAAAGGGGAGGGAGCTGGATGGCTTGTGCACTTTGGCATGCCTATGAATGTAGGTTTTACTTCTCTGCAGTTTCTTTAAACACTGGCACCAAGAAAAGCTTAGTGGGGAGGAGAGGAGGCAGGGGTGTTTGAACAATTTTTATAATGGAGGTGCGGAGAGTCATTGAACCAAACGGTAAACCCTGTATATAATAGAAAGCACTTCAAGCCAGGGGGTGCAGGAGCACACCTAGTTCCAGCATCTATGATAGGATGTGTGACTGGAGAGAAACTTATTAGTCCCCTGCGTTCTACAGTGCTTCTGAAGGTGAGACTTGAGTCACTTTGACTTGTACAAGCTCAGCAATTCTGTATCATCCCCGGAGAGTTACTGAAGCCATGCAGGGAGAAATAATGCATGGGGTTAAAAATAGACACGCAACAATAGGAAGGAATGACTGAAAAAGCTCTTTTAAAGGAAGTGGACAGAAGCCTGGCAAAAGGCATCTGAATTATGTGGTATCTGAGGCTTGGCTTTAATGCTTTAGCCCCTAAATTAAACATAATTTGTAATAGTTATCTGAAATGCAAGGTACTGAGAGAGGTTTAGAAGTCAAGAAGCACACAGAGCTACTGTTTTTGTAGGGTCAAGAGCAAAACAATGCTTGCTCCCTCTGTTGGCTCCATGTTGGCACTTAACACTGAGTGCTGCGCAACTTGCTGGGTCACAGAGAGCTTGTAAGAATCTAGATGGGGAGAAAATGAGAACCTCATTAAATCCTAATTGTCTAAGGAGGGCAGGTGGGAAATATTTGATTTGCCAAATAGAAAAGGAAAACTTGGCAGAGAAAAATGTTCCAGCTTCTCCAACACTTTTACTCCCAATGGGGGAGAGGAGTTCAGATCAAATTGGGGCAAACTAGGCATTTGGGTCTCACAATGGCATTCGCAGATATGCTTGTACCTGTGAGATGGCCCTAAAACCTTTGTTGTAAAATGTCTCATTGTCAAACTGTGCCAGTGGCAGAGCTCTTACCTTGTTAGGAGTTACCCTGCTTAGCCAAACTGTGAATTGCTGTGTGATCACAGCATTACATGAAGCAGCTGCAAAATGAGTGTTCCTGCTTCCTTGAGGTTGGCTACTATATGGGATGTAAGTCCTGGGATAGGGGTGTCTCAGAGGCAGTTGAGGCTCATTGCTTTTCTCATTGCTTCCTATGGGAAAAGTAGTGTCAGGTTATTGAGGGGGAAGAGGTACCACTGGCAAAGCAAAGAGCCAGGTGACGACTTAGCAAGAGGCCATGCCAAGGAATTCTTGCACCAAAGGAGATGCAAAAAATGGCTCTCTACAAAATGTAGAAGTGCTAATTCTAAAACCATCGCTTGAGGCTTTTGTTAAAGCTCATTAAAACCATCTGTAGTTACCAAAGCCTGACTAGGGAGCTGGAGTGACACTGACAAGGAAGACTGTGACAGCACAAATCTAGGACTTTGTGAGCAACACACAGCCTCACCCTTCCAGAGGTAAATTCTGAACAATGGAACCCCCTTGGACCTTGGGAGGGAGGAAGAGAGGAGGAAAAGATCAGAACTCTAGGAAAACCAAGAGTGATTCTGGTTTCCTGACTGGTTTTAAGCTGGATTCTTTGTTCCTTTACTCTGGCAGCTTTCTTGGCCTCATCTGCAATGTAAGATACCACAAATACTATGTGCACAATGGTTCTTGAAGGTGGGGGTAGGGAGGGAGATAAAAGGGGAAAAGTAAAATTGAGCATCTCTGCAAGAGCATTTTGATGTAAATAGGACTTTTTGATGAACTTTGAGAGACACCAGCAAGAAAGGGCATCAGTCTCCTTTCAGTGTGGAGAGCTCCCCTGGGCTCTGTGCTGAGCTCTTGGCCCTTTCATTCTGTCAGGAAAAAGGCACTTTTTTGTCAATGAAATGGGTTCTTCTGTTGTGTGCACCTAAGATTATCTAATGTTCTTCCCCATCTTTATAATCTCCCGTGTCCGCCTTAAAGGGAGCTCCTCCTCTCAGACAATGGAGGAACAGTAATTGGATTGGAGCCGCTCTTGTTCCCTCACAAAGGAGGAGCCTTTGAGTTAGGGGCCTCTCCCCTCTGAAAAAGTGCAGGACAAACCTTTGACAGTCCACTCTCCACCTCCCTGCCTTCCTGGGAACAGACTAGGGTTTTAAAATTAAAACTTTGTGCAGAATAGTTGAACAGAGGCCTGGTTGGCTTAACAAATTTGATTTTTCTTCTTCAGAGATTCGCGTTCAAATGAGACTTTGCAAAATGAATTTGCTCTTAATGTAGACTCTGCATTGTTGGTGTCACTGTTACAGGGCAAGCTGCACCCTGTCTCCTTTGTGATCTCTGAGTGCCCCCGCTCAGGTGTTAGGCCTTGTTGTGCCTTCACCTTTCCTGGGGTGGAATTCTTCCACTCTGAGGCTGGGCTGTAGGCTACAGTATCTTGTGTATCCAGCATGATAACCTAAGGGGAGTGGCTGGGTTCAGCATGTGAGGTTCTTCCTTGTTGGGAGTCTGACTAAACAGCTTTAACACTAAAATATTGTTTGGTTCCTACAGTTAAAAAAACAGACATTTAGAGAGAGAGGATTTTGAGATAAGTCTGCTCATGTCTTTCTAACTTTAAGACTTATCATCCCTGATGGTAACCTAGGCAAGCCTAACTTTTTCTGGCAAACCAGCAGGTTGGGTTCCTCTGAATGCCCACCCCCAAGGGTCTGTTTTTAAACTGCTATAGTCCTTTTGATCTCGTGTACCTGCCCCTTTTCCTGTCCTGGCATTCTCTTCACCCTCAAGAGGCTGCAGGGAAATGGCTTGTCTTGAGTCCTACTTTTTCTTTCCTGGTGGTTTTCCTTATGCTCTATTAATTAAACCAATATATTCATACTGTAAACATCACAATAACTAGGTCAACATACTATTAAATTATTACAGAGCAGCTCTGATTCAGTCACAATTGTGTTACAGCTTAGGAGAGATGAAGGACTTGAAAATGTAGGGAGTTGCATGGCAGGAGTGCGGTGCATCTGCAGAGCTGCATGGGGATCCAAGACTGGAATAGCTAATGGAGTGGGGAGAGCAACATGTCAGGAGTGAGGGGTGTTGGGAAGCCAGCCATACATTGCTGCTATGCTTCCTTATTGGTCATCTGCTGCTAGTCTGGACACACCTTGGGCAGTGGCAGGCTGGCCAGGATCTGCAGCCAGGGAACTGTCTTTACAAACTGATCTGGCTGCAAAGTGAAACTAACTAGTATTGCTTGTAGTTAGTTTTGTTTTCTTTTGCCGATTGCAGTCAGAAAACGACTATTTTACTCCTGAGGGAATTCTGCACCTAAAAATTAAAAATTCTGCACTCAGTATTTTTAAATTCTGCAGAATTCTGTGAAATTTGTCAATAAATGTTGCTCCAGCATGGCAGTGGGGAACTCAGGCTACTGACTGCATTTAGGTGGGAGATCTCCCACCTCCCCTGGTCAGGGACTTGGCAGTGAGGCTGCACCTGACCCTGACAGTGCAAGGGCTGGGCCTGCCCCCAAAATACTCTCTGTACCAGGCTGTGTGGATGGGCAGGCTCAGGCCAGCAGGATCCAAGTGTTGAGGGGCTTAGTGTGGGGGGGATCCTGGTGTGGGGTGAGAGGTTTCTGTGTGGGACAATCTGGGTGTGGGCGGCTCAGTGGGAGATCTCGATGCACAGGGACTCATGGGGGGGGTTCTGGGTGCAGGGGCAATGGGACTCTGCAGAGGATCCAGGTGAAGGTGGTTGGGGCTCAGCAGGGGAGATCCAGGTGCTGTGGGAGTGGGGCTTAATGGGGTGGGGGTCCAAGTGCAACTGGTTGGGGACCAGTGGGGTCTAAGTCTGGGTGTGAGGAGCTCATCAGAGGGGTACAAGTGTAGGTGGGTAGGGCTTGTCAGGGTGAGGGTTCGATGGGCCTGCTTAATGGGGAAGTCCCAGCTGCTGTTGGGGGGGATGCTGCATGCAGGGCTCCCGCTTCCCCCTGCGATTCCCCTTTCTTCTCCATCCACCTCCCATCACTCCCACATTCCCACCCCTTTCCTTCCCCACTGCCTCACCTCCCTTTTTCTCATTCTCTCCTTGCCCCTTACCCAGCCCCAGCATGGGTGCTGACTATTGCACAGGAAGGCTTCCAGCATACAGAAAGAGCATTAGGCACTAGGACCTAGGAGTCTCTGTTCAGCTGCAGAGGCAGCCTCCTTCAGATGGGCAGCTCTGTGCTTGCAGAAATGAGGAGGGGGCAGTGGCACATAACCCTGTGTGCCACCCCCATGCCTCACCAATCTTGGAGGGGGGGGGGAGTCCTCCCCAAAACTGAGCCCATGGTTGCCCCCCCCATCCTGTGTGGCTTCCCTGCTGTTTTCTGCAGGTAAGCACAGGAATTGGGGTGTGTGTGTGGGGGGGAGGGTGCCATCTCATGCAGAATCCCCCCAGGCGTACTATTTCAGGTTTGTTTCTCTGCCCCTCCAGTGCTGAGAAACTGAGAATGCTAGTCAGTTTCCTTCTGTTATCTTTCCATGTGTTTACATGCTTCTGTATGGCAGCCGCTAACCTTGGAAAGGCCAATAAAGAGAGAAGGGGGAGGTATAATAGGACAGAGATACTCCAAGGGAGCTTGGGGTGAAGAGGCTAGAGGGGAGGATGGGTGGGGGAGGAAGAGAAACCAGAAAAAGGTCCGGTAGTTGTGGTTCAAACTGTACTGCCGCACACTTACCTGGAAGTACATGGGACTCTATCTCTGGCCTGTGAAATTACTGTTAAGTAAAATTATTTCTTCACCTCTGCTAAGAGGAAACTGCGGTTGTAGCTGGAGAACTGGTCTTCCATGGCCCGCCTAGCTGTTTTATTGTTGTGCCATTGACGCTTTGATGGCATCTACCTCTTTCCTGTTCCAAACACCTGGTAGAACCAGTGCTTTGTTTTGTTATTATATTTTTATGAAGCCTTTCTAAAAAGTTTCCCCATTGCCATAGGATTTAATCTTCAAGTTCCTTGTGTTGTAGCTGTGATGTTGCATGTGATGTTGCTACAGATTCTCTGTTGGGCCACTTGCTGCTTAACAGTTGCCCTTCGTGTCCACACAATGCTTGGCAGACATGTAATTTTAAATAGCTTTCCTGCCAGAAATTACTCTTATGCTTAGCTGTAGAGCATTGGCCTGCTAAACCCAGGGTTGTGAGTTCAATCCTTGAGGGGACCATTTAGGGAACAGGGTAAAAATCTGTCTGGGGATTGGTCTTGCTTTGAGCAGGGGGTTAGACTAGATGACCTCCTGAGGTCCCTTCCAACCCTGAGATTCTATGATTCTAAGATGGAGGAGCTTTTGGTCTGTGGCTTGTTGCAACTGCCTGACGAATTCCGGTTGTATGGCTTGCCTGGTTTTCCTTGTCAGTGGTACTTTTTCCCTCCACAGTATTTTGAAACTCTTCAGACTTTTTCTTCAGGTGCTGATGACTTGACTCTGGCTCTTCGACTTGGCTACTACTCCTCCCAAGTCCTGCCAAGCCAGCTTTCTCCTACTGCTACCAGATGCGGGGTCTGCTTTCACCCCTCTTCAGTTGCTGTCGCTAACTCTGTTGCCAACAGTCAGAAAATTTACTGCCAGTATAAAACTATCAAAAAACTGACTGTTGGTAGAAGTAAAAATGTCAGTAAAAATTGTGAGCAAGCTCAGGCAAACTAGCTTCTGCCTCTGACATAACTTTCTTTGACTCAGTCTTTTAATCTCTAATCTAGATTTATAGTCATCTTTATTGAAATGCTGGGTTCTGTAAAATGTTGACATGTATGAACATCATAAACAGAAGTTATAGGAATCCAAAATTGCCTTGATAGTCTGTGTCTGGAGGAAGCACTTTTAAAATCTGTAATCTGGATTTATTGGCCTCTGTGTCTGAAACTGTCAGTAGAAAATAAAATAATCAGTCCGTGTTTTTTCAGTTTGGCATCTACTCCTCACTTCACTGTCTCCTTTGTGTTTTTTATCACTTTAAACTAATGTCTGTTCACACACTAATTCCAATATCTTTTTTTACTTCCACTTCCTTCACTTGAAATATTAGATTGGGAAAAGCCCCATTTTCACAATTAGTCCATTTTAGAGACTTTTCTTTAGCCTGTTCGTGGCTCAGACTGTGCATCTTCAGTAGTAGTGACCAGTGCTGCTCCTACTCAGCGAGCTTTCCTCTGCCTCCCTTTGAGACTCTGCAGGAGCAGCAGAACGAAACTGAGTGAGATCAAGTTCATTTCATGCTGTTGCAACTTTTGGTCCCACCACACGTGAAATGTGCAGGAGAAGCAGCATAGGCACTGTACATAGTGACAAAAGAACCCTGTAGGATTTCAAAAACCTGAGAACACGGGGCAACATGTAAGAGCCTCCTCCTACCCCAGAATAACTGTCCCCTAACTGAAATGGGTTAGAGAATAAAGACTGTGTGTTTCAGGAAGGCTGCTTTAAATACATCCCTCTTAAGCCAGTAGGAAAGTGATAGACGAGTTGTGAATCCCCTGCTGCTGCTATCATAGCTCTTACAACATTGTTGAAAAAAGAGTGGAAAATGTCCCCTGCATGGTCCTGGCCTTGCTGAGCCCAGGCTTCCTATGTCACTGCACTCTCCATTGGTGTGTGTATGGAAGGGGACTACACACAATGATTATACATATAGTCTGATCCCCAAACATTCTGTCCAATGCATCCCGGATAGCTTGTGCTTGTGCATGTGCATGTGCGTAAAACTATTAAATACTGGAACTGTAGCTTTTCTAGCTGCAGGGGACAGTGTGGTCTGGGTGGCTGGTGATCTCTACACCCTGCCTTCCAGAACAAATGGGCAGTTAATGCAATAAAGGGCAGGTCTGGGAGTCTTGTTAGCATTTCTGTGGGATGCCTGGTTTATGAGGGCATCCGTGACCAATATAAAAGGCAGAGAGACTCTTCCTCATAGATTCATAGAGTTGAAGGTCAGAAGGGACCGCTATTTATTATTTATTTGTATTCTCATAGCACCTAGGAGACCTAATCATAGACCAGGACTTCACTGTTAGGCCCTGTATGAATGCAGAACAAAGACAATCCCTGCCCCAAGGACCTTACAATCTAAAAACAAGACGAGACAATATATGCAGTTGGGAGCATTAGGTCATGAGATTATCTAATCTGATTTCCTGTATAGCTGTCTGATTGTAAGCCGAATGACCTGGGTAATTCTTTTTTTTTAATATTGGCACAGCATTAGCCCTCTTTCAGTCTTCTAGATTTTCCCCAATATTCCAGGCCAGAGATCTCCTCAGCCAACTCTTTTAGGACTCTAAGATGCAAGTTAAGTGGGCCTCCTGACTTAAAAATGTTTATCCCTGGTAGATGTTGTTTACCATCCTCCTTAGTTACCAGTGAACGGAAAGTACTTCACAGGGCAGTGGTTGACTCTGGAAGAGAATACACTAATAGCAAAGCTTAATTCCAGTTGAGGATTTCCCGGTGCTGGATTCTCTGCTGGCCTAGACTCCAGCTTGCAACCCAAAGAGAATGTTTGGCTGACCATCCTGGCCCCTTAGCAGACTTAACTTGCAATCCCCTCTTGCAGGGGGTCACCCTAACAGGCTTCGTCACTGACTTCAATTCAGTATTGGGGTGAAGATGACTTCTCAGTTTACACTGTGTAGCACCAGAATGGTGCACAGCACTTTACATAATGAGTAAAGGAATCTAGGAAGCAAATAGCAAGCCTCTTACAGCTGGTGAGCCCTGCTTTCTTTTCTCCCTGAGCTCCAAATAACTTTCTTTGTTGTAGTTCTTGTCTTCAAAATCCCCTTCCTTAGGAGGGCTTGCTCACAGAACTGCCCTGGGTGCGGGAATTGTAGGGTGACCATATGTCCCGTTTTGGCCAGGACAGTTGCTTTTTTAAGCCCTGTCCCAGCTGTCCTGACTTTTTTGGCAAAACTATGCATTTGTCCAGTTTGCTTTTGTCAACTGGCTGAGGCCGGTCCCACATGCAGGGGGGGAAAAGTGGGCCTTGGTCGGGCCCTATGTGCTGAGGGGAGGGAGAACTCGGACCGGCTCTGTGCTGACAGGCTGCAGAGGGAGAATGGGCTGGTCCCGTGCATGGTGGGAGTGCGGGACCTCGGGCCAGTCCCGTGCGGTATCCCATTTTCCCTTTTGGAAAATAATGGTCACCCTAGGAGTAGCAACTCCTGAGATTTGGGGATGGCTCTTCCACTTGGTATGCCCCTCCGTCCTTCAAAGACGCTGGGGGAAAGTTTTTCCCATTTTCTGATAAGTTCTATACAGACTGGAGTAATTGGATGCAAATTGGAACTGCTGGAGGCTGGGAGCCCCTCAAAAGAGCCTTTCATGAGCTGTGAGAAGGAGACAGAAAGAACGGAAGGCTAAGGATCCTGGGGAGGAGGAGGAGAGGGGGTGTTCAGAGCTCTTCTGTAGGGAGGAAAGTTTTTGTGCAATTTCTAGGCTTTGTCTGAAGTTGGAGAGTCCCTTTCTTCTCCCCCTACATTCCTGAGCTGGGTTGTCTATCCAGGGTTGTTCTTGTTCCCGACAGCAGTTTGCTTAGTATTTTTCTGAAAGGGCATTAAACTCCCTTTCCTTCTGTTTGCCCCGAAATAAATCTATCTCCTACATTTGAATCCGCCTGTATGTGAGTGTGAACTGTAGCAATAAGGTGAGCAGCTGATTCCTGTTTACTTCTGAAGTCCTCATAATAATAATGAGGGCACTGGTAAGCATTTCAGAATAGTCAGTCTGCCCTCCTCCTCTTAAGTTGCAACCCGGGTTCAGGTTTATTCTCCACTCACTGCCATCATAAGTGAGGGGTCTGTCCAGAACAAATGTCTGTTTAGCATCATAAATGTGCATAGTGCTGTCAGTGTCTTCATTGTGGGCAACGCATGCTAGTTACTGTGATCTTAGCAAATGGAGGCTGTTGCATGGAAACTGGGGAAGGCTAAGTTGCTTCCTACAAAACCTTTGTGGGGGAGGAGGTCAGGTGTGGTGTGGGTTCTGGAGTGCCACGTTCTGGGATGACAAGAGACAGCAAACTCTGTGGGAGCCAGTATCCCAAGGTAGAGTTCCTGCAGTACAATTTCAGTGGCATAGCACAGCTGTTGGCACTTCATCAGCATGGGAGTGGTTTTGGGGGGTGTTGAGTTGGAGAGGGCTCTCTGGTATTCATTAAACACGCACCATGGCAACAGTTTGGTTAGCCCTCTTTGTATGAGCCAAAGTCCTGCTGCAAGGCACTGCCTACATTGCTGGCCCTGTGTGTGTATGTGAGGGGGGATGGAGGTGGGTTACCAGCTTCAGATCATAACTGGTGGCTAATGTACATGGCTCTACAATGGAGTCTTTTGAGGGGCATTTTGGTTTGGGGAGTTCCCTGACTTCACTCATAGGCCCTGTGACCTGATGCTTAACCTTTGTATTCTTCTACATGTATTTTCTTAGAACTCCTCATTTTGTGGTGCATTGGACCATGGTGGGGTGTGTGTGTGTGGCAGGCCTTATATTTGCCTCACAATGTTGAGCGCTGTGCAGTTATCAGACTGCTTCCTTGCACCGTGAATGTTCTGGCTTGGCTCTTGCCATTGATCTCAAAGGATATTGATAATGTTATTTTTCTCTCAGGGTACCTTGGGATGTGGGTCCCTGGGCTGCCACTCCCATGGGCAGTCAGAGCCCTCCAAAGGCAGCAGAGGAAAAACTGGGAATTAACTTAATTTAATGCACTTTTTTGAGCACTAACCACTTTGATCCTCTACCCTTGCTATTCCAGGCTCGTTGTTGGCAGGAATCCCATGAGAGATCTCCCTCTTAGTTTAGTTATCTTGGCCTTTCACAGACCCTTGGAGTGGGAAAGGTCTTTCAGCAGGGTTAGCATAAAATCTATGATGCTGCTGACCCAAGATACTTGGGGAAATGCAGTAGAAATGTAAGGCCATGGCTACACTGGCACTTTACAGCGCTGCAACTTTTGCGCTCAGAGGTGTGAAAAAACACCCCCCTGAGCGCTGCAAGATACAGCGCTGTAAAACCTCAGTGTAATCAGTGCTGCAGCGCTGGAAGCGCGGCTCCCAGCGCTGCAAGCTACACCCGTAAGGGATGTGGTTTACGTGCAGCGCTGGGAGAGCTCTCTCCCAGCGCTGACACTCTGACTACGGCAGCGCCTTGAAATTTCAAGTGTAGCCATACCCTAAGTCTGTAACCACTGGGGTAAGCTGACCACCTGTAACAGGAAGGCAGTGTCTTTCTGTCCCCTCCCCTCAGGCAAATAAGGAAGGACTTTAGCATAAAGTTGGTAGCTTCTGACTTCTTTGCTGTTTACTATTTATTTACTATTTACATAGCTAGACACAGCAGCGTTTACTTCAGTATAACTTAAAGTTGCTCAAGGGTGCGGAAAAGCCCCTGAGCAATATGTGCTGGTGTGCACAGCGCTATGTCGGCCACTCTGGGATTGTGCCTCCAGGAGACCTCTCTCCTGTCAGCATAAAGCGTCTGTACTGGCAGTGCTGCAGCAATGCAGCTATATCGATACAGCTGTGTCACTGTAGCAATTGTAGTGTAAACTAGCCCTAAGAAAAAGCCAGCCAAGAGGCGAGATTTATGGTGTGGCTTGAGGAAGAAAATGTGTGTGTTCCACCTGAAGTGATCCAGCCCCTCCTAGATTGGTGAGAAATTGATAGTCCTCTTTAGTGTGGCCTTGGGAACATGTAGGCTTGAGTTGATATGCAAAATGCGTCCTTTACAGGGGCCACCAATCTTGTGGAACTGTGAGAAATGTCCACAGGGACTAGGCTAAGAATAACAAACTCTTTACACCTCAGTATACATTAGTTCTGGCTTCCATTCTGTCTCCAGAAGGTAAAGCTAACGTATAACTCTATGTACTGCCCCTCAAAGGCTATCCCAAGAGCTGGTGTTGCCAGTGTGGAAGTAGGAGGGCTCCCAAGATCACCTTTTAGAATCTCTTGCTCTATTGTCATGCCCTTTTGCTGGCAGAATGAGTGAATATTTGATACTGGGAAGAGTAAGTAATTGTACCTTTGAGAAGGAAGCAGTAAAACTCATCATTTATCAGTTGCTTCATTTTGAGTGTCAGGAAGGCAAGATCCAACTTAACAAAAGTTTCCAATGCAAAGGGTTATTTTTATTAGTTTGTATAATGCCTTACAATGTGCCAGGCTCTTGAGCCATTTTGCTCTCTGTGACTTTAACCACAATTGCCATGAGTGGGAATGGCCCCAGTGTAACTTGCTTCCAGAGTTTGGCGGTGAACAGACAGTGTAATTTGATATTCACAAAGAGTGTAAGCAACCAGTGGAGGAACCATGGAAGCTAAAAAGCTGTAGCATGTAAGTGCTGTCATTGGTTTGGATCTGATAAAATGATTGAAGCAGGAGTTAGCCATTGGGCTGTGCTGTGTAGTTTTTGTATTTAAATGTGATAGAACTAGAGCAAATGCTCCAAGTTGCCATTAATATCAGTTGCTTTGCTTCCTTGTTGTCTTGCATGTGGTGTTGGGCACTGCTCAAGCTTCAACTTTTGCTGGGTACAGAGGGATAGCAAGTGTATCTGTGCCATCTCTTTGGAACCTGGTCCTCTAGGCTTTGTCTCAAAGGGACTTTGCTCAGAGGAGAGGGTGTATGTGCTGGGTCTCCAGTCTTTTTTTATGCTGCAGCTGTTACTAGGCTTGAAGTGGTTTTCCTCACTCACCTGTGCTGCTCATGCTTTCAAACGATGACTGTAGGTTTTCATATACTTCAGGTATATGTATATCTGGTTTAAAAACATAAAAGCAAGAGTGAATAAGATCTTGTTCAGTAGGAGGTGGGTTGGAACATGACACAAAACAGTGAACTTGTATTTCTTGCCTCTCCGCTGAGGCTGCTGACTTCATCTTATGATCATTATTCTGACTCTTTCATTTGTTAGCCAGGGAAACTGGGGGCAGTTCAGGAATACACGCAGGGGGCAATGGGGTTCACTGCTGCTTCTTGTGGCAGGGGATGTCTCTTTGCTGTGTTTGTACAGTGTCTAGCCCAGTGTGGCTGTAATCTCTTGAGTGGGGCCCCTAGGCATTGCTGTAATACAAATTGGGTCCTGGTCCATGAGTAGGACTCCTGTGTGCTATGCTAAGAGAAATAAATAATTACTTACTGCTCCCCACAATGGGAGGAGACTTTGGGAAACCTTTTGTTCCCAACTCTGTGATCTTCTTGACTTTTAGGAACATGTCAGTGAGTGAGAAGATGGCTTTATCCTCTTTCTCAGGGTGCACATTCACCAGGCTTTAATTATCAAGATTCAGGACTGTTGGAGTCTTAGTTTCTTTTTGTGCATGGAAGGGGGCCGGGGGGGAGCATTCTGAGTTGTTAGGAGTCTGATGTGGCTTTTCTTCCCAGCCCATCTAAAATAGCCTGTTGTGAAAGGCACATAGGTACCATATGTAGGGTGTGAAGTACATGGGGCTGATCTGTAATTAATGAATGTTGGTTTGGTTATTGATATGGTTACTGTATAGCTGTATTGGGTTATTGGAATGTTTACTGTGTATATACATTTATTTAGTTTAATAGCAGGGCTGTGAAACTAGCAGGAAGACAAGTGTCTCTAGATAAGCAACTCCTAGTAAACATGGCAGGGACCATTAAGAGACAATGCTGAGCTGTTGGCTGGAGTATAGAAGTAGCATCTTCCCAGCCAAGTTAATAAGAATTGTTTTGCCAAGGCTAGGAGCCAAAAAATCAAAAGGACACTAAATAGTTAATCACTCTGGAAAAGGATGTGGGAGACAGTGGCCAGAGATTTGTTTGAAGACTGAAAACCTGGCTGACCACCTACTACAGGGTGGTAGGGCTAGGGTAAGATAGGATGGGTGTAACCCTCTTGTTTTAAAACACTTTTTTCTTTTATGCTTTATCTTTTTTCTAGTGTTAAGATTAAACAGTACTTCAGTTTGAGAGAGCTGTCAGGTCACCAGTGTACTGGTCACAAGCACCTGAAAGGAAGACTTGCAGGTGCCGAACTCAGTTGGACCTGCTGGGTGAGCACGGTTAGTATGCATATAGGGTACCTTAGCCCAGGCCTGGTTTAAGAGTGGGAGAATTGTGGGATTCCACTGCTGGAGAGGTGAAGGCACTAGGCCTATCACCCTGAGAAGGTGCACTCAGAGACCATCAGAGGTGCAGTTAGCCCTGTAATGTGGCATATGGTTTCCTGAAAAAGTTCAGTGAAGAATTAGTGAAGCCCTAATCCAGTGTGCATCATGAACTTGCCCTGCCATAATGGATGAGTTTGGGGCACAGTGGATTGGTGATCACTTGCCTTAGCATTTGGATCCATGAACTCTCCATGATACTGTTCCTTTCAAGGTGTGAGAGTTGCATTAGAAACTCTCAGGCCTGTTCAACCACGTGGTAATCATTGATGGGATGGATGACAGTTTGGAAGGCTGGCTGGTGAAACTTTGTCTGAATTAAAAGTGGAAAGGTTTTCTGCTTGGCTCTTCCAGGAAGTCTGGCTGAGATTAGAACGCTTGAGTGCAGCTATAGGTTATAAGAAGGTTTGTGTTGTGTTCATGGGAGTTATTGTAAAGATGGATTAGACTTGGTTCTGCATCTCTCTTCCATCTTAGGTGGCAATGTAGTGGAAATGGCAGTGGTGGGAAGGGAAGAGAGCATATCTCCGTTCCTGTAGTGGTGTGACGGTGGCATGGCTTGCTAGTGTGACCTCTCAGTCAGTATCATTTACTAATGTTTCCTTGTACCAGTTGCCATGTTAAGGAATGGTTTTCACCATTGTGTTAACCATTCCTCCGTCACACCCACGAGTTTGAGATGTTGGGACATGTAGAGCCCTCACCCTCCCTGCAGGGCCTGGAGTGTGTTAAAAGGCGTTTGACTGAACAACTATGCATTAATTACCTTTGTATTTTGGGATCCCAGCTAACTGCAAGGGCAGAGTGGGTATAGGGGCAGACGTAACTGCCTTCAGATCCAGAGGTGTGGCTTAGTCTCACCTGGGGTTCTGTGTGCTGTCAAGTCCCTAAATTGTGCTATAGAGATTAAGGCCCGTGAAGGAAACATATTCTTCTGGCCCCAGTGTGACTAACCATGGCCTGTAATTTTATCTCTTTTGGTTTTGCTTTTTTTAGTTAGTTCTTCAAACTGAATTTTCGGGGAGAGCAGGAGAGGGAGGGAGTCTTTTTGGGAGATTAGAGGACAAAATATGACATTTGGTGTCAGATCTTTGACCAAACAAAAGACACTTCCTCCTCTTCCCCCTTCCATGTCTCCTGCTCTTGATGAGGGGCAAGGGATGCTGTAGCAGTGAACACGAACTCCATTCATACCAGTCCCTCCACCAGACTCTGGATTTCCTGTGTAATGGTCCACTATGATGTTGTAGATGGCTGTAGTTTTGTCTCCTCTGTGTTCTCACTTGGGATTAATTTGCATTACAATTAGTGGGGTTTGGCTGGGAGGTCTTGCTCTCAGGTTTCCTGGGTGTATTACTGCTCCTGCTATTTCCCCTTCCAAGTGGGCACGCAGCCGCTGCCGTGTTCCAGGCCAAAGTAATTCTTTGCTTTGGAACGAAGAGACAAAATGTCCTCAGTCTTATTTCCAAGGGGTGAGGGATGGAGTGGGACACCTGCTGATCAAATCTCATTCCCTTTTAACCTTCTCCCTATTTCCCCCATCCTCCAAGTGAATAGAGGAAGAATAGGGCTGCAGCATGAACGCAGACACAGGCATTCGTGGTCCTCCCCCAAACCAAAGGAAAATAAAAAAACAAACTGAGCCAAGCAGGGAATCTGATCTGCTTCCATCCGATCATTTAATGTCTGTAGCATCCAGGGGTTGAATTTTTGGTTCATGCCGTTTCTGATGAATTCTAGCTTTTGAAATTCCTGGTGGTGAACAGGGTTTGGCCGCTGGAGGTTTTTTCTGGCAGGGCTCCTGCAAGAAGAACCTTGGCTATTTGGAAGGCAGGAAGCCCCCTGGTTCAGAGTGAGCTGTGTGTGTGTGTATATCAAGTTCTACTGGACTTGGTAAGTGGGGGTTGCAGAAGGAGCAGAGATCAGTTGATCAGCCAGGTGGTCTTGCTGAGCTTTGAAGCGCTATAGAATGAGAGCCCCTTGGTGCTCTGCTTTTTACTACTTTCCTGTTTTCATGGATTTTTCTCTTCTTCAGCTTTTCTGCATTTTTGGGGGTGTTTCCTCTCTCTTCCTGGCTCAAATCCAGCCCACTCCTCTTGCTGCTGGCAGAGCTCTTACGTAATGCTGAGCATACAGCTGTCGACCCCTATCAAACCACTTGAGAAACTCCATTTTAAAAAAAAAAATCCTCCTCTTTCCTAATTATAAACAGAAGGGATGAGGGGAGCGCTTTCTCCCACCCTCTCCTGCCCTTGTCAACCTAAGGCAGCCCCCATCTAGTACAGCCTTGCCAACTGGGGCCCTGCAATCAGAGCCTGTGCCTCATTGTCTCACTTTTCTCTCCATTCCTACGCCAGTTAAAGCACCGTGTTGCCATTCATAGCCCTTATGGTTTTGTTCAGTTGTCTGTCAGTTCTTGTCAAGCACTGTTCCCTTCCCCTCCCCCATTTAAAAAACAAAACCTCTTACAAACCCCCCTTTGAATTGCATCTTACCTCATTCCCAGCATGGGGGCCCATTAATGGAGATATGAGCACTGACATGCCGGAGTGGGAGGAGGCAGGGAGACTGCTCCCCGGGACTCCATTGTGGTGTTCTGCCTGGCAAGCCCCTCTGGGCTAGCGGAATGCCAGGTCATGCGCTCCGTGGCAGCGACACAGCAGCCCCTCTTGACAGCATTAATTAGATAACTTGGTTTGCCTTTATCTCTTTGAAGAGAAGTGGAGGCAATATCATTTCTGAGGGAAAATATATCATTTTTCAAAACTCTCCGTGCATGTTGCCTCTCTCTAATGGCAGAGTTACTCATTGTGCCTGAAAGAGAATTTCCAGGGGGGATCTGTGTGTTGGTTTTGTGTGGCTACAGAATGGGGGTTGGAAGCTTGGACTGGACGATCTTGGTTCATTAGCCCTTATTCATTGCACTATGACCAGGAATTTGCATTGCAGCGTTGAAAAGAGGCTCTTCTAACGTTAATTTGGGGAACCATTGTATAGAATATCAATCAGGTGGGTTAGGGGAATCAGTGTGCTTAGCTTGCTTTGAGCTGGGTCTGGAATACTGACTTGTCTGACCACTGCTCTCTGCTCATGAAGGCAGTTCTTTGTTCAAGAATGGTGAACAATAACACTCATGAAACAAGTAGCAGTAGCCATGGTGAGAGATCCTTATACTGCACCTGAATTCTTATTACAGTAGCACGTAGAGGCCCTGTAGCGAGGCGGTGTTGTTCCTTGCTGCCCTGGAGAGGGATGAGACCCTCCTGACACTGGAGTGGGAGGAGCCAGCAAATTCTGTGCCTGCCTCCCAGAGGTCAAGGCGCAGGACAGGATGTATAAAAACCTGACCCCAGAGCTCACTCAAGGAGCAGCCGCCAGAGAGACCAGATGCCTCCAGCCTAGCTTCCAATTGGGTCCACTGTAGGTTGCCAGGGTCTCCCAAGGATTGGCCTCATCTGCCGACCCCTGATGCTAATTGGAGCCCAGAGGAGCTTCCCAGCCTGCCCCTTGCCAGTTACCCAGAGGACCCCATGGTGCTTGACCCCCCCCAGAGGACACAGTCCGGACCCAGATACCTTTAGAGGGAGAGTTCGAAGGTAGCTCGCTGGGCAGCCAACTCTAGTCTGGCTGCAGCACTGCCAGAGCCTATGTCAGTGTGTTGTGACCAGGAACCCCAGTGACATAGCAGCAGGTCTTCTACTGCTGCTAGGGCCCCGGGCTGGGACGCAGTGGAGCAGGTGGGTCTGCGTCCCCCTTGCCACCCCCAGCTTGTGGGTGGTAGTCTCCCCCTCTCCCCGGGCCCTTCTGAGTCAAGAGCCTGGGCTTGTTGTTTACCTGCCTTTGCTCAGCCCCTGCCTGAGGGCCTGAGCTATTGACTTTTTGCTGCCCCACCCTGACCCAGGGCCTGGGCCTGCTAGATAAATACTCTTTGCTAAGTCCCTGCCTGATGGCCTGAGCCATTGACTCTTTGCTGCCCCATCCTGATTCAGGGCCTGGGCCTGCGCCTGCTAATTGTATAAATGTTCCTCAGCTCCTGCCTGAAGACTTGAGCCCTTGATTCACTTTTGCCTGCCGACCATGGGCCGGGCGTGAATAACTGTCTGTTTGCCTCTATTGCTGCCATGGCAAGAGACTCCTACGGCCAAGCTAATTCCCCGTAAGCAACTGAAGGAAGTAGTGAGGCGGTGTGGTTTCCAGACACCCAGGGCCGCCCAGAGTGGGGGGCAAGCAGGGCAATTTGCCCCCCCCCCCCCCAAGAATGCTCTGGCCCTGCCTCTGCCTTCCCCCATCCTCCGGTGCCTCAGAGCGTCGTGTCCGGGAGCTGCCCTGGACAGAGCTAAAGCGGCCTTGCTCGGGTGAGGCCTGAGCTCCTCCCGCTCAGAGCCTCACGGTAAGGGTGTGGGGCTGCGAGCTCCGGTCCCACCGGAGCCATGCCGCTGCAGCGCTGTCCAGGGGCTAGGGCAGCTCCTGGAAGCGGTGCGCTGAGGCTCCAAGATGGGAGAGGTGGGGGTAACCCAAGAGCCGCCCTGGACAGAGCTAAAGCGGCATGGCTCCAGTGGGGCCCCTTCCATAAAAAAAAGTTGCAATACTATAGAATACTATATTCTCATGGGGGCCCCTGTGGGGCCTGAGGCAAATTCCCCACTTGCCCGCCTCCATCCTGTCCTGGGAAAAATAAACATTTAAAAACCTTCCGCATTTCTGCACAAACCCAGTTTTGAGAGAACTTCAAGTCGCCTTTACAAGGTATCACTGGTTCTCAGCATCAGCATTAAAAGAGTTGGACAAACATTTTCTGTCAAAACTTTTTTTGGATCGAAAACTAGGGGTTTTTAAAAAGCAGAAAAAAAATCATGGACAATGTCTGCTTTCCTTCAAAATTTGTTTTCGTTTTTTATTTGAAAAGCTGAAATTAGTCTGCCAAAACCTAAACGTGGTTGGGGTTTCAGAAGTGTGAGGCCAAATATTTGCTGCTTGCTGTGTTTTGATTGTTTAAAGAAACAATGCTTAAAAAAAATCCAAAACTTTTGAACCACCTCAGCTTGTGACCAAACACCAGAGCCTATCCAGTAAGAGATTTTTCCAAGTTTCTGATACTCTGCTGGCTTCCTTGACTCATATATCTGTTTCCATAACTTTGGGTTAATTTAGCTTAGAACATAAGAACAGCCATACTGGGTCAGACCAAAGGTCCATCCAGCCCAGTATCCTGTCTACCAACAGAGGTCAATGCCAAGTGCCCCAGAGGGAGTGAACCTAACAGGTAATGATCAAGTGATCTCACTCCTGCCATCCTTCTCCACCCTCTGACAAACAGAGGCTAGGGACACCATTCCTTACCTATCCTGGCTAATAGCCATTAATGGACTTAACGTCCATGAATGTATCTGTTTCCTAGAGACTGGCTCCATGGGGTCCCTCACAAACTGGAGATGGTTACTGTGGATTTGTCTTCAGTATAGCTTATGTACATATCCCACTAACTGAGCATTTGAGCTTGTTCCAGAATCTGGGATGAGCCTATGTTGTGAAAACTGAAATGCTCAAAATAGCACATGCATGTGAATGGACACAGGGTGCTAAAATTAAATTAATCCAGGGCTTCTCAAACTGGGGGGTCAGGACTCCTCAGGGGGTCACGAGGTTATTACTGGGGGTCATGAGCTGTCAGCCTCCATCTCAAACCTTTCTTTGCCTCCAACATTTATAAGTGTTAAATATATAAAAAAGTGTTTTTAATTTATAAAGGGTGGGGGGGGGTCACACTCAGAGGTTTGCTATGTGAAAGGGGTCACCAGTACAAAAGTTTGAGAACCACTGAATTAACCCCTCTGGAGCCTCAGGGAATGCGGAGTGGGGTGATGGGGGGTGTCTCCCTTGGTAGGGTTGGGAAGGAGGTAGATGGTGTAGGATATTGCTCTTCTCATATGATCCCTCCCCTATGGAAAAGATAACAGCTTGGCTCTTTGTGTTAAATAGCAAGCCTCAAACTGCTGAATGAGCTTTAGGGTAGGGAAGGCTGTGCCTCCCCAAACAGCCTGGCCCTGCCCCCTATCCGACCCCCATCCCTTCCTGCCCCCGGACTGCCCCCTGAGAATCCCTGACCCATCCTGCTCCTTGTCCCCTCACCGCCCCCCCCGAGGTCCCCTCCCCAACCACCACCCCAGGACCACTCCCAACCAACCCCCCGTGTTCCCTGTCCCCTGACTGCCCCGACCCCTATCCACCCCAGGCCCCCTGAATCCTCTGGGTGGCCCTGCCGACACCCCGGAGAGGGACGAGCCCCGACCAAACCCCTCTACAGGCCCCAACTGAGATTGAGGCCCCATTGCGCTAGGTACTGCATGAATGCAGTGGGACAGTCCTTGTCCGAAAGCTTAAAGGTCTAAAAAGACAAGGCAAACAAAGGATGGGAGGGGAAACAGACACGGAGAGTGAAGTGATTTGCCACTGACCTATGTAGCCTTGAGCAGACAGAGCCAGGAATAATCCAGTGCCTTATTTACTGGACCTCAAGCCTCTTCTGAGTGGATGTAGAACATGTTTATTAGCGGCTGAGACAATCAAACTTGCTTCAGCTGTGACCCAAATATATCTTGTGCCCTAGGTCTGTAGTGGCAAAAGGTTATTGTGTTAGTCATAGTCCCACTGGAACTGCCCTTTCTTTCACAGCTACCAAAACACAGCAGGTGGCAGCACTAGCAACATGCTGAGGTAATCAAGGCCCCAGTTAACTCTCCTCCCAATGGCCTGATTTAACAGTTTTCACTGGCTATGGTTAATGTTGATTTCTTATCTGGTTTGGGTACAGGGTGTTACAGGCAGTTTAACTTTTGTGCTGGATTGGGATCTCTCCTAACATTTAGAATTGGCTGCATTTAGCATCAGAGACTGGCTCTTGTAACTTCACTATATGCTGTCCGCATCCATCCATGGGGTCTGGTGAATGGAGAGAACAATAACCAGTCTTCTCATCCAACATTGGAGCGGTGTAAGTGGTGTAAACTCCCAGAAAACCTTTTGGCTTCCCCTTTGCCATGAATAGAGGAGGAAGGGCTGACTGTTTCATTGTTGGCTTAAGTTAACAGTTTGCTACTTGTAGCAATCTGTAGAGTCAGGCAAGTCTCATACTTGCAGGAGATCACACTTCAAAGCCTGAGAGAATTCTTTTGTATGCCCTTGGCACCACACAGGGTTTGCTCTGACTAGTCTTTCTGCTGTGTCACTTCAAAAAATAAGTATAATTTAGAGGCACTGGTTTGAGGAGCTGTCTCGTATCTTCCTCTGCTCCCCATCACCTCAAGCACATGTTGCCTGACACAAATCAAGAGCTGCAGAATAAATCCAGTCTTAAAGAGTAAGGTCTGCATGGGACTTCCCAGTGCAGACTGAGCACAATCCATCTTTTACTCTTCAGTTCCATTCACATCTAATCCTGTATTTAGGAAGTCCTCGGAAAGGGGTCTGCCAGGGCCAGGTACCAAATTGTAAAGCCTGAATGAAAAGTCACCCCCATCCACTTTGCTGACCCCCAGAGTGGTATATAGTATGCTCACAGTATAGTGCTCCATGGTCAGCAGCCCTTCTGTGAGCAAGGGAAACAGACTTAAGCACTAGCTACTAAGTAGACAGACAAGCATCTCTGTTCTTCCCATGGCTGGAGATAGGTTGCAGACATAGAAATAGCTAATTTGTACACGTTTGTAAACAAACACTGTCACATCAAAGGGTTTAGAAAATAAAGTTCTCTCTGTAAGTGTCAGAGTTGCCCCTATCTGCAGTCTCTGTATAGCTCAGAAGTACAATGCAGACTGTAACAGACGCCTCGAGCAGGGGTTCTCAAACTGGGGGTCAGGACCCCTCAGGGGGTTGTGAGGTTAGTACATGCGGGTTTGCGAGCTGTCTCCCTCCACCCTAGACCCCACTTTGCCTCCAGCATTTATAATGGTGTTAAATTGCAAACACTTTTGTATATATTTATATGGGGGGTTGCACTCATAGGCTTGCTATGTAAAAGGGGTCACCAGTACAAAAGTTTGAGAACCACTGGCTTAGAGCTTCTTGGGTGAAATACACATGTGGTCAATCCCGTTGCAACTACACATAATCTGCTTGCCAGCTCTTCTTTGGAAACTGTATCACTTCACCAGACTGACACCCCATTTACACTGTAAAAGCAACTGAGTCAGGGGACTAGTTACAGCTTGGATGGCTCCAACTCTGTTACAAATGGTCAAAACTGGTAGTATGGATGGGCAGAACAGCACTGTGACAGGGAGAAAACCTTGGACCTGTTGGGACCGCAGTATTTGTATCTCAGGGCCTTGAATTGGCAGTTTCAGTAGTGTCTCACCAGCGGTCCTCACCTCCTAGTTTTCAAATGCTCCTGCTCGCTCTAACTTGCATAAAACTGAGCTTGAAGCAGCTCACGCTCCATTGCATGTTGTGGGTGCAACTGAATAGGAGGGTGGGTGGCCGTTGGGAACTGAGGCTCAGGGAGGGGCAGCTAGAAGTAGCAATCTCAAACCTGAGAGAAAATACTAGTTTGTGTGCCTCTTTGGTGAGAGCCATACCCCCTATATTGAACTTTTCTCCTTGGGTTCCTTTCCTAGCATGACTCTTATAATAGCAACTAACTCTGAACAACCAGTAGTTGATTATCTTCCTTACAAGGTCGTTCCTTTTAGTAATATATACACACGTAGGTCTCCTAGGCTCAAAGTGCACCGCACAGTTCCAACTGGATCCTGTCCGTCCCCCCCCTTTTATTGCTTAGGTAACTCTGGGAAGAAGCTTCTTTTCCACTACATTGCCACTGCACAGTTGGTCAAGAGAATAGTTGTGAATAATGTGGTACTTGCCCTTGCCAGAGGCAGAATTTCAGACAAGGGGGGTTAATAGCATGATCCAGTTCAGCAGCTTCAGTGGCATCGGGGGAAGGATGTGGGTGTTTTTGAGGGTGTGGCAGGAGCCTGGGGTGGTATGAGTGCAGTTTAGGTGGTTACTGTAACTTTTTAGCCTCAGTATTTTTTCTAAGATCTTGCCAACTCTGAAGCCTGGATGGTAAAACTGCCCTCCCCACATCCCCTGTACTGAGACTCCCAGACCTTTCTCTTGTTTGCCCCTTTCCCTCCTAATGGCCATGGTATAATTGTTGTTAGAATCCTGCAGTCTGGATACATTATTAGAATTCAGGCAGAAATGTGAACTGGCAGGTAGGGCAGAGAAACACAAGCTTGAAGGGAGTTGGCCTTTTTGCCCTATGCTCAGTGTCAGTCTCCTGTATCTGTGCTTCCTCTGCCATTTCCTCTGATCCATTTTAATTAGGGTTATCAAGCGGTTAAACAAATAATTGTGATTAATGGCACTGTTAAACAATAATTTAAATATTTTGGATGTTTAACAGTGCCATTATATTGGCACATATATTTTCAAATATATTGATTTCAGTTACAACACAAAATACAAAGTGTATGCTGCTCACTTTATATATTTTATTACAAATATTTGCACTGTAAAAAACAAAAAATAGTATATTTCCATTCACTAATACGAGTATTGTAGTGCAGTCTCTTTATAATGAAATTTGAACTTATAAATGTAGAATTATGTATAAAAAATAACTGCACTGAAAAATAAAACAATGTAAAACTTTAGAGCCTACAAGTCCACTCAGTCCTACTTCAGCCAATCGCTCAGACAAACAAGTTTGGTTACAATTTGCAGGAGATAATGCTGCCCCCTTCTTGCTTAAAACGTCACCTGAAAGTGAGAACAGACTTTCGCATGGCACTGTTGTAGCTGGCGTTACAAGATATTTATGTGCCAGATGCGTTAAAGATTCGTATGTTCCTTCATGCTTAAACCACCATTCCAGAGGACATCTGTCCATGCTGATGATGGGTTCTGCTCAATAACGATCCAAAGCAGAGTGGACTGATGCATGTTCATTTTCATCATCTGAGTCAGGTGCCAGCAGCAGAAGGTTAATTTTTCTTTTTTGGTGGTGCGGGTTCTGTAGTTTCCGCATCTGAATGTTGCTGTTTTAAGACATCTGAAAGCATGCTCCATACCTCATCCCTCTCAGATTTTGGGAGACACTTCAGATTCTTAAACCTTGGATTGAGTGCAGTATCTATCCTTAGAAATCTCACATTGGTACCTTCTTTGCGTTTCGTCAAATCTGCTGTGAAAGTGTTCTTAAAATGAACATGTGCTGGTTCATTATACAAGACTGCTATAACATGGAAATATATGGCAGAATGTGGGTAAAACAGAACAGGAGACATACAGTTCTCTCCCAAGGAGTTCAGTCACAAATTTGAGTAACGTTATTTTTTTTTAACAAGCATTATCAGCATGGAAGCATGTCCTCTGGAATGTTGGCTGAAGCATGAAAGGGCATATGAATGTTTAGCATATCTGACATGTAAATACCTTGCAACACTGGCTACAAAAGTGCCATACGAATGCTTGTTCTCACTTTCAGGTGACATTGTAAATAAGAGAGTCAGCAGTATCTCTTGTAAATGTAAACAAACTTGTTTGTCTTAGTGAGTGGCTGAACAAAAAGTAGGACTGAGTGGACTTGTTTGTATGTAGGCTCTAAAGTTTTACATTTTTGTTTTTGAGTGCAGTTATGTAACAAAAATCTATATTTGTAAGTTACACTTTCACGATAGAGATTGCACTACAGTACTTGTATGAGGTGAACTGAAAAATACTATATCATTTTTACAGTGCAAATATTTGTAATAAAAATAATAATGTAAAGTGAGCACTGTACACTTTGTGGTCTGTGTTGTAATAGAAAGCAGTATGTTTGAAAATGTAGAAAAACATCCAAAAATATTCAGTACATTTCAATTGGTATCAGGGTGGATTTGATTTAAATCATGATTTAAATCACTAGTCAGGAAGACTCGATTTAATCATGGATTTCTACATAAAAGTGCATTCTTGTTGATTATTATAACCTAAATACATATTCTTCACATCTCAGAGATAGATGTAGGTTTCATTTTTAAAAGGTACACACTATACATTTTTAAAGTGATTTTAGTTAGAAAACTTTTCAGATGAGTTTTACAGCTGTATCAGAAAATGAATGATTGTTTGGTTATTTCATTTACCAAAGGTAATTGAAGCAGTTATTTATGAAGTCATTCAGAGGTGAACTATCTCCAATTCAAAAGGTTAATCATTAATATTTGGAGGGTTTTCCTGCTATGCTGTATTAGTAGGAGAACATCACCAGACAGAGATGTAAATTGTTTTATTTAACTAAAACAATGACGTCATGTATTCAACAGCAAACATATACTATTTTAACAAAGCATATGAATTTAGTTAAACATTGAAGTTTTTTAAAATCAGGTTTGTTTTTGTTAAAACAATTTTAACTAAAATAGTTAAATGAAATATTTAAAAAAAAAATAACAAAAATTAAAATGACTGTCAGCCAGGTCAACATGAGAAACTTAATACTGGCTTCTGCAGCTAACTCAGTCATCTTCACCTTCATTTTCCTGTTTGTTCATAATCTGGAAAAGAAAAACAAACTTTCCTGCTTTTTTCAGGTCCCAAACAATTAGTCCAAAGGAAGAAAATATTCTTTCTACACTGGCAGAAGAAATTACTGGTGTTAAAAAGTGAGATTATCACTTCAACAGTCTCTGAATCCAAGTACTTAAGTGACTTCCTCCAGTTCACTGATGTGACGTTTTTTAAAACATCAACAAACATATATTTCTTGAATGGTTCACCCTTAGCTCTGAAGTTTATTATAGTTGGCATTATGGAGGGATGATTACTGGATGTCCATGTCATAACCAACGCCTCTTCTTCAGCAGTTAAGGTTTGACCCCGGAACCGAGTATTGAGAATATTTATTTGCAAGAAAATGAGCTGGAGATAGTGCTTGTCCCATTCGTTTTTTTAATGCTTGCAATTTAACTCTGTCATTCCATATTTCTCTTTTTAAGATCTTACTCAGTTCCTTCCAAATTTCAACAGCGTCAGCAATAAAACAGCTATTTCCCTGCATTTTGTGCAAGGCTACAGAAATAGGCCTCAGGGTACTTGGTATGTGTTCAACATTTCTCTTAAGCCCAATGTTGAGAACTTTGCCTGTGACTGTGCCATCTATTTTTTCACAATTTTGTTGACAAACTATCATGAGATTAGGCCAGTTCTTGATATAGTGCTCAAAACAGGCCACTAATGAGTTTCATCACACGTCTTGTGGGAGAGTTAGCTTAGTTCCTGCCGCTTTTTTCAGAGCAGCTACTGCGAAGTGGTTGTTACGGAAGTATTTTGCAATTTCAACAACATTAGCCTTTATTTGTGGAACACTGAAGTCTTTGGCTAGGAGGTGCATCAAATGAGTACTGCAACCGTATGTTATTAGCTTGGGACTCTCTTTTAAATAATTTCTTCTAATTTTGGATACATTTGCGGCATTGCCTTTGATCAGGCTGCATACTAGACATTTGAATTTTTTTTCAGTTATCTTTTATCTTTTATCTTTTACTGCTACTTCTTGTAAGTATTCTGCTGTGTCTGCATTTCCTGATGTATCTTCCTGATGTAAGGAAAACATTCCCTTCTGCTGTTGTCTCACAAGCACATACAACAGGATCATTATGGGCATTGCTCCACCCATCAAGACTCAGGTTAACAATTTCACCCTCTAGACCTTTTGCACGCTGCTCAATTTCTCTTTCATATACTTTATCCAGCAATTTGCATGTGACATCTGCTCTGTTGGGTGGACAATCCTGGTCTTAATGAGTGAACCACGTTAATGAAGTGTGGGTTCTCAATCATTCGGAAAGGAGAGTTTGTTGCATAAACAAACCGGGCAATTTTTTCATCAATTACCTCTTTTTGTAATCTGCTGTTTCTCATCACAAACTTATCTCTGCTTGTTTCTGGATGATGGAGATTTTTTTTTTTGTTTGTTTGTTTTTTTTTGCTACAGGTGATATACTGTGGCTATGTGACGTACATGTTGTGACTGAAACATTATCATTGGCAGATAACTCTGAAACTATAGAAAACGATGGTGATCTTGAAGATGGATAGTCTTCAGAATCCTGTATGTTGAAGATGGATTCTCCTAATCAAAATAAGTCAATGCAGTTATTTAATTATTATTACCATACAGCTCATTTAATATTACTCATTGCATTCACTGACACTCAGTACTACTTTAAAGCTGAAATTGTAAAAGGAAGATCTGCCTATTTCAGCTATTTGTTTTTTATCACAACTGCATCTAAAATGATAGTACCATAGAGTAACAACTGTATTTTTTGCTCAAATGTGAGAATTCGAGAATAGTCCAGAAGGAAGAAAGACAGTCCTTAAGAAAGAAGTATGAAATAAAAAAGTTTACCAAACTGAAGATCCTGCATGTTCAGACATGTTCCTTTCATCATTTTCAATGCAGCTTCTTTCTGAGAAGGAACACTTCTCATGATGTTGTTTCATTCGGGCAACAAGGCCTTGCATTTCTTTGTTGTACTGTTTGCATTTTGCACGCATGCCTGTCTTACCTAAAGGTAGAGGAATTTCATTAAAATATTCCAAAACTGGGTCTCTTTTACAGCCTGCTGCCATTATAGGTTTTCCCTTCTAGTGAGAGAATGGTATGGTAGATCTCAAATCAATGAAGGCTACACTCAGAAAGACCTTAAGACTTCTGGAATATGCTGCTCAAACAGTTTCACTTTAGTTTCTACTGCCTGCTCCTCCCTTCTCACATTTATCTCCAGACTTCTTCTTGTCCAGATCTATTCCACCCCCAACAATCTTTTATTCATTGAACTTTTTGAAACTTTGCACTTTTAGAGAGAGGTAAGGGATTGGGTTGAGGTCTGTTTATTTCTCACCTCTATATTTTATTTATTTATTTAAAACCATTTTTCCTGTTAACAAGTATGTTATCTCTGGAGACACAAATCCACAGTTTGAGAACTGCAAAACTAAGCATCTCTGATGGTATCTTCTAGACTGAGCACTGAGTCCAATTGGTAGATAGAAAGATTAACCTAAATAATCTATACAGAAACCCCTGGAACTCCATAAAATTGGGTCCCTAATCCATCAAGTATTGGAACACATTTACAAAACTTTTCTTAAACATTACATGAATATATTGTCTCATGCTATAGAGTTAGAATTTATAATCCCTATTCCATGATGAGATATCTTTGATCTAGAATGTATCTTAATTAAAACTATATTTAGATAGGTTTTTTCCTCAACAAGCATTTTATCCAAAAAAACTCCTATTTAAATAAGTTTTTTTTTATTTTTTAATCATTGATTTTTTTTTATCCACCTTGATTGGTATTCCATTTGTTTAACAGTGCAATTAATTGCGATTTTTTTTAATCACAGCTAACTTTTTTGAGTTAGTCGCGTGAGTTAACTGCAATTAATCAAGAGTCCTAATTTTAAAGTCTGTATTACACCAACACTTCATTGTGGGAGGAGGGGGTGGGCTTGGTTGGAGGAATCTTGTTGGCTGAGAAAAAACGAAAGATGTAGGAAAGATCATCCTCTTGAAAGACTGTACCGGAGATGATCCTAATGCATTCTCCTGAGTGAATCTGGATCCAGTAGGCTGGTGTGCCACCCAAATCTGCTTGTGGGTTTTTTCGGGAATGGTGGGACAGCCAGCAGCTCCTGGTTTTTCCTTGTTGCACTCTCAAGTATGGTTTTGCAGCTGTAATTTGGTGTTCCATTGTGGAAATCTGGGAGTTAGTATAGTCTTTTAAAGGTAAGTTTCTGATCTCATTTCTTTTGCTGATTAGGTGCAGCTAGGGTAATGGAGAAATCTCACTTGGTCTCCCCCTTCTTTAGTGTGAATGCCTTGGTCTCAGACCTACAACAATATCTTCTCCTGTCACTCCCCAAAATCTGCCTTAGGTATTTATAGGGAAGAAGTCAGTGCACCAGGTAGGTGTTAAAATACAGTAAAATGGGACAGAACCTTAAAACTAAAGTGGGTGTTGGTTTCCCTTTCCAAGGACATGCTTGCTTCTACTTGGAATTTTTTAGTTATGCTCTTAGGTTTTGTTATTGTGGGTAGCTTTTGGCCAAGAAGTGAGTTCTTCATTGGGCTCTGAAGCTGGTCAGTCTAGAATGCATGATGCTGATCTCCCCTGGTAAAGTGTTCTAGTTTAGGGCCTAGAACCAGAATGGATTTTGTCTCATTCCTAGTTCTTTGTTGATCTGGTGCATGGAAAAATTAAGTGGCTTAGGAAGGCCATAATTGAGGCGGCAAGCACAGAGGTACCTTGTTCTTGACTCCAAAGATTAGGCCCAGACCTTGAAGCCAGAAAGGATTTGGGAATGGAAGGTGAGCAACTTGTAAGTGGTATCTGTGGCTAGTCCAGCCTTGTGTTGGCTAAGTGAGGTAGCCTTCTGTTGGATAAACTGGAGTGGTTACTTGGCTTTTGAACAATAATGCTAATAAAGGGAGTTGTCCTGTCTTGGGGTGCCGAAAATGAACCTAGTCTCCAGACACTGAAGAGAGGAGAAATCCTGTTCCTCCTTCCTTCAGGTAGGGGTCTCATGGGTCTCATTGCTGCATTTATCTGTACTGGGTGCAAACGCTGAACAAGGCCCCATCTAGCATGATCGTCTGTATGTGCACTAGAGTATAGAGCAGGGGTTCTCAAACTGGGGATTGGGCCCCTCAGAGGGTCAGGAGGTTATTACATTGGGGGTCGTGAGCTGTCAGCCTCCGCCCCAAACCCTGCTTTGCCTCCAGCATTTATAATGGTGTTAAATATATAAAAAAGTGTTTTTAATTTATAAGGGGGTGGGGTTCGCACTCAGACTTATGTGAAAGGGGTCACCAGTACAAAAGTTTGATAACCACTGCTATAGTGCAATGATGAAATTGTAGTGCTCACAGTGATGTAAGCGCTTGGAGACAGGAAGCCCTTGCTCCATGCCCAGAGACAGAGCTCTGCCTGAATAGGGAACTTAAACTCCTGATCTAACCTGATGGGGGGTGGGGAAGGAAGTTCAAGTACCATATTTAGGTAGGAATAATCTGGCGGTAGTGGAGGCTATTGAACGCATTTACTAGACCAGTATCCTATCTCCTAGAACTAGAAGGGACCTTGAAAGATCATCAAGTCCAGTCCCCTGCCTTTGCTAGCAGGATCAAGTACTGATTTTGCTCCAGAAGTATAGTAGTGGATGGCTGCTACTGGTTAGAAAGCTATATGTATGAGTTGATGTCCAATGCCCAGGAGCACAACCAGCAAACTCCCTGCATTATCTGCAGATCAGAGACTACCTGGCTTTTAATCAGTTTAGCACTTTCCTAGGTTTAAGGTTAAAACCTCTTTACAGGCAATGATGGTTTTCAGCAGTTGGTGTTTACATGGGGCTTTCTGTATGTTTTAACTTAAATTTGATTATAAACTTGAGAATCAGTCACTGGTACAAAAATAATGATGGCTGCATATATATACTGGATAAGCATTACCTTTATTCCATCTCTCTTCAGAGTTAGAAAATATCAGCCCTGATTTGAGGGTACTTAGACTGTGGTTCCTAAAGTCCTAAACTGCAGTCCTCAGGTCTGCTGTATCTGAGATTCAGAACTCTGGTATGTGGACGCTAATGATTTTTTTAATAGACAAAGGCTTTAGCGTGCTGCTCTCCTCCAGTAGCCTAGTAACTACTGTTCTCCTGCAATAGAATATGCAGATAGAGTATTGCTGGCTGTTTTGATATCCTATTTGATAATATGATTTACAAACTATGATGGGCACACTAGAAATATCTTAGCAGAAATTAGATGTATCTCTCAAGCTCCAAAAAGGGGCCATTCTCGGTGTCAGAGTTTGTGGTGGGACCTACCATTATTTCTGAAGTCCTCAAGAAAAGCAAAGACTTTTTTGCATGCTTTGCCAAAACCGAGAGACTCAGTTAGACTTCTGTTTCATAAACCCAGTGCTTTCTATGCAGTAGGTCTTTTAAGGGGAGAAAATGAGTCTTAATCCACTGTACATCAACCAAAAAGGGGATGCCCTCAAATATTAGCAGCCAGCCTTGCCATGTGAAATCCAGAACTGTGATGCTGGAACAATAGTAAATTAAAAATCTCAGGAGGCAAACAGAACGGACTGTTTTCCTGCTTTGTCCCTTCAATCCCTCATCCAGGTTTTCTTCAGAGAGGTTATGGGGTATGTCTGACCAAGGAAGAGTCCTAAAACTTTGAGGCACTGGCATCATTAATATCTGAATGGCAAAGGTTTGATTGTGCTGGAAAGAATGTTTGTTTTTCTATAGTGAGAACATATCTTCTTTGGGAGTATAGAGGCCTCTTGCTATGTCTTAGGAATCGTCCCATTTACAGGTTGGTGTGTCTCTTTTAATTCTTAATCAGTAAAGATGTCTGCGTCAGAGAGCAGAATACCCTGTATGTGGCAGCACAGTTGGTTATTGTGAAGATGACTGTGCCACAGATAGGATTGTGATCTCAGAGGAAGGATAAACAACTGTCTAAATGAACTCTTGAGAAACAGAGCCCATGTTCATCACAATATACGTGCTGCTGATAAAGAGCAAAAGGGAGCAATAGACTCTTTGGAATATAGAGGGATTGTCTGCAAAGGGAACCCTTTCTAGGGAGATGGTGGTAACTCCAACTGTAGTTTATATAGACAGATTGGGTTTGAACTTCCATCTGTCTGTGTTTTGCTCCTGGCATTTCTTGCACAGGCTGAGGGGAACTCTCGCATAGCTCCATTGTATGGAGTATTAGTAGTATCAGTAGCTTGTTTCCTTTTGGGCTGTGGGCTTCATGTCCTCTTTCCTGTCCCTCTTGGCACCAGGAGAGTGAGCGGGTGTTAAAGGGGTTTAACTTTTTTGGTTTTTTTTCCAAACTGTTTGGAATGTAAAAGCCATACCTAACACAATGGGAGATATTGTTGGAGACGTGAAGACACAAAATGGCAACTGTTCGAGGAGGATGGGGCTGGGAGTTCAGGGGGTTGGGGTTAACTATGACCGTGGACTTTATCTGTGGAGGTGGCTTCTCAGTTCTCAACTGTTCTGCGTTAAATACAGGAGAGAGGAAGGGGACTGCTTTGGGAGAGCTGAAGTTACCATGACAACCTGTTTATGCCTCACTGATGTGTTGTGTAAATCCATTTAGAAACGAGAAGGGCTTTTTGTCTTTGGGAGGCTTGAATGGGCCTCATTAAACCTGAAATGTGAAAAAAAATGCCCTTAAAGTGTGTCTGGGAGGGGGACGGGTCGAGTGGAAGGAGTGAAGAGGGCAGCCAACAAAAGCTCTCAAGTTGCTGCTTATCTCTCAGACTTTATTAATAGGGGCCTTTAACCCCTGGCAATTGATGTGGGCTGCTTCCATTGGGGGCCCTAGGAGAGGAGAGGCCTTCTCAGAGCATCTCACCATGGTGCAGCACCTGGCAGGATTTTACATAATTCAATTAAAGGGAGTTCTCCCTGCAGTGAGGAAAGGCACGGTCACTTGGGCCTTATTAGATTATTCCACCACTCCAAACATTGGCAGCCTCTCCCATTAGATTTCCTGATTTGGGGAAGTTGTCAGGGGTACAAGAGAGCAGGCCGGTCTCTCAGGAATGTTGGTGCTGACAGAGCATGAGCTGGACTGTCATCCTTTCAGGTTTTGTAATAGCTCAGCATAAGCCTCTATGCCTCCACTAACAAGGGTTACTTCATTCTTCTAAGGCTTATGCTGCCAATGGCTGTTACTCTAGCTGAAGATGCCCAGTTTATCCTCCCAGGCTCTCCTCTACCTGCAAATGTGGAGCAGGGATGTTACAAGTAACATGGGTGGGGCATTTTCATTCTTCCTCTGGAAGAGTTTAAGTTCAATATTAAGAAATACTTTCAAACTGCATGAAGAACTTGGAGCAGCAGAACAAGCACCTCAGGGAGGCTGTGGAATCTCCTCTCCTGGAAACATTCTAGGTGGAGAAATGGAGGCTTATGTATAACGAAATTGATCTTCCCTGATGAGGAGTGAGAGACTGGATTCTTCCCCAAATACCTCTTCACATCTTATCACAAATCAATGGCTTGTCTGTCCAGGTTCTTCTCTCCAGGCCTGTGCGCCAGCTCAGTACTTTCACAGAGAGCATAAAAGGCAGAGCTACTCCTTGTGAACAGCGGGGTGTTTTCTACGTGATGAAACATTGAACATTTATAGCACTCTTCACCTGAGCATCTGAGTGGTTAGAAATGGGGATAAGAATGATACTCATCTCGCAGGGGGAGAAATTGACACAGCTTGTGCCAGAATGATTTGCTGAAGGTCACATAGTGAGCCAGCGAGAGATGTGTGAGTAGAAACTATATTTTCCTACCTGCTAACATGCTCTCAACTAGACCATACTGCCCTATGTAACAAATTAGGGATGTGGTGCTCTCTAGCTGTATGAATCTCCCTTGAGAGCTTATTGCCTCGCTGTCAGCAGCTGTTCAAAGACTCTTTATCTCACATCTTTGTGTGCTGCATTCTTTGTCCACTGCGTGGTGCTTTTACAGAATCTTCCCTCCCTCGTTTCCCTCCTCACTTGTCGCTGTGGAAAGCTGGCCCTGTCAATGGAGCCTTGGCCTGGCTGAGTTCCCTGGATCTCATGTCTCTCTAAATCGCCCTGCATTGAGAAGTGCCTGGCACGTGAAGTTTACATTCTGTGTTTATTGACATCTGCTGCTCAGATTAGCTGTTTATCAAGAGGAACATAAAATCCACGAGGCATAGCTTCTAAAATGGGCTCCAGGGTGGGATCTAGGGGACGGGAGGAGGAGTGGAAGCTTTCCTTTGAGCCACTGTTTGTATGCAAATAAGGTGGTATTGTGGTGGTGGACTTGGAGCAAAGCGTGTAAAGAGATGACATGTTTAGAGTGCTCTATACAGTATGGCGTGAAATACGGTGTGTGGGGATTCTCCTCCCTTGGACATGAAAAGATTAGACAAGCTGAAGGCATCTGTCTGAGTCAATATCCCTCCCCCTTCAGCCATCACACATTTTCCCTTTAGGGACACATTCCCAAGGCCATATGGTTATGCTAATAGCACCGATTAATATTCATGAGCTTGCTGCATGCACATGGTCACCTGCTGGGTAGCTGTAATTTGGGGTTTGTGAGGATGTTAACTTCTTTTGTGGGAGGGGATGGATGGAAGTTCCCAATTTTGGTATGGTAGGGACAAAATAACCAAGGAAACGAGGAAGCTGGCTAGAAAGAATTTAACAATAAAAGTTAATCAAAATTTTGGAATTAGCATAGAGGCCTCAAAAGCATACAGTATTGTAAGCATCTTGGAGGCAAAACTTCCCCCTAGACAAAAAAGGAAACAGGATGGCAAAGGAAAGAAAAACAGCATGGCTAAATGGCAATATAAAAGAATTAAATTAAGCCAAAAAGTCATCCTTCAGAAAGTAGAAATCCATCCTAATTGATGGCAGAGGACAGGAATGGTAAGGGCAGGCAAAATGGAGGCTGGAGAAAAGTACAAAGAGGAAATTTGAAGACTAAGTAGTTATAGACATAAATTCCTTGAGTGCATCAGAAGTGGAAAGTCTGTGAGATCGGCTGGCTGATCAGGGAGTAAAGGGAGCAGTCGGAAAAGTGACATTATAGAGATGCTACATCACTTCCTTATCAGTCTGCATAAAAAAAGGTGCTGAGGAGGCTGCCTACCGTGTACCTATGCTTTGCAGATAATAAATATGAGAGACCGTCAAATAGAGGTGTTTGTGTATATGTATATGTGAGTAAAAATGTACTGGAACAAACTCATGGGTTAAACTGCAATAACTCAAAGGGACCAGATGGTATTCATCCAAGAATTTTGAAGGCATTTAAAGTAAAGTGGCTGAGCAGCTAACAAGATGTAATCTATCATTAAAATCAGAGGATTGGAGGTTAGCCAATACTGTGCTTATCGTTAAAGGCATTAGAAATGATTCTGAGAATTTCAGACCAGTTAGCCTTACTTCAGGACTGAGTAAACTACTTGATAAACTCAGTTACAATAAGGACAAGGCATCACAGCTTCTGTTAAGGAAAATTGTGCTCCTTCAGTCTATTAGAATTCTTTCAGGAAGTCGCAAGCTAATAGATAAAGCAGAAGTGTTGGACAGAATCTGTTTGGATTTTAATAAAGTCTATGATAGATTTCCTTCCAAAAACTGGAGGAATTAAGAAGTCATTGGGTGAGAACTTAAGGTTGTCAAGACAAGTTTGTGAACGCAAAAGGATAACCTAGCAGAAATAGAAAAAGTCTATAGAAAGACAATGGAAAATAATTATACATTCTCAGGTTAGAGGGAAAAGATTTAGTGCTGTTTAGAAAGCAGAAAAATGATAAAAGGGAATGTGACAGAAATATATGAACTAATAAATGGTATAGAGATGGTGAATCAGGTGCTGCTGTTTACAATTTCTCATAGTGAACAGCTAAGCCTAACAAAAAGGCAACAGAGGTAAAACTGATGACGATATTTTTTTTTATCTTGTGGAACTCACTTTCACAGGATATCACTGAGTTGAAGAGCTTAAGTTTCCACTCTGGTGTTTCTTGCATGTTTCGCTAAGACATCTGATACAGGACATTGACATCCAGGACACTGGACTAAGATGGACCATTAGTCTAATTCTGTATGAATTCCTGTGTCCTAGTTTACTGGTCCTTTTGAGGCATAAGGGAAGGTGGGAGACTTATGATATGACAAAAGCTGTTAGCTCCATTGAGAGGCCCTCAAAGTAAGAGTGTCTTGTATGCCTTACTGGGGAACCACCTTGTAAAAATGTCCTTGTGAGCAGAACTGATGGACTTTGTAATTCCTCAAGATAGATGAGGTGGGTGGGCAGGGCTTTCCATTTAGCTCTGTACTTTGGATTCTGGTTAATTTGTGACTTTCTCCGTGAAGAAGGAACTCAGGTGTCACAAACCAAACTTCAGGTTACTCTGGGTGACAGAAGGTCCATCTGGCCCCGTCATTCCTCTCTGGTTTGTTCTAAATCTGGTTATGCAGGTTTTTGTTTTTATTTTTTGCCAGGACTGTCATTCCCAGTCTCTACTCGACTGTGCTACTGCCTAATCCAGTGTACCACAATCTGCTGATATGAGTCCCTTGATCTTAGTAGGCCAGAATAAACCAAGGTTGCGATGACTGCACTGTATAGAGCTGGGCAGCAGTTGTGGGCTCCAGGAGGAGCACATGTCCTCTGGAGAAAGGAACAATCTCACAATTTATGCAGATCCTGGAGGATTCTTCCCTCTGAGGGAAGACGTGAAGAACGCTAAAGTTTCCTGTAGCCAGTGGTTGTGAGCCTGGGGAAGCAGGGATTGATTCTAGAGGTGGGGAACTTATGGTGGAGTAATAGCAAAGCCACAGTTGTTACGGTTGTATCAGTTAATTGTTTAATGGGAAAATAAATCATTGAGCAATTATTCTTTATTATTCCAGGAAAAAAAGAAACCTGCAAAATAATGTAGGAAGGTTTTTTAATTTTCTGTGAAGTTGGAGGTAGTAGGGGAGTAACATATTTTACAAATATTTTGGAAATAACAGATGATTTTTGAAATTGGGTCTCTAGCATTTCACTTTTTTCAGAACCCTTTTGCAAAAATAAATGCACATGGTGATCTTGCACTGCACTTCCAGTTTAGATTACTGAATATCTATATAGTAGTTACATTTCTCTTTTGGAATTTGAGTGGAGGAAGACTATTTCATAACTCATTTGAGCTGTGCCAATTTGAAAGCACCACATGAATATGATGAAACTGATTGCTAGGCAATAACCTGTGTCTGTACATTGCAGCAGATTTGTCAAATTCCAGTGGCCGCATTCTCTCTAATGTTGACTTCAGCATTGCCAATTTGAAAGCATTGTGTTAACTAATGACAACGTTCTTTCCTTGGTAATATCCTATGTCTCTCACACATGACAGCAGATTCACCAAGTTGCAATGACTGCATTCAGTCTAATGTCAGCATTTCTTCAGAGTTGAACACCTGCTTCAGCTGCTGCTTTTTTCACTACACTGTCATTGTTCTTTGTAAGACCTGTTTGCTTGTTCACTTCCGTTTATAGTCTCTACACTAAAAAGCTTACAGATAGTTATTAACAGCCCCACACTTCTCTCTACCTACAGCAACATAAAACATATTCACTCTTAAGACTATCCTCCTTCCACAACACATAAACACACAAGACTTCCTAAACTACCATGCAGCCTTAACTGCACATACATATGAGAACTAAAAGTAGATGTCCTTTGGCAATATACTACTGGTTTGGGATTTCTTTGAAGAAATTAGAAGACCATATATCATCTTCTGTGCATGCCAGAGTTAGAACTGTACAGCAGTTTATGCAAGGAGACGTATGTTTAAATGCAGATCTGTTTTCTTCAGAGAAGTGCAAATGTGGGAATACATATACTATCCATGAGTGTGCCCTGCATTTCAGACCTGTAAAAAAACAAAAAAACAACCCCCCCCCAGGTTCCTGCCCCAAAGAGCTCACAAACGATGCGTGTGTTAAAATTAAACACAGGTTAGCTGTCGCGGTCACTCTGGGATCCCTCTAAGGGCAGATTTCCTGATCAGCTGGCATTTTTCTAAAGCTGATGTATCCTTTTTGTGCTACACAAGTGTTGAAAAACATTATTTAAAACATGCTAGCTAGGTCATGTTAAAGTGTAGTGTGTTCCTAGTCTAGACATGGCCATACCAAATAAAAAAGGGTCTGGGTGTGGGGGAAGGACTCGCTCACTCAGCAGATTCCTTCCTTAGTTCTGGGGTTAAGCGAACCTGTTATCTTAGTTGGATTCTTAGCTCCTTGCTGCTTTGTATAACCCTTGTTAAGTTCCAGGTAGCAGACAGAATGGTGCTGCTTGCACCGATCACTTCCAAGTCCTTTCTGAGAACCCATTCATGTTAGCTAGGCTTGATTATTTTAGTGCTTAAGAACTCAAGTTATTGTGTGGCTGGCCCCTGGTCTGAATATATGCCCAATTGCCATGACAGGCTCTAGCATTTCAAATGTAGGGACTCAAGGCTGGTCCAAGCAGGGGTTTGGAGATAGGACGTGTTTTCACATGTTCTGTTCTAGCGTGCTGTTCCTGTTTCAGCTTCCTGCAGTCTCCTATGTGCTTGAGCCATGGCTGCAGTAAACCTTGTGGCTGAAGGAGCAGATTTTTTTCTTCCAAGGAGACAACTGATCTGTTTGCAGCAAGACTGGAAAACCAGCTGACTGTATCCAACAACTTAACTTTCTCTGTCCTGAGACAGAGGAAGCAGGGCTGTGCTTGGGGGCACCTGCTGGGGAGGGTCCAGGCTCTGAGCTGGTGTTAGGAGCTATGCTTTCTGAGATTTTCTCTGATGTAGTTGGATAGCTGATCCCACCAGTGAATTGGATGGAGCCACATCTGCTCAGTCACACCTGCTGCTATGGTGTGCTTAAGTTGCAGAGATAGTGATCACTCTTGGGCATGTTTCTCACATGGTAAAGAGTGCCACCTCCATGTTTTGCTCTGGCCCCTTCGCAAGAGCATACTTACTGTTGACTCTCTCCCACGCGGCTGCGCCAGACAATTTCCACCAGCCTCTCTGTGCTCTGGGATTCCCTGTCTCCTCCTTTGGAGAACTAAGCAGGGATTATCTGTCACACTTGGATTTGCATATGTCCCAAACCACTCCCTAGGATTTTCAGGTGGGGGGATTTGGACAGTCTGCAGTCCATCTTAGTCTTCCACTTCATGAATTCACTGTGTTAGGTGACTGCTGCTTTAAATCCATGCTCAGATGCATCATGCTAGGACCAAGGGGCAAACTACTATTTAAATCCAGCTACAGCTTCCAGCAGCATGTTTTGGGGGAATATCCCTTCTCCACCCAACACCCTTCTCTCTTCAGTTGAATTACCTTAGTGGTGTTAGAATACTCAAAGCACCATCTATACTGGGCACCACTGGAGCCAAAGGAGTAACAGGCCATTTCTAGTACTCATGCCATAAGGTCAGGTTCCACTTAAGCCTTTTGGATCTTTAAAACTCTGTATAGAGAGTCTGGATTAACCCTGCATTGGTGAGTGCACTGAGCCAGGCAGAAAGCATTGACTGGTCTCCTCCTGCCTATCTGCCATGCTGACTGGCCTCTGCAGCCTTGTCTGCTTGCAATGGAAGCCTTTGATTTTTGGACTCTACTGCGGGGGGCCACTGAGGCCCCCCTCTCCCAGAGAGTGGACTGCTCTTTAATTTAGTTTCTCAGCTTGGGCATCTTTCTGACTCCCTGAGGCCTGCTGCCAACAGAGCTCTCCTTGTTTACCCAACTCTGAGGAATCGGTTTACAAGCCTCACAAATACCCTTTTCACCTTTCCCATCAGAAAACACCTCCCGAAACAATGAGGAAATTGGATGCTGCCACCTGATAGCTCCCAAGGAACCTGCAGAGCAAGGAATTCACTCAGCAAACAGACTTCTGTATGTGCCCTGCAAGAAGAACCACAGCGAAACCTGCCTTTGTACTCTGGCCATTGAGGGCCAGCTGGCTGGCTTACTGAAACATTCAGTGGCCCAGCACGGGAGAGGCTTTGTGGGTCTCAGGGTGGGGGGCAGTAACAAGAGTTCTATCCAAAAGTCAACTCCAGGGCCTTAGAGTAAATAGTCCTCCTGCTAACGATGCAAATAAATACCATGAATGCTCCCATCCTGATGTATTTTTGAAAACTTGTGCAACTTGCTGTGCCCGTAAAGATTTATTGAACTGAAATGACTAGCCTCAACTTTCCCACAACCAAGAAAAGATTCTTAGCAGCTGTTTCAGTCTGTGCTATCTCCAGTTAATGACTAACTCTGTTACCTGACTGTAAAATTAAAACTAGACATCCTCTCCACCATCTCTTGTGGTGTGGGGAGAAGGCTGGGCTGGGAGAGGAACTTCAAGGGAATCTGTGGATGTGAGAGTTGAGGGGTGGATCTCTAGTGTGGTGCTGAGAGCAACTGGGAAGGTTTTATTATCAATGATGTACCAGCCTTTGTGGCATAATCTGCAGTGGAATGGGCTCCCACACTGAGCAACTGTCTGACAGTGAACAAACTGGCCCATTGCCCAATACTCCAGTCACAAAAAAGCTGGTATTTGGGGGCAGATGAAGGAGTTATTTAACCATCTCTTGTGGTTGTGAGGCTCCAAGTTCATAAAGGACTTCATTTTTCAAACAAAAGGAGATACAGCCAATCAAAGCATGATAACAGTTTCATGATTTGCATCAGTTGAGTGTTTGGCTCTTTTGGTAGTAACTGGGATTATTCCAGCCGGTGCCCTCAAACTGTCCCTCAGAGCAGAAGTTTTTTTGCAGCACCCTGTACTTTTATATTTCCCTATAAATGTTTGCTTCCTCTGAAGTATGCTGGCCCCATGAAAGCCATGCAAAACTACTAAGTTATTTATCAGAGGGGTAGCCGTGTTAGTCTGGATCTGTAAAAGCAGCAGAGAGTCCTGTGACACCTTATAGACTAACAGACATTTTGGAGCATGAGCTTTTGTGGGTGAATACCCACTTCACATCCGATGAAGTGGGTATTCACCCACGAAAGCTCGTGCTCCAAAAGGTCTGTTAGTCTATAAGGTGCCACAGGACTCTTTGCTGCTTTTGCTAAGTTATTTGTGCGCCCTTTCCTCACAGTAGGGCTGGCCTAGAGGCCAGCATTTGTTTTAAGTCTGGTTTATGGAACCAAATGTGGTGGGACCTGTAGGGAGGCTGTTGCTAACTGCATGGCTTTAGAGTGGACAGGCACTCCCAGAATACACTTGTGGGGTGGGAGTGGGAGGAGGGACACAGTGAAGAAGCGACTGCTCTACACCAGTGATTGCCCACCCCCGCCTGGTTCCTGCTGCATTCTGCGTTGCATCTCAAGATGTAGTGCCCCAGACTACCCCAAAGGGGGCAGTGTGATTTGGGAAGCCGTGGGGAAATTAAGGGGGAAATAAGTTGTGAATAGAAGGAGACGATTTCCGCTGGTACTTTGCTGTGTGGAGGAGTGCCAAGAGGAGGACTGTAGCTGAGGACATGCTTCAGTCTTCTGTGGATTCTGCTTTAATTTGCTTGATTAGTCAGACTATCAGTCTGGTCATGGTACAAAGAGGCTCTCTGATCAGGGGGATCCTGCATCAAAAAGCCACGCCTTCTTGTAGAGGGATTGCATGCAGTGGGCAATCAGTGTCTGCCCTTCTCTTCACTACCTTGAAATTTGATGGGTGCCTAACAGATCCTGCGTCTTTCCTTCCCCATATCTCTATGACTCCTTTTTGTTGCAGGGATGAAAGAATATAGATCTTCTATTAAAGCTAGGGTAATCACACTTTATCTCTGAGCCTGTTTCCCCATCTGCAACATTGGGATATGTACCTTTTAAGTGTCTTGAGATGGAAAATGCTGTATGTTAGTAAGAGCTGCAGTAAAGGCCTCACTTCTAATGGGAAATCTCCTTAGAAGGCCTCTCTTTAAAGAATTCTATAGTTTCAAATATAACTTTCTTAGGGCAGCCTCTTCTAGGCAGCTTACTTTTATTTGTTTTGCTAGCCCTGGTCCCTTGGATGGCCACTGAAAACAGGTGTGTGTATTTTTTGTGTGTGCACTCTACCTCAAAACAAGAATAACTGAAATTGCCTGCTGGGCTGGCCTGTTCATTGGTTTCCATGGGCTGTTTAAGGAATGCAGCAGCTCAGCAGGTGCAGTGAAGGATTTGCAGTGAAAGGGTTAAGACTACAAGTGCTCTTCGGTATCATTGGCTGGGGTTAGTGGATTCCAGGCTACGGGTTTTGTTTGTGAGTGACCTACGAAGGTCCTGGGTTCCCTTGGTGCTGCAGTTTTATGTGGCAGTACCTGGCTTTTGCCCTTCGGTCAGTTTGGGGGATCCAAAGGTAGTAATTCAAAGCAGGGAATGCTGCCAGCTAATTTAAGACTTCACTGTGAAGTCTAATGCAGAGTGCTTGCAAATTCTAAATATGGGAAGATAAAGTTAAAAGCTGCAGTTTTGGAGGGGGGGGAACTGGATTAAAAAATATTGGGTCTCTGTGCTGGGTCCACTCTCACTGAGAATCCTGTTTTCTGCCCTGGCTTTGCTGACGTACAAGACTGTTCTCCAATTGGATGATAGCACTAATGTGCATCAGCACGGATAGGCAGCCAGAGGGTGCTCTTAGGCTTTACATGCTTGTTGTCTTCTCCCAAGTCCTTCCAATCCAAATGGCACAAGAGAGTGTAACCATGTGGGGAGGAGACATTTGTAGATCACAATCCAGGTCTTTGATTTTTCCATGGGGCCATAAGGTGGGCCCAGTCATATTTCCCAAGCTAGTCTGTACTGATTGGTGCCATTTGAGCTATATCCTGGATGGGTAGGTGGATTAGCACTTCAAGCAACTGATCTGTACTCTTATTGCTACCCTCCTACCCAGTTGTAAGCGGGGGAATGGTCCCCTTACACAATGCTTTGCCACTTCTACTGTTTTCTCAGGTGCCTATCTTCCATATCTTAATCTACTTTACCCTAGTACGTACTGCCTGCATCCCGAAGTGCTTTATTGTGGAGTTGCATGTCATGGCTCCATAGTTAAGGCTGAATTGAGTTGTGCATTTTAATGAAATGAACTCAGCCTTTTTATGTATGAAAAATACAGCTGATCCTCCCTGAGGTTACAGCACATACTCTTAGGGCACAGAATGAATTTTCTGATAATTTACAAGTAGATCTGTTCATTTAATTTTAGATCAAATTAATTTATAAATGGGTCCTTGGGGAGACTGGGCACCCTGTGTGTCAGATCCCCTCCTGTGGCCCCCTAGCCCCCCAAGTGAGCTTACTAGAATAATGCACTCTTCAAATGTCACATGGTTAAAACTCACTACCACATTCTGTATAGGCCACATATGAATTTCTTCAGGGCTAATAGTACATTTTTTTTTCCTGCTGTTGTTCACAACTGAAAAACTTCAGCAGAGCGTGAAGAATAACTTTATTTCAGAGAATTACATGAAGAACTGACCTCTTCCAAAATGTCTGCCATTTGCTATTCTCAGCAGAATGGAGACCATAAGCTACCCCTTATCAAATATAGTTCCCACAGTTTGCCTGCTTTTCTCTGCCTCGTTATAGATTAGGAGCCGCCATCTTCCCTGAAAGCAGCTTGGGGAACTGCTATTGAAACAATAAGAGTTGTTGGCCATTTTGGAAAAGGGCATCTTAACTGACAGCAACCTGTGGTTTCAGTTTTTTTGAGAACAATAGAAGTTGACAGCCATTTTGAAAGTATTCAGTTCTTTGTGAATTTCTTTGAAGATTTTCAGTCTTTGCTTGAGAGAGAATTCTGTTATGAAAAAGTCAACAAATTCCCCTTATTCCTACTTATTTAATTTTCATCAAAGCTATGTGGAAGGGGCAAATGGAGAGGGGTGATGGTTTGGGGAAATATGAGGGGAGCGGGAAGGAGAGGAAAAGTGAATGCATGTGCATATAGGCATGTGGGGGACAGGACATGAGGCAAAACGGGTATAGTTGGTGCTTGGTGGCTGTCTGATGCTGCAAAGCAGATGTAAACCCAGTTTCCGTGGCCACTATGGTTTGGCTGATTTACATTGCTTGAGTGAAATAAAGCAGCTACAACAGGGGTCGGCAACCTATGCCCCATGAACCGGATCTGGCCCGCCAGCTGTTTTAATTGGGCCCTCAAGCTTCCGCTGGGGAGTGGGGCCTAGGGAGTGGCGCTGCAGTTGGGGAGCAGGGTCAGAGACTGCTCCGTGCGGCCCCTGGAAGCAGCAACATGGCCCCCCTCTGGCTCCTATGCATAGGGGCAGCCAGAGGACTCCACTCTGCATGCTGCCCCTGAAGCTCCCAGTGGGAGCTGCAGGGGCGGTGCCTGCGGACGGGGCAGTGTGCAGAGCCTCCTGGCTGCCTCTCCACATAGGAGCCAGAGAAGGGACATATTGCTGCTTCTGGGAGCTGCTTGAAGTAAGTGCTGCCTGGAGCCTGTGCCCCACCCCCCTGCCCCTCCGCGATCCCCCTTCTGCCCTCCAAACCCCTCAATCCCAGCCTGGAGCACCCTCCTGCACCCCAAACCTCTCATCCCATGCCCCAAACCCCTGCCCCAGCCCTGATCCCCCCCTTCCTGCCCTCCAAACCCCTTCATCCCAGCCTGGAGCACCCCCATACACCCCAAAATCCTCATCCTCAACCCAGAGCCCCCACACCCCAACCCAGAGTCCCCACCCACACCCCAATTTTGTGAGCATTCATGGCCCACCACACACTTTCTATTCCCAGATGTGGCCCTCTAGCACCTCCTGAGCTAGAGCAAAGTGATGGATCTGGATATAGCTCTGAAAGCTGAAAATCTTAAGTGTTCAGGTACATACTGTGTATTTTAAATCATTAGAAATATCACGTGGTTTGATTAGTAATTTCACATATGAACAGCAAATACGAAACTCAGAGAATGTAACTGAAGAAATTCCTAGCTAAAAGCTATGCTAAGACTTGAGTGTGTAAGTAAGTACTTCAGGGTATATTCATTACAGTGGTTTTGCGATTATCCTCAAGAAATAAAAAGGTTCAAACTATATTAGAAATCCAAACATGTTGAGGTATGGTATGCAGTTAGGGCACCCAAAAAACCTTAACTCTGTCCTATAGTGACATAGAGGAAATATAAAAATCAAAGGTAATGTCTTCATAACTCAGTTTAATCTTGTTTGAGACCACACCCTGTTACACCTTCATCATAATTATATGGCTATTGCATGGTGCCATTTGGGTAGATAGGGTATTGTTGAGGGGCTTCGTGTCACTGCAAAGACCTCTCTGGAGAAAGTGTTATGCTGGGGTCCCACTGAGGTGGGAAATATGTAGTGTTCTTCCTCCTTTGCCCCAAAACCAAGGCTTCTGCTTTGCTTTGTCTGTAGCTTTCTGCTTGGAATCTTTTGGTTAGAAAGGAGCCGGCAGAGGCTGAAGTAGGGAATTTGAATCACTCGGAGTTATCTCGCCAGCAAATGTGTGAGTCAGACTAACTTTGGAGAGGTGGATGTTAGATCCTGCTTCCTCCTGGGGTGGAAACCTGTGTGTGTTCAAGTGTTTACTTGTTGGATCAAATGTGCACACATGTGGCCTGTCACAGGGTGGGTAAAGAAGGGGCAGTTCTGTACAAGATGTAAGCATGTTCAGGGGATTGCCTCAGAGCTCAGATGGTGGGTGGGCAAGCCTTTATCACTTGCAGCACCTTGGAAAAAGCATTCTGGCTGGCAGACAAGTGGCATAGCTGTGAGGTGACCTCTCTGAGGGCCAGATCTAGCTTACCTGCCAGCAGCTCTGATGAGTTGGAACACAGCTGCATCATTCACTTCATGCCTTGTGAGGCGCTGGAAACTCTAGTGCAATAGCCATTTTCCCCACCTCCTTTTCTTCTCAGTATTTGCAGTTTACAGTGACAGAGCTCAGTCACCTAGGTGTTCAGTTTCTTGCCCTTTTAAGCTTACTGTGTATCTTTTGTTCTAGGAGTCATAGCTTTTATTAAATTTCATTACTTCCGCACAGCTTACATGGTAAAAGTGCATCAGCTAAACTGATATGTGCTATTGGTATTGGAATCAGACAGGTGAGAGAACCTCAGTAGCTAACAAGTTCCCAGTAGCTTAGCTGTAGGTCCCCCATAAGGCCCATGGGAAGTCAGCCACCCACTGGAACTCTGACTGGGCAGGTTAAGTTCCAGCTGCTGCGGAGCTCTAGCTGCTGGGAAGAGTTTGGGCAGATACGGATACAATGCAAATTACTGAATCAAATTCTGTGGGGTGCTCTTATCAAAAGTAAATGTCCCTGCTGCCCATAGCCTCACCCTGTTTTGTTGGGCTAGTTGGGGAAGGGAGGGCAATGGCAATTAGAATCAGGATACTCCAGTCTCTGAAGCAGTAGATGCAGGTGAGATCTGTTTTGGCTGTCTTTTGCCTTAACTGCAGCTGGAATGTAACTTGGAATCTTCGCCAAGAGGGTGTGGGCTCAGACTTCATCTTTCCTGCCTGCCTCCTCTAAGCTTGGCCTGTAAATCCTCTCTGTGGAGCTCATGTGATGGGAATTTTGAAGACCAGGCTGCTGGCTCTGGCTTCAGCCCTTTGACTTCTTGCTAAGACTTGTTTGAGAGCCACAGAACAGGTTGATCTTGTATGTCTGATCTTGTTTCTTTGACACCTATAGTTTTGACTTGTGCAAATCTCTTTGGGATGGAGGAGGAGAGAATAGAATCTGGGCATATACTCAGAGTGATGTCTTCCGGTTAGCAATTTGGGGGGGAAGGAATTGATTAAATCTGGGAGGGGCAGGAGAAATGAATGGAAATGTAGCCCATCTTTAAGCTCCATCCAATTCTCAGAGCACCCAGATTACATCAGATTACATGGCTACACAGCAGAGAAAAATTTTGGTTAATATATGTTCCTAGGTTATCGTCCATCAAGGAGAGATTATGCTGCTTATGCTAAATAGATGTCCTGCCCCTCCTCTCTCTGTTGCCTCAATTCTCTAATTGCTGTTTAAAATTCAGCTGAGTAATTGCCCTGTAATAATGGAGCCTGTGTATTAGCCACATTGCCTTCTTTCCTCTTGCTTGGTAATGGTCTGCCTTCCAGCCCTGAATAGCTTTTACCCTCCTTGCCATTTTCTGTCCAATCCTCCCTTGGGCATGCTGCGAGTTTAGGACTTGGAGGCAACTGCTGTGTTGGCAGGAGGCACCCTGCTGAATTAGAGCTCTGCTTCCCTTCCCTATTCAGCAGTAAAAATACCATTGGTAGTGAGGGTGTGGGAGGGAGCTCTTCACACTCACCAGTTCTCATCTCCCCCACCCCCCCACACTTAATCCTCCTCCTCTAAATGAAACCCAGTGGCAGAACCACATCTTCCCAGTCATGGAAATCTGGACAAGGTACTCCTCCCTTCACCCAGCAGGCTGTCTGTGTTCTGCTCCTGGGCACAAAGAGCACCGTCTTTACAGTACTCCACTCCATGAAGAGAGCAAGTGGTCCCAGCAGCAACAACGTCGTTCTCTCCTAGGCTAGGCACTGTGCTACCCATATTGTGGCATATCAAGATTTGGGAGTGGCGAGAGATTGAGACTTCTCCCTGGCAGCTGTGTGAGACTGACTGTTCAGGAAGGTTAGAGTGAGGAGAATGAGGGGCTGTCACCTGAGTCTCCATTTAAAAATAGACTGGACCGAACCCTGGATAATGTACTGTAGGCAGCAAACCGGCAGTGACCCTGGCATTGGGGATACATGTCTGAATGTGGGGGTGGAAGGGAACCTTCAGATAATGGCAGTTTCCGCCCTCACTGCAGGCATTTGTCATGAGAAGGAAAACTCGTTTAATAATAAAAAATGTTTTGTGGCATGGAAATGGTGGGAGTTCCACCTGGGGCAAGTTCTAGGTTTCCCTCTAGGAGGGAGGGGGACACAGTTCTGGTCAGGATGAAATCTGTGAATATTGCCCCAGCCAAGCAGAAACTTGTAGCTGCCCTGGTGCACAATGTGGAGCTTCCCTGCTCATCTGCATCCAAATAGGGCACATGAATCTAATCTTTTATTCTCTTTCCTCTCTAGATTCGTGGCTGGTAAAGGGCTGGTCATCTACCCGGAGATCGGGGACAAACTGGACATTATCTGTCCCAAGGCAGAGCTTTCCAGACCTTATGAATACTACAAGCTGTACCTGGTGAAGCGGGAGCAGGCAGAGTCCTGCAGCACTGTCATGGATCCCAATGTGCTGGTGACTTGCAACCGGCCAGAGAAGGAGATCCGCTTCACCATCAAGTTCCAGGAGTTCAGCCCCAACTACATGGGCCTGGAGTTCCAGAGGCAGCAGGACTACTTCATCACATGTGAGTCCTCCCCCTCCTCTTCCTCATTACCTCAGCTTACAGCTGTCTTTCCATGTACTTTCAATGGCCTGATGTTTGTTCCCCCATTAAACTCCCTTGTAGTAGCTTTCTGGGCCAATGCTAGGGCATGTCTTCACTTCACCACAAGAGGGCATACTTCATTGTCTTGCTTAGAGGATCAAGAGGAGGTTTACAGACACGTTTAGTACGTAGGGACGTGTTTCTGATTTAGGCCCTGCTCATGGTTGACACATATGGAAACTGTCCTTGCCCCGTCCTGTGGGAGATCAAGGAGAAGGGAACAGTGGTGAGGAGTGGATTGTAAGCTGCCTCTTGGGTTAGTGTATGGTTCTTATCCTGCCAGTATGCTGTGTAATTAAGTACCCCTCATCTTCCCTCCACTCCCCTCAAAAAAACACAGCACACCCTTGTTTAGTTAAAGGGGCAGGGAGTATTTTCTCAAATTCCAAATGGACCAAGACGGGGAATAAGCCATGTTCAGTGACTTCTTTGCAGCCTCCTTGAAGCATGTGTTCAGTGATCTCTTTGGGGCTGGAAAGAGGTCAGTGTGTGAGACCTTTTTTTAAGGGCTTGTTCTGGAAGTAGGAAGAACTTTGTAATTGATGGATCTCAGGATAACAGTGAGAAATTGGCCCAGTGTAGGAAACAGCTGTTCAGTTTCCCTTCTGGACAGAAGTTAAAATTAAGCGTGTTGGCTGCTTGGAGCTGCCTTTGTTGAAATTAACCACAAAGTTGCCTGGAGAAGCAGCCCTTGACAAAGGATCTTGGCATTTAAACAAAACCTACTTGCAACATTACTGGTACTGCCTTAGTTTTAACATTGTTTCATTGCTTCATAAAAGATGTCCAGGGGAAAGGACTGAGGTTCTCCAAAGCCTGGAGGTCCTCACAGACTCAGGAAAGTGACCATGTTGGATGCGTCCATCTGATCATGCCTCTTCATTGCTGTTAGAAGAAGGAGACGCCCCTACCCCTGTGTAAATAGGACTTTTTGATCTGCCCTGAAGAATGGGGAAGGGTTTATTTCCATATGTTGACTTTTTTTTTTTTTATGTGTGCAAGGGCACTGCAGTCACCTCATCTCCTGCAGTCAGTTTGGTCATGTTGGGGGTTCAGTGTGCTGTGTCTGGAATCTGTTAGCTAGGCTTCTCTTTCTTTTCTCCTGTGGATTCCCCTGAACCTTGCTGTTTCCACTCGACTTGGCACACTGCACTATAACCCAATAGCAAGAAAGCAGGAAAAGGGCACAGCAGCCCCGCCACAACTCATCTGTCACCTCATGCATCGTTGGCTCCCCGTTTGCTTGCTTGCTGTCACATGCTGCTAACTTGCCAATCAGCAGCCTGGACCAAAGGTCAGCCTGTGGTGCCAGAGTTGAGCTCAGAGACATGTAATTGGCACATCTTATTCAGCAATCTATTTTAGCCCTCATATCTCATCTTAGCAGTCAGTGGGGACAGAGTCTACCAGAGCAACATGAACTGTATGCTACAAGTACCTCAATTGCCTGGTTACAATGACTACCTTTGTGGTAGGTGCTTACAGGCTCTTCATGGGGCTGTGCTGCTCATCTTAGCTAGCCAGATCCAAATCTTCCTGGAGAGTCTGCATTTGCTTTTGGTTAAATTGAACAGAACCTGGTGCCCAGAGAGCAGTAGAGATGGGCACAAGTTACAAGATTCAGAGCCAGATACAGATTTTCAGACAAATCCACTTTTGAGACTGTATGAATCTAGACTTTGGCTTGGGCCCATCTCGAATTCTTGGTGGGAGCAGAGGCTGGTTTTGGAACTTATAGAAAGTTGGCACTGTTAATGTGACTAGCAAGCAGAAACTGAACCGGTCATCTGAATGTGCAGAGTGTGATGTCTTTGCAGCCGTGGTTTGTGCTGGGAGGGCCTCAAACAATTCATCTACAATCAGCTCGTTATGATTTAATTTTCAAGAACAATTCAAAGTTAGGGGTGGAAGAAACCAGATGTTGGCAAGTCAGTGTCACCAGTTTTTTTTACCTGCCTTCCTCAATCTCTCCTGAGAATGGGGGGTCAGAGAATCTACCCCTGCTACCCCCTGTTGTTGGGTAGATCAGCTGATGTCTCCCAGCTCAGCACTACACTTGTTTGGTGAGGCCTAAGGTTTGGGAGTCAGTGATGAGACTCAGTTTCTCCTCTTTTCCATTGTTATAAGGGTGCCAAGAGGAGTCAAAGGGTTTTGGAAACAATGATAGAAACAGCTTTAAAACAGGGCGTTTTTGGTATGGGGGTGGCAGCGTTGAGAGTTATCCTTCCTAATTTTTCCAACAGCAAAGTAGCCTGCCACTTGATTCCCGGACTAATCTTCATCTTCACTTCCAGCTGCAGGTTCTAGGCTGGGATTGTGATTCCATTGTCTAACTCTAAATTAACTCCCCTACCCACCCAATCACACATGCACATGCTGTATACACATGCTTCTTAATTCCCAACCACCACTTGCTTCTGCAGGATGTTATTAGAGCCTTGAATGGAGAATCAAAAGCTCATTCCTGGGGCCCCCATCATGTGCAGCCAGCCATTGCTGCTGCATGCTATCAAGGGGCCCAAACGCAGATTGCCCTCTCCAGCATGGCAGCTGTCAATCTCAGCTAGATCACACCTCAGTCCTTTCCACAGCTTCTCAGCCAAAGGAAGATCTGATTGAGCTACAAGTTTCCCTGCAGTGGGCAAAAGAGGAGGGAGTTGAGGGGGCTAAATGCAAAGGAACGAGTCAGCCTTTCATATCCCGAGCAAACATCTTGAAGCACTCGGTCACTGGTTTCTCCATGTTAAGGGTCGCTGCAGGTCAAGTTCAAGCAGAAGTCGACTCTTCAAATTAATGAGGATTGAAAGCAGGGGTCCTAACCGGGGCCTCTGTGTTTCCCCCCATGGGACATCAGGGATTCTTGTACCAGAGCTGACTCAAGCAGTTCAGAGCTAGAAAGCCACCAACCTCTGTGGCGGGTGGGGGGAAGACTGAACAACATTTCATGCACCAGAACAAGCCCCTCTAGCTCAGAGGTTCTCAAACTGGGGGTTGGAACCTCTCATGGGGGTCATGAGGTTCTTACATGGTGGGTCATGAGCTATCAGCCTCCCACCCAAACCTTGCTTTGCCTCCAGCATTTATAATAGTGTTATAAATGAAAAACACTTTTTTAATATATATTTAAGGGAAGGGTTGCACTCAGAGGTCTGCTATGTGACGAGTCACCAGTACAAAAGTTTGAGAATCACTGCTCAATGGTTCCCAAACTTTTTAGTACTGCCGTTCCTTTTCAGATCTTTTAAAATGTGATAGCTCCCCAGAACCAATGCTGTTACTTAACTGACTTGGGACATTTGATCCAAGTGTTCAGGACAGTAGATTCAAGAGGGACATTGGCGTTCTGGTGACTTTTCAACTTTATTTAACTATATACAATTTAATTATATAATCCAGTCTAATCCAGGTGTCTCAAACTATAATTTGAAAATATGAATTGTTTGGCATGTTCAGGCACAGCTTAAGATTTTTAGTGCGAAGAACAGGCCTGTCTTGAAGTGCACAGTAGAGCAGTGTTTGGTTGAATCTCTTAAGGGTACCAGAGTTTCCAAGTTGAAATGATTTCTGAGTTTCGCTTTCACAGAAATTGTTGCTGAAAATAGAGACTCTCAGAGATAACTGGAAGTGAATGAAAGCAGCACTTCATGGATTTATCACTGAGTTCATCTTATTCTCCTTTAATGTAAATCCAGAATTCCTGATTCTTTTAAATTTGAAAATGTGGTCTTCTATGTGTGATCATTTGGTAATTCTAAGACTTTCTTGAGCCAAAATACTTGATCTTGAAATGGAATCAACTGTTACCAAGAAGGGTTTTTGAATCCAATTGGCATCTGAAGGTGCATATTCAACCCCAGGAAAATATTCAGCAAAATGGGAGTACAGTCCAAGCAAATTAGTTTAACATTTGGCCTTTAATAGCATTTTGATCGCTTTTACCTTGTTCTTTTTTAAAAGTCGGATAACAGTGAAAACATCTTTTCAATGTAGCATCTCCAGAAACAAAATTTCTTCATTAATCCCCTGATTTTTCTCTTTGATACCTAATGTGTTTGTATTCTGACCTGAACATGTTAGGTTTGCCAGTGAAGTCCACCAGCTCACATCATCCTGAAGTCCACACTTCACATGTAACCTTCAAAGCTTGTTTTTCCTAGCAGGAAAATCCTGATTTTTGTCATGCAATTCAAAGGTGCCTTGTAAAACTTTTCCATGTGACAACCATCTGACTTCACTGTGAAACAAAAGCTAAGTGTGGTCAGAGTCCATCTCTTTGCACAGCATATTAAAACATATTCCATGCCCAGGATTTTACAAAATTGACAGTTTTTATAACAATGTTGAGGGCCTTGTGTACTTCAAACTGCAGCTTCTTTGATGCCAAAGCTTGGTGATGAGTCATGCAGTATGTCCAAATTGCTGCCGGTGCCACTTCTTTACTCACGCTGCAACCTCACTGTTCTTTCTGGTCACAGCCGCCCCACAGACGTGGCATAGTTAAGACTTTCGTCCACTACAGATTTGAAGATCTTTAATATTTCCCAGACAGTGTTTCAGTTGGTCTGTCTTTGTAAAATAAACATTTTTAAGCTATTGTACCTGCTTTGACAAATCTCACATAACGCAGAAGGTAAGCCATGTTGGCTGAGTCTGTAGATTCATTAAGGTTCAGTGCAAAATATTTATTCTTCTTAACTTACTCTATCAGCTGGTCCTGGGCACTTTCTGCAAGGTCATCAGTGCATCAATGGAATTATTATTTGACACAGGAATGGTTTTTAGTGCCATTGTTGCTTGTTACCCAGTCATAATTTTACGTCTCTTGGGAGTAGAAGTAGATGGGTCTCGCAGATGGTGTGTACTTATTTGTATTTTGCAGTTCACAAGGCCACAGTGTAAGATACTTTTAAAGAACAGTTGCTTCTTCAGATCTGACTTTTTTGCTGCTTTAATTCTTTTCCTTTCTGAAGGAAAACACTGCAGTTCTTATTTACGAATTCTGGATGTTTGGTTTCTAAATGTCTCTTAATTTTTCTGACCTCATACTTTCTTTCATTAACCCTTGAAAAGAAATCACACATTGTGATTGTAGACTTTTTGCCATATTATTGAGAAGTGAAAATCCAAATATAACACAGCTATCATTGTGCTGTCTATTTTTTTCCCCTTTTCTGTTTAACTTCATTAAAATCATCTTCAGTCAATTGTTTGTTACCTGTAGGTTTAGCACTTGGTAAAAATTGTTCTATTATAAAGATAAGATGCACTGTCTCTCCCTAAGCCTCCTTCCCCTCCCTGCTAGAGCAGGTGCTGCTGCTGCTGGCACCAGGAGCCTCTCTGTGTCCTCTGCTTTAGCAGAGAGCTTTCAGTACAGAGATTTCCCACCAACTGCTTCCCCCAGTGGGAAGTCTTCCTGCTGAAGGCCCCCTGCAGTGGCAGAGACCACAGAGAGGTTCCCAGTGCCAGCAGCGGTATAAGACGCAGACCCACAGGTAAGACGCAGGTGATTTTTATGCCTAGTTTAATACTCTTAATTAGAAAAAAGCAAACAGCATATTGATGACATCTTTTTTGAGATGCTCATGGCTGCTCCAGGTAGCCATGTCTTAATTTGGGAAGCACTGCGCTAGCTTAACATCTTGTACTCCCAGAATCGGAATTGATAAATACTTTGATTTCCATTCTCTGCTACTGATCCTTTCCAAACTCTGAAAGGAAAATGCTCTTGCTCTTGACACCTCCAGATTAATGAGAGGAAACCAGAGAGTGGGGGAGTGGGTCATATATTTTTCCCTCCCCTTTTTTTTTTGGGGGGGGGGGGATGAAGATTTTTGAGCTTCTGGATTTCACAAGTTCAAGGAATTTTCTTGGTGTTTCATATCACAGAAGCACGTTGCTTAAATCTTTTGCCTTTAGCTCAAAATGGCTATTTTTTCCCCACAAACAATGATGGGAAAGTGTGCTGCGAAATTTAAACACTGTTCATGAAGGAGGAATGACTTTGAGCTTGTCTGCCATCATGCAGGCAGGATCTGCCTTGGCTTTGCCAACACATCTGTATCGCTCCAGCTCTTCCAGACCTGGGCCCCTCTGCAGCTCTGCCAGTATCCCTCAATCCTGACCTGTTGCATCACCTGTTGCTATCGTACAGTCTGCTGTTTTCATAATCTGAGCACATACATCAGTCAGGTATTAGGCTCAAGTTGTTAAACTGATTTAATTTTGACCTAACTGGAGTCTTACACAAAATTTGAATCATGTATCAAAGAAAAAACTGTCTCATCCTGCTTTTTACCAATGTCTGGGATGGCCTCAGAGACCTTTATAAAATCAGGCTTTACCTGTAAGTGCAAGTGGTAAATATAGCTTCCTGGCTTCTTGATCTGTTGTTGCATATCCCAGTAGCTTGCATCTGCTACAAGAGCTTTCTTGCAATAGAAGAATGTTGTGGAGCGTGGGAATTGGGGCTTTGCCTCTCAGTGGAAGTAAGATTTTGCCAGTGCCTCAGAATGCTGTTTAAAGGGCCTTCGCTTAATATGCTATTTCCCCTGCTCCAAGGGCCCCTATCAAGGGAGTTAAGGAATCTGGGAGAGCCCTAAGCCTGACACCCCCTCTGGCCCTAACACCATTTCTGACTTTAATTTCTCTTGACTTCTCCAATCTTTGAAGCAGCCTCCTCGGCTCCAGGATTGTGTCTGCTGTGAACTGACCTTTGGCCCGTGGGTGGGCTGAAGATGCTCCTGTGATCTGGCTGTACCTTCTGCCGAGAAACCCCAGGAACTCACTCTGCCAAGGAATAAAATAGCCAAAAAAACAAAGTCAAAAGTCTCCCATGCAGACCACCCACATGTTGTCTTTTTTTTTTTTTTTTTTTTTTCCTTTCTTTCTTTCAAACTTGCCTTGAGACACAAAAGATTTTTTCTTCCTTTTCATTTACTGGTGGCTTTAAGCCTTAGGGAAGCTGTGTTCAAACGGAAAGGAGCATGGACAGCAGCATGACGTGAGCTGCCCAGGCACTGGCTTCCCAAGGCCAGCTGGAAAATCCTCGCCATTGGAGCGAGATAGCTTCCTGGGGTTCATCCTCATTCAGTGGCTGCTCCCCCTTCTTTTCCCCCCTCACAGCCGCATTGGATATGCCAAGCTTCGTTTAGGGCCACTTTCATCATCTGGGGGCTCTGCCTAGCCCTGAACTTAGACTGCTTAGCAATCCAAAAGGCCTTTGAAAGCTTACGTAACCTCTCTCCATCCCCTCGAACTCCCGGCGCCAAGCTCTTGAATGCCATTTTAAGGCTTTCATTAAAAGCATCTTTTCTCTAAGAGTTAGGCAGAGAAGAAGATTCCTCTCCTAATCCTTTTCTGAAAGAATAAGGCATGAGAACCCTCGTCTGTGTGTCCACGCTTTGGCCAAAGTCTCCTGGGGGCTGCAACAGGAGAGTAGCACCTTGAGCTGAGTATCTTGGGCCCAACCTGTAGCACTGGAGCCTTGAGAACAAACATGAACCAGGGATTTTTTTTTTAATTCCCACTTTGTTCTGTAAGTGCTTCAGTAAGCAGATGGCACAACACTTCTGCATGTTGGGGACTCGAGTTTATGAGATGTTGGATTTCTGTTGAGGGGTGGAAAGGGGCATGCAGCTCTTCAACACCTGCAAACAAGTGGCAAGTTCCCAATTGGTGTAGGTGTGGGAAGATGCCTTGGCAGGAAGTCCTTTGTCATCTTGCGTCCTGTCCTCTCCATGCCAAATCACCCTAGTTTCCACAGGGCAGTAATGTATGAGTGGAAGCTGTTCTGACTCCTCTAGTCATGGGTCAACACTTCTAGCAGGTGGCTTTTTGGGAAGAGTTGAAGGGTGTGGCCTCAGTAGCTGTGATTTCCCCCTCCCATCCCTTCTGGTAGAGGATGCACAGACAAGAAACACATCTGTTCTAACACGCCTCCATGTGGCCAGTGGGAATACACTAGGAAGTAGGAATGAAAGAAGGGGACCTCCTTGGGGTCCTGTGTGAGGATTATGGTAGGTGGTTTGGCTCTGAAGGAGGAGAAAATTCCTCAAAAGGCCATACCCTACAGTAAAGCATACACCACTCACACCAGCTAACAGCAGAATGAAAGATACGGGTGCAGATTTGCTTGTGGCATTGCTAATTTCCCCTGTCCCAATCCCTTTCTCCATTGTAACTGGAAGGTAGGACGTGTAATCCAGTAGTGATTAACTTCTGTCTTCTACTTGTAAGAGAATCCAGACAGGGAATCAGTCAGATGTGGAGGGAAGTGCAGGATCCAAAGGAATCTGTAGCAGGGTGTGACCATCTTGGTTCTAGCTGCGCAGCAGCTGGCTCTGAATAACATTTTTACTACTGAAGTCCCAAAGAATGGATTAGCAAACAGCCCCTGCCATGCAAATGTTTGGTAAACCAGCAGAGGGGTTAGATTCTGCTGCAGGAGCCTAAGGCAAGTGCTAGTGCAGGGTTTGGCAGCCTTTGAGAAGTGATGTGCCAAGTCTTCATTTATTCACTCTAATTTAAGGTTTCACATGCCAGTAATACATTTCAATGTTTTTTAGAAGGTCTCTCTCTATAAGTCTCTATATTATATAAATAAACTAGTGTTGTATTGTAAAATAAACAAGGTTTTCAAAATGTTTAAGAAGCTTCATTTAAAATTAAATAAAAATGTTGATCTTACACCACGGGCCCGCTCAGCCCGCTGCTGGTCTGGAATTCTGTTCACCTAGGCCGGCAGCAGACTGAGCGGGGCGTGTGGCCAGGACCCTGGTTGGCAAGGGTCTGGCAGCCAGAACCCCAGATCGGCAGTGGGCTGAGTGGCTCAGCCCACTGCCGCTCAGGGGTTCCATCCGCTGGCTCCTGCCACCCGGGATCCCGGCTGCTGGACCTGCTCAGCCCACTGCCGGTCTGGGGTCCCAGCCCTGCCTACGTCCAGTGGGTACCTACCTTCTCCCTGGTTCTGGCCCATTCTTTTCCTCTCTCTGCACTGAGCTGAGGGTGGGAGTGCACTGAGCACATGGCTGGGGGTGAAGGGTCTGTCCAGGAGCTAGAATGAGGGATGGGGCTCAGGGTTAGGGCAGGAGGTTTGGGTTTAGGGCACTTACCTGGGCGGCTCCCATTTGATGTGAGGGCAGCAGGTGGGATATGAGTCTGTGTGTGTGTGCGCGCAAGAGCTCTCGTTTGGTGCTCAGGGTGGGGGTGAAGATGGGGGGGGTGCAAGAGTCAGGATGTGGGGGGGTGCAAGAGTCAGGGCAGAGAGCTGGGGGCATGTGAGGGGGGTGCAGGTGTCAGGGCAGGGGTGGGGGGCTGGGTATGTGTGGGGGTACCAGAGTCAGGGCTGGGGTCGTTGGGGGGGGGTGAAAGAGTCAAGGAGCAGGGTGCGGGTGTATGAGGGGGGCACAGGGCTCGGGTCACGGGCCTGGGGAGTGTGTGGGGCTCAGGGCAGAGGGCTGGATGTGTGTGTGTGGGGGGTGGTCAGGGCAGAAGACTGGGTGTATGTGGGGGGGGGTCAGGACTGAGGGCAGGGAGCTAGGGTGTGCGGGGGGCGGGCCAGGGCAGGAGCCTGGGGTGTGTGTGCCCCTATTCCACCCACCCGCCCCTTCCCCAAGGCCCTGTCCCTACTGCTTCTCTGCAGACCCCGGGACTGCCATGCCCCCTCCCCTAACCACCCTGCCCAGAATCCCACCCCCTATCCAACCCTCCCTGTCCCCTGACTGCCCCCAACCCGGACCCTTTACCATGAGGCTCCTAGCAGCATGTTCTGCTCTGCACAGAGCCAGACACGCTGCCCCTCAGAGCGGGCAGCCCCGCCCCTCAGAGCGCTGTGTGCGCAGCAGCAGGGCTCCAGGGGAGGCGGGAGCGTGTCTGCCTCCCCGCGGAGCCAAACACTGCCCTGTGGGAGCACGCAGCCCTGGCCCCCAGAGCACTGCGCGTGTGGCGGCAGGGCTCCAGAGGAGGGGGAAAGCGGGGGAGGGACTGGTGGCTCGGGAGCGCTGAACCCGTGGCTTGCCGCACAGGGAGAGTGGGGCCATTTGCCCACCCCTGCAATAGGATGTGCCTGGGCACACTTGGCACACCCTGTGCGCATGCCTATGATCTGCCCCCACGAGTGGGAGGGTGGAGAAGAGCGGGCTAGGCCGGGCAGGATTTTTAATGGCCCGCTGCTCTGGCAGGCAGCAGTGGGCCATTAAAAATCGGCTCACATGCCGTCTTTGGCACGCATGTCATAGGTTGCCAACCCCGGTACTAGTGCTTTGGTTTACTATTACATATTGATTACACCACTAGGTTTGGGAGACTATATTCCACAGCATAAGAGATTTCACTCTCAGGAACTTTTATATTCAGCCTAAATTGTGTCTTGTTAACTCCAGCCCACCTCACCTAGTTTCACCCCTGTGTCACCCTAAATAATTTCCTCTCTCGTATTTACACCCTTCAAATATTTGTAGATTCTTATGGTTTCTTCCTCCAGTAAACACAAGGACAGCTTTTCAGTTTTAGTTTTTATCTTACTAACGTACTTCAGGTATTCATTTATTTTTTTTGCTCCTCTGAATTTGCTCTAATTTGGAAATCTCTGGTAATGAGGTGCTCAGAAATAAGTGTACTAATTCAGGTGTTTTGGCACCAAAGCTCTATAGAGAGAGGAAATACTAGCTCTGTCCCATGATGCAATGTCTTTGTGGATACAGCCCAAAAATGCATTGGCTTCGTTTGTTATCACATGCATTTATAGGGAGATGGACTAGAGATGTCCTTTTGTTATGTTCATGGCATGCTCTCAGAGAAGTGAGATAGAAACATCAAATATTCTCGTTGGAAGGTTCCAACATACATAATGCTGTTTTCATCCTTCGAATCCAGAACGAGAACACACAGTAACCAAAAGCAGACAGGGCAAAGCAGGCTGTTCTATTAGGCAAAGAGACACAACTCACCCTACCTTGCTCGAGACCAGGTTGTCTGCAAAACTGACTGCTGATCCCGGATCACATACTTTTCTACAGATCCCGGAGTCTGCAAGTGAGGCTAGGAAAAATCCCATAGCCTTTGAAGTGATAGATTACAATTTGGATAATTTTCAGTGTACTGCATCTTTTCAGTCTGTAATGTCTCTCAACTGTAGAAGTATTTGTTTAATTTGCTTTCCGCTTTCACCCTACCTGTTTTTAGTGTAGTGATTTCCGGAGGAATTGTGCTTGGTGTTGAACAGTGTCAGACAGTTCTTGGTCAGATGCAGGCCTCTTTCAGCCTTTGTTATTTTCCAAGTTTGCTTATCCCTCAAATACTTGCGTTTGGGATTATATTGTTCTAGAAGTATTAGCTGCATTTCCCCAGATTAAATCTCTTGCTTTCTCCTTTATGTATGAATGTCTTAAGTACTTGTGTATTATATATTTGTCCTCACTGGTGTTTACAGCTCTTCTCAATTTAGTATCAATCGTAAATGTAATTAATGTGCCTTACCTTCTCTTGTATTGGTTCACAAAAATTTTAATCAGCTCCTTTAGCATATTAGGATATGGTTCGTCCAGAAAAACTCATTATGTTTACATTTTTTCCCAGGTATTTATCTTCCTGTTTTTAATCAATAGTTAACCTGTAAACATCTTACTTCTCTTAACGCTTTTAGTTAACATGAACAGATTCTTCTTTTATGCTTCCCTAATCTTTTTCCCCTGTAAGACTTAACTAATTTTGTATTCTAGTTCAGTTGCCTCCACTTGTTTCTATTTCCTATATGTAGCTTTTTTCCTCCCGAATTTTAAGCCAACCCCTCATGAAGCCACTTGGGTCATTCTTCTTTTTTTCAGACAAATTGTAGTCTCTACCTTAATGATGTCCTAAGAAATCCCAATATTCTGCACTTTCACATTTCGATACTACTTCCCATCACATCTCACTAAATTGTTTAACTTATCCCAGATTTGCTATCCTGAAAAATTAATACACAAAATGAAGCAATGTCGGGGTATCCATTCTTTCCTGTGGTGATGTAAGTGGTTCCCAGTCATTGATACAAATCTTGTGTATTATTCTCAATTGGTTTTTCCTTATCAGCATTGATCTGGGTGGTTTCTTCTTTGTCTGGAGTCTCTGGAATACAGAGTAGTCTTTTGTACCTTAAGTACATTTCATGTACGTTTAACTGTTGGAGATCACAAACAGCTATCTGGGTAGTTAAAATTCCCCATGAGAGTTGCATTGCAACTTTGAGTATTTCTAGAGTTGAGCCAAGAATGTTTGTTCTTGGTTTTTTACAGCCCAGATGTTCAGATGCCTTTTGTTTAATTTCTCGTGTAATAATCAAAACATTAGTTATTCCATTCTGTTTCTGAATCGTCAGTATTTTTGACGCAAGTATGTCTTCTCCTCTTCCTCCTTCTCTTGTTCAAGATATCTAGACAGAATTATGTGTGATATTGGGGAGGAGCTGGTGGTAGTGCAAGGCACCAGTGACATAGGGAAAGGTAAGAAAGAGGTTCTGGAGGCCAAATGTAGGCTGCTAGGTAAGAGATTAAAGTCCAGGACCCCCATGGTAGCATTCTCTGAAATGCTTCTAGTTCCACACGCACAGCCAGTGAGAGAGGCAGAACCACAGGGTCTCAATGAGTGGATGAAACGATGGTGTTGGGAGGAGGGATTTAGGTTTATTAGAAACTGGGGAACCTTTTGGGAAAGGAGAAGCCTATAGAGGAAGGATGGGCTCCATCTAAACCAAAATGGTACCATATTTCTTGCATGTAAAATTAAAATGGTCATTGAGTTTTTTAACTAAGGGCTTGGGGAAAGCTGCAGGTGTGGAGAAGCACAGGCTTCAGACAGACACAGGGAGGATTTACTACAGGAGACATTTCTATATCCTAAAAAAGAGGCGAAGATAGAAGTTGATATTGTACGGGTAGGAGCTGATGAGAAGCAGTCAAACAAGAGTCTGAAGGCAGACAACTAAATATTGACAAATTGTATAAGTGCTTGTATACAAATGCAAGAAGTCTAAATACAAAGATGGGTGAACATCAGTGCCTAGTATTAAATGAGGATATTGTTATAATTGGCATCACAGAAACTTGGTGGAACGATCATAATCAACAGGACGCAGTAATACCAGAGTACAAAATATATAAGAATGACAGCATAGGTTGCACTGGTGAGGAAGTAGCTCTATGTGTGAAAGAAAGCACTGAATCAAATATAGTAAAAATCTTTAATGAATCAAGCAGTAGCATAGAATTATGAATAGAAATTCTATGCTTGAATAATAAGAGAATAACTGTGGGAATATACTACCGACTATCTGACAAGGAAGGTGACAGTGACTGTGAAATGCTCAGAGAGACTAGAGAGGCCACAAAAACAGAAAATTCAATAATAATGGAAGATTTCAACTATCTCCATATTGATTGGGAACATGTCCCCTCAGGACAGATGAAATTTCTAGATACCATTAATGACGGCTTCGTGGAGCAGCTAGTCCTGGAACCCTCAAGGGAAGAGGCAATTCTTGATTTAGTCCTAAGTGATGCACAGAATCTGGTCCAGGAGATGGACATAGCTGAACCGCTCAGTAATAGTGGCCATAATGTAATTAAATTTCACATTCTTTCTTTTAGGGGGAGGGGAGAGGCATGGGAGCGGGGGAAGAATACCAATAACAGCCACCATAGTAGCATTTAACTTCAAAAGGGGAACTGTACAAAAATGAGGAAGCTAGTTAAATGGAAATCAAAAGGAATAGTCACAGAGGTGAAATGCCTTCAAACTTTATGGAAACTTTTGAAAAACCCCATATAGTTTGAGCCTCTTATGTGTACTCACTTAAAAAACGTGAAGAGGGCCAAAAAAATGCCACTATGGCTAAACAGGGTAAAAGTGGTAATTAGAGACAAAAAGATATACTTAATTACTTTTCAGTATATCAGAAGCAGGAGGCCTTCCAAACAATTAGTGAGGCCACTGGATGATCAGGCTGCTAAAGGAGCCCTCAAAGAAGACAGGGCCATTGTGGAGAAGCTAAATGACGTTTTCTGTATCACTCTGCACTGCAGAGGATATGAGTGAGATTCCACACCTGAGCCATTTATTTTAGGTGACAGATCTGGGGAACTGTCCCAGATTGAGGTTTGATACTAGTGGTTTTGGAACAAATTGATAAATTAAACAGTTGATTGATAAATTAATAAGTCACTAGGTCAGTTCTGAAGGAACTTAAGTATGAAATTGCAGAACTCCTAACTGTGGTATATAACCTGTTGCTTAAATCAACCTTTGTACCAGATGACAGGAGGATAGCTAATATAACTTTAAGTTTATATTAAAAAAAAAAAAAAAAAAAAAAAAAAAAAAGGGGCGATCCTGGAAATTACAGATCAGTTAGCCTAACTTCAGTACCAGTCAAATTGGTTGAAGCTACAGTTAAAAAAAAAAAAAATAATAAAAAAATCACCAGGCAGATAGATGAACATGATATGTTGGAGAAGAGTCACCACAGGTTTTGTAAAGAGAAATCATGGCTCACCAATCTATTAGAATTCTTTGACTGGATCAACAAAAGTGCACAAGGGTGATCCAGTAGATATAGTGTACTTGGATTTCCCCCCCTCACAGCCGCATTGGCTTTTAAGCGAAGTAGGCAGTCATGGGATAACAGAGGGTCCTCTCATGGATCAGTAACTGGTTAAGGGATAAGAAACAAAGGGCAGGAATAAATGGTCAGGTTTTACAGTGGAGAGAGGTAAAAAACGGGGTGCCCCAAGGATCTGTACTTGGACCAATGCTGTTCAACACATTCATAAATGGTCTGAAGAAGTGAAGTTTTTTACCCACGAAAGTTTATGCCCAAATCTGTTAGTCTTTAAGGTGCCACCGGACTCCTTGTTGGTTTTTGTAGATATAGACTAACACAGCTAACCCTGATACTTGAAAAAAGGGGTAAACAGTAAACTTGGAAAGTTTGCAGATGATACAAAATTTCTCACGATACTTAAGTCCAAAGCATATTGCAAAGAGTTACAAAGGGATCTCACAAAACAGGGTGACTAGGCAACAAAATGGCAGATAAAATTCAATGTTGATAAATGCAAAGTAATACACATTGGAAAACATAATTCCCAACTATGCATACAAAATATTATGGAACCATTAGGAAAGGGATAGATAATAAGACAGAAAATATCATAATGCCACTATATACATTCATGGTACCTCCCACATCTTGAATACCATCTGCAGTTCTGGTCACCTCATTCCAAAAAAAATACATTAGAATTGAAAGAGGTACAGATACGTGCAACAAAAATGATTAATTTAAAGCTATGGAACAGCTTCTGTATGAGGAGAGGTTAAAAAAAATACTGGGACTGTTCAGCTTAGAAAAGAAACGAAACAGCTAAGGGAAGATATGATAACGGTCTATAAAATCATGTATAGTGTGGAGAAAGTGAATGTACCCCTTCACATAACACACGAACCAGGGTCACACAATAAAAATAATAGGCAGCAGGTTTAAAACAAACATACACAACACACAGTCAGTCTGTGGAACTTGTTGCCAGAGGATGCATTGAAGGTCGAAAGTATAACCGGGTTCAAAAAAGAATTAGATAAGGTCATGGAGAATAGGCCCATCAGTGGTTATTAGCCAAGATGGTCAGGGACACAACCCCATGCTCTGGGTGTCCCTAAATCTCTGACTGCCAGAAGCTGGGACTGAGGATGGATAAATTGGCCTGTTCTGTTCATTTTATCTGAAGCATCTGGCACTGGCCACAGTTGGAGGATAGGATACTGGGTTAGATGGATCATTGGTCAAACCCAGTATGGCTGTTCTTGTGTTCCCTTTGTTGCTCCTAAATAGATTGCATCTGTTTATATCAATATTCAAGTTACGTAGAATCATCCCAGCAGGTGGCAGTTTGTCATTCAGTGACGGTTTTCCTTGCTTGTTTTCCCATTCTGATTACGTGTGTTTACATACCTTAATATATCAGTACTCTTCATTTTCTATTCCACAAGAACTTGTTTGATATGGTGGAGGTACATGCCAGATTAATTAAGTTAAAAGCTCCTCATTTTCCAAGTTAAAAGTTGAAGTGCTTGGAGTCTATTGTAAATGGAGATTTCTGTAAATAAAGCCCCTTAAGCAGCTTGACCCTAGGAGTTTGGCAACCTGTTGAAGTGCAAACTAATCTAAAGTTACAACTTCTCTCTGAAGGCATTGCAGTGTTGTGAATCAAAATATCTTTTATGCACTAGTGGCACAATCAGTTGGTTTCCAGTATTGGTTTGTCTTCACTAGTGCTTGGGGTCAGAGAGATCTCTCCAAGTCATTTAAGTTTTTTCTCTTAAGTTCCTGAAACGTTCTTGAATTAATTGAATGTTAATGTACTAGTGGTCATTTCCACAAGGCTTATGACCACTGAGTGCTTCTCCAGATACTTCAAGATATCCACTACCCCTTATAGTGTTCTGGTACCTGGGAGATGACATTGTTTACTTTCTCACCATGGGCTTTGTTATGGAGTCACAGATAAGGGTTGCTACCCCCCTCTTGTCCCAGCAGGCGGACTCGGGATAGTAGGGTAGGAGCAGTAGCTGTGTGGTGTTGAATGGATGGACCTGCAGCCTTTTCAGTCCCTTTAGGAGCTGCAATAGGGTGATGGAGTGATGGAGCACTGGCTATAGGATGCTTGCAACTTCTCCTCTCCCCCAGGAGGTGCTGTGATCAAATGTGTGGGAGTGCCCAATCTACTGATGTGAAGACAAATGGTCTGTAATAGTGTGTCTCTCAGAATTTCAAAGCCTATGTATGCGGTGGATGTGTCAAACCCAAATAATGGCTGTTAGATGACACATGGTTACTTGTCTTAGACATTTGTCTGAAGACCGTGACCAGAGTAAATGTGATTTTATTGAGCCCTGTCCCTTAAGCCTCTGCCTCTTTTCTCTTCTCCGCCTCCCTCCTGACCTTTCCAGCTCAGAGTTGTCCCTGTACAGCCCTTGGCAGCTGATCTCGTAGCTGAGCCTTTCATAGCACTAATAGGGATGAAAGTCCCTATCAGAAAGGGACTGTGTCCATGCACCCAACCAGGAGGTAAATACCTAGAACTTTGATCTACTGCTTGGGGAGGAGGGGAGGCTTCTGTGCAGAACAGAGTGAATGGTAATGGCACCATCATTTTTAAATCTTTAGGAGCTGGGCAAATTTGACTGAGTTTTCACTAGCCCTTTCCTACACTTACCTTTGCTCTCAGGGGAAGGTTTTTCAGTGTGAGATTTGTGTAGACTCCATGAAATTCCTGATGGGGAAACCTCTCTTCCTCATGCCACAATGTTTGGTGCAGTTCTAAGTGAAAGGAAAATCTAACTGGATTCAGTTATGGGTGCAGACTCTTCTCTGCTCACTCTGAAGCCTCAATAGTTCCAAGAAAAAATACTTCCAACTTGCAGCTGGGGCTCTCTGTAGACCGAGCTGATGACTTATCCCATTAGGTAGAAAAATATAATTTTTAGTGCTTATGACAGTTGAGATGACTCATAGCACTTTGCTATAGTTAGGCATAATGCAGCAGATAGGCACTATGCAAACTTCAGTCACTTACCTCTGATCTGCTCTCCCCTGCTATTTCAGTCTTGAGCTGAGACTCAGCTCTGCGCCTCACTCTGCTCCCACTGCTTCTCCTGCTATTCCAGTTGTGGGCCTTTCTGAACCAGAAATTACCAATTACATGGCTGTTTCATGATGAGGACAAAACTGAAGTCACCAGAATGATTGCTAATCCCTTAATTAAACACGAAAATTCACAGAAACCCTTTTTAAACTCTCACTACTTCATGGGGACTTGAGTTGATTCTCCAGGTGCTTTTCATGCTCTTCAGAGCTTGCTGCGTAGAACTGGAAAAGTTGAAAAATGCCTCCTTTTGGACTAATATCAGAGAAGTAGCCATGTTAGTCTGTATCCACAAAAACAATGCATGTGAAGAAGTGGGTCTTTTACCCACAAAAGCTAGTTCCTAAATAAATCTGTTAGTCTTTAAGGCGCCACTGGACTCCTCGTTGTTTTTGTCCTTTTTGACTGAGCTTCTAATGTTTTTGGGGCTCCTGTAACATTTACAGCCTCAAGATAAAAGTTTGCAGTTTTGAAGAGTCCTTCAAGGGGAATTTATGGGGAAATATAAGTGTAGACAGCTACTTGGTTTGTCATAACTTCTGCTTCTAGCCACAGAGGCTGACAACACTGGACTTCACAGAGAACTTCCATTCTTCAGTGCTGGCTTCCCAGCACCTAGATCCTCAAGTTCCTTTGGTCCTCCTGGCTCTATCCCTTTCCTGCCCGACATGACTTTCACCCCTTCATCTTGTGGGGGCCTGTGACAGGTAAGCGCAGACATCCCTGGCTTGGTGTATCTAGTATGGTCCACCAGAATAAGACTGTTTTCTGTAGGAAGTTTGTCAGAAAAGCTGCCCTCTTAGCAGAGGAGTCTCTGCTTGTTAGGTGACTTTACCAGAACAAAGCTGCTCTCTATACCAAATACATTTAGGCCTTGACTACACTGGTGCTTTACAGCGCTGCAACTTTCTTGCTCAGGGGTGTGAAAAAAACACCCCCCTGAGCGCAGCAAGTTACAGCGCTGTAAAGTGCCAGTGTAAACACTGTCCCAGCGCTGGGAGCGCAGCTCTCAGCACTGTAAGCTAATCCCCATGGGGAGGTGGAGTACCTGCAGCACTGGGAGAATCTCTCCCAGCGCTGGCACCGCGACCACACTCGCACTTCAAAGCGCTGCCGTGGGAGCGCTCCCATGGCAGTGCTTTGAAGTTGCAAGTGTAGCCATACCCTTAGACTCTTGTTAATTTAAAAATTCAGGGGAATTTCCACACAAACGTGCTAATGTTCAGTTGTAGTAATAGAATTTTGTTTGTATTTTGTATCATTTAAAATAAATAATATAATGTAGAACGTATTAAATGTATTGGTGTATGATTTAATCATATCCTGCCAGCCACCCTTTTTGAATAGCAGAAAGGAATGGCCTAATGGGCCATTTGGTAAAGATGCATCAGCCGGAATCTGTCTGGACTAATTTCAAGGCAGTAACAGACATTTTAAGGTCACTATTTTGTTGTAGGTTTAGCATTTTAAAATAAGTAAAAGAATGCCACGATTGATTTCTTGTGCATTGCAATTTGATGCTCCTGTTCAAAATATTCTGTGTAAATTAATTCTGTTTTGTGTGTGAAGAAGGAATGTATGTGTGTTTTAAAAAAAAAAATAAAAAAAGTTCAAAGGCCATCGCTGAGCCAAATGTACAAGGAAGAAACCAAAAACAGACGCAAGGATGCCAGGAGGCTGCAACATGCTCCTATTGAAATATCAGAGGAGGGCAGATTAACAGTTCTAAAAATAAAACAGGCACCTATCAGTGGGGACAAAATAGCTGTGATAAAGAATGAAAAAACAAGCACTCATCAAACAACGATTAATTATAGCATGACCATGCAAAACTCATTGGTCCCAATGAAAAAAATCACTATATGAAAAGGGTGTCTTGCCATGAAACTTTGGGTTCGTCCTGCCAAGACTTCCCCGGAGCATCAGATTGCGACCAACAGAACACAGCTCCTCCCTACCCGTGATCAACCTAGCTGGCCACTAGATTGATCCAGACTCTGGACTGGTAACTATAACAATGACTGGCAAGATTGTGTGTGGTGTGATTGACTGCATATGCTAATTGTTGTATCTTCAATAAACGCAGCGTATTGCCTGTTCCCCTGAAAAAGATCCCGTGTGCTGCTTATAAGCATAACACAATTAAAGCTAGTCAGTTAAAATGACATATTTAGTTGGGGTTGGTTGGTTCTATTTTGAGCAGGAAGTTGGACTAGATGACCTCCTGAGGTCTGTTCCAGCCCTAATCTTCTATTATTCTATGATCTTCCCCATCCTTGATTCACAAAGCAACACAACATCCAAACAAGCACTCTGATTCTTACCTTCTCTTGACCAACTTGGTTTAGTTTCACCAGCCACAGTGCACACATCTAGTTCCTCAGAGTCTCACTCAAAGGCCCAGCCTTAACCCTGACCTCAAAATTCCTTATATAGAAATGTCAGGCTTTACAATAAGTTGGTCTGCTGAGATCTATATCCCTCTGAGGCTAGCATTAAGGGGGTGTGCGTGTGAGTGATGTAGGGAAATTGGATGTGTGCATTGTGGGCGGTTGCTTGTTGGAACTGAAGGGATGGTGTGGGACTGAAGAGTCTTAGCACATTTGGAGGCTGGCTGATGTGGATGCTAATGTGGTGTGTGACCAAAATGGGTAGAGGGTATAATCTGTATTTTGAATTCCTCTCAAACTGTGTGTATGTGTCCTGAGGACTCCAGTTTGTGTGCTCTGCCTTTAAAAGCTTGTCTTTCCTGAGAGAATTAGTCCTAGTTGCTTTTTGAAGTTCCTTTGCCCTGGGAGTGATGATTTTTTTCTCCTGCTGCTGCTATGTAATGACTATGCTCTTTGATCCAGGCATGAAGCTCAGAGCTGGTATTAGCACAGCTAATTGAGCCCCAGTTATGGCAGCAATGGCTGTCTGCAGAACAGCAAGGTTAATGGAGGGATCAGATGAAGGGCTCCCCACAGTCTTCTGAAAATGAGCACAAGACAGGGTGCATTGGGTGGTTATGTTCTCCTTCCCATAAAGTGAGCACAAGACAGGATGAATTGGGTGGTTATGTTCTCCTTCCCATAAAATATCCCATGTGCCCTGGAGCTCTTCTGTCTGACCAAAAGAGAAGGAAAGATTTTTGTATGGTTTCAAATATTAATTTTGGGAAAGAAGCAGCCTGAATCCTCCGTCCCACATTTTCTCTTGCTTTTCAGACACACTCATGGCAAGTGAGCTAGTTCTGTTCAGGTTAAGTACACCCCAGGAGCTTGATTAGGGTGGATTTAAGAGAACCAAACAATTCCATAACACAGAAAACTGAGGTGAAGGTTGCAAGTGGGTTGTTGAGTCCATACAAGTGTAGAGTTCCCAGAGTGCTCCCTGGGGAGAGTTCTCAGCTGCCTTTTTATTTAGTTCCCCAAGGACCACCTTGCACAGCCCCTCACAGTCAAGAAAATAATGCCTTGATGCTTTAGGTGTCAAATATCCGACCAATTCACCCTTGGAGTAAAAGCTCCTCATGCTTACTCAGCCTTTGTTTCCCCCCCACCCCTTTCAGGCGCAAGCGTTGTGGATGTTACTGTATAACATATTCTCAAGATATAAACGGAACACTGCATTGTGGTGAGGCTAGGCTAGGTGTTGACTTTTGTCTGAATCATACACTCATCCTGCTCCTCTAAGGGGACCAGTGCAGGACTGGCTCCAACAGCATGCTTTTGTATGTATCATCCAGTCTAGTTTCAAATGTCCCTAATTAGGGGATTGTCAACACTTCCCTTGGGCAATGACTCTTCAAATAAATCATTGTCACTACGTGGTTCTTGATATTCATGCAAAATTTTTCCTTTAATTTTAATTTGAATTCTCCCTATTGTGTCCCCTCTCCCCCCTAAATTCTTTTCCTCTCTCATGGTTTACACCCTTCAGAGAATTGTGTACTTTCTCCTCCTTATTTGTCACTTAGCCAAGCTAGACAGACTTAGCTCTTTGCATCTCTGGACATAAATCAGTTTTTCCAGCCCCCTGATAACTGTGGTTGTTTTCTGAACACTCGTCAGTTTGTTGGTATCTTTCTGGTAATGGGGTGGCCAACCCGAGCCCAGTATTGTAGCTGCAGTCTCAGAGGGGAGTGTCGCTCATGTTGGTATGTCTGCATCTCCTTCTGTGCAGGTTATTAACATTAAAACGCACAAAGAGCAATCGTTAGCGTAACTGGGGGTTTGACAGTGTCCCCACACAAATCTTTCTGTTCCCTTAATAGCAAATTTCTTATTCACTGTCTTAGATGTTTTGCTACCTAACCGGAGAGATTTACACCCTGTGAAAACTCAATAAGTGCTTTCCTCCTCTCCTGGTCCCTGTGGGGCCAACAAATGACTCCGGCAGAGCATCAGGTGGAGGATTATATGGCACTTTATTCTGACATATAACTGCTCAGGGCCACCACAGAGCTTTTGTGAGTAACCTTTCCCTTTAGTTGATGTCTCTTCTGTTGTTGTTGGGTTTTTTCTTTTAAAAAGACAATAAAGGTTTTATTTTTGTGCCCCGCTCCCAGGAGTGCTTTAAAATGAACAGGTACGTGCAGTGCTGCTAGGGATAGCCAGGCGAAGATTACAGGGACTCCTCAAGGCCTTTCTTGCCCAGCCTCATGGACTTTTCTCCTGCACTGAATGTTGCTGAGGACTCGTGTTTGAACAGAACAAGGATCCCAGAGCCAATTAAAAAAGAGCCTTTCTGGCTTTAGTGAGAGTACAGGCAGTGTAGCTGTTTCTCTTGTTTGAGGTTGGTCAAAAATTCTCCATCTAAACTGTTTTTGATGGGAAATGGGGTTTTTGGTTAAACAAGAATTTCTGTGAAGTGTCTGCTTTTTCAGACCAAATGTCAGTTTTTCACCAAAAAGCTAAACAGCCAAAACCAGAAATATTTTTGTGTTGTTTAATGCTGTTGTGGTGCCTCCTGGGAGCTGTAATTCAGTTACCTCATGTCATGTCCCTCTTTTCTTCTATGGACTAGGCTCCTGGCTAGCCTACAGTTCCCAGGATGCGGTCCACCCAGGGAGTTTAGCACACACAGGAGAATGGGAACCTGAGGAATATCTAATGTGAAGGCTAAGAAATCAAACAAGAAAATGTAATATTTTGGTATAAAATTAACTCTTCCACATTGTATGGACTGTGCAGTTTGTGGCTGATATAAAATTCTAATCTACGGTGTACGTGTAACAAAGAACAGCAACAGAACATATCACGTATCAGAAATGTGACAGAGTTAATGTATGAGAACTCCAGCATTTGAATTTCCTGACTTCTTTGTACACGTGTTTACGATAACATTGCATTAATGGTAACTTTGGCATTTCATTCCTTTGTTTTATAAGGGGAGGTGAAATAATATTTTACACAGTGTGCTTCAGTACTTTTAGGAATGTCTTCAAAACTTTTACAGATCCAGACTAACAGGGCTACCCCTCTGATACTTCAAAACTTATCTAAACTAACTTTTCTGTACGTTAGGCTACTGTGACTTTGTGGGATGTTTTGCAGCTTGCTGAAACTATAAACACAAGCTGGAAAGAGAGCCTGGATTCTTAATGGTGTAACGCAAATGATGTGTTTCTTGATTCTCACCCTGGCTATTCCCATTTCCTTCATACCAAAGCCTTTCCTAAGCAAGAGAGATGCTATTTTGTTAGGAAGTAGTCTCCCAATGGAAGGAGTGGGAACCTAGCTGTTGGGCTATGTGGTCAAATCACTGAAGGTTACACTACAGGAATGAGTGTGCCTTGGTCTCCTTGTTACTGACGAATGGACTAGGTACAGCCTAATAGTCTCTTCATCTCCATCTAGAATTCATTGCTTTCTGTGAAAACAAAAGGGAACCTCTTTCAAACCAAACTGGAATCTGTGCTGCAGTAATATTAGGTCATCTCCTTGTCTCCCTGATCAGAGAGCCCAAGCTGAGGTGTCACACCTCTCACCTCAGATACACACTTGTAGAATTGGCTCTGGTGCTATATAGTTGGGGACTGGAGGGAATTGAACTACACCACTACCTCGATATAACACCACCCGAAATAACACAAATTTGGATATAACTCAGTAAAGCAGTGCTCCGGGGGGCGAGGGGGCTGCGAACTCCGGTGGATCAAAGCAAGTTCAATTTAATATGGTTTCACCTGTAATGCTGTAAGATTTTTTGGCTCCCAAGGACAGCGTTATATCGAGGTAGAAGTGTATTTGGAAATAGTGGAGACAGCAGAAGGCCACTTGCATCTTTGTTCCTAGCACAGGGATAGGGCTGTCTCTGCCTTGCAGGCCTTCCGCAGACTGCCAAGAGGCAGTCCATCTCAGTATGTCATAAAAGGCAGGCAAGTTTAACCTCCTGTTTGAGAGGCGCCTGTAAGGAGATCCAGCAGCAGCTCCCAGCCAGGGTGCATAGCTCAGGAGATGCTCCAAACATTAGCCCTCTTGTGAAGGAGGGAAGTATATCCCTGTGGAGCAAAGGGGTGAGCACACCAGGAGCTCAGCAGAGCCCAACCTGCTTTCCAGAACACTCTGCTAGGAGGCTGCTGCTGAGGCCCTCAATGAAGTGCAAGTTTCATAGATGTCCTGGGACCTCTGGTGCCTAACCCCAGCACTGTTGTGTTCTGCCCTTCCCTGCTATGCTCTGTATTTACTCTCTGGATTCTCTGATATGTTGTCCGTAGACCTCTGCTGAGGCACCTCTATTTCTCTGGTACTGTAATTGATTTTCAGTAGGTGGTGGTGATTTGTAGTGTTTTCCATGAACAAGCTAGGCAGATGCCACCAAATTTAGTTCAAATGTGCCCTAAGCAGGATTTGTATTGTATGTAGGTTATTTCTAATGAGCCTATTTATCCAGTGCCACACAACATAGAGTATTAATTAGTATAAAGAACTTTCATTTCAACTCCAGCCTCTTGAAATATTCAGAGATCTTTATTTTGGTTAGTTTAAATTGCTGTGTATTAGTTCAAGTGCTGGAGTACATGAGCCTCAGTCTCTGGAGGTAAATGGGTAATGCACTAACTGTATATCCCCAAGCCGTGCTGCTGTGTCTGTGCCCAGTGAAAATTATTGTCCCGGTAGTAAAATACTGGCTGGTGCTTAAACCTTTGCAAGAGAAACTGAACAATATAATGACTTGATGGAGCCTCCAGCATTAAGACTCCATCTTCCAAGTGGGGCCCATATGGAAGCAGGGTACACAGGGCTCTCATGGACAAATAAGGAGGTGTGGTGATACCATCAAACAAAGGTAATGTTAGATTGAATATTAGGAAATAGCAATGTGGCCAACTCTTGTAGTCAGAGTTTTTAAAGGCCTCACGTCTGGAGTCCTCTGATTTTGAGAGTCTCAGTTTTCATTATCCCTCGTGGCTGTGTAGGAAAGCCTGAAAATGTGAAAACCCTGGAAGCAAACAAAAAGAACCCCAAACGTATTCATTTTAAAAACTCATGATTACGCTATTTTTTTTTGCTTCTGGGGATGGGGGGGCGACTTATGGTTTCTGAATGCTCAGGGTTGGCAATGTGGAAACAGTTCGTAATAGAGTGCTTAGAGTGTGGGTCTCTCAAGGGAGGTGTTGGAAGGAGTGTAACTTGGGGATATTTAAAACTAGATTGGTGAAGACACTTCAGATAACAATCTTGCCCTGTTTCTTGCATAGGAGAATGAACTAGTTTAGTTTAGTCTTTCCTGTCTCTGGTTGTTGAAAAGATCCTACTTTCCTCACTCTGCAGCATCTGTATTGAAACTTCATGGTGCAGTGACTGTTTCTGCTTACCCATTTCTTTAGTAAGTTTCCTGTTAGCATCTGCAAAAAGGGTTATAGGTGACAGGAATCAGTTCCAAAAGGGCAGCTGCCAGGTGCTGCTGTTGCAATGGAGACTAGAGGGACAAACTATCTGGGAACTTGTGTGTGTGCATCATGCATCTTTAGTGTCTGCTTAGGACAATGGGGGAGTGCAAAATGTAACTCAAGTGTGGCTTGCAGCTACCTGCTTCCACCTGGAGCCAGTGCGAGCTCAGCACCAGCTTTCACTCCATAAAAGCTTGGTCTGTGATTAAAGATCTGAACGTTCAGGCATTTTAATCCAGGAATTACATCTTCCTAAAGGGAGCCCTTAAATGTCAAGGGTTATAGTGTATAGAAACCACTCGGGCCTATGGCATCCCTGTTCTGAGTCTGTGCGCTTGGGCCCGTCTGGAGCCTACTAACCCTGAGAAATACTATTTGAACCTAGGGATTTTTAATCTGTTTTGACCAAGGGTATGGCTACACTTGAAACTTCAAAGCGCTGCCGCGGCAGTGCTTTGAAGTGTGAGTGTGGTCGCAGCGCCAGCGCTGGGAGAGAGCTCTCCCAGCGCTGCACGTACTCCACATTCTCTACGGGTGTAGCTTGCAGCGCTGGGAGCCGCGCTCCCAGCGCTGCAGCACTGATTACACTGAGGCTTTACAGCGCTGTATCTTGCAGCGCTCAGGGGGGTGTTTTTTTCACACCCCTGAGCGCGAAGGTTGCAGCGCTGTAAAGCACCAGTATAGCCATGGCCCAAAACAGGTGCAGACTAGTTTACAGCTTTTGTCTTTTGAGGTGCCATAACATTTTCAGTATCTGGCGTGTCAATCACACACATTTCTTTTTGAGTCTGTTCCAGAGCAGAGATTCAAACCTGGGTCTCCCCCATCCCAGGTGAGTGCCCTAACCACTGTGCTATAAAGTGATGGTAGCACCACTACTACCATCACGGCTGGCCATTTTGTGAATGGCCAATTTATTTGTGTCAAATTCACAAACAGTTCTGAGTCAACCAGAACTGCATTTTTTATTGTTGAATAAACTATTCATCCAAAATTGTTTTGCCCATCTCTAATTGCCACTCAGTGAAGACCCCTCTCTGTTTGAGAGGCAGCATATCACTGGAAGGAAGAGCACCATGGGGACCTTGGCAGCTATGCTTTGGAGTGAGATTTATAGGCTAGGTTTGGTCTGTAGCATCTTGCCCTCTCCCACCAGAGTTCATCTAGATGCAGCCATCAATTTAATTTCAGGCTATTCCTTTTCACTTTGCTATCCTGTCCAGAATTAGCATGCTCTGGAATGCTTGTTGTCTCCTCTGGATTAGATCAGACAACTACCTTTGTCTTTGTTCTGAAGGGATAGATCTACAAGCATTGCCTTTGTCAGGCTGCTGCTTACTCAATAGAATGTTGCAGGTTGGGATCTGAAGACCCCCAGCTTCCCTCTCCATATTTAAAATAACAATAAAAGGCTATAGTCTGCTCTGTTTAACATACATTAGATACAAGCCTTGGTCAATTGCTGAGCTGCTGATGTTAGCCTTGACTACAGAAAGCTTAGGGTTCCCAGGAGAGTAATGTGGAAATTGCATCTTGAGAGAAATGAAGAATTTGATATATTAAATGTAATACAAAGGATGCCTGGTGCAGTTCCGGATTAGCCTTCTTGAAGGTGGCAGAGGCTCTTGGTTACCATACTGATATGGGGCATGTAAAAAGCTAGGTAGATGGAAACAGAGGGAGAGTGGGGGGCTGGCTGCTCTTTTCTTTAGATTCCCAGACTGGAAAGTAAACTTAGATCCTCTGCTCCTAAGATGCCAGGAGGGTGTGTGAAACCCTAACCTTTCACATGCGGCGCTAATATGGGTTTGGGACAGGGCTGGACTGGCTTCTGTACACATTTTCTGTGGCTTTAGAGTCCCCTTCCCAGTGCAGCTGGCTCTCCAGTTTGAAAGGTTGTTCACAAACTCCTTGGCAGAGTGACAGCACAGCATCCTAGTCCCCTGCCTGCCAAACCCTCTACAAACCTCCCTTTCCTTGCTCTGGCAGGTTACTGAACAAATGTTCCTGATCTGATGGAAGGGGTTTGTGTGCATGTGTCTGCAGGGGGCGGGGTGGCAATGTCTGGAGAGGAAGAGCAAAGTGTCAGGTGCACACCGGGCTGTTTCCCTTCAGCATAGCCCAGAAAGGAAATAGCCTCTACAGTTATTGCTCTTTGCAGTAAAGGAAGGGTAGTCCACCCAGGTAACACTGGGGAAATGGGACTTCATCTTCAGGGGTAGAGGATGCAATGCCTTCATGTTCAGCTATGCTTTTCAAACAAGGCTTTGTGGTTGTGGTTTCCTGTACACATGATTGGTTCCACTTTGTGACCTGGAAACATCCTTAAAGATCGCTTGCGGAGAAAGTGACAAGTAACTTGGATTCTCCACCTCCAGTTCCTATGACCCATCTCTAATTTCTTACCCTGGGCTCAGAAGGAGTTTGGTAGCTATGCCCTGGTCTCCAGGGCATGGAGGAAGTGCCATCAAAGAAAGTGCAAAGCCAGGAGTGGGAGGCACAGGCAAAAGGAGCAGCTAAAAGAGATGCAGGAGTAGATTTGTATCTAAAACCCTCCAGCAGTTTGGGGGTTTGCATAGAATCCTGTCAGCATGTGCATCTGAGACATTTAGAGTATGTCTTCACTGCAGGGTTAACTTGGGCTCTTACCTGGGTATTTCCTCTAACCTTCTTCCCTGTCCACACAGATGTAACCCTTTCACCCAAGTTTGGTGCTTTGAACCTGGGGTAGCTGGCTTGATTGGAGTTCAGGTGCTGTTTTCAGTCGGATTAGTAACCTACTCACTTCGTAGTGAGAGCACAGGCTAAACCTGGTAGTTCTCCAGTGCCTCCCACAATTTCCCCCCATGTGCCCAGAGGGACAGATAAGTTCTCCCACAATTAACTGGGAAAGAAACAGAGCAGCTCATCTTTAGTGCAGCACAAAGAGCAGTGGGATATGCCCCCAGAAGTCCTAATGACACACACAGGTGAGTGCAACACCAATGAGGGCACAATAACTCAGGCAGAGCTTTGCAGTGTGGCCACTGACACCCAAGCTAGATTAACCCAGGGGCTCATACCTGGGTGCCAGGTAAACGCTATAGTAAAGACACAGTAAAAATTCCCCTGCCTGATAGAGCTTTAGGAAGTCTGGGGAGGACCTGGGAAGGAGAGAGAAACTGGTCTGATGGGCAGGACTGGGACAGATGAGGCACAGGGACAGATGGGGAAGGTAGGGGAAGCTTAATGGGTGGGATGGGACAGAAGGAACCTATTGCTGAAACAGTAGCCATCTGTGATAATTTAGTAAAAGTGTAAAGCTAAATTACTAGACAAAGTGTGTTGGTTCCACTTCCCTCTGGTGTTGGTGAAGGGCGGGTCTCCGTCTTGTTGCTTTGTCCTTAGCTCATTCGCTGCCTCGTATAGGCAGAATTTCAGTCCTCACTCTCCCAGACCCTGTAATTACAGCAGAACCAAACCCAAGTTTTCCTAGAAGGTTTTGTCCTTATCTGGGTGTAGTTGGGAGTCATGTCTTTTTCTTTTTTTAAATTCCCCATGACATGCTCTTGCACTGTTCAGAACAACCAATGGAGGGGGAGGGTGCAGGGAGGCAGTGGGGTTGCTGTGATGTAACTGTTTTTTCCCTTAACCATAAGATCAATAGTCGCTTAGCCTTGGGGAACCTATTTCTTACTACTTAGCATCTGGCTAGATAATGGGCTCTTTTCTTGGAGTGTAATTGCCCCAGCCTCCCCTTCCCAAGCTGCAGGGCCACTTGTGGCTGAAGAGCCTAATGTTCCTACACTTGGAGCTTCTCTTAAGCTCTCTGAGGTGGGAGCTCATCAGATCTTACTCTGCGGGGGGGGGGGGGGGAGTGTCACCTTTTTTAAAAGAAAAGAAAAACTTTGTGACTGAAGACAAAGGCCCTAACTGAAGGCTATATAAGGGCTCCTGGATGTTGGGGACACACTTCTGGAGAAGAGGAAGAGGGATTGCAGAGCCAGATTGCATATTGTAGCTGTGCTATGTTTGGCTGCACCTAGCGTCAGGCTGTTGTACGCAGATGGCAGAGTATTTAAGAATAATGAAAGGAAAACTGTTTGGATTTGCTACAGTTTCAGTATGTTGATTGTGCATTGGGGCCCAAATCATAACAGAGACCTGCTAAAGGGAATCAAGAGAGAAATCAAACATCTTATTCCATCCAAAATTGACCAGTTAAGACCCCTGCATCTGTCTGCCAACAGGTACGCCTTCCATGGCTTCAGATCCTCCAAAATCAAATTGTTGTACGCAGTTTAAGCATTTACACTGCAGAGCAGGACATGACCAGCTGGAATGAGGGGGCCCAGGGAAAGACCCTACACAGAGGACATTTCTGCTACTAATAGCTGAACACAGAGGAAGAATCCTGTGTATCTGGATTCTCCTCACCTCCACCTGGTATGTTAATACTCCACGTACGAGCCAATTGGTGAGCTTCAGCCATCTCTCAACATTCCATTTGTCGTATGCTTAGGAACCATAAGCTTGCTCTACCAACAGCCCAAGCTCTGCTCACAGTTCTGTATTAGCTGAGTGTTTCTCCTAAATTGATTGGCAATGATGTAGTTAACAGCATTGCAATTACATTCTTATCACTGGGTCTGAAGGTTAACTCTCCCTTTAGATGAATGGTGATCTCTAACAACTCTCAAAACCAAATGCTGAACTCCCTTTAAGTCCATGAAAAGAGAGTTTGCACAATGGAGGCTCCCATTCCCTGCTCTGGCAAAAAGGAAAAATCCTGCAGAAATTGATGTGGCTTAAAGAATATGCTGGTATGACCAGTGCCACTAAAGCTTATCCTAATTAAGGGACTTTTCCTATTGCAGCAAGAAACGTGGTGAGGCATGATACTAATCCAGTCTCCTCATCACGGATGCTGCTGCTTTGGCTTGAGGATATGGCACTGATACTCTTGTGGAGAGGGCATAGTGGTGATGCTTATCACATCAGGGCCATACAAACACACCATGTAGTTGAATGTCTTACACGACTTAGAAATACTCTGTAATCTTCACTTCTCTGCCATAGCACTAGCTCCTTGTTGTAGTTTACAATGGCAGGTCAGATTGATCTCCTTCTCCTATTGGTTGCTGCTGATGCTTCTTCGGACTGGAGTGGGGCAATTCGGGCTCTGGCTCCTGCTTTCACCATGTCTGCCAATGCTCTTTGGTTCCAAAGAGATCGCTTACACCCATCTTTTTCTCTGTCAGGAGCCACTGCCTTGGCTCTGGTGGGTGCCGTCCGGTGCAGCTTTGTGCTTCTGTGTCTAAAGGGCTTTCACTGCCTAGATCTAAGGACCAGAATAGAGCACCCTATGAACTCTGTAATTGGGTAGAAATTGATGGATGGAGAAAGATATCCAACAGTTTTAAAATTTCTTTTGTTTCTAATCCCCCTTTTTCCCCATAAACCAGTCACAAGTGGGGCAGGGGAAAGGAGTGTTCCTTGATTTTTATCTTACAAAATATCTTGCCTTGTGCCCACCAGAGAGGAACTGACTGCCATGGGTGTATGGAATACAGTTTACACTTGCTACGTTCCCATAGCCCCATGCTTGTAATGGTAGGAAAGAGTGTGTGTAGTTTCCTGTATGTGAAACTGTTTTAGAATTGTGCTCTTGGTCCATAGTCAGTTCTGTTTTCATTCTGGACCCTGGACACAGCAGGGTGAATGAGTGTGCAGGCATCTTTCCATCCCCATGGCATCATGGAGTCCGTAAGGGTGCCCACTGACTTGTCCTGTACCCTCCAGCCCTCTAAATAGGGTAATTGTTCTGTCCTTCCACAACAAAGGGGCAGTTCAGGATTTGTAGGTCAGATGATTTCAAAGAACCCAGCTTCTTTTTACTGTTTCTGAAGGGAAGTGAACAGCTCTCCCTAACTCGCCAACACCGTTCTCTCATTTGCCTGCTCATCAGTTCAATGAAGAGTACTCGTTATGGGCTTGCTTGTCTCACTAGTGACCCTTTGTTTTCTTGGGAACCCTGTCACTCCTGTATCTGGAACACAGGATGTTATTGTGTATGTTGATTGTAATTTCTGATACGCAAAAGTTGAGTGACAAAGAGTCCTGTGGTACCTTACAGACGAGCAGACGTATTGGTGCATGAGCTTTCGTGGTTGAATACCCACTTTGTCAGACGTGGTTGATTGGTGGACAGAGTAGACAGTTCTCAACATGGATAGTAAATTGGTAAAAGTGGGCTAGAGGCCAGTAACACTGATTATCTGCTTCAGATTTTCTAGAAGACGAAGCCCTGACCTGAATTTACATGGCAGAGAGAGCGAGCGTAAGAGGGAACCATATCGCTCCTTGTTCCCATAGGTGCTGGGGCCAGGGGTGCTGCTGCACCCTTGGCTTGAAGTGGATTCCATTATATACAGGGTTTTCAGTTCGGTTCAATGGCTCTCAGCATTCCTACCATAAAAATGGTTCCAGCACCCGTTCTGCTTCTGGAACTACTCCTTTGTCCTGACAGAGGATTTAATCTCCCTAAAATGCTGCTGTGAGGGATCTGAGTTCAGGGCTTGACCAAGAGATGGAAATAGTTAGCATGGTTCTCAAAGGGAAACTTCCCCAGCCCTTCCATCCAGTTGACTTAGGGCTGATAGTTTCCTTGGAGGCTCTGTCACCAACAGCCTGTGAATCCCAAACACACAGTGAAATAAGACTTCAGGCAATGAAAAGTTGGTGGCCTGGGAAATTGGTGCCACAGGAGGGTTATCAAGGCACCTTGTAGCTGGATAATGTTCTGATCACTAATAACATTTGTAGCTATTTCATATTATGGAAGTATCTGATCACCTGCTTCAGAGCATCAGCAGCTTCCTGTGGGCTCATCAGGCAGTTTCCTTCTCTGTGCAAAGCACTGTGCTGTTAACTAGGTACACTACGGAAGGCCTGTACCTTCCTGTGAATCACTGATTATTGGCTCTGACCAAGGCACCAGACTGAACAATCCTGGAACCCTATTTGTTTGGGTTGGGTCACTAGGAAAGAGACCTTGTTTCAGGCCCTGACTGCTACCCATAACATCCTAGCTGAGACGGAATCAGATTTGTAACACTAAAGATTCCCTTGCGTTCCTGATGCGTTTATTCCAGTCAGCCACATGTCATCAGTTTCCTGTGTTTTTCCCCTAAAATAAGACTCTGTGCTACAGAGGGAGGGAAGGGCTCAGGCCCAAACCACCTATCCTGTTCTTTGACTATTAAATGTGGCATGGTTCTCTGTGCAGGAATTAGAGATGGAGATTAGCCCAGATATCCTGGCCAGATTCTGTTTTGAACTACTATGGCGCTGTCCATATAACAGGCAGTTCGGGATCAGAAGGCAACGGTGAAAAGATCCATATCAAGGGACTCCACTTCCCACCCACAGCACCCACTTTTGGAGGTCCAGGATTGTCCTGGGGCATCATTCTAAATTCAGAGACACAGCAGTTTCCCTTTTGATTAATTATATGGTGCTTGTTAGGATTATATACAGTATAACCAAGCTCCTAACCACACATGATCCCCACTCCTAGTCGCAACACAGGCAGGCATATCAGAGCTGCTCTAGTCACAGGAGGGGGCTCTCGAGCATGTTGGTGTCATTTTCTCCTCCATAATAGCAAGAGGTGTGTGCCTTACTTCACTCCCACAGGAACAAAAGAGACTTAAAATCTGCACAGATGGGGAAAAAAAAAGTTAATGTGAGTTTAACTGACTTCTATCCTGAAATTATAGCCATTCGACTCTATTGGGGCTCTGAGTTTACATTCTTTGGTGCACAGTGTGTAATTATATAAGTATGATTTACACTGTGCATGCATACATGTTCCTATCACGCACCTCAAGGAGTAAGGGGAATTATTCATTGGGGGCAGAAGGGGCGATGAAGGGCCCATAAGCTTTAAGGATGAGGTGTGGGTGATGAAGGGCCTGGTTCAGAACTGCTTCCTTACCATGGGAAACATTGTCTTTTTAAGTGGCCCTGGCATTGCTGTGCGCTGTTAAACAGCCACTTTCTCTTCTGCGCTCAGAGATGAGTGAATTCAAGTGGTCTGTAAAGTAATTCCTGTGTGTACTGTACTTTATTGGTATGAAATGGTTGCAAAACAAAAAATAACCAGCAAAGTTTTATTCCTGGCAATAAAAATGTCTCCCAGATTTTATTTATTATTTGCATTATGGTTGTGCCTGTAGAAACCAACTGTAATTGGGGCCTCATTGTGCTAGACATTGAATAGATATAGTAAGATACAGTCCCTGTCCCAAAACTTGCATCCTAGGTAGGCAAAATAGATAAAGGGTGGAGAAAGGAGGTGGTATTGTCCTTGTTTTAGAGATGGGGAATTGAGGTACAAAGAGATCAAGGAACTTGCTGGGGTCTCTCAGTCTATGTGGCAGAGCCTGAGTTCTAAACCCAGATCTTCTCCATCTCAATCCTGTGCTTTAACTGAAAGACCATCCTTCCAGACTGTATGCTGAATTGTTTATGCTTCATGTAACCCTTCTGCCCGTGAGAATTGGCAGCAAGGTCGGGTTCAGTATCTAGGGGTTCCTTTTCAATAACACAATAAAATCTGGCTTGAGCCCCCACCCAGTGACCTGGGAAAACTAGATACTACCACCTTGGCTCCTCTAAGAGGCAATATTTCCCCTCTCGCAAGCACATTGTCTGAGTATAGCAAAAGCCTTTTAATAAAGGAGAGAAACAATGCAGCATTATGTTGGAGAAACACCACAAACAGGATTCATAACACAAACCATGAGCAAAAGACCCACCCCAAGTAAGTTTGGCAGTGTCCTTTTCCCCTCAGGGTCTTAAGTTCAGCAACCCAACAGTCACCCCACCCACAGTTTCTGTCCTCTGGTCAGTGCAACCCCAGAGTTGTGGAAGGTATGAGGGTACCTTCAGGACCGGAGCTAGGGGTTTGAGTGCCCTAGGTGCATGGCAATTTCGCCGCCCCACGCGCTGGTCCCGCGGCTCTGGTGGAGCTGCCGCAGTCGTGCCTGTGGGCGGTCCACCGGAGCCGTGCGAGGAGCCGACTGTCCACCCGCAGGCACGACTGCGGCAGCTCCACCGGAGCCGCGGACCCTCCGCAGGCACCACTGCAGCAGCTCCACTGGAGCTGCCTGCTGCCCCCTCCGGCAAAACGGCGCCCACCAATTATTCTGGTGCTCTAGGCAATGGCCTAGGCTGCCTAAATGGTAGTGCCGGCCCTAGGTACCTTACATAGTTGGCTGCTCAGGTTGATGGCCAATTGCCATGCCTCTCTGTGGGTTCTGCTGCAGTCTTTCACTGCTAGCCACCCAGCTGGCTGTGCCTCTGCACTAGCCACTCACCAGTATATCTTCAGGCCCCCAAACACAGCTCTCAGTGATTTCAGCTCTTACTGCTGGTGCAACTGAACAGTCCTCTTGAACAGAACCACCAACCCAGTGATTTTAGCTCTGCAGCTTGTAACAAGACTCCCGATGAAGACAAAATTAGCTCTATTATTATACAGTGGAGAGAGAGAGAGAAAGGGGGTCAAATTCAAGTTTTAGAGACCTCAGAAAGAGCCTACACTTCCAAGTACAAACATCTGTCCCAAATCTTTCTCTTCTTAGTGGGCTTTGGAATCCATATGCCTTGCCTAGCAACTGCTGCTTAGTTGAGGATGAGTTCCTCAGTCATAAACTGCCAAGTACAGTTCCTCTGTTCTTGATTCACATAACCAAGATAACAACACTTTTTGTTATTCCTGCCCCAATAACAAAGAGACTGGGGATCCCACAACAGCCAAAGTGACTATTTGGGCAAGTAGTCCCATCATGCTAGGCAGGGTGGGTGTGCCCATGCAAATGAGATCAGCCCCTGAAGTTCTTTTCCACAGCTCACCACCAGATGTCAGGGGAGAGCTTATTCTGATGCTACTTACACTTCATGTGTGGCGTGGATCCCCCAATCCTCCTAAAAAAAAATTAAAGGAAAAACTTGGTGTAAGAATAGCATCTACTGTGACATGATCTCAGGTAAACATTTTCAGGGCTGTAAGTCCTCAGGCTTCAGATCATAAACTCAGTAGCAGCTGGGGGCAGGAAGAAATCTCCCCTCAGCCTTTTTACATGGATGGGAAGAGGTGAGTGAGTGTGAGCGAGAACTATCTGCTTCCTCTGCAGCATCTCTTTGAAGCTATGCTGCACAGATGGACCAGTCTTATCAAGTGACGCGAGGCGGAGCCGGGATAATCAAGTTCTAGACAGACCACTGGTCTGTGCTGCTGTAGCAGCCCATATTCCAGACATCATCTGAGCTCAGCAAGTGTTGCACTGTGCCTCTTGGAGGAGAAGCTGCAATGGGGCTGGAGCAGGGGAATGGGTCAGAAGGAGACACCATAATAAGGAGGGGAGAGAGGCCTGTAGACCCTGTTCCATAAGATGGCTGGAGTCTGTCCACCAGCAGCCACAGCTTTTCTGAGCAGTGGCAGCCCCTTTAAGTGTTAGGCCAGTCCCCAGGCTCCTCAGAAAGCCATTAACCAGCCTTAAGAGGGGGAGAGCGACCGGTTGGTGAAAAAACATTTCATGTTTTGTCCTCATGGGGTTAACAAGCTCCCTATTAAGGGGAGACAAAATGATGGAGAAAATCTCTCTGGTTTATGGCTTGGAAAGTTCAACTTCCAGAGCATTCCTCTCTTCCAGTGCCCTGGCTGCTTCTCTGCAGCTTTTATCCCCATTGTGCTGTGGCTGTGGAGTGGGAGCCTTGGCCTTTATCAGATTCGGTCTCTCTTTTCTTCCTTGGAGTACAATCTAATTAGCAGCTCAGCAACCAGTTCAAGCAGCAGGATAACTATTTTAATGGGCTGGAGGTTTGAGTGAATGGAACTGGGAGGCGGAGCAGCTGAGATTTGGAGAAGACTACAGAAGACTAGAGTTCGGTGTGTTAAACATTTACTGTGTGTTCAGAACTGTAGAATGAGGAAGCCCATAAATATCCTGACCCAAGGCTAGAAGTGGGGAGGGAGGTGAGAACATTGTGGAATGAATGCACACATCAGGGGAGAGATGGAAAAACTGTTACTAGGACTCATATAATACTATTTCATAGCCTAACTGGCTCCTGCTCTCAGGAGGTTTTCCTAATATGTATCCTGAATTCCTTTGTTCAGTTTCATTCCCTTACTCTGATGTTTGTAAACAGAATTTTGTGATAGTAATGTTAAGAGAAGCCTTCGAGGTTTTTCTTGGGACCTTTCTGAACAACTAGCCTGAAGTGACCAACCACTGAATAAAGGTCTAAAGCACTGCATCCCACTGCTTAGTAAAGAGACATGGAGCCTCCTGTGTTTCTGCAGAGACACAAGCAATCATCTTTAAATTGCTCCCTGTTCCTTTAGGTTAGCTCAGCACAGACATGAGATCAGAGTAACTGTTGAACCACTCTTTTTTTGGGGTGCTGCCCCCATGTTAATCTATGCCTCTTTCCTTGCCTTCTTGAAGACCTTTCCATTTAATAAATGCACTTTAACCAAGTCGTCTTGTTCCCTGCAGCCACGTCCAATGGGACTCTGGAAGGCCTGGAGAATAGAGAAGGTGGAGTCTGCCAGACACGCTCTATGAAGATTGTCATGAAAGTGGGGCAGGGTGAGTCACTCCAGTCCTCTAGAGTTTTCTCACTGGACATGAAGTCAGTATTGAAATGAAATGTTCTACGTTTTACATAGCTGCCTAAGCCTGCAGTCCAGACTTTCTGAGAAGTGCTAGCGAACCCTCCATGGGAGCTTGACAAAGTACCACTGGGACAGCAGGTTTAAAACTCAACACTACAGGAGGCTTCTCATGAAGGGACTGAGCTGGACAGGACTGAAGACTTGGTGTCTTTTGGTTGAGTTGTTTATCCTAATTGTGACATCTTGTGGAGAGTGGATGAGGGAGGAGCTAGTTTGATGTCTTTGTATTTGATCACTAACTTGTGTTGATCAATTTTATAATAAATGTTACGATTCCCAGAAACCTTTGGCTCACTTGATGCTGTAAAATACAGGTGATGATGATGCCCTTGGGTTGGCCCATCTTTGCTCCAGGCATACTGGAGAAACAGAGAGAGAGGGAAGACCTATGAAGTCCCCTGTAATCCAGGGGACAGTGCAGGGTTGTTTCCTACACTTTATTTTCCAGTGTCTCAGACTTGACACCTCTGATTGTGAATACCCCCAAACCCTGGCCCAAATTATTAGAATGCCATTTTGATAATGAAGAGGATTAAATCATTTGAGTTTAGCAGCCAGTCATGGTTCAAGATTCTGAAGAATTCATGGCCTTGTCTGGGAGAGCCCATGCAACAGATATTCTGATTGGCTGATAATGGAATGAGCTGTTTCTATCTAATAATTGAATGTTTCATAATTACTTTCCCACAAAGGGATGGTCTCTCCAAAACAGAGATCTAATTGGAATTACTTTTTCCCCCCTTCGGTGCTAACACTTTAGAAAGTTCCAGCAACTTTTTATAGCAACCCCTTCCTCTCTAGGCCCAAAGTGGGGTTACTGGCCATAGTCTGGCATGTTGATTAGGGAGAGCAGGGCAACTGTTGTTTGAGCAGTGACATTTCCCAATTGTTCAGCAGAGTTTGTGTTTTAGGGCCTTTTTTTGGCCAACATTTATGCACACACAGCATTATGAGGCCAAGTTACAGTAAGTGTCAGTTCCACCCCACCTTGGTTTTATGACTCTGCTGGAAACTAGCTCAGACTCTGAGATGGATGGTCAACTGAAACTGATTTGTTCTGTGATAAGGCAGAGTCCTTCAGCTTCCTCAGTGCAGTACATAAAGGGAGTTGTCATGTTCCGCACTGCTGGAAGAAGAAATCTGAATGTTGAATGCTACAGGTCTCTCTAGAAATATCTGAAGTTGTTTAGCCTGTGCTGAACTGGCCTGTTCTCAGTTCCTGCCTAATATTTAAACTAGATACAACTTTCAAGTCTGAACTATTCTGCTCCAAAGTAAGATGGCAAAAGCTGCTTTCTGCAAGAAAATCCAGTTCTTAAACTAAAATGGAGCCTTCCTGTGTCTCCCCACCTGCTCCATTATTAACGTGAGAGAGAGATGGCCGTCAGAAGAGAGCTAGAGATCAGGGGCTTTCCCTCTGAAATAGCTCTAAGCAAGAGCAGCAAAGAATCCTGTGGCACCTTATAGACTAACAGACGTTTTGGAGCACGAGCTTTCGTGGGTGAATACCCACTTCCTCAGATGCATGACATTCACCCACGAAAGCTCATGCTCCAAAACGTCTGTTAGTCTATAAGGTGCCACAGGATTCTTTGCTGCTTTTACAGATCCAGACTAACATGGCTACCCCTCTGATACTTAGCTCTAAGCAAGGATCCCTCAAACCTTAGCAGGCAAAAGGCACATTGGCAAGTTGCTAGAAGCCCAATAGTTACTCTAGTTTGCATAAAATGGAATTTATTGCAACCAGTCAGGAATACAGGTCCTAGAAGCCTCATTGCCCAGACTAAGAATTACATTCTAGCAGTTGCAGTTTCTGCAGGCCACCCTCAAGGAATCCATGTTCTGCAGATAGCCGACCCAGGGAGCCTCAACTAGAACCTCTGGCATTCAGTATCAGCAGTTCAGGTGATGACTGCTTGAACTAACAGAGATCCGGCAGAAGCCTTATCTTCTCTGTGGGATAGATCCTGAAGTTGATGATGCATCTACCAACACAGTGCACTACATGCTCATCAGTATTAACAATGAAGGTGGCTGTAGGTGTTGTTACAAAATCCATGGCATTGCATAGGGCCCTGGGCACCCAAGGCATAGATGGCTGTTCCCCCATTGACCCTCCTCTGAGCAGTCCCCTGCATATTTGTAGGCAATATCAGTCTGTCATTTTGTTGCCCTGGGCCCTTCAGTATGTGCAAGGGAGAGTGGTTTTCCCCCTAATACTAATGAATTTCACCTTCTGTGCTGTGAGATATTCTGGGAGTGATATCACAGCTTCATCTAAATGGCATGTCTGGAACTGCAGTTTAATTCCAAGAGGTACCACATGGCCCAGCCTCCTTGGCCTTCAATGAGCTTTCCCAGTGCATGCTGGGATTCTACAAGGAGGTCATGGCTCCTGGCATGGAGAAGGGGCAGCTGTGGGAACAGGGCTGAGGCACCGAATTCTTTCTGACATCTGATGCTTCCTTGGGAAATGTCCCCAGAATAAGGGATTGTAGTGCAACCATGACCTGTCTGAGTCCTTTAACTGTGCTGTGCTGTGTAATTTTTTCTGATGGTTGAAGCTCTCTGAAAACATTCTCGCTCCAATCTATGGAGTTCTTCTGGGCCCCAGTGATGCCACAGGCCTGACTCCAGATCACTCCCTGGATGCAGAGCTCATAATGGCTGCTTTTCATTATTTTGTTTGATGTTTTTGGAGCCAGTATTTATAACAAAAGAAAAGGAATAGTTCTGCTGCCCTGGGAAGTTAGATTCCTTTGTGTTCGCTCGGCTGCCTTTGTTGGAAATATGCGCAGACCCATGCACTGGAGCTCAGAAAGAATCTTAAAAAAACCACCAACAAAAAACTGTTTTCCCCAAAGTACTGAAATGTTCCAAGCTTGTGATGTCCCCGAACTCCTCTCTCTCAGCCTCCCAATGCCTCTGCCCTCCCTTAAAGACAGTGCTTCTTTATGACTGCCCTTTCTTCTGCGCTTTCTAGAGTGATGCCTTTCAGGCAAAGAGACAGACAAGGTCCCTGTCCGGAAGAGCTTACACTCTAAATAGAAGACAGCAAAATAGGGGATGGGAGGCAGCAGCCGGCCACTGACTGAAGCTGAAGTTAGCATATGGCTTGTTAGTTCCGTGGTTTTCATTTGGCAGTTAGTCTGGTTCAGTTGCCTGTTTTGTTAATGCTCATTTGAGGAGAGGACTAGCTTTGATGTTGCTATTTCAGTAACTCCTGTGGGTTGGCCTCTTTCCTTTCTGCATCATGTCACACTTCCCAGACCAGGGGAGCAGTAACAGGAATTGCTCGGCTTTCAGACGGCTCCTGGTTTCCCACACTCAGTCAAGTCTCTTGCATGCCTTTGGTCTGCTTGTTAGTAGAGTTCCAGCCAGAGTAGGTGAGGCATCTTTGCTCCCCGTGTTGTGTTTGATGTGGTCACTTTAGAATGTAAAATTGGGCACATAATCAGATGGACATGAAGGTGAAGGATGGGGGATATGGCTGCAGCTGGCTTGGGTGAAGCTGGCTTGTCTGTGTTGCCCACCCTCCACTGATGCTGAACAGACCATTATCTTGCCAATGAGGCACCAAGGAAGCCATCTTGTTCTGCTCTTTCAAATGCACTCCCTGCTCTGTGACATTTTGCTACCACCAGGGGAGCTACTTGCATTATTAATCAATGAGCAAGAAATGCCTTGGAGGTGGGTCTGGAGCTCTGGGTTCTCCCAACAGCACCCGTGACAGGATCATTTCTGTGTGATACTCACAAGGTTTTAAAACTCCATGAGTATGTTAAACTGGGGTGGGGGGACACATTTATTAGCTCCCTTTCTGGGGAGGGCAAGAGGGCAGCCAAAATACCCCAGCTCCAGATGATTGTTCCTAAACCCTAGGTGGAAACATTTTGGGGGAACAAAATACCTAATGGTGCTTGTCACATATTGTTAGTGTTTAATATTAAGCTTTTACTATGGTCCAAAAGGCCCATGGGCAATGAGTCCACACAAGCTTCACTCAACTGGTTACAGCAAAATGCAGTTTGTAATGTTGTCCAAAGGGAGATCCTGGTGCGTATAGGATTTATCCAGGAATCTACCTCTGCTTCATGTTTGTTTGACTTACTGCTGTTTCTGCTCCAGTACATCTGGCTTTGAAGGGCATGGCAGGATTTCCCACTCACCAAGCCAAGAGTATTGCCTAAACTCCCCCAGACTAAAAGCTATTCAGGCAATGTCACTCTTAATGGGCTTAAAAAGAAGCAGATTGCTGGCGCTTGTCTTCAGCTTGTCTCTCTTGCTCACCACTGAGATTAGAGGTCTGAGGATATTATGCAAAAGCAGCACATGCCTTTGGCTCAAGACAAGCATTACCAGCCATGATCTGCAGTGTCCATACTCTCTCTTTCTCTCTGTCTGTCTGTCTGTCTCTCTCTCTCCAGGCTCCATATCGGATTCAAAGTCTCACTTTTATGCTTGAGGTCCTAGTCCAACCTATGTCTTGTCAGTGGTCACTTGCTTGTCCTTCTATTTGGACCCTCTGCTAATTCGGTTTCGGACTAAAAATTCTTCTGTGCCGTTTCCAAAGCTGTCCAGGGAATGTTTTCTCTGCGTCTTACAATATGCAGCCTCACGCCCCTCCTGCAGATCCCTCCTTCAAACCCAGCTTTGCTCACAGGCCCGCAGACAGTGACCCATATAACAGATACCACTGAAGCCAACAAAATGACATTAAATATGGCAGCTGATGCAATGCTCCCTGTGTCACTTCATCCAGGACCACATTTCAGCTTTGTGCGCCTTCCTTCTTTGCTTGCTGTTGGTTTCCCGGCATTGTATCTGCCATTCTCCATGTAGATTGTAAGTTCCTCAGGCCAGGGCCTGTGCTGCCAGTACTACAGTGTTCTGCACCACACTGTACATGTCTGGGGCCAGACTGTACAATTGTATTACTTTTGAAATGAAGCTATGTGTGGGTCGCACTTAATCTAATGGAAATGCCTGCATTCTGGCAACAGATAGGAAGGATCTGACTCCTTACTTTCCCGCACCCTCCCTTGCACACACTCTTCCCGCAAAACTCTGAGCTGCTCCTCTCTTCATCTCCATTTGGTCACCTTTGACATGTGTGGAACACAGTGGGCCCGTTTCATGTCTGGTGTAGCCCTCTAAAGTCTGTAATGTTACCCCAGGGGTAGATATGGGCCAGTCCAGGCCTCCTTCTGCAGCATGTAACCCCTTGGCTTCCTAGGCCAGCCCTGTGAGGTGCAGAACCCTCCAGGCAGAGCTGGGTTCCGGACAGAGTTCAGGAGAAATGTTTGAGTGTTCTTGAGAAACGCAATCTAGTTTTCAGTCTTACCTTTTAACATGTATTGCTCTTGGGAAGGGGTGCCTGTGTGAAACCACCGTCCACCACCCTCTGTCGATCTGTGAGGCAGCTGATACTATGCTGTATTGTGGTCACACCGAGAATCCTCAAATGGGATTGGGGCCCCATTGTGCTGGGTGCCTTGTGCACGCATGAAAATACAGTGTTGCCTCAGAGCCCTCCCTGTAAACAATTACTGAATGTAATGGAGGATGAGATGAGGTGAGGGAGGAGCATAATGAAGATAAGATCATGCCTCACCTTAGGTTAGTGACTTGCACAACTTGGGGGTCGTGATGGTTCTGAGTTGTCTTACATTTCAGTCACATCACTCTTCTTGACTTCTAACTAAATTATTGTTGCCTGGTTAGTTTCTTGTGAGTGTCACAGCAGAGGTGAGTCTAGTGGAGGGATTAGAAGGAGGAAACAGTAATAGCCTTACAAATTCATTCAGGGAGAGCATTCCCTTCATAAAGGGGTAATGTGGAGGAGACCACAGAGACTGATTAGAGAATAAAAATAACGAAGAGTCCTTGTGGCACCTTAGAGACTAACAGACTTATTTGGGCATAAGCTTTCGTGGTGTAGAACCCACTTCATCGGATGCATGAAGTGAAGAATACAGGAGCAGATATAAATACATGAAAGGATGGGGGTTGCTTTACCACATGTGAGGTCAGTCTAAGGAGATAAATCAATTAACAGCAGGATACAGAGGGAGGAAAAATAACTTTTGTAGTGGTAAGAGAGTGACCCATTACAGACAGTTGACAAGAAGGTGTGAGTAACAGTAGGGAGAAATTAGTATTGGGGAGATTAAGTTTAGGTTTTGTAATGACCCAACCACTCCCAGTCTTTATTCAGGCCTAATCTGATGGTATCCAGTTTGCAGATTAATTCCAGTTCTGCAGCTTCATGTTGGAGTCTGTTTTTGGACACCATCATAGGACCTAACCACATCAGCCACGCCATCTGGGGCTCATTCGCCTGCACATCTCCAACGTGATATGTGCCAGCAGTGCCTCTCTGCCATGTACATTGGCCAAACCAGACAGTCTCTATGCAATAGAATAAATGGACACAAATCTGACATCAGGAATCATAACATTGAAAAACCAATAGGAGAGCACTTCAGTCTCTCTGGTCACTCAATAACAGACCTAAAAGTGGCAATTCTTCAACAAAAAAAACTTCAAAAACAGACTCCAAAATGAAGCTGGGCCACTCTCTTACCACTTCAAAAGTTATTTTTCCTCTCTTGGTATCCTGCTGTTAATTGATTTATCTCATTAGACTGACCTCACACTTGGTAAAGCAACCCCCATCCTCTCATGTATTTATACCTGCTCCTGTATTTTCCACTCCATGCATCTGATGAAGTGGGTTCTAGACCACAAAAGCTTATGCCTAAATGACTGTGTTAGTCTCTAAGGTGCCACAAGGACTCCTCGTTGTTTTTGCTGATACAGACTAACACAGCTACCACTCTGAAACCTGATTAGAGAATGACGTTCAAATGTGGGACTTAACCTCAAACCATCACACATCCTCTAGTTAAAAGGAAGTGCCTCGAATGCAGAACCAAGGCAGGACCTGTGCCGGCCTCCAGGAATCATGCTTGCTGGTGCAATAGAACACAAGGGGCAATTCAGACCCAGAGTCCTGGACACTGGTTGTTTGAACAAGGGAGAGAAGCCTTGTATCACTCTGGTTCCCTCTGGCCCTTTTTCTGTGTGGTTAGCCTAGCACTCAGCGTTGGAGCTGGGGGACGCGAGAACCAGAGTGCATGTTTAAAACCAAGGGGAATGCTTGCCCCTCCATACATAGTAGGGAAATGTACCCAGTGTTCCTAAGCCTCTTTACCAAGCCTCCCACTCTTACCCATCAATCCCTTGCCCCTGTGCCTCGGATTCCTTCCTCCTGCCCATACAAGCATGTAGCTCTTGCACAGGGCCAGCCCAGACACCTGCCGCAATGCACTTATGCACATACAGTGCTGTGCTGCAACACCTTTCTGAACATCATTTGACATAGGCCCTCAGATACCGGGGTAAGGAGTGATGTTTAAGCGACTGACGGTGGAGGAAGAGCTACAGCTCTTGATGTTGTAATCTAGCGCCTGGAAGCAGATTTGTCATCCAGTCTTTCTTTTTCACAGATCCAAATGCTGTGATCCCAGAGCAGCTCACAACCAGTCGACCCAGCAAGGAATCTGACAATACAGTGAAAATAGCCACACAGAGTCCACGCCACAAGGTCCCTGTGGTGGAGGATCCTGGGAAGCCAGGTAGGTTTGTCTGTGCATTTTAGGAAAGAGAGGAAAAACAGTAGTGCTTTTAGTGGGGCCAGGGAAGTGGGGCTGGGACCAGCTACTGTTTGCCAGAGGAGCCAAGCCCAGTTCAGTTCTAAGAGTCCAGGGAAATCGAGATACCTTAGAGCAGGGAGTTAGATCAGACATCTGCAAGCTCTCTGCACAGATTCCTGTAAACTCCTCATCTGGGGTTCCCTCACCAGGCATCTCTTGATGTCACTGCTCAGCCTCTGTTTGGTAGGAGCATAGACAGTGAGATGCTGCCAAAGTCCAGAACAGTGGCAGAATGGACTTGGACTCCGAAGGATAGTTCCTGGAGCTGCCTTTTCAGCTCCCCATTGTCTTAAGCAGGGGGAGTTTTCCTTTAGCACTCTCCTGTTGCTGTCCTCTGTATTGGTGGTTGTTTGACAGTTTGTTGAGGCAGAGTTGGAGGTATTGGAAGAATAGAGGTTGCCTGGATTTTTGAGCCATGCCTGGGTGAAAGGCCTTTGAAGGTGGTTTCCTGAGTTCCTGTCCCTGCTGAGAGAGAGAAATGGAATCTGATGAAGTGGGGGAAAACTGCTTGTTTCTCCATCTGTGATATAGACAGGCAGCCAAACTACTCCCCTCAGGGGTCTGGAGCTGCCTTGGACAGGGGGTTAGAGGGAGGTGAGGGGCAGTTACAGGATATGGCAGGTCTACAGCATCAGAACCCACTTTCAGTAGAGCTCTGTAGTCTTCTGGGGGGAGCAGGGACTCCTGGAGTTCATTCTGATTACGGACTGGATATGAACAGCCATCTGTCTCCAGGCCAGTCAGGAAAATGTGAAAAGAGAGGATGTAAGATTAGGGTGAGGAAAGGGGGCAACAATGGGACGACAATGTCTGAGAGTGTCCAAGGTTTCTCTCTTACGGTATGTCTACACTGCCAGTGAAGCTGTGATTGTAGAATGAGCAGGCACACCTGCATTACTTGTGCTGGCTAGATTAAAGCTAACAATCGCTGTGTAGACCTGGTGGCATGGGCTTCAGCACAAACTAGCAACCAGAGTACAGGCCCTCTAGGGAGCCTGAGTAAATATTCTATTCTAGTGGCTAGCCTGTGCCACTGTGTCTGCACTGCTATTGTTAGCTTTAATCTAGCTAGTTTGGATAACATGAGTATTCTTACCCGTGCTACGATCACATCTTCACTTGCAGTGTAAACGTATCCTGAGATTGCATTGCTTCTTGAGACTGAGTAATAGGGGTTATGTAGATGGGGAACCCAGTACATGCAAAGTGAAAGAAGATACGCTGTGGACACCGCTGTGCTGGAGTCCCTTCAGAATATACCCATTCCTCCTCCTGGAATCAATGGGTCTGATGCTCCCACTAGCCGGGATGTTTTCTCTGCTATCTCAGTTCACTCGGAGAAAGGGCTGTGCTGCTGACTACCATCTGTAAGGGTTGGAGATGCAAATACAGCAGAGTGGGGGCCCTTGAGGTCTTGCCAGCCCCTTGGTGTGCCCTCAAATCTGGGGGTAGTATGGAACCAAGTAGTTAGGCTCCATAGTTTAGACATACCCTATGCTGACACAGGTATGTCTACACTATGGGGCTATTCCAGGCTAGACATAGCCTACACCGGCAGATGGGTTTTTTGTTGTAGGAAAACCACCTCTCAGAATGATGTTAGCTATATTGACAGAAGCACTCTGCTGTCGACATAGTTGCGTCTACACTGAGGGCTATGTCAGCATAATTGTTGGTCAGGGATTTTTTTTCACACCCTAGACCATTGTAGCTACGTTGACATAACTTTTAAGTTTAGACCAAGCCTTAGACTGAACTTCAATCCCTATCCCCTCAAATCAACTGGTAAACGCTCTTCCTCTGCCTCTTGGGTTATGTCCAGTCTTGTATCTTAACCTTCTCTTCTGTCCCATCCCATAATAGCTACTTTTCAGTTGCCCTTGCAGCACATTAGTGAACTGAGTTTCCTTTTCCTTTTTCAGATGGGTGAATTTGGAGCTGGGCCAAGTGCTGGTAGGCGTACAAGCTTCTTCCTCAAAGCTCTACCAGTGTACCTCCTCCCTGATTTGCAGCTCCCCCTTGCTAAATTGGGTGTGGTGTCTTTGAAGTGGAGCAAGAGGATTAGGCTGAGACCATGTAAATTATTTTTGTAGCTTAAGCAAGAAAAGAGCCCAGGTTCCCCAAGGTGGAAGGGAGGATGACTAAATGTTTGAGGAGGAAGGTCATTTCCTCAGTTTAATCCATCTTGTTTTCTCCCTCACGCCCCAGGCTCCGTTAACCAAGATGGGCAGAACACCCAAGGTAGCAGTGATGGATTCTTCAGCTCTAAGGTGGCAGTGTTTGCTGCAATTGGTGCTGGCTGTGTCATCTTCATCCTCATCATCATCTTCCTTGTTGTCCTCCTGATCAAGATCCGCAAGCGGCACCGGAAGCACACCCAGCAGCGGGCAGCAGCCTTGTCCCTTAGCACCTTGGCCAGTCCCAAGTGCAGTGGTAATGCAGGTTCAGAACCCAGCGATATCATCATCCCTTTACGGACTACAGAAAATAACTACTGCCCTCACTATGAGAAGGTGAGCGGGGACTATGGGCACCCCGTCTACATTGTCCAGGAGATGCCCCCTCAGAGCCCAGCCAACATCTACTACAAGGTCTGAGGAGCAGCCTCGGCAACCTACCAATGCAAGAGCACTAGAGAGCTGAGGGCCCTGGGGGCAGCCGCTGGCTCTCCCCACTAGTGTGCTCGCTCTGTGAGGGAGGAAGTGAAATGGACCCCATGGCAAGACCAGGGGAGCGCAAGGGTCTCGCACCAGATAGTGGATCGCTCGCACGCTCTCGCTCTGTTTTCCCCTTTGTATTTAGTTTTGTAGTTCTCAGCTTTTGTAATCCCAAGACTCGAGGGTGGGCCTTCAGCATCCTCCTCCTGCTTCAGACTGCATCCTGGCTCTAGACGCATCTAGCCGTGATATGGCCCTAGCTGCGCGCAGCATCCATTGTGTGTGGGCGCTGTGCCTTTCCTCACTCTGATGCCCCTGGTGATACCACAAAACTCTGCCCCCTCTTGTTTTGGAGATGTCCCTTTCAGCTTTTCTATCTATATTATGTTAAGAATTCTTATGTTTGGGGCTGTGCCGGTTGTTGCTTTGGTCCAGGATTGTCCAAGGAGTCGGATTAACTTGTGAGCCCTAGAGAAGAACCTCCACTCACCTGAGGAATGAGCAGCTTGTGGCAGCACTTTGCGTAGGCGTGCCAAGGACGTAGACCCTATGCAGGGAGGAGGCTGACAAACCCAACCTACTATTATTATTATTATAATTATTTTTTAACTTTTGTAATGTTTTTATTTTTGTGAAATATTGGTGGGATTCTGAGCCACCAACTGCAGCCTTCTGGCATGCTCTTCTCCCTCTGCCATGCCAATCCCCTGGCCATGCTCTGCCAGAACACGAACTCTTACCTTCTGCTGTCCTTGCCATTTTAAACTTTTGTGTCGGTGTGCAGCAGTCGACTCTTGTTTATCTGCTTAAATGGGGCGGGAAGAAGAGGAAAAATATAACTCAAATGTTCAGTGCATGAGAGAATCCAGGGCTGTACCCCATGCCACCCAGAGCCAGGAGCCTCCTCCCCTTCCACAAGACAGTAACCTTTGTGGGAACTGCTCCAAAGTTGTGTCTTCCTCATAGCGTGTCCCTCTCCCGATCTCATTTCCTAGGACAGAGGCTGAGCTATTTTCTCCAACATCAGGGAGAGGGCAGTAGGACAGCATTCACTGATAACCTCAGTCAGGCTGGATCTGGGACTGGGCTGAGAGAAAAGGGTGGGAGCATTCTGTAACTTAGTCACAGGGTTCATTCTTGGCTCTGTCATTTCAGCAGATCCTGAAGCCGGTTTGTTCTTTGGGTTCAGGCCACAGAGCTTCCATTTGGACAGGAAACGAAGTGAGTCATGCCTGCTCTGAAGCCCGTACTTGATACATTCTCAGGAGGCTAGAGCAAGTGTGAAGAGAGCAGGAGAAGGTGGCTAGGAGGAAGAGAAAGCAAACTGCATCGATATTGGGAGTGGGCAGATATTCACTGACCACAGCAGTTAGGCTGTTCTGGGGAGGTTGGTATTCTGAGTAAGCTCATAGGCCGTCTAGGTCCCCATGTACCTCAGAAGCCTCACCCCTTCCACAGAGAGCAGCTGGGCCTCTTCTCCTGCTGACCCTCTTGTTTCTAGAACTCTTACACATTTCCCTAGTGACTGCCAGGTATGAGGCTTGTTTTAACCATTGTACTGTCACCCTGGCTGGTCATGCTCTTTGTGCAGGCCCTTCGGGAAGTGAAGGCAGAGACTTGCTAAGTTTCTTGCTGTGGCACACCCAGGACCGGCGCTAGGGTTTTGAGCGCCCTAGGCGGACAGCAGTTTCGCCACCCCGCGCGCTGGTCCCGCGGCTCCGGTGGAGCTGCCGCAGTGGTGTCTGCGGGAGGTCCACTGGACCCGCACGAGCAGCTGACCGTCCGTAGGCAGGACTGCGGCAGCTCCACGGGAGCTGCCTGCCGCCCCTTCTGGACACCCTGGACTGCTGGCTGCCGCAGCGGCGCCCTGGCCCAGGGTCAGTGCGCCTCCGCGGCAGCCAGCAGTCCGGGGTTTCCCTGGGCCAGGGGACCCCCGCCCCTGGGCTGCCGGCTGCCGGGGCGGCGCCCTGACCCGGGGGACACCTTGGGCTGCCGGCTGCCGGGGCGGCGCCCTGACCCGGGGGACACCTTGGGCTGCCGGCTGCCGGGGCGGCGCCCTGACCCGGGGGACACCTTGGGCTGCCGGCTGCCGGGGCGGCGCCCTGACCCGGGGGACACCTTGTGCTGCCGGCTGCCGGGGCGGCGCCCTGACCCGGGGGACACCTTGGGCTGCCGGCTGCCGGGGCGGCGCCCTGACCCGGGGGACACCTTGGGCTGCCGGCTGCCGGGGCGGCGCCCTGACCCGGGGGACACCTTGGGCTGCCGGCTGCCGGGGCGGCGCCCTGACCCGGGGGACACCTTGGGCTGCCGGCTGCCGGGGCGGCGCCCTGACCCGGGGGACACCTTGGGCTGCCGGCTGCCGGGGCGGCGCCCTGACCCGGGGGACACCTTGGGCTGCCGGCTGCCGGGGCGGCGCCCTGACCCGGGGGACACCTTGGGCTGCCGGCTGCCGCGGAGGCGCCCTGACCCGGGGGACACCTTGGGCTGCCGGCTGCCGCGGAGGCGCCCTGACCCGGGGGACACCTTGGGCTGCCGGCTGCCGCGGAGGCGCCCTGACCCGGGGGACACACTGGATTGCGGGCTGCCGCAGCAGCGTACTGACCCGGGGGACACCCTGGATTGCAGGCTGCCGCGGAGGCGCCCTGACCCAGGGGACACCCTGGATTGCGGGCTGCCGCAGCGGCGCACTGACCCGGGGGACACCCTGGGCTGCCGGCTACCACCGGCAGCTCAGACTCCCTCTCTGTCCCAGCAGCAGTAGCTGCTTAACCATTTAAAAAAAATTGGGGGGTGCTTTTTGGTGCCCTCAAATCTCGTCGCCCTAGGCAACCGCCTAGTCCGCCTAAATGGTTGCACTAGCCCTGGGCACATCCTGCACCAAGCCTCATGGCTGAATTGGCTCATTTCCTTTCCTTTCCGTTTCTGAAAAGCAAGGATTTGGCTTATCCAAGCTGAGTCCTTTCCTTTTGTGTTCTGGGAGCTGGCTTTTTTCCACCCATTGCTGAGTCACTCCCAGATACGTTTTTGGTAGGAGGGGTAGCCTAACCCTGAAAGAGTAGCCCTTAATCATCATTACTGAGGCCTCTACCTATTAGCATTAGGAGCAGCTGTCTATTCCGTGCTACCACTGCAGGAATCTTGTGCAGAAGGGGGAAAAACAAATCTTGTGATTGGCTGGCCTCTAAGAGCAAAGCCATTCATTCAACACTAGAAGCGGGGCTTAGCTCCTCGATAGCTTCAGCAATCGCTATTGATTGCTGTTGTCATGGCATGAGCACCAGTCAAAGACCCTGCACCATCCTCCTGATTTACCAGGTGACAGATCACCCTATCTGGCTCCCTTCGTGTATGCATGTGTCCCATCTCGCAGGACAGGAGTGTCTGTGTCCTGCAGTACAGAGAGAACCCTTCACAGGAATACTGCAGTTCCTTGCAGTTATGGCCCCAGAGCTAGTAGTAACATGACTGAGTGGCAGTGTTTGAGGCCATGACTGGGATCTTGGAGCATCTTTGAGAAGGTTCTGCCATGCTGACCTTGTTGTGTTCAAGGGGTGGGTGGCTACATTCCCAGTCTGTCCTTTGAGGGCATTTCCCAACATCTCATAAAAATGTAGAGTTGAAAGGGACTCGAGAGGGCAAGTGTAGCCCCCTTTGCTGAAGCAAGACCAAGTAAACCTAGACCGTCCCTCACAGGTGTTCAGAGACTATTAGGAACACGTTAGACGATGGTGATTCCGCAACGACCCGTGGGAGCCTGTTCCAGAGTTTAATTACCCTTATCGTTAAGAAGTTTTTCCTAACATTTAACCTGAATCTCCCTAGTGCAGTTTAAGCCCATTACTGCTTGTCCTACTTCAGTGGACATGGAGAACAATTGTAACAGCCTTTCACATATCTGAAGACTGTTGTCAGGTCCTCCTCACCCCAGCCGTCTTTTCTCAAGACTAAACAAGCCCAATTTTTTTTAACCTTTCCTCATAGGTCACGTCTCTTAACCCTTTTATCATTTTTGTTGCTGTGCTCTGGACTCTCACATCTTTCTTAAAGTGTCGTGCCCAGAGTTGGACACCGTTCTCCAGCTGAGGCCTAAAAGAATAATTGTCTTAAGTGAGTGTGATGTGATAATGAGGTGAGAGCCAGTGCTTCTGTGATCTTATGTGGCTGCCTTGGCATCTGTCCCTGGGATGGGGTTTTTCTGACCCTTCTGATGCTGCCTCCACCTCATGCATGAGAATGGGTGGGGAGTGAGAGAGTTGCTTGTTTGTTGCTTGCCTTTTCCTTTGGGAAGTGGCTGCTTTGGAGGAAATGGAGTCTGAGGGGTAGAACTTGTGGTGGGAAGCCATTCCTTTAACTTATCCTTGAACCAAATAGTGAAGGTATTTCAAAGAGACAGAAAGTCCCTTTTCCCTTCTGTCCTCTCTGTGAGATTCAGGTATGGAGCAGGGGAAGAGTCATCATCCCCCCATGAAGGGCCTGCTCAGCTAGGCACGGTACTTAAGAGTCATTCAGTCCATTGGACTCACCCTGAGGCTGCCCCCAAGAGCATGTGGGCTGCTGCCATCTGCCTTTCCCAGCCCCATTTCTGGGCGGAGATTAGTCATCTTGTTAGTTTATTGGATCCTATTTGTAAATCCATGAAAGGAATTGACTGGAGCACAGTGTCTTAAACTGTTTATCTTTGGAGCTGCAACTGTTGCATGGTGGAAACCTGCACTATGGGAACCAGAGGCTGTCAAGACATGGCAGGGGCCCACAGCACCCATGTCAGCCTCCAAGCTGGGTTCTGCTTTAGGTGCTGGGCTAGTGCCCTAGTGCTCCCTCTGTTTTCCCTGCATGTTTCTTTCATGTGAATTCAACTGTTCATGTTTACTGGTGGCCCCAGAATTGGCTGTTTGGAAGTGCACAGCCGGAGAGAACCACCGTGCCATGCGGCGGGGATGATGAGCACGTGGCTGCAGGCAGCATGGGGAGATGAGGCCCAACTCCGGGTACAGATCAGTAGGCAGGGAGAGGGAACACAAGGTACAGCATACGTTGGGGGACTCCGCTTTCCTGATCTCATTACAGGGAGTCTCTCCTGAATCCTGGCCTTGTGCCTTCTCCCTCTAACCCAGGGCACTTATTTCTATAAGGCATCTGTAAAACCAGGAGGGATGTGGAGCCCACTAGTTCCAGAGGGGAAAGCGGGCACTGTGCTCTAGAAATGGCCTCCTAGGGGCTGCATCAAAGAGCAATTGTTTAGTTTTTTAGAAATGGAAAAATGAGAGCTCGGGGTCGAGCAGAGCAGCATTCTCTCTCTCTCCCTCCAATCCCAGACAGGGCAACATGCAGGATGCCCTCAACCCTCCACTTCTCAGCACAGTGCAAGGCAATAAACTGCTAGAGTCATGGCTGCCTTCACAGTGTGGGGAGAAGAGCCTTAGAATCACAGGGAACTTAACCTGATCCCATTGTTCTCCCTGTGGGCTCTGGGCTGAGACACAGCAGAAGGGGCACTGGTCAGCCGCCAGCCCCTGAGAGATGGCAGGATGGAAAGAGGTTTCATTTTGCACCTTTCAGTTTTGCTCCCTCCCTAAATGCACCTTTTCTCCCCCGCTGTGGGGTCTGTGCAGGATGCCGTGCTGTGCCGCATAGCTGCCAGGCTGGGCAGTGTTTTGCCAAGGTGTTTCTAAAGGGCTTAGACAAGAGTGCACTTTGAGGCTTGCTCGGCTGAGGTCGTCGGCCAAGGTCCAGGTTTTTCAGGACTCCACAGAGGATTGACTGAGTCTGTTGTGTAAAATTGCGAAAAGATTCTAACCTTAAAGAAATCCCCCCCAACCCAAAAAATCAGCATCCTGTTTCCAGGTGCAACTAAAACAATCGAGATTCCTAACGCTGGAGAAGCAGCCCAGCCTGTGTGCATTGTTAAAGAACCGTTTGTTTACGAGGAGTTTCACCTCTCAGCCTGGAAAGGCTGATTGGCAGTGGTTTGAGATTTCGATGGTCAAGCTGGGGGCACGCTTGATGGGAGGGGCTAGGAGACACAAGGGGCCTGGCCAGATGTTTATACCAAAAGTAGATAAATACAATTATTCCATCGTTTATTGTTAGCTCTCCAATGTGATTACTGCCCCCTGAATGCAGTGACTGTCTGCTCGCCCTTCCCCCGCTTTTCTGGGATTTTTAAATTTTAGTAGTCTACTGCTAATGAAAGGTCAAAACCACCCATCATCAACAAAATGTGGGTTGCTTGTTCATAACCCCCATAAATGTAACTAACTTCTCTAGCTGTGGGCAGCTGAAAAAACTTGTAACCATGTCCAGGGGTGAAATCTGAACTGTAATCTTGCTACACCTCAGTCTGCTGGGTCCTAAAACTGAGTGTCCCTTTTGTTCTTTTCACTGAAAGAATTGAAGGTGTTTTGTTTTTGTTTTTTTTTTTTTGTGTGTGTGTAAATACTAGTCTTTTTTGGAAGAAATAATGTAAAGATGTTTTGTATAAACTCTGAATTATTTTCTGGTTGCTTTTTCTTAGAAAAAGAAATGAGAACTAAAAAAAAAAAAAATAACTGCAAGAACGGGTGTAAAACATTGTCATACAGCAATCAAATCCAGGAGGCTCATCAGCTAAAGGGTGTGTGTGTGCGCGCACTTTGGTGGAGATATGGAGAATTAGGGAATGGGGTCTTCATTGCACCGTGATGCCCTTCTGACAACAAAAATTACTACATGACCCCAGAAAGAGGGACTGAAGCTTGAGCCTACCCAAACCCCACCATCCCACGTGGGGGGCCAAAGGGGCTTGTAACATGACCCCACCACCCAGGGTTGAAGTCTCGGGCTTTGGCTTCAGCCCCAGACAGTGGGGCTCGGGCTTCAGCTTCAATCCCAGGCCCCAGAAAATCTAAGCCCAGCCCTGGTGACCCCATTAAAATGGAGTCACGACCCACAGTTTAAGAACCACTGCTCTAAAGTCTCTAAAAGCAGTTGGTAAACTCCCGCCCCGCCCTTTTTAAAGAAGATTTTAAGCCAGACTCATGAATTTGTGGGGCCTACCTCGTGATGTGTGAGTTCTCAGTGCTGGGGTGGAATGTTAACCCACCCTGTCTTCTTTGTAATTGATAAGTGAAAGCTAAACTCTCCCCACCTCCCCTTACTGTGCCTGATGCCTTCATGTCAAAGAAGTGCACTCTGCTTAATTAAAGTGAATGAGTGGGAAAGCACCAGAGGTTAGTGCCATGGGGGGAGATGTGCATGTGCCTCATGGAAGCCATTTCCAGCACTGTTGTCACATCATGAATTGCAGGTGGTTCAGGGATGGAAGAGGACTAGTAGGTCTGTCTCCAAGGACTGAGTCTGTGGTGACTGCCCTGTATATTACAGCTGCTGGTCAGTTAGTTATGCCAAAATCCTTCTGCATTATATCAACACAATGAGATCATGTGAGGTGGATGCTGCAGTACCAGGTTCTCTGGAATGTTAAGCTAAGTTGATGAGGTGAAAAGGGTCAAGGGAGCCCATTGTCTCCAAGGCAGTGCACGCACAAACACACCCTGTAACGCAGCGTGCTTCCACATTTCAGAGTTGTAAACAGGTACACGTTCGTGGGGGGTGTACCCACTGTGTGTATGCAAATACACCCTGGTATGACAGATGAGCCCATGCATCACAGCCATGTGCACATTTGGGTCATCTCATTAAACACCACAGTCCAGTATTCAGCAGCAAGTTAAACTTCCTTCCATTTTCCTAAGTTGGGGACTTCCAGTCATGTGATTAACCAGTGGCACTACTGCCTCAGCCGCCTTTGCCCATCTATGCTGGAGCAGTAACAGTCAGTTATGGTCTCACAGGCATTCTGGCTGGCTCATGCTCTCGCCTTTCCTTCCTGCACCTCAAGCTCTTCCTTGCCCCTACAACTGATGCTGCCAGCAGAGTACTCCCAACTTCAAAGGATCCGAGGTAGCAAGTCATCCTCGTGCATTTCTGGAGTGTCAGTGAACCAGACAAAGGAGGGTGATTCACAAACACATTCTGGGACTAGATTAGTGGTCAGGCTGCCAGTGCTGTGCTGTCCTGTCCTGCTGCTGTAACTGATATCCTCATCCGTATGCAGAGAGTACAGGTGCTCTCCAGCCGCAGGGCTAATGAGTGTTTACACATTTTGCCTTTGTTACCAGAATTAAAGTACTCACCTTCTCTCCAGCCTCTCCAAAGAGAGCCCATCCGTTCAGGCCTCTCCTTGGCAGGCAACGGATGACTTGATCTGAGAAACACTCCAAAATGAGAGTGCCTCTTCTCATGAATTATTTTTCCCTTCCCACCCTCATGATGAATTGCAAGGTGCAAAGTATTTCTCCCTGCCCTAGAGCAAGATAGTCGATGGGCAAGTATCTCACTGGCTGGTTGATCATCTCTTGGTTTCTAATCATGTTCCATCCATATGTTAAGTTTTGGTTTGGCTTTTGGGCCACGACCCAGAGTCCTGGAATCCTACTGGTCATACTCACCCAAACCATGTATTCTTTTGTTCTTGTCATGTTCCTTTTTTTATTTCTTTGCCTTTACCACAGCTGCTTTCACCCAGTATCGTATCATCAATAATCAGTAATATGGAATCTGAATTCCATGGAGCCATGATGGAACCTGATATATTGTTAAATAAAAGATTTTTTTCCTATGGAAACCTAGCAGTCTTCTGTGTGTTTTTATTCCTGCCCCAGACCCTTTTTGGAAATAATGTTGTTTTTAAAGAACCAGGAACAGGTTAACTCAGAAAATTGATAATGGGCTACGAAGCAGTACCTCGAGGTGCTGAGTGCTAGACTGAGAAGCATTTGGAGAGAGTTTCTTTATTTTGACTCTTAAAAAAAATGGTCACACATATAGTTGTATATACCCAATTGTAGCCCCCTCTCACTTATCTTGTTTTGACTATCAGCTCCTCAGGGAAGAGATCTCATGTTCCATGTTTGTACAGCTCCAAGCACAGTGGAGTGCTGAACCTGACTGCAGCCTTAACTGCAACATGTAACTCTCACTGCTTTGAATCGGGCCCAAGTTAGAACCCACCGAAGCTTTTCTATCTGCCTATCCGTAATTGGCTCTCTGGTAAACAGGTTTGGTAAGGGGGGGGTTGGTCCTGTGCAAGTGGGGTATGGATCCATATCGTACAAATGGCCAGTGTAAATGGTTCCAGTGGATTTTATCTCAGCCACAAAGAAAATGTGCCATGACTGAACTCTCCTCTCTCCCTGAGGTAGGGCTACAGGACCTTGGCGGAGGGCAGCCAGAGGGAAAGCTCATGTTTTGTAGAGACACAGAACTTCAGTCACTGGGGCTGTCAGCCCAGCATCTTCCACCAGCACTGAGTAGCGCCCTTAAATATTAAACCAAGTTTCAGACGCGTCAAAGAACTGGGAGCGATTTTTCAGTTTGGAAACAAGTCAGGCTCTCTGTGTCTTGTTCACTACCCTAGGGATGCTTTTGTGAAATCAGGATCTTTGTTCCTTAGCACAAATGCTTTACCAGAGATCAGCACCATCTGCCGCGGCCATTGTCCTTGGCTGCTGTGGAGAAGCCTTGTGAAATGCCACCCAGTGGAATCTGCTTGAACCACAAGCACCCTGCTCCTGTGCTGAAGACAGTGCCCTGAGATCATACATAATCTCTGGGGGTATTGCCCAGTGGCTGGAAGCATAGGCCCCGTTTCGCTATTGATATTTATTTAATCATTCCTCCATATAACTTAATAAGTTATTAAAAAATCATTCTGGGAAATGGTAGTAATAAATCCTTAACAGATGGTGCTATAACCAGCTCCGAAGCAGGCTCCACCATAGCTGTTGCTCTGTCTATTTATAACCTGCTTTAATATAGGATTTTACATGACTATACCACAAAATGCAATAAATAATAAATGAGAAGCATTAGCAAAATGGATCCACTGAGCATGGAGCCCCTCTGCTTTGCTTGGTCACTTCCCACTGCAAGTGGGTTCTGAGGCCAGTAGCTGCCCCTCTTGAGCGCCAAGTGCCGGTCTGTTTACTCATGCCTAAGCATCATCTTGGCACATCTAAGACATGCTGTTCCCTTCCCCCTGGGTGGAGAATAGGGAAACCAGCTGCACAGTGAGCTGTCTGCTCCTGAGTGGAAAACTGTCCAGGACTTTCCAGGTGATTGGCTTTGGTAGTCTTTAGTTCCTGTCCTACACTGTAGGGTAGCACTTCTGTGTGATACTAGGAACATGGATTTGATAGGACTTTCTGTTCAGCCATGTTCCACCTCAGAGGCAGCTGTACTTCATTAGTTGGGATCCTTTGACCTGCAAGGCACTGTAGAAATGGAAGATCCCTCTCTCCAAGTGGAATGGAAAGTGTAAGGATGTTGCTATCTCCCTCCTCTCACTAACCTGCAGAGATGACAGTATACTCAGGAGAACCTGGAAACCTTTGACTGCCTTGCTCCCTAGCAACTCTGCAGAGAGTCCCTCTGCCATTGCTCCACTTGCGTCCATATGCTAAATTAAAAGCCACTCAACACGTGAAATACAAAGACTGTGATTTATGTCAGATAGATCTTTTCAGAAATGATCCAAGAGAATGTGAAATGTCGAATTCATTTCCTGTGAAGGAAGTTCCTGGTGGGATGTGTTTAATGCTCTCCAGGCAGATGCCTGTGGGATTCCATAAGACAGAAGCCCTCATAAGGGAAAGGGCTCGTTTCTATTTCTTTATGGATGAATCCAAACCTTAGAAGAAGGTCTCTTGTGTATTCCTGGGATTTGGACTGGGAATCAGGACATCTGGGGTTGGCCCTTCTTACTGGGAAAGATGCCATAAAAAAAATCTGCTATCTCAGCAACCTCCCAAGATGCAGAGAAGACGTCAGGGTGAGTGAAGGGATCCCTCAGTGTAGTTCATATGGGACTTGAAGTCTGAAGCATATGGGATCATCTGGGATGAAAGGTGCCAGAGAAATATAATGTCATGATCAGAGACACTTCATGACCCCGGCAGGAGGAGGCTGGTTAGAAAGGAAAAAGCTGCTCTTTGTACATTGACCTTGCTACCTAGCAATGAATGGGAAAGGGGGGCTGAGGAGGGTGAAGTTCACTCAAACAAGATGGAAGTGAATTTCATGCTGTAGAAAGGTGACACCGTGAACTACAAAGTCCCCTTTATACTGCATAAGTACAAGATGGACTGTGGAATCCAAGTATCCCTTACATTCAACTCCACTGACGTGCCTGACTTCTCCCTGCAGTGATCACCTCTAGAGTAGGTGGTGAGACGGGAATTGATGTAGAAGGTTAAAGTTTGTTCAGTTGCCCCCTTGTAAGCATGAACAGTTTCTGTTCTTGGGGGAATGGAACTTTTCTCTTGATCTCATCTGTGGTTCCTTAGACAAAGTGTCCAACACAAAATGAATCATTTTCTTGTTTTCTTTAGCTTCTAGGTGGAGTTCAGAACTAAGTGGAGCCTGTTTCGGTTTAAACAGAGGTGGATAGTTTTTCTGATTTTTGAGGGTCAGGAGGAATTAAGTATTTAACCATATATTCCAGTTATGCTTGTCATCTATACCTCTCATCCTGTAGATCCATGTATGTCAAGAAAACTCCTTGAGCAGCTGGATCACTGAGGGCCATGATTAATTTCCTAAAATTGCCTTTGAACCCCTGCCAAGTTGGACTAACCTCAGAAGGTTCCTTCAGCACAGAAACAGAGCTTAGGGAGACCTCCTGAAGTCCATCTCTGACCAGCTGTTGCTACAAAGTATCAGAATTCCAATAAGGCAGCGAACTCTGTCCAGTAGATCAGCACTAGTGTCCATTTATCATGACCACACGTTTTCCTGTGGGCCAGGAACTCCACTGTGGCTCTGCTCTGGCCAGGTCTGACTCAGCAGAAAAGTATCCTCATGAACACATTCATGAATGGATTAATTAACAGTCAGTTCTCTTATAGAAAGACATGAGAGTGAAATCTCATGATGTCTTCCTAATGGTGCCTGTGGGAGGCCTGGCCTTGGAATTGCTTGGCCTGCAGTCAGTGTCTGCTCTGGGTCCCTTTTAGAATCTACGCTGTATTTTCCTGGGATAGTTCTCCCTTGGGGAGGGATTCTTCCACTCATAGAATGTTTGTGGAATGTATCCTCAGGATGTACTGGAAATCTAACTGCAGAGGGAGGGATGGCAGGCAGGGAGGAGGGCTGGGGGTAGGGGGGCAAGAGATTGTATCGGGTAAAGAAACAGCCATTTCCCAGTTCGTTTGCTAATTTAACCACCTCCCACTATGTCCAGGGTAAACATGGGTCTGACTGAAAGGAGCATGGCTCTGTGGAGTGTCAGACAGGAATGTGGAGAAGCAGGAAGAGTGAGAGTGAGGGTCAGGGTATGTGCTGAGAATGCAAAGCACTTGGTGTGAGCTGATACAGGAGCCTGGGAGCAGCTTGGGGTTCATGGTGGCTGGATGTTAGCCAAAAGAGGAACCTGCTGTGCATTCACTGTGCATGGTTGTGAAGCAACAGGACAAGCCAAGCGGCCAGCAGGGACTTAAGGTCATAGGATGTGAGCTAAGAACACAGCTTACTTATTCTGTGTGTGAGTCCAGGAAGGAGTGACCCCAGGCAGAGATTGAGAGCATCCCTCAGGAACAGTGTTTGCTTGTTGGATCTACATTGGGGTTAGACAGAGGGGGGACGTTCCTGGGGCTGAGATTTCCTTGGACTGTCCTGCATGAGCAGCGTTCCCTAATAGAGGCTGTGCAGTGGACACTGTGACAATGGAGAGTCTGGAGTGGAAAGTGTTTGTGTCTCAATGTCCAAAATACAAGGAGTGCAAGAGACAGACATTCCTAATTATTGGGAATTGTAAATGGCTTTTCAGCAAAAACCAACAGGAGAGAAAACTGCCTGATCTCAGGGAGAAAGAAATGAGAGAACAGAAGTTTTGTTCTGTGTAATGCTAGCAATCTGCACCCAGATCAGGGATGGATGCTGCTGACAAATGGACACAGGAGTCAACCCTTCAACCACAGCGGGTATAGGGTAAGTTGTATTAACCTCTAACCAAGAGCTCTGAAATAATTTATTAATACTGTATGTTGGTCTGGTTGTTGGTATGTTTACTGTATGCATGTATGTGTTTAATAGGGGGCTATAAGAAAAAACAAACAGGAAGGAGAAACAGTGGTTCAAGATAAGCCACTTCTCAGCAAACACTTGAGGGTTGTTAAGAGACAATACCAGGTAAAGGGCCAAATTCCCTGAAGATCAATGGGACTGTGGCAGATTTTGACAACACTTTCCAGAGGGGGAAGAGAATGGGGAACCAGAGACACAGGACCCTGGTAGAATATCTGAAGAAGTTAGGCCTGCCTAAGTTACCATCAGGGAATGGTACACTGTTAGGTAAGATAGGTATGTGTAGACTGTTTAAAATTCTCTCTTTCCAAATTCTTTGCTCTAGCTGTTAAAACCAAAGTACTGTTAGTTTTAAGAAGGCTGTCTGGTCACTCTGGTCGCAGGCTCCTGAAGGAAAGAGCTGCGGATGCTGAATCCAGTTGGACCTGTTGGGTATGCATGGTAATATATAGGGTCCAGAGTACAGTAAGGGATTGGTCTGAGAGAGAGACAGAGTTCTACCCCTACTAGGTAATGGCACAAGGCCTGATACATGCGGAGGTGCACTCAGGGAGACCACAAAGGGTCCTGTGATAGCCCTGACTGGGGTAAATTGTACCTACCTCTAGCCAACATTTGAGCAATCTGTCTCCTTTATGCTATTTGGCATGACAAGCTATACAACTGTTGTCAAAAGGTCTCTGTGAGATTCTATACCTTGGGGGAGCGTGCTGTAACCCCCATATTCCTCATTTTCATATAATTGTGATCTTACATCCAAAGCATGGCTTGTAAGGTATCAGGGGAAAGGTTATGATCTGCTGAAAGTCATTTCTCTATCCATATATGTGTATCATTTATGCATATGAAGTTATGAGAATTGTGTAGTCACTAAAACATGCTGTAAGTTGGGGGAATCAGCCAGATATTAGCTCTCCAGAGGCAACAGCAAGGAAAGTAACCAACACCCAGGTGGGATGTGAAACAACCCATCAACAGCCATTGTTCAACAAGGGAGCTACAATGCAATGACTCACCTGCATGAGGCCATGCCAGAGGAATTGCTCAATCTTTCTTGGACAGGCTCAGTAATGCTCACCTGGCTCTGAAGTGTGGTGATGGGAGGGGGGGAAAAGCCAAGGGGGAGCAAAGGACATGATAAAAGGAAGAGATGTTTGCCATGCTCCTCCTCTCTCTTCCACCTACATCTACAGCAGGGGTCTCAAACTCAAATGACCATGAGGGCCACGTGAGGACTAGTACATTGGACCAAGGGCCGCATTACTGACACCTCCCTGCCGCCGCCCTCGGCCCCGTCCCCAATCCACCCCTTCCATGAGGCCCCGCCCTGCCTCTTCCCACCCTTTCCCTGCCCCCATTCCAACATCTTCCCTGAAATCCCCACCCCAACTCTGTCCCTTCCCTTCCCCCAGGGGGAGCAGGAGGGGTGTGGGGTGTGGCAGGGGCTCAGGGCAGGGAGTTGGGGTGTGAGGTGCAAGAGAGATGAGGGATGTGGCAGGGGGTCGGGGTGCAGGAGAGGTGTGGTGGGGGCTTTGGGCAGGGAGTTGATATGGGGTGCAGGAGAGACAAGGGGTGTGGCAGGGGGTCAGGGTGCAGGAGAGGTGTGGGGTGAGGCAGTGGGTTCAGGGCAGGGGTCGGGTGCAGGGAAGGGGGCTGGGGTGCAGGGTGCAGCAGGGGCCTCTCAGGAAAGGGGGTCAGGGTGCGGCAGGCGGCTTAGGGAATGGGACTGGGGTGCAGGGGTGCAGGGTGCAGCAGGGGGCTCAGGGCAGGGGGTTAGGGTGCAGGGTACAGCAGGGGGTCAGGGTGCAGTGGGGGTTCAGGCCAGTGGGTTGCGGTGCAGGAGGGGTGTGGCAGGGGGTCGGGGTGCAGGGTGTGGCAAGGGGCTCAGGGCAGGGGGTTTGACTGCAGTAGGGGCTCCCTGCCTGCCCGCCCGCCCGCCCGCTCGCCCTGCCTCTGTGCTGCTCTAGGAAGCAGCTGGAACGTGGAGGAACAAGGGCACTGGGGCGTGTGTTGCTGTTGCTTCAGGCACCGCCCCCAGCATCTCCCATTGGCCTGGAATGGGGAACCGCGGCCAATGGGAGCTGCTGGGGGCAATGCCTGAAGCAACATCAACACACGTCCCTGCGCGTCTCTTCCTCCACGTTCTTTTGGCTTCACGGAGCTGCACAGGGGCAGGGCAGGAAAGCAGGGAGCCTGCCCTGCCCCCGGTGCATGTCGGGCCGGAGCCGCTCTAGGTAAACGCTGGGGAAGGGCAGAGGGGGGCTGTGAGGAGCTTGCAAGCCGCAGAAAATAACTTCGTGGGCCGTGTGTTTGAGACCCCTGATCTGAAGACACCACACCAGGTGAGTGAAGTGCTGATCAAAGGGGAGAGCCGGGCTGAAGAGCAACCAGCCAGCCTGTGTTGAGAAGCATGTATGTTTGTAGGGACACTGAAAGTGTTAAGAGCAGCTTAGAATGCATTTTGCTTTTATTTCATTTGACCAAATCTGACTTGTTATGCTTTGACTTATAATCACTTAAAAGCTATCTTTATAGTTGATAAATTTGTTTGTTTAGTTTACCTGAAGCATTGTGTTTGGTTTGCAGTGTGTCAGAGGCGCCTCTTGGAATAACAAGCCTGGTACATATCAATTTCTTTGTTAAATTGATGAACTCATATAAGCATCCAGTGAGCATAACTGGACACTGCAAGACAGAGGTTCCTAGGGTTGTGTCTGGGACCGGAGATATTAGCTAGTGTCATTTGGTTGCACAATCCATACATGCTAGAGGCTGTGCGTGAACAGCCCAGGGCTGGGGGTTCTCACCGCAGAGCAGAGTCAGGCTGGGTCCCAGAGTCAAGGATTGAAATGACCTAGCAGATCACTGGTCTGGCTAAAACAAGATGGGAACGTCACAGTCTCCATCAAACTGAGGAGTCAGATGGGGCTGGGGCTCCCACAGGTTGTTCATGTCATTTGAAAACCACTGGGACCCAGATGCATTTTTACCTCTGAGTTTGAGAGGAGAGTTGCTTTTCATGCCCAGCATGACTAAACCTGGGATCTGCTGGAGGAGTCACCCTGCACTGCTCCTTCTCCCCCATCCCTTCACATGTAGCTTGGCAGAATTAACTCATTTCTCTGTTCTCCCATTCCGTTGTGTGCATTTGGGTATTGCAATGGCAGCCAAAATGCAGTTCTTGACCACAAAACTTCACAGTGAGCCAAACCCCCAAACCCAACACAAATTATTGATCGTAGATGTCAGGAATAGAAATGTCCTGCATGGCTCCATCTAAACCATCTCCTGGACAATGCAGCAGTGTTACTGTTTGTACAGTTAATAATGATTTTTACACTAGTTTTCAACATCCCTTGTAATGTGGCTTTCCATGCTTTTTCTTAGGAGACAACTCCATCCTCAGCTGATACATCCCACTCACAAGAAGTTATTCCTGATATTCAGCCTAAATTTTCCTGTTCTAAATTCCATTCCTTTCCTTCCAGCTACAACCCCTTGTACCACCAAAAATGACTCATCTTCCTCCTTCATGTTTGCACCCATTAGATAGTTGCAGACTGTTTGTTTGTGGTGTATTGAAAAGTGTGTTAAAATGACAAGCTATCACTTTGTTTGCAAGGGGTTTCCCGGTCTTGCTTTCAGGCCTGGAGGCTGTGTGCCATCTGGGCCTTAAGCTTCCCATCTGCAGAGCCATCCTAGAGCATGATGAATTGTGCATTGCTGCTTTAGGGAACAGTCTGCTTTGTCTCTCTCTGTTTTAGGCATAGGCACCAACTTTCTCCAGCGCCGGTGGGTGCTCGTGCCCCCCTGCCCCGACTCCACCTTTTCCCACCCCAGGCCCCTTCCCCAAAGTCCCTGCCCCAACTCTGCCCCCTCCCTGCCCCATTGGATCCCTTCCCCAAATCCCCATCAATTTTTTTCCATGGGTGCTCCAGCCCTGGGGCACCCACACAGTTGGTACCCATGGTTTTAGGGTTCTTGTATGGTGGTATTCTAAATTCTCAGACACTATGTAGTGTTACATTGCAACCTTCCAGCAGGGGTATTTTATGTTTTTATCTAACTTTTCTGTGTATGCTGTAAACATAACACTGTTCTCACATCCCCATGTACCCAAGCTGGACAGTTACAGCTCTTTCAATGCTTCCGCCATAAATCAGTTCCTCCAGCCCCCTGTTAATTTTTGTAACTCACACTCTAGTTTGTCAACATCCTTCTGTCTTTAGGTTTCTGGTAATGAAGTGCCCAGAACCCATTGTCCAGCTGAGGTTGTGATATCGTGCCTCTACATTTGCAGCATCTAAATTTCAATGCATTGTCCCAGTGTGGGGCTTAGTGGTTTACTTAGTGTTCAGTGCAGAGTTAATAGTATGGCCCAGAATGAGAAATAATTGTATAGGTTGATTAGATGGTACATAAATAAGTATCCAGACAATGACTCTAACTCATGGTTGAACTTGAGATGGGAGGGAATAAGAGTCGGCAGGGTGCATGAGCGCACAACCAACCAAGCATCAAACTGGCCCCTGATGGCCCACAGACTATCAGAAGAGTTAAGGGAGAATGGGAGATCTGCATTTCTAGTTTCCATTTGAGAAGAAACGAGCCTAAGATTTCTAGTGGCTTGAGGCCACACCCAGATTATGCTTAAAGTGTTCATTGAGACTCCTTTTAGTCACAGCAGAGAGAAAGTTGGCTCAGACTCATTGGAAATCACCTTTCACTCCCTCGGGAAGTACCAGCAAATGTACTGACTGAACCCTGCTCACCTATGGTGCGTGAATAACAAATAATGTATTAATACACATGTCAAGCAGCAGGGATATGTGCAGTATCTTGCAAGCTGAGCATACAGGCCATATCTGCTGCATGCAGAGTACACAGAGGAAGCTGAGTGACAATGCCTTTTATATGCAGAGTGCGTTCTTTCCACTGCCTACCTATTCAAGTTGCATTCATAGCTCGTTTCTTTCGCTGCTGTAGCATGCATACCCTCACTCTTGCTGCACATGGGGTGCATACCTGCACTTCCTTAAGGGTCAGGTTATTATGAAGTCAACAGATCCAAGCAAAGAGCCTTCTCAGGCCACCTTTGGCCCTGCCTCCATGCGCTCGCATACCAGCAGATCCATGTAACCCAGCCGTAACCTCCCCGAATCGAAAGCAGACCGCAAGGAGAGACTTGATGTTTTTCAGATGTTATTGGTGTATTTTGATCTCTCCGTTTATGTAAGTGCCTCCTGAGGAATACTCAGTTTACTCAGAGAGGTGTGTGTGTGTAATTTACTGGTCCCAGACAGGGAGACTACACTCAGAGAGGGTGGCTTCTAGTAGTCAGGGATATAGCTGTGCATCACCAACACTGTTGTTTTTGTGGGTGTAGGGATGTCCTGGCAAATGTCTATGTACACCCGCTTCAGATAGGGCTCACAGCCCTGCTCTTTCCTTAACTTGCAGGCATAAGCTCTACATGCTGTAGATGAAACAGACTCCTCACATGTGGTGTGATGCAATCAGAGTGGGACTGACAGGCTCCCCTGGTCCAGTCCCCTGCATCTTGAAACCAGGAGTTTTTTCACTAGCTTCTAGTGTGACTTCACCCAGGGTCTATTTTCCCTAGATCCTTTGAGCAACAACATTGCCTCCCTTGGAGATCCCACTAGCTTGTGTCAATTTCCAAAATGCTGGGATCAGCTTTAGCCCAGGACTGACAGTGCTGCTTGGAATCAGTCATAGCATGGGCAGGTGCTCTGCATTCCTGACCAGCTCTGCCAATGCCCCGCAATCCAGACCTGTAACAGGCCCTGTCACGCACAGATGCTGATCATACTGAAAAGCTCAGCTGACAAATATCTACCAGGCACCTGACTTGGCTCTGAACTTTTGCCTCCAAGAGCTGAAATGCTGGCATGTTCATCCACTGCTCTGCACCTTGATCTTCTCATCACACAGCCCTGGTGTGCTGTCTCCACATGATGGCTAGGCATTGGGTACACAGGGGATCTAAATTCTCACACACCTCAGATCATTGGCTCCCCTGACAGAGGGAGCAGTGGAGGCTGATCTATGTATGTCTGCAGGGATAAACCAGATCTTCAAGAAGCAGCAGCAAGAGGGCAGAAGGAAGGCAAATCTCTGGAGGTTATTTTGTGAAAGTGTTGGTATGCAGGGCTGCTCTGAGCAATGACTCCTGACAGCTGTGTCCCAGGGACAAAACCCTCCTGAGAGCTTCTCCTTTCTTTGTTTTATTCTTCAGCTTCTCGGGCTCTGGAGAGGGCCCCAAAGGCAGGTGAAGATTCTTTGTTGGATAACACAAACCAGTGGCGGGAGTGCCACAGAATTCTGGCTGTGTGCCCAGCTGAAGCTGGCTTCTGCTGCAGCAGGTGGAGGCCCTCACTGTCCCCAGCGCTCATCCCACAGTCACCTCCCTCCGGTGCTGGGGAGCTGAGGGAAAGGTCTCTCGCTTCACTGGGAGGCACTGACAGCCTCTGTTGCCTTGGATGTTGGATGTATAAAGGTTGAGTGGGTCACCATAGCAACCTGTGTGCAGCAACTGACCTAAAATGCTTTTCTAATCTTTAGTTAACAGGGACGTTCAATGTCCTCTGTCTCTCTTTTCTCTCTTCCCTTTTCTGCTTCATTCCAGCCTCTGGGGTGTTGAGGGTTTCCCTCCCCATAGTCACACCATAGCTAGCCTAGCCCTCCTGTCTCCACCCATCAACCCCTTCTCCTCCCCCCCACCCCCACTATCTGCTTTTCCATGAAGGCAGCTGCCTTTCCTAACCTGTCCAGCCACCTCTTTTTGAATGTTTCCACTTTAGCTCAAAAAGGAACATTAGAAAAACCCAAACAGCCTTAGATTATATAATAAAAACGCCATCTAATAAATCTTGCCTGGGCCAGCTGCTGCAGTGGGGATTAGGAAGTTTATCCTTGTTTTCCCTGAGGTATCTCCAGAATAAATAACAGGTTCCACTGGTTGGGGCCATGTGCCTTTCCCATATGCAAAGCCTCTTATAACCTGCAGCAGCTAAACTGCACCTGGTTTCCAAGCTTGCACAAGGAAGAACCTGGAAGATCCATTAGACCTGCTGTGGTATGCAACTAGTCCCATAGGCCAAGTAATTAGAGTAATAACTGCAATGCACTGGTGGGCTATTTTTCATAGACCCATCTGAAGATTCATTTGTTTGGCAGTGATGGCTGCAAGAGACCCAAAGCTCAGGAGCTGCCTCCTTCGTGCTGCTGGATTTCTGAAGGGTTTTGGAGGGAAGGTGCCAGTTGAATGCCCTGTGCAAAATGGCTGTCGAACAGGTGGCAATTCCCAGAGTGCTGTTGGCATTGGGCTACACAGAGGCTACCTCCCTGTCCTCCAAGTTGGAATAAGAGCACTATGATAGCAACAGTCTGACAAGGTAGAGCGGATTAGAAAGGAGCCTTGCATAGATGGGGAATGTGGTGGGGAATCTATGCTGAAGAAACTCCTGGAAGATTACTCAGAATACTTTTATTGAACCAGCTTCAGTTAATGAAAGACACAAGACCTGAATAAGAGCTAGTGGAGCTCAAAAGCTTGTCTCTCTCACCAACAGAAGTTGGTCCAATAAAAGATATTACCTCACCTTCCTTGTCTCTGTCATATTCTGGGACCAATATGGCAATAAGAATATCTTAGAAGACCTAAGAAGACCTTCTCTGCCAATAAGGCCCTCACCAAAGCCAGCACTAACTCAATCTCCACCCACTCTGCCTTTGAGACCCTCCACATCCCATCAGCCCATAATACTGAAGCCGCAGTGATCACTGCTAAGTATGACACCTTCTCTAACATCACCTTGGCTGGCTATCTTCACTACTATCAGCAAAAACTTCCACACTTCAGCTCATAACACCAGCCTCCCCAATTAGCTGGCACCAGCACTTCATCTACCAACATCCCCACCAGGCAACAAGCCATCAGCACCAGTGCTACTGTCTGTTATACCTCCCGCCATTCCCAACAATACTGACAGTGCCATCAGGGATACCTCTCCACTAATGCATCGTGGGAGAAGGATGTAGCCAGGAGAGGATGGAGGCAAGTCAGTAAAGGAAGGGGAAGGAGGAAAGGACAGGACAGCAGAGGCCACTGCATTAAAGAATTTTGGGCCCCTGCACTGTAGAAATTGGGGGCCCCTCTACCTTCACTCAAATTTGGACTGGGCACCACCGATCCTCCCCCACCTCTGGTCATGACTGACGAATGGCCAGGTCAAACCTGAGAGGTGTTCTGACCCCATGCACCAGATCGCACTGCCACCCACCCAAATCCAGTGGTTGGGCCCCACACTGAGATGGGGCCCTGTGCAAGTGGACCAAGTGCGCGTTGGTTAATTTAGGCCTAGAAAAGGTATAGAACCTTCCCCTTTGAATTCAAATGGGATGATGCGTCTTGGGCTTTGCTTTCAAGAAAGCTGCAGGGCACTACGTCTTTTATATGCCCGATTCCTTTGCTGTCCTGCAGGCTCTCTCAGACCCTTGCTGCTGATAACTGGATTTGTTGGTGGTCTCTACCCAAATTCACAGAACAGGATTTGAAAGTAGGGAAGAGGAGGAGAGGAGATCAGGGTATGCTAAAATCAGCAAACAGTGATTTGCAATTGGCCCAATGACCTACTTGTGTGACCCATGCACCATGATTCCCAGCATGAAATGCACCATCATGTGCTGAGTGAAGGGGACTACTGGCATCCTGGCTGCAATGTGCTACTTTTAGTACAATTAGACATGCTCCTTGGCCACTTGGAAAATTTGCCAGGTACCCCTTGCCTGAGCAGTATTTGGCCACCTTTGATTTAACTTTTCAGCCTTCCCTACTCCTGTCTTTCTTGGGACTCAGCACTGGTAAATTCCACACATATTTAAAAGCTACAAAAGAGCTACTGTTTCCAGAGATTTCTGTCAGAGGACAAAACCTGATCCCCTGTGCAAAGTCATGATGCCCACCAGAGGCATTTCCCCTTCCCTGTGATTGGGAGTTTCAGCATCCTGCCAACAGGACAGACAGCACCGTGGCAAAGGGGCCTGCCCCAAAAAATGCAGGCTGGGTGGAGCCCTCCAGTACTGGTGAAGGCTGTTAGGCAGGCTCAGAACATCTGCGAGCGGCCCAGCTTAACCAAATCTCCTCCAACCTCTGTAATAAAGATTCTGCTCAGCTTTCTCTCCCTCTAGTTTCAGTTTTATAGCCAAAATGCCCTCAGGAAGCTGAAGAATAATCTCAAGAGGTGAAGGAAACAACTGGGACTGAGGCCCATCCACCTACACCTCAGGATGAATGAAAACCAATGGCTTATGGAATGAGAGGAGACCGAGAAATATTGCTGCCACTATTTCTGAACTGCCTTTGATTCACCTCAGGCAAGGGAAAACGTCAGCCAGGGAAGTGGACCCCAGCCCAAGGGGTTTCTCCTGAGTCACCATCAGGTGATGGTCTCTTGTTTCCCTTCCTATATTCCTTGTTCATTTGATAAGGATCAAGTGTGCCTAGCCTTTCAGCTGTGAGGGGGAGGCCAGGTAACCCAGCCCCAGAGCCAGCCCTGCTGCTGCTTCTGCTGGATGGCAGCTACTTGTGGAAGCTCCTTGCTCTGTGGAGAGAATCAGGCATCCTATAATGGTTAGGCCACTGTGTGTCCTTGGCCTGCCTTAGCTGGGGTAAGGAGAAGGCTGGGATGGAGACTGTTTCTCTTTCTGATGGGCTTTCCGTTCAGAGAGGTGTGGGGTGTGAAGTAGTCAGGGAACAGCTGAGGGGAAGATGAATGGATACTCCAGCTTCTGCAGTGCTGGGGGTGGAGAGCCTGGGGTCTTTCTGATCAGGTCTTTCTGTGTAGGCAATATGCAGGAGTGATTAAAAGAGTGATGGGACCTCAGGGGTGAGTGCATTTCTCAGATTCTGGGATCCTCAGTCAGTCAGGCTCCTTAGGGTATCCCAGAGAATATTCTTATTCCCCACAATGTCCGCCTTTTAGTCCCCCACCCCACCCCACCCCACCCTCATGGTCTTGCATCAGATAAACCAATCCATCTAATCAAGAAGGGCTGAATGTGGCTCACAGCAAGTCGGATTGGGAGCAGAGAAGGTCACTTGAGCAACATGAGGTGCTTCCCTTTCCAAATGCCAGAAGTGTGTCGCTAGAAGCAAAAGGACTTGGGCCAGGATTGGGAGGAGGCCTAGGACCTTGGTATGGGATGTTTGTGTGTGGAGGGAGCCATAGTGTACATGAGTCTCATTTCCCATAGAGGAAGGATGGTCCAGTGACTGGACATTAACCTAGGGATTAAGAGACCCTGATTCAATTCCTTGCTGCACCAGAGACTTCGTGTGATCTTGGGCAGGTCACTTAGGCCTGGTCTACCCTACATAGTGAGGTTGATAAGGCATAGTAAGGCAGCTTACATCAACCTAATTATGTCAGTGTAAATGCTACAGCCTTATCCTGCCGAAGTAAGTGCCGTCTACACCGACATCATAATTCTATCTCCCTGAGAGGTTTAGGGTTTATGTCATTGTAATTAGGGTGACACAGTATTTGCACAGACACTGCATTACTTACGCTGGCTGCTGGCTGTCTTGTCAAGAAAGCTGGGCAGCTAGATCCCAGCTGTCCCGGGTCCCTACTCCCAGCTGTGCTGCACCCTCCCAGCTCTCCACTCAGGGAGACAACAAGCCTGAGTGGCTGCCCCCCACCCGGCTCCTGCTCCCGAGAGCCTGGGGGGCAGCTGGGCTCCCAGCAGGGAGCTGCGTGGAGCTGAGAGCCCTGGCTGTCAGCCCCCTACACTGCCCCTTTTCAATGGGTGGAAGTGTTCCTGGTCTGGCCTGTTAACTTAAGTCTGTAGTGAAGACATGCCCTCAGTCACTCTGAGCCTCAGTCCTACATCCGTAACATGGACCAGTGGCACTGCTCGACCTCACAGGGGTGCCCTGAGGATAAATAGAGTAGAGATTGTGTAGTGCTCAGATACGATAGCAATGGGGGTTCCATAGATAAGTTCCATAGATAGATGTCACTCATTCTGGCCTGCAGCTAGACCCGCCTTCTGGTGCCAGTCTTCCGCTTGGCTTTGTGGAGATGCATTTCCCTGAGAGATAAGGGGCTACTCTACTGAACAGGCTAGGGTGGCCTATTGTCCCAGCACACAGCAGCTCCCAGACAGACTATCAGATGTGCTTGCTTATGGGTGGTCATCATGCAATGCCTCTCCTGAGCTGCTTCTCTGATGGCCTCTCTCCACGCCCTTGGGGACAGGGCACAGCCACTCTGGTATCAAGAGGTTGGGGCACCGTTGTGAAGGGCAGTTATTTACCTGGGCAGCACCCAGATTTCAGCTCAGGTTTTCTGCTCCCAGGAGTGGCACCCAGAGTGGGGAAACAAATCCATCTGGGACTGGTCTCCTTTGTTGATGTGCAGGGTGGAGAAGGGAGCTGGGCTCAAATAGCTGTAATTACTCTGGCTTCCTTTGGACTCAGACCCTCCTCAATCCTGGTGGGAAGCACTGAAGGAGTCTTAGATTTCAGCCGGGTTTTTTTTGTTTCTAATTCTTGCAGGCTGGTGTAATCCTCCTGAGTGAGCCGAGCGCCAGGTTCTTGCTGGAAATTGGCTCTTGTTGCGGCTCTGGGGTCTTTGCAACATTGCTGAGCCAGAAAGAAAAGAGAGACAGTGATTCAAAAGGAAATGGCACTGGGGAGGCTCCGGTCTCTTTCATCAGGTTTGGGGGGAGGTAGGTGGGGTAGCCCCCTGGGCTGTAAAACAGTCCAGACAGCGTCTAGTGGGGGTGCAAATAGCCCTGAATCCTGACAGTGAGCTCAGACTCTGTCTGAACCCATCCCAAAAACGTGTGTCAGAGAAAGAACTGCTGCAGGGGACAGCTGCCATTCCTCAGAAGCTGCCAGAACAGTGCTGAGGGGAACAGAGATGTTCCTCTCCTTGGAAACTTGGTCTGTGCACATCCCTGGAATAAAGCAATGGGCCCAAGCTGGAACCTTTGATCTTATTCTCCTTTCACCCAGGCACCCTATCATGGTTCAGATGAAATGGAACCTGAATCAGAACCATCCCTGGACCAGAAAAAGCAAAATTCTATCAAGACGAGATTTTGCAAAACAAAAACCCATCCCCCATCCATCTATACAAGGAAGGAGGGGACAAAGGGAAATTCAGAGCAGAGAGCAAGGCAGGGAAATCAAGAAGTAAAGGAGAGCAGCGTGTGTGTGTTGGGGGGTGGTTAAGGAGAGGAGCAGACAGATGAGGAAAAATCAGAAATTGAATCGAGCCTAAAGAGATGAAAGGCAAAAGGAGAGAGAAATGGCAGTGAAATAGAGAGAGAAAAGAACCAAAATAAATGGGTGTGCATGGGAGGTAAAGAGGGTGTGAGGAGGAGGGAGAAAGAAGGGGACAGAATAGAGAGAGGGCAAAAATCAGGGGGCTGAGGGGGTGATAGTGGTGGATAAGATGGGAAAGCTCAGCTATAGCCAGAAGGACTAAGGCGGCCAGCTGTGCGGTTTATTTCAGTTTGCAATAATGAGAGGAAAGGGCCTGGAAGCCTTCCTGCAGTTCCTGGTCATTGTGTGGATGCCAGTGCCCTGCTGGCCATCACTCTATGAAAGTGGGTCTTAGTGCCTTGCACGAAACAACTGTCTGCATTGTGTGCATGCGCTTCATTCCAAAGGCTGAGTCCTCCAAACTCAGACAAAGCCACAGGAACTCCGTCTCCTTTAGGATGGTCTTTGCTCAAGAGTCCCTTCTGCAAGACAGATGAGTTTGTGGCAGGATTTTCTACCTACTATTACTGTGCCCGTCACCGTGGTATCTGGGCAGTGATGAAGTCCCCATCTGGGATAAAAGTGAGTTTGTGTGTATGTAGAAAATGTGTCTAGTCATCTGTCAACCTGTGGATGATTGGCCTTCCCTTAGCATGCAAGTGAATGGAGACTCTAGGAACTGACCTGGGACCTGGACCTGGCAGTGGCAGTCGGGGAGCTGCCCTGTTCCTAGGGCTCAGCCAGCAAATGAATTACTTCAAAGTCCAAGGATCTGAGGGCAAAGGTGTCAGGTGAAACTCATCCTACCTCCACAGAATCCAGCCAGCTGCTCAGTCCTGATGCCACATTCCTTGCTCATGAACTTACTAATCATTCACATACAGGGCTGGCTCCATACATGTGGAGGGAATACATTACCACTGGTCCATCAGCATTGCTGGTAGTTCTGAAATATAGGGACACACGGAATGTGTACTGTGTTCTCGGGTCCCTGGGTGCAACATCCTATTGTTCTGGGGACAATCTCATGGCCCTCAGCAAAGTTCTATGGCAACAAAATGGACACTGAGCGCACTCGGGGCGCACACCAAACCATACACATCAGCATCTTAGCCTTTCTGAACAGCCCCAAAGTAACACCAAGTAAGAGTTTAGGGTGGGAAGTGAAGCTGCAGAGGGCACTTAAGGAGGCAGAATGAATGAAATCTGCCCAAGACACTAACTTGCTCTTCCAAGAAGTGCCAACTCCCATGATGACCAGTTAGAACCTGAGTTTTATATCTAAGACAGCATCTCCACTAGCCAAGTGTCACTTCCCCTCCTCCCCAAATTCCACAGCACAGTGCTGGGGCACTGAGGTCAGCAGTAACTCACAGGGAACAGGGTCGCCTGCTGAATCATCAGCACCACTCCCTTCCGCACCTTTGGACTTGTTCTAAATAAAATACTGACTTACAGGAGTGACATGTAGAATTAATTCCCCTATCATATTATGTAGCAGGAGTCTAAAAAAGACATGACTTGGAGCCTCTGATCAGCCTAGCAAAGAGCTGCTTAATTCAATAAAGAGTTTGGACTCCGGTAATTATTTACTTAAAAGGCAAACTTGCTAAGGGACCTTGAGTAATGAATGAATGCATCATGAGTGGTGCCAAGTAACAGAGCAACTGCAGAGCAAGGGCAGGATACTCCAGAGGGACAAAGAGAGAACACAAATACCTACCCAGCCAGGCCTTTTGCTCCAGTATGAGGCACCTGTTGGCTAAGCAAGGATGAGCTCCCCCTGTTCCCCAGCAGGAAGAGAATGGAGATGAGTGAACAGCCAGCTGAGGAGACTGTGCAGAGTGGGGAGAAGCCTTCAGAAGGGAACGGTTCTGAGCTCTGCCCCCTCCTCCCAGAAGAAAGGAGCCAGAGAGTAAGGAATGGGCCTGGGCCTTTCATTGCAACGAGCCCAGCCCCACTTTGAATTTGTGCCTAGAGTGAAATTGCAGTATATTGAAAGGAGACTGGAGTCAGGCTCACGTAGTGTGTTCTGTCTAGAGCCATTGGCTGCATTTCCAGGGCAGGAATGCGGGCCTGTGTCACAATGCTCTGTGCCAGCCATTGGGGGAAATAGAAATGAGAAATGTGATCCTGGTTGGGTGTGAGAGGGAAAGTCCCCTCACCAGGCTGAGGACAGCCTGCTGGCAACAAGGCTGAGAGGAATACAGGGCTCATGGGTTGGCTGTGGAGCTCTCTGTCTCCCCTCACACTATTCCTTTTCCTCTCTGTCTCTATTTCCCTCCCCCCATTCTATTCTCTCCCTCTCCCTCCTCAAGTCACCCCCTCTCAGAGCCCATCTGTCTCTTCTCCCTTCTCCCTTTTGCTCTCTCTTTCACACATCCTCATCCCTCTCATGGTCTCTGTCTTTTCCTCTCCCTCTCGCTGCCCCACTTTCTCTCCTTGCTTCCCTCTTCTCTCCATCTCACACCTACTCAAGCCCCCACCCCACATTCCCCCTAGAAAAGACCCATCAGAGCGACCCTGCCAAAGCCTGACGCCTCTGCCCTCTCCTCCATTACTTTCAATAATAATCCTCCTGCCTGCTGGGCTTTGCTGCTCTTGGAAGCCAGGAGTGGAGCTGGAACTTTTGACAAGTAAGGCAATACTCTGTCAACAAACGCAGCCTGCGCAGCTGAACAAAGCCTGCACTGTCTCCATCAATGGCCAGCTCTCCCATTGGAAGTGCATCGCCTAGCATGGGGTCAAGGGGAAATTAATCCCAGGCTGGGGTGAAAGGGTTAATGAATGCTGATTTTACAAACATTGGCAGTATCCTTCCCCGAACTAATAGAGGGATAATTAGCCCTTGATAAAAAGGGAAAACGAATCCTCTAGTCTTTGGCAGAGTAGCTGAGTGGAGCAAAGAGATGATTTCCTAAAGTTCTGCTGAGGCCTCGAACCAACCCCCTGAGCTGCCTGTGTCAAGCGCCAAACCTACAACGTATTGCAGACTTGGTGGGATAGAAGGGTTAGTTCTTCTTTAAGACTGGGTGATAAGGTTGCTGGATGATTTATTTCATGCCCACAGTGCAAACTAAGATAAGGGCAATGAAATATCATGCTTCAGGGCTGATTATCTCTGGGGTCAGGATGGAATTTTTGCCTCGTGTACTGCATTATCCAAGTATTAATAGGGATTTTTCACCTTCCTTGGCAGCATCAGCTACTGGCCTCTGCTGGAGACAGGTTTCAGAAGCACTGGGCCAATGTCCATCCAATATGGCCCGGAGCTGAGACTGGATTAATGACACATTGCTCTTCTCTAATACCTGCCATCTAATCTAAGGATCTCAAAGTGCTTTTCAGACACTGAAGCATTTGAACTAATCCTCACACACCCGTCCTGTGCGGTAGGTATTATTAGACCCATTTAAAGCTGGGGAAAAATGCAGAGAGATTAGTATCAGAGTTGTCAGAGCGAGAAACAGGAGCCAGATCTCCTGGTGTCCAGTCCTTTGCTTTAATCACTGCACTAGACCTTGCTGAGTGGGAACTAAATGCCCCAGTTGTCTGATGTGGCCTGGCATCTCCATTACTCTTGTTACTTCAGGCCCAAATAGACAGGGGCACAAATTTGGTTTTCTCACTGTTTTCTGGAAGAGGCCTGTTGTGCTGATTTGGGGGCAGGGAGACTGGTACCTATGTTGGGTGGAGCAACAGTGTGAGCCCTGGTGTGGCAATCCTGAGCTGGAAAGAAGAGGCCTTTAGTATGGTGGAGACTTGCATGTTCCCTTACCTCAGGGGGCTGGTGTAAGGAGAGCCTCTAACACCCAAGCCGCTTGGGGGCCTAAAATGGAGTATGAGGCTGTCATGATGAATACGAGCCATCCTTTGGGCTGTGCACCCATCCCCTTGTTTTTATTTTTAATCCTTCCCCCTTGTAGTATCCTATCTGGGCAGAGAGAGAGAAACAACCTTTTTCACCCCAAAGTGAATAAAAATTCCAGAATGCAGTAAGAACAAAGCTAATCAATTTGAGTTGATTGTAACTGGTGACTTTCTTTGTTTCTGTACAGTGTGGGCTGTGTTCCTCTCACCGTAGGAATTTTATACGCTATCATCTACTATCCCATCTCCGAATCCGAGGGAAGCCTGTGCCCCAAAGAAACCTGGGCAGTGCAGGGTCTGTTCTTCTCTGATTTTGTCTCTTTAAGGGCATCAGGCAGCTCCCCTGTTCCTCTGAGAGCCATGAAGTTCACAGTTAAGGATCCCCCCCCCACCCCCCCCAGATAGCACACAAGCACTAAAACGCATATGCCCTGACCATTTGTAGCTCACTGTGAGAGGAACTCTTTTCCCTCCTGTCCCAGTCAAACATCCGACTGTTGTCAGGAAGAGCCTGCTCCATGTCTAGGATTATTTCTCTGGGATATTCTCTCTTTGTTCTTTGAAGCTTTGCAGTTTGGCGGATGATCTGAAGTGTCTTCAAGGGTCTGGCGTTGGGGCTGAAGGGAAGAGCTTCTCTAGGAATTTCTGTGTGTTTCAGCTCTTCACCTTCCATGCCAGTCTGTGACTCAGACACACAGAGGCAGCCGCAACAGTAAAAACATACCAGGGCAAAATGAAGTTCCCCAAATGCCAGAGACCTCACCAGAGGTTTGGGCTGAAAGAGAGATGGGCCCAGCCCTAGAGGCTGAGGAATGTGAATCTGCTGTTGTGGTTCAGATTCACCTAGCAGAGAAGGACCTGAGGCATGAAGTTTGGATCCAGACCAGACCTGTATTCTCCCAAAGTTCCAGCCCTCTGCATCAGGCTCATCTCTGCTCTGTTTATCATCATTCTTTGAATCTGCAAAGCCAGTGCCTGGGTGTTGAGTGACTCTCCTCCCCTCCAGCTTCTGGAGTGGTTGTGGAAACCGAACAAATGAGAGAGGGGGCTCCAGTGTGAACTGCCAAAGCTCAGTGTCGGTTTCCATTGTAAAGGCCAGTCAGGCATGGAGTTTTGGCAGGTTCTCACAGGCTTCCCAAGACCTCGACTCCCCCCTCTCCCTCCAGCCTGTCTCACACACTGAAGACGCTGGCCAGACAGCAGGTTGTTTCATTGTTGTTTGCACTGTCTGGTCAGAGCTCTGAACCAAGTGAATTCTGAATCACTTTTAATTTGTAAAGTGAGTTTCAAAATGCTGCAGGGCGAATCCTGCCAGCTTTACCTCCCTGCCACAGTAATTCCCTGGGGTACTAGCCTTGAGGTACACAGCACAGACTACTCAATGGGCCTGGGAGAGTTGGACTAGACAGCATGATGTCCCAGCCCCACACCTCCCACACAAACACCATAGCACATGTATACACAATCATACTGCACACTCTCTCTCACATACACAGCTTGCTCACACTCCCAGCAAATACATCTTTCACACAGTTGTCACACACTGACACCCACACATCCTCTGCTCTTGGGCAGTCATGTCTCCCAGGAAATAGAACTGCTCCTGTGCTTCTCTCAAGGAAAATGTCAGGTGTTGAGAGGGAGCTACAGAGCAGGGGTCTAACTGGGGTGCATTTGAGCTGTGGAGAGGACCCAAAGGAGTCCAGAGTAGTCTGTTTCTCACAACCAGGAAAGGAGACAGCTGAGAATTTATCCTGTTTGACCACCTTTTCAATCACTATGAGATTTTTAAAGAGACACTGTCACATTATAAATCCTAGATATTAAAAAATCCCACCAGTTTCCTCTCCCTGTGTCACTAACCACCTCAGTAAAGCATAAAGAGCTGATTTACTTCCCAGTCTTGATGCTGTCTGCATACTTTTTTCATTTCTCTCAGGTGGGATAATGAAAGTTTCTAGTCAGTTTGCCTCCCAGATTCTCTTGCACTAACCTAGTGCTGCCTTATTTAGGTTGCAGACACTGACCCTGGAAGGTTATTTGTTCAAACTGTTGTTTCCACTGGAGATTTCTTCTTTTCTTTTCAAAGAAAAAGGCTGGACATACATTTTAGTGATAGTTTTGTTCTTACTTAGTTTGCACAGATTGGACCTTATTGCATCTCCTGTGCTGGGCACTAGCCTTGTTGTGAGTCAGGAGGGAGTTTGTTTTTACATCACCAGCCGACCCTGGATTGGCTGGAGGCTTATGGCAGGGGAGGGGATTTTGCCTGCTTTGTTGCAAAACATTTTTATGAACTTTGAAAATGTTTTTGTATCCAAGTTTAACAATGCAGGAGAGATTTTGTGATTGAAGCAAAGGACTTGGAGTCAGGCCTCCTGGTTCCAGACTGACTCCTCCACAAACTTGTTAGGGAGCCCTGGGCATTTCACTTAATCCCTCTGTGCCTCAGTGTCAATATCTGTAATATGGGGATAATGGTACTTACAGAACCCGCAAGGGGGCTGTGAGTTTTAATCATTAATTTTGTAAAGCACTTTGTGATCCTCCAATGGAAGGCACTAGAGACAGGCAGAATGATGTCATTTCCCAATGCCCTGCCCCCCCGGAAGGCAGACTTCTGGATGTAGCCAATTGGCATTACTGTGGGGCTGTCACATCATTCCCAATGGGCGTGGCATCAGTCAGCAGGGAAAGGCACTGGCTTGATGTGTTGTTGTGACTGCAGAGAGTGTGTTGCCTTCTTTCTCCCTGATTCTAACCTGTACCTGCAGGGCATCTGACCTGAAAACCTCTGTCCTTGGGCTCTGCAGAGGCGAGCTTTGGGAGTGGTGCACCATCTCCTGGCCAAGAAAAACCCATGCAGCTTTTGAGCAGCAATGCAGTGGTGTGTGTGCAGGGGGGCTGAGCAGGGGTATTGCTCTCTCCAGGGATAGGGAGGAGATTGGCGGGTGGGGTGACTTGCTGGCTGGAAACAAGGGAGAGGGAATGTCAGTGGTACCGTGCTTGGCTGTAAGACCCCAGAGGAGAAGGATTCAGACTGAGATGGAGCAGCCCTCCCCTGCCCTGGGCATGGGTCCCCCTTTCCGTAAGTCCCCACCCCCTGCTCTCAGCCTTCGTCTTCCTAAGCTCCCCGAAGTGCAGGCAGTGCTGCCTAATGTGACCTGGCAGCTGCTGATGCCTCCTCCCTGGAGGGAAGCTGTGGTGCTCACTGATGTGATTCAGCCTGACATCCCAGCCATGTTATATAATGGGGCTGCTTAGGGTAAGTGCAGGGGGCCGGAGCTCACCATCCCCACTCCTCCCATTCTTCAGTGCTAGGCTGCAGGAAAGATTCATCTGCTGATGGCTCTAAATAATGAAAAGGGTCAGGGATGGATGGGTCGGTGCTCATCCCTTGTGGGGAAGGGGAGGTCTTTATGCTGCATGGCCCAGCACTGTGAATGGGAGGAGCTTGTTCAATGGGTCTTGGCTAACAGATATGACCAGCTGGCCCCATGACATACAGGCCTCCCTCCCAGAGCAGGGCAGCTGGGTCCCAGGCCCTCAGGGCCCCCCCAGGGTGGGGTGGCTGGGATTATCTGAACCCAGTCTGAAATTCACCTGTGGCTGTCTCTGGCATTGGCAGAATGGTCTCAATCCTCCCAGCTGGCTCCTTTGCTTTGTCTCCATCCCATCAGGCCTGCAGGCTGTTCAGGGAGCCCTAAATTATCTTTCAGTAGGGTGTTGTGGGACAGCACCTGGTCATCATGCTGGTTGGGTTGCCACTGGGTGGTGATGTGATGACTCTGTCGGGTCATATTAAGGGAGATGGTGATTGTGGGCAGAGCAATAGGGGCAGGGATAGGAAACGCCTCTGCCTGCTCCATCGAGTGACTGTCTTTGTCTGCTGTGATTCTGAGAGCGGAGGGGGAGTTGATGGTACAGCCTGGGGGGGGAGGGCCCCCCTTTGTCTCCTCTTTCTTTATTCTGAAGTTTTTTCTTATCCCACCCCCAAACTCCCATGAAGCAACCTCATGGCATCTTGCGGCTGGAGTTTAGCACCTGGTGCCTGGACCGTGAGCCCCACTGAGGACCGAGTGGGCTCTGGCTTGCTTCTGGAAAGAGCTGTGATTGGGCACATGGCTCCTGCTGCCACGGCTGGCTCTCTCGGCTGAAAGCCTGTGCAGTGAAACAGAGCCAGCAGGGACAAGCCAGGCCCTGAAGTGGCACAAAGAACTGGCATATTTACTCTCTGTGCATGTTTAACAAGTGCGATGCAGTAATGGGTTCTTTACAAAGAACTGTCACCCACCCAATCCCACGGCCCCTCCCACTACCTATCTGCTCTAGGCTTCTCCATACTGGCATGCAGCCCCTGCTGAAGAACCCTCCCACCCTGCCCAGGAGCCTCGGTTCCTCCTGGGATCAGTACCTGGGCCTCCTGTGCACACTTCTTACTGAGGCACTGGGTGTGTTGCTTCAGCCCTTAGCATCTCTCTAGTAAGTCGCACTACCCCAGGTTTGCTCTGTTCACATTGCAGACACGACTATTGCAGCAATGGCGTGGCCACAGGCCGAGAGTTTTCATGGCATTTGTGTGTGTGTGCGCGTGCACAACTGTTAATTGCCCTTGTGCCGTGCATGGAGAGCTCCGCTGGCTGGGACTCCAAACACCAGTGCCGAGGGCACAGAAAGCCAGCAATTTGTCTCTATTGTTTAACACTGACAAGGTGCTAGATCCTTAATGAGGAGACAGCCCTTGCTCCAAATGATCACAGTCTACAAGCCTAGAAAAGTTCAGGTCCTTCCACCAACAGGCCAAACCTGCCGTCCATCCCAGAGCACTGGGGCCAGATGAAGGGAAGAGGACCAGGGCTCCTTGCCACCAAGATAACAAATGAGCACCAGTGTCGCAGGCTGATTCCAGATGTGGAAGAGCGTCTCTCCGTCTCTTTCCCCACTCCCTTAATGGAGGGGATATTGAGTCTGAGCAAGAGCCCTGCCTGAGAAATGTTACAAGTGCTGAGCTTCCCTGGAAGAGGGGAGGGGAAGGGGCTCTGTGACAGAGACATGTCAGGCCAGCAGAAGTGCCTCTCTCGCTTGGCTGGCAAATGAAATGGGGTTGTTGGAAAAAGCAGCTGGCACCACCTGGAAAACTAGGGGAATTGACCTGGTTTGGAACAATTTGGCTTCTGTTTTCCACTGTTTCTGCCTTCCACCCTCCATCGCACCATAGACAGGAGACATGGATCTAAAGTGAACCCCAGCTGCAAAGACTGCTGGACATGGGAGAGTCTCTATAGCTGCCTCATTGCTTGCCATAGTTATCTGTGGACTGGGTTCACACTATCTCTGTGGTGAACCCCAAAGCAGGACCCTGGCTGCTGATTAAGTCAGGCCTGTCTCTATGTCATCTCTTCCTGTGGCCTATTGCCTACTTGTGACATCACAACTGGTGATCATGGAAATTATTATGAGTCATACCCAGAACCGGAAGTCACACTACACTCTACCCATCCAGCCTCCTGTCAGGCAGCTGAATGTCCCCTAAGTTTGGGGATCCTGGAGCATGCAGTGGATTGCCCAGCTTGGCACCTGCCCCATTCAAAGCCCTCACTTATTGTCCCTTGTGACTTTCAAAGATGGCCATAGCTAGGGGTGAAATCTAAATACTCTTGCAGCCTCGTACATTCAGTAACACCCCTGAAGAAGCCCATGAGGAGGAGTCACTGGATTCTCCTAGTCAGCCTAGTGAGGCCCTGGGCAGAATTGAGATGGTTCACCAGGGAGGATTGGATCTAGGTGCAGACCATGGCCTAGGAATTAAGAGACTGCAGGAGTGGGTGCTGGATAGGGAACATAGCCCTATGTAGGGTCCAGGGCCCAAGTCTGAAAGAGGCAGGCAACCCCCAGAACACCAATGGCCCCTGCTCCAGGACTCTTGCTTGTTCTGTGCCAAGGTGTGTCTGTGTCCAGGTCCGTGTTGCTCTTGTATCTATACCAATGTCTATGCCGTCTTATGCCTCTCTGAGTCTGTCCATGTCCGTGCTGTTCCATGCCCATGTATGTGGGCAGGTGAGCGAGATCATACTGCCTGCTCTGGCAGCAGGAGAAGCCAGGCAGGGAGGGAGACCAGCAGTGACTCAATATGAAGATCAGAAATAACAGCAAATAGAGTCGGGAGGGACTTCGCAGCCCAGAAAATGGCATTTTGTGTAACCCTGGCCCCGTCCTTCCAAGTTTGCTCAAGTCTGAGAGTTGCGCTTGAAAGGGAACCCACCCCTTCTGCTCAGCAGAGCAGCTTGAAAGTGGCAGGAGAGGAAGAGGGCAGAGCTTCCCACCAGGAGTAAACTGTTGAGAGGGGCTGGGGGAAAACGATCTGTTCCATAGTCCCCTGCTGGAGGCTTCCACCTTCCTGGGTGGTGACCCCAACAGTGTTTGATGGGAGGGGGCTCCCCCAGGGTCAGAGACTGGAAACCTTTTCCCCACTCTGCCTTTAATTCTGGGTTAAGAGTTGGGTGACGTTATTTAACGCTGAGCATTTACAAATGAAACCTTTCATTTTAATGGGAGACTTTCTTCTTAAACCCGTCCCACCACGGCAGCGTGACTGGGGAGCTGATATGCAATGGGAATCATGTACAAGTCACAGCTTTCTGCACATGAGTGAGCATCAAGGTGATGGGCATGTCTGCGAGCATGCATGAAAAATGTAGTGATGTGAATTCTGCCCCATGTTAGTGTGTGTGTCACAAAGCAACCCCCCATGTCATTGAGCAGGAGTGTGTAGATACATAAAATCCCCCTGACTGTGGAAATCTCTTGTGTGACAGGAAAGATCCTCCTATGCTGACCTAGTGACTGGCTCCCAAGCCTTGCCATGCCTGCTCTCCATCCGTCCACTGCTGGGGTCAGACGTGACATCACCTTTCAGCAAGGTGGCCTAAGGGAAATCATGGGAACTACCAGATGATGCAGGCCCTTGCCAGTGCCACAGGTAAGACTATGAGAGTGGCAGCCACGTGTCTTCAGTATAAATCTCCAAGCACAAAGAGGGCTGTAGATGAGAAATCATTCATGAGCACAGCATATGGTGAAAAGGCTGAGGGGACTGGAGGGAAGGGAAGAGCCTGTAGGTGGTCAAGGTAGCTCTCAAGCCCTATGCAGTACTGTACATGGTGTGCAGAAGATGGTTTCCAACCCGTGCTTGCTTTTAAAGCTGATGTAAAAGGCCACCTTTTACAATGATTTATAGGCAGGAGACTAGCATTATAATCCCCACTTCTTTTTCCTCCTTTTGGGGTTTTGTGTTGCACCCTTCAGTCTTTAGGAGCACAGAGATGATACCACGCAGTGCAATCCATGTGCATCCAACACAGCCTGTGCCCACTGCTCAGCATTGTCTTCACAAGGCTAGCTTTTGATAAACGCTGGTCTTCTATGGGTCCTGAAGTCCTCCACCTGCATATGGAGAGAACATGCCATTCTCCATCATTGGTCAAGGGCAAGTACACTATCTTCTGTGTTTCAAGCTGAAAAATGTCACTATTTCAAATTGCTCCCATATAACAAAAGTTCTGTTGGCAATGACTGGAATGAGACACCCCCGTGAGCTGTTTTATTGCCAGTCTGTAGATAAGAGCCCATTAGTGTTAAAGTTCAGCGTGGAAGTGGGCCCAGGTCACCTTGTTGGGAGGCAGGCTATTAAGTTCCCAGGAGTTTTGGGAGGATCCAGGGTTCTGACCATAGTTAGCTTTTATGTGCTGGACAATAAGGAGCTCCAGGAAGACTGCAGACAAGAGTAGCCTCTATTTTCCTAGGGGTAGGGCCATGCTCACACTCCTAGTTGGCTCTGGCTGGGCCTTCAAACAAGGTAAATGATGTTCCATCCTCAGGTAAGACTGAAGGCCACAGTGTGTAATCACCCTGCACAAGAGCCCCAAGTGAGGCACAAATGGAGAGACTCCATAATATACCATGTCCAGCTATGTGTGTGAGGATGTGTGCATACACAAATGGTATTTGTGTACACAGGGGTGGCTCTAAGTATTTTGCCACCCCAAGCATGGCAGTCAGGCAGCTTTTGGCGGCAAGGTCCACTGGTAACGCGGATTCGGCAGCATGCCTGCGGGAGGTCCGCCGGTCCCGCGTCTTCGGTGTACCCACCACCGAATTGCCGCTGAAACCACAGGACCAGCAGACCTCCCGCAGGCATGCCACCGAAGGCAGCCTGACTGCCGACCTCACGGGGACCAGCAGGGTGCCCCCTGCAGCTTGTCGCCCCAGGCACTCGCTTGCTGTTCTGGTGCCTGGAGCCGCCCTGTGTGTACAGCTGTGTATGTGTGTCAGAGTGTCTGGGTGTGCGGGTCACTCTGTGCACCAGGGTGTGTGTGTGTCTTCTCTCTAGATGAAACTATACTTTGTATGTCAATGCCATAATTCTGAGTATGGACATGTGTATGTGACCAGGTATATCTGTGCCCTTGCTGGTGTGTTACCCACAGTGACCGTGAGGGTCATACACCTGCCCTTTGCCATCCAAAGCCTCTGCTTTTCCTTCTGCCCCTCTCATTGGCATTTCTCTGACCTGCCAGCCTATGCAGCCTGCTTCATTCCTTAATATACAGCTTGGTACTACTCAGGCTCAGTGGCCCTGTGCAGCTGCTCTGCTTAGTGTCCCATGCTTGGTCTCTTCTGCAGCATTGTGCTGCCAAGTCTCCCTTGCCAGAGGAGCCCTGAACAGATGGAGGCAGTTGGTGACCCCTGGAGCTCTGCATGCTCTGAGAGGCAGTCGGGAAGAGGCCCTTAGGGGACTATTGTGCTCTGACTGTTTGTTTGTTTTTAGTCCATTCTGCAGAATTCAGTGGAACCAACTCTGTACCCGGTGCCAGGCGTGGCTGCCCGCAGAGCCTGCTGGCCTCTTTCCTTGAGGAAAGCAGTTCAGCCTGCTGGCCACCAGCCCAAATGCTTATGGTTATGTACTGATCCAATGGGCTGGACACAGATGCTCCTACACTGTTGGGTTTTGAAGCCAGCACACAGACCCCAGGCTCAGGAATGGCTGATTCAGGGATCTGCAGTGAGTTGCTTGTTTACAACATGGATTGATATTAGGACAGTTTAGATTTCCTGAGCACTGATGCACCTTTTACTGCTGCCCACAAAGCCCAGCGTGCAAGCCGAAGCTAGCCAATGGGAGATGCTGATGTCAGAGATGTGTGCTAAGCCCTGCACCTCTCCTCCCCAAGAGATAGGCCCCTAATCTGGGTTTCCAGCTGGTGTGTAGCTCTGTGTGTGATTCACAAACTGGGGAAGATTGGCATCCAAATGCCTGTCCTGGGCAGGGCCTAATTTGGTAGATGTGCTCATAGGCTGCCTAACTCCACAAAACAGCTGGCTTGGCAGGAGGAGGAGCTCCCTTACAACTTCTAACCTAGTAGTTAGTGCACTTGCCCAAGGTGAGCGACCCCAGTTCAAGGCCCCTCTTCCCCACCACCTGATGGTGCTAAGTGATTGGCCGCCTCTCAGGAGAGTGACTTAACCACTAGGATAGGGGTAGGCAACCTATGGAACATGTGCCAAAGGCAGCATGCGAGCTGATTTTCAGTAGCACTGACACTGCCCAGGTCCTGGCCACCGGTCCGGGGGGCTCTGCATTTGAATATAATTTTAAATGAAGCTTCTTAAACATTTTAAAAACCTTATTCATTTTAGATACAACAATAGTTTAGTTATAGATTATAGACTTATAGAAAGAGACCTTCTAAAACATTAAAATGTATTACTGGCACGCAAAACCTTTGGCACACCACTTCTGAAAGGTCGTTGACCCCTGCACTAGAGTGTAGAGTTATTCTAGCTATCTCTGGTCCAAGTCATGCTTAATTATTCAATTACATCCTTAAAGTGGAATAACTTACACTATGGTTGCTATTACTGAGCTGTTCAGCTGTATTCACCTCTTGGACCAGATCCTGTGCTCCATTTAGGACTAAATCAAGAATTGCCTCTCCCCTGCTGGTTCCAGGACTAGCTGCTCCAAGAAGTGGCCATTAATTTTATCTCTGTGCCCCGTCCTGAGGCATTACATACGAGGGTGAGCTGCAGGGCTGAGGCTCACAATATGAGTGCCTTTTAAATGAAATAAATTTGACCTGGAAATCATTAAGGGGTTTTTCTAGTTACCTTCCAGAGGAGAGCTGCATGTTAATCATAGTGTACTGTACAGCTGGGGCTGGGAGATGCTTAAACCCAAATGGACCCTAAATTACCCAATCCAATAGAGCTTTATTCTGAACAGCAGTTTTCATCGAAACTTCGAGTCTGACAATACAGGGCAGACACTGTATGATGTGAGTCACAGCAGGCTTCAGTGCAAACTAGGAGAGTGTGTGTGCAGCGAACAAATTACAGCAGCCTGACCTAAGGCCAATCAGAGGGAGCGAGATGAAGGCAGGCAGGATGTGTGAGAGAGGAAAGATCTGATGAGACCTTACATAGATGGAGTGGATAAGTCAGAGAGACAGATGGGGATAAGGTTGTCCTGTTCTTTAAGGCGGGAGATGCAGAGGAGAAGGCTCTCACCCACACAGAGGGGAGATTGTGGGAAGGTCACAGAATGTGAGGACAATACATAAAATCCCTGACCTCTTGGGTGAATGTGACCCCACTCTGCTAATGAGTCTCTGCACCTGGGAAGGAGGATGGAGGCCTTCTCTTGGCTGGATAGCAGGTGATGGAGGAGAGCTTGCACTCAGGGAGCTGGGGAAGGAAGGGCCAGGTGCATGGGCTCCCTCCCCACCCCTCACCCCCCGACTGGAATCTGTGATTTTGCAGAGGATGAGTCAGTGATGATCATAATCCTTCTGAAAGACTGTCAAAGAAGCTTGGCTTTTTGGTATCTATCTATCTATCTATCTTTTTAACCACGCCCGTCTGCTCCAGCTCAGTCCTCCACTGCTGTGTTATGGAATGTTAATAAGAGTCGAAATGAGAGAATAAAAATATAATTGTTCCCCTCTCCAAAGCATATCGGCTGCAGAGTTGATGTAAGGGCTTCTTTGTGCTGAGTCGGGAGCAATGTGAGCTCTGCTGTTCTCTGTGCTTGGAGGCGCTTTGCCTGGTAATTGCAGGTGTATCTTGCGTTCTGACTCTCCAGAGATGGTAACTGGAAACACTTTCAAGGATTCCTTCCATGTACAGCGTGGCTGCAGGGAGTGCATGGGGGGCGGGGAACTGTGCTGCTCTGATCTCCAGGAGCATGGGATTATTTGCAACGTCCCAACATTCACTTCATTTGCCGCTGTGGACGCTCTGATTCACACTATGCAGAAAGCAGGGTAGTCTCTTGTAGGCTTCTTGCATGCACACATGATTCCTTGTGCTTATTTGCATGTGGGCCTAGGAAAAGGGTTTTCACGACCAACTCGATCCTTTTTGCACAAATGAAAATCAGATTTTTGTGGGTGGGAGAAACCTCCCCATGTGGGAGAATCCTTGCACCATGAGATTGGAAGGCCAGCAGAGGCGGAGTGCATTGGGGTACAGCTGGGTTGGGAGAATGAAGGCAGTATGTCCAGAAGTGTGTGCTACTGCTGTCATGCCCCTATTAGGGTATCCCAGCAAGCTGCTGTCTTGCTTTTGCCTGTTTGTCAGTGGTTTGGACTGTGGTGCATTCTGTGGCACCAGAGCTGAGATGGGACAGGCAACAGCTCAGCTCAGCCTCCTGCCAATATTTTGTTTTTAGACCCAATGTTGCTGAGGCGGGTCTGGCTACAGGTTCAGCCTATCATGAAGGGGGAGGGGATATGTGTGTGGGAGAAAGGATGTCTGGGCGGGTTTGGGAAGTGATTCTGTTACCTGACATGTAACAATGAGTTTTTAGGAACATCTAGAATCTTGTAAATCGGAGTTGGGAAAGTCCTCCAGCATGAGGGTTCATGTAGTCCTCTGTGCATCCAACCCTTCCTGTCACCCAATGGCCAGTGCAAGATTGGTTGCTACAGAGCATTCTCTACTCCAGACTTAAATACCTCAAACAATGCGACTTCCAATATGGTTGAGGTTCTCTGACTCCTTACCATTCTCCAGGGATGGTTTTTCCATGGGTCTTTAAGGGTTTCATAGGGCAAAATTTCACATGATGTCTCAAGTTTTCTCTGTGCTGTGAGATGAACCTGTGGGACTGTCACCTGTACTTACCTCCCTTACCATTGGGACTGGGTTATTCGCTTGCAGGGCCCAGGAAGCTGCCTTGAGGTTCATAGCTCAGCACATGGGACAAGCATCTGCCTTGGCAAGCAGTGCCCCCCGGCAGGTTAGTGCTTGTGCTAATGGTGACCATCAGTCAGCCCCTTTGCACCATCAGCCCATGACCTGTGTGCACTGCTGCTCTGTGTATCTTAAGCTATATACTACATACCTGGATAGAAAGCTGGAGACTTCATGAAGAGGTGGGTTCACAGCCTAACTTTTCCCTTCAAGAGACAAGAGTTAGTGTCTTGCCTTTGCTCAAAAGTGAAATAAGTTCGGTGGCCTTAATTTATAAGTCTCTAGTGGACATCTTATTAAACCACAACATGAAGGACATCTCTGGTCAGGAGATATTTCCATATCCCAGTGCCCTTGCATTTGGAGATAGTTTGGATCCAGGTGTTCTGCTAGGATTCATCTATAATCATTTTATTGGAGGCCTATCATCTAATATGAGGAGGGAACTGGGTATGTGCAGTGCTCCTAGTCACGCCTCCTTAGATAGCTCAAAAGCTGTTCTGGGAGATTCTGAGACAGTCTGAAGGGTTAGAGCTGCAGAGCTAGGTTGGGAATCTCTGGAGAATGGGCTTTTTTATAAGGTCTCCATAACTTCCTACGTCAGCTGGTCGGAAGATACCAGGAAAGCAGCTTTTCTTGGCCTATTTTGGGACTTTCAGGCTTGCTGGGATCAGGAAGTGCAGAAGTAGCACAAAAATGAATAATAATGGCATTTCGAGTATTTGGAATCCCAAAGAACTTTCATAGTTTCTACAAAGCTCAGCACGATAGAGCCCTGATTCTGCTCAGTGCTACCCACATCCAAATACTAATTGTGACCATTAATCATAATGAATATGGTTCGGGACTGGAGGTTTGGGTTGGCTCTTATTTTATCCAAGCAGTTTGGTCTCATTTGTACTTCAGTGCCTCCGCGTCTTGACATCTTGCTGCAGATGAAGGAAGTTCTGCTCCAGAACCACAGTCTCTCTGGTATCAGATGCCCATGAAATGTTGTTGTTCATGATGCCCGGAGGTCAGAGCTCTATGCAGGCCATAGCAGATGCTGCACTCCATGGCTGGTAGGGACACAGTCAATGGTGGGGCATGGGCTGTTTGCTCAGAGGCACCTGCCTGGGAAGGAGCAGAATCCTGTTATAAATTCCACTAAGAAAAATGACTCCTGGGGTCTCATTCTGTTCCCTCTCTCCTAAAGCAGCCAGGTCTCATGTCTCCTAGTTTCTCTAGCTTGTCTTGCCCTTCGTGTTCCATTTCAGCAGGAGCGTGTTGGTTCAGGGAGGGAGGTAATAGCTGCCTCTCCTCCCTGGCTCCCGTACTGCTCGTGTTCTTCCCATCTCTCTCCTAGTTCTCCCCTTGCTGCTCTGGGACTCCATCCTGCTGTGGCACATCTCACACTCCACTGTAAATTAGGCTCAATTCCAGAAAGTGTGAGCTTCCATATAGACTGTGGGCAATGATTTACCATTGGTTAATAGACACTAACAGTGCTACCCACATGCCCCCCCTCCATCCCAGCCCTTTCCCTGCAGCAGCTTTACTGACCTACTTTGAATCCTGGGGCTGGGATAAATTAGACAGAAAAGGGCCGGGAGAGGTTTTGTTCAGCCTCTCTGTTTTTGTGGCTTTGAGTAGCACATCTGGGATCCCCCTTCGCACTTGGGGACTCTTAAATCCACCTCCTTGAAAGACTCCCGCAAACAGCTCCTCTCCCGGTCTCTTTATTGTTGTGATTAAGCTCCCCTCCCCCCTGTATCAAATCCAGCTGCAGAGCTGAAGAGATTCTTGGCAGGAGCCGGACAACAGAAACAATACTTCAAGTGTGTGTCTAGGGGGGGCGGGGAGAGCTCTTCCCAAAGCTCTTGAGAGCTGCAGGGCTTCATTAAGGGGATTTTTGCAGCCAATGGTCAGAAAATCCTTTTACTTGGTAGCTATAAAAAGTACATTTCTATAATCTGTTTTGCCCAAGCAAATTAACATGAGAGTTTCACAGCTGTATTCTTAGCTGTATTGATTTTTGGATCTGCTGGAATGCACTAAAGTGAGCACCTGAATAAAGGGGTCTCGCTCTTACGGGGCACAGCTGGGCTGGATAATGCACTTGCCTCCCATCCTGTGAGACCCCAGCTTCACATCTCACAATGCAAATGGGTTTATCCAACTCTATCCCCAGGCATTTGTCTGCATCAGAAAACCCATTTTGCAGCCTGGCTGGGTCATCACCAGCCTCTGCTCAGGAGGCTGCCTAACATGGAGACAGTAGGAGGTAGTGTGGTCTGGCCTGAGAGATGTCAGATGGAAGGCTCAGGACTGGACTTACAGGGGGTCTTCAGGTCAGGACTGAAGTGCTTCAGTGGAGCTAGGTGGTGGCTTTTGAATGGAATAGTGGAGGGGGCTGTAGGTCAGGATTGAGGGGAATAGGCAGAGCGGTGTGGGGCCGAGGACTGAGATAGCTGTAGGATACGTGCCAGTATTGATCCAATATCTTTGAACTTTATTTTTTGCCTGCTCACCCCTTCTGGGGAGAGCTAACGATCCCTGAACTCCCCACTGATTTGCTCCCTTCTTATTTCTGCTGCTTAACGAATACTTGGATTCTAATAACATGCCGTGGGGTATAGTTTATTATGCAAAGTGGTTTTGCCGTAGCTGGATAATGGGGTCACCTGGGGCTTTGCAGGAGCACAGGAAAAGTGCATTCATTTCCCTTGCCAGCAGAACAACCCTTCCAGGGGTTCCCACACACATAGGCCTTCAGGACAGGGTAAATGTGAATTAGAGTCTGGGTTTGATTTGAATCGGTTCACACAGGGAGGATACCAGGCGTGTCAGCCGGCAGGGAAACAGGAACTGGTGTTTGATGGGGAGAGGCAGGGATTCCCAAAGCTGCTTGGGGACTTTGCTTGCCAAGGCTGGTTCTTGTTCTGGGTTCTGTGTCACTCCAGAATGGATGATGCTTTTTATTCATTGATTTAGACCATCACTAGAGAGAAGTAACAGAGAGAGCCTCGTAAAAGAGGAGAGGGTCGACAAAGTAAAGCAACAAGGTGTGTCCCTGTGCCACTATGCAGGTGTGGGCTTTTGGAGACCAGCAGCAGTCGCTCATCTCTCTCCAGATCTTGTTGGAGAGAAATAGTCAGAGCCACTGTTTGGCTGGGCTGGATACTTCAGCTACACAGAAATGCCTGCAGCCACTGGAACCTAAATGAGCTTCCCTGGTGGAGTTGCAAAGGTGGGAAATGTTTGGTAATAAAGCCAGCAGGGTGGTGAGTCAGCAGAGCATGCAGGGGATAGGGCAGGTTGATTTGGGGGGTCTGGGAATGGGAATCAAGCCTTTCACCAGTTTAACAGGGACAGAACATTGTTCTGAAGGCTTCTACTGTCTCTCTAGAGTCATTTATTCTGCAGTCTGTGTCCTATGTCCCTGGGCTTCCAAGGATAGTGGGCAGGGTCTCTAATGGCAGCAGAGGTCAGTCGTTTCTATGGCTACATCCAGACTACCCGCCGTATCGGCGGGTTAAAATCAATTGCTCGGGGATTGATATATCGCGTCTCATCTAGACGCGATATATCGATCCCCGAGCGCGCTTATATCAATTCCGGAACTCCATCAACCCCAACGGAGTTGCGGAATCGACAGGGAGAGCCGCGAACATCAATCCCTCGCGGTGAGGATGGGTGAGTAATCCGATCTTAGATATTCGACTTCAGCTACGTTATTCACGTAGCTGAAGTTGCGTATCTAAGATCGATTTCCCCCCGTAGTGTGGACCAGCCCTATCTCTGGAGACTTCACCCTGACATAGGCCAAAGGGAGGACACTTCTGAACATATTGCCCTCATCCTTCCCACCCAGCTGTACTCCAGTGCAGAGCAGCTGGAGTGTGCACATCCTGGGGAGCTGTAATGTGTGTAAGGTGAGGCTGCCTTAGGGAGGAGGCACCCCTCATGGGAAAAAGCTCCAGCTCAGGAATGAATGTGAAAAAAACAGACTGAGCTCTGGGTGGGGAACCTCTGGAGGATTAAAGGTTTAATAAGATCAGAGGGACGAAGCAATAACTAGTCTAAATTAGCTGTAATTTACAAAATTAAATACAAAGCCTCGAAGATAAGAGTAGCTATGCCCAATAAACAACAGAGACATAAAGGGGAGAGGAAGACTGGTAATTGGGGGAGAGAATCAGATGGGAGAGAGAAAGTTTGGCTCGAAGAGGGGATGGAGCAGCATGGCTTGATTGGGGTTATGATTTGGGCCTATCAATGTTCTTTACCATTTTCTTGCTTCCATGGCCAGGCCCATGCATGGATGTGTCAGCACAATGCTGGGAAAGAGGCCAGGTGCAGGACCTTTATGCTACTCTTCCTAACTGGCTGATGCTGGTGTCTTTTGTGTAGTAGGGTCTCTGGAATAATGAGCTATGATTGGGCCGTGTTCTTCGACTGACACCATTGCACCAAGCTGCAAGAGGACGATTGGTCTCTACACTTTCATAACAAGCCTAGGAAGCTCATCAGTGTGGCAATGGCCGTGGAGTCAGGATGGTTTATTTACCTGCCCTAGAGCTTAGCGTTGAACTCTCCCTTGAACGTCACCCTGTTCACTGTCTTTTCCCCTTCTGTATCATTGTCTGAGGCGTGTTCTGAGCAATTAAATACCCAACCAAATTTTGAAAAGTCCACCTGCCTGTCCTGTGGGGGCACAGTTCAGACTCCTGGATTTGCTAGTCGTGCAAGGAACAGATGAATTCCCTCCATCTCTGTGCTAGTGGCTGCAGCCGGGGGTGCTCTTTGAAGTCCCCTACTCTCCAGCAGATGGGAGAAAGGGAACCAGGAATAGCTGCCTGTCTGGCTGGAAGCAGAATTTTCACTATTATTTAAGAATTTGCCTCCGGAGAAAATCAGCTCAGACCCCAGACCTTAGCTCATTACAGTAACATCAAGATTAAATAGGATACAGAAAGCATCTGTCATAAAGCTCCTTTTCAGCAGATGTAACAAAAATAGATTCATATTTATTATGTTTCCCCCTCCTTAATATTTAGATCACTTGGTTATTTTATTTCTATCTAGGTCTTCCTGACTCCTCAGAGATCCCAATCCCATTCTGAGAACTACAAGTATAGTAGCTAGAGGGAGAGTGGGAGCTGAACACAACATTTGGCTTACGGTAACGTTTGTGTAAAATGCCAGGCCACTAATCAAGAGCTGGAATCAGGTAACTTGTAAGAGAAGAATCTGAGCAGAACGATGCTCAGAGCTGCCCAGGCCCCACTCTGCTCAAGGCACATGCACCACCCCAGACTGCATTTGTTGTTACAAACGCTAACCTTGTTTGTCATTCGTTGCTGCATGAACTTAACAAGCAGCAAATGTCCTAAATACATGTGTGTGCACACATGACATAACTCTGCTGATGCCCTTCATCCCTGACCTGCAGCCCCTCACCTGTCCAGAGCTGCTTTCTGTCCTGCCCCAAATGTCTCCACCATGGGAGCTGCCACTTCCACTGGCAGAGCTAGAGCTGAGCGCAGGTTTGAATGGTTGCCATGGTGAAAGCTAGGGAGGCAGGTGTTTACAGGCCTTCACCTGCAAGTGGCCTCGGGTCTCCCCCTAACTTTGCAAGCCAAGTAGGGCAATGTAACCACCATCAGCCCCTGCTCCCTGCTGTGGAGGGCTATTTTCTTTTCCTCTCCCATTAGCATCCTTCCCTAGTAGTTTACAGCAGCTGCAAGCCTGTAGGTGTCATGGAAACGTAGATGGGATTGGAGAGGGGCCCAGCCAGCTCCCTTCTTGACACTGTCGCCATTACAACTATAACCGATCCAGGGGAGAAGGAAAGGCAGGGTTCAAAGATGCAGTGGAGATGAGAATTTACAATGGCTCTGTAACTAGGTTAAAACCCAGGACAACTGTACTGTAAATGGGTCTCCTGACGTGGTTATAACTATAGCCAATGCATAAGAGGAGTGGTGTTCAAAGAGGACGGGTTCAGGAAGTGAAGCCTCTTGAGTGAGACTCACAACCTGAGTAAACTCTCACTTTCCTAGAGATAAAGGCATTATCTTGAAACCCAGCTTCTAAGAAAGCTGCCTTTGTAGGAAACCTCAGCCAGAAGCCCCTTGCTCCCCATCCTGTTCTCCCCCCCACACACTCCTTGGAGAGCTAAATCAATGTTACCTACAACTAAAGAACAGACCTGGGATTTTGGACTCCTGAGACCTAGTCTTACCTCTGCAACAGACTCACTATGTAAGCTTGGACAAGTGATTTCCTCCTCTGCTCAGTGTAGTATGGGGTAATGAGGGGAGATTTGATTACCTTGTGTGTGTAAAGCATTTTGACCTCCTCAGATGGTGGGCACCAGGGTCAGGCAAGGTATTGGGCAGCACCCTCCCCCCCCCAAGCAGTTTTTAGGAATATCCATTGCAGTTTCATGCATTTTGTAACTGTGCCTGGTGCACATCTCTCACAGTGGGAGCTGCCATTTTACTGATTTTTTTCCTAGCAGAAAGTCCAGTCTGATGACAGCTTGAGAAACAAGCAGTTCAACTCAGCACCCATTGATGTTGATGGCAAAACTCCCGTTGTCTTCAGTGGTGCAGGAGGATCATGCCCTTGAGTGCTGAGTTGAACTTCTTGGCCTAAGGGCATGGGGGAAAGATGGGACTGGAGAGGGCCCCAGCCAGCCAGTATAAGAATTGACAGGGATGGTGGTGACTTCCAGCATTGGTATAAGTTCTGTTTTTTTTAAAGAAACAATATTAGTCAGTTTCCTTCCCTAATAACAGAACTTTGAAAGTTGTTTTAGGTCACTAAGTCTTGTGCCCTTCCTATCTGGCTGCCTTTTCTCTTTGTCTCTCTCCGTGCCTTTTCTCAATAGCCTCTCTCTCCTCCCCTTCTCCCTGCAGAATGCTGCCCCCTTCACATCTGTCAGGGCATCTCTGAGGTATCTGTTGGGTGCAGCTTGAGAGCTTTTGTTTTCTTTTGAGTTCCTTTGTTTTGGGCTTTTATGTTTATTGTAACTCTCTGGCTTTGGTATTTTTATAGGCATATGGCCTCTGTTTATTAGAATTCTATTTTCAACTCCTTTTGCTAAGGCGCCAGAGGGCTTTAGGCATGAGGAGCCTACAAAACAACATCTATCAATGTCTCTCTTTCTCTGGCTTGCTTGTAGGTCTCTATTACCTTTCCTCTTCTCTGCCTCTCTTATCTTTTCATCCCATCCTTTGTCTCTTTCTTTCTCTCCCTTTCCTTCCTCTTTGCAGTCCTCTCTCCCACTTTCCTTCCCTTGCCTTTCTCTTGTCTCTTCCTTGCTTGAGGGGTTTTTCTTGCTTTGACCCTCTGTGCATTTATCTCACACACAGCTATTACCCCAGATCCTTCGGTGGGATTCATCTGTTGCTAGAGGATCCACAGTGTAAATTGCTTAGATGGGAAACCAGCACCTGGTCTCATTACGACTATCACGTCTAGTACAATGTAATTATCAGCTTGCAAAGGAACCAGGCATAGGACTTGACAGGAGAAGGAAAGTGGCACCAGTGACTTTGGGCTTGTGTGATTGTAAGAGCCAGTCAGAATTAAGTGTGCACTTGAAGCATGCCACATCCTCTTGGGGTCACCTTGAGCAGGGCTAACAAAGGATGGATCTAGTCTTATTGACAGGCAAGTACATAATGAGACCATGAGGGACTGGCAAAGAAACTAATCACAGGAGTAAATACACAATGTGCTGCATTTCTTTTTTTGTGGGGGAAAATCTGAGATCCTGACCCATCTCAGAGGCTGATGCCATCCTTTCAGCTAAAGCAGGATGAATAGTACAAAAAGCACTAGTGAGGATTCAGTTGAATACAGAACATGAATTCATTCCTGCTCTGTCCCATTTTATTCATGTTCTATGAGCATTCTTGACAAGGATCTCTTACGTTTTGGAAGGATTGTTCATGAGTGGAAGTCTTGTGTGAACATAGATTTGCACAATGGTTGCAATGTGAAGGGTTTGCACAGCCACCTTGAAGTCTCATTGATTTCCCTCCTCTCTATTTGTACAAGTTTAGATCATCCAGTCAGGAAACAGAAACATTCTCATGTGACTTGCACTTAAGTTACTGATCACTTCCTGAATAACGAATAATTGAAGATGTGTTTGAAAGGGAATAATTTGTGAGGAATCCATAAGCTGAAATATGTCAACACAAAGTATTGGGCCACATTGATTATTCATTATTGTTACTGCTCCCAGTGGTGTGTGCTAAGATACCTTACAGAAGAAGCAGAAAGACATGAGGGTTCATAAAAATATCCAGCAGGAAGCAAAGTTCTTGAGGCTCCAGTGGCTCACTTGTGTTTGAGCCAAAGGGAAAACTTTGGCACAGTGAATAGGTTGCACAGGCAGCATTAGTCAAGGATTGAAAGACTCCTTGCTCTTCTCCTGTCATGGAGCTGGGAGAGCTACTTCTCACTCAGTGTATGGCTGGTACAATGGCCAGCCTTCTCCGAGCCCTCATTCTGTGATCTACAGATTGGATGAGATAAAGACACCATTGTGCGGAGCCATGCAGTTACTGGGCAGGTTTTTTAATCACAGTCTGTAAACATAACTGAAAGCACTGTGCAATTTAATCCAAAGTGCTCTGGCTTGTAAAAGACTGGATTAGGGGAGCTACAAGAAGCCCAGACTGTATCCCAACTTGCAGAAACCTTATAACCAGCATGGAGGAAAATTTAGAGCAATTGCACTTGCAACCAGTGTCTTCATGCAGTACAGACCGGGTGATGCCTTGATCCAGCCGTACGCTCACTGTTGTTTGGATCAGATGGGAGCTCTCTGGGAGTTGCTCAGAGATATGAGCTGGCAGGACAGCTGTCCCCTCACACTCCAATTTCTGTGTAAGCAGGGTAGTCCTGGTGCAATAGCGGTTATAAATGCAGAGGGTTAGTTCTTGAGTTGCCAGCCACAATCACATAGTACTTGGGCACTGCTACTGGTCTCCTTTGGCAATGACAGTAACTATCTGGTAATAACTGTGTCGTCTTTGGTGAGGTGGCGATGAATAATCTGCATCTCTGCTGCACAGATCAGACCTAATGGAGCAAGAATATGTTGCTCTCTCACACAGCTCAGAGACTGCTCTCTTGCATGTGATTTAAACTCTGACCCTAGCCAAAGGCAGCAGGCACAGTCAGCTGGGTTCATGGGATTCAATTGTCTTTATTCACAGCTTTGTCAGCTTGATGTAAATAACACCGGCCTGATTCAACCCCTGCAGAGAACGTATAACTACCCTTGAAGTCAATGGGAGCTGGGAGAGGTTCAGATCCCAAGCTGACATCTTTATGCTGCAGCAGAGAGCACTGTGGACTTAGCTCAGGTCTCTTCTTAGCTGCAGTGTCTCTGTTTCTAAGTGAGTATCAGGAATCTTTCTTTGATATATATCTAGAAACTGGAATGTGTGTATGTTGCCACTCGCCATCCACAAAAGCACTGGGGAGTGGGGTAACTCTCTGATGCTAGAGTCATAGGCATAAAGGAACTACCTACATGGAAGTGTCCCTCCCACACATCAGAAGCCTCAGTGCAAACCTCGCCCTTACCCTGGTATCACCAGCACTGTTTAGCGTTTAGAGCAGGGGGTTGGGAGTTCTGTTCCCAGCTCTGCTACTGACTCACATAGCCTCAGTTGTCCCATCTGTAAAATGAGGATAGTGATAGTGACCTTCTTGCCAGGTGGGCTGTGCAGCATAACTGGCTTCATGCTTGTGAAACACTTTACTAAACAGTACAGAGGAGAGCTGGGGAGCAAGACCAAGGGTGCTCACTCGAGGGCAGAAAGCCTGGGGGAAAGAGGGATGATCTAGTTCAGTAACTTCTATGCAAAAAGACTTCTCTGAGAAATGGCTGTGATCTGTACCAGCACAAGGCAGTGTCACCAGATCTCAGGCTGAGTGTATTCATCCATTTGGCCATGGGGATGGTCAATCATGTACATTGCTCTGGGGGCAAGGGACAACTCAAGCCTAACCCCTATTCCATGAAGCAAATGGGGAACAGTTCCTCCTCCTCCTCTGCTGAAGCACATGCCGAAGGTCCCCTCATTCAGTCTGGCTCCACTTGCTCCTCTCTGGAGCAAGATTAATCTTGCCTGCCCTTTCAGTGCATTCAGGTTGGGAAAAGCCACCATGGAAAAGCAGTCTGAGTGACAGTACCCTAAGAGCTTCAGGCATTTGTTTTATGCTGCCAGGGCCCTGGCTCCTGAGGAGTCAAATGATTCTATCATTAGCCCTATGACTGTATGCCCCTGGCTCCGTTGGATCCTATAACAGTATGACCCTGAAGTGATTGCATCATGCACCTTGAAGAGATCAGGTCATTTAGTGGTCAGGTCCTATTGATCTCTGGAGTTATGCTTGGTCTGCTTGTATGTTCCTGAAATAACGATACCCTATGTGATTGATGACTTCTTATCCTGCATGGTGGCACTAGAACTAGCTGTATCTCAGATGACCGCTTAACATGGATTAACATCCCCATACACCTCTACTTCCTTTCTGGGGCTGGCATAGTTTTTAACTTGCCTTGGTCAATGGGGAGGCAGGGGAAGGTATTCTTGGAAAATGCTACTGCTGTAGTGGGAGAGTTTAGTCCACCTCCCTTCCTGCAAGTGACTGACAACCTCATCTTAGGGAAATGCGGCTGCCCTGATGCAGAGACCTCCAATCAGCTAGTGCCCAGGTGAGCAGGCAGAGACTTAACAGGCCCTATCATTCCTTTGCCATGAAGACAGAGCTAAAAGTACCTGGCTGACCTTTTGGCTCAAAATCACTTTCAGGAACCAGATAAGAGGTGAGCAGCTGCCACTGAGATGAAAAAGCTATGACTGTTTCTGTCAAAACAGGTCCAGGGTAGTGACAGGGAGACCTTCTGCAGAGTGCTGCTAACAAAGAAGCTGAACTGCATGCCCAGGAAAGGCCCCTTGCTGGAGCGCTCCTTTCATACCTTTTGCTGTTACCCCTTCCCACTTGTGTGAAGTTGCTGTGGAGTCACTGATGGCTTCTCAACTCTGTACTCAACTCTCTGCTAAAGAAGGAAGGCAGATGGCGAGCTGTGCTTCTGCGAAAGCTCACACAGAGCAGTGGTTTCTTTCTAGGCTGCATGTTCCATAGTTCAGTGTTTGCAAGGCTACTCTCTCCCCTGGAAGTTTTTTCAGTTATCCCACCCTGGGACGCAGTTTATTGGAATATTCTAAGTGATTTTTCTCTGCAAGTGAGAGATGATAGAAGTGAGGGGAGAGGGCTAGCGATAGCAATAGCTATAGCTCAGTGGTTTGAGCATTGGCCTGCTAAACTCAGGGTTGTAAGTTCAATCCTTGCAGTGGCCATTTAGGGATCTGGGGCAAAAATCTGTCTGGGGATTGGTCCTGCTTTGAGCAGGGGGTTGGACTAGATGACCTCCTAAAGTCCCTTCCAACCCTGATATTCTATGAGTCCCCTTGGTGACTGAAGTTCTCTGACCAAAAAAAGAACAGGAGTACTTGTGGCACCTTAGAGACTAACAAAATTTATTTCAGGGTGAGCTACAGCTCACTTCTTTGGATGCACAGAATGGAACACACAGACAGGAGATATTTATACATACAGAGAACATGAAAAGGTGGAAGTATGCATACCAACAGGAAAAGTCTAATCAATTGAGATGAGCTATCATCAGCAGGGGAAAAAAAACTTTTGAAGTGATAATTAAGATGATCCATAGAAGGTGTGAGGAGAACTTAACATAGGGAAATAGATTCAATTAGTGTAATGACCCAGCCATTCCCAGTCTCTGTTAAGGCCTGAGTTAATTGTGTCTAATTTGCATATTAATTCGAGTTCAGCAGTCTCTCTTTGGAGTCTGTTTTTGAAGTTTTTTTGTTGCAAAACTGCCACCTTCAAGTCTGTCACTGAATGGGTAGAGAGGTTGAAGTGTTCTCCCACTGTTTTTTTAATGTTATGATTCCTGATGTCAGATTTGTGTCCATTTATTCTTTTGCAAAGAGACTGTCCGGTTTGGCCAATGTACATGGCAGAGGGGCATTGCTGGTTCATGATGGCATATATCACGTTGGTAGATGTGCAGGTGAACGAACCCCTGATGCGTGGCTGGTGTGATTAGGTCCTATGATGGTGTCACTGGAATCGATATGTGGACAGAGCTGGCATCGGGCTTTGTTGCAAGGATAGGTTCCTGGGTTAGTGTTTATATTGTATGGTGTGCGGCTGCTGGTGAGTATTTGTTTCAGGTTGGGAGGCTGTCTATAAGCGAGGACTGGCCTGTCTCCCAGGATCTGTGAGAGTGAGGGATCATCTTTAAGGATAGGTTGTAGATCTTAGATGATGCGCTGGAGAGGTTTTAGTTGGGGGCTGTAGGTGATGGCTAGTGGCGTTCTGTTATTTTCTTTGTTGGGCCTGTCCTGTAGTAGGTGGCTTCTGGGTATTCTTCTGGCTCTGTCAATCTGTTTTTTACTTCAGCAGGTGGGTATTGTAGTTTTAAGAATGCTTGATAGAGATCTTGTAGGTGTTTATCTCTGTCTGAGGGATTGGAGCAAATACGGTTGTATCTTAGAGCTTGGCTGTAGACAATGGATCGTGTGGTGTCTCCTGGATGGAAGCTGGAGGCATGTAGGTAAGTATAGCGGTCAGTGTGTTTCCGGTATAGGGTGGTGTTTGTGTGACCATCACTTATTAGCACAGTAGTGTCTAGGAAATGGACCACTTGTGTGGATTGATCTAGGCTGAGGTTGATGGTGGGATGGAAATTGTTAAAATCACAGTGGAATTCCTCGAGGGCTTCTTTTCCATGAGTCCAGATGATGAAGATGTCATCAATGTAACACAAGTAGAGTAGGGGCGTTAGGGAACGAGAGCTAAGGAAGCGTTTTTCTGACCACAGTATGGTTGCAGAACAAACAGCAGGAACACTACATATCAGCCCTTGCTAATGTGCCCAAACACTTTCTTGGAAGGACCAGCTGTAGAAGTGAGAGTGAAGTTTACTTACCTCTCTGAGACTATCAAAAAGGATGATGAGTGAGTGATCATGCTGATGGTTGTTTGTGTGACAAACAACTCTCCTCTCCTCTAACCGCTGGGGTAAAATTCCAGTTCATTTATCTACAAAGCACAGCCAGATGGTAGCAACTTCTGCTCCTTGCTGATCTGGACTGGATTTGAACTGATGATTTTGAGATGAAAGGCTGCAAATTCCATTAATAAGCCTACGAGCAAGCCAGTACCCCTAACTTACAGCTGTGCTGACAACCAGGTCTTCATTACTTCCTGCTCCTGACTTTCATACACCAAGGCCTGAGGACTGCACCTACTTCTGAGTGTGCAGTGTACTGCCTGTGCTCGTGCAACTAGACCTCATGGTGTGTGCACACGATTAGGTAGACGCTTCTCTGGCCATGTGGATGCACAGATCCCTAACTGCACCTGCACATGGAATGTGTTCACACAACAGGAGGCGTGCAAGCTGACACCTATTTCTTAAATAGCTACAGTCATTGTTCATGCCTCTGCTGTTTTAATAACAGCTATATTAGAATGATTAGTAAATGATTTTCCCTCCTCAGTTCTTATGATCTGCTGTCTCTCTGTGTCCTTTCCCTCTAAGATACTTGTCAAAGCTCTTTGTTCTTCTTCACCCTTTTCCCATTGCGCATAAAGTCTTCTTCCCCACCAACCTTGGAACAGCTACTTTTGAAGACATATTGACCATTTCTGCTTCTTTTGTGAAGGTACTTCATATCCCTTTACTGGGGTGTCTTTTAGGATTCTCCAGATTGTTTCCACACACATAGATTTTAATACGTCCTCCAACTGCTGCCCGTTCAGTAGGTTCCCTATGTTCCCCAAATTGGCTTTCTTGAAGCCTGTCACCCCTGCATCGCTGTGCCCTGGGAGCTTTTCTTAGTCTGAAGACTTCAAATAGTCCCTCCTTGTTGTTAAGTACAGTGAATCCAAAGTGATTTCTATACATTCTGGATCTGTGTTATCACTGGAATAAGTCACCAAAGTGGCTAATCTTCACCTTGGCCTCTTTACCTCTACATTGTGGCCTGCCTCACGCCTGCTGTCTCTTTTATTGCCTTGTAGACTATAAGCCCATTGGAGCAGGGCTTGGGCTGTGTTTTATATGTGAGAGGTGCTAGAACATTGCAAGCACTCATGGATGTAGTAGTAGTAGTAGTTGTAATGAAATTAGCCTGAATGTGACATAGGAAAATCTTTGACCTCTTTAGCCGTATTTGACTCACCTCTCAGAAATCTGGATGCTTCAAATCCCCACTGGGCCCTACTCCTGTGACCCCTGCCTCTCTATGGGGAAAGAGGGGACTCCATCTGCTCCTGAGGGGAGTCAGGAGCCAGAAGTTCCAGGAGTTAGAAGGGAGACCTGTAGTGCCACTCATGCCTTTGGGGTGTGCTTATGTTATGGGGGTGGGGTATGATGTGGGGGTGGATCTGCAGGGCTAAGTCTTAGGGAACTCCAGTTCATAGTGTGTCTAGGGCTCCAGATCCAGCCCTGCCTGCTACTCTCCAGCTCTACTTCTTGTGCCTCTTGGGTGCATTGTAAAATGTAAGTTACATCCACATTCCTTGTTCAAAAAGGCCAAGACACTGACTCCCGATAAATCACATTCTGCCTGAATCTTTAATTTAAGTAGGACTCTGGGGACACATCTGCAACGTACCAAATCTTAAAAATTAGGGCCTATTCCCCACCGTAGGGTCTAGTGCAGGTTTGTCTCTGACAGGCTGTCTTCCAGCACTTTACCCAAGCACTAGCCCAGCTTTAAAGGGCCCCATGGTCATAGTAGTTCTTGCACGTCAGGCTCAGTTTAACTAATTTACTTCTAAGATTTCCCTGGATTTCTGAGTTCTCTGATCATGCCCCTGTTATAACCCCTCTGTTGTGAAGGCTAACCCTTAGTATCTCATCCTGTGTGTCTGGATGCCTGTTAGGTGTCCTGTGAACCCGGGCCTAAAGAGGCAGAGTGTTGGCAGGTTCGATCCTCCAAGGGTGGGTGCACCCCACACATTCAGCAGCCAGCAAACAGCCAGCATTATCTGATGCTCCCAGCCTCGGAGGCGCCGCTGTAACACAGCTCCACTCTGTCAGCAGCACCACCAGAGCAGAACGAAAGTCAGGGATACGAGAGAGAGCGTGAGCGAGAACGTAAGCACAAAGAATGCTGGCAGGGCAGAAACACTGAGGCCTCGCTGCGCAGCTCCCAGACAATAGGAAGTGGAGGCTTCTCCCCTTTGCATGGTCGTAGGCTTTTAGCATTCCACAAATCCTGCAGCCATGAATGGGGGAAGGGGAGAAGGTTAACTTCTCATGTGGTTGTTATCAAATAACAGGCTTTTATGCTGAGCATTTCTTTCTGTCCTTGATGACAGCTGCTAAAAGACTACTACGCTCAGGTGGTGCCGCTCATTCTTCTGACTCCTGCTCTTTTCGTGAATGTTTCAGGAGCTTCTTCCATGGGAATGATGGCTGCATTTATGATTTTTAAATTAGTAAGGGATGAATTTGATGCTCCTGAAATGGAGAGGGATAATAGCACTGGGTCAGGGAGCAGCAGGCTTTGTGCAGGGAACCAGCTCTGCCAGGCATCCCCAGCCTCTCTCACAGGTCCCTCCTCCTGCTATTCCAGACCAGGTTTTTCCTAAACTGAGATTTACAATTATTATTTTTTATTGCAAAATATTGGTTTTGCAGTAGCTCCCAGGGCCTCCCATAAGAAATGGGGCACATGGTGCTGCGCTAATGTATGTGAAGACACGGTCCCTGCCCCAAAGAGCTCACAATCTCTGCTAAATTGTGCCCGTTTTGGTGCTTTTCTCAGACAAGTCCCCATCATAGGCCATGTCTACACTTACAGTTTTGCAGCGCTGGTAGTTACAGCTGTGTTCGTACAGCTGTGTAGGGCCAGCGCTGCAGTGTGGCCACACTGACAGCTACCAGCGCTGCAGTGTGGCCACATTTGCAGCACTTGCAGCGCTGTTGGGAGTGGTGCATTGTGGGAAGCTATCCCAGCATTCAAGTGGCTGCAACGTGCTTTTCAAAAGAGAGGGGTGGGGTGGAATGTGACAGGAAGCGTGGAGGAGACAGACAGAATGGATTTTTGGAGTTGACACTGTTCTCAGCTCCCTGCCTTGCAAGTTCTAAGGACTGTGCCTACCTTCAATCATTTTTAAAATTCTAACTCCCTTCCCCCACTCCTCTCTCATTCACTAAATGCAAATTATGTACTTCTAAATACCCATCAGACCAGATCAGCAACTGCTCAACACGGACTTCCCCCTGCCCCCCGCCATGTGAGAGTGCTGTTTCTCTCTTCAAGCAAACAGCTGTGAACATTCCAAAGTAATTCCCCTGCCTGCCTCCGCTCGCTCAGCAAACAGGAGCTGTGTTTGTTTTTTAAATAAGCAGTTTGGCTGAACTCCGAGCTCTCCCTTTCTTCCGGTTTGTTGTGGACAGGAATTCTGGGATACCTCCTTATACCCCGGAGGTCAATAAAAGCGCTGGTGGGCCTCCACACTTGCTGACCAGCGCTGGATCACCAGCGCTGGAATCCCTACACCCGAGGCTCGACTGGGTGTACAGCCAGCGCTGCAACCAGGGAGTTGCAGCGCTGGCCGTGCTTTGCAAGTGTGGCCACATCCTAAGTTGCAGCGCTGTAACCCCCTCACCAGCGCTGCAACTCTCTAGTGTAGCCATGGCCATAGCCATGCTGCCCTAGGGCATTGATGTTGCAATGGATCAGCGTGTTAGCTTTTCATTGAAAAAAGGTCAGAGTTCAAATCCAAACTGGGTCCCAGTGAGCCGGGGGGCTTGACTGTCTTATTTCAGTCAGTAGTGGCTGTTTGCCTGTGTTCCCTAACAGCACACAACGGTAGGGTCTGCGCGGAAGGAGCCCAGCGCTGAAATAGCAGGGGGTGCAGCAGCTCAAGACTGAAGTGCCCTGGCAGATCAGTGTGAGGGGAAGACAAAGTGGGTGTTCTCTATTCACTCGCAGGAGCACTAGAGTCAAAAACCAACAACACACACAATATTGTCTGACCTCAAAAATCTGATCCCTGCATACAAGGGAAACCTCACTGGCCAAAACTTTTCATAACTATCCGTGATGTTAGCATTAGTGAGGGATTCCAGTTCAGGGCTCCTTCCTAAGGGTGTATACACTTTCTTTAGTGACTCCAACGATTGTCACTCAGGAAGAAATCTTTATGGGGTACCTGATAGCAACTATCTCCAAGCAGAAGGCACTGTGCCCTATGACTCAGTGACTTCTCAGCATGATGTAGAAGGTGCTGGGACAGAGTAAGGTTTAAGGCATTTGATATTAATGAAAATTAAAAGTGATAAAACTATCAGGAAAGTTTTGCAGCAAGCGGTGGGCTGTTAAAATGTCTCTGCAAATTCTGGCCCTGTGAGCTGCGTTGGAAAAGCTGATGTGAGTGAGTTTGATGGGCCTCACCTCAGTTTTTCACATATAAGCTCAGGACACATGATGACTTAGTAGAATAGGCATTGGCTGTGTTCATGGGAGGCCTGGTGGGGACTGAGCTGCTGTGAAGACTGAAGCCCCTTGCACCCTAGGACAGGGTGGTCCCTCCAAGTCATTAAAGGGGCAACAATGGGGCAGGAAGTAAAGGGGCCTATTGATAAAGTAAAAGGGTCTCAGTTTTCATCCTTCTCTCTGAAGCTGACTTGCCCTCCATCCTTTCCCAGCCCCCTGCTTGCATCCCTGCCCAACACGCTGCATGCACGTTGCATACCACCAATCATTCAGCTCCTCTCCTAGCGCCAAGACATTCTTCAGCACCAGGCTATTCCATGGTGATGAAACAGCTACTCAGCCAGCTTCAGGCAAAAGACAGTGACCTTGTGTCTCCCCTTTGAGTCTCCTGAAACTGCAGTTGAAAGACGAGGACAAGGTCAGTGACTCCTGCTGGCAGCTTTATTGATGGGGAGGAGCGAGGGCTAGTCTCCAGGTTTACATTTCAACAGTAGTGCAGGATGTTCCCTAAGCTTCTACCTGGCTAAGGAAGGAACGCAGAGAAAGTGCAAACTAACTGACCATTCTGAGAGTTAGAAATGCAGCTCAGCTGCCAAGTTCCCCTCGGGATCCAAAAATGTCCCCAGATTCTAGGGGGCTAGGGTTAGAGAGTGGGGCCAGCTAGAGAATTAGCATCTGGATCTGAATGTTCAGAGGCCAAGCTCCAGGGTGGGCTCCTCTTTGATGAATAAAGGATGCAGAAGTAAGGTCTGTAAAAATCCTTCACACCCTCACCCCCCCATTTCCACTGTGCTTGACAGGCTTATCTGTTACACCTGATCATGACAGTCCCTTCTGGCCTTAGAGTCACACTGCCAGTCTCCCTTCCTCTAGTTTTCAGTAATCATGACATCACTCCTACTCCCCACTCCTGTCTGCAGCACCCAGCTCCTTGCCCCTTTTAGGGCTTGTCTCCACTTACCAGTGGATCGACACTGCGGTGATGGATCCACCGGGGGTCAATTTAGCGGGTCTTCACTAGACCCGCTAAATCGACCGCAGATCACTCCCCCATCAACTCCGGTATTCCACCGGAACAAGAAGTGTAAGGTAAGTCAACGGGAGTGTTTCTCCCGTTGACCCAGCATGGTGTAGACACCACAATAAGTTGACCTAAGGTACATAGACTCCAGCTATATTATTCACATAGATGGAGTTGCGTAATTTAGGTGTACTTAAGCCCATAGTATAGACCTGCCCTTAGATTCCAATATGTAGTCTTACCTCCATTGAACCTTCCTTCCTTCCTTCCATGGATCCGACTATATCTCATCCTGCTCCAATGCCCATTGTTCCTCATGCTTTCTGAATATTTAGCTCCTTCCTGCCCTCAGATTTCCCTCGAGAGCTGGGAAGATAGGTGTTTACTTAGCTAAGTTAGATGTCTTCAAGTCACCATGGCCTGATGAAATGCATCCTAGAATACTCAAGGAGCTGACTGAGGAGCTATCTGAGCCATTAGTGATTATCTTTGAAAAGTCATGGATGATGGGAGAGCTTCCAGAGGACTGGAAAAGGGAAAATATAGTGCCAATCTATCAAAAGGGAAATAAGAACAACCCAGGGAATTACAGACCAGTCAGCTTAACTTCTGTACCAGGAAAGATAATGGAGCAAATAATTAAGTAATCCATTTGCAAACATCTAGAAGATGATAAGGTGGTAAGTAACAGTTAGCATGGATTTGTCAAGAACAAATCATGACAGACCAATCTGATAGCTTTCTTTGACGGGGTAACTAGTCTCGTGGATGGGGGAAGCAGTAGATGTGGTATATCTTGACTTTAGTAAAACTTTTGATACTGTTTCACATGACCTTCTCATAAACAAACTAGGGAAATGAAACCTAGATGGAGCTACTATGAGTTGGGTGCAAAACTTGTTAGAAAACTGTTCCCAGAGAGTAGTTATCAGTGGTTCACAGTCATGCTGGAAGGATGTAACAAGTGGGGTCCTGCAGGGATCAATTCTGGGTCTGGTTCTGTTCAATATCTTCATCAATTATTTAGGTAATGGCATAGAGAGTACACTTATAAAGTTTGTGGAAGATACCACACTGGGAGGAGTTGCATGTGTTTTGGAGGATAGGATTTAAATTCAAAATGATCTGGACAAACTGGAGAAATGGTCTGAAGCAAATAGGATGAAATTCAATAAGGACAAATGCAAAGTACTCCATTTAGGAAGGAACAATCAGTTGCATACACAGAAAATGGGAAATGTCTGCCTTGGAAGGAGTACTGTGGAAAGGGATCTGGGGGTCTGTCATAGACTCATAGACTCTAGGACTGGAAGGGACCTCGAGAGGTCATCGAGTCCAGTCCCCTGCCCTCATGGCAGGACCAAATACTGTCTAGACCATCCCTAATAGACATTTATCTAACCTACTCTTAAATATCTCCAGAGATGGAGATTCCATAACTTCCCCAGGCAATCTATTCCATTATTTAACTACCCTGACAGTTAGGAACTTTTTCCTAATGTCCAACCTAAATCTCCCTTGCTGCAGTTTAAGCCCATTGCTTCTTGTTCTATCATTGGAGGCTAAGGTGAACAAGTTTTCTCCCTCCTCCTGATGACACCCTTTTAGATACCTGAAAACTGCTATCATGTCCCCTCTCAGTCTTCTCTTTTCCAGACTAAACAAACCCAATTCCTTCAGCCTTCCTTCATAGGTCATGTTCTCAAGACCTTTAATCATTCTTGTTGCTCTTCTCTGGACCCTCTCCAGAGAACATAATATAACATAAACATAAGGGTTAATAGAACAGGAGTACTTCATGTCTCTTTTGCCTGTAAAGGGTTAACAAGTTCAGTCAGCCTGGCTGTCACCTGACCAGAGGACCAATCAGGGGACAGGATACTTTCAAATCTTGAGGGAGGGAAGTTTTTGTGTGTGCTGTTAGTTTTTGGTTGTTGTTCTCTCTGGGTTCTGAGAGTGACCAGACGTGCAACCAGGTTTCTCTCCAATCTCCCTGATACAGGTTCTTATAGATTCAAAATAGTAAGTACTATGTGATAAGGCGAGTTAGGCTTATGTTTGTTTTCTTTATTTGCAAATGTGTATTTGGCTGGGAGGAGTTCAAATTTGTATTTTGCTGAAAGGATTTTAATTTGTACTTGTATACTTAGGCTGGGAGGGTATTCCCAGTGTCTATAGCTGAAAGACCCTGTACCTATTCCATTTTAAATTTACAAAGATAATTTTTACTGTTTTTTCTTTCTTTAATTAAAAACTTTTCTTGTTTAAGAACCTGATTGTTTTTTTTTATTCTGGTGTGAGACCCCAGGGGACGGGGTCTAGATTCACCAGGGAATTGGTGGGGAGAAAGGAGGGAAGAGAGAGAGAGAGAGGTTGATTTTCTCTCTGTGTTAGGATTACTTTCTCTCTCAGGGAGAGTCTGGGAGGGGGATTGAGAAGGAAGGGGGAAGGTGAATTTTCCTCTCTGTTTAAGATTCAAGGAGTTTGAATCACAGTGATCTTCCAGGGTAACCCAGGGAGGGGAAGCCTGGGAGAGGCAACGGTGGGGGAAAGGGTTTACTTTCCTTGTGTTAAGATCCAGAGGGTCTGGGTCTTGAGGGTCCCCGGGAAAGGTTTTGGGGGGACCAGAGTGTATCAGGCACTGGAATTCCTGGTTGGTAGCAGCGCTACAGGTTCTAAGCTGGTAATTAAGCTTAGAGGAATTCATGCTGGTACCCCATTTTTTGGACGCTAAGGTTCAGAGCGGGGAATTATACCATGACAGGGTCGTAGTGGACCACAAGCTAAATATGAGTCAACAGTGTAATAGTGTTACAAAAAAAGCAAACATCATTTTGGGATGTTGTGACGTTATTGATATAAACTGGGACCATATAGAACATGGTTTGCAACCAAGGTCCTGTAGTGGCACCAAATCCTATGTAAAGGGGGTCATATAAGGTGTCTAAGACCAGGTTATGAGTTACTGGTTATGATTATGCTGTCTGTATGTCTGTATCATTTTGTAGTTGAAGTTATAAGTATTGGCTCTATTCTGTCTGTATTTCAAACTTGTGCTGTGTTACTGGGAAAGATCCCAGACAAGTGGGTGTTAGCTCTGCTTAGCTTGCTTACTGGCCCATTAAGGACCATCAGCTACACAATTGACCCATTGAGAGGAGGCAGATATGCCTTGTGACTCAGCAGGGTGTGCAGAAACTGGCCCATGTGACTGCAAACTCCATTTTGCTGTAATTTTCCACAGTAAGAACAAAGAAGTGTTCTTACACCTGGAAGAGCCTATATAAGGCTGATGCCTCATCTTCATCTGGTCTTCAATCCTGCTTCTTACCTCTGAAGGGACTTTGCTACAAACAGAAGCTCTGCACAAAGGACTGAATGACCCATCTCAGCTGGGGATGTTCTCCAGAGACTTGAGTTGAACCTGCAGTTTACTCCATCACTGCTACAAGCCTGAATTAAGAACTTTGCCATTACTGTATGTAATTGATTCCATTTAACCAATTCTAGCTCTCATCTCTATCTTTTTCTCTTTATGAATAAACCTTTAGATTTTAGATTCTAAAGGATTGGCAACAGCGTGATTTGTGGGTAAGATCTGATGTGTATATTGACCTGGGTCTGGGGCTTGGTCCTTTGGGATCGAGAGTACCTTTTTCTTTTACTGGGGTGTTGGTTTTCATACCCATTCATCGCCAGGACGGGTGGCACTGGTGGTGATACTGGGAGACTGGAGTGTCTAAGGAAATTGCTTGTGTGACTTGTGGTTAGCCAGTGGGGTGAAACCGAAGTCCTTTTTTTCTGGCTGGTTTGGTTTGCCTTAGAGGTGAAAAAACCCCAGCCTTGGGCTGTGACTGCCCTGTTGGAGCAATTGGTCCTGAATTGTCACTCTCAGTTGGGTCTCGCCAGAACCGCATCGTCACAGATGTATTAGCAGGAGTGTTGTAAGCAAGACATGAAAAGTAATTCTTCTGCTATACTCTGCACTGATTAGGCTTCAGGTGGAGAATTGTGTCCAGTTCTGAGTGCCATAGGAAGGATGTGGACAAACTGGAGAAAATCCAGAGAAGAGTGATACAAATGATTAAAGGTCTAGAAAACATAACCCATGAGGGAAGACTGAAAAAATTGGGTTTGTTTAGTCTGGAAAAGAGAAGGCTGAGAGGTGACATGATAACAGTTTTCAAGTATGTAAAAGGTTGTTATAAGGAGGAGAGAGAAAAATTGTTTTTCTTAACATCTGAGGATAGGACAAGAAGCAGTGGGCTTAAATTGCAGCAAGGGAGGTTTAAGTTGGACATTAGGAGAAACTTCCCAACTGTCAGAGTGGTTAAATACTGGAATAAATTGCCTAGGGGGGTTGTGGAATCTCCGTCATTGGAGATTTTTAAGAGCAGGTTGGACAAACACCTGTTAGAAATGGTCTGATAATACTTAGTCCTGCCATGAGGCAGGGGACTGGACTAGATGACCTCTCGAAGTCTCTTCCAGTCCTATGATTCTATGATTCAGCCTTGCTCCCTCAAACCTCTCTGACTGGCCAGGACAGCAGGTGGAAATGGGATGCTCCTGCCTGCCTCTGATCTAACCCATGCCAGCCCAGCATGAGTTATGTACAGTGGCCAGTAACACCAGCTGGTTCTTCTCCCTTAGTACATTCTTGCAGGTACTTTACGTTGTAGATTGAAGGTGAGTGATAAGGGGAAATGGCATCTAGTTTCCTCTTTTAAATCAGCTTGGGCAAATATTACTAATACGCCACCTCACACAACCATTGTTTTTTTATGGATTGGCCCCAGTCCCACGTGGGGATCTAGGGAACTTTATAGCTGGCCTCTCCCACCCCTCCACTTGGTAGGAAGACAGAATCTGTGGCCTAATCAGGGAAGGGATCAAGGACTCAAGCTTGATTACATGACTTGCTAGGGTTTTGGAGCATGTCAATGGCAGAGTTGGAAATAGAGGCCAGGAGTCCCTTTCCAGCATGGATCCTCCCACAGAAGTGTTCCATACTCACTCTCATGGCTTCTCTTGAGGAAAGATTATTGGCACTGGCCTGTGACCCACATCAGCTAGCTCCTGGGGTTCCAGCAACCTGTGAGTGTGAGTTCCCAGCAGCCCAACGCTCCCAGCTGCACCTAGTTGCCATCTGCATTCACCAGCACTGAGTTGGTTTTGCTGCACAGACACTAAGGAAGACTTGTGCATTTGTGAAGTACAGTCGTTGTGTTACCTTGTAGGATCACGGGGAACTGAGAGATTGTGGGATTTGAACCCTCTAGGTGAGTAGCTCACTTAGCAAAGGGAATGCTGGAGGCACTGGTACTTCTCTGGGACAAATCACCTGTTAGCTGTCACTAAGGATGCTTTTGGGAGAGCTCATCTCTTCAGTTACAAAAGCTGCTGGAGCAAATGACGGAGCGATGTTGGGTGAAAGAGCACATTGCCTGGACATTTCCATCACAGGGCGTTCTAGGTGAGATAGCCCAAGAAAGGCTTCAGCCACAGGGGAGAGCTAAGTAAATGCTCTCCTGAAGTTAATATAAGCCAACATTTCAAGTTTTCACCTCTTCCTTCCCCTTATTTTGTCTTAGAGTAATTTGATCCTGGTATTTTTCTCCTCACAGGCTTATTTTCGGGCTACAAGAGGATGATGGGTTGTGATCTTGCCAGATCTAACAAGCTAAGCAGGAGCTGGGTCAGCCCAGCATTGGGATGGAAGGCCAGCAGGCAGCATCCAGGGAGCTATGGGCACTGGTGGTGGTGGGTCAGTAGGTGATGCTTTGTTCTCTGAGTCCAAATTAAACCAAGGTCTCAGTGCGGTGCTAGGTGTGTTATGCTGCTGAAAGTGCTGGCTTTTGGATCTAGTGGAAAATTAGGGTTTTGCCTAGCCGTGGCCATTTAAAGAACCCATGCAACTTTACCCCAGAGCAGGCTAAGTTCCAGTTTGGGAAATGCCTTTCTCTCTCCTTCAGTCCCCCTTTCTTTACTTTCTGCCCTAAGCTGTTTGCTATGTGCTGTTAGGAGTGGGCCGCAGAGCTGGGTGAATTGATTGTTGGGTAGGTATATCATGTAAAGTGAGCTGCAATGAAAGAGGCCATGTATCTGTAGCAGTCTTATTACTGGTAGGATCCTGGTCTGGAATTTACCCTAAAGTGGGATCACTCACCTCATTATGGTGTCACTGAATAGGAATTTTCTAGAACGGGACTTCCCTCATTGAAGTTACCAGTTAATATCTATCAGACAGATGCAAGCATGGACATTGCACTGACAACGGCTTGGAAACTAAAATGCTGCTTTCAATAAAATCCTGCTTCAAAGCGTTACCACAACTCCAGTGATGAAATAAGAACTCGACTGTCTGTAACAGTTTTAAAGCCATCACAGGGAGATTAAATTCTAAAGGGATTTTAGCTTTCACTATAAACAGCAGACTCTTAAGTACCTCTTCATTTTCCGCATTTGGAAAAGACACAGAAAGGTCTAAAATCCTCCAAAAGCCCTCAGTATTATTCCAGCCCTGAGCAGGGATGGGCTAAGTGTTCTACAGCCTGTGGTGGTTTTGTACTGTGGATAAACAGCCCCAGTGGACTAGGATGCCAGGAACTTCCCACCTCATATCCAGGTTTTTAGCTAGAGATGGGCCTGAGCCAGCACCCTAGCTCAAATATCGCTGAGCATAAGGGGTGTTTGAAATCCAAATCCAAAGCTAGAGCCTACTTTTGCAACGAGCCCCATATCTTTATAATGGGCTAATGCAATTCCCCATGTCTGAACCTTGGGGAATCTGAGATCTGGATGGTCCCTGGATAGCTTAAGTCTCACTCTCTAGTCTGAACCCCAATTTCTAGCAAGGCAAGGTATTGTCTGTGACAATCCCTCAGTAATTCCCAGTTAGACTAGAGATGTTAAAAAAATGCTTCTAAAATTCCAGCGCAGGATAACTGGCAGAGAAAGACCGTGTGAGGTGCATTACTGAGGGGGTTCGGAGCCACCTGATGCTCACTTAAAGGAATCAAAGGTCACTGGGGGATGGAGGGAAGGATGGCTGAGAAGGATGGAAAATGAAAGATGGAGCTTTTCATCTCTAGGCTACTAGTTAAAATTGAAGCTAGTGCCTGCAAGGAAATGAAATTAGGTTGGTCTCAGCCTATCTCCTAGCGAGCAGTGTCCACATCACAAAATGTACTGCACTAATTGGCCCCCTTGTGGGCCATCTGGGAGACAAGCCAATGACTGAACAGGCCATGGAGCCAAGGGGATCCATTCTGGATAGAGCGGAGGGACACTGGCTGAGAATGTTGTGCGGACAGCTTGGACTATTGCTCTCCATGCTGTATCTCTGGGATGCAGAGGGACTGCTGCTCAGGCAGCAGCTCATTGCAAGCATGATGGAGTCACCTGTGCTCTCAAACAGAAATGCTATCCAGTGAAGCCTACTTGTGTTTGCTCCACCTGTCATTTGGGTTGTTTTAGCATCTTTCTATAACTGCAGTGTTGCCAAATCTTGCAACACTGGAGATAGTTGATGTTTCTATTAAAGCCTCAGCTTCTGGAGCCAAGAGATTTCATGGGAATCTCAGCCTTTGCCACCAAAAAAGAAAAAATTCCCATTGTGGTGCAGACAAACCTGAAAATGTGAAGTGAGACACCCTAAAGTTTCAGAAACTCACATTGTACTTTAATTCATTTTTTTAAAATCTGGTGATTTTTAAGCCAATCTTGTAATATTTTTTTTGGGGGGGGTCTGATTAATAATTTTTGAGTACTAGGAGCTGGCAATGCTGAAATGTTTTAACAGTAGCTTTTTATTAGTTTTCACTTGCTCTTTGTGTCAGGCAAGGCTGAAACAATCAAACCTTGGCCAGATAGTGAAACACTTCTCCTTTTCTGCCATTGGTTTTGGATTGAAAGGAACCTCCGGCCTACATGTCTCTAGCCCCCTCCCATCCTCAAAGCAGGAAATTCCCAGCTGAAGTGTAGTTAGTAAGCGTATTAACTGGCTGAGATGACTGGACTGAATTCCTTGACTAACCACACCTGGAACAGAACTGGGAGGTCCCCAGAAGCTTGAGGGCAAAAACCACATCAGTTACCAATAGCATTACAGCTGTAATCCTGGAACTGCATACAGGAGTGAGAGTGGGGGGACGGGAAAGGTGCTATCAGAGTTATAAGGAGGGATGGAAAGGAATACAGGAGCTCAGTATGGGATGCTGGGAGAGCAACTCAGATTGTTTCCTTGCTTACTCAAGCTAAAGCGTCCTGTCCTGTAAGTGTGTGGGAGGCCGCACTAGCCAGGAACTGGATGATCTCTGGTGATCTAGCTGCTATTCTGTTTGGAAATTTCTCCTGCTGGTTGGGTGTTTCTCTTGCCGGCACCAGACTGGGCCAGACTGCTTAGGCCATGATGAGACACCGGCCTCCAGCCAAATTCCTTCCCCGTCTCTGTCTTTGTTTGGGCACGGCTTTGGATGGAAACCAAGGTCTGGGTGTGTCAGCTCCATGATGTCTGGGGTCGATTCAGTTAGACTACTACTGTCTAGTCACCTCCTGCCTCCAGCTACATTCTCATGAATGGAGGTTGGTTAGTGGGTTTCCTCATGGATTATCTGGATGAGACAACCCCTGCATCACAGCCTCCAAGCCGGAAAGATTCCAGCCATTACACCCCAAGACAAGGAAACCTTAGTACTTACTGTGTCACCTTCCATCTTTGGATGTAAGCTGCTTCTGACCTATTCAGTTATCAAGACTGGAGAGAGGCCCACTTGATTTTGGAGGAAAAGATCACGGTGAGCAGTGTTGGTATCTGATTGTCTCGCCTATCGCTAGACTGGCCCATGATGATGTTGAGTGAGGTCACACCAGGAAGTTCCACACTTGAAAGGGGTATTTTCAGGAAGTGATGTCAGGGTTTTGATTGGCTGTTGCTATAAGTGATGCCAACTTTTGTAATCATATTTTGGGAGTAGTCATTCCCCAAATACTCTCCTTCTAAGGGTATGTCTACACTACGGGATTATTCCGATTTTACATAAACCTGTTTTATAAAACAGATTGTATAAAGTCGAGTGCACGCGGCCACCCTAAGCACATTAATTCGGCGGTGTGCGTCCATGGTCCGAGGCTAGCGTCGATTTCCGGAGCGTTGCACTGTGGGTAGCTATTCCATAGCTATCCCATAGTTCCCGCAGTCTCCCCTGCCCCTTAGAATTCTGGGTTGAAAGCCCAGTGGCTGATGGGGCAAAAATCATTGTTGTGGGTGGTTCTGGGTAAATGTTGTCACTCATTCCTTCCTCCGGGAAAGCAACGGCAGACAATCATTTTGTGCCCTTTTTCCCTGGATTGCCCTGGCAGACGCCATAGCACGGCAACCATGGAGCCCATTCAGCTTTTTTTTTTTTACAGTCACCGTGTGTGTACTGGATGCCGCGGACAGAGGCGATACTCCAGCGCTACACAGCAGCATTCATTTGCTTTTGCATGATAGTAGAGATGGTTACCAGTTGTTCTGTACCGTCTGCTGCCAGTGTAATTTGGCAATGAGATGACGGTTATCTGTCCTTCTGTGCTGTCTGCTGCTATCATGCGTGCCCCTGGCTGAGGTCGGCCGGGGGTGCAAAAGCAAAACCGGGAATGACTCCCCGAGTCAATCCCTCCTTTATCGTTTCTAAAAATAGAGTCAGTCCTGCCTAGAATATGGGGCAAATGTACTAGAGAAGCAGTGTATCAGAGAGTACAGCTGCTCTGTGTCAGATCCCACAGAAATGATGAGCTACATGCCATTCACAGGGGGTGCCCCTGCAACAACCCCACCCGTTGCTTCCCTTCTCCCCCACCTTCCTGGGTTATCGTGGCAGTGTCCCCCCCATTTGTGTCATGAAGTAATAAAGAATGCAGGAATAAGAAACACTGAGTTTTTAGTGACATAAAATGAGGGGGAGGCAGCCTCCCGGTACTATGATAGTCCAGGCAGGACATTAAGCAGTGTGGGGGAGAGGAGCCCAGCATCCCCCTGCTATGATAGTCCAGGCAGTACAGAATCTTTTCTTTTCACATGAAAGGGAGGGGGCTGATTGAAGCTCAGCCCCCAGTTGCTATGATGAAGACGGTTACCAGCCGTTCTGTACCATCTACTGGGAATGACCGGGAGTCATTCTTATTTTCACCCAGGCGCCCCCGGCCAGCCTCACCTGAAGCCAACCAGCAGCACTCATGGGTTGATAAGAAGGACGGTTACCAGTCCTACTGCACCGTCTGCCACCGGGGAGGGGAGAGGAGCGGATACTTCTCTTCACTGCTGCAGCATCGCGTCTACCAGCAGCATTCAGTAGACATAGGGTGACATTGAAAGAAGTCAAGAAATGATTTCTTTCCCTTTTCTTTCACGTGGGGGCGGGGAGTAAATTGACGAGCTATTCCCTGAACCACGCCGGACAATGTGTTTGAACCTAGAGGCACTGGGAGCTCAGCCAAGAATGCAAATACTTTTCGGAGACTGCTGGGGACTATGGGATAGCTGGAGTCCTCACTACCCCCTCCCTCCCTCCATGAGCGTCCATTTGAGTCTCTGGCTTCCCGTTACGCTTGTCACGCAGCACTGTGTAGCCTGTAGATTTTTTTTTCAAACGCTTTGGCATTTCGTCATCTGTAACGGAGCTTTGATAGAACAGATTTTTCTCCCCATACAGCAATCAGATTCAGTATCTCCTGTATGGTCCATGCTGGAGCTCTTTTTGGATTTGGGACTGCATTGCCACCCGTGCTGATCAGAGCTCCACGCTGGGCAAACAGGAAATGAAAATCAAATTTTCGCAGGGCTTTTCCTGTTTACCTGGCCACTGCATCCAAGCTGAGATTGCTGTCCAGAGTGGTCACAGTAGTGCACTGTGGGATACCGCCCAGAGGCCAATACCGTCGATTTGCGGCCACACTAACCCTAATCCGATATGGTAATACCGATTTTAGCACTACTCCTCTCGTTGGGGAGGAGTACAGAAACCGATTTAAAGAGCCCTTTATATCGATATAAAGGGCCTCGTAGTGTGGACAGGTACAGCGTTAAATCGGTTTAATGCTGTTAAAATCGGTTTAAACGCGTAGTGTAGACCAGGCCTAAATGGTGGGTTTGGACCAAAAGCTGGTTAGTCATTTGTTGAGTTCCCAGAGGCCATTTGGTATTCATGCCAGGCTCGGATTTCTCTCTTCTTCTTAGGACCTTCACCCAGAGTCCAAGGGACACACAAACCCATTCTAGGCTCTTCTGTGTCTTTTTCCAAGTGTCTGAATAGTCTAAGCAAAATCTCGACTTGTTCCACACTAGAATCACATAGCTCCTTCTTTCCCTTGTGCCTATTCTTGGGCAATATATGGAAAGCATTCTGCCAGCAGAATAAGTGTGGTTATGAAGTGCTGCAGCCTTATTTATCCCCCATGTGGAAGCTGGCACACTCTCAGTTAATTGGAGGGAGTTTTGGTGGCATGATAGGTGCACAGAGTACTGGCATGTTCTACCTGGGCACACCTCAGACAGATGGGAACTGGAGTTGCTGTCATGCACTTAGTGCCCATGGGAACATTGCTGCAATTTGTCCTAAGCACCAACCTGCGGTATTTCTCTTCTGTGCTTTGATCCCGGGCTGGAAATTGTTACAGTTCAAACATTTATTCTGGGTTTGTTTTTTTACCTACTAAATTGAAAACTAAAAACAAAGCCCAGCTGCAGTCTGTTCTGGTCTGCAGGTCCATCTGGTGTTTCAACCATACTCATCACCTTTGCACCTAGGTGCCATTACATAGAAAGGCTCTTCTTGTAGTGCTTCAGCCCTTGAAGAAATCCAGAACACTGGTGGGAGTAGAAACCAGTTCTCATGAGGTGTCTAGGCTAACATGCGCCCCATATATTTCAGATGGGCATCTTGGTCTCTGGGAGGCTAATCCCAAACCAGCAATCTGTACATTGCCAGCTACGGTATGGGGTTCAGTGCCAGATACCTCCAGTTTTCTGTTGCTGTCATGTTTCTGGCAGAGAGGGTGTTTTGAGGAATGGTTAAGTGAGGCCAATGGGCTGGTGGGTGTCTTCTTTACTCACCTTTATCTGTGAGGAGCCAGTGCTCCCTCCTGCCCTATTGCAAAGTGGGTTACAACATGCAGGATCTTGGTGGGCAGTGGGCTAACAGAAATGCTGCTGTTAAAGTGAATCTTCAAAAAAAAAAAAAAGCAATACATTGTGTATGAACAAAGAAACGAACCACTGAAACAGTAACAACGTGAATATTAAACACTTGCTCTGAAATCCCCTTTTGTGTAGCTTGTTCCACTTATTTGCTCATAAAACCAGTCACAAAGAACAACTGTTTGGTCATGTAAAATCATGCACCAATGGCCAAAGTCCAAGTCAGAACTGCCCCCGAGCAGCCTTGCCCCAGATGCCTTGACTTCCTGGGGAAGCTTTTTCTTCTTGGGTATGTTCCAGGCTGGACGCGCCTCTTTAGTTTTGGCGGAGTTCAGAGTTTTTTGTCTCTCTAGCCTGCACTGGGTGGGCATGGAGAGAGAGGGTGAATTGAGCCAGACCCCGATAATGGAATGTGGGGGTGGGAGGACAGATTCATCTCATGGTAAGATTGAACAAAGCCCAGGTCAGCTGAGGGAGGCTGCCTGAGAGGTCAGTTCCTTGTCCATACAGCTTTTAGAGGAATGGGTCTCAACTGGTGCTGGAGGCCCCTTCTCCCACAGATCGACTCTGGCACCATGCCACTTGAGAAACCCCCCTGTTAAGGGAAATCCAAGGTAGCAAGTTAATCTATCTTTATGGTCCTTTTGTGCAGCAGGCGTTGCCCAAGAGGGCACAGTGTTGCAAAGAACCAGACCCCTTGTGACTAGAGTGCCCAGTCACAGAGTGAGAATAACAAGAGTGAATAGATTGGTGGACACAGTTGGGAGCTACCCACGTGTGTGTGAATTTCAGCTTGAAACAGTTTCTGGGCAATTATGAAGAGCAAACAAATTAGTGAGGAATCAAGTGTGTTCGTGAACAATTCACAAATGGGAGGGAAGGGGCAAAAGTCCTTACATAAATTGTTTGGTAAAAATAGTTTGCCCAGTTCTAATAACGAGCGACAAACACAGTCAAGAGAAAACAAGGACAATGCAATCACAAGTTTTACTTTGTTCATTTATTTGACAAGTGTGGCTAAGTTTTAATTATTCATGATTATACTTTGTAATGTGCTAGCACATGTTCTGAAGAATATTTTAGTTTTAGTAATCTGAGACCTCACTAAAGCACTGTCCCAGCTATTTCGTCTTTGCTGCACAGCAGGGAGAGACGGAGGTTTCGTCCATGCGAATCTTGGAGTGTGGGAATTAGTGAAGTATGAATGAGATCTCCCTGTGTGTGCAAGCCAGGTAAGGAAACGTGGGGTTTGAAAATATAGGATTGTGAACTTCACAATATGCCTTTAATCTTTGTCACTTCGCTTTCCAAATCCCAGAAGTGCTGAATTATTAAGTCTAAAGTTCCAAAATAAACTCACACTCAGAAGATTATTTCCATATCATTTGAAATTTCCTGCTCTAATAATTCCTGCGCTGTATGTGTGTCTCTTGCCCTAACCGTGTTTTGAAAGGCCAAGCCCAGCTTTAGGGCTGAGTAGATTCCCCCCAGCATGGGCTCGCCTCCCTTCTTCCTCCCAGCTTCATCCCCCAAACTGATGACTTCTTAATTATTGTGCAGGATAATTAGCTTGTGGAACCAGACAGAGTCTCATCCAAACTTATTTAACACAGGAGGAATTGGACTGATTTCCTAAGGGTCTCAGCTGCCAAACTTAATTCAAAATAATTTAACAGAAAAGTTCTTTAATGTTTCAAACAGTTAAATGCAATAAAATCAAGAATAGCCAAGGGCACTTTAGAAATGCCACTGAAGAATGGAGGCTGAGCTCAGCAATGTGCATGCTGCACACGTGCTCGCTGGATGAAGACCGCCAGCAGCTAACCCTGCTAAAGGGTTAATGCTGGTAGATTATATTAATGGTGGATGTGCTCTTGCCAGGCAAATAACAGGGGAATTTAGAAAGCATCACACCTTGCTCTTCACCCACTGGTATCACTGAAACCTTCCGCCCACTTGCAGTCTTTGCAAAGTCTTGGAGATTGACCTCCTGTGTGTATCACCAGAACAGAGACTGCATAGGCAGCAGCAGGGCCAGGTCCCTACAGGCCATCCTGCCACATGGAGAAGACACATATCAGGCTCCAGGCCCAGTCGGTGCATGGCATCTCTGCTGAGACTGCCAGCGTTGGAACACTAGTGTGCCACATAACACGCCTTAGGAGATGGGGTCACTTGTTTACTAAGAACTGGACTGAAACCCACCAGCTCTTTCAGGCCAGCTGTCAAACAAGAATGACTTTCCGTCACTTCCAACTTGAACCAGCAGGGTAAGTGGTGAGCACAGTGAGGGATCTGGGCAGGCACAGGACTGGGCACAGAGAGGGATCCAGGCAAGTGAAGGGCCGGCACAGTGAGGGATTGGAATGGGCCCAAGACTGGATGCAGCAAAGTTGCAGGGGTGGGCACAGACATGGATTCTGGGGGCACAGGGGTTGGCACAGTGAGTATGCAGGCCAGGGTCAGCTCAGCGAGGGATCCTAGGGGAAGGATGCAGTGGTGAGCAGAGGGATGGATGCAGCAAGGGACTGGAGGGAGGCAGGGGAGATGCAGTGCTAGGCATACCGAGGGATTTGACACAGACGGGGATATTTCTTACCAGGAAAAGGAGAAAAATGCTTTTGCTTCCTGGATTTTGATTTTTTTCCCCCTGCAGTAATTGGAGGACAGAAATAAAATACCAAATTATTAACTCTAATTACACCCAGAATTACTTCAATAACAGCATAATTTCACAGATGACTGCTGAGAAGACAATACACAGGGATAAAAGGAGGCAGGGAATCCGCTTCCACCACAGGAATGTTTGCAATTTATTATTTTCGCATTAGCCCTTCTTTTTCAGTTTCCCCATATTTTCCTTAGAGGCGATTGAATTACAAACAGCGCGAAGCAACACCCCAACGTACGTTTGTTTCTCTGGAATTTGCCAACCTCTTGTGGCTTTAAAGTTGAGCTGGAAATCTCATGGGAATGGGCCCACTTTGGAGAAAAGCAAAAATGCCAGAACTTCCTGCTTCTATCCAGGCCCAGAGAGAGTCTTGTCTGTCTGGTTGTTTGTAGCCCTGGAACTACAGTGACCTGGTGGAGGCAGATGGCACTAACCCAAACTTTTTGGAAGCACACAAAGGGCTGCTGACAGAGGCGGCGAAATATTTGCTGCAGCATTCCAAATGTAAGCTTTGATGTATTTTGTTGCAAATTCAGAATTGAGCCCATTCAAAACTGGTCCCATTTTTGCAAACTTCATTTTATAATTAGGTCATAGTTCAGTTTTTTTTCACTGCAAGCACTGGTAATTTTTATTGATTTCTTACATTTCTACAGACAAGTTCCCATAGTTTTGGGGCGATTTTGCAAAAATCGCAAAATGTTGGACACACAAGAAGAGGGGAGATTAAGTGGTGGAAAATGTCATGAATAATTGTCCATAGTCTCACAGGACCCCAGTTCTAGAGAATGGCTTTGGTTTGTGCTTCGACAGAGAGTTGAATCTATTTATTTTATTATTTGCAGGCTTGTTTCCTCATCCCATCTTCACTGGGCTTTATCCCAGCCAGGCTGTCATATGGCCTTTTCTCCTGGAATGAAGAGGAAAATGCCACCAGAAAAGACATTCTCAAGTACTGCAGAATTTTTGGAAGTGCCCAATGTCCTCTCCCATTGGAACCATTGTCACAAGGTTGATCTTCCCCGAGCCCCCAATGTCATTAATGATCCCTCTCGTGGTGTGGTCTGAAGCCTGAGAGTTCAAGCCCTGGACCCGAACGTGGGCTTGTCTCCGTCAATTTAGTTCAGTGCTGGCTTGCACCATCTTGACTCCAGTGGCGGTTAAATATGCCAGACCCTTTCCTGGATGATTTAGAGGAAATAATCCTACTTCGTGCCAAACACCCCCTTTCTCAATAAAATGGTACCCAGCACCTGAGACCACATGCATGCTGCTGCTGTGCCCAGAACAGTGGCTGTGTTCACCCCTAGAGTCACTCCATTGCACAGTGTGATTTGTTGCTTTACAAAGCATGCTGGGCCACCCACATGGTGCCATCTGGGCACAAACAGGATGAGTGTGTCACTGAATGCAGCAGATGCCCTGCAATTTTGCATGGCTTTGCACACCCGCGTCAGTGTGAGGAGATGCAGTTGGTTCGCTGCAAACAAGCTGAGGTGCCAGTGTACGTGGAAAATAATCTATTTCACATTGCTCCTAAAACAGCTCTTTGCTTCCTGGTCATGCTGAAGGTATGTCACCAGGGAGAGGGTAGCCCAGCAAGAGCAGTCCTTCCTTTGTAGCACCCCCTCCACCTGGTTACCTTCTTTAATGCCAATCTGCTCACAGGTTTTGATGGACAGGTCTGGGTTCTTCTGGATCCCACCACCCCCTTAGCAGGGTGTATCTGCTTTATTTTTTCCAATTAATTTATTCGGCGGTGCCTCCACCCCCCCTCGCTCCTTCCTGGCAGGGTCACCAAGGCATCTTGGGAAGAAAATTCTAATCACAGGGTAATCCCCACTTACTTGCCAGATAGTTGGAGACTTCCAAGAAATAACACAAACACATACATTATATTTAACGCAGTAATTATATCAAACAGGAGACAAATATAACATAACAGAGTAGCACTATTGTTAGGTTCACCGGTGCCCACACTGCGAATACCTGTGACTTTCCCGTCACATGACTTGAGGTAGCAAATGTAAGATTAGTGTCCCGTTGATACGCGTACTTTGTTGGGACCCTTGATGATCTATGACTACGATATCTTCTCTGCAGTGGTTTAGCAATGCGGCTGACTGGGTTCAGTACAGCCCAAAGGACTCACAAATGGGAGAAGGTGGTAAATCCCTCCACAGGTTTAATATACGGCTGGTTATAAAATCCTCAAACCCTCACTCCCTGCTTTGAGGACACAGTTCAGGGAGTAGGGAGTCCCCAAAACAGATTTCCTGACTGACTGACTAAAATATGATGCACTCACAAACTCCATGAATGATCCTCAGGTTCAGAGATGACTCTGGACTCCTCAGTCACTGCAGAGGGGCTGATCTCTGCTGGCAGGGATCCTCCTCAGGCAGGAATCAGGCTGCTTCGGTCCCAGGATTTCCCCTCACCACAAAGGGGTGCAGGGCTCAAGGTGTACTGAAATCCAAACTGTAGTCTCCTAGCCCAGCATCCAGACACACACACAGCAGCGCTGAACTAGCAGACAGAGCAGAGCTGACCATGTGGTGACCGGTCTCACCTACGGAGCTGGAGGGCTAACTCAGCCTGGCTGGGAAAGTTTCCCAGCAAAACTCTACAAACTGGGAATCACCAATGGAGAAGGAAAAACCCAGCTGAGGGATCTTGTTTTCAGGCCCCTAGAAGCCAGTTCTCAGGGGGAAACCTGCTTGCAGGCCTGGGACTTACTAACTCCCCACCCAGTCAGTCCTGTCCTTGCCCTGGCTGGCTGGCTCCAGACTGACTCCAAAATGGCTTCTCCCCTTTCCTGAACTCCCTGGAAGGGGCATCTCACTCCTTATTTGTTGCAGGGCAGACTCTGAGTTTGCATTGGCTCCCCCTCCCTGAGTTGCCAGCAGACAGAGCCCCAGGAAGCTAGGTAATCTCCTTGGGGGTCACACCTACTTAGTGACTCTGTATCTGAGCCACAGCCCCCAGGCTCTGAGGGTGCTTCCTGCAATTGTTCGGAAGCACTAAATCCAAGGGGGTGGGCAGGAATGAAAAATGCACTTTACACTGGAATGTGACCAGCCTGGGTAACTAAAACCAGAAGGCACAGGAGGCAGCCAGTGGCAAGTGCACAGCTGGCAAGCAGCTAGTCGTGCTGGCATGTCCAGAGAGCTGACCTGCCAAAAGTCTCTTAGTGCTGCAAACAAGAAACCACCCACACGTGCTGACTTGGAGAGCAGCGTTTCTTCTTTCTTTCCGCTCTGTTCATTTGGGCTGCGGGCCTGGGATCCCTGATCTGCTTCAGTGGAAAGAGCAATTTTAGCTTAGGGCTGAACAGCTAAGGGTGTGTGGCAAGGCATGGTTTGGGGGCGGGAGGTGAATGACACAGCTGGAGGGACATGATCATCACTGGGATCAGGAAGTGAGTGCTGGGCAGGCAAAGCCGCAGAAGTGGGTAGCACAGGGTGCTTAATTACCCAATAGTAGCCCATAGGGAGCCCCATTTTGCCCTCTGATAGAAGGACCTGGCTCAGCTTCCTCCTGACAGTGGGACTGGAGGAGAAGACAAGTCATGTTCTGCCTCTCCCCTCTGGCAATTTGGGTCTGTGGTAACGAGCAGAGATGGCTGCCATCTGAAAGTGGGCACTTGCCGCTGAGAGACAATAGCAGGTGTGGGTAAAGGCATCCAACTGCAAGCAGGGTTAATGTCCATGCTGTCTGCAGCAGCACATTGTCCTCCCCTCCCATCAGCCCTAATTGAGTCACATGCAGGGAGGGGCAGTGCCTTTCCTCAGACTCACTTCAGGCCTCCGGTTAGCAGCATGAGGAGGGCTAGTTTATGCTGTGCTCTAACCCCATGGACATCGGCAGGGGCTCCTTGCAAGCTACATTTACTTTATTTCATCTGTGAATATCTTCAGGAGTGGGACCCTGTCCCTAATATGGGCTTCCCTCCCAACTCCAGCCATGCTTCCCTTGCTTCTTTGTTTCTTCCATCAAGGAGAGTTTGTCAGCCCTCTCTGTGCTACTAATGGGTTTTAATCTCCTTGATCCTGGCATGCTGGATTGGCATGGGAAGGTGAATTTGGTACTATGGCAAATGTGTGGGGCTGAGAGCACTGATAGCTACAAGATGCACAGGGGAAGGCAGACAGTGTGTAAGTTCCTTAGCTGTAGTTCGGTCAATACACTTCACTCCTGAGTCTCAGCACCCACTGCTCCTCCAATCATGGCTGCCATGCACAGTGAGATAAGGATGTTCCCATCCCTAATATTAACTCTGCTCTCAATAGGTAAAGGTAGTGTAGTCTCTCACTTCTTCACATGTGCTACCATTACCATTCTGTGGTCATTGTGGCCAACATGTACCCGAGTAGAATAGAAGCAGTTTTCCCTAGGGAACAGAAGCTTCATCTGGGATCAGTAATTCCTGCATTTGACTCTGGAAATGGGAAGGGGAATCCCTAGAGTCCTGGCAGGTGGTTGCTGCTGCTGGATTCTGTAAATGTTGCATTTGGATTTTTACTTTTTTTTTTTGTAATGTCTTACTTTGTCTTCATCCTGCGGGCAGCTCTTCTTGCTCCAAAAGCCAGAGATGGATTCAAGAATGGTTTTGCACAAAGGGTAAAGCTATTTTTCTTCACTTACAATAGCAATTCCATTCTCTCTCCACTTCCCTGTCCCTTTCAACTCTTTATTTTGACAGCTTGAGTTATGTGTCTCTCTCTTGCCAAACTCTCAGCAGTTATTCCCATTGGCTGCAGTAACTCCTCCTTCCCAGGGTGGAGTCTCCGCCCTAGCTACTGCCTTGGCCAATCAGCCTCTCATAAATCACAGCAGCTGTTTCTGGTTTTAGAACAAAGGGAAATTTCATAGAACATTTCCCCCTTCCCCCACCTTTTGTTTTTCCCTAGAGATTAGGAACAAAGTGCTGATTACATCAGAACACAGCAACATAGTTAAGGCTTGGAAAGACCATCTGGCCCATCATGGGGCCCAGGAAACACAAATCAGCCTAGATACTGCCATTTTCGCCCCCCTCAAATCTCATTTATAGACATACCCTCAGATTCCTCCTCTCCAATAATGGCTCCAGCTCCCCCTTACATTGATTTACAGTACACCACTGCCTTCCCTCGCTGCTTCATTCCATAGTCCAGCCTATTCCCACCTGAGCTTCAATCCATCATTGCCTCCTTTTTGCTAAATGACTATTCTTTTTTTAAAAAACAGCGCTGTTTCCAGCTCTTGTATGCCTCTAGGCGGTACACATACAATGCATGTGTGTGTGTCATCTGGGATCTCCAAGGGAAAACCCAGGCCCCCAAGAAGACCTTTAAACTAATTTACTTGATCACTTTTTACTATTTGAAAATCATTTTGCCTGCTACTGCATTAACTTTATCACTATTTTAGTAATGCTACTAATTTTTCCCTCCTCAGTTTTCCAGCCATGTTTTATGTGAAACATACAAGCAGGTAGAGTTTGTGGTCTGCACGGGTGGCGAGGATAAACTTTTTCATGCCGTTAAGCGGGAACCACTGAATCCAGGAGCATCTGCTTTAGCACTTGTGGGAATGGGAATCTCCTTTGGCCAGTAGTGAGTCTTGTCTACACTAGATATATTTCCTACAGTTGATAGCAATGCTGAAAGAGTTAGCATAGACAAAGTGCTGGTGGCTATCAGTCTTTCAAGTATCATGATTTCTAAACCTCTGGTTAAAATACTGGTAACCATCTACAGTTGGGCACCCATTGTTGTTACCGTGGGTAGAACTGCACCGGCGGGAAATATTAAGAAAGTTTCATTCAGCCTTCCAGCCACTCAAGAGTGTGTGAGAAAGCCCATTACAACATGGGATAAACATGAAAAAGACCACACCAACCAAAGGGCAGCTTAATTCAACTGTAGTTTCCTCAACACTGAATTGTCCCAGAGACTGGAATATGAATAGGCACTCTTCAGCCTTTCTGTCCAGTTTCCCTTTCTGCTATGCCCTGCAGCAAGGTCAGATTCTTTTCTTTGTTCATTTTTATTTTCTTTAAAAAACATTTTTTAGGGTGAATTCTATGCTGCTGGAAAGTGCCAGTTTGACAATGCCAGAGACTAAAGGCCTCTGTTACCCACAGGAGAGAGAGCACAAAGAACGGCAGTGCAAGTTTCCCATACATGCTGCCCCTCCAAAATGCCAAACCTCCTCCCAAGAGGGACCCCTCGAGCAACTGAGCAGGGAGTTGCTTCTCCAGGACTCTTTTTGTTGTTCAGGCTGTCAAACACTCCCACAAAAAAGCCAGTTGGTGCCAAGTGGGCTGGTAGTTTTTGTGATATGGACATATGTCCACTAGGAACTGGCCTGAGACTCTGCAAACTCCTTTTGAAAAGGCCACCAAATAGCCATCAGATCCACCCTGCTTGACAGTATTCCTATTTCCCTGTCACTGATTGCAATACCATAGATTCCAGATTACAGTTACACAGAAGGATCGGAGAAGGGGCCCAGGAGGGACGTCAGCCCATCCCAGGAACACGAATAGCTTTGATAATTAGCCAAGGCTGTGGAGGGAAATGATGAAAGGTAAAAAGGATTTGTTTAAACATGGCAAGCTTTATTGCTTTTCCTCACTGAAAGCCTCTCTTTAAAGTGGTTGGAAGATTTTCCTCCTATTTCCCCCCAGATGTTTAACTTTAATTACAGCAAATGCATTGAAATACCTGTAATAGGAATCAATCAGTTAAAAGATTTTTTTCAAGGATTCCCTCTTACCTTGTGTGACCATGCAGTTCAGGCGGGACCCAACTGAGAGTGCCAATTCAGGATAAATTGCTTAAACAGGGCAGTTACAGCTGAAGGCTGGGGTTTTTCCACCTCTAAGGCAAACCAAACCAGCCAGACAAAGACGACTTTGGTCTCACCCCAGTGGCTAATCACAAGTCACACAAGCAATTCCCTTAGACACTCCAGTTTCCCAGTATCCCCACCAGTGCCACTCATTATGGGGATAAATGGTTATGAAAACCAGTACCCCAATAAAGAAAAAAAGGGTTCTCTCGATCCCAAAGAATCAGGCCCCAGACCCAGGTCAATATACAAATCAGATCTTACCCACCAATCACGATGTTGCCAGTCCTTCAGAATCTAAAATCTAAAGGTTTATTCATAAAAGGAAAAAGATATAGATGAGAGCTAGAATTGGTTAAATGGAATCAATTACATACAGTAATGGCAAAGTTCTTGGTTCTGGCTTGTAGCAGTGATAGAATAAACTGCAGGTTCAAATCAAGTCTCTGGAGTACATCTCCCGCTGAGATGGGTCATTCAGTCCTTTGTTCAGAGCTTCAGTTTGTAGCAAAGTCCCTCCAGAGGTCAGAAGCAGGACTGAAGACAAGATGGAGATGAGGCATCAGCCTTTTATAGTCTTTTCTAGGTGTAAGAACACGTCTTTGTTCTTACTGTGGAAAATTACAGCAAAATGGAGTCTGGAGTCACGTGGCCAAGTTCCTGCATACTTTGCTGAGTACAAGGCATATCTACCTTCTCTCAATGGGTCAATTGTGTAGCTGATGGTCCTTAATGGGCCATCGAGCAGGCTAGGCAGAGCTAACACCAACTTGTCTGGGATGTCACCCAGAAGCATAGCATAAATTTGAAGTACAGACAGTGTAGAGCCAATATTCCTAACTTCAACTAAAAAATGACACATGCACACAGACAGCATAATCATAACCAGCAACCCATAACCTGGTCATAGACAACTCGTATGACCCCCTTTGCATAAGATTTGGTGCCACTACAGGACCTTGATTGCAGCCATGTTCTATATGGTCCCAGATTATATCAATAACGTCACACCTTGTATTGCATGCAATCCTCAGCCAAATGTAGGGGCTTTGGAAGGAACTTAAGCCTAAGGTAGCAATTTCCAAGTGATGTCCCTACCCTCTCCTTTCCTTGTCTGATGTAGGATGTACTGAAGGATCAATCTGGGTATGAGGCTGTAATCTCTCTGGGAGGAAGCATATGCTTTTCTGGGCTAGCCCCACTGCAGAATAGTGGACCTCCCCTGGGGGACTCCCTAACCTTACTGGCTGTATATCTGATACAGGTTGTGGTAAAAGGTATCAATATATCTCACACTTTCTCTGTTACTCAGTGTTTGCTGAAGGTCTGTGTCCAGGACTGAGCATATACCAAGCCATTCAGAAGCAGGGTCCCCCTTTCTTACTAGTTGTCTGCTTCCAGTGACCATCATTAGTGGCCTGGAGCTTTCACTAGCCAGGGAGTTTTCACTAGCCAGATTGATGCAATTCTTTGTCTGTACTTTGAGTATTCCTGCAATAGAAATAACACTTAAAGGCCCCACTCAGCACTGAGGCCCTGTTATGCTGGGCACTGTACAGACACACAGGAAGACAGTCCCTGTCCCAAGCATCTTAAAGACAAAATGGAGTGACAGAGGAAGAGTTGTATTATACAGAGTGGTCGGGGCGATGCTGGCACAGGAGTAAGAGTTTCACAGTGAAAGTTTATTTGCATGACCTATCCTCAGTTGCAGCATCTTCTTAGTAATTATTAGCTGGCTGCTTCTTGAAGGCTTCAAGGGAGATTAATGTCTAGAGGAGAGAATTGAGAGGGTGAGAGCATGGTGACCTGGAGTAGCAGCTTGGGAACAGCATTCCATGCACAGGAATTGGCATGGAAGAATTGAACAAATAGGGCGACAGGTCTGGCATGCCTGGCAGAATGGAGGGGATGAGGAGCAATGCAAAAAGAGGCAAGGACAGCTAATTACAGAGTTCCGCTTGAACTTGATGTGGTGAAGAAAGGAAAGTCAGTGGAGGGAATCAAAGAAAGCCATGATTACTCAGATATTCCCCAGGGCGGACCTGACATATGAGTAGCTATTATCGACTAGGCATCTGGATTTATTATTCATACTACACCATAAGTGCTCAGGGCATTTTATAGGCAAATAAAATGAGCAGATCAGTGCCCAGAGAAGCTTTGCGCCTATAAGTGAATCCAATGGCTCTAATTGTTTTACAGGTTCCTTTTCTCATCTCCATTGCCGCCTCGCCAGCACAGCGGCTCCATAATGGGAAGCTGCTCCTTCTCCCCTATCACTCCCACTGGCTAATCACTCTCCAGCAGCTGGGTTCATTGTAGAGCACACAGAAGTGACACAGGCTGGCATCTCCAGTGACTGGCTGGCCTATCCAACTCTGCCTTCATTTGCTCACGCTGGGAAATAATCAGCTGCTCTCTCTAGCTGCCTTGCTCTGGGGGAGCAGCGTCTCTCTCAGACATGTCAAGGGCACAAAGTGCTACCTAGCCTAGCTGCAATCACTTCATGGCTTGCTGTGTAGACATACCCAGAGCGAGCAGTGCAGAGCTGTGGCGCAGGGACCAGAGTATTGCCCAGCAAACAGTGAGAGCAGAGCTTCTGGCCATGCTGTAGGAGCTGTAGGCCACCCCCACGCTTCTTTCCCCCATTTCCTGACTTTCTCTGGGCTACTATTTTCTGTTCTCCTGTTGTGGTGGCTTTCTCCCCTTCCCGTTCTTCTTTGCAATCTGTCACTCATCTCTCCAGCTGTGTATCCACCTGTCTCCTCCTTCCCCACTCTCCTTGTCACTCTCTTTCATTCATTTCTTCTCTCCTTCCCGCTCTGCTCCATCCATTCTTAATTTCCCCTCTTTACAGAGTCCCTTGTCTCTTCTTCTCCTCTTCCATTCTTCCCCTTCCATTCTCTCCAGCCAGGAGCTCCCAGCTAAAAGTGCTGCCCCAGCAGCAGGCAGAGCCCAGCGAGCACCCGCCTCATTTCCCTGGCTATGGGGCATGTGTTAACCCCAGCAATCCACTCATTGCCTCCCTTCCTCTGCTCACCAGGGAAGACCCAAGGTGACCGTTCAGGCTGCCTGGCTGAGACAGGAGCAGGCAGGCAGACCCACCTCAGCAGCAGGGTTTACACAGGCCAATATGATTCTCCACAGCCAGGCAGGCTGTTAACTTTCCTCTTCTCCCAATGACCAGTGCAGGGTTGGGAGGAAGTGAGATAAAAGGGGGTGCTGGGTGAGCCCCACCAGCTGCTGCCACCCCAGCTGCGGGCTGTTAGGTTTCAGTTTAGCTCAATTAGTTTTTTAAGCCTTATTAAATAAACATAGTTAGTGCTGGGGCAGCGCCCAGCCTTCTGTTTGCAGCTGGAGCCAGTGGGCAGCCCATGTGAAAGCAATTTGGGAAGGTTGGGTTGGCCAGGCCTGGCCAATTAGCCACACTGTCAAAAATGGAGACATTAATGTAGGGGAGGAGGGGCAAGGCTACAGGGTAAGAGCAGGGTTGGGAGGCTAGTAGGGAATGAGTGGCTGTGGGGTTGACCTGAATGGACATTAGGAGTCTAAGTACCTTTGTGGATCTTGGCCTAAGGTCCTGGGGAAGGGTGAATGGAAAAGAGGCCAGTTAAGATAAAGTCACAGGGAATTGATTAATAATTAGTGGGTGATTAGTTATCTCTGGCTACCAGCTAGAGAGGGATTAAGAAAATGAGGCACTATGGGGCTGTTTCCTGAGGGCGCTGCTAAAGGGCTGCCTGTGCTTCTGTTGCATGTACCTTGTGCTCTGGATCAATGTTTTCCCTCCTTTGTACTACTGACAGTGTAATTCAACTGGTGTGTGTGTCTGCTGAAGTCTCCTTTTCTGTAGCAGTTACAGTGAAAATACATATCCTACCACCCCTATCTGCAGAGAGACATGGGGGTGCATCAAGGGGAAACCACAGCCTTCAAACTTAATATTTGACAAATGTCCTGAGAAAGGCAAAAACATGTGAATGAGAAGGAGGAGGGGCTGCCAGCTTTATTAGTGGGAAAATATGGGGAGGGTGCTAGGCAGGGTGGTCTCTAAAGATTATATTTTGTATCTAGAGACCTGAGTTCAAAAGGCACTATCAGCTTAGTGGCTTCTCAACCAGAAGATAAAAATGGGCATTTGTCAGAGAGCTGATTAGCATTCATGTTAAAAGAACACTCATTGTCCCTGGATGGCAAACAAACCAACCTATAGCACAAGTGACAGTCCCTGCACAGGAGAGGCCTACACCGGGAAAAGCAGGACACGGAGCTGTGCAGGTATCCCTACTGGAAAGCGGGATGGAGGTGTATTGACTGAGCTGCGTGGACTGAAAAAGCAGAGGGTGCTTTGGGCCAGAAACAGGTGCATTAACAGAGCTGTGTGGTGGAAGCTTGCACAGCATCTGCTTGAACAGTTTAAGATTGCACCTCCCCACCTTGAGTTTCATTCTGCATTCACTCTCTCTGCCTCTTAGTGGCCACTCACCCATTTTGCATGGGGACTTCTAAGGTGTTCTACTTCTTCTTGGCCTAATTAATCTAATATCAGGAGCACAGAGACCCTGTGTCACTGAAGTCCAGGATTTCTCCCTCCTCACAATCATTTCCACATCATTTGGAATTTCCTGCTCCACTAATTTTTGTGCTGCTCTTCCTGCTCCATTGTGCCACACTGCAAAGGGAATAGCAAGTGAGTGCTACATTAGGTCCTTCCTAGATGCAAGGAGGCCTGAATGATTGAAAAGTTTGCTTCTTCATTTAGATCTGGACAGTTGATCCTTAGCCTTTCGTCTCCTCTCCCTTCCCCCTAAGTAATGGGCTTGTCCGTATCCCCAGTCCCAACAATGTACTGAGGGTCTGTAAGGAACGGGGGAGGACAATAGCAGGAATGAAGTGCTGGTGGGGCTGTGCTCATGAAGAAGTACCTGCTGGAATAGACTCTGAGAATTCTTTGTCTCATTCTCCACTGCCTTGCACCTTGTCTTTTGGCAGCATTTTACAGCTGCTGTGCACTTACTTTGAACAGGTAAAAGTGATGCACAAGGTACAAGGCTGTGTAAGACTCAGCACCACAGAGCACTTCTTGCTTGGCTTGCCATCCGTGTGGAAGCTGTGGATAATCCTCAGCTGTCACCCACACTCATGGTAGACTCCAGCAAGGGCCGGATGACACCTGCAGGGCAGCATCATAGTGTGATGGCACCATGCTCCAAATGCTATCGCCCTGGGTCTCAAGGTGATGTGATGATGCTATGCAGCTGAGTCAGCTGAATTAAACCCCCAGATGTTTGAGGCATATTTGGCAAAACTATGATAAACGCCCAACAATAACTGCTCCCCCAAAACCCTAATATTGCTTTTCTACCCAGTACTTATGGGAGATGGCTCAGAAACATCAAATGAAGCCCCTTTGAATGAGATGCAACTGTAGCTTGGAACAGAGATACTATTTCCTCTAGTGCCCTGCTGCGTATTTTAAATAAGATCATTTTGACATGGCCAGATCTCTGTCCCAGTCGAGTGCAATAAATGGACCGAAGCATGTGACAAGTCTCCATTCTCCTCTCGGTGGGTGGGGTGAGAAGTCCCATCTCCTCCTATTCTCCTGTGAGCACTCACAGGAGACTTGACTTTGCTCTGATGTGGGCTGTGTTGTTTCCACACACATGAGCAATAAAAGGCATGGCTGAGCACACACGGGCACTGGAAAGGTTAGCCAGGAATGAGAGAATCTGACTTCCCCGAAAGAAGCTCCCTGGAGGGGATTTGACTAGAAAAATAGCACCAGTGCAGAAACTAGAAAGCCCTTCTTTTAGAAACAGGAATAAAGGGATTCGAAGACATAGTGGAGACAAACACCATAATCTAGCGCTATTCAATGAACTGGAGAAGGCTCTGAATCATGAGGTCACACCTACATCCCACCCCTATTTCAATGGGAGTCTGCTTTGTAAAATGCTGGCAGAATATGCCTCATGAAGGAATCACTTCACCTGCTGCAGTGAAATGCCTCTCTCACTCTCAACAGGCAGTCACCAGCAGTACTGCCGACAAGTGCCGGGCTAAAAGAGGAGATTTTTACTCAGAGGAAACTGAAAAGGAGAGTATAGGAGTAAGGAAGGGGACAGAGTAAATATCTGAGCTGGAATCTGGTCAAGAAATTGAGGTTAGCAGTGCCTCCTTTTGGGAACAAGTGATGGGAACTTTAAATATGTCTTTCCTCAAACCCTCCCAGAAATGTGAATACTTCATATTGGTCAGATATTCCCTCTGGCCATACTACACCTCAAATGCAGTGTTTAAGACCATGGGGAAATTTCTGTTTTCAGCTCATCTGCATTTCTGCAAACATTGCATCAGGTTCAGTCCAGGTGTTTCACTTTAAATATAGGGTTTGTTTGAAACCACCATGGTCAAGGTGAAACTGAAGTGAAAGCAGCGAAGCTCTCTGCAGGGGAAGGTGTACCAGAGGTCCTGTGAGCTTTGTGATGACTTCCTTGGGTTTTGTTAGAGAAAACCCACCATGCCACACATTTCATCACAAAGCCCAAATGAAACCACAAAACTCAACTGAGAGACATTTTCTGCCTCTCTAGAGACCAGAACAATGTTTTCATGTAAAGTTGTCTGGCTTTGCTTCTGTATTTGGATCTGAATGTAGTTTTATGCCTCCTGCTTTCAGGTTAACAGTACCACACTGGGATGGGGTTTGTATACTCTTGAGGTGAAACCTCTTTGTTGTTGAAGGGCAGAGTGAAATTAGCCACTGAGTAATAATTTGGAGGAAATGAAAGAATTGTCTGAAGGGAGTGGGAGACGGATCACAGTGCTGATATTGTTATTGAGCAATCCTTGAGTGTCAAAGGCCTCCGCAGATTTCCCCCAAAGAGGCACAGGCACTTTTCACATCCATAACCAACCAGGCTGCAATGACTCATACACTGGATAGTTGGTTGTGCATTTCATATCCTTGGAGAACAGGTACCCCAGAGTAACAAAAGAGCTGCTGAGTGCATTTGCAATTTCAGGCGGAGCTGATCGATGCCCTCCCAGGGATAAGAATTATGACTGGTTTTCATTAACCTTCCCAACTATCCTAAATCACTTTGTATTTTGTCATTATAAATCCACAAGTTCCATCCCTAGCTGTTCATTACTGCAATGGCCCCCTCTTGCACAGAGCCCAGAGGTACCATGAGTTCCTAAGCGGACCCCAGTGTTTGCAGATCTGCTTTTGCTATGTCTTTCTACTGCTCTTTAGCAAATGATACAAGTATCAAACCTCAATGCAACTTAGGGGGCAAAAAAGGAGAATGAGGACTCAGAGCTGACGCAAGGAGTTAAAGAGAATACAGTGCTAGGATTGGTGAGGAGAGAAAGGTGAATCTGTGGTGTGTGCTCCTAACAGACTGAGTAACATTAGTATCTTATTTATCCTTGTTCTCCCTTTCGCCTCTCCATTGTTTGTTGACATCACTTATTCTCCCCCGCCATCCCAATTTTGTATGGGGGGGACTGCATTTATTTTTTTATGTGGAGGCACCTGGAACACTTTAGGGTCTGATACAGATAATAACTACACACACACACACAAGTTAATTAATGGAAACTTCCAAATGTATCCATGCCTCACTGATTAACCATCTGATATTAATTACCCTTGTTTACTTACCTTCCTTTCCTTTCTTTTTTTGTCTCCTTGTAATCTTTGCTTGTGTGTCAGGGGGTATTTATTTTGTAAGCTCTGTGTGTAAGCTCTGGGATTGCTTACTCACTTATATTGTGAAGGAGCCTGGCATGTATTTGGGTGCACAAAAGAAAATGACATGCATGCATATAGACATCCCCATGCGCAGGTGCATCCAATCTCTAAAATGGGGACAATGATAGTAACAGTCCATTGTAAACTGCTTTGAGATCTGCGCATGAAAAGTGCCATAGAAGTTCTAAGTATTAGTGCTTTGGATGATATACACAAACACCGCCTGCATTTAGGTATGCACACCTCTGCACAATATAGTGATCAGTAAAACTGCAAGCCTAGAACTCTCTGATATGCTCAGAGCCTTAGTCAGGTTCCCTAAATTTTATAGATTTGTTGGCACATTGACAGGGACTGGCAGCTCAGCTTTTTGTCCTGATTTAGATTAACTGAGTGCTTTGCAAGTAGTAGAAACCATAACACTGTTAGCTCTGCCTAAACATTTAAGGCTTATTAAAGACTGGTTATCTGACTGCCTCCTTCCAGAGGGAGCAGCACCACTGTAGCTCATGAGATGGTGAGATGTGCTGCAGATATATGTTATTATAATGTCCTTGTTATTATGTCAGCGAACAAATGTTGGACACAAAATGTCCTGGGCCCATTTCTTCCCACAGTCCTTGGGCCTCATCATGCAGTTCACCTCATTGTTAGGCATGTTTTCTTGGCTTTTACTCACCAGAAATTTCCTGCTACAGAAGAAAACTATTTTACGATTTGTTTTCTGACACATGATTTTGAAACAGCCATTGTTATGGCCTGGAGGGGAAAATGGTTTTAAGGACTCCTGAGCAGAGCTGTGCCAATAACCAATTTTTTTGGTTCAGTGGCCAAATGAAAAAAAAAAATCATTTCAACATAAGACAAAGCTGTTTGTTCAGTTTTCAGTGTTTTTACCTTTTAAAAAAAATAAAATGGAAGTAAAATTCAAAACAAGTCATTTAGCCTTTGTTGGACTTTTTGTGTGTTTTCAGCTGAAACAATTTGACAAATTCAGTATTAATTTGTGAAATGTTTCAGTCAACGCAAATCTGAATTTTTCACTGAAAAAATATTTTTTGTCCAAAAAATGTTTTATGGACCTTTACTTCGCAGTTCTCTTCCAAGCTCTGACACTGACTATGATTTTAAGGAAATGTTTTTCTCTCTTGTCACTTAGTTTCACTATTTGTAAACTGGGAATAATACCTATCTCCCAGTGGATTGTGAGGCTTAATTACTATTTATAAAATGCTTTGAAGGAAAAAGTGGCTAGATAAACGCTGAGCATTGCCATCCATGTTATAGATGGATTTATGACATTGAGATGCATCAGCCAATTGGCACACAGTTTGCATTCAATAATTTGCATGCTGCCAGCCTTTTGGTTAAAGAGTTGTTAAAGTTATTTTATTTCTCCTGGTCCTGTCCACTTTGACAATCTCTTATTTTTTGTCTCTGATCTCACCGCTGTTCAGTTCTGCCCCTGAAAACAGACCTGGGGAGACCTTAGAGCTGGCATTGGCTAAAGCTATCAAATATATTGGAAAGTCATTGATATCACTAGTGAACCTGGTCTACAGCCAGATTCCTTTGTAGACATTTTAATTATAATGAATGCAGTTAAAAACTATGGAGATCAGCCAAAAAATGTAATAATGCATCCAATGTCTAGAGACCCTTAGCTGATGGGACCAGATCCATCTCATGTCTTTCCATAATCAATGGTGTTAAAGCAGATCTGAACTTGGCTCCATATATTATGGTTGCAAATCTCTCTTTCCGTCTGATTAGGCACGGTAGTGTGGACTCGGTGATTTTGACATCAATCCCTTTCCTTTTGAAAGACTGTCACTGCATAATACCGTAGAAGTTGCAGCATGTATCTCAGCCCAGATGTGGACACTTTACGCAGAGAAATCCACTCAAACTTCCAACCTAGAGAGGCAGAATATTGAGAGCCTGCCCTTTAGATCATATTTTCTATCCAGGATAAGCCAGTTGCAGTGATCCTAGCAACCATCCAGCAAAGCCCGTAGCGCGGCTTCTAGGAACAAGCCATAGACAGTGCTTTTCACTAGTGCTCTGCCTGGTGTTTTAATAGCTCAGCCTTCACTGAGCCCCAGCGGAGTCATCATCCGTCAGGCCTAGTGATATCAGTGGCCAAACATCTCGGAGTGGGGTTCTAAGAGACTACCCACCCCTGGGGCTGGTTGGAGCTCTAGTGGGCTCTTGAATGTAAATGGCCTGTTCTTATCAAGATGGCTGTGGGCTTGGCAGCTAGTGCTCAGAGCTCTTTGGATCCTACTGAGTCTGGGGGAGCTGCCAAGAGCAGGAATGCTCTTTTTCTGTGCAGCAGCATTATGTATACATATGCTGTGTGTTTATCTGAGAGTCTCCTTATCTGTAGCTGCATGTTATCCCCAGCCTTCAGATTGTTTATTAGATTCAGCTGTTTTCATATTTTGCTGATGTGTCTGGAACTTAATGCTGTAGAAATGGCCACATGATCTCATTGTACAATGCAAACCTGTCAGACATGTGACCCGAGGGCACTGGAATGTATTTAGAGAGATTTGTCTGCAGACAAGCTTCTCAATGGGAGAGCAGTTCAGTTATGCATTATCTCTGGTCTGGCACAAAACTGCTCCACCAACTGCCTTGATCTACAGGCAGCTCTGGAGAAACCCGGGCTGCAGGTGAGATATGGCAGGGCAGGCATGATGTGCATTGGAAGACCTGGGTGGGGAGCTGGGCTGGAATAGAAGGAGGGGGTGCTGCAAGGCAGGAGTGAGGGGCTTGTAAGAGTTCTGTAGGCAACCAGGGTTGGACTAGTGGAGGTGGTTTTGGGATATTAATTATCTGGAGCAAGGTGTGTTGATAGAGATGCAGGGAGAAGGGCAGCATTAGCACCATTCTGTGCTGTGCCTGGTTCTAAACCAGTGGTTTTCAACTTTTTTTTTTTCATTTGCAGACCCCCTACAAAATTTCAAATGAGATGCAGACAAAATTTCAAATGAGATGGAAATCTTAGACATGGTCTGTGGAACCACTGCTCCAAACAACAATGATCTCACTGTCACAAACACAGGATTCAGTTTTAACAGTAGAAGCAAAACTGAGCTGAAGCCTTCACTGAGGACTGTCAGTTCTCTTGTCGCGGATTCTCACACCCGTGTCTATTACTCTGGTGCGATGGAGGCAGGTACAGGAATAAGGAGGGATTCTTGTGGATCAACATTCATTGTAAAGCTCTGTTCCCTACAGGCCAGCAAGCTCTGTTAGGCAACTGGTTTATGATTGTCTTTCGCATTCCTAATGAAGTCCATTGGGCTCCCCAGCCTCTTTCATAGCATTCAGTGTTCCTAAACACTTTAAAGCTCCTTTTGTTACTGGCTAAAGGCTGCCTTTAAACTACTATTTAAAATGGAATTAAATTAATTTAAAAAGAGACATTCAAAGTTGTTTTTTCCAGCCCTGGCAGGTTTTCCATCTGAGTTTACCTCACTTGGGGCAGGCGACTGTATCACAAAGTCCTTTCTCTCAGGCCTGGACTACCAGCCTCCTTCAGACTCCCCCTTCCTCCTGCTCAGGTAGTCCAGCTTGTGTAAAAAGCCTGGGTCTCTTTCTCTTGGCAGGCAACTGTGAGGCCACAATGAAGCCCTTCGAGTCTTCTGTGGAGTCCTTGGAACATCCAACTGGTTCCTGGGCATAGTACCTGTTGACCTCTTACCTGCCCTGTTAGTGAACTGTCCTAGTTTTCCATGGGACGGAGGTCAGTGCAGTCTGGCAGGGGCTCAGCAGCGCAGTAGGCTACAGAAATAATCTTGGCCTTCTGGAAACCTGAATGCAAACCTTGTTGCTGAATGTGACAAATGCAAATGGATTAAGTGTGTCTCAGCCTAGTCCATAGTTAATTTTTGTCCACCTCATAAAAACATGGCACAATTCATAGATTTTAAAGCCAGAAGGGAGAATTCTGACCATGTGGTCTGACCTCCTGAATTATACAGGCCCTATACTCTCACCCAGTAAATTCTGCATCAGCACATAACTTCTGCTTGAGCTAGAACATCTCATTTAGAAAAATGTCCAGTCTCAATTTAAAGGCTTATAGTGATGGAGAATCCACCGCATTCCTAGAGATGATGTTCCAGTGGTTAATTACCCTTACTGTTAGAAAAAGGTCTGTTTTTGCTAATCTGAATTTGTTTACCTTCAGCTTCAACCTACAGGGAGCTCATTATGCCTTTTTCTTCTAGATTAAAGAACCACCTACTATCAGAAATCTCTTCCGCATGTAGGTACTTGTAGGCTCTGATCAAGTCATCTCTTAAACTTCTCCTTGATAAACAAAGTAGATTGAGCTTCTTTAGTCTGTCACTACAACACATATTTTTGTTACTTAAACGATACTTTGCTTTTCTCTGAACCCTTTATCATTTTTCAAAATCCTGCTTGAAGTGTGGGAACCAGAACTGGACACACTTATTCCAGTTTTGTCGCAATTATACCATATGCTGAGGTAATACCACTTCTCAACTCCTACTTGTTATTTCCCTGCTTGTGCATGCAATGCTCACATTTGCCCTATTAGGTACAGCATCATGTTGGGGGCTCATGTTCAATTGGTTGTCGATTATGACCCCTATATCCTTTTCAATGTCACTGCATTCCAGGATACTGGATATTGTAAGCATGGCCTACATGTATGACCTTGCATTTGGCTGTTTTAAAATGCATGTTATTCAAATGAGTCCATCTTACCCAACGATCCAGGCCTGTGTAACTGATTTGCCTCCCTCATTATTTACTACTCCACCAATTTTTATATCATCTTCCAGTTTTACCAGCAATGATTTAATATTTTCTTCAGATCATGGGTGAAGCTTTAGCATGACTGTGAGTTTCTGTTTAGGTCTGGGTTCACTCATAGAGCACTGAAAAAACAGGGAGTGTTGCAGGTGAGGTGAGGTGTCTTGTTAGAGATGTGGGTCAGCTTGAAGTAAGACTTGTGCAAGAAGGGAAGATAAAGAGGGTGAATCCTGGAAATTCATTTCTACCCTCTCCCCGCAATGCCCCCAAAAGTTGTGATCTTGCAAGAAAAAAAATCCATAAAGCAGTGGTGAAATTAGGTGGAGTTTATAAGGAATGTGGCTCTGGAAATGCAAAACATTTGTCTGGTTCTTATCCAGTTCACTAGGGTTCAAATGTGGTGGGATTCATCCACCAGCTCATTAGTATTGGGATACTTGTAGGTGTTGAAATTGGGAGAACTGTTCCCAGTGTGCTTAGCCATCTGTGACCAATCAGGGCTGCATTTGGTCTTGTTTCTGAAGCCCATCCGGTTCCTGTGCAGTTCTGGCTTCCTGCACTCTTTACCCATTGAGTGAAAGTTGGATCTGAAGGTGGCCAGAGGTCGGCATTTCTCTTCCTCTCAGAACAATGACGCGATGGACTTCAGCAGCTATTAGCAGTGCACTGATGGCTGCCAGCTGTGTTGCCTTAACATCTTCCCATTATCTCTAGGCTGCTGGCTGACTCTATCTTTGGGGAAGCTTTCCCCTGACTGTAGCGGATGAACAGACTCTCACAGCATGGAAAGCTGACCTGATGTTGGCTCAGTTTACCCTGAACATCTGCCATTCAGTGGGAGTGTAAACTAGGCTGCATACCAGCTATGACTTTTGGAGATGTTCAGAAAGGAGAACACACACAGTTAGCACACTCAAAAAGCCACATACACTTACTGAACTAATATGCACAGGTATATGCACACTCACAGAGTTACACACAGACTTGTGCATGAACACACACGTGTGTACCGTTTTTCTGGAGCACAATGCGAAGTTGGTCTCCTTTAGCTTCTGGATGGATGAATTGGATGGTTGAGATAAAATAACTAGTGACTTAGGCTTGAAATTAACCCAAACTCATCTTTTTTGTTTCTTTGAGGTCCTAAGTAGCTTAGGCAATTTTTTTCCTCTCATTACTTTAATTATCACTGTGCACATTTGCATGTTCCAATTGTGACTTGAACAAGAAGCAGAAAGGCTGAAATACTGTAAGTCTGCTCTCTTGAGGTCCCAACCCAGTGTTGGTGCTTCCAAAGCTCAGGATAGTTCATTTAAAATTCAATATTGAGAGTAGCTTATGCACACGTCAACTCCATGCTGTGGTTCACCATCCCTACTGCCAGTACCTTGCCCCAGCCTGGATGCAAATACGGGACACAAGATCCGCTTTCCAAAACTTCCAGTGATTCTCAGAATTGTTTTAGAGAAAGCAATTGTTTGCCCCTGGCACACTAAGAATCCAAGCCCCAAGGCCAAAATCAATGGACCAAGCTAATCTTTGGCATACCACTGAAGTTAATGGAGTTTCACCAAGTATGAATTGAACCCAGTGAGCTGATTATTATTATAATTATTTGCTATTTAATAAGCACCAACAGTGTGTGTGGCACTGCACAGATGTGGGGTAAGACCTTGTCCCTGCCCATAAGGAGCTCACAGATTAATACCAAAGTGTGCAGGAAAAATGAAGCTGCTGCACTTTTTAACCTTTGGCAACCATTTCAGAAATGAAATCCCTGCATGGAGAGGAGGTGAAGGATCACTGGCATCTAATGTGCAAATATAAATTAAACCCAAACATTGGCAATGGACTAAGGCAACAGTCTTGGACCAAAGGCAGCTATTGGAGCAGCTATTGTGCTGTGATGGAGTTTGATATCTTGCCTGACATCTCTCCACCCTGCTGTATACTTGCCTGGTGTATTAGGGTGCAAGATTTGGAAAGGAGCATTAGACCAATGGTTTCAGATAATCAGATGTCTACACTTACTGTGGATCGATGCTGTGGTGATCGATCCACCGGGGGTCGATTTAGCGGGTCTAGTGAAGACCTGCTAAATCAACCTTAGATCGCTCTCCCTTTGACTCTGGTACTCCACCGGAATGAGAAGCATAAGGTAAGTTGACGGGAGAGTTTCTTCCATTGACCCAGCACGGTGTAGACACTGCAATAAGTAGACCTAAGCTACGTTGACTCCAGCTACGTTATTCACATAGCTGGAGTTGCATAACTTAGGCTGACTTAATAACATAGTATAGACCTGCCCAAATTATGAAGAGTTGCAGCTTTGGAGGCTGCAGTTCAGGACTGAGACACATTGACAGAGCTGTGTCGGAGCCCAAGGCTGGAGTAACATGGGGAGGGCCAGGGAGAATATCTGCAGGGCAGGACAGAAGGGCATTGGCACAGTTAGGTGGCCACCTTGTCTCCTTCCTTGTCATGACAGATATGCAATGCAATGTGAATCACAAATGACTGGTAACCAAACCTAGCACTTAGAATGCTTTGTCATACAAAGATCTTAGATTGTCTTATTATTAAAGCAGAAAATATAGAATCACTTAATAATACTATTAGTAAACATGTTTATTATGGTAGTGCCTCAGGTCTGGCTGAGAATGGGGCCCCATTGCACTAGGCACTTTGCCAACACAGAAGAGTAGATGATCCCTGCCCCAAGGAGCTTATAGTCTAAACAGACTGGACAGATACAGGGTGAGTGGAGGGATTAAGACACAAGCATGTTCAGTGATAACTGTAGCACATTCTCTGAATGTTCAGAATCTGTTTTACAGATGGGGAAATTGAGGCCACACTGAGGCCCAAGATGATACCGCAAGTCAGTGGCAGAATCAAGGATAAAATCTAGTAGTGCTGACTTCTAGCCCCTTTCTCTACCACAAAAGCATTTACTCCTGGAACTGAGAACAGAACCCAGGAGTCCTTCCCTCCAGTCCCCTTGCTCTAACCAGTAGATAACAGTGCCTGTTTAAGGAAATGGTGCTGCAAAATAGCCTTTTTAAAGAGAGAGGCGTATGAAGGAAGGGTGTGATGGAGAAATCCCATGGCTGGCCCGTGCCAGCTGATTTCGGCTTGCGAGGTTTGGGCTAAGGGGCTGTTAAACTGTCATGCAGACATTCCGGCTTGGTCTACAGCACAAGCACTGGGACCCTCTGTGACGAAGTGGGGTTTTTTTCTTGGGGTTTTCTGTCTTTTCCAGGGTTTACATGCACAGGGGGTTGGACTAAATGTACCTGGGTGTTACTGGTTTAACGAGGTGAGGGGAGAGGGAGTTTGTTGTTACAGAGGACCGGAGAGGGACTCGGGACCACAGCCCAGGAGACACAACTGGTTCTGGCCAGTAGGAGGACAATGGGCTGCAGAGATAGGACCCCGGTGACCTGACCAGCCAGTTCCAGCCAGAGGAGAGCTGCGAGGAGAGGGGACTCAGGCCTTCCTGTTTTCGACCCTGTTTACCTGGAGAGAAGACAATGGACAGAGGCGAGGCTTGAGGCCGGGGATATCAGAGGCCCAGCTGGGAAGCAGGGTGGCTCCGGGCTGGCGAGGGGAAGCAGGCAGAGCCCACCTGGATGCAGGGAGACTGGGATGTGCTGTTATTGTGAGAGGCCAGGCCTGAGGCCCTTAGAGTTTCCTGTGCTGTGTTCAACTCTCAATAAGCCCTCCTGTTTTATGCTGGCTAAGAGTCACTCTGGTCTAGAGAACAGGGTTGCATCAGCCCCTTCGAGGGTGAAGAGGCCCAGGGGGTCCAGAGTCCCGTGGACTCCCGGAGGGGGCCCATGGCAGAGACAGATGTGCTAAGGCTCAGAGAGGTGCTGCTCCAGGAGGTGGAGGGGCCTGACCCCGACAGAGAGTAGACCCCCGAGAAGGGCTGTCTCACTAAAAGGGGCACCCCCCACAGACCGCACAGGGCCAAGAGTGGGCACGATCTGTGAGTCCATGACACCCTCCCACCTTTCAGCATCCAACCTGAGCCTGGATGTCTACATCACAATTAAACAGCCGTTAGCCTGAACTTTGCGAGCCCATCTGCTGGCATGGGCCAGCCATGGGTTTTTAATTGCAGTTTAGACGTACTGCTAGAGACAAGGTTGGGGGCCTAGGTTGAGGTTGTAGAGAAGGAGAATAGGTGAGAGAAACCTGAATAATTTGAGAACCTGGATGTCTCTTGCTGTTCAGGTTTTGTGCACATCTTTAAGAGAAACACATGTAAAATGTGTCCTCCGTGGCCCTATCTGAGAAGTCTTTCCCATTTTTGCTACATTAGCAAGCTGGAGACGACGCTTTCTCCCTACCATGAACTACTGAGCAGGGATCTGGGCTTTCTGCTCCATTTTCATTCAGATCCTCTGCCAGCATCATAAACCCAGGAAAACATTATGGCATTTTGCACCCATTGGGAAGCCAAATGCATTTTAATGTATATTTAATAGATTTCAGGTCTTTCCGATATTACATTTGCTTTTTTACCTCTCTCTCTCTTTTTGGTGCATCAGACGCAATGGGAAATTATAAGTGTATTAAAACAGCATCTCATAGAAACAAATCCAGATGGCCTGGTATGAATCAAAGAATCACATCAGAATCTATTAGAATCTTTAGTCCAAATGTAGTACACATTTCATCAATCAGAGAGCTGTGCCGTTTCTCAGCTCCTTACTAAATGACATGGAAGAAACATGTGTTTTCTTGTTTTGTTTGCTTTATAAAGTGAATTGTAGTTCTTGGGAAGGTGATGTATTTGACAGCCCTGGAGGCTGTGGTCTAGATTCCTCTCATGTACTGGTGTAAATCTGGAGTAAATCCACTGATGTTAATGGGGTTATTCTGGATTTGCCCTGCTATAACTAACAGCTGAACCCCAGAACAGTTACAGGACAGGAAGCAACAATACAGGCTTCCTACATGTACACCACACTGCCCCTGCCACTTAGTCTTCCCCTGATCAGGAGGGGAATTCAAGAAAAAGTCTCTTTTCAGTTCAATTCCTGTTCGCCTAGGTAAGATTACCAACATGGGCATGGTGGGGAAGGCCTAGAAGACTTTTAATATCAGTCCCAGGGTCTAGGAGCAACTCGGACATTTGTTCCACTAGATTCCCCTCTCACTGCACTCCCAGCATAAGGGACAGAGTCCTTGGGAATATTGCTCTGGGGCAGCTCTTCCAGATCAAAAGCCAATAAGGTCCTTGCTAAGATCATCAAGGCAAAGCCAAAGGTGGCTATGGAGTAACATTCCCATAAACTCTTTCTCCTACACTGGATGTTAGGATTGGGATGGTATCCCTGCCCCTCTGATCCCATTCCCTTCAATCAGTGTCCTTTCCTGAATACGGAAAGTGCTAGAAATCTGAGATGGCTTTAGATGGCTTTGAATTCAACTACAGACTCTCTCAACAGAGGTGAGTCCAATAGACAAGAGTCACCGTTAGCTCTCTATTTTTAATGCATCCATCAGTGGAAAAGAGAGAGGGATGGAGATGAGGGGTGCATACATATGGAAATAACTGTCTTGCATTGTACACTGACATATGGAAGATGATTGACAATACATGTACATCCATACTCTGCAAAGCATGTGTAATGTGAGTGTAGGTGGTACATATTAGTATATTCAATGGGTATAGTGTTAATAGCCGATTATTTGCAAGGTAAACAAGAGGACCACAACTCCCTAGTGACTCAGATTTACATAGTTTGCTAGTCTTTGTCTGTTCTGGTTAAGAAGGATGGAGCATGTTAACATTTGAAAATAATTTACTGTTTCTTTCTCCTGGAATAAAATGTTGACAGATGGTTTGTAGATGGGGTAGGGAAATGGGGTAGAAATGGGGAGATTTTTCCTAAACATTGCTAAAGCACTTATCACTGGAGTTGGTCAACTGCTGCAAAACCTTTCCCACACACATCTTTCCGATTTTTTAACAAACTCACTCGGACTGTGTTTGTGCCCCTTTCGTGTTTGCCTTTGACTACTGTTCTAACAAGTGCAATGAACTACTGACAGGAAGGGTTCTGGAAACAGTGAATTTTAAGTAAATCTCACAGAATGTTAATGGAAAGCACATTTTGAATTTGTAGTCAGAAGTGTTTGCATCAGAAACCCAATGCTAAGAGAGAGGCTCATCAGCCAGGTATCAGAAGCAGCATCCTATGACCCTATGTAGCTAATAAAACAGCTTGAATTTTGAATACTTGCAGGGATCTGCTTGTGAATAAGACACAGGCCAAGAATTATTTGCAGAAATTATTAAGGGCCCATTTAAGTCAACAGAAAGGTACCTCTGCATTAGGCCCCCACATCATTTTGAATAATGAATACATTTGAGAACACTGTTCTGGTCACAGCCAATTTACAAACAGAAAAGAAGGCAAATTCCATTGCATAAGTTATGTGCTACAAGTAAGTTGCTTAGCTGTGCTCATCTCCATTGTATCTGAACTTCTCACAAGAACTGAAAACACATCAGTAAATTTAGAAAGCAGAGCTCCTCCCTTCTCCCTGGAATTTGGTGTCTTGCAGTGATGGGAGAGGCAGCTGATTCCTTCTGCATCTGGTTTCCTGTGACATGGTGGTTTGGGGAAATGCTGGTTTAAACAGGGGCATCCTGAAGCATGAGACCATTGAAAGACACTATTTCAATGAACAGAGGCTGGGAACTCCACAAGTCCTGAAGCAGCTGGATTAGGATGAGGCAGAAAGCAGGGCTTTGGAGCAGAGCCCGGAGCTGGAGCGTGGAGCAGCTCCGGAGCAGTGGAGCTGCAGGTTTTTGCCTGGAGCTGGAGCTGGAGCACAGCTCCAAAGCCCTGGTAGAAAGCAGTGAGGCAGGATATAGTTTCAGCATTGCTTCCACTTTAAAATGATTAAGGTCTGACATTTTTGAGCATTTCCAGAAGTCCAATAGCAAGCAATGATTGTCACAGTTTCCTTTCTTCAAGCCAATAAGAGATATGTCCACATACCTGCATCCTCTTCCAGCTCCCCAATCCTCCTTGTTTCTTGGCACTGCATTCTCTAGGGCACCAGGAAAGGTTCTGCAAGACATTAGTGATCCATGGATTACAGTCTGAGACCCCCTGCCCAAGAATCTTTGATAGGTGTCCTAGAGACAGGCCAGGGAGATGAACTTGGATCACCCAGATGTCCTGTCCATTGCATTGGTCTGTCTCCAGATGCTAAAATAACAATGTTTACTACATAGAATTCCTGTGCTCAGAATTATGAGATGATAAAGAAACGTGTTGGTGCCCTATATAGTGATGTGCTGGAGAGCAAATTCTATAATCCACAGCTGACTGTAAACAGTTTATGCAAAAGGGGGTTTATACCCTTATCACTTCGCACCCAGGACATAGTCACAAGAAAGAGATGTCAGGGAATTACATAAGATAGGGATGATGACTCCTTTCCTGGTGCAGTAGCTAATGGATGGCTCCTCTTTTCAAGAGTATATCAAACTGCAGAGCCATTTGTTTGATGTTGCTTTTTCGTGTATCTAATTGTAAAGCACCCTGGGACTGTCAGAAGAAATACAATAGAAATAAAATTCATTTTTATTATTATGATTATTATTATTATAATGTGCCAGTAATTCCACTGAGGTGTCATGGTGAAGCCATAAAACACAAGAGCAAGGCTTGACTCACCAGAAGACCTAGGAGGAGGAACAACACCATTAATAGCTGTGCGTTTTTATGGCCACACTCTCTCTTAAACCCTACAGATTTGGTCATATTATTAAATTATTCTTGTTTTGTTTTTTATTCCTCAAGACTGGCAAATAATGCCGGAGGCTAAGAAATCTGGTTTGCTTTTTAAATAATGTTCTTTCCCTGACAATTATCATTAACATTTCTGATGTCCAAAAACAACACAACAAGGCTGAGAAACATACTGTCGCTGACACAGCAATTAGAAGAGTCAGCAGCATCTAATAACCTGACTAGACATTTGGGGGGAAGGAAATCATTCTCAAATTAAACTGTCCATCTGGGGAAAATGCAGGGAGCTAGATGCGGGAACAACAGACTAAGAGGGAGAAAAGGAGCAGGGAACCTGAGACATAGGAAGTACATCACAATGGAGAGCAACTAAAGAAATGGATTTTAAAAAAAAACCCCAAACAACTATGTGTTATGTTTTATATAGATAATTTGCAAAACTGTCTGCATTGAATACCAGTGTAATGGGAAGCCAGTGTCACGGTGTATGACTCCAATCTCATCTGGATACAATTCTAGTTTAGAAATGAAAAACAAATACATATTTTGTGAACATATCACCCTCTCGCTCTTTTCCTCTGTTTGTGTTTGTCTGTCCCTGGTATGTGTTAATGGGGTTAATGTAACAAGGGTGTGAGACACAGAAGTGCTGATAAGAGAATGAATTCTGTTCCCTCGTCTGCATCAGGGTTACACAATCCAATATGTCACATGGCAGAGGCTAGTTTGCACTGACTCCCAGTAGCTACAGGTCTGGCTATGGACTCACTGCCAGGTCAGTATACCCCAAGGATATACCCCAAGGGTCTTCTTGGTGTCCCTTTCTGGGAGCCCAGCAATGGGACAGAGATTTTATATGCAGTAAGGGTGAAGTTTGCATTAGGAGACTCCTCACTGTTCACTACAATTCAGACATTTGGGGGAAGGAAGCAGTTCCAATTTTCAGGACAGGCAAGTTCTTCCCATCTTCATTCCCAATCTCCTGCCTTAGTTTTATGGCGTTAGCCATTAGCATTCTTAAATAAATTCACTTAGACTGTGTCACTCTCCATGAATATTGCAGTGAGCAGATTACGCTCTGAATGTTCCCAGAAAAAGAATGAATTCTAGGAGAACAGTGGGAAATATTTCCAGACAGTGAATTTTGAATTCAGAAGTGTGAGCATTCACACCAGAAACCTGAATTACATTCAGCCAGTCAGGGAACAGAAATAATACCATGTGACTTGTGGCAGCTGTCCAATCAAAACTAACCAGCATAGCTTGACTTTTAAATGTAAACTATACTCAACAAACTGCAGGTGAACAATCTATAGGCCAAGAAATCAGTCATAAAAAGTAGGTGGTGAATCAATATGAGTGTTAAATAAATTAGAGAAAATTGCAATCTGTCCACAGACCAGACAAAAATGGAAAAAAAGGTAAAATTCATCAAATAAATGAGTCACTGTGAATTATTTGTCCACATTGGACTTTACCCTCAGTGAAACTCGACATTCTTACAAATGCTAGAGCAGGTGTGATTCCATACACAGGTGTGTGTGTGTGTGTGTGCGCGCGCGCACGCATAGACACTATCATGTTTGTACTGCAAACGTGCTGACTCAGTAACTGTAACTTAGGTCCCCTACTGCAGGCCATTGGATACACCTGATATACAGGTGAATGATATATATTCTGAATTCATACAATTCAGCAATTGGCTGAATATCTGCAAGCACTTTTTTGATCCATGTTCTGTGTGGCAGGATAGAAAAAATAGGTTGCAGCGGAAGAAATCTGTTTATTCATTGATCTCATTTTATTGAAATGGAGAGTTTGCTGTGGAGCAGCAGAACTGTTCTTCTGTGGTTGGGAAGTTTGTGTAACAAGTATGTTGCTAATGGCGCCTTGTAGAAACAGGGTGGCTGTAGTCAGCCAATGATTTTCTGAGCTGGTGGGGGGCGGTATGTTTCCACCCCCATACTCCCCATGGATTTAATTGGCCTGAGCTGAACATGGCAGCTAGAAAGAAATGTTCCCATCTTCCCAACTCAAACAGGAAGATTCATTAACCGTAAAAATATACATGTCCCCAGCCCTTCAAAAACCTGCAATTTATTTTACTCCAGGCAGCCAAACTATATAATCCGAGATGAATGCAGGGATTGGGGGAGGCGGGGGGAACGGGGAAGAAAGTGCAAGGAAAGGAAGGCTGGGATGAAGGTGGAGGGGAAGGAGGAAGAAGGCTATTAATGAAAGGACAAGCACTGAGGGAGTGTGGAAGAAGGGAGTTTTCCGAGAGGATGACTACCACAGAGGCAACGTTGAATGATTGATGAACAGGCGAGCACAGCAATCAACATGCCACTTTATCCAGCCAACAAACCTGGAGTCGTTGGTATTTATACAGGCCCCAGCGTGATTATTATTGTAAGGGAGATTTCTCTAATCAAAACTCCAAAATTACACACAGGCCTTGCTGATTAATATTACATGATAACAGGAATGGGGCACATCTGGCAAAGAAGACAAGAATTTTCCACGCCGAGTGTCCGTTTATTTGCCTGGAGGAAGAATAATAAACGTATCCGCCCCCATCCCAGACTCCCCAACACCCCACGATTGCGTGTTTCCTCTCTTAGGGAGCTTGCAGGTCTGTCTAAAGGGTGTTACTTTCTCATTCCATCTCTGTGCTTTATGTACACATAAGACAGGAGCAGAATGTCCTGCATCTAGAGAGCTCAGCTGCGCAGGAAAATATATTCAGTGTTGATGGAAGGCACCCTATTAACTGAGCTGGAGACTGGATCCTCTTGTTATCCAAAGACTAGCTACTAGCTACAGCATAGGCAGTGGCAGCACAGGCCTACCCGCACCCTACCACCTGAGGATGTGTCTCTGACCAGGAGGGCTTCCCAAAAGGAGGGAGAGGGCAGCAGCCCCATCAGCCTTTGGGCTCACTGAGGAGGCCACCAACAAAGAGGACCATTTGGATGCTGTTTTGGGGCTGACACTTAGGTGCATGGGGCAGTGGATTGAAAAAAACCCCATCTCGTTTCAGCTGTCAGACCTGTATTCCATCCAGCTAATCAAAATATGTTTGTGAAGCAAGCACAATGAAATTCATTATGGGGGGAGGAGCTGTAACACATGCTCCCCAGTAGGAAGGTACCCGATGGGGTACAGGGAGGATGTTGCTGAGGGGAGGCTGTACCCGCAGAATCCAAAGCCTGAGCTCTCGATAACCCTTATCCCAACCTCCAGTCTGAGAGGAAGCATGCTGCCACTCGGTCTTTATTCTTGGAGAGTTGACAGGACTTTACCCGGAGCGTTGTGAGTGCAACTCAATTACACGTGTATGTACAGAATATATTTACAGGCTCTCCAGTTTCGGGAAGTTCCCATTGAGCGGCTTGAGCAGCCCCCTTAGCCCCATCGCGACATTCTGCCGATGCTAATGTGATATTTTTGGAAGCCAGAATGGAAACATTCTAACCTCATATTATAAAAAATAGCAAATATGCGCAACAGTGCAATGCAAGGAAATTCCAGCCAGGGCTTTTGCTGCTTTGAGCTCCGCTCCCCAGCTTTATGATGTCACCAGAGACGCTTGGTCCAGTTGCAACCGTCGCTTTGTATTACATGGCTGTTTATGGATTAGTCTTATTACCATGCTAAAATGCCTGTGGCTGTCTTTTGTCTGAATGTGACCGGTGAGGGGAAGGGGGACATTTGCCAGTCCCAGGGATTGCTCGCAAAGCCCTCTTCTTCGTTATTCTGTATGTGAGGCAGATTTTGGGGCCAAAATATGTGATCAAAATGAATTGTTAATGCGATTACGTACATCAGGGGGAGATAAATTTTTCTTCTTGAAAGGGTGTATTGTTAGGAAGGTAAGACTGAAAAATTGACCTACCTTCAAATTATTCTGGTCTGCTATGGTAGTGATTCTCAACCACAGGTCCGGAGCCCCATGGAGGGCTGTGAGCAGGTTTCAGGGGGTCCGTCAAGCAGGGCCAGCATTAGACTCACTGGGTCCCAGGGCATAAGCCGAAGTCTGAGCAATGTAGCTTTGTAGGGGGGGCCCTATTGCATGGGGCCCCAGGCAATTGCCCTGCTTGCTACATCCTAATGCCAGCCCTGATTTTTATGTACAGAAAACCAGTTGTTGTGGCACAGGTTGACCGTGAAGTTTTTATAGCATGTTGCGGGGTCTCAGAAAGGAAAAGTTTGAGGACCCCTGTGCTGGGGAATGGCCTCTGGACTCCTTATAGCTAATGCAAAATCCCACTGCTGAGTTACCATAGAACCTCAGAGCAGAACTTCCATTCCCGAGGTGTTTGTAACTCTGAAATGTTCGTAACTCTGAAGAACATTATGATTGTTCTTTCAAAAGTTTACAACTGAACAGTGACTTACTGCAGCTTTGAAACTTTACTATGCAGAAGAAAAATGCTGCCTTCTCTTTATTTTTTTTCATAGTTTATGTTTAACACAGTACTGAACTATATTTGCTTTTTTTGTTTGTTTGTGGGTTTTTTGTTTCTGCTGCTGCCTGATTGCATACTTTCAGTTCCAAATGAGGTGTGTGGTTAGAGTGACCAGATGTCCCGATTGTATAGTGACAGTCCCAATTTTTGAGTCTTTTTCTTATATAGGCTCCTATTACCCCCCACTCCCCGGCCCTGATTTTTCACATTTGTTATCTGGTCACCCTATGTGTAGTTGACTGGTCAGTTTATAATTCTGGTGTTTGTAACTTTGAGGTTTTACTGTATTGAGAAACTAATAAAAATAATACCCGGCATTTATATGTAGGACATAGACAAAAGCAAATCATTGTGCTCTGATATTTTTCCTGCCGAGCTGCAGGAGCAGTTCTGCAACACGCCATACAGACTATGCTGGGACACCAACAAAAGGAAGAGAATATGTCTGTGTCCATTTTGTACCCATAAGAACAACACAGGAGAAAATAATCTGTGATAGACAAACAAGGGAAGAGAAATCAGGAGGGAATAATGTGTGATTCTTCTTCATTTTACAAACAATCTGGCCTTGTAGTCCTTATCCAAGCCAAACTCCCCAGCCGTCAGTGAGTGAGTTTCCTCAAGAAGAGCTGCAGGAGCAGGCTCCATAAGGAGAGTAAAACAGGGGCAGTGAACAAGGAGCAATCATTTGCATGCTATGATGAGGCCAGGGAAGATTAAAACTGGTCAGAACTCTTGCTCAGAACTCAACCTGAGTCTTTCCTTGATGTCTGGAGAAGAGCATTTCATTTATCCTCCCTCTTGTGTTTTCTGGCTCTGATTGGAGGCTGAAATGTCCTGGGGGAGGCTTTGCTCATGATATTTCTGATATGGCTGGAAGCATCACAGGGTTCCAAGCACAATTTCCAGACCAAATCGGTTCAGAAGAAGCTCTGAATGGGCCCCTGAAATTTTGGATGCTTCTCTGTATCGAACCTTTGAAAGCTCCCCTCATCTTTCCCTATGAGAGGGCCATGTGGAAGTGCAAGTGCTCTGGAATTACTTTACAAGCAGGAATGGTGAACCTCACATTGATTCAGGGCCTGTAAGCTTAGCATCTTCACCCAGACCTCTTGCTTTTGGCACTCACCAGCATAGAATGATAGAATCATAGAATATCAGGGTTGGAAGGGACCTCAGGGGGTCATCTAGTTCAATTCCCTGCTCAAAGCAGGACCAATTCCCAACTAAATCATCCAAGCTAGGGCTTTGTCAAGCCTGACCTAAAAAACCTCTAAGGAAGGCGATTCCACCACCTCCCTAGGTAACCCATTCCAGTGCTTCGCCACCCTTCTAGTGAAAAAGTTTTTCCTAATATCCAGCCGAAACCTCCCCCACTGCAACTTGAGACCGTTACTCCTTGTTCTGTCATCTGGTACCACTGAGAACAGTCTAGAGCCATTCTCTTTGGAACCCCCTTTCAGGTAGTTGAAAGCAGCTATCAAATCCCCCCTCATTCTTCTCTTCTGCAGACTAAACAATCCAAGTTCCTTAAGCCTCTCCTCATAAGTCATGTGTTCCAGCCCCCAATCATTTTTGTTGCCCTCCTCTGGACTCTTTCCAAGTTTTCCACATCCTTCTTGTGGTGTGAGGCCCAAAACTGGACACAGTACTCCAGATGAGGCCTCACCAATGTTGAACAGAAGGGAATGATCATGTCCCTGGATGTCCTTGTTCCCATGGCATTTATTAACAAAGGGCAAGACCACTATGCAGGCAAATGGAACAAAGGTCTGCAGCATTCTGCACATAGCCAGAGACATATATGATGCTGGGGTGGGAGCAGGAATCAGAAGTGAATGGAAATAAAAATGGGTCGTCTCTCTCATCCCTGACAAGGCCCCATTCCAAGGGCTCCCAATTCTCTTTTATGAGAAACATCCTTATTTGTAGAACCACAGAGAAACCCTAGACCCTATACAACTGAGGAAGGAGGAGAGGCGAGTGGCCGAGAATTAGACCCGTTGCTCAGCTGGCAGTGGTTTGCAAAGAATCATGCTGAGGTCAGCACTCTCCTTCCCCTTAGATCCTAACAGTTCTAGCATCCCATGGAGCCACTGCAACCACTTTTCCTTTCAATATCTTTTGTTCTCCCTCCATATCTCAACCCTCCTCTCTCATACCTGCCCCTCCTCTATTCTCCTCAGCATTTGTTTCTGCAGCCTGCTCATGACTGGCTGCCTCGTGGTAGGGTGACCATATGCCCTGTTTTGGCCAGGATAGTCCCGTTTTTAGGCCCTGTCCCAGCTATCCTGACATTTTTTGGCAAAACTGGGCATTTGGCCCACTTGTTCTTGCCAACTGATCATCAATTGGCAAGAGCAAACTGGATAAATGCACAGTTTAGCCAAAAAAGTGGGGTGCAACCCCAGTGGAGCACAGAGGAATGTGGCAGGAGGGGCAAGTGGCAATGCCAGCTACATGCTGGACGGAGGGCTAAGGAGAGCAGCTCAGGCAGGCTGGCCCTATGTGCATGCGGGTGGCAGGGGGCTCAGGGTGGCCTCACACATGGACTGGTGGTGGGGCAGCTTGGGAGGGGCTCAGACCAGCCCTGTGCATGGGGAGGAGGGTAGCTGCAGAAGGGTGGAGGGGAGGGCTCAGGCCGGTCCCATGCGGGTGAGAGGCAGGGAGGCCTGGGGCCAGGCTCGCCTGTGGGGAAGAGGAGAGGGGGCTTTGGGCCAGCCTGTGACATGTCCCGTTTTCCCTTTGGGAAAATATGGCCACCCTACCTCATGGAAATAGCAGCAGCACACCAATAGCTAGGCCAATAGCAACAGCAGCCTCTTGCTTACAGGCTCCAACGGTACCATAAAACTAGCCCTCCCCTCCAATGTCCCTCCTGCACCTCCATCCTTCATTAATGTAACAGGCAAGCAGGTGTGAAGAGGGCAAGTGACAGCAGCCCCACAAGCCCCCTGTGGAAATACAGGGAGCCAAGTTCCAGAGCCAGGGACTGCCAAGAACTGCAGCAGGGGTTGCCAGAAATGAAATCAGAACCATAATCATAACAATAGCAAGATGTTCCTTACTACTGAAGGATAGGGACTATAGTAGCCAAGCAAGTCAAGAGGAACTACACAGGAGTGCACTGATAAACAAAAGCTCAACAGAGCCATTCTAATCTCTTCTTCAAGCAGAGCCAGGGGATAGGGCTCTATACAGCTCTCCTCATCACTCCTGATTTCACTCGACAGACCTGTGCCCTGAGTAATGAATCTGATGTATCTTTCTCTTGAAGCACTTTGCATACTGTGCTCCCCCCCTTGGCCACTTGGGAAATGCAGCTGCCTCTAGGGGCAGGACAATGGCTGTTTAACAGTGCTCAACATCACTACACTGCAGCTTAGGGAAAGGAGTAAAGAAGATTCATCTCCAACTGAGACTGCAGGGGCAATCTAGGGAAGTAGAATTCCAGCCTGGAGTTGGCCAGGACACCAGTATCAAAACTAAAACTCAGAGAAAGTTCAGAGGTTCCATCTGTGGCTGTTCTCTGATCCAATCTGATAGTTAACAGCAAACTATATTGTGCCTTACATGTGCATGGTGCTTTCCAGACCAAAAAATGAGAGGACCTTGCTTTATGGAGCTCGTGCCTGAGCAATAACGGAGGGAGGGATGACATTGAGCAAAGGGGAAGGGGAGAGATATGGGTGACTGATCCTCTGGTGAAAGATCATGAGCTAAGCTGTTGTTATAGCTGGATCTTGTTAGCTGCTGCTGCTTCTTTTTTTTATTAGTCTTTTAGACAGTACAAAACTGGAAGTTTGGTACAACATGAAAATAGGTCTGAGCACAGCGAGAGAGAATTTGGGGCTGCAGAGGCATCAAGGTTAGTGCCTCTTGGTAGAGCTCTGGTGAGGCCACACAGAATACAGAGCTCACTTCTGTGCACCTCTGCGCCAGAAAGAGACCAACAGATTTAGAGTAATTTAGAGAAGAAAAACAAATATGATTAAGGGGCCAAGAGACTGGATTTAGGAGTAATAAAGAGCGAACGAGCTAAGCATGCTCAGACAGCTGAAAAATGACTAAGAGGGATGTGGTAACCATCTGCAGATATGTGAAGGATGTGACTGTTGTATGAGCGAGGTAAACTGACACACAGTATATACAGAGTTCTTCCCTAGGATTCACACCAAGGAGGGAAGGGAGTGAGTTAGGGTGGATCATGAGAAATGGGGTGGCATTGAGCCAAGGAAAATTTAGGCTGCATAGCAGGAAATATTTCCTAACAGTGAGGATTGTTAGACTGCGGAGCTGTCTCCCCGTGGAAGGAGTGGAAGACCCAGTGCTCATGAGACGGTAAAAGACTAGTCTGTACAAAGCTCTGGCTGGGAATAATGAGAGGGAACAAGCCTACATTGGCTCCTGGGGCTGGCCCTATTAGGTCTTTTCCATCGCTAATTTCTCTGCTGTCACCAAGTTTGATTCCTCTCAGAGCTGAGTTACCTGTAGCTGCTCTGCAGCTGGAGTGCAGGCTATGCATTGTCAGAGATTTACGAGGACTGATTTATGGTGCTGGTTGTGATCTGGTATTATATAACCCATATTAAGGATTCCAATTTTATGCATAAATGCTATTTTTGGAGCATTATACCTGCAGGAGTAGTGGTAAGAAAAGCACTTCTCAGTTACCCACAGCTCCAGGGGCCAGGAGCGGAACGGAGTCTGGTTCAGCGCCATCTCACAGTCTGTGATGCTTGGAGGGAGTTCCCTTCACTCAGCAGCCAGAGCAGTTGTTCTAGGGTACGTCTACACTACAGGATAAATTCGAATTAGCTTAAACCGATTTTATAAAACAGATATTATAAAGTCGATTGTGCGCGTCCACACTAGGCACATTAATTTGGTGGTGTGCGTCCGTGGTCCGAGGCTAGCGTCGATTTCTGGAGCGGTGCACTTTGGGTAGCTACTGTAAAATAATGAGGCCAATAACGTCGATTTGCGTCCACACTAACCCTAAATCGATATAGTAATATCGATTTTAGCGTTACTCCTCTCGTTTTGTAGGAGTACAGAAATCGATTTAAAGAGCCCTTTAAATCGATATAAAGAGCAGTGTAGTGTGGACGAGTGCAGCATTAAATCGATTTAATGCTGTTAAAATCAGTTTAACAGCGTAGTGTGGACCAGGCCCTAGAGAAAGAGGGAGAGTGAGGGTAAGAGCTTTAAACCAAACAGTGAGTCTCCAGAAATAAACAGAAATAATTTCCTTTGGTATAGAGCATGGACCTCAGGTCTCCAGACACAGGAAGATGCAAAAGCTGCATCCAAAGCCTTGCAGTCAATGGAAAAATTCTCATTGACTTCAGTGGACTTCAGATTGGGCCCATATTGCACTGACTGCCAGGATACTCTGGGCAACTGCAGAAACAGTACACGGGTGCCTATCATCAGGGCATGGGGAAATAGCAACCCTTCTTCCCTGCTGAATATCACGTACCAAAGGGAAAGGACTGGAATAAAACCAGAAGACTGGTTACTTCCCCCTTCTCAGGCCCAAGGACTGTGGGAAGAGGAGCACTGGGCTTAGTGGAAATGTCTGCCCCTCTAGTCGTTGATACACTGAGACCCCTGCCACCTTATCTTAAAGCCTCTGCTGGTTGAAAAGCATCTGTGTACCCAGCCTGGCCTGACTTGGCACAAGAAATCTGGCAAACCTCATTCGAGTCTGTCCTGCCTGAAGCTTCCACCTCAGTTTTTCAGACAGAGAGAGAGAGACAGAATCTCTCTATCCTGGGTTTCTGAGCACCTACGGTAAAACAGGATGTTTTGAAGGGCTTGCTTTGGGAGAAGTGCTTTGTTATGTTGTCCCCTGACACCTCCTCGGGGGGGAGAGGAGTTCTGTCTGTATTGTATTATCTATTCAGTCCTTTATTTTTCTGCTGAAACTGACAACGAGGGATCTAATGATCTTAATGGGATTTGAGATGTGACCACCTGTCCATTAGGAGCAGGGGTGAGCCCATCCGTACTGTGGTGAGTAGCTATTTCTCAGCTCTGAAGCTGCTTGCAGTTCATACAGCAGCTGTCTGGGTGGAAAGAAAATCTCTGTACCCGGTGTTGGGGGGAGAGGGCCAAGGTCTGAGAGTGTTCTTTGACTGACACAGACCATCTGTCCACCCCTGTCCTTGAAATTCCAGCACAACCATTCAGCCTGTCTCCGGCCATGACCCTTTGGCAATTTTGCTTGTCCCGGAATCCATTAGGGAAGTGTGCCCTGGCCTCAGGACACAGATGCTTGTTACACCAAGGCCTGGCCTGAAGGGGGGTTGCACAAGTTTGGTATGGATCTAACCCACACCTGTTTGCATTAGACAGAGCTGTTTGGGGTGACGCAGAGACAGTGGATAGCTCCTTTCATTCCACAGACAAGGTCATACTCCAGAGAGAGTTGGGGTCAGGCCTGGAGGGGGCATTGCCACCTGGTTCCCATTAGTAGGTCTCTTTTCTCCAGGAGAGAGCAACATCATTCTCCTACTCACCCCAATTAGCCTGGTAAGTTTCTGTTAGCTCTGCAAAAAATAAACTGTCTCCACTTGACTCTCAGTAGGGCAGATGCATCCTTGGTCAGAAGCTTTCCAACATGCTGGTTGCTGGCAGCCCTCTCTGGAAATGTTCCTTTGGACAATGACCTTTTCCTCAAACCCTTTCCTCTGCTTAGGGAGAAAATCTACCTCACAACTATTTCTCCTACAGAAGTCCTTCTTCCTGACTGAGGTAAAGTGGGCAGCTCTTGATGGCTAGTGACCCCCTCAGGTTACTGAATGGCTATGTCATATTCCCGTTCGCCCAGACTGGGGGCCCTAAGTAGGGGTCAGTTGAGGATTGTGTTGGCAACGTCTTAGAAGCATCAACTCAATCTGAGCACAGCCACCATCATCTCTAACACAGCTGTGTGGCCTGCAGAGACTACAGGATCCAGCATGCCGAGCTCTAAGATGGAGCACTGTATGATGGGAGATGTCATCTCCACAGGCCACATTCAGGTGTTCAAGAGGAGACCAACTGCAGAGCATACTGTAGAACTCCATGGGCTGCTCTTGCCTGCCTCTCCAATCACCTCTCTAGTCCCCTCGGAAGAATAATTTAATTCCTCCCTCCCACAACCAAGGGTTTGTTTATATGGCTTCCCTCCCCACTTGTGATGGCTGCCCACTGGTGATTAATTCAGGGCAGGGAGAAAGGGAGTTGAAGTGTCACCTTCACAGCATTTGGTCAATTCACTGGGAGCTCCTCTGACAGAAATACAGGGTGTTTCATCAAGTTACCTCCTTTTGTTATACTGTGCTGCCAGGAGGATGGAGCCCCTGCAATGGCCAGAGTGAGGGGGTCCCTTACTGTGAGTCTTTGCAAGATGGTTGTGCTTGGTCAGACTGGCCTTTCAAAACTCTATAGAAAGAATGTTTCATGGTGCCCACGTGATACCAATTGATAAAGGATGAGACTCATGTCCCTGCTATAAGAAAACAAAAGAGAGGTGTGGGGTGTGACATGTCCCTGGTCATTAGTGCATGGAAGGCATCTGGCATTTTATCTAGCTGTTTGCAATTGCTCCAGCTACTGATGGCACTCTAGGCTAAGGTGTGAGTGAGCAATGTCTTAGAGATGAATGCCATGGGGCGGGGCTATGCTCCCAGGGCCATGTGTCTCTGGAATGGGGCAGGTTATCACAGGGCTACGTAGTGGAGCATTGTTAAAAGGCAGAGCCGGTATACGGTGTTGATTTCACAGATGGTTCCTTGAGCAGTTTAAATGGACTGTCATGGGATACCGCAGGCTCTGGCAGGGTCACTGGTTTCCCAAACTTTCCCCCTTTCCTTCTGCTCAAGTGCCTGGAGATAACAGCAGCTAGGAAATGTGAGCTATTTCAGTTTGGGTATCAAGGCCTCTCTCTTCTCTGCAGGAGATTAGATGGATATTTGTATATCATCTTTCTAGCCTCATTGTCGAGGCCTGGAGCTGAGTGTAACCTCGGCGTGAAGGGTAAGGGGCACGGGTTGCTGTGCGGACCACTTGCAACAATCTCTCCCTCCCCTGTGAGATGGTGAGATGGTGACCATTGCTGGCCAGCATCCCAGATGGAGTCTCCTAAGCAGCCTGTATGTTCTGTGCTCTTTCTGCTAGCATGCCCCAGCACCCCTTTTCTCCCATCGACACACTAAGTTGATGGCTTTATGTAGGACACTGAACCATTTTTCTGAACCTTTGCATTGTAGGAGGGTAGCCCAACAGCAGAAAACACCAGCTCAGATCCCTTAATGTAGCTGATTGAATCTGAAAATGAATTGCATCCAAGGAGATTTTCCTGGAATACATACATAGCCTCCTTTCTTGTTGATGTGATGGTTCACCCCCATCAAATCACCCCAATTCATCTAGTAAAGGAGATGAATCACTGAAGGGGAAGGACTCCCTTTAAACATATGTGAGCACATGGTATGGGATGGCATGTGGGAGATGGGGACTAATAGATGATAAAATCCAGCCATGTTCCCTCTTTCTGAATTCAAAGTTATCTGACCTCTGCTGCCGTGTCTGTGGTGGCAATGAGATCTTCAGCATCTGGAGAAGCGACTGGTTTATGGTGAAGCTCCAGCCCAAATGTTGCTCAGATCTCCCCTTCCAAATGAACAGCTAGGCAGGCTGTCCGCACCTGGCCCGATTAGCATATTTCCAATTAACTCTCCCCTCAGCAAGACAGGAGTGCCAAATGCAAACTGACAGCAGCTCGGTGAGCCAGGGCGTGGCAGTGAAGAGAAGCCAGCCAATGGGTGAGAGGAGACAGGCGAAGAACTAAAGGGGAGGCTTTTGGGGAGTGCAAGTTTAAAAACCATCCTCTCCTCTCCTCCTTCTAGTTTCTGTCTCTATCTTCTGAGAGTGGTAGAGCAGTCTCTATCTTCTGGGTGCAATGGTCAGAAACCTTCAACCCATAGAGTGGATCAGGGAGTCATAGATGTTAGAGTTGGGAAAGGCGGAAAAGGTTATCTAGTCCATTACCCCGCCAACATGGGACTAGGGTGACCAGATGTCCCAATTTTATAGGGACAGTCCTGATATTTGGTGCTTTTTCTTATATAGGTTCCTATTACCTCCCACCCTCTGTCCCAGTTGTTTGCACTTGCTGTCTGGTTACCCTACATGGGATTGACCCATTTTGTATATTTAACTGTGTCGGGGCCAGGCAGCCAGCCCTTTTCTTGCTGCTATTGTTGTAGGGCCACTGTCAGGGCTCTAGTAATATGCTTCTCATCTGCATATTTCCACAACCTTAGATGGTGCTGCAGAGCACTTGTGCTTTGGGTTAAGAAACAGGGAACTCTTGGGGTGGGTTGATATTTATCAGAAGCAGCCAGTATGCATCCACATTCTATACTAGCAGCTTTGTGAAACCACAGCTGTGTTCTGCCAATTTCAGCCTTCATTGTTTTAAAAAGCAAGCCTGTAGTTAGTATGGCTGGGAAGAAAACCTCAGAAGTATGAACCAAGTGTAACCAATGCTGAGATGTCTATAGAAGTCTGCCAAAGAACCTGGAATGACATCTCTGATAGGTATAACTGCCTCATTCATCTCAGTGAAGAATTAACTGAGATGACCCAGAATGATAATTTAAATGTCAGGATCGTTAACTATTTCATTCCCCATGTAAGAAGGGATAGAGATGATCACAGATCTGCACAATTCACCGTGAGCGATGTCTCGTTTTGGCAGCTCACATGGGTGGAGCCTGGAGCAATAGCACTCTTTCTTTTCCCAGTTTGACCCCTGAGTTTATGGTTATTGTCTTTGCGACATAACCCTTTTCTAAAGGTAAGTTGGTCTATAGTGCTATGGATTTTATTCCTTCACCTCTTAAAATAGTTGGGTAACTGTAGCACAAGGTAAGCAGAGACCGCTTTCTGTGCAATTTGATCATGGATTGAGAAGAGAATGTGAAAGAGAGCTGTTCACAACAGCCAATCAGAATTTCTTTATTTGCATATAGCGTATCCAAAGGTTGAGTCCAAAAAAAAAAAGTTGCAAGACTCAGCAACTGGGGGACTCTTGGATTGCAAGGTTCAAGAACTAGCAACTGGAAATTTGGATGATTCAGGACACAGGCAGACTGAGACTATAAAGGGAACTGGGAAACTCTTAAGGAGGTGTAAATTGGAACAATATGGGCAGTATTGTGTCCTGATTTGATTTCAGGGAATTAAGAGCTAATTCTTTCCCTGAGACTGGAATTGTTGGAATTGTGCATGCAACAACCAGGGGAGTTTATGATCTCTGAACATGACCTGGGAGTGCTAAGGTTCAGGAACTGGAACTTTAAATGATTGTTTTTATAGTCAGTCCTTTCCTGGTTCTTGAAGTTTAAGTTTTAGGTGCAGACTTCCTTGTGGGCATTTGCTTTTATTAACGAAGGATCTGAATGCACTACCAGCAACTCCTAAACCAAGGAGAAATGGGTTACAAATTGATTACAGTGAGTTACAAACTGGAGGCAATTAGTGGGATTGGGCAGATTCGTAGTAAGAGCAATTACAGTACTGGAATAGCAGCACTGAAATGACAGATAAGGAGGCTAGGGCTCGGCATGGCGGAATGAGTGCCCTGCTTTTTCTGACAGAGTCACTCAGCAGAGTGTCTGGCAAATGAATAGTGTGGGCAGAGCAGTTTGAATTATAAAAGCAAATGGATGGACTGAGGTTATGTTTTCTAATTCTGTCATTCTGAGGATGAGAAAGCGAGGTGCATAGAGATTTACCACCTGAGGGGAAAAGTGACTATGGAAGTTAAAAGAGACATTAAAGCAACAATTTGAACCTACAATCCATGCATACTGCTGGAGCCAGGCTGCTGAAAGCTGGGGCTGCAGAATAAAAGAATAACATGATACTTGGCATTCAGAGAGAACCTTCCACCCAAGAATCTCCAAGCGGGTTACATAGGTGGGGATTGTTAGCTGTCATTTGCAGATGGGGAAACAGAGGCACAGACAAGGAAACAGACTTTCCCTGAGGTCTTAAAGTAAATCTGTCGCAGAGCTTGGAGGAGAACCCCAGTATCCCAACTCCCGATTTCATGCTCTATTCACTTCACCTGTATGCATAAAGTACTTTTGGCACGCCACGCCACCTGGCACTGAAAGCTTAGTAAAATATGATTTAGCTACTAGAGAGTCAGTGATTCAGGGTTATTTTGTTACTGTGAGTAGTGATAAAATCAGAATTAATTTACCTAAGAGTTTAGAAGAGGCCATCAATGTGGCTGAGAAATCTACCCAGATATTGCAGAAAATGGCATTCTCACAATGCTTTAGGCTAGGTCTACACTAGAAATGTTCCCCAGTATAATAATGTCAGTTAGAGGTGTGATCCTTTATCACACTTTTATACCAGCCAAAAGTCTTAGCACAGATGCAGTTAAACTGACAAAAAAAAGAAAAAATTCCTTTTGCTGCTATATCTTATTTCATTCAGGGAACACTTAAAAGCCCATATAAATTCCATCTCCACTAGGGGGATTTACCGGTAGAGCTATACTGGCAAACCCTTTCCAGTGCAGCTGAGGCCTTAGCTAGGCAGGTAGAATTAGGACAGATAAGGAACCTGCTGGGGAAGCTGAGCTTGTGTTCTAGCACAAGGTAAGGCTAGCCATCTCTTACTGATCAGATCAAAGGAAATGCCTCAGCCCACTCCAGTCTGAAGATAAAAGAGACCTCGGTCATGGTGAGTGCAGAAGAACCTTTGGCTCCGAAGGGTGAGACGCTGTTAACCAGGCAGGTAAAGCAGTTTAGGGAGAGGCAATGCCAGCAGATCCTGCTGCTGAAAACCAAACAGGACAAAGCTTCTCCACCCATGAAGCTTAAAACATGGAAATGGGAATGTGGGAGGTAAACACTCGAGGGGCTTGTTGACAGGGGACGTGATTTCTAAAATAGCACTATCGTTGTTCATTAACTGGTCCAGGTAGATCCTGCTGGTGCACAGTAACTGTTCCCTTAGTGTGTGGTAACGTAGAGCTGTTACCAGCAGGATCTGCAGTGACCAATTGATGCACAACACCTTGGGATGCTTTAGAAATCACACCGCTGTCAAGTGCATTACCTCACTGTGCAGAGAAGCCCCAAGAGTTAAACTTGATCCCTAAGCTTAATCCTTACCAAAATATGTACGGTCATTGCAAATATGGGCTGGGATCCTTTGCCTGGAGGCAAGACATCCTGCAGTGAATGTACCCGATTGCTCACACACGGTTTTAGAATGGTGTAACTGCAATGACTTCACAGGAGTTTCTGCTGCTTTACATTGGTGAGAGGAGAATCAATATCTCATTGAATTTAGCTCCCCGCTGCATTCCTAGAGTCCCTGGTATTGGAGCACTGGACGGAGCACTTTGTATCTGATAGCTAGCACTCGGGGGACAGGGGGCATTTAGGAGAAGGGGTTGTTGTTGTTCATGCAGGGCACTGGGACTCAGGAGAGCAGCATTCAATCCCCACAAACTTCCTATGTGACCTTGGGCAAGTCACACGATCTCGCTGTGCCTCAGTTCCCCATCTGTAAAGTGGGGATAATGACACTTACTCCCACCCCCTCCTCTGTCTTGTCTATGTAGATTGTAAGCTCTTCAGAGCAGGGGCTGTCCTGTGATTGTGTGTATGTACATCACCGAGCATGATAGGGCCCCAATCACACCAGGGGCTCTTGGCACTAAGAATAATAAAAAATCTCTGGCCTCTGGCCTCATGCAATCAGATGGCATTTGGTATCATCTGCTGTATTGGCACAGACAACCCCCGGGTGTAACAGTGTGTGGGAGTGGGGGAGGCTGGGAAGAGCCCTTGGGGACTTGTGTCCCCCTTGGTCCAAGAGAATTGAGTCTCTAGCCATTCTAGGCATACTGCAAGGCTTAACTCTTCTCTCAGGCTTTCCTGAAGGAGGTTGTCGTTTACTCTTGAGACTCTGCTGGGGTAAGGAGAGATCAGAATCAGTGAGATGTGCTGTTCTTTATAATGGCCCAGAGCACTGGACAATGCTTTAATAACAACCCACCTCAACAAATGGGAACTTGCTCCAACTGGCTTAGCTGGTGAAAAATGGCCAGCCTTTGAAGTGGTGCAACATTCCCATGAGAGGGGAGAAGGTTGTCACTTCTCTGGCTGCCCTGGGCAGATAACACGATGGGAATGGCCCTGCTTGCACAGTCCTAATCAAGGGTCTCCTATTCTGATTACTCACCTGCTCTGCGGCTCTGTCCTATTTGCCTTCACTTCAGTTCCCCTCTATCTGATGGATGCAATATACTGTGTTAGAGACATCCTCCACCTCAGTGGGCATTCACCCCTCGCCTGCTAGAGTGTACAAAGACCCAGGCACCAGGTGACTTTGGTCCACCACACAGCACAGCCCTAGGGGAGGGAGGTGATCAGTAACCACATGATTCCCCTCTATGCTGAATTATTTTAAAATGTGAAAATATCTACAACATTACACAAGGGAAAGATGCTGGCTTACCAGGCTTAGAGATTGATGGCCTGTATCCAAGGACCAGGGACAGCACAGGGAGTGACAGGGAAAGTCTTCCCCATGACATCCCACCAGTATGATTCAACCATCTCCTGGACTTGGAGATCCCCCATTCTCATTCCCAGCTCCAGCTTGGTTTCCATATTATCCAGGTCTAAGATCAGTGAGCACAACAACCGGCATCATTTCTTTCTCATGTGGATGGGACACTCACTACAGCTATGGGAGTCGCCATTTCCTGAGTGACATGGAAAACATCCCCCCCCCATAATACTCTGCATCCCATTTCCCACCCCCATCTCTATTAAACTCCCCTCCCCAGTGCATCACTGAAGAACAAGGCTGAACAGCAGGTTCCGCAGGGGTAGGGGGCGAGTGGGTGTTTAGCACTACGGGCACTCCACGCAGGACAGTTTCTGGCACTGTGTGTGGCAGAGGGAAACCCACTGATTCTCTCCTCCCAGCCCAGCGCTAGGGGAAAGGGACAGATTTGGCATCCAGGTGCTGGGGATGGGTGAGGGAAGGACTCATTTTTGCTCCCTTTTAAATGCTTGCATTAGACTCCTATTAGAATCCACAGGATTATGATGCCTCCTCTCCCTGGCTTGGGCAAGCAGCACTTCTGCACAGCTCCCCCTCCTTCTTAGAGCTATGAGACTGCCCCCTTCTCTTTCAATCTGCTTTGACCAATGGCTGTTATTATTTATTACTATTATTCTTCATTGGTATTACTGTAGTGCCCAGCAGCCCTAGCTATGGTCCAGGACCCCATTGTACTGGTGCCATAAAATATCTAATCCCACTGATAGTGACATCCTCCCTCCTGGGGGGGGTCCTCTGCATCCATGTCTGAGCTCCCAAGCTCCTTCTCCTTTGTGCTCCCCGCCCTCAAGGTCCTGCATCATTGATGCCACCCTCAGGTTTAAGCCACTTAATGTCACTCCTTACTTATCCACAGGGAGCAGTGCTGTGTTACAAAACAAGCACTCTTCTCCCAGCAGTTCCTCATGTTCCCCATGTGTGTGCTTCCAGGGGATGAGAGCCAAGGGACCAAACCACAGTCACTGACCCGGGTTCTTCTGTGGCACAGTATGACTGAAGATGATCATTTGTATCATTGTTGCTACCACTCTTATACAATTGCAACAAATCTTGTACAAAGAGTATCATGTAAGGTGTCAGTGGACACGTTACAAACTGTCAGGTATGATTATCCTGGTTAAATCCATGTATCATCACTGTATCTGAAATTATGAATATTGACTATGTATTTGTATTTCAAATATGTGTTTGTTCTTGGGGTGACACCAGCAAGGTAGTTTACACTCAGTCTCGCCAGCTCATTGTGAATAAACTATTCAAGCATGATGGGCCATTAAGAAGAATCAACTCTCCAGATACCTTTTCCTGAGGAGGCCTCAGACAGCAAGGAACCAATGGCCACCCATGTGATTCAGCAAAACATGTAAGGACATGATATGGACATGTGACCTAAAATTCCATCTTTGCCAGTAACTTTCCATGCGCATGAGCTATGAACATTGTTTGGGATAGTAACTTTCCATGCACATGGGAAAGGGTATAAATTGCAATGGAAACATCTCCATTTTGCCTCTTTCCTGCTCCAGTTCTCTGGACTGTGGATTTACAACTAAAAGGAATATTTTGAACAATGGACTGAGGACCTTCCCATCTTTTGGAAGTTACCAGAGAGACTTTTGCAAGGCAGCAGACTATTCCATCACTGATACAAACCTGATCTAAGGACTTTTCAGTCATTTGTAAGTATATGATCTTTGAACAATTTATAACTAAATTCTTTTTTTTTATTAATAAATTCTTAGTTAGTTTACTAAGGATTGGCTGACAATGTGATATTTGGGTAAAATCTGAAATATTTAATTGACCCGGGGGTAATTTGGGATTACTAATCCTTTGGGATTGGTAGACCCTTACATGTGGTGAACTGGGTTTTCAGTAAACTCTCACTGAATTAGACACAGTTTGTCTGGATAGGAACCAAGGGCTGGAATGCCTAAAGGGAATTGTATTTTGCTTCCTGTTAACCAGTGGGCTGCTACAGAAGCTCTGTTGCTACTTGGTGGTGAATCTACTTACAGAATAAACCACCAGTTTGGGGGCATTCTCTGCCCTGTTTCTTGCAGTCTGCCCGGAGTGTGGCATTCTCAGTGTGGTTCATCCCAGGCACTCGGTCACATCTCCCACATAATACTGGTGGACATTAACATTCCTGTCTCTTACTGGAAAGAAGAACTGAAGGGAGACCAGACAGCAAGTGTGAAAAATCGAGACGGGAGTGGGGGGTAATAGGAGCCTATATAAAAAAAGACCCCAAAATCAGGACTGTCCCTATAAAATAAGGACATCTGGTCACTCTAGTCCAAGGTGAGCACCAAGGCAGGATAGGAACAAGGGGGACATTGAAGCAGATGGGGTACTGTGGGGTGAGTGCAGCAGGGCTTCCTCTGAGAGTTCTGCTCAGATTCCAGTTTATCTGCACTGAAGGCAGCGTAACCATTCCTGCCAGCCCAGATTGTTTCAGTCCAGTGACCTCTCAAGTGGCTTTGCTAAAGCTGCAAGTTGATCTCATGGAAGGAAATTGAATTGTCGTTCGGGCTGGGTTGTATCTGGGCTTTGGGCTCCGCTGCCTGGCTCAGCCTATTAACGTTTGCTCATCTGATTACAGGCACAGCTTGGGGTGAGAGGTCACATTTAAATTATCCCTCTTTCTTTTCTCATCAGAAAGTGTGTCACTGAGGGGTTAGAAATGTGGGGGGAAGGGAGGTGGATTAGCAATCAGGCCACTGCCAGTGGGCCAGTTGCAGGGCATTTTACCGGGGATCAGATCTTGAGCCTCTGCCAATGGAGCCACCTGCCAAACAAGCCCATCAAATACTAGCCTGAGCTTCTCAGAACTCGGTAATGTCAACCCTCTACCCAGGAGTAGCAGCTGCTCAGCCAGAGGCTGGGGCAACAAACCATCAGCATGATCACTGATTAGCCCGTTTCACACAAGCAAGCTGATAGGGGCTATGCAGCCCAGGGAGGTTATGGTGCCCAGGGACTCTGAGGGACTAGGGTTCCCAAAACATGGTGAAGCCAGGATTTCACCCCTTTATTCACAACCCAGGATAGCTCTGCAAGAAAGTGAGCAGATCAGAGTATAGCTAGGGTATTGCAGGGTGATTGGCCCTTTAAAGGGAGCTAGAGCCCATCCCACCTGTGCCATAATTAATTAGCGGCTTCCCAGCCTGATGGGGTGGGACCAAAGGGATCAGGTGGTTGCTTAATGGACACCTGGCCCTCAAAAACGGGCTGGGAGAGCTCAGTCTGGGATGTGGAGCTGCTTGCTGCTCAGAAGGCCCTTACATAGGGTTTGGAGCCATAGTGAGTAGGCAGGCTCTAGTGCTTTATACCAAAGCAGGGAAAACCTTCCAAGGTAGCCCAGAAAGGGGCTGAGAACAGGGGCTAGAGCAGCAGTTTTCAAATTTTAATGGAGTTGCCAGGGCTGGTGTTAGACGTGCTGGGGCCCAGGGTTGAAGCTGAAGATTGAGCCTCACTGCCTGCAGCCAAAGCCCAGGGGCTTCAGCCCTGGGTGGCGGGGCTCAGGTTACAGCCTCTCCTCCCCTGGGGCTGAAGCCCTTGGGGTTTGGCTTTGGCCCCCCAGACAGTGGGGCTCAGTCTTCAGTTTTGGCTTCCTGACCTAGAGCATCAGGGCTTGGGTGGGCTCAGGCTTTGGTCCTCCCTCCTGGAGTCTTGAAGTTTAAGAATTCCTGGTCTAGGTGGTGGGCTGAAAAGAAGCCCACGAAGGGTAGAGGAACATTTTTTTTAGCTGGATTCTTGTTACCCTGAAAGGGGTTGTTTGTTTGTGACTTGGCCAGAGGGCCAAACCATCTCCCGCAGAGACCTGTGTGGAGAGCTGAGGAGATCTGCCTTGGGGAAGGAAAGTGAGGCAGGGAGTGCTGAGCAGAAGGACACAGAGTAGGAGCCTCACCCCATCCTCCCCCTAGTGGAAATTTCAACCCAGAGGCACAAGCAAGTGGAGTGCAGTCAAGGGCAGAGATATGCATCAGGGAGGGGGAAGCTTACTCAGCCATTACTCAGGTGATCTCTGAGAATCTGCCTGTATCTTGGTGCAGGCTGCTCTAGTAAATCCCTCTGGCTCATCCTGCCATTGGGCAGTGGTCCAGCATTGTAGTGTATCTATGGTACAATGCTGGAAGCTTGCAGATATGGGGAGACAGCAGTACTGCCAACCCCAAGCATTCAAGGAGGAAGACCCCCAAAGCAGGAGATTATTTATTCAAGTGCTGAGGTTTTTTTTTTAATTTGCCCTGAGGTTTTTGAGCCTCTCTAGGCCATGTTTCAAATGCTCTTCAGAACCACAAGAGCTAGAAACAGATGGTTTTGAAAAATGGAAGCTGAGATGATCACCTAATCACAGGGCTCCAGGAGCTGTGGCTTTAAGAACTCCCCTCCCCCCCCCAATATCATGAGAGAGGATGCCTTCCTGGCCCAAATCTCACATTCTAGAATGAAGGGAGAGGAGAAAAACCCAGCCAGGTCTCTGGAAAACCAGGGGTTGGAGCAGTAACGTGTCTCAGTGGGAGAGCTGACCCTGCACTGCTCTGGCCCCTAAGGAAAGGCTGTAGGGTGCTTTACTGATTAGAGACAACGGGTTGGATGCCCCTTCTCCTCTTCACCCTAGTTCTCTTTAATGACCTTAATCACCACTTCATTTAGAACAATCACTTTCCCCACTGCTGCCCTCCTCCAACATGGAAGAACATCTGTTATCCAACATTGCCCTTATAAACTGCTCCGATTTCATGTCACAAAAAATATATATAGGGCATTAAACTAGGTATGTTTTATAGGGGAACTGTCAAGCAGCTTAAAGCCAGACTCTGACCTACTTAAAAATTGTTCTAATCTGGTGAGGCATGTGTGTGGAGTTTAAACCTCTATCTCATCTACACTGTAAATGCATCACCTCAATGCTAAGAAGTTAAAAAAAAAAATCATGCCAAATAATGGATGATGCAGAAATCCCCAATGTTCTGTGCTCCCCCTGCTGGTCCCATAGCAAGAGTTCCCTGGCAGACCCTGCCAGGTGGCTGCCCGCAACATGCATTGCCAGGCCTATGCACAAAGAATGAAGAAAACAACAGAAGCCAGGTGTGTTTCATCTTGGGGTGATGGGGCAAGTGAAAAAGCAGGCCAAAAGTGGGACAAAGGGTCCAGTCCAGGGCCCTGACCGTGCAGTTGGATGCATGTAGGCACAACTCTTCCCTATTTGAGTCCCAATGGAGGTAGCGTTGGGGCACTACTGAGGAGCTCACTGAGGCTCCAGATAGGACACGGACCCCACAGCATGGGCCTGATTGCTGGATCAGGGTCCGTCAATGGAAAGAGATGACAATGGCAGCATTTATTCTCATTTTAGAGCACCCAATAGTGCGTAGATGCTGTCCAGTAACTGGGCAACAGATTAGTTCATGCACTGCAGAGCTTGCAATCTAAATGGAAACCCGAGTAAAAGATAAGGATGAGGCTTTGACAGGTGTTATTTAATTTTGCAAACAAAGGAGAGTTACAAAAATTGGGCAAATTATTTTTTAATAATGGTCTGGCTACACTCAAACACTCTAACAGCACAGCTGTAGCGCCTCAGTGTAGACCAAGGGTGGCCAACCTGTGGCTCCAGAGTCACATGCGGCTCTTCAGAAGTTAATCTGTGGCTGCTTGTATAGGCGCTGACTCCGGGACTGGAGCTACAGGCCCAACTTTCCAATGTGCTGGGGGCTGCTCACTGCTCAAACCACGGCTCTGCCACAGGCCCTGCCCCCACTACCTCCCTTCCCTCCCCCTCCCCTGAGCCTGCCGTGCCCTCGCTCCTCCCCCCCAGAGCCTCCTGCACTCCACAAAACAGCTGATCAGGAGGTGTGGGGAGGAAGTGGGAGGCGCTGATTGGTGGGGCTGCTGGTGCTGGAAGCGGTGGGAGAGCTGATGGGGAGCTGCTGACGTATTACTGTGGCTCTTTGGCAATGTACATAGGTAAATTCTGGCTCCTTCTCAGGCTCAAGTTGGCTGCCCCTGGTGTAGACACTCCCTGCAGCGATGGGAGGGGTACTCCTGTCGCTGTAGTTAATCCATCCCCCTGAGAGGCGGTAGCTAGCTTGATGGAAGAATTCTTCCATCAACCTAGTGCTGTTCATACTGGAGGTTAGCGCAGCATAATGATGCCTCTCAGGCGTGTGAATTTTTCACACCCTTGAGGAGTAGCTATGCTGATGTAAGTTTTCAGTGTAGACCAGTCAAAAGCAGCTGATGGTAATTGTGTCATGAGATGGAAGGAAGGACATTTATGTAGGACGTGGGTGACTTGGGTTTAATTCCCTTCTCTGCCATGGACCTCCCGGGTGCCCTTAGGCAAGTCACTTTGCTTCTCACTGCCTCAGTTCCCCATCTGTAAAATAGGGATAATGGCACTTGCCCTACCTCAGAGGCATGTGGTGAGAGTAAATATGTTAAAGATTTTAAGGCACTCAGATACGACAGTGAGCAGGGGTTGGATAATTACCTTACATATACGTTGGGACTTTATCCTAAGAGGGTTTATTAATGGCAATTAACTCTTACAGGCAGCCTTTCCATTGGCTTCTAATCAGGCTCATGCATTGCTTTTCATCCACAGATCTCAAAGCCCTTTACAGAGGAAAGTCAGGCTCACTAGCTGTATTTTACAGGTGGGGAAACTGAGGTACATTATCAAATGACTGTATTGATTTAAAAAAGCTCCTAATACCATAGCAGTTTAGCAGCCTGAAGATCTGAGTGTAGTAAATGCGAGCAGCAAAGCCAGCCATTCTCTCCATTTGTATCAGGGTATGGCTACACTTGAAATTTCAAAGCGCTGCCGCGGCAGCGCTGCGGGAGCACTGCCGCGGCAGCGCTTTGAAGTGTGAGTGTAGTCAGAGTGCCAGCGCTGGGAAAGAGCTCTCCCAGCGCTGCATGGAAACCACATCCCTTACGGGTGTAGCGTGCAGCGCTGGGAGCCGTGCTCCCAGCGCTGCAGCACTGATTACACTGAGGCTTTACAGCTCTGTATCTTGCAGCGCTCAGGGGGGTGTTTTTTCACACCCCTGAGCGCGAAAGTTGCAGCGCTGTAAAGTGCCAGTGTAGCCATGGCCTCAGCGAATGGAACGGGCACTGCCCAGCAGCAAGGCCCAGCTCCATGCACAATCTGAGAGATGCTTGTTAGGTTAAGAAGGGTAGTTGGCTTCCCATACAACAAAGAGATTCAGTCTAGCCCTGGCAAAGGCTCCTTAGGAATACTTATGAACAGTTTCTGGGAAAGAGAAAGAAAGGGGGATCTCCCTCCTGCCTCTCCGTGTCAGTCTCTTTCGCTGTCCCTCTGGGCTTGTGGAGTGTTGTCAGAGTTTCCCCGTCACCTTCTGCAGTGGCCATTTGCTGCCTGAAAGCTCTAACGGGTGGGGTATTTCCCAAGTGTCTAGCTCTGATGGTTGGTGACTCTGCCAGTTGGTGGCACTGCCAGCAGAGAAGAATACCCTTTTCTGCACAAAATCAGGAGGAAGGGAAGTGAGATTTTTCCACTGAACTTCAAACCAACTGTGGGAATGAAAGGCAACACCCAGATCCAGTTCCCCAGGGCTTGTCTACATCACAAAGTTGCAGCGCTGGTGAGGGGGTTACAGCGCTGCAACTTAGGAGGTGTACACATCTGCAGGGCATCACCAGCGCTGCAACTCCCTGTTTGCAGCGCTGGCCGTACTCCCGTTTTGTCTCGGGTGTAGAGGATCCAGCGCTGGTGATCCAGCGCTGGTAATCAAGTGTAGACACTTACCAGCGCTTTTCTTGACCTCCGTGGAATAAGCAGGTATCCCAGCATACCTGAGGAAGCCTCTGGTAATCAAGCAGGTCTCCTTCCCCGGTTTGTTCTCGCTTTCCCCGAACCCCCGAGCAAGCAGGTCTCCTTCCCTGCGGTTTGCAGGGGGGTTCGGGGAACGCGAGAGCAAACCGCAGCGAAGCTGGTCTCCTTCCCCGGTTTGTTCTCGCTTTCCCCGAACCCCCGAGCAAGCAGGTCTCCTTCCCTGCGGTTTGCAGGGGGGTTCGGGGAACGCGAGAGCAAACCGCGGCGAAGCTGGTCTCCTTCCCCGGTTTGCTCTCGCGTTCCCCGAACCCCCGAGCAAGCAGGTCTCCTTCCCTGCGGTTTGCAGGGGGGTTCGGGGAACGCGAGAGCAAACCGCGGCGAAGCTGGTCTCCTTCCCCGGTTTGCTCTCGCGTTCCCCGAACCCCCATGCAAGCAGGTCTCCTTCCCTGCGGTTTGCAGGGTGGTTCGGGGAACGCGAGAGCAAACCGCGGCGAAGCTGGTTTCCTTCCCCGGTTTGCTCTTGCGTTCCCCGAACCCCCCTTGAAGCCGCCCAACAGCGCTGCAGTGTGGCCACATCTAACACCACTTGCAGCGCTGGTTGCTGTAAGTGTGGCCACTCTGCAGCGCTGGCCCTATACAGCTGTACTAATACAGCTGTAACAACCAGCGCTGCAAAATTGTAGATGTAGACATACCCCCAGTGTCTGGCCTTAGCTCAGTGACAGGTTCTAGCTCCACAATGGCAAGCAGGAATCAAGCCTCTAGGCACCCGTGAATGAGAGTTGACAGCACACCAGCACTGACTGCTGAGACAAGGAGCAGCTTGACAGTCTCACCAATCCTGAAACAGAAGGGATGAATCTTCCCACACCCTTCAGGTGGACTGTTCCCATTGCCTGTGGATCTCTATACACCAGCAGGTCTCAGTGCAGATCCTCCCCTGCCAGCCATGTGTATCTGGGTGCTCTGGGATCTGGTGCTGAAGGGATTTCCACATCAAGTCTCCTGCCTATGGTCTGCATTCACTTCCAGCATTGGATCAATGGCTTGAATAAAGCATGTGTGTTTGATCAAAATGTCTGCCATAGCTGTAAACCTTCCCTTGCATCTTCTCTCCCTCATCGACAAGTATGCCACGTGTCCTTTTGGGATACACACAGATGTACCCATCACCCACGTGCCCTCACAAATAATAGACTCCTCAGACAGGAACTTGTCTGCTCCACCAGCCACACCTCGAGAAGTTGTCTCCCAGGGATTTTCATGCCATGGAGAAACACAGGTGGGATGAGTAACAGAGTGATCCACACTCTGACAAAACAATATTGACCATAAAAGCCTAAAAAGAGCATAAAGCTAGCTCCTCGGATCCCGCCCTGTCGTTACAGAACAGACCACATCAAGGACCTGGAGCAGGGATGGGCATGGGTGCCTCCTGCAGGCAGGCTCTGGATATGGGGAAAAGGAATGTGTTACACAGGTACTGGTCATGGTCTGCCCTCCAGGCACTGATTCAGTCTCAGACTCAGCAGAGTACGTGTGTAAGTCTCAGTATGTCTGGAGGTTCTGAGCCTTACACTTACCTCATGTTCCTCACCCAGCCGGTTAGTCAGGTGAAGGTGAAGAAATCGTTACAATCAGTCATCATACTCTCTGCTTCGTTGCCCGTGTTGATACATGACATGTAATGATCTGGGAAGCAGAAGGCAGAGTGGGATTGCACCTACCTTCTGGGATCAGCACGGTAGCTCTCGGTGCTGTTAGCATGGGGAGGGGCTGGGAAAATGGGCACTGAGTGGAACACTATTGTTCCACTTGGCGTGTGCCTGTCTTCACTTTGTGACCTGGCACTGCCATACGTAGGTGGAAGCAAATGTCAGTCTGCCCTCTTTCATGAGATCCTAGGAAATCAGTTGAGGCTAATGTGAATTTCCTTTCCCGATGGGACTCAGAAGAGGGAAGTGTTGAGAACGAGAACACCCCCTGAGCCAAACCCTGCTGCCTTTTGAGATTCCTGGTTTCAATAGAGAAACGAGGAGTAGCCAGTGCCAATCTCTTGTGCAGCCTGGGAGCAGCCAGGGAAGGGACAGTTGCTCTGGAACTCAGACAGGTCATTGTTTGTGCCACAGATCTCTGAAGGCAGCATGTCTCCCTCACTGCTGCCCTCCCCAGGCTCCCCTAGCCCCCTGCACCCATAACAAACCATGGGCATCATTTATTGCTCACTTTTGGTTCCCATTTCTATATGACCCAGTGTGACTTTATGAGTGTGATTATAATATCTCATTGAAAGGTGACAGGGCCAGAAAGAGTTAATTAACTCACAGACTAACCTGACCTGTGGGGGAACTTTAGAAATTGGTTAGGAAGATATGTAAATGAATAGAGCTTTGAAATGCAAGTCTGCATTGTTAGAGGTAGAAGGGTAGGTGTTTGCTCAGGTCTTGTGATGTAAGCAAATAAGTCTTGTCTATTACCATGGCTTTGAGTCAAAGATCAAAAAAGGAATATTAACATTTAGGAAGATACTTCAGTGAAATAGTGTTATTGTCTATGTGTCTCTTTGAAGGTTGTGGTAACCTGTATCTGAACTATTTAATGGATACATTACCTTGTGCTAATTGCCAGGATGTTTGGGAGAAGGAGTTAAGTCTATTGTTTTCTGAAGCCAAAAGGTTGCTGGAAACATATAAGAACCCTGGGACATGATCCTACTTCATCTCAGATCTGCTTTGGGTTTCAAAAAGGGGAAACTTTAAGCCAAAAAGACTGAAATCCCCAGTCATTGATTGGAGCCACCCTGAATATGGACATAGGACTGTAACCTATGGACTATATCTAAAAGGACTTTTGGTAACTACAAGCTCATCTCTGCTATGTATCTGAACCTCAAGAATTGAATTCAAGTCTGTATGTATATTGATCTTTTAACCAACACTCCCTCTCTTTTCTTTTTAAATAAATTTTAGCTTAGTTAATAAGAATTGGCTGCAGTGTATATTTTGGGTAAGATCTAAGTTATAATTGAACCTGGGTACGTGGCTGATCCTTTGGGATTGAAAGAACCTTTTCTTTATATGATGAGATAAGATTTTCAGGAATCATCATCACATCTGACGTGTGTATCTGGACGGAGGCCTGAGGCTGAGTACTTTGAGGGAACTGTGTTGTTTGAACTTCTGAGTAACCTGTATGGTAATATAGAAGTTGTTTTGTGCTGGATTGGTAAATCTAAATATTGGAATAACCACTAGTTTCTGGGGTTTGTCTGCCCCGTTTTGTTTGCAGTTCACCCTAACTGAGTGACCTCAGCTGGCTCCCACGGGCAGCACCGTCACACCCAGATTCCTTATTAATTGTAAGAACCTCTGGTTTGTCCTGTTTCCTTCTTTAGACAAAATACCAAGGCATAAAAAGAAGCTAAAAAAATATGGCATCATCATATGCAAGCCTAGCTGCAGCCAACAGCCTTTCCTAGGGGCTGAACAAAGGCTAGGAAGTCAAAGGTACAACCCAGTGGTCCACTAGGCTGGTGTCCTGTCTCCAACAGTGACAAGAGCTGGAGGCTTTAAGGGGAGGGTGTAAACCTCCAGAATGTCAGACTTTGGGGTTTGGTCTAAGAATTTTCATCCAACCTGGCTGTGTCATGTGTCCCTGAGACCAGCACGTAGAAACCCACGGCTTTGAATTCTTGTAGTAAGTCTCCTTTTCTGCCTCCTCTCTCTTCCCCTAATTGTCTCCTCCTTTTGCTGTTTACCTTTTTTCCTGGCTGGGTTTCCCTTCCTTCGTCTGACTTCACTCTAGGGCTTGCTCAGTGTCTATCTCTAGCTAGCTGTCATATTCCCAGCGTAGCCACCAATGAAGAATCGAGATGTGCCTGCTTTGGTCCTGGGAGGGGAGAATCAGTGATGGTGAAGAGGGGTCATGCAGATGTTTTAAATGCCAATTCACTAATATAGGTCCCCCCTCCCAAGTCCAGGTGCTGCTCAGCTGGATAGCAACAAGCTGGCTCACCTGGAACCTCCTATCCAGTGGTTGCATTTTCACTTTTTCCTCTTTGGTTGCCTCGCCATAGGTTACCAGGGCTGCTTTACAGTGGGCCGACAGACATCAAAGGAGCTGCTTTAATACCATATTGAGTATTCAGAGCTAGTTATTGGCCAACATGTCCTAGCACATTCATTACTTTCCACTTTCTCTCAAGGCACTTAGTCCCTAATTAAACTATACACAACATTCCTTTCCCATCACACCTCGTAAAAATAAGGAACCCACAGAAACGGCCTGTGTTACCCCAAGGATAATGATGAGGCCACTTACTGTACAGCACAGCTGGGTCTGTGACTCCAGCAGAGAGGGGCAGAGTCTGCCAGGGAAAGTGCAACCAACGGAAGTCCTAGAGAGGAGGTGTTAGTTTCTGTGTCAGTCACTTTGCATTAGGTTACCTGCACATAAATAATAATAAGAGCAAAAAATACCCTTTTTTACACACACACACACACACACACACAGACACACACACACAGACACACACACACACACACACGTGGTATTGGTAAGCGGCAGCCATGCTAGACTGGCTGCACTTCAGTCTGACATAAAGTACACACACAGCTGGAACCAACAAATATTTTTGCTGACGGGACCGATTGGTTGATGAATAGTAGGTCCTATTGCCGTGGTCTCTGGCCTCCTTACAATTATTGAAAGAATCCAAAATATTGGACCTCCAGTGGATTTCCAATAATATGAAGATGTAAAATGATAGGAATTTAAATAATAACCCAGATATTGTGGTTATGTGATTATGAAAGGTTTCCTATAATATGAACTAAAATATATTGTGTTTACTCAAAATAAACCTTCTCCCATATCTGTGTCTTGGATTAGATCATAAAGCCCTTTCTGTGTTGCATGGATGCTGAAGACTCCAAGGTGCTTTTCATAAGAGCAAAGGTTTGCCCCCTAATTCTTGTTCAAAATTTCCCCTCCCCTCACTGATGAGTAGTAGGCTATGCGATAGGTTCTTCCTCCCCCAGAGGTGGCTGCATGTCAGTGGGGTTGTAAATGTGGTATTTGCAAAACCTTTCGGGCTTCTTTGGGATACAAGGGGCAATGAAAACATTAGTTATTGTTCTATTGTCATTGTAAAACCAGGGCAAGTTTTTAGAGGGGTCAAGATCTGACATAGATCATGCTTATCCCTCAGTCCAGCTACATGGAGGAATCTTTCTCTTCCATTCAGATGGGGATGCAGAAAGGATATAGGAAATAGTAGCAATTTTGACTGCTAATATTCAGCTGCAGCTGGATGTGGGAAAGACACAAGATCACAAGCTTGATGGCTAATGATAGTTCTGCTCCTTATATGGGAGATGTAAAGGGAAGTGTCAGTGGTAACACTCAGCACCCACTGGTGTCAGGGCATAGATTTTGCATGCACAGAGATCACTATAGTTGTATGTATGTCTAGATATAACAAAGGTGTAGACACAACACATGTGGCAAAGCCCACTGGACTGTGCACTATACGGTTACATCCCCAGAAATCCACACACATTTTCTGGTGTTATGATCGCATCTTGGTAACCATGAGTGAAGATCCATTCACAGGACTTGGAGAGAGGGTCTGCAGCCGTATCCACTGTCTCCCTCTGTTGTGTTTCACGTATTTGGTGCTTAGGAGAAGATTTTATTTTTGACAAGCCTGTTTGACTAAAATCACAAACAAAATGGCCTCTTTCCTGGGCCCACCTGCAAGTTATTTATTGTTTTTGTAAGGCTGTTTCTTAGACAAACAGGAAAAACAATGGGACAAGAAAGTTTGATTGTTTCTTTATCTTGCAGTTTATTATCAAGACAATTCTACCCTCCCAAGAGATGGTGGAGTGTGGATAGGATGTGACACCAGACGGAACCTACCCAATAAGCAAAGAGCAGACTTGCACTCATTTGCATATTACAGTTTATGTTGGTTACATTTTGAGATGGGTTGAATTGAAATGTAGGACCCAACAACCCCCAGCTTTGGGAAGTTTGGATCTGGGTTTGAATTTTTTGTCTCGTGCCAATCTCTAGCTAAGTTTAAGGCTAAGTGAACCACTTAAGGTTAAATCAGAACTGGCCTGTCCTTTACCCAATTCTCAAACCAAACTATGAGCCACAGAATCTTTTTTGAGGTTTGGAAAAGTGCAGTTAATGGGCTGGGGGGAAGGGTTGAAATTTGTTTTCTCTGATCCCTGAACATCCTGGTTCAAGCCATAACCAGAAGTGAAGACCAAACTACTGAGAGAAACACTGCTCTTCTGGTATCTCTCACTCAGCCAGAAGCAGAAAGTACCACAAATCTTTCAAGAAAGCTGGTTAAGCTAAAGAGGTTTGACCAATTCAGATAAGGTTTGGCTTATTGTACTGACTTTTACAGTAGCTGTGACTGAGTTTGTGGGGAAGCATCTGTTAGGAATCGAGCAAAAACCAAGACCAGACATATTTGGACCTAAATAAGATTTGAATTCAGTTCTTCATAGCTAACAAGCTACCTTATATTTCAACTTGCTAGTTCTTGTTTTGCAGAGATCCCAGACTTGAATTTTCTGAGCAAGTTCACCTTTTTTTTTAAAATCAACTTTGGCAAAACCCTCCCCATTGCAGAGTGGGACTGCTATTAACACATGCCTTAAACTGGTTTGCAGCTGACAGAGCAACTCCATGTTGGGACCAGTGGTCACTCATGCTGCAAGAAGTTATAGGCCATAGAATCATAAAATAATAATATCAGCATTGGAAGGGACCTGAGGAGGTACTCTAGTCCAACCCCCGTCTCAAAGCAGGTCCAATTGCCAACTAAATCATCCCAGCCAGGGCTTAAAAACCTCTAAGGAAGGAGATTCCACCACCTCCCTAGGTAACCCATTCCAGTGCTTCACCACCCCCCTAGTGAAAAAGTTTTTCCTAATATCCAACCTAAACCTCCCCCTCTGCAACTTGAGACCATTACTCCTTGTTCTGTCATCTGCTACCATTGAGAACAGTCTAGATCCGTCCTCTTTGGAACCCCCTTTCAGGTAGTTGAAAGCAGCTATCAAATCCCCCCTCATTCTTCTCTTCTGCAGACTAAATATCCCAGTTCCCTCAGCCTCTCCTCATAAATCATGTGCTCCAGCCTCCAATCATTTTTGTTGCCCTCCACTGGACTCTTTCCAAATTTTCCACATCCTTCTTGTAGTGTGGGGCCCAAAACTGGACACAGTACTCCAGATGAGGCCTCACAAATGCCGAATAGAGGGGAATGATCACGTCCCTCCATCTGCTGGCAATGCTCCTACTTATACAGCCAAAATGCTGTTAGCCTTATTGGCAAAAAGGGCACACTGTTGACTCATATCCAGCTTCTCGTCCACTGTAACCCCTAGGTCCTTTTCTGCAGAACTGCTGCTGCCTCGCCATTCGGTCCCTAGTTTGTAGCAGTGCATGGGATTCTTCTGTCCTAAGTGCAGGACTCTGCACTTGTTCTTGTTGAACCTCATCAGATTTTTTTTGTCTCAATCCTCTAATTTGTCTAGGTCTCACTGTATCCTATCTCTACCCTCCAGTGTATCTACCACTCCTCCCAGTTTAGTGTCATCTGCAAACTTGCTGAGGGTGCAATCCACACCATCCTCCAGATCATTAATAAAGATATTGACCAAAACCGGCCCCAGGATTGACGCTTGGGGCATTCCACTTGATACCGACTGCCAACTAGACATGGAGTCATTGATCACTAACCATATATGTGGCTGGATGGTCAGGAGGAAATTCCCTCTCTTGAGAACTGTGTCTGTGTGTCTAGACAGCTCCAGCTTGTCACTTGTTTTATTAACAATTTCTCTCTCTTCCAAAGCACAAAGCTTTCAGGCATGACTATCAGACTCAGAGATGGTCTCCTGGGGATGGCATTGTGGGAGATGCATAGCTCCTGAGGGATAGCTTCCAGACTTCGGTTCTTCTAATCAATTTAACATTTCCCTGTACACACACGATACTGTAGCAAAGACAAAGCTGGCCTGCTTCATTTTTTTAAGGGAGGTGTGTGCAATGACCTCTAGTGGTCTCAGTGTGTGAACACTCGAAACACCCACCTCTTTCACTTAGTTACACTGTTGGACAGAATACATTGCATCCCCGAAACAATAGCACAGAATTGCCATGGAATCTAGAGATTGACAAGCCCCATTAAGGCACCTAGGATAGAATGTTCAAAAGCACCTAAGTGACATAGGTGCCTAAGTCCTATCGAAAGCCAATGGAACATAGGCATCTAAGTCATCTGTGCACTTTTGACTCCTTTATTCCTATTCCTTATCCACTGTGCCCTGCAGGATAAATGTACTTGCCTATCTTAAATGTACAAGGGCTACTCATTGTAACCAGCAAAGACTACTAATTGGAACCAGTTCTGCTCTCACACAGGTGTAAATCAGGAATAGCTCCATTGATGTCAAGGAAATTACCCCATTGTACACTTGGTGTGAGAGGTGAATTAGACCCACTGCATCCCCTTGGAAGGGCGTGTGAAAGTAGAATGAATTATATTGTGAAAATAGAAAGGATTAAAGAAATGCTGTCTGTACCTTTAAGCAAAACTGTTGGAATGCTGCAATCCAAGTTTCAGGAATACAGACATTAACATAGAACAATTGCACCGTTTAAGGGCAATTGGTGAAGTATTAGCCTTAGATCGATAAGAGTTAGTAAGGAAGTAGGATATCCATGCTGTGCCCCAGGTGAATTTTACTGTTTTGCTTTCTTTGTCCCTTTGTCTAATTCCCGCTCTTTTATCTGTATAAATAAGACTGTTTGGGTCTTGCATGGCCACGCACATTATCTGAGTGTTATTGGCGGAGCGCTGCACTAATAAAACAGAGTAGTCTGACAAATTGTGAGTCCTGATTCTAACTTTGACAATTTGGAGGTTCCACCGAGATGGCATCCGTCTTCACTGGGGCTGTGTGATTCCTGACCATTTTTGTAGGATGACCGTGGCAGCCGGCACCTGGGCATTTGGCCCAAGCGGTCCTCCACTAGAGCGGAAAGGCACACAGCCACAGTGACGTCTACGCCATCAAATCTGTTAGTTCCCACTCTGTTCTCATAGGGATCCCGGGATCTGACATCAGGAATCTGGTCAGGTAATTATTTCTGTGTTTTGTCCAGACTGAGGCCTGTCCTGTCTCTGTGTCTATCCGTCCTCTTGTGGAGTGTTTGAGTCTAGGTGCCGTTTCCGTCCGGGGATCGGCCGACCAAGGAGTTTCTGTCCCCGCGGTCTGAGTGAGTGGAATCTGCACAATCGCAGCCGCACCGCACTTTGGGCAAAACCCCTGGTGTGAAGGCAAGGACGATTGAGGCAGTAGCCTGTGGGCTGCTTTTGTGTGTTGCACTAGGCATCGCTCCGACGAACCCGAATTTCCTTCTTGTGTGATTGGTGTGTGAAGTCCTCCTGTATGGTAACCAGATGTCTAAGTCGGGACTGTTCCCTAAATGAACGCTGGCTCATTTTGTGTATTTAGGATGGGTCCAGACTCCTGTAAAAAGGGTCCAGACTCCCATAAATTTCTGGAAAAATGGTCCAGGCTAACTCAGGGGGATCCCAAAACTCAGTGGCCACTGTTAAAATCTTGGAACAAAGACTGAGTGGACATCTTAAAGGACAAACTCGGCCAACTTAAAACTAAATTGGCTGAAGGAGAGGTTAATTGTTTCATGCAGTGGTGGCAAGAGGCAAATCATAGGTAGACAAAATCAAAACTCGCCTCTCTCAAATATTCAAATAATAAGTTAAAAGCTTTATTAAAAGCCTCCTCTCCCACCACCAGACTGAGCACTCCCCTTTACCCCGTTCTCCAAAGCCCGGATTGATCCAACCCCCTTCATACTCCCATCTCATCGTAAAAAGGACAAAAAGCCCCTTGTTCTGTTCCTCTTTGTTGTCTGCCTCAAAAACCGATTCTTTAGTGTTCCACTACCAATTCAGCAAGGAGGGTGGGCTCCTCAACTAGCCCCCACCCTTCCTGGTCCCTTTCCTTGAACATTTATTTCAAAATTTTGAAATGACCACAATATCACTCACAAACGGTTCATTGGGGAAAAAAAAAAAAGCAGGATCGGGCCCAGACAAGCAGGCAAGCAACAGATAAACAAACTAAAAAACAGGTTGAAAGCCCTAAGGGAATAGTGTCAGGAGTAAGAAAAGCATTACGTGCAGGCATGAACCCCTGGAACAATACTTAAAACGGTGAAATCTGAGGTGATAAAGGTGTCATTTTGGGACATAAACAAGAGATTTAAGAAAAGAGAGTGAAAAGTTAACTCTATAGAGGCTGAAGAGAATTAAGCAGTTAAACTTTGTGGAAAATGTTAAAAAGGACCATGTTAAAGACAGAGAATTCTTGGTTTCTTTGTAGCCATTCTGAAGGGAAAATGGGCCCTTTTTCCAGAAGAATGCCTGTAAATAATCCATATATATATACAGCTATGTAAAAACAAAGCAGTGTAAAGAAATGTTAAGGAAAAGAAAATGTGTATGTATCTATTTGTCTGTGAAAATATGTAATGTTCTAAGAATCTAAACCAACACATCTGGTTTGTAAAACTCCTATTTTCTAGGTGTGAGATAAATTGGTTTTGTTTTTGTTTTTAATGCCACTAAAAATTCATTTGACTCTTTAATTCAAAGTTGCAAAACTGACAGACCTTTTTGCAAGACCCAGGTAATTAGTGCCGTTTCGCTTTGGGATTTAGCATTTAACCCTTGAGGGGTAACTTGATTCTTTACAAAAATTAAAATGTTTTTAAATAAAGACCAAGTTATGGCTGCAATAGGGCAGTTAAAATCAGGAGAATAGGGAGAGATTCTGAAGTCTTTTTGTTTGTTTGTTTGTTTTTGTAACAATAGCAGATAAAAGCTGTAATGAAAGAATAAGAAATTAACAGTGACCCTCTGAAGCAACAGCAGGGGTGAGGTGCACAAAACAAAAAGAAGCAATGTTAAAAACACTGAGCCTTAAAATAACTCTGTATAATCAGACTGTCACTTTGATAAGGATACATGAAAACTCTGTAAGAACAAAACAAACAGTTACACCTTATGTAAAAATTAATATGGCTAATGTTTTTAAAAAGTTATACTATAGAAAGAATGTGCATTTTTCCTAGGACATGTGCAGTGTATATTGTAGAAAGGGGTGAAAAAAATGCAAATAAAACGTGCTGCTGAATTAAAATCCTATTAGGGCTCCAAAAAGAGCCACAATAGACTGTGTTTTCTTTTTCAGATCCCTATGTGTTAAGACAGAGTCTCTGAGCTCTGCTGATGGCTTTGAATCCAAAAGCCAAGCCTGTGTTGATGCAAATTACCTAACTGATAAAGAAAGGTGAGAACTGCCAGCACAAAAGAAGCTGCAAATAAAGAACATACCTGGTCAGCAAACAAATTGCCTACATAAAAGGCATGGTATAACAAGATACCTTTAATAGATTTGATGCTAATGTTATTGTTGATATTAAACATTAAAATAAATTTAATGTTAGTAAGTACCCCTGTAACAACTTATAGTGCGTATGATTTTTGGAAAAATCCTTTAAAGTAATATGGTAATGATGCTTCTCAGCTATTACCTGTGAATAAACTTAAAGCTTAACACAGCAGGAAAACCATTACAAACTTGGTCTGCTATATAAGAGGAAAAACTTGAGGTACACCACCTCATGAATTTAATAACTAAACAGTGGAATAATTTCTGCATAACCCTTAAAAAGTAGAAGCCATTAAAACCTGGCCTGCCTATAAAACAAACAACAACCAAAAAAAAAAAACACAGGAAAATATGGGGGTAATTCCTCTGTTTTGCCTGCAATCAGCAAGGGTATTTGTAAAAGAAAGGAATCTTTTAAGTAATAATCAATGCCACCCCAAAAGGGGTAGAAAAATGTTATTTTTGTCTTTCGGATAATCCAAAGTACTGTATAATAGGCTATGTGTATGTGTTAATTCTTGGGGAAAAGTGTTTAAAAAGTGTTAGCAACCCACCAGAAGACAAATGTAAATGTAATGTAAGTACTGTGTTTACCAATAATCACATTTACTATTTGCCACAACAACAAAAGAGTCTCAGCTTACTGTAAGCACTGATTTAGCTGAGCTCTCTATCAAGCTTGGCATTGAATGGCAAACAGTTATCAATCATCTGTTAAAAGGTAAAAAGGTAATATAGTTCCTTAAAAAAAAACCAAAAACAAATGTGGAAAACTGCACTATTCATATTATATACACAAATGGGGACACGTTAAGAATTGCCACTACAGAAAAACATAACAGCTTACCATTGGTATAACGTATTTTCTGGATGGTCTCCCACAACTACTGGCATACTAATGTTACTACCCCTAATTGTGTTTTTGGTTTTAAATTGTATGTGTTTAATTGAAATGTTTAAAATGTGCTGGTGGATAAAACAAATGTGTGCAAAGCTAAAACCACAGGCCCAAATCACCTCCCAGTATTTTTTATTACGTGGACTAAATAAGAAGTGACACTGGCGATTAATAATCTTAGTGTCAAAAGGGGGATATGTAGGAGCAGGATTTTATAATGTCCCATAAGAATTAAAGTATAATTTGATTTCATCCTGCTAGCCATTTTTTTTAAATAGCAGAAAGAAATGACCCCCTGGGACTATAAGATTCTGTTTTCCCATATGCATTACAAATTGGGCCCTCTCTTAACTCTTTGTTTTAAGATTTAGTTAGTAAGAGACAGGATTCTCTATTGTGTCTATGTTAAGTAAATTAGAGAAACATTAAAGGCCTGGGTCTCAATGTAAATTGTCTTGGTTATAAATTGTAAAACTTAGCAAGGTTTAATTTGCAATGTCTTTTTTTTTTTTGCTCGATATAAAATACTACTGTTTGTATTCTCAATCTATTTGTGAATGAGGAATGTATGCATCAGGAAAAGATAAGGTGTGAAGACCATTGTCATAGCCAGAGTCAAGGAAGAAGTAGTAAAGAGACTTAAAGAACATCAAAGAATCATCAGGCACTGCTTACTACCCCAACGGCTGTTAAACTGTCTGGCATCTCGGAGTGGATACATGCTTTGCAGTGTAAGAATGCACCACCCCCAGTGAACCAGTCATCACCTCAGGACCACGCAGAGTCAATTTTGACTCCAGAAGAAGACATAGAGGAACAGCCAGCAATACCTTACAATCTACGCTCTCTTAAGGGTTGCCAGAAGCAGACGACTACACAAAGCAAGGCCCAAGAAGCAGCAGTAGTGAGCCTAGCGCCTGCTGCCTGGTGGACATAAAACTGTGACTGCAGTTCCCTCAGTTGAGGTTGTCAGAACCAGAAGGGCCCTGCCTCCAACATGCACCTCTGGTGGTGCCTGTTCCTCGGCTGTTGGTGTCTTAAGGTCTGGGGAGTCCACAATGACAATTCTTTTATCCAGCAGCAAGTGTAGATAGGTCAGACCTTTAATATTTCTAAATGCTGGGTCTGCAGCCACATCCCAGCCCACTCTCAAACTGGTGTTCCTGTCCTGGCTACCCATTCAATTCACCAGACCTCACTGGAGGACCTTGTCCGTTTAACACAACATGGAACAGTAATGACACCTGGGAAGAGGCTATTGGCAGTTCCTTTATCCCACTTGGGGGAGTAATACACCAGGCAAAAAGGCTCCTGAGGTTACAAGCAGTAGTTGAAATAATGGCAAATGAAACCGGAGAAAGTTTAAAAACCTTGGCCAAAGAATCAGGGGTGATCCGACAGGTGGCCCTCCAAAACTGTCAGGCATTAGACATAGTGCTGGTGGCCAAAGGAGGGACCTGTGCTCTCATTGGAAAAGAATGTTGTGTGTTTATACCTGACAATACCAATGAGGTAATAGATCGCGCTAGCCACTTAGAACAAATTGCATATCTTCCCCATGAAGAGCCGAGTTCTTTATGGAAGTAGCTAAGTAACCTGTTCAATTTTTCTGGCATAGGAAACTGGTTGTTTCAGGGAGCCCTAACTATCCTGTTTGGAATCTTAGTGATTTTTGTATGCTTTCAGTTAATCTCCTGTTGTATCCAGAATTGTGTCACCCAGGTGACTGCCCCAAAACAGAGTGCTAATATGATGATTTTGAATATCACTGATGAACAAAGAGACAAGGAACGGTTAATTTGTGGAACCCAGCAATTGTTGGTCATGGCATGCGCTTGACCAAAAGGAGGGATTGTGAAAGTAGAATGAATTATATTGTGAAAATAGAAAGGATTAAAGAAATGCTGTCTGTACCTTTAAGCAAAACTGTTGGAATGCTGCAATCCAGGTGACAGGAATACAGACATTAACATAGAACAATTGTACCGTTTAAGGGCAATTGGTGAAGTATTAGCCTTAGATCGATAAGAGTTAGTAAGGAAGTAGGATATCCATGCTGTGCCCCAGGTGAATTTTACTGTTTTGCTTTCTTTGTCCCTTTGTCTAATTCCCACTCTTTTATCTGTATAAATAAGACTGTTTGGGTCTTGCGTGGCCACTCACATTATCTGAGTGTTATGGGTGGAGAGCTGCACTAAGAAAACAGAGTAGTCTGACAAATTGTGAGTCCTGATTCTAACTTTGACAGGCGCCATATTCATTTTAGTCGTTGTTAGTTATAAGGGAGATGGGATTGAGAGAAAAAGTTTGTAGGGGGTAAAGGTGGCCCTGGCCATCACTCTAATGCATGAAGTGGCATTTGAGGGAAGGAATTGAGAGTTGATGGTCCGCGGTTGGTTAGGGTGAGGTGACTGCAAGTCACTATGCCTTACATTTTAGCTCTTTGTCCCAGTTAAATATTTGTACAGTTAATAAATGTAATTTTTTCAGTAAGGAAATGAGGAGACTGTAAAGAAAAATAATGAAAGGCTCTTTCTTGTCTTTCCTGCTCTCCAAGAACTTGGATCAGGACCTACTTCTTTCTCCTTGGCCCTCACGCTATGAGGAACCCTGCTGTGGATTTCACAACGGCGTGATTGACAAGATTAGAAATTATCTCCCCCCCACTCGACATATAAGGTTACTGCCGCTCCAGGCACAGTGTGAAATTCCCCTTGCCGGAGCTCATTAAATGGGTCAATGGACCCGTTCCAACTTCTCCGCAGTTCACAAAGGGCTGAGTCCTGGCCACCCCACCAAACTCTGTCCCAGGCTGTTGACGAGTAAGTGCTTCCATATGGCTCACCTCAGCATCTCCAGAAAGATAACAGAGAGCTAATGGCTTACAGATTCCACGGATACTCATTGTGAAATGTGCAAAGAAAGCAGGGGCTCTGGACTGCATTCAATCACAGCAGATTGGAATGGAGGGGCACAGTTGGCTCGGTGCCAGTTTTCAACCCCCTATAGATTTTTCCCTTGAGGCAGAGGGCACTGGCAAAGGGCAGTACATTCACACAGCATCTGAGGAGCCTCAAACTGGGTCAGAAATCAGAGCACGGTGACCAATCCCTTAGCTGAAGCAGAACCACGACACCCCTGGGTGATAGCAAGGCTGAGACTCATGATCTTTGATCAAGAGTCCTGTGGTTATACAGTGTACACAATGTCCATGAGGACTGAGCACATACAGGCATTGAATGCTTAGATGATGATGTGATGTGCAGTTACTGTACAGAATATGCCCTAAGAGCACTGGGAGGTGCTGAGACCAGGCAGCCATCCATGTTGTCGTGGTTACAAGGAGCTGGGCAAAAAGTGTATAACAAGTAATTGCTAGAATATTTTGTCTCTCTTTCACAGAGTGTTTGTGAGCAGATCACAACTCTGCATTGTGTTCATAATTTAAAATTATTTGCAAATTTCTTTATGACTTTTACCCCCTTTTGTGAACTTGCTTGTGAACAGTTTGAGTATTCAGTCTGAAATTCAGGTGGTGCTGGCTACTTAGGTAAGTGACATGGTTTTGCTTCTTTTCCCTGATTGGATGATTTGTGTAATTAACCAGCACAATGTGGATTTCAATGCAATCAAGTGCACAATTCAAAATGTTGTTGAATATTCAAACTTAACATTTGTTTTGAATGTGTATTTGGACTAGGAAGGTTTGAATGCTGGAATTATTCATGCAGATCAAACGCAATGGGATTGAGAGCATGGTTGAATCAAAGATCACTTTTGAATGTGAACATATATTCATGGAAATGTATTTCCACTATTCATTCAGCCCTGTAACTTCACTGGGGGCAGGATACCCTGTTGCCCTGAACCTTCCTGGTCCCATTATTCCAGGAAGCTGTTTGGAGCAAGCTTCTAACTCTGATTCTCATGACATTTGAGAACTTAATAAACATTAAAATAATAGAAAGCAGAGTCTTCTCAATTTATAAATTGAGCTGCCACATGGGGGTCTCCATCTTGGATAATCAGGGAGGAGCCAGAGAGATTATGAAGTCCAAGGCTGAAGGGTGAGTTCTTCAAGCGTCCAAGAAGTGCCTATGTGACTGTAACTGGTATGCCATGCAGAGTATTATTATTATTATAAAGTAGTGATTGAATGTATTGCTTAAGGAGTTCTGACCTATGTGGTTTATGGTCTTGTTATTACATAGCTCAACATCCTTGCCAGCCAATTAGATCACTTCAGTCCATGTCATTATTGTAACTAACAACCAATTAAAGCCACTGCTTTCAGCTATCTGGTTCACTGATGTTCTGCTTTCCTTCAGGACAGATATTGACAAACTGCAGTTGTACAGTCTGATCTGAAATTGACATCACATTTTACACTGTGTTCAACACATGGGACCCATTTTAGGGTATCTCCATCTTATAGATATAACCAGGCATTGTCAGTGTGTCCTACATGCACTTCCCAAGGAAAGAAAGATGGTCTTATGGTTGCAGCACAGGTCTGGGACTCAGGAGACCGGGTTTCTATTCCTGGTTCTGCCACTAACTAACTGCATGAACCTGAGTAAGGTGCTTTCCTACCTATTGGCCTCACTTTCCTCATCTGCAAAATGAGGATAATGTTACTGCCCTTTCACTCAGGGGTGTTGTGAGAAGGAATTGATGACTGCACAATGCTTTGAGAACCTTCACTGGAAGGCACTAGAAATGGGCAAAGGATTACTGTTTGTACTAACTCAGGTTGGCACCCTGTTTCAGAAGCTCTGGTATTCTCCCTTTGCTGAGCTACCATGAATGGCTTTGTTTCACAGCTGGAACTTGGAGCCATCCAAGGGACACTCATTCCTATTAAAGATGCTATCTTCAGAAATAGTATACCAATGGGCTGAGATCTGCAATGAATTTATGGTGACCAGTGATGGGCCCAGACCAGTTGGGAGAAAGTAGTCCAAACCTTTGCCTGGAATACATGGACCCTGAACATGTTGGCAGGTTTCAAATTGTCCAAATGACTCTTTTTATAGTTACCATTTTGCATTTTCGTGCAGTCCATGCACTTTGCATTACACATGAAATACCATGAAAGATGCTTTTCTGCCATTGCCAGTCTAGGTGGAAGTAGTGGAAATCTTGTGAGAAAGGCGGTGCTCAGGAAATTTCCAGGCCAGCTTTGCTAAATGAAGAGCACTGGAATTTATAAATACCTGTGCAGTTGTGAAATTGTTGAGATTTCCCCATTGCCACTTGATCTACATTGGAAAACAGCAATGTCCTGGTAGGAGAAAACAATTCCACTCAATTTCCAGAGAAGAAAGTGTTTGCCCTCACTGTGCATCCCCCATATCTATCCAGTGCAAGTTCTGGGCCTTGTGTTGATTTCTTCTCTCAATTAGCTAAGTTAAAACTCCACAGCCACTCTTCTCTGTTCAGCTTTACTCTGAGTTCTAAAAAGTTAAGCACCATCTGCTGGTCTGGCCCTCCCCTATTTGGGGAGTGAAATAAATGAAATTACCTTTAATTATTCTCATTTTTCTTGGGAATGTCAGAGTGAAACTCAGCCTTTGGCAATGAGCTACAGCAGAACTTTGCCCTTCCTTCTGCCCCCCAGGAAAATCAGCTCCCCTGCCATCCCCTGCCACAAGTCATGACTCATTTCTATGGTTTATTGAACACACACGGAGTGCCCCTTTCCTTCTGTGCAGGATGAAAGGAAGAGACAATGTTAAGGAGGGAGGAAAAGAAGAAATAGGACAGACTCTGGCATAGGAGAGAAAACCACAGGGCAGAGATTAAAGTGGGTAACCCAGGGTTAAATGGCTGGGGGAGGAGTGGAAACTATGGGTCAGAGTTCACATATAGGGAATGATCTCATGCACAGTTCTAGGTCAGCTCTGGGCTCCAGGGACACTTCGGTTTATGGGGATGGAAGATGAAGGCAGGTTTTTTCAGGGTGCATGTAGGAACCTGATCATTTGGCTAGTTGCTCCTTTGTAGGGATCAGGAAGGAAATACCACTGTGTCATTTCCTTTCAGGATCCTGTTGCCATTTATGACCCTTTATCTTGTGTTCCCTCTTCAAGTTGTCCCATTCTGAAAGTGGGCGTACAGAAGGGACAGACTTCTCTCTCCAGCCCTAGCAGAAACAAGCACAGTTCTGGAGCTAAATCTGAGTGGGGTTTCCCCTTCTCTGTGGCCACGTGTTCCAGATTCCTTTCCCCCAGGAGGCTGGCCATAGTACTCTGGGAAGAGAACACTTCCTGCTCACTTAGCATAACCAGCAAAACACTAACAGGCCCCAGCTGAGCACATCTATTTCCTTCCAGGTGAGAGAAGATTTTAGAGGAGAAGCATGGTCCAGTGGTTAGAGCACAGGTCTAGGAATCAGAACTCCAGGGTAGTTTTCCCAGCTTCCCCCACAGAAATCATGTGTGGACTCACTTCATTGCCCTGTGCCATGGTGCTGTGGTACTGGGAACTGTGCCTTTCAATGGCTTAGCTTCAGGGACAGAAAGTCAGGGAAGGCTGCGGTGGAATCCCATGTTCTGTTATGCAGATGTAGCTGGAACTTCATCTCTGAAGAAAGAGACTCTCTTTCAAGCACCTTCAGCCCAGAGTGATTGCTGAACACCACAGGTTCCTGCATCTGTAAGATGAGGATAACATCATTCACTTGTCTTTTCACGGAGAGGGAATGGACTGTACGTCTGCATTGACTTTGAGCCCCTTTGACATTCTTAGCTGGAAGGTGGTGTAGAAGAGCAGACTATTATTACTAGGTATTTAAAGATTTCTACAGTGCCCATGTACATAGCGTTCTTGTCGTAGCTCTGTGCAGACTGGCATCTTCCAACCAGTGTGTGTGTGTAGGTGTCTGTGCATGTGTAGACGTGACTCAGGCTTGGGCTGGAGAGGCAGCAGGGAGTGAAAGCTTGAGATGGCTTACCTCAGTTTGAGTGCCCTTCTCAGCTGTTTGTAAGAATGAGCATGCAGGGCTACAGCAGCTGGGGTCCTCTGGCATTGCTGCTGGGTGTACCCCGAGTCATATACTGGTCAAACTCCCTATACGTGGCTGCTGTCAGTAAATGTCCAGTCAGTTTCCTCAGCTGGGGGCTCACAGAAGCTAAGCCAGGTTCTTGGTCTGCAATTAACATCCAGCTGTCCTGCTTGCCTAGCTCAAGCAAGCAATAGCCAGTGTCTCCCAAAGGGGTTCCTATGGACTCCTGGCTATAAGGTGGTTCTCTAAAGTCCCTGTTCTCCCAGAAGGAAGTGCTGTACAGAACAGAGCCAATGGCACCTATGTATGTCATCACAGTCTCTGGCGCTATAGACACTGGGTAGAGAAAGTTGTGTAAGAGCTGGGTCTGGTGAGGATGCTCAGGGCAAATAATCAGTCTTATTACCTGAACTTCAAATGTCCCCAAACACCTTTGTGGGCCCCTTTCCCCTCCATGAAGCCAAGGGAAGAAGACTCTGCTGCTATCTGACCTGGTAGTCACCAAACTCCATCTCATTCTTAGGGTTGGGGAAAGAAAATTGTTCTTTAGCCAGCTCAAAGGGCCTTGCCTCTATGCCCAGCACCACTCCTATCCCATGCAGGATGATGGCAGGAGAAGGTGTAAGAAATCATACACTGTCCACAACATATGAGTATAGACCTTCTCCCTTCCAGGGAGCCAGCAGAGAAGCCCCAGTCATCAGAGAAGATTGGGAAGATGAGAGGGAGGGTGGAGGAGCCCACTCCCAGATGGACACTGGGCCATTCTTCCAGGAAAGGTCTAGTTACCCTCCAAGGTCAGACATGAGTGACACTGAAACTGCTGGAGCCTTTGGAAATGAACATTGAGACACGTCCACTGTCAAATGGAATCTATTAAAAGGGATTCGAAGCTTTTTTCATCAATACCCCCGTGACATCATGATGGGCTGAAATTGCTGCAAAAACATCATTATTAAAAATGGGGCTATTAGTATTAGAATGGACAGAAGCTCCTTGCTAATTTTAGCACCAGTGGCTGGAACCAGGCTCAGGAGGGCGGGGAAGCAGCCCGAGGCTAGTCCTACAGAGTGCTGTGTGAAACATACAGGCCAAGAGGGGGGTGAGAAGGGTTCCTTGGGGGGGTAAGTCTGCCTCCCCCATCACTAGATGGGGCTCCTCTACTCTCATAATTTGTGTGTGTGTGTGTGTGTGTGTGTGTGTGTGTGTATTGCTTAGCTGGCTCTGAAATATTATTGTGAAATAACCACAGTGATCACTCAAATGTAAAGCAAAAACACAAACAATAATACTCTTTGCTCTAAAGTGCATCCACCAGCACAAAGGTGCTAAGTGAGCACCTACCGTAAATATGACAATACAATCAAAAGCACTGTCAGTATGCAATGAGAAACTGTTCCAAACATCCAAACAGCAGCAGCATCCAAAGAAGGTGGGCAATCTGTGGAGCTGACGGGAACCGAAACTGACAATCCCCATTCCATTGCTGTTCAGAATAATGTTCTTTGAGCTCCCTTCTGCCCAGTCTCTGAGGGCTGGGAAGGTACCATATCAGTGCTGATCAGATGGGGCAATAATAAGGGGTGAAGAGAAATACCAGACAAGTTGTCCTTTGGAGAGGCTCACCCAAGCTCTCTTTTGCTCCATGTCCAATAGCTGCTCCATGTGGAAGTTCTGCATCAGATGCACCCAGCTAGCATAAATTGTCACAGTGAGGTTGCAGAGGAGAGCCAGTTCTGCCAAATGAGACCTTGGATCCAAAGTCGCTTAGGTTTAAATCCTGGATGGCAAGGATGGCAGGGCCAGGATCAAACCATCATGGCTCAGGCCCTTCACTAACCTGATCCTTCACCTTAGATTGGGAAAACTGAAGAGGGGATGACAGTGCCAGGGGAGGCAGCCAGGTTGGCTATGATTGGGATGGGGGAGGAAGCCAGATTAGGGCAGGCTGTGGCAGCTCTGGGGAAGTCAGTCAGGCTGGGGAGGCAGCAACCATCTCAGGGAGGCAGACAACGCAGGAGAGGCTGTGATAGTACCAGCAGTGCCAGCCAGATCTACAACACTGTAACAGCCCAGCGAGAGGCAGCCAGGCCCGGGGACGCTGTAACAGCCCAGCGAGAGGCAGCCAGACTGGGGAGGTTACAGCAGTCCCAGAGGAGACACATTCACTTTTCCAGGTTTGAGCTAATTCAGTATTTGATGAAGTGAAGAAAAATGATTGCAAGTTTGGTATTTTTTTATTGCTATGAAAACAAAGCTAATGAGAAGGAGTCAAACTGACAAGTTCTGCCCATTTACTGAGCTGAAGGAATCACAGAGCATCTCTTAGCGTCATGCTACAACAAGTGCCTGGAACACTTTGGAGTGCTGTAAAAAGAATAACAACCTTCCCATCGTGTGCGAGCACATAGCGAAAAGGGATGGCTCTGACATGAGTGTCATGTCTGAGTGTGCACTGGGGGCTAGAACTAAGGAAGAGGTGAGGGCTGGACTAGGGCACAGTTTGCTGCCATCACCCATACTAGAGAGGAGCTTTCACCGGTGCTAAAGCTGTGAATAATCTCTCTCTAAGACCTTGACTAGACTGGGGGCCTGTCAACACCTGAAACCGCTACAATGGCACAGCTCCATGTAAACACTGCCGGTGCTGATGGGAGCAGCTCATCCATCATCATAGATAATCTCCCCCCAAGGGGCTGGAACTCAGTCGGCAGAAGAATTCCATTAACCTGACCCTGTCTACACTGGGCTTTAAGTTGCCTTAACTACATCTTTCTGGGTAACTTTCTCACACCCCTGAGTGACATAGCTGGGTTGACCTAACTTTTTAGTGTAGACCAGGCCTAAAAAAAAAAGGTTCTTTTTTTTCATTGGAGTTAGCTCAGCTTAGCTTGCTTAACTTGATTGACAACCACCCTTAACACCATGGAGATATAGCTTAACCCCTGTAACTTGATTTTGGTATGTCAAATCATAGTTTAGGGGACTGGGCAACTCCTTGCCATGACCAATTCAACATGGCTTTCATGAGGTTGGTCAGGGGAAGATGACTCCCAGTTGAGGCCAGCTCAGTGTGGCTCCTAATAGCTCATGTTGTGTTCCCTTTTGGCTTATTTAGGAGAGGAGATGCTTTCAGATCCCTCAGTGGTCATGGTGCAAGGCTTGTTTATGAAAATGTGCAAAACGCACATAAACAAAGTCTAGCTGCTAGATGGGGAGACGCCTCTGTTGGATAAATGCCATTCCTGGGCCTAGTACAGTTTCTTCCTTTTCCTGGCTTTCAGCTGATTCATTACACATTGAATAGAGCTGGTAGAAAAATTTGACAAAACAGTTTTCCACCAGAAAATGATGTTTGTTGAAATCTAAATATTTCACTGGCACAGATCAATTTTGATTAAATTTTTGATGAAAAAGCTTCAGAATGAATCACTTTGATTTTCTTGTTTGGTTTTGTTAAGATCAAAAGGTTATTGTTTCATTTTCGAGTCAGAGTCGAAGGGTGTTGGCTATGTGGGGAGCCCGGGACTCAAATAATGCTGGGAGTCAGCTGGGGACCCAGAACTGGAATAGCTGAGGGTGCCCTTGGGCAGTACTGAAGGGCATTGGTGTAGCAGTGTGGGGGAACCCAGGCTGGACTAGTACCTGAAGGGTGCCAGCACTCAGGGGCATAGGCAGAGCTGTGTGGGCATGGGAAAATTCCATAGTAGATGCCTGCACTGTGCAATAATGTACAGTCATTAGCCCTTCACTCTGATGAACACTAAGATTCACATGCAACATTTAGATTTCCAAAGCTCCCACCCAGAGTGGATCCCCAGGCAACCTGACAGCAGCTCACATCCAGGGAGGTCTGAGGAAGCCCAAGGGACGACACACCCTCTGCACTAGGTAGCTCCAAGGCCTTGCTGCCTGCAATGCCAGCTGCAGGCTGCTGAGACAGCTGGCATAGCCTAGAAAGCTGTGTGTGTGTCGGCTGGAGAGTTGCCCATGAGGCTCTGCTGACATGCAACCTGGGTGCTCAGGGCTCTGTTTATAGCATACATGACTGGTCCTGCTGCCCAGAAGATGATGGTAGGACAGGAGCCCATGAACCTGGAGCCCCCATACTCTGCATGCTCCTTCTTTCACTCAGCCCTCCACATCAAGTGCTTTGAATAATTTAACCTGAATTTGTTTTCTCTTGGCCCTTCCCCACCTGCTGCAGGCAGCACCAGATGGTATTCGAAATCCAGCTCTAAACGTTAGCATTGATAATCAGCTACATACAGTCATTATAATTAGGCTTCATTTGTGTGCAGACTTTTTTCATTTCTACAGGGGATGAGGCCCAGCATTGCCTGGAAGCTAAGATCTCATGTGCAGCCTGCGTTTAATATCAGAGACGTCCCCTGTCTGCTAGGCAGACAGATCTTGCAATTACTGAGCTTGATGATCTAAAAAGGCAGGACTTTTCTATTTCTAAGCACTATGATCATCATACCAGGGCCCTGTCCCTGCCACCTAGCTGTGCCAGGAGACGGGATACACCAAGATGCTATTCCATGTGGAATCAGGAGCCTTATGTTCCTGATTCTTCTTAGAGCTGGAAGATCAACAAGCTAGTGGCTGACTACTTCCCCAAAGGTCCAGTACTAGACAGGAGGTGCGAAAGGGAAGGCCTGCCTGTGCCTTGGAATTTGCTGTGAGGCACTCTAGATGGTACTAAAAATAACTGCAGCCCTTAAAAATAAATCCCGATTGAGTCCTCACCATGAAAGAAGCCAGTGGCTTGATTTGGGAATGAAAGGTTAATGAAAGCAGAACATGTTTTCTTTACTTACTTGCTTTTTTCACCCCTTTCCTCACTTTCCATAGACTGTTACCAAACTCGAGGGTGGGCCCGGGTTCAGAGAGCTGCCCCTCTGCTGCGCTGGTCTTTGGCAAAGCATGCAAATCAATCTGTGTCACTCCTTCTGTCGGTATCATTTGTAATGAGTACGTTGAAGGGGCTTATTTCCCTTAATTGAGCTGATTCCGGTAATTTGTGCCCAGCCTTTCAGGCCATTGTTTATTTGCATTTCCCAGTGGCTTGATCATTTTGTGCACTAATTAGGTAATTTCCCACATAACTGGGCCCAGTCCCTTCCCCTAAAGGGCTGTCCGCTACCAGTCGGTCTTCTCTGAAAGTCTTGTCGAGGTAAGTGTGGGAAGGGGGATAGGTGAACCCCCGAGTTCTTGAACAAAGGTCACCTGCCTCAGACTCCAACACTGTGCTGCTGGGCCACTTCCCTTGTGCAGCAGCCAAGATTCTCTTCTCCCTTGAGCAAGGGAATTCACCTTGGAAAGCTGAGAGGCAGAAGAGAGCACTTGAAGTGCACTCAGTAACTTAGTGTATCTGGAAGGAAGCAGTGATAGGGATGTGGACGGGTTTTCCACACAATCTGTCACAATCCATATATGTTAGCTTCTCCCACACAGCTCTGCCAATGCACCTCAATCCTGATAACTTGCCAGCCTCTCCTGCTGTTCAGATGTCAGGTCCCTCTACTCCTCATTCTTTGCGGATGGACCTCATGCCTGACCTGCAGCGCCCCCTGCTGGAACCCCACCTCACGGCTGTGCTGATCCACCACAACTCTGCTGCTAAACAGTGCTGTAATTGTGTAATATGAACAAACTTCAGCTGGAACAGGCTGAGCATCCACTCATTTATGCTAATAGGTAAGATTTAAACTTAGGTTTCTGGATATAAAAGACTAATTCATTAGCCATTGCACCTTCTTGAGTTCCAGTTCCTGCTTCATCTTAAGGATGAGTTACATGCCTCTTACTACCTAGAGAGCTAGCCAGCAGAATGGTTTCTACTGTTTAAAGATAGTCCATGTGAACAGAGTCTGACAACACTGCACATTCTGGCGAGTGGAACCATGTGCTTAGAAGTGAGATCAGGAATATGGTGGGCATAGGTATAGCGGGGGCAGCAGAAATCCATGAATTTAAGGACCAGTCCTGCATCCCTTATTCACCCTGACTCAGGTGACCAGTCCCACTGGAATCCATTGGACTAATTCTTTGAGTGAGAAGTATTCATTAGTAAGGGCTTCAGGATCGGGCCTTTCCTCACATGAAGGAAAAACCCAACACCCCAGTGAAGGAAAATTCCAGCAATGAGTTGCTTGACACTAACATTTATACTGCTTCTATCTAAGGATCTAAGTCACTAAGGAGAAACTCTATGGCCACCCAGCCCACGTCTCCCAGGCAGAGTGGGGATGAGATGATTTTGTCAAGTTCTTTGATTGGAATTAGTAGGGCCAGCATACCAGCATACCTCTGGGCACAGAAGCCTAGTAAAACAGGCTTTTTAATTAACCGTACGAATAAAGCCATGGACAGTCAGTAACCATGGTGACGTGGAGCCAATCCCAGAGGAGTTCCAGCCAGCTGGAATATTTGCTAGATGGCAAAGCTTCAGACCAGCATTTAATGGTGTTCGACTGTATTCGGGGAAACAATTACATGCTCCATTTTCAATGTCGTCAGCTGAACAATAGATTAAATGAAGCAGTTTAGACAAGCTTCTCCTGGGTGGGGCTGCTGTCTGACCCTTGGGGTTGTCTCTTTAATAGACTAAATTATTCCCTTCGGCAGTCCACACTTGGGGGAGTAGTCCCTGTCCCACAGCTAAAGGCCACACTCGGAGACTTGTTGGGAGAGCCTCTTGAGATGCAGGTGGAGGTGGGTGGTCAAAGGATATTTCTTCTCACCAATTTCCTTGCCTAACTGGAGCAAACCAGTGATTCATGAAATCCAGTACTTTGTCTCTGAGAGTGGCCTATGCCGGATGCTTCAGGAGAAGGCCTAAAATCCACCATGATGTACCTACTGGTGCAATATTAAACACGGAGGGGTGTGATACTTCCCAGGGTTATGAGGGACCTCGCTACCACCTGCCCTCAGCATGAGGAAGCTTTGTCTGTGCCTTCTGGGCATCAGCTCCCTGATTCTACTGGCCACAGGCAACACAAACTCTCTCCTCTGGGTCTCTGCAGGCTCTGCTGCCCCTCTGCAGGTGATGCGCCACTGCTTAAGCACTCAGAGCATCCCCTGGAGTCTCCAGCCCCTGCCCAACTGGACACTCACAGTGTTCGCAGATCCAGTGCTCCCAAAGGAACAGTGTCCCCAACTTACCGGTTTCACCTGAGCTCACAGCCCTCCTTAACACACAGCACTTAGATATTTTTATAATGAAAACAAGTCTATGTTTATTTAACAAAGAATAGCGATTCGAGAAATAGCAGATACAGGTATTGGAAACAAATGATTATATGTAAAATAAGATCATAACATACATTCTAGAGCTTAGACATAATTAACAAGATAATTTCCTGTCTACTGAAGTTTTTGCAGCATCTTCCAGCCAGGTTGGCTGTGACCCTCCATTCATAAGACAGGACACACAGACAGTTTGTCTCGCTGGTGAAGGATCCAGGATGTGTACATCATTACCTCCAGTTGTACTCCCCAAAATGATTCTCATTATTTGTAAATAGGATGTCCCTTCCCACCCAGCCCTGCTGTTTTTGTTGTTTTTCCCTGCAGTTTTTCTCTCCTGTGATTTCGCAATCTCTTCATTAGCATCAGGCTCAGTCATGCAAATAGGCCTCCAGTTGTAAAGTGGGCAATATACAATGGACACATAACCAGCCAGAGAAAGGTCAACGTCTCTTCCCTCCCACCTGACAGGAGCAGGTTTATCACCATCTGGTAACGTGCCTTTACTCACAGACCTTGAGAACGTAATTTTCAGTACAGATCCATAATTCCTTAAACATTATCCACACATGCAGTTTTCAATGATTATGATGACTAAGGGGCTCTTGGTTCTTAGCAGAGAGTTCACATGCCACCCTTTGACAAACCTGATATGCACACATCTGACCCAGGGGAACCCTATGAAATGTTATGCACCCCTTCTGCCCTCTGCCAGTTAGTACCAAAAGGGAAATGTCTCTCTGACCTCATCTTGTGAACTCCTTACTATCTGCCCTGATTCATAAGGATTGATCAGCCTTGTAAATTGTCTTCCACTTAATTCTGGATGATTCCCTTGTTATCTTTTTGGCTTCTTCAGAGCTTATGCTGCTCGAACCCAAATGGAAAGGAAAGAAAAATTGGTTGCTATTTATTTCTCTTTTAAAAAGGTTTCAAAGTGTGTCATTGACAAATTAAAGCAACCCCGCCCTCTCACCCTGTACAGTGTCTTTTTATACAGGTTGTAACCGATTTCTGCCTTCAGACACCTGGGGGCGTGTAACCACCACATCCTATGAGTTCAGGGATCAGGAACAGACCTGTTCCCTAGGTGAGCTAATCTAAGAGATGATACCTCCTTCTCACCTAACATTTTGTCTCTACTAACTTCCCTGGCTCACTACAATCTGTTTCTGTTCTCTCTTTGACCAGACAATCCCTCCATTGATTTCTCACCTTCTCTTTCTCACCAGTGACTGAGGAATTTACCTTTCTCACCTCTTGATCTCCTTTCATAGTTAACGATATCCTGTTTCCATGTTGGTTTTGTTCTAACCATCATATGGAAACCATTCCTCCGCCATATGGTTAGAGACCAATACCTCTCTGCTGCTTCTGTCTCTATCTCCTTCTTCTCTCCTCTTGATCTCAGTGCATCCTCTGACACCATGAGCCTATCTATGCTTCTGGGCTGCCAACCTATCTTTGCAGTGTTGACAGAATTAAGCCAAGGTCCCATGGTGCTTTGCAGCCAGGCTGAAGGTACAATGTAAAAACACAACTTGCTAAGTTTTTACATTGTCAAATGTAGTGTGGGCAGTGATCAGAATGGACTTTTTCAAGATTTGTGAAGCTGACTCTTGTAAACAGAATATATTGGGAAAACAGCTCTCACAAACAGAATGATTAACCAGGAAGGTAAATTGCTTTATTGCTAACTACTAGACTATAGATGCATTCACCACTCACAAGCAACATGTATTAATCAAAGCAGGGAAGTCATTGTTGTAACTATAAATGTAATTAAAAATAAGATGTTATGTAACCAGAATAAGAAAGTAGCTAACAGTAAGTCACTCTAGTTCATTATATTTAGAATGCTTTTTACTTATGTTAAACTGTCTAACCAAGGGCGATGTGAAGTGTTGTAATTTCAGTGGTAGGTAAGACAGGAGAGAGAGGACAAGACAAACATTTCATTAATGCTTAACTAACATGCCATCTGTACCCAACTATAGCTGATGCAGAATGTCACTAAAGTTTTGCTGACTTTTGAAATGCTATGGTCAAAAGAAGATAGTTATAATCTCTGTCCTGTTTACAGCAGAATCTGTGCAAGGCTAGCAAAAAGTTTCCAAAAGTATGTCAAGGATGATCGATAAGAATGATATGGGAGGTTTAAATAAATGCGAAAAAATGGTGAAACCCTCATTTGCTGTATGCAACCCTAGAATATGTAGAAGTAAAGTATAATTCAGATTTTGAGGCAGTCTGACCACTGCACCGCTGCCTTCCAGATAAGTTGGTAATATATATACTCTTCCTTTCTGTATTATTCTGTACTAATCTTTGAAAAAAGGTTGACTAAGCCTAGCTATTGACGTCTCTTGTTACTGAATTAAACTGAACTTGGAAGTGTAGGTATCTTTGGTACCCTCCCATGTGATTCTGCTTATCAAAACCAGTCAGTCTTCCTAGTCAACCTTTCTCCTCTGTGGAGTCTCACAAGGTTCAGTCATTATTCCTCTGCTCTCCTCTAACTACTTGCTTCCTCTTGGACATTTTATTGCTAGCTTTATCACCCCTAGCATTGTAAGATTAATGGATAAGTCTATTTTCACATAGTTACACAGTAGAAAACCCCAGAATTCCAGGAAACACTGGCCTAGGTGTTCAAAAGTGACTACTCGTCATTCTGGATGTCTCCATTTTTGCAGGTTCAACGCAAGACAACGTAAGGAGTTTTAATTTTCAGAGGGTGGCTGCTCAGCACTTTCTGAAAATCAGGGCTCTTTCAGTTGTCTCTAGGTGGGCACACAAAATCACTAGTGTCTTCTGAAAATGTAGGCTGTTATTGCTCAGTGAATTAACTAACCAACTCTAAACAGCACCAGAGAAGTGGTAGTTAGGGTCACTCAGTTACATGTACCTTCCAGCACCTAAACACTTCCTCCTTGCTCACCTTTTTTGCCTCTCTTTTCAAAGCAAGTTTGTGGCTTCACTTCAGCTTCCATCATCTAATGTCTGGAGGCCAAAGGTGCTTCTCTTGGGCTGCACGAGCATTCTCATTTGCTGCCTCCTCTACTTACTCCTCTAACCCTGCCCTCCCTGTTGGCCCTGCTGTCCAGACCCTGGCATCAGGCACACACTATACTTTTTTCTCCCACGTCACTTTTTCTTTTTGGACATTTGCATGGAAACAGGATTGGAGTTTGTTGAGATTTCACCATCTGCATCTCCGTAATCTGAATCTGCCCAGGACATCATTCTTGTTGCTGTGGAAATGACTGTGATTTCATGTACTGAGAATAATGGTGGGAGCAAAGGAACTCCTAACAAAGCAGAGATCTTGGGGTAAGTTTGTTCCTGGTATAAATCATTTGAATACAGTGGAATTATACCAGGAATGAATTTGACCTTCGTGTTCATGGAAACATCTTAGTACTACAGAACAAAGGTGAAAGAAATATGGAAAAATCTAGGCCACAGGAGCAGAACTGTCCTTAAAGACAAATTATTTATCAGTATTTTCCCTGAGCCATCAACAGTTCTTTAAAGAGGAAGGAGGCAGAGACACTTAAAAGCGCAACGCCTTATAAGAGATGCAGCAGTTGAATTGGTTTCTATATTTGACCAGTATAAAAGTTAATCTTTAAGTCTCTCTCTTTTTTTTAAACATCACATCAATGTCTTTGGCTTCTCATTACCTACCCGGTTTTATTGTTATTATTTTTTTAAACTATTCCAAAATTTTTGAGAATATTTATCCAGGGCATAAAAATACCCCCAAATGCTGCTTTCTTTGGCAGAGGAGAAGCTTTGCCTGTGATAAATGCTTTCTCTGGCATGTTACACCCACCACAAATTCAACTCTTTAATTTCCAGTTCAATTTCTAAAAAGCAAAAGGTTCTGAGAAGAGTTAATATTATATTATTTTTTTTAAACCAACAAGGCAAACTGGCTCAGAACATAAATATTTTACCAACCATTTATAAATATTGTGGCTGCAAAAAAAATAACACACTTGCTCGAAACTTCGGAGGAGTTGTTCTGGAAATGAACACGCTGTCACCTTCCCATGTGGAGGAAGAAATGAAAGGAAGAACAAATCCCCCAGTGCTCACACCACAGAAGGAAGGAGCGGATGCTGAATTGGGCCCAGAATGTTAAGCCCAGAAGTCAAACCCATTTTGCAGCTTTTCAGAGTTTGAAGCTTTCCTTCCCTTTGCCTTTTGACTTCCATGCCCCTCTGTGCCTCCTGGGACTGGGAGCACTGAAATACAGCCAGAAAGCAGACTGATATTTTCAATTCTCTCATGTTCCTTTCCCCCTCTCTTCCTTTTGGCCTATATACCGTGAGCTGCTCTGTGTCGGCAAACTGCAGAGCCCCACTGACTTCAGTGGGATTCCCCACACACATGGGGAAAGGTCTGAGTGGAGCAGCGCTTCTGTTCATCATGCTCATGTTTTGTCTCAGATTAGGCCCTGTCCATGAGGATGGACTGCTGCACCTGTGCAGAACCCCATGGGTGCGTGCAGTAGTTCACCCACACACTACACTTTGCTTGATTGGCACCTTAGTTGTAAGCTCTTTGGGGCAGGGAGTGCGTCCTCTTATGTGTGTGTATAATGCCCAGCACAATGAGGCCTCAGTCCTGATTTGGAACTTTGGACACGTTACCTCAATACCAGTGTTAATAATAACGCCCACATGGGGTTTGTTACTCAACAGAAAATGAGGCACACTGGAAATCTCATGGAAAAACCTGTCCTCACAAGTTCTCCAGCCCAGCATGATCTCGATCGATTTGGACAAGGGTGTTCTCCATGAGCCAAACCATAGAAATGCCTGAGGTTTGCTCTATCACTAGGAATCTGTGGAGAAGGCAGCGAGAGCGAAAGCTCAGAGCTGGAGATGTGGCGAGGGAAGAGACTTTATAAAATTCACTTTTAAACAAGTGAAAACAACATTAAACAAACATGCAGCCTTTTGTAAAGGAGGATAATCCCTCCATTCAGATGTTAACATTAAGGAGTTATAACAAGGCTTTAGCTGTTTTCTCTTTCAGAGCAGGAACAGTAATTCCATAAGTACATCTTGGGAAAATTCCAAAGGTTTGGGAAGTGACAGTAATAAAACTGGACATGTACCTTTAAATGAAAATCAAAAGGATAATGGCCACTAGTCTCAGTAAGTGTGACCAGCCTATTTGAAGCTCTTTCTCTGGCAGCTTGAATACTCTCTAGCCTGTGCTAACTGGGGCTGCATCTGGGACTTGAAAGGAGTAAAAGAAATGAAATGTTTTAAAGTATATAAAAATTCAAAAGCAGATGAAATAAAAAACCTCTTCTCTCCTAAGCAGAGATTTGAAACCAAGCAGGTCCAGACCACGGAGTCATCCCACTCTGTTAAAGTAACAGCTCGTAATTATCACCATGAGAGATCAGCAAACCATCTGACTGCAGCAGCTGGAAGGAGAGGAGGTTGCCCATGAATTTCTCCCAGGCAAACGGCGCAGTGTGTGAAATATGTGGTCGCATCATTCGTCTCTCGACATGCAAACATAATTGATTTGCTGTTAGCCAAATAATGTTGCCTCCTTGGCAACTGAGGGGAGAGTTCCCCTTCCATGAAGCTCTGCTGGATGGTGTGACACACGCAGATTGGGCTGGATGGGATGCATTGTCAGGACTGAATGTTTTAAAAGAACACCAGGGGCAGGCACTTGCCGTGTCTGTAGGCTTGGTTCCTCCCATATTACATCTGCTGTCAGGCCAGAGGGAGACACATACCTGCGCCTGTTGTGAAGATCAAGGCTGGGCTGCTCTGGGGATTGTGCTGAGGAAAGGATGAGGTTGTGGAGAGGCTTTGGAGAAGGCCTTGTGAAATGACTTCAGAGATCGCTGGGGAAGCTCTTTCAGGTCCAGAGTTTAATCAGGGAACTTGGTGAATGGGAGGAGAACTCTCTCTTTAGAGCTCAGACAGGACAATGGGGGCTAAAATGGCAATAAGGCAACTGAAGGAGGAATGCTGTGAAGGATGGGAGGGTCTATGGAACTCGACTGAGAAGACGGGTGGCTATTGCATGGGAAGCTCAGAATGGGAGCAGAGGAACACAAATGAGGAGTCTGGATGGGACCAGAAAGGCCAAATCTCTTGCCCTACCTCTGCCTCTTCTGCTCTCCAGGCTGAGCTGATACTTCGCTATTTACTCTACCAAGCTAATTCCTATTCCGATTGCACGTGGCTGAGTCTGTGGCTGTTTGCACATTTCCATGCTCTCTCCAGCCAGGAACCAGTTTGGAATCTGACTGGAGAAATGGAACCATTTGGGGCAAGGCATGCAGATGGGAATTCCCTTCCCTTTCCCTACGGCCTCTCCTTCCTCACCTCCAGCTGGCCACTTTCCCTGGGGCTGTAACTAGGTAGGATAGAGTCAGCCAAAGATGCAGTGGTCAGTGAAATTGTGGTGGAGTGGGAGAGTAGACTGGAAGTTTGATGGAACTGGAGATGGATGTTGGAGCCTTTCATTTGGAGGTTACCAGTTCAAACCCAGACCTCCTTGGTAGTAATGGAAATGAATTGGTAGGTCTACATCCAGTTCTTACTACTCCCATCACAACACTCATAATTCCAAGTGACACTGAGTGGACGCTTTGCAGAGAACCGTGGAGCTTGAGCTCTCCTTTGTCCAGTACAGAGGACTGATGTACAGCAGGGCTGAAGCATGTTGGGAGGTTGGCATGTGTGGATGTTTGGTGAACTTTGCCCTCATACTACATCTGATGCCTCCATTCTGGGCACAGGTAGAGGCTTCCCACTCCAGGCCTGTCAGTGCAACACCTTTCCCACCACTAGATTCACTTTTGCAAGAATCCTCAGCATATTGAAATGAAGGGAAGCTAATTAGCAAGTCAGCGAGATTCAGGCAGGACAGCACCTTCTAAGGAAAGAGGGGAGGTTCACACAGAGCACAGTGTCTACCTAAGCCAGCATGCCAATAGGTTAGCTGTTTTCTCAGGTGCTGTTCGCTGAGGAGAAAGAGGAGGTGTTTGTGTTCTCACACACTGGGAGCTGAATGAATTGGGGCCAAAATGCCTAAGCAGAGTGTGCAGATATTGGTAGCATATCCACAGCCAGAAAATGTCCCACAGGATAAAAGCTGACTACTAGACAGTTGCAAAGGGAGCTGTGGACAGCAGGTACCTCCTGTCTCCAGTCTGAGTTCTGTGACAGGCACCACAGTGCCAGGAAGATGGTGCATGACTGTTGGAAGCTCAGCAAAGAGTCACAAGAGTGGTCGGGGCTGAAGGGATGGATGATCTGCCTCATTGGGATAAAGGAAGAGTACAGTGGGGATGGACATAACAGCCTGCATGTATTTCAGGATGTAAACACCACAGAGGGACTTGTTTAGGGTAGTACAAGGGGGTATCACCTGGAAAAATGGGATGAACTGAAGACTATTTAGACTAAATATCAGGGCCAACTTATAGCAGAGATGTATATTTTGGGCAGGTACTGTCTCCGAGGGGAAGAAGTAGAAGCCCTTGGGCTTGGAACAATCAAACCAAACTGGGCAAAGCACAAGAAAATGTGCTATAGGGACTGGTCCTGCATTGGCCTTGGAAGATGGGATGGGTGATCTTTTGGGGGCTTTCCCACCTCTTAACTCAGGCAATATCCACCCCACAAACTGGCTTCCCATTGGCAGATTCACCATGACTGGGTAAACACAGAGCCAGATGAACCCTTTGCAAAGAATCCTGCTAACAAGGTGGCAGGACAGAATGCTCCATCCGAAATGCAGTTGCACTCTAGTGCCTCACGCACTGGAACAACAAGCCTAGCAACGAGACTTTGCTTCCTCACAATAACTGAGCCTGGGCCAGATCCTTCTCTCTCAGGCATCCTTCCCTCCCATTATAAATCCCACAGGATGATGGTGTTGCTGGGCCAACCATGTATTTTTTCCTTCTGGCCTACTATCTCTCCCTCTATCCCCTGCAGTCTGTCTTGTATGTGTCCAACGCTCCACTAACTTTATTGATAGTCCTAATGTCTGATGTGTAAAAGGAAGCCACCCCTTGGGAAAAAATCCACCTATAACTCCTGGGTGTGGGGACAGCATGTCTCCATCAGCCCAAGATGAAGCGATGTTGCTCACCTCTGCCTGAACCTTTCCTATAACACTGTGGTCCAAATAAATTAAGCCTCTGCTATCTAGCAACAAAGCAAGCAGTGAAAGGCCAATGCACTCCACCTTGGGCTGTATTTAGCACAGGGCTTGTGCATTACAGGGCTCCTGAACTTAAGCCTAAATTATAGATCCCTGTGCACCGGATCCGTAAATTTAAGAATTTAATGGGGTTTTATGCAGGCTATTTTTACAACTTTAATGCACTTAGCACTAATTTGGGGAAGTTTAATGCAAAACACATAAATGTTGGATGGGAGACGGCCGAGGTGTTTTACAGCCTATGGGAATTATACAAAGTATGTGGGGCTCATTTTAACTTCTGATATCACTCAGCACAAAATTACCTTTGCCTGGCCAGGTGCCAAGCAAACCGGGGTTGCAGCTGGCAAGTGTGATGTATTACAATGTCACTTTCATAACTGTGACCATGTATGTATATAAAACTGAGGCCTATTCAAGGACTCAAAGCCTCACTAATGCCTTCCCTAATCTGGCAGGATCAAATTCACCCGAAACACTCACAGCCACTCAGACTTACATCCTTTGGTTTGTGTGGTTGGCTTGTTATTCACAGTGGGTAAAGTGGAGACAGCTTTGGTGCAAAAAAGCATCCTGCAGCAAAGCTTAGGGGGAAGAGGACTCTGTTGGGAATACAGACTTAGCCATCTCACAGCAGACCAATGGTCCATCTTGATTGGCCTATAGTCTCTGATAATACCCTACACCACAACAGTGCACATACTTGTACCATATAGTACCAGGGAGCTATGACTGCTTGACCCACCTTGTGACCAGTTTATAGCCTGAAGCATAAGGGATGTAGTTGTCATAATTTTATCCTATCTTAAGTATTTCAATGGCATCTACTAACGTGATACCTAAGTGCTGAACTAAGGTCTTACAGAAACTGGGATCGATTTTCCAAGTATATGTGCACAATTGCATGTATAATTTGTGGATATAGTTATAGTCATTGCAAGTACAATAAGTCATTTGCACACCTAATCGGTCACATGTGCATACAGTTATTGCATGTGTACATGAAGAGGTATTTTAGCATACGAAATTGAGCTCAAACTTTGGAAAATGTGTCTCTATTATTAGAAGTAGTGTCATATTTTCAAAAGTGTACAGACTAAAATGCACACAGCCAGAGCATGCATGTAAGATTGGGATTTGTGCATGTACATATCTATTCACATGCTCAACTACAACACATCCAACTTCTGGGCATGCATAAACATGCATATGTGTTTGGGCCAAAAATGTCTAAACATTTATTTTTTACTCATCTATTTGCTTCACTATGACCCAGCTGCAGCAAGTCCCACAAGTTAATTAGAATGCTAAATTAAATAACATTGCCTTTTATTCATCTGAAATTGGTTGCGTTGGGATTTTGCTAAGCACTTCCTTGTTACCATATTCCAGGGCTGGGTGAATAAGAGTATCTGAATGGCCTTCGTTATACTAAAATAAGTTAAGAGCTCTTGCATTCTCTGGTGTGGGAGAATTTTTGAGAAATAGAATAGGCAAAAATTAGACATCCCTGCATTACAAAGACTCTGGGTGAGTACCTCTGGGAGATAGCATTAATTCACTCAGTCTCAGAGAAAAAGAAGACCCAAGCCTGTCCCATCAAAAAGAAACAGAGGCTTATGGATAAATGGGCCTCCAGACAGGCCAAAACATAAGAAAGCCTGGAGGCAGGAGAAACTAAACCAAAACTACTAAGGCTCACGCATTTGGAGTTCCAGATGAATTTTTAAACCATGTTTTAAAGTTTCTGGCTCTTCTAAATGTAGAGATTTTGCATTGTGTTTGAATGAGACATTTAGAATCGCACTCATCAGTCTCTGAAATCTCCCTCGGTTAAATTGTCACAGCTTGAGCACCCTGGGAAGCTTGATGGTGAAACTAGTGGCAGCTGGGAAAAGCAATGGCATGAAAAAAAGAGTTGTAAAAAGATTCAGGCATTACTGAAGCAGACTAAATGATCCTTTTATTCTTTTCTATTTTTCACAAAAGGCAAGTGCAACAAAAGCTGTGCAACAAGAGGTAAGGGCTGGCTGGTTCCAGGGCCTCAGAGTGAGATTTGCAGCTTTTCACCTTCAGGAGTTGGTTCTAATCTCACCCAAAGATAGGGAGACTGGGTGATTGGCAGTTGGAAAGAGAGTATAGAGTGGTTCACCAACATTAATGTGTTCCTGGTGAGAAATGGCTGGAATTTGGCTGGCTGTTTGGTGCGGGTCTCAGTTGAACTCCTAGTTGGCAGGTGAGCAAACCCCAAAATCATTGTCAGCATAGTTTCTGATTGACCCTGTTGATAGACACCTGTGATAAATGAAGGTGTGTGTGCAGAGCGGGGGGGGGGGGGGGAACTCCCTTTTATGGGCAGCCAGTTAGCTATAAAGTTCCTCTTGGTGGCTGCTTGCTTTATCTGTAAAGGGTTAAAAAGTCCCCCCGGTAAAGAAAAGGGAGTGGACACCTGACCAAAAGAGCTAATGGGAAGGTAGAACTTTTTAACATTAAGGGGACAAGCTTTCCCATTGTGTTCTGTGGTTGTTCTCCTGAGAGAGGGGAACAGAGCAAAGTCAAGGCTATGACGATGCTGTAAAAAGCTTTTTGCCACGTATGGAAATCATCCGATTATACCTAGAACTACCCAAATATGTAAATAGATTAGGAAATGTCTAGAAAGATGCAATTAGGTTTATTTCTTTTATTTTCTGTAAGGCTTGTGGACTCCTCTGTGCTAACCCCAGATGCTTTTGTTTGCTTGTAAACCCAATGAAAGCTATTTTAGGAGCTTAATTTTTAGAATTGCTCTTTTAAAATCAAGCAAAAGCCTAAATTCCAGATGTATTTTTGTTTTTAATAAATTTACCTTTTTTTAAGAACAGGATTGGAATTTTGGTGTTCTAAGAGGATTGTGCAAATGTTTAATTAGCTGATGGCAACAGCTGATTTCCTTTATTTTCTTTCTCAGTTCTTCCTTGGAAAGGGGTGTGTGTGAAAGGGCTTCAGGGTACCCCCCAGGGAGGAATTCCCAAGTGCTCCTTCCAGGGCCCAAAGGGTTTTTTTTCCACTTAGGTGGTAGCAGCATCTACCCATCCAAGGTCAGAGAGAAGCTGTAACCTTGGGAGTTTAATACTGGCCACTCCAGGCTTGTATTCATTTTCAAAATTCTTGTGGACCCCACCTGCTGCACTTGAAGTGCCAGAGTGGGGAATCAGCCTTGAAAACATCTCAGCAGAGAGGCTAAGGAGTGACTGGACCATGGAGACTGAACTATTCTCTCTCCCTTAGAGAGGACAATACAGGACTTAAGTCTGTTGGGAGCTGTTCATTTAGAAGGTGCCACCTAGCAGTTTATTCATAGAGGGCCCCCATCACTCAGAGAAACACTTTAGATCTTTTGGATTCTGTCTGGTTGAGAGAATAGCACTATGGTGTGCTTTGGCCAATCAGTGAGCAGTATAGCATATTTTGAACCTATAATGGGCACCTCAGACAATACCTTAGTTTCTGATTGGCTGGAATGACTTTTACTTTTCCAAGTGATTAATTAGTCACTCCTTCTGGCAATCTGATTGGCTGGCACACACTCAATTTCACTTAATTCATTAGTGAGGAAACAAAAATGAAGTTAAGGAGCCTTGTCTTTTCCGAACTTCATCTGCTGAAAGGAAAATTCAATAAATCATCATTCCCTAGCCTGAGCTCCTATAGAGTCCTTTGCATGGACAAAGTACGCCCCAAATATTAACTAATCAAGCCCTGTGCATTAGGTCAGTATTTTCCCATCTTCAGGTGTGGAAGCTGAGCATGAGACAGATTAATTCTTATCTGAGGCAAATGGCAATTCAGTAGCAGAGCCAGGACTATAACCTAGGTCCCTGGGCTTAATCCACAAGGGCATAGGGGCTCTCGCTAAAAAAACTGGAACTGCTAGAATAAAGAGACAAATTAATCCAGTGAGATCAAAGCCTGGGGAGAAGCCAGGGGTGCTCTCAAATAGTTTCTGGAAGTCAGTGAGTCTCAATCAGCCTAGTGGCAGAGACCAACCTGTGAGTGCTCAGTGCTGCTCTCATGCCAGCTTCCTGGTGGGAGCAGTGGCAGCACCATGATGGTGCAGATTGAGGCAAAGGTAGGGAGTTCAGATAGCTGTCATTTTAGAATAGCTCTGAGAATCCACTGGAGAAATGAAAAGGAGCAAGGAACTCAGGGAGCACAGATTCATTGCCAGCTGGCAGGAGCACCTTGACTGAAGTGGGGATGAATGTCCCTGGCCTACACACAGCTCAGGATGACTCTGCAAGCAGGTATTTGGGGGCAGTCTAAGCAAGTGCAACATGAACAGGGTAGGCAGAATCCAAGAGAAGCAGACTGGAAGGAAGTGGGGCAAACACTGGCACAGGAGTGCTCCATGTGGGCTGTGTTGGATGAGTTTAGTAGTGCTGAATTAGTTGCAGTGTTGAGCTTGGCAAGTCCCTCATTCCACCTCCCAAACGCCGCTGCTGTGAACAGAGCTGCTCGGTGGGAGGAGGTTCTGGAGACCACTTGCTGTCTGATCTAGTTTCTTCCTGGAGGCCTTCAGCACTCTTCAGGATTTCGCCAACCCCATCACAGCTGGGAGTCCACATTGTAGCCACCAACTGTTCAGTGGAAGGATAGAGGTGGGGATTTCCACCAATGCTTTCTGTCTCTTTCTCTCTAAGACACCAGGTATGGTGATAGCTAAACAGCAGTATGACCCCCTAAACAGCAGCACAAGGCTTTCCCACCTCCCCTTCCACTCTGGGGCTGAGCCCACTGCTTCTGGAGCCTTTCCAGCCACCAGAAGCCCATAATGAAAATCAAGCCTGAGGCTCTGGCCTGGCAGTGCTGAGCACTAAATGCTGAGTCACTGCCCCTGTGTGGCCCAGCCATCCTTCTCACTAAAGGGAAGATAGAGAAGAGATTGAGATTACAGCCTCCAAGTCTCACACACAAAGAAAAGCTATGGTCACCTGAATGTGTGAGGACAGAATCTGTATGGCCACTGAGACCAAAGTCAGGAACACTGTTTGTTCACCTAGGGACATCCCCAACATTTGCCCAAACCAGGGAAACATGTCAGCACCTCACGGGCTACATTTAATTGTATAAAATTGCCCATACTGCAGCCAACCTCACTTTTAATACAGGGATGGGGCTCACAGAGACAAGTCCCCCTATGCAAGACAGAGTATAGTATGCTAGGTCTTTGCAGGTTGTGTCCCTGTATTAATGACAAGGGGTTACTGAGGACCATATTGTAAAGCTCTTTAAGGGGCAATCACACTTTTTGTTCACCACTGTGCCAACCTTTGTCTTTCTTCAAGCAACACGGCTTTACATCCCTCCCCCACTTCAAAGAGAGGCATGCTGAGCTAAGTTCTGGTTTTGCAAAGCCCACGTCCCTTCCCAAGGAATGTCTCTGGCATTTCAGCCTCCGGTTATGTAGCACATTGTAAAAGCCTTTTCTAGTTAATGGGAGAAGATTTTAAGTGCATTGCAATGAAGCTACGTGTTCCCTCGGGAATCTCACTTTCAATCACTGTAATTTTTCCTTTAACTTTTGCCTTTTCTTCCTCTGTCACTTTTAATTATTTAAAAAGGACCCCAAAATGAAATTAGCTCAAGTAAACGTGTGTTCCCAGGAGAGCGGCTGGTAGCTGTGCAGCTGCGAGAGCTATCGCTGCATCTGAGAAAATATAGTCTATGTCTCTGGAAGGCACTTGGGCTTTTGAGTGAGGAAAGCCGCACGTTGCAATTTCTTTCTCTTTCTTTTCTTCACTCCATGAGGCTTTGATGCCTTGTTCCCTGGGCTGGAAGGAACTGGCTATGGAGGCACTCCTCTCAGCATTCCTGGGTCAACTCACCGTGTCTGCTCTGATCCCTCTGGATCATAATGGTATAAATATACTTTGGAGAGTCCATCTCAGTCAGCCAGAGGCAGCTACAACCGCTCTGAGACTTTGGGGAAGGAAGCGGAGGAAGAAAGGTGAGATACTTGTGTGAGCCTTCTCCTCCAAATTATCCCATCTGCCTTTTATTTTCCATATTTTGCATCTTGTGGAACATGAAAAGCTGCTCCTCAACCACACAAAAACACTGTGCTCATGCCACACACACACTATTACATACAATACACACATGCAGCGAACATACCATGTGTATGCAACATACTTCCAAGTATACATACAATGCCACACACCAAGTACAGACATACAGTGCAAGCTCACATGTACACACGCAGGGAGAACACACATTCACACACAATGCTCAGAGACTCGGTATATGCACGCATACACAGACATGAAGAACATATCCCTATGTGCAATACTCAGGCCATGTAAAATTCCCAGGACCATGCATACGCATTCAGTGCACACAGACACACTCACATGCACCGTACTCAGTCAGCAGTACATAAAGGCACAGGACCATCCATACACTCACATTTATGATGGACAGGAACCCTGCAGAGTTGGCAGTATTTATTCTTCCGTTCCCTCCGTTCTCCTTGCTCCCTGGCAGGCTGGTTATTAGCTGGCTGCTTTGGGGCTGACATTATAATCTGTTCCTTGTCTCATGTCATCAAGCTGCAATTGTTCAAGGGTTACTCCATTATCACCTGCTCTTCTCTCTCTCAAATCTCATACACTCATCAATCATTGTCCCCTGGGGAACCTCCAGTGACCCCTCCTCCCATCATGTCATGTGGGCAGCAGTGTCATTCATCACTGTCCTGGAGAGCTGTGATGGGGAGGCGGCTCCAGCGGCCCCCACCCCAGCTGTGTTCAGCTGCAACCCATGCAGTAGGGAATGGGAATCCCCTTCTTACAATGAAACCAAAGGTCAGAAAGGATGAGGGGAAACCTTTGAGGTGAAAGTGACCTCTACTGTGTGCTGAGACTCCAGCGTGACATGGGTTAATCTGGGGGGCTGTGCCAGCTCTGCTGGAGGCTATATGATCTCCCTCCCCAGATGCTCCCATAAGGTACAGAGTGCACTTTGTGGAGGCCAAGGTACCGAGTTTGAATCATGCTGTGGTACGTTACCCTGCCTGTCAGTAACTGGATCATATGCCAGTGCCCAGCAACCTCAGTTGTTGAGATGACATCCAATAGGCAAAGTGAGCTTCATAAAAGCCCTGAGCAGTGGCAGCTGTGGGAATTATAGAGAGACGGAGCAAGAGCGTGTGTGTGCATGTATGCGGGTGTGCATGCTGTGTGGATGTGTCTGTGTAGTTACATCTACTGGCAGAGCTGTTCTACCATTTCTAGGCCCCCAGACAACTCTGCCAATGACCCTCAGTCCTGACCTTCAGCAACCACTGCTACTCCAGTCTTTGTTGTTTTATGGAGCAAGCCCAGGGCTGAGTTCCTACTCAGTTCTGGGGTGCCATGACGAACCCTTGCAGTGGCAAGTGCTGAGAGTGATGCAGAGAAATGTCCACTAGGGACTGAAATGGACAGTGCCTCCTCTATTTTTCCTGGCAGCTGAGTAGGATTTGAACCCAGGTGTCCCTCTAGTCTGGGAAAGCTCATGTGCTGGCCCACTGCACCACAGGACCCCAATTCTAGGCTTTTCAATGATACAAGGTATAATTCCATTAAAACAGATGCGGAGGACTCTGTAGCCAGCAGTGTGATCTGTGTCATGCCATTACCTTAGTCAGACTCTTCGCTCTGAAGTCACGTGAATTGCTGTATGCCATTTGCATGTGAATGAAAGGAAAATAGGACATCAATTATCTTGGTCAGATGGACTGGGAGGGCCCTTTGGTGCTGTTTAGACAAGCTTCTAATAGCCAATTACAACAGGAGAGCTAAATGCTAGTTGGAAGGGCCCAGGAGTTACAGACCCTCCTCACTGCTGCTCTGGAACAGCCTGTTGGGAAATGAACAGATGTTAGATTTTACCACGACTCAGCTGGAATGGCCATCAGCCCCAGGCAGCTCTGCTGAGGAGAGCCATTGTGTGGGACTCTCCTCCTTGGGGATGGCATAGATCCCATCTGGAGGTGCAGGGGCCAATCCCTGGGGATGATGAGATGGTTCCCCCAGAGAAAGTTAAGTTTATGTACTGTGGCTCAGGGTACTTACAGATGGGGAACTGGAGGTGTCTAAAATAAAGAGGAAGGAGCATTGAGCAGACCTATCACTACCCCCATCCAAAAACGTACTGTGGCCAGAAGTTATTCCCTAGCAGCCCTTCAGGTCAGGGTGAGCTGCAGCCTGGGCACCATCCCTGGCATATTTTTAGAGCTCGTTGAAACTCAGAATTTCCATTCTACGGGAAATGCCAACATTTCAAAATTTTCCTTCATCCCAAACAAGAATGAGAATCAAAATTTTGAAATTTCCTGCTAAACAAATACCTGGAATCATTTTATTTTGGACACATAGAAAAAAACCTAATGAAATGTTTCATTTCAATAAGGTCAAAGTGCTTTTTATTTCAACGTATCCTATCCTATCCTTTCCTATCACGTCCATAAGTCAAAATGAAGTCCCATTTTGATAATTTATAGTGAATCACAAACGGTGAGTCAAGAATGTAATATATTGCCCCCCAAAAAGGGAACATCATTCTGGGATGTATTAGCAGGAGTGTTGTGAACAAGACAGAAGTCATTCTTCCACTCTACTTAGCACTGATAAGGCCTCAGTTGGTGTACTGTGTCTAGTTCTGGGCACCAGACTTTGGAAAAGATGTGGACAAATTGGAGAAAGTGCAGAAGAGAGCAACAAAAATAATTAAAGTCTGAAAAACAGATCTATGAGGAAAGATAGACAAAAATGGGTTTGTTTAGTATGGAGAAGATGGAGGGGGGACATAACTGTCTTCTAGTACATAAAAGGTCCTTATAAAGATGAGGGTGATAAATTAATCTCGTTGTTCACTGAAGACAGGACATGAAATAATGGGCTTAAATTGCAGCAGGGGAGATTTAGGTTAGACGTTTGGAAAAACTTCCTAACTTGCAGGGTAGTTAACTACTAGAACAAATTGTGTTGGGGGAGGAAGGAGGGGCATTGTAGAATCTCCATCACTGGAGGTTTTAAAGAACAGGTTAAATGAACATCTGTCAGTAACGGTCTAGATAATATTTAGTCCTGCCTCAGTGCAGGGGATGGACTAGATGATCTCTCAAGGTCTCTTCAGTTCTACATTTCTAGGTTTTTCATCAAAAAAATTGTCAAATAAGAATTTTCTGTCAGTAAATTTCCATGCTGTTCTAGTTCGTAATAGGTATGCTGAAGAAGATCTCTGTGTAGTCTGAAAGCTTGTCTCTCTCACTAACAGAAGTTGGTCCAATAAAAGATATTATCTCCCCCACCTTGTCTCTCTAATAATAAGCATTAGTGAGTCATAAATAAATCCAAGGCCACCATGCAAGTATATCCTATCTATACAAACCACGGGCTGCTCTGGGCAGATCAGCTGGGTTAATTCAGAGAGTTTGACCCTGGTCCTCCACTTACAGGAGCACACACGCACATCCTCTTCCATCCACGGCATGAGCTCTATAATGTGTGGAAGTTTGGCCAGAGGGGAACTCCCTGTTTTGAAAGTTGCCAGCCTCATAGGCACATATACACCCCTCAAACCCCAACACACAGATCAGAACACAGCCACTTTTCCCTTTCCGTACACACATACACTAGTACATGCATAGCCACACCCACAGAGCTGCCTCCCACAGCACATATACAGAGCCCTCACCTACTCACGCTCGCATCCCCTGCACGCCCAATCTGGTGAGAACCTCAATTTTTTGGTTTCTCATTCCCTCATCAGCTGTTCACTGAGCTCTGGCCCTGTCCCAAGGTAAAGTAAAGTGTGGTCTCCTGAGGCCTCAGGCTGGCGCAGTAACATGCACAGCTTTCCCTGTTAGGCTGGTCCTTCCTCTGAGGTGTGAAGTCTTTACCATTGCCTAGGAGGCAGGCAGTGCTCCAAACAGGGGTTCCCCCTGTTGCCAAACCTCTGTATATTGTGGGGCTCATGCTACGGGGGGAAGAGTGGAATATGGGGAGTACTTCTGAGGCTTCTCTGAAGTGGACAAATTACTACTGAGACAGGTGGACTGGGTAGCAGGTGAAGGCAGAAAGGTGTGTGCACACAGCCCAGCCCTTGGCTTCTGAGACAATGCCTGTTTTTACTCTGTCATTCACCATATCATCTACTCACTAAACAAGATGACAGGAGGATGCCCGACTTTAGGTGGAGGAAACCCCAGCCACCTTATTTTGCCATGAGGAACTGGGAACCTGTCCCAAAGCTAGCACTGGGGGAGTCCAGCCCCTCCTTTTCCCTCTGGGGGTCTTCTCTGGACCTGCCCCTCTCCCTGCCATGCAGTGTTAAGATGACACAAAACCACTTTACAGTCTAAATAAATACCATTAAATAGGGGCAATTTTCTCACTATTAGGCCCAATTGTCACATTTATCCCAGACATGATCACATTTCACAGCTTTACTTAGACAAACAGCCCAGTCTTCCTTGTGCTTAGGCTGGCCTCAGGGCACTGCAGGGAAGGCCTGTAAGGCGCTGTGTTGGGGCAGAGGTGAGATGGCTTCACAGTCTAACCCCACATCATCTTCTCCTCATTATCAAAGGTCCATTAACTCCCAGAAGGATAGATCAAGTAGACATTGCCTCTTTAATTCCACGGGCTTGTCCATGCATGACGCTGCTCTGGTTGCATTGCTAAGGATATGATGAAAAGTGAATGAGTTAACCTGTCACAAAAAGTCATGTGGACACACTCCTAGTCTACACTTAAAAGTGAGGTTGCTGTAACTCTGTCACTCAAGAGGTGTGAACAATCCACCTCCGTGAGGGCTGTAGCTACACTGACCTAACCCCCAGTATAGATGCAGCTAGACTGATGGGCAAATGTGTCTGTCGACCTAGCTACCATCAGTTGTGGAGGTGGTGTTCCTACAGCAACCATTAAAATCCCTTCCTTTGCTGTAGGCTATGCCTGTGCCATGGGATTATGCGGCCATAGCTACAGTGCCGTAGCTATGCCGATATAGCCACTGGAGTGTAGGCATAGCTCCATATCCATATAAACCTGGCTTATACTGATTTAGGTCGGGTCGATGAGGAACAGGTTTAAGCTAATCTGAAACAAGCCACTCTTTAACCCAAATCAATGCTCCTACACAGGGGTTTGCACAGATATCTTTAAATTGGTTAAAAATCAATTTATGTTAAACCAGGGCAAAGTGTGGACAAAGTCTAAAAGGGTCCATTCTTCCCTACACTTCAGCTCATCATCAGAAAGACATTCACAGACTGGAGGGTGCTCAGAGAAGAGAAGAACCACAAAAATGATTAGGGGGCAGAAGGGATGGAGTTATAAGGGAAGATGAAGAGCTAAACGGTGACAATTAAAAGCCAACGTGTACCAGCAGTCACCAAGTAGTGGTTTCCCAGGTATTAGGTTTTCCCGAACAATAGAAATGGCTATGGTGTCTCACACACCATCTTGCAGTGATTGTCGGGAGGCACTGTCTTTGTGATGATGGCTGCTCTATGCACTGATTGGCTATATGGGGTTGGAGGCAGAGGGGGCTTGATAATGGTCCATGGATATTTGACTCCAAAGGGAAGGAAAGGAATTCATTGGGTTCAATACATGAGGTTATAACTAGGAGGAGGGCATGACATTAAGAATGGGAAAAGATAGACTATCAGATGGAAGAGTTTCCTGACAGCCAGAGCGGATGTATCAGCTATAGAGTTCTGTCTGAAGGGAAGAGGTAGAAGCCTCATTGCTAGGGACATTTACAGATAGACAGGACCAAAACACTCAATGAAGAAACAATGGAGAACAATCCTACACTGGCCCCAGGGGGCATCATTAGCTGGATTTGTTAATAGCTCTGTTCTATCACTGAGTTCCGTGATTCAGATCTCTCCTTTTTATTTTCACATAACTGCATGTTAGGTTCACAGACTGCACTCGTGGGTCCAGGCATCCTGATTTCTTCTGTCAGGTCAACTTTGCACAACACATCCAAGAATGAGATCCCAAGGGTCAGACTGCTGCTCAGGTCAGAGACAGGGAACTTCCTGCTTCCTCTCACTTTCTGCTATACAATAATGTTTGGAGGTGACATGTGATGAAGGGTGGGGTGAAGGATTTTCACATCCTCTACCCTCTTAAAGGACAATATTTCACAATGGAAGGGTCAGCACAGCCTCCCCCAGTTATTCTCAATGCATGAAGAGTTTAGTTTTTCTGCAGAGAGAGGGTTGGTGAAAGGAAGAAACAGTGTGGAACCTTGATGGTCACTGTCATGCTGCCTGGTATGGGACACAGCTTAGAGCGCCAATCTCAGGTCAGACTGCCAGAAAACAGGGCATATACCCCAAACTGGTGGTATACTCTACCCTAAGATTTCACCATGCCAGTAACAAATGTGTGCTTCCAAACTGCTATAACTAGTTATTATGAAGCCACAGTCAGTCCCCTCTAGCCCCTCATGCACCACCCAGACAAACCAGACTTCTATGATAAATGACTATTAAAACCAGCAATCACATATATTGGGTTCTTCTAGTTCCAAAGAAACAGACATATACCTCAGGTCAAAATATACTTCAGATCTTACCCAAAAACCACACTGGCAGCCAATCCTTTAGTAAACTAAAGATTTATTAATATATATATAAAAGGAAGAGAGTTATTAAGAGGTTAAAATGAATCATATACATTACAATTGATTTCAGAGTTTGTAGATCAGGATACTAGCAGTGATGTTAAATCTGCCATTTTGTAAGAAGTCTTTCTGGATCACCCAAAAGCTGGGGGCACTCAGGCCATTGTTCAAAGCTCTTCTTTGTTAGAAATCAGAGCCCAGAGATGTGGATTAGGAAAGAGGCAAAGGGATGATGTCACAGTCTCCATTTATAGCCTAAGCCCATGTGCATGGAAAGTTACTGTCTCAAATGATGGACTCGGGGATTACATGTTCTATGTGCCCTGCTGAATCACTTGGCCTCCACTGTCCATGTGTTCTCTGAGGTGTCCTCAGGATGGGGCCACTGGAACAGCTGATTCTCCTTGATGGTCCATTAGCCGTGGCTGGCTGGTCTTGATATAAATCTGTCCTGTGGGTGATACCCAGGAACACAACATGTTTGAGATATAAACATATAGCACATATTCATAACTTCAGATACAATGATGATACACAGATATAAACAGGGTAATAGTACTTAGCAGCTCATAACTTTCCAAGTGATACACTACAAGAAATACTTCATACAAGAGTCATTGCAATTGTGTAACAGTGGAAACAACAGTGATATAAATGGTCACCTCCCTTCTTATACAGCATCACAGTAACATATCTCACTGCTGGTTTTTCTGCAGAGCAGCCCCAGGAGTGGATGCCCAATGGATGGCTTCCCACACCATTACCATTCTGTCTTGTGTTTCTGGGGTGGGTAGCATGGGTGTTCCTTTTACAAGCCTGCAATTAATGTGCTCAGTGTAACTGAGAGGCTGGAATAAATACACTGAGGTTCTGTATTATGCTGGTAGCAGAACCAGTAACTTTTCTGAGTGATCCCAGCAGGGCTGGTTGTCCCCATAGACACGACTGCTTCTTCCAAAGTGTCTCCAGTGTGCTCTGGATCTCAGGTAAACACTGGGTTGGACTCTTTCTTTAATGGCTGCAGAGTCTTGCTTCGACATTATTGAGTTCTCAGCATCACAGTGCTTTAGCAAGGATTGGAAGAGAAAGAAGATCAAGGGGGCTATTGCACACTCACATGTAAGGGTAAAATGCCAAAATCAAAGTAAAAGGAACAGAATTTGACTGACTGTATGTGTGTGGGGGGTGGGACGGGACGGACAACTAAGCCCATACATATGAAATGGGAATGCTTGACATTATTTAACCTGAAAGAGCATCCCTGGAGCCACCCCCAAAGGATTGCTCTGTGCATGGGGCAAAGCAAACACAAGGAATGTCCAAAGACTCCATCTGCTGCTGTGTGTGCTAATGGGCTGACTTGACACCGGATCAGACAGCCCAGTGGTGTCCAGCCGCAGTCTTTGCTGGGTGTGCCCTGCATGTCGCTCAAGCTGAGATATGAACTTTAGGCAGCTGCTCAATCAGGTCAGCCAAAAGGGGGTTCTCCTGGACTTTGCTGTGCCGCTGACCCAGTTTAGAGCTGAGCCAGGTGAGTCATGCAGAGCTGGGAGATTGTCTTGACCCAGCCAAGCTGAGTGGAGCTGTGCTGAGCTGGGAGCTGCCTCATCCTGTCTAAACTGGGCTGAGGGAAGCAGTGCTGAGCTGGGGGAGCTATGCCAAACTGAATTCAGCTGGCAATCCCTCCTTATATTGTGGGACCAGGGGCCATTGGGGAGGGAGGGATCTAAGGCAGTAGGTGGAGAGCTGGTAACCACCAGCCCCAGGCACATACCCTCGCTCTTGTGGATGAATATTAGCTCAACAGACTTTCCCACAAGGTATGTCTCTAGCCTCATTAGGGTCCCTTGTGTTCAACTCAATCCAATTACTCCACTCCTTTATTGCAAGGGGCCCTTCTTTTCATCTCTCTCTTTCTTGGTGATTAATTTCCCTCTCTCTACATCCATCCCAACCCAGTTGGCTACTTTCAAACAAGTGACAGTGCTAGTTGTGCATTGTGCTCTGTCAGCCCTGGCATGCAGGAAGTGCGTATCTGTGTGGCGCACTGGGGCATCTCACCTCTGGGTGATTAATTATCCTCTGAGCATGCTGACTTTTTCACCTCCAGACATAATTCAAAGTCTCTATGAAATCTGTGTTTTTCTTCTCCCTGTACCATTTAATTAGTTACATATGTCCCTGGGACTTTTTTTTTGTGTGCACTGGATGCCGGGGATAGGGGTGGGGGGGAGCAATGGTGATAAGATTCCCTCATTAGCCAGCCCTCTTTCTTCTTAGTTTCTGCTTGGTACACTTCATCTGGTCACTGGGAGGTAGCAGAAAGGAGGTAGGAAGCTAACCTTTCCTTCCACTAGAAGGCCAGCTATGGTCTTTGAAGAGATTTGCATATATCCATGCACAGCCCCATCAGTTTGCTTGGGATCCTTCCATCAGGGGAGTTCATTGAGAGGAAGAAAGATCGGATGAAGGTTCATTCCAGTGAGGGGGAGCCAGAAACCCAATCTGTCTATAATCAGGACATGGACTTTTCCTCCCCGCTGGTGTGTTCCCTCTGCATTGCACTTATCTGCTAAACCAGGACAGAAAAGACTATATTATGGGCCTGTCTTTGCTGCTGGTGGAGTGGGCATGCATGCCTCACCATTACAGCTCCCCCGGGGAGCCAAGCAATGGAAACATCTAATAATATGTGCTCCCAATGCACAAAGAGATGGAGGCTCTCATCACCCCATTAAGTAGGGAGGGCTGGCTTTGAGGGGTTCCCTAAGAGCCCTGTGGGATAGGATTTGCTGCCCTGCAGGCCCCTTTGTAGCAAGACAGAAGCAATGGATAGCTTGACTACATTTTACTCTCTCTCTGAGCCATGTGTGTTGAAGGAACAGAGAAGCCATAGAGATTTCCTGCCCAGCTTGTGTCTGTCTGGAACGCTCCCACACCTCCCACTATTCAGAACACCTATGGCTTCTTTGCTGTGTGGTAGGCAGGAATTATCAGCAAGGGACCTAGTCCTTCTCCCACAGAACTCAAAGGGAATCCTGTCATTGACAGCAGTGAGGGTAAGATCTGCCCAATAGATGCCATTGCTCTATGAGTTAGTCTGGAATTGATGAGGCTTATCACAGAGCTGGAATCCATATACCTAGGCTTGGAGCCCAAAAGGTTCTTGGGCACCCAAGTCCTGTTTTTAGGCACCACTTTGATCCACAAAACTCCTACTCAGCTGCTGGCTAAAGGTCAGTGCCTAAACTCACTCACTGCCTAAGTTTTTGCAGTAAAGGTTCCCTTGGGGCATGCGTTTCTGTGTCTCAGCACCCTGCTGCCTCCCTCTAGGTACCTAAGCATCTGTCTCTTACCTAAGCTCCAGAGTGATCCACCAACCAAGGAAAGATAGATGCTTGCTGAGATCAGTTGTGTCCAAGGCCTGATCTGGTCGATGTGTTCAGAGGCCACCTAACTCCACACAACACAGTCACAGGGAGGGGGCCTCCCTCATAACCTAGTGGTTAGTGCACTCATCCAGGAGGTGAGAGACACTCGCCACCCAGTTCAAGTGCCCCCCTCTGCCTGATAGGGCTAAAGGATTTGAACAGGGATCTGTTACAGCTCAGGCGAGCACCCCAACTGCTGGGCTACAGGATAGTCTGTAGTAGGGCTCCCTCAATCTCTCCCCATTAATTAAATAATTAAATGTTAATTGGCTCAGAGGAAGAGTAAGAATGACTCCATAGTACAGTGACTAGGGCATTCACCTGAGTGATGACAGATCCCTGTTCAAATCCCTTCTCATCAGACAGGGATGGAGGGGGACTTGAAATGCCCCCCATATCCCAGATGAGTACCTTATCCACAAGATTATAAGGAAAGGCTGTTGCTTCCTTCCCCAGCTTTCTTGTGTGGAGTTAGGTGGCCTCTGAGCATACATCACAGATTGGGCCCCACGCAAGACTTACGCAGCGAATGCCTGTTTATGCCGGCTCATGAACCACGAGCAGAGCTGGGCATCTCTGTGCAGCCCACACTTAGACGTCGAACTTCGAGAAAGGCAGGGGGCATAGCACAAACCCTTCTCATTGGCCTTTCCCATTAGCCAGGTAAGCAGCTCTCCAACTAGTGTGCTGGCTTTGGGTGGATCCCACTCTGAGGCACCTGTCTCTCCCCGTTCATTGTACAGGGAGCATAAGTGCCTAACTCAGGCTTTGTGCATTGCAGTGTGTTCCAGGCACCCAAAAGTTAGGCATTAAAACTTTCACTGTCACAATACCTAAGTCTCTAACATAGATTCAGGTCCTGCAGACTAAGGCCCACCCAACTCAACAGAGCACAAATAGAACTAACTGTTCCCCTGCCTCGAATTGGCGGTGTCCGTCCCCTCAGGACTGCAACAAAGCAAAGCAGCTTGTTTCACCTGAAAAAGGGGTTTGCATTAGGAAAACGGAAACGGTCATGCCTTGAAATGCTCATGATTTGCTCCGGAGATGGTAGAGGATGTGTGTATGAGTCTGGGTATGTTTGTGTGGGGAGAGTTGCTCGTGTGTTTATGTAGGCATAGGCGCTGACTCCATGGGTGCTCTGGGGCTGGAGCACCCATGGGGAAAAATTAGGGGTGCGCTGCACCCACTGGCAGCCAAACTCTCCTCACCCCCCTACCCCTCCTCCCCTGAGCGCACTGAGTCCTTGCTCCTCTGCCTACCTCCCAGCGTTTCCCACCCAGCCACCACCAAACAACTGTTTGACAGCATTAGCATGCTCTGGGAGGGGAGGGGGGAAGAGTGGGAATGTGGCATGCTCAGGGGAGGAGGCAGGAAGGAGGCGGGGCTGGGGTGGTGATTTGGGGAAGGAGTTGGAATATTGGCAGGGAGGGGGCAGAGTTTGGGGCGGGGACTTTGGGGAAGGGATTGGAATGGGGGCAGGGATGGCATGGGAAGGGGCGGGGCCTCATGGAAGGGGTGGAGTAGGGGTAGGGTCAGGAGCAGAGAGGGCATTGAGCACCCATGGCAAAGAGGGGAAGCTGGGGCCTATGTATGTAGGGCCTTTGAGGGGCTGTGATTTGACCATATTCGCTGGGAGGAATCATCACATTTCACCCTGGTTCAAATTCGCAAACACAAATAAACCCTTAAGGCTCTTCTGCAGGGGACTCTGCACAGAATCTCACCTCTCCTGCCCTGCAAGGAATGCATTTCCACTTAGCAAGGGGCTCCTGTCTCTCAGCACAGACCCTAAACTCTCCAAAGCTCTACACAGGCCCAAAGTCTATGCTCTTTTGCTAGGCTGCCCCATGGTGTCTGTCCTCCCTGTTAGCAATGGAATCTTGGTCTTCCTGAGGATTCAAGGTCCCCTGTTTGAAGTTGGTGTGAACCCCACATGATCTTGTGCTTGGCCTATTGTTAGTTCACTTAGAATTGTCCCAGAAAGAGCCAACAGATTGGAGAACAAGCGTAACACACAAACAGATTCTCTCCCGTCAGGAGTGGATGAACAATACCCATTCACATGAGTGATGAGACATGGAGGCTTGGCTTCTGGAATGGGAGAGGCTGGCTTCATTTCCTCCCTGATGCAGAAAGCAAGCCCCTCTCCTGATCTCTCACATCCCTCCCTGCCCTGCGCTCCCAGGTGTGTTGTACAGTTCCATGCCTTTTTCTGCGTCACCATGGCAACTGCAGGTGCATCTGCCCAGTGAGCATTTGCATTACGTGCTCCTCTCCCATCTGCACAAAGATAGTTCTTTTAAAAGACAAAAGCCATCAGGCCCTACAGTGCTTCAAATTATGTCACTAGGCTTGTCGCTACTGACTTTAACGAAAGCAGGATCAGGGCCCACTGACAGTAAAACAAGAAAAAGAAATAATCATAGAAATGCCTCTCTACTCTAAACCTCATTGACATTAATGGAATTCCACCAGGGAGGTGAATGTGGCCCAGAATTGGAACTAGTGACAGCAGGATTTCTGCACAAATCATGTGTGCCTGAAGGCAAGAGGTGATATGTGTGCCTGATGACGCCATAGGATTTACAGTCTTATCTGAGTACAAGTACTTCTTGGGTGGCACTAAAACCATCTTAGGGTTCTTATAAATATGGTTGTAAGTGAGGAACTGATGGAGACAGAAAAGGCCATAGAGCTTTGCTAATTCACTTCTCTCCTTCTTAACTATAGCCCTTCCCCGCCACTAAGTTCTGCCGATGCACTGATAGCCAATGGCAATTCCAGTTCCTGTCTTCCTCCCGAGTTCTACCAATGCACCTAAATCCTGACCTGCAGCACCTCTTCTAGTCTACTCTTGTTTTCCTCTTGCATTAGTACTTGTCAAAATCTGGGAACATTTTCACAAAAAAATTCATTGTGATTTTTGTTTTGTCAAAATCTGAAATTTTGACTAAAAACATTGTTGACATTTTGCAAATTGGAAAATCTATACCAGCTCTCCTCTACACCCAACTCTGCTGATGCACCTAAATCCTGACATGCAGACCCCCCTTCCCCCTCCAATTCTAGTCCCAGGCTCCACTTACACAGCTCTGCAGATATACCCCAATACTGACCTGCATCTTTCCCTGCAGCCATTCCACCCCTGGTTGGGTTTTACCCATGTGATATATTTCCACATATATCCCCTTTGAGTTCTTTCCCCACCTGGAGGCCTTATTGTTCATCATCAGATCCCAGGAGCGGGGTTGTCTCATCCTACTATATTTGACTGGGTGTCATACCCAGAAAGGAAAACAGGTTTCCTCTGGGAGGAAGGGTTTTCGCAGACAATAAACTATCCATCCCCCAGCGCACTACCCTCCCCTTTACTTTTAGTCCTAGCTGATTGCCAAGAGGAGGAGGAATCTTCCATCAGGGCTCATGCCAGTTACCCCAGATGTGGCCCAGAGCAGTTGACACCAGGTCTGCCAAGGCAACGCTTGTTTGGATTATATTGCTCTTTGCCAGTGTCTTGTACACTTCAGTTCCCATCCAGAAACATGAGATAAAATACAACACTGGGGAAAGTGCAGACAGTCTCTCAGCTGCATCACCAGGCTGGGTGCTGTGAATTCTTCTGCAGTGAAATCTCTGTTTAGAACTTCACTAGCGTAGCATGAACTCAGGAATTTGACTTGTTGGGACGAGAGGTTTGCAAAGTCCCTGGAAGGAAATAGTTCCTTTACATAAATAGAACAAATCCCCCCTCACGTTGTAGCCATGCTGTGCCAAGTAGACTGTTTGCTTCTTACTGGCATGTGGCACAGGGAAAAGGCCAAGCCAGAGCTCACTTTGCAGAGCCAAAGGGGAAGATGTGCTTTTAGCAGGAATAAGGAAGACAAGAGGCCAATTTGCAATATTTCACTTTAGACTCTAGGTGGTGCAGTGTAGAAGTTAGTCTTTCACCTCTGGATTAGGGTTCAAATCCTAGTGCCAATCACAAACAGAGTTGAACCTGAACCCAATTTACAGGTCTGAAAAGCCAGAACTTTAGAATGAGAACCAGCTGCAGCCCCTAATTTCACACCTGGCCTTCTGTCTGTGAGCTAAGCTCCACTCCTATTACAGTCTTTTGGGGGGATAGTTTTGCAGCTTTGCCCATTTTAAGACACAGATGGAATGACTCTTGTATGGGTATTAGACTAAAAACTAGTTCACAGATCAGCACTATTGTCTGTTTTTGCTCAGGTGAGGTTTAGGACAAGGTTTGTAGGGGGTGTGGCAGATCTGAGATGCATTGGCAGAATTCTGTAGGTGGGGCTGGCGATAAGAATAGCAAGGGGTCAGAATTGAAGTGCATCAGCAGCGCTGTGAGGAAGGATCCTGGAAGAGCATAGATTTCTGTAAGGCAGGACTGAGGAACTTTGGCAGCACAGTTGGGGGAGCTAAAGCTAGAAAAATACAGGAGGAAGGGCAGCATATCAGGAATGAAATTCAATGGCATATCTGTGAGTTAACCTGAGGCTGAAAATGCAAGGGATTGAGGGGGAAGGCAAGGAGGAAGCCTAATTATATGAAAGTGAACTTCTCTTTATACTCAGATCTCTAAGTGCTTGATGAGCACAAGGGGAAGATAAATACCCATAAGGTAGAGGAAAGTAGAACAGGCAATTCAGGGAAAAGTATGAACTTTAGAATCTGTGTGGTTGTGGCTCTTTATAAAACAATACAAAACTTGCTTTTGCAAAAAAATCTGTGATATATTTTTTCCACAGTCAGTTCTTTGCAGCACCATCTGGTTGTTAAGTCTTGTAGGAGAAATTGACCTTGTTAAAATATGCCTGGTCTTGTTTCATGTTCTGCTGAGCTCCAATTGAACACAAATGGATGTTCTCTCACAGCCAAAGCTCCGCAGATTTCCTTTATGTCCCTCATCGGGCCAGTTTGAGAAAAAGAGAAAGAAAGGCAGGGGGGAGAGGGGAAAGGCCCACATGAAATGGGGATTTACAGCCACCAGTGACAAGTGAAAATGACTCACAGAGACCTCCAGCTTTTATGAGCAATGTTTTAAAGTTGACTGGCTGCTTAAATAAGTTTGTTCTTATCCCCAGCACAGTATATCCAGCTCAAATTGGAAAAGAAAAAGGTTTAACAGGAAGATGGAGGGAAAATGGGAGCATAAAACATATTTTACATTGTTAGAAGAATATGTAATTTACAGTAATATGTTAAAAAAACAAACTGCTGACTGTGAGACAGCCTAGGTGTGCTTCCCTGCTGCAGATGCAGCAAAGAGGGGCAACGGGCACTGGGGTAGCAACATCAGGCTCAATTTCCCTCACAGAAGCATAGCAAGGGGGCAATGGAGCTTGTCAGAAGCATCATCTCCTCCCCTAAGTCCCAGACAGATGTGGGTGAAGGGGGCATCTGGTTGCAATGCTGATGGACACAGCACCTGCTGGGACCAGGAGAGGACAGAAGGAGGGATCTTTCCCAGAATATCTTGCTGGTCTGCCTTGAATCCTGTTCACCTTCCCATGTACATTAGACAGCTATGAGCACCAGGGGTGGGGCTGGGGGGCTCAGAGCACTGATACTTCTTTCAATTCTTAAATAAATAAGAGGCAGAGGTGGAGCCTTTACATTTCCTACCCCCTCAACCAATCCTCATAGCCAAGAGGCACTTGGATATTACAATATTACTGGCCCTGTAAATAGAACCACAGAGAGAGAGAGAGAGTCCCCAGGCAAACCACATTTCCCCGTACTGTTCTGTTCAGGTTCTTAAGCTGAGCTGAGCTTGGTGCTTCTCTTTCCCTGGCAAGGAATCAGAAGCTGTACTGCCACGAGGCATTGCATCTTAGTTGTGTCATGTGTACCTGGGTAGCGGCTTTGCCCTCCTCCCCCTATTACCCCACCCAATAGGTACTGCCCCATCAGAGACTGACATGGAGAGCACTGGGCATGTAGCTACCTCTTATGGAAATGGAATCCTCTGACAAGACTCCATATTACAGCCTGCATGTGCAGCCCTGGCAGTGCTTGGCTGCTTTAGCACATCACACTGGGCATTTGGAAGCACCAGTAGGGTAGGGGGTAGTAGCAGGGCACCAGTTTACCTGTTAAAACCTGTAGACCCTTTAAGACAGGAAGCTGGAGTGGCAGATCACATGCCTGCTCCTAGTCATGTCCCCTGAAGGAAATCACATGTAACATTCCTGCTACTTAGGTAGAGGAATAGACAGGGTGCAGGGAGAGCCAGGGTCAGGTTGCGATCATCTGTTACTAGAGGGAGCTAGCAGGGAGCTCTCTAGAGAGGACTATAAGGGCTGTGAAGCCATGGAGACAGAGGCTAACCAAGATGCTGAGGGGCAGTGAGAGCAAGTGGGGTTGTATTGTGCTGGTTTGAATCTTTGTTGATAAAGAAAACCCTGAGGAGAGAAAGGTAGCTGGGCCACTGTTTGAGGTAGGACTGATTTTATCTTCCTTGGCTGCTGGATCAACCCATCAGTTTACAAGGGATATTAAGATAACCACCAGGGGCAAATCCACCACTGGCACAAGTACATGTGACTCCACTTTTCATTTAAGTCAGTGGAGCTGCACCTGCTTATGCTGGGGATGCAAATAGGCCCCTATCACTCATCTGCATTTCATGTATTAATGGCCGGCGGTATGGGGGGACTTCAGCACCTTGACTTCATCTCTCCCAGACACTCCCTCTGCTCTGCCACTACTGGCTTCCTCTTGAAGCTCTACTCCTTCCTTACCTCTGTTGGAGACTGATCCCTTTTTGCCACTGTACCAGACCTCTGCAACTGTCCCTCCCTCCCCACTCTTCTTCAGCAGTTCTACATGCCTTTTGAAATACAGCTCTACACACACTTCTTCCCTGCTGTCTATGGCCAGTGAGCAGCCAGCCACTTCCCTTCATGAAGGCTCTCCCTGCCTCTCCTGACCGACCATCCCCTCATGCTCCCATTCCCATCTCCATGATGTAATATTCCCTTTTGGTAGAACTGCTGAGGGAGTGGTATGGATGATGCTTCATAAAGCTGAGTTCTATTGTAAATAATGCTCGACTGACTTGTGTGAGGATCCTGTCTGCCCATTGAGCCCTCAGTGAGGTAATTCCAGGTGCAGTGTAGGGAACAAGCAAACACAGGTCCCAGGTGGCTCATCTAACACAGAAAACAGCAATAACTAGATGAACACAAGTCAAGAAAATCAGTCAGTGGAAGGCAGCAGACCGAAGTTAGACTGGCGTGGCTGCTGGTCTTGAAAAATGTTAGCTCTCATACCCCAAGGTCTACCAGCCTGACTTTCACAGGAGATTGGCAGCCTGAGGCTACTGGGAAATTTATTAGGCTTATAAAACTTCAGGGCTCGAATCTAATTGTCTACATCTCCCCAAACTCCCAGCGGGAACTTTTTGATTTAAGCCCCATTTTCAAACCAAGCCAGCAAGTCAGCAATTGGCACTTGAAGTCAAATTAACAATTTGTGCCAGGGCCAAAGGATAATTACAGCCTCCATTGTTTGGACGTCTGAATTCCAAGAAGCAATTTGTGTCTCAATAGAGATGTAGCCATCACACAATCAGTCCCACTCCTCTCCCTCCTTTCCCCAAATCTCCCAGTGAAATATCCCATGAGGAACAGCAGAAACAACTCTCAGTGCTCCTCTGATAGCAGTCAAGGACAGAGATGTGGAACTCACATTCTCTACAGCAAAAGTTAAACACAAGGCAAAGGAATGAACCTTTATATGGCCTTTGCTGTTATGGTTTTACTTTCCAGGAATGAATGTGACTTCTAGGATTCTCTGCAATGTGTATTTATGACCCAAGACATTCAGCGTCACAGGGACCTGCCATCCAATCAAAGTCTCTACTAGCACAAAAAGAATGTCTGCTTGAAGAGTGTCTGTTGCCAGTTACCAAAGGCAAGGAATAAATGAATAGGAGATCTGGACAGCATAGGGTGCCATGAAATGATGGACATAGTCAAGTGATGGAGGGTGAGAATGGGGAACGATGAGGGGGTGGCAAAGGGCCTGGGGCTGGCAGGAGAGTGGAAGAGATCAGGGGAGTGAGAGATGAAGAGAAACATTGAAGCAGTTGGTTATGCTCTTATGGAGGACTGGCGGAGGATGGACTGGGAAGGAATGTTTCTCGGAGGGAGCTAGTGCAAAAGGGGGGAGCAAAAAGTGTTGCAGTGAGACTGAGCACAGCAGAGTGGTGGGAGAGCCAGATGCATCAGGGAAATAACAGAGTGAGTGGAGTGAGGGGGGTCAAGGAACTAGGGGATGGATTGTACCCAGCTTCCCTCTGGGGCAGGATTCTCTCAGTGATAATCTCAGCCCCGGGGCAGCATCAACCTTTAATTTGTCCTTTAAGTGCTGCTAGAGGATTTAGGTCCCAGGGCCAGGCCCTTTGCACATGGCTCCCAAAGGAAGAGGGCAATGCTTTGCTGGGATTGGCAACAACCTTTTTCTAAATCAGAGATCAGTGGAGGTGGCAGCCACTTCCACAGGGCTTCAATAGATTTTTATAGCCAAATTTTCCACTAGGATCATGAGCAGGTGTTCATCCTGGAGGTATGGACACTAGATGGGGAGTCCCTAAGAGACACACAGGTCTGCTCAATGGATATGTCTCCTACCTATTAAACCAAAACAAATCTAATAAATCAGAAGAGCTCTCCTCCAATCCCATGTAGTAGGCAGGCAGTGCTTAGCTGGGCAGCGCTGGCATTGACACCTCAGGTGGCATTGCTGTCATGCACAAGGCCAAAAGCAGAGAGATGGTTATCCACCCGAGAAGCCTAATCATTCATTGCCTGCCATACCTGCCTGCTATAGAGGAAATGGAGAGTTGTGAGGCTGTGTCGGACCTATGTGTTTACTGGGGATTATTGGTATGTCTATGACATCACCAGCAGCCAATCAGGTCACTTGGCATTTGTCCAGAAGTCCGCAGTTATTTCAGAATAATTGTCCCTAATAATAATGGAATCTGGAGACTTGAGCCCAGATGTCACAGACTCCACCCCTCCAAACATACACTTAGGCATGACGGGCAGCATCTGCTCGGCAGAGGCTCAGGTATAGAAGTGCAGGGAGTGTGGGAAAGGACAGAGGTGCATTTGCTGAACTCTGTGGGGAACTCAGGACTGGAAGACCAGGGAGAAGGGAGTGGGAGGAGGCTGCTGTTCAGAAATGAGCAGCATTAGCAAAGCTGGTGGGAAGCTCGGCACTGAAATAACAGGGGGTGTTGCAAGTCAGGATTGGGGTGCATCCACAACGCTGAGGGGTGGTTTGCAATCCCCTGGTCTGCTTCAGTGCTTTTTCTGCTGATATTCTTTTTTTCCTTGTCTGGTCTGCCAGACAAGCCCCCTCCCCCTCTCCCTGAGCCACTTGATCCTATTGTATTGTGCGCCTCCTACTGTACTGATTATCAGGTTGAACAGTGCCTCCTAACCCTGTCTTCCTTTGTGCTCCTGATGCACTAGCACATTAGTGCTGATGCAGTGGCTTTTTTGTATGTGCGGGTATTTGTCTGATCCATTGACTGGAAAAACCATCTTTAGCTTTCTAAATCCGGGCAGCCTTTCTGACGGCGCACAGAGGCTTCGTGCTGGATATTTAGCCAGCCAGTTTTTGTAATTATCTCACTGGTTATTCCAGCGTGGGGACAGGACTCAATGGACAGGCTTTAATCCAGGCATTCAGCAGCCCCAACCCGTCGATGGCTCAGTCAGCTGTGGTCACTGTGGGTTTCTTTGCCTCAGGCGACTTCATCACAACAAATTATAAACTCTAGTAGATTTTGCTACTCTGCTTGTGGCCAGGCTGGTAACGGAACACATGCTTCTCTCAGCAGTCTCTTTCTTCCCTCTTTTCATTCTCTTTTTAAAGATGAACTTTGCTTTCCTTTTTGGTAACCAAATTTCACATAAGCAACCCTGGAAGCAGAGTGTGTGCCAAGCTGGGCACATCCAGTTCCCCCCCTCAGCAGGTCTTTTCAGCTGTCTTCATTTCTGTTTTTGAATTTTAGCCCTCACAAAAGAGAGGGACAGGCATGGGTAGTGCTGACTAGAGGCAAGCACAGCACAAGTGGCATCCAGCCAGCCCTGCCAATGCATATCAGCCTCACCTGCAAGAGAGCGGGGCAAATACCTCAAAATGTTCTTTGCAAATATTCGGCTGAAGAGAATAATGAACTTGCTTTGGCTGTGTCCCCGCCCACTTTGTGCATTTTTGGGAACCAGCTGCTAGGCAGGGACAGCCGCAAAAATGGAGAATTTTAAGTGAAGGTTAGAGAATATTTATGCAGAAGGTGACTTTTGAAATCTGATTCGATGTGTTATGATCATCCAGTCAGGGGGGAGATGTGACACCATGTGAAAATTTGCTAGTAGATTCTGTCAACAAATGGAGCCCCTTCTCCATTTGCAAATTGTCGGGGAGCAGCTTGCAATTTTCTCATTTGCAGTTTGGTAAAACTAATCTGAAACAGAAGTACGCACACCGTGGAAAGGTGAAACCTGGAAAGCAGCAATGGCTGGAAGAGACCTCTATGTGACAGTGAGCAACAATTAGACAGGACTTTACAAAGGCCAATGCACTTTTGAGCAGTGTACACAAAAACATCATATCATGGAGACGGGTTATAATAGTCCTTCTCGGTAGAGCTCTGGTGTGACCGTCCTGGCATATTGCCTTCAGTTATAGGCATCGTGTTACCAGTTCGAGGCTGGCTAAGTAGATGGAGCTGATCAGGAGGCTGAAGGGGGAGATTATGCATAGTTTGGCAAGAAAACACCTGAGGGGAAGGGTGTGCGTGGGAGAGACATGGTAACAATCTATAAATACTTGAAGGTGTAAACACGCAGGAAGGAGATGAATCACTTATGGTGGTGCAAGTAGGATGGAATTAAGAAAGGGAAAATGTAGGCTGAATATCAGGAGGATGTATCAGGCTTCAGAGTGCTTTCCCAAGGGAAGGGGTGAAAGCCCCATTGGGATTAAAGCCCCACTGCTTGGGATATTAGAAACTAGACTGGGCAATATACTAAACAATGTACAAGAGAGCAACCCTGCCTTAGCCAGGAGATGGGCTGGATGATCTACTGCTGTGATTTGATGTTTCTGCAGTGTAAGGCACAGGGTAAACAGAAACCCATGGCTCTAACCCACTATGCACTAGCGTCCCCATCAGTACCAGGTCTTTTCACCTGCTCTTTGATTTCTTAGTGGACTCTAGATGATGCCCATATTTCTCCTTCTGGTCTATTGTCCTTGGATTGTTTCTTATTGTGCCAGGCTCTCCGTATGTGATGCCAACATTTTGGTAAGTGCCAAAACTCTGAGTTACCCCCCGTTTTCCAAATCCCACCCCCACACCATCGTGTCATGTTCTCCTTTTGGAATCTGCCATGTTAGGTGGTAGCACCCAGCTGGCACCAGCATGTGAGTCTTCCACTGCTCTCAGCGCCAACAGAACAGATGGGAAAGAGGAAGGCGTGTTCTTTGTGTGCCAGGGTGAAAATGGCTCAGCTGCAAATGAATATTTCCAGAAACCTCTTCTTCCCTGGTTTATAATTATGAGCAGATTTTCTTGTGGATAAAAGGGAGGCTAGTTTCAAAAAAGAACTGACCTTGTGTGGGAAGAATTGATTCTTCTTGGAAAATATGGTGCCTCAAGCGTGTTAACTCTTCTGCATCCTGCAGAAGCAAACAGATTTGCCGAGCCCAAATTCCTAGCAGCCAGCTCAGAGTCTGAGCGTTGGCAGTGGACACCTTTGGTGCAGAAATCCAAATCTATGTTGAGACAACATGATCCTCTTAACAAGCTGCCATGGCCCCTGCAAACCTGGGGAACATGATTTGTGAGTGAAGTCTTTGCACCTGTGATTGCAGATGCAAATGTTTCTGTAACAAGTGGTGGTGTTCAAGACTAGAGGTGTCCAGGACAGGGACTGAGGGGCTGTGAGAGGACTCTGGGTGGGGGTTACAGAACTGAAATAGCAGGGGGCGCTGCAGGTCAACACTGAGGTGCATCTGCAGAGCTGGGTGACAGACCCAGCGCTGGAGTAACAGTAGGCTCAAGTAGTTCAGGAACAAGGTGCATCAGTAGCGATGTTTGATGGCCATACTTGTATGCTAGAGGGTGCAGTATTTCAGGTTGCGATGCACTAGCAGAACTGGGTCTGGATTCTTGTACAGGACCTGCCTAGCAGCACAAATTGTGTCTAAGGCTGTCAATTAATCGCAGTTAAAACAAGCGATTAACTCAAAACAAATTAATTTTATTAAAAACATTAATCACAATTAATCAAAGTTTTAATTGCACTGTTAAACAATAATAGAATACCAATGGAAATGTATTATAAATAGTTTTGAATGCTTTAGTACATTTTCAAATATATTGATTTCAATTACTACATAGAATACAAAGTGTACAGTGCTCACTTCATATTATTTTATTATAAATATTTGTATGTAATAAAGATAAACAAAAGAAATAATATTTTTCAGTTAACCTCATACAAGTACTGTAGTGCAATCTCTTTATTGTGAAAGTGCAACTTACAAATATAGATTTGTTTTTGTTACATAGCTGCACTCAAAAAAGAAAACAATATAACACTTTAGATCAGGAATCGGCAACCTTTGCCATGCGGCCAGTCAGGGAAATACGCTGGTGGGCCGGGATGGTTTGTTTACCTGCAGCGTCCACAGGTTCAGCCAATCGCAGCTCCCACTAGCCGTGATTCACTGTTCCAGGCCAATGGGGGCCGCGGGAAGCGGCGCGGGCTGAGGGATGTGTTGGTTGCTGCTTCCCGCAGCCCCCATCGGCCTGGAATGGCAAACTGTGGTCAGTGGGAGCTGTGATTGGCTGAACCTGCGGATGCTGCAGGTAAACAAACCATCCCGGCCCGCCAGCATATTTCCCTGCCAGGCTGCATGCCAAAGGTTGCCGATCCCTGCTTTAGAGCCTACAAGTCTACTCAGTCCTCCTCCTTGTTCAACCAATTGCTAAGACAAACAAGTTTGTTTACATTTACGGGGTCCTATCTGTATTTCCCCATTCTGTACCGTGATAAGTTCACAATAAAAAGGTTACTCTACAGTACTTGTATGAGGTGAACTGAAAAATACTATCTTTAAAATATTTTACAGTGCAAATATTTGTAATAAAAGGAATACAAAGTGAGCACTCTGCCCTTTTTTGTATTCTTTGTAGTAATTGAAATCACTATATTTGAAAATGTAGAAAATATCCAAAAATATTAAAATAAATGGTATTCTATTATTGTTTAACCGTGTGATTAAAACTGTGATTAATCGTGATTATTTTTTTAATCTCGTAATTACTCAGAATTAATTGTAATCATTTGACAGCCTCTAATTGTGTCATTTTCATTCAATACATCAAGCTACAGAAATGCTGACTGATATTTGAGGAATTTTTTCCACTGTGGAACCAATTTGAAATAGAGGGAAGATTTTCTACATTTAAACCTAGACTATTATTTTCTCAGTAACCAGCTGCATTGCCCCCTGCTGCTTTGATGTGTGTGTTTGAATAAGAGCTTCTCCCATCACAATCTCACAGCTGCTATTAGCTTGATCCAGCAGTGAGTTCATAGGGCCTGAATCTTCTCTCACTTACCCCCGAGTTCGGAGTAACTCTGTCAACATCACTAGAGTTAACGCTCCATGCAAGTGAGATCTGAATCAGGCCCCTCATCTTGTGTTTATGACCTCCCCAGTCCATTGCTCTGAAAATGACTGCCGTGTCATTGTCTCTATATTATGATTTCAACAAAGCATGACTCGGGAGGGCTGGGAGAGAGGAATCCCTTTATTTTATAGCAATTATCTTTGATAACATGTCAGAAGTGCCAGAGAAAATTATGAAACAGATGTGAAAGGCAAATGAGTCCTTGTCTGAATCTTTGGAAGTTTTCCCCAGTGTGAAAAAAAGCTCCTGAAGTTTATTCAGATAACAGCCACCTTATTAAAGAGCCTCCTGGAGAACTTTGAACAACATTCTATATACAGATAAACCTGCTTCTGTAACAGGGATTTTCTGTGTTTCTTTTGATAATGATAATGATCTTACATTACAGTACTGCCTTTTATCCCATAGGATCCTAATGAGCTTTCCAAACTAATGTGCAAACTATGCGTAGGGATCAATTAATCCAGCGATGATATGTAACCACAGCTGGGGTGGAATGTGGCAGTTATTTAAACAGCATACAGCAATGCTTTATAGCAAGTTAACCCAGGAAGTGAAGAAGTTTGTTTTGATGATGGTTCTAATGAAAATGCATGCAGCATTTTAGGGAAAACAAATTTCCCCAGCCTGAGTATGGCCAGGACAATGGAGGTAATGACCTTGCACTGGAGACAAGTGCTAGGGGATTTTAATAATCGTATTGAGATCAGTGCTAGAGCTGACCAGGAATGTTCTGACAAAACATTGTTTGCCAAAACAATGACAGTTTGTTGAAAGTGAAACTGCTTGTGGGAAAGAGTTGGCTTTTACAAATCTGGTTTCAAAAATGTTTTGTAAAAAGGTTTTGAAATTGTGGAAATGTCCTACTTTGGTATTTTCTAAATACAAAGTTTCATTTTCTGGTTTAAATGACATTTCATTTGGAAATTTTAGTTAATTTATATTTTTAAAAGAGTTTACAAAATATGTAAAATGTCAAAATTAAAACTAATGATCAAACGATCACATTTTGAAATGATCAAAATGAAATGTTTCAATTGAGCTGATCTGAATTATGGAGGATATTCAATTTGCAAAAACGTTCAAGATTTTGAATGTTTATCCTGATTTGCGATGGGATTTTTTTTTTTATTTGAAAAACTCTCCTGGAATGAGAAAACAATTTCACACCCAGCTTTAGGCAGGACATTTCCAGAAACTCCTGTTTTTATGAGTGGAGGCATTTACTTGAGAATAGGATTTTTGTTCCTCTGGAGTCTCCTTTGTTCTTGTTGCTTATTCCAATCTGAAGTCACTGGACCAAACACAGTCTTGGCACAAGTGTTGCAGCTCCAGTTATGGTCCCTGGCATTGCAGTTAATGGGCGCTACGCCCCGTTATGTCAGGGCTGAATCTATCCTGTCATCTTCCATCTGTGATGTTATAATCATCTCCATGGTAAACAGGCATGATGCCACAAGCAGAGGAGCCTGACTTTAGGTTGGGTAATAAAGGCCAAGGGCTGGTGGGGTCCTAAATCCCATGGGAGTCATTTTCATGGTTATATACTGAATAATAAAAAGAAAGGGAACGACACAGAAACATCTGAAAGATGGAAGCAGAATTGCCTCTACAGAGGGGGTTTTCCAAGTTGTATGTGAGGGATCAGCAGTTTTGTAAGGGCCTCCAACAGGCTATCCAGTTGTGCAGGCACAATCCCACATGTGCAGGTGTAAAATGGATGACCGAGCACAAACACACACTGTGGCATGTACACATTGGTGCACAAGTAGTTATATGGCCTCATCACAGGAGCTGGGTGATCTTTGTATGGCTTGGATTAAAAGCAAAAACATGCCAAGTACTAGCTTCTTGTCCTCAACTTCAAGGCACTTCATAGCTCTGTCCCTCCTTACTGGTCTGCTCTTGTCTCTTGTCACCTCCCACCTCCTCTGATCTATCTATGAGGCCAGTCTTCTCTGCTTCTCCCACAAGTGTCTTTGTGTCTTATTCTGCATCACTCTACGTCCCTGGGAAACATTTGGTCACTACCCTCTTTTCTGTCAAGTCCCTCCTCAAGATTCACTTCTACTGTGATGCCTACAGGAAACCACCCACTGATCATAGCCAGGTAGGTGGCCAGTGTGGGTGGCTGGTATTTAGATTGTAAATAAGCCAAACCTTTACATGATTTGTAACCACCAAGTTGGGCACATACCTGGCCTATGTAAGTACATGTTCTCAGTCAATGAAAATGGTAAAAGGCTACTTCTGAGGGCAATATGGTTTGGCTTTAGTGTGCAAGTCAGATTTCAGCTGTCCTGTTTGATTAATATGAGTAAGTGTCTTCCATTAAATAATGGAGGTAGTCCACATCACTAGTCTTATAATCTACATGTTAAACAGCATGCACATACTTGGTGCTGTATAAGCCAGGGCTATAGATGGTCCCTCCCTGCCCCAATAAACTTGCAATCTACAAGATATTCTCCCTTCTCCATCAAAGGGCAGATGGGTTAAATTAAATGGGTTATCTACCAATGAGTAGCACCAATGTTTGGGCAATTTTCGGGCCAGCCATTTTAGTTTCATTTCAAAACAGTGGGAAGTTAAAGGAGATACAAATCCTCTTCCACTGTTACCTCTTCACATTGCTTGATTCTTGGCATAACTGCATTGCATAGGCTTCTGCAATACTAGTAGCGAGGGGAAGATGCAATGCACTTCTCATGTGATAGCCAAGAAACACAATCATCTAGAGAGAACAGGCCAATGAGCAGCTTGGTTACTCCAGTCTGAAGCTCATGTGCTCATTGGCAAGACATCCTAGTTCCTCAAGTTTCTCCTTCATCTGAAGTGGCTGTGCAGGCATCTCATCACTTTCCATGTTTATGGCAGTAAAACTCTAACATGCCTTAGTCCTCAAAGACCTCCAGATGAGACTAATCTGGAACCCCAGGTCAGTCATTGCATAAATCAGCTGGATTAGCCAAGGTCTTCTGGTTAGGAATTCGGATATACAGACCTGCCAAGGCTTTGAAGTATTAAGGGATCGTGTCATGACTGCATACCTGGGATGACAGAGGATCCCAGTTGTATGGAGCTCCATACCTGGAAGATAGTTCAAATTCTTCCCCTTTAGGGCTCCATCTTGTGCATTCCTCTCACTTCCCACTCTGAGCCATTTGGTACCTGCATTGTATTTCAAATACATTGCAAGAGGAGCATAGGGACACCCTGAACTGACTGTTGGTAAAACATCCATAATAATCAAAAGCACTAAAACATTTCCATTCATTTTGTGTAGATTTCCCAACCACAGGGATAGGGCTAGTCTGTATTCTGCATGTATTCATTTTTTTGGATGGCTGAAATGGTGAACGCTGCTAAACACTGACATGAATGGCAATACAGGCAAGCTGCACTAATACCAACATTAATCTGAAGTTCAGATTGATCAAAACCCAGGGCTCAGTTTATGGGGAAAGCTGAGGCCCAGATGCAGATACAAACAGTTTGAGTTGGGCTCAGGTCTGCTGTGAAGCTATGATTTTTCTGGATGAAGTTATGTGAGATGCATTCTGGAATCACTGGCCTTTGGTGTCTGAAATACTGGACTATTCTCTAATCTCCCCAAACTCCCAAGTCTTTTCTCTAAGGATCAAAGGCTTCATCGCCCAACAACCTAGATGTGCAAGGGCTGAAATGCAGCAGGAGTAAAGTGGCTCCGTTTGGAAGGCATGGGACAGCCTGTGGAGAGGTTGCAGAAGAAGAATTTGAGCAAGAAAATTTGGGAGCAGGGAGATAGAGGAGTAAAGTATTTTTCATTGTGGTTTTATGAACATTTGTGGAAGCAAAAGTTTGTTGGCTAGAATGTCCCTAGGAAGGGAAAGTGCTGCAAACACTCATGTGAATGTTTATTTGCAATTGAGCATTTGGGAGGCCATCTTGAGAGCGCCTGTGGATTTGGGAGTCATCCAATCAACACCAACTCACTCAAGTGACCAGTTGTATAGTCTTACACAAAGCAAACACTGTTTCAGTTTGCTTTGTGTAAGTTGCAGCCAACAGCTTGGGAGGGACCCTGAGCCTGGAATATATTTGACTCATTCTGAATAATGGACAAATGCACAAAAATCAAAGTCTGTTTGCAAATAATTTTGGTTCAGCATAAAGCACTGTATTTGCTGAATAAAGGGCTTGCTGCTCTAAGCATGTGTGTTTGGAGTATATGTACAATAATTTAGTTTGGAATATCTGTCTAATAAGGGCTTGGCGACCAGCATCCTTATTCAGGCAAAATTCCCATTGACTTCAAGGGGCTGTAGAATTTAGCCATCAGTGGTCAGCCCTTTGGGTGACTTCTTCCATATGCATAAGGCTCTAAGTGCATTGCTGGCATGCAGGAAATAACAACAGTCACTTCCACTCTTCAATTCTGTTATGTCTAGGTTTCAAACTCTGCAGGGGAAAGTTTAACTCCCTCAAAAACATTTTAATTGAAAATTAACCAAACAAATCAATCAGGAAACATTTCCATTCACAAGATCTTTTTTTAACTTTTTGATCCTCCTGTCACCATATCTAAAATTTGGACCTAGGCAAGTGCTCCTTAAAGTTAAAACTGTCTGCTGCAAGAAACTGTGACCATGGACAATATCCAATTATAGTGATGGATTTACTGGAGGTGACTGCAGCTGAGAAGTAAGCCCTTTCCTTTATTGAGCTAAAACACAAGATTGGTTATGTTTGTGGCAGGTTAAATGTCTGATTAGTTTCTCACACTTCATTGTTGATCACTGTTGTTTGTTGCTGAGATACCATGGCACGTGAATAAGAGCCAGCAGGATCCATGAATTCTTCTGGGCGGGCCAGCTGGCCTGGTCTGGATCTCGGTTTACTTTTGGGGTTCACTAATTCAGAAAAATCTGGTCAAGAATTGTCAGGCAAACCTCTTTGCCTTTGGCTTGATTCATTATCCTTTTAAAGCCTGAGGGGTGGGACACATAAAGAAAAAGCACAGTGGAACAGAAGAGAGAGTTTAATCACCCATCTAATTACAAGGCAGAGCAAATTGTGTGAAATGTTTAAAGCCTTATATAGAAAAATAATTAATAATCAAGTAGGAAACTGCCTCCTGGCCAGTCTGATGATGCAGAGTGGGAGTCAGGGACTCCATTTCAGCATCTGGATTTATGAAAAAGCAGGAGTCAGAGACTGTCCTAGGTGTTGGGTAAGCTATACATTTAAAATGTTAATTCTGTTTAACATCACTGCTCAGTTAGCCAGCCTAAAAACACACACAGAGAGTAAAGTTGGGTCCTTGTATTTTGCCCTGCATTCAGATAGGAGCAGCCTCGCCCTAGTTTGGATCTCCTGCTAGGCTATATCAGTAAAATGGCAGCTCCCATTGAGAGAGGCCACAGCACCATTCATAGCTATTGAGATGGAGAAAGAGTGACCATGACCAGGGTTTCTAAAAGCTGTTTTGTTCTAATTCAGTGCATGGTAATATAGTCGCATTTTCTTATTTAGTAAATATTTATCCGGGTGAAGTTTTATATCTAATTGCAGCAGCTTCTTTTTAATAATTAGCTTCTTCTGGACTGCTCACATAATGGCTTTCAGCTTCACTGAGACCAGTTATCTTTCAATTTAAGAGGTGGTTAGTGGTTAACATCTTATGAGCTCATGGCATTTTAATTCTCCTGACTTCCTTCAGGCCAAACTATTCCTGCTGATACAGAGCCCCCCTCTCCTGCTCTGTGATATTCCTGCCATTCTGGCTCTTCTCTCCTTCCTCCTGTTTAGAGGCTTCAGTAATTATCATTTGACAGATTCTTTTCGAGTGCATGGTTAGAGGCGCTCACATTAGCTTGGTCCAATTAACATTATTTTATACCAGTCTGGAACTATAGGGGACTGAAAACAGGAGCCAAGTAGCTTTGATTCACAGGATCTGTACAGGCTTTCAGGGCCTTTCCAAGGACAACTGGTGAAACATTCTGAAAAATATTCTAATACCATGAATTTTAACCTCTGCACGTGCTCCAGCAGTGAAAAGTGTCTGAAGGGCCAGAACCAGCTCACAGCTTGGCCAGCACCAGCCCAATGTTAGGATCAGCAGTGGCCCGTGTGCCTGCTAACACATGCTTTATCCTTGGCCTGGCTGTGCCTGGGGATTGGCATATGGAAGGCAAGGCTGCCTTCAAACCAAGCAGAAGCTTGCAAATCACCCACCACTACAGCATCATGCCCACCCCTTCCCCAGAGACCTCCCTATGGCCTGCAGATGGGGACAACTGGAGATAGACCATGGGAGGGGGGAAAATGAGCACCGTCCTCCCAACAGCCCAGGGGGAATACGTGCAAAACTAAATGCAGACTAAGTCTATGATCCAGGTTAGACAAAGGAGAGTCCTCAGGAGCCATATTACCAGAGAGGATGTGGCCTCTGGTGGAGCTCAGAGAATCCATGAGTTTGTGGGAAGGGAGTTGGATGAACCCTTTGCCTTTTCCAGGGAGATATGTCCTCCCAGTGGAACAATCTGTTGGAAACTATAGGGGAACCTTGTGGTGTTCTATGTGAGGGGCCAAGTTAGCCCCATGTTATTAACCTGCCACTAAGAGATGGTACAAAAAGCACCACAAGCCAAATCCTGCTTATCTTTCCCATGCAACTGCTCCCGTTGGCCATAACAGGAACGGGATTGTGTTAATGGATGCAGGGAGAACAGCTGGATGAGAAAGGCATGTGAGGTTTGGCTCTGTTTAAATTAAAGAACATCAGCAGCATGGAATGTACACATTGGGTGTGTGATTGGGATCCCATGAGGGCTGTGCCAGCCTCACATGCCCTTTGGCTTGCACTGAGCAGCCCAGGATGCCTCTTGATCATGATAGCACCTGTAGAACAAGTTTCTACAGTACTGAGGTTGCTGTGTGCTATGGAAAAACCCTCTCTTTGCTGCTCCTGGAGGCTCAGGGTTGTGCAATAGGTTCTCCCTTGCCAAGAGACTCAGGACTGTAAAGCTGATACTGTAATTATTGCATGATTGTGTGGCAGCATCTTGGAATGTGGGTTCAGGATATAGTAACCAACACCCCTCCCGCCCCCATGTCTCCAAGGAGACCGATGGAAATAACAGGCCTGTATGGAACGGCTGCGTCACCCAGGGACCGGAATGGCCATGGGTCAGGAGAGGTTGTTCTAGGACAAGGTGGAAGGGCAGACCTCAGCCCCTGCAGGAAGGCACTTGGCCTGGTAAAGGGCAGCAGCCCCTCAGGGACAGAGGCTGCTTGCTCTGTGGTGTAGCAAACACAGCAGAGAGACCGTGGAGGGACGGGGAGGGGCTTGTAATGGAGGTGAGTCTGCTGGAAAATACATGTTAGCTGCAGAGAGCCAGGCCCAGAACGCCCAGAGGTAGGAGGAACAATGGCACTCTGGGATCACCCAGCCACAAGTAATAAGAATAATGCTGGTATTTACAAAGCGCCTCCCCTCCCCTGGCTGACATGCTCGCAGCACCACACAGTCAAAATATACAGATCCTGTGTGCTGCTTATCTTCAAATGCTCTGCAAGCATCAACTCATTCATCCTCTCAGCTCCCCGGGGAGGCAGGTAAATGTTAGCATCCCTGTTTTATAGGCCGAGAGGAAACGAGTGGCCCACAGGGAGTCAGTGGGGAGTGTGGGAGTAGAGGTCAGGAGAGCCTGACCCCAGGTCCAGTGCATAGGCAGCACCTCTCTCCAAACACCATTCGCATAGTATCAGAGTGATGACAGAAAGAGTAAATGAAAAACTACAAATGCCAAAGAAAGCGAGATCATTCCAATGGCCATACAGGACTAGCAGATCTAGATAGTGTGATGAATGTGGGCACCAGGAGAGCTTGGATCTGCGATCCAGAGGGGTAGAAGATGTAAAGCAGAAGTGAGCGAAACGTTCCTTCCAAATGCATAAGTCACATGGGGAATCCTGCCTCCTTTCCTGCTTGAGGAATGTCTGTAGACACAGCCCATTGCCACCAGTTGACTGACTGTTCAAATTCAATTCCCGGAGTTTTTCTCTGTATTATTCTCTTCCTCCCCCCGTCCCGCCCCACCTAGCCCAACATCTGACCATGATCAGTTTGTGGAGAAGAGTTGCTATTCTAAATGATAGCTGTGCTGCTTAGTTCTGATAGGTCTCAGATGTCACATTGCATTGCTTCTCTTCCTCGATTGGCTGAGTATAATCAGGAGACGCTTCTGAGGATTAAAGTATCCTTGGGAGATGGAGCAGAATTCTGGGGTCTTAGAACATTTAAGAATGCTTCCTTTCTAGGCCCTACAGGCCTGGCCCAAGGCATCTTTCCTTGCATCATTAGGTCACTGTCAGGTTTACTGGCTGAGGGTAGAGTTTGCATTTAATTTTCTCTCATCACAGTCACACAAAGTAACCTCATTCATGTGCTTGGTTCTAGATGGAAAAGATCTGGGCAGACCCTGGTCTGGATCATTTACTGATCTGTTTAAAATTGACTTTCCATGAATATTCACGCAGATGAGAAAGAGAAGGGATGCTTGAGAAAAGGTTTTTTTGTGGTAAAGGCACATTGAACCAGGCCTTTTATGGTTAAGGCATTGAATTGAGTTCAATTCCCAGTTCTACCGCAGATTTTCTACTGTGCCATGGGCAAATTCCTTAATCTCTCTGTGCCTCAGTTCCCCAGCTATGAAATGGGGATAATGATACTTCCTCTCTCCCAGCTTTGTCTGTTTGGTCTATTCAGGGCAGGGACTATCTTTCGCTATGCACACATATAGTGACTATTAGAATGGGGCCCTGCTCTAAGTTAGGGTCCTGAGGTGCTAATGTAATATAAATAATAACAAGAGTCAAGTTTGCAATTTACTTTGTATCATCATTGTTGTTAGTAAAACTCATCTGCTGAAATGTTTGTAAAGGCACCTCACATAAATTGCTTTCAAGATCAGAGTGAATACCTGCAGCAAATGAACGGTGATCACCACCTGGTGTAAAGGCAGGGGCGGCTCTAGCTTTTTTGCTGCCTCAAGTACGACAGGCAGGCTGCCTTCGGCAACATGCCTGCGAGAGGTCCGCCGGTCCTGCGGCTTGGGCATACCCACCGCCGAATTGCCGCTGAATCTGCAGGACCAGTGGACCTCCCGCAGGCCTGCCGCCGAAGGCTGCCTGACTGCTGCCCTCACAGCAACTGGCAGGGCGCCCTATGCGGCTTGCCGCCCCAGGCATGCACTCAGAGCGCTGGTGCCTGGAGCCACCGTGGTGTAAAGGGAGCATCCAACAAGTGAAAATCTCTTTGCAAGCAAATGCAAATGAGACTCCTTAACTGAAGGGGCACAATTCAGGGCAACTGCACTTGTATTCCCTTGCTGTGGTCCAGCAAGAGCACCCAGTCTAGGCATCAGGCTCCCTGGCCATTGCCTCTCTTGGCTAGAGGCATACATCTGTCTACCTTCTGACTGGGGTATTTCCTGGGTGAATAGTTCCATGCCTGTCCTCCCAGCAAAAGACAGGTTGCCTAAGCAGGCTTCTTTTGCCTTCTTTTCTGAGACAGTTAACAGTGTATTTACCCAGTTACTCTACCATACAGCCCATTCTAAGCAAGCACATTTTATTCTTTAGGTAAACATATTATGGAGAAAACATATTAACAACAATACAAGAGCCTACACACATGTAGGGAGGTGGTGGAATCTCCATCCTTAGAGGTTTTTAAGGCCCGGCTTGACAAAGCCTTGGCTGGGATGATTAGTTGGTGTTGGTCCTGCTTTGAGCAGGGGGTTGGACTAGATGACCTTCTGAGGTCTCTTCCAACTCTAATATTCTATGATTCTATGTTAATAAGCTTACCAGAGATCACCGCAACTCCAGCCCATGCTCTGACGAGTGAGCAGTGCTTCAACTCCACCCAGGGGTTTTCCTGTGATTTTCAATTCATAATACCTCTTTGCTCAGAACAAAATCAGTCTTGTGGGGCCCCACTAGGCTAAAGCTCTTGCAACCCTCCCCTAAGGATTGGGGACCTCCATATATTGGGGGTCCTATCCGTTTGCTGGACCAGGAAGAAAGCCATGAGCCATTTTATAACCAGGCTATTTTAACTAAAATCCTTTCTGTTCCTGGTGAATCCAGTTTGAACCAGTGTATGTGAACCTCTCCAGGAGTATTGCTTCTCTGAAGATGTTGCAACCTGCGTAACTTTGACTAATTACTCCTGACTGTACTCCGTTCCTGGAAGAGCTACATTCATTCTTTCCATGGAAATACATACATTCCCTGGCCACAATAACACATAAACAATTGTATTTTTAATACAACGGACCCCAAAGGTATTGCATTTAATTCAGTAAGATTCATCCAGGATACTGCAGGAGATGATGCCCTGTTTGTCACATGGGGTATTTGCTTCCCACACAAATTGGTGTGGGTAGCATCCAGCATGTGTCATTAAATGTTGAGCCTTTGGCTTGGCCTGAGTGGGCCTTTCATGACAAAGCCTGCACCTAGAGCCAACATTGCATTCACCACAGGATGGATAAGATTTCCATCTCTACCTACTCTGCACAAACATTGGGGTTTTGGAGGACTCGAGTTTACTGCTGATTCGGTGCTCTGAGGTCCCTGGTTTGTGGCTGAAAGTTTGGCAAGAAGAGAGATTTGGGGGAAGAAAAGGCCCTTATGAAGTGATTTATGCATTTTGTGCCTGAGCATGTCATCACCCGCCCTATTGCTTTATTACAGCTTGGCGATCCCCAGTTCCCAATCTCTCTCCTACTCTCAATGCATGAGAACAGCTGGATGGAACCAAATTTTCACTTGACTTTGAAGAACCAGCGGGTCCTATAGCCAGCAAAAACATTTACTGAAAAAATAGTAATAGATCTGTTTCCCTTTGTCAGTGTAAGGAAGGGAGCGCTGATGTCGACATTTCTTAAACAAGACTCAGCAATTACTACCTTTAAAATAAGCACCAGGAATGTTAGCAAACTAGAAGGGCACCTCACATCCAGCAGCTGCTCTGACATAGCCTGGATTTGTGGGGAAGGCCTTTTGCTTACCTATCTGTACTGGGCTTTGAATAGTTACTTCTTCTGAAGGATGTCCTTTCCTCTGGAACCAGTGCTTCTGGGCAGTGGCTTTCCCCTAAGAGAAGGAATTTTCTTGCCACAAGAATGTCACTTCTAAGGAATTATTGCTGGGCCTAACCTACCCTGTGTCCCTGCATTAAAGCTGCTTCTTTCCTCTTAAGGATCTTCTAATTTTACGCTCTTCCCTCCTTAAGGGCTGCTTCAGCTAGGACTTTCCTCAGTAACACTGCATAGGAAAAAGAACAGCTCACTTCTTCAGATACACAGAATGGAACACACAGACAGGAGATATTTATACATACAGAGAACATGAAAAGGTGGAAGTATGCATACCAACAGGAAGAGTCTAATCAATTGAGATGAGCTATCATCAGCAGGAAAAAAAAAACTTTTGAAGTGATAATTAAGATGACCCATAGAAGGAACTCATTCAAGGCTGGGGAACCAGCAAGAGCAATGTGTGGGAAGGAAATATCAGAGTAATGGCTTTAGCAATGGCTGCAACCCCATAACTGTTATGCAAAAGAAGAAAAGACACTTCTCTATTGTATAAACCTCTGCCTGCTGCTTGGACTTTCTCTGCCCTGATCTCCAAGGCTTTCATGATACAGTTAGAACTCAGACTTACGAACACCAGAGTTAGGAACTGACTAGTCAACCACACACGTCATTTAGAACCGGAAGTGCACAATCAGGCAGCAGCAGCGACAAAAAAAAAAAAGAAAAAGAAAAAGACAAAAAGAAAGAGTAAAGTGGGTTATATTTAACACAGTATTGTGTTAAATATAAACCACTAAATAATAAAGGGAAAGCGGCATTTATCTTCTGCATAGTAAAGTTTCAAAAATGTATTAAGTTAATGTTCAGTTGTAAACTTTTGAAACAACATAACATTTTGTTCAGAGTTATGAACATTTCAGAGTTACGAACAACCTCCATTCCAGAGATGTTTGTAACTCTGAGGTTCTACTGTAAAATCTTTATTTTCTTCATGAGATATGAGTATGAGATGCTCCCCTGGGTTCTATCATGCCCAACTAGATGGTATTTACTTTGTATGTCTCTCATTACTGTTGTTCATTGCTCTTGCTAAACTAGACATTCGGCACCAAAATGCCTGCATTCTCACCCGCCTTAAACCACATTGTTCTCTCAGCTCTTGGAACTCTGTGTTTGAGTCAGCCAAACACCATGCCAGCCATGGCAGCTGCCCACCCTCCCTTGAAAAGTCTTTGGGCTGCAGTGGTGAACGATCTGTGGGAATGGAATGTCCTGTGGCTTGGACTTCTCTCTGTCTGTCTCCTTTTAGACCCTAACACCACTGGATTTATTAGTGGAGTTCTCCATGTGTATTAATTCAGAGGTAGATGTCATCTCCAGCAGCTACTGTGCACTGTCAGGGAAGCTGCATTTCAACATCATATTTGGCTTACTCATTCATTCCTGACCCGATTCAACCCCCTCCAACTACTGGTTCTTTCTACAGGGAGCTGTAGTCCAGGAATGAACATGGCAGTGGAGGAGAAGGTATTTTTTTTAACCTCGGGAGGCTGCCCTGGAGGATAGGAAATTGCCTCCAGCCTTCGTTCATTGGTGCTCCCTCTTCAACCCTTTGCCTGTCAGAGCTGCCATGTTTTGCTCTTGTTTTCTTTAGCTTTATGCAAAAGGCAGACTTTACTAGTGTTTCCTTGACTACGAAGAACTAACTACACATGAAGGAAAATAATTTTCTCTCTTTTTATCAGGGAGGGAAGAACAGTGGGGTGAACTTGTTGCTCGTGAAAATAAGGACCAATAGCACCGGCTAGAGCCAACCACTGCGGAGGTAGTTGCTGTGCAAACTTCCCATCTACAGCTCTGCTAATTCACCCTGCCACTGAACTGCAGAACCACGGCTTGCCATCTTGGGATCTTCCCCACAGCTTCACCCACATGCCTCAGTCCATCTGCATCCCCATATTGATCCCAGTGCTGAGCAGATCCGCTACTGCGCTTTTTAGAACAATTGTTCTGTTCTGCTACTCTGGCTGTGCTGGACACCCCACCTCTGCTAGTGCCCTTCAGTCCTGATCTATTGTGAATCCCTCTGTGCCATCCTCAGATGTTTCTGCTAATCCCGCCAGGTTGTATTAAATTAGTCAGGAGTCCCATGATGTAAAGAAGTGTCCAAAAAGCACTGAGTTGAGATACAGAAAATTGATTTCATTTGTGGCCTTAGATCAGGGACTGGCAACCTTTGGCATGCGGCCCGTCAGGAAAATCTACTGACGGGCCAGGACAGTTTGTTTACCTGCAGCATTCGCAGGTTTGGCTGATCGCGGCTCCCACTGGCTGTGGTTCGCCGTTCCAGGCCAATAGGGGCTGCAGAAAATGGCGCAAGCTGAGGGATGTGCTGGCCACTGCTTCCCGTAGCCCCCATTGGCCTGGGACAGTGAACCGTGGCCAGTGGGAGCTACGATCAGCCAAACCTGCGGACGCTGCAGGTAAACAAACCATCCTGGCCCACCAGCGGATTTCTCTGGCAGGCCACATGCCAAAGGTTGCTGATCCCTGCCTTAGATAGTATTTGAATTCGGGTCTTATTTTTGATTGAGCCCTGGCCTGGAAGCAGAGGCATTGCCCAGTTCATATGATTCTGAGCTGGCATTGTCCTACTTTCCCATTGCAGAGAGAGGGTTTTTCTTTCCTTTGATGCCAAAATCCCAACATCTCAGGAGGCTCTAATACTGCTGATAGAACACACAATAAAGGAAGGGGTTAGAAAAAAAAAGGGTTGTTGGAAGGAGGTGCAGAACAGGGAATTAATTCCTGACACCAGAGATGAGAAAAGGAGACCAAGGAAGAATTTCTGATATATTAGGGTCCCCCCACCTTACCCTGGGCTAAGGAGGGAAACAGCTGGAAAAAATGAAAGCAGTCAAGTGACCAAATTGTTTTTTTTAAACTCCTCCATAACACTGGCTGGGATTCTTGTATTAAGCATTTGCCTTGTAGCATCTTCCAGTTTCATAAGGTAGCTCTTCCCTTAAAGGGATGTACCTAATGCTAGTTTTGATTAAATTAATCACAGAGGGTGGGAGACCCTCTAGGAACAGCTGGAGCTCAGGACTACAAACGTGTTGTGCATATTTTTGAATCCCAGTACAAAAGAGAAGCCTGAACCTGCCAGCTGGGGATATCATGGGAGTGTTACAGCTTTAGTGCCCTGGGTCCAAACAGTCACTGGCAAAGTTACCTGAGGTAAACCACCTGCACCTCCCCACCCAGACCACCCTGCCTGGGCAAGGGCGATATTTTAGCAAGGTTGATATAAACTGAAGAATGTATGGCATGCACATCACAGTGGGTGTGGCACATCCACTGTGCGGCTCACTAAAGAACTAAGGGAAGAAGCTCTGAATTGCCTGTATGCACCGTGTGTGTGTGTGTGTGTGTGTGTGTGTGTGTGTGTGTGTGTGTGTGTGTGTACACAGAATACATGTTTAAGTGCTATTCCTTCTGACAGGAGCAAACTGGCTAAGGGAAGAAACTGGCTGTTCTTCCCTGGTGTTCTTCCACTGATTTCAATGGTGTTACAACAGTGTTAATTTGGCCAGCTCTGTCACCATCTCTCTCTCTGTTACACAGATCTGCTGGAGGAATAGATCAGAATAGGACTGTAATGTGTTTATATCTTTAGTGTCAGAGTGTGTTTCATTTGTTTCTTTTGGATTATTTTGAGGTCCTGGAGGTTGCGTGGCATGTGTTCCTTGAATAACAGCAAGAAAAGAGGACATGAACAACATGTGTGTAATGCACCGGTTTACAACTGAGAGAATCTTAGGGTTAAGGTTAGAGAAGTGATAGACATTAGTATCTGATGCAATATTGTTACCAGTGAAGTAGGGTTCAGTTCTCTCCTTCCTCCATCATGGGGACTTCGGGTACCACAGACACATCAGTTATGCACTTGGTCTAGCTTTGCCAGTGGAAAGATCCTTTAAGCCTGAAGCGTGTTCCTGGTCCCGCCTGCCAGATCGCAGTGTTTGGAGACAGAGGGGCAGTCGAGCCAAACTTGATCTGTGCTGTGCACCAAGTTGCAATACCTCAGTTTGGAGACTCTTTCAAATGAGGGGACCAGGCCAAACTGCCCTTCAACCAGGACAGAGCTGGAAAAAACAAGAGAGGTTCTTTAACTAATTATGCTTTGAAAAAATAATCCTACAGAACACAAAGTTCATGTGCTCCAGCAAATGGAACCCCCAAAACAGGCTGAAAGTTTCCCAGTCCCCCAGATGTCAGCTCTGGTCTGGCCTAGGTGTATTGCTGGTGTCTGAGACTAAGTTAGATTTTATGCTCCTTGGGGCAAGGGCCTTGTCTTGTGTGTGTTTGGAAAGTGCCATGTAGGTGGAGATGTTCTACAGCTAATAAAGGGGGAAATGAAGGAACAGAAGGAGAGAGGAAGAAAAGGAAGGAGAGAGTTAGATGTAGCATCAGAGTAAAGTGAATCAGTGAGAAGAGCGGCAAGGGGGAGACAGTGAGGGAGCTGTAATTAGGGCAGGTTTAATATGCATGAATTTTGCTGGGTTTGCAGCAGGAGGCTCGCCCGGCAGCTGCAGAAATGATTTATTACATGCTTACTACATTTGCCCTGTAGGAAGGTAAATAAAATGTACACACTGTCCCATTTATGCCGACAGTCAAGGGGATTTGACCTAATTTCTATTTCACTAAAATGTTTTGCTCCCCAAGATTGGACTCCTGGGAGGTGCCGAACGTCTCAATTTCCCCATGAAAGCCAGAGACAGGCATCCTAGATGCATTTATCTCTCCCACTCTTGTTGTCAGAAAAAACTTTCCAAATGCACATTTAGCATTTAAATCCCTCTGAATTAGGCCCTGTGCTCAGCCTGCTCCTTCAAGCACAGCCCCTCCCGCTCCCCAAGTGCCACTGAACTGTGACAATGCAGAGATTATGTGAGGTAGCAGGCCATGCACCAGCACCGGAGTGAAAGAAAATCCACTCGGCACCATCTGCTTGTCGGATTAGACTGACGCTCTTTCTGTCATGGTTAGATGAGAGAGAGACAGGCAACAACACAGAGAGAGCAGCAGCCTCATCCTCCTCTTCTTGTGTGAACTACCCTCTGCCCACCCAGCGGGCCTGGCCTCTGTGTGTGTGTGTGTGTAAATGGGTCCCCGCTGTCTACCTGGTCCTTGGCTTCCAGTAGGGATAAGAGCCCTCTTTGCCCAACTTGGCTCTGGCTACTAGGGAGGTACGGGCTGTGGGTGAAGGGATAAGGAGCACACAGGTCTCTCTCATCCAGCTGCGCTTGACCCCTAAGGGGGAGTACAGGGTTACAGGTCTCGCTCACTCAGCTGACTGTTGGAGGCTGGGAGGATTCAGTGCCCTGAGAGGATACAGGACCTGCTTGCTTGTCTATGCCTCTTGGGCATTACGGTTGTCACCTCTGAGGTACAAAAAAACAGGGAACATAAGAACATAAGAATGGCCATACTGGGTCAGACCAAAGGTCCATCCAGCCCAGGTGCCAGGTGCCCCAGAGGAAGTGAACCTAACGGGTAATGATCAAGTGATCTCTCTCCCGCCATCCATCTCCACCCTCTGACAAACAGAGGCTAGGGACACCGTTTCTTACCCATTCTGGCTAATAGCCATTAATGGACCTAAACTCCATGAATTTATCTTTCAGGATGATCCCGAGCCCATCCAACTGGAGAGCAGGCAGTGTGATCTGAGCGTCCCTACAGATTTCCCAGGACAGCTATCTCAGAAAAGGGATGATTCTGGCAAAACCAGGACAGATGGCAACCCTGCTCGGCATACAGTCCACTACCAGGGCTAAGCGTCAGTCAATCAGGGAACAGAAACGATACCACATGGCTAGCCAAGACCACAATTTTTACAATATAATGTATAATTGAAGGACATAAATCCACACCGTGTAGAGATCAAGCATAGGAGTTTATTACACACAGTGCTGGTGGAGTGTCACCTTGCTTATTAGGCTCAGAGACACTGTTAATCAATTGATTACAATAGAATATATAGATTTTCCATGGGTGGGGGAAGTGACAGGGTAGGCAGTTCCACATACTGGGATAGGTTTTGCAGCAAGACAAGATAGCACATTAGCCAGTGGTTAAAAGGTTACATGTCTCCGCCCATGATCTCAAGTTAGCAAGTTAACATTTAATTAATACTTTGATAAAATATTATTAGTATAAAATATATATTTTGAATTCTGATTTGGGGTCCATAGGAATGGAGCAACTCCTTTGATTGTCCAAAAGGTACATTCCTAGGAGTGAAAGCAAAGAACCAGTCAAAGTATATGACAATACAGATTGTATCCTTTATGTCTTAAGATAAGCATTGGTCCCTGGGAAGGGAGGTGGAAGGATGCCATATATTATACTGACATGTGCCAGCTTTTCATAAACTCAAGGTTGGATCTGTGGGAAGAACGTCTCCCTACAGAAGAGACTAATACAATAGGAACAGGGATTCTTTGTTCAATTTGCAATTCTGAATAATACACAATTATTTAGTTCTTAGCTCCAACACCTGGCAATTTGCTGACCAGTCCTATTTTAGCAAAACAAGATTATCTGTTTACCCTAGCTTTCTCTTAGCTGATCACCATTTGCTAGGCCTCTGATCTCTTGACCAAACTCTGGACTTTGGGTCTGGAAAAGAGCTGGCACAATCCATATACCAAGTTGTTATATGAAATGCACATGGATTTTAACCCTTCAATATTGAATTGTCCCTGGTTAACATTAGAGCTAAAAATGCATTTTTCAGGAGTACAGTTCAAGCCCTTGGTGGAAAGCAAGAACCAATGAGCCATAAATACTTTCTTCAAATCAAAATTAACTTTAGACTTTAAACAACTAATCACAGGAAATATTTTCCGCTATTTGCTGGGCTCTGTGTGTTGTTTATATTCTGCTGCAAACATAGTGCGCTAAAGAACAGGGCCTTGTGTTTGGAACAGATTATCTGGAAAGGAGTTAGAAGAGTAACAACTGTATTTGTTAAGAGAGGGTAATTCTGGAGCAGGAGAGATGGAAGCATTCTCAAGGCAGTTCAGGCCAGTTTTCACAGATCTCTTCTCACAAAAATTTCTCTTTCTCCCCATAGAGTATAGAGTAACAACACATTTAACCGGTTGCACACAGGAGGGAACTATTACATATTCAGAACAAATTTTCATTGGCTGATCTGTGATCTCGAGGACAGGCCACTGTTACCTAGCAACTGCTGAAAGATATAGGCTTTACAATTAACCCATTTGTGCTTGATGTCACCTACACCTCTGGCCTATTCTGTCCTCTATTCTCCAGTTCCTAGGAATTGTGCCTGGAGAGCAGGAGAGATACTCAGTGCTGGTGTCATTGACTGGATAATATCTATAGAGCAAACAGCTTAGCAGGCTGCCTGAACCTTTCTCAGCTGGGAGAAGCTCCCCTGTTTTAACAGATGCCAATGAAAATTGATGCTTGCTCCCCTTTAACATGGGCTGGCAAACATCATGCCTAGCACTGATCTACTGGCCTGGGCCAGCCTCACTGTGTTCCCATCATGCTCTTGGCTATTTGACAATACCATTAAGGTAGGTTGTTTAGAAGCAGTGCAGACTTGGCAAAGAGGATCAGAAGAGGCCAGGCGCAGTCTGCTCCCTAACCTGCAGCTCTGCATGCCCGTGGGTGGTCCTTGTCAACGCATTCCAGCTAACGGATTCGACAACACGAGCCCACGGCCCAACACAAGTGCCAGGGGATTCTGTTCATCGTTTTTATCTTGCATGGTCTCTCACTGGTGGAGAAATTGCTTCAAAGAAACCCAGAGATTCTCCTTGGCTGAGATTCTTGCTTTACGACTTCTTTGCACAGAAATCCCCAGAACAGCCATCTATTTTCTGTGGTGCACAGTACAGAGTGTGCATTAGCTGGATAAATTAGTCTCTCTGTCCCTACTGCAGTGTTACAACCTTTGGCAAGGCCCTGCAGCGGGGGCAGGGAGCTTAGGAGTAGCTTTCAGACTGGAGTCCCTACAGATTTTTATTGCTAATGTCAAGTCAAGAGGGGGAGTTATCCCACAACTCTGCCCTTTGAAAGTTTTTGCAGCAGAGTTGTTGCTCAAAGTACAAAGAGCTGTGCTCTACATGAGCTCAAGGAGGACAAAAATATCAGAGAGGCAGGGACTGTAGCAGCCATTAACTATTACTTTTCCCCTCTGTTTTAAAGTGCATGTAGTGCAGGGGAACGGTTCTGTCTTGATAGCTCTAAAGAATGAAGGCTTCTGTACACTGGGGCAGTCTGAATCTCCCCAAACACCCCCTCCACCAAGTGTTTCAATACTGTCCCCCAGTCTGGGCATTTATAGTGTCCTTATCACTAGGGGACCCGAACAACCTCTGTGGGTGGAAGAGGAGTAACCACTCTGTACAGTCCAATCAGGCTTTAGCCTCTCTGCTGAGACATATGCGTGTGTGGGAGTGATTAGTGCCACATGTGATGGTGCTTGGGTGACATGGATAACTCTGGAGATATGGATAACTGTCCTTTAGGAACTGGACCTAGACCTAACTAGTTATTTCACAATGTGGACCACCCGTGAGATGGCAACGAGTGCTCAGTCCCTAACCAACTGGTACTGAATTTAAGCTGGTGGCACAGAGGTGAAAATCTTTCCTGCTAGGGTTATAATCATCTCAGTGGTGCTCCACAGTTCTCTCACTCAGGCCTCACCATGATAACACAAAGGAGCTGGCCAAGCGTAACATCTTCAGCTCCCTGGCCAATATGGACAACCCATGTCAATATGCTGCTTGAAGAAGGGTGCTGCGCATGGGAACGCTGCATGACTGAAGACAGCATGTGAGGGAGAGTGCCCTACAAAGCTGAAACTGCAGGGGGAATTTAGGAGGCAGTGAATCTAATTACCCAGGTAGGAACTGGGCCAGGATGGCCCTAATCTTGGAAAAGGTGCTAGGGGATCTTTAACTGCCAGGAGTAGCCAAGTTCTCAGCTTTCCTTCTCATTAAAAATGGTGCTTCTTATGGCAAAGCACCCCCAATGCTATTTCGGGGCACTGGTTCAGTACTGATGGGGAAAAGTGCCATCTGCTCCCAACCACCACTCCTTGCAGCACCCTCAATTTTCCCCTGAAAGTCTTAGTCCATGTACTAAGTTAACCCCATTCTGCTTAGCCTGTGAGATCTTGTAGGAGCGCAGGCTGAGGTGACAGGATGTATGGGGAGCACTGTCGGGACATCTGAAAACTAAAAAGCATAAGCTCAGATGCCAACTTGGCACAAATGCCAGGTCCCATGTACAGACCTGCTGAACCAGGGGCTGCGAGCTCCTCCTGACAGCTGCCATTCCCTGCCCCGTCTGGGGCAAGTGGGGATGCTTTAGTGAGCTTCTCTGATACATTCTCTGTCTCACCCTGGACATTTTCTATTGGGCTGCTATTTTTAGAATCTGGGTGTGAATAGGGGGTGGTGCCTCAGAAGCACCTCACCCTTTGCTGTTGCCAGAGAGGTCAGGGAAATGCTCCCAGAATTCACTTTTCTCCTGCACAAAGCCAGATGCCTCCCTTCCCTGGGATCTGTTGGTTGTTCTGTGGAATTTCTGTGGCCTCCTGCAGTGAACGATGGATCCCAGCTCTGGGTGACAGCCCCAGTCTCTTCCCTCTACCATCCCACAGCTGTTTAACAACTAGCCTGAGCCAATATACTTTAATTGCACAGTCACCACCTACTCACTGAACCCAAAGGGGAGGTGGGTCATATGGACCCCACTGCAAATGCTTCCATCCCTCAAATGTATCCACTGTTCTCCCCACCTCAGGAGTCACTGGAGAGAGAGCCTAGCTGGTGAATTCAGACTAAAAGTATTTCATAGGAAGTGTATTAAACATAGACTTGCAAGGTCATGGGCAGTGCTGGGACTAGAAACCATGGCTCCTTGCTCCCATTCCTCTGCTCTAACCAGTAGACATACCTACTGCTGACCTCCTCCCAGCTCTCTTAAACGAGTCCTTGGCAGCCTGAATCTCACAACACTTTATACGGAGAAAGTCGCCCAAAACATTTCCACGTTCATCTGCCCTGTGTGCTAGACACCGTGTTGCCAGGGATTTTGAGAGATGGGGCTGCTAACCTGGGGAGTCCCTTCATTTCACACTCAATCTCTCGTGCTGTAGCATGAGGCAATTCCCCCATCACCCCACACTTTCCATTGTTCATGATACATGTGATGGAGGCATCTTCCAAGCCTGTATTTTCCAGTGGAGTTTGCACTGTCTCCACTTGAGTTAGGCACATTTTTTTTCCCTCCTTTTCATCAAAATTTGTGTTCTGGTGGAAATGTTCTGACAAGCTCCAGACCCATTTGTTGTTGGGTCTGAATGTTCTGAGACCTGGCTAGTCCTGGAATGGAATGCCTTCCCTCTCTCTCTGGTATTCTGAATGTAATCTCCCTCCTTCCCTCATTCTTTCCCTCCTTGGGATGGAGATTTGGGAAGACACATGCTTTAGCCTTTGCTTTTTCTCTTTCAATTCACTAGACTCTGCAAGTCACCCCCTTTTCCTTTGCACTAGCATTTGCTACCAGAGATTACAGACAAAACCAAATTGCATGACATAAATTATCCCTACTGTCTGAATAAAAGCCTGGGAGAAAAGGCCCTGGCTGGACAGGTACTTGAAGGGCCACTGGAAGAAGCATAAATTCTCTTCCTTGGGTTTTTATTTTTACATGTCTCATTACCCTGAAAGGAGCCAGCCCCCTGGCTCTCATCAGCCCCTACCAACTGGAGTGGGGAGAAGTGGCAAGTTTAGATGCCCCAAGTTTATCTTGGAGGGAGCCCAGCACTGTGCAAATGCAGAGGGCTGTGATTGCTATCTGAATTACGTCCCCTGCAGTTGGTTCTCCAGGACTTTGATTAGTCTTAATAATATATTATGCCTTGATAGCACCTTTCATCTGAGGATCTCAAAGTATGTTGCAAACTTTAATTAATCATGCCAGGCTCTGAGGTGTAATTTATCCCCATTTGAAAGATGGGGAGACTGAGGAAAAGAGGTGAAGTGAGTGGCCTGTGGTCACTTAGTAAGCCTGTTGCAGAAATGGGACTAAAACTCAGGAATCCAGACTCCAAATTCTATGCTCTAACCACCAAACCTTCCCTCCTCTTATGCTGTGTGTGGGCCACCCCACATGCAATACAAGGATTCTGTGGCCTTGAGCACCTAGAGTTCTCCTTGAATCCCAACAGTGCCTAGATGACAACAGGAATGGAGTTCTCGGTAGCAGCAAATGCGCCTGGTCCTAGCTCAGATTCACTGCACAGCTCCTGGGGTCCACTCTGTTGGTGGTTGTGGGGCAGCAAAGGACCCCCATAGAGACCAGAGAATGTGGCATCAGCAGTGGCCACATCAATCAGGAGAAGGAAAAAATGAAGGCAGCTGAAAGAAATATAGCTCTGGAAGGTCGAAGGGCAGGACCACTCCAGAGCTAAAACTGCCTGACTAAAATTCCTACACATAAGGAGCCTGCATGATAATTAGGGCCAATTTATTCTTCCTGGTCATGGGGTCACTGTGACTTGTCATCATTTTTAGTAGAGTGATAAACTACCTGGAACTCGAGCTGTCAGGATAACACAGGAAATGTCCCATTAAAGGGGGAGCTTCTGAAGTGAATGCTGCCATGGTCACTCCTATAAAACACCCATGGCCACAGGCCTGCCTAGTCACTGGTGCCAGACAGTGAAGCCTCCCAGGCAGACTTTTGTTACATCAGACTGAGGGAGGGATGGAGCTGCCGGGTAAACCAATAAACGGTCTATGATTTAAACACAGGCAGTTCTCAGCAGGGCCTTGCAAGGAAAAGGAGAGACTAACTCACAGCAGTTAAACATGGAGAAGACCTAACTAACCATCCAGACTGCCTCTCCTCAGTACAGAAATGTTTAGTCCAGTCTAGTTTTCTATGTCCCAAGTGATGGGGCTCCCAACCAGCCCCTTAGCGAGCTGTACCCAAACTAATCTGTCTCTCTGACAGGAAGTTTTCCTTAATATTGAGCATAACCATTCCCATTCATAATTCCATTCTATCCCTCCGAGTCACACACCTCTCCCTCCTTGCAGCCAGCACCCTTCAAAGATTTGCAGCCTACTATCAGGTGTCTTGTCCTCCTGTCATTGCTTAGCCAGTTAGGACAGAGTTCTCCATATTTTGATCTTTCCTCCTTTTTTTTGCCATTCACCTTTCTATTTCCTTCACATGGGCATGGAGTGTCTTAGGCAGGAGGTTGGGTTGACAGTGCTTTCTGTGGCACACAGGAAATAACCCAGTGGCAGGGACCAGTGGTGGTTAGACAGGTGAACTTGAGAAGGAATCCAGTGAGATTTTGTGTGCCTGAGGAGTTCCTTTCTGTTACTTTTCTTGAAGATTTCATCCCCTTCTTTACCAAACGGGAATGTTCACAGCGCACCCACCGTCTGTCCGTGCAGCTCCCATGCATAGTGCAAATAGACTCAGTGACCATCATACAAGATGTAGAGTGATCTGGGGCTGGTTACACTTTGGATCCATTAGTCCCTCACTTTTAATGAACCTCCCTTTTAAAGAACCCAGCTCATGTGAAATTCCTGTTCAGAGACTGACACAGTGGCTGGGCACCCACTATTAGCAGTTCAATGTACAGGGCACTGGGGTGGGGAGGGCCTTAGCCACCCGGAACTGAACACATTGACATGTCTGGTTTGCTTCATTTCTCATGGTGGCCCAGCTGATGATGTGCCAATAACCTGTGCCCAGGCCAGTGGAGCTCATACTTCTGGACTGAAAAGAACCTGGGGACCCGCATTTCAGTCTTCCTACATAGCTGTATTACCCTGTATTACCTGGGGTTCAGGGCTCTGGGCTTATGGAGGCACATAGCCACCTCTCCCAAGGAAGAATAGCAGGAGCCTAGACACATAATCCATCCCTGGCAACAGCTGCACTAGCAAACAGATGTTCCCGGTTCATTTCCCAGCCCAAGGGAGAGCATCTGTGTGCTGTGCTGAGAGCGAAACCCACTGCTTGTCTGGGGCACAGTGCAGCATACATCACCCAAAGCCTTCCTGCCCATGGCAGACACACCACACACAGGGCTTAGCCTCATCTCTAAATAAAGACTGAGGGGCAGTTTATAGTTCTCCAGCTCCACCCTCTTGTAGACAACATGCTCTACCTGCAATCCATGAAAAAAAGTCTGGGCATGTTCAGTTCAGCATTGGTGCTTTTGTCAGGAGCCTAGTGTTGCTCTTATGACTTCCTTGAATGTAAGGTGTGGGTTCAGATTGCAGCCGGGCCAGAACAGCTAACCCCTTCTCAGCCATGTTCTAATGCCCATGTCTGGGATAAGTTGCTCAGCCACGTGCCAGCTAGTACCTAGCACAGAATCGTAGCCTCTTCATAATGACTTTATTGAATCTAAATCCAGATCTGCACTTTGTAGTTTAGGCCCATCTCTGTTATAGATAGATCAGAACTGAATAGTGATTTGGACCCAGGTCAGAAGAAAGAAAGGAAGAACATGACCAGGTCCCCGAGGTGTGATAAGAACCTTCTTATACCTCAAGCTCTCTGGCCCATCTGCCATCTTTGCATATAATCAGCTGTGAGTGTTCCTTTAAATAGCTGATGATTGGTGTCATTTCTCTCTTAGCAGTTCTTCTCCTCTGCCAGGGAAGTGAACTTTCTCCGGCCTGGTCTACACTACGATTTTAGGTTGAATTTAGCAGCGTTACCTCAATTTAACCCTGCACCCGTCCACATGATGAAGCCCTTTTTTTCAACTCTTAAAATTGATTTCTTTACTCCACCTCCGACGAGGGGATTAGCGCTGAAATCGGCCTTGCTGGGTCAAATTTGGGGTAGTGTGGACGCAATTCGATGGTATTGGCCTCCCGGAGCTATCCCAGAGTGCTCCATTGTGACCGCTCTGGACAGCACTCTCAACTCAGATGCACTGGCCAGGCAGACAGGAAAAGTCCCGCAAACATTTGAATTTCATTTCCTGTTTGGTCAGCGTTGCGAGCTGATCAGCACAGGTGACCATGCAGAGCTCATCAGCAGAGGGGATCATGGAGTCCCAAAATCACAAAAGAGCTCCAGCATGGACCGAACGGGAGGTACAGGACCTGATCTCTGTATGGGGAGACAAATCTGTGCTAGCTGAACTCCGTTCCAGTAAACGAAATGCCAAAACATTTGAAAAAGTCTCCTAGGGCATGAAGGACAGAAGCCATAACAGGGACTAGCGACAGTGCTGTGTGAAAATTAAGGAGCTCAGTCAAGCCTACCAAAAAAAACAGAGAGGCAAACAGCTGCTCCTGGTCACAGCCCCAAACATGCTGCTTCTATGATGAGCTGCATGCCATGCTAGGGGGTGCAGCCACCAGTACCCCAACCCTGTGTTTTGACTCCATCAGTGGAGTAGGACGCAATACGAAAGCGGGTTTTGGGGATGAGGAAGAAGATGAGGAGGAGGTTGAACATAGCTCACAGCAAGGAAATGGAGAAACCGGTTTCCCCAACAGCCAGGATCTGTTTCTCACCCTGGACCTGGGTGAAGAAGCCTCGAACCCACCCAAGGTGGGCTCCCGGACCCTGTAGGAGGACGAGGGACCTCCTTTGTAAATATTAGACATGGTTTAAAAGAAAGTGTGTTTAATGATTAATTTGCCGTGGCATTCACGGCCAGTACAGCTACTGGAAAAGTCTGTTAACGTGTCTGGGGATGGAGTGGAAATCCTCCAGGGACATCTCCATAAAGCTCTCCTGGATGTACTCCCAAAGCCTTTTCAAAAGGTTTCTGGGGAGGGTGGCCTTATTCCATCCTCCATGGTAGGACACTTTACCATGCCAGGCCAGTAGCACATAGTTGAGAATCATTGCAGAACAAAGCATTGCAGCATATGATCCCCGTGTTTGCTGGCATTCAAACAAGATCAATACTTTATCTCTCTGTGTTATCCTCAGGAGAGTGATATCATTCCTGGTCACCTGGTTGAAACAGAGTGGTTTTATTAAGTGGACATTCAGAGGTGCCCGTTCCTGCTGGGCTGTTTGCCTGTGGCTGAACAGAAATGTTCCCCGCTGTTAGCCACATGGTGAGGGGAGGTGTGAAGCCATCAAAATGTGATCTTATAACGAAAGCACATGTGCTATGTAATGTTAACAGCAAGGTTTACCATGAAAGAGTGTACCCATTGTTCTATAAAATGTGTCTTTTTAACTACCATTCTTCCTTTTTTTTTCTTACACCAGCTGCATATATTTCTCCTTCCCAGAGGCTAGCGAAGATTAGAAGGCAGAAAATCGCACTCGGGATGAAACATTCTCTGAGCTCATGCTGTCCTCCCACACTGACAGAGCACAGCATAATGCATGGAGGCAGACAATGTCAGAGTGCAGGGAAGCACGATATGAACTCGGGGAGAGGTGGCGGTGAAGAGAGTAAGTGGAAGTCTGAAGAATGTAAGTTGCGGGCTAAAGATGAAAGGTGGGAGCACAGACCACCGCTACAGCCCCTGTGTAACCAACCACCCTCCTCCCCAAGTTCAATTGCCTCCTCACCCAGACATCCAAGAACGCAGTGGGGGGTGGGCCTCCGGCCACCCAGCCACTCCACCTCAGAGGATTGCCCAAGCAACAGAAGGCTGACTTTCAATAAGTTTTAAACTTTTTAAGTATTAAAGTTTTAAAGTGCAGTGTAGCCTTGTCCTTCCCTCCTCTCCCACCCCTACCGGGCTACCTTGCAGTTATCCCCCTATTTATATGATGAATTACTCATAGACTTTAAGGTCAAAAGGGACCATTATGATCATCTAGTCTGACCTCCATGAATGTCTGAATGCATCTCCTGGGTGCTCGGCAGAAGATGGTGCAGTACGACTGGGGAATGACCTGGCTGAGTCACTCCCAGTCTGAATGCATGAATGTGAAGCAACAATGACTTTACTGCCTCTGCAAGCAGTGATCAAAGGGGAGATGGGAGGGAAATAGAGTGAACCAAGGGGGAGGAGGGGTTCATCAAGGAGAAACAAACAGAACTTTCACACCGTAGACTAGCCAGTCATGAAACTGGTTTTCAAAGCTTCTCTGATGCTCACCGCGCCCTCTTGTACTCTTCTAACCAGGGGGGTGTCTGGCTGCGTGTAATCAGCGGCCAGGCGATTTGCCTCAACCTTCCACCCCCGCCATAAACATCTCCCCCTTACTCTCACAGATATTGTGGAGCGCACAGCAAGCAGTAATAACAATGTGAATATTGGTTTTGCTGAGGTCTATCTGAGTCAGTAAACTGCCCCAGTGCGCTTTTAAAGGTCCAAATGCACATTCTACCACCATTCTGCACTTGCTCAGCCTATAGTTGAACAGCTCCTGACTACTGTCCAGGCTGCCTGTGTATGGCTTCATGAGCCATGGCATTAAGGGGTAGGCTGGGTCCCCAAGGATAACTATAGGCATTTCAATATCCCCAATGGTTATTTTCTGGTCTGGAAAGAAAGTCCCTTCCGGTAGCTTTTGAAACAGACCAGAGTTCCTAAAGATGTAAGCGTCATGTACCTTTCCCGGCCATCCCACACTGATGTGGTGAAACGTCACTTGTGATCCACCAGTGCTTGCAGCACCATTGAAAAGTACCCCTTTCAGTTTATGTACTCACTGGCTTTGTGCTCCAGTGCCAAGATAGGGATATGGGTTCTGTCTTTCACCCCACCACAGTTAGGGAATCCCATTGCAGCAAAGCCATCCACTATGGCTTGCACATTTCCGAGAGTCACTACCCTTGATATCAGCAGCTCTTTGATTGCGTTGGCTACTTGGATCATAGCAGCCCCAAGAGTAGATTTTCCCACTCCAAATTGATGCCAGACTGACCAGTAGCTGTCTGGCATTGCAAGCTTCCACAGGGCTATTGGCACTCACTTCTCAACTGTGAGGGCTGCTCTCATCTTGGTATTCTAGTGCTTCAGGGCAGGGGAAAGCAAGTCACTAAGTTCCATGAAAGTGCTCTTATGCATGCAAAAGTTTCGCAGCCACTGGGAATCATCCCAGACTTGCAACACTATGCGGTCCCACTAGTCTGCTCTTGTTACACGGGCCCAGAATCGGCGTTCCACGGCATGAACTTGCCCCATTACCACCATGAAGTGCACATTGCTGGGGCCCATACCTTGCCAGACGTCTATGTCCATGTCTATGTCCTCATCGCTCTCGTCACTGCGCTGCCGTCGCCTCCTTGGTGGTTTCGTTATTGCAGATACTGGTTCTGCATATGCTGCAGGATAATGCACGTGGTGTTTGCAGTGCTCATAATTGCCTTGGTGATCTGAGCGGGCTCCATGTTCCCAGTGCTATGGCATCTGCATTGAAAAAAGGCGCGAAACGATTGTCTGCCGTTGCTCTGATGGAGGGAGGGGTGACTGACGACATGGCTTACAGGGAATTAAAATCAACAAAGGGGGTGGCTTTGCATCAAAGAGAAACACAAACAACTGTCACACAGAATGGCCCCCTCAAGGATTGAACTCAAAACCCTGGGTTTACCAGGCTGTTGATTTCACGGAGGGATGGGGGAGCAAATGAATACAAAACAAATCTGGTCTATTTCTTGTTTTGATCCACTCCATCTGTCTTATACATCTTAGGCTGGCAGCAGATGTCATCTCCTGGGTGCTTGGCAGAAGATGGTGCAGTACGACTGGGGAATGACCTGGCTGAGTCACTCCCATGTCTGCCCAGGCGCCTCGACCAACCTCACCGAGGTCGGCTAAAAGAGCACCCAGGAATACGACAATGACGGCTACTAGTCGTAATGCACCATCTGCTGCCAAAAGGCAATGAGCCGCTGCTGTGTAGCAATGCAGTCTCAAGTCTGCCAGCACGCAGAAGACGTACGGTGACGGTGAGCTGAGCGGGCTCCATGCTTGCTGTGGTATGGTGTCTGCAAAGGTAACCCAGGAAAAAAGGCACAAAACGATTGTCTGCCATTGCTTTCACAGAGGGAAGGAGGGAGAGGGGGGCCTGATGACATGTACCCAGAACTACCCGCGACACTGTTTTTGCCCCATCAGGCGTTGGGATCTCAACCCAGAATTCCAGTGGGTGGCAGGAACTGTGGGATAGCTACTCACAGCTACCCACAGTGCAATGCTCCAGAAGTCGATGCTAGCCTCAGTACTGTGGACGCAGTCCGCTGAGTTAATGCACTTAGAGAATTTGGGTGGGGACACACACAATCGACTGTATAAAAGCCATTTCCAAAAAAAGACTTCTATAAATTGGACCTAATTTCATTGTGTAGACATACCCTCAGAGACATAAACAAATAGAGGTGTTCCATCATCTCCTTGGCATGTACTATATGGGCTTGTGCATGCCCATTGTGTGGTGCTGCAAAGAATGTATCTGGCCTGATCATGTCCCTTTATGATGTTTGTGTGTATGTGTGTACACATATGGGCATGTTACTGCACCTTTAGTAGGTAGGATTTGGCTCTGAGCTGGCTGAGCTTCTTTAGCTCAGCAAAAGGGGTCTGTGGTTTGAAGAGCTGCAGGAGGTTGTAAGTTTCATTCCTGAAGGCCCCTGCATGCAGTTAGCTGACACTTTTAGTGTGTGTGTGTGTATCTGCTGTGAATTGTTACACCAACAACTCCCCTACAATTCAAGTGCCCTTAGGCTGTGTGAACATGTAAGAAGTTATTCGTGTACATTTATTCAAATAAGATTCCTGAGGTCACTTTGATGTTACTTGTGATCTTTTAAATTTATTTTCCACAAATGCTCATATGGGGGCATTTTTGTTCAGGAGAAATAGTCTCTGAAAGCAAGAGACACATGTGCCTTTGTGTGCATGTGGCAGTGAGTTGTATGAGTCCTCGTAGAAGGGTTATACCAAAACCCCCAATGAAAGTAACTTCTTCAAGCACCTCCTCCACTGTTAATAAAAGTTTCATTCATCCAAACCAGGGACAGAAACAAACTCATGTGACTAAGGTGACCAATCACACAGTACCAATAATGAATGATGAGTCATTGAGTGTATACAGCAAATATTCTGCAAGCAGCATTGGGCTGAGACAGGTTCCCAGGAAAAACCATTTCAAATCACAAAGAATTTCATTAAAAAATCACAGCTCGCAAATGAGAAAAGTGAAATTCATCAGATACATTATTTGTTCATGCAGGTCCAAGTGAAGAGGCTGAAGTTACTTGTGCGTGCTTCCTCTCTTTCTGAAGTGCAATAGCTAACAGATACCTCAGTCACAGTCCTTAGCTAATCTTTCCTTCAGTGGCATGTTCATGCACATGCTGCTGTCGTCCTATAAAAAGGGAAGGGGAGAAATGGGAGCTGCTGTCTGTATGATTGAAAACTAATTCCTTGCATCACTCAAAGCATCCTCCAGGCTCAGGTATGGCTGTTCCTTGCTTGGAGAAAGCCCCAACTCTGCAGTCAGTCGCTAGGTGGTCTGCCTCTTAATTACAGGGTTAATGTGATGTTACTATCAGGAGAAGTTTCTTAACCTGATAATAAGTAGGAAGCAGCTGTAGCTTGGGAAATGTAATAATTGCACAGCGGAGCGATCTAATTATAAGGTGTGTATCAACTGCCTCCATGTTTACTTAGTGGAGCACGAATTCCCTCCAAAGCAGCAGCCACAGCACACTCCATTTCTTGCAAGGGAGAGTAACTGTATGGGGGAAGCCAACTGGTGGTGGGGAAGGCAAGTCATGGCTTGTTTCTCTTGGGGCTTACATGCTAGGGCTTGAACTGAGGCTAGAACTGACTTTGTACCCAGGACAGATTTGTCCTGTGTATACTCCCCTGGCAGCACCCAACCAGCAGCTAGACTCATAGACTCATAGACTCTAGGACTGGAAGGGACCTCGAGAGGTCATCGAGTCCAGTCCCCTGCCCTCATGGCAGGACCAAATACTGTCTAGACCATCCCTAATAGACATTTATCTAACCTACTCTTAAATATCTCCAGAGATGGAGATTCCACAACTTCCCTAGGCAATCTATTCTAGTGTTTAACTACCCTGACAGTTAGGAACTTTTTCCTAATGTCAAACCTAAATCTCCCTTGCTGCAGTTTAAGCCCATTGCTTCTTGTTCTATCATTGGAGGCTAAGGTGAACAAGTTTTCTCCCTCCTCCTGATGACACCCTTTTAGATACCTGAAAACTGCTATCATGTCCCCTCTCAGTCTTCTCTTTTCCAAACTAAACAAACCCAATTGTTTCAGCCTTCCTTCACAGGTCATGTTCTCAAGACCTTTAATCATTCCTGTTGCTCTTCTCTGGACCCTCTCCAATTTCTCCACATCTTTCTTGAAATGAGGTGCCCAGAACTGGACACAATACTCCAGTTGAGGCCTAACCAGCACAGAGTAAAGCGGAAGAATGACTTCTCGTGTCTTGTTTACAACAAACCTGTTAATGCATCCCAGAATCACGTTTGCTTTTTTTGCAACAGTATCTCACTGTTGACTCATATTAAGCTTGTGGTCCACTATGACCCCTAGATCTCTTTCTGCCATACTCCTTCCTAGACAGTCTCTTCCCATTCTGTATGTGTGGAACTGATTGTTCCTTCCTAAGTGGAGCACTTTGCATTTATCTTTATTGAACTTCATCCTGTTTACCTCAGACCATTTCTCCAATTTGTCCAGATCATTTTGAATTTTGACCCTGTCCTCCAAAGCAGTTGCAATCCCTCCCAGTTTGGTATCGTCCGCAAACTTAATAAGCGTACTTTCTATGCCAACTTCTAAATCGTTGATGAAGATATTGAACAGAGACGGTCCCAAAACAGACCCCTGCGGAACCCCACTTGTTACACCTTTCCAGCAGGATCGGGAGCCATTAATAACTACTCTCTGAATACCGTTATCCAGCCAGCTATGCACCCACCTTATAGTAGCCCCATCTAAATTGTACTTTCCTAGTTTATCTATAAGAATATCATGCGAGACTGTATCAAATGCCTTACTAAAGTCTAGGTATATCACATCCACCGCTTCTCCCTTATCCACAAGGCTCGTTATCCTATCAAAGAACGCTGTCAGATTAGTTTGACACGATTTGTTCTTTACAAATCCATGTTGGCTATTCCCTATCACTTTACCACCTTCCAAGTGTTTGCAGATGATTTCTTTAATTACTTGCTCCATTATCTTCCCTGGCACAGAAGTTAAACTAACTGGTCTGTAGTTTCCTGGGTTGTTTTTATTTCCCTTTTTATAGATGGGCACTATATTTGCCCTTTTCCAGTCTTCTGGAATCTCCCCCGTCTCCCATGATTTCCCAAAGATAATAGCTAGAGGCTCAGATACCTCCTCTATTAACTCCTTGAGTATTCTAGGATGCATTTCATCAGGCCCTGGTGACTTGCAGGCATCTAACTTTTCTAAGTGATTTTTTACTTGCTCTTTTTTTATTTTATCTTCTAAACCTACCCTCTTCCCGTAAGCATTCACTATATTAGACATTCCTTCAGACTTCTCAGTGAAGACTGAAACAAAGAAGTCATTAAGCATCTCTGCGATTTCCAAGTCTCCCGTTACTGTTTCCCCCTCCTCACTGAGCAGTGGGCCTACCCTGTCCTTGGTCTTCCTCTTGCTTCTAATGTATTGATAAAAACTCAAAAATATTGAGTTTTTATTGATAAAACTCAATAGTTTGAGCTCATTTTGTGCCTTTGCCTTTCTAATCTTGCCTCTGCATTCCTGTGTTATTTGTCTATATTCGTCCTTTGTAATCTGACCTAGTTTCCATTTTTTATATGACGCCTTTTTATTTTGTAGGTCACGCAAGATCTCGTGGTTAAGCCAAGGTGGTCTTTTGCCACATTTTCTATCTTTCCTAACCATCGGAATAGCTTGCTTTTGGGCCCTTAATAGTGTCCCTTTGAAAAACTGCCAACTCTCCTCAGTTGTTTTTCCCCTCAGTCTTGATTCCCATGGGACCTTACCTATCAGCTCCCTGAGCTTACCAAAATACGCCTTCCTGAAATCCATTGTCTCTATTTTGCTGTACTCCCTTCTACCCTTCCTTAGAATTGCAAACTTTATGATTTCATGATCACGTTCATCCAAGCTTCCTTCTACTTTCAAATTCTCAATGAGTTCCTCCCTGTTTGTTAAAATCAAGTCTAGAACAGCTTCCCCCCTAGTAGCTTTTTCAACTTTCTGAAATAAAAAGTTGTCTGCAATGCAGTCCAAAAACTTATTGGATAGTCTGTGCCCCACGGTGTTATTTTCCCAACATATATCTGGATAGTTGAAGTCCCCCATCACCACCAAATCTTGGGCTTTGGATGATTTTGTTAGTTGTTTGAAAAAAGCCTCATCCACCTCTTCCACCTGATTAGGTGGCCTGTAGTAGACTCCCAGCACGACATCACCCGTGATTTTTACCCCTTTTAGCCTAACTCAGAGACTCTCAACACTTCCATCTCCTATGTCCATCTCCACCTCAGTCCAAGTGTGTATATTTTTAATATATAAGGCAACACCTCCTCCCTTTTCCCCTGTCTATCCTTCCTGAGCAAACTATACCCATCCACACCAACATTCCAGTCGTGTGTATTATCCCACCAAGTTTCAGTAATGCCAACAATGTCATAGTTGTATTTATTTATTAGCACTTCCAGTTCTTCCTGCTTATTACCCATACTTCTTGCATTTGTATATAGGCATCTAAGATACTGGTTTGATCCTGCCTCCCAGCTTTGCCCTGACCCTCCTTTCTCTCTGCCATTATAGCCCATGCTTCCTCCTGTTTCCGACTCATCTCCCAGGTCTTGTTCCCCACTTACCTGTGAGGTTTCCTCACCTGTCCCCGTCGAACCTAGTTTAAAGCCCTCCTTACTAGGTTAGCCAGTCTGTGCGCAAATAAGGCCTTTCCCTTCCTTGAAAGGTGAACGCCATCTCCGCCTAGCAGTCCTTCCTCGAATAGCATCCTATGGTCGAGGAAGCCAAAGCCCTCCTGGCAACACCATCTTCACAGCCAGGCATTCATCTCCATGATGCATCTGTCTCTGCCTAGGCCCCTACCTTCGACAGGAAGAATAGAAGAGAATACCACCTGCGCTCCAAACTCCTTAACCCGTACTCCCAGAGCCCTGTAGCCACTCTTGATCTGCTCAGTGTCACACCTCACAGTATCATTTGTGCCCACATGGATGAGTAGCATGGGGTAGTAGTCAGAAGGCCGGATAATCCTCGACAATGCCTCTGTAACATCTCGGATACAGGCCCCTGGCAGGCAGCATACCTCCCGGGATGAACAGTCAGGGCGACAGATGGGTGTCTCCGTCCCCCTCAGCAGAGAGTCTCTAACCACCACTACCCTACGTTTCTTATTATCAGTGGTGGCAGCAGACCTCCCAGCCTTAGGGATACGAGGCTTCCCCTCCTTAACTGTTGCGGGTGATTCCTTCTTTCCTGTATCAAGACCTCATTATATAATTTCAGCTGGGGTGTCAGAAAGCAGTAGGGATGGGAACCTGCCTCATCCAGGATCTGTGAGCCCTGCACAGAGAGCATCAGACTTGGACCAGGTGCCCAACTCAGGTTCCTGCCAGTGCACAGCTGAGCATTAACCATGAAGTTGTTGGACCTGCAGTCTGCACAGCACTCCCACTAGGATGAGGAGTTGAAGCAGATGCTGCTGTACACCACTGTGCACAGCCCTGTGCATGATATTTCCCATACATTTCATGCACATCTTATCATTGACATGCTAGGGTAGGGGTAGGCAACCTATGGCACGCGTGTTGAAGGCAGCACACAAGCTTATTTTCAGTGGCACTCACACTGCTTGGGTCCTGGTCACTGGTCGGGGGGGGCTCTGCATTTTAATTTAATTTAATTTTAAATGAAGCTTCTTAAACATTTTAAAAATCTTATTTACTTTATATACAACAATAGTTTAGTTATATATTATAGACTTATAGAAAGAGCCCTTCTAAAAATGTTAAAATGTATTACTGGTACACGAAACCTTAAATCAGAGTGAATAAATGAAGACTCGGCATAGCACTTCTGAAAGGATGCAGACCCCTGTGCTAGGGGCCATTTGCTAGGGTGCCACACTGGCATCATGTATGTGTCTTGAATTGCATCAGTACATGGAGCACTCAGCACCAAGCACCATATTCTCTACTAAGAGTCAAGCCATGATATGTGACCTATGTCATCTATGGCAAGGATGCTCCCTTCCTCTTGACCTGACTGCCAGAGGCTGCTTTAAACAGGTAGAAAGTTTGAAGGCAAAGCCATGCCAGGATCTAGGGGATGGAGGCTGATGGATGGCAACAAGGCCTAGCAAATGTGAATCTACACTTAGAGCTTACAGAGCTCTGGCATGGCTGGCTGAGAGACGTGGGCCTGGGAAACCATTCCCACTCCTGGGAGGGAGTGTTGACTAGTGGTTCATGCAGGAGACAGGAATAAAACCAAGGAGCTCTGTCAACTTAATGTTACCTCTGATTCACTGTGCGATTTGGACCAAGCGCCTTAGAGGGTATGTCTATGCTGCACAGGCTAAACCCTTTCTGTTCACACACAAATCATTCTGACTCAGGCTAGCCAGCACTCAAGAACCAGGTCCTAGGATCCTGTTGGAAGCAGGAGATAGGGGAGATCAGAGCGCGAGTCTCATTCTAACTCAGCTCCAAGCCCTGTCATTCTGTACGGTAGATGCAGGACAAGTCAGATGGGCTGCGTAGTGCAGAGTGGAGGCATTAGCATGGCTGTGAGACCCAGGTCCAGCAATTGTAAAGCCAGCCTTACAGTGCAGTGTGGATGCTCAGGCACAGGCTTGGAAATACCAAGTTCACAAGCCTGGGTCCCACAGTGTGCAGTGTAGTCACACCCTCTCGTGCCTCAATGTAGGTATCTGTAAAATGAGGATAATAAAAATCCTTCTCTCCCTGCCAGGGAGATTGTGAAACTCTGTTAATGCATGTCGCGTGCTTTGAATTATTCAGGTGAAAGGGTACAAGGTAAGGCAAGGGGTTATTATTGTTCTAGCAAGGGCAGCTTGTCTGCCGCACAAACCTGCATGCATCTCCCACGCACAGAACATCTGCATCAACATGCTCCCTCCATCATTTTGCTGCTGTGTCTCCCTGTCTTTCCCTTGGCTCCTCTGCTCACAGCCCTGCCTGCCAAGCCTTGCTCCTCAAACACCTGCCGCTAAGCAGCCCTTGCCGATGATCCAGGTTCAGAGGGCTTTCTCTCCCTGCTTCTCAGGCAGTACCTTGCACAGTCCCAGCCAGCTGCTGGAAAGAGCATCGTGTTCATTGGCAAAGTATTTCCAGTATTGTTTCATTACGCAGCCCTCTCTTCTGTCTCCTGGAGCAGGGCCTGTGTGTGTAACCTCTTTGTTCTCGCATGAGATCAATGGACAGTGGAGCAAGAATTACCGCCTAACCTCTTCAGTGGAACAAAAGGTGAAAGCAAGAGTGGGAGGAGGGGAGGCTCATGTCTTCACTAGATCCAGAGAGCCAGGAATGGCTGCCTAGTGCAGTCGTTTTGATAGCAGCTCAGCTCTTTTCCTTGACAGAGATAACCCAGCCTGTGGAACTCACTGTCACAGAAGAGTGTCCCGATTAGCAGAGTCTCCCACCAGGGAGCCAGATTCTCAGTTTGTGTCCTGCACATTAATAAGGCTGGGACTCAAACTGAGACAAAATACAGCCTCTCCCTAGGATGGCTAGATAGCAAGTGTGAAAAATTGGGACTGGGGTGGGGGGTAATAGGCACCTATATAAGAAAAAGCCCCAAATACTGGTACTGTCCCTATAAAAACAGAACATCTGGTCACCCTACCTTTCCCTGGCTGAGATGGTAGGAGCCATGCATGGACAGACTCTCTTGGTTGGGTTTCCTCCTTCTGGGCTAGCTGATCTGGTCTCATCTGGGAGCATTCCCCTGCTGGCCAAAATGATTGGAGCTACATTGAGATGGTTTGAGCGAGGAGCTGTCTTCTCTGGCTGAGCCAGTGGGAGCAGCACGGAGCTGCTCTTGGCTGGAAGTCTATTTTAAAGGTGTTGCATCCCCAAATGGAATGGTGCAGGTGTGTGTGACTGTCTCTGGGCAGGAAAGGAAAAGGCATCATGTGATTATTACAAAGTTAAGACTTAAAAGTCAACAGTGCTCCAGTCAGCACGTTGCCTCTGGCTGTCAAACTGGGAACCAGACCTTAGTAACTTCATGCTGTGCATGCCAAAGGGGACGTACTTCAAAACGGGATCGAGTCCCTGTCTCATTCCCCGTACTCCTCCCCCACGAGGACCTATTCCATTGGTGACAGTCACAGGGAAATCCTAGGCTGTAACTTAACTGGATTCTGATATTGAGAACCTCTCCAAAACCAGGATATGTTCCTGACTTGGGACAAAACTGGGAAGCACATTCAGGAATGGTTCTCTCTCTGACAGAATTATATAGTGAGGGGAGGTCATCATGCCATGACTCAGTGGGGAAATAAACCTGAAACTAAAACAGGGCTGGGCCAAGCCTGACTGTCCTATTCTCGTCTCACCTCTAGATTTCTTCTCCTTTCTTGCCTTCCTCACATTCCCAGGAGCTCCCTATGGAGGACATTTATTAGCATGTCTTTACGGAGTCCTGGCTCTTCCATTTCAGGAGCAAACATAGATCTGTCTTTATGGCTTATGTCTGAAAGCTTCATGGGTTTCCCACCAGAATCTCAGCTCTGCCTGCAGCGGCTCTCAAATAATACCAGCTTTTATATAGAGCTTTTCATCCAAAAATCTTAAAGCTCATTACAAAGGAGCTCAGTATCACTGTCATCCCCATGTTATAGGTGGGGAAACTGAGGCACCAAAGAGGTGAAGTGACTTGCCCAAGGCCACCCAGCAAGCCAGTGGAAGACCTGGGAATAGAAGCCAGATCCCTGACACCCAGCCCAGTGTTCTAACTACTAGGCCACACTACCCCTATATCCAGCTCTCCAAATGCTATTACTTCTCTTATTCATCTCCATCCCTCCCCATATGTGTATTTGAGGCAAATTTTGCTTTGATGTGCCCATGTCATAGTCACAAGTCGGATACTAGCTAACCCCCCCCCACACGCACACACCCACACCCACACCCACACCCACAGAGTAGGACCTTTATTTGGCCCTGCCACTTGAGCTACTGTCCAGTAGAAGTATTGGTATTAGGGCTTGTATCTTCTGTAGAGTAGTCACTAATCAGGACAATAGAATTGTTTACACCCAAGCAGGTCTGCTTTTCTAGCCATTAGACAGCAGAATGAACATGTCATTAACATATTATGGACTCCTTCTCTCTGGTTACACAAAGCTGGTGTTTAGACACCTGGGATTCACATGAATTCCTTTACATGCACACGGTTCCTGTGCTCACATGCATGCACAGAGAAGTGCCCAGATATGTACACTCACATACATCTTGAGATGCAGACACAAAGGCCCAGCCTGCACTTGAATCATACTTCTAGGGTTCATTGCCTCCTCAACCTTTGCAAATGTCTCTTTGATCCTTAATAATTACTCTGTGCTAATGACTTTGTGGTGTAATGAATCGAACAAGATGAATGGGAAAGGCTGAGTGGAACTCTTAACTCTCCCATCTCAGGTCCTTGTCAAGATCTGTCAAGCAGCTCCCCCATTTTCCCATGCTGGGAAATGTCTTGTGAGTCAACTAGGAAGTGGAGCAGCACCAGTTATTCAAGACATTGTCATTCCCTGCAATGCACCATCCACATGGCTCTTCTACCAGACAAGATTTTCCCCCCTCTGCCCTCCGCCCTCCCACTCATTGCCCAGATTAGAAGAGAAAGTTCTACTCCCCAGGTACCACTTCATGAGATGCAACTCCCCTCCTTCCAGCTCTGGGTGCTTTCCATCTTGGTGATGGCGGGTAAAGAAGGTGTCAGGGCAGTTTGGAACAACATTGTGGTCTTTCCCTGATCCTGCCCCACTGCTCATTTCCTCTGAGGTTATATTTGGAAAATGCCGAATATCTTGACAATCCCCTTGCACTTGGCTGTGTTTGGTACAGATTCTGAGTAGTTGGGTCATGTAGTTAACCTAGGAGAGGTCCTGTTGCTCGAACACTCCTTTTCATTCATTGATGGAAGATGAGGATTCTGTGTCAGTGCCCCCTCTACACCTGAACTAAGAACTACTGCCTGGTCCTGTGAACTCCAGGAGCTCCTTTCTGGGTCTCAATACAGTATCGGGAAGGATAATACAAATACAAAGGAGCAAAAGAAGATGAGAAAACAGAAGGATAAGCTGTGTGTGTAAACTGTTAACATGTGATACAATAGAGACGCATGTGGCATAAATATCCAGATGGAGAGAGGGATGCATTGATAAATAGGGTTGGCATGATGAGGGCGAGGAAATGAGAGTACAGAGGAAGTCAGGGTGCTGGACTGAGATGGGGAGGGGACAGAGACACAAGGAGGGTTAAGGTGCGAGGGGCTGGATAAGGGGGCATCAAGCAATGTTGTCAGAATGGAGATTAAATCTACAGTGATGTGTTCGGAGTGGGGCCAGATGGGAGCCATTTCCCTACAAAAGCAGTGACAACATTATTAAAAATTCTGAGGTGTCTGAAATGAAAATTGTTGTGGCTTTGAATGTCCTGGAACTGGGCAGGGATTAGCACAAATTGCCTGTCATTTATGTTTTAAGAACATTTAACAATGAGGCAGCAGGCCATTGCAGGGCTGGGGGCAGGGCCGGTGCAACCATTTAGGAGATCTAGGCGGTCGCCTAGGGTGCTGGCATTTCGGGGGCACCATTTTCTTCTGCAGCGACCACGGTGGCCAGATCTTTGGCTGCCCTGGTAGCCGTCGGCATTTAGGCAGAGGGAGCTGGGGCAGGGGAGCACGGGGAGGGCCACCTGCAGCAAGTAATGGGGGGGAGGCAGGCAGGGGAACTCCCCGCCCCAGCTCACCCCTGCCCCGCCTCCTCCCCGAGCACACCATGGCTGCTTCACTTCTCCCGCCTCCCAGACTTGCAGCACCTAAGCTGATTGGCATCGCAAGCCTGGGAGGCGGGAGAAGTGAAGCGACCACTGTGTGCTCGGGGTGCTTGTGCGCGGAGCAGGGGTGAGCTGGGGTGGGAGGAGTGCCCCAGGGCAGAGGGGGGGAGCTGCCACAGGGGGGCGCCTCAGGGTGGGGATGCGGGGGGGGAGAAGGGTGCAAGGTAGAAGTTTCGCCTAGGGCGTGAAACATCATTACACCGGCCCTGGCTGCGGGGGTGAAAACACTTGGGAAGCTCTGGCTGAGAGAAGCCTCTGGAACAATAGGTTCTCCCATGGAGGGGCTGTGACAGGGCAGCTCAGGCCCAATCTCTCCTTGACCATCCTCTCTCCTCCCACTCCTTAGCTCACATGCATGCAGGTATCAGTCACTCTAAGCCAGTCCTGCATCTCCCTTTGTGCAGAAGGAGCTGTGGTCCAGCTGTCTCTCTCTCATGCACACAGGAATGGGCCTGATGCACAGGGTAGCAGGTAGGGGAAGGAGGTTTGACTTCATCATATGGAGCTTCCCGCTTGTCCCAGCAGGGGCAATCATTTGGAAGTGGGTCCTATCACACACAAAGTTTCCCCAGTCTGCTGCCTCTCCTGTTCCAAGGCAGAGCACAGCAGTGTTCCTGGTTCATTAGCACTGAGCTCTGGGCAAGGACTCTCTCAAGATAGAGATGGGGCAGGTTGCTCTGGGTGGAGGGGAATTGCTCCACTTTAGAAAAGTCAGCGTTTCTGCGAAGGTAGCTAGGAATCAAGCCCTGATGATGAGGAATCAGACCCAAGTGATGAGGAATTGGGCATGGGTGGCACAATGTATTCCTCAAGGATGGTATCAACTGCACAGCTTATGCACACCACAAACAGCACCTTCTCCTGCTCCTCACCCTGCTAGCTGAAAAGCAGACATGGAAATGGAAAGGAAAACATGTTTGCAAATGTTCATGCTGCTAGATCAATGCAGGCGGATTAGCAAAGCCGTTCGGCTGCTCAGTGCTGTTTCTGTGCCATGACCATGGCGCATGGAGTATAGCACAGTCCAATAACTCCACTAATCTACCAGCCAAACCACTTCATAAGTAAATCAATCTCTGCCTCATGGATCCATGGGAAGGCCAGTTGCTCTTGATCCGTTCACTCCAAGCCACACTTGAGTGAGTAACAAATGTCTGGTTCCCAAGATCTATTGCTAGCTCGGGGGAACAAGGGCAGGGCTAGGAGCAGATTAGAGGCTGCTTTCAGACAGTGTAATGAGCAAGAAGTTAATCTCAAATAGAGACACGGTGCTCCCCACACCTGCCAGGAGGAATTGCTGTTGGATGGGATGTTAGCTCACTACCATCCTAAAGTGGAGTAGAGTTGGAGTAGAGATCAGCCTCTGGACACTCTCTTCCAGCCCTTTGGATTTACTGTTCTCTCTTTACATCATGAATGCTTTATAAAACTGTCTTTGCAATGCAAGTTGCATCATAACAATTAATAATTAATTACCCATATTTTAACTGGAGCTTTTTTTCTTCTTACTTTTACTAAAACAATTGACTTCAAATATACAGAGGATTCTGATAGCCTTTGTCCATTCTGAAGGGAATTGGTCTATCCTAGGAATGGTTTCTATGTATTATAGACAGTGCAGGTAGAGCCTCCTATAGTTAAGGTGGCCTGACCCATCCCATTATAAGACACTGTTTTCAGCTGTTTATAACTTTGTTAAACATTAACCATTTGGGCTGAAATTTTCCATGTTGGGTGTCTGCCTTAGGCGGATTTAGTTTTGAAACTTTCATTCATTTGGCAGCTAATATCTCCAGCAATTCTGTCTGGCGGAGTATTCTCCCCTCACAACCTTGGGGCGCTGACTGCTTGTTTACCATCCCCACAGAACAAATGGAACAGATTCCTGTCCAGGGTTGCAGTTCTTTCCCTGTAACGGCTCCCCCTGTCTGCCAGGGGCTGCTGTGGTGCTGGGCGCAGTAACTGGGAGCAGAAAGACTGTGTCTTCAGGGGTTGGCTAGGAACAGGATGGGTAGCAGCAAAAATAAATCTGATCAAGTAATTAAAGACTGTATCATAATACATATGCAGAGGGAGGCCAAAATAAGATTGCAAAGCAACCTTAATTCCAGATTTTCCCAATTTTTGTGGGCTTGACTTTTAAACCTTAGCATTCCTTTACTGTAATTTTTGGGGTGTAATATAAACTGCACCATCATCATAGGTCTTATCTACACTGGGAATTTCTCCTGATTGCAGCAACCAATGGGCAGCTTCAGTGCACATCTTAGCTTTCCTTGTCTATACCTGAGGTTTGTACCAGTGCAATTATGACTGCTGGAATTGGGGCAAATTCCCAATGTAGACAAGGCCTGAGGATCTCAAACATGATTATTCCCAGTGCTAAAATTTCAATATTGGGTGCTTAAAGTTAATCAACTAAATCCCTGTTTAGGTACCTAAATACTCAGCCTGATTTTCAGAAGTGCTCTGCATTCACAGCTGCCATTGACTTCGGTAGGAGTTGTGGATGCTCAGCTTCTCAGAAAATTAGGCCATTTATTTGGCTGCCCAAAGAGGGATAAAACAATGGGAATTCCAAAAGCACCTCAGGGCTAGTCTACATGACAACTCAGTGCACAGCGAGTGCACGATGTGAATGTATAGTGCACTAGCTTGCGGTACATTAACTCATTGTATGTCCCCCCAGTCACTTGGTGGGCAGAGTACTCTAGTGCAATGTAGATCTACATTCTGGCTTGCTGCGCACTAGGTCTCAGTGTAGAGAAGCCCTCAGTGATTTAGGAGCTCAAGTCCCATGTCACTGAGGCAGTTTTGAAAATCACACCCTAAACGTCTAACTTTATACATCCAATTTCAAACATTTTGGCCTATGTGACTGGAAGAAGCTTCCATTTTCCTCTCTGTAAGGAAGGAAGTTGCATGCTATAGAAACCAATCAATTAAATTTCACAATTAAATGAATTAAATTTCACCAATTAGGTAGGAGAGTGCAATGATCTTTTTACAAATGCGGAAACTGAGGTGCAGAAAGGTAAAGTGACTTGCCCCAGGTCATGTAGCAACTCTGACCGAGTCAAAAAAATGGAAGCTAGAAGTTGTGACTCTCAGTTAGGGCCGACTTCAAGCACCAGTGCAGGAAGCAGGTGCTTGGGGTGGCAAACGGAAAGGGGCGGCACATCCTGGTCTTCAGTGGCAGGTCCCTCAGTCCCTCTTAGAGGGAAGGACTGGCTGCCGAATTGCCGCTGATGAAGCGGCGTGTTAGAGCTGCCACTGAAGTGTCATTGATAATGGCTTTATCTTTCTTTTCTTTTTTTTCCTTCACTGCTTGGGGCGGCAAAAAAGCTAGAGCCGGCACTGCTCTCAGTGCCCCTGTTCTAACTTTTAGACAACTATCCTCTTGTAGAATCAGAATTCCTGATTCCCAATTCCTGCTCCAACCACTAGATACACTTCCTGTGATGGACTCTGGCGAGATGGTTCAAGTCATCTGATTTGCTAATGTACACGGACGTTGGGCTCTGCACAGATGTAATCTTACAAAAAGAGAAAGTCCATGTGTCTATTATGCTTTGTTGTTCATTTCCATCTTATAACTACAATTGTTACCACCTCAATGCACAACATTTCTCAAGGTAAATGATTGACTTTGTCCTTTAGGTTCATTTCAGGACATCAACTACGCCCAGTCAGTCATTAATCAAGGCAATTATTACTTATGTAATGGCCCTTCTATCTTGCCTTTCAGCCTCAAAATTCCTCACACTACCCCCTCTCCTTGGAAGCAGATAATAATCACCCAGTAATACACTCTCTCTCTCTATATATATATAAACAACTTTTAAGGGGCTATAATATCATCCTAGCCATTCTCAGGAAATGCACCAAGTGTTAAAAGCTTAATGGACAGCAGTGGAACTGATTTAAGTGAGTTGTCTGCAGACCAGATACAATGTGGGGGCAGGGGAATCAGGGAGAGCAAGAGAACAACAATTTAGAGGCATATGGAGATGCTGCCTCTGGAGCAGGTAATGAATAAGAATGAACACATTGAAACACCAGGCTGCTTCCAGAACACTGCTCTGGCTCGTGCTCCGGAACCCACTTTAATTTTATACTGTCGTTACTTGTCCTAGCTTCAAAAAAACAAAGATTTAGAATGGCATGCTCAATTAAACAGGCTGCTTGGTTCTCTTGTGCTCTCATTCTCCTCATCCATAGGAGATCTTAACAATGCAGTTAAACCTTTGCATGCAAATATGGCCACATGAATGGATCCCCTGAGGATGTATCTACAAGGTGCTAGACATGGCCTGATAAGGTGTGTACTACAGGGCTGGGCAATCTCACTTTCTGATGCGGTCAGGTTTTTCATTCTAAAGCAGTTTCCCTGTACAATCACACACCCTGTTTTAGCCCCCCAGGTCTAGCATTCAGGAAAAGGAAGATTAGTGCAGCAAGGGAGGTTATTGTAAGTGACAAAGAAGGGAAGGTAGGCCAGGTGCCTTCCTGGGATCCGGGCAGTTATTTGTTTGGCCAAGGTCAGAGGTACCAAATGGGAGTATAAGGAGGTCTACATCTTGTAGATGACAGAGTGAAGTGTGGGAGGATGATGGCTGGTGCTTCAGTGCTATGGTATCAGGTGTATTAGAAAATCCTGATAGGGAGATAGGTGGATAAAGAAAGAGAGAGATGATGTATTGATGATATTAAAGATTTTCAACCAATAAGGGTAGATGTTATTCAGAGGCTGGGAATGGGATCCTAGGAGAACTGCAAGATAATGAGCCAATTACAATGTTTGGCTTGGTCCTTGGATTTTCCTTTGGACCTCCTTTCTCCCTTCCCCTCTACCTCACCCCTGAATTAAAGCTTCCTTGTGCCAAAGGTGTGACTCCCTAGGGAGTCATTTAATGCTACTCTGAGTCCTAGCTCCACCAGGAGAGACACACACCCTTTTTCCTCCTTCCAGCTGGACATCACCCAGCCTGGAATGCATACAATGGTCCCAATTGGCCTAGACCCTGTAAATCCGTATTCAGAACAAGAGACATACATTTCTTTCAGGCCTCATGATGTCACACTGTCCTGCCTTCATTCCATGATGCTGCAGCCATTTGTGACGTTGCTATGGCATCACATGAAGATGCAGGTGGAAGGACCTGGTTGTCTGGTATCTTGGGTTAATACCAGTAGGTGGCAAAATGCAGAGAAAGGCTTGTGCAGTGTGAGTCTAGCCTGGCTATATTGCTAAGAATTCAGAGAGAGGTGGCCTATTCTCACCCAGCCTCTTTGGGTGCTCCAGCTGGAGAAATCTGGGCAACATTTAATTGTGAAGTAACAGACCTCACTGGGTATATTTCCCAGGCTGTCACTTTTGACACGGACTTATGGGGACCAGTTTCCTCCCCCCACACCCGTTCTTCTCTTCCTGAATTAGTTACTACAAACTCATTCAGTGCCAAAAAGACACTCCGTCAGCAGTCTATGTGCATACTGCAGAGCTCCTCCTTCTCATGCTGCCAGTGCAGGCAGGGTTAATGTTTCAGTTCCCCTAGAGGCTATGCTCCAGTTGACAATATCATCAGCTTGTGACAGAGTTAATGGGGGATCAGGTGCATAAGGCAGCCTGTAATACCCTGGAGAGCGATGAGTTGTGTCCGGAAGAGCCAGACTTCGTATATGTACCATAATTGTGCAGGGCCTGATGGCTTCCTGACCCATCTCCACCTAATAAACCATTAGCTGCCTCTCCAGTGAAGAATCTTCTCTCCTCCTTTTGCATGAACCTTTCTTTCCCTTCTCTCACCTTGTTTTTTTCTTGCTCTATTTATCTTTTCTAGCTGCACACTCTGCATTCATTCCCATTAGACTTTCTTCTCTTCCACTCTCTTGCTCTGACCGTCCCCAGGGACTCTGGCTCTCCACCGCCTTTGGAAGTGTGTGTGTCTTTTGGCTAATTACATTTATTTCAGAAGTAGGAACAGTGATAAGCAAATGACACCCCTCTCATTTCCCTAGCACCATCTTCCCCCTCTCCCCTTTCCCCCCTCCAGCCCTTTTAACATGTTGGGAAATTTTTCAATATATATTCAAATCACTGCAGTTACCGGGGAGCTTAAGGCTGCTGTCCACTGCTCATACAACACACATACCCTTGTCATTGGTAACCATCAATTGGGCTGTGAGTGCCAAGCAGACAGGATGCTCTGCAGGATCCCTTTGATCTCTTCAGTGCCAAACATGGGTTGGAATAGACTGTACCAGAGCTGTCCATCTGGATGGAAGATGCATATTGATGAGCCTCACTTGCAGATACTCTTTAGCGCTAGCACAGATGGCCTGTGGCTCTGCAGTTAGTGCACTGACCCACCAAGTGTCAAATCAAAGTTTGCTTACCAGGGCCTGATGGCTTCCCAGCACAGGTGACTGATTCCTCCAGTGGAAGGAGATGCGATTTGGCTGTTGTTGGCTAACAGGGAAGCAGTACTAGTTCACAAGACCTCTCCAGCTCTTCTCTGCTGCCCAGAAAGAAATAACTCAAATATCCTCTGTGCTTTCTATCTAAGAGATGGCCTTTTTGTTGCCACGTGACCAAAGTCCACTGTAAACTTCCCTGTAACCCCAATTCAGAGATTTGCCAAGATCTATGCCTTGTGTTACAACACTTGCTCCCTGGGACATTACTTACCTGTTTGAAGAAGGGAGAAGTAGTTGCAGAATCAGAACTGATTTCCCATGTACCCCTGGAATGGACTCCCAGTGCAAGCCTTGGGAGAAGAAAAAGAACCAGAACTGGAATTCTGTGCCCACCTGACATGGGCAGTGGGGTAGCTTGTAGGAGGAGACTGGAGAACAGAGCAGGGCAAATGAGGAAAAATAATTTCTGCAAATTTGTTAATAATCGGAAGCGAATTTGGATTTGACTGTGGTGACAACTCTTTCATGGTCACTTTCCATTGGTATTTGAGTGTATGAGCTTTACTAGTGCACATAGCTGCAAAGAGTGAATCTTTATTCCAAATGCTCAGCTACATGCCAGATGTTCACATCAAATGACCTTTTCGGATAACTAATCAAGACCCTGTGAAGTGAGAATGGTGACTATGGTATTCTTTTTGGTTGTTATTATTATTTGGTACTTGATTTCTGCTGATCTGGGTGTTGGACATAAGAAGGCACATTCTCTGGCTCAAAGTTTAGTCACAGAAGCCTTCCACTCAGGGACATGCCATATATAACCAACTAAAACAGCACAGATTGTGAATATGTATAACAAATTGTTTGTGAATGAGCCAAAAATTATTCACTCAGGAAATTCCCAGACAATTTCATGCAACAGAATGAATGCACCTGACAATTCCACAGTCTGTTCAGGGGAAATTGGGGAAAAGAAAGAAAGGAATTTGTCGCATAAATGGTTTGCTCATCTCTGTAGGAGAAGGATCAGATAAGGATTTCGTTGCCTGCCTGGAATGGTTTTTTGGGTGCTGCTCTGAGGATTTGAGTCCAGTTGAAGTAGATAAGTAACAACCATAGTGCTTATTAGTGCTCTACGTTAGTAGATATCAAGGGTTTTTAAAAAGGAGGTTGGCATCATTATCCCCATTTTATAGAAGGGGAAACGGAGGCACAAAAGAGGAAATGACTTGCCCAAGGTCACCCAGCAAGTTAGTGACAGAGTCTGGCATAGAACCCAGAACACTATCCAATACCCGATTCTGCCTTTGGTCTGGTACAGTGGTTCTGGTGAACACAAACCTGGAGGCAAAAGGGAAGGTCAGCCTAACTGGATTGGGACCCTTCCATCATGCAGGAAAAAGCAATGATACAAAATCCCTTGGCTGAGATCTCCATCTAATTGCTAACGAAGCTCATTCCTAAATCCAATGAAGTTGCAGGAGCATTTTACTGGCCCCTCCAGAGCAACTTTAAATAAACTGTTAGTGAGTTTTTATGATATTTGAGACTTTTAATCCATGTTGTTGGGACACTGCTCTGCAAACCCACCCAACTCAGCAGCTTTTACTGGGCTTCCAAACATAAAATCTCCAGACAAATTGCAAAGTGATGGCACTTCCTGCTGTCACTAAAATGCTGGGATTCTTTCCTGCCCACAGACTCTCTTCCCTATCGGTAGAGATAAGTCCTTTTCCTTTCATGACGGATGGATAGTAATAATTCAGGGTAAAAGAATTTTGATTAAAATAAGACACATTTGCACAAGAATAATCTCTTCCCTAATGTCTTTTCACCTCTCTTCCTCCTTCCTCATCTGTCTATCTACTCAGGAAAGTCAGACTCAGAGGCAGTCTCTGGTGTTCAGAAGGTTTCTGGTTTTTATACAACTTCCCCACTCAAGTGATAAAGGCACAGAGCTCAGAGGATGCCACCATGGTCACAGAATGAGTCAAGGATCGTTGCTGACCGGAGCCCAGGGTGACCCATGTGGCTTGCAGATCAGATGATTTCCAAATGGACATAGCTGCGGAAATTCCTAAACTCTGCATCTTGTGTCTCCTACTGGGGAATCTTATTGTGCTAGCAGCTGCAAGACGCTGCTGGAATCTCATTCCTGTCAACATTTCCTTGCTCCTCTCCATTTTGGACTGTGACCTGGTTGAGTGAGGTTGGCTGTGACCGTTTTATCAACCTGTAGGCACTTTGAGACGGTGGAGACGCGATCTTAAATGACATAAAAAAAATTATGTTCGGAAGTTCCACCCCCAACACCACCTTGTTTGGGCCTGATCTATAGCATTCATCATCATAGTACCTAAGTACATAGAGGTCCTGCTTACAGGCACTGTATGTACCGTATGTACCTAGAGTAACGGAAATCTTTCAATGAGGTTGCAATGGATTGAAATAATTTTTCAACTCACTGTCTCCCGCCGTATGTGGCAGAATGTATACGCTGATTGTCAAAAAGCACCAGCCTCAGTGCAAGGGCTACTGGGAGTTTTTTCCACCACTTCCTCTCCATAAAATACTGTGTACCAAACATCACATCTAAACAGAATGCACGTCCTCTAGGAGAGATGTGAGACCCAAACTCTCTGAGGCTCATCACACTATCTGAGCCTCTTGGCTCAGCAGTGCTGGATTGGGCAATCTTGTGGGGCATTTTGTTCTCAGTAGATTTCTGAATCTTCATGTTGAGGCAGATCTACCACCTGATCCATTTTTCTCACAGCACTGCCGCATTTCTTGGCATCACCCCCACATGAGCCAGGAAATGGAGAACAGGCAGTCACAAAACTGAGCAATAACAAGGTAGTAAGTTTCCTGTCTTTCCTGCATAGCAGCAGCAGTTTGAAGCTTAGAGGCCGTTTGGGGGAAGGGATGGGTTGGTTCTGTCTTATCTGAGTGGGTTTTCCCTTCCCTATTTCTGCTACTGTGTTGCCTATTCCCATCTCCTTTCCCCAGCTCCCTGAGAGGCAGGCCCCACTGGTTCACTCCCTAACACCTTCACATCCTTAGCAACTCTTCTTTTGTTTTTGCCCCTTCATAACTTTAAACTTTTACAGCATTTGTCATCCCTGACAGCTGTGATATATTAGCTACAAACTCCCATTGTGTTCTGCCATTGCACAACAATAGATACTCCTGTCTGTTTATACAGGCTTGAATGTGTCCGTGTAAATACAGTGTGGAGGAAACAGTAGACCATGTATTGCACGCTGACAGCTGAAAGATTAAGGGAATCCATTAACTAAACCAACTGCCTGGAAATCTTATGCAGAGCATACACCTGAAAGCCATTATTGCAATCCTGTCATACTACTTTATCTCTTTATTTAGAAATGGAGGGGTTTTTTTTTTTGGTTTAATAATGTAAACTTGTTCTTGAGTAACAGAGAAGCTCTTGATTAAGTATCTAAGTATCCCTGCTGAAGAATATATGAACTCTGAGCCAGCGCTGTCCTTGCCAGAGCCCATGGAGTGAAAGGGGAGTGTGCGGAGGGGGCATTAGCCTGTCTCTAGATTTGTGCTGTGAATGGCCTTGGATCAGATTTCCTTGCAACAAACTGTTTGCCATTGCTCTCAAAGACGATTCTGTCCCACTTAAATATCTGGCTGCACTTAACCTTTTTGCGCCTGAATTCCCTCTGTTGTTGGAGCATTGCTCCTCCCCCCGTGAGTCCTTCCCTCTTATAGGAGCAATCCAGCCTCAAGTTTTCAAGCTGCTGCGTGCAGTTATGTTAGGCTTTCCGGCACTGCTGGAGGCTGTCAGATCTCTAGCCTGTTCACAAAAGGCTTCAGAACCTCTAACATCCCAGAGGCTCTGGATGTGCAGTACAGACCCTTTCAGCTCTTCCAACTGGCTCACAATGTTTTCCCTCAGCACCCTTAACTCAGGTAGAGCAGGGACTGGATAGTCTAAACAGAATGACTCACATAGGGCTGGACTGGACAAGGAAGGGTTTATAGACCCACTAGCCAGAAGGGAGCTCTAAGTTTCAAGGGTCATAAGCAAAACTCCCAAGACAATTGTTGGCACAAGTGGCAGTGTTGCAGGAACCATTTCTCTAGTAATTTTAAAATAGGAATCACATCTATCTGGCCCTTGTCACTGTAGTATCTGAGACCCATGGTGGCATCATGATGGCTTGGGTAATAGATCTCTTAATTTAAAAGTGTTTAGGAGTTTGAACAAAGTCCATTCTCTTATCAATATGCAGATCTGCATTCTGACCTAGTGGCCTAAGAAGGGCACGTTCAGCCCCAGTGAACAACTAGACGAGTTTGAAGAACCCTGGGCTCCATCTATAGAAACACTTAACTAAGGAATATTCAGGCTCTGGGACAGAGTTCCTTCTCCCATCCTCCTCCCACTTGAATCTTCCCTTCTCCCCCAACCCCCAGCTATCACACTTCCCATCCCTGCCTTGTCTGTGTTGTCTCCCCATTGGTAATAAAGTATGGTTTTTTTTGATTCTATAGTTTAATGTTAAGGTTGTTAAAATGGTTTTGGCATAGGCAAGTTAATAATATGCTGTGTGTTACAACTGGCAAGTTTAAGTTTAAAATGTTCTTTTTCTGTTTTTATTTTTGCATTGTGATGTTTGCATTGAAAAGTAAAAATAATAATGACTTCAATAAAAAATATGCAGATCTGCCTGAGTTCAAAGTGTCCTGCAAATCAGGCTTCAGTTGCTGGAAGATGTTGTTTCTTCAGTACAAAAGTGAGAAGAGGAAGAATAAGAAATCCTGTACATTTTCAGTACAAATATCACCATTGACAGGGTCTGTATTCAGGTTTTTGATGTGATGCGAGAGTGATGAAGTCTGTGCCAAATGCGGAGTAAAGTTTCAATGCTTGGCATTGTCAGGGAAACACCCCAGATTCCTTAGCTAGCTCCGTCCTAGACAGATAGTAACCATGGTACCTGCTTTCCTAATTTGGCTCAGGCCATTGGGACACTAAATAAATAAAATGCTTTAAAATGCCTAATATTGATTTGATAGCTTATGGCCTGGTGTGTAGTTCACAATAAGTGCTGTCTCTACTCTGAATCCATTGCTGTGATACTGGGGAGAGAGGAACTTAGAAAGATAGTTTTAATAGGTAGTGCAGCTGCTGTAATGCAAACTCCCATTGCTCACCAGAGCCAGGATATTTCCATCTCTCCTTTCTTTCTTTCTTTTTTAATAAATACCCACAGGGTCTGTCTAGCTTCTGAACTAATCACTTCACTTGTAAAATGTCAGTGTAACAAAAAAGGCTGTTTGTGAGCTGTGGGAGAGCCAAGAGCAATGGAGGGGCTGGAAGTGCTAAAGTGTGTGTGTTTGTCAGAGTGCCTAGCCAGTGGCCTAGTTGTTAGTGCTATGGGAGAAACTTCTCTCCGGCTCTCACTCCCTGGGCTTGGATTCTTCAGCGCTTAGCGATTTGCTCTGCTTTGTGCTGTAGCATGGGATACCAGGGTGTAGTCATTAAAGCAGCTGGGGCCTATTGATTACTGGACTGCCCCTGGGAGTGGGGAGAGAGAGGTTCTTCTCCTGGCTTCCAAACCTCGCAAAATCTGGGGCTGCTCTAGGGTCAGGGAGAGTATACTGCATTATGAAGAAACCTCAGCACATGTGAGATTTCAATACAGCTGCCAGCAAAAGGGTAACAGAGAGAAAGAGAGAGAAAACCTGAGATCCTTTCCTTGATGGGATATCACAGTGGCCTGTTGGGAGTCATGGAGGAGCAGAGGGGTGGGAAAGAGGTCCCGGGGGGACTTAGGAGTTAGGGTATGGGAAGGATCTGATTGGGGGTGTTGCGGATATTATGGAAAAGTCCTACACTGTTGAATAGAAAATAATAAACTTGTATGGAAGGGTTTTTTTAGATCATCCTGTTGAATGCAATAGTCAGTACTGTCACTGCTATAGATTTGCGTAGGATGGCCCAAAAAGCCTACAGAAGGGATCTCCCCATCCTCTGTAAACTCTCTGAGGGGTTAGAGTAATGCAATGGTTCTCAGCCTATTTACCATTTTTGGCCACATATACAGCGCTCTGTGTTATGGGGGCCACAGCCACACAATAGATACTCTACCTGTATGACTCTGAGGGCTGCAGCTATGTGCTGAGTGGGTCACAAGAGGCCTGCGGGCTGCAGGTTGAGAACCACTGGAGTAATGTATATAGTACTTTATTAAAAGTTTGTAAGACCCTATGGACATCCAGTAGGACTTTTCCATAGGGGAGAGTGATGCCTTTGGAGGCTCTGTCACATTTCAGGAAATCATCTGTGAATGTTGATGTTTATTGCAGTGGAATTTCTGGACCTGTGATTTGTCCATCATTGCTATACAACCCCAGGGATTGTGCTTTGGGGCCTTGCCTCCAATTGTTGGTACTTGGCTTAGTATCACCCTGAGATGCACCAAAGGGCAGCATAACCTTGTGTTCTTTCAGTAATCAGCCTGTGGTTTCATGCTTCTCACCCTCTACCTCTACCTTCTGGTCTCTCCTGTGAACAGTGGGAAGAGGGTTCAGCCAACTCAGCCTGTGATGAGGGGCACCTGCCACTGCAAAGAAGAAAGGATGAATTTGAGCTTGATAGAGGAGAAATGCATATTTGGGACACTAACCAAGTCCACGTGACTCAGTTCATGATTGTGCCTGAGAAGGCTCCATGCAGTTCAAGGCTCATTTGGGCTATGCTAGGGGGAGATGGTGGGGGTGGAGGAGAGTTTGTGTTGCTAAGCAACATTCCCTGTATATTAAGAAGATAAATCCCATAATAATGGCATGAACTGATACTTTCTGTTTCCCTTCTTTCTTTCTTGCTCACCGGTTCTGCTCTCTTGGATCCCAGCTGCTGCAGCAGGGAGCAAAATGACCTTTTAATGCCCTGAAGAACTAAGGGGCTTTATCCTCAATGATGAAAACAGCATGATCTGGTGCTTTTCTGATCTCGTGGAACTTGGGCTTTATTGCTGGTGGTACAGTAATGGGCAGGAGGTGCACTGGGGTTGAGGATGGGAGGTCTGGTAGAGTAAGGCAGACCATGGAGGTGAGGTGGGGTCTAGTGGGGGGAGACAGGGTGGGAAAGGGTAATTCTCTTTGGCCACATCCCACCCATGTAGTATTTGACTTCTGCAAAGATTTACGCATTTGAGTTTTACTGAAATAAATGTTTACAGGACAGTGAATTTCAAAGGCTCTGCTTGTAAGTGGTCATGGAAACAGAAGTTTAGATTTCCCTGCATGAGTATTCATGCAGGAAGTGTTTGTTCGCATACCCAGCTGGGAACCAGAAACAGTGCCATGTGACTTATCTGAGCAATTGCTGAACATCCACGATGAGCTGTTTGCAATCAAGCAAAAACAAAACACAAATAATGTGTTAAATACTTCTACATAACAAGCAAACTGGAGAAAACTCCTATGATTTAAGATACTTTGTGAGCATAAAAAGAAGCTAACTTTGTCAGCTATATAATTTGCTTTGAATTATTTACCCAGCTCTATTTTCCATTATTGCACTTCCTGGTTTCAGTGGGGACTAGCAGCAAAAGTGACAAATATCATGAGAGAACCTTCCATGAGATTTCAGTCTGACTAGCACTGGGGAGTTTAGGTGAACATCCAACCTGGTGGGGGACAATCAGATTATGGGTTCCAAACCTAGCACTTTTTGAGATTTGCCACATGGGCCTTGAGAATTCTCAGTGAACACCATTATCTCACAGGGCCGCCCAGAGGGGGAGGCAAGAAGGGCAATTTGCCCCGGGCCCTGCAGGGGCCCTCATGAGAGTTTTTTGGGGGCCTTGGAGCGGGGTCCTTCACTTGCTCTGGGGGCCCCGGAAAACTCTGGTGGGGCCTGGTCCCCCGGAGCTTCTTCCGCTCCAGGTCGTTGTCAGCAATTTGGCAGCGGGGGGGTCCTTTCTCTCCGGGACTTGCCACAGAAGTGCCAGGTCTTCGACGGCAGGGACGCCCCGCTACCAAAAACCCCAGGCCCTCTCAATCCTCTGGGCAGCCTTGTTATCTCATGATAAATGTCACCAATGTACTTTCTGCAGTCCCTGGCATCAGAGCTCAAAGGAATCTGGAACAGAACCTTTGCCTCTGTTCCCTACCACTGCTCCTGCTCTCTGTCCTACCAGTAAAGTAATTGGTGCAGTCACCTTGGACTTCAGTTACCAGGTGCTGGTGATGCCACTTAGCCTATAACATAGGCACTTTGTAGTTTCTGCATGCAATTAGCTTACAGCAGCACAGTAAATATTTCATATGTTATAGCAAAGCTTGTTTAATTTTTTATTATTTTAAACTTGCTCATGAATGTTTTACAGAAATGATCTCGTCTGGTGATGAGCTGAATGGGAATGTGTGAGAACGATTCCCTGTAACACAGCTCTGGGGATTGGACATGTGGCACCCTGTGCCTGTGGTGGCTGTTAATTTATTCTGCTAATGAGTATAACTGAGAAGGATGTTGAACAAAGTAAGTTTAGTAGCTATGTTGCTGGGTGAAATAAATGGCCACAACATGCTGCTATGATCCTATTTATAACAGAAATTAAATTGCCTCTTTTATAATGGGCTCAGAAACAGTGAATTAAAAAAAAATCCGACTGTGTTATGGAGCCTTTCACTGCTTGCTTGTCATTTCAAATCCAACCTGTGTCAGTAGCTGCTAAAGTTGTTACCATCTGTTGGCTGTTCAGTGGCTTTGTGAAATGTATTGGATGACTCTGCCTGAGCCCCATCAGGCAGGTATTCATGTTAGAAAAAACATACAATAACAATTGACACCACAGTATGATAACTGACTCCATCAACACAGAGGCCAAGGGCTGAATGAGCCATGGAGGCTGATCTCCCCTTTTACCCTCAGATGAAGTCCTTTCTGGCATATTGGCAGGGTAGCATGGAGGAAGCTTGCCTTGCTACTGCCTGCGTGGTAGCCAATCTGTGGCTAAACTGGAGAGTCAGACTCCAGGGCTGACCAGCCAGAACCTTTCACCAGTGCTGGATTCACACACAATTTGGGTTAAAATGCTTGTGTGACCATGTAGGTGGCAGTAGAAGGCACTGACACAATGCAGGGTATTCTACTCCTGAAGTAAAATGGGTGACCGCTTGGTAAGGGGTTCATATAGCCAGGAAGATGCTTGGATTCCCTTATGCAAGGCCTTAGCAGTGTGTTTCAGTGCAGAAATGCCTTTGTAGCCACAGAGTCCCTAAGAAATTGTATGCCTGCCTCTGTCAGAATTATTCCAAGGACGAGATAGCATGTTAGTGGCCTTGTCTGCCATTTGCTCCTAGAACTGTTACCTTCCTTCTCTTCCATGTCTCTCTCCACAGGGAGTAAATGAAGAGCATCTTTGCTATTGAGATTGGTTTTACCTCAGCTTTTCTGAGTCTCCTCTTTCATATCCCAGGCTTTTTATTTTGCATGCTTTGGAATCCCTCTTTGACACAGACACTTGCCTGTCCCACTGCAAAGGAAATTGAGGGCAAAGTTTGTTGTCTGAACCCAAATTAAGCCTCCCAGAGGGGACTTGGAACTTTAATCACAGCTGGTAACTCAACCATGCAGTATATACTCACACGGCAGTGTCACTGAAATCTCTGCTCCCCTTCCCTGCTCTCCCTCTCCTGCCCAAACACTTTGACAGTTGAATAGAAATGGATTTCCCCAAGCAGTAATGGTCTGAGAGCCAGAGCAGCTCCTTCTGGTTGTGTCTGTTGCCCTGTTATAGCTGCACAGCCAGGGTTGAGTGCACAGGGCCAGGGTAGGTAATTGTTTGTCTGAGCCCAGTAGTGGGTGATGCCCATCCCCATGCTATCGCCTTCCTCCTTCCCAGCCCCTTCACAGAGGGTAATTCTATGAAGGTAAATGCTGCCAAAGGCTCTTGCTGATTTCAGAAACTCTGGTCTTTCTGTGTCACTCCAGCACCCTGCTCTGCCACTCCAATTCAGCATGGCTAGTCATAGCATCTGTCACCTCAGAGTTTCTTCTGGCCATTCCCACTTGAAGATTTTTGGTTTATGCTCCATATAAAGAGGAGGGAATTCACATAGCAAAGGGCAATTTACATTTCCATCCCACCAGGGCAAACACTTTAGGGTCTCTGTAGTAGAAGCTGACCCATTTTCTTTAGACTTAATTTATTCCTGATCTCTCCGATCAGATCCTGTATGTATCAGCCCAGATAGTGATGAGCCACATTCATGCCTGGTGCAACTCCACTAAAGTAAATGGAGTTACATCCAGGATGGATTTGACCAACTGGTATTGTGCTGTGATCTGGGAGAATCACTGCCAGCTGGCAGTTATTTTCCTGTTGAATAACTAGAGCTGAAGATGGACTGTGTCAAAGGAGTCACAGCTCTGAGTCCCTCTGGTATAAAGTTGCCGCATGGTACTGGAGCAAATCTTCATGTGAGAGGTAGCTTAGCTGTGATATTGGGGTACAAACATAGCAGAACATTACTGCCAAGTAACCGCTGTCCCTGTGCAGCGCTTTCCTGAGGGAAATGACCTTTCCCCGCTACCTGAGTTGTTCTCATGACTGAAGAACAGTGAGATAGACCCCACCAGCAAATTATCAGCGTGCTCAGATCTCGTGCTGTTGGGTATAAGCTGATAGCCTCCTGGATTCAGCAAGGACTTTCCCCCCACAATATTCACAAGGGGCCAGGTAAGTTGGGGGAATTTTCACCTGCTAATGGGCCAAGCACTGTTGTATCATAGACTCATCTGACAACTCCTGTATTTCAGGAGGACAGCACTAGATTGCTGCAGAATCTTCACATCCCCATTTTTTGGGGAAGCCACTTTCACTCCACTCTCATCTCACCAGACTAGCTAATTTCTCCCCCTTGATCAGCCTTGGAAGCACCTATATAAATTATACTTGTAATAACTGTCCTAGCTTTCAGCCCTTTCCTACCCTCCACAAGAGTAACAGATTACAAGCCCATAGTTCCTAACGGATTGACTACTTCTAATTATATTTTACATGGACTGACGTGTGTTGGGGTACTACTGCCCTCTATTGGACAGAACTAGAACTGCTCATTAGTGTGTCATTGGGCTCACGCTACTAGCTGACAATAGAGATTCTCCTTTAGCTCAAAGGGTAGGGACTTTTGCTTTTGGATTTCACCAGCACACGGAGAATCTGCAGCCTGTTTAGTAAGAATAAGCGATTTCAGGATAGCCAGTTCTAAACTCCCTGTGGAATAAGTCAAGTAAGGTCAGGCACTATAAGGAAGGACAAGCTGAGGAGTGTCAGCAGGTCCTAATAACACTTTTACCCATGTCACTTAGAGACTAATGGAGTCAAGTCAACTCTGGACAGCCTTGGACTGAACTGCTAAGGCACTGCAAGTAGCACTGATGTGAGCAGAGCTGAGTAAATAGTTGTTACTGAACTTCGTCTCTTTTTCTGTTTGTCACTAGAACGGCTTGTGATTTTCCTGGATTTATTTATTATTTGAAGGTATTCTTGGAATAATGTTGGTGAATAATTCCTCTGCATTTACAGTGCTTTGTGTGAATTGTCCATATTTGAAATTTTAGCAGGGTAGGTTAGTTTTGATTGTACACTTCGGTCACAGTGTGTATCTCGTCTCCCTGAGAGGCTCTGATGCAAATACTCAGATTCAGAATTTGCTTGAATTTCACAGTGTCTGTGAACATTTCTGCTTGTGAACATGTTCACTAGAATATTCATGGGGGGAAAGGAACATGATGGGGGCACATATGCAAGTGAGACGTGATCAGAGTGCTTATGACAGCAAATCTTGGCAAGAAATTTTGGAGGCAATCACTTCCCTGTGATCATGAGTGGCATTCCACAGTGCAGCAGGAGAGAAAGGAAAGAAACATGAGGACACAGGACCAGATAGCCCAGCAGTGGGAAAAGGCCAAGGATCAATCTGCACTGGGTGCTTGCTGGGCTTGTTTTTGACCCTTGAAAAGTGGCACAACTAGAGTCCACCCTGAGAGAGGCAAGCACAGTAATCCAGACCAGGTTTTCACTTTCCCCAGCAGGCCTGAGAAATATGTTAGCTAACGAAGTGTCCCACAGAGAAAGGACTCTCCCTGTGTCTCTTCATTCAGTGGGAAGATTCCACCTGTGCTGGTCACAGGTAAGTGCCCGGCCTGTTTCACTCAAACCCTCCCCAGCCCCCTATCATTTATGAGACCAAAATGAAACAAAGAAACAAGCATTGAACTGGCCAGGCACCTTCTGCGGAAGGGATGAGACTTGTCTGTGCCAAAATGCAACTCAAGCCCTAGCTGTCAGCTCTGTGTCAGATTTTTATCATAACTTGGCCTTGAATATGTTAAAAAAGAGGACGTTCAGTTTAAAAACAACCCTTTTGAAATGTGAGCCGGGCCCAGGCATTCCACTGCAGGCTGCTGCTGAGCGGGTTTGCGGCATTCCCACAGTTCACACATCTCCACGGCAGTTCAACAGCCGCTGCTGCTGCCTTCTGCCTCGATGTCCCATTGAGTTGGCCTTTTGTCTTCTCAGCACACTGGGCCTGAGTGACAGAGGGCTGGTTTCCAAAGAGAAAGGATCCTGTTTGAAGGAAGGGGAATTTGCTTGTTCATGAAAAATAATCTGTTTTTTTTTTAATATCTGCATGGGCGATGCAATTCTTTGTAGAGCTTTTTCCTCACAAATGTTTCAGTGTTTTCATTAGGATGAAAACAAAACAAAGCAACAACAACAAAAGGCCCAACCAACGAACCGAATGAAAAAACAACGCCACAGCACTTGGCATTTGCACCATTTAACTCGATAACAAAATAATTAACTGATAAAAATGCCAGCAGCCCCAGTACTTATCACTAATTTGACTATAGGACACCAGGGCGTGCAGCCCAGCATACACAGACCACCCAACAAAAAACAATCAGCGTGTTCAGCCCAGCATATGCAAATCACCCTACAATAATAAACCAGCATATGCAACCCAGCATATACAAACAATCCTACAATAACAAAGCAGCGTGTACAGCTCCACATTCACAAGCAGCCTTACATAAACCGAAAAGTTTGTGTGGCCCATTCCCATGAGCAACCCTACAACAACAAACCAGTGTGCATAGCTCAACACATGTAGCATAACAATACACCAATATGCATGGACCAGCACCCCTAAACGACCGTACAACAATGAGTGGGCTTGGTCCAGCACTTTCAGCCAACCCTACTATAATAAAACACCGCACATAGTCCCACTCTCATAAGCAACCTTGCAATAACCATCTGACATGCAGAGCCCCAGTGTTCATGAGCAGTACCATAAAAAGACACTTGTGTGCTTACTAGTGTGACAGAAGGGAAAATGTAAGGAAACAGACTTCAGTTTTAAAGTGCTCTGGGGATAAGGAGAACGCCAGACTGCAAATATTGAGATCCTCCCTCTTTAAACTGAGTAGAATGCAAGAAGGCCCCATCTCACTTGATTAGGCACATAGGCAAAACACAGATGCAGTAGTGAACAAGGGGCCAGAGTCTGACACCCTTGCTCATACTCTAGTACATTGATCCATGGGCAGCTCCAGTGAGATCACATGGGTAGTGAGATCCTTCTCAAGCAAAGGTATCAGAGTCTGGCCTAATGAGAGGGCTGCAAAACAGTAAGGTTCAAACAAAAGCACTGTCCTAGGAAGATCGCCCAGCTACATGACTCTGACAATTGTCTAGTCTTTCATAAGCTCCTTTGATCACCTCCCATGTGCCTTTGATCACAATTGTAGATGGACGTTATAGAGTACGCTGCTGTTCCAGATTCACCGTCATTTTATTTCCTGTCTCTTCCTTGTAACTGGAAACTCGGGACTTCGTGCAGACCTCAGTACACAGGGCACAGCAGACCGCGGCAGCAAGTGTCAGAGCCTGAGTCAGCAGATGTGGGCTCACAGGGCTTGCGCTGCTGTGCTAACAGTCGCTATGGTGTAGATATTCAGGGTTGGGCTAGAGCTCTGGCCCTGAAAACTAAGGAGGGGGCTGAGCTTCAGAGCCCGAGCTCCAGCCCAAGCCACAACATCTCTGCATCATGGCGTGAGCCCGAGTCTGTTGAATTGGCTGTGAGAGTCAGTGGTGTGGGCTGCTGCTCGATGTGCAGATGGACCCTTGAGCACCCTGTGGAGTAGATGGGTTCTGGCAGATCCACAGCAGTGAGAGCAGTCAGGTGCCTCACATTTTTAACAGCCTGTTTTTAATCCATACTCAAAGAGCCCAGTTCTGCACTCAGCCACTGGGAGTAATTTCCCCTCCTGCACTCAGATTCTCACCCTGGGAAACACTAAAAGCCTCATCCTCTGTTTGCTATTGTCAGATGCCATTTTCACTGCATAAATTTGCCACTGAAATGAAAATGGGCTTTGTTTTTCCCAGGGTGGTGATTTCCCCCATTTTCCTGTGTTGCCACCTGTCCCATCGATCCAGCACCACAGAAATGACTGCTAGTGTTTTATACCCTCCTCCTCCAGGAACAAAGCCTTTGCTTCATTCACCTTCTCCAGTGACTCATCCCTTGCATTATCTCCTTTATGCTGGCTTACCTTATTTTCAGATGATGGGCCTACTGTGTGACCCCATTACCTGTGAAAAATGTATCTCCAGCAGTTATCTCATTCCTTTTGCTGCTTTCCTCTCCATACCTACAATCACTCTCCTGTGGGAAGATTCCCAGTGTAACGCCGACAGACTCCGGTTGTCGTCGGACAGGATTGAACCTGGACCTTTGGAACTAAATCCATGAGCCTCTACCGCATGTGCTAAAAGCCACATAGCTGTAAAATCTCTCTCTCTCTCTCTCTCTCTCTCTCTCTCTCTCTCTCTCTCTCTCTCTCTCTCTCTCTCTCTCTCTCTCTCTCTCTCTCTCTCTCTCTCTCTCTCTCTCTCTCTCTCTCTCTCTCTCTCTCTCTCTCTCTCTCTCTCTCTCTCCCTCCCTCCCTCCCTCCCTCCCCAATGACAAATTTCATCTTCTCATCATCTTGTATGTATGTGTGTGTCATGCAGAGGTGGTATGAATGTGCATGTGTGCCTGGACAGGTAACAGGTGGCATGTGAGTGTAAGGATCACATCAAATGTTTGCTCTTCCTCTGAAATTCAAGGCAGGCTTCTCAGGCCTCCAGAATGGTGTGATTGTGTGTCAGCGCAAAAATGTGTGCCAGACTGAAGGCAAGGGAAAGAGTAAAACCAGAGGAACTCTGAAGGAGGAAAGAGACAAAACAGAAGCAAGAATGGTAAAAGGAGCAGAGCGGAAGGGTCTGATGGGGCACAGACAAGGAAGAAAGCAGTTTGGAGGAAGAATAATGCAAGAGAGAGACAATCTGAAAGCTGGTGGGAGAGAGGCCACCAGACGTGTCACCAGCCCTGGTCTTCGTCTCCGGATATTTCATTTTTGGCAGTCACACTCCAAAAGGTTGCAGGAGCAAAGGGAAAAAGAAATAAAAAGAAACCCATTCAATAAACACTAAACAGTACAAGAGCCTTTTATTTTAATATGATTTGCACGATATTTGTGTTAGCATTTGACAGGATTCCCTCCCTCCCTACATCTGGCTGGGCCCTTGGGAGCAGAGGAGGGGAGGACAGATGAAAAGGAGAAAGACAAACTGAACAATGAAGAAACCCTGGGCCAAACTCTGCTGGCGGGACTCCATTGAGCTCAATGGAGTTGTGTCGGTAGCGAATTTGGCCCATTGTTCACTGGCTGACGGGAGGGAGGAGAGGGTGTGGGGGAATAGTGTCTTGTATGGGGAGTGTTGTTTTGGACACTCTCTCTCATCAGTCTGTGGAAGACCCTCTGTGTCATGTGCAGCAGAAATGGACATATCAGCCGAGAAAAGCCCCTGTGTTCCAGAGATCAACACCTGTAGAACTCTCTTTGATTTGACTGGGAGGATGGCCAGACTCCAGAAATACAGGTCTTGAATGCAAAATGGAGAGCAAATTGGCTTCTTTCTCCATGCAGATGTCAGCCCCGAATAGCCCTTGTGCTCCAAGAGCCCACTCCCAGAGCACGGCAAGCCGTTTGGACTGGGACTCACTGAACCTGTGTTGCACAGTCAGCCTTGAATTTCTGTGGATTACTTTGCGCTGAGTCACAAAGCAATCCAGCTTCTTCTGCACACACAAGGAAAGAACATTCAACCCCCAGAGTGAAAGTGTAGTGGGTAAAGGAGGGAGAGCTTGGGCTGGTACACTGTACCACCAATCCCGGCCCACTGTAGCATGGCTAGTGTTACTGCCTGACTGCAGCTACCCCCATCCTGTCTGGGCCTTCTTTCCTGGATTCCTCAGCCTTCATACTTTACATTAGACACATTAACTTTTGGACTCTTAATCCCTCCACTTGAATAAATCATCCCCACTTGCCTGATAATGTTCTTCCTGAGCTATTATCTTGGTCTTTCATTCAGTACAAGATCTGAGACTCTCTCTACTATCTATAATCAAGCTACATTCCTTCTCCAATTATTTTGTGTCACTATTCTTTGCTCTGAAATTTCTGGGGCTAGCATCCTCCTTGTCTTCCTGCTTTCTGCTGCTGCTTATCTACAGTGTCTCAAGCCAAGAGGTCCCTTAATTCCATCCCTGCTGTCTGACACTAGCTCTGGCTATGGAACTCAGTCAAAAATGCTTTCTCAACACATGTTTGTCAGGATGGACAGCTCACATCTGTGCTTGGCACTGCAGTGTCATGTTCTCTTTCATGGGGGGAACATCAGGGGAGCAGAACTAGGCTAATGGACTGTATCAGTTTCTCTTTGCTGACAAAGATAACAGAAGGAAGCTATATGTGCATCTGTGTGAGAGAGTGATGGAAGGGAGGGTAAACTGGAGCTGGAGGAATTAATTACTGGAAGGAAAAATATACACAAAGGAACCCAAGATTCTCCAGTCTCAAGCACCAAGGACAAATTTCATGAGTGTCTCCCTTTCAGCCTGAGAGAGTAAGGAAGATTGGGAAGTGGGCAGACTGCCACTCACAGCAAGGAAAGGACACACACATTTCAGCATAGAGTTGACCTGTGGGATTCACCACTAGGGGAGGTCAGTGCATTGTCCTTCATGATAGAGAAGAGTCAGGACTCTGGGGTAGTACAGACAACGGGATTCTTCATTGAGGCTACAGGACTCACACCGGCCCTATGGCTCTCCCTCAGGGTATGTCTACACTTAATATGCTACAGCGGCACAGCTGCAGTGCAGCACTTCAGTGTGTAGCCACTTGCTACAGTGACATGAGGGGCTTTCCCATCGCTGTTGTTAATCTACCTCCCGGAGAGGTGGTAGCTAGGTTGACAGAAGAATTCTTCCATCAACTTAGCGCAATTTACACCAAGGGTTAGGTCTGCTTAATTACCCCTCTCAGATGTGTGGATTTTTCACACCCCTGAGAGATACAGCTATGCCATTGTAAGTTTTCCATGTAGACCAGCCCTCAGTCTCTAGCTCACAGACTGAGGACCGCAGTTAGTGTTACCACAGGGGCTTTGTCTAAGGCCATGTCTACACTACAGGCACTACAGTAGCATAGCTTTGCTGCTGTAACCCTGTCATGTGGGTACAGACTATAGTGAGAGAAGGGGTTTTTCCATCACTGTAGAAACTCCACTTCCACGAGCAATGGTAATTACTAGTTAGGTCATTTATACCAGGTGTTAGGTCAACATAGCTATCGCACTCAGAGGTATGGATACATAGATATGTCGACATAAATTTTAAGTGTAGACCAGGCCTAAGTGTTGGCCTCATGTAAGCAGTCATGGAATGGAGTGGTGACCACAGGGCAGTTAGAATGTCAAATGCACTGGCTGGATCAACTCATGAACATGAGAATATAAGAATGGCCTTAGTGGGTCAGACCAATGGTCTAGCTAGCTCAGTATCCTGTCTTCTGACAGTGGCCAGTGCCAGGTACTTCAGAGGGACTGAACAGGACAGGACAGGCAATCATCAAGTGATCCATCCCCTGTCACCCATTCCCGGCTTCTGGCAGTCTTGGCTAATAGCCATTGATGGACTTATCCTCCATGAACTTATCTAGTTCTTTTTTTAACCCTGTTATACTTTTGGCTGTCACAACATCCGCTGGCAAAGAGTTCCACAGGTTGACTGTGCGTTGTATGAAAAAGTACTTCCTTTTGTTTGTTTTAAACCTGCTCCTATTAATTTCATTGGGTGAGCCAGGTTCCTGTATTATGAGAAGGAGTAAATAACACTTCCTTAATCACTTTTTCCACACCTTTCATGATTTTATAGACTTCTATCAGAACACCCCATAACACTTTTCCAAGCCGAAAAGGCCCATTCTTTATAATGTCTCCTCAGATGGAAGCTGTTCCGTGCCCTTAATCATTTTTGTTGCCCTTCTCCATACCTTTTCTAATTCTAATGTATCTTTTTTGGGATGGGGTGACCAAAACTGTGCACATTATTTGAGGTGTGGGCGTACCAGGGATTTATAAAATGGCATTATGATATTTTCTCTTTTATTGGTTCCTAACGTTGTTAGATTTTTGACAGTTGCTCTGCATTGAGAGGATGTTTTCAGAAAACTATCTTCAATGCCAACATCCCTTTCATGAGTGGAAACAGCTAACGGACACAGCAGCCACAGACAAGAGTAAAAGTGATCAGATCTCATGCTACAAAGCTGATTTCCTGATAGGTCAGGAAGGAATTCGATCCCATCTACTGCAGTGCATGATTATTTATCTATTGCATTCTTCTGAAGCACCAGGCTGAGTCCCTATAAGAGATTGGATACCAGACTATATGTACCAGTGGATTGATCTGGTGGGTCAAAGCCTGTGTTCAATCTATCTATCCATTTGTCCAACCACTTCATGAGGTGTCTTTCCACAGGGCATTTCTCTGATTCTGAAAGACGCTGGAGAAAACAAATTCTATGGTATAAAAATAATGAAAGGCTGAAACATTCATTTTTTTCCTTTTTTACTATTTTCTTCTCATCTCTTTTCTCTTCCCCTCTGATGGCATTTTAATAATAACCATTTATATAACCAACTCACAATCCTGATTCCTCCTCAATAGCTCTTTAAACATATGCTTAGCCAGGCTTACACTCTTAAATGCACTCATTCCAAAAAATAATAATTCATACCCCACGTCAAGTTTTCTCCTACAAACGGTGAAGGAGGAGAGAGTTTATCTTTGCATTTGTTTATTTTTTTAATTATTTGAGCAGTGTTCAGATGCTGTAGTCATGGAAGCCCTGTCAGTGTATTTTGAGTGGGTGTGGTTTCCACTGTCTAGAGCTCAACATAGCCATGTGTAGGGGACCAGGTGTGCTCAGTTGTCCTCAGAATCAGCACTGGGTGGAGCAGATGCAGTGTGGAAGGATTGGCTCTATCCCCAGGTGCTGGCATTGATGAGAGAATGGGCAGAAAGGGGAGCTGGGAGGAAATCCTACTGGAGAGGAGGCATGTGACTCCTAAGCAGGTTCAGGTGATTGTCTGCAGGATATCCGACTGGCACAGAGTTGGAGCTAGAAAGAGAACACAGGCACTGAGGTCTGAGCATGTGTTGCTATTTGCCGCTGGAAGAAGCAGACCTAAGCACAGCCAACATTTGGGACTAGGGGATTGTGCTGGGGAGCAGAACTGGGGCATGGCTCTCGTAGAGGAGTCCTGACCAGCACACTGGGAAGCATGGAGTTGGATGCCAAGCATTCAGCCATGGACAGGACTCTGAACTCTGAGCTCACACCATGCCCAAGCACCCTCGGGCAATGCAAGGGGCAGAAGATACCCTGTCTAGGGCTGGGAGTCTGTGTGGACTCTTAATTGGTTTAGACAGTATTGACCTATATGTTTACATGTCAGGCACTGCATTGTACTGTTGCTGGTGTTTGTGGTTGTACATGTGCCTCTGGATAGGTTACCCCTTCAATCAGCTGAGGGTTTGTCTCAGCTCAGATACATGTTGTTTCATTCCTGAGTGAAGCATTTGTTTCAGGGGTTAGTTCCTGCTTCTGTAAAGGCTGTGGAAGGGAACAAAGGGGTTTTCCTAGCAGAGCCAACTGGGGTTTTCTCAGGTATGTGACTTTGGATTCAAGATCCATTTAACCAGCTCTGGGGTGGCCCTACCATATCTAGTCTTATGGGAAGATGGTCTGGGGGAAGAAGAGGGAAGGGGGGAATGCCGAGCAATAGCTTTAGAAGCATTTAGATGACCAATGAGAGGCTCTTGAGAGAGTGTGGTGCCATTTGACAAAGACTGAGGGGCACTGGCTGAGATTCTGTATGGAGAACTGGACCTGGGCTTATGACATCTATAAGTTACAAGAGGAACTGCAGGGCCCTGGTGGTGGTGGGAATGAGAAGATAAGGCGAGAAAGAGTTGAAGACTCTTTTTCACAGGTTTTATGGCTCAATAAAAAAAACACTGCTTTCTTCCAATGGGGTACCTGTCACAATTTAGTTGGCTGCCTGCTGATATGTCTGGCCTCTGACATTGCAATGAAATCAAGATGGATTCACCAGTAGAGCAGGTGATGCCTGGTCATACCTGGTACTTTCAGGCATAGGCAGTAGGCGTGTCTTAGCTCATCATTTGGCAGCTGTCAAGCAGCTAAGGTTCACAGCTCCTGCAGCTGTAACAAAACTCACTGGTAAGATCCTAGGATGAGAGCACACACCCACTAAATCAATACAAGCCCACACATATGGCACTCGATGAAGTGCAATGATTAGCAGACCTGGTGCAAAAATAAATTCTCCTCTCCCAAATTACAGAAGATCAGAGTTATATGCAGCAAGATGGAAAATCTCTCTTGGAAGGAGCACCTGGCAGAGAAATAAACCTGCTCCTCAGCAGATTTACTGTTCACAGCAGCTATTTGTTTAAGATGTATCCTAAGCGCTCCCTCTGCATTGTGAAGCCCACTTAAGTAAACACTTCACCTTAAACATTAAGCTATTACCACAATGTGCCGTATTTATTGTGCATTTGTTTTTGCAGGCTATGTAGTCTTTCTCTCTCTCCCTCTCTCTCACTCCGTCACTCACATATACGCGGCTGGAAATATTAGCCTGTTAAACACAACTGCATGCCTCACTACAAAGATTATAAGAAGTATTTAAAATAAATAAATAAATAAAAGGAGCACTTTTGTTCAGCCATTTCTCTGCTGCTGTATATGAACAAAACCATCTCAGACAAGTACATGACAAAGAATAAACCTGATAAAGGGAAAACACTTCTCAGGCGCTCCCTGTTTCCTTGTCTGCCTGTCATAAACAGATAGCTAAGAGTTAATGTCTCTTTCACCTGTAAAGGGTTAACAAACAGTGACCTGAAACACCTGACCAGAGGACCAATTAGGAAACAAGATACTTTCAAATCTGGGTCGAGGAACCATAAACCCCCTACAGGCCAAGGTGGATGCTATCCAAAAGTGGCCTGTCCCAAAGTCAAAGAAATAGGTCCAATCCTTCTTAGGGTTGGCAGGGTATTACAGGCTATTTGTATCACACTACAGCCAAATCGCTGCCCCACTGACTGACTGATCAAAAAGACCCAGCCGAATGCAGTTAAGTGGACTGATGAGTGTCAAAAGGCCTTTACCCAACTTAAGGCAACGCTCATGTCTGACCCTGTGCTAATGGCCCTGGACTTTGACAAGCCATTCCTAGTAACCACAGATGCATCTGAGCGTGGTATAGGAGCAGTTCTCATGCAGGAAGGACCGGATCACAACTTCCATCCTGTCGTGTTTCTCAGCAAGAAACTGTCTGAGAGGGAAAGTCACTGGTCAGTCAGTGAAAAGGAATGTTACGCCATTGTGTACTCCTTGGAAAAGCTACGCCCATACGTTTGGGGACCGCGGTTCCAGCTACAAACTGACCATGCTGCGCTAAAGTGGCTTCATACTGCCAAAGGGAACAACAAATAACTTCTTCGATGGAGTTTAGCTCTCCAAGATTTTGATTTTGAAATTCAACACATTTCAGGAGCTTCTAACAAAGTAGCTGATGCACTCTCCCGTGAGAGTTTCCCACAATCCACTGGTTAAAAATTGTTCTTAAAATGTAGAAAGTCTTGTAGTTTACATACTTAGTAATATATGTAAAGGTGTATGTGTTGTATTAATCTGTTTATTCTAAAGTTCTAGGAAGGAATCACTGCCAGTGACGTTCCCCACTGTCTGCGATTTGGGGGGCGTGTCATATACAGATAGCTAAGAGTTAATGTCTCTTTCACCTGTAAAGGGTTAACAAATAGTGACCTGAAACACCTGACCAGAGGACCAATCAGGAAACAAGATACTTTCAAATCTGAGTGGAGGGAAGTTTGGGTGTGGGTCCTTTGTTCTTGTTCTGTTCTCTCTCTGGGCTTGAGAGTGACCACATGAATCTCCAGGCTTTCTAATCTTCTGTTTCCAATTTGTAAGTACAACGGTAGAAAGACAACATAGGCTTTTATATTGTTTTTCTATATTTGCAAATGTGTAGTCTGCTGAAAATAGTTTAAATTGTATTTTTTCTGGATAAGGTTGTTTATCCATTTTCTATAAGCTAAAAGACCCTGTAACTGTTTACCATCTAAACTGCTGAGATAAACCTTTTACTTTTTTCTTTCTTTTTTTAATTAAAAGCTTTGCTTTAAGACCTGTTTGATTTTTTTCTCCTAGTTAAACACCAGGGAACTGGTGGGGGGAAGGGAAAGAGAGCAGGGAGGAAAAGGTAAATTTTCTCTTTGTGTTAGATTCACGCAGCTTGAATCAGTATTGCCTCTGGGTGAGGGGGAAGAAGGGAGGGGGAAGGTAACACTCCTCTCGGTGTGGTGATTCAAGAAGCTGAATCAGGTGATCTCCTAGTGTTCCCAGGGCGGGAAAGATCTGGGAGGAGGTAAAGGAGGGGGGCAGGGAATGGTTTATTTCCCTTTGTTGTGAGACTCAAGGAATCTGGGTCTTGGGGGTCCACAGGGAACGGTTTGGGGAGACCAGAGTCTATCAGGCGCTCTACTTAAGTCCTGATTGGTGGCAGCCTATCAGATCTAAGCTGGTAATTAAGCTTAGGGGAATTCATGCTAGTACCCATATTTTGGACGCTAAGGTCCAGATTTGGGAAAGAATACTATGACACTGCCCCTTAGAAAAAAAACTATAGTATTCCACACTACAAGCTCCAAACTCTACAGTACGACTGCTGTTGTGTGTTGGGCCATTACTCTAGTACTGTGTGTGAGAGAGCTTTGGAAGGGGGGTGTTCCATAAGTGTCTGAGACCTCAACCAACTGCATGTCCTAAAGGCGATGAGACAGACAAGGTAGATGAGGTAATATCTTTTATTGGACCAACTTCCTCACTCATCTTGTCTCTCATCCTGGGACCAATGTGGCTACAACACCACAGCATCTAACTAAAGGATATGAGTGAGGTTCAGGGATTTTGTGGGCATTGAGGAACTATCTTGTTAGCACATGATATGCTTGGGAGAATCTCAGATCCATGTGCTGGCTCCAGGGGGCTGGAGGCCATCCCGTAGCAGAGTGGTTAGGAGAGGTGAGCATGTGACACAAATTGGTGCTGTCTCATCAAGTTAAGTGAAACTTTTCAGCTCATCTGATAGAGTTTTGGCCTTTGAACTCAGAACATCCCCCACCCCATCCCAGTCCCAGCTCCAGGATTCGTATTACCCAACAGATCTGAATCCCGACTTGCATTCCAGCCCAGGCCTTTATGTAGGGCCCTCAGGTTATTACCATCAAATTCACCACTTCTTCTCCCATCACTCAGTCTAAGACTGAGAATGCCTCGGGCAGCATAGGATTATACAATATGGGTCAGGCCTGGAGAGCTACTACTGCTTCACAGCTCCTGATGTGGAGAGGATTTCAGGCCCCACACCCTTTGTCATATAGTTATCCTCTGCCCCAAGTGAGCAGACAGTCAGGCTGTCTGTGTCTGATGGAGCCAGCTCATGGACTAATAGTACATCTACACAAGGATAAAGGACCTGTGGCATGGCTACGGCTGGCCTGCGACATTTGATTCGAGCTCACAGAGCTTGGACTGTGGGGCTAATAATTACTGTGCAAACATTTGGGCTCAGGCTGGAGCTGGAGCACTGGGACCCTCCCCCTAATAGGGTCCAGAGTTCAGGCTCCACCCAAGCCCAAATGTCTACACAGCAATTTTTCAGCCCTAGAGCCCAAGCCTGGAGTCACCTGACCCAGGCAAGCCATGGGTTTTTTATTCCTGTGTAGATGTACCCTGAGGGTCCATTAGTGGTGGTCCAGCACTTGAAGACCAGGGAGAGCTGTCTTTCAAGAAGACAAACTTCAGACCAGGGATGAATTTGCCTGATACAGCTATCAGAGGGTAGCCGTGTTAGTCTGGATCTGTAAAAGCAGCAAAGAATCCTGTGGCACCTTATAGACTAACAGACGTTTTGGAGCATGAGCTTTCGTGGGTGAATACCCACTTCCTCAGATGCATGTAATGGAAATATCCAGGGGCAGGTATATATATGTGTACTAGCAAGCAAGCTAGAGATAACGAGGTCAGTTCAATCAGGGAGGATGAGGCCCTGTTCTAGCAGTTGATGTGTGAAAACCAAGAGAGGAGAAACTGGTTCTGTAATTGGCAAGCCATTCACAGTCTTTGTTCAATCCTGAGCTGATGGTGTCAAATTTGCAGATGAACTGAAGCTCAGCAGTTTCTCTTTGAAGTCTGGTCCTGAAGTTTTTTTGCTGCAGGATGGCCACCTTAAGGTCTGCTATAGTGTGGCCAGGGAGGTTGAAGTGCTCTCCTACAGATACAGCTGAATTCCATGGATTTGCTAAAGGTTCCCTTGTAAACACAAACAACAAATTTCTACCCCCTGCTCCCCTCTCTGAAAAACAAGAAACAACCAACCAAAAGTGTATTCTACAGTAATGGTCACATAGCCTATAGCTTATCTTACTGATATCATACTGCAGTGTCTGGGATCATCAGAATAACACCTTAATTTGCCTTCCTCTGGCTCTACTTTACAAACACTAAGGGTGGGATTTTCAGAAGTACCTTAAGTGTTCTTAAGCAGCATAGGTGCTTTTGAAAGCTCCACTTTAATTCTTATAACCTTTCTCTCCCCCCTCCTCTGCCATGGGATAGTTCATTGTTGTCCCCTCTTTACAAATCTGGAAACTGAGGCACAAAGAAGTTAGTGGCAGAACTGGTAATAGAACTCAGGAGTTCTAATTCCCAGTCCTGCATCTTAATCGCAAGGTTATTGGTTGCTTCTTGCCTAAACCCTCTATTTTAGAAAAGGAATGGTATTTGCCCTACTGATCACTAGTCAGCAGCCTGGTTTGTTGAGCCACTGAGGTATTCATGGGAGAGAAGCTGTTTACTCAAAAACTATTTATAAAACTGTAGTTTGGCCCCAGCTGCGTAGTGATGGTGTAGACATGTGCAGAAGCTGATATGTATTCAGAAATCTCTCAAAAGTGTGAGAACTTGCTTTACTGGGAGCGGAATATTGGGCAGGACTCCAGGGTGATCTAGTCTCCAAAAGGGCTAAATCCCAACTGAATTTCTCACCCTAGCAGAGGCAAAAAGGGTGTTGGTTTAATATCTCCCCCAGAGGATGGAACTTCAGCTGATACAGAAGCCCCTTCTGCCTTAGAGTTAGGTATAAGATCCTGGTATCTGTCTTAAAACCACTATCTTCCACCATAGGTAAGATAGTTACCCACTGACAGCTGCACAGATGCCAGATTCTCACTTAATATGTTTTCCTGTCTCCTTATAGGTTGTGGAATTGATACTGACTCCAGCAACTAACAATCTCAGTAATAAGAGAGAACTAAAGACCCAAACCAAACCACACTGATATCTTATACACTGTTCATTACGGTACTTCTGTAATGGTGCTGAAAATCCCCACAGAAATCAGCTGAGATATGAGCTTTCCTTACTGGACTCTTAAATAAACAACCATATAGAGCCAGGGCTTGGAGTGGGAATGAAAGTAAAGGGAAGTTGGAGTAAAATCCTCCTCCATTCTCCATCCCCCTCTGCTTTTTTTCACTGATGACATTTACTCTGCTTAATAAAAAGAGAATTTATGTTTGCTCCCATAATGGTGCCTTTTAATCTCTGAGCCCTTGATACTTTAGAATTGTGTGTGTGTGCATGCAGGGCAGAAGAAAACATATTTCAGCTCCAAGCTGGGGGAGGAGAGGAGAAAGGGAGAGGCTGTAGAGGGAGGGAAAAGGGGATTGTGGCTGTGAGATGGAGTATTGCAAACAACTTTATGAACTACAGTTAACCCCTTGGAACCAGCAGGCCCAGATGCAGGTCCAGACTTAAGCGCTAATTACAACAAAATAAAATGGCTCAGTGAGTTTCAGGTATCTTCACATTTGAACATCACAGGCATCTTCAGAGGTTTTCTGCTCCTCTGGGTAAATGCTAGGCCTATCTAGCAGCTTTTTGAACTGATGTTCATTTCTGGAAAGAAGAAGCAGCAGAAGCCCCTGGAAATGAAACATAGAGCTTTCCATTGATTACATCACCCAGTTAGCCAGCACTGATTGGCTTCAGATGTGATATTAGATGCCAGTTATTATCTCTAACAGAAATAGGGGAGCAGAGGGCCAGGGCCCTCATGGAGGGACATTGGCAGAGTGGTGGGGGGTGGATAGGTAGGTTGGACTGGAGTAGAATAGGAAGAGGTTTTGCAAGTTGGGATTGAAATGCATTGACAGAGCTGTGGGGTGAGGGGCCAGGCCTGGAACACTGCAGGTCAGGCTAAAGAGACATTTGCAGAGCTGCATGTGAAACCCTTCATCATGGTTGTCTGGCTCTGCTCATTACTATCAGTCTCTCACAAGCCTGAAAGCTAAAGTGCTCCATAACTTTAACTAACTAACTAAATAAAAGAAGGTATTCTCCACCCGATGTTTGCTCTTTTTAAAGTAGCAGAGCAGAAGAACTAAAGCAGTGAATTCCTCTGAGGAGCACAATCATCTGAATTAATCGAAGCAATAGAAAAGGTGGGTGGATTCACTCCCACTCATTTGATTAACAGGGCATTTTCTGGCAAAAGAGGATTTATAATAACAGTATTTGCCATTGTGCTGTAGTGTCTTCCATTCAAGGATCTCTAAGCACCTTACAAATGCTAATGAACTAAGCCTCACATGCACCCCAGACTCACCACTCTCCCTCCATGAAATATGTAAATATTAGCCCTATTTTAGATAGGGAAGTGAGGCACAGAGATATTGACAAGGTCACAAAGATAGTTGGTGGTAGAGTTAGAAAGACAACTGATGTCTCCCAAATCCAAGTACCAATTATCATCTTCCTTCCTGTTTTCTGACAACAGGATGTTTGCAGGTGTGTCTGCTAGTTGGAGGCTTTCCCCTTTGTGACCTCTTCTCCTTTGTCATTCTGAAGGAGATAGTTAGTTTGTTTGTTTAAAACTGTGGAGTTTCATGCACTTTTATGCAGTTGTCTAAACCAGCGTCCCATCCGGGAGTAAAGGCCATTGGTGTTGAATTGGCCATTAACGGTGTCATGAAAATCCTACATGGAGTCCAGAATATTCTGGTCACCACAAGTTTCCCTATTGATTAATGGCTGTTTATGCTGAGCTGAAGTTCCCAATGGAAAATAGTTTCCCTTTACCTAATTAGAGTTAAGAATTTTATCTTAGCAATCAGGGGGTAGAGGGGGGGAATAAGTAAGGATTATTTCTTCTGGGTATTTCCCAGGACATTCTTCTCCCATGCTTGCAATTGGAACAAACTCTGTCAGACAGGATGTATGGTCCAAAATGCACATTGCTTTTAAGGCTAGTGAGAGCAGGTCTGGTATTTCTTACTTAGGTCCCATACACAGTGTTTTCTTTGGCTCACTGGATCATCCTTGTAAAGTGGATCATAGCTGAAGAATGACAGGAGTCCGGTCACACACTTTAAACATTATTCCAGAATTAGGGCAAAAAGAAAAAGGCCAAACTCTAATGCTGGTGATGAGGAAAAGGGAGAAGGAGGGGGAGGGGGTAGAAGGGGTGTCTGTGTTACTCTTCACATGTGTTCCAGGGCTGAAATCCTGGAAGAAAAATTGCACCCAAGTTCCTCAGCTCTCTGAGGAGCAGCTAATGGGGCAAATTAATGAGTTAGAATGCCACGTAGGAGACGGGTGCCGGGGAATCTGATGGGGCTGTTGGCTGCAGGATGACAAGTCGTGCTCACCTTCAAGTGAAGGGCTGGCACCCCCAGGAGAAGGGGGAGCGAGAGGAGGGGCTGGTTCTCACACACATCATCTGGGCCCTTTCAGTACATGCTAACACCACGGTGATTTCTAATGCTCACAGCATCTCAGTCTGCTTGTTACGGCTGTGGCTGTGTCATAGGCAGGGGGCAAAGGAGGCTGAAGTTTAAGCTTCACAGCAAAGCCGTTTGTGCCAGGGTGGGAGTGGGAAGGCAGGAAAAGAGAGATAATAACCAGGACCGGCGCTAAAGTTTTTCGCGCCCTAGGCACACGGCCATTTTGCAGCCCCGCGCGCCGCTCCCGCGGCTCTGGTGGACCTGCCTCAGCAATTTCTGCTGATGATCCGTTGGTCTGCAGCTCCGATGGAGCTGCAGCAGCTGTGCCTGCGGGAGGTCCATGGGAGCCACGCGGGACCAGCAGGCTGTCCGTAGGCACAACTGCGGCAGCTCCACCAGAGCCACCTGCCGCCCCCCCCCCCGGCAAAATTTCACCCCCCGGAAAATCCTGGTGCCCTAGGCGATTGCCTAGTTCTCCTCAATGGAAGTGCCGGCCCTGATAATAACCCAAAGAATTCTCTGCATTTATGGGTCCTTTTGGCCAGGCATCCAACGGCCTTAGTACTATCTCATTTCTGACACCACAGGATTTCTGCCCCAGACTCCAAGCTCTGCTCCTGCTGAAGCTTCAGTGTGATACTCTGCAGTCTCAGTTGTTAAGCATGTACCCAGTCTCTCACTGGTGCCACAAATTAGGGTCTGAAGAACCTGCTTCTGATAGCAGTAGAATGCCTAATTCCCCAGGTCTGGGATCTTCAAGGGTGCCCAGGTACTAGGTTCCCCCACTCTGGGTATTTGTGCTATAAGGCTCCATAGGTGTTAGGCTGGTGCACTCAGATGCCTGTCTCCTTTACAAAGCCTCCTTTCACTGATTCTGCATTGCTAGAAAACACAAAAGATTTGGGATCCCAGAACAGCTTTATGGCAAACAACAGGTGCTAGATCCCAAGAGTGACAGGTTACATGCCCCAGATCCACAGTGGTGGACCCCAGAGCTCCTGAACACACAGGGGAAAAGTGATACCCACAGTCAGACAACAGGGAGCCTCTATCGCAGGGGTTCTCAAACTGGGGGTCAGGACCCCTGAGGAGGTCATGAGGTTATTACATGGGGGGTTGTAAGCTGTCATCCTCCACCTCAAACCCTGTTTTGCCTCCAGCATTTATAAAGGTGTTAAATGTATAAAAAAGTGTTTTTAATTTATAAAGGGGGTTGCACTCAGAGGCTTGCTGTGTGAAAAGGGGTCACCAGTACAAAAGTTTGAGAACCACAGCTCTGTCTGCTCTAGAATGTCTCCTATATGGAGATATACCTATCTCATAGAACTGGAAGGGACCCTGAAAGGTCATTAAGTCCAGCCCCCTGCCTTCACTAGCTGATTTTGCCCTAGATCCCTAAGTGGCCCCCTCAAGGACTGAATTTATAACCCTTAGTTTAGCAGGCTAATGCTCAAACCACTGAGCTATCCCTCCCCTAGAAGTAAGGGTGCCTCCAAATGATCTAATCAGACACAAAAGGAGGGGAAATGCAGCATTTGCTGAGCTTGCTCTGACTAAGCTCACACTATGTGCAGTGACCTATGACCTCTCCAGAACAAGGGAGATCCCTGAGACATGGGCACTGTTTTCTTTTCTAATGCACCTAACCCTCAGTAGCTGGTGTCCTGTCAGTTCTAATCTCTTCCCTTGTGCCTCTGGGAATCACACCAATGCTTTTCCCGACACCGTTAATCCAGGACCCATGAGGCAGCAGCTCTGATGAGATGAGATGAGATGAGCTATTAGCATTCCTATTAAAAAAAATGAGACCTGACACTCCCAAGGATAACTTCATCCTGAGAAATTCCATCCAGTCCATCTCCCATAGAAAAGGAAGGAAAAACAGAAGGAGCGAGGCTTGGGTTTCAGCTGTGATTCACCCCCAAACAGAGGTATTTCCTTCTGAAGAATGAGCTCCCTCTCAGTTCCCTTGCTCATGAAAGGAAAGCGTGAATAAACCAGCATCGCGCAGCTAGCTGGTGGGTAAGCTTCCGAAAAGTCCTGCCACAGCACCTGAGTTCTGGCCTACCAGCCCCCATTTCCTGGTCTTCTAGTCCTGAGCTCCCCACACAGCTCTGTCAATGCCCCTCGGTCCTGACCTGTAGCATCCTCTGCTATTCCAGTCCTGGGCTTCCTCCCCCCAGACTCCTGATGTGTTGGTGCACCTCACTCCTGACACTTGTAATGCCAGTCTGACAGTAATGGTATGTACTAGTAGCATGGGCAATTGATTTGTAAAATGGAATGGTTGTGCTACAGTAAAAGATTGTTGCACACAAAAGCTATACACAACCTCATGCATACACAGATGCACACTAATGCCTGCATAAATGTGTACAAATGCACAGACATATGTATGTACATAATTCACAAATGCATACACATACCCAAACGTGCATACAGACACATTTTAGGGGCAATACTTTCCCCCATAGTTTTCCTTTCCTGATCAAAGCTCAGACAGGAGGGAAGCCCATCTGTGAAAGATTGAGCCATGCACTTTGTGTGAAGGTATATGGGCTGGCAGGGAAATTTCTCTGACAAGTTAAACAGGGAAAAATGGAAAAATGAAAGCCTTTCAGATGTATGCACTTCCCAGATGACTGGTGATGTGTGTGGGTAACATATGGGCAGTCTGTGCCCACTGTCCCACAAAACATGCTGATTTTAAACTCTGATTTCTCAGCTTCTCTGATAGCTTTGCAGGCTGACTCTGACAGGCTAGTATTAAATTCCATTCAATTATATTGCTCTGTGTGCGAGTGTTTGATGCAGAGCTGATAGAAGGTAAGGGACCACTGTAAAAGCAGTGTCTGAAGATGCACCAGAGAGATGGGCAGGGTCCTGCCAGGAGTGTAATGTTCCCAATAGCAGTGGGAATGAGTACACTGTAAGGATAGTCCCAAGCCTGAGCTTATTTCTAGATCCAAACCTGAACTGAACTTCTCAGAGGTTCTGAAATGTGCATTTTGCTTTTTGAAAAGTACTTTTTATTTTCATGAAGCTCATGGTTCTGGCCAGGCCTGGAAATAATTGTACTGAAATAGAATGAAAGCAGTCTGTTCCCACCAGATTCCCCGCCTATTTCTGTAGGTCCAGAGGTCCCAATAAGCTTTGAATAAGTTTTGGAAAAGTATTTGATCTTGTGGGGACTCGCCCAGATGAAGTCTCTGAAATTCTCAGCTTGTGCCCATCCCTTGTTGCTGCCTACTCATTTGTGTCTTAGAGAATGAAATAACTGTTGCAAAACTTGTGCCTTTATGGCATAATGTTGGCTGAGTGTGTGACAGCCAATGCCTCATCCTGATATCACACTTCACAAACAACATCAGCTAATTAATCTTTACCGCCCATGTGGAAAGGATATGTCTTGTGGTTAAGGCACTGAACTCGGACTTGGAAGAACAAGGTTTTGTTCCTAGTCTTGCCACAGACACAGAGTATGTTCTTGGAGAAATCACTTAGTATCTTTATGCATCTGCCAACAAAATCCTCTTGTTTCCCTGTCTAACAAAGGGGAATACAAAGATAAATCTACTAACATTTTTCTGAGTCTGATACTATGGTGAAGGGGACTGTGGAAGTACCTAGATGTATATAAAGTCCTCATGTTACATGTGTGGAAACTGAGGCCCAGAGAGATGAAGCACTTTGCTCAAGATCACGGAGCAAGTCAGTGGCTGGGTCAGGATTAGAACCTAGTAACTCTCTGTAAGCCTCAAATCAAGTTCATTAGACTTGATGCCCGCCTACGACATGCAATAGACACAAAGGGGAACATTCACTCAGCTGACTGACGGGACTGGCTGAATAACTGCAGATGCTTGGTAAATAACGAGTCTGATTTTAAGGGGAGCCTTGTCCTGGTCTCCATTTGTGCATCCACACAGTTGCATATGCATGATCTCTTCCACACATGAGCAAGAGCATCCACTTGCATATGCCTGGAGCTGTTATTTCTTGCACACACAAGTGATGGAATCTATCACCCGAGTATGCTGGTGAAAACACAAGCAATGTACACACATGGCTGTGTACACACAAAGTGCCAGATGCCTTTTAAACACCAGGGCTAACGTGTGAGTTTGTGCAATAGAAAGCACAGGAATGTATGTAGAGAAGTTGCAGTCCAAAAAATGGGAGATGAATTGAGCCCCCTCTTATAATGGGAGGGATGGATGGATGGACACAGCTGTTACTTATTGCTTGTCTGGAGTGGTTATGAACTTCTCCACTTTGTTATTTTATAGGATGCATATAGGACTTGATATAATTGATTCATCATGTCTGAAAGTTTCCTAGTGACAGACGACAGTGTCTGCATGTCTGCTTAGTGATGATATATTGCAAATGGGGAGTTGTGATCCTCATCCATGTGACCATAATTACTGGAGGTGAGAGGTTGTTCCAACTGAGTTTTACCTGGTGATAGAAAAGTTCTGCATGATCAATAGATGTGCTGATTCTCCTGAACTTGCTTGGAAGTTGGGGAGCAAACACCATAGAGTTATATTACTGAGGAGGTTTCTTACAGAGATATGCCATTCCCTTGACTGCATCCATAAGAGGCAGAATGTTTCAGAATGCACAAGTAATAGTCATTAACTCTATTCACACATTAACTCACTATTTCTGGATGCTTGTGGGACCACATGTCAAATTCATATGCACCTCTATATATTTATTGCATCTGGAACACCTTATTACAGATGTTAAAATATATACAGTAAGCAGAGAATAGACCTAAATGGGGTCTGATTTTGAAAATTGCACACTCGGTTGCAATCCTCAATTGCCTGTGCACTTACTGTGATAATGGGGTAAATCAGGTAACATGGCTCACGAGTGTATCTAAATGGCCATTTGCACATATATTTTCACACACAATGATGATAGGCATGCAAATTAGGCACACAATTGCCCGCGTGTAGTTCTGAAAATCAGGACCAAAATGTATTTCATCTTGCTAATGAGATATAAAGCCAAGGTGCCGATCTCTGGTGGGCTTTAGAGATTCCATGAAACATTGCACAAAGGGGCTTCAGTACAGCTGACCTGGGCAGATTCTAGTTTGGTAGCTGTAATCTGCCTCTCCCAAATTCCCCTGCTTTTTCATTTGGATCAGGGATCCCTTGTTTCCTGTCTACTCCATTGGTAGGGTTGGTGAGTGCTGGCAAACAGACGCTACTTTTCAGTAGAGAGGTCTCTATTGCATATACTGTAAATATTTGTAAAGTGCTTTGGGATCTTTCTGGCAGAAAGTATTACAGAAATGCAAGTTGTTTTCATTAATGCAATACAAAGCTGGCCATTTTCTTCATGATCTTTGTATAATGAGTGTGGCACAACACTGTCCTTTGTATTCAAACTCCATTTCTGTTTAGAAATATGTTTTTAATACTACAATGATGGTATCTAATTTACAATAATTATTGGAGCTCCATTTTTAAGGTGCACTTTAGATTTCCCAGAACAGTTATTGTATGTGAGTGAGATGTAAATTAAACATTAAAAACATATTTATGGCAGGATTTGTAGTAAAAGCTATTGGTACATCATTAGCCTACAATGCAAATCCTGTTAGATGTGAAGGAAGTGCACAATTACGCAGATTGTTCAGATGCTAAATCCTAAAGGCCAGCCACCATCTCCAAGCAGGAGACTCTAGACTCAATATGTGGAGGCAGGCAACTGTTCCTAGGTAAGACAGCAGTTGACACCATCCACAATATTTATAGAAGAAGGGACCGTCTCCCCTCAGGATGTAATGGGAATGGTTAGCCCTTACAACTATCAAGCACTTTTAGCATTACCACAGCAGTGGGCTGTAAAGATGGAATGTACTGGGTGGGGATAGAAGAAAGAGTGTGGATGAAAATCCAGGTCTGGATCCAAATTCAGTAAGTGGACTCAATCTTTTTATGGATCCAAACAGCCCTGAACTTCAGGAGGTTAGGAATTGGGATCTAGGTCTGTATTATGTGGCCTGAGGTCAACACTATACGGATTAAAAAGTAATAAATAAGGTTCCCAGTCCGGGGCTCAGGGGTGGGGTAAAGCACATTCTGGAAAAGAAGAGACTGTTGCCAGTAATTGTGTCCGTCCAAAGCTGTCACCCCCCAGAAACCCTTCCAGAATGCAGGCACCTGATCCAAAGACCCAACAAGCTACTCATCCACCCTGGGAAGATTTCAGCCCATCTATCAACATATGGATTTTTCCATGGAGTGTGAAGTTACTTGGGCTGAAGAAGGGAGCACTGATGGCAATTGCTGGTCAGTTCTGTCTCTGGCATGGGTGCTGTGCCATTCCCACATGGTGGCCCATTAAAACTAATGAAATGCACAGCCCTGTGCAATAAGGACTTGAGTACACAGTACAGAATGCAGCTGAACTGACATTGAACTTCAGGGCATTTATGATCTGTTTAGCATGTAGGAGGAAGAAGAGAGCTTTTGTGGAAGTCAGGTCTGATTCGCCTCTTGGCAGCACCAATGTAAATCAGGAGTAACTCTACCGAAGTCAGCTGAGTTATACTGATGTAAACCTGATGCAAGTGGGATGATACGCAGGCCCAGGTACTGTAGGCAATTATTAGCGTGTATGTATGGGTAGATGGTCTGCTATAATAGCGATTATGTATTGTCTTATGGGACACCATGGCATCCCATAGACTTAGAATTACAATGGTCTTATCCTTTTACCTGGCCTGGCAATGGGATCCCAATCCCTTTATAGAATAGAGCAGCTTTCTTCTCTTCCCCTTGCTCTGCTCATTCTCCCCCATCGCTGCACTCTGCAGAAAGAGACTAGATTGAGTGACGTTGAATGGGGAAACAGACTCCCAATGACGGGCTTGTGTAGCTAAAATATTTGTAAGAAATCTAGGCTCCTAGGATCTTCCCTGAACCCAGATAACAGTGTGAGTGATTTCAAAATAAAATCAGAGTGTTCTCCATTCGTTTAATTCAACAACAACCAAAAGAAAAAATGACAGACAGGGCTTATAGATGAATTCTTACACTAAGAGCACAATTCATTTTCTATGAAGCACGTATTAAAAATACTTACTATCTGGTGCCAGCTGGAAAACCTTAAGACTCGTTCTGTTTAGAGACACTCCTGAATGTGTGTCAGCAATTTTCTCTCTTTCTCTTGATCTCAAAGGACATTAGCACAAGGATCTTTGTTTCACCTTCTCAGGGTTGCTCTAACTTACGCTCTGCTTACTGTGGCTTCCTTAGAGGCCCGAGTAAGCAGACAATAGAGATAGCACAGAGAATGCCAATCAGACCCTTTCTTTCCCTGCCCATTGCCCTTTCTGATAAGCCTTTAGGGGATAGGAGCAGGTCTGACATGCAGCCCTAATACCAGCTCTATACTTCCCAAGGATGCACTGGGGGATATGCTCAGGGGGCTGTTTCCAATCCATATAAAGCTCCTTTGCCTTGCCAGAGCAGTGGGATGTAGCTGAGAACTAGGCCGTGAATCTGGAGCACTTCCAAAGGCTGACTCACTGCTAGAGATTCTACTGGATGTGAATAAGAAGCCAATCTGAGGAGACTGTGCTAAAATCATAGAGATGCTCCATGGAGAAATTTACCCTGGATGATGATCTCTGCTGGTTTCCTTTTTAAGCGTACAAGCAAATCACGACAATTCTGGACCCAACATAAAGGAGGTGAAAGTAATTAAAATCCACACCACCACCACGCACCACCTTCGACTTCCCCGTGAGTGTCTGGGAACTCCAGAATGGAGATTTGTAGGCTGAGGCAGGACTCTTGGGCAGATGACAAGAGGCTGGAGGCTTTACCCACCTCACAGGAAGGTATAGGTCACTGGATCAGCGAATCACAGAGAACTATTGGCAGCGCCTACTGCTGCCTAAGATTTGTTTTAATAAGTGGGAACCATTTCTCTAAAAGACTTTCTGTGCAACTTTATGTGAAGTTTCTGAAGTCTGCTGATTGGTGGGAGCCCAGAGGCCACAGAGGAGCTACGACTCAGGTCCTATTGAAATATAATCAATGAACTCATATCCCATGGGGAGTGTAGGGGGAGATGCTCAGCAGCAGAGGGAAGGATGGAGGAAATCAGCAGGTCAGGTGGCTCCAGAGCAGGACCAATCAAACTGCTGACAGAGGCTGAGTTATGACTCCTCACTAGCAGCAACATTTTAGAGAGGACTTTTGGACCCTATCCTGCTTTAATGTCTGTCTGAGTCCAATTTGAGGGGAACTGCCAGGAGACTAAACTGTGAACAGCAAGAACATGTCTTTTAAAGCACAAAATTCATATTGGTCTAGGACTTTTTTTGTACTCCGTCATTATCCTCACCTTAGCTCAAAGGAAGTTGCTGAGTGGTATGTCTGCCAACTGCTGGCCAGATGCTAGAACAGATGTAAACAGTTAGCTTTGTCTGCACAGTTACTGCCCCTGGTTCAGTTCCATTGGGTAGGAAGCGCATTAGCGCTACGGTAGACAAGCAAAGGGCAGCCACCAACATTTAAATACCAGGCTGTCTAGACCTGCTCAGCAGGCTTAGGCAATATGGTAGATAGATCGCCGGTGCACCATCTAGACTAGGCTTCCCCCCATTGTTATTACTAGTGAAGTTTCACCCCAGCATATATATTGCTTTGGCAAAGGTGACTAGGTGGCACAGTTACACATAGCTTTCCAAGTTCTTTTTCTTAGTATGTGAGCAAATGTTTAGTCTCTGGAAGACATGCTGTGTTGTTGTTAGTTCTGGGTTATGCAAGCTTCTGGAGCAGAACCAATTTCAGGAAAGGTTTGTCCTCTGCCCTGCTCTCTGCTTAGAGTCTATTCTTGGGCACAGTTGCTCCCTGGGAACCAGGAACTAGAGTTGATCCCTGGAAGAAGGGATTGTCTTAATGATGTATGATCTCTGTCCAACTCCAGGAGGACCCAGTGTATAGCAGTAAATAAAGCAAGTTACATTTGGATTATACCGAGACTACATGTCACTGATTTCTCACTGTAGAGCTGACCTGCCAGGCCTCTTTTGGGCAGAGCGGTGACACTGCTGTCAGAATAACTCACTGGGATTGGAAGACGGAGTAACAGTATGTATGTGTAAAAAGAACAGGAGTACTTGTGGCACCTTAAAGACTAACAAATTTATTTGAGTATAAGCTTTCATGGGCTACAGTCTACTTCATCAGATGCATGCAGTGGAAAATACAGTAGGAATATATATATATACACACAGAGAGAACATGAAACAATGGGTGTTACCATACACACTCTAACGAGAGTGATCAGTTAAGGTGAGCTATTACCAACAGGAGAGAAAAAAGCTTTTTGTAGTGGTAATCAAAATGGTCCATTTGCAGCAGTTGATAACAAGGTGTGAGGAACAGTGGGAGTTGTGTGTGTGTGTGGGGGAAATAAACAAGGGGAAATAGTTTTACTTTGTGTAATGACCCATCCACTCCCAGTCTTTATTCAAGCCTAATTTAATGACGTCCATTTTGCAAATTAATTCCAATTTAGCAGTCTCTCACTGGAGTCTGTTTCTGAAGTTTTTTTGTTGTAATATTGCGACTTTTACGTCTGTAATTGAGTGACCAGGGAGACTGAAGTGTTCTCTGACTGGTTTTTAAATGTTATAATTCTTGATGTCTGATTTGTGTCCATTTATTCTTTTACCTAGAGAATGTCCGGTTTGGCCAATGTACATGGCAGAGGGGCATTCCTGGAACATGGTGGTATATATCACATTAGTAGATGTGCAGGTGAACAAGCCTCTGATGGTGTGGCTGATGTGATTAGGTCCTATGATGGTGTCCCTGAATAGATATGTGGACAGAGTTGGCAATGGACTTTGTTGCAAGGATAGGTTCCTAGGTTAGCGTTTTTGTTGTGTGGTCTGTAGTTGCTGGTGAGTATTTGCTTCAGGTTGGGGGGCTGTCTGTAAGCAAGGACTGACCTGTCTCCCAAGATCTGTGAGAGTGATGGATTGTCCTTCAGGATGGGTTGTAGATCCTTGATGATGTGCTGGAGAGGTTTTAGTTGGGGGTTGAAGGTGACAGATAGTGGCGTTCTGTTACTTTCTTTGTTGGGTCTGTCCTGTAGTAGGTGACTTCTGAGTATGCTTCTGGCTTTGTCAGTCTGTTTCTTCACTTCATCAGGTGGGTATTGTAGTTGTAAGAACAATTGATAGAGATCTTGTAGGTGTTTGTCTCTGTCTGAGGGGTTGGAGCAAATGTGATTGTATTGTAGAGCTTGGCTGTAGACCGGAGTCAGCAGCCTTTCAGAAGTGGTGTGCCAAGTCTTCATTTAGTCTCTCTAATTTAAGGTTTCGCGTGCCAGTCATACATTTTAACGTTTTTAGAAGGTCTTTCTCTATAAGTCTATAAACTATTGTATGTAAAGTAAACAAGTTTTAAAAAATGTTTAAGAAGCTTCATTTAAAATTAAATTAAAGTGTAGATCTTATCAGTTTAGTGCAGTGGTTCTTAACCTAGGGTGCACGCACCCCTTGGGGCAGGGCCGGTGCAAGGCTATTTGGCACCCTAGGCAAAACTTCCACCTTGCACCTTCCCCTTGCACATTGATTTATTGAGGGGCAAATCCCAACAAGCCTTTCTAGACCCCAGGGGTCAGCCTGCCCAGGGGCCAGCCGTGCCTAGGGGCTGCTCCCCAGACCAGGTTCTCCCCTTCCCACCCTCTGAACTCCCCTGGAGGGTGCACAGCCTCCTCGTGAGGCCTCCCCATCCCACCCCAGTGGCCCCCACCCTAAGTCCACTCACTGGCTTTGCCAGACTTGGGCTGCTGCAGCAACTCGGCAGGGAGGAGTCGCCTTCCGGAGATACTAGAGAGCCAGAGCGTCCTGCTTGCGGCCGCAGAGAGCCCCAGCCATGGAGGAGCTGGCAGGGTGCAGGGGGGAAGCAGCCCTGCAAAGGTGGTGGTGCTGCTGGCGAGAAGCAGCCATTTCCCCCCGCACCCCTCCTGTCCAGATTGCATCCCAGCATCCCCCGGGGGGCTCCTGTAGGCTGAAGTGGAGATATGTGGGTGCCAGCCCCCATGCGCCCCCCAGCTCCCGCCTCGCCTAGGGTTACCATATTTCAACAATCAAAAAGAGGGGAGAGCCCTACCCCCACCCACTTCCTCCCACTTCCGACCCCAACTGCCCCCATCAGAACCCCCAACTCCCCTGCTCCTTGTGCCCTGACTGCCTCCTCCTGAGACCCCCCCCACCCTAACTGCCCCACTAGGACTCTACCCCCTACCTGTACCCTGACTGCTCCAATCCTTATCCACATCCCCGCCCCCAGACAGGCCCCTGGGACTCCCATGCCCCATCCAACCACTCCCTGCCCCCTGACAGGACCCCCAGAACTCCTGACCCATCCAATCCTCCCCCTGCTCCCTGACTGCCCCCCGGGACTCCCCTTACCATGCCCATGCCGGTCAGATGCTGGCTCCATGTGGAGGCTGTCATAACCTTAGTCCCAGATTTGGACCTTAGCGTCCAAAATATGGGGGTTAGCATGAAAACCTCCAAGCTTAGTTACCAGCTTGGACCTGGTACCTGCTGCCACCACCCAAAAAATTTAGAGTGTTTTGGGGCACTCTGGTCCCTCTGAAAAACCTTCCCTGGGGACCCCAAGACCCAAATCCCTTGAGTCTCACAACAAAGGGAAATAATCCTTTTTCCCTTCCCCCCTCCAGATGCTCCTGGAGAGATACACAGACATAAGCTCTGTGAAACTACACAGAGTGACTCCCCCTCTCTGTTTCCAGTCCTGGAAGCAAAAAGTACTTTCCTATTCCCCCAGAGGGAATGCAAAGTCAGGCTAGCAATCCAACACACAGATCTCCCCTTGACTTCTTCCTCCCACCAATTCCCTGGTGAGTACAGACTCAATTTCCCTGAAGTAAAGAAAAACTCCAACAGGTCTTAAAAGAAAGCTTTATATAAAAAGAAAGAAAAATAAGTACAAATGTTCTCTCTGTATTAAGATGATACAACACAGGGTCAATTGCTTAAAAGAATATTGAATAAACAGCCTTATTCAAAAAGAATACAAATCAAAGCACTCCAGCACTTATATTCATGCAAATACCAAAGAAAAGAAACCATATAACTTACTAGCTGATCTCTTTGTCCTTACACTTAGAAACAGAAGACTAGAAAGTAGAACTACTTCTCCAAAGCTCAGAGAAAACAGGCAGACGGAAAACAAAGACAAAAGACTCAGACACTCAATTCCCTCCACCCAAAGTTGAAAAAATCCGGTTTCCTGATTGGTCCTCTGGTCAGGTGCTTCAGGTGAAAGAGACATTAACCCTTAGCTATCTGTTTATGACAGAGGCGAAACTCCACGTGGAGTGCCGAGGCAGCGGGAAGGGGAGAGCTGCGAGAGGGACAGCAGTGATGGCGGCTCATGCTTCTGGGAGCCGCAGAACCTGAGCGCAGTAAGAGGGAGCTGGGGGGCGCGCCTACCCGGGCTGCAGCCCGGTGCCCCCCCCGGGGGTCCTGCAGTGGATGCATGCAGGCTGCAGTCCCTGTGCACCCCCACAGCTTCCGCCCTCACTGCGCTCCGGCTCTGCAGCTCCTGGCAGTGTGAGCCGCTGCCACCACCCCTTCCGCAGCAGGCTCGGGGGCCTGTGCCCCGGCGGCTCACACTTCTGGGAACTGGAGAACTCGAGTGCAGTGAGGGGGGAGCTGATGGGCGTGCCTGCCACCAGTCTGGAGTCCCAGCCACCAGCCCCGCTCAGCCTCCTGCCAGCTGAGTGAACGGAACCCCAGGTCGGCAGGACACTGAGCGGGGCAGGCGGCCGGGACCTCGGCCGGCATCTGCGTGCCAGGCAAAATTGGCTCGCGTGCTATCTTTGGCAAGCGTGCCATAGGTTGCCAACCCCTGCTGTGGACAAAGGATCATTGGTGTGGTCTGGATGAAAGCTGGAGGAATGTAGGTAAGTATAGCGGTCAGTAGGTTTCTGGTATAGGGTGCTGTTTATGTGACCATCGCTTATTAGCACTGTAGGGTCTAGGAAGTGGATCTCTTGTGTGGACTGGTCCAGGCTGAAGTTGATGGTGGGGTGGAAATTGTTGAAATCTTGGTGGAATTCCTCAAGGGCTTCTTTTCCATGGGTCCAGATGATGAAGATGTCATCAAAGTAGCGCAAGTAGAGCAGGGGCTTTAGGGGATGAGAGCTGAGGAAGAGTTGTTCTAAGTCAGCCACAAAAATGTTGGCATACTGGGGGGCCATGCGGGTACCCATAGCAGTGCAGCTGATTTTAAGGTTTACGTTGTCCCCAAATGTGAAATAGTTATGGGTGAGGACAAAGTCACAAAGTTCTGCCACCAGGTTTGCCTTGACAATACTGGGGATACTGTTCCTGATGGCTTGTAGTCCATCTTTGTGTGGAATGTTGGTGTAGAGGGCTTCTACATCCATAGTGGCTAGGATGGTGTTTTTAGGAAGATCACCAAAGGATTGTAGTTTCCTCAGGAAAGTCAGTGGTGTCTCGAAGATAGCTAGGAGTGCTGGTAGCATAGGGCCTGAGAAGAGAGTGTACATAGCCAGACAATCCTGCTGTCAGGGTGCCAAGACTAGGAGTGGATGGGTCATTACACAAAGTAAAACTATTTCCCCATATTTATTCCCCCTCCCCCACCATTCCTCACACCTTAATGTCAACTGCTGCATATGGACCATTTTGATTGTCACTACAAAAAGTGTTTTTCTCTCCTGCTGGTAATAGCTCACCTTAACTGATCATTCTCGTTAGAGTGTGTATGGTAACACCCATTGTTTCATGTTCTCTGTGTATATATATATCTTCCTACTGTATTTCCCACTGCATGCATCAGATGAAGTGGGCTGTAGCCCATGAAAGCTTATGCTCAAATACATTTGTTAGTCTCTAAGGTGCCACAAGTACTCCTGTTCTTTTTGTGGATACAGACTAACATGGCTGCTACTCTGAAACCTGTGAGTATGTAGGTGTGAATCTCTGCATGTGTGACTTACATGCTACTGCATCAGAGACTCAAACTGCGACCCTGGTAGGGTCTGTAGTTAGCTGCTGAACCTGATGAGTCAAGAGTATTCCCATTCATCTACACCATCCTTTGCAGTGACGACAGGGCATTGGGGGGATGAGAATACCACAAGATGGAATGTAGAATAGCTGGGCCTGAATCCACATCCCAGATCCAAATACCCCTGAACTTTGGGGAAGTCTAGAATTGGGCTTTTTGACTTAGGTTCATCTGTACTGCTGAGATTGCATCTAAGTGGTACATTCTGCTCTGATCACCAGCTTGATTTAATCCCCCTAACTTTACCTTGAAGTCCCATTGTGTTAATGAGATGAACAGGATTTCACCCCTGCAGAGATCACTGTGGGGGGATCATCCCTTTGAGGGCCATATGAGGAAGGGAACACAGGTGTGTGCTCACATGTTAAGAGTTACCCCGCTTTTGCAAGTCTCCAAATTCCTGTGCTCAATAACAGAAGGAGGGAAATGTGCTGCCTGTAGAATATCCCCAGGTCCCTGAATGAATCACAGCAGCCTCAATTCTATTTGCTTTTCTAACTGCATTTATTTAGTTTTAGTGAAAGTGCTTTACCATCATGAATTCCCCATCTGGAAATATTCCCTCTTTACTGGAAAGAGCAATGATAGAAAGAGGCAATTCTCATTGCTACAAAACAGTCTGTAAAGGATGAAACTAGGTCCCGTGCAGCCATTGCACAGGGAGATCTCTCTTTCTTTTTTACTCTCCCCTCCCTTTGAGGGTCTTGCTGGAGTTAAAACCCTCTCTAGCCTTTGTTAGCTGGAGCTCTGGATCTGGGGCTGCAATTCAACCAGTTCATTTACTGAGGATGGATGATGTTACCTCCTTTCTAAGTGGAGATGTTTCCCAGCTTTATGAATGGTAGCAAGGCCCTCACTGATTGGTTTGGCTAAAATAAGGAAGGCAGATCTACTCACCAGCCTAAGGGGACACTTGTTTCCTTCCTGTAGTCCAGAAGGGGACAACCTAGCAGAGCCAACATACTAGAGATTTTGGCTCCATTCCCTGGCTGCCCCTGTTCCAGATGGTTCTGCAGTGGAAAGAGACACACTGATGACTTTATTAAGAGAAGAATGCTCTGCTATTTGTCAAGCTGGCATCTCGGTTTCAGGCTCAAACCAAGTGTGACTGTTTTCTAAGGATCAATAGGCCAAACCCTCCAGTCCTGTCCTTTTTTTCATGTTAAATTAACTGGGCAGCAGATGTGAGTACTGTTCCCTCTCCAGCCTGTCTTTTGGTGGGCAGATTATAAACTAAAACTCCCCTGGCCTGATTCTGATCTTTCTGACATAGGTGCAAATCACTACGAAAGTCAATGGCATTACACCTGTGCAAAAGCGGTGTATATGGGTGGAGAATTGGGCCCCTCATCTACCCAAGGTAGCAGAGACCTAAACTGTGTTGGGGTGAAGCCACCTATAAACTGATCTAATGGCATTTTACAGCAGAGGATGGTTTAAAATGAACAGTAAATTGAGAGCTCTTAGCTGAGCACAGCTTTAGGGTCAGGATCCTCTTTGGAGGGTACTTTAATACTCAAAGCATCACAGCTGTTTGTGGACTAATCACCCATCAACCAAAAAGAAGATTCACAGCTCCAGTTAAACTGCAGATAACTCAGAAAATGTTATCTCAGAGTCTCCAGAAATAGAAGATATTTCTGTAACCCTTTGAACTAAGGATCATGACCCAGTATATGCTTGGATGGCCAACATTTAGCAGTGATTAACCTCAGATTATATCCATCAGGAGAACCCTCCTTCTTCGGGTACCTGCAGAGCTCCCAGCCTGCATGCTAGAGACAAATCTTTGCCCAGATATAATCTCTTAAAGGGCACAGTCTGACAGGGAAATCCTAAGCCCACTAAACTATTGACAAAACTTCCATTGACTTTAAAGGGACCATAATTTGGTCCAAAGCATCTAATGTATTGGCTCCTTTGATCCAGTCTCTGTGAGGGCTTTGTGGCATATGATCACACGGCGATCTCACTGCCATGCATTTAAGGAGCAATCAGCTAAGGGGCATAATAGGAAACCCTGGGGAAATCATCCCAAAGAAAGTGCCTGCTGATTAGAGGTGCAGGGAGAGCAGAGAGTGCAAGGCAGTGAATTGGTGTTTCCGGTATGTGGTCTAGGAATGAATCTGCCCAGTTCTCTCAAGATTCACAGTCCTGAAATGGGCGTTACTGTAGGAATTCAGTGAGAGACAGAGTGTGTTAACACTTCAAAATCTGATGCATGAAATGTGAAGTCTGCAGAGTCTCTAGAGAAATGGGAAATCTGTAGAGTTTCTCTGGTGCCTCTATCGGAGCCCTCGCCAGGTAACTTTCTATGGAAATCCCTACAGAAATGGTAACTGGGTCTAGGTAGGAGACTCTCTGCTTCGGTTCTCTGTGTTGCAGGGAGGACACTGTGCTTTTCTCATCCTGCTTGCATTCTTGTGCTGGCCAAGGACATAACATGGGGTTGTTAATACAGCTGGGCCTGAACCTGACTCCTGGGTCTGAGCAGAACCCTCTAGCACTAGGGGGTGTTCAGAATCTGCACCTGGATCTGAACTGAGCCTATAGCTCCTAACTTTATAGTGGCCCAAAGCACACCCTATCCAACTTTCTTGAACTTAGGGAGCATGAAATCCAGGTCCAAATGTGGAGGACTGGGCCCAATTCTAATTCTTATCTAGAGCAAGGTCTTGTCCTCATATTGCATTCCTGACCTAGGAGGGAGTGATAGCTCAGTGGTTTGAGCATTGGCCTGCTAAAGCCAGGGTTGAGAGTTCAATCCTTGAGGGGGCAACTTAAGGATCTGGGGCAAACTCAGTACTTGGTTCTGCTAGTGAAGGCAGGGGGCTGGACTCAATGATCTTTCAGTGTCCCTTCCAGTTCTATGAAATAGAGATCTCAAATTATTATTATACTCCTGAGTCACCTGCTACCCCATGAGAAACATCAGGCGGCTTTCCTCAGCACATGCTTATAGAGGACCTATTCCACTTCAGAAAAGCAGCTTGACTCCCACACACTGGCTTTTCTCTACCCCAGCTGGCCAGCTGTTGCCATGTTGCTCATTGCAGCATATTGGAAACTGGTGGGAGGCACAACCTTGGGGTGCAGATCTGGATTGGGAAATTCCCAAAAGGCCATGGAGTTTGATTCTGGGGTTGTATTTGGGGGTAGTCTCTGCTGGCAATTACTCGCAGCAGAGAGCTATAGCCAGAAATAGATCTCATTGATTTGGCCTCCCTGAGACTCATGTTTTTCTTGTGACCCTCATTTTGGGCTTTTATCTCGTTTTCCAGTCTTGGGGGACTGCGAGGGTTGGTGACAGACACAGAGATGTGGAGAGGAATATAGAGTTGTGTATAAACTCCTTGGGGAACAACCGCTACTCCCCAGGGAATGGAAGGTGTCATGTTCTCTCCTCCTCTAAAGAATAATATTTCTAATGTGGTTTAAGCATCATTAAACAAATAATTAAAACTACATCCTTATGGTTTAATATATTCCAAATATACTATCGAACACAATCTATTTAAAAGGCACCGTGCTTTTCAAGTGTGCCTGTATGATAAATATTAAACACACGTGCAATGTGTTTTGTAAAGTACATTAACGTGTTCTGTTTGCAGTTGTAGCTGTCTTGGTTCCTTATGTTACATAGCACCATCTCTGCTCCTCCTCACTTGATGTTTGAAAGGATTTGCTAGACTTATCTGCTGCCAATTGCTCTGGCTAATAGTGTTACTTTCCCAGCTGAGATCTCTCCCAGAGTCTTGAATGCCAAGGCTTTGTAAGGATGTTAGAAAGATTTCAAAACACAACCGCTGTCCTTGCACTGGAGGGTGGAAGCATCTGTGCTAATAACTGCCAAGGGAGTGTGACTGGAGATCGCTCTTGCGGCAGACTTCCACAGAACAAATGTTCTTAGCGCTGGACCTCTGACAAATGCCTTATACTCACACGTGCATAGGCTCATTTGCTCCCCTCTGCACACCACAGAGCTGAAGCGCTCTCCTTTGGTTTCTACTGGAAAAGTCAGAGGAGGTGGCAGAGTAACTGAAGTAATTAAATAGGATCCCATACCTGACTGGCAAGTGTGTGTTTGTGTGCAAATGTCTGTGTTTGTGTGGGAACTAGTTGTGGCTTTTCCAGCCCATCCTGTATAGTTCCCGATATTGTAATTACTGAAGGACCCCAATATCATTTTTCCAAACACAGGGTACCAACAAAACCATTCAATGCAACAAAAAACAACTTCCCATCTCCTCCTGAAAGAAACCTCAACCTCTTTCTGCCTCATTGGGGTGAATCTGAGGCTAAGTGTGTATGCCACTGAAAAGCCTCTGATAGAATGTGATGGGTGACTGTGGTATGGAGAACACTGGAAGAGGAAGAAAACAAATTCTTGCGATCTTCCTTACCCGCCCTTTTGTTTTCCTCTTCAGAACTTCACTTCAGCCCTGTGGTGATTTCCAGGGCACCCTTAGGGTCACAGAATGAGGACGCAGGTGCTTCTAGATATCTGACACTTCTAGACTGGAGGCTGCAGGTAAATGCAGTAGCATTGAACATGCCCACTGCAAAATTCCAGGAAAAAGTTGTCAACTGTTTCTACAGGGTGTAAGGCCCAGCAGGTTTCAAACTTGGGCCTGGAAAGCTGCCAGCAGCAAACACCTCCATGTTGTCACCCAGCAACAGCCAGCTTGTGCTCCAATACCAATAAGCTGCAGTGGATGCAGAGCATGGGAAGTCTCGCTTCAAGGGATCCAACAGGCAGTAGGCTCATGGCTTCTGATTGGCTCCCTGCCCTGTTTAAACCCAAGGGGGGATGTTGCCTGGATGTTTCTTGGAACAGTGTGGATCTTTTGTCATTGCCATGACCATTCCTGCTCTGGAACTCCTGGCATTGTCCCCAGCTTTATTTGCACCTCTCCTCCTGACCTGGACCCTGAAACCTGACTTGGATGCTGATCCTTGGTATTGATTCTGGCCTGGAACTTATCTATGAATTCCTCCACTACTCTCAGCCTCAGGTTTGCCCTTGCTCTGACCTTTGATCAGGATCCTGACACTGGGTCCATGTGGCAAGCAGGCTTTAGGAGAGAGCAATGGATCTGCTGGTGTTCCTGCTCCTCCCAAAGAACACAGCAGAGACCAGATAAAGAATTCCAGTGGAGTCTCCCAGAATTTCCACTAAGGTAATGTCCTATCTGGGACATTAGAGAGCACAACAGCAGCCAAGCAGGAATGTTCTATCTGGGCATTTCTGGAACCTTTGGCAGCAGCTCAGACTCCAGAATCTACATTAGTCATAACAGTTGGGATTTTTTTTAAAGAAAACTATTCTGAATGAATTATTCATTATGGGCCAAGCCGCATATAACACTGGTGACTTCAGTGGTGCTGCTAATGCAGTAGGTCTCAAAATTTTTTACTGGCAACCCCTTTCACACAACAAGCCTCTGAGTGTGACCCCCCCTCCATATAAATAAAACACAATTTTAAATATATTTAACACCAGTATAAATGCTGGAGGCAAGCAGGGTTTGGGGTGGAGGTTGACAGCTCGCGACCCCCCATGTAATAACCTCGTGACCCCCTTATGCCCTTTCTGACTGCATAGGCTACAAAATGAGAATATGAGAATATCGTTTGGCAGCCCTATAAGCAAAATCTTTCACCCGAGAAGCGGCTAAAGCAAACCCCCAAGACCTGGGTTTGGGTCAGAGGTCACAGTTCAAATCAGTGACACCTGGGGTAGCTCCATTTGGGATCCAGATTTTGACATGTCCTTACCTCCACACACAGCCTGGGAATGTTCAGATTTGTGCTTTGCTTGAGGCCAATCTCTACTTTCAACCATTCGTTGCTCTAGGCTGGGATTTTCAAAGGAGACTAAGAAAGTTAGGCGCTTACTTAGCTTTGAAATTCAATGGGAGCTGAGTACATAACTTTGAAAATCCCAGCCCTAGATATTATAGAAATGTGGCACAGCATGCATATCAGGGAAACAGCTCCTCTCCTCCTGCTCCGCCCCGAGGTTCCACATAGGATGCTAGTAGACACTGAGGCTACATATTTTCCATGCTGCATGTCTGTCACAGACAGCTGACTCACTGTAGCAAGTTTCTTTCCTGGGAATCTAGAGTGTGTTTTGAGAGTGATCCCTGGGGAATTTTGGCTGGGAGTTTTAATTAACTCTGCTCAGGGATGGTGTGAGGAGCAGTAATTGTGGGTCAGAAAGAGTCACTAATAAGCTTCTGAACACATTCCCCTGGCAGTCAGAAGAGGATTTCATGCTTCAGAGGCAAAGGTTGTGGGCCTGGGGTGTTTTCACATCCAAAAGGTCTTTGTTGCCTTTGTCTTAGTGCAATTACTAGTTACATTGTGGGAGATTTCCTTTTGCTCCCTACCTTTTGCAGAGCTTTTTAGCAATGTCACTGCCCTGCCAGCAGGGGGCCCTGTGTAGTTCAGAGGACAGTGGTAACGTGACAAAGCAAATACCTCAGAAACGTAAAATAAATGTATTTGCTCAAAAAAACCTGGATTAGTTTCCTTTCTTCCAACATTCTAGTGAATGAGTTACTGGCAACAATGTAAATCACAGGAACAGTTTTGAGCAAACATTTGAGGAGGTTCACAGAACGCAGATCACACACTCAGCTTTCAATGGAGGGGTTTGCACAAGAACTTTGATTCTAGGAGAGACACTTACCCAGTCAAGCACCAGCATCACCATGTGCCCTTTATGTCCAGTTAGAAGAAACCAGACTCATTCCAATTTTGAGTAACAAATACTGAAACAAAGAACGAGCCACAAGGTCATTCCCAGAAATGGATCTGAACAACAAATCCATCAAAGAAAATAATTATTAACTCAAGCCAAATTCATTAGATAAATTATTTTCTATCAGGCCCGCCAACTGGGGGTGGGAGGGAGGCAAAGGGAGAAATTGCCCAGGACCCTGGGCCCTTTTAAATCGCCCGGCGGGCTGCAACTCTCCTAAGTGCAGATGCAGGCAACCGGGCAGGCATGTGGAAGCCCTGGCCATGCTGGAAGAGAGCCCATTTACTGTTCTGCCCTGGTTGGTGGGCCTGTTTGCTGTCGTCTATTAACCCAGATGTGGAGCCTTTTACCTGTAGACAGCACTGACTAGTCCCAACCAAAGGCATTGCTACCTGCTGGCTGTCCTATAGCCTAGGTGAAATGAGTTGGGGAGGTCCCATTCCATGTTACAGTGGGTAGGTGTCAAGCGCATGCAGTCTCCACAGAGCAACCAAAGACTAACTGGGCCATAAAGAACGATCTGCCCTTTCACCACAGAGGTGGATCCTCTTTGGTGTCCCATATGTACACTGGCAGGGTGGTGTTGGGGAAGCTTGCACTCATGATCGGGTGGGATAAATCCCAAGCATGATACCCACTTGACCCTTGCTATGCCCCTGGTGCCCTGTCTGTATACCAGGAAGCATCACTAATAAAAAGGATTTAAGGGCCTGATCCAACACACATTTCATCTAGTGGAAAGACTCTCATTTACTTAAATGGCCCTTGGATTGAGCTCTTACTAAGCAGTAACAACCTATTATTATTATTTTTATTATTATTATTAATTATTAATGTATTTCTATGGTGCCATTGGCATAAATGGTGCTTTACAGATATATATTGGCAGAAAGTAAAGGTCCTTGTCCAGGGGAGTTTGCAATCTAAATTACCTAGTTAACACAACACATAACCATGACTGCTGACCATGGTAATTTAGGAGAGACAACAGTAAACAGTGGGACAGCAGGGCAAGTGCTGGGAGGAAGTATTTCCTGCGGGGATACCTGAGGGGCCCTGAGATTCCTGCATACTGACGCTGCCTTGTTTCAAGCTGCTACAGCTGCACTTCTTCAAACTGTCCTCACTTCTGCAAAATGCTGCCTCTTACATTTTTTTGTAAGCACTGGCTAATGAGGCCTCAGACCATGTGGTTATGCCAGGTACCTGCCTGGCTGGAACTCTCACTAGCCAATGAGCTTCCCATGTGCCCTCAAATCGCCAACTATCCCAAAAGCCTTGCTGAGAGCATCCAGGGTGAGGCCAAGAGAAAGCTCTGAGTGCTAGGACACAGGCAGGGAAGGGACATCAGCGTGCTCTCTGTGGGGACTGCAGGAATTAAAACTGAAATTACAGACTTCATCCATCAAAATTTTTTTTTTTGCTGACATTTTAATGAAAACTCTCCCATACAGGAGAGTGCCTATCTCCCTGTTGCACTTCCAGGCTCCTGCTCTCTCAGATGTTATTTATTGGGTTGTTACACAAGCTGCGTTTTCCTTCCCCCCCCCGCTTTTCTCTTTCTTTCTTTTCTGCTTTTGCAAATTGAATTGTTTAAATGCATTGTTTGGCAGCTTTAAATCCAGGCATTTCACTTTCTTCCCCCCTCAGTCGCCATTAGTTTGTCTCCCTTTTGCTCTTATATTTTCAGGATCATTTACTTCACTGTTCCGTTGGCATTTATTGAAATTTGTACAAAGAAAGATCTTTCTTCAATGATACTATTTCAACCCGTGCAAAAGATTTATGGGTGCATGAAGACATCCATGGCAGGGATTTTTCTTTGTCTGCAAGAAAGGAAAGAGGGAAAGGAAAGGAAATGTGATTGAAGAGAAAAGGATATCCAGAGAAAATAGTGGAAAGAAGCTATCCATTAAAAAGCAAAGAGGGATCAGTGAATGTGAGGACATGTTGGAAAAACAACTTCACTTTTCAACACACAAATATAGGGGGGATGGATCACTTGATGGTTACCTGTTCTGTTCATTCCTTCTGAAGCACCTGGCATTGGCCACTATTGGATGCTGGGCTAGATGGACCTTTGGTCTGACCCAGTACGGCTGTTCTTATGTTCTTAATATAGTCACACACATGTATATCATGGGCACACACACCAATATGCATGCATACGAATACATACACATGTTCAAGTAACCCCCCACCCCAATGCACAAACAGATTCATGCACACAAACTCCTGCTTCTCAGTAAAAGAAAGTGTACTAACTAATGTCACGATTCTCACGTATTTACCTAGGTTCATGTCATTGAAAGGTGTGGCAGTTTGCTGAAAGACAGAACTTAGAGCTGCCATAGCATAACCAATGGTTTGTCTAGGCTGGTGCCCTGTTGCCAGGATAGTTCTGATAATGATTAATGTATCTCTTTTGCTATGGGGTGCTAACTCAGCCATCTTGGGGAACTTGGAATTTGGGAGTAAGATTTGCTCTTGTTGATAAGTTATGGTAAAAACAGTGCTCCTGATTTTCACTCCAATCTCTGATCATGCATCAAAGCTTATTACTTTTGGTTATTTATTTGCATATAATTAACTTACTTTACTTTATTGACTTATAATTGTACTTATTTAATCTGATTACGTTTCTTGTACAGTTACACTGTTTCTGGGTCCCACCCCAGAGGAGGCTATATTTCAATGGTGAGGAATGGGATGCCTGTAGAAATATTCAGCGGATACAGTTTGCAAGGTATGTAGGGAGCCTTTGGGGTGACAAGCCCTACAGAAATGTAAAGTACCATGGTGATTTCTATCTACATACATGCAGCGTCCTCACTGGTGGTGAAAATAAGACACACTCCTAGTCAGAGGGATTTAATTATCTCCGTAAATTCATTACATTAAAAAAATATGATAATCAGAAGAAATGAATATCCCAAGGGAGAGAGAACATGTACATCTTGAGTACTGCTAATAATAAGCCTTTCATTTACAAGTGCCCAAGGCTGACTAAAAGCCTCTGAGTGCTTTAGCAAAAAGTGGCTGTGTAAGATTGTTCTAGAACCTATCTGATGCATTGGGCCACCAGGGTTGCAGGTGAGGACCCCACGGTTTGAAGAGATCCTCTTCTTCCCAGTTCTCTATACCCTCAGCGTTCTCGCTGGGGCATTGTCCTTAATTATCATACCTCCCTCTGCAGTTTCAGGAGCAGGGAAGAGCATACCAAAAAAGCAATATTAAGTGCAGTGGGCCGCAGAATCATATTCTGATCTGGAATGGAGTGTGGGGGAGGGACTCAATTGACTATCGACTTACACCAGGGCTGAATGTGGCTCATGGTGGTTTCTGGTTCCCTGCACTCCAGTTCCTCTCTAGTTTTGAGACTGGGTCCTACTTGCTGGTTGTGTTTGTTCTTGGTAGCTTCCCATGCTCTCCTGTAAAGACTGCAATTTCCCCTGTATGGGGCCAGATTTACTCATGTCTGTCATTTAGTGAAAGTGCCATTCTAAAAATAGATCAATATTTATGAAATTATGAGTGCCTGTTTAATATACAATTGAAGCAATTAGCAGGAACTTTAGCAGCAAATACCATAGCCATTAATAATCATAAAGTATTAACGGAAGCTTGGCAGCATGGTGCACAAAGGGGGAGACGGTTCAGCAGTGCACTACGTGGTGGTCGGGTGTATGGCGCAGGTGACCCCAAAGGTGAATGCCCTCGCTATTCCCTTCTGGAAACTTGAGTACTTGTTTGAGCTTTGTGACATATGAACAAAATTTAGTGGCTACGTTTAGTCTCTAGGAGATGTTACTTCATATTGCAAAACCAGCATGTGTTTTAGTGCAGTGTAACATGACTGGCAGGCTCTGCACAAGACTGGAATAGCAGTTGCTGCAGGTCTGGCGTGAGATGCATCAGCCCAGTTGTGTGTGTTGGTATGGTCCCAGGACTGGAAGAGCAGGGGATGCTGCAAGGCAGGAATGAGGTGCATTGGTTTAGCAGGGTGGGGCTGCTAGGATGGGAGAATTGCAGATTATAAGTGAGATGTTTTAGCAAAGCTGGCGGGGGGGAGGACTGGAATAGTGAGGGGTATTATGGCCTTAGGAGCATTGGCCAAGCTGATGCATGGGGAAGCTTGCATGATCCCTGCATCTAGTCAGCAATTTATTATCACTCGTCTTAGCTATCTTTATAGATCTCGCATACGCTCTTCATCTATGTCCATAATATTAACCCACAAACCTTCCTTCCAGATATAATGCTATGAAATGTGTCCCTGTCAGAGACCTCACCACAGCCATAGCTTGCAGATTTTATCAGGAGCAAAAGTTACCACTCCATATTCTTATGGAACAACATAACTGTAACAGCGGGAAGGTTTGTAGGAGGACTGGGTGGACGCAGTGTCTGTGGGGAACTTAGTCCGATTAAGCCAAACTTGCAGAATCAAGTGAAAATAAAATGATTAGCAAAACGTTGCCATAATTTTATCTTTATTGTTCTCTTTTGGTGGCAGACAGGAGGCTTCTGTGCTGTGTGATTGTTAAATGCTAATTAATTATTAAATTATCCATTAAATATTAAAAGCGGATTTCGTGAGTGTTAACGATGGCCATGTTCAATGAGATCTGTGTCTATTACAAACTTCTCAAACCTCAGGGAACAAATCCTTGATAATCGATATGGCATTCATTTAATTTAAGACTCTTGTCTCATTCAGGCTGCATTTAACATACACTTATGTGTAGCTTATACAAGCGTAAAAGCAAATGTTATGATTGGTGAAAACTACTGGCTTGACAGTGATGGTGGCTGAACCCTCTGCTTATCCACGGAGCATGGACAGCACCAATAACGCCAGGGCAAGCTTCCCCATTCTGCTCCAGCAAATGGTCCTTGGTTGTGACCTGGAGGTCTCTGTTCCAGGAGGAGCTTGTTCCCTGTGCATTCAGTCTATCATTCTGCAGAACCCAACCAGTTATTAATAGGTGAAGGGTTTTTCGGATATGAACTCTTTCCAGTAGGAAGTGAATGAAGACCAACTTATTTCATGTTGGCAACCAAAAAGCTGTCTGAGAGTAACTACCTTCTATGAGTGCCAGCTCAGGTTGAATTTAAACCAGTGACCCAGAGGTGAAAGTCACCAGATCCTATTCCCATTACTCTAAGCCAGCCAGTCCCCAGTTAGCCAATTGATTAAGTGTTACCAAGTATAGCTGCAAATGCAAAGTAACAAGAAACATATTGAGCTTGGAATTGGCCAAAAGGGGATGCTGGGCCAGGAAGGGTGTGAAGGGACTGTGCTGGAGCCACTGGCTCTTCACCATCTCTCAGAGGAGGGAGTCTGGATGACGAAGGCTGTTCCAGCTCGCTCTATCTCTTAGCCCCCGAAGGCAGTGGGAGCCTTGCTCTTGGCTCTCCAGTGATGTTTCTATTCCTTGCCTCAAGCTCCTTTTTCCCTGCTCTCACTTTCTAACACAAATATAAAATAGAAATCTCTCTGTCTCCTGGCAAAATTTACATATTTATAGATCAACTATGTTAGAAGAATGTTAAGATTACAAAGTCAAGCACTTAAAACTGAGAAAATGCCTGAATTTAGGTTGTCTATGCAACCGTACTTTGGAGCTGTTGCACGAAGGCATTATAATTAGGGTTGGGCAAAATTTTTCATGCAAAATATTTTTTCTCTGAAAAACACAGATTTGGGTCAAATGAAACAATTCACAAATTGAGGTCAATTTTGGCAAATTATTTTGGCTAAACAAGTAAATATAATTTGGAAATCTTGAATGGTGTGTTGTAGAATTTCCAAAATAAAATGTCTCCACTTTTTGTTTTGGAATTTCACTCAATTTTATGTTAAGAGCCATTTAAAATAATTAAAGAACCCTGAAAATGAAATGAAATGAAATGTTCTGTTTTGAGTTGAAGAAACCATTTTGATTGACCTGAAACTTTTTTAAAAAAGTTTCTTATTTTAACATTTTTTGGTTAGCCAAACCTCTCTCACCTCCTCACCTCAAAAAAATCATTTCAGGTAAATCTGAAATGATTTTATTTTTTTGTTGTTTGTCCAACCAACTAAAAAAAAAGGTAATCCACTCAGCTTTAAGTATGATAAATTCCTTAGTTACATGAGTTCATGCTATTTTTCCCACAAGCCCCTTGCCTCATTCAATGTTCAGGATGGATCACACTCTGGGAATGAATCAGGACTGTGCCGTGGACTGAAATGAGGAAGGGGTTCTGTGGAAAAACTAGCATGTGATCATGTCAAGGCTGTATCATAATGCATATGCACAAGGGGATCAAATGAATCCTGGCATTGCTTACCTTCTGAGTTCTTGACTTTGTAAACTTAACATTCCTTTAATGTAGTTTTTGGGATGTAATAATAATATATATATTATGTGGAGAGGAGGAAGAGTGTATTTATTTTTCCTGTCTAATAACTTTAATGCTTTTAAACCAATGAGATAAAACTATTTCTAAGAATAATATAAACTCAGAACGATCAACAAACAAGTGCCTTATAAAACCAAACTTTTCGGGACTAATTCTCCCCTGATTTACACCAGTGTAATTCCATTGACTTCCCTGGAGTTACTCCTGATCTACCCTCGTGTGACTGAGAGCAAGATTAGGCCTCTGAACTCCAACACTGACTCCTGCCCACTGCCCCTGTATTTTACTTTCCATTAGAATGTTTCTCGCTCCTCTTGGTGCCTTTCTTCACAGCCTGTCCCTAAGTGAACAGAAACCCAGGAATGCTCAGGTTGGGATGAAGTTTGGTACAGTCTGGTGCAGAGATGAAAGTGGGGGAAAGGGTCTTGCCACACTTAAGAGGGCACTAAGATGCACAGAGAGTGGCAGACTAGGAGGGAATGTAGGCAGATAGGTGGCCACCATAAAGCAGATTAGATTAGCTATTCAGTGACATTGAAGTGCTACACTTGAGCAGCCTCAAGGAGGCATTATGTCAGATGCAGGGAGAGGCCTTTCATACAGCTTTGCTCAGAGCACTGGAAGTGTGCAGGACCAGTTCTGGGCTGATTCACTACAATACCTTTGTCACACTAACTTGTGTCCTAGACACACTCTTCAGGATTAAACGAGCTGCAGTACCAGAGGCAGAGAGGGATGAAGATGTGCTGGCAAAGGGAGATGGTATGTTTTCAGATGAGATTTGATATGAAAGCTGATTCCAAGGAAGGAGCTGAGGAGGAGAAGGCTCCTACACCATCACCAGAACGGTTGTGTGAAAAGGACAGTGTGGAGGCCAGTGCCAGAGAAGCAGAAGGAACTAGAAGGGGACTAGAAAGGGACACAAGATCATGGAGGTTGGCTGGAGTCAGCCCACGGAGGGTTTGAAAACTAAGTGGCCAAATGCATCCTTGATGTAATTCTCTTGAAATCCATGGCCTTACCCCAGAGACAAATTTGGCCCATTGGGCATGTTTCTAACTGGCATTTAACTGGGTTTGCTTTCAAGATGCCGCGTGAGGAAAATCAGTTTCCACACAAGAAAGAAAAAAAAATGTGAATTATTTTCTCATGTAAATTAACAGTGCTTTCCAAAGGCAACCCAGTCCCCTTCTGAGTCCAGAGCATGGGAACCAGGCCAGCCCCCCTCCCTGTGAGAGCGGGGGGTTGGTAGGCATGATGAAATCAAGGCCCTTTGGCAAGAAAGCATAGACAGCTACTGGGCTGAAGCCAGAGAATAAAATAGTCATAACGGGGCCCTTTTAAGATAAGTTTGGAGGTTTTTTTTATATTAGCAAAACCACTTAGCATAGGAGAAGCAGCGGCAAATTCAAAGGAAATATCATTCAGAGGGAGTCAGAGTTTTAAAAACACATATTCCTCTTCAAATAGTCCCAGTTGGCCATCTTCCCTTTGCTGCAGTGCATGAGCAACACAAGGGAAAGACGACATCAGCCAGGCAAGCTTGAGCCTTTCTAAAGGGCAGGTGCCTAATCCCAGTTCCTTGGGTTGTAAACACCAGGCCTGAGAGCCAGTCCTAGGGCAAACATCAGGGAAGCCAATGAAAGCGTGTTCGGCACCTCTGTAAATTGGGCCACATATTTTGAGGTTGTCAAATTGGGTTTAAACTCCATATCCCTGTCTCCTTATCTGTAAAAGGAGGATAACAATATTCTCTGGCCAGAGGTCATAGATTCATAGATTCACAGACTCTAGGACTGGAAGGGACCTCAAGAGGTCATCGAGTCCAGTTCCCTGCACTCATGGCAGGACCAAATACTGTCTAGACCATCCCTGATAAACATTTATCTAACCTACTCTTAAATATCTCCAGAGATGGGGATTCCACAACCTCCCTAGGCAATTTATTTCAGTGTTTAAACACCCTGACAGTTAGGAACTTTTTCCTAATGTCCAACCTAAACCTCCTTTGCTGCAGTTTAAGCCCATTGTGTCTTGTTCTATCTTTAGAAGCTATGGTGAACAAGTTTGCTCCCTCCTCCTTTTAGATACCTGAAAACTGCTATCATGACGCTTCATTTATTAGAGCATGTACAGTGCTTTGTGATCTTCTGATACAGAGGAACCCGAGACGGTCAAAGGATCATTTCTATTTATTCTGATGGGGTTGTACACCCTGTGGGCTAAGAAAGGGCCAGCTGAGCATTTACTGACATGATTGGTTGTTCATAGCCCTGTGTAATAGGAATCAATAATGTGTGGACCTGTTTCTCTGTTGCCTTCTTCCTTGGGTTGACATTTATACTAGTGTGAAGTGAGTATCAAATCCCACCAAATCAAAGTGATAGTGTTTCACACCTACTTTGTACTGATATAAATGACTGCACAAGATGCGGGGCAATGGTGAATCACTATATGTGAGAGAGACAGATGATAGAACTGGATTCTAAGGTGCCACATAATGAGAGTGCCAGGGACCCTAGCCAAGTAAGATAAAGAGGTGATCTAGGCTTATCTATCCAGGACTAAACTCGCTGGGGAGTGAGGTCTCCCAGCTTTCTTCTTTCTGGCTTTTTATACCGAGCTAATTGCTCTAACAGCACACACACATTTAATGGGTACCATACCATATTTATGGAGAGGGACAGGACACGTTTTACTTGCACTTTTTTTTTTGTTGAGGAATTTAAATTGAGCCTGATTTGCATGATAGTTGGCATGTGCATGAGCTAGAGAACAGATTTTGTTTGAACTCTATAGCTCTTATATTTAATTTTTTGGTTACATTTTTTCCATCACTTGATGTCTTTTTATTACCTTCCTGGAACAATATGGGAGCCCTCCAGTGGCCAAAATAAATTCCCCAGCCTGTTTACCCACAGCTGTGGGGGAAGTGTGTGTCTGCTGGAGTTTTCAATGGAGCTGAGCCTAAATTCTGCAATGGGGGGGGGGTGACTTTATAAACATGTTCTTTGCCAAGGCACTAACAGGTTAATGGATTCTTACCATTCTCCCAAAACAAACAGCCATACAGAAATGATATAGACTCATAGACTTTAGGGTCAGAAGGGACCAATATGATCATCTAGTCTGACCTCCTGCACAAAGCAGGCCACAGAATCCTACCCATCCACTTCTAAAACAAACCCTTAACCCATGTCTGAGTTATTGAAGTCTTCAAATTGGGGTTTGAAAATCTCAAGCTGCAGAGAATCCACTAGCAAGTGACCCATGCCCCACACTGCAGAGGAAGGCGAAAAACCTCCAGGGCCCCTGCCAATCTGCCCCAGAGGAAAATTCCCTCCCGACCCCAAATATGGCGATCAGCTAAACCCTGAGCATGTGGGCAAGACTCAACAGCCAGCACTCAGGAAAGAATTCTCTGCAGTAACTCAGATTCCATCCCATCTAACATCCCATCACAGACCACTGGGCATACTTACCTGCTGATAATCAAAGATCAATTGCCAAAATTAAGCTATCCCATCATACCATCCCTTCCATAAACTTATCAAGCTTAGTCTTAAAGCCAGATATGTCTTTTGCCCCCACTACTCCCCTTGGAAGGCTGTTCCAGAACTTCACTCCTGTAATGGTTAGAAACCTTCGTCTAATTTCAAGTCTAAACTTCCTAGTGTCCAATTTATACCCATTTGTTCTTGTGTCCACATTGGTACTAAGCTTAAATAATTCCTCTCCCTCCCTAATATTAATCCCTCTGATATATTTATAAAGAGCAAGCATATTCTCCCTCAACCTTCTTTTCGTTAGGCTAAACAAGTCAAGCTCTTTGAGTCTCCTCTCATATGACAGGTTTTCCATTGCTCTGAACCTGTTCCAGTTTGAATTCATCCTTCTTAAACATGGGAGACCAGAACTGCACATAGTATTCCAGATGAGGTCTCACCAGTGCCTTATATAACGGTACTAACACCTCCTTGTCTTTGCTGGAAATACCTCACCTGATGCATCCTAAAACCGTATTAAACTGCCATATCACATTGGCGGCTCATAGTCATCCTGTGATCAACCAATATTCCAAGGTCCTTCTCCTCCTCTGTTGCTTCCAACTGATGTGTCCCCAATTTATACCTAAAATTCTTATTATTAATCCCTAAATGCATGACCTTGCACTTTTCACTATTAAATTTCATCTTATTACTATTACTCCAGTTTACAAGGTCATCCAGATCTTCCTGTATGATATCCCGGTCCTTCTCTGTTTTAGCAATACCTCCCAGCTTTGTGTCATCCGCAAACTTTATTAGCACATTCCTGCTTTATTAGCACATTCCTGTGCCAAGGTCAGTAATAAAAAAGGTTAAATAAGATTGGTCCCAAAACTGATCCTTGAGGAACTCCACTAGTAACCTCCTTCCAGCCTGACAGTTCACCCTTCATTACGACCCGTTGTAGTCCCCCCTTTAACCAGTTCCTTATCCACCTTTCAATTTTCATATTGATCCCCATCTTTTCCAATTTAATTAATAATTCCTCATGTGGAACCATGTCAAATGCCTTACTGAAATCGAGGTAAATTAGATCTACTGCATTTCCTTTGTCTAAATAATCTGTCACCTTCTCAAAGAAAGAGATCAGGTTGATTTGGCACGATCTACCTTTTGTAAAACCATGTTGTAATTTGTCCCAATTACCATTGACCTCAATGTCCTTAACTACTTTCTCCTTCAAAATTTTTTCCAAGACCTTACATACTACAGATGTCAAACTAACAGGCCTATAGTTACTCAGATCACTTTTTTTCCCTTTCTTAAAGATAGGAACTATGTTAGCAATTCTCCAGTCATACAGTACAACCCCTGAGTTTACCGATTCATTAAAAATTCTTGCTAATGGGCTTGCAATTTCATGTGCCAGTTCCTTTAATATTCTTGGATGAAGATTATCTGGGCCCTCCGATTTTGTCCCATTAAGCTGTTCAAGTTTGGCTTTTACCTCAGATGTGGTAACATCTACCTCCATATCCTCATTCCCGTTTGTCATCCTTCCATTATCCCTAAGCTCCTCATTAGCCTTATTAAAGACTGAGGCAAAGTATTTATTTAGATATTGGGCCGTGCCTAAGTTATCCTTAACCTCCATTCCATCCTCAGTGTTTAGAGGTCCCACTTCTTCTTTCTTTGTTTTCTTCTTATTTATATGGCTATAGAACCTTTTACTATTGGTTTTAATTCCCTTTGCAAGGTCCAATTCTACATGGCTTTTAGCCTTTCCCACTTTATCCTTACATGTTCTGACCTCACGAAAGTAGCTTTCCTTGCTAATCCCACCCATCTTCCACTCCTTGTAGGCTTTCTGCTTTTTCTTAATCACCTCTCTGAGATGCTTGCTCATCCAGCTTGGTCTATAACTCCTGCCTATGGTTTGTTTCCCCTTTTTTGGGATGCAGGCTTCTGATAGTTTCTGCAGCTTCGACTTAAAGTAATTCCAGGCCTCCTCCACATTTAGATCCACAAGTTCTTCAGTCCAATCCACTTCCCTAACTAATTTCCTTAATTCTTTAAAATTAGCCCTTTTGAAGTCAAAAACCCTAGTCCCAGATCTATTTTTGTTTATCCTTCCATCTAGTTTGAACTGAATTAGCTCATGATCACTAGAACCAAGGTTGTCTCCTACAACCATTTCTTCTATGAGGTCCTCACTACTCACTAAAACCAAATTTAAAATGGCATCCCCTCTTGTTGGTTCTTCTTCAACTACTTGGTGAAGAAATCCATCAGCTATCACATCCAGAAAAATCTGAGCCCTATTATTCTTACTAGCACTTGTTCTCCAGTCTATATCTGGGAAGTTAAAGTCTCCCATGATCACACAATTCCCATTAGTGTTTACTTCATTAAAAACACAAAAGAGGTCTCTATCCATATCCAAATCAGATCCCGGCGGTTTGTAGCACACCCCAAGCACTATCTCAGGGGAGGCTCTAGTATCTTTCTTTCCCAGTGTGATTTTTGCCCAGACAGACTGTGTCTTATCCATTCCATCACTTCTTATTTCTTTACAGTTAACCTCATCATTGATATACAGTGCTACTCCACATCATTGATATACAGTGCTACTCCACATCATTGATATACAGTGCTACCTTTGCCTTTATTTCTGTCTTTCCTAAACAGCACATAGCCTTCAATACCTGTACTCCAGTCATGACTACTATTCCACCATGTTTCTGTTATCCCTATACCTGGTTTCACTTCCTGCACCAGTAGCTCTAGTTCCTCCATTTTGTTACCTAGGCTCCTCACATTAGTGTACAGACATCTTATTTTTTGCCGTTTGGCTTCACTGACATTCTTTACCCGGTTAGGCACAGACATTCTACCACCAGCATCACCTGTTAGACTGGTATCTACACTACCCTTCCTCTTTATGTCAATTCTTCTGTCCACGGCTGTATCCCCTCTTACTTTGTTTTTTTTCCCTCTCAAGGTTAAATTCCGGCGTGGAGATCACCTGGACATCTCCCAAGCATCTCCCCCAAATTCCTAGTTTAAAGCTCTCTTAATCAGTTGGGCGAGTCTCCATCCTAGAAGTCTATTTCCCTCCTTACTCAGGTGAAGTCCATCCCAAGAGAACAGTCTTCTGTCCATAAATGCTTCCCAGTGGCCGTACATCCCAAAGCCCTCCTTATAGCACCACTGCCTGAGCCATCTGTTGATCGCCATAATCTTGTCACACCTTTGTTGCCCTTCTCTAGGAACTGGCAGAATCCCACTGAAGATCACCTGAGCCTCGATTTCCTTAAGCGTCTTCCCCAGTCTGGCATAGTCTCCCTTGATACGTTCCAGCGAGAATCTAGCCGTATCATTCGTTCCCACATGAAGGACAATCAATGGATTCTTTCCCTCTCAGGATCCTTTTCAGCCTCAGGTCCACATCCCGTATGTTATCACCCGGCAGACAGCACACCCTTCTGTTTTCTGGATCAGCTGTAGTTACAGGCCTGTTTATTCTTCTCAGTAAGGAGTCCCCAATCACGTAGACCTGCCTTTTCCTGGTGACAGTGTGATTCTCCGGTCTATCCCCTGGACCCACTGGCTGCAAGTCCTCTCGATTCCTATTCACCCTAGCAATCCTCCTGGGGCTCATATTTGGTGTTGCCTCCATTGACTCCTCCCTTCTTCCTGTAGGACTAGCAGCTCTTCTCTTTTTCCTTGCCCTCTCTCCTTCAGCAATCTCCTGCTGTGCCTCTTCTTCATTTTCCTACTCTGCAAACCTGTTCCTGAGTTCTATTTCTCCTTCACTGGCCCGTCTTTTCCTCTGCCTTGTTATCTTAGTCACATGCTTCCACCATCCACTTTCCTCACCCAGCAGTCTCTCCTCAGAATTCTTTGGTCCTGCTTCCATCTGCAAGTCTGAGCTTATCCCTTCAGCCTCTTCATGTCTTTGCTCCATCATCTGCTCAAACCCCCTTCTAAACTCGATCAGAGTTTCCACCTGCATCTCCAGTCCTCGGATCTTTTCTTCCATCAGCTCTATCAGGTGGCACTTCATGCAGACAAAATTCTTTTCAGGTACCCCCTCCAGGATCATGTACATGCTGCAGCTTCCACATCCAGTCATCCTCATTGTGTCTTTCACTGCTACCTCTGTATCGGTCATAGCCTTCCTACCTAAAACCTGGTAGTCCAAGAAACACAAAACAAAACAAACCCCCAACAGGCACCAGAACACTGGCAGACCACCACCAACTCCCTTAACTAGCCTGTCAGTTCCTCTGCCTAGGTCTCAGTCTCCCCCACAACCTCCTCCCGTAAACTCCCTCTGAAACTCTCCTGTTTACAGCTCTGTTTGCTGGCTGCTGTGCCTCTGCAGCTGTCTATGCTGCTGCCTGCCTGGCTGGCTGGCTACCTTTATAGGATCCTAAGCAGGTAAGCCCCACCCCCTAAACAGGGCTCAGCTTCTCTCCCAGCACACTGCCCCTAGCAGCCTCCACACATACAAACTACACAATACAATACACAAAATACAAAAACCTGCTCCTCCAAGAGAACGCCCTCTGAAACGCCCGTTTACAGCTCTGTTTGCTGGCTGCTGTGCGACACAAGACATGTGATCTACGTGAAAATGAATACTATTGCCATACAATCGCATCAGACATTTACAGAGCACCTTTCATCCCAAAGGGTTTTAAAGTGACTACATCACAGCAATGCAGCCACTTCTGGGGTGGAAAGCAGCAGCCAGCCAGTACAAGGCATTGCAGATGCTGGAGGAGGGAGGGATTTTGTCCAGGGCATACCAAGGCACAGCTCTATTCTTATGAGAAGTGCTATCAGATTGTCAGTGCCAGATTTACTGTCTTTAGCCAAAAGAGCACCCTACACTGTAAGCAGCATGATTTTCAATCTTTCTTCAGAGGATGCAGAAAGGAAATAACCATGGCAAGATGCAAATGTGTGGAGTCTACTGGGAGAGGTTCCAGCTATTGTGCAGCTGTGCCATCCTTTCTGATCCATATAGAGCACAGCTAACTGATTACAAGGTCCAGTTGAATAAGATACAAAGTTAGATTGTAGCACTCTGCCCTTCCCTGTTTGAACTGGCTGGTGGATGTCAGGATGTGAAAGACCTGGTGGAGGGAGGGAAAGGGGAGGGCAGAGAGGAGGTGGCATTATCCAGAATCACAACCTGCTCTGAAGGGGTGTGAGGATAATCTTGGGCACTGGTGACAAAGGGCCGTGTGATGAAGAGAAGAGGGAATCAAGACAAGTCCTAGCCAAGTGTGTATTCAAATCATGCAAGAAAGAGAGGAATGGGAGAGGGAGTGGCTTTTGGGCTAAGTTCAAGTCCATCATCACTTTAGCACTGACCTATCTTCCACCACAGCTCTATATCCCATCCTGGTCAGGGGCAGCAGAGGAACTTGTTAGTCTGATAGGGTATTTCCTTGTCTTGCCTTTATTCAGCTAAGCCCTTCCCCAGGACAAACTGCTCTTTCTGGTGTTAAGTAAATAAATGAATTGCCTGGGGGAGACAAGGAGAGAGGAAGGAGAACACGCTCCTCACCCAGGCCCCAGTAGTCTTTCCATGCCCCTTACCCCGTCTCCTGTGAAATCAGCTCTGATGCGCACCCACAGTTCATGGGCTTCTTACGCAGAATTATTTTTCAGGTTAACCCCCCCTCACTAGCAAACCCATATGCCTGTGAGTGAGCTTGGATCCTCTTGGCGCAGAGAGCTGTGGTGAATCACGCCCTGCATACAGCTCTGTGCACATTAGAGCAATGGAAATAAGGCAGGGCTGGAGAGTGGGGGGATGGATTTCCAAATGACATGTTCTGTGTCTGGAAAGCCAGTGAATAAGAGGCCCCATTGCACCTGTTTTTGCTTCCAGTGTGCAATCCTTTGGGCAGCTCCACTTTCCAGGCCAGTTCATCAATATTCATACTAACATGAATACCTAGCACTTACATGTTTCTTTCTATTTCCTTAGCATTGTACAGACCTGACCTACTTGACCCATGGGGGTCGGGTGGGTGAGAAGACATTTCCCGCTTCACGCTGGTACAGTTAGCTCATGCCACCACTCTGAACAAAGAACAGTGCCTCTGGAAATGCTGGCAAATGTTCCCACACTTCAGTAACCATTGTGCAGAAAGTTTGACACTAGCAACACAAGCAGCACCTGTTCCTTTCCAGCTCATTACTAACGCTGCACTTGGGGAAGTTGGGTGTTTTCAGGTCACATATTATATGGAAGCTGGCAAGGCATGATCTGAGCATGAGGTTCAGTTGAGGGTATCCTGAATGCAGGTTGGGAGAGGCAGCTGAGACAAGAGAAGAGGAGGGCTTTGAAGAAAAAAGGTCTCTAGAAGTGGAAATAGCTGCTTCTCCTGGCCATGCCTGCACCGCCATGTGTCTGATTTGTGGAGAACCCAGGCCTATCCTGTGCCAGGACACACTCAGTCTGTGGAAGTGCTTCCTTCCTGCCTCTCCCGGGGACTGTCCCAGATGTGCAGAGTTCACTGGAACATTCCTGTGGGTTATTTGAGCATTTTCTATTTCCATCAAATAGAAAACTGGAAAATTTCATTCAAGCCTCTTGGGGTATATGTGAATCCACTTTGCTGTCCGTGAAACAAGGCAGGATTCTAATGTTTTCTCTGCATCTGCAGTCTTGGTGAGTCAGGGTTCCTGTACAGAAATACCACGTACCTTGAATCACATCTAAACAACTAGTTGTTTGTGTTAAAAAGATCTCCCAGCCTGATAGCTCTCACCAACCACTTCCCGTACAATCCATTCTTCAGGGGCGGGCTGGGTGTGAAGCTGCCAAATAGTAGGAACAGATGGGGACTTCTTAAAATGTGGATCAAAAGAGATGAGAAGAAGCCCCTCCCCCCTCACCATGGGATAGGGAAGGAGAGATGCTCCAGAACTACATTTCTGAGATCACAGGGCTGAAGGAGGAACTCGAACCCACCCACGTAGACTGTGGCTGGCCCAGCTGAGGCAGAGAGAAGAGTCCTTGAGCCACGGGATACTGAGGTTTGCACATTCACAGTCAAGGTGTGAAATCTATCCCACCTTTCTTTCGCCTCAATTGACAGTCACAGCCATGTATGCTGGGTCCCACTCTCCATGTGGCAGTGAGAGCAATCAGGATCCAGTCCTGGCGTGGGGAACAGAGATTCCTAAGAGAACAGCAGGCTTCCTCAGCTCATCAAAACCTCCCCATTCATTCATTATGGTGCAAAATGTGCCGCTGGTATATGCTGGGGGAAAAGTCACCTTGGCTTGCGTGAGAAGTTCTCAGTGAAATCTAGAAGCACACGATACTCACTCGGTTTGGGGTTTCATGCTAAACTCATCACTGGTAGAGATGGGTGCTGATCAGAATTCCAAATAGACTCCCTCCCCGACACCCCGATCTCTCTCCAAATCTCATCAAACTCTCTAGGAACTTTAGAGTCTTGAACTGAGTCTATGAATCCAAACACCCTTGAGCAAGCATAGGAAATGTTCAGGTTTGTGACTTGAACCCATTTCTGCTCGCAAGGTTTATTGAGGTCTGTGACCTTTTCAGGCAAACCCAGACTGGATAGTGATTTCCTTACAATACTAGGTGAAACTCATCGGGTTTGACTTATACTTGAAATTTTAGGTTCATTCAAATCTCCACCCAGACTGGGACTGGGGGAAATATTTTCACAAGTCTGGGAGAAGGGAAAGTGCCATGTTTCACACCACATCCATCTGCAGCCCCTTTGAATTAGGAGTTAACTTCTCTCCCCCACCTTCCAGGTTTTCCCTTCATGGCACCTCCAGCCCATGCAGACCTCTCAGCCTAAATCAGTGTTCCATGGAAGGAAGGGAGCGGCCCTTTCTCCTTTCAAACCCAAGCCAGGCTAACGCTAAGTGGAGGCTGGCGATTGGAAGCAGGTGTGCTGCCCTGCCACATGATGGGGGCTATTAAGGAGAAAGCCTCTAAATAAAATTTACATCTGTCTCTCCTCACTGCTCTCTCCTGAAACAAATTATACCCTGGTCCTGCACTGTGGATTGAGCTCTCTTCTCCCTATCCCGCCCTGCTGCTAACACTGCAAGGGAAGCAACATGAAAAATAACCAGGTTTTCCTGGCGGCCCAGTAATTCATCTCCCTGTGAGTCCATCAGAAGAGATCCCACAGCACCTGGGTTGCTGCTCCTCTCTTCCTCCCATGGCGTTTGGCAGCAGAGCAGTTATTGGGAGGGAGGGGGGAAGGAGGGAGAAGGGGGACAAAGAAGCCCCCCCCACACTCATCCCGAGGTTTATTATTACACAAATGTGAATTCCAGAATCTGCATCTGGGGAGCAGCTGCTGAGAGTTAACCCTTTTGTGTGCTATATGCAAGCAGTGCAGTAAGAATGAATGGTCTGTGTGTCTGGCCCAGAAGGGGCTGAGCACTGAGGGGAGCTAAGCATGGGGTCTGTGGCTGTAACTCACTCCTTTCACTGTGATGCAATGTGGCATATGGCAGGTGCAAGGGGGCATTTGTTTCACTGGGGGCTTCTCTCTCTCTCTCTCTCTCTCTCTTTTCTAATAACACAAGCTTCTGTTTCCATTCAGAGGTTTTATGGAGACTCATTTAGCCAGCTAGAAAAAGCTTGAGTTTTCTGTTTTGCCTGGGATGCAGGTCTGTAGGCAGCCATACCCGCTGTCCAGTGAGAGGCTCAGGGATGAGAGATGCAAACACAAGATGAGCCATCATCTTGGTGCAAAGCAGGGTCTTAGGGCTTAGCTCTAGGGGGCTGTTCTGTTTAAGCCATGTAGGCGCGAATGCTTAACTTTGTATAGCCACCCTGCTAAGAATGCCAGGCCAGACAGACTTCCCCATCACCATCACCAGAACTCCAGGGGGATTAAGTGCCAAAGTGAGGGGCTCCTCCCAGAGAACACCCTGTCAGTCACAACGTCCCTTTCAGACCAAGGGGGCTTCAGCACCAGCAAACCACCATCCTAGAGGGACAATGTCATCTTTCATATAGGCCACGTAGGACTTTAAAGGTCAAAACCAATACCTCAGATTCCTCCTCAAATCAATAGAGAGTCAATACAAATCATGGAGTGATGTTGCAATAGGCCAAAGGTGAGATATTCAGCAGCCTGCTACATTCTGCACCAGTCCCAGTTTGCGAGTTGATTAAGCAGGTAGTGCCATGTACGGCACCCTGCAGAGAGAGTCTAATTTTGAGGAGAACCAGGTGTGGATTATGGTAGTGAGGGCTCCATCTGAATAAATGGCCGAAGAGTTCTGGCCAAAGTGGAGATGCAAAAATGGCCTTCCTGGTCCCTACTGCTATAGGGTCTTCCAGCAGAAGCTTAGGACGTAGCAAGAATTCCTGACTACAGACTTACATAACAAACTACAGGCCCGCTTGCTCAGTAACAAGGGCACATATAATCCCACTGTATATTCAGGTTGATTCCCTGAACCTACCAACATTACCTCAGCCTTATCTGAGTTACAGAACATGTGGTTACATAGACTGGCTGTGTGCATAGTTAGATGGTTTAGAGTAACTTACAATGCACCCCGCACCCCGCCCCAGCATCAGTCAGCTGCATCACGGAATAAATGCAAGAGGCAAATAGCTGACAAATGTGGTGACTCTATATTTCTGTTACCCATATGACAGGTGAGGTGGAAAGCCTGTTACTGACCCAAAGAGAGGGATTCCAGAGGAAGAATATCCCTATGCCCTGGGGACTTGTACAGGCACCATTATTCAGCCATGCCTTTGGGAGAGAAACACAGTGATCAGGCACAGTAAATTATGGTGGTGTACCTGCCTATTCAGAATGACACTGAGGAACAGCGGCTGCTGTCCTGCTAATGTACCTTTGGTGCATGGAGATTGCACAGCTCTGAGCCAGGGAGGGATGGCTGGGATGCCTTCCCCTCTGGCTGGGAGGGCCTGTTCTGCCATTCAAGCCTACAGTTCATTGTGTTTGATTGTCAGACAGAGGTAATTTACCAGGACAGGAGATTTAAGTAAGTTTAACAATCAGTGCAGTTAGGCATCGGCACACACACTTAGCAATGGCAGTTAGAGGAAATCTTACTGGCCAAAGGTCACCGGCGGACTAGATGACAGATGCTGTCAAACAAGGCTAAACTGCAGGCCTGCCGGCTGTGTACAGGTTTGTAGTGGCGCCTAGATATTGCAATGATGGGTAGTGTATACATAATAATAATGCTCATTAATGCTGGGAGTCTTCTCAGCCTGGAATATGATGAAAGGTTTGGGGTGGCTTAGCAGCAGTACTGGAAATCATGGAGCATCTGCAAGGCTGTGTGGTTTGCTAATGGGTATACTCAAACATTGGCAACATGTGCTATGTTCTTACTGAGTGAGGGGAAGAGAGGTTGCAAAATGAAGCAGATAGGGCATCTGGGGTGTGGATACACGCTATTCATTCCTACATTTGTTCACTTCCCCACAGCATGGATAAAGCTATAGCGGATGCTGCCTTGAGCTAGACAGCCAATGCAAAAATCACTGGGTAGAGCTAATGGCGTACAGTCTATCTTGCTCTAACTGCCTGGCCAACAGATTTCACTTAGTGGAGTCCCTCCTCCAGACTCACATGGGCCTTCTCCACATTACCACAGCTGAAGCCTGCCTGTGGATCCAGGGATCAATAGCCAGCCAGTCTATCACATAGAGTCAGAAGGGTGCTTCTCTCTGTCCAGCCTGGTAGATGCCAGGGCTGGGACTTACCTCCCTCCGGCTGAACTGCGAGCATTGGTGAAAATAGGTCTTAGCCAGAAATTGCTCTGTTTGTTTCTCAGGAGCATTCATAAAACCTGTTGGAAAATTATGAACAATTTAGCAGAAAATAAAGCCAGAACCACCACTGTCCCTTTCACCAAGGCCTCCTGCTCTGCTTTCAGTTTATCCACAGTCTCTCTACAAATTTGAAATTGTCCAGCCCCTGACACCAAGTTTAAGCTGGCAGGATGACATGACAGACAAACATAGTTGCAGCTAGAAGGAGCTCTGCCTCAAGAGTTTGTCTTTATAACGAGAAAGTCCCACAAGGGACCCTAATCCCATCTTTGGGTTTGGGCCTGAGTGTGGAGCTCAACCTCTCCACAGGAGTCCTCCCTGCTCTGTCAGCCAGGCAGTCACTCTCATAGCTCTTTCCCTGAGTAAAGAGAGGAGGAAGTAGAGCTGGAGTTAATCCTTGTGAACCAGGGATCAGACCGGTCCCCTGCATCCTGTCACATATACCTTTTATCATGCCTGGAACAACCTCTCTCTTTTATGTCCATCAGGTGCCCTCTCTCTCTTACTTCAGATCCATTTTCCTCCAGGAGTCCTTCCTACCATTAATGGTAACCCTGCTTTTCATAAGTCATTTTCCTATATCCTGCTTATTCTGCTTATTCTTAGCCTGTAGGCTTTTGGGGGCAGGGGAGGTGCTTTCCTCTAGATTTTGTAAAGTGAACTGTCATTAGGGTGACCAGATGTCCTGATTTTATAGAGACAGTCACAATTTTGGGGTCTTTTTCTTATATAGGCTCCTATTACGCCCCACCCCCTGCCTCGATTTTTCACACTTGCTGCCTGGTCACCCTAACTGTGATGCAGGAGATTTTTAATAATAATAAATAGCACTGTGCTGCTGGCTGGGCTGTGCAGCCCCTGAGCATTGCTTCTCTGCTGTCTGTTCTTCTTGGAGCTCAGACAGCAGTGAAAGGACATGCTTTCTCCTGGAGTAGGCGGAATCCTGCTAGGCTGCAAGGGTTGGATGACAAATTGTTCTAATAGTCTAAACAACGTGAAGTCGGGGCATAGTATATGAAATATGCAGCACGCAGGGGGCTTGGCTATTTTGTTCTATCACATGGATATTCCAGTGGCCAGGGTCCATTAGGAGTGGAACAACATATGTCAAACTTAATAATGGTCTAAAGGGGGCTTGAAAAGCTATATCTCGTGTACTGTATGGAGGGCAGGGGAGTGAGAGCATCTGCTTCTGAACTCAGCTCCATGAATAAAGATGAAGATGCCAGGGCAGGCTGGGGAAGGAGAGGTGGAGGAAGACCGCAGAGTGGCTGATGTGATTGAAAGGACGGGTGAGGTTTTTCGTCTTCTCTTTGAAATTCCTTTTGCATTTGGAGTCATTTTGAAAGTCAGAAGCTGTTAGATTCTCCAGGACTCCTATGGAGGGATATTGACTGGGTTTACTCCAATGATATTTTCCCCCACAGCTGTTTGTGTCATCAACAGTAGGATTTCTTCTTTTAAAAATGATATTTTATCTGCTTTAAAATGAAAATCCACAAAAGATGAATTTGCATTCAGTCTGGGACTGAGTGACAAAGGAATCTCAAAAGTTTCAAAGATCAATCTATCTTTCTATCTGATCTTGTGAGCAACTACAAGTCTAGCTTCTCTCTGAACTTCTAGAATTTTTAGAACATCCTGGGTCTGTATAAATAGGTTGGAGTCTCCCACAAGAAAGCCTGATCTTCTCAGATTCAATGTACTTCTTGCCCCTGAGCAGGCTGGGAATGCTGTCAGAACAGTCTTTCTTCGTGTGTTTTGAGACTTTCACTTCCAAACTCAGCTGGAATCAACAAGTGCAGAATCAGCAAAAAATAACATTGGTAGTGGTGCGAAAATAGCAAACTATTCTCTAAATCTTTGTTCTCTAAATCAGTTCTATTTGCTGCCACTTTCCATTTCATGCACAGGTTTGAGTCAATTTATATTGGATTTGAAAAGGCTTCCTAGTCATAGGAATAACTTGTATAAAGTTTTTTTTTCTTTGTTCATCACCATAGTACCTGAGTGCCTCATGTAGAATTGCTGGGAGGATGTAACCACTTGGAACTGCCTCTCCTCTCTCCATCCAAAATGGTGGGGTTTGATTTGAATTCCCATAACTCAGGTTCCTGGGGCCCAATTCTTCTCCCATGGAGGAGAATAGTGCCAGTACAAGGGGATTACCATGAATAAGCACAAACTAAAAATCAGTAACTGTCTCAATGCAGTAGTGTTATTGACAATGCTGAAAAGAATTGATAATAATACACGGCAGCAATCAGGGTCTGCTGTAACCCTTTGTCCAGATCATGCCATCCAGGTGTGATGTACATTTGGCAAAAAAGGCACAGCTAGGTTCAGTCCTCTCAGAAGCCCTGGTTATACCCGAAGTGATGCCATGTCCCTGTCAGTCAGGAGACAGGAAACGTGAGAGACACTTTCCAAAAAGGACGCACGACCAGGGCCAAATTCCTTCTTCTGTGTTTTTTCCGCCAAAAACCATGGAGAGAAAGAGAGGGAGCAAAAAGGGAGTGCACTGAAACTGGCTGAGAGTAGCATTATCTTGCACCTTCTCCAGTCTGGGCTTGGGACAGCTGCCAATCTTGGCTGGGGCAGACTTTCGGGGACTACAGAGACCCATAGAATGGCCTGGAGACTGGTGTAGTATGAAGTGGTTGGCATGCTGAGGTGACAGGGACAATTTGCATGTATTGGAATCTGTGTGTCCTGTGTGGGCTGCTTCTGATTCAGGTGGATGGAAATGAATTCTGGGAACCGGGACCCATGACAGATTTGCCTCCAGAGATTTGTTGTAGAGCCATTTTTCTGTCTTGATCAGTTTTGTGATTGAATATAACCATACATGTCATTTCGAACAACCTCCATCTGACCCCCTGTTTATGTTCAGCCTCATCTAACTGTTATGTAAAAAATACTATCTGCAATATCTATCCTCACCTCTCCATTGTTTTACAGACTGCATAGTCATTGATTTTAAACCTAGACCACCCCTATTGTATGTGCATCATGAGAACATGCTCCTTACTCAGACAAGAACTTCAGCAATGCAAGAGTAGAGTGGAATTAATACTCTGTGCACCATGCTATTCATTCTAGTGCACTGAATGGGGGTGATCTAGGCAAGGAGGAGGATTTTAGGCACTTCCCATCAATGACAGGTAATAAAGTGTGTGGTGAGGAGGTGGGGTGGAGAAAGAAGATGAGTCCTGGAGTTACTGTTATTCTCTCCTCCTACCACCACCCCCCACCTGAGTTGAGCATGGAGCAGTATCTGCACATATTTCCATTCAAGTCAACTAATCATTCCCTCTCATACCCCTCACTTCTTAACAGTTACTATCCTTCTAGTGATCCAGGACTGTAGTCTCATTATCCACTGTCTTCCACACTTATGGTGTCTGTCTACCTACTTCTGCTGATTTTATCCACTGCCACAGTCTATGTTTGGTGGAAGGTTGAGGTCAGGCATGGGAGCCAATTGCTGTGGTTATAGGCAATCTGCTGAGTGTTGTATTGTTTCTTTTTCAAAGGGAAGACTTCCCCAAATGGAAACCACACCTGCTGGCCCTGCTTATATTGCTACTTCCCCTGTGCTTGGTAGGATGAGAGGGTTCCTATTTTTGGAGGAAATTCTGGAGCATCTTTTCCCCCTATAGCTTTTTTACACTCCCAAAGGGGACAACCAGGCTTTCAGTTGTGATGCACTCTTTGTCTACATGGAGGATTTTTCTGTGGCATGGGCAGAGGGAAGAAAGCAGAGAAAGATACTGCAGGGAGAGATCCAGAGAGAGAGAATAGCAAGTCAAATCACCGAGACAGGAAGGGAATTTCTCTGCTGAAATTGAGAACAATGACGTGAAGTTTGAAACTGTCTGCACCTGATGTAAATCTGTTTGCCTGAGGCTGTCGGAAGTGAAGAACAGAACACTCCTGATTTCACAGCTTCATGTGACAAACAGGAGGCACAAGCTGCAGGGAGAGGAGGGAAAAAAAGAAGAAAGCAATCCTAAACAAAATCATGCAAACAACCTTGGCCTTAGCAATCTTTGATAGGCAGTGATCCCAGCAAAAGGAGAGAGATGCGGGTGGCATTTCCCAGCCTGAATGCTTTAAAAGCTCTCCCTTTATGTTCTTCAAAGATATTAGGGCTTGTAAATGAGCCCTGCCATTTACCTCTGCATCTGACATGCTAATGGTTGTATTTTTGAATCATTAAAAATTGAAATGCGTACCACTTTCAACAGCTGCCAAGCCTCTCCCCTGCACCATTCTACCCCCTTCCATGCTCCTCCTCTCCTCCATTATCCTTCTCCCATTCTCTCCTCTCTTTCTCTATTTTCTCTTCCTGCTCTTTCTTCTCACCGTCACTCTTTCACTATCACTCTACCTCTCCTTTTTCCTCCCTGTGCCCTGTCTCCTTTTCTCTCCCTTTCTTTCTTCCTCCTTTCCTCTCTGTCTCTTTTTCTCATTCCCCATTTCACTCCACTTCCTCCCGCCATGTCTCTCTGCCTCTGCAGTTTACCATAGAATACTGGCCCCCCGCCCCTGCAATCATGTCTCTGCCAGAGTTTCAATTCACAGGGAGCACTCGATAATCTGCTGATTTAATATTCTCACCTTGCAGTTCTCTTTTATTCAGTGGGACTTGGAGAATTAGAAAATGTGTTTATCTAAATACACTGGAGAGTGAGAGAAACAAAGAACCCAACAGTGCTTTTCTAACGAGGAATGACTAATATGACCCAGGAGAGCCTGTCCTCTTTTAAGCACTCAATTTTCCCCAGGATTTGCATCCAAAGATAACTTTGGCAGTGCCTGTGGTGACAATGGCACACCTGCCAGCCTGCAGCTACTATGGGGATTCTGCTCCCCTCAAGGACTGGCACCAGCTGCAGAGAATGGCAGTGTTTGTTTTACCTGTTTCCTCAGCTGTGACATAACTTCTGAAAGCCAGAGCAACTAATCCAAAGCAGAGAGACACAAGGACATATAGAGATGCCTTTGCTTCTCAGAGAGATCACGAGGGTGCCCCAGTGGCTGGGTGCAGGGGCTGTGTCTCAGTTATTGTCATGCTACTAGCTGGGTCATTGAGGACCCCAAAATGACACCAATACCAGTCGAATCCCCTGCAACCTCTTATCAGCATTGTGCAGCTTCGAGTAGCATCTACCCTGGAAAGGAAATATCTAGTGTTTTCTCCAGTGTGTGGACATGTGAAGTGCATTCATAGCTCCCATGTGGCCTCTGGGAGTATCCTGAACTTCCACTAGCATGTTGTGGGTCCTGGCAGAGTGCCCAGTGGGGTCAGGATCTTCAGCCCTAAGAGAGAGAAGGAGCATTGTACCAGCACAGTGTTACCTGTGGAAAGGGTTTTAGCTCGATGAAATTGATTAGAAATACAAGTGAAATAGAACCAGAAAAAATGATCCCAAGTGTGAGCCAGAATCTCTCTTGTGTATAGAGAGGGTGGCGCTCCCTGGTGAGTTTCTAAAGGTTTTGTCTATTGGAGAACCTTCCTATGCCACAACTACAAGGAGGAAGAATTCAGACATGTCACTGGCACCAACTGCAGGCCAGTGTCCCGTTTGCCACTGAGCCCAAGTCCCTCCTGGCTGGGGTGCTGCCCCCTGGCAGTACCCCCAAAGATCTAGGTCTCCCCTCCCCAAGGAACTCCCACCCTCTATCCCCACCTTGCCTCAGACTATGGCTACTGACAGTCTTGATCTAGCCCCCGTTCACTGGGGCAGACTGCAGTGTAAATGCCACTCATCACCGGCAAGGAGAGGTTGGACCTGCTACCTCTGCCTACGCTTGGGCTGCCCTTCTGCAAGCCCAGTACCCTTTCTAGCCTTTAACAAGGCCTGCAGCCTGGAAAGTTTCCAGGCTGGAGCTCCCCTAGCTCCTCTAGCCTTCCCCTAACCTTGCTCCACTTTAGGTACTCTGTTCAGCTCCCCAGCAAGCTAGAGAGAGACTGTCTGCTCCTGGCCCACTGCCTTCTTGTAAGGGCCAGCTGGGCCCTGACTGGGTTGTGGTCACAGCTGAGGCTGCTTCCCCAATCAACCTTTCCCCAGACACAGCCCTCCTCAGGGCTGCTTTTAACCCCTACGGGCAGGAGCAGAGTGACCACCCCGCTACAAGGCATCACTTACCTTTCTCCCGTCATGTGGAATCAAACAGAGACACAGACAGGGAACAGATATCCCGCCAAAACTGCCATAAGAGAGAACATCCCGCCAATGGAGAGGAGGGGACAGTGCAATGGTGAGGGGGAGCCAGGGCTCTGAGGTGGGGCAGCTGTCCATGGTACTCAGAGTCCCAGCTGGGGAAACCCTGTCTGTCCCTGTGGGTCACCTTGGCTTCTGTTTCAGGGAGGTGTGTGTATCTACCAATTAGATTGCTACTTGCCAGTCACTGTGCCCATCTGCATAAGAAAGGAGGAAGTGCCCTGAAAAACCAATTAATATACTACAGATAGCTGGGTTCAGTTCTCTGGCTGACACACTGGCCAGCAGGAAGAATTGCTCTCAGGAGCTGTCCTCTTCATTGGGGACTCTGAGCAGAATAGCTTCAGTCTCACATCATTTGTGTCTCTAGAGGCAGTGGCTAACAACCTTGTACAGCTACAGTGGGCACATGTGGTACATTCAACATGGATTCCAGGTGTGCTCATTCCCCACAGAAGCATATTCAGTGGAACCTTTCTATGATGACCCTGGTAATTCTGTCTTGCTTATGCAGCATGTTCACTCTAGTATGGATTGGCCATGAGTCAGCCACATGATGTGGTCTGTCTGGAAACAAATATTCTTTTGCAACTGGCCTATGCAGTTATAATTTAGCTGTAAACATTTATAAGGGTCCCTTCCTCAATAGTCCAATAGGAAATGGAGGTTTTATGTGGCCTAGTACTTAAAGCATGGATCTGGGAGTCAGGAGTCTTAAATTTTATTCCCATCTCTGGGAGGGGTGTAAGATTTAGTGATGTGAGAACAAGATTGGTAGTCAGAACTCCTGGGTTCTAGTCCCATGTCTCGGCATCCATGTAAACAGGAAAATGATAGGCAGGACTCTTTAGATCTATTCCCATTTCAGACAGTGAATGATTCACTGTGTAATGTGGCTAAAATAAGAATAGCCTCAGGCCACACTTTGGAACGCCATGGACACCTTTGCTTCTTGGCCTGGGAGGCCCTGGGCCATCCTTGTGGTAGATCAATACCCAACCAATCAGCTCTTCTAGGTCTTTGACCACTGGAAGCCCTGGGAGAGATCAGGAGCAGCTCAATGCCATAGAATCTGATTCTCCTTTTGAATGAGATGGTAACAAAGGAGTCTGTCACCTCTGTAGAGAGCAAAGTAGATGGAAAGCCATGATCCAAAATGGGACTGTAGCTAGGAATCCCAGGCTGTGTCCTTTGTTATCTTAATTGCAGGGCTCTTGAGACATTGCAGTGTCAGGGCCTGGAACCAGAAAAGACTGTCACTCAATCCAGAGACAAGGTGGGTGAGGTAATACCTTTTATTGGACCAACTTCTGTTGGTGAGATAGACAAGCTTGTGAGTTTACATTGAAAGCATGTCTCTCTCTCACCAACAGAAATTAGTCCGATAAAAGAGATTGCCTCACACAACTTGTCTTTCCGATATCCTGGGATCAACACGGCTACAACACTGCATATTAAATCCAGAAACAGGCTGGATGATCTCCTGCCTGAGAGAAGACGAGGCTTCTACTTCACAATATCCCACATGAGATCCATACAATTCCACCCCCCTCCCCATATTCCACCCCTGTGCTACACACAAGCACTATACACAAACAATTTACTCTCACACACGAACCCATCCTCAGAGATGACACACAGCTACACATTCCCTTTTGTACCAACACATACCTACATATACTCACAGGCTTTCACTCCCCACTGATACACACACAACACACACACACTCCTCCCTCCGCTTGCAGGCACACACAACACCTCCTCTTCCTCCCACATACACTCTCACCCATGTGCCCCCTCTACAGATACCCATGCACACACTTCTCCTTCCCCTCGCACACATACACACATTCTCACCTGTCGCTGTCACACATGCTCCTCAGCTAGCTAATAAGCTGTGACATGCCAGATATATAAAGTATGAAAATTGGCCAGTTTTTGAATATTTTAAAGCCTATCACATATATTTTACTGGTCTGTACAAAGCGCTTAACAATGTCTGTAAAAGGGACATGGAAACTATCATCCTGAATAATCCCCTTGAGCTGGACTGACCCCTCCATCTCCACTGCAACCTCCTCCCTCCCACAATGCACTCACACATTCCTGAGCTACAGCCCCTGCTTCTCCTGCCATGGCTCCAATGAGAAAGGTACCATTGCACTGTGGGGGAAAGTGGTTGGGTGGAAAGAGAGGAGAAGAAGAGTGTGGAATAAAAGGGAGGAACAGGAGAGGAGAGGAAGATGAAAATGGGTTGGGAGTGAGGAAGAAGAGAAGGCTGGGAGGCTCAGTGCACAGGAGAAAGCTGCCAACATTAACCCTCTCCTAAAGGGCAAGCTCACGTCCAGTGACACATGTTGAAATGTGACATCATAATGGGCCATTGCAGGAGCCTGGAATTGTGTTTCAGATCTATAGGTGTCTTTCCAGTTAGAAGGCAGGATCACCACCTTGAAGCAGGGATGGTCCTCAAAGTAAAAGAACAGGTGGCAAACATAGAGGCCAGGGCAATCGCAAGAAAGGAATGCCTGGTCCTCAGAATGTCTGTCCTAGGATGTGGGAGCTGCTGTGTAGGTGGGAAAAGCTTCCTTCCTTTGTCTTTCTGAGGCCTTTGCTCTGTGTTCTTGTGTCCACAGGAAAATCAGGGCCTATAATTTAGTGCCAGTGCAGCTCTAAAGCTGGTAGCATCTGTACAATCTGTCCTGTAGACAGGGATTAGACCAGTGGTTCCCAAACTAGGGCTCCACTTGTTCAGGGAAAGTCCCTGGCGAGCCGGGCCGGTTTGTTTACCTGCCGTGTCCATAGGTTCGGCCGATTGCAGCTCCCAGTGGCCGCAATTCACCACTCCAGGCCAATGGAGGCTGTAGGAAGCAGCGCAGGCTGAGGGATGTGTTGTCTGCCACTTCCCGCAGCTCCCATTGGCCAAGAACAGTGAACCGCGGCCACTGGGAGCTGCAATCGGCCGAACCTATGGACACGGCAGGTAAACAAACTGGCCCGACCCGTCAAGGGCTTTCCCTGAACAAGCGGAGCCTCTAGTTTGGGAACCACTGGATTAGATAGTGAAAAAATGCCTGAGTCCTGTCTACATCACTGCTTCCAGTGTTGCTACCTCTGGAGCAGCTGCACCGGTGATGAACCAGGCTCCTGATTTTGCCAGCATAAATGCATCCTTGCTCTTATTCCTGCTAAGCTACACCTGCCTTAGGGCTTGTCTACATCAGAAAGTTGCAGCGCTGGTGAGGGAGTTACAGCGCTGCAACTTAGGAGGTGTACACATCTGCAGGGCACCACCAGCGCTGCAACTCCCTGTTTGCAGCGCTGGCCGTACTCCCGTTTTGTCTCGGGTGTAGAGGATCCAGCGCTGGTGATCCGGCGCTGGTAATCAAATATAGACACTTACCAGCGCTTTTCTTGACCTCCGTGGAATAAGCAGGTATCCCAGCATACCTGAGGAAGCCTCTGGTAATCAAGCTGGTCTCCTTCCCCGGTTTGCTCTCGCGTTCCCCGAACCCCGAGCAAGCAGGTCTCCTTCCCTGAGGTTTGCTGGGTGGTTCCGGGAACGCGAGAGCAAACCGGGAAAGGAGACCAGCTTCGCCGCGGTTTGCTCTCGCGTTCCCCGAACCCCGAGCAAGCAGGTCTCCTTCCCTGAGGTTTGCTGGGTGGTTCCGGGAACGCGAGAGCAAACCGGGAAAGGAGACCAGCTTCGCCGCGGTTTGCTCTCGCGTTTCCCGGAACCACCCTGCAAACCGCAGGGAAGGAGACCTGCTTGTTCGGGGAACGCGAGAGCAAACCGCGGCGAAGCTGGTCTCCTTTCCCGGGTTTGCTCTCGCGTTCCCCGAACCACCCAGCAAACCGCAGGGAAGGAGACCTGCTTGTTCGGGGGTTCGGGGAACGCGAGAGCAAACCGGGAAAGGAGACCAGCTTCGCCGCGGTTTGCTCTCGCGTTCCCCGAACCTCCCTTGAAGCCGCCCAACAGCGCTGCAGTGTGGCCACATCTAACACCACTTGCAGCGCTGGTTGCTGTAAGTGTGGCCACTCTGCAGCGCTGGCCCTATACAGCTGTACTAATACAGCTGTAACAACCAGCGCTGCAAAATTTTAGATGTAGACATGGCCTCAGAGGGAGTGAGATAAAGTGACTGCTCCTATAGAGAGTGCTGAGTAGGAGTAGGAGAGACTGGAGAGAGGTCACAAGGGGCACTTTCCTTGGTCTTTCATTTGCCACTTTGCCTACAGCTTTGTGTGCTACTTGGGAGCAAAGCCTTTGGGCAGAGAGGCCTTCGAGGCTTTCCCTTCACCTCTTGTGGATCACAGAGCACACCTGTTGAGAGGGAAGTGAAACATTTATTCTGCATGGGGATCAACCTAGAATTTCAAGCAAGAAGCCACTGTACAGCTCCTGAAGGGAGCTCTGAGTAAGTGGGGAAGTCCTAGTACTAGAAGAGAAAGAGAAGCAGGTGTGTGTCCTGTTTGTATTTTGCAGCATCAGTTCTCCTTCCTAGTCTTCTGTTTATACAGGGCCCATATTGTGCAAGGCTCCAACCCCAAAGGGCAGAGAAGACTTTCAGAGGCAGAAAGGGGGGTGGGCTGCTGGGGCAAAGCCAAGAGATGAAATGGAGGAGCTAAGCACCAGTCCATCTCATTCTGCAGGCACAATTCCCTTCTTTTCTTGCAGGCCTCCTCACTGTAGTGCTACTACACATCATGGGACAGCAGCAACAGCAACAGGAGTGAGAATGCCTTCAGCCGCACAACTGACAGCGAGGCAGACTCTGTATCCTCTTGGTAGGAGCTGGCTCCAGGAAGGGACTTACTGCAGATCTGACTGGAGCACAGGCTCTTTCATAATTTAAATCAATGACATTTTTTTCACCCTAAGTGTTCTGCTTTAACACTGACAAAGGAGGAGGAATTCCATGCATTTCTCTGGCTGTTTAGCAGAGCTGCTGCCCTCCTCTCCCCTGTCAGACACTAATCTCTCCTAATATTTAACAGTCCCTGTAGGCAGCAGGATTTATCCTTTGGCCTTTCTACCTGTCATTCCATCTCTTCTCACTAAGAAGCCTTCTGATTCCTTTCTGAAAAGAGGTGCCAGGGCTGATGTGATCTATTGGCTCACGCTGGCAGTTAAAGAACTAGGCCCATTTTTCCCTGTTTCAGCTGTCGGGCATTTATCCAGGGTAGCTCCATACAGCTGCATAAGGCTCCCTTACCTCCAGCACAGGGGATTTGAGGGACAGCCATGGATGGTCAATGTTACTGAGTGGGAAGGTGGCTTGGTTGTCACTGCCAGGGGCTTTGGCTTATGCAGAGCCTCAACCCCCACCACAGGCCTGAGCCGGGGAAGATCAGATCCTGGTCTGGATCTAAACATCATGGTCAACTCCTGCCTCTGTAATAGGCAGAAATAAAACCCTGGACAGACACACCTAAACTCTGGATCCAAACTCTCTAGTGTGGGACCATCTCTGTATAACCTACCAACTTGCCCTGACTTACTGTGTCCCCTCCCATTCCTACTCTGTCTTCAGGTCTCTGGAAGATTCCTTCTTTATTCCCCTGCCTCCCATCTGATCCTGCTCCATTCCCTGTGTCCCAGTCCATCCCCACTTCCCACTCCATTTGTGCCTTTAACATCCTTAGGCTTAAACCTCTCTGAGGTTCCAGGTGCCTTGTTCTTCCATGAGTTCATTATATCCTCTCAAAACATAATCATGAAAACATGGGTTGGCTCTAACAGCAAGCGAGTTACAGTCACTTCAGGGAACAAGACAGGCAAAATTTACAGTTTCTCAACATTTCCTGGAGGAGTCATTCCTGAGTGACAGGGAGTGGTTTCTCTGGCTCAGGGGCTGCATATATGGCCTCTTCACTAGGGCATGCACGTATTCCAGGGGTTGAGCACATATTTGTCCTCTCCCCACTGCGGGTTCAGCCTCCACAGCTGGAATGTGGAGTGAGGTACATAAAGAGGTATTCATATGGTGTCTCCCTTGTAGCAATGTGGAGCACTAACTTGAGGGGATCCCAGCTCCTGCAAATGGAGTCACCGGAGCTTGGGCAGTGTGTGAGCCCATGCTGTTCCAAAGCTCCTCCTTCATTACCGGGCAAGTGGTGAAGCAATCCAAGAGCCGGGGGTGTCGCAGCCACACAGTAGCCCTTTATATCATTAACAAGCCCTTTGATTGTCCTTTCCTTAGTCCTGGAGTTAGAAGTCATTAGACTCCAACCTGAACTCTCCTCTTTCCTCCGATCGGGTTACAGCATTGAGTTAGTGGGAGGAAGCTGCTCTTCAGAGGCATTTCTCATGTTGTGAGATGATGAGAAGGGTGGAAACTCTACTCCCCCACTAATGATTATTACGATTGTCACCTGCAATGCAAGACCTCGGCCCAAGGCTCAATAACCAGAAGCAGGCCTGGCCAGGGACAAGCTTTAATAGGACACCTTTAGCAAATGGCACGGTCGGAAGGCCTGGTGCCGCCTTTGTTTCCTCTAGCGCTGGCTGCTTCCTTTCCACTCCTTTTCTTGCTTTGTTTCGTTCTCTCTCGTCTAAGTAGTGGCAACTTTAGAACTCTGCAGGGCACCATTAAAAGACAGATGATACTGCCAGAGCACAGCTGTCCAAAGCCATGGAAAACGCATTCCATATAATCTTTCTAAAGGGGCATGTGTTTAACATTGACCTGGTTACACAGCCCAGCCTTCACCATATGCACATACCATTTCAAATAGGAACAGTGGGGCCGAACTGGGCAGCTGGAGTGCCGACTCAGCTATCTTACAAATGGACCAGCCAGTGTCTCCTGATGAACTGAGATAATGTAGGGAGAGTGGGGAATGGGAAGTAAGGAAAGTGGAGGGATAGATTAAACTGGCTGGGAATGTCTCAATGTGTTTTAAAGAGCATGGTGCATAATAGAAATGAATATCACAAAAACATTTTTGCAGGTGTTAGAATTGCACATTATCTAATGGGAAGGGATCAGATCAGGTTTGGGGAGGTAGAGGCTGAGAAAAAGGGTGGGAGTGGTGTTTGTAAATATCCCTTCTGAAAAACAGGCTCTTTGAGACTCTGTGAGTGCCAAACAGCATCCCAAAAGCATGTCCCTGACCCCCGGACATTACTGCTAGAAAGAATGTCCATGGGAAGTTAACACACACTACTTTTATATCCCAGTTGATGTGCACTTTAACAGCCCTGTCCTCTGCTGCAGAGGCGTTAGGCAAATAGGTCCCCCACACACCTCCGCCTGCTCTCCCTCTGCCCCCAAACACACACTTATCTTCTGGGCTAGTCTATAGAGCCGAATGTTCTGGTCACACATACAAAAAACTGACAGCAAACTTTAGACACAGGTTGCGATAAAATCCCACCTGATTATGTTCTAGGACTAGGTAACAGGTTCTGAGGGTCACAGTCCTCAGGGGGTTATGAAGAGGTGACAGAGTTCATCTTGCCCTTCTCATACTGCTAAGTGGGAGAGGGCACCTGGGTAGTTACTGGCTAGATGGGAACAGGGCTGGAGGGGCTCTGTTTTGGAAAAAGCTGAAAACCACTGTTCTTGGTCACACTTTCAAAACAATCAACACTAGTGGTGGTGCAAAATACTTACCCTTTCGGGAGGGCACATCACCAGATTGTGGCTCATGAAAGAGGCCAACTCTTGAGATCTGGCTAAAGAAAATACAAGGAATGTGAGTGATGGAAGAAATCACAGGCTGAATCAGACCATCGTCCTACGTTAAGTTTGAAGGCTGTTGGGCTTTAGGTAATATTCTCTTCACAACATACAAAAAACAAGACAAACAACAATGGTCTCAATTAAAGCTACACTGTGTAGCACACCCAGATAACTAGATGTCAGTGCCTCATATATGTACTGAAACCCAGACTAGCTACACCTACCCAATCACAGGTGCACTGACAGTAGCTGCAAAAAACATAATTTTGAACATCTACTTATGTATGTGCATATGTACACCAGTGTTGCAATGAACATCTTCATTACAACTGGTCAGTAGTTTTAGGTTGAAAAATTCTGGTGAGCAATATTCTGTTTTTGATGAGAAAACAAAACAAAACAAAACCCTGAACATTTCTGAAACCTAAAATCAGAATAAAAATCATATTTCAGGGGTTTTTTTTAATTTTTCATTGTGAAACTAGGAAGTTTCCAAGAAAAAAATTGAGGTGAAAAAAATATTTCAATTTATTTTATGATGAAAATACTTATTATTATCTATCTATCTAATGCACCTATGCTGCACAGACACATGCTTCTCTGCCTTGATGTGTCTGCTCCAGTGAGCTGCATAACAAACGGCATATAGCAGAAGACTAGTGTGTCACTTATAAATTGATAACCTTTTCTTCACCTGCCTCCCTTTTTCTGTATGTGCCTATCCAGCTGGGAACTTCTTTTGTACCTACTTGTCAATAGTTTCTGAAAATACAAATAAACAGATATTAAAAAAGAAACGTTGCCCAAGGAGGTTGTGGTTCAGGGGATTGGTGATTGGAGTCCAAGCCTTTCTCTAAATTCCTGTCCAGCCCAGGTCAGAGTAACACAGAAGCAAACTAAGCAGAGATGTAACATCAGTGATGTAAGGGATATCATAAAAACTGGATGTTGAGTGACCTTTGTGGAGTGATGTGGGGAAGGGAGTATGATGATCTGAGGTTCACTCTAGACCAGCAAGGGGTTGTGTCACTGCCTGCCCTGCAACTCTGGGTGCCTTCAATGCTAGCTGCTGTGGCTCACAGCCCTGACAGAAACAGTCAGCCTACAGGCATGCAGGTCACAGCCTGGCTTCCACTGCCCACTTACTTTTTTGCATGGTGGCCCCAATACTGAATTTTCTCCAAACCATCTGCCCTGCAGTGTCCATCCCTCTCGCTGAATACTGAGAGAAGCTCTTAAGTTTGTTGATCCCTTAAAGAGATCTTTCCCAGACGCTTATTATCATAAGTGCAATTAATAAACTCTCTAGTTCAATCACTGCACTGAATTGGTTTGTGGTAAAACAAGTTTTTAGTCAAAAACATGTAGATTTAAGTGATCCCAAGTATAAGGAATAAAGACAGAAAATGTTACAAGCAGAAATATGCTTCTAAGACTAAAACTTTATTTTAGCAAGTTACAATCTTTGCCTAAGCAGATTTATCACCTAAATGCAGTCCCCAGAGACTTCAACCCCCTTGTCTGAAGGATCCAACAGTCTGTGATTTCAAAAGCTCTGGCCCCTTTAGCCCCTCAAGTGATGGATGCCAAAATGTCTTTTCCTCTCTCTTATATCTCCCCAAACTGCATTGATCCTGTTTCAAGAGGCAGGCAGGCTACCAGGGGGTGCCGTCTATATCCCTCATCAGGATTGTTAAGTGTTCATCTTCCTCACCTTGCTATCCTGTGGGCTTTGCTTACCTTGCATGTAAATGTGCTTTTCTTTCTTTGGTCACACTTGGCTTAATTTACATGAGAGACATATTCCAGACAGAGGAATGTGGTTCCGCCTGCTTGAAGAGGCATGGCTTACACACTGCTTCCAAATGCATGTTAAGAAAATATTTGCAACACATATCTATAATGTCCTTTGTGGGCTTACTGTACAGACATCATGCAAGAATATTAATGGTCAATGAGTTATTAGTTTTCTGATGATCTATTTCATGCTACCTTTTGGATATCTATCATGACAATAATGTGCAAGCTGGCACTGGCTTGCTATTAGGCTCACAGGGAGATTCCCCAAATATTGGATCTGACTTAATGCTTCCTGTAAATTAATGAGTGCTTGGTGTCCAGCACCACACAGGATCACACTCATTGTAATTATTTAGGTAGAAAATTTCACATCAGGAGACTATTCTCTCTATAACCATTGTGTTCTTGCTACAGGGTTCTGAATTCTTCTTAGTTGCCAAAGGTTCTTGGTTCTTTCTCATTGTTAGTATTAAAATAACACCTAGAGGTGTCAACCAAGGTCAAGGACAATTGTGCTAGGTCCTATGCACTCTCCCACTCCAGCATTTATCATCTAAATAGATAAGACAGAGGGGGCAACAGGCACAGAGTGGTGACATAACATAACAAAGATCACACACGGCAGGTGAGTGGTCGAGCCAGAACTAGAACCCAGGGCTCTTTCTTTCTTCATATACTTCCATGCTGGTGAAAAGTGCTGCCTGGACAGCGGTGGAAACTGACGTCCTCTGTTCATCCATGGACCAGATGTACAGTATGGACTGTGATAAGGCAAGCTTCCCCTATACCTCAGCCAATCTGCTTCAGTGCTAACCTAACATAGCCACCACTTGTGAGAATATTTTCGGCATGGCTCCATGTGTGGAGAAAACAGTTATGGAGAACAGTGTTTGAAATATGAGTCAATGTTTAAATGTTTCAAAAATAGTATCAGTAGGGTCTGAGAATAAGGCGAAGCCCAAGACTGTGAGCGGTTCATTGCCAGAAAACCCAAGGACACAAGCGTGGTTTATAAGAAGGAGGTTAATAATCATTACTTTTGTCCTGAAGTTCAGCACTGTAACTGCCGCTCTTCCACGCAGATCAGATTTAAATCCATGTGCAGACAGCTGGAAAGCCACACAACACAGACTAAATCCTATGCTGATTTAACAGGCTGCGAGGGCCCCTTCTAAAAAGTCATTAGTGAGGCTTTCGGAGCGGGAGGATGCAAAATTGTGTCAAGGCACTGTGCTTGTTTAAACAGCCCCAGTGAGAAAGGAAAGGTTCCCAGGAGGCCTTGGGGGAAAGTTTTCTGGAAGAGAGACTTATATTTGCTCCCAGCTTTGGTTCCCATTTTCCACCAGCTTTTAACGATATGAACTATTGAAGGCTGCAAAACTTTCCCAGTGCTATGTTCCAAAGGGGTGCACAGGCACCAGGTGCTCTGTGGAGAGAGGCCGGCCTTGCCCAGGTCCAGCACAGCTTTGGGAAATAGCATTCTTGCTGCAAGTATGCCGGCTTGTCGTTGACAGCTGGCCATTTGCATTGCTCTAGAAGCAACTCCACTGGCAGTGACAGTGTTATATTCTCTCACGAAGGATGTCTAGCAGCCACCACTCCTGAGTAACAGGGTAAGCATAGCTTGTTAGGGTAAGCAGCCCCCCTATAATGGTCAGGTTAGTTGCAGGATCAGGCATATCATCCCCTCTCCATTCAGGGACAGACAATCTCAGCGGATGGGGATCTTTATCCAGTTCAGCTAGAAATGCTAACTGCACATGGACCCAAACAGAATTTCAGACAGGAACCCTAAAGACTGTATGGTTCCTTAAAGCCAACTCAAACTCTCCAAAGGTCTTGAGTCCGCAAAATTGAACCAGAAACCTCATGTGAGACTTCTGGAAGGTCTTGGATCCAGCTGGGCTGGGAACACATGTAGCGTGTTGTCACTTCCAAGCCCAGCCAGTATCAAACAACACAGAGAGAGCTGAAAACATTTTTTTAAAAGCTCTTAATCCCACTTTTATCATCCTCAGAATGGGCTGGAGGTCTGGTGTGAACCTGGGTTTGTGGGCAAAGGTTTGGATCAGTTATTTCATCCAAAGCAGTTTGGCTTCCCCTAATAATAAGCTCCATGTCCTGGGCACTGGGATCTCTCTGAAACCCCTCCTTGATATGGTGGCTTCTACTTCCATTTAAAAATAGTCATGTGACAGGATAGGTCTTTGTGTTTGGTGATGCTCACGGAACAGAGTAAAACAGAACTGGGGTTGCTCGTTCAGTGGCTATAACTGAGTCAGGAGTTTGGGGTTCCATTCTTGGCTGTGTGAGACCTTTGGTAAGTCACAGCCCTCTCTGTACCTCAGTTTCCCCTCTGTATAATGGGAATATAAATAGTTAGCTCACAGGAAGGCCAATGAGCCTGATTAAAGTGCTTTGAGACCATTGGGTGAAAGGCACTAGGGAAGTATTATTATAGCACAGCGCAATAGGCCTCCAGGGTTTTGGTGAACTAAATATGAAAGGATTATTTACTGGGATTAGCAATAGGTCATAGATATAAATTTGTATATGGAAGTTTATTACGCAGCTATGAAACCTCACTGGATTTGTAATAATTACGTAGAGTTTATTTTGTATGCAGTAACTATCCAATTAACTGTAATTTACATCTGCAGTAGACATATTCTGGATACCACAGCCTCCTTTCTCTGAAGCAGTGCTTCTCCGTATACACGGCTCCTCCTTAACTCCAAGGGTGGGTTACTCTCCAGGCTGGTATCATAAAGTAGGTGTATTTCTGACATAAAATGCACAGGGCCTGGAAGATCTCAATGTTCCTCTCCTACCCAAGACAAGAAGTCTGACTGTGCCAGTTAGTACAAGAAAGAGCTCGGAAAGGCTGCTATTGGCCCTCCTGGGGCAAAATAAATATTAACTCACTGTAATGCAGATAAATCCCAGGCCCTTTGCCTAGCCTCAGTTGAATCTAATGACTTATTATCACAGTCCCGACACAAGTCATGTTAATATTACTCCAAGCCTTCTTCACCTCTCTTAGCTGAGATCTTCCTTTTCGTCGCTGTTTCTGAGCTCCCCGTTTGCTTCCTGTGACAGATAGGCAGGCAGCATCCTTGCTTCTCTGCAACCTGCACCAAGGGCAGCTTTGTGATGGATGTGATTAATATTTGCTCTGAAAGTAGCAGATTCCCTCTGTGACCATTTTGAAACTGTGATCATTAACATGTCTCCTTGTGGATAGCATTTGTACTTGTTATGTCGCAGTTGGGTCTGCGGAGGGGAAAGGAAGATGTTCTGATTCCTGGTGGGAAACCCTGATAACCAGACTGAACCTCCTGAGCTTCTGCGATTCACCCACCTTTGGGGAAAAGTCTGTAATTTGAATTGATTTTGCAAGGGGTCCCCAAGCAGTAGGAAGGGATGAATGTAGGTTACTGCTATGTTACTTGCAGATGGATCAGTTGAGGAGGTTTGTAATAGCTTCTTTTCTTTCTCTTTTTGTGCCCTCTCTCCATCCTCCCTTCCTTCTATCTCTCTTTCTCTCCATTTTTTGAAGGTTTATAATTTCTTTTCAGTTTTATTTCTCATTAAAAATAAATACCATTGCTATAATTTACTGTGAGTTTAATTAGAAATGAGTTACGTGTCCTAAGCATTAAGATCTAATTGCTCATTCCTAAAACAATTTTCTCATCTGAAGTGTCTCCAGTTAATGATCATTCATTAAATAGGATTTGAGTTTCTTAAGTGGAGTTATAAGGGCTGCAGATTTTCTTTAATAGCTGTGCCAAGGCAAGGCCAGTGCTAAGGGGATGGATTCCTCCCCCTTCCCTCCCCTCGCAGGAACCCTAGCTATATTAATGAGCTGTCTGCACAGGCACTGGTGAGCAGTATGAGGGAGAGATCCATCAAGTGCATAGGGCAGTGCACTGTTCTAAGCTTTTCCAATCAAACCATTGGCTCTTTGGCTAAGCTGATGTGGGGAATCTCCCCTAATTCCCTGCAATGCTTCTTTTTTGTAAGTGATACAAGAGACTAGCAGGGGTGCTAACCATTAAACCTTCACTTTACTAATAATTCACAGGAGGATTTGCCTTCCCACTTGTGTATAAGGCACTGATAGGCTATTGTGTTTACCCAGGGCTCCTAATCAAAATCTGGAGTGGATTCTGTGGGTCACTGGACTGAAGAGACACATACTCTGGGCGGACTCCAGTTTACTGGACTGGAGTCAATATATTACACACTTGCCTCCTTTTTGTAGAGCTTACACCCACCTCCTTTGTTTCTGAAAGGAGGGATGTTTCCTGCTTTCCTATGAAATCAACCTACATTTCCCCCTACGTGAAACTGAAACAGGTTTTACAAAATCTCAACAATATTGTGGGAGAGAATCAGACTAGAGTTAGAGCTTGAAAAAACACTATCTTGTGCTGTACATGCATTGGCCAGTGCAAGCTTATCGCCTTTAGTGCTTTGTCCACTAGTCTAGTTTGTACTGTCACAAGCAATGGGGATTCCACAGCTGCTTCTAGGAGATGGCTCTTTGATGAATTTGGGCAAAGAGAAGCAGTGCTTTTTTGTGACGTTTGCAGAATGGCTTGCCCTAAAAGCTTAGAGTGCTGCATGCAGAGAGCAAACTATTTGCATAAATCTCTGTAATATATTAGCATTTTGCCCCATAGTTCCCATATTTTTTGGCAGGGTCTCATTTAAGGGCTATCTATCTATCTACTGTATAATCTGACCATCCATTTGCAAAGCAACCCTATTCTAGATAAACCTGAAATGAGAAAAATTTCCCCACATTATCAGCCTCAGGGCACCACATATATTCTTTATAGAGTACTGACATATGAATAATGAGTATGAGGGAGGATAAAGAGAAATAACTAGTGCTTTTTATTATTGCATTATGCAAGCAGGACAGCTGGAATCTTCTCTACATTGGAGACACCAGTCCAGACTGGTTTTCACAGAACTCTACTTACCGCTTCCACTACATATGGAGTGACACCACATTCCACAAATGAAAGACCAGATAAGATTACATCTTCAAGCCACACGTGGCTGAACATAACCTGAGGGCAGGAGGACACTGTTACCTAGCAACTATTAAGAAATGCTCAGCACTTTCTTGAGTGTCAAATATCAGTACACCATATCACAAATCCCTTCCGGAGCAAGTGCAGAATGGGGAAGAGGAGAATTTGAAAAGAGAGAGTAAGAGAGTCATATAGAGGTGAGACTGCTCCTGCCTAACCTTGACTCCATTAGCAAACTGTCAGGGCCATGTGAACAATGTTCTTTAATACACCAATGTTCAATAAACAATTCTTGTTGTTGTTGTTTTTTAAAAAGAATGTTAAAAGGAATCAGCAAACCAGAGCACTGGAGATTTCGGATTGCATTTCAAGGGTTTTGCAGCTTCCAGTTGTTGTCAGTATATTGCTTTCATGAAGATAGATAGATAGATAGATAGATAGATAGATGAAATAAAAAAGTTCCCAGTTCCAGGGAAAGGAAATTATTTCCTCCTCAAGTAATTATGGGTAATGTTATGCAAATAGTACCCAGGCCAGCTCTGCAGCCTTGTAAGAAACAGCTAACGGGCTTCACAAATCTCTAGGCAAAGGAGAACAAGATACTTCTCTATGTAATGACATGGCCTTTGGAGTTCTTTGAATCATGTCACCGATGGTTGATTCATCATTCTCACTAAGTTTGCAGGGTCCATTCAGGATCCCTTTGTTCTGTCTTGTAGTAATTTTGAGGACAGTATTAGACCTTAGATAGAATAGAATAACATTCTCAGAGGTGGTGGGGTTGGTGCTACCACTTCCAAGAGAAATCAGGAGGTAACAGAAAAGCACCTCTTTCAGTCCACTGTCCCCTAAAATAAAGCCAAGTGGTCTTTTCATGCCTGAGGAACTGTTAGCTGTTGTAGTCTAGGCCAAGGTTTGGGTTTGAGTTCTGGGTGAAACATCCAGGATTCAATTCTGTGGTTAAGAAGAAGGTTTGGTTCAGCTTTTATTTTATTGGTTCACCCTCCCATGGCTGCCTATCATGTTTTGCAGCCTGACTCTGCATGTTCACGTCCTGGATGTCATCTTAACTGCCTGAGATCACCAGCTTCACAAGAACTCAACTGTATTTCATTCCTTTTCTTTTGCCGGGATTTTGCGGTAGCAGATAAATAAACTGACATCAATCATCAGCGTATGGCAGCAAGCTCACCTTACAGGACTCATTTCCTCTCAAAATACACAAGTTTAATTTCCATTTAGCTTCCTCTAAATGTTAATGTCTACTTTCTGCATAACTATTTTAGCGTTTGGGGAGGAACGGTGAAGAAACAGGTGACAGGATATGCCATGGGAGTTTCCTGCAGGCCGCAGTGCATGCAAATCCATGTTTATTTCTCTGCTAACAGCAGATGCCTGAGCTGGGGCTAGAGCCCAGAAACTCCCAAGAACAGCGGCCACTTTCTGGATTCCCATTGATTTGGAGGAGAGGTGACGCTCACTGGAGTAGGCTGGAAAAGACTAAATCACCAGGCAGTCTGCAACCTTTTGGCTCAAGCTCAGCCAGGCCTGCAGAGCCAGAATGTTCTGGGGTTAGCTGAGCAGGCCTGGCATTCCACTATTGTGGGGTCCAAGCTAATCATTGTCAGGGGCAGGCTCAGCATGGGCTGAGTGCAAATTAAAGAAGTAGTTTGCATTCCAAACTGTTGGAAGGTTTTTGTGTTTACTCACAGTGCCATTGGTTAGCCTTTATTGAAGCAATGGGATGCACAGATCTAGAGATTCAAAGTCCAGAAGGGACCACTGTGATTATCCAGTCTGACTACCTGTGTAACATATTAATGCAGCCCTGGTATAACTTCAGTGATTTTGGTTGATTGCTACAACAACCAATATTTACCCCATAAGTACCGAACAAGCACACAATGAGCATTTTCACAGTTGTTCATGAATTTGGCCTTGAAGAATGATTAACCATTTCCCCTGGCAAATCCAGCTTTTCAGGGTAAAACCAATGAAAATCTTGGACAAAAGTGAAAAAACCTCTGAATTTGCAGCAGGCAGAAAATTCAAACTTCTTGCATAAGATTCCCATTTCCCCAAATCATGTTCTGCTTGTGTGACAAACCCAACATGAAGGTGAAAACACTGGTTTGCTTTTTATCAGTGCCAAGAACTTTCACAGAGGCAGGCGTCTTTACACACAGCTCCACAAGGGAATGTATCCTAGCTACAGAGAGGGAGTTGGAATTGATCTTGAGGAGATAAAGGTGACTTCTCATGTTTCTCCCTGTTTCCTGCTGGCATAAAACCTAGAGGGTAAACTCTCCTTCCCTCTGTGCACCTCTCCCTGGAAAAAGGAAGACGTGAGTGAGGAATTCTCCAGAACACAAGCAAAAGATTTTTGCCGTGCCATCTGTATTTGTACCTTTCCCCCAGGAACGCCCTAGGCTACCTGGACTGCTATAGTGCTAGCTGAGCTATTAATAAAGGAGACAGAGCTGATGTCATGGGATCTGACACCGGCAGAGCTGCACGTGTGCTTCTTCCTACAAAATGATGACACCCAATACCTGCCATTTCTTCCTGCATTGCCCAGAAGCTCGATTTGGCAACCTGACATTTGTCTTCCCACTAAAACGGAGACACCACACTGCACATCAGCATCTCACTCCCCAGTGAGTAGGATTGTCCAAGGAGTTGCAAGGGAGTGTACTAACACTATTTCCACTGGAAGTCATTTTGCATATCCTGCCAAGAAGATACCATTTGGGGGCTAGAAGAACAGTTATCCTCATTTCTGTATGCAGAGGCTTCTCCTAGCGCTAACCCATAGAAAGAGCTATCTGTGGAGGTATAGTGCTATAAGCTACATCTCTGTAGGTGCAGTGAGTTTGCAGCATGAAAGTTAGGGCTTTCTGGCTTCTCTTTAGCATTAAGCAAATCAATCTGACTCACTTCTGTAAGAATAATTACAACGTCCATAAAAATCGGCCGCTTGCACTAGTGACACATGTGTAGCCAGACTTCATGTCAGGAAAGTCCCCCTCAGGTAACATAGGGTTAAAAAGGAAGTCCTCCCCTGCCTTCTTACAGCATTTGAATCTAGAAGGCTGAGTTCAGAGGCGGGGTAGGCTCCTGGATGCCAGACCCTTGGCAGTGCTGCTGCAAGGCATTGTACTCGCTCATGGAGAGCGGCTTTATTGTGTCAAAGAGATCTAGACAATGACATACGTAAACAATGTGTATGTGTATGGTATAACTCCTCTCCTTACAGGCATTGTTCCTGAATCCCTGTCTGGGATGTTTATTAGAAACTTTGTAAACACATCCCAGAAATTCCAGGGGGTTCAGTCAGATGGTGTCTATAAGTTAGTGACAATTTATTTCCTCAGAGAAATTCACATTCCCTACAAGAAAAAGCAGAGATAACGAGAGAGAAATGAGGCCAGCTGTCCACCCCTAACCACTCCTTCTGGCAGAAATGGGTCATTGAGGCTGCTGCATGTTTACAGATTTGGGCTGGAAGGGAGAAGAGGCTCAAATCTTGAGCTTCTTTCTCTGTTTTTACTCAGGCCTTATGCCAGCAAATCTTCCATGACCTAGGGCAAATTGCAGCGTGAGTCCTAATAACCTGGATGTGGGGGGGGAAATTCCCCACTGAACCAACTCGCTATATCTGCCACCAGTTCAATCAGGACGAGGCAACTCCCAGCAAAGACCGGCTCAGAAGGCCTCTGGCTGGCTGAGCCAAGGACAGGCATCTGGAGAGGTCACCTGGATGTTCTGCTGCCCGTGGGACTTGCTAGGGCTCATGCTCAACTCTTGGCTGTGGTAAAACAGAGTACACACATGAGGGGCCTGATTCTCCATTGCCTTTCCTCTTGCGTGGTTATTTACACCACCATAAAATGATGTTTAAGTAAAACAGTTGAATTTTACAGCTTGACCTGGCATAATAATGACCCAAGATGCAGGTAATGGAGGAACAGGCCCAGTTTCTCTGGCTGCCAGTTTGGAGACATTAACTCTCCTCGAGTGCCTGGCCACCAGCTGGGCTGGTCACAGCATTATTCAGAGGGATATTGTAACACTCCGCTACTTGGATTAACATACCAGCATCCATTTTCATAACAAATGTCCCAAGACCAACACAGACAGGTCCATTCCTTAGTGGCAGAGACATCTGGGACAGAGCTCCACTTTGTCTCTCTAATGAGAACTAAGGTATTAGAGCTGATAGCATCCAAAACGTTCCAAGGTGACTACAGGGAAGCCGTGTCTGCTGTTGTAAAGGAGCGCTTCGCTGCTCGTCCCAAAAATCAGATGGAGACCACTTAATATGCAAACACCTTTTATTCCTTGTGTCAGTTCCCATCACAGTTTATATACAGTCCATTCCAGCCAGCTCCCTTGGAGACAGCTAACTTCTTCAGCCAGCTGGGAACAACGGCCACAAGTTCCTCCCTTTCCTATTCCCCCTCTGATTCCTTTCTGCCAGCTTTACATAGTCTCCTGGCTAACAAGGCCTGCAGGTGTTTTTCCTTAAGCCCTTTGGCGAGCCACACCCAGCCAGTACGAATTAATACCCCTTAATTGAAGCGGGGCTAACAGAGACCTGGCCAGACCTTTTTTGGCTAGCATCCTGTTACAGGTGTGTAGTAAGAAGGGTATTGGTCTTGGCCTTTCACCTCCGGGACACAGCTCTTGGCTGCTATGAATACCCAGGAAGCCACCCAGTGCCTCAGCTAAAGATGATCTATTCTCATGGACTTCCCTGCTCAGGTGATGGCTTCCCCACTCTGAGCTGAAAGGAAAGACATCTGAATTTGCAAACATAAACTACCTGGCAAGGTGAAGGGAGCTGAGTACCATGTATAGGGAGAGCACAGATGGTTCAGGGGGATTAGATGAAGCAAAGAAGCAGGAAACCAGAAGAAAAAATCTTGACCCATGCAGACAACACATCAGGGATGTCACCAATTTCTGCATCCATGCTGTTCCTCATTAGAGACATGAGGACCTCTCTCTCTGATGCTGCCACCACTGAAGAAGGGCCTGGCCTTGCTTCTGTCCCAGTACATTGATAACGCAGTGTGTCAGCCAGCATGACTGATTTGGGAAGCTTGAGGACAACTTGAAGCTTATTTGGGAAAGCCACTGCCAGGGCCCCGCAGGGTTGAATCCCCATTATGGATTGTAGGGGCAGGGACTTTATACAATATCTCACAATGGGCACCACTGCAACAATATCAAACCTTCCTCTTTCTCCTCCTCCTCTTTATTCCCTCTAATGAACCCACAGGAAAGCACCAATATCCTGCTGTTCCCCACATTTTTTCCTTTTCTTCTCCTTTCTTTTGTATTGTTATTCCAGCCTGGTGTGGGTCTCAGGACCCCTGACTTACTGTGGTTACCTGGCATCAGAGGAGTTTATGGAATGAGATCCAGGTTCCTGCCCCTTCAAGCCTAGTAAAGCTTCTCGTGACATGACAGATATCTAAGAAAGGAACAACTCTGGAGGTTTGTAATGAGTCTGAATCCTTCCTAAACCCAGACAGTCAGCACAAAGAGGGGTCAGTGAACCCCCAGCTACTCCCTGCATCAGCCTGTGAGTGGATGATATGAAGCAGATGAGGTGTATCTGGACACCCAGCTGTTCTAAGGTATTTTCACAGTTTCTTTCTCTGCAGCACGCAGCAGGGCAGAGCACTGCCGCTGCTAGATGTGTCAGTCCTTGTTCACATGAGGAAGACACAGACTTCCCAGCCAGAGAACACGTGCCTCTCCCGATTGTCCTGCTGTCTCATGAGTCGCTCTTCATAATTCTGAACCCGTTCAAGTTTGAAGCCAATGGTTTGTGCACATGTGCCTGCCCTTGCATGGGAGAATGTGCATTAATGAGAGTGTAAGCAGAGGCAGGATAAGCTCTACCTTGACATCTGGTGGAAAGAATTTCAGAGAGTGTATTTGCATAGGGACGCCTACCCTATCCCAGACTGCCGAGCTGTGGGACTGCTTGGTGACAAATGATTCACCCTCAGTTGGGTGGTACTTGCTAGACAAGGGACATGGGTTCCAAAACCCAGTGAATTGAGAGAGGCTGGGGATAGGTATCTGTGCCTGGTGGTGCAGTTGCCTTGTGGAGCCAGAAGCACCAGTTCCACCCCCTCCTCTCTCCACTGTGGAATGTCAGAGTTGATTTTTTTTTATTTCCTCAAGAATCTAAATACAGGTTACTGAGCTGAAATCACTTTGGGCTAATGGTGCACTAGCACTGGGGTTCCCCCACTAAGAGCTGAAATCACTAAAGAGCTGAAATACCTGAGCTGAGAGCACTGAGTACTGTGCTAACTAGTGGGGGAGCCTGCAGTTATACTGTGGAACAGAGCAGCTGGTGGAGTGGAGCAGTTGCGGGGACGGCTGGAGCGGACACCGGGACAGCTGGTGGCAGCAGAGCGGCTGGCAGAGCGGAGTAGCTGTGGGACGGGTGGAGTGGCCCACAGAGCGAGCGGAGCCGAGCAGTTTGCAGAGCAGCTCATGGAGCAGAGCAGCTGCTGGAGCGGAGCAGTTCTGAGGACGGCTGGAGGAGCAGAGTGGAGCAGCTGGTAAAGCGGAGCAGTTCGTGGAGAAGGCAGAAGCAGAACCCACGGAGAGGCAGGGCAGCTGGCCCCGGACCACGTAAGGTGCCCCTTTCTACCCAGGCTGGGGGGAGGAACCTCTACAGATAAACTCTCGAACTCTGGGGTGGCATTGACCAGAGACTTTTGGGTTGTTGGACTTTGGGGTGATTGGACTTAAAATCCTAAGGGGAAAAAGAACAGTGCCAAACGTACTTGGAGGTGGGTTTTTGTTTATGGTTTGTGTTATAACCCTGTTTGTGGTGTTTCTCCAATGGGATGCCGTATTGATTCCTTCCTTTATTAAAAAGATTTTGCTACACTCAGACTCCGTGCTTGCGAGAGGGGAAGTATTGCCTCCTAGAGGCGCCCAGGGGGGTGTGGTATGTGAGTGTCCCAGGTCACTGGGTGGGGGCTCGAGCTGGTTATGCATTGTGTTACTGAAACGGAACCCCTGGATACTGAACCTGGCCCTTGTTGCTGCCAACTCAGAGGGGCAGAAGGGTTACAAGAGTAACACCTTGTTTGTGTAGCTGGGAGTGCCTAGCTCTATGTGTGCACATCTGTATGTGTGTGGATGTGTCAGACTGTATGTGTGTGTCTGAACCCAGGTTTGCATCTGTGTGTATGTGTGGGTGTGTATTTGCCTGCATCTCATTATGCATGCATGTATCTGTGTGCACGTGTGCAGAGAGCCGTAACTCTCAGTGACCCTCGTGGCCCCTCAGAGTCAGGGATCTCATCTGAAGAGAAGAGCAAAGTCCCAGTGTTTAACTCTTACGGGACATCTATACTGCAATCACACACCCACGGTTGGCCCATGCCAGCTGACTCAGGCTTGCGAAGCTCAGGCCTACTAGGCTAAGGGGTGTAGACGTTCAGGTTTGGGCAGCAACCCGAGTTCTGGGACCCTCCAACCTCACAGGGTCCTAGAGCCTGGGCTCCTGCCTCAGCCCAAACATATTCACTACAATTAAACAGCCTCTTTGCCTGAACCCATGAGCGTGAGTCCGTTGTCACAGGCCAGCTGTGGGTTTTTAATTGCAGTGCAGACATACCCAGAGAGACTGTGTTTCTTGGTTGCAATTTAGGTTGCTCAATAAAAGTAAGAAAGACCCCTTCAAGCTGAGGAAGCCAGAGCTGCAGATGCTTCCATGTTTGCCACATTTAGCTCCCAGGCAGGGTGACCAGATGTCCTGATTTTATAGGGACAGTCCTGATTTTTGGGTCTTTATCTTATATAGGCTCCTATTACCCCCCACTCCCTATCCCAATTTTTCACATTTGCTGTCTGGTCACCCTACTCCCAGGTAAAAGAAATACAGCCTCAGAAACCCTCTTGCAGTGTCACTTCCCTCTCCTTCACAACAGCCAGCCCCTGCTTCCCTCGACTCACAGCCTGCCTCTCGCACGCATTCCTCCCCAACACACACTCCACTCCCCTATGTGTGCTGCCCCCTTCCTGCCCCCTAAGAGCAGCAGACATGAAATAATATACAGTGAAGAAAGAAGGCACAGGGCACGATCCACAGATGGAAGCTGGGGAGTTCTATGGCCTGGCTGTGTATTTGTTCCAAGAGGCCTGGACAAGGGAAGAAGAAACACTGTCTGGAGCTGTCCAGGCATCTGATGCCAAGGCTCATAAATAAGTGAACCCTGTTTGCTTTCTCCTTGTACACTGCTGTGCAAATATTTACTTCCCCCATGACCTGTGGAAATAGCACATGCAGCAGCTGACAAAGTATGTGGAAGGGGCTGAGGGAACTTGGGGCTTCAGAAATGACAGACAATGGTGTGTGTGGGGAGAGGGTGCAGTTGGGTGATGGGGGGAGTTGCCTAAATATTACTCTGGGGCACCTTTAAGTCCTCTGAAGAAGCCTGTCCATTACAATTAGCAGAGGTTATTAAAACTCTGCATGATTTTGGGCATCTAGTCCAGGACTGATCTGATTCTTTTCTACTGCCTGGTTGTTCTGGGTTAAAAAAGATGCAGGATGAGGAGATATATGCTAGGCAGATAATGGGAAAACAAGAGATGCAAGATAGCACCACCATTCCCCTAGGCAGCCTGTCCCTTGTCCAAGTCATTCTGGGCCAATGAGAACTCACCAGGCTAAGCATCTGGGAGAAAACTATAGGAACCAAAGGGCTCACAGAAATTAGCAGGAAACTTTTTAATTTACTATGGAAATAAGGCCCTCTGTGCTACTAAACTTGTGTCACAGGATCACAAGGGTTTATTCACAGGAACACACATCAGACACACCACTGACGTCACTTTAAATCTTTGTTTTTGACCTCCCCGTTCCTGGCCTTCATGTTGGACAGTGGCCCAAACTCATTTATCCATATATAAATCCAAGATTCTCTAAGGAGCCCAGTACACAGAAGCTCCCTTTGAAAACAATGGAGAACCCTTCTCCAGCTTCCCCACCCCCCTGGGAACAGTGGGTGCTGGATACTATTGAAAATCTGGCCCTACGAAAGGACTGGCAGGATAGTACATAATAGGCTTATCTCAAGCTCTCTCACTTGAGTCCCCTCCCCCCCCACTGGTTTACTTTCACCCTAGGGTGGGGGTATTTAGAGCTGCACAAGAGGAAAGTAAGGTAACTCCCTTCTCTTCATGTGCCAGTGTATATATATGCTTGTATCTGAAATTTTCACTCCATTCATCTGAAGAAGTGGGTTTTTTTACCCATGAAAACTTATGCTCAAATAAATCTGTTAGTCTTTAAGGTGCCATTAGACTCCTTGTTGTTTTTGTGGATACAGACTAACATGGCTACCCCTCTGATACAGGAGGAAATTAACTCTCTCCTGCTGGCTAACGGGTGGATCCCACTTGCCTGCCCTGAGGGCAGGGATTTGCAGGGTAGCAGGGCTGGGCCAGCTGGAAGGGATTAATGAAGCTCCCTCACACTATAAAAGGCATGGTGCTAGCAGGTGCTGAAGGCAGGGGTGTGTGTATGTGGCAGGGACTAAGAGAGTAGCAGAGCAGAAGAGCCTCTAGGAAGAGGGCTTAGGAACATAGCTGAAGTGAGCCCCACTTTAGACCTTTGCTTTGGAGTGGCTGAATCCCCTAATGCTTTTCCTTCTGCTTTGGTTCAAAGAAGCCCTCTTAGATTTTTTTGTGGCTGTTAAAAGGGTAGGACATTATTTGTTTACTCTTCTGTTTAACAAAAATGCCCAGGGAGTTTGGCTATGTGCAGACTCCATTACTGCTGTGGCCAGTGTTTTACATGTCCCTCCTCTAACTTACCTTGTAAGCTCTTGGAGTCAGGTATTTATCACTTGCACAGATATATGACAAACCCTACTTACACTTGTAGTACTGTAGCACTGCGGACACTAAAGTGACCTGCTTGCTCACCCCATAGTAACACCAGAATCAGGTAACTTAGCAGCAGTGCTAAGGGAGGCAAGTTCAGTATCCCAACAGATAATCTACCTAGAGTACTGGATGAGCAAACTCACTTGCTGATTGAATGTGTAATGTCTCAGTCCTGAGCAGTTAATTATTTCCACAATATTGCATGGGCAGAGGGACTTTAGGGGATTTGCTTGGCTCTGTAATTTCCATGCCCCTGAGATGGTGTTTGCTCTGGCTAGAGGAATGATGCTTCATTTTACTAGGGCACATGCATAATTTTTAGTATTTTACTTCCCTGCTCTGGGTAACATTTGCCCATCATGGAGAATTGCCAGTTTTAGCCCAGGTTTTGCTGTAATGCGCAGGCTGCTCAGTTTTTTTTACTGATCCCTCACTATCCTAAATGCATGCAGAATGTGTAGCTATTGGAGAGCAAGCAGCTAGAGAAGCTTTGCAAATTTATTGTGGGAGTGAGAGAGGTGAGGTATTTATTGCACACAGAGCTTAAAATCCAGACTGAACTGGAGATCAGAGCAGCATGGCTGGAGGTTTGAAGATAAGACCCCAAAAACCTCTTGTATCTAGATACCTGGAGAGAACGGGTTCTCTGATAGGTTAATCAGGTTAAAATTCTGCCACAATGTGAAGGGAAGGTAGGATTGATTTTCCTGCCTGGGGTGGAGTCAGGACGGGCGCTAGGGGTTTGAGTGCCCTAGGCGGACGGCAATTTCACCGCCCCGCGCGCTGGTCCCGCGGCTCCGCTGGATCTGCCGCAGTGGTGCCTGCGGAGGGCCCGGTGTCCTGTGGCTCCGGTGGAGCTGCCACAGTGGTGCCTGCGGGCGGTCCACCGGAGCCGCGCAAGCAGCTGACCGCCCGCCCGCAGGCACGACTGCAGCAGCTCCACTGGAGCCATGGAGCACCAGACCCTCCGCAGGCACCACTGTGGCAGCTCCACGGGAGCCACCTGCCGCCCCCTCCGGCGAAACGGAGCCCACCAATTATTCTAGGGCCCTAAGTGATTGCCTAGGCTGCCTAAATGGTAGCGCCGGCCCTGGGTGGAGTCATCACTCCCCACCCATCCCAGATTATGCTGAACTCTCCCTGCCATCGAGGGATTAGGGATAAGACATCAGGCTGTCCAGGTTTTCAAATCCATGCCCACTGCTGCCAAAGTTACTCAGAAAGCTATGTTTACTTTGGAATAGATCACTTTGCACCAAGAGGCAGGGATTCTCAGCTTGTTTCCAAGGGAGGAGACCAAGACATCCTCTTTTATGGTTTTCAACCCCTCATTTGAAGCTGTCTTATTTCAAGCAGCACAAGTTAAACACTGCATTGTACGATCAATACACTCCACACAGAAACCAAATGTAGCTTTCCAGCAAGTATACTTTAATCTCAGTTTGCTTGTCCAGTGGGGCTGCCGCAGTTTTAAGAGCTTTTGTTTAAATGAGGAGACAAATGAATAGCTCCCCAGCCCCTGCTCTCTGCAACTCACAAACCTTTGTGATACAGGATTTAATCGCAGGTGACAGGGAAATATTCTTCTGGGAGCCCCTTACCAAAGTGTTTTCAATACTCCACTTTTGCTGGCAGTCACAGCGACTTCTCCATGTTGTGTCTGCGGACCTTGCCCCTTCCTGGGTGCATTATATCCCCCCAGATTCTTCTGGGAAATGGCCCCCATAGCTGTTCCCTTGCGCACCTAATGAACAGCTACATGTCCACCATTGTTAAGTTTCCAGCAACTTGTAACAAGAAGCCCAGAGCCCTGTACTATGCAGGATCGGAGCTGATTGAATTCCAGCATCTTGCCTCTGGCTGTCAAGTGAACCTGCATTGCCTTCTGTGGAGCTGACAGTGAAGAGACGCCAAACCTGCTATCCTGCATAAAAAAAAACTGACAGTGTCCCATTATATAGAGAGGAGCTTTCCATTCTAATGCTGTGGTGCAGGGCCTGCTCCAGGGCAAGCAGGGGTGTCACATGGGCCAGCAGAAGGGTGGCTAAAACAGTAGTGCAGATGGGAAAGGAATGCTCAGATTGATGGAGAGAGGGAGGAAATCCCATCTGCTTCTAGAGGATTTTACTGGAAAGACATCATAGAGGTGGAGTTCATAAAGCATGTCAGCAGTGAGGCACAAGTCATCTGCACATCAGACAAAAGCAACAGCCCCTCTGTGAGGCTGCAGCAGTCAGAGGAAAGGGTGTGTGTGTGATTGAAATAAGGAGCCCATTCTACCTAACCCCTAACACGGATACCATTTGAAATCCCCTCACTGTGGAGAAGAGCCAGCATAGTACAACATGGCCTGCAGTTCAACGCCGTGTACAGCATGTCTCTCTCTGTGCTCAGGGTCTGCTCCTTCCCTCAAATGCCAGCAAACGATACTGTAATGATAGCTGGGAAATATTCATCACAGAGTCAGTGCATTTAGTGAAACATCCATTAAGACACTGTGAGAAAAGATTTGAATGCAGCCCACTGGCTGGTGACACAGCTCTGCAGAACGGCGTATAGCTTCCTGTTCTATTGCCTTTTGGAGCGTAGTGAAATTCCCTTTAAATTAACCACCTGTTTGGTATTCAGTGTGAAAATCCCAAACACTGGTGATCTGAAAACTGTGTAATTTCAAACAAATCTCCTACCTACTGTGTTGTCAGTTAAAACCTCTCTTGGTTCGTTGATGGTCCCATTGATTGAAACCTCCTACAGCCACTATTGTTCCATCTGAGAAATGGACAGAATCAACTGGAAAGCCTGCCAGTGCAGCTTGTCAATCACTGAGTCACCTGGAGAGGTCTCTGTTGAATTCCCTCATCTCTCCAGGATATGATTTCCTGCTAGGTTGAGGAGTAAAGGAACCAATACTGGGAATCAAACTGGAATTGCCTCCCACAGGGCAGGTTGATCTGTTTGTCGCCAGTTTCATGTAAAGGCCCACATGGATGTAAAGAGGAGAATAAGGGAGCACAGAAGCATGTCTGAGTAGCCCAAGTAGTGTATGCACCCTCTCGCCCAGCAGCTGATGATCAGTTATTCCCACACAGACTGCGTTAAATCTCTGAGTTCCTGCACATGCCATGCAGGCTGAGATACCCAACCCATCAGGTCTATTAGACTGTTGAGTATTCCTCCAAAGACATGGTGGGAATCCTACTGCTTGGGACAGGTAAACTGGTGTATCTAAAACATTGTAGAGGAAACCCTCATTGATCAGGGAGACACGGGCAACATTGGACTAATTATGTCCTTTTCTTTCCCTAAATGTGATAATGCCATGTCACCCTGGCACTAGGGTCTTTTCCCCTGCCTGTGATCTCTTGTGCTTTTCCACATGAGATGACAAAGACCCTTCCAAGGAGCACCTGCCACTCAGGCATAGGATGCAAGAGCTGCCTTAGGCAGACAGGAGCTCTGCTCAGTCTGAAAGAAAATGGAAACAGTAGGTTGCTGATGGGCTATCGGGCTCCCTCACTGTTCTCCCATCCCTGGGACATGGGGCTTGTGTCATTTCTGTCAATAGGAAAGGGCTGCTTTGACAGGAGATAAAGCATGTGGAGTGTTTATTGACCGCTGCTCCTGCAGGGGAACTAAACCTTTCCTCCCAAGGGGATTGTAACACTGATTGATTCCCTATCTGTGACAATGTCTTTTAAGGAGACAGAGTGTCCAAAAACAGTTTACTTACTACAGTCCATGGACAGGACTAGCTTTGTCACCACAAGGGAACTTTTAGAACAGCACAGTCTAATTACCTACACTGGAATAGCTTCAGGACTATGGCAAAAACTCAGATCCTCACCAAAAACTTCGTGGGATGTTTATCTATAAGAGATCAGGAGCTGAGTGTTGCAGTTTATCTCAGAGATGGCATTTCCCACAGCACAGGGTCCTCTAGCACCATGTCAGGGCCATTGGAGTCAATAGTGACATAGAAGGGAAGAGCAACCCCTATTGTATTAGCAGCATTGCTTCCTCCAGCATAGCACCTCTTGCTATCACAATACTCTGACCTGGCAACACAGGCACTGGAATGGGAGGGAGGGGATATGGGGTCAGATTTCTGCCAGGGTTCACACCAGAATATGGCCAGAAGCAGCCTTTCGACGCTGTGTGGGAGGGAAGAGACAGGGTCTGCTTCCAGCCACAGAGAGAAGGAAGGTGGAAGAGATGACTTGGCCCATGTCTTTGCAGAGATCATCCCTTTCCCCCCCTCCTTCCTGTGGCTGGAAGCAGCTCCTGTCCCTTCCTGCCCACACACAGTGCTGAAAGGCAGCTAACACCTCCAGGCTGCTGCTGGCCACCAACATAACCCAGCCCCAGGAAGGGGTTAAGACTTAAGGAGGCATTGTGGCCTAGGGAACCTGCTGTAGGGGCTTCTGCAACCCTGGAGCCCGGCCAGAGGTGGCTCAGCAGGGGAGGGTGCCCCCTGCAGGAGGAGCAGCACCACATGTGGCTGCTGCCTTAGGTACAAAGCCTGGCCCTAGGGGATAGAGCAGCCCCACGCTCTCTGGGGCCACAACCTGGGCCGAGTGTGATGGTGTAAGAAGGGCAAGGAGGTTGCTAAGCCCCTGCCTGGGGGCTGCTGCAGAGTCTGTGAGTTCAGGGCAGGAACAAGCTGGAAAACATCTCCCCCCTGCAAACTCCACCGATGCTTAGAACTAAAGTTGTCTTATTTTTTTTGTTTGTTCATACTACAATTATACCTTAAATATTATAATGTGGTTGCATTCTGTATTCAGGTTATTTGTGTTACAGTTGTACTCTGTGGGATATTTCAGTAGTATTTTAATTCCTCCGCCACTTTGGTATCCCTCCCCCACCACCACTTCCACAAAGGTTCCCTCACCCTTGTGTGGCAAACTTCTGCTCTTATAGCCCAGGCAACCTGAGGCTAGGCAGGTACTAGCAGGCAGGACAATGACAGAAACCTTCATTAGGAGTTCATACATCCTCTAGCAGTTCGAGTTTCTTCTCTTTTCTGATGTTTTTTCTTCGGGATACAAAGCAGGTTCTGGGGGAATCGTCTAGAATAAATCAACCTACTTTATTTCTGGGTAGCATTGCTATGCACTGTTACACTTACACTGCTCCTGCATCTCACCCTAGAGGTGGCTACATTTCAGTGCAGGATGAATTGATTGTTGTATACAAAAAAGGTCAAATGCTGAGTTTTGGCTTACTTTCTACTTCAGGGGTAGGCAACCTATGGCACATGTGCCAAAGGCGGCACGTGAGCTGATTTTCAGTGGCACTTGCACTGCCCGGGTCCTGGCCACCAGTCCAGGGGGGCTCTGCATTTTAGTTTAATTTTAAATGAAGCTTCTTAAACATTTTAAAAACCTTAGTTACTTTACATATAACAATAGTTTAGTTATATATTATAGACTTATAGAAAGAGACCTTCTAAGAATGATAAAATGTATTACTGGCATGCAAAACCTTAAATTAGAGTGACTATATGAAGACTCCACCTCTGAAAGGTTGCCAACCCCTGTTCTACTTAGTCCATACACCGGAAATATCCCATTGAAGCACTTAGATACTAGATCCTTTCTAAATACAAGAAAAAAAGAAAACTGAGTCAGGCTCCACAGTTTGTAAAGTGCCTTGGGATCCTTTGAAATGAATGGTCCTAGATAACTTCTTATATTAGTACGAAAGAACAGAAGTTTGAATTAGTGTTTGCTCTGCAGAGTTTTACTTCTCCACTTCGATAGTGGAATCCTTGGGAAGTGCAACTCTGCTCACTGACCTGGTAGGTTAGATCCACTCACTGGAGCTTTCAGCATTGTGCAGAACATTCAAAAGGGATAGACAGCAACAAGTGGCAGGATAAAATGTTGCTATCCATTCCCCTGCTTTCTTTTTTTCACAGATTCAGCTCCTTTTACTAGTTTGGTTTTCTTTTCCTCAAGGGAGCCAGTTAGCTTAATGAGCAAATACTCCTCTGATTGCCTCCGGAGATGAACAGAATAATGCCCCATCTTCACTTTTCCGGGCCTCCGCATGGATCCAGCAAGATAAATCACACAGATTTGGAATTGATCGGTCTGGGATGTGGAAGAAAGTGGAGTAGGAGGATTTACCCCATTAGTATCCATTGATCACCATTACTGAGTGTAATCAGGGTTAATCTCAGGATTAATTGGGGGGATTTGCTGATGGAAATGATCAGCAATTTGTGTTAGTTACTGCTCTATTCCCCTCTAATGACTTAATCAGATTACAAATTAAAAGTGGCTTCTTTCAGAGCATCTCTGCGGACTTCCCCAGAAGCCAGAACAGAGAGAGAGAGAAAGAGAGCGAGAGAGAGAGAGAGAGGTTCATCTTGAGCATATGGTTTGCAACTCTGAGCTTAATTACCCAGAGAAGGGAATGGATGGAGATACTGTGCAGAGCTCTCTCTCCCTGTAAAGTTCCCCTTGCTAAGGCTGTTGACAGCAGGGTTCTGAGAGAGATATCTGCAGCACTGCCCCTTTCTGCATGATCTGGCTTTGGGGCAAGGTTGCAAATTTCCCATCATATCCAGAGTAGAATTTGAATAATTAATTGTAAAAGATATGTAAAGGGATTTGATTTTAATTTGTTTTCCTTAAAGATGGACTCAAAACAAAGTCCTATATCCAAACACCCAAACTCTCTCTTCTTGTCTTTCTTTATCCTCCCACACATTCAAGTGCATTGGGCGTCCACCAGTTTCCACCATTTCTTTTAGTCTTGTGTTGGTCTGTTCAGGCTTCTGAGTGTCTTGTTGATAGATCTGGCTTCCTTCTCGATTGTTCTGTGTAACGTTTCTTTAGGTCACCCTCTTTTTTCTCTTTCTAGATGGTGTTTGTATTATCACCTGAGGTGGAAGTTGTGTTGGTGGTGGTCTGAACGCATGTCCTAAATATGTCTATGGTTATCTTTTATCATGTTTGGTACTTTAGGTTGGTTTGTTCTATTTAGAATTTCTGAGGTTGCAAGAAACTTTCCAATAGACTCTGAAGATCTTCTGCAGGCACTGCCTGTGGAATGAATTGATCTTCTTATCCAGTTCTTTTGTAGATTCCATGACTCTGCCCCATAAAGGATGACAGACATGATACCAGTTTTAAAAATTCTATTTTTGTATCAGTGCCAATCATGCTAGTTTTCCAAATCTTCTCAAGTTTTTGAAAGTTGTTTACTGCTTTTGATCTCTCATAAGGTTTGAAATCCAGAGCTGGATCCAAAGATTGCAGCTGCAGGTCCCCTTTAATTTGCACCAGAATTCATGCCTCTGTTGGAAGGTGACATTTTTGCCATTGCTATCATCAGGAGGGGTTTTGCTAAGAAAAAGCAGCATTTCAACAGGGAGCAAATCACAAAATGATTGTGATTCTGCAGTGAAAGACCTCAGACTGATAAACTGATATGGCAGCATTAATGTCAGGAAGAGGTCTTCTCCTGTGAAGAAATTCACCCAGCAGGAGGATGGGTTTAAACCAGCAGAACTCATTTCACACAAGGTCTGAGAAAGGAATCCATACATGGGGAGATGAACTGAGAACAACAGAATTATTTTCACACGGTGATCTACTGCCTTGGAAATGGGCTTAAACTGGTAGAATTTACTGACATATTAAACTTAGATCTACCATGTCAAACAAATGCTTTATCTCTGGAAACAGGTACTCCCAACATGCTTGTAATTTAACAGATGTGGTTGATCTGAATTGGGAGGATTCACCTTTACCTCATTCCTAATCTGTGCTAATATCAGTTGAATTTTGGGTATGTGATAATCTGATAGAAATGTTTGAGAGCTGTTTATTCAGCCATTTATATACATTTGCAATCCTAAAGGGAAAAAACGTCACATACATTTCAACAGACTGACAAGTTAGAGCAGCTTAATAAATCACTCCTAATAAACTATGTTATGTGCCGATGGAAACACCATAGAGCTTTCATGGTGTTTGGGCATAAGTACAGTGCAGCCCCCACTGACTCCTGCCAAGTCTTGTTTGGACAAGACAAACAAGCCAATGCTTAAATCATGGAAATTCCTATGCAGGTCTTGTTGATGTGTTCTGACCATGCTCTGCTGTAAATTACTTTCCAGGTATGTCCGTATTAACATATGCTATCTAGAACACGTATAAAGCTGTTAATAACTGTAACTGGCTGAGAGAGCAGCCCTGCCAGAAACCTCACCCCATCAATTAAAAGCCTTGTATTAGGCTATATCTACATTGGTTCCCCATCCTCCTTAAAATTTCCCACCCTTTTTACCACCAGTTCACCTTCACTGGTGCTAGCAAAGGTGGGGGTGCTAGTAAAGACGGCACTTCAGATAGCCACTGATTCTTTCCCCACTAACGATTGCAAAAATTTAGTTTTAGAAGAAAAGCAATAACTCTCCCTAACTCCATGCACTCAACATATCCTGAAAGTCCAGCTGCTGCTTGTTGCTTTGTTTCCAAAGCCCTTGAAAATGCAGCAACGTAAAAATATTTATAGGGCCTTGCAGGTAAAGACAAAAGAATTTGATGAGGTAAAAGGTAGGAAGCTGGTAGGCGGATTTCAAGAGGAGAAAGTTCTGGTCAAAGTACTGGGAGGGGAGTGAGCCTTTAGCAGCAGTGTTTTAGGCAGACAGGCAGATTTCAGGTGGGTGAGAGGTACTTAGGCCAGATTCATAGACAATCAGAGAACATAGGTGCTTGTACAGACACTATGGGCCAAAGGTAACCAATGCTAGCCCTTAAAGAGAAATATTCAGACAACCCTAGCAACAGTGACAACCAACACCTTGTGCACTGGAGTTTTCAGCCAGTCCTTCTGAAGCACAAGTGGAGTGACTTGATTTAGATAAACACTCAAAAAGTTTGGGAATTGTATAGACTTTTTGGTTTAGAAACTGGACTGGAAATTATGCAAGCTCAGATGTTCCCATGGGATTTCCAGCATGTATCACTTTTAGCAAAATCTGAAATATTGGGATTAGAGCCTCTTCCCATGTTGTGGCACAGTCGGATCCCAGCCAAATCCAGAGACATGCAGAGACAGCTGCAAACTTGAGGTTGGGGTGGAGAGAAAAACAAAAGAACAAACAAACACAAATCAAACTTTTTCCTGACTTGAGGAAAGATTCAGATTCCGCTGGAGATTTGGGGAGTCAAAACAAGCTCACTGTCCTCAGCATGGGTCGCATTCAATGCAGCTTCAGAAATGTCAGGCACAAGTTTTGTGTATCCGAGATATTTGTGCTGAAGTGTAAAAAATGGCTTGTGCAATGAGGTGAGAAAAATGGACTGGTTTTGGAGGCTGCTTTTTCTAGCTAGCCACGAAAGCTTATGCCCAAATAAATCTGAGAGTCTATAAGGTGCCAGAAGGACTCCTTGTTGTTTTTGCTGATACAGGCTAACATGGCTACTACTCTGAAACTTATCTACTAGAGGCTTTTCTAGAGCATCCAGCAGTAGCCGAGGGGTGGGAGACAGCAAAAGAGACAGAGATGCCTCCCCCTCATCTATAGTTGATTCAGAGGAAGATTAATTGTTTTTGAGCTGGAGCTGCTGATCTCCACCAGGTGCAGTTCCTAACAAGACTTGGCAGGAGTCAGTGGGGGCTGCACTGTATTTATTTTGATCATTTCTTTATTCAGATACTCTGATAGAGACAAATTTACTTTGCTCCGTGCTTTATTCCTGTATCACTTGCCTTGAAATGAGTACTCTGATCAATGGATTGCGTACTATTAGATTGAGTGCAGCTTCTGATTTTCCTGCCCCGTGAGCTAATTTCCAGATAATCACCACTGCATCTACCTGTGATCTGCCATGTCAATAACATAGATCTATGTGCATCTATATGCTGTTAATCTGCTTGCAAACTGCCAGGTAATTAACTTGCTACCACATGCTAATTGCCTGTTATTAACCTGCATCGACAACATGCTATTTGCCATGTAATTAAGTGAACACAAAGCAGCATGTGCAGAAAGACAGCTGGAAAAAGCTACTTTGAGGAAGAGGATTTGATGGATCCTGGAGGAAATCTCCAAAACAATATACAATAGATTATCCATGCAGCCACGGGTTTCAAAACACACTCCTGGGGCAGCAGTTCAGTGAATTGACTGCTGCCATTGGGAGAAAAGGATTCTTACCCAAAATACCTTTCCCAGGACAACCTCTTGTCCTGGGGTTGCCATGGAATCCCCTTTCCTCTGGGGCCTTCCATTCTGTACAACCCCTCTCCTGCCAGGCCTCACTCACTAGATGGGCCATGAATCCACTCGCTTCCAAAGTCCTCCCGCTCCAGCTGGGTCATGAATGCCTTTCCCACTGAGGGCCTCCAGTCCCAGACATATCACAGAGTCCCCTTCCTTCTGAGGGCTCCCTACCCCACAGGTGCTACAACCCCCCCTTCCCATTGTTGGCATCCTGTCCAATGAAATAACACCTTACTGCTAAATGCACTTCCTGCTTGCATAACATATCTAACCAAGTGGCAGGTTGTGCAGGTGAGGATCCTGCCAGGGCTACAGGGAGGCATCACAATGTGACGGTCAGCTTGTCCCAACCACTTCCTACAATAATGACTTGGCAAACCAAGCCTTTTCCACGTGCCAATCTGGCCCTCAGCAGTTCCTCCTTGTTTAATGCAGTCACAGTGCCTGGCTTGTTAGTGGGTAACCTACCCAGGTTTTATTTTTATGGTTGTGATTGTTACTCTGTGTTTCTTTTTCCTTTTGGAGGCTATTTCAGAGAAAGTGTTTACACAAAGAAAATAATTTTGATGCCTGGCAAGGGCACTGAAGCCCCCATCTGTTGCTTCTTACATTGTTAAGCTGCTCTTTGCTTCTGGTGCCAGCCTGTTTTCTGTTAAATGGAGCCTCACTGTGACACGAGAGCCCAGCGGCTCCTAAATTAGCAAAGACATTAATCAGGTCCCATTTGGATTAGTATGCTATTTGTACGCCATCGAGTCCTGCCTTGTCCATAAATTAAGAAGGCTTTATATCTTCAAGGTGCCACTGGAACAGAGTCAGTTGTTCCCCTCCACCTCCATCCATCCCCCTAGTTGCTGGTGACAAATATACAGAACTTAATTGGTTGGCATGAAAAGAGGGTTGACATTAATTGGCTGTGTTTGGCATGCAAGCTCCCCCTGTCTCAAAATGCTTCCCGGGAATCTTATCAAGCCCATCTTAGAAACCAGCAACTCCTAAATACTGCTGCCAAGTAGACATTTTTAGCTTCTTTGCTTCTGCTGATTGAAATTTTGTTGGGATTAATGGCACTTTGGGTGAGGGAGTGGTTTCCACCCCAGAGCTGGCAATGCCTGCACTGATATATACAAAGAGAAGGGGATCTGCCTGAGTTGGGAGCTGAACAAGGGGATCTGTACCAGTTAGGTGCAGCCACCATGTCCCACCTATGGAGCTTTTCTAGGGTATGGTAGGAGGAGACACCATTCAGTTTGTGTCATCATGGCTAAGCCCAGAGCAGTTTGTCACAAGAAACTCCCTCTGGCATAGGAGACAACATAGATGGCATTTGGTGACTAGGGATGGGGAAGAGCTCCAGCCACATCCCTGAACTTTTCTTCTTTCTATGAACTGTTCAGTTACTTTCTCCCTCAAATCATTCTTCAATTTCGTGGCAACCTCTGCACTTCCGTTCTTCACCAGGGGCAGAAGCAGAATAGCCAGATTTCAACTGCCACAGAAAGAACAAGAGTACTATGGCTGCTACTCTGATAACTACCACAGAGAGAGCCTCTTCTTGAGATAGCACCAGCCTCCACAGAAACAGGGAGCGCCTGAAATCCGGTAATGAGGAAGACTCCATCTCCTGAGTGATTTACAGTTGTGTAGACCAAGCAATCTGAAGAATAATCCTAAATTCAGCTCGTTCAAGCTGACCCTCCAGAGCATTGCCCATCGCTGCTTCAGCTTTATTGGAGCAGCGTTGCTTTCCTGGCTCGAGGCTCTGGCCAAAACCTCCTAGAGGAGGTTTAGTGGTAGGGCTTATCCTAATCTATATATTTATACATGCTGTCCCTGGACAGCGCACAGGCAGGTTATAAATACACAGGGTCCATCTGGAGGCAGAAGTGCACCTCTTGAGGAGAAAGGCAACGGCTGTAAATTAATTTTATGAAGGACGCTATTGGGGGGGTTTAGAGGCCTGATCTCTGACATCAAATTCCAGTAGCTACTTTGCTAAGAAAAGGAAAATTTAGAGTTTCTTTGGCCTGACTGTTCCCACCTCCCTCCAGCCACTTGATTAATTGTTATCCCATCTTCATAATCATCATTAGTGTGAAAACAGCAGCTGTCCATTTGCTCCAAATGATTTCCTCAGCACCATGGAATGATAATAATACTGGGAAGAATGGGATGTCGACCTATAAAAAGAATCTGATGAGATTGCATTGCCCATTTACGACTGCTCCCCTCACTATATTTAATTAATGGGGTCCTAAACGGCAATGGATCTCTCTTCAGTGCAATCAGTGATGCTTTATCAGCATTAGCATCTGCATTTAATATTGTTTAAACAATTTAAGTGAGATTGCAAAGCAGAATGAATATCCAGTAGAGGAAAGTATTACAGTACCGCAGAGCCACCAGGAGTGGGAGTGGCTAGCGTGGGAGGAGGGTGAGGATGGTAGTTCCATCTTTTCTTTCATGTGGTGATGGGTTTTATGTTGCCAATTTTTACTAGTCGGCTCAGTGACGGGGTGGGATTTTCTTTGCCAAAATTGAAAATTTTCACTTTCACAATTTGTTATTTTCCAAATTTAAAACAAAAATTATTGTGAAAAAATTCTCATCTCAAAACCAAATCCTTGTTTTCAAGAGGCCGGAGAAAACTGACTTTTATGAAAAAACAGTGGAATGAAAAATGCCTTTAGGTTTGCCAAATGTCTGTAATTTCATCCCATTCCCAATTGTCTGAGCAGCTTTAATAAATATACAGGCATTTTTCTCCCCCTCCCTCCCATGTATTTATTTATGTATTAATTAAATGGGAGAGGACATTCCTCCGGGTGATGCTGTAATAGAATGTTCCACCTGATGCCTCATTTCCTTCCCACTCTGTAAGTTATTTTAATGGAAATTAAAGAAGGAAAAAAAACCTATTAGGGCCCTAATCCCGCATTGTAATCTGTGTAGGCAGATTGCAGTGGGACAGACCCCCACTGAAGTCAGTGGACTCTACGCAGGTACAGCAATCAGCCTACATAGATTTCAAGGCAGGATCCAGGTCTAAGTCATTTAGTCCACCTCTCTTGGCCAATATATAAATATGGTACATTATGTCTAGCCAGTGAGTGTAACTGTAAATGTTCTGACTGATGGAGCTTTCACCACTTCCTTTGGAGAGAGGATTCCCCAGCCTTAAAGGTCTCACTGTCGGGAAGTTTTAACTGATATTCACTCTAAATGTTCCCTTTATTAATTTCATCCCATAGTTATTTAATGTGATATAGCTGGATAGAATTCTCCTTTCTCTATGGTACTTACACTCATCAAATATTTGCAGACTGTTATCATTGCTCCCCTTAGTCACCAGTTATCCAAGCTGGACAGATTTTGGTCTTTAAATCTTTCCTCACACAATGACTCTGTCAACTCAAGATAATTTATGTAGCTCTTCCGCGAACTCCCTGCAGTTTGTCAATATCTTTCTGGTAACAAGGAATCCAAACTAAATGCAGTATTCCAAAATCCTTCTGCCTTTTCTTTCAGATAAACATATAGTAGCTTGTACCAACCCCACCCCCACAACAAACAAACAAAAACAACCTCCCAACAACAATCAGAAAACCCCATCATCGTACCAGAACAAAGCACTCAACTATCTTCCTGAGGAGAGGATGAAAGAGAGAGAATGAACCGTACACGACAGATATCAGCCATGTCTTTTAAAACACTTCTGGATGGTGCTCAGGTACAGTGGCAATGAAGGTAGTATAAGAGTCAGAATAGAATAAAATAGATATAGTTACGCCCAGGTCCTTTAGACTAGGACTATCTTTTCCCTGCTCCATAAAGAGATGGCTTTGTATGTACAACCAGAACTGAGAAGATCCTTTCTGATTCCCTATTTCATTGTTAACTCATGTCTAGCTTTCTCTCCAACAACACTCAATATTATGGCCTTTTGGCTAACCAGGCACCACTCCTTTGCTACCAGCATTGTTAGAGTAGCATCAAGTGACACTATGGGCATGATGAGCCTGCTCCAGAAAGTTACTATCCAGGGGTCTTAGTTGGCCAGGTGAGGAGGTTGCTAGATTCATAAATTAAATATTTTAATAGCAGATATCCCACGATGTGAGCTTATCTTGTCCCCTTACTCTCATCACCAGCTGCATCAAAGGATCATCCTCAAAATACACTGAATTCTGCTATCTATTATCAAGTGCCTCAGAAGGACTTGTGTTTCCTAGGACATTTCCTTTTTTCCCTTTATGTAGACAAAAGTAAACATCCACAGCAGATGTTTAATGCCGCATATTCCTCCTATGCAAGGGCTGTTTGGGAATGTCTACACTGCAATTAGACACCTGTGGCTGGCCCATACCGGTTAACTTGGGCTCATGCAACTCTGGCCATGGAGTTGTTTAACTGTGGTGTAAACACTTGGGCTTAGGCTGCAGCCAAACTCTGGGACCCTTCCACCTCACAGGGTCCTAGAGCCCTGGATCCAGCCCAAGCCTAAATGTCTACACCACAACTGAATAGCTGCTTAGCCTGAGCCCTGCGAGGCCGAATCAGTGGGCATAGGCCAGCCGTGGGTTTTCAATTACAGTGGAGACACACACTTTGAGTCTATGTTCAGTGCTCTGGCCTATCTGCTGATGGCCAGACCTGTCATGTTAGTTCTAGAGTAACATTAAGTGCCACCACAAAGGCTTTTAAATTAATAAGGCAGGAACCTACCATCTTTCAGATTAGATTCACATTATCAACTGAGATAATAGCTACGCAATCAGATATAACAGACAATGTATATCTGAGCACCATTATCAAATGGAAATACAGTAGGGTAAAGGGCAGTTCAGATCTATCTATTCACTGGGGATTTTTTGCCACAGCAGGGCATCATTGAGAGCCTTCAATTCTAGGTCCACAATTCAAATACAAGTATCAGAGGGGTAGCTGTGTTAGTCTGTATCCACAAAAACAATGAGAAGTCCAGTGGCACCTTAAAGACTAACAGATTTATTTGGGCATAACCTTTTGTGGGTAAAAAACCCATTTCTTCAGATGCATCTGAAGAAATGAATTTTTTTTTAGCCACGAAAGCTTATGTCCAAATAATTTAAATACAGACCAATTCAGCAGTGACTGTGAATCAGAAGGTGGGACTGGACAACAGGATATGGATCACTCGATAATTGCCCTGTTCTGTTCATTCCCTCTGAAGCCACTGTTAGAGGACAGGCTAGACTGAGCTAGATGGATCATTGGTCTGACCCAGCATGGCCATTCTTGTTCTTACTATCTGACAGCCATTTGATAGCCTTTGTGAAATGAGCTGGGGATCTCAGTCCAGTTCCCAATGGACAAGTGTCCTTCTCATAAAAAAAAAAACCCACCACCACCACCATCCAAATTGTAATTAGTTGGTACCATTATTGACACAGTCAGCAGAAAGGCTTGGTAATGGATGTACCATTGAGACTGACCTCTCCTCTCATTCCAGCTGGCGGCCACTGAGGACATACTGTTGAGGGCTGGTATGTAGTTGTGGACCTTGCATTGCTGCTGCCTACATTCTATCTATGTGGTTAGAGACCTTTAACAAGGACATTTTGTACATTTGAGTAAATAAACACTGCATCTAATCAATAGATAAACCGAGGGCTCCCATCTCCAGAATTGTCAGTCTGGTATCTTTCATCAGCACTAAAATCACTACCAAACATTCCCACTCTGATGTTACATACTTGCAAATACCACAGACTTGATGTAGTGTGTCTTGCTGAAGGGTCATGTTTTAGCATGATGACAAACTGCTTTTATAGTGGGTTTTAGTTTCCTGTGAATGCAACTTATTTTGCCATTAAGACCTCAGTTCTTTGCTGAGAAAAGGAGACTGAAATCATAGGCATGTGGTAGCCCCACAGCATAGAGTGAATTCTCCTTCAGTCAAATTATTTACCACAGTAAGGGCCCAATCCTACTCCCACAGGGAATTTTGCCATGGACTTTCACAGGAACAGGAATAGTGCCTTCATTTTGGAACCAAAGCAGAGAAACATATGCGAGAGAACACAAAGCAGAAGGAGGGTGAAGAGGAGATTAAAAAAAAAAGAGCAAGAAGATGCAGTGCACTAAGCCAGGCACAGTGTTGTTGTTGTTGTTGTATAATAGCTGTTCATGGTAGTGCCCAGTTGTGATAGGCCACTCCCAGACGTAACGAAGGGCTGGTCGCTCTCCCAAGGAGCTCACAGTTTAGACAGACAGATAGGTGGACAGAAGTCAGGGAAGGGGAACAACAAATGGGATTTTTGATACAAAAGAGTAAATAAAATGGTAGGTGGCATGGCAGAAGTGGCTTTTCCAGAGAGATTTAAAAGCAGGGAGTGTTAAGGGCCATGTAAAAAGAACAGGAGTACTTGTGGCATCTTAGAGACTAACAAATGTATTTGAGCATAAGCTTTCGCGGGCGACAGCCCACTTCATCAGATGCATGCAGTGGAAAATACAGTAGGAAAACATATATACACAGAGAAACAATGGGTGTTACCATACACACTCTAACAAGAGTGATCAGTTAAGGTGAGCTATTACCAGCAGGAAAGAAAAAAGGGCCATGTAGTTGAGTTCAACAGAAATGAGGAGCAGTGACTGAGGTCACTTGTGCCTTCTGACCAATGCCTGTGACGACTCATTGAGGGTGAGGCAAAAGGGACCTATGGGAGTTGGTGGGGGGGCGGTGCCTGTGGGCAAGAGCCACGCAGAGCCGCTTGCATACCTCTACCTAGGAGCCGGACCTGCTGCTGGCCGCTTCTGGGTCACAGTGCGGTCCACAGTGCTAGGACAGGTAGAAAACCTGCCTCTACACCCTGCTGCACCACTGACTGGGAGCTGCCCAGCCTTATTTTCCATTTTTAAAGCTTCCAGTAGTGGCACTTGTTGAGTGCTCGGTCTCTCACATATACCTCCAAATTTCATTATTTGATTTACTAGATTTTATTTTATTTTTAACACAGTGATGTATATATCCAAAACTGTGAACATGTGAATTCATTGACAGGGGACTGGACTCGATGACCTCTCGAGGTCCCTTCCAGTCCTAGAGTCTATGAGTCTATGAGATATTTTGAGATCAGGAACTGGAAAGTCTAAGGGCCTAATTTTCATTTACGCTAAGGCCCCTTTTACACTGCTCTGACAGTGCATAAACGAGAACCAAGCCCTAGGTATATAGAATTTGTTGGGATATATGTACGAACCATTTCCAAACTGGGGAATGGTTACACTGAGAAGATTAAATCGACAGAGAGAGGGATAAAACCAGCCCCTCTCTCACACAGATAGCCAGAGAGCAAGCAGGTGAAACACGTAGGAAAAGCCAGATGATTGATAGACAGAAGTACAATTAATGTTTGAACTAGAGTGCTCACTTTCCTTTGTAACCAAAGCCCGCTCATCCGCAATACTTTTTAGAAGACTCACATTGATAAGAGAGAGAGCCAGAGGGCAAACATCTCTGTTTCTCAACTTGTGCAATTAGGAAGGTTTTCATCTTGAGCGTTGGTGATGCAGGGCCATCTGCATTAGCTCTGGTAGGTCCCCTTCGTCAGCTCCTGTGCTTAATTGTTCTTCCATTGGCAGCTTAAAAAGTCACCATGTGTGTTTTAAATGAACTCCCTGCTTAAAGCTAGTTTTACACATCACCCTTGAGTGACTGGCAATTAAAGCTCCTTTCAACTGAGGGGAAATTATTACCTGTGTTTCCACTAGTATCTCACTCCTTTCTCTGAATGTTCATATTTTCTAATATTCTCTTAGTTCCTTATCTTCTGTGGGAGTTACATAATGGAGCTTTGTCTCTTCTCTTGATAAGAACCATTCCTTTTGGGAAACCATCTAGATTCTCCTTAGTTGGACGGAACAATCTGCAGTATTATACTTGATCTGGCCATTTAACCACTTGGGGGTGAAGAAAAAGAGAGCGAGGCAGCGAGAGTGAAATAGCCCAGTGGTAAACCCATTCTCCAAAGCTGCAGTAGAACAGGAAATGATTTCTTAACACTGTGCACCTGCACCTCCAGGATTCGTATCCTGGGAAGGGTCCGAGCTTGCAAACAGGTCCAAATAAATAACCTGCTTAAGTCCTTTCTTAAGTGTGGTGGTCATGGCTCAGCCCTAATTCAGCTGCTTTTGGTTCCCTTTTCACTGTGTTTTTGGTGGCCGGGTGGTACTTTTCCTTTCTCTGCAGTAAGTGAATTTTATGCTGTTGAAAGGTGCTGGACTACAACTCTGGAGGCCCTGGCCCAGTTGTATTGTGGGATGATGAAAATGTGATGAGTTTGTTCATATCGACCTCAGAGTGCACGGCCCATATTGGCTTCAGATACTGATCTGGTACATGGATAGAAGATTTTATTGATGTAATCTTAACAAACAAGGCTGAGCCATCTCTCCAGCCATCAAAATTATAATCTCACAGTTCTCCATTCCAAAGAATCCAGCCACACTGTATCAGAAACCAAGAAACAGGTGCACACACGAGAACATGCTTATATACCTTCTTGCATCACTTCCCCCAGCCCTGTAGCGGAGCCACCTCTGGAGGCTGAAAAGGAAATGTGGCAACTGTCTTAGCATTGCACTGCAACACAGCATAACGTTTGTTACAGGAATTGAAGAATATGGATCCAACTAAAAATGCAGGGGAAGGTAGAATTTCTTTACCTTCACTGAAATATGGCCAGACCACTGGACCTAACACCAATACTTTTGTTAACATTACCATGTGATTTTAAATGGCCAGGAGTGGTCTAGAGGTCAGTCTTATATCTCATCTGAAAGAAGTCCCCTCAGAAGTGCAGGTCTCACTACAATCATGCTGAGTTATCAGGTTCAGCATTGGCACAAAGGGAAGAGTGCTACTTCCAGAATCACTAGTACAACTTGGATTTGCCCCCAAAATCTCCCATTCAGATTCCATCCAGGCCCAGCTCTCTTTGCCTTGTGAGACCTGAGAAGATCCCTAAGGTGGTGCAGCTGCCGATTAAAACACCAGAAGTTTCACTTGATTAATGAAAACAGTGTGTGTGTCTGTGCAGGGGGTAGGGGGTGGTTTACACCTCAGATGGGAGTGAACAGTCAGAGAGAAATGTATCCCTCTCAAAACACAACTCAGACTTCACAGGTGAATGCTCCCCTTACCCCTAAAACTCAGGCAGTCTCCACAGAGAAATGTGCCCTCCTCCTCATGGAATGTAACCATCTTTTTCCAGGACTGCGATCAGTCTATGGAGGCAAATCCCTGCCTGGAATTAACGAGAAGGAAAGAATTTTGCCCAGTGCTCAGGCCTGTAAATAAAACAGCCATGCCCAATGTTCCCAAATTCATTCAACTCACCTCCCTTCCCTGTAAATGGAGAGAAAGAAGGGGGTCAGCAGTGTCTTGGGCAAGAGAGACATACAACTTGGAAAAGCCTGAAAGAAACTGCCTGCGGCTATTTTAACATGATAAATCCCAAGACATGACAGTACTTTTTGGATTCTAATGAGATGGGAGAGGCATTTCCTCCAGACTGACTTTCCCCGGTCCCAAAGAAGGTTTTATAATAAAGCGATTGTGGGATTTAATACCAGGATGGCGGGATTAGAAATTTGTGAACCAAGACCATTCCACAATCTTTCACCCTGATTTGCCACTTGGTGTTCTTATTCCTCTAAACACAAAACAGCTCCCTCCTGCCTCCTGGACCCCAGTTCCATTTATAGTATTATAATAGTCTCCAGCCCAGGCTCAGCCAAGAGCCTCTTTCTAGTGCATTTGCCTTGATTTAATGCTTTGATTTGAAAGTTATTTTTTACAATAAGACAAAGGTGGACTGTGCCAAAAAAAGCAGTTTCATAAAATGCTGAACATGACTTGCATTCTGTAATTGCAAACCTGAGAGACTTGGATTAATTGACATTTTGGAAGTATTGCAGAGTATCATATTTAATCTTGAAAAGCAGGTTCCAGGCAATGAACGCGACTGCCAAACCAAACTCAGACTCCTTGCTGGGCTCCTACCATAACTCATTTTCAAATCCATTCAGCACAGTCCTGAACCTAAATGTTTACATTTTTGATTTACTAAGATAACATTACTGGGTCACCGAAACTGTTTGTCAGGGAATGTCTCAAACAGACAGGGTGAATTAGTGATGCACCAGTTCGGATTTCGTAGATGCGTGTGATACTACAGAAATTTCTTAGAACCCTGACATGCAAGTGGATAGGTGTGTATGACTTGCACAAATGCAATTTCACAGACGGGGGATGAAAGTGAAATTTCACAGCTGCATGACTTGTTAAAGGGGTAATTTTATATATGTGAGATTAGATGTACACATAATTTTGTAGATGCAAGATTCATTGCAAGTGTGATTTCATAAATGTATGAGATGATATTAACACTCAGATGCAGAATACTGCAAGTTCCTGTATGAGATGCAAGAGAAATTGTGAAGAGAGGTTTTAATTTGCCAGGGTAAATTCATAAGTACTTGAAATTTTCTAAAGGTACTGGATGCAAATTATACCTCAGAGAAGTGAGACTCAGCTTGTGTGTATTTCTGCAGATGCATTATTTTAGTGAAAATGGAATTTCATCAATGTGTGGGAATACAACTGACATTCTGTAAATGTGTCTAATGCAAAAGAAATGTAGTAGACAGAGTCCAGGTTTCAAACAAAACCCAGCATTCAAGTATTGCCCTCTAGCACTGTTGTTGTAAAATATCTCTCCCATATTACCATGGGTTTACAACTCAGCCAAAAATATTTGCTTCTGTCTGAAATATGACAAAACGCTGGTGTCAACCTGCATTTTGCCTTATTTTCTGTTTAAAAAAACCCACTAGTTGAGACCAGGTTTGATCCTGATCTGACTAATGCATGATATATCTATGCTTGGAGCTGGAGGTATAAATTCCAGCTTGAGGGGACATACCTGTGCTAGCTCTGAATGACCTAGCACACTAAAAATAGTGTGGTGGGTGGGATTAGCCACGTTGAGTACATACCAGTCTGAGATACTAGGCCCATATTCAGGTAAATGACTCACTCCACCTGCTGCTTGGGCCACCATGGCTGCACTCCATTTTTAGTGAGTTATTAGGATCAGAAGTAGCATAGCTATATCTTCTGCGGCTGGAATGTACCTCAAAGTATTTAAAATATTTTAAAAGGATGACCCAGGTAATTATAGGTCTTTCAGTCTGACAATGATCCTGGGTAAGATACTGGAGCGGGTGATGTGGGACTCTCTTAACAGAGAATTAAAGGAGAGTAATATAATTAATGCCAAACAACATGGATTTATGGAAAATAGATCCTGTCAGACCAACTTGATTATCTTTTTTTGGTGAGATTACAAGTGTGGCTGATAAAGGTAACAGCGTTGATATAATATACTTAGACTTCTGTAAGGCGTTTGACACATTTTGATTAAAAAACTAGAAAGATATAACATTAACATGGCACAGCTGAAATGTATTAAAAACTGGCTAACTGATAGGTGTCAAAATGTAATTGTAAACAAGAATTGTCATTGAACAGGTGTGTTTCCAGTGAGCTCCTACATGGGCTGGTTCTTGGCTCTACACTATTTAACATTTTTATTAGTGACCTGGAAGATCCCGTAAAATCATCACTGCTAAAGTTTGTAGATGACACAAAAATTGGGGGAATGATAAATAATGGAGAGGACGGGTCTGTCACAATTCAAAGCAACTGCACCTGTATTCTCCCTCCCGGGGCTTCTCGAGGGCACTCACTCTAAGTTCCAGCTCCTCAGCTATCACATCTCTTGGGTAGAGACCCATGTCTCTCTCCCTCCTGACGGGTTCTTTTCCAGGCTGTGCAGTTCCCTGCATACATTGTGTTATTGCCTGGCTGCCTAACCAGGATAGCGTCCATGCTTTGATATCGTCAAAGGTTATGACCAAGGTAATTGTCAGCAGTTGTGAGGACCACACAGCCCTTTCTAAGCAAGCACACTTACTCTTAATGTGAAAGCACTGCAGAGAAAGCATGCTAAAAACATTAGACGAACCTACATGCCTTCTCATAAGCTTACCACAGATCACCCCAAACTTCAGCCAGGGCTCTGGTAGATGTCAGCCCTTCAAACCCACTAAGGTTTTTCCTGTGGTTACAGATTCAAAACAGCCTTAGCTCAGAAAAGCAGCCTGATTGTTTCTTTATACAGCTTGGGCCTTTGATCTTGAAAGTCTGGGCACAGTTAATTAGCAGACAAGGGTTCCCTCCTCAGGCAGAGCTTCAAAAGGCTGGGTTTTTGCATAACTGAGGGAGTGAGATGGGAGGATTCCCACAGAGATTCCCCAGGCAAATCACTTGATGCTAGTTGCCCCTAAAATCCATTCTTGTCTGGCCCATTGTTCAACATAGTCCACTGAAGTTCACACAACTTCTTAGGATTCACATCCCTACTCCCTCCTAGAGAGTCCCGGCCCCCAGTAATACATAGCCTTTGCATTTAATATGATGCACTCCAAAGATATTTACACTTAAGTCAATAAAGTTTATCAAGGAAATTGCTACATCTGTCACAAAGCCAGTGACACAGAGCAATCTGGATCACTTGATAAGCTGGGTATAAGCAAAAAATGCAGGTTTTAATATGGCTACATGTAAATGGGTGTAGAAACAAAGAACAAAAAATATGCCATACTTATACAATGTGGGACTCTACCCTGGGAAGTAGTAACTGAAGAAGATTTGGGGCTCATGGTGATTAATCGCTTGAACATGAGCTCCCTGTGTGACACTGTGGCCAAAAGGCCTAATGCGATCCTGGGATGCATAAATAGGGGAATCTCAAGTAGGAGTAGAGAGGTTATTTTACCTCTGTATTTGGCATCCATGCGATTGCTGCTGGAATACTGTTTCCATTTCTGGTGTCTGCTGTTCAAGAAGGATACTGATAAATTGGAGAGGTTTTAGAGAACCACCATGAGCATGATTAAAGGATAAGAAACATCCCTTATAGTGATAGAGTCAAGGAACTACTTAGCTTAACAGAGAGAAGGTTAAGGGATGTCTCAATTACAGTCTATAAGTATCTACATGGGGAACAAATATTTAATTATGGGCTCCTCAGTCTAGCAGAGAATAGTATAACGTGATCTGATGGCTGGAATTTGAAGCCAGACAAATTCAGACTGGAAATAAGGCATACATTTTTAATAGTGAGAGTAATTAGTCCTTGGAACAACTTACCAAGGGTCTGGATGGATTCTCCATCACTGGGAATTTTTAAATCAAGATCGCATGTTTGTTTAAAAGATCTGCTGTAGGAATTATTTTGACAAAGGTCAAACTAGATAATCACAATGGTGCCCTCTCCTTTTGGACGCTATGAAGTGTAGATATATTGACAATGTTAACCCTCATGTAGCAGCTGACTTCAGTGGAGTTACTGTTCATTTACACTGGGAGAAGAGAACCAAGCACCAAAGAAGGCAAGAATAACATGCATATGGAAATAAAACCAGAACTGTGACATGATGGTTCCTGGAAGCATTAGCTTTACTGTGATTATAGGGGTAGGCACTGACACCCATATTCATGTCAAATAGGACCATACTCCCCATCCATTTTCATTGAAATGAATGGCACTCCTTGCAAAGTAAGATACTTCTAATCATGAATAAGGATGGCAGAATCTGTCCTGTTATTATTTATTATTTGTGTTATGGTAACACTCAGAAGCTCCAAGCAGGATTAGGGCCAGATTGCGGTAGGCACTGTACGTATATAAAGGAAGACCTTTGCCTGAAAGGTCTGAGATGACCAGACATAAGAAGTGGACTTTATAAGTGCTAGGAGGGAATGGAAAGGGGAAAGGAGGGGAACAGTGATAGGCTGGAGGTTTTCTTTCTTCTTCTTTCTTTTAGAGAGGTGGAATTTCCAGCAGAGGCAGTAGCACAGTGTGGGGATGATTTGGGGGTCAAGGTTGGCATCAGAAGGGGCTGGGTTATTATTTGCCCAGCTGCACATCTTTATTAATAACACTCTTATTGTTCCTAACATTTTGCATTTTTCATTGTGAGAGACAGAAAAAACAATTGCTGCATCTCTGGTGGCTCAGCTTCTCTTTTATTTTCTCCAATGCAGCCTGCAGCAGGAGCGCATGGCTGTCAGGATATTCACATCTGTTACTGATCTGCGGACAATAGAAAACCATCCACTCAACACACATGTACAATCTGTGACAACTTGACAGCTTGCCCAGGAATTCAGACTGAACGGTTACTATCCAAAATGATAGTAATTGTCTGATCCAACATTAAAAAAAAGAAAAAGAGGAAGAAGAAGAAATCATTTCAAAGAGAAGGAAAGAAAAGAGAAGTAAAAGAAGCATTTTCTACATTTCTGATGAGCAGCATTAGCGTCTCAGATCATACAGTGAAGGTAGTATGACAGAATGGGAACCAAGGGCTGGTCTGGTTAAAAGCTGGCATAGACATAGGTTCAGAATATGCCACTGCTACATCGTTTTAGCCTCTCTAAATACTATGCTTCTCTTCAAACAGCCACCACAATTGCAGCCTGCTTTCTGCAGTAGGAAATTTGGTTGAGTATTGAGTTTTACAGTCATTGCAGCAGTTTGTCTGCAGGAGGCACTGGAAGCAGTTATTTCCCTTGGACATTCCTGGCTTTCCATGTCAGCGGGAGCTGAGAGTGGAGCCAGGGTGGAGGTTGACCTCTGGTAGTCCTCTGGTGGGAGGTCAGACTGCAATCCCTGGAGGAGGGAAAGTGGGAGAAATAAATTGGTCCCATTAAGATGCAAAGAGACTTTGTTTTTTCTCGTGCCACTGCAAGCATGAGTTCCTTAGAAACCGAGTTACCATGAAACCAGCAGCACATCTTCTATCTTCGACTGATAAATAGCCACTAAATGCACCTGATCCAGGAGAGCCAAACACAGAAAGGAGCCTAAGGGTATCTCTACACTGTAATTAACAGCTGTGGCTGGTCCATGCCAGCTGACTCAGGTTTTCAGGGCTTGAGCAAAGCAGCTGTTTAATAGTGATGTAGATGTTCAGGCTTAGGCTAGGGCCTGGGCTCTAGGACCCTGCGAGGTGGGAGGGTCCCAGAGCTTGGGCTGCAGCCTGAGCCTGAACATCTACACCACAATTAAACAGCTCCTTAGCCCAAGCCCTGAGATCCCACGCCAGCTGGACTAGCCGCAGGTGTCTAACTGCAGTGTAGACATACCCTGAGTGAGTCAGTGTATCCCCCACCTCCTTCTAGCCCTTTCCATTATGTACATTACACTAACTTACACCACCTGTAGATCATCAGTTCTCAATCTTTTCCATGCTCCCTCTGTGAGAACAGAACAAAGTTTTGATCCTCGTTCCCATCTAGCCAGGCAGCAAGGGAAGGTGGTTGCAATCCCCTGAAATCTGTCTGTTGCACACACATAGAGTGGCTAAGACCATCTGGTCTAGTCCATCTTAGGCTGATACCTACTTAACTCTTCCTCCTTCTACATGTCATCTCTGATTCTGGCCTGCTGAATTTAAGGAAGTGACACAATAAGGGGCCAGAAGAGAGGAGTGCATGAAAGAAAGCAGCCAACATACGCATGTAAACAGGCAACTTAAAGAAGGCCATTCCCTTCTTTAACATTCACCTAATGCTTTCTTCCAGCTTCTTGGTAGGCATATAATACATCAGCTTCCACTCTCTTCTGCTCACACAACAGTACAGCAAATGGTTGTATGTAGGTCTAAAGAAACGTAAAGGAACCTAAATTACACTATCTCACACATCTCTGAATTTGACCTTGGGGATTAATTAGATAAACAACACTCTTGTATTGTACTTTACACAAATGTACAAGCAAGACACCATTAAGAATTTCCTTGTCACTAACCCAAGCTCTTGGGTGATTTAATTAAACAATTAAAGGTGCTGTGGAATGCTCTTGTACTAACTGGCGATATTAATACCATTTGTATTTATATTTAATGGCATGGCAGATGGGATTTTAATTATTCTGTCTTGCTTGGTCTAGTCGCCTAAAAATGAACTTCTAGTCACTTTTAAAAGCAGACTAGAAGTTCATCTTTAGGACACTAGAGCAAGCAAGACAGAATAATTAAGATACCTTTAAAAACAATCTCTCAGATGCTTTTCCAGGCGTGACATTTTCAGTGGTTCAAGTCATCGGATCAGTTCCGATGGATCAGTTCAGCTGGGGTAAATTGGTGTAACTCACTGCAGGCAGTTTCTGTGTCAGTCAAAATGCAGGAAAATTTGCCAGTCCATTGGTTAATTACAGAAGGAGCTGTCCATCTGATAGAGTGGTAAAATAACCTGTGAGGTTGATGGTCTACTAACAGTGGTAACTAGTGAACATTGGGTTCTATGGTAATGGCTGCAGAGACAGAATAATTTGTGCAACGGTTCTTGGGATGGTAAAATCAATGGAACGTTTAATAAAACTGTGTGGAAGAATGATTGGTGTGTTTCATGGTCCTTGGCATCGTGAAAAAGAACAGGATGTTTATTGGCACTCTAATGGGTTTCATAGTGGGTCATCAAACAGGTAAAACTCATGCTAATCTGGGCCTCTCCAGAGATGAAAGCACTGAGAACTGTGCAACAGTTTAGTGACATCAGCTAATATTGTCAGGGAATTCGCCAAGTCATTTCAACTCTGACTTAATTCAGAATTTGAACTCAAATCCCAAAAGGAGAAAAATCCTTGCATCAGTGCATTGTTGTGCTCAGCCCACATCCTCTACTGCACTAAACCAGAGCTCTCATTGCTCTTCCTTTTCTAAACATGCCATCCTTGCCCTCTCTCTGTCAATAATTGCACTTTCACTGTATTACAAGCATCAGCAATACAATTAAGTGTAAATAATATAGATCAAGTGGAGAATAATCTTGTTTGCAAACTAATGTTTGAGTCAAGTCTATTTTTCAAATTTTCTTAAATCTAGAGTTGGCTCAGATCACTGCAACTATTACACTCCCAGCCCTTCCTAACATAAAGTAATTGTATAATGAGCAATCAATCACGGGAGGGACACATTCAGCACTCAGAACAAATGAAGCGATAATCGCTTTTGGTTAGCGTGTCAAAGGGATAGGATCCTCGGAGAGCCGTAAACGGGGAAAGGAGTGGGATGTCCTCAACTAATCAAAGCCAATGATGAAAGGCGTGCTCAGCGGTCCATTGGATGAAAGCATACAGCAAATGGTATATTCAACAATGTTAGCAATGCTACTTTCAGAGCATTGAGCAGAGTCAGCTGGACGGGACAGGGAATGGAACTGTGTATTCTATGTAAGAAAGAGCAGCCAGTGGTCTGGCTCGTGTGGTGAGGGGTCAACGTTAACAGGCTGAGAGCTTTAGCCCAGATAAGCACAACTTCAATGACCGGTTATTCATTATCATTGTATTTATCCCTGTAGTAGCACAGGGGTACATGGCACAGTGCAGATATGGAAATACGCAAGTGCATGAACTGAGGAGTTTGACTTCCCTTGATTTAAATGGATGGGGACTACTGATAAGACCTTCAGTTCAAGAATTCTCTTTCCCTTGAGTCTACTAGAGAATGGATTTTTTTTAACAGTATGTGGATGCTTCACCACCCACCTTTTTTGTTGGGGTTGATGAACTGGATTTGGGGTGAATGAGCTGATATAGAAGGATATTCTATGGTAGTTCAGTTGGTAGGATTTTTGCATTTTGTATATGGTTATTTTTCACTTTGTAAGGAGCCAAAGGTAAGAGAATGGAGCTAGAATATCTACACAAATTAAAAAAAATAGTAATAATTAAAAATAAATTGCAGTGTGATTGCTGTTCCAGCAGCTCCCAGGTTGGTATCCAGTGCTTTAATCTATCCTTGCTAGGCAAATCTGCATTTTAAATGTACAGCTTCTAAAATATCCATAAACCTCTCTGTCTCAATAAGATTAAACTAGTCAATACGCAAGTACCTATCAGCTGGGGGTTGGCTAATTTCCAAGGGGTTGAGGTCTCCTTATAAAAACATTCTGCAGCAATTGTCCAAAACATACCATCTTACAACAGTGCTACTGCCCAACATGGTGATGCTTTGTTCTTTCTTTTTTTAAGGGGAGATGAGAAAAGGTGCTGCCGTAAGAAAGAGGAAGGGTCTGTGGCCACTAAGAAGAGGGCCTGGGTAAGGACTCTGACCTGCACTGAGCCTTCACTAGTGCTGCACCCTTCTTTTAGTCTGCCATTTATGTCTGAGCCTACAGCAATAGCAGCGACCGTGGTCTGGGAGAAAACTAGAGCAGTTCTGAGCAGGCAGGTGAGTGAAAGAAATGCTGGGATGCTTCATCCAAACTACATGTGCTTTCCGGGCCACTAAATAGGGGAGGAAACCCTGCAAAATAGGCTCTACCCTGGGATTTCTGATCTGTGGTGCTTTTACTTGGTTTGGAATTAACTGACTTGTTGGAAGGGGACCACCAGAATGACTCCTCACATGATGCTTCAGCTCTTTCACTTTGGGGCCTGGCTGAATTCAGAGGCCATGTGGAAATGAAAAATATTGAGGTAGATGTTCACCAAATTTCTGAGTCCAGTTGCAGTGTTCACAAGGTGGTCTAGTGATCAGAGTGCTAGCTAGCCTGGGATTTAGGAGACCTGGATTTGATTCTCTGCTCTGCTATAGACTCCCTCATTTCAATGGAAGTTCAGAGCCTAAATGCCTTTGAGGATCTGAGCCTCAGTTTTTGCATCCGTAAAATAGAGATAATGACACTGCCCTGCCTCACAAGAGTGTTGTGAGGATAAATACATGAAAGATTGTGAGGCGCTTAGGTACTTTACTATGGTAATTGGGACCACGTAAGAATGTGGTATGGATGCAGGAGTTGGGAGGCGGATGTTCCATCCCTTATTCTGCAGAAGACAAGAGTGCCTCTAAGCATGGGTGGTGGGTGAACAGCTGGATGAGGGAGGCTAGCACCCAGTCGTGCCCCCCCCTTGGACCATCACCGCCAGAGCCCGGACCCCTATCCTCCCTGTGGCTGCCAGCCCCCGGCTCAGCCCCCAAGCACAGGGCAGATGGTGCGGCCCCAGCCCCCCCCTCAAGCACAGGATGGGTAGCCCCCACGCCAGCAGCACTGAAGAAGAGCAGCCTGCCTGGGCTGGGGCCATGGGAGGAAAGAGCAAGCAGGAGGGGGCTTCAGGGAGAAGCATGGGCGGGGCCATGCGGGGCTGTTTGGGCAGGCATAACCTTCCACAGCCTATTGGACATGCTGCCCATGCCTCCAAATGTTATCCCAATAGTAACATTCCCTGGAGGGTTTGCAGCAGCACGTGGAGGATCTGTATTTGAATCTGTTGCTTAGGCGCTCTCTGCACAACCTTGCAAGGGATGTGAGGGCCAGGAAGTAGCACACTCTGTCGCTGGTGAGAAAAAGGGGTTATTGTAAGGCTCTCAAGTGACAGCCATGCCCACTGAGAGGAGACTCCCCAGTCCAGAGCTCAGAGAAAATAAACACAGGAGAAAATGTAGGGGAATATAGAAACACGTGTGATAAAATGAGTGGTGCATCCCACAGAGGATAGTGCACCATGGGTATAGAGCCCCAGAGTTGCATCTGGCATCCCAGGGAACTCATGTACTGCTGAACAGGGCCCCCTGTTGGTCAGAACAGGCAACTTGAAATAAAGCTTTGCCCAAAGGACATATTCAGTATTAATAATAGCCAGATATCCTGGCTAACCTAGCACTCATATGAGAAAGCTCTGGCTCTCCTTCACAGTGTGATTTAATGATTCTGTATCCAAGGCTGTTAAAGGGGAACTCAGAGCATGTGATATCATTGCAATCTTTGACCTAGATGATTGCACTGGGATTACAGATCTTCCGCGAGGAGGAAGAAACAGGCCCCATATATTTACACGTTCATTAATGTAAATTATGTTTCCCCTCCCCCCAACCTGGAGGGGCTGTTCTCTTTGCTTCAGTCGCTCTTGCTCTCAGTAACCGGACCAAAGGGCAAGTCCTTGACTGTCTGTCGCAATATCTCAAATGGATATTTCCGTGGGCGAGGTAGGGCCAGAGGTGTAGGCCTATGAATGAACCCTTGAAGCCTGAGCTAGGCAGCAAGCCCACCCAGCTGGACCAGGATGTGCTAAAGACATTAATTACACGGGAATTAATCTTAGGAAGCACTGGAATTAAGCATTGGAAGATTAACTGCATCAACATCAATCACTGTGTTCAGGTTTCAGATGGAAACAGCCACCCTCAGCCAGGGGTGCTGGACAATTTGTATAGTGGGTTGCTGAAAGCCATTGAATCAAACTGTAAACGCTTTATATGATGGAAACCATTACAAGCCAGGGGGTGTGGCAGCACCCCTAGTTCCAGCACCTATGCCCTCTGCATGCTAAACTAGTATTCCTGCACCATAACGTCTGGTTCCCAGTCTCTCACACTGGACTCCTCTTGCCTTGTTGACATAACTGACCAAGCAGCAGGTGCTGTTTGTACAGCACCTAGCACAGTGGGGCCCTGATCCTCACATGGGGTTCTTTGTCGCTATTGTAATATCAATAAATAATAATTGTCTTGTCAAAATGGTGGCTGCTGCCAGTAGGGGATACCAACATTCTGATTAGAATTAAAGAGTCCATATGTGCTTCATGGTTTATACACTGTGCTGCAGAGGTGTTCAAAGGAAGAGAGGCTGAGGCTAGAAATATGGGGAGTGATGCACCTTCCCCTTAAAGTCCTGCTGTCAGGAATGATCCACACCCTTCGTGGCTGCCTCTGCCCCTTCCTTTTCCCCTTGGCCGTTAAGTTGCTAATAAGCTGCTTGTTGCTGTGATTTGACCTAAATTACAATTTTTAAACAACCACAGATGTGCTAAGCTAGCTCAGCATAATAGGATGAGATGAAGAATAAAGGTTCCCCCAGTGAGCTGTCTTCAGTGCAGGTAATTTATTACCTGGGTGGCTAATTATGTGCTTCTCAGCTTCCCAAGGTTGAAATTCCCTAATAAAGGAACCTTGTGATGTAAGCGCAGTGCCTAGAGATGTGAGTGGGAAATGCTGTGATGAAGTACCTGAGAGATGGAGAATGCAAAGGAAAAGGCATTCTGGAGCCAGAAACAATGAACTGCGTGATTTCTCCCAGTCACTTGGAGGAGTCGAGAAGGGTGAACCCTGCTCCTAACTCTGGCCAAGTCAGGCACCGTGTGCACTAAAGCTGCAGCTGCCTGAATTTCAAGCTGGAAAAACTTTCTAGAAATGAGAAAAGAAACTGAAGCAAGTATGTGGATGTATATGTGTGTCAGGGGGAGAATATCTCTGATATTCTCTGGCCTGATTAATTCCCTGTTCTCTCCACCTCCATCCCTTCCTACTTCCCCAACAAGTCCATCCGACCTCATGTGAGAACAAAACCCTCCTTCTGGCTAAAGAATGCTTTCTGAAGCTGCACCCACAAGTCTTTCCTGACAGCTGCAGGCCACTGATTATGTTGCCTTTAAAAGTGCCATCACTGCTCCCACCAACCCAGGAAGCAAGCCACATGGTCCGAAATCAAACCAAGATTCCTACCACCTCACAAGATTGTGTTTCATACAGCATCTATCACCAGGCTGACCTCACATTTCCCAGGGGGCCAATATTCCTCCCTTCCCTCCCAGAATGACCTCAAGGTGTATAGCTCCATTGCAATTGGCTAGAAGAGGCTGATTTTCCAACTTTGTACTCTGAAGACCATATGGAAGAAATATATACCTAATATCCCTGCGTTCATTATTTGCTTGATAAAATTTATTGTTTGCATTGTTAAAATATTTGAGACAATGTATCTTATAAAATACACAGTCCGTCAAACAGGATCAAATGGGCTAATTTTCACAATATTAAAATATATATGGCATGAGGCAAATCTTATGTGGAAGAAAGATGTCTCTCTAAATCTCTTGTGTCACACCACAGCCTGTATATGCAGAAGAAAAACCAAGCAATTTTGCAATGTTTATGATGGATTGTCATGTACTTTAAATATACAAGCAAAATGCATGTCAGGAAATATCAGAGCCTTATTAAGAGAATGGTTCTGTGGGGCCAGGCAGGGGCCAGGACTAAGCCACACAAGTTCAAGCTTCAATTTGGTGGACTTGGCAACAAGTTAGTAGTGGCTTGGATTCTTGCCCATTCCTAGTGCTCGGTCTGCTGCCTTAGGCTCCCACATTGACACAGTGGGGGGTGAGCATTAGGGAAAGTTTCCTGCAACCATGCAACACATGGCTACTTGCAGGAGTAATGACACTCATAGTGACTAAGGGATCCTGAATTGGGCTCTAAATCGTCTTCCTAACAGTAATGAACTCAAACTGGAATCTAATTTTCTGAATCCCCCTTAAAGTTGGTGAGATCAGATAAGAGGAGACCAGATCCACAATGCTTCTGCAGCTATGAGATGTTGTGTAATCAACAGCACCTTGAGATTTGCGTCTCTGCTTCCTCTTACTGCCTTGGGTAGCAATGCAACCAAGGCTTTCCTCCTTCTGGCCCCTATTTCTGTGCATGTGGATGTGCCTCCCAGCTCCTAGCCAGGCATATCATGCAGCATAATCGATGACTGGTGTCATCCTCAATCTTCTGCCATGTTGACGTCCAGAGCTCTGTGCTTGTTTAACTCTGTGGCTTGATCAGGATCAGTGCTCTGTGAGTATTATATAGATTGAAATTAACTTTGGAGTTCCCTCTCCCCACCATTTGTGCCAGTCAAACCCAGCTGCACAAAGCGAATGCCAAAGGGGCATGAGAAGGGTGATTGTGAAATTCAAGTGAAAATCCAAGCAAGCACATATGGGCAAGGTTTTGCAGTATTCACCCAGCTCTAATTTTAACAGCTTTGCAGATTGCTAAACTAGCAGCAATAACCATGTAAAGCTGGTGTAATGCTGGAATGCTATGCAGGACACCAGGTTCGATTGTAGTGTTGGCTGGGATTGAGTCTCTCTCTTACCCTCAGGATGACAGATATAGAGAGTGAAGGAGCAGGTATTGCAGCCACAGCTCAGCTCTCCCCTTGGTTCCACCTCCAGCCTTTAACAAAATACAATATCGAAGTACTGGGGAATTGTCTGAGCCCAGCTCTGGCTCTAGGTCTGGTCTGGAAGACCAGTGTTATGTGAGCTCTGCTTCTGACTCAGAACTGTCTGGGACCTGGTTCTCACTTCCAGTTACTAAGCCAGTGGCACTTTGATCTCTGGTTCTTTCTGACTTTGAATGATGTGCAGTCCAGTTCTTATTCTGAGTCTAGGTTGGCAGCAGGTTAGTAGCATATGATCCTGGTTCTTCTGGAGCTTGTTGGGACTGCAAAATCCTGATAAGTATTTCCTGAAATTGACGCATGAGCAGGACCCAATGGGTGAGATGATTGAACCACAGCCAATTTGCCCCATTCCAGTGCTCTGAGAATAATAGGTTAAAAAAAAGCCTCTGGGTATTACCAGTGATAATAATAAAAATGTGAATCTTAGAACAAAGTGTTGGGGTCAGAAGGGGAATATCCTTTTAATGGAGAAAGAATTGTGTGTGTGTGTTTGTCTTTGGGCACTGCAGCATCTCCCAACGCTCTGGCTTTATGGTTTTCTTATCCTTCCCCTCCTTTCTTAATGAGAAATTAATTAGCCTTGTAGTTCCTGCCTCGGAATGCGTAAACAGGCAGCATCAGTGCCTCCCCTGCCCCTTCCCACCCCATCCCCCATCCCTGAGGTGCAGTCCAAGATATCTGACAAAAACACTCAAGAACAAAGCTGCCCGGCTAATTCAGGGAATTATCAGGAAGCCTGTAGCAGAGCTGAGATAATAGGCCTTAAATAGCAGACTGATTACAGTTCCTCCAGAAGAATTCCATCAGTTCAATCGCCTGGCAGGCAGCAAGTGAGGCTAAACGGCAGCATAGCGTGCTCCAGAGGCCAAGAAGGGGAATGTGCAGTTGCAGGAAAGAACATGCTGTCAAGGAGATGAGAGAACAGGCATTAGCTCTGTTGTGGCTTCTGTACTGATTCATGTGACTGGCCTAGATCTGTTATAGGTCATCTAGTCCATCCCTTTGCCTGGGGGCTCAATGAAAGAGGTTATCGGACTAGATGACTTTGTAGGTTTTGTCTTGTTGCTTGCTTGCTTGCAGTTAAATTAAATTTCTTTGGAATTGTACTGGGAGCTGCAAGGTTTGTTACATTGCCCCACCCCATCACGGCATTGCTTCATGGGACTATTGCCCTGATTCCCAGCAGCTCACATTAGTGGGCAGCTGCCAGGCCTAGAGGGCCTGTATACCTTCACGGAGTGCAACCTCCCATCTCAAGAAATATTGGCTGGGGCTCCTTCTCCAACTGCAAGGACTCAGACCTCCTCTAATATGAAGGCTCCTTCCTGATCTATCAGGTATGCTCCATTTAATCTGACCTCTCATTATAAGAGATAGTGGAGCACTTTCCTAAACTCTCTGCATTGAGCCCTGGGCAAATTCCAACCCTGACAGCATAGCCTACTTAGGCTGAGAGCTGTTGAAAGATAATTCCATGCACCAACCCAGAACCTCTCCAGAAATTCAGCAAGGCCCTTTGAATTATGTCCCTGATAAAGGGCAAAACCTGTGATATATTTCAAGGGCAGCAGAAGGGGAACATGAAATGGCAGGAAACAAAACTGAGAAGAGAAGGAGGGTCTGTCCTATGAAGGTTCAAACTAGGATGACCAGACAGCAAATGTGAAAAATCGGGACAGGAGGTAGGGGGTAATAGGAGCCTATAAAAGAAAAAGACCCAAAAATCGGGACTGTTCTTATAAAATCGGGACATCTGGTCACCCTAGTTCAAACACCAAACCAAAGAGAAGTGAGGTATAAAGTTTTCCATTAAAACTGATAAAATTCCATTGAAGCAAAAACCTGAGCCTGGCCTGTGATGGAAAAGACCAAAATTCACTGTCCAATTTCTTTCATTAAGAGAGTTTTCTTCATGAGAATTTTAAGTAGCAAGAAAAGTATATGATTAATTGTTGCGATCAAGGGACAAATTGAGAGCCATCAATTTATGCAAAGATTCCACTGAGCCTCCAGTTCAGGGAAACCTTGACACCCATGCTGACTCCCATCCTGTTCTGCAAAGCACACGCTTAAGTGAGACTTGGGAAAGTGTCTAAAGCTAAAGCCGTTGCTGAATAGTATGGGCTTCAGCATGCACTTCCATGGTTTGCTGAATTGGGAATCTTTTGAACTGCGGCCTGAGTGAGACTTTAGCCCAGTTTAGTTGGCAATGTGGCCTACTTGTTTCACACCCTAATCTGAATTACACTTCAGTTTCAGGCACAGCTAATGCTGTGACTTGGGATGGACAGCTTTGGGGCTGTGACTAATACACTGTTTTTAAAAGCACAGTTAAGATTTCCCCTTCCTGGAAGAAGGATGATTTCTTGCAGAGAAGAGATCTGTAGCAAGACTAACCATCTTCTGATGTGAATAGCAAATCCTACTCCTGGGATATTCAGATGATGGTACACAAATTGCTTCTGATTTGTGGTTCATTTAGGAAAGGAAATATATTGCAACAGGAATTTTTTAATTGCTTCAAAAATGAGTCATAACTGTTATACAAGTTTAAACACTGTAAAATAGCAATAAATAAATAAAACAAACATTGTAAACTGGAAATTAATTATATCCCAGCTCTATCTGAACTATATTCTGACCTATACCACTACTCTTCTGTTTTGGAGGTTTATTAGGAATCCCCAGAGCTCTCTGTTCAACAAGCTTCATTTGCAGGCCAAATGGAAAGTGGAACGTGGGCAAACAGCAGAAAGAGGCACAAATACATTTGTTAATATGAATGACAAAGTCAAAATCCCAGATCCCTTCCTCTTCTCAGCTTTGCAGTGCCTCCTCTGTGCCCGCTCTGCATCTATGTCCATCTTATTGGCACTGTAAGTGCCTCAGAGCAGGGAACTGGCTACCTCCGGTGTTCTGGGGTAGGAGCGTAACAAGTTGCAGTGCCGGTCTGCCCTGCTGAGGCAGTACAGCATAGGGAGAGGGTCCTTCGTTTAACACAGAGCCATTCACATCTCCACCTGCACAGCTGTCCCTCATCCAAGCACCGAGGGGTGGTGACGTTAAAGGGCTAGAACCCATGTTGTTAAAAGGGAGAATCAGTTTAGGGCAGCCCCTTGATCTGTCGATTAGGTCGCTCTCCACTGTATTGTTGTTTCTTATGGAATCAGAACACTGTGGCTGCTAATCCTCCCTGGCCACCTCTGGCTCCTGGGTGTCTGGCCCTCAATGCAAAGCTCTTGGTTAACAGCCGCCCTGACAGGCTCTTTGAGTGAAGAGGTCAGCACAAGCATTTGGGGTCAAGTTAGGGTTACCCATGCCACTACTTAGAAAAAAATTAACTCTGGCCTTCCCCTCACCCCCCAAGTTACTAAGGTGGTAGGGCAGCGGTGGGAGGGGCTTGAGCAACACTGTATTTTGAAAACTGAGTGGTGCTCTCCTTTCCTGCACCAGTGGCACCACCCCCACTGTCATGTCCTGAGTCTAAGTCACTTGCAGTATCTTTTCCGGGTTTGCTATGATGTGTGCTCTGAGGTTGAGGCCTCACTGAGCATGGCACACTGGGCTGTGTTTAGGGACTGGGGCTCCCAGGAAAGAACAATTTGGTGTCTCACTCTCCTTGTCCCTGGAATATGAATGTTGTCAATATACATAGATGGCATGTCTGAGAGCCTCCTGCTTGGCACTGGGCTGGGATATGCAAGGAGAGGAGTAAAGGAAACTTTGTGTTGTCTCTCTCCCTTCTGTTTTCATTTAATTCTCCCTCCCTCATTTCCTCCATCTCCCACTTCATTTTCTTTCATCTCTACTCCCTTTTTCTCTTTCCCTTTGTTCCAACTATTTCCTCACTCCCTTTAGTTTTCTGTCTTCATTCCCCGTGTCTCCCCTGCATGTCTTCCAGAACCCCTCAGCTCTTATCTCCGTCCTCCACTCCCGTCACATTCCTTCATTCTCCTGGGTCTCTCCCCAACTTACCCCTCTTCCCTGTCCATCTCAGCCTCCTCATAGCCCTGCTCACACACTGGCTATCCCCTCAAATGATTATCCGTCATCCCAGGGTTGTTTCTCTCTCTTTTTTCCCTGCTCCTTCATTGCCTTGCAGAGCTGGCAGTTGTTTTAGATTTGTAAATGGTTCTCTGTGCTGCCATGAGAATGTGGGGAGTTTAGGGGCCATGAGGGTATTTCTACCGCCTACTGCTGGAAGAGGGAGAGCAGGGATCTTGGAGGCTGCTGCCACTCACTTTGGTCAGGGGAGGAGCAGAAATTTTCAGGGTCACTTGCATCCTCTTATCTTGTGTGGCTCCCCGGAGACTGTGCTTCTTTGGCTGGTGGGTTTAGGTGGGGGGAACTAGGTGACACTGTGCTCCCTGTTTGCCAACCAAGCAGCTCCCCATCAGAGACTGAGCTGGTCTCCCTCCTTGTCCTGATGACTATTCACTGTGGGTAAATTTCCCTCTGCTTCTACTGCCACCTATAGCACACTCCACCCATGATGCACTAGGTCCCACTACCCCTAAATCTGGGCCTGCTGAGACTGGATCTTGTCTGAGTTTTCTAGGGTTTGGAGCACAAGGCATTAAGGACTAAGCCTTGCCCTTAAGCTCAGTGTTTGCCTGTTTTGGCAGGGTTCGGTTGTTAGGTCTGCTCACTCCTTCCTGTGTAAACCAGGCCACAGCATGTAAAACAAGGTGATTTAACTATTCATCCGGCAGCCGTATCTCGCTGCCTGTAAAACACACACCAATATCACCCCTGCATGCCAGTGCTTTCCAGGGAGATTCCATCAACAAGAATCTCTTCTGGAAGCTTTATAAGCATCCCAGGAGGTTCATGGCAGTGGTATTCTTACTCAGTGACTTTTATTTATATATGTGGGCATGAACTGGGTTCCAAATAACTTTCCCAAGACTAGGCAGACATCAAGCCATCCAAATGGCAGGGCAAGACAAGGTCATCCTGCCTTCCCCACCAAAGTCTGCTTGTGCTGACTCTTTAGGGCTATGAGTCTTCAGTCGGGGAAGCAAAACAACCCCAGTTCTTGGAATCAGACCCAGGTCTCCTGCCTAGCAGTGCACAGAGCTAAGCACCAGGATGCAGTCCCTGCAGGCCCAGGCAGTGAAAGACTAAAACTGTATGTTGAACCCAAGCCTCTGGTAGAAAAAGGTATTAGCGGCTTGGCCAGTCTGAAATCAATTTGCTTCTGGCTCAGGACCTGATTCTTATTTAAGAGTGTGTCCTTTCTGTTTGGAATAGAGCTGATTCTAAAGGGAAGACACAGACAAACTAGACTAAACATCAAATATTAAACAGCAACTGCTAATGTGACAGTGATAAAAATACAACAGCTACTCTGCCTCTGCAGGAACTGGAAGACAGAATGTGAACACGCAACTGGATTCACTTCTAAGAAACTCCAGGCTGGGTTGACCACCCGCCCAGGGTCAAATTAAAGAGAAACAGAGTCAAAAATTTGGAGCAACTGCTCATGAATATGTCAAATAGCTGGAAAGAAGTCCACTTTCCTACTATCCTCTGCATGGAGTGCAGGCTTCTGCCTTCCACCTCTGTTCTTAGCTGATGAAGGAGGTGATGGCAACTTTTTGGCAAACAGATCCCCTAGAAGTTGGAAAAGAGAAGCAAGTGGGTTGAAATATGGCCACCCATATCAGAGAGCCTACCAAGGAACAAGAAACCAAAAGGCAGCATGCCTTCATTGTTGCCCATTGCATTTCTTGTCTGGGGCAAAAAAGGGGCAGCACACACACACACCTACTTATGTCACTATGGCAAGTGTTCTCTTGTGGCACAACAGCTGCCTGTGAAAAATCCCGAGTGACAACATGTTCTCTCATGAACACACCAGGTATCTGGATTACTTATTTATTTAGGTCAAGATTATTCCTTGCCTGGCTGACTCACACAGGCTCCAGGTGAATGCTAGTTCTCCCAGGCAGGTGGGTGGTGAGTGTGTGCAAAGGGGCAGCTAAGCCAGGGCAGGGGGAGAAGGAATCTTCTGTCCATCAAGAGCTGTAGTAGATTAGCTTTCCTTTCTGGGACAATCAAGAAACCAGTGAGAGTTGTAACTATCTGCAGTGCAATACTGTACCTAACCTGCTCCTGGGGAAGAGAGATGAGGGTGACCAACATGACCTAGGGCGAGATGTGAAGTCTCAGTCCTGCTCTTATTCATTCATTTATTTACTTGACCAGTTTTGCCAGAGGTAGGGACATTTCCCATACTACACTGCCGGGATTCAGGAGAACTGTGATAAGAAACATCTCCCTGGAACTCCTTGTGGATTCAAGATAAATAGGTGTGATAGGAAACTAGGGTGACCAGATGACAAAAACTAATTATCGGGACACGTGTGGGGGTGTGTGAATAGGGCACCGCTGAAGAAAAAAAAAAAAAAGCCGAGTGCTGCCGAAGCCAAATAGCATCCCGACAATACATCCGTCGGGACACGGGACAAACAGCTGGATATCAGGACAATCTCAATTTTATCAGGACGTGTGGTCACCCTATAGGAAACAGTAGAGGCATAAGAGACAGTGAACTGTGGGACACCCTGACTGCATCCCTAGTGAAATTCCCCATCATGCTGTCTGCAGGCACTTAAACGCATGGCATGGGCAGGGCCCTGGATCCTTCTCTCTGTCTCACAGGCTCCTCCCTCTTTCTTGAGCCACTTCTTTATCTCATTTCGAGCATACCTTCCACTTGACTTAACACTAACATACCCACAGCTGACATTTCAGTAATGCCTTACAAATTAGCTGGGTCCGACTGAGATTAGCAGCTGGTTTAAGTCTCTTCCCTGTACCCCACTCAGTTTAGCTGATCCTGTTTATTGCAAAGTCAGGGTTTCCTACTCAAGAAAAGGGCTAGGGCCCCCTCCTGGATTATCCAGCCATCAGCCCAGATATCTCATTGCTATTACAGAACATTTCCTCACCCCGCACTCAGATCATGTCATAATGAATCACTCTGAAGCTTGGTTCCCTACTGTTTTTTTAAAGAGCTTTTTTAGTATTGACAGGCAATGTCTCTCTGCAGTCAAATGCTCACACACTCAGCAAGGGAGAGCCTAGCAAGCCCTAGCTGAATTTTCTGGCACTTGATTTATGGCAGAATCAGTTGGCTTGGCTTCCTTTTGGGTCCACTTGATGTGGCCAGCACAGATGTGCATACAGAGGTGTTTTCTATAGACAGAATGCAGATAAAATTCCTGTCGGGATTTTGGGGGCTGTGGCTCTTGTTAGTGTGGGGTTTAGTATCAGAGGGGTAGCCGTGTTAGTCTGGATCTGTAAAAGCAGCAAAGAATCCTGTGGCACCTTATAGACTAACAGACGTTTTGGAGCATGAGCTTTCGTGGGTGAATACCCACTTCTTCAGATGTATGTGGTGGAAATATCCAGGGGCAGGTATATATATGCTAGCAAGCAAGCTAGAGATAACGAGGTCAGTTCAATCAGGGAGGATGAGGCCCTGTTCTAGCAGTTGAGGTGTGAAAACCAAGAGAGGAGAAACTGGTTCTGTAGTTGGCAAGCCATTCACAGTCTTTGTTCAATCCCGAGCTGATGGTGTCAAATTTGCAGATGAACTGAAGCTCAGCAGTTTCTCTTTGAAGTCTGGTCCTGAAGTTTTTTTGCTGCAGGATGGCCACCTTAAGGTCTGCTATAGTGTGGCCAGGGAGGTTGAAGTGCTCTCCTACAGGTTTTTGTATATTGCCATTCCTAATGTCTGATTTGTGTCCATTTATCCTTTTCCATAGAGACTGTCCAGTTAGGCCGATGTACATAGCAGAGGGGCATTGCTGGCATATGATGGCGTATATTACATTGGTGGATGTGCAGGTGAATGAACCAGTGATGGTGTGGCTGATCTGGTTAGGTCCTGTGATGGTGTCACTGGTGTAGCTATGTGGGCAGAGTTGACATCGAGGTTTGTTGCATGGATTGGTTCCTGAGCTAGAGTTATTATGGTGCAGTGTGCAGTTACTGGTGAGAATATGTTTCAGGTTGGCAGGTTGTCTGTGGGCAAGGACTGGCCTGCCACCCAAGGCCTGTGAAAGTGTGGGATCATTGTCCAGGATGGGTTGTAGATCCTTGATGATGAGTTGGAGGGGTTTTAGCTGGGGGCTGTATGTGATGGCCAGTGGAGTCCTGTTGGTTTCTTTCTTGGGTTTGTCTTGCAGTAGGAGGCTTCTGGGTACACGTCTGGCTCTGTTGATCTGTTTCCTTATTTCCTCGTGCGGGTATTGTAGTTTTGAGAATGCTTGGTGGAGATTTTGTAGGTGTTGGTCTCTGTCTGAGGGGTCAGAGCAGATGCGGTTGTACCTCAGTGCTTGGCTGTAGACAATGGATCGTGTGATGTGTCCGGGATGGAAGCTGGAGGCATGAAGGTAGGCATAGCGGTCGGTAGGTTTTCGATATAGGGTGGTGTTAATGTGACCATCACTTATTTGCACCGTGGTGTCAAGAAAGTGGACCTCCTGTGTAGATTGGTCCAGGCTGAGGTTGATGGTGGGATGGAAGCTGTTGAAATCATGGTGGAATTTTTCCAGAGTCTCCTTCCCATGGGTCCAGATGATGAAGATGTCATCAATGTAGCATAGGTAGAGAAGGGGCGTGAGTGGACGAGATCTGAGGAAGCATTGTTCCAGGTCGGCCATAAAGATATTGGCATATTGTGGGGCCATGCGGGTGCCCATAGCAGTGCCACTGATCTGGAGATATATATTGTCATCAAATTTGAAATAGTTGTGTGTAAGTATAAAGGCACAGAGCTCAGCAGCCAGTTGTGCTGTGGCATCATCAGGGATAGTGTTCCTGACAGCTTGTATTCCATCTGTGTGTGGGATGTTTGTGTAGAGAGCCTCTACATCCATGGTGGCTAGGATGGTGTTTTCTGGGAGGTGACCAATGCACCAATCAGTGGTGTCACGGAGATAGCTGGGAGTGCTGGTGGCATAGGGTCTGAGTAGAGAGTCCATATATCCAGACAGTCCTTCAGTGAGAGTGCCAATGCCCGAGAGTGTGGGGTTTGTTTGTTTTTTGGCCCCTCCTTGTCTTTACATTACTCTTGTTTGCTTTTTTGATGGCTGTCTGGAGATCTTAGGATGTGGTGTTCTGTGTGAGGGCTTCCTGCTTAATAGATCAACCAAGTGATTGGAGTAGCCAGTGCACAGAAAATGGCCTCAGCATGCATCAGGACCAGGGCCGGCTCCAGCGTTTTTGCCGCCCCAAACTCTATCTCGCCGTTTCATTCTTCGGCGGCAATTCAGCAGCAGGTCGTTCCCTCCAAGAGGGACTGAGGGACCCTTTGCCGAATTGCCGCTCAAGAGCCAGACTCGCCACCCCTTTCCGTTGGCTACCCTAAGCACCTGCTTGCTGCGCTGGTGCCTGGAGCTGGCCCTGATCAGGACAAAGGGGTGGGTGGCAGGCAAGGATTCTTGCATGAGTAAAGATTCCCATTCTTCTCTTTGCAACAGAACTAATAAGTGTAGGAGGAGTGCTTCTAGATACTGGGAAAGAGTGACCCTCTGAGACCCTACAGAATCAACTGTGATTCAGGCTCCAACAGACCTCCAGCTGTACTCTGCATTCACAGCTTGTAAACAAAGAGAGGAAAGTGGATGGACTATATATTTGTTCAAGTGCTTGCATGAGAGAATCTTTAACAATTCGAAATGCTGGTTGAGTTTGCACTGTCCCAGCAGTGTGGACTTCTGAATGGAGAAGCCTAAAAACCTCCTAGGGACTTCTCCTTTATCCAATAGTTTCCCTACATGCATCTTATTATGGATTGTTTGTTCTGAGCTCATAGATTTCCCCTAGACTTCTTGAATTCCTGAGTTCTGACTGTTTGGGTTGCCTGTAACTGTATTGCTCCATTCTGTAAAGTATTCTGAAAAAAGCATTTGTATGGAAGACGCTGCACAAAATAAGAGTGTTTTCTAGTATGGCACAGTGCAGGGGGGCCATGCCTTGATTTCATAGAATGATCAAATTATTAAGGCTGGAAGGGACCTCTACCAAGTTCATCTTATCCGCTGCATTAGGGAAGCAGTGGTTTCCCTGTTTGATGTGTGTCAAGTTTCTAGTTCTATCTAGAGTGTGCGTCTAGTTTTGTCTTTGACTATTTCCAACAAAAGTGATACAGCAACCTTCCCATGGCAGCTTGTTCCATCATCTGAACTCTGTTTGGAGTTATAAAGTTTGCTCTACTATTTAATCTTAATTTTGCCTAATGCAACATAATGCCTTGATTTCTCGGCCTGTCCTTGGTGACTAATAAGTAGTGCTGATTCCTTTTTTCTTAAGACCCTCTCTACAGGGGACTGAGAACTGAGTTAGCTGAATTGATTTACAGCTCAGTTACAACAATTTCGGCTAATTCAGTTTAAACAGTTTAGATAGCCATTGCTATGGGACTATACCAGGATTTAAACTGTTGTAGCATTAGAGCTGGTTAAAAAAAAGTAACTTTGACATTTTGAAATTCAGAAAAAAAATGAAAACATTTCCACAATTTTTTCCCATTTCTTAACTTACTGTTTTTTGGCTGTCATGATGTTTTAGAATTTTCTTGTGTTCATTTCATTTTTCTTTCTTATGTTCTCCATTTTATCTGTCTTTTTAATGTTTGCATTGATGCTCAGAACCTAAGCACCCCCAACAATTGCTCTGATGCACTGAGGTTTCTTTCTGTGGGACATGTGAACCTGCAAACAGATGAGATTCAATAGTTACTTTAGGAACATACCCAGAGAACCACAGAAATCACAAAGCCTGGTGCGGGATTGCTCCATATCCATCTATCTTAGGTTCTTATATGGCCCTGTTTACTAGAATCTGAGCACCTTGCAGCTTCCCAGATGACAAATTGAGGCACAGAAAAACTAAGCGACTTACCCAGTGTCATACAGGAAGTCTGTGACAGGACAGGGACTTGAACCAAAGTCTTCTGAGTCTCGAGCTAGCGCCACTGTCTCTGGTACTTCTGTACAGTATAGTCTTCAGTCTGGCTTAAATGACGTAAACAATGGGGCTTCCCCTATTTCTCCTGGGAGATTATATCATCATCTATTAGATTTCACAGCTTGTGAATGTTTCCTGATATTCAGCCTAAATTTTCTTTTGCTTATTTTTATCCAGCTACTCCTGGTTAGACCCCCTGGGCCACCCTAATCACTTTTCCTCACCCTTGTTTACTCTCCTCAAATACTTGTGGACAATTATCGTATCTATCCGTGGCTGGTGTTTGGCCAAGCTACACATATTTAGCTCTTTTAATCTTTTGCCATAAATCAGTCCCTCCAGCTCCTTAATCGTACATGTTGTTCTTTCATGGTTACATTGTTTTGTCTGTTGACTGCCGGCAAGACAACCCAAGTGGACCTCGCCAGTTCACAGAGTCCCCCATCTGCCAGCTGGGCTTGCTGCACAGAATTGAATCAGGATCATCACTGTCTATAGCGAGCATATGTACTAGATGAGCTGGCAGGAGCTATGCTCAGCTTGAATAAGAGAAAAGGTGCTTTGATACACAGAACAGTTCTTGTGCAACACTTCATCAGGCCTGCCCAATGAACTCTTTTTACCCAGTTAGAAGAATCTGAGAATTCACAGAGTTTCTTGACTCTACCTCTATGAATGCTCCTCAAATGCCAGTGACCTACAGTCCTAGAACATGCTGCAGTGCCATGTCACACACACACACACTAGGGTGGCCAGGTTGTCCGGCTTTTGACCAGAATGTCCAGTTAAAAAGGGACCCTGGTGGCTCTGGTCAGCACAGCTGACCAGGCCTTTCAAAGTCTGGTTGGTGGTGCAGCAGGGCTGAGGCAGGCTACCTGGGTCCTTTGGCTTCTCGCACCTCCCAGAAGCAGCAGCATGTCCCTCATCCAACTCTTAGGCATAGGGGCAGCCTTGGGCTCCACGCACTGCCCCGGCCCCCAGCGCCAGTTCCACAGCTCCCATTGGCTGGGAGCTGCTCCCAAGGCCCCTTCCTATTCCCTCGCCTCCTGCCCCAGCCCTGATTCCCTTCCCACCCTTCGAACCCCTCTGTCTCAGCTCAGAGCACCATCCTGCACCCCAAACCCCTCATCCCAGGCCCCACCCCAGAGTCTGACCCCTGAGTCGGAACCCTCACACTCCAACCTCCTGCACCAGACCTAAGCTCCCTCCTGCACTCCAAACCCCTCATTCCCAGCCTGAACCCCCCTACCACGCCCCAAACCCCTCAATCCCAGCCCCACCCCAGAGCCCGCACCCCCAGTTGGAGCCCTCACCCCCTTCCGTACTCTAACACCCTGAGCCCTCCCCGTGTGAAAATGAGCAAGTGAGTGAGGGTGGGGACAGCAAGTGACAGGGGGGGGAATGGACTGAGTGAGGGCGGGGCCTCAAAGAATGGGCAGGGCCTTGGAGGAGAGGTGGGGAAGGGGGAGGGGCAAAGATGTTAGTTTTTCTGCAAGTAGAAAGTTGGCAACCCTAATACACACAAAGAGAAAGAACTAGAGCCAGAAAACAGGATTAGAAGCTGGTGCACAGGTAGATGTGCTACTCCAGATATGGAGGAAAGAAGTGTCACAAAGTTGGGGGGCATGTGCATGTATGTGTGTGTGTGTATAAAGATTCCCACAGAACAGGTTCAGAAGCAATTGTTTAAATTGTTTATAACTAGAACTGGGCAAATAACTCGTAGTAATTTTTTTAATAAATATGTTCTCTCTGTTCATGAATTGTCTGCCAACCGAGTGCGATTTTAATTAAAATATTCATTATTCAGAATTTTTCTCAGAGTGATTCCAGCAAGTAATTCTTCACCAGAGCTTATGTCAAAGATGTTTACTTCAAACATTTGATAGTAAAAATTCAAGTTGTTTTGACTGGACAAATAGATCATGTGGCATGTTTCTGTGTCCTGAATGGCTGATCGTAACTCATCAAAAGAGGATTGAGGTGCAAATATTTGTGCTTACCAATCTGAAATTTGTTTTCCACAGATATCCTTCAATATTTGCTTAAAATTCACTATTTCTGCTAAAATTTATGACACATTTGATAGAATATTCATGAAAACCAAACGAAATAATGGAGTTTAAATGAATTTGTCCTAAAATTCAAGTGACTATTCATAGACCTTAAGTTTACAGTATTCTTTCTAGCTCAGCTTGCAGCTTTTTATTTTTAAATGCTTACATTTTTAAATGTTTCTCTGCTGAAGTCCATGCTGTATACTAAAGCCTACATCCTAACCAAGATTCAAGTTACACATTTTTTGTTTTAGCCCTGTTAAAAAAATGTGTTTAAATTTTTTTCACACTAGAAAAAGGGTATTTTTTCCCACTGTCTGATAATTCATAAATGGTTGAAGGGAATTTGTTCAAAGTTTCCCGTCAAACACTTGCCTTTGGGCAGAGCCCAAGCATGGGAAATTTTAACCCAAAATATAGATGTGTCAGACATTTATGAGAGTGTGAAAACCGGGGGCTTATAATGAAAACTGCTGTGCGACTTTATAGGGGGCTCCAATGGCAACCACTACTGTCCTGCTGAAAGCTGTTATATTGTAATATTATTTCCTAGGCGTCAGCACCATCATATTCTTGTGTGAGTTTCCTGACCTCAGAACTGTGAGGTTCTTGGTTTTTTCCGGGGCCCAAAGGAGGGACTTGAGGAAAGGGGCTTGAACGGGGTGCTTCAAACAAAGAGACACTGATACCTGAATACCACTGTTTGTGACCAGAGCTTCCTCAGCATTGCTAATGGCAATAATAGACACTATAATTGTCTGAGTGAATGGCAGATTCACCTCAGTGTGATGTTTATAATAGCCCTCACCCTAGTTCAGTGTGTCAGTAGTGTGTAGCATGCTGGCCTCAGGCTATGGGATGTGGAGCTCTGATGAAATGACTGTGAATATTGATAGGTATCAGGAGAGATGCATCCCATAGACAGACACCCTGTTGTTTTTCAGCAATAGGCATGTTTTACAAATCATCACAAACTGACTGTATGCTCCCTGGAGTAGGGGAGAGACGTTAATTGTGAACTCAAGCTAATCATGTCCAAGCCTCCTTTCAGGGTACCCATGGGAGGGTAGAAGTTATATCTTGAAGCAAGGAGAAAGCTTGCTCCTTAAGAAGCCAGAAAATGTCTTCCGCCTTCACCCCCTCACTTCTCCTCTTTCCCTTCTCAGCCTGGAACCACAGTGTGTCTTCTCCAGCTGTTCAGCAAACAGGAAACCCTCCCACCCCTTGCCCCCTATTGAATGAACACCAAGTGAACAGAGCCTCTGTCACCGCCAGGTTTTCCATGGTCTTTCCTTTCCCGGGATGTGCCTCTGCTGGACACAACGACATTGTGTGTGTGAGAGAGAGTGGTGGCTGTAAGGTGGTTGTCGGAGCATTTAGGATACTATTGATGGGTTTAGCAAGGAGTAGGAGTGGACTTGTGAATATGGCTCCTCAGGGGAAATCCCTACAAATGTCTGACAGTAGATTTGCACTGTGAAATATTCATATCTCCTGCTGAGAACTCAATTTTCGGAGGAGATAATTAAAAGTGACCTATGAAACAGAGAGAGATTTTTCCAGGGTGTTTCTCTTTTTTAATTTGTTCTTCTATTTTGAGTTTTGTTGCACATCTATGACAGTTCCTGAATATTATATTTTTACAAGAAATCTCAAACTGCTCGTAAATACTTCCAGGCAAGAATAAGGTGGAAACGATGATGTCTGCCTCCATTCATTAACCTGACTTAAAATGTCAGTGGCTCAACCTCAGAGTCCTATGTCAGTCTAGTTTTGAACTTTGGAGCCAGGGCATTGCTGGGCAGCAGAGAGGCACACTACTCCCTGGCAGGGGAAAGAGCAGAAGTCATGAAATCTGGCCTTGAGGTGGAAGAAGTTGCCTCTTGCTCTAATGCCAATGAACACTTCTCCCCTGGGAAAGACATAGGGAAATCGCAGATCAAGGGATTTTTCTCCTGATTTAATACCAGTGCAGACTCTGTTAGTGAAGACAATCTGAGACAACAACAGGGAAGTCCCAGACTGAGAGTAGTCATCCCCTGCCTGATGCTATGGAAGACTCTGCTACATTGCTCACCTGAGATAGTCACAAGAAAGCCCAAGGAGGTGCACTGGCAGAACTGATGAAGGATCTAAAGTAGTAAGGATAGATGCTAGTCAAGACTGAGGAGCATCAGCTGAGCTGCATGTAAGGAGCGGCATTGGGTAAGGCAAACTGACAGACCTGTGCAGCAGCTCAGGACTGGAATAGCAATGTGGCACATGAGGCTTGGTGGGTTCCCAGCATGGGAGTAGCAGGGGGTGTTCCAGGTCTGGAGCACATTAGCCAAGTTCTATGTTTGTGTGGGGTTGGAAGCAAAGGTGGGGAAGGATTGAAAGAGCAGTGGGTGCTGCTGGCCAGGAGTGAAGCACACTGGTGGAGATGCATGGATTCCTTAGACCGGAATAGCAGTGGGAACTGCAAATCTGGGTTGGAGTGCATCATCAAAGCTGTATAGGAAACTTGTACAGTTCCTTCTCTTACTATAGACTGATCACTAGCCTGTGCTCTCAGTCTCTCATTTACATCAGCACTCAATTCACTCACAGATTCTTTAAATAAAACAAAAACTCCCAAATTTCTGTAAGGAAGGAGATTATCACAGTTTGTCACAGCATCATCCTTTAGGCATTAATTCCCAAATCATTGTATGACAAATTTTATTATAAGTTATTAAAGAAGGTAGCTGCATCAGGCAACCATTTGATAAATGGCACCATAATTTAACATGATCCTCCATAATGTTTATTGGGAATAAGATTTATTTTCTCAGTGAAACTTTAATTATAGCTCAGCATAAACAGAGGATTATTGGAAGGGTCCTTGGGCCCAGGAACCTCCGATTGACCAAATCTTGCACATTAGCAATTTTGCTTGATGGTCACTTGTAGCTAACCCAACCTGCACCCCCTATGATGAAGGCTGGATCATGGGCTAATTGGGGGCAATGGATGTTTATAGATAAAGATGCTGAGAGTATGTTTTATTCCACTTCTCCACCATTTATTTGCAGGGTGCTTAGTACAATGCATGATACAAATGATAAATCCTATTACTAATAGGTACAGTGCATATGTGTTGGCCAGGGAGGGAATCTCTAGATCCTGTCCCCTGTAGCCTCCTGCCTCAGCCATGTTCTCTGTGGTCTGGGCATAGTTGCCAAGGGACAACTATCCTAATAAGATGTGGATTTTGGGGTCAGTGGGTGCCCAGCCAGTGGAGAGATTTGTGTTTATTCTGGTGGATTTAGGACATATGTAACACTTTGCAAATATTAGTTACTTACCTGTCAAATCCCCACCCAGGGAGGTTTCACTGTTGTGAAAATTGAGGCAGAGAGAGAGTAAGGCCACATTTTCCAACTGGAGTGTATAAAGTTAGGTTCCTAAATCAGTATTGAGTCAGTTTAACAAAAGTGGTCCTGGTTTCAGATACTCCAAGCACCCAGTTAGTCAGCACCAGTCAGTTAGGTGCCCAACTTTTGGCATTCAAGTTTGAAACTGTTTGTCTGTGTAACTTGACAAAGTCTTGGTGTCAGGGCTGGGATGCTACAGGCTCTTCTTGTGGCCAGAGCTCATGCTGGCTGCTCCACAGAGGAGCTGGCTGAGCAGCTGGTAGGGAGCTTGAAGAAACTTGAGTACCATTAGTAGTAACCTGGTTGGCACCTGCCTCCTACAACTGTGAACTGACTCCCGGAAAACACAGCAAGCAAAGGAACTACGACAATGTGTTTTTTCCCCCAAATCCCAAATCCTAAAAACGAGTGGGACTTGTGAGATTTAGAGGAAATCAGCACCAAACTTCCAATCCCAGTGATTAGTTTGTATCAGTTACAGTCCCAAGACTCTTCTCAAGGAATAGGACTAGACATTCCCTTGTTAATTAAATGGAAATTGGGATTCTCGTGTACACTTACAGGTCCCCAGAAATAGGGGAGTCCTGCAGCAAAGGGCTTTCCAAGAGCTGTAATCCAGCTTTGGGAACAGTGCTGCTGTAATGTAATTGCACCCAGGACTTCACAAGCTTTATGGACAACTCTCTGGAGCATGCCGTAATTTAAACTTATTTGAGGGCAAAGAAGGTTTAAAACTACTCCACAGCAGGTTCTGGTTTCTGGGTGGCAGCATCTGTAAACCTGACCCATAGGGGGTGCTGTAATCTAGCTTCAGGCAAAGAGTAAAAGCAAAAAGAAATAACCTGTGGACTTTCATGCCAGTTAAATGGCTGTTCTCCTGTGAGAAGTTAATGATCCTCCTGGTGAATATCACTATTAGGCTGGGAACCTTGTCAGAGATCCTCATATTTCATTGATTATTTTTATAATTATTGTTGTGGCTCTGAAAATGATCTTTTAATCTCTCTGCTTGGTAAATGTATTTTGCCTTCTCTGTTCCATGTGATCCCAGTTCTCTCTCTCTCTCTCTCTCTCTTGTTTTTCTGGAAGGGATCCCCCCTGAGACACAAGTTATCTTGATTTTAATGAGGACCACAGGGCAGACTGATGACAGCGGCAGCCTATCCCGAGCTGCTGCCAGGGCAGAGGTGGAAGGGAAATGGGTTTGGGAGGGGGAAGTGGGCATCTTGTGGAATAGGTGTGGCTTCCTAACTGGAGTCTTCAAAGTATGTGTGTTGGGGGCAGGGGAGAGCTGCAGATACTTCTCCTGTGAGGGGGGCTTTGTGAGAGGGTATGCAGATCCATAACACTCATTCAGCTCTTTCAGCGGTAAGATAGCAATGACTGTACCCAAGTGAGGAGACACTGGATTTTGAGAGATGGCACACTGGTGTGTGGTTGTTAACTGGCAGCATTATTCTATAGCTAGTTTGGGTAGCGCAAGAAGCAAAGGAAATTGTTGGAGCAGAGCAGCTAAGAGTTACAGGCTCAATGCAGGAGGCCCCATTTCTTCTGGACCCAATCTGCAGCCACATAGGAGCCTTAAGTGATTTTCCAGCTGTCTGGAGTTTCTCATCTGAGTGCAAGTGAGGCAGGCGAGGTTTTCATGTGGACCTGTGGGGCTTAGGTTAAGACAGAGGCACCACCAGACTGATGTCCACTAGTGACTTAGGGCAGGACTTTTGCTCAGGTCCCAAGAGCTGAAGGATCAACCACAGAATATGAGAGTGAAGCCAAGAAAGTTCCAATGAGCACATGCAAAATCATGCTGCTCAGGTGGTGAAAGACAAGGGACCACCTACTCTGCTTCCAGGGTGCAGGTGGAGTTTGGAGCAGCAGGAATATTGGCTGAATTCTTTCTGAACCCTGGCTAAGGTGGTTTCCTAAATTCTGAATTTGTGGGGACCCATGTTCCCATTTCCTTCCAGAAATCTCTGAGTGCTTTGCTATTTGACATCTGTCTATGGAGACCTTTAAACATGATCCATGACCTTCTGTGAACACAGGCAGGGTGCTAGTTTATTGGGTGGGGTGAAGAATGTGTGGTGTTTTATGAACATTCATGTGATAGGAGAGTTCTCCCACACCAGTGTCTACACAACTGCATGGAACACTAATAGAATGAGTGCTGGCTAGTTAGCATGTCTGTGTGTGGACATAGCCAGGCATACATGCAATAATGCATTTTTCGGGATAGGATCAGAACTGCTCTCCTGTATAACATAGGCCCTATACTGCTGATAGTTAATGGAGGTTCTCCTTTAGCACAAGTGACAGGATGCTGTACTTGTGTAGCTGAGTTGATCCCCATTGCTACTTTGCTGTTCTGGGTGGTGAGGAACAGAGAGACAACTATGAAGCTGAAAATGGCCATGGGTTTTGTTATAATATGACCAATCATGGGGTAGCAAAGAGAGAAGACTGCAAACTCTCCTTGGCCCCGCACAGAGATGGAGATCTCCACTCCAACCTTGTAGGAAATTGTTGCTCCCTTCACTATCCAAAAGCATCTTCCATTAGCACATAAAAAAATTCATTAAACTTCAAATTGCTCAACAGCTCAGGGAAGGGGAGGAAGAACTGCAGCAGGAAGAAAAAGGCTTAAATATGGTGGGCTGATGTCATTCCTTTTATTTGAGACCAGGAGAAACACAATCCAGTTCTTCCTCCCCCAAACAGAATGGAAGGGAAAGTCCCCAGAGAGAGATTAAAAAATAAAATAAAATAAAGAAACCCACCTTTAAAAAAAAAATAGTAGTCCCGCTGTTGTGTATAAACTTCTTCCCTCTCCTCTACTCCTCAGCTCTGGCCGCGCTCACAGGACCATAAAATAAGAGTGTGTGGCGTGCTCAATCGATTATTTCTCCTAATGCACTGTTTTTGGAGACAGGTAATTCATTTCAGACTCTCCATGTCTACAAGCAAAAAAAAAAAAAAAAAAAAAATCCTCACATCCCCTCCTTTACTTTTCCTTTCTTCCTTCATTTTTTTTTTATGGCTGCTTTCTGCCCCTCCACCTCCCGCCTCCCTTGAAAGTTCCTTCAGACACAAGCATTTCCTAGTGAAAGGTGCTCTCATTCCCACAATGAAACCCAAGGCAGGTAATGACTTTCTCACCCCATCCATATCACTGCAGCAACTGCTGCCTCACCAGCTGCATCCTTTTATTTTAGAGAGAGAGGGAGAGGAAAAAAAAGCGCTAGCCCTCTCTCTGTTTCTCTTCCCCAAGGCCTTCCAATAAAAAAGGAGAAAGATATAAAGGGAGCAAGTGTTTGCAGAGATAGAGTTTCCATTAAAGCAGAGGATTTGGGGGAAGCGGGGGCTGCCGTGTGTATGTTGGGACTGGGAAGGGGAGGGGAAGAGAACACTCCTGAGTACAGGCTTCCGAGCTACTGAAGTTTCCAAATTTCTTTAGTTGACTTTGCTATGTTTTGTAACGGCCTGGACACTGGATCCCCAAGCGAACAGGAGGGTTTGCTTGATGGAAGCTGTCAGCTTCAGAAAAAGCAATAATTGGATTGGGTAACTGTTGATCTGCTATTGGATTTGAAGGTTTTGCCACTTGATTAGTGAGGCTGGAGTTCCCCAGTGTGCAACTTAAAACCCTGTATGTTCAGGATATGTCTGCCAGAGAGAGTGAGTTCATATGTGTGGTGTTGTGTGAGTGTACGATGTGGGTTGTGTTTGTGCGTGAAGGTGGACTGTGTGAGTGCCTATGCATGTTGCATCTGTGCGTGTTGTGAGTTCAGAAGCCTGTGGTGTGTGAGAGTTCGTGCGTGTGGCATGTGTGCGCACACTTGAGTAGTTGCATATGTCTGGGAGTGAGTGCGTGGGTGGAGGGTTCTTTAAGAACAGCTGGGCATTTTTTAGGAGTCGGTGCTATAAAATCAAGTGAGGCCAGCACCCCACTTTCCCGAAGAGAGGCCAGGGAGCTCAGAGGATATACAGGAGCAGATACTCTTTCCAGATTCAGCTAAAAGAGCAATAGTGTTTGTGTTAGCACTGATTTCCCTTTCTCATTGCTGCTGGCCAACTGCAACTGCACTATGTGTACAACAGTCATGGGTAACATCTCTTCTCTTTCTGTCTCAACCCTGACCTAAAAGCCCCAACCCTTTGCCTCCTGGCCCGGCCATTTCCCCTTCATGCTGGATGCTCTCTGCCCTGGCATCCATACCACAAAGAGAAACAGAGACATTCCTGTTTATAAACATTTTCAGGTATTGATTCTGACTGGCAGAGATGTTGGTCAGCCAGAAGTCACTGTGCAGCAATGGAAGGATGCAGCATACATGCTATGTCTGCAAGGCCATCCATCCAGGCAGGACTGCTCCTCCATGTGAAGTCCTCTTCCAAGCTCAATTGATAGGGAAAGAGGAGGTTCCCCCATGCCACAGTCTTGACAGAAAGAAAATGGAGAGTAGACAGCTTCCTCATTAGGCTGAAGGCCGAGTCACCTCTGTCAGATGTCAATTGTCTCCCTATTTCCCACCTCACTACAGTCTCAACCTCATGCATTGTGGCCACCACACTTCTAATTTAAGATAACTCAATGGAATTCCCCTCTAAGCTGGTCTACACAGCTTGTTTATTAGCTAGACGGGCCCTTAAGAGTGATTTGAAGACTGTCCTCCTGGTCCGGTAGCATTCCCAGCCCCATGTGGCTCCAGGAGAGTGAGACACCAGGGATGGAAGTCACTCCTGGCAACATAAAGTGCTAACCACCAGGCTATTGGAGCCGGCTCTTAGTTATGTATGAAGTTTCCATGCAGTGTAGTTAGCATTTAATATATAAAATATTAATATTTAATCTCTTTTCCTGCCACAAAGACTCGCAGCATAGTCCAATGGATAGGTCGATGGACTGGGACTCAGACAATCTAGCTTGTAGTCACAGCTCTGCCTCTGCCTAGCTGCGTGACCTTAGGCAATCCCCGTCACCGCCCCCTCCCGGCCTCCATTTCCCCATCTGTAAGGCTAATGGTCCTGACTCAGCCTTGTAAAGTGCCTTGACAGTTGGAGGCAGGAAGTGCCAAGCAGTAGACGTGATTAAACATCTCAGACATTATAAATGGAAAAGACTTATTTGGTGACACCTAGTCAATCCTCAGCCATGCAATGTGTTTTCTTCTGGTCTACTATAGATTTAAATGCCCTCAAAAGATGAGGCATCCACCACTTTCTAACTATGTCTTTATTTAGGAAGTTGTAACAGGTTAGCAAACAGGCTGGAAGCTCATCTTGCTCCTTGGCCTACACTTTCCTTTCAAAAATTGCATCCATTCCTCCACAGAGCTGAGACCAGAAGTCTCGTTTCACTGGTTATATGACAGCGCTTCCCATTTGAAACTGGGTTTCCCTGAAGAGACAGAGGTCCTGCTCTGGCATTAAGCTGCCTCTTTCAACTCAAACATGTGCTTCCATTCCCATTATGTGTCCAAAATGGCATGAAATTGGCCACCTTTTTTACAGGGAAGTGAGCATATTGGCTGTAAAAGGAGTTTATCTAAATCAGCTCCTCAGCTTTAAAAAGGCCAGCAGCTGAGGGGAACAGATGAGACATCTATTGTTTCCAATTAGGGGGAATTGGGAGGGGTTTTTATCTTGTAACAAAAAGGACATTACAAAGGGAAATAATAAATATTAGAGAATCGGAAGGGAAGAGGAGGAAAGTTAGTGGAAAATGCAGACTCTGCCATCAATCCAGTCCAAGCACTGGTTAGGCCTGTTGGTGAAACTCTAATCCAAGTCTGCTGAAGCAATCATCCCTGTCAGAAACTGAGACAGAAGCACCATTTGGCTCAGTAGCTCTGTCAAAGGGTCTCTGAACGTGCCCCAAAGGCACCTCTTGGACTGAAACACAGGAATGCTACAGGGACGAAGTACCTTGGCCTTGATGGGATTTCAGTTCCAAATGCCGGAAGAAAGGAGACCGGCTGATCCTCAGCTCTCCTGGGGCCCTGCGGAGAGAAGGGAGAGCTGAATGCTAGCTGCACCTTGGGAACCTGTATTTCTTGTACACTCTCTGTCTTCTTAGATTATGAGCACATCAGGGCAAGGACTGTGTGTTGTACAGCACCCAGCACAAATGGGACCCTGATCCTGAATGCAGTCTCTGGGCACTAATACATATAAATAATTCACAGGCAGAGTCAAATTCAGTTTAATTGTTCTAGGGGTTGGCTGTGCTGAATAAACTCCTTGGAGATGGGTGCACTAGTCTGAATAAAATAAATCCTCCCCCCCCACAATCCCTTTGCATTTCCAGGATCCCTCCTTGTCTCATCCCCCTGCAGGGATGGTTTTGTCTCTGGCAATGAAGGGGATTGATTCCAGTTCTTTGGGATTCTTTTATAACCATTATGATTCCCTGTGTTCGGTGAAAGGTAGAGCAGTGATAATTAGGGATGGGACCAAAGGGAAACCCTGAATCTAGACACCTTCAGACTTTGGATCTGGATCCAGACATCACAGTCCTAATCCACCCTCCCCTTCCCACAGTGTCCAAGACTTGTGCCCACTAGACAGGAAATGCCTCACTTCACTCTCTGTGCAATATTTTGCCCCAGATCCAAATATCCTATTTGCCTGCAGTGTCGATAAGGATGTCCAGTCCTTCTGGCGTGGCAGTAATAAGCTCTGTGTGATCTTACTGGAAAATATGTGGGCAGGCATGGGACAGATTAGCCCTCTCTCACCTATGCTATGGACAAAGGCACATCTTTGTACAGTCACTCATGGCATCTATGCCAGCAGCAATCACTAGATTGAACATTTAAGGGCCCAGCACAGACCCTGATATATACAAACTTTGTAAATACCAGACAGCACAAGAGAAGAAGAAAGAGACTGTTTTTCTCAGTGTGTCTTCTGGGTTTTCCCTGCTGAACTCTAGGAGCCTGAGTGTTAGCAGAGTTAAGGTGGGATTTGAGGCTTCGGTTTTGCACTCGTCCTCATTCCAGTATCTGAAATCTGCTTTTGTCATCCAGAAGGTTGCCACAGTAACTTGTAAAATGCCAAAGAACTTCGTTCTCATGTGTCAGACCTTATTTCCCCCACCATTGCCCCTCCCTTCACCACTCACCTCCCCCACCCCCAACCTTTATCTTTGGTTTTTCTTCAATCTGTGGTGCTTCTTGCCCTCAACATCCTGGCAATGAAGGTCTCACCGTTTTGGAGTTGGTGTGCAGGACCAATTTGTCATTACAGAGAAGCTTTATCAGGGCAAGGGTGCTGAGGGCACCAAGACCTGCCCCCCAAACCTCAGGGTATTAGGTGTCCTGAGCTGTAGGCTGGACCTTCACCTCAGTTAACCTATTTTTGAGATTAACAAAGCCCTTTGTGGAAGACAACTCATAATGTAAATAGCTCTTCCCTCTCCCTTCTGCCTCCAAATCTGCAAAGTGGGACATGCCCACTCCACTGGCTCCAACCTGCAGAGAAAGCACAGTACTTTTCTCTCTTATCTTAAAACCATGGAGACTAGCTTGCAGGCAGGGCCGGCTTTAGGCCGATTCGACCGATTCCGGGGAATCGGGCCCCATGCCTAAGAGGGCTCCCGCCTTAGGCACCTTTTTAATTTTTTTTTTAACTTACCCCGGTCTCCGGCTGCGGTCTGCTCTGGGGTCTTCCATGGTCCTGCTCCTTTGAGCGAAGCGCCAGCGGGAGCGTGGTGTGGCCCCGCTCTCGCAGCTAGAGCTCCAGTCGGTGCGGCAGGGCTTGCCGCGCTCCGGCCGGGGCTCCAGCTGGGAAAGCGGGGTGGCAGGGCTTGCCACGCTCCAGCCGGTGCTCCAATTGGGAGAGCAGGGCGGCGGGGCTTGTCACGCTCCGGCCGGGGCTCCAGCTGGGAAAGCGGGGTGGCGGGGCTTGCCACGCTCCAGCCGGAGTGTGGCAAGCCTGGTGGCTCTGGCCAGAGCGTGGCAAGCCCCGCGACTCTGGCCGGAGCTCTGGGACCTTTAAATAGCTCTCAGAGCCCTGGGGCAGTGAGGGGCTCTGGGGGCTATTTAAAGGGCCTGGGGCTCCAGCTGCCTTTGCCACCCCGGTCCTTTAAATAGCTGCCGGAGCCCCGCTTCCCCCATGCATTCCCCAGCGCTCCCGCGGCTATTTAAAAGGTCCAGGGCGGGGTAGAAGGAGGTTTGGGGGCTACTTAAAGGGCTGGGGTTCCAGCTGCCTCTGCTGCACCCCCCGACCTGCCCACACCAGTCCGGCCCCCCCTGCCTGCAGCCAGCTCTGCACCCCATGCCCACAGCCAGCCCCTGCCAAACCCCCTGTCCTGTCTCCAGCCAACCCCTGCCACACACCGCTGCAGCCCTGCCCAAAGCCAGCCAGCCCCCCACACACTGCTGCCTGCACCAGCCCTGCACACCCTGCCCAGCCCGCACCCTCTGCCCTGTCTCCAGTCAACCCCTGCTGCACCCCACTGCCTGAAGCCAGCCAGTTCCACACTCTGCTGTCTCCAGACCTGCAAACTCCTGCTGCACCCCCCTGCGGCCCTGCCTGAAGCCAGCCCGCCCCACACATCCCCTATCTCCAACCAGCCCCGCACTCCTTGCCCTGCCTGCAGCTAGACCCTACCTCCAGTCAGCCCCTGCCCTGCCTCCAGCCAGCCCCATGTCCACTGCTGCCCTGCAGTTCTCCGGGCAGTAACCCTGCACACCTGCTTCAATGAGGGGAGCAGGGAGCAGCTGGGACCAACACATGTGAAATGGCAGTCATTAATAGCCAATCAACAGCATATATGATGCAATGTATATAATATATAATTTTATTATTCAAATAGTTATGGAAAGTAAATAATACATGAAAGAAATGAAAGGCTTTTTTTTCCACTTTTTTTTTTGTCATCCCTGCCAGGGCCCCGCCGAAAATATTCGAATTGGGCCCCATACTTCCTAAAGCCGGCCCTGCTTACAGGGACCATTTTCAGAATTTGTAGATGTTCCCATAGTTTTTAGTGATGGAAAAGTTTTAGTTTTTAGGGAAAGATACTACAAGGCTCTGCAAGCTATTGAAAGAACAGACACACATGCTTTCAGCCCAATTTCACATAGGTTTTGTAGGTGTGAATTCATGTATGAGCCAAGTTATTCCCTGGGGATAGGGGGGGAATGGTGCACAGTTGAAATATTTTGACAGTGAGGGTGTAAACCAGGGGTGGGCAAACTACGGCCTGGTGGCTGCAACCGGCCCTCCAGACATTTTAATCCATGTCTCGAGCTCCCACCAGGGAATGGGGTCCAGGGCTCGCCCCACTCTGGTGCTCCAGCTGAGAGTGGGGTTGGGGGCTTGCCCCGCTCTGCACGGCTCCCAGAAGAAGTGGCTTGCCCCTTACTCAGGTTCCTATATGTAGGGGCAGCCAAGGGGCTCTGCACGCTGCCCCCTCAGCTCCCATTGGCTGGGAACCAGGGGCAGTGCGCATAGAAGCCAGAGGGGGGACATGCCACTGCTTCTGGGAGCTGCTTGAGGTAAGTGCCGCCTGAAGCCTGCACCCCAGCCCCCTCCTGCACCCCAGCCCGCTGCCCCAGCCCTGATCCCCCTCCCTCCGACCCCTTGGTCCTAGCCCAGAGCACCCTCCTGCACCCCCATCCTCTCATCCCCAGCCCTCATCCCCACACCCCAACCCCAAATTTCGTGAGCTTTCATGGCCCACCAGACAATTTCCATACCCAGATGTGGCCCTTGGGCCAAAAGGTTTGCCCACCTCGGTGTAAACATTTCCAATGAGGGATCAGAACAAGATAGGTCCCCATTGCCTCTCCCTCCACTCCCATTCTCAGCACCTTTCAAGACTCCAGCCAAACGCCCCTACCAGGATCAAAGCCTGCCTGAACCTTTTCCATATGTCCTGCTGCTATCAGATTGGCCCCCTCAGCCAGGTGGCTTTGCCTTCAAATACCATCCGCAGACCTCCCACTTCTGAAAGCAATACAATAAAGCTGGGCCAGAAAGCAATTAGAAAGCAATTCTCTACTCACAGCTTCTCACAGAGTGCAGGCTGTGCTGGAAATGAGGGCACAAACAAAACCCTGGTCAGGTCCAGACCAGGATGAATAGGGCTCAGATAAAGTAAGAGCAATATAATTTAGCTCTGGCGAAAGGTGCCAGATTGATAGCCCTGAACAATGACTCTGTCTATACATGTGCGCAGCAAACCTCATAGAATCATAGACATATAGGGCTGGAAGGGACCTCGAGAGATCATCAAGTTCATCTCCCCACACTGAGGCAGAACCATGTCAGTGTCAGGTTCCCAATGTGCCTTGGCATTCTAGGCCCACCTTGTCTAGTGGATGGAGAGCAGAGTTCAGCTGTGATGGCCCCATTACTTTTTGGGCACACTGATGAGACTGTGGGTAAGAGTGTCGGTTGTGGCTGAGGAGGTGGCCAGATGTCCTAATTTTATAGGGACAGTCCTGATATTTGGGGCTTTTCCTTATATGGGCACCTATTACCCCCCACGCTCTGTCCTGATTTTTCATATTTGCTGTCTGGTCACTCTATTTTGTGGTGTGGACCGTTGTCTTCCAGGAAGCCTAAGATTCACCAATTCATTTCATACTGGTCATTGAACAGACATTATTCTGCACTGCTGTAATGTAGCTCCCTGCAGTGCCCCTGCATGGAGTCTTCACCAGGGAATACGCAGGGTAATCCAGGACACATACATATAGTGGGTAGGCACCTCATATTGCATGAGCCTAGAGATAGTTTAGGTTACATGCAGCAAGTAAACAACCTGCCTTGTAGAGCATTATCTTTATGTTCAGCTGCTAAAGTTTTGGTAATAATATATGGCTGTACATCAGGCCTTCACGAGATAAACCATCTCATTGGGAATTCAGAGGAACACAACAAAAAAGATTAAATGGCTGAAGGGATTGAGTTATGAGGAAAGATAAAAAGAGCTAAATCTGTCTAGCTGGGCTAAATGACAACAGTAGGGAGATATGATAACTATCTACAAGTATATGAAGGGTGTACATAACAACATGAGACAAATTACTTAGGATAGTCCAAGGGAGTTTAACTAAGCTTAATGGATCTGAGTTGTGGAAAGGAAGAAAACTGTGCAGTCTGCTAGGCTAGGGTAGGTCAGGCTCCCAAGAGAAGTGACAAAAGTCCCACTGCTTTTTGAAACTAATGGCCCAGGCCCTGGACAATAGACTGTAGGGGAGAATTCTGCACTGCCTGAGGAGGCTGGAGTGGATGGGACCCAGGAAATCTAGGTGATTTATAACTCTTCCCCCCCAGTTCTCCAGAAAGGCCTTCTGGTCTCATCTAAGAATTAAAAACTTGGCAACAAAGAAGATTTGTTCTTGCACCAGGCAAAGACATTTCCAGAAGAGGAAGCCTCCTGCCTCTCCAATAGACCTAGGGAAGCTGCTATATTTCTGCAGCAGAACTCCATGTGTATTGTTAGCATGGCTGACTGCAGGATGGATGTTGCACTCTCCTCTGATAGAACGCAGTCATATTGCTCCATGGTGAGAGAAAAGAAAATGAAGTGAAAACTGAGAACTTCCTCATCTGTAGTACCCATTTCTAGAATAAACCTGCAAAGGTTTCTTTCAGTGGGGCTGGGTGTGTGTAAAACTTTCATGGAAATCCTCACCAGTGAAGCCTACATTAAGAGCTTGATTCTGCAAATCTTACCACCACCGAGTAGCACTTACTCACTCCAGTAGCTGCACTAAAATCCATGGGACTATCCATGTAAATGCCACAGGGGAGTAAGGTTTTCAGAATTAAGGTAGCAAATAAACATGGGTAGGGGAAGGGAGAATGTTAATTCTCTGATTTATGAGTCCCAGTTTAATTAGCAGCTATATGCCAAATACATTAAGGAGCTAATAGCAGCATTACACTTACCTGGAGGATCTACGGCAAAGGCAGGCTGCCAAAAATGCCATTGGACTGGAAGGAAGTAGCAAGGGATTGTGGGTAAAGCTATGCCTATTGCCACAAGGCTGAGCAGCAGCACTGAGTGGTCTCATGTCTCTACTGATCAGGAGTCAGCGTAGGCTTTTGCTGGGATTCTTAATGTATCCTCCAAGAAGGAAGATGCATTTATGAAAGGATTCCCTCTCAATGTGTACTCAGGCTAATTCCCACACACGTCAGTGAGAGCCTGGCTTTAGTAACCAGAGTAGAAAGCTCGGGATCCAGCCCTCAAAGAAAGTTACTGCAGGGAAGAGCATAATTTTCTGGCTGCCAATGAAAATGTCTGGTTCCCGCAAGGCCAGAGGGCCACTCAAGTTTTTAAAAATATTTGATCTGCACATTATTACAATTGCAGTTTAATTTGATTCCTGCTGTAATGCGTCATACCTGGGAATCTCCTCCGCAGTGCTCCTGGCACTAGAGGTTACTCCCCCAGCCTGGCCTCCCATGCTATTAGCCCAGTTGGCCCCAACAAGTTGGTAGGTGAAGATCACTAGTTAATTGTCAAAGGATTCCTGTTGCGTCATATGTGCCTTCTCTTGGGCTTCTTATCCCACTGTAAAGAGGCAGTAGGAACTGGACTGAATCCTCCTGTAGGAAGCTGCAGAGTGCAAAGTGCTATCAAGTTCCATCCTAATCACTCACTGATTAAGGCCCAAATGCTTCTCCAGTTGAAATCAGTGGAAACCCTCATTGGTTCAGTGGTGCAAGATTGGGCCCTAGAAAAACTCAGAGCGTAATTCACAACTAATAATTCATTCAGGATTTTTCTACTCCTGGAGTATCCATGAGCAGGTCACAGTTTCCAAAAATATACTAGTTATTTGGAGTAACTTAAATAGCCTTCCCTTATTTAATTCTGTGGGCTGATCATGAATTTGTGTGGTTTAGCTGGGACTGGTCAGATGAATCACATGATATTGCTTCTGTTCACAGATTGGATGAGCTTGCAGATACTTTTGGTGCAAATGCTTGTGCGTGTGTTTATTAAAATTTGGCATTCACAAATACTGGTCTACAAGGCTTTGAAATGTGTCTTTCGCTTAAACCTTTGCAGAAGGTGAACACAAAGGGGGATCAAATGCAGTACACGAGCTGTACTGGTGAAAAGTGAATCTCCCTGCCCCTACAGAGAAGTCAGAGTTGGTTTTAGTCACTGTCTGCAGCATTTTCCTCTATGAACCAATCTCATGATTTCCTAAACAAACAAGGATTTCCTGTGTTGCCTTCCCATATTCCGTTCCTCTGCTCCATCCCTTGTGCCTCGGGCTCCTGGCCACTAGAGTTATTGCACATCTAACACTGGGCCAGTAAACTTCAGTTCTTTAAATGGTAATTTCCCCCAAGAGGTTTCCGGATCTGTCATTTCTCTTCTCGCCAGCCCAGTCTACAGCTTATATTTGCAAATGACAAATTGTGCTTTTCCAGCTTCCCTGGCATCCTCGAGTGAAACAACCCATTCAGCTGAAAGCAGCAGGTTCCTTGAAACCAGCAGGAGGGAGGCTTTTCCTCTCCTCCCTCACCCCTCCCCTGCCTTAATTGCAGCCCAACATGGGCTTTCGAGGTGTATTAAACATACAAATTATTCTGCAAAGCTTCATAAAGTGCTAGTTACCGAGGCCTCTAATGGGAAATGACAGTGCAACCAGAGAGGCTGTTAACGTCAAAGCATTGTTTGAAATTGCTCTGGGAACATTATCATTTTGCAGGCGTGCAGCAGGACCAGGAGTCGATGGATTCACCTCCTGGCAGGTCACTCTGACATGCACACACAAGCAGGGTTGGTGCTTTGGGGCTCCATGCATAGGAAAGGCAGCACTTCAGAAAGCAGGGAGGGCAGGGGTTCTTCTGTAAATGGCTCACCCTACCTACATCTGGGATATTGTATCTGATTCTGGGCACCACATTCCTGGAAAGATACTGACAGATTGGAGGGAATTCAGAGAAGAGCCATGAGCACAATCAAGCCGCTGGAGAGCATGATGTATATAGCGAGATTTAAAAGAGCTACATAATAGTAACAATAATAAGCACTTACAGCACCTGTGTTTTCTGTCTTTGCACTAAAACTAAGCGAACATCTACTAACCCAACTGTATGAACATCCTAACTATGTCTGGCACGGCCAGCTGATAACAGGAGGGGATATGGTAATCAGTTGCAAGTATTTGAAGAATGCAAATGCCAAGGAGGGAGGGGAATTGTTTAGGTTAGTCCAAGAGGTTATAACTAGTAATAGAAAGGCATAAAAATAGGCAAAAGAAAATGTTGGTGAGATTTATTAAGCAGAGAAATAGTCTCCCCAACAAGAGAACAGTGGACAGCCCCATCACATGGGACATTTGAAAGCTGAACTAGAGAATAGAGCTGGAACCAGCCCCGCACTGAGTCCCAGCAGGCTGGAGGAGATGGAACCCAATACTATGTCAGATTCCCTGGGGACCAGTCTCCACTATGCTGACAGGGGTTTGGGTTGAGCTGGTCATTGTCTGGTCAATTGATGTTGTAAAGAGGTTGAGATAATGTAATGTGCTCTGGTTCTGGATCTGTAGGCCCTGGCTCATGTCAACAGCAACATAGAGGCAAAAGGGGAGAAATAACCCTTTAGTATCTGGGCACTAATATTTATACCTGCTGCTGCAGTACTCTTGTCTCCTTACTAAAACTCAATGGGGTGTTTTGGTTCCTAGCTCCCTGTACCAAAAGAAAGGGGAAAGGTCGATGGGAAATCAGGAACCTGAGACTGACAGTCCTCAGGAAGAATGGGGAGAGGCCAATGCTCCAGGTCAGCCTGATTGATAAAATCAGGGAGTCAGGAGGCCAGGGAGGGTCCCATCCTCTGTATGAGCTGGAATTGCCTGTGTCAGACAGAGTGGGGCAGAGCTAAGGAGAAAGCAGGGGCCCAAGCTGAGCTGGGGAGCAGAGCTGTGCCAGCAGAGGAGCTAGAAAAGCAGCCCAGGAAGCAGGTCAGTGCTGGGAGCAGAGTCACAGAAGCAACCCAGAGAGCAGACCTGTGCTGGGAGCAGAGCTGCAGCAACCAGAGCCTGGTGGGCCAAAACAGCAGCCCAAGGAGTGTGAGGCAGAGCAGTAGCCATGCTGAGGCAAAGGGAGCTGGAGCTGGGGCTGGGGCTGGAGCAGTCCAGAGCTGGGTGCGGTGAGCAGCTGGGGAGAGTGAGGGGGACCCTGGGCAGAGGACCCAGCAGAGGGAGACACCCCAGCCAAGACACCCTGCAGCCCAGACTTGGAGGGGGATCGTAATCCTGGTGGGGCAGAAGCGATGTTGGGAAGCAGGGTCCTGCCACCTACAGCCTGAGAGTGTGTGGCCACCGCCAGAACACGTGTCTGACCCGCAGCATCCCTGCAGCACGGCCAGGGCCTGAGAAGGGGCCTGGGACTTGTGAGGAACAGACTGAACTTCCTTGACATTCCAGAGATGCTGGTTGTGATGTCCTCGTGCCACAGTGTGGGGTGAGGTGTTTTCCTTTCACCTTTCCCAGTTTTTCCTTATTTTTTAAAATTGATTGCTGTTTAATAAATTGTATTTGCTTTGAACTGTATGTAATGATCAGTGGGTCAGGGAAGCATCCAGTGCAGAGAGAGCACCCTGGAGTGGTGATACCCTATCCTCTGCCCTAAGTGACCACAACAAGGTTGGGGGTCGAGCTCCCCAGGAATCCTGGGCCCAGCCTTGACGTTACACAGACTCTGCCACACAGGAGAGTGAAAGGGGAGCCCTTGAGGCCAGTCAGGCCTCTGGGTAAAGGAAGTGGGAGCAAGGACTCAGATCCTTTCGCTAGCCCATTTTACCAGAGTAGTGTATAAGCCAGGAAAGTCCCCCCCAATAGTGAGACCATTCCCCCCCAACATATACCGTGTTTGCTGGCTTGTTCATCATGAGTTTTGTGTGGGTCAGTCAGCCCTCGGGATGTATCTCCCCTTTCCACTGAGGCCTGCACAAAACAAATGTGCTCTGGCTGCGGGTAGTCAGCACAGCTTGCATCTTCTTCTCTTGAAAGTGAATTTAGTGCTTGCTACAGGAAGCTGAGAGCTGGCAGGCTGAAAGAAAAGCTGGAGCTAGAAATAAAAGGTCTTTAATTGGAAGAATCCCGGGTCTCCAAGGCTTCTTTGAATAAATTAATTATAATGAATGTGTAACCTTAAAAATCATTATGAAAACATATACAGCTTTAAAACATGGAACTGTCCTTAATCTGGGTCCCGGCACCCTGCTCTGCACCCACTGACCCCAGCCTACATGCCCACCCTGCTCTTCCTCCACCCTGCTCTGCCAGTCTCGCTCTGCCCCCAGCATGCTTGCCCACAGGCCCATGACCCAGCTAGTTTCTGTGTCATCCTAACCCACTATCGGTTATGTGTCAATACAATAGGGCCTTCTGAGAGAGTGTCAACCAAAGTTTCCGGGTACATCCAGGCAGAAACCACCTGCTGTGTTACTGAATGCAGGAGGAATGGCCAGGCAGAATATACTCAGCAGCACTGGAGGCAAGTTCTGCATGGGGACCTGGTCCATTCAGAAACAAGTAACTGTTCTTCCAAGACCTGGCCTTGAGATAGTCAGCTTGAGATCTAAGTTCACAGCTCAAATCCGTCTCTATAATGGGCCTAATCTGAACACTCAATCCATTTTGAATCAGCCCCTGGGTTAAAATAAGCACAACTGGGGGGTGGGGGTGGGGGTGAAAGCTCCCCCTTCTTGCTTCAGTCTACTTTAACAATTGGTTCAACAACTCTGGATTAGTGATGCAGGGGACCACCGGCACAGAAAGGGTTAACAACTCATGCTGGAAAACTCTTCCGTTAAACACTTCAAATTGGAAGGTAGGTGAAATGGATCCTTTGTTTTCTGAGCTAAGTGACACTAGGGGAATAGTAAGCCGGGGTATGCGTGAGAGAGACTGGTGTATGGCAAGGCAGTCAGAGCTAATGTGGACAGCAAAGTGCAGAAAGGAAAGAGCAAACCACGACTCCCCCGCAAAGCTGAAGATGCAGCTTATAGATCCCAAATCCAGATGGGGACCCCTAGCTGGATAATCCTCCCCACTCTCCAAGCTTCTGTTCTATGCCACTTTGTAGCCAATTCCTTCCCTTCATCCTCCGCTCTTCAAAACAAACGTCAAACAGCACACTGTTACCAACTGCTGCCTTGGCACAGGGTCCAGAAGTCACTTGTGAATTTACCCCTCCAGCCACTTGGAAAGGCCAGCTTATTTAGCAGTTAATGCAGCAAAGGCATCAGGAGGTGGGGCTGGGGAAACTGGGTCTCAGAAGCGGGTGGGCTGCTGTCATGGCTACAATGGAAATGAACATGGACGATTCCTAATAATAATAATCCTACAAAGCGAAGGGAAAGAAAAAGCTCCATTTCACAAGCTCGCACGTTTTGGACTGCACGGAGGACAGCAGGGGGAAGATGCAGACGCAGTCCGATGAGACAGGGGCATGGCTCAGTCTGCTGGAGGAGTTAAGGCCTTGAAGTCCAGAGACCTGGTTTGATCATTGCTTGTCAAACACACAAGGCAAGGGAAATCTCTGGATGTGGATATCATGTTAAACAATGTGTTGTAATAAGTGTTTTATGCTTTAGAGGAGGAGAGAGAACAGTGAAATCCCCCATAAGAGCTAATTATCACAAATTCCTTTTCAATAAAATGGGAGGAAATCCTCTCTTAGTGGAAAAATTCATGCAATGAGGTAACCACAGTTCATGTCCTCATCACATTGAAACTGGAAGTCAGAGAGGTTTTCCTCATGGTTTGATAAGACTGGCGCAAGTGGCTCTGAGGAGGCAGGTGTCTGTGTGTGAACTGCTCTGAGGAGTGGGTGTTTGGGTGCAAAACCTGGAAGGTGAGTGGGATCTTTAGGGAGCAAGCAACTCAGAGGAGGATTTTTGTCCCAATCCCTGTGCTGGTAGAAAATGCCACATTGATGGGCCCTGGAGAATGAAGCCCTCTATATCCACAGGACAGGGGGAAGACTGGGTAGGGCAGGGCGAGTTTGCCTCGCACACTGCTCAATGCACCATAACCCACTGGACCAACTCCAAGAATGTGTGAGAAGTTTCAAGACCTCCCTGTCCGTTCAATGCCTGGTCTGTCTTCTTGCCAGCAAGGATGCTCATTGTGGAGCTGGTTGAAAACAGACCATATCAACCATATTAAATAAATACGGTTGAGTTCATATTTGTATAGTCTGCAGGAAGAGGTGCTGGTGCCCAGGGCCGGTGCAACCATTAAGGCAACCTAGGTGGTCGCCTAGGGCGCTAGCATTTGGGGGGTGCCTTTTTCTTCAGCAGCAACCGTGGTGGCCGGATCTTCAGCCGCCCCGATCGCCACGGGGTATTAGGCGGAGGGAGCTGGGACAGGAGGGTGTGGGGAGGGCTGCCTGCAGCAAGTGGGGGTGGTGCACGGCACGCAGGGGAACTCCCCGCTGCAGCTCATCCCTGCCCCGCCTCCTCCCCGAGCACGCCGTGGCCGCTTCACTTCTCCTGCCTCCCAGGCTTGCAGCACCAATCAGCTTAGGTGTCGCAAGCCTGGGAGGCGGGAGAAGTGAAACAGTGATGGTGTCCTCGGGGTGCTCATGCGTGGAGCAGGGGTGAGCTGGGGCGGAGGGTGTGCCTCAGGGCGGAGGGTGGGGGGTGGGGAGCTGCCCCGGGGGGGGCTCAGGGCGGAGAGGGGGAGCTGCCGCATGGGGGCGCGACTCAGGGCAGAGTGCGGGGGGGAGGGCGCAAGGTGGAAGTTTCGCCTAGGGCGTGAAACATCCTTGCACCAGCCCTGCTGGTGCCTGATGAGAGGGTGCTTGTCTGAATCAATGTACCAGCATAGTGCTAGGGATGCTGAGCAGCCAGGAAGAGTGCTAGGGGTCATTTGGAGTCGATCTTCCCTCTAAGTCGGTATGCACTCAACACCCCAGCATGGTGGTAGGGGGCATGGTACTGCAGGGAGATTCTCTTCCTTCTTATCTCTTGTGGCACCAATACCCTAACATGGTGTTAGGAAGTGCAGGGTGTGGTACTGATGACTCATTAGAGGAAATCTCACAATGATTCCAGTGCTGCAGCATGGTGCTGAAGGCTGCTGTGTTGCCGAATGGTGCTGATGACTCATTCCCTAGGGGTTATTGCCCCTCAGTGCCTCTGAGTCAGTACTGAACCAGTAGCTCACCACGGAGCCAGGTGGCACCCTACTGTCAGAGGAACTAGTATTGGAAGAGGCATAAACCAAGCGTCTGGCTACTTGCATTTCTTATGGCGCTTTCTCCAAGAGTAAGGGTGTTAGCCCTGCTACCTTGGCCAAATTCCAACTTATTTACAATTTATAAATTGCAGAGTGAATTCAGAGCGGATCTGGGTCCCTAGCTCATACTCTGCACTTTTCTGTGATTTGAAATGGAGCCAATTTGGTGGATTTCTTGCACATGGGAGTAATGTATTGAATTACATTTACGTCCAGTGCATAGGAGAGATACATTTCTTTTCCACATGTGCATGCAGCTGTCTGACCCCAGGAAACCCAACGGTGGGGTCTTTCTTAGGAGACAAATAGAGGTTCCTCCCTCCTTCTGCTCTGTCATTTTCTTCAGACAAAGAGAGGGGAAATTCTCCACCTAACACATCCTTATTCCAGCAAATCCAACTAGCATAAACATAGGATAGTTGTTCAATGCAATCCCACAGAGCATAAATGCAGGTTACTAGGGCTGAGAGTCAGAGAAGCTGCTGCTATGCTCAGGGACTTTCAGCCACAGCAGTTCCTGGGCTCGACCTGCACATGATGAAATGAGTTTGCTTTACTGGCCGTCCCAAGTGGCCCCTAAATCCCGGGCTAGCAGCTCTGCGATGGATCACTGGAATGCTATGTGGTCCCCACAACTGAGAAACCGGGCATTTGATCTCAGTCAGTGGGGGGAGGGGGAGGTAGAAGGTAGCTATTAAGAACTGCTGGGAAACAGAGCCTCAAAAGTGGCTGGTCCGTCAGGTATTTCTTTGCTCCATCTTGATTAAATTTGAGTGTTTGAACAGCTTCCTCTCCTCCCTTGATTACTGTGGACTGACTCATGGGCTCTTTCTCTGTCTCTGCAGATGGCAGAAATTTCAGGCGGGCCCTGGAAATATGGGGGTGGAGAGAGAACAGCTTGGTAGGGGAGGAGTGGATGGACATCTGCCGCCTGCGTCTGCCACCACCATCTCACATCTGGGGCTGCATCGCCTTGAGCCACAAGGGAAGAACAAAGGTGCAGGAGCCTCTCTGTAACCATGGAGGCGGCATTTCCCGTTCTTTACCGGCAGGAGAGGAGTTGGTGCCAAGGGCATTTGTGTTAATTTTGGACCTCTGAGGGTGTCATCCAATCCTGCAGGCACATTCCCAGCTGTGGCAGGCACATTATCCAAAGCTTTGTGCTGGAGCGGCTGCGTGGAGTAGAATCCTCTACAGTGGGAAATGAAGAAGAAACCCATATTGTATAAATCAACTTTGGAGCAATTGTGGCGCATTTCAGTTGCTGGCGTTCAAAGAGACCTGTCCTTTTCATCCCCAGCACTGTCACTCAGCATCCCACAGGCTATCCAGAAAGGAAGGAGGCTTTATTGATAAGATCTGGGGCTTGAGAGAAAACAAAAGCAGAGGGAGGAATTTTTTTTTTTTAGAAAAATACGTGTACGATAGAAATCTATTTAATGCAGAACCTTGTTTCACAAATACATTATTCCCTTAGCAGCAAGTCTGTTTCCAAAATCTGTTTGTTTAGTGGGCCTCTAGCCTCTTTGCAGGCTTATTTCCTTAGCACTGAGCCAAGGCAAAGCAAATGTCACTTGCACTGGAATCTCCCAGGAAATCAAACATAATGGGACTCTACTGTTGGCTCCACGGCACTATAAGGTTAAAGAGCATGGTGTGACGGGTTGGATCACAGAAACCCCCTTGGGAGCTGCCAACTGATGTGCCAAGACTACCTCTGCTCCTGCCTTCCCTGCCTGCTCGGGACTCCAGCACTCTGTCTTGCTGAGCCAGACACTCCCATCTGCTCCAACACAGTCCCAGGGTCTGAATCACCTGCCCCAAAGCTGCAGGTTTACCTGAAAACAGCTCACAGAAGTATGCTTGTCTTTAGCACTCAGATACCCAACTCCCAATAGGGTCTAAACCCAAATAAATCCGTTTTACCCTGTATAAAGCTTATGCAGGGTAAACTCATAAATTGTTCGTCCTCTGTAACACTGATAGAGAGAGATGCACAGTTGTTTGCTCCCCCAGGTATTAATACATACTCTGATTTAATTAATAAGTAAAAAGGGATTTTATTAAATACAGAAAGTAGGTTCCAAGTAGTAACAGACAGAAAAAAATAGTAGAAAAAATACAGAAAGTTAAGTGGTTCCAAGTAGTAACAGACAGAACAAAGTAAGTCACCAAGCAAAATAAAATAAAATGCGCAAATCTATGTCTAATCAAGCTAAATACAGATAAGATCCTCACCAGTTCCAGGATGCTCCCTTTTACAAACTAATCTCCTTTTAGCCTGGGTCCAGCAATCACTCACACCCCTTGCAGTTACTGTCCTTTGTTCCAGTTTCCTTGAAGTATTCTGGGGGGTGGAGAGCCTCCTTCTTTAGACAGCTGAAGACAAAATGGAGGGGTGTCCCAGGGGTTTCAATAGACTTTCTCTTAAGGACAGAGAGCCCCCTCCTCACATCTATGCAAAGTCCAGCTCCAAGATGGAGTTCTGGAGTCACCTGGGCAAGTCACATGTCCATGCATGACTCACAGTCTTTATAGGCAGAAGCCATTGTCCACATGGTATCTTGTATGTCTCCAGGAAGACTTCTTATGTGGATTGGAGCATTCCAAGATCCATTGTTCCCCAAGTACTTCCTGATCGGGTACTTAACCTTGCGAATTCGTTCCTAAAGAAGCTGACCAAATGCCTCACAAAGCTTACTTAGAAACCAAGCAAGTATACAGCCCATATTCTTAACCTCAGGTAGAAAATGATATATATGTACAAATAGGATGAATAGATATAGTAGACCATAACTTTAACAGCGATATGTTACATGGAACAGGCAGCACAAAACATATTCCTGTTATGTCATATTCCCATAAAGCATTATGGGATACAGAATCACACATGGATGCTATCAAGTGCTATTTATAGGTCAGAACTCTGCTTAAAGCTCCTGGGCACTATAAAGATTTGGCTGTAGATATAGATACCTCCAAGTAGCCTGTTCTCAGTCCCTGTGTCAGACAACTCTCTGGGACAACAAATGAAGATGAGTTAGGAGACTAAAAACTGTGGTGTAGCAAGTGAACTGGGAACAGCTTTGAAACCACAAGGACAGTCAGAGGCTAATGGCATTTGCTGCTAGATTCATAGGTTCCAAGATCAGAAGGGACCATTGTGATTATCCGGTTTGACCTCCTGTATAACACAGCCCAAAGAACTTTCCCCAAGTAATTCCCAGAGCAGATCTTTTAGAAAAGCATCCAGTCTTGATTTAAAAAATGATAGTGATGGAGAATCTACCTCTACCTTTGGTAAACTATTCCAGTGGTTAATTACTCTCTCAGTAAAATGTTTACATCTAATTTCCTGTCTGAACTTGTCTAGCTTCAGCTACTGTTACTGGATCATGTTATACCGTTCTCTACTACATCGAAGAGCCCATGATTAAATATTTGTTACCCATGTAGGTACTTATTGACTGTAAGCTAGTCACTCTTAACCTGCTCTTCGTTAACATGAATAGATTAAGCTCCTTGAGTCTATCACTATAAGGCATGTTTTCTAATCCTTTAATCATTCTCATGGCTCTTCTCTGAACCCTCTCCAATTTACCAATATCCTTCTTGAATTGTGGATACCAGAACTGGCCACTGTATTCCAACAGTGGTTGCACCAGTGCCAAATACAGAGGTAAAATAACCTCTCTACTCCTACTTGAGAGCCCTCTGTTTATGCACCTAAGGATCACATTCACCAATTTGGCCACAGTGTCTCACTGGAAACTCATCACTGTGATCCCAAAATATTTTTCAGAATCGCTGATTCCCATCCTGTAAATATGGCCTACGTTCTTTGTTCCCAGATAAACGCATTTACATTTATCCATATTAAAACACATCCAGTTTGCCAAGCAATCCAGATGGCGCTGAATTAGTGACCTGTTCTCTTCATTATTTGCCACTTCATTATTTACTATCTGAAAACTTTATCAGTGATGATTTTATGTCCTTTTGGGTTATTAGTAAAAATTTTAAATAGTGTAGAGCCAAGAACCAGTCCATGCGGGACCCCACTAGAAACACACCCATTCAATGATAATTTCCTGTTTACAATTACATTTTGAGACCTATCAGTTAGCCAGATTTTAATACATTTCACGTGTGCTATGTTAATGTTTTATCTTTCTAGTTTTTTAATCAAAAGACCATGCAGTACCAAGTCAAATGGAAACCTAAGTATATTACATCAACACCATTACCTTTATCAACCACACTTGTAATCTCATCAAAAAAATATTAGGTTAGTTTGACAGGATCTATTTTCCATCAACCCACATTGATTTGCATTAATTGTATTACTCTGCTTTAATTCTCTATTATGTGACAAAGTTCCTCCTCTACCCTGGCAGGTCCTGTGCTTTTTGGTGGATTTGCTCACCTGGTCAGGAAACAGCCCAGAGACCTTCCCCTCTGGTAGAAGCCAGATCAATTTCTCCTGTGTCTGATCAGGATTTGGGAGATTTAGGGGGAACCAGGGCTTATCCTCTACTCCAGGTTCCAGCCCATGGCCCTGTGGACTGCAGCTGTCTAGAGTGCCTCCTGGAACAGCTGCGCAACAGCTACAACTCCCTGCGCTACTTTTCCATGGCCTCTTCCAAACACCTTCTTTATCCTCACCACAGGACCTTTCCCCTAGTGTCTGATAATGCTTGTATTCCTCAGTCTTCCAGAAATATGTCTTCTCACTCTCAGCTCCTAGTGCCTCTTGTTCCCAGCTCCTGCTTTGAACAGGGGGTTGGACTAGATGACCTCCAGAGGTCCCTTCCTGATATTCTATGAATCTATCCTTTAGTTAAACTTGTGCAATTTTGTGTGTAGACCAGGCGTTAGAGTTGTGAATAAGGCTGTCATAAACAGATAATTAAGGGTTAATGTCTCTTCTACCTGTAAAGGGTTAACAAACAGTGAACCGGACACCTAACCAGAGGACCAATCAGGAAACAAGATACTTTCAAGTCTCTGTGGAGGGAAGCCTTTGTTTGTGTATTTTGGGTTTTGCTTTGTTCTCTGTTGGTCCTGGAAGGGACTAGACGCTCAGCCAGGTTTCTTGCCAATCTCTCTGCTACAGTCTCTTATATATTCAGAATAGTGAGTATTTAGTAGAGAAGGTGGTTATAGTCTTTTGATTGTTTTCTGTATTTGCAAATGTGTAATTTGCTGGAAGTATTTTAAACTGTATTTTTTGCTGGGAGGAGGCTTCTTTCTAGTGTCTATAAGCTGTAAGACCCTGTAACTTTTACCATCTAAATTACAGAGATAACGTTTACTTTTTTTCTTTCTTTTTATTAAAAGTTTTGTTTTTTAAGACCTATTTGATTTTTCCCCTTGTTGAGGCTCAAGGGAATTGAGTCTGTACTTAACAGGGAAGGAGAAGGGAGGGGAGAAGGGTGGAATCCCTTTGTTTTAGATTCACGGAGCTTGAATCTGTCTCTCTCTCCAGGAGCCCAGGGAGGGAACACCTGGACGGGAAGAGAAGCGAGGGGGAACAAACCTGATTTCTCTGTGTTGTGATTCAAGGAGTTAGAATCACAGTAATCTTCCAGGGTAACCCAGGGAGGGGAAATCTGGGAGAGGCAACGGTGAGGGAAGGAGTTTACTTTCCTTGTGTTAAGATCCAGAGGGTCTGGATCTTGGGGGTCCCCAGGCAAGGTTTTGGGGGGGCCCAGAGTTTACCAGGCACTCCAAGTCCTGGTTGGTGGCAGCTTATCAGATCTAAGCTGGTAATTAAGCTTAGGGGAATTCATGCTGGTACCCCAATTTTTGGACTCTAAGGTTCAGATTGGGGAAATATACCATGACATGACAAAGGCACAGAAGTGTCAAAGCCAGGCTATGTCCTGCCAACGTTAGCACCTTTTTCCAGGGCACCAGAAACGTAGGGTCAATGCCTTCCTTTCTGCTTCATTGACTTTGCTACTGCCAGCAAATCCCAGTGGCCCATCTCTGACTCTAAAAGCAACAGGTCAGGTTGAAATGATGTCCCGTATCACATCAGCCTGGCCATGGTTGCAGGCTAGCAGTGTCCAAGTGCCAGAGAAGGTGTTATCAGTTAGAGCAGAACTCCATCCTACAGGTGGTTTCATAATTTGTGTGAGTGTATGTAACTTGCACATGATCACAGTAGCGATTAGGACCCTTGTGTGGGTTTGTAGGCAGTGGACCTATTAGCTGGAAACATGAGAAAGCTTCCCCACTTGCCCACCACAGCGATCACAGGCTGGTCTCAGTTGAGAGTCTCCTCCCCTTGCCAATCTGGTAGAAGCCATGCTGGGTGGATCTTGGTTAGAAGCCACTTTGAGCTGATAGCGCAGGAGGGCCATATTGGTTTCAGTCTGTTCTTCACAATACGAAACAGCATGTTCAATCTGCGAACACCCTGCTTGATGAGCTATGTTAATTGTGTGTGAAGGATCTGCCAACAGCACACAGTATTCAGCATCATACTGTTCTTCTGGCAGTGGGAGAACAGCAATCCTGCTTGGGGATGGTCTGGGGAAGCTAGCAATGAACAGGAAACCAGGCTTTGCTGCCATTCAGCTCATGCGTCTGGAGGGATAAGCAGGTAATGAGGGAGTCCCTGAGATGTTCTGTCCTCGGCCTGGGAGAAGCATGTGGTGAACGCCTCTATCCACCTGAAGCCATGAGCTTTCTGATTTTAGGGATTTTTCACCCTGCAGACACTGGCCAGGTATAATAACCTCTCTGGGGAAGGGCAGATAGGTTTGGATAAAATACGAAACAACCCAAATCACCCAAAATTTATCTGAAACTAAGATTCTTAAAGATACATGGAAAAGATTGCTCAGCTCTTCTTCTGCCTCCTTCCATATTCTCAGTGAAACAGCCTAGAGAAAAACAATAAACGAGTCTCTGGGAGAGAAGTAGGTGTGGCCTAGTTCTCACTACACAGCCTAGACAGCTAGAAGAGCTTGAGCTTTAATCCTACAGCTACTGCCAGTTCTCTTTGTGGCCTCAGATATGACCCTTCCTTTCTCTGTGTCCTCATTTCCCCCTTTGGAAACTGAGGATAATATTACTTATGTACTTAGCACTGGGGTAGCGAGGGACAACTGGCTGCAGACTTTCCCGGTGGTTGGGACTATATGCCATCGCCTTCTATAGTATGAAGAATGGGAGATGGAAACACAGGGAATAGAGGGGTCTTTGGCTGTGGACCTGTGCTCTCTTCATGCCTGGAGGCCCCTGCTGGCAAAGGCAGACTAAATATGGAGAGAGACCTGGATGCAGCACTTGGTCTGAATCTCACCTGTGTGGGGAGCACAATGCTCTTTATCTGGAGAAATCTCCTAGGACACATGTTGGGGGAAAGAGCACAGCAGGAGTTGTTCTCAGCGTACACCAGGGCTGAGAGGGCAGCCCCATGCCATACAGGTCACATCCAGGTTTTAGGGCCACCCTAGACATTCCTATTCCAGATTTTCTGGCCTGGTTTTGATTTCCCCACCTCTTTTAAACTCCTAGAGGCTATGACTCCTGGAGATGTGATAGCCTCTTTGGGACCACGGCACTGCCAGATAATCTAAAATGGGTAGAAATACCTCTAGAAAAAGGCAGCCACAGCATACTTTGCTGGCAACCCCTGCTGATAGATGAAACTGAACGGTGTGCTGGGTGCAAAACAGGCTGGTGCACAGCTGCAGGTAGGACCTGAAAGACGATTCAATATCGGGGGATATTTGGGGAACGATTTGGGGGAATGTTGAGTGCTTCCTCGAAATGGTGGAGTTGAAGCAGAGCTAATGCTGGCAGGGAGGGAAAAGAGAAAGAAGAGAAAAAATAGAAAAGAAGCAGCACTCTCCTTAGTGGGAGCTGAAGAACTGAGGCAGCCTCAGTCAGGGTCAGTCAGCACATACAGAGCAAAAGAAAAGATTATTTCAGTGCAGAGTAGCACAACAAACCTGAAATAATCCAGGGGTGAAATCCTGGCCCCACTGAAGATAATGGCAAATCTCCTAGTGACCCCAGTGGGGGAAGGATTCCACCCCGTCTTAGGATCTTTGGTGTGCATGAGTAGCTCAGGGACATGTCTTTGTAAAAGAGGCCCTGCCATATAGCAAGCATTAATTGTGAGGACACAATAATTGTATATTTTAACCCCTTCTTTAATTTTTAGAAGAACAATCAGATACACTTTGATATATTTGCAGAGACAGAAAAAAGAAAAGGACCCAGCGGATAGCTCCTAAACTTCCCTCCTGTTGCAGAGAATAAATGAAGTACTCTCCATTCCCCGCTCATCTGCCATCCTCCACTGAGCCTGTCATGGACTCATCTGTGTATAAATTAGTTTTTCACAGTGGTGCTGTGTAAAATTATTTCTGTCATCCTTTTATATGGTCAGTTTATCTCATCAGCTTGTCAGTCTTAATTCTGGCACCTTTCTCTTCTCTCTTGTGTGGATGGAGGCCACCTAAGCTATCCTGTCTCCCTAAAGCAAGCAACGAGCCTTTCCATAACAGTACTCACCTTGCATCCTTTCCCGCTTCTAGGATATTAGAATGCATGTTCGCCAAAGGCAGCAGCCATTTACAGCTCTTTGAAGCTTGACACAGTAGCTGAGCGAATAGTTCGTAACAAATCATTTATCTGACCAATTTCACTGTTTTTTTTCTATGCAGAGATTGTCATGTTCAGAAATTGTATTCAATTCAATGAAATTTATTGAAGTGGCGTCTGCTGTATGGCCCCCTCTTTCAAATTTGACCTGCGCTGTGATTGGTCGCACAAGCCTCAAGGTATTTTTTCTGTCCCCAGATTTTGATGACAGTAACTCTTTTATTCAGGCTTCTTTTATGAATGTTCATGGAAAGAGCATTTTGAATCTACTCTCTGGGAGCCTTTGTGCTAATGGAATTCGTTTGTATGTGGTGCTTGTGGAAAGAGAACCCATAAGGGACGCACATGACGCTGGGGCATATTCATTAAAGAGTCCAAACAAGTAGTCACCAACATCCTTTTATCACATTGCCTCAGCTCTGCTTGTCACATGGTCTTGTCTAGGGAGAGAATGTCCAGGAGGGGTAACTGGGAGCAGTATACAGAGGATTAGCAGGCAGATGTAAATTACACACAGTACAGGTCATGATTCCTCCTCCTGAGTTCTCAGAGCATCAAGATGGAGTTGCAGCCTCATAATTCACAATCTAAATATTATGTAATCAGGGAGCTGAGTCTACTACATGCTCCAAAGCTGTGTCCCCCATACTGCTCTTAAATCTCCTCTCCCACTCCACTCACCTTTACAAACACCTGGACATTTGTCCCATCTGCACATCCAGCCCTCACCCTCCCTTCCTTCCTTTTTCCTCTCCCACCCGGTGTTCCCAGTTCGTGTCCCCTTTCCCATCACTGGCTTCTCAGCCACCTCCCTCAGTTGCAGCTACATTCTACAATACTGTCCTATTGATAAAAAGCCACGTGGCAGTTTAAGTGAGTTATGAGAAAGACATAGTAAGTCCCATCAGGCCCATCTCCCAGGGGTCAATCGGGGAATGCTCCTTACTGTAAATTTTCTAGCATTTTGTCCACTTTAGTGTTAAATGTCTAGGTGATGGAATATCCACCACATCCCTTGGGAGATGATTCCACAGTCTGATACATCTCACTGTCTCTCTCTTTCTCTTGTTCATCTTCCTCTGTCTCCTCTATTTATACTGTGCTTTGATTTTAACAGTTGGTTGTTACTACTGGTTCCCTGGATTGTTCTCTTTCTATCTAAGAAATACTGTGGGTTGTAATTCTGTCTGCTATACCTTGTGAATATTTCTAGACTCTGGGGTTTCCAGGCTCCAGATGTGTTGACCAGGCATGGAAAAACTCAGCATTAATGAAAACCTTTTGAACATAAAAAGTCGTATTGCGCACTAGTGACATCATGTCCGTGAAATATGACCTGATGATGTCACATCTGTGAAATGAGTAATGATGATTGTCTTTCTTTTCTTTTCTTTTCTTTTTTGGCAACTGACCTTTTTTTGGCCAGACCTGTTAAATACACACACATGTATCATAAATATGTATATTAAACCCAGAAGTCAGGAATGCCGCCTTGTGGCCATCAGGGTCAAGAAATCTGACAAGATAGAGCTGCCAATGGGGTTAATGTTGCCTAACAGCAACTCCATCTCTGACACGTATGTCAGTGGGGAGACTGAACTGGCTAATACATTCCTACCTAGCAATGTGCTATGCACATTTCTGCAAAAGGAAAGGAGCTGGCTTCCCACATTATACTTATCCTCCAGTCTCTTCCCTTCCTCCTTGAATGTATTTGCACTGAAACAAATATTCTGTTACTCACCTTTAATGCTACATAGACTCAGAAAGGGATGATTTCCCCATTCATGTATGGAGCATTGAGCAACAGACCAACTGCATTAAGGTTTTACTTTCCCTTCCACTGAAGCATTAGTTACTGTCTACTCCTAGAGTAGGATCCTGACTTTTATGGACCAGTTGCCAACTAACACAAAGAAATTGTGTAGTTTTCTGGCCATATTAATTTCAATGAGTGAAGGTATTTATTCCTCTTCTACAGAAGAATACATATTCCGAAATGGATACCTCAATAATGGAGATGTATCATCTGCTATATGGGAAAACACAGATTTGTAAAGAAAACATAGAATTTATCTGACCAAATATGATTATTACTCCATCATTGCTGATATCCTGCCTCCAGCAGTAGCCAGCTCATAGGAAGGAAACTTTTCTCACCTCATTATGCACTCGGCAAGTTGCATAATGCTGTAGGTGGGAGAAAATATTTCTTCCTGGCCCCTCTGACAAACTCATTGCACTCTAATTATCTTTCCAAAACTAATTGCAAACGTTACTCTATTTGCTAACAGTTCTAACGCAGTGTGTTTCAAATATTATAAGCAACAGTCTATAAAATATCAGTACCAAATTGCCCAGCTTTCTTATCTATAAACTACCTGGCAGAGTACTGGTGCCGTATATGTTACATATGTCATACCTTGGATTGCAAATACCATGAGCATTGGCCAATATGGTAATGTTCTAAGTGCACTTTCCTCTTTGGCACATATATTTTACATGTGTGTGCAATACCTTTTATGAAACATGTTGCCATGCTCTGGGAAAGGTCTATTTTTTCCATATGTCAATGCTTTTTAGTCTAAGCTTACAGCATGCTTTTTTAATTTGTCCTCTCCCTCGTCCCTTTTAGCTTTATTGTTCATGGATCATCTTGTCCTGTTCAGGTTGTACAGACTGTCAGGGCTATCTTGGATGAACAGCACTCAGACACACCACTGATAACTGATATCCTGAAAAGAATTGGTTGGAAATTTTTTGACAAAAGGATGTTTCCACTGGAAAATGCAGATTTATTCAGACTTAAGCTTTTCAGTGTGAACATTTTTTGAAAATAAGTTTGAAGATTGTCAAAACAGTTTGTTTGGACCTTTTCAAAATGAAAAATTCTGGTTTTCTGGTTCAAAATGATTTTTCATTTAGACACTAGGTTACTTTTATAAAAAAAGTAATTGGTTGAAATCAAAATGAAACATTTTGAAGTTATTGAAACAAAGTGTTTTGATTCACCTGGACCATTCTTCCTCCTGCATCACGACCCTGACCCTGATTTTCAGCTCACAAAAATGTTTGAAATTTTGATATTTTGTTCTGATTCAGGAAGGGAAATTTGTTTAAGTTGCGAACATTTTAGCAGGATGGCAAAACCATTTCCTAGCTAGCTCTAATCATGAGTGAGGGATCTGATTACACAGTGCGATGGCATATCCATCAGAAAAACACACAGAACGGTCTGTCCTGGGATGCACTGCAATTTAAAACTAGGGGAATGTCTACCCATGTCTAATGGGCTACCTTTGATCCCAGCTAGCATGTGTGATAATAGCAGTGAAGACAGTGCAGGGCAGGCTTCATGGCAGGCAGAGTCAGTTCCAGTGTTTTTGCTGCACCAAGCAGTGGGGGAAAAAAATGTGATTGGCAACACTTCAGTGGCAGCTCTACCCAGCTGCTTCATTCTTCGGCAGTAATTCAGCAGGACTCCTTCCCTCCAAGAGGGACTGAGGGACCCACCGTTAAATTGCCGCTGAAGAGCCGGATGTGCCACCCCATCCGTTGGCCACCCCAAGCACCTGTTTTCTGTGCTGGTGCCTGGAGCCGGCCCTGATGGCAGGTCATCAAGGGTGCTGAAACAATTTTTATAGTGGGAGGAGTGGAGGGACGACTCAGAGCCATTGAACTGAACTGTAAGCATTGTATATAATGGAAACCACTTCAAGCCAGGGGGTGCTGCCACACTCCCAGCACCCCTAGTTCCAGCACCTGTGCAAGTAGTACAAGCCTAGCATGGACCTTGTGTACATACACACCTTGCTAGCTCACTCCATGTGGCCCAAGAATGGGGAGGAACGGTGAGCTCCCAAAAGTTCTGTACGGCTGTTCATGTCAGCAGCCAAAAGAGAGATTGAGACTTGTTGTCTGAAGCTGTATCCAGATTTCTATGAGCTTGAAATCTGGTGAGATTGGGTTTTCCTCATGGCATTTCCAATAGAACCTGATTCTGGGTTGCTCAAAAATACCCCATGAGCTCCCTTTCTTGGGATATTTCTGCACTTCACTTCCAGTCCCAGGCAGAAATAGGAAGTCTAGAGTCTCCTCTTTATAAGGTTTCCTCTTGGTAGAAGACTCCCACCCATCTGTATTAGAGTCGGCCAGAAACTCTGTCCTATAACACAGAATGAAAGTGGCCCAAAAGTGTTTCTTACAGGGATGGAGAGCTCTCAGCAAGTGGCTTGTTTGGTGACTGTTCTTTCAATTAACTAGACTGGAACCTAAGTGAATATTTCTCTAATCTGGATAAATGGATTTCACTCAACAGCCAGAAAGCAGGGCCCCAGCTGCCTGTCCAGATGAAGTTTTTGTCAGGAAGATCAGAGCCACAGAGGTGACAGAAGAGGGGTTTAGGGACATGAACAACAGGACTCGGGAAGAGGAGAAGCCAGAGGGTGAGAACACTGATGGAATTCACTTACTCTCATCAGACAGACAAGGACGAGGCACAATTAGATTATCACACTGGATCTTTGAAATGATTGAGACCTGCTAAATGTGGGATGAGGGGACCTCACAGCTTTTGGTGTTAATGAATTGTAGGCAAAATCTTGAGTCTATATCAGTCCACACAGAGACTGCAGACTGGTTCTAAAAAGTACTCTTGACAACTTGTGTCACCAGCTGTGGAGGAAGAAAAACAGGGACCCTATTGGTTCTGACAAGTAGGTACAGCATCACCTTTCCCAGGCAACACCACTCCTTTCCAGAGGGCTTTGTGTGGGAACCAGCAGAGAACAAGCCACCTCAGGCACACAAAGGAGCAAACTCAGCCTGGTGGTATCAGGAGTAGCAGTCAGAGCCAGGCCTGTTTAATTTAGGACAACCTTTAGCCCAATAAGTAATTTCTAGTCATAAACTGACAAGAATCATTCTCACCATTTGATTGGCTGGTGTCCTGGAACTTAATTTTCTAGTATTGCCTGGTTCATAGGAAGGAATGGACGTGGCATGTCTGAAATCAGGGGTATTATGCATGCTCCAAAGGAGTAAAAGTAGATCATTCTCTCTCTCTCTCCACTTATACTACCACAATTATCATCATGATATCTGAACACAACCATTATGTTTGTATAGTGTATATTAATCTTATAATTGCACCAATGAAGTTAGATCAGTAATGACCTCATGGTTGGATACTCCTTGGGGATGAGCATTTGGAGTCTTCTGGACCGCACCTCAGGCTCTGAGCTCTTCCCATCCTGCCTCTAATCCCCAGGAAATGATCTGCAGTCAGGCCATTATTGCTTCAATCCATGAATGGTAATGAATCAGAATTGTGTTTGACTGTGGGAAAATGGTCACCAAATTTGCATTGTTTTGTTTTGTTTCCCCACGAAAAAGTTTAACAAAGCAATGAAACAGACATTTGGCTTATATGGTAACACTCAGTTAACCCCTTACACAGCAGTCCTGCTTCCACTGAAGTCAAAGGCAAAAAAAAGTCCTTGGCCACTATTGTCTTTGGGAGCAAGACTGGGCTCTAGAAAGAAAAGTCTTCCTCATTATTGGACCTCATACGTGTATTTGTAGTGTATAATGAAGGGACTTCAATGTTTTCATTGTAGGCTGAGTGGGAGCTCTTTAACTCGATACTGAGATTGAGTAGTGAGATTTACTGACGATGCTTTCACTGCAAAGTTATCTGCATTGACTAAATTCCCCAAATTCTGCCCCAGCATACACTGAGCTCCGTTTAAGACTTGGGATGGATTCTCTGGGCCAAGTCTCTTTTAGGATTGTTCCTAAATCCTGCTCAGGAATCTGGAGGCTTAGCTCCAGTGCCTGACAGGCCACACTGTGATTCTTTGTCAGCCCAGTGAGCTGGGACTTCCTACTGGAGAAGCAAGGCCTTTACAGAATAATCTGGAGCTTCCATCCTGGGGAAAGGGTTCCGTGAGCCTGGGAGCTATGCAGTCTATTGGGTGACAGTTCTGAAGCACCTCATTCAGAGCCATGCATATCATGTTCTGGGGAGCTGTTTGGCAATGCCACTGCTCTGTACATATCCTTTCTGGAGAGGCCCCACAGAAAGATATAGGAGAGTGACCTCCTTGTGTTTGTCTAATATGAAAGGAGCCTTCTTGGAGTCACTGCATCGCAATCTTTCAGCACCCTATGCTCAACCTCTGAGTATTGCATGGGAATCATGCTGGTTAGCAAAACATTCTGTGCCTGAACAGACCCACAATCCTGGTTCTTCACACCTCAGTGCAGAGGTCATAAGACAGAAAGGTTTGTTTACTTGAGACAGACAAGGAAATCCAAGACTGGACTTTTGGTCCCCCTATTTTAGCTCCTTGAAACAGGGTCTTCTGCCTGGCTTCACCCCAGCCTGTTCTCTAATAGCTCATCTCCAAATTATCAGTAAGAACTTTCTGGATTCTTGAGCTTCACCCTGTCCTCCCTGATTCTTTCCCGAGATACAGAATGGTTCCTTATCTCCTCCCATTCCCCATATTTGTTGCTGTGGCCTTTGCCAGAAGCAGAGATGGTCTGAAATTAATAGGATAAAATACAATAAGAACACATACAAAATACTACACCTAGGAAGAAATAATCAATTGCACAAACACAAAATGGGACATGACTGCCTAAGAAGGAATACTTCAGGAAAGAATCTGGGGGTTATAGTGGATCACAAACTAAATATGGGTCAACAACTTAATGCTATTGCAGAAAAAGCTAACATAATTCTGAGCCCAAAAATCTACACCGCAATTCAATAGCCCCACAGCCCACGTCCCGTTAGCCTGAGTCAGTTGGTATGGGCCAGCCAGGGGTTTTCAACTGCAGTGTAGACAGGTGTAAAGCATGGAAGGAACAAACTGCATTGCTTACTAGCACCCTGCTCTATCTGATGTAAGAGCAACATTGGTGGTTCTGTAGGCAAATTCCCGAGCCCTCCTTGGGCAGAAGCCAGGTACCCTGAGTGTAAGTTATCAAATGGGAGGATATAGAAAGGTCTTTTTGATTCAGAAGTGTCCCTTCCCCAAGGGAAAGCCCGAACGCTGACTGATTATATACTCACTGAGGATTAACTACCATGGAAAAAATGCCTTATTTGGCCTCTCTGGTCTGTACACCATTAATCCATAGTTTTTTTAAAAACGTATCATCCAGTGCAAAAGCAAATGTGCAAAAGTGCTTATTCAGGGACTTTTCACAAAAAGGGCCGATGCTTCTGCATCAGTCCTCTAAGGCTATACGAGAAGCCAATCCACTGAGCCAGCCGAGAAGCCACCCTCTCTCATTTGGAATGCTGGGGCCATGTCTTCTTGAATCTGGGGGGAAATAACAGATGGAGCAGAATCTGCATGAACTGAGTCTTCTGATGCTGGGGAAGGAACTGAGACCTGAATCCACTGGGCTATTCATGTTCTAGGGAACATAATGTAAAGGAGGAATTTAATTGACTGCTATTTTTAAATATATATATTTTTAAAAGTGCATAGAAGTGTGTGTGTGTGTGTGTGTGTGTGTGTGTGTGTGTGTGTGTGTGTGTGTGTGTGTGTGTGTGTGTTCAAGAGAGAGAAAGTGACCAAGTGTGTGTATATTATAGCCTGCTAACTTTAACTTTTCATCTCAAAGCAAAATAATAATATTAATCATAAAAAATTTGCATCATATTCATTTAAAATAATAAAAAAGAGCCCCCTAAAAGGAGCAAATTATTCAGCTAATAGGATCCGTAGGGAAACTAAAAGGAGCTTAATGGTTGTGCTGTCTGAAGCAAAACCTGTGCAGCACCTCCCTGCAGAAGAACTTTTAGCCAGGAGTGTTAGATTTTGGTGTGGGAGGGGGAGAGAGTGGGGAGTGAAGGAGAGTGAGAGAATGAGTGGAATGAGGTTTCAGAAACTGTAAGCGCCTGATAAATGATGTCAGATGTCACAGGGTTACCCAAAAGGCCATAGGTCGTTGCCGTGTTATGTTGTCCTGGTGACAGCAGAAGTCTAGTAACCCTGACAGGTTCTTGCTGCTTTTGAGCTCTTAGCTCACCATGGCCATCAATTCTAATTCATTATGAAGAGAGACGTGTAATTTGCCTATTGTGTCATTAGCAAGCACACATAATCGGCAGCAATATTGCAAACCCACACATCCCAGTGGCAGAGCTGGGATGGAGATGGGGGGGGGGCTCAGAAAGGAGGTGGAAATAAAATCAAGTAAAATGGTTTTAATTTTTAAAGGAACCAGACCATTTCTGTGGGTGAGAACGGGGCTGGAATGCTTTAGTAATCTAATACGGTGCCAGGCCTGCTTGTCCGTCGGTGCGGCTCAGCTCTGCAAAAGGAACACATGGAAAGAATATTGAGGCATTTAAGAAAGACATATATGTGTTTCATAAGCCACATGGCACACACATATGTAAATCAGGACAGGATTTCCAAAAGATACATTCAAAGATGATTGAAACAGCTAATTGGTATATTTATAATGCATCCTATGGTGCAGCATGGTTTAAATCTAATTCAATATAGTCTATTTTAAATGTTATCCAAATGCTGCATGTGATCTCCCTCCACCCCCTCACCTTTCTCCTCTCATATATATATATATATAGAGAGAGAGAGAGAGAGAGAGTGAGTTGTGGTTACAATGCCACACACTTGGCTAACGTTAATGTTATATTAAATGTATAGGATGACACAATATGTGTAAATGTATTTAAGCTATAATGACTGAGGTGCTGAGCATTTACTAGAGATTAATGACTGGCTGGAAAGGGCTGAAGGCCAACTTTGCACCTGCGGGTGCAAACCTTGACAACTCATTAGCCCCCCTAGAAATGCCCTGTGCCAGAGTCATCATTATTACACAACATTTAAAAAGAAAAGTAAAAAGCACCAGCATATGGATTTTTGTAATGGATGATGCTGTTTCAGTTGATCAGCACAGGCATTCCTAGAGAATTAATGCCCTGTAGTCAGATTACTGGAGTCATTTCTCAATAGCCCATTCAACATGTTTAAAACAGATTAAGGGAGCTCATAGGATAGATCATTTTTAAAAATATCAGTTTAGAGTTAAGGACATGAAACAGAGTGACAGCCCTGGAAAGGAAGTCCTCTGTGCACAGAACAGCTGGAGCACGGGGCAGCTGCAGGGCAAGCTCTCCACACACTCTGCTGGAAGCCTATGGGCCTCAGCCCTAACTACGGGATGAAGGGGTGGTTTAGTCTCCAAAGCCCATTCAGTTCTTGGCTTCTTTGCTGAAACTACCAGCGCAGGCAGGCAGGCAGGCAGGCAGACCTTCCCAAACCATTTCTCACAGGAGCTTGTCTTACTGAAATTACTCAGAGGGAGGAAGTCTGGTCTGGTAGATAGGACATGGAACTGGACTGCAGGAGACCTGTCTTTAATTCTTGGCTTGGCCAAAGACTTCCTATGTGACATGGGGCCAAATCCCTTAGGCCCAGTGATGAATGTTTGGACCTAGATACCTTTGAGGATCTGGGGTTTAGTCTTTCTGTGCCTTGGTTCCCCAAGTGTGTAATGGGGGATGATGACACTTCCCTATCTCACAGAGATGCTATGAGGATAGAACCCATTAATGACTGTGAACTGTTGTCACGGAGTCACCAGGCGATGCTCTGGAACTGCTCCCCACCAAGCCAGTCAGGACTTTGGGGAGCCTCCTCTCCCTTGGAGCAGACTTGTTCAGGGCAAGAAGCTCACACGTCTTCACCTCCTGGGTCTCTCCTTGGAGCATTCAGCATCCTCTGCCCCTCCGTGTGCTTCCCACAGCGAGCCAGCCCCAGCGGGGTCCTGGGGAAGCCACCGGGTTCTGCAACCCCACTTCGCAGTCAGACGTGACTCTCAGCCAGCCAGTAACACAGAGGTTTATTCGATGACAGGAACAGGGTCTAAAACAGAGCTTGTAGATACAGTGAACCGGACCCCTCAGCTGGGTCCATTCTGGGGGGCAGTGAGCCAGACCCCCAGGTCTGCCCTCCACCCTTGACCCCAGCCAGCTCCAGACTAACAACCCCTCCCAGCCCCTCCTCTCTGCTCAGCCCCTTTCCCGGGCCAGGAGGTCACCTGATCCCTTTGTCTCCAACACTTTCAGCTGGCACCTTTGCAGAGGAGGGGCCCAGGCCATCAGTTGCTAGGAGACAGAGGGTCAGGCATTTAGGTGCATTGGCCCTTTGCTCTGCCAGATACTTAAGAACTGCTATGGGGACACTGAGGCACCAACACAGTATTCAGAGCAAACGTTAAGAACATTCCTAGTTCGTCACAACTACTTAGTCCCTACAGTGATGAGGGCCATCTAAGTACCTAGACAGATACTTACCTGGGTTGAATTCAAACAGGGTCCTATATTTATAAAGTTCCATACTCCATAATGAACTAGAATGAAGACTAAACTCTTCTCTCCCCTACAAATGCTCTCTCCAGGCCAAGGCAGAGGCCCCCTGACAGAGTGGAGAGTATCTTGCCCTGCCTTTCCCGATTGTGCCCCTATTCTGGTGGATCATTAGAAGCTATCACTTTTCTGGCTGTCAGTTTGGTACTTTTCACCTACATGAAATTCACTATGATAAAAATGAAGAACTATAGAGCAATAATAAACAGAAATCGCCTAGATTTTGGCAGGGAAAAGGTGACGATTTAGCTGACGCCCCACCAGCCATTGACATTGAGCCTTTTAGAACAAGATTTGCTTTTTACCAGGTTTTAAGCCAATAAGTCAATACTGTGCCTATGATTTCTTGTTATCTTGCTAATAGTAAGCCCAAATCAGACTGCAAAGCTCTCACACCCAGCTCTGGATAGGTCCTAATCTCAATCGCACACTAATGTGATATTTCCTCTCTTCATCCATTTCAAACTTAAGAATTAACTTAGTCAGAGCTGGAACAAGGGGAGGAAATCCTCAGACCTGAAACTGTACATGGAAAACTGATCTTCTGATATCTTACCTCTGGGGCTGAAGCTGTGAGACATCTAGAATATAAAGGAACCAAGCCAGTGTTTTGGACTAAACTGAAACACTTAGCAAATTCTAAACACGCTCTTGGCATAATGTTGACTTGGTGCTTCGCTTCTCCCTTCTCTCATAGGTTGTGTAATTAATTGATGGTCCTGTCATCCTGAGGCCATTTGTATTGCAACCTATGAGGAAAATCACATTGGGGAGCATGGTATATCCCTCCCTGATGGCATATCACTCTAACAGAGAGCATCCATTCCAAACGTTTCTTCTAACAGAGTGCATACATCCATAAGAGAATATCTGTCTAAATCAGGGCAAAGACTTGCTCCTGGGAAGAATCACTGTTCAGCCTAGTAACTCCAATGGGACTATTTGGAATAACAAGGATTACTCATGTGAGCATGAGTTTGCAGGATCGTGTCATGTACCTACTTCTCCATCCATTATAGACATCCATCCATTCTAAAACTGCACAAGCAGCCATTACAGAGCACCCATTCAGTACACACATAAATACACCCATCTAATATAACAGAATCCCTCTGCTTTACCACTGTCATTCAGTACTGCATAGCCATCCAGTAGAGCACAGCATATTCAACTAGTAGAACCTAACCTTCCAGGATAACCCACTTAGCCTAAAATTTGTTTCTGATGTGGCCATAATGGAACTGTCACAGCTTTCCTGCTGATTGGTATTAGGCTGTAACTTGGATTATATTTCTCTTCTGGAATCAATACAAACTAAACCTTGCATGGGTGCATATGATTACTGGAGTCATGAAAACAAGTCAAATTTGAACCAGTTCCACTCAAATTTGAATACAATGCAGACTTCTCTTAGAAGTTCCTGAGTCCTGGCTCTTTCAAGAGGTGGCATGTGGAAAGTCTATTCTATTCTATTCTATTCTATTCTATTCTATTCTCACCCTAGCATCTGAGTGCCATCCAGTAGTGCATTAAATGCAAAAGCCAGACTAACTTCTGTTATATGGTTCATTCTTTTTCTCATCTTCTCCTCAGGAGGAACATTGTGTGTGATATAGCAGCGTTTTCTATTTTCTTCAAATTAAATTATATGTACCCTGTGCTATGTGCTTATATTAGCAAAAGCAAGGAGAACTAAGCCTTGCACTTGGTGAGGTTTATGAGGATTCCTCAATCCTGTGAGAATTCATTCACAGCCTTTGACCAGTCCAGGACAAGGCTCTGTCTCCTGCACACATGAGCTTTACCCTGTGCAGTGGAGAACTCCATCAGGCACCTCTAGAGATTTGGGTAGAATAAACACCGGTGGAGTGGAGAACCTTGGGAAAGCTGCCTTCTAACAGAGGGTGGCCCAGTTGTGTGTGTGCTGTTATTTTAACTTTCATTTAGGATCCTGGGAAGGAAGCACAGCTCCCCTTCATCTTCTTTCCTTTCCCATCCCATCTGCCAAACTGCAAACATGCTATGCAACAAAGAGGTTAAAAACACTTAAGAGTTGGCACCTTCCTCAATAGCATGTCTAGTTATCTGCCCCCTCCCCCAATGCAATCTACACCCAGTTCATACACAGTCCAAACACTGATGATTTGACCTTATTCCTTCTCTCTGCTCTAGTCACTTAAAATCTGACCCCTTCATTCCATTGCTTAATTTGACACAATTACTTTAATTACTCCTCTGTAATCTGTTCAAATTAAAGGCACATCAATCATGAGACAAGCCTTGGTTCTAGCCCAGCCTCAGCTGTTCCTCACAGGTAAATGAACAGTTTAACTAGAATCTGACAAAATAATTGTCTTCATATGATTGGTTGCTGTCTGATCAGCTGATTGATAACACATACCTGACTTGAAAGGAAACACTAGGTTAAATCATATCAGACGTACAGAGGCCTGTCCAGTTTGACTGTTGTGCCAAATACTCCACATAGGACTACACAGAGGTCAGTGATGTGAATCAGAAATGTACTATAGTCTGGATATTCCTTTTCAAGAGGATCCCTGTTCCCCTGCACTTGGCCTACCCTTTGTCACTTTGCCCTATTCACAGATTCCAAGGCCAGAATGGACCATTGTGCTCATCAGGCCTAATCTCCTGCTTAACACAGGCCACAGGTTCAAACACGGGAGTTGGTTATGTGCTACAGAGGTGGCAGTAATTTCCCATGTCTGAGGTTTGGTGCAGGATCTGACATACACTGACCAGGCTATACCCACTGAAAGTGAATCTTGTGTGTGTGTGTGGCCAAGCTACATTCCACACTGCCGCAACTTGGGAATACAGCCAATCCTGGTAGGTCCCCTTGTTTCCCTCCTCTCCCATCGTCTCTTCCCCTAACTCCTAGTTAGTGGCCAGATTCTGTTACCTTTTCACCCACTGAGGAGCACCTTATTCCACGAGTGATTCCATTAACTTCAGTAGGGCTACTTGTGGAGTTGGCTGAGTTATGGTATCAGACCAGCTTTAGACTGCAAGCTCATTAGGGCCGGACCCAGGATTTCGATGTGTATGCTAGACACTATGCACACTAGTAGGGCTACAGAAATAAAGCATCCTCATTAGCTTCATCACCACCAGACAATATTTGTGAATGCTTCCTTCTGAAAGTGCGATTATATTCTGAAAAAAATGACATGGAGGGGGCTCGTGCTCATTTTTCCTCGGTGATTTCAGAGCCAATGTGCTCACTTGTCTAGTCATCAATAAGATGACTTTTCTAATTTCCACCTTGATCAGAGAATCCAGCCGAGTTCTTTGTACCTCTGACACTGGATCATCAGAGCAGGCAGCCCAGTTGATGACGTGTGAAGCAGGGCAGAATCCAGCTCCTGCATTGCTAGCTCTGTTGGCTCTGTAGTGGGAGGAAAGAAACCTATTTGTTCTTGGTGCAGGGAGTAAATTGTGCCTAAAGACACACAAGGAACAGATATGGTAAGTCTGAAGGGGTCAGATTGACATGGTTTTCTGAGCATAATCATTTTTGAATGGCTGCCGTTATTCTGTTTCATATCACCCCCTTTCTTGCGGGGTCCCTGCACTTTTCCCCAGGTGTTGGTGAGCTCCCAGAGGTCCTTGCTCTGAGGTTCGGGAGTTGCCAAAGGCATCTCTCCTCTGTCTCCTTTATCACCATTTGTAGTGTCTGGAACAGCTGGAATCTCCACTATGTTTATTCAGCCATTTTTAGGGAGGAGGGGGGTGTAATTTTCAGCGATCTCTGACAGCATAATTAGGTAAATACAAATGAAAGAAAAACACACCCTTGAAGTCCAGGGACTTTCACATATTTTCTCTGTTATTCCATCTTGCTGGAAAAATAAAAGCAACTCAGCACGAACATTTATTAGCAATTAGAGTCCAGGACACTTGGAACCCCCTGAGGCAATCTGGGCAATCAGAACTTCCCACAGTCCACTCCCCATTCCTCTCCATTCTCACTCCTTTCTGGCCCTTGGCCTGTTCTGCCTGTGACTATGTGTTTGAGAGACTGGGCCAACTCGAGGCAGCAAAAGCATCCCTGAGACAGACTGCGGCCAGAGATCTCCATGAAATAGCCCAGCCCTGATCTGCAATGCCAAACCTTCCACTCCGAGCTCTCATTCATCCAGAGTTTACTTTGTCAGCTAATCATCAAAGGGACCCAATTCCCTTTTTAAAAATGTGAAACTCACCATAAAAGGGCAACAACAATAACTAGGAAAAGGGCAGCAGAGACGCTCAGGCCAAGTTTAGATCTTGTAGTGCAGTCATGCTGGGTGCTCCTCTGTTCTCTCCCTTCTATACATACAGTGAAGGTGAAGTTCAAAGCTTTTGTAAATATGTTTAAAAAGGGAATCTGCCAACTTAGTTTAGGATCTAAGTGGTAGGCTTAGATATATGTAAAACAAGGATTTGAAAAAACACCTATTGCTAAAAGAACTAGGAATGTTCCCATGAATTATTTAGTTTTTCACTTAAATGAAAACAGGTTTGGGGGGATTTCGACCGTCCCCTGCAGTGCTGGGAACCTGAACACAAGAGCATCCTGTTAGTGCATTAGAACAGGAAGTGAAACTGACCAAGATAGGCTGGCTGTCTATGCTGTGTGAAGTGCAGGAAGTAAACAAACACCACCACTGGGGGAAAAGCCCATTTTAAAAAAAAAAGTTTGTTTTACTTATCTGCCAAGACTTGAGTTCAGGGTTTTGTGTTTTCCTTAATGAGCTGATGAGATCAGGAGTGCAGGAAAATGTTCTGCATTAGGTCACTGAGAAACGATCAGCTCACAGAGGGAAAACCCAGAACCCTGATCTCATGTCTTGGCAGGTAAGTGAAGAAGGAAGTGATTTTCAAATATTTTGTTTTAAAATTGGATTATCTGACATTTAGACACCTAGCTTGCTACCGAGAGTGTTCAGAGGCAGTTTCAAAGCTTTGCAGGTCCTCTTTAAAGGGACACAAGTTAAAAGTTGCATATTTAGAAAAAAATATTCACATGATCGGACACTGAAATGGAAAAAAAATTAAGATCTAATTGCTTTGTCACCACATAGAACAATACTTTGCATTTTTATAGTGCTTTCTGTTTGAAGGTACATTACAAATATTGAGTGATGAGCTGGCTATACAGGTGAGAGGCAGGGGAGACTGATGCATTTGCAGACTGAGTATATGTCTTATCTAAGGTCACACAGGAGATTGCACCCTGATTCATCAATTGTTGAATGGGGGCTTTAGTAGCTGAGTAAGGTACTCAGATCTTGAGTTCCTTCTCTTTGCCTTTATCACAAGGCTATCTTTCCTCCCTGTGGCTGTGATTCTGCAGAGCGCTTAAGCACCTATGTAATTTTGACCTTGGAAGTAGTCCCACTGAATCCCACTGAAAGATGCTGTATAAGAACTGGGTATTAGTATGTGCTCAGTGATACACTGGCATTGCTCATTTGGGGCCTTTGTGCTTTTATGCTCTTTGCTTACCTTTTGTTCTTCACTCAGCGTGGCCTGGCCTACTCACAGGCAGTTTCCCTTAGTTCCATGCAGTTGCCTTAATGCATCTGCGTTTGGGCTTCCAGTATTACAAGGTCAGGCTTACTGAAATCAAAATAGTGAGGACATTCAATTTGTCAAACTTGCTGAAAATAGCGCCATTATTTATTTATTTTAATGGTTTTTGAATGCTATAAATCAGATCCAGTCCCATTAAGAGGGTCTGGTCTGTAAGCTACTAATTCCCATTCTCAGGTCATGTTACTGAAGCTGAGGCTGTCACTTCTAGAAATGTGTACAGTGTGTGGTGCACCCCATGATGACAACACTCCCAGCATGATGATGATGATGATTCAGTATTTGCATTGCAGTAACACCTAGGAGCTCCGATCATGGACCAGGACTCCATTGTGCTGGGCATAGTACAAACAGAACAAAAAGGCAGCCCTTGCCCCAAACAGCTTACACTCTAAATAATTATTATGATATGACGTTTTCTTGTCACACATTGTTTCCAACATTTAACTTGATTTAGGAATTGTAGATGCTTTTCCAGACTGGGGGACAATCCCATCTAAGATGAAAATGCCTCAAAACACTGCAAACACTTGGCAACACCACCTGCATAGCGCTAGGAGGACGTGGGGAGTGACAGGAGATTTTTACTATGAAACAGTAGATTCCACCCAAATAAATAATTATACATGTCACATTTATTTACTGCCTTCAGTAATTCTTTGCTGGCTGTTTTGGTTTAGACATAAGTGATTTTTTAATATATATATTTTTCTTACTCCAGTGGCATATAATAAAGCAATTGTGTAATTACTGTAGCAATAAATTTGTCACCTTGGTAAGTAATTTTTAATACTTACAACAAGGGGAAAAAAAGCACATCTCCCTTCTTTACGATGAAATGATGTGGTTTGTGGTTACAGGCCCTTCCAGGGATTTGGTTGCTTTGTGTCATTTTAATGATTTAGACTCATGACATTTGTTTTTGTTTTGATCAAGTCTTTCCCCAATTGCCAGCTCAGTGGTATTAAAACACCTTGAGAATTAAACCACAGAAACCTACATGGGTAAGATGGGTGTTAAATATCAAGGCACACGGGAATTCACAGAGCCCTATTGTGCCTGGAATATTTAATGGTGAATGTAAATATGCAGGACAATCTTCAGTTCAAATGCTCTTTATGGTTTTGCTCAGGATGGGTGCATTGTCCGTACCAGTCCTAAACCCTGAGTCACTGTGTGGGAATTGGAATTTCCATTTTGTGGGCAATTCCAACATTTCAAAATTTGTTTTCACCCTGAAATAGCATGAAATTTCAAAAATTTCTGTGAAACAAAATGTTTCAAAAGCATTCAGTTTGGATTGATCAAAACATTTTATTCCGATCATATCAAAATATTTTGTTTCAATGTTGGCTTTTAAAAATGTTTCTATTCTAATTTAAATTCAAATAAATTTCAAAACCAAAATCTAAACATTCCATTCAGAAAATGTCAAAAAGCAACCTCCCAACCTGACTGAAACCCTTTGCTTTGATTTTTTTTCTAAATGTTTCCACAGAAAGCTTCTAAATGCATTTTCTGATGGAAAAACATTCAGTCGGATAATTTTTGATCAGCTCTAGCCCTGATTCAAAGCATTCCGACATGTTCCTAAATCCAGTTGACTTTAATGGCTTCCACATAGGCATGTGTGTAAATGCTTTGATGAATTGGGTCAAAAGCACTGAGAAACTGCTCATCATTGAGCCTAGGGTGGAACTGGGGATGAGAGGTTTCTGGTGCAAAAGGGTGCTTTGGGCTGGGATTGAGGGGTTTGGAGAGCGGGAGGGGGATCAGGGCTGGGGCAGGGGGTTGGGGCATGGGGAGAGGCTCAGGGGGGCAGACTCTGAGTGGCGCTTACCTCAAGCAGCTCCCAGAAGCAGTGGCATGTCCCTCTTTGGCTCCTATGCAGAGGAGCAGCCAGGCGACTCTGCATGCTGCCCCATCCGCAGGCACCGACCCATCCACAGACACTGCCCCTGCAGCTCCCATTGGAGCACGTAGGAGCTGGAGTGGGGCCATGCCGCGGTTTCCGGGAGCCATGTGTTGTGGTCCTTGACCCTGCGCCCCCAAACCAACCAAGCCACGTTGTGTGGCCCCGACCCTGCATCCCAGCAGGAGCACCAGAAGGAGACCATACTGTGTGGTCCGGCCCCAACATAGCGCCCCGGCTGCAGCATCGGAGCAGGCTCGAGCTGCTGGCGAGGCCTCCGATCCAGCGCCCCTGCCAGAGCGCTGGAGAGGGACCAAGCCACGGGCTGTAGTTTGCTCACACCTGGCTTAGACCCATTAAATCCTGCATCTTGGCAGGGGGTTAGACTAGATGACTGCTGGTCCCTTTCAACCCTATGGTTCTATGATTCTATTCACCATGATTCTGGCTAAGGAAGTCTGAGCCAGGCTCAGAACCTGGCCATGCTGCATACTAATAAATGATAACAGTGAATTTGTTTTTTCTCAGCACTTTCCATCTGAAAATCTCTACGCATTTGACAGACACTATTCATGAATTAAGCTCCATGATGCAGTGTGAGGTGTCAGTATCTCTACCTCAAACTGAGGCACAGAGAGGTGAAGTGACTTGCCCAAGCTTCAGACATGTTTACACTACAAACTTTTGCCAACGCAAGTTCTGTCAACACAAAGCTGCCCTAGTTAGTACATCACTTGTGGGCATGCATACTTGGCTCCTTGTATCTGGTGCTTGTGACAGTGCAGGGAGCGAACAGGAGAGCCTGCACTCTGATTACACAGATGTTAATTAGTTCCCCTCGGGAAAGCTGACGGAGGTAATAAGACAATCAGGCTGGCCCACTCAATTAACCCATCAGCCTAAGGCTGATAAAAAGGCGGGAAGGAAGTGCCAAAGGGAGAGAGGGGACCAGCGCTAGTTGAGTCCAGTTACATGGAGGCCTTGCAGGACTGAGACCTCTGGTTCTCCTCAGGTCCTGGGGAGAGGGGCGGTAAATAGACTGATGCACAGGGATTGTTGTGGAAATGGTAGTGGGAACTTAAAATAAAATGGTTTGGTGAAGGCCAGTCACTGCAGTCTGTGCCATTTCTGAGAGGAAGAAGATGGGAGAGTAGCCATGCGTCATGACAGCACTGCACACACTCACCAGGAGTACTTGTTTTGATGCACAGTGTGGTACACCATTGGTGGGTATCTCACTGTGCAACTTGCCACCATCCAGCGTGCATCATTTGGGAAGTTTGGTAATGCATGGTGGGGCCGAAACAAGTTGTGCACAGTTGACTGGGACTGCAGGGTCAAGTTTCCATCATGCAACTTTCTCCCCTCTCACATAATGCCATCTCTTTCCCATAAATTTCACACCTATTTTGAAAATCTCACAAACCCACATAGGATTTGTCACTGTCTGCCATCTCTGATGGAAGCATGGAGCCTGTACAGTTCTGCACTATTGTCATGAGATTGCAAGCAGAGGATGTGTGATCCTCCAGTATTTGCAGAGCTGAAAGAAGAACCATGAGGGAACCTGGTGATTTCCTGGAGGGCAGTTTGCTGTGAGACAGAGCGAGAACCAGGTCAAGACTGTTGGTGGCATCCATGCAACAGCTGCAAACACTGGAGTGTTGCTTCTGGGCCCAAGATACGAGCACTGACTGTGGGATCACATCATAACGCAGGCTTGGGATGATGATGGCTGCTGAACTTTTGGATGCGCAAGGCCACATTCCTGGAGCTACGCACTAAGCTCCATGCCCTCTATTCACGGTCTGATGCAGCACTAGCTTGCAGGATCTCACTGAACATCATAAGTCCTTTTCCTTATCCTCCTTATCTGGCTCAGGCATTCTGCAGGTGGGGCAGTGGAACTCCTCAAGGCAGCAACAGCAGACAGCGTTTTAAAGGGGAGCAGGGGGGCTTCCAGTCTGCATGACCCTGGGTGATGGAGTTCATAGTTGTGAGCAGAGTGGTCAATGTTGGGCATTGTGGGACAGCTGCTGAAGGATTGTTACGGTCAACATAGATAATTCTGTGTCTAATTTGCCCTGCGTTGACCTCAACACATCGACCATGGCTCAACACCGCTTGGGGAGGTGGTGTTACTATGCCAGCATAATGGAGAGTTTACATCAGTGGGGACAAATTCAGATGTGGACCATGGCGGATTAACAAATTTGGCGCCTCTATGCCCTCAAAAAATTGCCCCCCCCGCCAGCTCACCTCTGCTCCCCTGCAGTAAGCCTGGGAGGGAGGGGGAAGAAGGGAAGTTGTGGCACGCTCAGGGGATGGCAGCGGTGGAGTGGAGGTGAGCTGGGGCAGGGAGCGGTTCCTTGCCCCCCCCCAAGAGTCACTCCCCACATTCGCCGGCCCCAGCTCACCTTTGCTCCATCTCCTCCAATTGCGCCACTACTCACTTCTGTCTCCCTCCCTCTCTCCCATCGCTTTTGCGCAGCGAGCCTGGGAGGGAGAGCAGAGAAGGGGAGTTGCGGCGTGCTCAGAGAATGGCAGCGGTGGAGAGGAGGTGAGCTGGGATGGGGAGTGGTTCCAGACCCCCCTCCGGGTTACTCCCCATGCCCACTGGCCCCAGCTCACCTCTGCTCTGCCTCCTCCAAGCTTGCTGCTACTCGCTTCCCCCTCCCTCCTAGCACTTTTGTGCAGCAAATCTGAGAGGGACGAGGGAGAAGGGAAGCACGCCACGCCTGGGGAAGGAGGCGGGCCAGGTATTTGGGGAAGGGGTGGAGTTGGGAAGGGATCATGAGCAAATTTGTCACTCCTGCAAATTTGCTGCCCTAGGCCTAGGCCTTGTTGGCCTAGGCGATAATACGCCACTGGTGTGGACACATGCACACCTAGGTCAATACAGAGCACCTTACATTGACCTAACTTTGTAATGTAGTCCAGGCCTAACACAGTAAAAAAGTCCCAGGGCTGGGATTAGAACCCAGGAGGGGGAGGCCTCCTTCTGAGCTATAGCTGCTCTACTCACAAGACTGTATTTCCTCCAATACCCCTAAGGGACAGCATAGTCTTTGCCATCCCCTGGGGCTAGGCATGCTGCCAGCCTCTAAGGCTCCATTCAGACTGAGGACCAGCTTAATAGCCCCTGCCACATTCAGAGATTCTCGCTGACAAACTAGTGATTGCTGCTACTCAAGAAGCATGTTTTATTCATGCCAAAAAGTGTTTTTTTTGGCTGTGTCTACATCAAGCAAATGAAACCCAGAATGAGTCAGTTGGGTTCATCCCAGGGAATAATCTGTCTCCCTTAGGGAAGTGCTACGCAATGCCCCTAAACACTTATTGATATTTAATGGTGTGAGTTTGACTCTAAAGCACCACCTGTGCACTGAATTTGTGTACTCTCTGCATTGCTGTCTGGAATCTGTTGCTGAGGGGAAGGATTTCTCCAATGCAGCTCCAAACCCCTGTCCTAATGGGTTGCTAATCCTGACCCACTGCATCACATTTGCCAGCTGAACTCCCAGGGGCCTGAAACCCTCCTCAAGATGTTTTCTGGCAGCCTGGCAGTCGCAGGGATCCTCCAGGGAAATGGAGCAGTGACTGTAATAATAACCACCGAGCGACCCCTCCCTCCCGATAAAAAAGCAGTTGGCAGCCGGAGTGATACGCACATTACTGGATTTATATTAAGTGCTGCTGAGCAAGAAAGATTTGAGAGGCTTTAACAGCTTGATCGGACTGAGAGATGATCTCAGGGCATTGGCTCGTGCCTCTGAAGGGGGCAAGAGCTTTAAAGCAACAGTACAGGAGACACTTTCAGGAGGTGAAAGTAAGTGTCCCAGCTGTCCCCTGGAGAACTCTGAAGCGCCCCAGGGTGATTACAGGAGCAGCAGACGTTTTGATGAGCTGTGAGGTCTTGTGCACGGTAGGAGTTTAGTAAAAGCAGCAAAGAATCCTGTGGCACCTTATAGACTAACAGACGTTTTGGAGCATGAGCTTTCGTGGGTGAATACCCACTTCCTCAGATGCATGTAATGGAAATTTCCAGGGGCAGGTATATATATGCTAGCAAGCAAGCTAGAGATAACGAGGTCAGTTCAATCAAGGAGGATGAGGCCTCTGGTTTTCACACCTCAACTGCTAGAACAGGGCCTCATCCTCCCTGATTGAACTGACCTCGTTATCTCTAGCTTGCTTGCTAGCATATATATACCTGCCCCTGGAAATTTCCATTACATGCATCTGAGGAAGTGGGTATTCACCCACGAAAGCTCATGCTCCAAAACGTCTGTTAGTCTATAAGGTGCCACAGGATTCTTTGCTGCTTTTACAGATCCAGACTAACACGGCTACCCCTCTGATACTAGGAGTTTAGTACTAAGCTCCCAGCAGTGGCACTCGATAGCATGGTGGTGTTGTGCCTGCATCCAGTCTATACCCGAGCCTATACCCTGGCTCGTATGACTACAGCTGCACCAGGTCTGAAACATGGGTATAGGATTCTCCAGTGTAGGCTCACCTGAGGGATATGTCTCTTACCTAAAATTCATAGCGGAAACAAGTGTTTGTAGGTTGTTTTTTATCTAGAAATCATGGTTCTAAGTGACTGGGCCTGGGAGGGGACCTTGTTCCTGCTGGAGTTGCTAGCATTTCACTGATGTTTAAAGAGAATGCTTTGTGTTAGTTTGCCTTTTAATACCAGGGTGAATTTCAGGGAGGCTGCGTGTCTGATGGTGTTGGCTAGAGCCAAGCCTAGTACATCAGGGTATAGTGCAAGCTGCCCATGCACCTCTCTGCCAATGCACCTGGATCCTGACCTGCAGCACTCACCTGGCTCTGCCAATGTAACTTGCTCTTGACCTGCTGCTCCCCTCTGCTATTCTAGACCTGGCCTTTCCACAAACAGCTCTGCTGATGCATCCTGTACTATGGGCCCCTTTGCTGCAGTCCTCCATCCAGCTCTGCCAATGTACTTTAATCTCAACCTGCAACGTCACTTGTATCAAGTCATGGGCTCTTCTTGAGCAAATTGGGCTACCAATCATATAGACTGCTGCCAGAATGTGCTGTGGCTTTTGAATAAACTTCCACTGGCAACTGGGCAAGGAGGACTCACCAGATTCCTCCCTTGTGACCAGTGACGGGCTTAAGCCAAGATCTCCAGAGGTGAGAAGCTGATGTGTTAACCCCTGCTGTGGTTACACACCCCCTCAGAAAAAGCTTTTAACAGGTCACACGATAAAAAGCAGCAGCAAAAACATTCCCTTATCTCTTCTGCCATGCCTGGGCTCTGTAATATAGCTGATTCCTGTGACGCGCAAACCCACTCAAACAAGTTTATCTGCGTTCAAGGAATCATCGTAGAGTGAGATTGCAATGTAATTACCTTCTCACAAACCTTAACTGGAAATCTTCACATCCAGTCATTAGCTTTAAGACAGCCAGACAGGCAATTATACATGAATAAATGTCTGAGAAATGAATGCTGGCGACTCTCAGCCCCGACTCAGCTCAGAATCTTAGGCACAGCAGCAAGCTGTCTGTCAGGGCCTAACTGTGCCTGGCTTTCCTTGTGTCAGCTCCATTCCAGCAGCCTGGGCTGCACTAAGAAGCATGGTGGGATCCAAGACCCCAGGCTGCCATTGTGCATGGTGCAGGTCACCTGTCTGGCTTTCCTGTGCGCTCATCCAGGCCACAACTCCTACAGCGCACTTCACTTTTAGAGGAAGGGGAAAGGTGACTGGAGAGCTCAGCTAGTTTCTCAGTAGGTTTATAAACCCTAATGCTGAGCATGTGAAGTCTTGCAAGTGGGTAAGCAATTAAACATACAAGATTATGTTACAGGGAAGGCAGCAGCTATCCAGTCTAGTGGTTATGGTGGGCAGGCTCAGAGCTAGGACACTTGGGCTTGGTGCCCAGCTCTGTCACTGACTCACTCTGTGGCCTTGGGAAAGTCACATATGGACAGATTTCCACAAGAGCTCAGGGCTGGATTTTCCAGTACTCCACACCCACAACTGCATCCCAATTATCAGAGTAGTTCAGCACCTAGCAACTCCCCAGGGGACACTTATGGCCAGATGTTCAGAAGAGCTCTTCACCCAATGTGACCATCAACTTCAGCCTCTACGTTCCTCTGCAGAGCTGGAAAAATACTTCTCCCCCACCTTCCCCACCCCCCGATGGAAGGCTCTGAAAAAGGGCAACAAGCTGCATTTATATTTCCCTGTAGCTGTTATTTTGAAAACCACCTTACAAACTGGACTAGGACATTCTTCTGATTTTGTCCTCTTTCCTTTGCGCAAACATTGATTTCACCCCCAACTGACCCATCATATGGGAGTGAAATGAGCCCAAGTCTCTCGTTTGATTCGTTTCCTAGCTTGTCTATCAGAATCATCAAGGACATCAGCACATGGTCCTGGAAATAGCATCAAATCACCTGCAACTGCAGAAACAGCAGGGGGTGCACAAGCAGCACTGTTTTTGTGGGGGGGTTTACAGAACCAGTGGCTTGTTTTTCATTTTGACATTTAGATGGATATTTTATTTTATGTGATTATTTACTTAACAAAACACAGATATTTGCAACCCAGAGGCCATTCCCCACTGGGAGGCTGGAATAACCATTTTTAATAGCACAGGAGATCAAGCTTTGGGAGTAAATGCCTTTGACAGAGCCCTTTAAAGGGGGAAAAGTAGCTGAAGAGATTGTTTGATTGTTTCCTTGGTTGTGAAAAAAGTCAGCTGGTTATACTGAGAAAGAGAGAAAGGAGTAGAAGGTGGGGGTTAGGGACTGCTGAGGACGGGAATTACATTGCTGGCACCAGATTTTTACATATGGATGCCTGGATTCCAGTTGTTCGTGGGTGGCCAGGTCTCCCTTATCTCACAGGGGAGAGTACTTCCTGGTTCCAGTGCCTCCCCCAGGTCCCTAAATAAAACAGTCACAGCTATCTATCTTTGTTTGACATTGTTGCCTTGAACTATAATTTTGCTGTAGTACTGTCTGGCAAGGGAAGGGACTTCATGATAGCCCCTCTTTCTCTTTACTCTCCACCCTTCTGAAAGGGTGTGTTCCTCTGAGGGCTGTTCATGAGGGCTGACCCTTTTTTTGCACACTGATTAGTGGAGAAGATCTAGGATGATTCTCACCGCTAATCCATGTGCAAAAAGATCTTGCACAATTATGGTACCATCTCAGTCCAGGTAACATTCACACTCACTCCATCCCAGCCATTAGAAGATTAAAACCAGACCTTTGATACAAACATGCTCCATCCTCATCCTGCTTCAGCACCAGACCCAAGAGCCACGATAAAACCAGTGTGCCTGAGAAATTAACAGTGCTAAAATATCTGAGACTAACCTCACAAAAAACAGCATCCAGCACACCAGGAAAAAAACAGACTGGAAGCAGTAAGAAGCTAAATTGCTACAGAGTCCTGTACAGACATTAGTAGATGATCTTTCTACACTGGAATATATAAAAACTCTGCCAGATCCTCACTTCGAGCCTGATCCAAAGCTCACTGAAATGAAGGAGATTCTTTCTATTGACTTCAGTGGGCTTTGGATCAGGCTTTAAATGCAGAATCAATGACCAGAAATAACTGGGAGACATAAGGCCCACCGAGAAATAAAAGAGAGTGAATAGTTCACAGCAAATAATTTATCTGGTGGTGACTCTAGCCCACAGGGTCTCAAACTTTTTTACTGGCAACCCCTTTCACATTGCAAGACTCTGAGTGCGACCCCTCCCCAGATAATTTGAACACACTGTTTAATATATTTAACACCATTATAAATGCTGGAGGCAAGCAGGGTTTGGGATGGAGGTTGACAGCTCGTGACCTCGCATGTAATGACCTTGCAACCCCCTGAGGGGTCCCAACCCGCAGTTTGAGAACCCCTGCTCTAGCCACTTTTTTAAGCCTGTAGGACATCTGTGAGCAGACAGAAATTTTCTCATCCTTTGAATTTATGAGATGAATTTTTTTCTTCACAAATACTTCGCGGGGTATGCTCAGGACTTGGTATTCAGTGTTCAAGCTGCATCACTTGTGATTGGTCACCTAGCTGACAAGTCACATGATATTATTTCTGTTCCTTGATTGGATGAACATGACTCATATAATCAGAAGGAGGGTGAAGAAATCATGAAGATGGCAGGGTCTTGTCTCTCTGGGAAGAGGAGCAGTTTCAGGAGAAGGAGCTGATAAGCAGAATTAGGGAATTTTAGAACTTTTTTTTTCTTTTCTGGGCCACACAGGCCTTGCTTGAAATACTGTTCCTATAAAAAAATAGGGCACAGCAAGCTTTAGTGGCTGGGTTTGGAGCATGCATTTATTTTTCTGTCATCATGTTACTATAAAATAATATCATGTGAGTGCACATTCCTAGAATTGCCCAGGCAGATTCTGTTCTTGCTTATTGCATCCTCTCTATACTAAGGGTCTGGTAAGAGACTAGGGAACCTTTTTTCCCTGGTGTTTCATCCCATATGAGATATTCTGATATAATGTTTCTGTGGTGGTAGAAGTCCCCAGTTCCCAGTCAGGAATCAGGATTGCATTGCACTAGACCCTACACACAGATATGAAAAAAAAAAAGACAGCCCCTACTCCAAAGACCTTACTGTCTATTATAACAGAAAAAGAGCAGGCAGCACTCAGATGGGAGAGTGTAGAGGAACAGTAAAATTATTAAGATTATTGTAGTAAACAATGGTCACACTATCTGCCTAGCCATTGTCAGTTGCTTAGTGGACGTCACAGGATAAGTGTGTTTTAAGGAGTTATTTCAACAAGGATAACATAGTGGCTTTGTGAATTTTTACAGGGAGGGCCCCTCCCATGGAAAAGTGGAGAGACACGGTGCATAACGTTGGAGTTAGTAAGAGAAATAGCAGAGCTAGGGGCAAACTGCTGCTGGAGTAGATATGGTCAATAGTTCCCAATGGATATATGGTACAGAAAAACTTTGCTACTGGGACCCCTGATGATGGGAAGATATTTAGTTGCACTTTGGCAACACTTGTATCCCTCCCATGCCACTTATCAAAACGAATCAAGGTCCTCAATGCCAAACCAAACATAAAATAAACGGTGTCAGTGCAAGATTGCAAGGTGCTGTTTCTTCCAGGGACTAAGCAAGCTGCCTCCTGTAGCACTCTTCCCAGCTCCGCTGGCCCCGTCAGAGCAGAATGACCTGCCAAGCAGTCAGCAAAAGGTCCAATCCAAAGTGCTGCTGCAGATGAGGCTCAGCAGAGATATCGCAGGATATGTGGCTTAGGCATAGAACACAAGTTGTATTGTACAAGTCAAACTGTGTGTTGTAGTGCGGGGAGCTGTAGGCCTCACCAGACGTCCAATCAGACATGGTTTCAGACTTCAGAAAGTGTAGGCCGGACTGAGAGTCTAATGTACTGCATGGTGGAATCAGAGCCCAAGCAGGTCCTTCATTCCCCAGACTGGCAGAGGTCATCAATGCTGTGCAGGAAGCACGTTTAGCCCTTAGGAGTGAAGGGGAAGTGTTGCATTGCTCTCTGAGATCCTCCATGTCTGACTCAAGAGCAGTACTGCTATCTCTGGAGGGAGTTTCATCCTGTCTTTAGCCATGAGGATGATATGATTTTACAAACCGTATACACAGAAAGTACTTCTCCTGCCACTGAGGCCTATGACTATTTAGGAATCATAGAGTCATAGAATTTAAGGCCAGAAGGGACCATCAGATCATCCAGTCTGACCTCTTGTCTATCACAGGCCACTACCATCACCCTCAATCTGGAAGAACAAGTTTTGTATTTTAAGTCCAGCTTCGGACTAGCAAAGGTGTCTCTGTACAGCTGCTTCATTGCAGGAGACAGAGCAGGGGCAAATTGGAGATGGCTCCACCATCCCTTGGGGCAAGGGCCTGCCTTGGCATAGTTAGCACTCAGCTTATCTCTGGGGGACTCATCTAATATATGAGCATGTTGCTGACTGACAGCTGTTTGCCACTATGGCCAGAGGGCTTATGCTGGCTCATTAAGGGAGTCATCCTCTTCTCCTGCTCCATTAACACTGTGCCTTGCCCTTTGTCTGCCATATATACAGTGCTGCTGCTTCTCAGCATACTCCCCGAGCAGATTCTTCAAACGTGTCTTCTGTACCCTTGGGCAGTTGAGAAATATGTAAATGCCAATCTTATTTGCAATGCAATAATGTCTGGAGACACCAGGGTCATTATGTATTAACCTGTCGATGACACTATTTAATCTTCCCGAGAGGTAGGAATCAAAGAGGAAAATATATCAAGCCCATTCCCAGGAGTGTGTCCTGTATTTGTGGGTTTATAATCACAGGAATGCAGTCGGTGTTTACACTTCAGTGATTTAGCAAAGGGCCTTTATTACAGGGTTGTTTATTCAGAGGTTCATGCCTCAGCTATAAGGTACCCGCTTCTAGGGGGAAAAGGTAGTTCTGTCTCCATCAGTAATGGCAGACCTTTCAAAACTTGGGAGGTTCAGATAAGCACCCAAAAGTTCAGTTGCTTTTCTAGACTTCTTTAAACATCTTCCACTTGAACAAATAAATCTGGAAGTCTTGCAGAATCTTCTTGTGGCATACTTGCTTTTGGACAGAACTCAACAATGCAGTCACCTTCCCTCCTCACATACAGTTTTAAAAGTTAGCCAGATTGATTTGTTCAGAGTCCCTCACAAAGCCTGGATAAATGTTTGGCCCTGGGCTTATTTTATTCACATTATTTTATGCAGCTCTAATCTCCATGTTCATTCAGTCATAGGCCTCTCTCCTAACACTGTCAGTTAGCTGTGATGGTGGATTTTGTTCTGTAGACACTTGTCTGCTAGGAGTTGAATACCCTGATGCAACACACTTCACACTGGTCCCCAAACAGCCTAGAGTTGGGAATATCTTTGGTTACTGGTCAGAATTCAAGCCAGTGACTTAGAACTGAAGACTTTGTCCCCCATTACCAAACCCCAAAGCTAACCAGGTCCCCTTCAAAGCTTTCCCTATCCTGGTTAGGAAATACGATGGATAATGTTTCCCTGTACATTTTCAGGAATTTCCTTCCGTGTTTTTTGCCGTTACAGGTTAGTAGCTATGACATCACTACATGGAAATAAAACTGTTGGGATGCAAAGATGGACTTTTGATAGGAGTTTGACCAGAGTGTGTGCAGGGGACTTTTCATACTGGATTGTGCGTGTAAGGGGTTGGGGTGTGTGTGTCATATGCTGCTTAATAAAAACATTGCAAGACTCACTCCTATTGGTTTGGAAGCTTCCAAGTTAAAACAAAAAGAATAATAAATATTGAAGCAACAAAGGACATTCCCATATTGGATAGGCACAAATACAATGGGCTCAAGAATAAAGTCTCCTGTGTTATATTCCCAAACTAGTGTCACTCTAACTTTCACTCTTCTGGCAACTAGGTCCTCTTTTCTCAGAGCTTCCCACCAGACTGATTAGAGCCTGCAACACTGAGCTTTTGTGTTAGAACTTGTAACAGACATGAAGTGCCAGCACACCTGCTCTGAATTACCACCACATATAAAACAGAAAGAAAGTTAAGGATTTTGTCCCTGCCCCCAGTCAGTTTTGAGGAATATCAGTCATCAATTGGATCGTTGAAATTACTGAGAAGGAAAGATCTTCTGCATGACCATGCCTGCAAATGCAAGTTAATCTAGCCTTTCCCCTCAATTGAGACTGTATCAGAGAAAATTAAACTGATGCTGCACATTATTTTAGCCAGACTTTCCAATGTCCTTTGTTGGTCCTGGTCTGAAAGCTCCTGTTTGGTTTTCAGAGTACAAATGGAAATGATTCTGATCCTATCCTCCACACAAATATCAGGAGAATTCTTCCAGGCTAATGTGATTACAAAGGAGACCAAAAAGGGAGATGGAGTCTGAGAGACAAAGCTCTTGGTTAAACAACATAGATGTCTCAAATATTTGCCAACATTTGCGAACACAAATATTTACACCGGCAGCAAGAGCCAAGGCATATTTTCGCTTCAAGATATATTAAATGTTTCCTTGAGCGTGCAGGATTCAGAAAGAGCTCTTATATCACTCGCCGGCTCATTTTCCAGGCCACTGAATGCACTCACTTATTTGGCAAATCTCGTCATTAACAGTTTTTCCTCGTCTGATTTTACTGTCTCTCCTGTTTTCCCTGAGAACCCTGTGCAGGGAGAGAGAACCAAGGCATTTTTCTCTAGCAATCAAAACTCGTGCCTCAAATTGCAAAATCCTAATGTTGGAGCTGGCTATTTGTGACCTTGCGTGCTTCATTCTGATCCAGTCTTTCTTATGGGGGAGGTGCATTCAAACACTGATCAAAGTCACATGTCCAAGTCAATGGAGTTATATCGCTAGGGAATTTGGCCTGACATGAGTTTGCTTGATCTGTAGCCTAGTCCTTAGCATAGCTAGGTTCTGATCAGCAGAGATCCAGAACTGGAGCACTAGGGCTGACCCCTGTGTGTGGCGGCTCTCCAAGGTTTGCAGGTAGACCAGCCTCATTGGAAGAAGGCCGTTACTGAGGAAGTTATGCTGGGCCCTTGGGTCTGACTAGCATGTCTGGTTATGGCCCAATACTAATGGTACCTCTTTTGGAGAAGTGCCTTTGTGATTGGAGAATCACCTCTGCTGCTGCCAACGTTAGAGCTCCTGACCCCCTTTGTGGTACGTGCAACGCCTCTGATGCTCGAGTTCTGCAGGAGAGAGCTCTGAACTTTCTCAGGCAGCTGCGCTCCCCTTATAAAAAGTATATTGTGCTAATAATAAACAGGAGGCTTATTTACAGTCTCAAACACTGGCAAAGTAAATGGGGGGAAGCTGCAAGCAGTTCCCTGGCGGAAAATCATGGAGATTAAACTGTGGTAATAAAACTTCAGTCAGTTCTCTTAGATCATGGGGGATTAAGCGAGGCCATGGTCAGTCAGGCTTCAGTCAAGTAACGGGGACACGAGGCCCATGGTAATGGCAGAAGCACATCAGAACAGAAACGTCCAAATGAAGCTGTAGTATGGTACAAAGCAATTAACTAATACAAAAAGTGGAACGTTGACAATTCATAGAAATCATTCTCCCCTTCCCCCCAAGCAGTTTTGCTTGTAAAAACAGCATAGATGTATTTTGCATTGGTAAGTAACAGCAGCTTATCAGGGGCTTCTTCTGCAGAAAAAGAGCTAAAATGGCTACTGCTAACCCTGCTGGTCCCATGGGGTACACCTAGCCAACCAGGGAACACGAGCCAATACCCTGGGACTGAAACCACATGGCCAGATTCAAACCTTGAAAATTCACTGCAAAAAACCTGCATCGACATCCAAACAGTGGAAAAAATATTATGCCCAGTTTGGTGAAGATATTTTATGAATGTGAAAAATTGGATAAGAATGCGACATTCTCTCGGATCTTCAGTAAACATAAAAAAGCACCACAGTTGACAGCTTGCAATTTTACTGCAACTACCTTGCACAGGTCTAGAAAAAGTACATTGGCAAAGCTTTTTGAGGGGTGAGGGCACTGAGGAATATCAAGGTGTGCAGGTCAGGACGAAGGGACGTTGACAGAGCTGATTGGGTGCCTGGGACTTGAATAACAGGGAGTGCTGCAGATCAAGACTGAGGTGCTTAGTCTCAGGACTGGAAGTGCAAGGGCTACTGTAGGTCTAGTATTGAGATACATTGATAGAGCAGCTAGAGGAAGCTTGTGTAACACCTTCCCACTTGATAGCTGTCTTTGTCTGGCACTATCAGCCCTGTGCTTCACAACAGAACTCAGATTGGCACTAGAATTCACTAAAAAGGAAAGCACAGACCTGACATATTTCCAGTGCAGCTTGTATTCAAGAGGTGTTTCTATGCCTCAGATAGGATAATTGAAACATGGCAAATCCCCTGATTCTGTACTCTTCTATGGTGTGCCATTAATTAACCCTTTTCATGCACAATTGAGGACCAAGAAATAAATATAGCAGTAAACAGATGATCCCAGGCTAAATTAGGACCCATCTCCATGGTCCACTGCATGGGAAGGGCCTGGGAGAAGCAGACACATTGATCTGGCTGTTGGTTTATGAAGCAGAAAGCAGACTCTGATGGTTTTTCTCATACCACCCCCAAGCCAGGTCAGCGAGTTATGACAGCAAGTGTCCCCTGTGAAAACAGCTGGGTACTGCAGAGGCCACTTCCATTGAGCTCAAGCCCATTTGAATTCTCTCTTATTATGTTTATTATTTTCATTTTTTTTTCAAGTTAGAACTTTGTTGTTTCCAGGAGAAGCGGTCCCTACCCCAGAAATAAAAATACAGGATGCAGTATCATTCTCCTGCTATGCCCCCAGAATTGGAAAGCTATAAATAAGGCATTTTGGGGAGAAAAACAGGAAAACACAATTTAACTCCAGTGAAAAGCATTGAACGTGGAGAGCTTTTTTGGAAGGGTATTGGAAATTGGAAAATACATTGCTCAAAAAATAGGGTCTGATCCTTTTGACTATGGACAATGGGGGCATGTGTGATTATGTACAGACTGTTTATGGAGTCCAGAGAATGAGATCCTGGTTAGGGACAGGGAATGAACATAGAACCAGCCAGGACATCTGACAGATAAAGAAGCGTTTTGAGGGGCCAAAAATGATTAATTCTAATATGGATGTATGTTTGCTCTGGTTTTCTTTGCATAGGTCTAGCTCCCTTGAAAGATGTGAAAGGATAATTTCTGAAATACTGGGAGAAACTCCGTCCCTAGGATGTCTTCAGCAAGGTCCAGACCAGAAAGAAGTAGGAATCCCTGGAGAAGAGCCAGTCCTTGTGCATCCAAAAAGGTTCTGATAGCATTTTATGTGAACTTTTGGTTGCTCCTTTGATTGAAATATCCAAACCCATCACTTCAGCCCAAGTCTGTGTGCAAGCAACTGCTGGGTGCAGAGAATGGATGCTGATTTTGCCTGAACAGCATCTAACTCATTGACTTAAATAGCACCTTGGAGAACCCAAAGTAGAAAAGTGGTAGATCAACCCATGTGCTGTTCGAATCTATTGCTGGATAAACAGTACCTGAGAAGGAAGTCATTGCTGTCATGACATTTAAATAGCTCTTTGAGTCAGTAAGAGGATGTATCTTGGAACAACTCCTCACAGCACCCAATGGGGGTAATTATGTCCAGTGCGAACTAACAAAAGGTAACCAGAGAGGAACACCAGCTCATGGGCCACAACCACAATGTCCATAAGGTAATTCTCTATAGTTTGGCCCTCCATGTTAGACCTGAAAATGAAGCATAAAAACCATCTCTTTCTTCTCACAAAAAAGAACAATGAGGCAAGGGAGTACTGTTACCAACTCCACCAGCCATTAGTGTCCATAATTTAAATTAAGAGAGGGGAATGAGGCAAAGGTCCCATTTATCATGCACTTTTCCAGAATACACCTTCTACGAGTTGGGAATGGATGATCTTTAAAGGGCTCTGTTTCCTTTTGCTAACATAACAGGAAAAAAAAAAAAGGTTGTACTGTGTCCAAAAAAACAAGCTGTTCACTTTTTCTCTCTTTTTTTGTTCTAAAGCTGTTGTCAAGCAATTAAGCGAGGAGGACACGCTGTATAAACATGGCACCAGCAGGGTGTTTGGAATTCTGCTTACTCTGGACTTTCCACGCAGGAGGGGAGGAGGGAGAGAGGGCAAAGGGCAAAGGGCGAAAGAGAAGACAGCATCTCTTTCCTGCCATGGTATCCAAATCTGAAGTATCTTCCCAGCTGGAGTAAAGGAACTAGTACACGCTGTGCCATTTATTTTGCATTCTCCTCTCTGCTTTCCTTTTCATCCGCATACATAAATATGGTTTGCAACTGCAGACTTTGTTTTGGGAGGCTGAGAAATTTGCACCACAAGCACAGTTGCCACACCCAGCAACTGGCGCCCTTAGGTATGCAGTTTTGAAGCAGAGTTCACTGGTGGTTCCGGGAACAGCAGCCAGGTGATAACATGGCAGTATATCACTGAATAGAATTTGGAGCCTCTCAGACTTGGAATGGCTGATAGTGCTTCACAGGGGAATAAGTTAGATACCAGCAGAGAAGGGACTGCACAGGCAGATGCAGGCTCCATTCTGGGCTGGTTAATAGTTCGCACAGCCTTAGCCACTACTAGAACCTGTTTGACTGAAAGAGAAGTTGAGCGGGTCTCTAAAGTAAATTAATAACTATGGGCAGTTCAGTAGCATATTTCATCCCTGAGTTTCAAAGCACTTTAAAAACATTAATTTATTAATCCTCACAACACCCTGTGAGGTAGGCAAGGGTAGTTAATTATCCTCATTTTATAGATGGGGAAACTGAGCCATAGAAGGTGAAGTGACTTGGCCAGGGAGGTAGTGGTAGAGCCAGGTACAGAAGCCAGGATTTATGGCTCCTTTTCCTCATCTCTAGCCATTAGATGATACTACCTTTCTTCCAGCTAATTACATTTTTAGAGTTTCAATTGGGTTCTTTCTTTGAAGATCATGGGTCTGCAAACCTGCGCTGGAAATCTCTCAGAAACATAGACCGACTGTATCACTATATTTCTCACACTTTTTGCTTCTGATTAGAACTGCAAGCAGCAGCCCAGTCAGTCTTATGGAAGTATTTTGTCACATCTGTTTCTGGTCTTGACTGGATTGAGGCATAGGTGCCTACTTCTACTGGCGCCAGTGGGTGCTCGACACCCCTCTGTCCCCGGCCCCGCCCCAGCTCCACTCCTGCCCCTCCACCCCCATTCCAACCCATTCCCCCAAGGTCCCCATCCCAGCTCCACCCCTCCCTGCCATTATTCCAACTCCTTCCCCAAATCCCAGCCACAGCCAGACCTCCACCCCTGAGCGCGCCATGTTCCCGCTTCTCCCCCCTCCCTCCCCGAGCTTACTACAGCTGTTTGGCAGCAGCAAGCACTGGGAGGTAGGCGAACGAGTGGGGATGCGGCACGCTCAGGGGAGGAGGCAGAGGAAGAGGTGAGGTGAGGCAGGGCAGGGAACTTGGATGCCGGTGTGTGCAGAGCACCCACTAATTTTTCCCCGTGGGTGCACCCACGGAGTCAGTGCCTATGGATTGAGATGCAGCACTGTGTGCCAGGATGTGTAGTCTTCACAAGCCACACCTCTGTATTGAAAATGTGTGACTACAGTCTGCTCCATTCTCAGCAAATTAGATGCACCACTTGGTCTCCCAGTAAGTGGCTCTCATACAAAGACCCTGGAAGTTGATGGGAGCCTTTCCATTTACTTCAATGGGTTTGGATCAGGCCCCGAGCATGCAACTCTGCTGAAGAGAAATTAAGCAAACCGGTGATTTCCATTGAATACTACTGTGTCATTATATGTAATCATGATTCAGCTGTTTGTACAGTACTTCAATAATGGAATGCCCATAGCTTCATTACGCGATAACATGATCATTACCACATCACAATCTGGTCATACAGGGCCACTCACCGATGGCTAATATAAGACCATCAGGTGACTGAAGTTAGCTCCTGCATTTAGATTTCTATAAACAAGATTTTACAAAGCCGCAGATTAGACATGGACCAAAACCAGGATCTTGCCTCCAACTCCTTTCCCCATACCTGGATCCCAGTGGTGGCAGCATGTTTGGGGAAAAATCAATTGAAATAGTCAGAACGTTTCAATTTGAATAATCAAAGGTATCATTAATAACATATGGAGGGGCTTGCATTTTATAGCTGTTGCTTTTCCAAATATGTGGGGACAAATTCACTCCTGATGTAGTCCCATTGCCTGCAGTGGAGTTATACCAGGGATGATGGGATTATTTATTTTTGTAACAGCATCCAAGAGTGTGCTTTCCAAAGCAAATAGAATGAGAAGGAAATCTCCCCATGCCAAAGAGTTGAGACCTCAATTCTGTACCTGACTGGGAGCAGCCATACTACTGTGCCTATACTGAGCTGATTGATGTCCATGGGCTCTGCATGGGCAACCAGGTGCAGGCCTGAGGCCTACCGTTAGATATGATGCAGTTGCAGTGAGTTAGCATAGCAAATATTAGGTGGATGAGAAAAGTTACAAGAATGTGACCACACAGTTACTCAGTTTAAGTACCTACTTACACAACTTCATGGCTCTGTTCCTTTTAAAAGAAATTTACTCCATAGAGCTGATGCTCTTAGCCTTTTCTTTGGTTTATATTTTTAATCTGCCAGTGTCCATTTAAATAGCAAACAGTAGCCATGAAGATGCAAAGGCTGGATATTCAAGCCCTGACACATAAAGTGTTATTTGGTGATCTATTATTTTATATTCAGCCAACTCTGCTCACAAAATCCCTGTATGTTTCCCTGAATCAAGTGCTACCTTTTGGGGCATCTCAAATTTGCTACCAGGAAATTTTAACCTTGCTACCATGATAAGAATAATAACAAAAAGCTGTCATGGAATGAGCATGAGTTCCCTTGGCATACGAGGTGGACTCAGAAGCTCTTGTAAGAATATGGAATCCTGCTTTCCTGGCTAAACATATTTAATATTTGTGTGGAGGATGGATTGAGGAGGGAGCACTTTATGCAAAAGGCAAAGGTGTAGAATTTGAAGGTTGCCATGGATACAGGTCGGATGCCTTTGTTCTTGCATTGTGATGTAGCTTATGGAGATTAGAGACATACCGTCTTTAAACAAAGATGAGGGGGATATTTTTGATGCTTGAAGGAGAATATTCTCACTTTCCTGTCACAGACTGAAATGAAAGGCATTAAATAAAAGAAAGCCATAGACTGAACTCGTGGAGGAGAGTCTAGGAACTGACTCGGATAAGTAGTGAGCATCAAGGGGAAGGCAAATGGGCACAGGCAGCAGTCTATGGCGTCACAAAGCTGCTTGTCTTGCAATAACTCAGCACTGATACCGAGTCTAATGTTTTCATCCATTGTGTCTGTGCGCACATGGGTCTATGCGCGCTTTTTGTTTTCCCCTTCTAAAGTCCCCTCATGGGCTCTTTATACTCTCAGAATATTTGATGCTGAACTAAGGAGGAGGTTTCAAACCAGGATCCATATGGGGCCTGTCAGTTGTGACTGGATTCATTTTAAAGTCCTTGTTAAGTCAAACAAAAAGCCAAAGATTAGAACAGATACATGGGCTTTTATCCAAGTGCTGATCCTTGAAAGGCTGCCTCAAGACCTCCAGGCAGCTCACTCATTCCTCCCTCAGTCACTTCTCGCTCTTCTTTTCCTTTCTAATTACTTCCCAACCTTTAGTTTATTAATATGCTTTTGAAACTTAGGTAACAGAGCCACATACACTTTCTCTTCTCTGTGCCTCCCTGGTACCAGTCAGCCAGTTTCTTTTGGTTGGTTCAGAAAATCCAAGTCAGCATCTTGACCACTAACATCAAACATTTGGCAGAGCTGTGGCCCTTTTGGATAATGCTTTAAAACCAGCTATTAACTAGCAGACATGTTACTGGCAGCCAAATATCCATGTCTAAAGGAAAATCACCAGGACAGAGTCTGTTAACTTAGAACGGTGCTTCCTATTCTGTGAGGTCAGGGCTAACGTTTACTGTTCCTCTGTCCTTGTTCTCATTGTTTCAGGGATGTTTTCATAGGAGTGTAGCTATGCACCTTGAACGGTCTGTCACTTACAAGTGGGATCTACCTGGAAAATAGGCAGCTATCTGTCTCTAGAACACCAATTACCTGGAGCCTCGATAAACATTAAACGCTAAGGTTACACATATGTAACAAATGCAGGGACAATGAGATTTTCTTGGGCAATAGCAACTCATTTGCAGTATCCCATGTAGATCTAGCAGCATATCCTCACTTGGAATCTGATCCTTCCACCAAGTCCTGAATATATCTGAACAATGGGAGCCATCGACTGAGTCCCCTCTCTCACTTTCTAATCACAAACCAGGCTTCCCTATTTGAAAATAGCTAGTCATGCCCAAAGCTGTGCACTACAGCCATACATGGAAGGGCCGTTGTGACAGATTAGTATTATGTCTGTAAATGTCAATATCAATCTGCAGACTCCATTCTCTTAGGGGAGCACCATGTTGACTGTAAACTGTCTTCTGTTCTTCATTTTTTGCAATGTAGCTTCCTTCTTTAACTATGACACCCCTAAAGTGTTAGAAAAAATCTTTACATCTAGTAGAGGGGCTAACAATGGGGAACCCATCAAGAGTCCTCAATCTTGAGGACCTTCCATTCATTTAGGTCCACCTGAAAACGATAGTAGCCCAGAGGAACCACTTTTCAGAATGTAGACCCAAATGGCGGGGAAGGGGCTGAAGCTAAGCAGCTGATCTCCTGATGAAGAGTCCAGAACTCTATTTAAATGCCAGAACCTTTGAGGCAGGAGGCTGAAGGTTGAATAGGAAGAGTGGAGTGCAAGAGGATCATGGGACCCTGAAAGGACACTAACCAGAATCCAAAAGGCTCTTAGAGTGCTGAGGACACTGGAGGGAGAGGTTTTGTATTCAGGTTCTTGTTCTTTTTGTGTAGGTGTGTAACTCTTGTGCTTTGTCTGTGAGTAAAAAGTCTATGGTTAGGAAGTTTCTTTGCAAAGTCTTTGTGATCCTTGTTTTAACTGTCACAAGGTCTCCAAAGGGGTAAATAGTAAGAGTCCCCAGCTGGGTGGAACTTTGGGGAAAGCATGCTTAACTACTGGGGAGATTAGCACGGGCCTTGATGGTCCACATCTCAAGAAGTGATACTAGACAGGGGGCCTCTTCCCTGGGAGTGTGCCAGAGAGGCTGGATTTAGATAGTGTTTGGACATTGCTTAGACCCAATAAGCTTAAAGGCCTGTGGGATCCAAAGGCTGAGTCCAGTTCAGCAGCCTGGTGACAATCCACAAGGGATTAGCACAGCCAAGGCTGTGACAGCAATTCACTCACATGCTTCCCATATAGATAAGGCTATACACATTCCATATAGTCATTCAGCCTTTGTAGGATTTGTAAAAAGTTACTTTGCACTGCATCTACCACTGGGGCTACATGGAACAGAAAGCCATAGAAAGACATTTTATATTGTATTGGTCATACATTAATTTAAAATATGTGACCATATATAAAATGAGGTCAGTGTTCATGCAGTTTAAATTAGACAGTAAACAATATATTTTCAGTATGCTCTATGCAGTATAGTGCATGTTATGAACCACAGCAGACAGATGTGAAATGTACTTGGGGTGCATCTGAGCTGGGAACAGCTTGCAAAGCCATTCAGTGAACTATCCAGAGTGTTAGGGAGGGAAATAGGTTTGCTGTCTTTGTCTTTTTGTGTGACTACTTTAACTCTAGGCTCTCTGTCCCAGGAGTCCCACAGTATATATGGTGACTCTCCACAGGCAGCATAAAAAGAAGCCAGCCCAGCCCATTCTTCATAGTGCTGTCATCTCACAAGTTCAGTGGCCCTTTAATGAAGAAGGGTATTAAAAGGAACCAAAATTTCCATTCACTCCTGCCAGCTTTAGACTCTCTGATAATCGCCTTGTGCAGGTGGGTTTGCAAAAAGGCTCCCAGCCGTCATCCAGGAACTGCCAGCTCAGCATGCAAACACACATAGAAGGGGATTCACATGTACAAAAACATATGCAAAGTTATGTCCTTCATCCCAACCTGCACACCTCCTATTGTTTTAGTCATGCCCTACTTACCTCATTCACACACATACAGCTCTGCCAATGGACCCCAAACCCAACCCGTAGCAATCTCTTTCTGTTTCAGTCTTGATCCTTGCATAATTCGTTCAATGCACCTCTCTCCTTCCCTGCAGTTCCAGCTACTATGCCCGTCTGGGGATCTCTATGCAGCTCTCCCCATGTACCTCAATACTGACCTGCAGCATAAATCATTCCAAAGTGGTGTTTTTCTTCTCCACATGGTCAGTCAGCATGTGCTGCTTTTTCTCTTTGTCTATATAATTTCTAGAGACCAACCATACCTAAAGCCCAGGATCTGAGTATCCTGGATCTGAATTCTGCACCTCATCTCATCATTTCTTTCTAAAGTGGAATATTCTGCAGGAAGGAAACCTCCCTCACTACAGCACCACATGCCCAGAAATCCATACTTTCCTGTAAGAGGGCTGACTGCCTCCTGAGTTCCATTTTGTGGCCAGCGGTCACTCTGCAGTGTCCTGACTCTCCCGCAGTGTCCTCCTGCTTCAGGGCCTGTTAAGAACTTCTCTAGAGGCTTTCTTGTGGCCAATAACACCCCTCCTTGGGGTCTGGATTTATTTACATAAACAGTCTCAACCATCCTCAAGGGCCCAAAAATATAGTCTGTCAACCCAAAATATAGTTCATGGACGCAACACTGATTCAGCTCTGCCAGTCCCAGAGTTATTCTTCAGTCCCTCCTCTTTTATCAAGCGGCTACTCCAGTCCCTTCTAGCTGGACTCCTTCCCTGCTCTTCCCAGCAGGGCCTCCCTAGTCTTCCTACCTGGAGTCCTTTCTTCTCCAGGAAAGGGTCCCACACCCTCCAGTGCTGGATACACTCTAGATATGTGAGGTCAACAGTCAAAAACCTCTACTGTCCTGGCCTTCAGCCTTCTTCAGTGCTTATGCTCTGGCTCTGGCTTCCAGGCCCAAACCCTTCTCCCAGTCTGGGTCTTTTTCAGGAGCCTCCTGCTCACTGCAGCTCCTCTTTGCCACAGCTTCCTGCTGCTCTTATGTGCACACACCATCCTCCTCCATCAGGCCCCAACAAAGCTGTTAAGGCGGTGGAGGTGGGCTGGAGCAGTTCCTTTTTAAACAGCCCAGTCCACCCTATGACACAAGCCTAGAGCCACATGAGGCAAACCTCTTGGCAAAATCAAAGGAACGTAGCATGCTGGGGAGTCTTGCGTGTGGATTGGTGGGACAGCGGTAACCAGATTTATGATGTAATTTAATCTGTCTAATCATCTCTTTTCTTCTACTTTGCATCACTTTTCATTTGTTCAATGGACAACCAAGTACGGGGCCCGTTTGTTTTGGTTTTTTGGTGACTGAGCCTGGCTGATGAAAGGAGCTTGTTACTAGAGATGATCCAGAAATATTTTTTATTTCTGCAGTAATTTTTAATGAAAACTAAAAAAAAAAAAACCTAAAAAAAAAACCCTAAAAAAACCACCTTTTTGTTTCCTTTGAAAGTTTTCTTCAAACATCTTTGGGACTTTATCAAAACTCCCCAAACATTTGGTTTCAAGCTTTTTTGGATTTTCAATAAAAACCTGGAAAAATGTGTCAAAAATGGACATTTCCAAAGCCAAACTTTTTCATTGAAACAAACATTTGGAATGAAAAATGTCCTGCAGCTCTACTCATTTCAGACCAGTCAGCACCCTTTCAATGCAATGTGAGGCCCCAGGTCAGCTCCAAAAGACTCAATCTGTGTGCATGAGGAGGGTACAAACGGACTTGAATAAAATCCAAACTGACCCAGACCTTTACCCAAACCGCCTTAAACATCAAAGCCCTGAAATTTGAGTCATTTCACTTCATTTTCCCCCCTTTTCTTCCATTTTTGCTCCTATCGCGGCAATCCTGGATTCCTATTCTGACCAGGAACAGTAGCATCACAATACTGCAGGAAGCTCTGTTCTCATTATGGTCTCAGGTCAATCAGAAAACCAGAAGCAGAGGAAATCTCCTGGGGAACCCAATCTCTGGTGAGACTTTTTTAAGGCCAGTTTTCCAGGCTGAAAGTTTGGGACTTTACTGGGCTGGCTCCCCAAAATGGCTAAGCTGTGCCCAGTACTAAAGAACCCCGGTGAGTGTGGAACAGGCGGCTTTCATTCCAAACTCTCCCAGTTCAGAGATTAGGCAGCAATGCAAACAAATGAAGCCAGTTGCTGGGGAGGACAGGAAGCAATTACAGACCACCCTGTAAAGGCAGGACAGCAAGCAGCTTGTGTGGCTGCTGCTGCTGTTTAAACAACAACAACCCCCCAGCCTGCAGAGCAGGAACATCTTTGAAGAGCAATGCTGGGGCGAAGTGCACAAGAGAAGCCAAGAAGGGGGATTAGCCTGAACGGCCTCAAACCAAGGAAAGGACCTTTAGCTCTCACCTCCTGGGACCAGCAGAGTCTCATAGCTGGGGAGGGGACAAAGCATGATGGGTTAGTGATATCAAAGTGAATCCAAACCTGGAACACATCATACTAGTGAATCCAGGGAGTGGGCTCATCTTGACCAGGAAGCAGGGTGGCCAGTGGGACCCCTTTCCCATCTGTGGGACCATTTCCCAGAAGGATTTTTTGCAGGAAGGGGGAAGCAGATGTTTGTTCCAGGATATCCCAGCTTATCCTGACAGCTGGTTCCCATTGGGCTCCAGACCAAAGGCAGTTAGTAGAAAGTGGGCAGGTGGGGAGGGGAAAGGGCACCAGTAATGAAGAGGAGGATGAAGGATGAAAGGCACTTAAATGAGGAGGATGGAACTGAACCAGGAGGACACACAGTGGGAGAGGCAAGCAAAGCTTTGAAGCACCTCTCTATGGGGAGCCCCCTTTAAACACTACACCATGCTGGTAAGGGTGGGGGAGGGGAATCTTGCTGAAAGTTATAAGAGGCTGGGAGACCACTAATGCTGACCTGTGTCTCTCTGTTAATTACCCATGTTAAAAGCTCGCCCCATTTTCCAGGGGCCAGCCAGCCACAGGCCAAGGCCTGTTTCAGTTCCTCTTTTGTTCCTAACAGGAGTCAGATGGGGGCGGTATCGTTAATGCTAAAGGCAGAGTTGCTTCCATGGAGCCTGCAATAAGTCAAGCCACTTCCCCCGGAAAACTAATGCATGTGGAAGACCTGCAGTGGGAGAAGGAGCCTTTCAGCTTCAGTCTGGTTCCCGGTGAACAAAATCCACCATCAAACGTCATTAGTTGCTCCCCCACTGCTCTTCACGGTCAACAGACAGGCCAAGCACTGGATAGTCCCTGGAGACTAAGTCCCCTCCCACCCCAGATTGGAGGCACTCTAGCAAGGCCTACCAAGAGAAGCATTCACCGCTGCCTATACCTATAATAAAGGCATTCAGGCTCCATCCAAGGCTGTTAGTCTGACACCTTTCATCAGTGCCAAATTCACTTATCCTTGCCTCCCCTCCAAAACTAGTTACAGACCGAAAATAGAGACATCACTCAGTGAACGATGCGTCTGCCTGGGGTTATGTTTAGACACTGGAGTGCCCTGTAATTTCAGTTACTTTGTAAGGGGTTATTTCTGTGACAAGCAGCCAGTAGCACAGCTGTTTGGGGGCCATTCACCATCTCTGGCAGCACTGAAACTTCTTAGGAAGATTCACTCAAGGAGAAGATGATGGAGGAGAATAGTGCCCGAATGCAGCATCAGTAGAGCAGCGAGACATCTGAAGCACCTCCGATGATCTTAGAAGAAATCCAACAGTGATTTTTCTTGATGACTCTGGTCTCTAATGAGGTTTCCTCGCTTTCATAACCAGTGCAAAGGTTCATTAGTGAGAGCAGGGAATGGACCAACTCTCGGAGTCACCTGATGAGAGACATTTTATAAAGTGATTTTAAAGGTGGTGATGTCAAAAACGTTCAGCACAAAATGTGGCCATTATTCTAAACCACTGGAGAGTGTTGCTGATATCTACAGGCCAGATTGGCACAGCTCCGTGGAAAGATTGAACACCAGTTTATGCTAGCTGAGGATTTTGGCCTAAAGGTCTGCTAATAAGAATCCCATCACTGAGGAGCTGAGACATTTTTTAAAATATTGCAAATAGTGTTTTTTTTAAACCATAAATAATGTTCATTTATATAGGACCAACAATATAAGCTTTGAGATCTACTGATGAAAAGCAGTAGATAAGCGCTAGATATTGTATTAAGTGCTTTGAGATCCTCAGATGAAAAATGATACATTAGTGCAAAACATTATTATTATTTCACTGTACTGAAACAACTATTTCCTGAAAAGAGTTGGAGTCGCTGCTGTTGCTGTTGCACAAACAGGGAAGTAAACCCTGCAGAGACATTTTGCCTTCTGCTCCTAGGGAAGCACAGGGTGAGAAAATAATCAGTGTTTGCCATATGGAAAAGGCCACTATGGCAAGAAGAACAAATGTAATTTTTGAGTACAGCCAGGTGAATTGTTTGCTGTGAATAATATTAATTGATAATGTAGCTCTTGGTCTGCAAATCATTCACAAACCATCCTGATTTCTGTGAATGTATTTGTTAGTCCTGTTTGCCAAACACTTTGGATTAGATTGTAACCTAATCTTGCAAGGTTGTGCTGGAGGCGGGCGGAGGGATGAGAGGGTCATGCAAGGAGCCTCTTCTCTCTTTCATAGGCTGTTCAAGGTCAGGTCACAACAGCAATCCCTGTGAGCAGGGTCTGCTCGGTCCCAGCTCACTTCAGGGAACAAATCACCTGGAAATAGGGGGGAGGAAGCAAGGTATAGGTCAGGGGTCAGCATTGGCACTGATTCTCACTGGGCACTGGTACTGACTTCTGCAGTGGTGGATTGAAACTTGGCCAGTCATGTGCTCTGAAGGGGGCTTGCCACAAAAATAACAGCACTGTGATATTAGAGGGTATTAATGGCTGCCATCAAGCATGCCTTTGATAATCAGGCAATCACAGACCTGGTGAAAACTGATGTATGTGCTAAGTATCCTTCATTCAGGCTAAATGGAAGGATCAATTAATGTCCCTTTATATAGTGACACAGTTGGAAACAACAGTAGGCTACCACCTAAGCACAGTGAAGCCTGAACATCCCCAGGACCGATAGCAAATGCACAGGTGAGGGTTTTTTTTGGCTATGTGTGTATGAGAGAAGTGCAGAAGCCAACTGAAAGCAAGAGGATCAGTGGGGAGTGGGGTCATGAAAGGGAGCAGAGAGACATACCCAGCCCTCTGCCCTGACCCCTGCACTCCCTCCACACACCCAGCCCTCTGCCCTGATCCTTGAACCCCCCACAACCCCAGCCCTGACTTCTGCACCCCACACACATACCCAGCCATCCCACACCCTGACTCCTGCACCCCCTCACACACCTCCCTCCAGCCCCTGTTCTGATTCCTGCACACCCCACACATACCCAGCCCCCCATGCCCTGATTCTTGCACCCCACTATCCCCACCCCACCCCCCGAGCACCAAATGGGAGCTCCTGCACCCATCCCCATTCCCACCTGCACCCCTGGTCTGGGGTCCTGGCTGCCAACCCCTTACCAGCCAGGGTCTTGCAAGCCCCACTAAGCCCTCTGCCAAACTAGGTGAATGGAATCCCAGGCCGGCAGCAGGCTGAGTGGGCCAGCGGTGTAAGATCAGCATTTTAATTAAATTTTAAATGAAGCCTCTTAAACATTTTGAAAACCTTGTTTACTTTATGTACAACAATAGTTTAGTTATATAATATAAACTTATAGAGAGACCTTCTAAAAAACATTAAAATGTATTACTGGCGCGCGAAATCTTAAGTTAAAGTGAATAAGTGATGACTCGGTACAGCACTTCTGAAAGGTTGCCGACCCCTGGTATAGGTCCTGCCCTCTCTCCACACCAGCACAGCGGGGCTGGTGCACCAGGAGGAGCAATCTGCAGTATGCAGTCCCAGAAGAGCCATTATTTCCTCTCCCTTTGTGTCCCACTTAACAAGGCAGTTTGCCTACACACCCCACCCTACTACTGACAAATTGCCCAGCTGAGCCCTTTATGCCAACTGTTTCCAGCCTAGAAGGTATTTGCGGAGGAGTCACTTCAGTTATTAGTTATTCGTGACATGTGATTGGCCACCAAAGTCACATGGTATTGTTTCTTGTTCCCTGGTTGAATGACTGAAACTTTGAAAAGAAAATAACCACTAAGGAATGTCACACAGTAGCAAATGGTGAGTAGCAAAAAATGAATAAGGCAGCTTGACCAGATGTGAATCAAAACGAAATAATGTTTACAAGATTCACAGACATTGTCTCAAAGAAACTGATAGCCAGCTGAATATGCAGGAACAACAACTGACTTGATCCCATGAATGACAGAAGAGCCGACGCTCCACAGTTCGCCTCTAGAATAGTCTGAAATTGAACAGCAGGATTTATTCCTCTCTTTAGTTCAGCTTCCTGGTAGGTCTCATTAATTATTAATTTGTATTACACAAGCACACAGGAGTCTAGTCACACAGCAAGGGTTAAAACCGATGTAAAAATGTGCATTGCTGTCATTGTTAAAGGTGTGGCAGGTTACCCTACCGCACTCATCATCCTCCCCTAGGATCCTGAATGGCAGTGGGTGCTGCAAGTTCTGGCCAGGTAGTGATGAAGGAAACCCACAGACCTTGTTAGCTTATTTCAGTGAATGTTTTTGTTGCTGTCTTCCTCTGGTTTCTGCCTTGGAACAAACACAAGGGTTTCAGTCAGAGCAGACTCCTGTGTTCCTTTCTATGCAGTGGGAGCAATCATCCCACTCTGGTTTGATTTGATTAAAAAAAGGGGGAGGAGAGAACACCCGTAATACCTGTTTAATAAAGAAACCCAGAAGGACTCCCTCCTCCCCAACCATACCCAAATAATGCCCTTGTGGGGAAAACCAGAAGGCAATGGCTTATTAAATTACCACAGACTAATTCAGAATATCAGGGAATAATGTGGCAGTCAGGCAGTAAAGGTATACGATCCATGAAGGAACATGTCCGACACAAACCTGCCATTGGTGTGTGGGACATGTTCCTTCATGGACTGTATAACTTTACCGCACATCTGAAGCATTATTCCCGTTGGGTCTGAATTAGGCCACCAAAATGGAATGAATCTTTCTCTAAGGAGCAATGGAAAGTTCTGCATCCCACACTAGAGTGAGCAGCTCCACTTCTGTCTAGGTTGACTGACTCTGAAGTAGCAGTGAGTATGCCTGGAAAGGGTCTGAGTTCTGCTGAGGCCAGGGAGTTGGGTAAGGTAGCTCTGCACCATGGCTCTCCTCCATAATGGCCTCGAGCTCTCCAGAGAACAGGTTTCCTTGTGGTACTTTTGTTGCTTTCAAGCTGTCAGGAAACCAGCAGTGCAGAGGCATGTGGTCATACAGGAGAGCAATGAGAGGAGAAAGTTAAAAATAACAAATGATTTTTTGACCACAAACAGTTTTAGTCTGAGACCTAATTGGAGGTACACCTTGGTTCTTATAATCCACATTTGTTTGCCTGTTCTGTCAAATGATTCTATAGCAAGATGTATGTGTTGGCATCCCCAGTACCTGCTTGGTAAGTTCTTTGACTAAGAACTGGACAATGGGTCACAAAGACTCGAAGGCCTGGTTCCATGTCCAGCCGGCCACCAAGCCATAGAACTCCTCAGCCAGAGTCTTTTAGATGGTCAGAAACAGGAGTGGTTTGCCAGCCATGTTTGTTTAGATAATCCACTGGGAACATCTCCAGGACTTGGTCTGCAGAAGAGAAATGGCAGCTGTAAAGGGCAGGGAACAGAAGTAACTGAAAGTCCCTCACAAGTAACCAGAGAAAGTCTTGCAAGCATCCATAGACAGAACTATCTAGAAACATGCCTAGGGGTAACCACATTATATAACCAAACCCAGAAGTAGATGGGTGCATAGCCTCCTTCCCTTTCTCTTTAGAATCAGACCACGCCCTAATTTGGTGCCTACAATAAGAAGTGAGTTACCTGCTCTTTATGGATCACATTTCATCCGGATGTCCCAGCTCTTTAAAAGAGTGTGACCAGGTAACTGAAAACAACTGTAGGGCTGAAATACTCCCATGCTGTATGGAGCTGTGCTGAATGAGCTAAACATGCACCAGACGTGAGGAGAGGAGAAGGGAGCAGCTATGTGAGTGTAATTGAGAGAGAGGGGGCAGGGGAGAGGTTGAAGGAGCCACAGAATTAGAATAAAGGAGTAAGGAAATCCCATGATTTTTAGTACCCAATGAGACAGTTACAGAGTGGAAATAGTATCTCACATTCTCATAAAATACAGCTATGAAATATAGAGGTGGGCCTGAACCAAACCCCTGGGCAAAGAGACCTACCAGCTTTGAGGGTGACATCTTCTGAGCCTGGGTTTGAGTTTTGGAAAGGGCCCAACCTAAAAGCCCCAAATATGGGTACTCAGTCAGGTGGCTTGCTCCCATCTCTAGGGAGAAGTGAGTTGGATTTGGATTCTGTCCCCCTCACTTGAGTGAGAGTATGTGGGTGAGGGCCTGGAAACTCAGGGTAGATGTCTCTCATAATGAACAATGGCATTGAGGCCACCTTCCATAACAGGTTAAAACTTGGTGGTGAAGCTAGAGGGGGAAGAGAGCTGGCTAGAAGATTCACAAACTTATCACTCTATCTGCTAACCAACCTCTTCTGCACATGACTGGGACTGAAGAATAGAGAGGGGCAGGGCTGGACAAGACTTGACTTGCGGTGTGGCTGAGAGTGCTGGATGGCTAGGAGACAGACATGTGGCTGAGATGGATGGATAAGAGCAGCACTGGAGAGGAACCTTGTCGTGCAAGGAATGGATAATCATACCTGTAAGGTGCAGTCCAACAGTGCCCAAGTTAGCATAGGGAGTTACTTTATCCAGTGCATCTCTCTGCTCTCCTGATTTCCCAAGGATATCCCTGACTATACTTTTACTCTCACGAATCCTCTGTATTCTTCATGAATCCATCAAGACTTCTTCTTCCTAATTCCCTCAAGCTCCTGTGTTATAGCTACCATCTTCTTAGATCAAGATGACTACATAACATATCTTTAGAGCCAGTCAACACCATTTTACTTTTCAGCCAGGGGGGTCTTCCCTGAGCCAAGTGATTCCCTCCCTCTCTTTCATCCTCATCCACTCAGTGCTGAGCATGTGGCCTCAGCATCACGCTCAGCTCCTGCCAGACCAGGGGCCAAATGTGGAATTCAAACCCAGGTTCTGTAGACTGCATCTCAGAGCACTAACTAGGCCAGCACTGACTCATTATCATGAGGAAATCTATGCTGGTCTGCCAGGGATGTGGGAAGCTGCAAATGATGTGACAACTGAAAAAATATCCCTTCCACACTCTGGTTTGTATAGACAGAGAGGGTAGGACTGAATGTTCGAGCCTTCCCAGATACAGTATATGAGGCACCCCCTCCCTCTTGCCATAGCCTCCTAGAGCAGTGATTTATAATGAGAAAAGCTGATAGCCCATTCTTACCTCATAGTGGTGAATGTGCATGGATCAGGCATGGAACATTCAAAAATGTAAGCACGTTCCTCGTATTATCTGTGAATGACTTTCACGCATTTGCTGGTATAGCTGATCACATGGGAGCCCTGAAAGACTGCAACTCGGTGGAGGTGCTTTCAAGGATGAGTGATGTCTTTCAAAATGGTGGCAGGATCTTTTGGAAACAAGTGGCACAGGGTAAAATATCTAGGTTGGAAATTTTCCAAAAGACACTGGAGCTTTATTGTTTTGGATTCCTATTACATGGCAGCAAAAAGTATTGTGAGGAACACATGATTTTCATGCCTCCTCCTCATCTTAGCCTTGTTAGCATCAGTCCCAGGATTTGGTCCTCCTTTGTGTCTGACGAACTTATTTTGGTTGCCAGCAGCAGTCTAAACTCTGTCATCTCTCTCTCCCCCTGTAGAAGTGTATGGAGAGGAGAGATGACCTAGGAGAACTTGTAAGACAGTATGTGCTGAGTGTGGACTTTAGACACTGGTAGGCTAAGCACAACTGACTCAATTGTCATTAATGAAGAGTCTCCATTTAATGCAGGTCATTACCTCCTCAGAGGTTGCTGAAGGGCCTGTACTTTTCCATTTCGCTCAGGCTGTTCTGGACTTATGTGTGAGGAGAACTGACACATGGCTTGAGTGTGACAAACGCTAGTGGAAGAAATTCATTTCATGATGTTAGTGAGAAGCTCAGGGCTAAATCTCCATGTACCCAGGGCTGAAAATATCCAGGCAGGCTCAGTGAGACCCTGCTGTGGGGAAACTTCCTGCTCATGAAAATTTACTGGACACTAGAGCTTTGTTACAGCACAGAAGCTATGTGCTGAATGGGATGGGACAAGAGCTGGATGGAACTTTTCCATTGGAATTATTTTCAGACAGAAAATGCAGTTTCCACAAGATCAAAATTTTTCATGGAAAAATTTCAATTTTGCAAAAAAAAATCAATTTCAGTTTCATTTGGGTCATTTCAACAAGTTGAAATAAAGGCTTTCAATTTCATAATTTTGAAATTTTAACACTTTCAATTGAAATGAAACATTTTAATTTTGCAATGTTGAAATGTTCCTTTTCAACTGAAAACATTAAAGCAAAAGAGTTAGAACATTTTCTTACTAATATTTTTCAGAATATTTCATTCCACATTTTTTAAAAATATTTTCAAATTTTCATCCTAATTTTGGACCAAAACAAATGTTGAAATTTCCTGCAGGTTGGAAATACTGAGTTTTCCCCTCTCTAGGTCAGATACTGTGAAGGTAAAGAGCCAGTGAAATATTTGCATGAAATATACACTTTATATCTAATGTTCGTGATTTAAAAAGTATTAGCCAATATCCCTTTATAAATACCTTGCCACTATTATTGCCTGCAGTCCCACAGGTCGCATATTCCACACCAATATATATATATGCACCATTCAATACAGGCACCTCCTTATCTCTTTCACCAAAACCCTCAGCACTGTCCCTCACCTTGCTACAGCTCCCCACCTTATCCACGTTTCCCTTTGGTTAGATATGTGCCACGGCAATTTATTGCTCGCCCTAAAACATTGCTGCAGAGGTGAATCAGGGACAAAGAGGTTTGGGTTTTCAAAACTAAATCTAAGGAGGTGGAGGGTTTCTTACTCACTTTACCCAAAGCACCCAAATTTTAAGGAGAGAAATGAGGGACATTTGGCTAAAGACTCTGGCTTTGGCCCAGGGCCGGCACCAGGGTTTTTGCCGCCCCAAGTGGTGAGGAAAAAAAAAAAGCTGCGATTGCGGCCTGCGGCACTTTGGTGGCAGGTTCTTCTCTCTGAGAGGGACTGACGAACCTGCCGCAGGATTTCCACCGAAGATCCAGATGTGCCACCCTTTCCGGTGGCCCCCCCCCCACCTGCTTGTTGCACTGGTCCCTGGAACCGGCTCTGCTTTGGACAGTTTGACTCTTCAGCCTGAACCAGGATGCTTCAACTCACTCCAAGAGTTCTGGGCTGCTTTACCCTAAAAACACTGCATTCACTCCCCCCTCCCCCTCAAATTAAGGGCATACAATGGAAGTAGAGGACATAGGACCTGATTCTCCCTGGGCACTGGTACTGATTTCTGCAGTGATGGATTGACACTTGGCCAGTCATATGCTCTGAAGGGGGCTTGCCACAAAAATAACAGCACTGTGATATTGGAGGGCATTAATGGCTGCCATCAAGCATGCCTTTGATCATTAGGCAATCACAGACCTAGGGAAAGATGATGCATGTGCTAAGTATCCTTCATTCAGGCTAAATGGAAGGATCAATTAATGTCCCTTTATATAGTGACACAGCTGGAAATAATCGTAGGCTATCACCTAAGAACAGTGAAGCCTGAACATCCCCAGGACTGATAGCAAATGCACAGGTGAGGGGTTTTTTTTTGGCTGTGTGTGTATGAGAGAAGTGCAGAAGCCAGCTGAAAGCAAGAGGATCAGTGGGGAGTGGGGTCATGAAAGGGAGCAGAGAGATGGAGTGGCTGGGGGCATGGAACTTATGGAGAGGTGGCCTTGGAAATTATGAGCAAGGAAACTGCCTGCTTTTGTTTATTTCTACTCTGTTCAGGGAAACAGGACTTGGTGTACATTCTTTGTAAACAGGATTGCACCAAAGAAAATACCTGACTATGATCAATTTCTGCTTCTAACAAAAACAACCTGGCACAGCCCCAAATATTGGCTAAACTGCTTGGGCTAAAGGGGCATCTGTATTTTCCAGCATTCCCTTCAGAGAGCAGTCTGGGGGTCTTATACTGTTTTTAATCAATCTGGTCTTTTAATTTGTCCCCAAGCAGCGGCGTGAGGCAGAAAGTGAGTATATGTTTCCTACAGCATGTCCTGCCTCTGCTCATCTGGGGGCTCTTCTCCACAACATCCTTATGGCTTGTTCGACAAGTTGCTCAGAGGCCCAGGTGGTGGGATTAGCAGGAAAATGTTCTATTGATCCAAGAATCTCCAGGAACACATCTTAAAAAAACAGAAGAAGAAGAAGCAAACAGCCCCAGGCTGGTCTGAATGGGCCCACCGGGACCCTGGCTATTAGAATCTAAAATCATTTACAGACAGCCCAGGAAGGGGGAAGAGGGGAGTACACGCTCAAGGGGGGCAGTGAAAGAAAGTTTAAACAACTTCTGTTTCAGTTGCTCACATCTCTCTCCCTCTCCCCCTTGCTCCCTTTCTTTGTTTGGTTTTGTGTTAAGATCTGCAGGTGCTGGGTACACTGTGACGAATTGGAAAATTGAATGTGATATTAAGTTAATTAAAACTGCCCTCTGTGTGTTAATCTTCGTGTGGAGTTTTAATTAAGTGCTGATAAAGGCTCAGCATGGGGAGAAGGGGGCGGGGGGTTCTAGTTTCCCTGCCTGCGAGCCAGGCAGCCTGCAGACACCAAGGTGCTTGTTAGGCTAATGTTTAGCTTATAATGGCTCTCCTACTGCTTCCCAGTTCACATGCCAGGGGGAGGGAGCCTGGTTATCCAATTAAAATATCTGAGAGGGATGCCCCGTTAGTGCCTGCACCCCCTCAGCAGGTGTTGCCAGCTAAGTAGGAGGACCAGGGAGGGGAAGGGGTGAAACTTGAATATCAACTTTCAAACCTACTTGGAAATTGAACCTGCTCTTGTGTGGACAGCACCCTCACTGGAAAACATCACTGAAATTTGCCAGCAGCCTGAAAATCCCACTTACTAAAAGATACCTTTGTGGGCTTGGCCTTCCATATGTTACATCACAGGTCAGCTTGATAACCTCAGAGTTCTCTACTTTGTTGCCAGTGAGCTGGGAGTTTTAGGCCCAGGGCCTGTCGTTTGCCATCAATAGCCATTGTGATGGGCTAATCATGAGAATATAAGTGGATGAATGGGTGAGTGGATCTTAAATATAGTGCATGCATATAAACTAAGCACTAAATAGAGAGGAAACTGGTTGGGTTATGAGGGTGTCCTAGGTAACTGCACTGGGGCAGAACTCATTCACCAACCATGACACAAATAAACACAATGCATTCTGTGAACGCAGCAAGATGGTTCAGGAAATGGACTTGGGCAGGGATCCTCTGTACTGCTCCCTGGAGGGCATGAAGGCATCAGGCTTTTAGTATTGTCTTTCACCTCATACATAGGGCTGAGGGAATCTGGTACACCTGCACACCTTTGCCATCACTTCTTTCTTATGTGTTTATTGCCTTCCTTGCTTTCCATGTATAGAATCTGTCTGTCCCGCTGTCTGCAGAGATGGACAGACAAACAGATAATGGGAATAAGGGCTCAGCAAACTTGTAGCCAAGGTTATAATTTTACTGAAACAGCTTGGTGGAAAGCTATGCTACAAAAGCCCAGTTAGTACTAGTGTTAGTTATAGGGGTCATCTGATGTAGTAGGGCAGGCGTATGATGATGTGAGACTCAAACTATCCAGCATGATTGGGATGTCCACTCCCTTCAGGGCTTTGCAAGTGTTTGTGGTACTTTCGCGTGTTGTATATCTATCCTTTATAGCTGCAGCACCAGCCAGGAATAGCCCTGCATGCATTGCAACAGAGACACTTTCCAGAGAGGCCTATCTAACCACAAGCAGAGCTGTTCCCACTCCCATGCCATTCCTGCAGTCTGTGGGATCACATTAGTATAACCCATGGCACTTGTTAGATGGGTCCTCTCTTTCTTCCTCCTTCTCATCACTTGAAGGAAAAGCAGAGAAGGCAGATGGGTCATAGCTTGGGTATCTGAACTGAATCTTCTGTTTCCTTGAATCCTGTGCAGTTTCAGGGACTTCACTGATTCCTCTTGGCCGAGGCTGCTGATATGTTGGGAAATTCACAGAATGAAATACAGGTTTAAAACATCACTACAGAATAAAACAATAACCCAGAGCATAATGTAATTTTCTGGATCCAGTTAAAATAAGTTTTTCCTAAACCAAGTCAGTTCCAGTAACAAAGGTGCTGTGCCCCCACCATGCATTTCATTTGCCACCATACTTCTGACAGAGGTATGACCCATCCAGTCCTACAAGCAGGACCAGCTCCAGCTTTTTTGACGCCCCAAGTGATAAACAGAAAAAATAATAATAATAATAAAAAAAAGCCGTAATTGGCAGAACTTTGGCTCTACCGCTCTGCTTCATTCTTCAGCAGCAATTCAGGACCCTCCACCGAATTGTCGCCGAAAACTCGGACGTGCCGCTCCCTTCCATGGGCCTCCCCAAGCACAAGCTTGCTGCACTGGTGCTTGAACAGGGCCTGCAAATAAGGGAGGCTGGTATTTCACTACTGTAGCTAGGCTGCACCATGTTCCAAAGCCTGCATCCCCAGCACCACGGAATGTAGTTGTTCTCTGTCCCTTCCTGGTGGGAATATTTTGTGATCTAAGAAGTGGGGAGGTTGTGTTCTCTGCAGAAGAATACAATCATAAGCTTATTTGAGCTGGTTGGGTTTTTTTAATTTTTTTTTTAATTTGACAAATTCAACCAGTTTTTTTTCGCACAGATGTTCAAAATGGTTTGCAAAAAAATGTCAACATTGTTTTGACAAGCTGTAGAAGTGGCGTGTTGATGTGCATTGCTGGTGGACTATATCTCATGTCCATGACCTGAACATTCATCCCAGGCCAGAACAAACTACCCTTTGCAATAGTGAGATGCCAGCTATGTATTTTAGTAAGCATTTCTGTTTCCAGAAATGCTGGCACAACCCTTCCTTTTGTAGCAAAGTATTGTCCACCTTACTAATATCTTCCTAAAGCGGTCAAGATGGTCCCAATTTGGGGTCTAAGTCTCTTCTTTCTTTATTGCTTTTAAAAATGGTGGATTTGAGACCTATGTTTCTATATGCTCAGTTGTCTTTTTTTCAAAGATGAGAATATCATTTTGCGGCAATTATCTCAATTATTGACCACAGACAGAGTTGAAATACATTTTCTCAAATAGCTATTCCTTCCTATATATCATTAGATCATCTTTATATTGTGGAGTGAGCATTACAACTATTTCTTTTTCTCCCCACTGCCCTGAATCAACAATTAAACTTTGTTCAATTACATCTAATAGAAATAAATTCCGGTAGTCCCATTTTTGATATTTTTACATTGAGTGTATATAAAGTGTCTTTCTCTTGTTCTCATCAAGATTCACCGAGGGCTTTTTCATTATATTTTTTAAGGTCACAAACCAAAATATTATCCACCTTAATTTACCACACCTTGTAATGCCTCAAACCCCCACAATTATTCTTTGAAATACTTTAGGACTAGAACTAATACCAATTGGGATTAAAAATTACTACTGTAGAGCCTGACTCATCTAACATCAATTGCCACAATATGTCTACTGCATCAGATGTTGTAGACTTAACACAGGTATAGCACCTGCATTCACAATGAGAAAGTTATGAAGTGATGCTATTTTAAAAAACAACTCATAACTGTTACTTACTCATTGACCCTTTGCTGCAGGTTTTGGTGGAAGTTCCTAGGCTATAAGATTATATCCTGGAATATCACTGCAGCGTGCTGTACTATCCAGTTGAAAGGATACAGTTCTACCACCAACCGTTAGCTGTACTTGTCAATCTTGAGCTGTGTGTTCTGGAGTTACTGAACCTATAAAGGGCCTGGTCTCACTGCTTTGCTCTTCACTGAGCATGCAGACAGTCCAATACACCTTGGAGAGATGATTTTTGCTGTTGCACTTATGGCATATTTGCCAAAATGAGTATTCAGCTGAATAGGAATTATTCCATCAGAAATCCTTTAGGACAGATCCTCAGCCTAGTGTAATTTGGTAGAGCTCTTTTGTCGTCTAAGGAATTACAGTGATGTATGCCTGCTGAGAATCTGGCCTGATATTCCCATGTTGATTCGTTATTTTGGTTCCCTTCCATTCTAATTTGATCTTTTTGAAATGATTCAAGGTGGAGTAGCTACTCATTTTGTCCCAACAAACAGAGAGAGCCCCTTTGTTCAGAAATTACATAATTCCCAGAATTCACATACTTGAGCTTTAAAACCATCCCCTTCACGTTGTTCACCCTACTAGTATTGCTATATTACTTTCCCCCAACCCTGGTCTGTCTTGTCTTTTTAGAATGCAAACTTTTCTGGGCAGTGACTATCCCTCACTCTATCTATACACTACCTAGCATAAGGGGGCCTCGGCCTGGGTTGGACTCTAGGCAATAATATTAATAACCAACAACTTATAAGTAACATTTTTCTGGCGTTACTGTTCCTCTTAAATGTTTTCATAATCTGCACCAAATCCTCTTTATCTTCTTCTTCCTTCCATGTAAAAGCATCAGATACCTGTAACAGTAACGGGCCCTCCACACACAGAAAGGTCATTGCCTGCACTTTAGTTGCATTCTCTGCAGCCCCAGTGGAAATGAGGGAAATGTCAAACTTGTACTTAAACCGACGACATGTTTCTGCAAGGTTCCCTTGCAAATCCAGTGGCCTTAGAAGAAATAATTACTCTATCTTTGGTTTGAGCTAACTTCTGACATTAGGTAATCTTTAATAAGCACCCAGACACCAGGCTTGTCAGGAGAGAAGGCACAGCCCTTTTAGTAACTGCATGGTAACTCTGCTCAGCCTGAGTTTGCTCTGGCTTCCAGAAACCATAGTTCACACACTGTGCATGCTTTTACAGAGATGTTGGCATAATCCCACCCAGCCTAGTAAACTGATACCTCTCTTTACACTAGAAAATGGTGTGATGGGTTGGATCACAGAAACCCTCTTGGGAGCTGCCAACAGGTGTGCCAAGACTACTTCGACCCCTGCTTTCCCTGCCAGCTCAGGACTCCAGCACCTTGTCTTGCTGAGCCAGACACTTCCGTCTGCTCCAGCAAAGACCCAGGGTCTGAATTACTTGCCCTAAAGCTGCAGATTTACCTGAAAGCAACTAACAGAAGTGTGCTTGTCTTTAACACCCAGATGCCCAACTCCCAATGGGGTTTAAACCCAAATAAATCCATTTTACTCTGTATAAGGCTTATACAGGGTAAACTCATAAATTGTTCGCCCTCTATAACACTGATAGAGAAATATGCACAGCTATTTGCTCCCCCAGGTATTAATACATACTCTGAGTTAATTAATAAGTAAAAAGGGATTTTATTAAATACAGAAAGTAGGATTTAAGTGGTTCCAAGTAGTAACAAACAGAACAAAGTAAGTCACCAAGCAAAATAAAATAAAATGTGCAAATCTATGTCTAATCAAACTGAATACAGATAATATCCTCACCAGTTCTAGGATGTTCCCTTTTACAGACTAATCTCCTTTTAGCCTGGGTCCAGCAATCACTCACACCCCTTGCAGTCACTGTCCTTTGTTCCAGTTTCTTTCAAATATCCTGGGAGGTGAAGAGGCTCTCTCTTTAGCCAGCTGAAGACAAAATGGGTTTCCCAGGGGTTTCAATAGACTTTCTCTTGTGGGTGGAGACCTCCTCCTCATCACTATGCAAAGTCCAGCTCCATGATGGAGTTTAGGAGTCACCTGGGCAAGGCACATGTCCATGCATGACTCACAGTTTTTACAGGTAGCAGCCATTGTTTACATGCTACCTTGAATGTCCTCAAGTAGACTTCTTACATGGATTGGAGCATTCCAAGATCCATTGTCCTTTAAGTGTTTCTTGATCAGGTACTTAATTTCAACATTCCTCTCTCCAGGAACTGACCAAATGCTCTACTGAGGTTATTTAGAAATCAAGCCAGTACACAGCCAATATTCATAACATTCATAAATTTGAATACAAAAATGACATGAATACAAATAGGATTAATACATTCAGTAGATCATAACCTTTGAGATCTGTTACATGGCATATGCAGTATAAAACACATTCTAAGCATATTTCCATAAAGCCTTATGGGAGGTCCCGTCACAAATGGAAATTCAATGCTACAGAAAAAATGGGAAGCTTTGTAGGCGTGTTCCCTAGAAAACAGAGAGCATAGAATAATTCAGGGAATCTGGAACAAAATGGTGGTGCCCAAGAGACTATATCATTAAAATAAAGACATTACCCCATTTTCTCCCTTCACTGTACAGATGTCTGGTATCTCTAGGATCTTGTTTATTGGGAGCAGTTTGCTTCAGGGACAAGCAGTGCCCCTCCTGACTAACCACCAGTAGTCCTTTTTTTTAGAATGATAAAGACAAAGTGTACCTTTTCCTTCCACCCACATAGACACAGGCACCCTGGTCCTTTGCCAGCTCAGGGAGAAAGAGACCCAAATCAGGATCTGAAGCAATGCTGCCTGTTCAGAAGTTCATAAGGCTTCAGTCTTTAAAAGCAAAGACAGCTATAGCACAATGAGGATATATTATGAGAATACAAACATGGGGTAAGAGACATTGGGTATGAAAAAAATCAGCTGATGGTGTCTGCAAATGAAGAACATGTCAGGTGGCTCTGGCAGCATGGATAGGCTCCTGCTTCCCTTCCTTCCGGTGTGCTATTATGAACTGCTCTGTATGTGTGTCAGCACATGCCTCTGTCAGTGTGTTTGCATGGGTGAGTCCATGTTCCTGGGGATGGGTAAAGTCTGTGCTTGTGGGCCTTCATGGAGGTGTGTTTGTCTCCTTGCATGACTGTGCATATGGGCCTGTTTCAGTATGTATCTGGATGTCTGCATGAATGTGTATTCATCATGCAGATGGTTGTGTGTTTAAAGGTCAGAGGTTAAGGTCTGCATAGATCAGAACTTGTCCAGACTTTTGGGGTTGTTAGATTCTGAGAGTTTGGTTCAGGCCTGCCTTTAGTGTCTGTGCATGCATTGCATTCAGCTGTGTGCCTACTCAGTGTATCTTGTTCATGTACCTGCATGAGGGTTTCATAGACTATTAGGGTTGGAAGGGAGCTCAGGAGGTCATCTAGTCCAACCCCCTCCCTGCTCAAAGCAGGACCAATCCCCAGATTTTTACTCCAGTTCCCTAAATGGCCCCCTCAAGGATTGAACTCACAACCCTGAGTTTAGCAGGCCAATGCTCAAACCACTGAGCTATCTCTCCCCCCTTTAACTCTGAGGCCTTGTGTGTGTTTCAGGCCTACTGGTATGTCCTCATTGGTTTTCTGTAGTAAGGAGGTCTTTCTCTGTGGTTATAAGCTCGTTTGTCTCCATGAGTTTGTCTCTTTCCCTTTCCTTGTATGTTTGCACTGTGAATGTTTCTCTGTGTGTATGTGTGCATGTGTGTGTGCAGAGAATGCATCCCTACTTGAGTAATGAGGCTGTATTTGTGTTGGTGTGCCTCCTTAGTGTGTGTGTGTGTTTATGGGCCTTCAGGAGTGTGAGCCTGCCTGTGCCTTAGTGTGCCTGCATGGCTGCGCACCTGTGTGTTTGTTTGTCTTCATGTGGCTGCGTCTCCCTGTATGTCTTTGTGTCTGTCAGTTGTTGTGTTTTTGTCTCTGTGTGCCTACCTAGAAGTGGTGTCTGTCCCCTGGGTGTGTGTCTGCGCATGGGTGTACAATATGTGTTTGCCACTTGTCTGTCAGCTCTCACTGATTACCAGAAGGGAAGTGGATGCTGCCAGAGATTGAAGGTCACCAGAAGGACATTTCAATTATTCTGTGTCATCTGCGAGGAACTCGACTCTTGTCGGAGTCCCAGTGGAGTGCAATGAAACAGTAAGTCGGCTGGAGGAAATAAAGGAAAAGGAAAAAAGGAAAGAAAGGAGGGGGGAAAGTCCCATGCAGTCTGCACAGAAGCTAAGGTCACTGGGATTGACAGCTGCTAGGAGATATCTCTATTTCTTGTGCCGAAAATAACACCTCTCTGGGCTACAGATCTGCGTTTTCAATTAAATATTGGGCAGTGAAGAGGAGGAAGAAAACTCCGAGATAATTTCAGAGGAGGGGAGGAAATGGAAAACAGGCTTATAAGGGAAGTGTGCCTTGCTGGTTCCTTTAACCTTATTTCCTCAGGACTGTCTTGGTATATTTCTCACTCTCTCTTGTTTCTTATCTCTCACTCTCCTATTGAAGTCCTAGGAAACACTAAAGGTGGCAAATAGAGAAACACCTTTCTATACAGAGAAGAGAGCGGGAACCTTTCTCCTTGTAACACTCCTTGTGTGAAGAATAAGCAAGCCCCAGTGGCAATTTTGATCCCAGTTAATCTCTGAATCAGTTCCATGCCATGTCAGGTGGCAGCCACCATCATATAACCCTCAGCATTTTCCATTGATTTCTGCTTGTTTCATGCAAACATGATGCCTTCTGCAAGCAGTATTAAACCAGAGCTGAGAAGTCTCCCTCTGTTTGGATGAGTTTTTCTCACTTGACCTGCATTATCACTGAATCAGAGCAATTAGAGATGAAAGAGACCACTTAGGTCCCAGCTAGTCCAGGATTGTTCCTTACAATCTATTCATGCTGTAGCTGAGTCCAGTTTGAAATGTCTTAAGTTATGGGGCTTCCACAACTCTCCCTTACATTACAGTCTTCAGGCTGATAGACTTCACTGTTCCTTGTATTGACTCTTGTCATAAACAGATAGTTAAGGGTTAATGTATCTTTTACCTGTAAAGGGTTACAAGCAGTGAACCTGGAACACCTGACCAAAGGACCAATAAGGAGACAAGATACTTTCAAATCTCGGTGGAGGGAAGTCTTTGTTTTGTACTGTTTTTTTTGTCTGTTGTTCTCTCTGGGTTCTGAGAGGGGCCAGACATGTAAGCAGATTTCTACAATCTTTCTGAAAAAGCCTCTTCTGTTCAATTTAGTAAGTACCAGTTAGGAAGGCGGTTTTAGTCTTTTGATTGTTTTCTTTATTTGCAAATGTGTATTTTGCTGGAAGAATTTTAACTCTGTTGCTGTACTTGTATATATTTAGGCTGGGAGGGTAATCCCAGTGTCTATAAGCTGAAAGACCCTTTTCCATCTTGATTTTACAGAGATAATTTTTACTTTTTTTCTTTCTTTTATTAAAAGCTTTTCTTTTAAGAACCTGATTGATTTTTTGGTTATCTTGTGTAAGACCCAAGGGGAGGGGGTCTGTACTCACCAAGGAATTGGTGGGAGAAAGGAGAGAAGGAGGGAGGAAAAACCTGATTTCTCTCTGTATTAGTATCATTATCTCTCTCTCAGGGAGAGACTGGGAGGGGGAGAGAAGGAGGAGGAAAAGCCTGATTCCTCTCTGTTTTAAGATTCAAGGAGTTTGAATCACAGTGATCTTCCAGGGTAACCCAAAGAGGGGAAGCCTGGGAGAGACAACGGTGGGGAAAAGGGTTTACTTTCCTTGTATTAAGATCCAAAGGGAGATTTGGGTCTTGGGGTCCCCAGGGACGGATCTGGGGAGTCAGAAAGTGTCCCAGAAAACTATATTATTGGGTGGTGGCAGTCCTATCAGATCTGAGCTAGTAATTAAGCTTAGAGGAATTCATGCTGGTACCCCATCTTTTGGACACCAAGGTTCAGAGTGGGGGTTCATACCATGAAAACTCTAAATACTTCTTTGCTCAGTTTTGTCTCATACTCCTAGGAACCCCCTGGCATTTCACAGCCACTCTAGTGCTGTTCAGAAAGTGGGGAGTGACACACCAACTGCAACAATCTGTTATAACTGCCTTGAAAAATACCATGATTTATTCCCAGAGCTGAAAAATCATGTTTATTTTTCTCCCCTCTCCCCATATGTTCCTTCAGGAACTGAAAATAATATGTTTGTCTTCATTTGTGCACTGACATGAATTATATCGGCACCACCCAAGGAACAAAAGATGCAGGACTTTATCTTATTCCTGAACAAACCGTGACTGTGCTTTGTTTGTTAAGTTGAATCTGGAGGGCATGTCACACAGCACTGCAAAAAAATTCAGGGCAGATCAGATTTTGATCCTGAAGTTCAAGGACACCCCCCTCCACTTCCCTCACATTGCTCTGTTCTCTGCCTGTGGGACTCAAGTCTGAATGCCTTCTGTCCTGCAAAATGGACAGAAAATGTTTTTGGAGGGAGGAGCCCTTGAAAGCTCTATGGCCTGTAACCATCAACAGCTGTCAAGAATCAGAGTGGTAGCCGTGTTAGTGTGGATCTGTAAAAAGCAACACAGAGTCCTGTGGCACCTTATTAACTAACAGATGTATTGGAGTATGAGTTTTCATGGGTCAATACCCACTTTGTCAGACGCTGGTAAACTGCTTTGTCCGGCTGCTCTGGGCCCGCAGATGTCTGGGGATTTTTCTTCAGGTAACTGGCTGATATTATCAGGAATCCAAGTCCATGGAATCCAAGGCTTTGGTTTGTTGTTGTCGTTTACTGGGGATGACCTACTTGTGCCAAAGCCACAAAATCAGGCAGGCCAATGAGAACACTGGTAGAAATAGCAGGATGAGCTCAGCTCCGTTGCCAAATAACCAGTAAAATAAATGGCACATAAATGGCAAGGGCAGTCTGCTCTCCCCTTGCCCTCGCTGAGTGTAACTCGATTGCTCCAAAGGCTGGGAAAGCCATCCAGTCTTCCCTGCACCAAGGATGCCACTAATAAATGGTATGTGGCTAGCACAGCAGTGGGTACAAGTTGGAAGCAGCTTCAGGAACTGCACAAGGCCAATATCTGTTGCTTATTGCAAGCCGAGAAGCAATTAGAGAGGCATTTGGAGAACGTCTGGTGTTCCTGTCTGGAATTCTTTCTTGATCTAAGCCCCATGCAGGTTGCAATATGTCTCAATTTTCCTGTGACTGTCCCCTGATTCATGAGCCCAAATGAAGCGGCCCATATTAATTTCAGATGTCATGGTGAAGCAACACAGCTTTGTAATAGGATGTTCTAATCCATATGACAAATGCAAAGAGGTGGCAACCCTGCCTGCCCAGGACAAGAGAACTGGAATGTGTCAGATCTCAGTGACCTCACATTGTCACTCCAAGCCTAACTCAAGTGGAAAGGGAAGCACACTAGCCTTATCTGAGAAAACTCACTGTAGTAACCAGGCTGTTTCCAGGGATGCTGCAGGCAGCCAGCCAGCTTGGCTATGGCTGTGATAGTAGCCAGTAAAATATACGGTGTTTATGACTGGTGATAGATTACTCTGTGAAGCTGCAGCAGCAGGTGGCGCTTCACTGCCTGTTGCATTGCATTCAAGTGGCCGTCTCTCTGTCCCTCCTGTCCCGGCTTCCCCAAATATGTCAATTCAGTGGGCAGTGGAAATCACAGCAGCACATGAATGCCTAAGTTACTGTGCCTGATAGAGTGGACTCTATGAGGGTGAAGAAAACAGGAAAAAGGGTTGTGACAGACTGGTTCTGGGGCACTGGCCACAAAGTCAGAGAGCTGGCGATGTTACTGATGGTTTAGAATCTGATGTGCACATAGAAATTTAGTGTACCAAATTGATGATGCGTTGCCTGTCGGCTGATGCTTGGGATGAGGGCCATTACAAAGCAGTAATTCAGCTGGGGGATTCTCTAATAATGTCATAAACTGTCTGAAAGGCATTCGGGACCCATCAATTGGATTACAGCCTCAGTCCATGCTAACAGCCCATGCCATGTCACTTAAGAGAAAATATCCAACAAAGAGGAAGCATCTAAAGGAATTCATGACTTAAAACTTGCACACAAAGAGAGAAAGGAGCCACTAGGCACTCGTAGCTAGGTTACAGAACGGCTTAGGGTGTTAGGGAATATGGTATGAAACCTTTCTCCTTTAAGCCACCGTTTTGAATCCAAAGAAAGCTGGTAGTGACAGAAAGACACTACCAACTCATGGCTGCTTAGTGGCCTATGTGAAATTAATTGGTAGGTCTCAATCCAGATGCTTGTGGACAGGTGCACTCAGAACAAAAAACAGCCGCACAGACAAAGTTAATTGGCCTCTTTGCTGGCATTTTCAGTTGACAGTATGTCTACACTGCAATTAAACACCTGCAGCTGACATTGGCTCATGGGGCTCGGCCTGCAGGGCTATTTAATTGTGCCCCAAGAGCCTGGGCTCCAACCCACCCCTGAACGTCTGCACAGCAATTTATAACCCCATAGCCCGAGCCTGAGTCAGCCGACCCAGCACAGCTGAATCCATGCTGCAAGTCTTCTATTCCAATGTAGACATACCCTGGGAGGCCAGGGACTGGATAGGCCATTATGACAGAACTGCTGCCTTGTTCTTCAGGGTGGCCCTTGCAGATCAGGGTTAAGGTACATCCAGGCAGGCAACACACAGGAGCCAAGCTCCCTGCTGCCTGTGCTCTGTGTGTGCTGTGGATAGAGCACTTCCATCTATGGGGCTGTCACTGGGGGTTTTGCCACTGTGTGGGTCAGTGCTGAGAACATCCTGCTCACAAGATGGCAGTCCCCATCAATTCCATGTGCAGAATGGCCAGACACAACTCTCCCTCACTCCTAGTTTAAAATGCACTTTATGTGAAACCTCATGAAACCCCATGTTAATGCATCCCAAACATGATTCTGGGATGCATTAACAGGTGAGTAAGACAAGAGAAATTGTTCTTCCACTCTATTCTGCACTGGTTAGGCCTCAACTGGAGTATTGTGTCCAGTTCTGGGCACCCCATTTCAAGAAGGATGTGGAGAAATTGGAGAAGGTCCAGAGAAGAGCAACAAAAAAGATTAAAGGTCTTGAGAACATGACCTATGAAGGAAGGCTGAAAGAACTGGGTTTGTTTAGTTTGGAAAACAGAAGACTAAGAGGGGACATGATAGCAGTTTTCAGGTATCTAAAAGAGTGTCATAAAGAGAAGGGAGAAAAGTTGTTCACCTTAGCCTCTAAGGATAGAACAAGAAGCAATGGGCTTAAACTGCAGCAAGGGAGGTTTAGGCTGGACATTAGGAAAAAATTCCTGTCAGGGTGGTTAAACACTGGAATAAATTGCCTAGGGAGGTTGTGGAATCTCCATCTCTGGAGATATTTAAGAGTAGGTTAGATAAATGTCTATCAGAGATGGTCTAGACGGTATTTGGTCCTGCCATGAGGGCAGGGACTGGACTCGATAACCTCTCGAGGTCCCTTCCAATCCTAGAATCTATGAATCTATGTAAGGCTCGGACTGTGGCTCATAAACCTAGTACAAGTTGTGACTGTTATCTAGGGTCCAAAATACTGAGGTGTAAATCCATTAGCACAACTGGCCTTGCTTAGGTGTATGTGGATCCTGAACACTTTCACAGCCAAGACTGTAGCTGGGATTTTACAGCTCAAGAAGATAGTAACTCTGCCAGTGAAGCAGCAAAGAAGACACTCCCTCTCTGAGTCAGCAGGTGCTGGCTGTGTTAAGATTAGGGACTGGCTAGATCACTTGTTCCTTCAGGATGTCAGTAATCTTCCAGTCCACTTACAGCTGGTAGTTTCTGTTCTGAAGCCAACATCAAGGTGATCCTGGGCACTCATGACTGGGACTTATCATGTCATAGTGGCTGTCTGTGGGGATTAGGGTGACCACATATCCCAATTTTATAGGGACAGTCCTGATTTTGGGGTATTTTTCTTATATAGGCTCCTATTACACCTCACCCTGTGTCCCAATTTTATACATTTGGAGTCTGGTCACCCTAGTGGGGATGCTGAACCAAGGCTGGTCAAGAGCCATGCGGGAAGGTCTGGAGGGAGTTTTCTTTGTCACACCTTGTGCCCAATATTCACATGGCAGTCATTCAGAAACAAAGGAGACAGAGTAGGAATAAGATCAGTCCTATACCAGACCATTGCAGGCCAGCACAGCAGGAGCTCTGGATTCCTGGATCCATATCTTTTTCCTGACGGCTAGTCATATCGCCATCCTCTTTCCCCTGAAAGATGAATGAAGGTGAGATGGGAAATTGAGGGGGAGAAAACACAGGATTCGATGCCAAAAAAGGGTTAACGTCAGTTCCAAAATCTCCTGATGGTTACAGTAATGCTTAGCCCTAGATTCCTTTTTATGTCTATAAGGGGCAGATAGGGGGAAATTGGCCAGATGACACACCACCTTCTAGGAACCCGGGAGTGGCATGTCAGATGGTGTAAAAACCTCCCCACCATAATGACTAAGGGGACATTACACATCCAACCACATAAAAATAGACTCTTAGAGGCCTCTTTATGACGTTGACTCTTCCTTCCACTAGCGCCAGTGGACAGCCTGAGCATAGCCAGGAGACGGAGCCTGAGATATGGCACTCCACAGCCCTCTAGTCTAGGCCTTAGCAAGGGGATGTAAGAAACACAGGGGGTTAAGCAGACTAAGAGCGCATGAGAGAACAGTCTCCCTTGTAAAGCTGGCATGAATCCTGTGTGCACAACAGACTGATATTTGGGTGCACTGCCTGGGGCACCTGGTTGCTGTAGATTGCTCTCTGAAGAGACCTGATCTCCAGTTGGAAATGCCAGACACAGACCCTAAAGTAATTGCCCTGATTGCTTCCCAGTTTGCCACTTTCTCCGTGTGCCCCACTCTGCTGCCCCAAAAGCAGCACTTCTCTCTGCACCTACAGGTAGCCCTGTCCTTTCAAACTCATCTTTTGTAAGGCCGCATCCTCCAGTCCTTGGCCGGTGGGGGAGGCAAGAGGCAAAAGCACAGCTGCGATTCAGATCATTTCCAACCACAAAACACATCACATTTTTTCTCTCTCACACAGTGCCCATCCTGAACATGCTTTTGCCTTCCAGGGGGGCCTGAGGGAAGGAGCAACCAGATCCATCCCTCCCCCTCCCCACATCCCCTCAGCTGTCTCCTGGTGAATCATGTGCTTTGGAGACAGCAAGCGCTCCCCTCTCGCCTCCATCGCTGGACCCCTTCACTGGGAGTCATGCTCGCACGTCGTAAATCGTGTCAACTGTTACACAGACAGCCTTCCCTGGAACACGGGGCTATTTATTTTACATCCAAAGAAATATAAATGTTTGCACTTAGCGGCGGACGGGATGAGAGCAGATGCAGGTATTTCACCTTTGAATCCCAGCCTTGCAGACTTGCTAGTTGCTGAGCAGGGGGCTGATGAATTGCAAACACATTAAGGCCTCAGCTATCTGGCAGCCCCCTTTGCTGGCTTTGTAAGCTGTTTAGCTGATGAGTTGTTTAAGAGGCCTTTTTATTGTGCTTCATTTCCAATTGCTGAGTTTCTCTAATCGTTGCAGATTCTGCTGGGCTCAGCGCAGCATTCCAGGCCTTGCTTTTGCACAAGGAGACTTTCCAAGCATTTTTGGAAGATGCCTGTGGGAAGATAGCCCTCATTACTCCCCTCCACCCACTGTTGGATGCAGAGATTTTATAACCAAGACCACCTAATGTGATTTGACTCCCCTCCCCACCCATTTTGGATGTGTGAGCTAGTTTGCATTCATCCTGCCTCGAACTTCAACAGCTCTCCCTTCCCTTGAAAACTTTTATTGAAATTTGGAAGAATTTAACTGAAATTGACATGATTTCCTGTTCTGGCACCACTACTGAACATCTTCCTACCTTTGTCCAGAAGCCGAAATTTCCCTGAATTTCGCTGAATGATTAGGCAGCAGGTAACTCTTGCGTGTCTCTTTAAGGCTCTGACTGTTATTCTCTGCACTATTATGCAAGTGTGTTTTGAGTGCCTTGTCCCATCCAGGTCACATGATACCTGCTTCCCCAAGATCTTCTTCTAAAATAAATATTGCTATTAGCCTCCTGCCTGGCTTCCGCTCACAATCTACCAGGCCTGATCAGACCCATAACTTAAAGGGCAAGAGGAAATTCATCTTGCAAAGGAGTTTTTCTCCTTTATATATTTGTGCTTGTTGTCCTAGATAGAGGCATCCATCCTTCACCCCTATGCAGACAGGCTGCAGAGCTGAGAACAGGACTTTGCAGACAGTTTATTCTACTTGATAGTCTTGAATACATTTTTGAGAGGAGTCTGTTTCCTAATCCTCTTGGCTGTCGTGGTAATAACACTTGCAACCCTCTTTGCTCTTCAGTTGTGTAGGAGATTTGGCAGTGTGTACTGCTGGCTCTGTTATTCACAGATTCCCAAAGCAGAGAAGCAGAGTAGAGGTTGTGAACTGGAGCTCCCAGTCCTTGTTAGGATTGGATGAAATGAAAACTCTTCTATGCCCCCCACATGCTCACACAAAACCATACCTTTCTGTGGTTCCAAACTGTTTCCCTAACCTCTTTACCCTGTTGTTTTCCATTCATGCAGCTAAGAGAGATTGGGTCATCTAGTGATGTTTCTGGCCTGACCAGAAACAGGAATCACCTGAGATTTCCAGCAAACGCCTGCTCTCCTGAGATTCCCAACTTAATTTGCTGGCTCAAAAGCATTGGATAGTTTGGAGAAACACTCAAAATTTTGAGTGTTTTAGCCAAATCTAAACTCCACAGAAGTGAGGGGTGGAAAAAATCTATTAGCTCATCCACTCCATCTCCCTGAAATTCCCAACTCCCTGAGGTTCCCCCACCACCATCTCCTGCCCCAATAGGGTCTGATGTAATAGGGGCAGTAGTAATAAAAAGTTACTAGGTATAAATGAACTGATGGGGATTAAAGAGCCAGCACATGCCTCCTTGAAGGCTTTAAAAGCATCCTGTTTAGAAACAGCTCTGTTCCTCAGTCCCATTTTCTCAGCCATTTTCTTTCTCTTGTTTTTTTTTTCCATTCATATGTGGAAATTACAGCTGGCATTCTGGATCCCATTTAGCCCATCTTCCCAAGGCCAAATGCAGGATTGACCCAGACAATCTCTTCTCAAGGGCTTTGCCCAGTCTAGATTTAAATGCCACAGGAATGGGCTTTCTACCACTCTCCTTGAGAGACTAGCAGATGATTATTAAAGTTTGCCTGACAAGAGGGGCTCAGTTCTCCTGGTGCAGCACAGCCCCACTGCCCTATACTTTCAGTGGATCCTCTTCATAGTGTTAGTGTAGCCAACCCAGGGAAGATTACTGCAGTGGAAGGTGACATGGAGCCAGCCTTGAGGCTCCTTCACCAACTCCCCCCACACACACCTGCTATGAGTGGGAAGAGATCATGGCTGGAGAAAAGGGGATGCATGGCTAGGATCCCGTACATTTTGCTGATCCCCAGCAGCAATCACAGCCCTCAGGGCTACTAACAGCCAGTATATGTGGGAGCAACCTTGCAGTGGCTCTAGCCCAGCTCAGTGGGCCCGGCCCTGCAGAAAGCAGCCCCATATTCAAGGGAATGTAAAAGTGAACTTTACACACATACATCCCCACCTTGGCATGCCTCTTCCTGACCTGGGCTGTGTGCAGGTTGGCTAGACCGAAGGATCTGGCCCACAGTCTTTGTTTCTTGGGAATTTCAGGTGGAAAGGGAGGGATCATCTGCGGAGAGGGAGCTGTTTGTGACGTTGCACTCCATATGCTTTACGAAACGATGCTTATGAATGTGAATATGATGTAACTGGAATACGCTTTATGCAAAAGGTCTCTTGTAAGATATCATTACAAAGCTTATAATCTACCAAGTGTGTTCATCCTATTTGTTTGCATGTATTATTTTTATGTCTGGATTTAGGAGAATAAGATATAAACTTAACTTAAGTGGAAGCCATTAAGGGTGCTCCAGAAACAATCAGTTTAAAATGGCCCTAGTTACTTGAAAGCCTTCCTATGTACGTGTGGGCCAGCCCATGGGGAATGGAGACTAGGGGGGTCTTACAGTGACATGTGACCATGTCATCTGATAATGAAATCCATCTTAAATCTGGTACTTTTCCATTTAGAAGGAGGGGTGGGGACTCACAGAGACAAAAGATTCTCGCCTTGTGTCAAAGCTACAAAAGGAGGTGAAGCAGGACAAAAGGGGCTGCCAGTCATGAGAAAAACCCCTCCTTACCACCTGAGATTTCTGCTTGAACTAAAAAGGACTGAACCAGGGGAAAGGATTGGGCCCAGACTAAGAAGAAGTCTAGTCTGTGAAAGAAGCTTATTGGAACATCTTTCAGTGTGAGATATTATCTCTAAACAGTTTCTTAATGTATTAGGCTTAGACTTGCATGTTTTGTTTTATTTTGCTTTGTGACTTACTTTGTTCTGGCTGTTATTACCTGAAATCATTTAAATCCTACTTTTTATACTTAATATGATCACTTTTGTTTATTAATAAACCCAGAGTAAGCGATTAATACCTGGGGCAGCAAACAGCTGTGCATATCTCTCTGTCAGTGTTATAGAGGGTGGACAATTCATGAGTTTACCCTGTATAAGCTTTATATAGAGTAAAACAGATTTATTTGGGGTTTGGACCCATTGAGAACTGGGTGTCTGGGTGCGGGAGATAAGTAACCTGCTGAGCTGTTTTCAGTTTAGTCTGCAGCTTTGGGGACGTGGACCAAACTCTGGGTCTGTGTTGCAGAAGGCTAGCGTGTCTGGCTCAATGAGGCAGGGTTCTGGAAGTCCCAATATGGCAGGAAAAATGGGCTCAGAGGTAATTTCTGCACATCAAGTGACAGTCCCAAAGGGGTGTCTGTGACTGAATCCGTCACACTGTAGAAAGAGAGAAATTTGTGGCGAGGGAGGTACTAGAAAACTAATAATTATGGCTAAATTCAGCCCAGGATCTAAGCTGTCTTCTTGACACTAGGCCCTGAGGTGGAACAACTGCCTGAGAGGAAGCTTTGCTGGAGAAAAGTGTCTGCAATCTTCCATCATCTGTGAGACCAACACAGACCCTAAAGTGATTTGCCCTGGCTGGAAATAAATTTTCTATAGGGTGACTGGGGTGGCACTGATTGAGCTCACTTCCTCTACAGCTTCTACCAAGGGGCTCCATAGGAGTCCTGGCCATTATTGAAAGCTGCTCCTTTCTAATGGGAAACCTGAATCCTCCACCTGAGGTGTGTAATAGATCAACTGATTCAGAGAGGTGTGAAATGCACTGCACTTTAAATCCATCTGTGGAGGCTGTCTCTGGTTTGAGGTTAAGAGGAATGTGCTCCACCAAGCAGTTCTGTTCCCACGGCACTTATTATTGCTATTATCTGTTATATGTATTGTGGTAGTATCACTGGACTCCAGTCAGGGCTCAGGGCCCCATTGTGCTGGATGCTCACATATCAAAACAACAGTCCCTGCCCCAAATGCTGACAATCTAATAAAAGAGGTAATAGATAGATGCAGACAGAGAGAAGGGATGCAAACAAGATAACTGTGGGAGGTTTACAGCACTGTAGTGCTGGATGAAATTGCTTGGGTTTCTGCTGTTCTAGTGAGCCACTTTGTATGCTAATGTGGCAAAGTGGGGTTGGACTGAGTGGCAGACGGAAGACCAGCCTGCCTCATTTTTTGCCCTGGTCATGTCCAATGATTTATACAGTGTTATCAGTGCCATGAGGCTGATGATCCTGGTCAGGAGATGGTGCCAGCCCAGGAAAAAGTAAATGCACACACAAAAAGAATGTGTCTTTCTGTGTAGTGATGGGTCATTTTCATTCAGGGGCCTTCAAAGATGAAATGTCTCTTGGCCACTGGTGGGTGGAGCTGAGCAAAGAGTTTACAGTGAATAACTATTCACTGAGTTTTGTGAATACCCAGGTGTAGATCGTAAGTGCCTCAAATTTATTCACTTACTCAACATATTTTTGCTGTAAGTATGACATTCTAGCTGTGTCGGGTAGTTGTGACTGGCTATATAAGCTTGTCACCTGGGATTGTTTCTGTTCAGGGATTGGATGAGCATGATGTTTATCTTCCAGGAGGAGGTTTGAAAAAGCCAGTTGGGGGGTTGACTCTCTTGGGAAGAGAACTGTTTAGTGATAGGGAGCTGATAAGCAGAATTAGGGCATATTAGACCATTTTAAAACTTTTCCTTTCTGGTCCACATGGGCATCATTCCTAGGAGAATCAGGCTACTGTCAGATTTATTGGTGGGTACAGGGTATACACTAATTTAGACTGTAAACTCGTTGGATCAGTTGCCTCCATTTTGTTCTGTGTTTGTACAGTGCCTAGCACAATGGAATCCAGGTCCCTGGTATTAATTAATTAATTTGTTAAATTTTCTGTCTTTGCAGTCACACAAAGTAATACTAGGTAGGTGTTTTAGCCTGTTTGTGAAGAGTGTGGTCAGATCTTTCTGTGGCCAGTTTAATTACCATTCTGCAACAAGATTTTCGCCTTGATTACCTGCCATATCCATGTGTCCAGAGCCTAGAAAACATGTTTGTCTTGATGCAGAGGATGTGGTTAGATGCTTGTTTAGGTCATCTAATTGCCTTTGTACCAGGTATCCAGCAAAGGATTCTGGGAACTCTTGTACTCCTCCTGTGGCAAGCAGTTTACCATCCTCCAAAACATACCGCATCGAATAATTCCTTGACTATGTGAGTTTTGCATTGGCTCTCCATAAACATTTATGTGATTAAAATTAAATCACTCCAATGTTTGGTGAACACAAAAGCCGAGCGAACTTTATTTATTTTTTATTTATTTTAACAGTGGGACATTTTTAAGATTCTTGGACATTTGTTTTTGCAGTGTTCAGCAAGTCCTAGTGAATAGGGCCAGATTCTCAGCAGGTGTATATGAGGGAGCTCTAGTGAAGTCAATGGCACTAAACCAATTTACTCTTGCTTAGGATCTGGCCTCAGGGATCACTTGTGAATCCCAAATGAGATGGGACCTTGAATGCCAAGTTTACTGAATCCCAAGTGAGACTTTTAAAGAGCTAGAAACTGGTGCATCTCAAGAGGTTTGGAAATTCTGTTCACTTCTGAAAAGTGCCCACCATTATGGAGGCCATCTGAATTTTGAAGGATCAGGCATCCCATGTGATTTCAAGTACATCCTTCTGGTTCCGGTTGGGCTCGAAATACAATACCACAGCAATAAGCTGTCTCAAGCTATTGTGATGGGGCAAGGCCAGATGGCTACAGTAAAGTACTGAGAAACAGGTATGTTAGCCCCAGGCTAAACAAATCCCTAGGACCCTGGTAACCAAATGGCAGTTGCTCCAGGTTAATAAAGGCACCTGGGGCCAATTAAGATCTTTCTAGGAGGCATTGGAGATAGCTACTTTGATTAGAACACCTGCAGCCAATCAAGGTAGGCTAATCAGGGCACCTGGGTTTAAAAAAGGAGCTCACTCCAGTCAGGCAGGGAGGAGCCAGAGGGGAAGGAGCATGTGTGAGGAGCTGGGAGCAAGAGGGCAAGGAGCTGAGAGTGAGAGAGTATACTGCTGGAGGATTGAGGAGGACAAGCATTATCAGACACCAGGAGGAAGGTCCTGTGGTGAGGATAAAGAAGGTGTTTGGAGGAGGCCATGGGGAAGTAGCCCAGGGAGTTGTAGCTGTCATGCAGCTGTTACAGGAGGCACTATAGACAGCTGCGATCCACAAGGCCCTGGGCTGGAACCTGGAGTAGAGGGCGGGCCTGAGTTCCCCTCAAACCTCCCAACTCCTGATCAGATACAGGAGGAGCTGACCCAAACTGTGGGTTCCACAAGAGGGGAAGATCACTGAGGTGAGCAAATCTGCCAATAAGCGCAGGACCCACCAAGGTAGAGAAGGAACTTTGTCACACTATCTCACTAATTTAAGATAAAAACCAGGAATCAGAGAGGCTCACAGACTTTTTTAAAATAAAAGCTAACCAAACATTTTCAGACTGCACTGGTTGGGAGTCAGCTTGAGTTACTGGGTGAAGGTCTGGGCCAGTTTTTATTTTATCTAAGCCACTTGGCTCATATCTAGTCCTTCAGTGAAAATTATCTAGCTAGGAGGAAATTCTCTGTCAGCACCTCTGGCAGAATGGTTGCATTATGGTTGACCTGAAGCTTTTCCCCAATAACTGTTGGGGAGAACCAGGAAAAAGATGGGCAGAAAACCAGCATAAGAGGAATATTGCTTATGCGTATTATCATCCCTATCCACAGCTATTAGCAACTGGCTGCAGCATTCTCAGATCAGCTGGCTGTGTTTCATGCCATATCTATGTGCCTCTCTCTACCTGTGCAATACACATGTAGATAGCATTAGCCGGAGCCTATTGAAATGAAGTGTGGGGGACGATGGTTTGCTGTTTCCCTGGCAAGCTGGAGATGATGAGGTGTGTTTGCTTCTGCAGAGACAACAGTGCTAAAGGAGTGTTAATATTGCAATGAATCCCCCATTCACAAAGGGATGGCCTTTCATCCTGGAATTGTTAAAGCACTTTGCTGAGCTCTGCACAAATCTAACCCAGGAGCTGCCTGTATGTCCAGCTGCTAAGTGGCACCTTTTTGCACTCACCTGCTGTCAAACTGTGGGGCTCATCTAGAAGGGAAGACATTTCTGACACAAAGGGTTCTGTTTTAAAGCAGATATGTTGGTCCCATTTAAGTTCTCAAAGTAGCTAAGATGTCCGTTCTTTCCCAGCTACTCTCCTGCCTAGTCTCCCTTTATCACACTCCTCACTTCTATCTTTCTTCTTCTCTCTGCACAAGAATTTTAAACATTGTCAAAACTGGCCAATTTGATAATCATGCAAATACATTTTGCAGATATACCTGGTATAACATGGCTATGTGAAATCTCTGGCTGGGTTTCTGGGCTGCTTTGCAACTCATCTTCTCCTGCTTGCCTTCAGCTGCATGTGTGTATGGCACAGACTCTTTTTTTCCATCTGCTCTTGTGTTGTTTTGCAGATCAGCGGCTGGCCCCCTCCTCCGCTGGAGACGAGAATGCTGTGAACCCTTCAGAGTCCTTGGATGTCACCTTCCCAGAAGGAAGGAATTCCAAGGTCTCCAGCTGGGATGTGCAATGAATACCAAATTGCTAGAGATATGATGCTAAACATTAGAGGCTGAGGGCCAACCTCTGCTCTAATTTACACCAGTGTCAATTCAGAGTAATCTCTCACAGGAATTGGCAATGCTTTGGATTTACACTCGGTAATGGAGATCTAAATCCGGCCCAGAGTGTTAGTGGGATTTCAGTGGATCAGCTATCTGAGCTCTCAGGGAGCAGAAGGCCTTCCCCTTCCACACCGGGGCTGGAAGCAGAGAGCAACTCTTGCTGGCTAGCCACTTCTCCAGCAGTCCTTCTCTGCCACCAGCACTTAAGAGATGGGCTCCTGGAGCTCTCCACAGCTACCATCAAGACATTGTATGATCAAGATGAAGACTGGATTCCTCCAGACTTTGTGGCTTGAACCATAACTTCTTGGGGGTCTCCTACCCCAGCCTCTACGTATGTGTCTGAGGGCAGGTCCCTTGTATGAAAAAAGTGACTTTACTTCTACAGCCCCTCACCTCCCATTTCTCTTGATTAACAGAGAAATCCTCTCTCCCCTCCTCAGTGCAGCAATTCTCTCATTCCATTACCCTGGCTTGCTGTTGTCCCCCAGAATGCACTGGCTTCTGTAAAGTTCAGTGCTGTACTGGGCACATCCAGTGACTGCTTCCATCCATCTCATAGACTCATAGGTCAGAAGGGACCAATATGATCATCTAGTCTGACCTCCTGCACAAGGCAGGCCACAGAACCCCACCCATCCAATTTTATAACAACCCCTAACCCAGGACCGAGTTATTGAAATCCTCAAAATTGGTTTGATTAACCAAAAAAAAAAAATCTCAATATTGAGTGAGTGCAAAAACATATGTGGAGAATTGGCAGCGATCAGTGCCTGACTCGCAGCACCTCCAGTTCTGCCTGCGTCTACTGCTCGTCTGCTCTGCGCTGTGACTCTGCCTGCTGCACCGCTCACTACACCTCCTTACACTTGTTCTAATTAACCAGGGCTGAGCACTTACTGGGAACATGCTGGAAGAGAAGAAACTAGCAAAACAGCAGCTACAGATGGAGGAAAGAATCAGAGAAGTTATAAATGGAAATATCTGTTGGCTGGAATGTTCAGAGTGCATGGTATTGCTGCTGCTTATTATTTGGGTTATGGTAGCACCTACAGCATACTAGGTGCTTTCTACACACATGAAGATGCAGTCTCTGTGTGAAAGAGTTCATAGTGTAAGAAACTGTGGACTTGGGGGTGGGATTGTGTGCCTATTTTATGCATGCACTCATGGTAGCCATGCCAGCAAATGCCCAGTCATTCATCTGACTGGTCACCTGCATAGAGAGTTGAATGGACTATATTGTATTCAAGTAGCAATAACTCCTGGATATACAATTTTGGATCACCCTAAACAACTCCTTTTCCTGAGTGACCATCCCTCAGATCCTTGTACACCCTAAGCATAGCACCTCTTAGTCTTAGCCAGTGTTTAGCTAAACTAGATTGATTTTATTCTTTTAATCTTTCCTAATAAGTCAAAGGTCCTTTTCAGAAGTGCTCCAAGAATGCAGCCTACTAGCCTCTTATGTGCTGCCTGTCTGTATCACAAAGCTGCTGGCTCCTACAGATCCTCAGGCAGAGTAGGAAGGGGCAGTATGTGCTGGGAGTGGGAAGACTCACTCTTTTCCAAAAGGAAGATCAAGGCCATGATAGGCTTTGTTTAAAAGGAAGAAGAGGAAGGAAGATGGAAGTGGTGTCTAAAAGAACAGGAGTTGCCTCACTAGCTGCCAATATTGCTTGGGAGAAAAACATCCAAACAAAGCATGGCCCCATCCGGAAGCTGAAGAGTAAGAAACTTGGACAGCACCCTCCTTCCTTGCAAGATCTGATAGAATTGTTTGCTGGTGCAGAATGAAGCACGCCTGTCATTGTTCCCTGTGATGACTTGCTCCGTTCATGGCCAACACCATTGTTCAAGGAGTTCATGCTATCTGATGGAGACAACAGAATCAGAGGAAATCACACCAGATCACACCCGACATTTAACTGTGTCACAGCTTTGGGCAGGGATGGCTCCAGGCACTAGCACAGCAAGCGTGTGCCTGGGGTGGCAAGCTGCGGGGAGTGGCAGTCAGGCGGTCCCACGGCTTTGGGGGCAATTCGGCAGCAAGTACGGAAAGGTGTGGGGCCGGCAGATCACCCACTGAATCTGCCTGACTGCCGTGGTTGGGGCAGCCAAAAACATAGAGCCGTCTCTGGCTTTGGGTGTTTATTTTATTTTATTTTATTTATTTTCCCACTGTAGTTTTTGATTCCTCTTGGACATGAGGAATGGTGGAGAATGCAAATATTTTATCCCAAAAATAGCTAGGAACTTAATAATTGCTAGACTTGCATGAGCTGACTAATGTTTCAGCTATACCTACCTCTTCTCTCTGACAGTGATGAATGCCATATACTTCAAAAAGAGGCAAAAACATCCAATGAGTCTCCTAATTGTGCACCCCATGGGAGGACAGTTTCTTCCTGACCACAGTTGCTAATGTTCTGAAGCAAGAGGATGGAGAGCTATTATTAATTATATCCTAGTTCCTGTAACTGCAGGTGATAATTCTTATTCATATTATCATAGAATCACAGGAAGGGAAGGTACCTTGAGAGTCCAGTCCCCTGCACTCATGGCAGGACTAAGTAGTATCTAGCCCATTCCTGAGAGGTGTTTGTCTAACCTGCTCTTAAAAATCTCCAGTGATAGAGCTTCCACAGCCTCCCTAGGCAATTTATTCCAGTGTTTAACTGCCCTGACAGGAAGTTTTTCCTAATGTCCAACCTAAAGCATCCTTGCTGCAATTTAAGCCCATTGATCTTGTCCTCTCCTCAGAGGTTAACGAGAACAATTTTTCTCCCTCCTCCTTGGAACAACTTTTTATGTATTCGAAAAAATATATAAATAGCTTCGTCCTTTTTGCATTTCATTAAGATATCTCAGTGATAATCCCTCACACAAATTTAAAGAAAATCTAGAGTTCTGAGACTGGATTTTCCAACTTTACATCTTTGATTATTTGGCATATTAAATGTCTGAACTGTATTATCTGTCCAAGTTAGATTGTAAGAATTTTGAGGCACAAACTGTCTCTTCTCTGTTGTTGTATATTGTGTGATATGAACATGCTGTTGCTGCAGCTTAATATTTAAAACATATTTACTTCCATAATACCTTACAGCAGCCAGTTCCACAGGATAATTATAGGCAGAGTGAAAGAATATTTCCTTTTAGCCATTTAAAATGTGTTGCATTTTAATGTAATTGAGTGTCTTCTTGTTCTCGACTGATGGGATGTTCAGTTTACAACCCGGTGCTCCTCTGTACTCTTTATCATCACCCAAGTTCCAGGGAGCATTCAATAACAATGAAGGCAACATTAGTAAAACTGTTAAAAGAAAATTTATTTATAGGCCACATAATTAACCCGTGGAACTCATTGCCTCAACATAATGAAGACAAAGACTTAGTAGGATCCAAGAAAGGATTTGTAGGATCCAAGGAAGGATGCAACATTTTTATGGATAATAGTCACTTCTAACCTTCCCTGGGGACTGTGCCCTGTCATGGTGGGAAGGTCTGTGTTTTCCAATGATACTGAGAGCTAGGATGGTGGGAGTTGGAATTCCTGGGAGGGCTTCCCATGCTGCCCGGGTCAGAGGGTTGGGATGAGATGAAAAGCAGCCCTCTAGTCCTCCAGACTGAGAACCGAGCGATATGCTGACAACCTAGTCTCAGGAAAGAGCTAAATTATAGAAACAGAACTAGATAACCATTCCCACAGACAGCATTATAGACAGAGGAGCCCTGTTCACGCTCTAAGCCATGTCTGACAGCATGAGAAGAATTCAGATTCAGTAACTTCTACATTCCATTCTTAGATGAGGTACAGTTTGTATCTGATATATACATCCTTCTGCTTCAGGGCATGAGCCAATCACTAACATATGTATTGGATGTAAAGGTGTAAAGGCTTCTTACAGCTTAGTCTGAAGTATATGGTAGTGGGCCCTGTTACTGCCAGGATACTGGAGTAGAGGGAACCCGGCCAGGTCTGAATCAATGTGGCAGTTCCTATGTTCTCTGAATAGGCTGTTCTTTCCCCTGCACTGGGCAGAGCTGTGAGAAGAAGTCACTTCAGCTTTCCATGTCTCCTTGCATAGTCCACAAGGGAATGGAATTTCCCTCTCCCCTCATAAAGTCCCCAGAGCAAGGAAACCCAATAATTACCAGTTGGCTCAATTCCAACTTGTTTCTGCTGCTGCTGGTGTCTTATGGAACCTGAGGATCTCCACAGAGGGATTGTGGGAAATAGGCTAACCAGATTCAAGTCTTGGCAGCTTCCCTAGGAAATCAATGAGGAGGCACAAGGGCTGAATGCTCCATTTTCTTCATTAAGCCGATTGATCTCCATTCTGGAGAGGCTATGAAATGAGCCCCTGGGGGCTGCTAGATCTCAGTTTACTGGAACCACAGCACTCATTAGAGCCCTGTCCTCTCTTCATAACACATTCTCCATGGCAGGCAGCAAACAAACTGGGGTGGAATGGGGAATAAAAGCCCTGTTCCTGAAAGGCATGTTTAGATGCTGCAAAAAAGCCAAAGCCATTGGCAGACTCCTTCCCCCATCCAAAGGCAGGGGGGATGGGTAGAAATTGAGGGAACAGAATGAAGGGAGTCCTTTCCTCCTTGGCGTTCACCTGGAGTGGAGGTGTTCAGAAGACAAAGTATCAAGGTAAAGGGCACGCCTGCGACTTCTGCAGAGGTCTCTCCAAAGGCAGATGTGTGATGTACTCAGGTTCCTCCATGTAATGCTTCCCCATGCCATGCCACTCTCCAGCAGGCATCCCCATAGCACACCACTCTGTGCCTCACCACTGCTCAGCTTCTCCGGCAGCACTGTGGCTCGCTTTGCTAAGCTGCAGCATGACTTGCCTCACGGTGCCACATGCTGCCTTGCCATGCACCTGGCCACCCTGTTCCACACCAGCCTTTCCATGCTGTGCCTCATCGCCACTCTGAATGGCACTTCCTGCCCCCCCAGACTTTCCAATTCTCTTGTCATTCATCTCATCACTTGAAGCCAGGATGCACAAGAATGACTAACAACCCGAGAATCAGACATGCAAGCAGAGGCAGCTGCACCCACTCCCTCCCAGATCCTGGATTTATTTTGCTAAGAGGAGTTGGTGGTGTGAGCACTTGACAGCCCCCACTGCCCCTTTCCACTGTAGCCTGTGCTTCTTCTGTACCGCAGCTTGTAATGCCACAGTAAAGAATCTCGGTTACCTCCAGGCTAGTGAGCATCTTTCATCAGACTCCACCAAATACCTTGACACATCTTTAAATAACATTTAAACTGCCTTACTTTTCCTTCAGACAGTCTATTTAAGATAAAAGGTCTTCCCTGGACTGACGGGGGAAGAGCCTGATCGATAGCTCTGGTAGCACTTCCTGAAATGTCAGGGAGATAGTTTTATTCACTTTCAACTGCCCGGAATGAAAACTTGTTTCTGCAGAGAGACAGCGGTTCCTTAGCTTGCCGAGGAAGAAAGATGGTTTTGTGGTGAAGGCACATGACTGGAAGAGTCAGGAGATCTGGGGTTTATTCCTGTCTCTCCCACAGACTTGCTGTGTGACTCTGGACAACTCAATAAAGATCTGATTTTCAAACAGTTTAGGCAAGCCTTCTGCATGGGTATGTGCCATGATAACATGAGTGAATTGGGTAATAATCCATGCTAATATGCCCAATTAGCTATTTGCAGGGGTGGTTGCCCTATTTGCAAATGCAATGCATGCACCTGTGCACCTAACTTGTCTGAAAATCTGGCCCTTACTCTCTCTAGTCTCAGTTCGCTTACCTTTCAAATAGGAATAATACTAATGGTGATACACACTTGCTCCACCAGCACAGGCTGTGAGTCTTAATTACTGTATGTAAAGCTCTCCGAGAACCCTGACTGTAGATGCAAGAGAGGAAGGGGGTTATTATAAGCACATGCCCTCACACAACACAGCCCCCCAAAGAGCCAGTCAGAGGAAGGACATTTGCATGTTTGTGCCAGTTAGCATTGGCACAAGGGCATCCTGCAGTCTGTGCACACAGCTCGGATGTACAAATGTTTCCTGACAACAGTTGAAAGCCCAGGTTCTTTTCAGAGCCTCACAAACTGCCTCCTTTCTGGGAGTAAAGTTGTACAAACTTGTGTTCATGTCAGGGCTATCTGAACATTTACATTAACAAGCAAACAGGAAGCATAAATCTTCTATGTCCATTCCGTAAACTGATTTAAAGTCTCAGTTTCTGCCGGTTCACAAGGCATCTACTAATTGATTGATCAGACACAAATCCCTTGGAAATTCCCACTTTGCAAGCCCGTCAGTAAACTGCAAATATCATTGTCAGCCCACTTTCTGCACACTGACTGAACGTCATGGGCACCTTAGCAATAACTCCTCATCATAGTGCAGTGTTGGGATCCCCTGGGGTTGAGTGAGACTTTATCTCCAGAAAGCTGGCTGGATTCCCTTCCTCCACATGCAGGCTCCATCCCTGTACCACCTTGGGAAGTATAGAGGGCTGGGGTGATGGGGAAGTCTCCCACACTCATCAGATGCCTTTGGCCCTAAAGCCAGAACGTTTTGCAGAGCACATCCCTCGAGCATGCTCAGGTGTCTCAGTCAGCAATGCTGGTTGCTGGTGAATCTTTCCAGACAAATCTCCAAAATCCTGGCCAAGGCAAAACCACCCTGATTTCTGATGCTTAACGAACATATACATTAATGACTCACTCTGCACACACTCAGGGGAGGCTCTCAGAGTATTTGCTCTACGTCTGTGCAGCAGTGATCTGGCCACTGCTTGTAAACTCTGGCTTGATTTGTGATCACAGAGAGAAAATTGTGCAAAATGCTGTTTGGTGAGACAGACCACATGCTACATAATCACAGGCCTGGTCTACACGACGCATTTATACCGAATTTAGCAGCGTTAAACTGATTTAACCCTACACCCCTCCACACAGCGAGGCCCTTTCTATTGATATAAAGAGCTCTTTAAACCGGTTTCTGTACTCCTCCCCGACGAGAGGAGTAGCGCTGAAATTGGTATTGCCATGTTGGGTTAGGGTTAGTGTGGCTGCAAATCGACGGTATTGGCCTCCAGGCGGTATCCCACTGTGACCACTCTGGACAGCAATCTGAACTCGGATGCACTGGCCAGGTAGACAGGAAAAGCCCCGCGAATTTTTGAATTTCATTTCCTGTTTGCCCAGCGTGGAGCTCTGATCAGCATGGGTGGCCATGCAGTCCCAAATCCAAAAAGAGCTCCAGCATGGACCGTACGGGAGATACTGGATCTGATCTCTGTATGGGGAGACAAATCTATTCTATCAGAGCTCCTTTACAGAAGATGAAATGCCAAAGCATTTGAAAAAATCTCCAGGCCATGATAGACAGAGGCCACAGCAGGGACTCAGCACAGTGCTGCGTGACAAGTGTAACGGAAAGCCAAAGAATCAAATGGACCCTCGTGGAGGGAGGGAGGGGAAACTGAGGACTCCAGCTATCCCACAGTCCCTGCAGTCTCCGAAAAGCATTTGCATTCTTGGCTGAGCTCCCAATGACTGTAGGGTCAAAAACATTGTCCCAGGTGGTTCAGCATATATCTCGTCAATATACCACCCCTCCCCCCCAGTGAAAGAAAAGGGAAAAAAATTGTTTCTTGCCATTTTTCAATGTCACCGTATGTCTACTGCATGCTGCTGGTAGACGCGGTGCTGCGGCGCTGAACAGCAGCATCCCCTCCCCTTCCTTTCCTGATGGCAGATGGTACAAAATGATGGAAAACTGTCATCATCCCATGAGTGCTCCTGGCTGGCCTCAGGTGAGGTCAGCCAGGGGTCGCCTGGGTAAAAATGGGACTGACTCCCTGACATTCCTGGCAGATGGTGCAAAATGCTGGGTAACCGTCCTCATCATAGCAGATGGAGCCTGAGCTCCATAAGCTCCCCACCTCCTTTCGTGTCTAAAGAAAAGATTCTGTACTCCCTGGACTGTCATAGCAGCTGGAGGCTGCCTCCCCCTCATTTTATCTCACTAAAAAGTCAGTGTTTCTTATTCCTGCATTCTTTATTACTTCAACACACAAATGGAGGGACACTGCCGCAGCAGCCCAGGAGGGGTGTGGGAGGAGAGAAGCAATGGGTGGGGTTGTTGCAGGGGCACTCCCTAGGATGGCATGCAGCTCATCATTTCTGAGGGATCTCTGGGGCTCTGACCCAGAGCGGCTGTGCTCTCTGGCTCTCTAGTAAACTTGCCCCATATTCTAGGCAGGACTGACTCTATTTTTAGATAAAACATAAAGAAGGGAATGACCCAGGGAGTCATTCCCATTTTTGTCCATGAGCCCCCAGCCTACCTCAGTGAGGCCAGCCAGGAGCACCCATGACAGCAGCAGATAGTACAAAATGATTGATAACCATCATCACCACTTTCCAATTGCAAACGATACAAAATGATTGATAACTGTCATCTCATCGCCAATTTACAATGGCAGACGGTGCAATAGGGATAGTAACCATCTCTGCTACCTTGCAAAGGGAAATGAATGCTGCTGTGCAGCACTGTAGTACTGCCTCTGTCAGCAGCATCCTGTACACAAACGGTGACAGTGACAAAAGGCAAAACAGGCTCCATGGTTGCCATGCTATGGCGTCTGCCAGGGCAATCCAGGGAAAAAGGGCGTGAAATGATTGTCTGCCGTTGCTTTCACGGAGGAAGGATTGAGTGACAACATTTACCCAGAATCACCCACAACACTGTTTTTGCGCCATCATGCATTGGAATCTCAACCCAGAATTCCAGGGGGCGGGGGAGACTGCGGGAACTATGGGATAGCTACGGGATAGCTACCCACAGTGCAACGCTCCAGAAATCGACGCTAGCCTCGGTACATGGACACAAACCACCAAATTAATGTGCTTAGTGTGGTCAGGTGCACTCGACTTTATACAATCTGTTTTACAAAACTGATTTATGTAAAATCGGAATAATCCTGTAGTGTAGACATACCCACAGACACACACTACACAATACACTTAGCACAATGTGCAGCACACACATACTACAAAATGCACATCACATCACACAATATGCAACACAATGCACCCACAGCACAACCCACAGAATACGCAATGCTCATCATGCCAGACAAAACACAATATCCCCCAGCGCTAGCACACATAATACACATTATTAGAACTGAACAAACAATTCCTAATGAATCATTTAACTCATGAATTTCACCTTGGAAATTGCAGTGCTGTGAGATCTCTCTTCAGTGCCTGATAATGTTTTCTCAAATCTTGTGTGCTCTAGAGCTTGCTGCTTGAAAATCAAAATTCAAGTTGCATTACTTAGTTGTGATTGGTAACATCACTCACATACTATTAGTTCTGTCCTGTAATTGGATGAGCTGCAGTCTGTTAACCAGCTTTCTGGAGTGATCACAGCAAACTAATTTACAATGCATTCTCTGAGAGTATTTGGCCAGGTTAGTTTAACATTGTCCTTCCACAAGATAAACTCCAAGATTCCCAGAAAATGAACGTGCCAGGGCTCTGAGCCTGGGTGAGGCAAACCAATTCATAAAAAACATGTTTGCCATGTTTGTCCAGTTCTACACAACCCACACCACATACCGGGTATAACCCCACTGATGTGACAGCAGGGATGGATTTGTTATGACGTCTCCATTATGCTACCACCTTCAATGGATATTTCCCACTACCGAAGATGAATCCCCAGAAGTCTCTGAAGCAGTCATCCTGAAAGCAAGTCCCATAACTCCACATGCTGTACGTGACCCCCAGAGCTACCTGCGTTTGTCCCAGAGCTAAAGCAGGTAGATGTGGTAGGTGATGTTTCCTAGAACAGCATCCCACTCTGCATTCAGCTGGCTAAACACAGACTAAGAGGTCAGCGTTTTTACTCCAGACTCACGGGGCGGCTTGTGGGTGGTGACTGTCAGTAAAACTCCGCCAGCACTGTCAGCGCTCCCCATCTCTGGTTTGGAAGCCCCTGCGATTCCCAGGCAGAAGGCTGCTTTTTAGGGAGAGCCTGAAGGGGGATCATGATGCTGCAGCAAGACTGAACTGGAAACTGAGTCATCTCCCCAGGGCTTTGGGAAGGAGAGAGGGGGAAGATGTTGAGAGCCCAGGGGTAGGAGTCTGGCTACCTGGGCTCAGTTCCTAGCTCCCCTGCAGCCTTTCTACCCTTTGATATGTCATATCACTGCACCCCCATTTCTCCAGTTGGGCTAATGGCCATTCCCTGCCTCCAGGACTGTGTGAGCCTGAATTAACGAATGTTTGTAAAGCACTTTGAGATCCTCAGCTAAAAAACAGAAGGTGATGGAGAAGGGGAAAAGGACCAGGAGTTAAACCCCCTTTCCCAGTGCACAGATGATGGATTTGCAATGATTTGCTTGGGCCATCTCCTCCTGCTGGCCTGGGCTTCGTTGCCATGCCCAATGCTGTTATTAAAGAAGGGACTAGATCACCCTTCTGCCTGAGCTCTGTCTCTTGCTGCCTGGGCTAGCAAAGGTGTAGGGCTAGGACAGCAGCTGAGTCGTGTCCTCAGGCCATGACATCTTTTGTGGAACCACCTCCACCTCCTTTGGGCCAATGCTCAGAGTGGTGAGAGAGGGTAAATAGGGACCATCCCCCAAATGGCATTGCCTGTGTGAAAGCAGCCACATAACCATGTCCCTTTGACTTCTGATCCGCGACTTCTATGGCTAATTGGTCTTGTAAATCCCCCATCATCGCTTCACAGGATATAACTGAGCACGCTGCAGGAGAAGTTTATTTTGACCATGGAAACAATTGGTACAGCTGAATTGATGGGCCCCGAAATCTCCATCTCTGTTTGTGGGGGTAGGGGGGCAATTCGGTAGCAGATACTCCAAAGCCAGAGGACCGACGGACCTCCCGCAGGCAAGCCACCAAATCCGCGGGACTGGCAGAACTCCCGCAGGCAAGCCACTGAATCCGTGGGACTGGCGGACATCCTGCAGGCAAGCTGCCGAAGGCTGCCTGACTGCCATGCTTGGGGTGGCAATAAAGCTATATCCACCCCTGCGTGTGGGGGACAAAGTCAAAGCCCCCTCCCGGATTGTGAATAGCACATTCCTTCCAGACTGCTCTGAAAACTATTCAGTGGAAATTGAAACAAGTCATTGACAAATGATGCATTTTGGTTCTGATCCCCCTGGGCAGACACTGTTGTGTCTAATGCTAACCTGTAACAGCTGATCACAATGGTGGCAGTGGCTGCAGCTTTCATAAAAATCCAGGGGTTACCAAATTATTTCCATACACAACTCAAACTCATAAACTGTGTCGGTACCAGCTACTTTTACCTAATGTTTGTCACCAGATTTGCCCGTTACTAGGGGGTATGATCATGGATTAGGGTTACTCTTCTGGGGGAGGAGGTGTTTCTGTAATTCTATCAATGTACTGCTTGTGTCACTTGTGTTTTCATATGGAGTTCTACTTCTACCTTCTGCAAGTTCCCTCCCAATGGAGCTATTCTGCAGGACCTAGGGTCCCCAGGGCTGGGTTCTCTCTCTCTCTCTCTCTCTCACACACACACTCACACACACACAGAGTGCGTCTAAGCGGACTGGGTCAATCAGCATTCCCAAGCTGAGCCCTTATATGCCCTGGACTCAGCAGGCTGGGTCGAGCAGCACTTCCAAGCTGCCACACTCCTATGCCACAGGTTTAGCACATCCCTCTCCCCACTTTCATGTTACCATTGTTCTGGTAGTAACCCACTTGATGAGCAAACACCACAGGATTTTTGGGCGCTACAGGATCTTTAGTTTAGGTAAGAGGAGTGTTGCTGCAGAGCAAAGGGGAAAGCCGAAAACACAAAAGAGAGAGAGAGAGGTAGGGAAGCAACCTGCTTAACCATAAAAGTTATTTATTGCGAGGTAATAACCATACAGGGAGAGCCAAACAAACAAAACCATTACAATATTTAATCTATCTTAAATATGATTACAAAAGTCAGGTTTAGAAAACTAGACCTGATCACACAAGTCAGGGTTATAAAGCTATACCTAGATTAGAAAAAAAACCAGAGCACAAGAGAGAGTTGGGTTCTCACCACTCTGTGAAGCTTAAACAGGTCGGGGTTCCCAAGTGGTGGCGGTGGCTGAGGGTCTGGAGTGCTGGAGACAGGCAGAGCCCCCAGCATGATCAGTCAGGGGAAGATGAAGTCCCAGTGGAACTGATGCAGATTTTGGATCCAGGCATCAGAATATTTACTTGAGCGAGGGTGGGTGAGTGTTTTTTGTAGGGAAACAATGATGGTTCAAGGGAGAACACTAGATTTGTTTATGGGTAAACTGATGGCTCAAGGAAGTATATCAAAGTTGTTTTGTTCAGGCTAGACAATAGGAATTGATCATTCTTGGCTATGGGCAGTGTTCCTTCAAGGGCACCCACAATGCAATTAGGCATCTTCAGTATTTTGGATACCAACAAAGGATTTATTACTAGAATTGGTCTGGTATCTGCTGAGCTGGGTGGGCCCAGGCATGAGTTCATTAACATCTAGAGCAGAGATCCCCCATGATGTAGTGCTTCCCTGATTTTCTGGTCCCCGAGATGAGTGCGGTTCTTGCCTTGGAATCTCTGTTCTCCATTCTGTATGCTAATAGAGATGCCTCCCTGTTCCATCTTCGATGGAAATGAGGCTAGGGGAGTTGCCTTAGTCCTGTCACCTTTGTCCGGAGGGGTTTAGGTGTGTCTCCCACTGCCTTTTCATTGCTTTTTGTAAGTCGTTCTTCTGATAGGTTTTGGTTCAAGCAGAGGCTGAGGGGAAGGGGTCCTTCGTGAGTCAGACAAGTGGGATACTGCACCCTGGTTCCCCAAGAACATAGAGCTAACAGCTAACAAGTTGCCCACCATTGCTATTACTGGTTCAGCTCTGCCTGTAGTAACAACAACGGCAGTGCTAGTGTGGACAAGCTGCTAGCAGTCCACAGGGTTTCAATCGCTATGTTATCTAGGCCTGCTCAGAACAGGGTTAGACGATAGAGGGCTGAAAACACCAGCCTCTCATCAACACTAGGGTATCCACTGCTGGACCTTAGTGAATGACAGCAAGGATGGGAACTTTTAGGGGGAAAATACTTGTTCAGGCAAGGGGTAAACTTTTGCAAAGTTCTGAAGTGACTTTGGAGCCTAAGTCCCATTTCCAGAAGTGATCCAGGCAGTTAGCTCCCAGAAGGTATTCAGGTGCCTAATGCACATTGACATAAATTAGTTAGTTGCCTAAATTCCTTTGAGGATCTGGGCCTTAGGAACCCAAATCCCATTGATTTACAATGAGATTAAGGATCCTAATTCACACCGACACATTTAAAAATTGTACCAAAAGTCTCACTGTGTAACAGGCTTTGATGAGACACAACCACATGGAAGGTATGCAGTTTCCTCAGGGGCTGATACATACAGAGCATAGACTGGACAGCTGGCAGAGTGGAAGCCATGGCCTGGCTGTACACTTGCGGGAAAGCTTTAGTAGAGGAGGTGGTGATGAGTAATAAACAAGGCATTGTCTGATTTTTGTAAGGAGGAAAGAGCTGGAGGGAGCAAGGAATGACCTTGTTGAGTTTTTCTGGCTGCTGTCCAGGTCACACTGATGCCAGAAGAGCTCAGAGTCCCTTCTGGCTGGAAATGCACTCCTCAAGTTAGGGGAATCACAGCTAAATTTCTGGAACATTACATGTTCACAATTGCAAAGCTAACAATAATTAGAAAAACTACGAGACCAAGGCAGGAAAAAATATGAGTCACACATGTAAGTGGTGTTCCTGTGCTGGAAGAATATCAGTTCTGCATATTTCTGCAAAGTTAATGCTCGTCTGCCTCCCGCACTGCGGGATAGGGGCAACTCTGTCGCTTGGAGAAGGATTCTGGAGGCTCCGTAAGGAAGGAATAGCATCATTGCAAGAAGACAGGATGAGGCTCAGAGCTCAAGAAGGAGATAGCTACTGCAGTGCCAAGTGCTCACAACTTGTGGCACTCTCCTGAGAGCCCTTTCTAGGGCATGACCTGTATTCCAGGATGCAACAGAAGTGTGCAGGGCCCTTTATTACACATTCAGTTCAGTGTTGGATCTAGAGACCAAATCTTGGAAAGAAGAGATGGTCCCATCTGATCCACACCCCAGAGTTGGTGCAGGAGTGTTCCTTATAGTCTATTCATCAGGTCCTTGGATAGTCCAGTTCCAAATGAGCCAACAGGTAAAGCTGCCATCTTTTCCCTGGAGAGACAGCATTATCAATATCACAGCAGAGAACTTTCACCTGATATCCAGCTGATGTTTTAATTTGTTCGGTTTCTTCCCCCTATTTGGAGTCAAACCCACTTGCCCTGAGCTAAACAATTCTACAGAGAGCCTGCAGGATCTCCTATTGGGGCACTGTGGATTTGTCCTTCTGTTTACTGAGGGGTGGCTGTCATTCAATCCATCTCTTTTAATGACCACCCAGCCATCCCCCACTCAATCTATAAAAGGTTTTCTCTAAAACCCCATTAAATTCTCATGACCTTTTCCTACCAACCACTGTTAAATCCACTCTCTGTTCTTTCATCTATCACTCTCTTCCTGCCTTATTCGTTCAGCAATATCCAACATTGATGACATCACATTTCATCACCATGGACTCTACTGTGACATCACAGATGCTGGCCTATGACATCACTGGATAGTTTAGACAAGAGGAGGTGGCTAGTGTGAAAAGAGAAAGCTCTTATTGACACAAAATATCATAACAAGGCCATAAGTGGAAGAAGATCTGAGAAAGCTTCTTTCAGCCTTATTCACCGCAGTGTAACTCCATTGACTTCATGGATGTTCCTCCTGATTTACACCAGTCTGAGATCAGAATCAACCACATATCTGTATGAAAATACAGGCACCTTTTTAAAAATCCTGGTGCTGCCACTAGGGTGACCAGATGTCCCGATTTTATAGGGACAGTCCCAATTTTGGGGTCTTTTTCTTATATAGGCTCCTATTACCCCCACCCCCCTCCTGATTTTTCACACTTGCTGTCTGGTCAACCTAGCTGCCACTGTCACAGCCCATCACCTCACAGTTGGCCTTTAGCCCAAAATTCAGGCCATGATACTCATAGACCTATTGTCTTTCATCAAAGCCCATGTATAAATGATAATCACAGAGTCCTGAGTTTATCCTGGGCTGCATATGTGGCTGGTTATAAAGTAATGGAGTGATACCTCATCAATCAGTATAGGATGGTGTTGCATCACAAGAGGACACAAGTCATCACACTTTGAAATAACCTCATCCTGTATTGATTGAGGCAGTGCTGTGGGCTGAAGAAGCAAACATCAAAACACAGTGTTACAGCATCTTGCAAGATGATTGTTTTGTTTCCTAGGACAAATATGAGTTGGTTGCAGCTCTAATCCTTTGCTCTTGCTTCTGGATTAAGCTGCCTTCCAACTGCACCACTAAGCAGGGGTTGCTAGTCCATTCAGTTTCCATTCATAAAAACCAAAAGCTCCAGCTAAGAGTGCATCAGAAGAAGAAGTGAAACTGAGGACATATTGCCCAGAATACGCCATAATATTCCAAGATAAATTACTACATATCTCCGCCAAGAAATCAAACACCCCTGCTATCGTCAGTATTTATACAGAAGCCAAGCCCGAGATGTCCAGAGAGGCCAAGAAAACAACTTGGAGCCTTGTTAGCTAATCATGAGTCCTCTGTGTCTGCCCAGCTGGCAGGACTATCATCGGCCTACATGGCATTGTCGTACCTGGAGGAACTCTGTCAGCTTGGCCACAGTCCACTTAATAATGTAGCTAGAGTATAAAGATGTATCCAGGCCCAACCAAGAAACAGCTGGAGAGTATAGGGTTGACTCAATCCCAGTAGAGTAAAACAGGGAAACTGAGTGGGAGTCAGTTAGGATATTTCTGGCTAAGCTTTGAGCAGCAGCAACTAATAATAAAAAGGAACAAATGAGTTAGGTACGATCTGTCTGGAGCCACAGTTGTTGTTTTTTTAACTAATTGAATTTTAGTGCTGGTGAAAAGTAGCAGATTGACAGCTCTGAGGGAAAACGTCCTTTATTTAGAACAGGTATGGCATAGACAGCAATGTAAGCTTCCCTCCCCCTATTTCCTATTGCTGTTCTGGCATTGTTCTTCCTGGTGAGAGGGAAGGGTAGTCCATGTCCCATTCAATCTTTCGCCCCTCTGCTGACAACACTAACAAGGGGACCTGTTAGAGCCAATTGGGCTGGGGACACCCATTTGCAGGAAACTGCATTGAGACCCAACAACTCATTTCATGCAGACCACCAAACTGCCATCAGTGAGAATGACTTTGGGTCACTGTCTCTATAGATGTGAGCTGGCTTTGAACCAGTGACCTATCTCAGGCCAGTATTCTGTAGATAAAAGCTTCTTCTTCATAGAAAGTACCTCTAGATATTGTGAAATGGAGCATAGTAGGGCCACTGATCTGGAGGAGAGTAATGCACTGCCACATAGCTGGGAGACTGCTGTACTCCAGGGTAGGCAGAGATTGAAGATATATTAATCATGAAGCATTCCCTTTGGTCAGTGCCTGAGGGGTGCGTGGGAGGGCCTTGGAAGAAATCCCACCCAGAACTCTCCAGATGGAGTAAGGGTTACTGGGCTGAAAGGCCTAGGAGTGACAGAAGTATAAGCTATAAAGTCAGAACAGCAGGGATGGAGTAATGGGTAGGACTCTAGCCTCACACTCAGGTGACCTTGGTTCTTTTCCTTTCCTTGCTATATGACTCTTAGTAGGTCCCTTTCTCTTCTTGATAACTCAGTTTCCTAATATAGGGATGATTTTTACCTAGCTTTGAAATGTAAGGATTAGAAATGCTGGGTATTATTGTGACATTATGGCCCGTATATAGAAGAGAGTATATGTGTTGGGCCAGGGCTTCAAACATTTCTGTTGAAAACAGGGGCTAGTGTGGGGTTTGAGATGGGTCAAATATTCAGGCTAGCAAACCAGATCCTTTCTTTTCAATCATTCCTGGTGAAGATGGTAGAAAGGGCTGGAATAATCTACCTCTCCCTTTGCACACACATTCACTTGCTCTCTCACACACACATCTTTGAGTTTCAGTCAGCGTTGTCCGTGAATGATCTCAGTTGAATTGACATTGGAATTGTTTGAGCGATGAGGAGTCTCTACACAATGTGGGGAGAGCTGTGAGGAGCCATTACATTTTAGTCTTTAGTGTAGGTTGTTTCCTAGGGGGAATGCATTAGTGGATGCACCCTATGAGCCCAGTCTATAAATAGCTGGAAGAAGGCCCAGTCAGGAAGCAGTAGTATTTAGGAAGGGCTTAGGAACAGTTTTAGTTTCAGGCCTGCCAAGTCTCATTCATGTGAGAGGACGACTCCCTCATTTTGGATTAATTCTAAGGCAGTATTGAAAGCATTTTACTCTTGTGAGGAAAGATTTTGTTGCTAGCTGAAATGAGACACTTAAATGCTCACTCAGAATATTTTTTGCTGTCTCCCTGATTGGGACTGCCACAGCTTGATAGAAAGAACTGAAGCTTAGTTGTTAGGGGCATGTTATGCCTGGGGGTTTTATATAAATACTTGACTGTCCTTACTCTTAGAGAGGCTTTGGAATTTATTCTACAGTGTGCAGCTGTTACTTAGGGATTAGAGGATCAGTCCAAACTAAGGTTGGGCTGGACCACACAACTAAGATCCAAATCCGGACTTTGGGGGTGTTTAGATCAAGGTCCTGACAGCCAGGGGCTCAGAGGAAACTCCCCCCCTAACCTGGGCAGGTTATTCCATGATTGTCTGCTGTGTGTACCTCTCTGTGACACACTGGGCACTGTTAGAGACAAGATACTGGATAGGCACAACATTGTCTTGATCTGGTACACAGTTTCCATGCTCTGGCCCATCTCTTGTACAAGTCTAGAGGGAACAGGCTTTCACATGAGACCTGCAGCATGTTGTGTTTCCAGATGGGTCAACCAAATGATGAAAACTACCTTTTAGCAACTTGCATCCCAGTCCCTGAAGGTCCCAGGAAGAGAGCAAATGAAAAATAGGAAATAACTAAAAGAATTGACTAGCCAGCCTTTGTTTCTGAACCTCAAATAAGACTGATTCTATTCACTAGCTGGTTGTAGGGTCAAATCAATTCTTATATTATCTAAACCAGTTTGTTCATTCCTAGCTAAATTCTGCTAAGCCGTGCCATTCTGCATCTCAATTTATGACTCAGCCCACTGTGTTTCTCTGTAGAAGAGACCAGGAGAGGTGGAGTTTCCAGCTTCTGGCAGTGGTTCCCTAGAAGATCTTTAGTGCAAGTGGTACATGATGAGGAGAACCAGAAGTGTGCATGGATTCCCCTCATCAGTGTGCTAAGAACTATCCATCGCCTCTATATTAAAAATAAATAAAAATTCAACTTCCCACATCCAGTTTCTCCTGTTGAAGGGAATATCTGCGGAAAGGAGGAATCTGTTTTTACGCGTTTTTATTCCGTGTTCTGTCAGTGGCACTTCACTAGCCAATATCCCACAGAAGAAGCTCTCACCTTATATGGTGAATGCTCTTCATGAAAATAACACGTGACATCTTCTCTTCGTCCATTTCTCAGCCTGCTCGGCTGTTCTGCTAATTACTGAGCCTGTGTTCTCTGTGAAGCAAGTGTCCAGCAGGACCGGGAGGATTTAGAGGCGTCAGACTTGAAAACCCTGTAAAATGCCGTATTTATTGTTATGTGACTCTCCTCAGCGTAGTAGCTAAGCACCTCAGAACCATGAGTGAATGTGACCAAGAGGAACGGACCCCTCCCTGTCCTCAGAGTTCAGCCCCAGACTAAGTGCAGGATGATAAACTGAATCATGGACGTTAGAGCTAGAAAAGACCTATCAAGTCATATCTTCTTCATCTGTCCTTGCCAGCATGTTCCTGGGCTCTTTGTACCCAGCCAGTTTCCCTGCTGGTGTTCTGCAAGGCCCTGTTAGAGCTAGAGCAATGTTTCTGTGGTGGCCTGTCACTTTCCGGCCTTGTGGCTCTGTGCATGCCTACTCAGGACGTTTCCAATTACTATGAGTGCCTATGGATAGGTGTAAATTCCACTGGCCTCTCATCCATTCAATACAGAGTCACTGGCTATCACCACAAAGGCTGCAGGATTACCAGAATCCAGATAAGTGTCCCCTGCCCATGGATATGTTCTCCTCCCACTCCCATCCTGCTGGGGTCCGGGAACATCCAGACTCTGCAGCTAGATAAGAGAACAAGAGCATCCTGGTGGCAATCAGGCTGTTTGGCACATTTCACACTCAGTACAGGATGCGAAGGAGAGTATGACAGGGGGTCTTCTCATGAGAAGCAAGGGCCAGCGTTGACCATGCCCAGTCCCCACAGTCCTGAGATGCACCTCACTGCTGCTGTTATGAATGACAGAATGGGGAGCTAGATAATATTATTTATGTTACAGTAACAATCTTCCTCCATCTATCTGCCCTGCTGTTTCCCTTCTGGTTTACAGGCTGTGACCTACATACTTAGCGGATAAGAGAAACAGTGGGGCCAGAAGTGTTAGAAAAGGACAGAGCTGTGAAATATGGAAGATTAATCACAAAAAGGCAAAAAAAGGGTTAAAATAAGGCTTTCCTCCACCACCCACCCCCAAGTTGCATGCAACAGTCCAGGAAGCAGTTTTGTTTCTGCTAGTGCTGAACTTTCTCCCATGGGTCAGCAGCAGTGGCTTTCTATGCATCCCAGTCCCAGCAGTGCGAGAGGCCAGGGGGATGAGAGAAAGGAATTGAATACATGGCAGAGATCTCTATTAAAACAAGGAGCCGTGAGCGAGGAGAGTGAAAACATCATTGAAATGCAGACAGTAAACGGTTCCATAGCAAAATAGGCGCAGAGCAGGAAAAGCCATTCCTGTAAACTGGCCTTGCATGCCACCTATGGTTCCTTGGTGGAGGTGAGTCTCTGCTCTTTGTTTGACTGGGTTGCAGTTTATTTGCAGTCAGACTGAGGCGTCAGTGGCAGACAGAGATTCCCCAATGGGTCCTTATTTATTTGAAGTAAAACTCCAATCTAAAAGCCATGAGAGGTAGTGCCGGTGCTTAGTCACGGCTCTGTTGTGCGTGATGGCTGCTTGTTCTTCCACACGTAACAGTTGCAGTGCTAGCACCCATCCCAGGAAGGGGGATATTCGGGGTACACACAATACAGGAATGGCGTCTCATTAAGATGCACCATTCCAAAAGTGACCAGTGATTTGGCATCCCACTGCTTTAGTGCACTTGAAATGAGACACCCTAAAGGGGGCTGATTTTCAGCACATGTTGAACATCCACCCCCTGACAATCAGGGCCCCTCTAAGGCATCTCAGATTGGGTGCCCCCAAAACAGTGGCACTGCAAATCACTAGTCTGTTTTGAAAATGTAGGCCTGAGTATGGCTATCTCCCCATGCTCCACTGAACATTCACTGCCTTCTCCCATCAGCGCCATGTCCTCTTTCACAGCACCCCCTCACCCCAATGCCTAGGAATCCCTCCCTCTCCCTGTATGCTGAGACCCTTCTCTCTCCTCCTCCAAATCCAGCCTTGAAACCAAAGATGGGCCTGAGACACAAAGTCCAGACTAGAATATCAGCTGCTGCCCCCACATTTCCAGAGTGTTCAGACTTGCCTTCTGGCTATAGCCATGATAGAGAAAGACACCAATCACAGAACTGAAATCCAGGTTGTGGTCCTCTCTGCCACCCTCCCCAGCTCCTGACTTGTCTGTTACACCCGCTTCTTGCACTTTGTCTCAATTTAGACTGTAAGTTCCTCAGGGTATTTATACAGTGGTGGTCAGCACAATGGGCCCTGCTCTGACTGGGGCCTTTGGCCCCTACTGTAATACAAATAACTATTTTAATTAATAATAATGGCTTAGACTACAAATTGACTTCAATGTTTGGGAGTGTCATGGATTTAGGAATCCAATCTAGGCACACCTCTATTTAAAAGACACTTCTTTCCCCAAACCTTCTGACGCCAATCTCCTGACCGGTGCTTCCTGTACCTTCTCACAGGTGGTCTCTTGTCCCATGTATTGTTCTTGACTCACTTCTTTAGACTCTTCAGGGCAAGGTGTCAGTTTTATATCTTGTAAAGCACCATCTCTATGTATAGCCACATACACAAGTCAATCAATCAATGATTCCTCAAAATTAAAAAAAAATCTAGAAAATTGTGTCTATTTCTCTACATTTGACACAAGCATCAACTTCTTACAGTATAGAAGTGTCCACCGCTGAACCAGACCGTGTATGCAAACGCATGACATTTTTGGAACTAGATTGTGATCTGAACTATTGCTTAGGCTCTCAGGGGATCCAGATTATTTCTGGGCATTCAACATGTAGGGAGGAGCACACCCCTGTTGCAGCAAGGCGTGTCCCGGGCCCTCTCAGCCTGGGTGGTAGCTGATCAGTCTAAGCACTGTGCCACCTCAGCAGCCTTTACAGAAGCAATAAATAACTGCTCCTCCAAACAACCCCACTTTCCTGAGAATGAAGGGGCCAGCACTATAAACTGTAGGAGGCCCAGCAGACAGAAACAGTGGTTAGTAAGTTGTACCATAAGCGGGTCACCAGGATATCTGGAGCAACAAACACAGCTAAGAACAGCAAACCAGAACGGCAATGATAACAAAGCTTTAAGACAGAAAAACAAGAGACTGAAGCAACAATGTGGAAGAAGAACAGCCCAGAGCTAGGGCTGTGGAGGAGGAGCAGTGCTCCTGAACAGGGAGCTGGTGCACCAATAGCAGATCAGCAACTGCTTAGGGTATGTCTAAAATGGAATAAAAGACCCATGGCACTGCCATGACTGGCCTGAGTCAGCTGACTTAAGCTTGAGGGCTTTGGTTGCAGGGCTAAAAATTACTGTGTAGACATTCTGGCTCTCACTGGAGCCTGGGCTCTGGGACCCAGGTCTGGGTTTCCAGAACATCTATACAGCAACTTTACAGCCCCAGCCCTGCAAGCCCAAGTCTTTTGACCTGAGCCAACCGCAGGTGTTTAATTGCTGAGTAGACTTACAGTCAGTGACCAAGCAGAACAGCAAACCAGAGCAGCAATGGCTGGACAACACCGCAGCAGAACAGCTCACTGCTGTGTTATCACTCACACTTTTGTAATTCATATGCAAGGTGGCATTCGCAACAATGCATCAAATGCAACCTTAGTGGAACTGCAACAGCTCTGCAATTACTAGTTACTAAGGGTGTGCTATTGCCCCCAGATGTGTTATCTCTGGCATAGCTGTCATCTTGCTGTGTGTTATTATTACCAAAAGGTGCAAGGGTGCCCAGTATCCAGTGAGCGTGCATTTTGTTAGGGGTTACCAACCCCAGCTGGGTGGCTATCCAGTCACTGTACACCGTGCTGTGTGTTATCATCTGTGATGAAGGCAATTCTTCATCTGGCCCTGTGCTACTGCCCCGGTGGCATCCAGATCTTGATCTGAATTCGGTTACTTCCCCCAGGCATATGGATATCCATATAATTCTGAACTTCGCTGGGCTTTATAACCCCTGGAGTGTGCAGATGTCTGTGATGTAACCAGTCCCTGCCAACCACCCATTCCCTTGTTGTTTTCCTTACAGTGATCTAACCCCTTGAGCTAGCCCAGTGGGCTGTGGAGTTTAAGTCCCATTAGCCTATTCCTGAAGCCAATGGTATTCAGATGCCCCTCTATCTTGCAGACCCTCTGAAGCCATCTTTGTCCTGCATTAGGGAACTAAGCTCAAAAAATAAGGGTAATGGACAGGAAATTAGAGATAAGTAGATAGTTTGACGGGATTAGGGATAAGCAAAAGAAACATAATTATTTGATAGCTGCTATCGAACAAGGGCTTATACGAAAGGGAATGTAAATGACCTAAAAACAGCACTAGACCAGATCAAACAGCTATACTTCACAGATAACAACCCAAAAACACAGGGTATAAATATTTATCACCAATGAATTCTCCAAACACTCCCTCCTCACGATCACATTAATAATAGATGGGTTTGAGGATAATAGGCGGCTTTACAGGATTTGTTTTTTTAATGTTCATGCTTTTATACATGTACAGCTGTGTGGGTGCGAGTTTGTACTGGGGGATCTGTGTTTATGCTTGTGTGTGTGTGTGTGTGTGTGTGTGTGTACACAAGAGTTTGCGTGTTCTTGCACTTTCATTTGTGGTGGGTCCCTGTGGTGGGTCTGTCATGCTCTGCTTTGGAATAGCTCTTTGGGAGCATTCTAAGGGTGCTCTGCGTACAATGGGTAAAGGCTTTTGACAAAGGATAATTCTTCTGCACCTCTGGCGGCTCGAGCAAGGAAGCAGTGAAAAAGGTGCCCTGGATTATGAAGATGGGGTTCCATGGTCAGAGATTGTATAGTTCAAATTTCCTAGCACACAGCTCTGCTGATGCTGTACTCACCTGCCATGTTGCTTGTTATTCCAGTCCTGTACTGCCAAAGACAAGAGCTCTGCCAAAGTGCCGTATCCAGGGCTGGTTTTGTCCTAGGCTCCCCACACACTGCTCTGCAGATGCTCCTCAGTCTTGAACTGCAGCCCTTCCTCCAATTCCAGTCCTGTGTGTCCCACTGAGCTGTGCCCCTGTGCCTCAGTCCTGGCATGCAGCAGCCCCTGCTCTGGCCCCTTGAAGTTTCAAAGCCAGTCAGATAAGATAAGAAGTGACCCAAACTTCTGCTTAGAAATCAGAACTCCAGAAACTCTTTCTGAAGTTCAAATACCTAGGTTAAATTGTTCATCTCCTTATTTTCACACCATTGAGTGTGTCTGGGTTCAGAGCAGGAACAGAAAGAAAGGGCTGTTCCCATGGGACTGCTGGCGGAGGGACTGAGTGTGTCGAAGAGAGACGAATTTTTCCAGAGCAGGTTTACAGCTGGAGTCTTGCTACAAACTGGACCATTTCTTGCTGTCATCTTGTGGGGGTCATAGATGGGGTGAAAATGAATTAGCCAGGGGTGTGCTCCTGCTCCCATCTACATTAGCAAAACTCCTTCTGCCTTCAAAGGGAGCTGGACTAGGCATTCAGTGTTTGTGAAGCACTGCGAAAATATAAAGCTCCTCTGTATCTAAGTGCTAAGTATGATTATTATTGTCACTGTAGCTGAATCTCAACCTCTGCCCCTCCCAGTCTGAGGGAGAACCATCCTTCATGCTCATGTCCCCTCAGAGGAGCTACCCAGCTCTCGTGCCCTCCTTCTCTTGGACAAATGAAGGCCCTTCCTCCTCCAGCAGTGCAATTACCTTCCGGAGCTTGTATCTCCCCCAACCCTGCCACCTGCCCCCCAGCCTTCTCCTTTCCTTCTCTGTGTGTGTGTATATGTATATATATTTAACAAGAGCGAACACAAAGCCTCCATAACCTGTGCTTGCAAATTACTGCAGCCCAGGAAATGAAAGCTCTGCTGCGGCATTAATTGGAGGGCTTTTTAATTAAAATCAGCTTGTTTCCCGATCAAAGATTAAAGAAAGGAAGAAAGCTGAAAGGAAAAAAAATAATAATAAAACAATTCCCTCTCTGCCCCTCTTCAGCATTCATGAGGTGCGAGCTGAGTGCAGCGTGTCATCCTCGCTGCTTTGCTCTGCTCCCTTTTGATTTTTGAAATGTCTTTTTCATCTTCTCTTTCTATCTTACTTTGGGCTCATCTGCTTTTCCATCTGGCAGGGGCCTTCAGAGCATGTGTAGCTGGGCACTCTGGGGGGATTTCCCTTTGGTGTTTGGCTTGTGGGCAGTCTCCGCAGTAGGGGATCGTCTTCAGCCTAACTGGTGATGCCCAATGGGGAGCTCTCATTGCTCTGGGGATGAGCTTGTTATTTCTCAGGGTGACCCTGCTCCAAGGTCTCCAACTCTCAAGCTTTCCCGCTGTCATCTTCTCCAGTACAGTTGTTCTCAATACAAAAAGTCCATGGGAGTTGAATTTAATATTGGAAACAAGAATTCTGTCCTGGTTCGATATTCAGTTCAGTACAAACTTGTGTTTTAGAAAGAACCTAGCACAGAATTCCCAGCGCCTGGGTTATACACCTACAGAAAGCCACAGGAACCAGGATCCTTGCTACAAAATAGAGGTGTATCGTGCCTTTGCGCAAACCAAGCCTTGATTCTACCCTGGGGAGCAAACGGAGACAAATCCCAATCCTATAGTATGTGAGGTGTGAGGGTGAAGCTGAGGATTTCTTATAAACCTTTGGGGTTCCTGAGAATGGCTGAGCCAGGGCCCAGCTCTTACAAGCATCAGGGATATTATATATGTTCATGAGATACAGGTTGATTATGAGAAACATATTCACTTATGTTATGTATCTATGCAGTAGATACATATCACTTACATCAGAGCCCAAACCCTCTATCAATGTGTTTCTAATAATCATCTGGCATCTCATTAACATAAATAACTGTCTTCTCCCATTTGGGAGAGATGCTCTGTGACTTGCTAACTGCACATTACAGAAATGCCAATTGCTTATTAGAACAATCTTTCTGCAGGTCTAACTCCCATGGAATGGAGGTGTAATAAGACATCACTTGTTACATAGTTGTTAGACCCTGGTAAATATGTTTCTAATCACCAATTAGCATTTAATTAACATGTTGAAAATATCATTTGCAGTCCAAATGAAGCCCTTATTGGAGAGCTGGAATGGGGTTGGAGGACGGTAACACAGCTGGGTTGGGATAGGTTACAATGAAAAATCAATGATCCAGAACAGAAAGTATTAAAGACTAGCCTAAGTGCCAAGCTTTCCCCTGATCCTCAGGGTAGATGTTATCCTCATTTGCACATGCGGGGGTAGCTCTAGGAAAGATTGTGTTTGTTGTGGTTTCGCCACCTGAACACACAGAAAAGATAAACACTGTCCATGCAGCCCTGATTGCCAGTCAATCATGGCGTTAAACTGAGAAGGGCCTCCCAGGTCTCATCTGGTTCCTCTCATCCAGGAGCCTGCGCGGGACTGTCTCTTTGTAGCATGTACTCATTAATAATTATATGTATTCTGATAGTGCTAGGCACTGTCTGCCCACATTCAGGAAGATACAGTCCCTGCCCCACAGAGCTCACAGTCAGGAAGTTTCTAGCCAGGTTTTGTCCAGTCTGGTTCTAAATGACTCAGATGAAGGGTTTTCCACCCCTTCCTTTGGGAGATTCTCCCCTAGGCGAATTGATCTCACCACCAACAAATGTTTGCTGGTGTTCAATCTAATTTTTCCTTTGCTCTGGGGGATCCAACCTAAGCAGCTCCTCTCCCGTCTTTGTGACAGTTTGAAGGGGATGCTTCTGACTGGGGTCACCTCACAAGTGGGGACTTTTGGGGTGTCTGTCAGGGAGCTCTAGACCACACCTTGAGGAGCAGGGTTGAGTCCAGATAGAATGGAGCTAAGGAAGGCACGGTCTGTGCTGTGCAATGCAGCAACAAGAAACTAAGTCTGTCCCTGGAATCTCCTCTTAATAAGAAGGGAAGAGCCAAAAGTGGCAAGCGGCGGTATTGCCAATCACGGCCCAAAGGTCCAACAATGCAGTGCCCTTTAGCATAGCCTGTTTCACAGGTGCAGCACAGCAGAGTCCACCTACTGGCCTGTGGCCACAATACTCAAAGCCAGAGAGAATGACATTCGCATTCTTGCAGGTGTAGATTCAAAGCTTTAATCTCTTCCTCCTCGGTGTGTTTGTCCTTTCATTTCTCTAGTGGTTCAGAGAGAATCCTGGCTCAATGGCAGAATCATTAATGCAGAGCAAACAATAGGCCTCTTTAGGTTCTTTTCAGCTAATCACCATTGATCCAGGCTGACCTTTCTGTTTCTCTCCTAATCCTGAAATCTGGATTTTGATTTGCATTAAGCCACCGCTGAGGGAAGGTATCAGTATGGATAAACTGTCACTCCTGAGAGAGGGACCGGTCACCCTGATCTTGCTCCAAGCACCACAACCCATGTTGGCAGCAATTGTGTTAAATACGACAACCCCACTTCCCCAAAATCTCCCCTTGAAACCACATTAACAATTGTGAGGCAAAGATGGGAAATCCAAGAATGGCACAGGCTTCTGTCCTTCCCTCAGGCTACCCACATCAGAGAGACCTAGTGCAGTGTGCAGCACACTGAAGGATTATGGGAGGAGCTGATGCCTTAGCATTCGAGGTCATCTCCAGGAGCTGGAGTAAATCAGTAGAGTTCCACTGATTTCATTGCCAAGTTACATAGCTGAGAAGCTGTCCCTCAACTTCCTGGCCTCAGTCAGTTTTTGCAACAACATTTTAAAACTATTTAAATGGACAGGTTTTATATTTAATTTCCTTTTATTGTTGTTCATCTTTGTTTTTAATAGAATTAAAGGAAACTCTGGACTACAAAAGGCACTTGATGAGATGTTCCCCATGATTTCATCCTTTTCAGGAAGGTACATGTGGAATGACTGCCACAGGTTTGCCATATTGTGTCCCTGCATTTGCTCCCAGCAAATCATTCTTTTCCTAGAACTGCACTGTAGTACAGTGTTTCTCAACCTATAGCAGGCATATGCAGCCTGCAATATGTTACGTGGGCCACATCCAGTGCTACCTGTATGGCTCCAAGGATGTCACATGGGCTGCAGCTGTGTGTTGATTGGGCCGCAGATTGAGAACCACTGCTTTAGCCTGTTCAGGAGTCTGCTGGCAGTTACCTGTCAATGGAGTTTCTAAATGTATATTATATCTGCTCAGTGAGTAAATCAGAGGGAAGCTGGAATCCCAAGAAAATGACTTCACTTTGAGTCTGTTACGGAAGCTAGAGATGGAGAAGTCTGATTGTTTCACTAGTCCAAGGCAAGTCAGGATTGTTCCCATTTAGTTAATCTAGTGCTTTGTCCAATCTAGTTTAACAGATCCCAAGTAAAAGCCACTCCATCACTTCCTTGGGGAGATTATTCCACAGCCTAACACATCTCACACCTGGGCTCATTTTTAAGCTTAGCTTCTTTTTTCTGTTCACTTGAATTCTGTGGAAAGAAGTGAATGGAGGGGCATGACTGAGGGAAGGTAGTGGAGAGACACCAACACCACATACTCCTTGTGCAGATGTTCAGATTGGGTCTCAGGTCAGCCCCAACAGGCTATTTTTACTATGTGTGGGCCCTTGTTACCCAGTCACTCAGCTATAACCCTCTGGCATTCTGTGTCCCCTCCTAAACCTGGATCTCCGGCACTGGGATTGCTCTGCCTATTAACCTGAAGTAGAGCCCTACTTTAGAGGGTCATTTGGGCTGATTGTCGTGTTAAAGGTAATGGGATCTGAAATCATGTCATTTTCAGCTAACCTGCTATCTCTGACTGTAGCTCTTTATACTCAATTCATTTAGCCAGAGTCTGCTTTAAATCCCACTAAATTGAGTGACTCGGTAATCTCTTGTAGAGGTGAATCCTGCAGATTAACAGCTCCCTTCCCTTCCCCTAAATGAAGAAGCAGCACTTCAATTGTGCCAGTTTTGCGGGTGGGGTGTTACCGACTCTGCTGCATTTGTACCGGGAAGTTATTTCCCAGCAGGGGTGAAATGAGTTTTTTGCTAGTGCCTTAGAGACAGGGCTCTGTATTAAAACTTTAAAAGAGGTCCGTAAAAGCACAAGCTGTTGGTGGTAAAGCGGAGGGAGGGCTATAATTATACAGCGTGCATGACAAACGCCCTGAGGTTTTCATAAGGGAGTGGGGGAGAAAATCATTTCCTTGGTCATAGTTTGTGGAGGTCAAACAAACGTGTTGGGAGTAGTAGACAGGAAATCCAGGAGGGTAGCATTGACTTCATTACCTTGCAGTAGGCCTGGCATCATTCATGATGCTAGTCAAAGCCACTCAGGTCAAGTGAAACCTTGAAAGGCCATGTGCAGACAAGTCCAGGTTATGTCACCCTCCCATTCACCACCAGCCTCTGTGGTGCCAGCTTTCTGGAAAAACAAAGCAGAGCTGTATAAGGTTTTTCACGGCCATGGTTCCCTGGGGTTCCATGGGTGAGTCCCTGATTTCATAAGCCAGGATAGTCACCTATCCCTCATCACTGAAGTATCTGATGCCTGTTCAACAAGTGAAACACTTTACCCCTACTATTCTCTGCAGTTTATTACTCTCTTGAGGAGAAGGGTCTTTCCTATACCAACCACCACAGTCTCCCTTCAGTTCCAGCTCTGCTGCAGAGTCCATCCCTTTGGTATAGGCATGTTTCCACCCCTCTGTTCTCTATCCATGGAGGAAGACATACTTACTCCCCACTTGCTTGCATCAGGGAATATCTACCCATTCCTGCTCTGGGTGGGGCAGTGTCTGGGCTGCACTGCTGGACCCCCATCTGCATCTCTGCCCCTTTTTCATGCGACAGTGCCTGAGCCTGTTGCAACATCTCCGAGGCCTGGTTCTGAACACAAGCCAGTGTCACCCTACAGGCTTTCCTGGGGTCACACTGGTGTGAGTGAGAGCAGAGCCAGGCCTGCAGTCTCTTGCCGCTGCCCTGCACCTGTGCTGAGCTAGGCTTTGAGTCTGGTCTCAGTGAAGAGAGCTGGCAGGCTGACATGCTCAGACAACAAGCCAGCTGGGACTACAAAAACCCCCTTCCACCAGCCAGCCTGGTGCCAAAACAAGCCCGTTCAGCTCTGGTTTAAAGGCTGAGAAGTGAGCTGTTCATCTGACATGCTACTACTGGGACTTGGGGTCCCTGGCATAGGGCTCCATGCCCCCTCCCCAGCTACCACATGAAGCAACGCGTGCAGTGCCAGCCCCTTCCCCCCCACTCACACCAAGCCCTCCCTGCACAGGCCTGAAGAGAAGGTGGCATAATGATCTTAATTAATTGACCTAATTAAGATCCCAGCTGGTAGGAAGCTGGATTTCATGACAGCTGGTCTCACTGCGAGGGAGGCAATAAAAACATCAATAACTGCGAGGGGTGGGAAGTGAGCGACTGAGAGTTCAGACGGCAGAACAGCAATCGGGGCCATTTAGGCAATTAGATGGTGGCAATGACTTTCCCAATTGTCACTTCCATCCAGGCCAGCGCAAGGCGCCTGCTTCCTCTCCCTGCCCCCCATCTTTCTTGGGTTTGCTTAAGCCCGGCTAGGGTGACCATATGTCCTGATTTTATAGGAACAGTCCCGATTTTGGGGTCTTTTTTTCTTATATAGGTTCCTATTACCCCCCACCCCCGTCCCAATTTTTTCACACTTGCTGTCTGGTCACTCTAAGCCTGACCCTGGCTCTGGCCAGGCTGAGAGAGGAGGTGATTTTCCTTCCCTGCGCTATGCAATCCTTGATTGCAAAGCTCTTGGCTCTGGCTCACCCAGGTTGCTGCTAATCTTCGCAGTCCCATTTGGACACCTATATGCCTACGGCCTCTGCCAAAGCCTCCCCCACCTCTGAGCACAGCACCCATCTGTTCCCCAGCTCCTGCCTGCATCTCCCCTCCAATGCCTAGCATCAGTGGCCCATATGCACAGCTCTGGCTAGGGGTGGGTTGTGGGATTTTTTTGTTTTGTTTTCTCTTATCTAAATCGCTCCCCATATGTTTTTCCCACTTCCCAGGTCTGAAATTTTTACAGAAAGCTGGTTTTATTGATTTTGCACAGCCCATGTCGGTGGGCGAAGCTAAAATAAGCGGCTTTAATAGGCGCAATATGCCAGCAAATTGATGCCTGGCACTAGGCTTCTCTAGAGTGGAAGGACAGCTGCTTTCTCGAGTGAGTGGCTGGAGACTGATTTTTAACTCCATCTCTCATTTCCTCCTTTCTCAAACGCCCTTGGTAATCAGTCGCTCACCGTCTTGGGCACTGGTTTAACAATCAGAAGGGGAAGGCGGCTGTTTAGTGTTTGAACGCTGCATCTGAAGTTTATATGGTGGAGGTGCTGGTGGGCTCCCACAGTGCAACTGCCATTGCCCAAGATCAGGTCTTTGTTTTGGCAAGATGTGGTTGGAGCGAGATGGGGGAAATGGAAGAGGGACCTATGGAGGGTGATTTCATCTATGTGTCCCAACCGCTGGGAAGTGCTCTGTGTGATTTTCTCATGAGCTGTATGGCACTTCCTGAATTTGGCAGGGCTGGTAACACCACAAGAAGAATTGGTATTTATTGTGCAGGACAAAACCACAAAACAAAAAAGGGCAGGGGATTTAGGGCCAATTTTTTTTTAATTATTACACAGGCTCATATATCCTCTGCTTCCTCCTCACAACACAGCCTAGTAGCGGGATTTAATGCTGGATTCTGAAATGGACTACAAAACATTGAACAATAATAACATAATAAGGAGATATTTAATTGAATACAGAAAGTGCCTCTTTTCAAGCCAAAACACATGGGGTGCCACCCAGACATTGAAATCACAAACATAATCTATACCTATAAACAGCAATTATTCAACCATAATAAAATGCAGGCTAAAAGCTAAATCAAATATTAAAAATACTTGCAAAGCTGCTATTAAAACTGTTTTTCTCTCTGTTCATATGTTGGAATGAGCAGTGAGAGAGAGGGGGGATGTCTGTATGAATGAATGTGTGAGACAGTATGAGGTGTTTGTGTGTTTAGTCCTATACAAATGTCTACTATTCTTAAAGTAGGAAACATTTCCAGCCGAGCAGTATTTGGTATTGCTTGTTTAGAAATGGGTCTGGTGGTCTGCCAGACATTCCAGACCTGGGAAGTAACCCTGGCAAGAGAAGTGAGTGCTGATCCACTGACCTATGGAGTGATGGCAGAACCCCTAAAGGATAGGATGATTCGTCACTAGGTGTTAATGAGTAGAGCTGGGCAAAACATTTTTTTCAATGATAAATGAGGATTTGGGTTGACTGAACCATTTCACAAATACCTGTTGATTCTGACAAATTGTTCTGGTTGAAATGAAAAAAGAAAACCATTCAGAAACATTGAAACAAACTGTTTTGACATTTCCAACATAAAACATTTGGATTTTTCAGGCTAGATTCACAATAGGATTTCTAAACTGAGGAAGAGCTGGAGATAGCTGCTTCCCATGTAACCTTTAGTCCAATGACTAGGCATTCACAAGGAATGTAAGAGACCTGCCGTAAGTCCCTGAGCCAGGCAGGGGAATTAAACCTGGGTCTCCGGCATCCCAAGTTAGTGCCTATAGTTTGGTGAATGTAGCTCTTCCTTTCCCCAAATGAAATGTTTTGTTCCAGGTCAAACAAAACAGTTTGAACTGAGATGAAATTTTTCTGATTTTCAGACTTTGTTTCAGCCTGAACCGAAGATATTAGATATTTTTGGAACTCCTAGCAAACTGAAACATCAGTTATCCATGCAGTTCTACTAGCGAGGTACGAGCACCCTCATCTTCCAGCGCATGTTACAAAGTCTGGAGCTGTCTCAGCTGCTGTGACAAATCTCACTTCTGTGCCACTCTCAAACCCAGCTTTCTTGTCGTGCAGCTGAAGTATACGTTGGAAATAAATAAATGAGCAGACACGAGCGAGCCAAGAGGGACAGCCTTTTGTACATCTGTCTGCAGCTTTCTGCTGATGGAATTAACTGGAGTGGAGTTTTATCAGATTTTAATAACTGGTCGAGAGAGATCTGGAGTGTTCGCTCTGTGAAGGGCTTTTGTGAGGCCAGCTGGGGAATAAATATCCAAGATAACAGTGGTGTCTCCCTTTCAGGCTTGTCATTACGGATCTCGTCCTTTTCTGCTTCAGTATTAAGAGGAAAACATCACACCCTTCACAGCAGCTGTTGTGCGGGTGTGGGTTTTTTGTTGTTGTTTTTTTCCCCCCTTTCTCTTCAACTTTGCTTTGCATTTAGCCAGGCACTGGGGAACTTCTCAAGGTTTGGCAGGTCAATTCAGAAAAACATATTGCCCTCCTCAGTTGGGAAGCTCTCAGACCAGGCTTTCTCCTGAGCGGTCCAGTGCTCCCTGGATTTGGCAGAGCTGGGAATACCATGGGAAGAATCTCTCTGGTGATACTTTGGGATTTTCTGCTGTCTACAGAACCTACAAGGGCAGAGAATTTATGGACAAGTTTTGGATTGATTTTATTTTTCCAGTTAGGTTGATGTACTCATTGTCCAATCTTCTCTGATGGACACAGAGGTGCCTAACAACATGGTGTCCAGCAAACAAGCAGGGGAGCAGCATAAGAGTGACATAAGCAATGGTCAGATAGCGTTTCTGTGCTGCTGTCAGTAAGTTTTTATTTATTGCATCGTTCACCTTGCACTGGAGTGGTTCCAGCATTCTCACTCCTCCTTCATCTTCTGCACTGTGGTGCTCCAGGCCTGGGTTCTTTCCCTCAGTCCTATCCCTAACTAACTCCCTGACAGACTGCCCTACCCTGGGTCCTGCTATTATGAGCCCGGAAGATCCCCACTCCCTCCAGTGGACTTTTTTTCCCCACAGGTGACAAAAATCTGTGTGGCAGAAAATGTATTTAAAAATAAATGGAGGTATACCTTTTCCCAACGGTAAAAAACCTCAAATAAACACAGCCCCCTCTCTTCTTCCCCCCACTCCCAAGCCTGGGACACTGGGGACACTCTGTCTGTGTCTCTCAGTGCACTGTGCCTCATTATTAAAGCTGACGGCCTGGGAAGGCCTTTGAAATTGATCAATGATGCGCTTTTCAGGCGACCGACACAGGATGCAAGTCCAGCTCCCATCCCCAGGGTCACTGTCAATTTCCTGTCACCGTGGCAACTTGAAATGTACAGACATCCAGGTTACTCATCCTCAGAAGACAATACGTGCAAATCTGGGAGCAGAGGAGAGAGATGGCAGCAAAGGCTTAAAACGGGCAAACAGCCAAACAACAGCATTCTCCCCCTTTCAGAGAAAAGGAAAAGAAGGTGCAGAATAAGGGACAGGAGGAATTGGGGAGGGATACTGCCATTTTCACCATCAGCTGGAACCTGAGTGTCAGGTTTGTCAGCAGCAAAACCAAGCCTCTGAGATTGTACAGAGCAGAAAACAAAGGACGGGGAGCGGGAGGAACTTGCATCTTGATAAACACAAGGTTGAAAAGGCGATAGGTCGAGGGATTCGGGCAATAAGAACTTTCTCAAACCATAAATTTTAAATAGCAGCACTGGAGCCAGGAAACCTGAACTGGGTCTCTGAGATATATTATCTGAGGAGCAGACAAGGTCAGCACTCAGACTCCTGCTGACGTTCCCACCTTGTCTTCATTAACTCTGTGCCCCACGCTCGCACATACATATGCACGTGCACACATGGGCATATCAAGCTTCCGGAAACCAGAATGCAGCTACTTGAACAGAGTTGGTGCCATTCTTGTGTGCGTGCTGCCTGGAATGATAGTTCCTTTCTGGGGCTGGGGGAGTGATGAAGTGTCACCTGAGATTCTTAGATCTTTCTATGCTGTAGCAGTCTGAAGCTGTGCCTTAGATTCCCCTCTGTACAATGGAGGGATAATTACTGGGACTCACCTCCAGGGACACTGTGAAGATCAATCAGTTAATGTCTTTACAATGCTTTGAAGATGGAAATCACTAATAATTAATGATCTATTATTTCTTTATTAAAATAACAAGGAGTCTGGTGGCACCTTAAAGACTAACAGATTTATTTGGGCATAAGCTTTCGTGGGTAAAAAAAACACTTCTTCAGATGCATGGTTTTTCACTCACAAAAGCTTATGCCCATATAAATCTGTTAGTCTTTAAGGTGCCACCCGACTCCTTGTTGTTTTTGTGGATACAGACTAACATGGCTACCCCCTGATATTTCTTTATTACGATCACTAGAAAGGCCAGTGGTCACCTGCATGCTCTTTGCATGAACTGGTAAAATGGTTCTTAATCCACGAGGTCCACAAAGTCAAAGGAAAGGTTCCCCCTTGCCAGCAATGAAATTTGCTAGTCCAGAGGAGCCAGAGGAGTGGGGGAGCAAGAGGCGTTGCAGGTCAGGACTGAGAGGTGCATCATCTGAGCCAGGATTGGATGAAAGGCAGGACTGGATTATGGGGGTACTGCACATCAGGACAGAATTGGATTGGGGGAGCTGTATGTGGGGAAAAACAGATAGTTAAGGGTTAATGTCTCTTTTACCTGTAAAAGGTTAACAAACAGTAAACCAAAAACACCTGACCAGAGGACCAATCAGGAAACAAGATACTTTAAAATCTCAGTGGAGGGAAGCCTTTGTTTGTGTTTTTTGGGTTTTGCTTTGTTCTCTCTGGGTCCTGAAAGGGACTAGACGTGCAACCAGGTTTCTTCCAATCTCCCTGCTATAGTCTCTTATATATTCAGAACAGTGAGTATTAAGTAGAAAGGTGGTTATAGTCTTTTGATTGTTTTCTGTATTTGCAAATGTGTAATTTGCTGGAAGTATTTTAAATTGTATTTTTGCTGGGGGGAGGCTTCTCTCTAGTGTCTATAAGCTGACAGACCCTGTAGCTTTTACCATCTAAATTACAGAGATAACTTTACTTTTTTTCTTTCTTTTTATTAAAAGTTTTGCTTTTTAAGACCTGTTTGATATTTTTTTCCCTTGTTGAGGCTCAAGGGAATTGAGTCTGTACTTACTAGGAAATTGGTGAGAGACAGGGAGAGAGAAGGGAGGGGGAACTGTGGAATCCCTTTGTTTAGATTCACGGAGCTTGAATCTGTCTATCTCTCCAGGATAGCCCAGAGAGGGAATGCCTGGGAGGGGGAGAGAAGTGGGGGGGAAAGCCTGATTTCTCTGTGTTGTGATTCAAGGAGTTTGAATCACGGTGATCTCCTAGTGTACCCAGGGTGGGAAAGATCTGGGAGGAAGAAAGGAGAAGGGGGGGAAATGGTTTATTCCCCTTTGTTGTAAGACTCAAGGAATTTGGGTCTTGGGGTCCCCAGGGAAGGTTTTTTTGGGGGGACCAGAGTGTACCAGGCACTGGAATTCCTGGTTGGTGGCAGCGTATCAGATCTAAGCACCAACTTTTGGACTCTAAGGTTCAGATTGGGGAATTATACCATGACAGGGGGTACTGCACATCAGGACAGAATTGGATTGGGGGAGCTGTATGTGGGAAAACCAGGAAATAATAGATTCACCAATTTTAAGACCAGAAGAGATCATTGTGATCACCTAGTCTGACTTCCCACAGAACACAGGCCATAGGACTTCCCCAGAATAGTTTCTGTGGCTGAAGTAGAATATATCTTTAGCACAAGAGGATGCAGGCCAGGTTGAGGGCGCATCAACAGAGCTGTGTCAGGGCCCAGCACTGAAATAGCAAGGTGATGGCTGAACCCAACCTTAGTCTGAACCCAGGTGTTTTGGCTTGGAGCTTGTGTGCCCAGTCCCAGTGGGTAGGCTGTGAAGGAAAGATGCATCTCTCCATTGACTGTTTTACTGCTGTGAATCAGGAAATGAGGTGATTTCCCACTTTCCAACATTCCTTCGGGGGAAAGTGACGTTATTGTTATTAATTGTTGTAGTGTTGGTAACACAGTAGCAACTAGATGTCCCAGGCCTTCATTACACTAAGCACTGTACAAACACATGGTGAGAATGCCCCTCATCAAAGAGCTTCTCTGCCTAAACAAAGGGGAACAGGAGAAACAGGGGTATAAATGAGCAAGTGACTTGCTCAATGTTCAACAACAGCTCCCCAGGTTTCCTGACTCCTGAGCCAGTGCTCTATTTCCCATGCCTGGATACAAGTCAGCACTGTCATTTGTTGAATGCCCTCAGTATGCTTTGTAGGGAATACTATATTGAGAAAAATAAGGTTTCTGCCCATTGGCACTTGCAGTTGAATTGAGACAGATGATGCTGCACAGGAACATAAGACACTTACTGGGCAAATGAAGGTTCAGTCTCAAAATTATTGGTCTTTAAAAAAAGATGGTTAGATGAGTTCTGTGGTGGGTGATCACCATGGAAGGTACCAATGTTGCCATGTAAAAATGACACCACATCCCTCTTAGAATGACAAGCAGTTAAACCGCCTCTCAGGGACCTCACAAGGAATGAATTACACTAGCACAGCTTCACTAGAGCAGCAGAGCTCTGGTGAGTGACTGACAGATGGTCTTTTCTGTCTCCTGGTCTGAGGGATTTGGCCTGCAGATCTGGGCTGGGCTGGGAAACGCACAGTGTTGCTCTTTAATTGCACAGTGCATAAAGCCTCTCCTGGTTTCTTTGCTCAGAAGTGGGCTAAGCTGTTCCTTGTGACCTCTCTGTGGCTTGGGTGCCCCTCTCTCCACTAACCTGTTGGACTGATAGTGCTGGGCAGCCTTGAATTCACATCCTAAGAGCTGGAGTGAGAAAAGAGACACATAACAGGATGTGCATGTATGTATTTGTTAGTGTGTGAGTGGAGGGAGGCATTTAGTGGAGAGGTGGCTTTTCCTATTGTCTGGGAGAGTGAGTTCTTGTAGAGAGAGGTGGCTCAGTGGTTGAAGACATGCCTAGGAATCACGAAGCCCTGAATTTTAATGCCAGCTTGCTGATTGTGTTTGTGACTTGGGTCAGACACGTTGCTTCCCTGCCTCATTTTCCTCAGCGATAACAATGGGGAGGATACTTACCTGCTCCATGGGCTGCTGTGAAGGTTCATTAAATAAAATAGAAAGCATCGCATAAGTGCTAAGTAGAGCTGGGGGATCACCTCTAAAAGGGCTCTGTGAACGTTGCCAGCAAATTGTGTTTTGTGTCACTTTTGAGCTCACTTTCCAGAAATACTCTAGCAAACATGTTCACTGGCAGGAATGTCTATGGAAACAGCACATTTAAAGAGCAATCTGACCCAGGAACTATTTATTGGAAATATTTGATGAATAATTTAGAATAACAATTACAGTCAAGAAAATTGTAAGTAGTTCATGGGCAATTCATGAACAGGAAGAAAGGTTAAAGTTGTCTGATAAGTGATTTGCTACCAATCAGCCAAACATTTCTAGTGCTGACCAGTATTACTTAGAAGGAGGGACAGCTGTATTTATTAATTTATTATTATTTATTATTGATGATATTCTCAATGATGTAAAGGTACAATTATGATTGTCCCTGTCCCAAAGGCTTTTTATATAATCTAAAGTCAGACACAAATAAGGCAGGTTGCACTGTGACACCCAGAGGAAGGGTTAGCCCACAATGGTTTGGGGGGTGGGTTTTGAGAATCTCCGTTCATTCTTCTCTTTTACTCCCATGTCAGTTACAATGTGGAGGAAAAGGAAGCTGACTACCACGGCTGGGAGGTCAGGGGCAGGATGTCTCACAGGAGAAGTGGATCGTTAGTAGGGATGCAAACGGACAAGGCTGGGACTTGGCAGACTGGGTTTGAGAAGCCATTCATTGACGTAGAAAGATGGGGATGGAAGAAGGAGATCAAAGAGGCAGTGAGGCCATCACTGGTGAGATAAGAAGCTAGAGTCAGAAGGAGACATGCAAGAACTCAAGGGTTTAGATCCCAGCACTCTCCCTATCCGTCTATCACTAGTTGTTTTCATTTCTAGGGCTCCCATCCCCATGGCATCCCAGTGTCATTCCATCACTTACAGTCAGACCAGTAACAATAATTCAAGAGGAAGGCCAATCCAAGTCATCTCCTCCATCTCCCATACTCTTAAGAGACTTACAAAGAGGGAGTTGCCTCTATAAGCATCAGAGAATGGCACCAACGTAGGGGAAGGTCTGAGAAACAGAAATTAGAGCATTTTACTGCTGGACATTCATAACAGGAACTCTGAATAAGAATATCAGCCAATCAGTGGAATATTTCCCAATCCATTTCACAGCTAAGAATCCTCCTGCTGTGTAAAGAGTCCCACTCTCCCACTGTCTGTACTTCCCCAGGGTTTTTGTGTTTCCGCATGGGAGATGACATTGTGATATTTTCCTCCCTGCTCTTGGGCCTGAACAGGGAACAGCCTTCTCACTAGTGTCTTAGGAGGTGTGAGCACAAAACCAGCCCTCCCAGTCACAAACCAGTAATCATCCCTGACAGCAGCACCCGAGTCCTCAGGGGGGTTTACAGCAAAGCTGCACATTATGATGTTTCTAGAGAAAAGCTTTGGAACCAGGACAAGGATACCACCAGTCGGGGCATCTGGGCTCCTGCTGAGGGCACTGGGATGGGAGCCATCAGAGCAAATTCTCTGGGATTTCTGCTCTTTCCCCAGGCAGTTCACAAATGTCTGGCAGATTCAGCTTGGCTGGTCATGGCAATATTCCCCCCCACTACCCACATATTCCAATCAGCTTTGTCCAAGCAAAGAAGAAAGTTGAGCAGCACCCCATGTCTCGTTCCTTGGAATCCAATATGTTCCTAATTTCAATAGGTTTGGCAGTTATTCAGTCCTGGGCAAGGGGGGTGGAGACAAAAGTTAGGAGAGCATAAACCAGAGTAGTAGTGGTTTCTGTGCATACAGCAATATTCATATGTGTGACTGAGTGTGTGTAGGATGAGACTGTGTGTGTCTGTTACCCATGTCCGTCTGGATGTGGGACTGAGGAGTTGGCAAGGTTTGGATCGAGAATGCCATCCAGATGTGCACTATGCTGCAAACCCAGCACACAAGGCAAAGTGCAAGTGCCAGGAGAGGCCTGTCCCGCTTCTGCCTCCCCTCTCAGTATATAAAACAACCTTTCTCAGAGCAGCCACCTTGCCCATCTGCTCTGCAGTTGTGACCTACGTTGCACTCCAATGAGCTTTCTGTTTCCTACCTCTCCAGCTCTAATGAGAGGATGATGGCCCTCATGCAGCCCACATGTAGAAGAGGAACATGCCTGGCATATGCCGTGGTGAAGGCCCAAAAATGTGATGGTTTAACAGCTTTTGAGAGATGTTTGTTCATGGTTTCCAGTTTTTCTTTTAACTCCCCTAGTAAACAGAATGTGTCTATATGTTAAAGACGGATGCCTGCACAAATAAATCTCTGCCAGATGTCTTTGTCCCAATTAAGGCAGAAGAAAAGGGAGAGAGAAAGCAAGTAATTAGCTGGGAATGCAGGAGGTACAGTAGTACATGGAGCATCATCTCCTCCATAGATGTAATGAGACTCATCATTGGAGATCTGGACTTCAGTGACCTTCCATTTTACCCTTCCCATCACAAGCTCAGCTGGGCAGTCAGGATTATTCCATACGTGTTGTGCCAAAAAGAAGACATGGCAATGAGATGAATGCAGGGATCAGATTCCACCCCCTCCCCACCAAACTAAAAAGTGCAGCATGGGAGTGAGGGTGAAGAAACGCTTTGAGTGTCACCCAGCTAACGGGCCCAGTGGCTGGTGATTCCCTTATGTGGATGTTACCCAAGGAAAAGTGAGGTTCTTATAAAACGAAGGTGTGAAGCATGTGTTATATGTAGAGTGCACCCAGCCACGGAAACTGCAGGGTGGCTGACATGGGTGCCTACTCTACCCATTCCAAGCATCCCCTTGTGACCTCTCTGGGCTATTGCAACACCATTGCCATAGTGTGATCATGCCATTGCACTCCAGGGGCATGTGTCTGTCTCTGTCTGGAGCCTCCCATCTTTACTTTCATCTTGGCCACACATCTAATGGCCTATGTCCACTTAATAATCTGCTGGGGAAGCAGCATTATGCAATGGAAGAAGTGCAGGGCTGAGAGACAGGTGACCCTAAAATGTAATCCCTGCTCTTACTATGATTCTTGCATCGCTTAACTGCACCTAGATACCATGGTGATTGCTCACCTGAAGAAAAAAGGAGAGAGAAAGCACGGTTGCCTCAACTTCCCCGTTGTAAAATAGGGATAATAGTACTCTCAGAGGAATTGTTAGAATTAACTAGTTAATAGAGTTAATAACTGTCAAATGTTTTCCAATGGAACAGAAAATGCTGTTTCGTTGAAACTGAAATGTTTTGTGGGAATGTGTCAATTTCAACAATTTTCAACAGAAAATTTTCTAAATGATTCATAATAAGTCATTTCAGTGTTCTTATTTCCATGCGACTCTCGTGTTTTGTTTTGACCTTAGGCTATAACATTTCAACATTCTCTAGAGGCAACATTTCAATAAGGTCATTTCGATGTTTCCAATGTCATTTTGTGAAATATTTTAAGATTTTGACTTTTTGTCTCCATTTAGGGGGAAAAAATGGTAAATGTTGGAATTTCCCATGGGACAGAAACAGCGAGGACTCTGGTGGCACCTTAAAGACTAACAGATTTATTTGGGCATAAGCTTTCGTAGGTATAAAACCTCACTTTACCCATGACAGCTTATGCCCAAATAAATCTGTTGGTCTTTAAGGTTCCACCAGACTCCTCATTGTTTTTGTGAATAAAGACTAACATGGCTACCCCTCTGATATTTGGCACCAGGGGACAGAAATTGTTGCCTGACAAGTTATACTAGTTACAGTTCATATCGTATTGCGAAGTTTCTGTGTGATTTAAGTACTAAACTTTATGATTATGGAGATGATGAGCAGTTTGGAAACTCCTATGGGGAAGGAGAGATTGTGGCTCCTGGGTCATTTCCCCTGTTTAGATTACCAGAAATTGCACTGAAGAGAAATGTAAAATTCACTTGGCAACAATATAGAAAAAAACAACCCAAATTGTCCTATTTGCATATGTATTTCCCTTCAGCCTCAAAGTGAATAGCTTCCAAAATCACTCTGGTGACAGCGTTGGGTTATTTTACAGAGTGCTCCAATATATATGCCGTATGCAGCAACTGATTGGTTATATATACATAAAAAGGACTGGCTTCTGACTTTACAGGAGATGTCTCCACAAGAAGCGTAATCTCCTGTTCCACCCTCTCGTTTAGGGAGAGCTCAGTTGAGCCCTTCACCTAGTGGGCTCCCCAGAGCTTGAAACAAGAGGCAGCACTGTGAAATCAGCATGGTGTGGCTTGCACAATATCTTCCTTCTTTAACCACTCACTTGCTACCCAGCCAGTCTGCATCGTTCTGCCTGATCTGCTGCAGCAATTGAGGCACAGGGGCTGCATTAGATAAAGGGGACCCAGCTTGGGTGGCATGGTCATGGGCACCAATATCCACCGCTCCCCAGCATGTGGTGCCAGCTCTAGCTGGTTGAAGGGAATCTCTCCAGCCTCTGCCACCTGCTCTGGCATCAGTGACAGGAGTCCAGTCAGCAGATGACACATTTACAGGCATTTTCAGGGTGAAGGTTTATGTAGATTTATGTTAAAATATTCATGCAACTCCCCTCCTCATTTATTTTTATTGATTTGCAAATGAAAACCTTTGTTCTGTGCATAGTCCATAAACCTGACAGTTTGTCAGTAACTTCTGATTGAACATTTTAATATCCTCTTTTTCTCCTCTCGCAGTCTCTCCATTCCACCCTTCCTCCAGGCATCTCAGATTGGCATAAGAGAAATGTTAGACAATCTTATTTCTCAAAACCCTGGTTCCCTTCTATCACCCCTGCTCCCCCCCTCTCCCTCCCCGCCGGGTGCCAAATTCCTGCTCCTTCTGTCGCACACACAATCTCCTGTCAGCTCTTGTATTTTTGCCATTTTTTAAAGTTAATTTCAGCCCCTTTTATGATATGTCGTACAAGGGCTGAGGGGAAAAAAGAGAAAGGGAGGGGAATCACCCCCTTTGTCGCCTCCCTGATGTAGGCTTGAGTGGGTCTCTGTCTGTCACTTTAAACAGATGTATTTAAAGCAAATGCAGAAATTGCCATCCAGAGCAAGGCTTATAATAAAGACGTCTCCATTTCCAATATATATTTATATGTATTTTAGGTTTTGTCTGGGGGGACTTGAGGAAAGCAACGGGAAATGCCAAGCGTTGACATGTCCGTGATAGAAAATAACTCAGTTCTTTTACTGTGAAATGTATGGTATTTTCCAAAATGACATTTAACTGAAAAGATCCTGCAGGCAGAGCTTTTGCTTAGGGCGGCTTTTCAATGGGTGATGCTTCCTGTATGAGGCAAACAGAGCAGCAAAAGACCTCAGAAGCCTGAGAGTTCATTCAGGGCACATGGCAAAGCCTGAGACTCTGGATGGAGGGCGCTGCTCTGCAGCATGTAGCTCGACTGATGCTGGGTACATTGTAATTAATGTGCAACCAGAGTGCAGCCACTCTGCAATTAATATGTAGCTATGGAGAACGAGTCCCTTGTAGGCCACATGCTGAACATGATCCTTGAGGTCAGGTCATCACGTGGGTGGCCTGTTGTTTTGCAGTGATGAGGTAATGGGAGCATTCATCCATCAGGCAGCGAAGGACTGACTTATGAGGAAAGATTTAAAGAGTTAAATATGTCTAGCTTAGCCAAATGATAGCTTCGGGGGAAGGGACAATATGATAACCATCTATAGTATTGAAAGGGTGTAAGCGCTAAGGAGGGAGAGGAATTACTTAGTGGAATGGGATGAGAAAACATTTAGGCTGAAAACAAAGAAAAGCTTCCTGATGCTGAGATGTGCAAAAATAGCCGCCAAGGGGAAGCACCCACATCTGGGTTCTTTAAATCCAGGTTAGACAATACACTGTATTGCAGGGAACCATCCTGCACTAGCCCCAGGGCATAGGAGACTGAGTGACCTGCCATACTAGGTCTTTCCCTTCTCTGATTTTTTTGATCCTAAGGTGTGCACTGTGCACTCTTGGGAAGCCGCACTGTTCTAATCACGGAGAGATCCATTTTTGATGGCTCTTCCTTCCCTTCCAGCACCCAGCTCAGTTTTGAGGTGATTGACATCACTGGCCATTGCCTCTTATGTTCCACTCTGATACCCTGCCCTAGATCAATGAAGACAATAGCAAGATTCCCATTGACTTCAGTGGGCTTTGATTCAGGGTCCTACACTCAGGAGGGCTGGTCTGTCTCCACTATGAGGAAAGGTTAGTGCCTCCAGTAGTCCCACCCTGCACCGTGTCCTATTATATCCAGGGGAGGGAGGACGTATTGCAGGCCCAAGACTGTGACATTAGACCAGTCAGGAAGGAGGTTCTGAGAGTCTTTAGTTAGACGTCAGCCTCTGTGCCCTAACATGAGTAAACAACATCTTATGATCATAGCCACCAAATATTGGGACCAGAGAGATATGACCCACTCATGTTTAATTTTGCAGGCCTTGCCCTGTGGTTATGGTGAAAATCACACCTGTAATAAATATACCTCCACTGAAATAAAGACACCTCTTCTCAAGTTCTGTCCTCATTAAACTTCTCTCCAGTTAAGAGGAGAGTTATTTATTCATTGACTTAGCGGCCCTCTCTCAAGCACATTCCCCTGGAATGAGGTTTATATTTAATCAATTTATTAGCAATGACGGCATCTTCCAAGCTCTAGTTATCATGGATCTTCTTCCAGCCATCAACCTGGATGCATCTGTTTAACAGACTGTAGTGAGATACCTACTTAGTTCATTATTTACAAGAGGAAGTCTCTGGTGCTGGTAGCTAGCAGCCCAGAACCATGATCGCTTGTTTCCTGAACACGTTTGTTTGTTGGCTGAACTATTGAGGTAACTGCAGTTCCAGAATCACTAGCATAATAAACCCCAAAGAGCCCGAAATTGGGAAGCAGTTAAACATTATTGTTTTTAGAATTTTTAAAGTGATTAATTTGAATCCTGCTTGAATTATCCATTCTTCTTTGCCTGGTTGCCATCATATTTCTTCCAGTGTCTTCCTCTGTCTAGTGGCCAGAGCCAGCTGGACTCATGCATGGTGCAAATAACTGGCTTGGAGGCCTGGGGAAACTGTAAGAGGAACTAAGCAGCACAGAGGGAAGACTAGAAGAGGGAGGACATAAGACCTTGCAGGGGACGTCTCTGCGACTTTCTAAAAATGTCCCTATTAGGGCCCATGGTGAGCCTCGATCCCCACACTGCTCAGTGTGCAAGGCATGAGAAAGACCCTGCCATCTCCACTTCTGGTGTTGCAGAAAGAGTCTGTAGTGAGAACATAGCTGGAGGTTCAGTGGAAGGAACACAAACAAGGCTCACTCTCCATAGATACACTGGTGGCTTGTCAGCTCTGATAGGAACACAAGTATGTGTTTGTCAGCAAAGCTACCACACAGGGCATAGGACCAGATGGGGAGTAAGATGGTTTATTGTCACGTTTCTTACCCATAATCACTTTAAAGAGGTGCATCCAAGGGCAGTAGGACAGCTCATTTCTAACCGCCCTCTTTTAGGCCTTTAAAACAAAGGTACACGCAGGCATAAGCTGGCCATCCAGGGGGAGGGTCAGTGGTTTCCCCTTTCCTCAGAATCCAAAGTCTAGCCTTAGCCCTCTCCAGGTGCCCAGGGCTTAACTATCTTCACAGTGCTCCTAACAGAGATGTGATACTTTGAAGAACAGTCTGAGCCAGACACATGGGATTGTGGGACCAGCTTGCAGGAGGCCAGTGAGATAAATAATGTAACGGGATATTCTGAAGGACTGGATAATTTTATGACCATTAATAACATTTGCAGCTACTGCATGCGAGCAAAAGTCAGTGTTACAAGATAGCAAGACCTCGTGCTTCAGGGCTTAGGTTGATGGATTGGAGGTGCTGAGGCGGAATCTCTTTGCTCCCTGTGTCACAGCATGGAGCAATTGGCCAGGAGCATTATGGGATGGCTCTCTTTCCTCTAAAGCATCTGGTAGGAGACATTGGTAGAGTTAGAATAACCGGCTAGGGGAACAAATGGAAAGGCAGGAGGTGGGGCACTGGGGTAGGTGGCCCAAGGGTATGTTTTGTGATAGTATGAGAACGGGTTCTAAACCAAGTCCTGGAGCCATAAACTGTTACCTGTCCCATGAGAAGGGAGGGTCATTTTTACAATCTTTGGACAGAATTCACTCTGGAGGGCATGTGGGATTAAGGATATGTCCCCTTTGCTGGATCAAAATGTTGAAGGTCTTATCCAAACAGAGGCCATACCATTTTTCCTTTATTCCTCTCCAACAACATGTAGTGATCTCTGTAGGGGGGAAAGGTAAACCAACACAATAGCAATTTCAAGTCCAGTTAGCATTTCCTATCAGACTGTAGCCATGTTAAGCAAGGTGGTTGTAAATGGACTGATGTCTCTCCTAACCTTTCAAATTCCTTACAGTCACTTTCCCATCTCCAGTTTGCACCACAGCATTTCCACATTGTCCGTAAATTAATGCCCAGCTGGGGTGCATAATTACCAGCTCCATAATGGTCCAAAACATCCCGAAGGGCTAAAGTTTCCTTTTTGATTTGTGACTCCGAGGCAGAGTTGTAATTACCAAATCGATTTTAAATGCAGTCTCCGCTGACAGACTATTGGCAAACAGCATCTCTGAGTCTTCTGCCATTCATAAAAAAAGATGAAGCCCTTGATGAATATACCTTGATCTGCAGCTGCTGTTTATTTAATACAATTTGCGAGAGATGGTATTAGGTTTTATCAGGGAGCTGCAGCTTTGGAAACACTGCTTTGGCAGGAGCAGCTGAGCTGAAAAGTTGGGTTGGAGCTGTGAGCTGCCAGAATCATTTTTTCACAATGACCCACCCCGTCACCCCTTCCCACTTCCCCCCCACTCTGCGGCTCAGACATTATGATTGATACAATGGTAACAGGAGAGTATGCCAGGTTCCTGGGCTGCCTGATCATAAGCAGGTAGATGATTAGCTTCCAAAAAATAAATAAATACAGGTCCAGCACATTTTCTGGGTGCTGATGCAATGCTGGCAGGTGGCCTAATAATCAGTCAACATCCACTCGCATGGCGTGCAGGCCCAGAAACCCGCTGAGTGATTATCTCACTGTGCTTGGCACTAGCTACCGCTTGCTCCAGAGTGAATGTTGCTCATTTGTGCAAGGTGCTGGAGGAGAGATTTAACCGCACACTACTCACAAGTGTTCAGTCTGTGCCTTGGCGCCCCATCTTTAAAATGGGGGAGACAATGCTTCTTTTCTCCCAACCTTTGTCTAGTTAGATCAGTGATTCCCAGACTTGTTTCACCACTTGTGCAGGGAAAGTCCCTGGTGGGCCGAGCCGGTTTGTTTACTTGCTGCATCTGCAGGTTTGGCCGATAGCTCCGGGCCAATGGTTGTTGCTAGCTATGGGTTTGTAGAGCACCTAGCACAATGGGGCCCTGATCCCAGTTGGGGTCTGTAGGTACTTCCATCATAGAAATTAAATAGTCATAATATAGAAGGCTTCAGTCTATCCTGCAGAGGCTGTTTAACCCTGAATAGGACCTTCTGGTTCTCCTCCGTTCTCCTCCTTCATGGCTACGAGGAGAGGCTGGGGGAACTGGGCTTGTTTAGTCTGCAGAAGAGAAGAGTGAGGGGGGATTTGATAGCAGCCCTCAACTACATGAAGGGAAGTTCCAAAGAGGATGGAGCTAGGCTGTTCTCAGTGGTCGGAGATGACAGAACAAAGAGTAATGGTCTCAAGTTGCAGTGGGGGAGGTCTAGGTTGGATATTAGGAAACACGATTTCACTAGGAGGATGGTGAAGCACTGGAATCGGTTACCTAGTGAGGTGGTGGAATCTCCATCCTTAGAGGTTTTTGAGGCCCAGCTTGACAAAGCCCTGGCTGGGATGATTTAGTTGGTGTTGGTCCTGCTTTGAGCAGGGGGTTGGACTAGATGACCTCCTGAGGTCTCTTCCAACCCTAATATTCTATGATTCTAACAAGACTAGTGACAGAAGAGGACCAGGAAGACCCAGATTGGCACCCTAGATTTGGACAGAAGGGTGGCAGGGCTATCACATCGGGGATATGTTTAAAACAGTAGATGCAAAATGGAGAGGTTGGGCTTCAGTACGGGGAAGGATGGGCAAAACTTTAGCTGCAAAATTTCCTTTTTGTCCATTGTTTTGCAGAGCCAGGTGAGGACACACAGCTCTGCAGAAAAGAAGATATGAGAGGCCAAGTTAGTTGTATATAGTGTTGTTGTAATGAATTAATGCAGGGATTGAAATAAGAACCACACAAGCATTCTTAAGCTAGACAGAATGGATATAGCTAACATCAGCCAGTCCCATGGGTCTATACATACATCTGTCTGAGAAGCACTGTAAATGGCCTTTCCTGCATGGAGCTCTATTGTCCCTCACTAGAGAGAGATGAGATTTTGGAGCTTCCAAGAACAACTTCCAGGTACATTTTGCTCTCTTGTTATCTCTTTCTCTTGCCTGAGGGAAGCTTCCTGGTGATTTCGGCAACGTTCTGCTATCTGTGAAATTTCTCCCAAACACAGCTGAACACCTTTCAACACCACAATAGTTTTGCTATCCAGAAACCTTGGCAAGAGTGTTCAGGAGAAGACAGAATTTCAGCAACCCTCATTCAAAGAGGGATTGCAGAGATTTTGTTGTCTCAGCACTTACGTTAAAACTCTCCTTGGTGTTTCTCAAAAAGCTGAATGTTTTCTAGGGCCTGATGCTGAGAACTGCTGAGAGCCTGCAACACGCAGTGAGCAAGGGAAATTGCAACTGCTCAGTCATTCTCAGGAAGAGGCCTTTAATGCCTGGATAATGCAGTTATCAAGAGGATTTGCAGGAGGACTTAAGCCAGGTTGGCCTTCTTATTCATAGCTGCTGTTTGGAGTGAAAGAAGTTTCCTGGGAACTGGCTCTGGCAGAGTTCTACAGTGGCTTCATTTTTTATTTCTGGTTGACACTCTTGTCATTCCTGGATTACTATTGGGTTACCCATCCGCAGTAGGGTGGATGAGGTTTATCTCACCTTCAGTCAGCACAGAGAGCTGCTGTCTAGATTAGAAAAATGAATGGTCTTAAAAAGTAAGATGTGTTGTAATTATCAGCTGCTCCTTTCCCTCTCTTCAGAAGGGGAGGATGAATTGCTTTGATGGCATCCCACTGGTCTGAGACATCGGATATCCCTGAGGGTGACTCAGGGGGCAGGGCTGCACAACACAAGCCATGAGGGAGGAGGGAATTAAATGGAGAACGAAGAGTACCTGGAGTGGAGATGCAGCAGGAGTAGGAGTTTTTATGGAGAACTATTTATTTTTTTAAAAGAGCTGAGTGAACGGGACAGTGATTGTGCAGCCCTGCCCTTCTGAGAGCAGAAGCTAAGGATATGACATATAGAGGGTTGATAAATTCATCATGAGAACTGGATGCCAGACTGATGGAGTAGCTCATGCTGATAGAGATGATTTCAGAGACCAGGAATCTGAGAACAGTTCAGGGAAACTTCAGGCCTAGATATTTCAAGGAAGGAAAGGTACAAATGAGGGATGGACAAAATGGCCCTGCCTGAGACTGAATCCAAGCTTTTCTGAAGATTGAAAACATTGTTCTTTTGTTTTTATTTTTCATTTGCCTGCAGTTGTGGATTCCAGCCAGAACCAGAACCAAAATGGCTGAAACGCCATGAGTATGCACCAGCAGCAAAGGAAAGCAAATGAGAAGGGCTGTTCTCTGAGATGTGGGAGATTCAGATGAACTCAACCTCCAGACCTTCTGGGGGTGTCCGTTCACAACTGAAAACTGCAGAGCTGACATGGCACTGGCTACTGGGGGAGCAGCAAAGTTGATCAGTGGAATCTGAGGGAGACAGTGTCTGGCTGACTAGTGAGGACAGCTCAGAAGATTAGGAAGTTTTCAGACTGTTGGGTCTAGTGGGGAGTAGAAAGACGCTGAGAGGGGTGTGGGAGAGGCAGGCTGATAGAAGAGCAAATATTTTGGCTGCTACCATGGAAAACTACCTGGTCTGTTTTGTTTCCTAGATTAGTGATGAAGGATAAGGACTTAAGGGAAAGGGAGGGAGAGCAGCAGTTAATCCATTGCTTAACATTAGAGGAGAGAGGCAGAAGGTAAATCAAACAAGAAGGGCAAGGAAAGAAAAGTTAACACTGTATGTACAAACACTAACAGCCCAAGTGCAGAGATGTCAGATCTCAAGGCAGTTACTTGAGGCAGTGTTTAAAACACCAGGACACAGGCAGTTCACGTGAAGTTCTAGGAAAGGTGATAGTATGGGACAGAAGAAACAGAAAGGGGATAGAGCTGGATTTTCATGGAGAAGTAGAATGAATCAAGCTTATACCCAAATAAATGTTAGTCTCTAAGGTGCCGTAAGGACTCCTTGGTTCTTTTTAATGAATACTTAGGTATTTTTGCTGCTGCAGCAGGGGCAGTTGGGTTAGAAGTTCAGGATATAGTGATGGAGGACTCACTAAAGGCCGTGAGGCAATCAAAACCTGGTGACAGAGTGAAAAGGTGGTTCCCTCCTGAACACTGGCTGGTGGGGACCGGAAAGGAAGATGATGGCAAATTCCCTGGAACAATGATTCTCTCTGAATGCCTGGCGGAGTTAGCAGGGATCCTTCAGCTTAGGGCCTCTGTTTCACACACTGGGATGAGGGGCAGAGGGGAAGCGGCAACATTTGGCACCTAGCAAAGGAAAGGGAGACTATATAAAAAAGGCTGACTTGCTTCTTACTGCCACGCGTATTTATTTACTTGTGAGGTTTACATAGTGTGTGTGGGGGGGGAGGGGGCAGTCTCTTGGGATTCCCTAGCACACTTGAAATGAGGGTAGAGGAGGTGCTTTGGCGTCAGCAGTAACATAGCCCCTAAGGCAGGTGAACAAAGGCAAAGAGCTCTGCCCTTAATAGCATTATTAACCGGGGGCCCTTCCGAGCTGCATGGCTGTAAGGATTGCTTGTTGGCAGATCATCCAGAGGTTGCACTTTGTCTGACATAGCTGAGAATTAACTCCCCTCTCCATTCACCCCCCCAAACAAATACATAGAATATACCAGCACTAGGGCCCCCTGAAATCTGTCCCCTGCCTCTTAGCAACACCCCCGCAGCTGCTGCAGGCCTGGGCTGTGCTTCTCAGCAAGCATTTCTTACTCTCTTCCTTTCTGTTTCCACACTGGGGAGAGGTAGCTATGTCAGTCAGCCTGTTCAGGAGTGGAACAGTGTCAGCCCTTGCAATGAATTTAGCTGCCCTTTTAAAAGAGTTGTTAATGTCCATTATTAAGACAACTTAACTGAAGGAAGCCAAAAAAAAAAAAAAAAAAAAAAAAGGCAAGCTCCCTGGCACATTGCAGAGATTGAGATGCGAGGGACAGATTCTGCTCTGGGTTACAGTTGTGTAAACACAGAGTCACTCTGTTGTGTTCAGTGCCGTGTTGGCTCCAGATTTACATCCCTGTGCCTGAGAACAGGCTGGGGCCTCTAACTTTATTTATTTATTTGTGCTTTGCCCAGGGCTAGAAGCCCTTGAAATGAAACCTAGTGTAGATTGCATTTCACGGGAGACATTGGACAGGTTATTTAGTGTTGTGTGGAGGGTGGGGCGAGAAAGAGGTGTCATTGGGGATACAGTCTATCAACAGTTTGTACAAAGCCTCGTCAGTGCAGGAGACACTAAGAACTTCTCTCCCTTCCGTCTGTAGCACAGCACTATTTCAAACATTAGCCAGGGGATGATGGGATTTGCAGTTTACTCTCCTGGGTTTGCTAAGACTATGGCCGTCTCTTTCCTTGGAGTGGTGAGTTTGAAGGGCAGGGGTCTGTAGTCCCTAGGGAATGGAAATGGGCCTAATCTTAAACAAACATCCCCTGAACTTTGGGATTATTTGAAACCAGATCTGAACTTTGGGGATCAGGCCCCATGTGTATATGGGAGGGTCAGAGACAGGAAGAGACAAGGGCATCTCCAGTTTCATGGGATTTGGAACAGCTTGGGCTGTTCAATGCCCCAGAGTTTGATTGGCTTCAATGCCTCTGCAAGCAGAGTTCTCTCCTTCCCTTAGAGAAGAAACCTGGCAATTCCACCATCTTAGTGAGAAAGGGCCTTAGCACCAGGATTCAACAATGAAATGGGACCTCGGGAGAAACTGGGTTTTCACATTTTGTGCTTATGAATGGTAGGGCTGATTGCACTGGCCAGAGACAGACATAGTGCCAAAAAGTCCTCCATAATGCTGTCCAAAAGACCTGTGTGCCCTCTGTCTCAGAACCTGGGTCATGCACTGCACCTCTATTATTCAAGTTCTAAGACTTGGTGGAGTGTGTGCAAAATTGTCTGGTATGGTTTTGCCCTGTGATTAACTGCTTGACAGCTGCTGAATGTTCCAGGTATGTCCTGGCACAGGACCTGCATTGCTTTTGCATGTGCCAGGTATATTAACATTCCTTTGATTTCAGCGGAATGTACCAGTAAATGAACAATGCCTGCACAGCAGGTGCAGCTGGGATCTAGTAGTAAAAGGGTTAAAAAAAGATCTCAGCTGAGACCATCAAACTCGTGTCACTTGCAATAGCCAGTATACCAAAAGTGCCTGAACCAAGAAGTAAAAGCTGAATGCAAGGCACCCTCAAAATCATTTCATACGTTTCCTGAATTAAGTTGCTTGCTTAATGTTGTGTAGCCAGAAATAATTTTAAGCGTGTTTTGTCAAGTGTGTTGAAATGTGTGTGTCTCTGTGTTGTATCTGGTAGGCGTGTGATGAAGTGTATATTGTGTGGTGAAGTATATATTGTGAATATTATAAAGGGTATATGATTTGGCCTATGTATGTATCTGTTCAATGCGTATGTCTGTTTGTACCTGATGCATGTGTGTCAGTTGGATGTGCTTATGCAAAATGTGTTTAGCTGGTGTTGCACATGATTTGTGCGTGTATGTGCACATATGTTTCTGCTTTGATTGCTATCATTACAATGTATTTACCACTGTGTGTTTGGCAAACACACTGTTTGTGCTTCAGTACAGTGTGTCATGCTTTTTATTAGTCCAGCCAAATTACAGCTTCAAAGTCTCAAGTTCAGCAGGGCTCTTCGTCTCTCCCTTGACTGAGGAGCAGTCGCAGGTCTGAAAGGTTTCTTATTTATTTTTTTCAGTATGAAGTTAAGGAACCACTTTCCATCTGGAACCATGTGGAATTTTTGCATTTGAGATATTTAACCTGACTTTAATTTGAGTTGAAATGTCTGATATTTCTGATAGTAATAACATGCCCTGGATGTAGAAGAGGGAAAAAAACACCAAAAAGCTCTTACTGTTCATTTCACAGAAGCATTCCAGCCGGTCCCTGTTAAACGATTCCTGGCATGCTAATGCACGGCAGACGGTAATGGAGAGCCTAATCAGATCTGGGGAGCTCAAAATCACTGGAGCGGTGGCAGAGTAAGTGGGTGTCCATAAGAAACCCAATATTTCTGAATTCATTTTTCTTCTGGCCACTATCCATCTATTTGCTGTATGCTCGCTCCCTCCTCGTCCCCCTGCCAGCCCAATCCCACATAACCACCCTCAGCCTGCTCCCTATGACTTGCAACAGCTGCTATTCCACCTCTGCCTATAGATGGTGACAGTGAGCTAACTGTCCATCAGCATTCCTCTGAATGGCATGCAGCCCAGGGCACATTCAGCATACTGTGCCAGGTAACTGACAAAAGGCGAGAAAGTGCAATGAGTCCTATTTTTTTAAATACCAGTGAAGAGCCTCTCAGAGGCATTATTTTATCAGGAGAAAATTAGACATTTGCCATTTATATCTTGTTGGGTTCATTACATGGAGATTGCATTTATCTTGTGTACATGATTTACCTCACTGCTCGTTTAAAAAAAAACGTTACCGCCAAGTTTGGTAGGGTTCTAAATTTGAGCTACTTTTCTCCCCTGCTTGCAAACTTTGTGCTAGTCTTTCTACATGGGCAGGAGCGGTGCCAGGGTTTTTGGCTCCCTAGGCGGGGGTCCTTCCATGCTCCCGGTTGTTGGTGGCAATTCTGCGGTGGTGGGGGTCCTTCCACGCTCCTGGTCTTCAGGGCACTTCGGTGGCGGGTCGGGGAGCAAGTGAAGGACCTGCCGCAGAATTGCCGACGACGACCCAGAGCGCGGAAGGACCCCCTGCCGCCGAATTGCCGCCGAGGTTGGGAAAATGCTGCCCTCCCAAATCCTGGCACCCTAGGCGACCGCCTAGGTCACCTAAATGGAAGCACCGGCCCTGTACATGGGTATCTTAAAAAATAATATTTAAGAAAAATGAATGACAGCAGTCTAACACTCTCAGTTAACACTACAATAACTAAGTGGTATGGACAGCTCCTGCCTCTGGGTAACCGAACAATAACAAACTGCGGGACACTGCCTAATGCTTATCAGCACCCTTACAATAACAAACAAGCATGCATATGTGCCGGAGGAATTTTTCCTTTAGCAAAGACAGAGAGTTTGGTTTCAGTCTTTCAAGGGTTAAACAACAATGGGGCAAGAAAATAATTGTAAAAAAATTAAGAAAATACAGCCTGTGAAGTGGCCCCATTTAAACTTCAATAATGTCTTTAAAAATGTTACTTAAAGGAATATTATGTTATTACAAATCAGATTTCCTGATGCTGGTCCAGACATTGTGAACAACTCAATAATTTCACTGCTGATCCCAAGATAATGAGCCGACTTTAGCACACCACTCTGCAGCCGGGCTCGAATGTTATAGATATTAAGGCAATCCTCCTTGCACAAACAAAGTGCCCGGGCTGACTTGAGCTCAAAGGTATAGCTATGCCCACCCCAGAGTAGCAGATCCAGGTGTGGTAGGGACTGAACAAACTCAAACATCCAGCATACGGACACCAGTGCTGAGCAGAAATAAAAATGCTTTGGGGTCCACATCAGCTTCTGTACATAGCAGGTCAAGGCTGGTCACTCTGACCAAATGGCTGGAGAGGATCCCTAGGGGGTAGAAGATTCTCCAGCCTGCTGAGCAAGAATTAGTAGAGCTGACCCACTGTTTCTTGGTTCAGATGATAAGAGCCTGACTTGGGTTGTTATAATCTGTATTACCTTTAGTCTACGCAATAAACTTTTCAGTTTATTGATGCCCAACTGCAGCCAATTACAGCTGAAGTCACCAATGGATTAGTGTTTCCAGTGCACGGTGAGTGACCAAATGGATTGGAGAGGGAGATTAAGTGGAGATGGGCTCCGTGGGTGTGTGCATCAGCCTGTCACCTCCATAGTCCTCAATCTTTTCTTAAATCACAACTGAAAATAAATCGGGGAGTGTCATTTTAGTCCCTACTATATGTGTCACAAAACCACTATGCAATTCAGCATGATTGGCAGTTTCTGCTTGAGGGAGGCCCAGGAATGGAATAGCAGAGGGTGCTGCGGGTCAGGATTGAGGAGCACTGGCAGAGCTGTTAGGTGTGTGGAATGAGCCCAGTTCTGGAATAGGAAGAGAGGCTGAGGATCAGGAATAAGATGCATTGGTAGAGCTGTGTGTGGGTCCCAGGAGTGGAACAGCAGAGTTTCCTTAGGCCAGGATAGAGGAGCACTGGCTGTGCTGTGTGTGGGAAGCATGCCCAATGCCTGCCTGCATTATACTTGACTGCAGCCAGCAATGTCAGCCTGTCACTTTCATAAAAACTAAAACACTGCCAAAAATTGATTTTGAAAACAAATACAGCAAGGTGTCAGGGCCTCTGTCCCTTTCACATTGCTTTCCCTCACCTCTACATTGCGTAACTCAGGTCTCCATTACACCACCATCTAATTCCCCTCCACCCCCGCTTCCTGATTCTACTCTATTCCGCCAAGCACTCCTCTGACCTCAATCCTTTCCCTAATGCACCCAAGTCCCTGCATCTATTCTATCTAGCCAGGACTGCACTGACCCCATCACCAGCTGTTTACATGCCCTGGGGATTGAGGTCTCCTCTGGGCAACAAATCTGCCCCTCAGAAAGAGAACTTCAGAGCTGGTTTTCTGCTCTGTTGGGACCTCACGTGAGAGCATCCCACAGCCTCCTACTGAAGGCAGGGCAGAATCAGGCCATGCATTGCCTCCATTGCTGATACTATTGCCAGAGAGAGTCTGGACTGGCCCATGGCCTGATAAGTCAGTGCAGGCTTGTGGGACACTCTCACAACCACAAGAGATCACTTGTATAGCTTGTGCCTAAAGCAGGCTCTGTCCACTTCTGCAGAAAATAACCCTGTCGCAAGACTAAGGGGTCCATTGTTGGCTCACTGTGATGTTTACTAACCTCTCAGGAAATTCAGTATTATCAGCAGAGGACGAGATACGAGCACTCATTTGAGACTTACGCAAACACCTAATTTGGACTGGGCATGCTTAGACACTTACTGCATGTATCAGCATAGTCATTCCCATACTAACATGGCATCATCACACACTTGGGAAGCAGAGTTTATTCATAGGAAGCTGGCCATGCATGAGAGGGTTGCCCAGGGAGGGCATGGGAATTGTTTCAAAGATGGTTTACAAGCAGTCCCATTCTCTGCAGCAGTCCCAGAGGAACGTGCTGAAGTGTAGTCCTCATCCCCTTTGAACGCTGGTCATAAAAATCCAAAGCAGAACTTGGACTCTCCATTGTAGCAGAACAGACAGAGCAAGCATCTCAGTGGGTGTACTAGGTATGGGCCCTGGAAGTAGCCGGGGGCCAAACTGCTTCTTGGCAGAAAGAACGTGCAACTCCATGGACTTCAGTGGAGTTTTAGCTACTCCCAGTCGTTTTACATTTTGCTTGGTAACCCTAGGACAAGAGGTTGTGAGTTTCCAAATCCCCTGCCATGAGATAGTACAAGAGCTGGTTAGAGAGTGAAAACAATCCCTGATTTCTCCATATGTTTGACTCCAAGTGCTGCGTTTGTTTTGCGATGATTTATGGGATCATATTATTTGTTATTTGTGAGTAACCGGACAACCGCTGGGGATTCATTAAAATGTTCACAAGCCCAAAAGTCTAACACATAATTTGCATGAATAATTAATTGCCAAAAATTGAGATGAGAAACTGAGTTATTTGCTATTAATTATCCATGATCCTACTGTTTAAAAAGATCCAATTATCCAATCAAGGAGCAGAAACAAGGCCATGTGACTTAGGTGCCCAACCCCACAACATGAATAACAAATAGTCAAATTGCAAATAACCTGGAGGCTAGAAATTATTTGTCCAGACGGTTCCACATATCCTTATGAATAATGGATGCATGTGAATGAAATCCTGATCAGGTAAAAAACAATTCACAACCCTGAAAACAGCGGCTTAATTCACAATGAATATGACTCAGGCTGAATAGTGTGACCAGCTCTATGTAGCATCATGACTGGCTCACAGCTTGTTTTTTGTCACCTTAAGCTCCATATAAACACCAACCAGACCTACATTAAAGTAACATTAAGAAACAATCCAAGCCATGATACGAAGGAAATACCTCCCCCGTTTTTTTTTTTAAATTTCGACTAAGCCTTTTTTGGTGTGAACCCTGGCAAACAAACAACTGAAACCAGTTCCCAATTAGGTAGTTTTGGCCTCTCTGCAAGCTATAAGAAGTGACCTAGCTGAATTTAATCATTTCCCCCACCCCCTCGCAGTGAGATTCTAGCACTTATATAAAAGTGCTTAGTTTGGAAGCACTTAAATTCTGGTTGCTGATTGCTAAACCCAGCTGGATTGAGGCACCGGGTATGCCTCATGCTGCCTGAGTCAGACATGATGTCACTTTCCAGCGAGACCTTTGAAATGCTACTTACCACCTTCATTTTCAAAAGCATCTCCCAGTTTATGCCTATTGAGAAGCACGTCCTCCCCCAGGAATGTTCAGGTTGTGCCACAGAGAGCAACAATGGAGGCAATTGTCTCTTCACACAAATTGCTTAATGAATAAAATGGTACCCTCCTGTGCCGCTTGCCCCCATTCCAGCCTATGCTCCCCCAGGTGTACCAGAAAGAATGTGCTGCTCATTTGAAAGAGGCCCTCCAGCTATAGCAGCTTGGAATATGGCCTTCTCAGATCTCACAAACCTAGCAGGATGGGGTTGGGTCAGTATGTGGATGAGAAACCATACCATGTACTTCAGGAAGCTGTAAATGATTCAGTTGCTGGCAAATTTCCTGCTGAGTCAGTCTTACACCAGGCTCCCAGCCTGGTACTTGGGCTTCTGTGCTGTGGGAGATGCTGTCTTTCAGATGAGGTATAAAACAAGACTCAGTGACTTGTGGTCTATAACGATTTTGAGGTGATTTTTCTCAAGAATAATTATGTTAGCACCATTGCTATAAATTCAAATGGCATAAATACATTCAGGTTAAAATTTCCCTGCAGTTTCAGTTGGATTTTGTATTCTTATTTGCTTCCTGTTCCCAGATGGCTAAACAGTGTTTTTGTGTGTGTTTAAACAGCTGTCCACTTCCATCCCAGAGGTGGCTGCATTCCGGTGAGGAGTGGATTGATCTCTGTGTATATAATGGCCTTGCCCTATGCTGCATTGTATAGAGCATGAGCCCCCTCTCAAAAGACCGAAAGGGTTACTGAAAGCAGACACTGGAAATGGACTGGAAATTTCGAGGGCATATCAAGAATTTCTATCGGCAAAAGGAGGCCGAGGAGAGGCTACAAAATAAATAATCACCCCAGTCCGAGCTGCAGTAGAATAGGAAATAAAGCAAAATGAAAGCACCAAACAAAGCTGTTGTGTCTAACAGGAATCCTGACCCCTGCTCCTTACTCCCCTCTTATATGTTTTTCTGACTTCATCGCTATTGTGGGCAGATGCCTTTGAACATGATTTATTTGTTTGTCTTGGCATCAAAACAAGGAGTCCTGAGACCAGAAAAGACTATCAAGAGCTGACTTCCGAATTCTCCTTCCCCTTTAATCCGTGCACACACGCTGCCCTTGTGCTGCTGCAAAGCTTTTGTTACCAGATCCAACGGGGGGAAGGGAGCAGGCAAAAGTTGATGGTCTTAAAACAATACATTTCACTGGCCCTTGGCCCGAAAGGTCAGACTCTATTACTCTAACTGTCAGAGGTGATTTTCCTAATGGGTCCAGATTCTGGAAAGTGTCTCTCTCCAAACTAATTCATAAACAATAACAATGGGACAAATTCTAAGTTCCTCACTTAGGCTATGTCTATACTGCCCTGGAATTGGACTCCAGGGGTGTGAATAACAGTGTACACCAAAGTGCTGCTCTGTAACTCCCCCATGTGGACACTAGAAGCATGAACTAAAAGGTTCCTATTCGGCAGTAATGTCGTCCTCTTGGAAGAAGATTACGCTAGGAACCAGGGCTGCCCGGGGAAGTGGGGGGCAATTTGCCCTGGGCCCCACTGGGGCCCCACGAGCCCTGGCCTGGCGGGGGTCCGAGTCTTCAGTGGCATTTCAGTGGTGGGGGGCCCTTCAGTGCTACTGAAGATGCAAAGCAACTGAAGGGCCCCCCGCCGCCAAAATGCTCCGCGAGCCCTGGCCCAATGACAGTCTGGGTCTTTGGTGGCGTTTCGGCGAGGGAGGGGGAGCTTCAGTCGCTCCGGGTCTTCTGCAGTGGGGGACCCTTCAGTGCTGCCGAAGACACGGAGTGATTGAAGGTCCCCCCGCCGAAATGCCACCAAAGACCCAGACCTCTGCCATGTGAGTACAAGCGCCACAGCTCCCCCACTTTGGCTCAGGCCCCCTGAATCCTCTAGGCGGCCCTGCTAGGAACCTTTTAGTTCGCGCCCACAGTGTCCACATGGGGGAGTTACAGTGCAGCACTTTGGTGCACACTGCAATTCACACCCCCATAGTCCAAACTGCAGGGCAGTATAGACAAGCCCTTAGGGTCAGATTCTGTTGCCCATACTTGCATGGAGTAAGTACCTTACTCTGCGAGCAGTCCTACTGAAATCAAACACCCATTGATATCAAACAGAGCAAGGTTCAGACCAACAATCATAGCACAAACTAGTCCAAGAAAATATTGGTGTGATTCCAAAGGTCTTCATGCCTTCAAAATTTCTACTGCTGGATTGAGGAAGGGAGAGTTAAAGCCATGGCCAACCATCCCCCAGAGTGGATTAGTTTGCTAGATTTTCAGGCCAGAAGGGCCCATTAGATTACGGACTCTGACCTTCTGCATAATACAGGCCAACATCAGTCTGCCCAGTTAGTGCCCAAAAGCTTGCAGTTGCAGCCACCACTGTCATCCACCAATATGTTTCCTCTCTGTCTCACGAGCATTCAAAATGCCCATCAGTCTTGCCATGCAGAAAGCTATGCTATGAGCCAATGAGAAACTCTGCCTGGTCCCAAGTGAGGCAGCACTGACTGGTTTGCTGCATCCCAATCTCACCCTGACTGAGTTTTATTGTGTGCATATTCCCCTCTTCCATCCAACAAATGAGTTTCCCACATTCTTGATGGAGCCTGTAGGATCCCTGGTTTGAAAGGCGACTGGCCTGGTATTAGACTATAAATGATATGGTTAGCTCAATGTTGCATGCAGGGCTGGGTGCATGGTGTATGCATAACTTGTGATGCCTTGATGAGTTCATGAGCCCTCTAATCTCCAAGATTTAGTGAACAGATCTGTAGGGCAGGGAGAAGAGGGCAGAGCTCACCCACCTTGCTGACCTTCTGGTAATGTTCACTCAGGTGTTAAAAGCTTTGCTGAGCCTCTGGCTGCTTCTGAGAATGAGAGAAATTGAGATGGATATAGACAAGCTCCTTCTTCATCTGGTCTGCAAGATAATGAGCTGGAGACCTCACTGGGCAGATAGTCTTGGGGGATTTTCAGTCAGTCCTTTCTGGTTTCTTCCAGGTCAGAAATTCTGAGGGAACAGCTTCTCACATTGTATTGGAATTACTTTGAGCCCCAGCCCCCTAGGGTACCAGTAGCATGCCCAATGTATCACCTCTCAGAGGCAAGCACTGTAGGTGCTTCAGCAGCTAGGCCTTGTAGGCGCAGGGCTGCCCAGAGGCAGAGGCAAGTGGGGCAATTTGCCCCAGGCCCCACAGGAGCCCCGTGACCCCTGGACCGGCGGTGGTCCGGGTCTTCGGTGGCATTTCGGTGGTGAGGGGCCCTTCAGTCACTCCGGGTCTTCAGCAGCACCGGAGGGCCGAAATGCTGCCAAAGACGCGGAGCAGCTGAAGGCCCCCCCTGCCCGCCGGCAAAATGCAGCCGAAGACCTGGACCGCCACCAGGTGAGTATAAGTGCTGCAGCTTCCCAGCTTTGCCCCATGCCCCCTCAATCCTCTGGGTGGCCCTGTGTAGACGCTAGCCTTGGTGGCTCTCAATAAGCACTCAGGCATGTGGTTAAAGTAAAGGTATTTATTAGGGCTGGCAGAAAAGAGGAAAAGTGCAGCTACCCTGTGTACAGAGGGTTAACAGTTACTGTTCAAAGTGAGGAACAGCAGTTTCTGTTTGGGTCTCTGAGGCAGCCCAGATGAGAGTCAGGGTTTGTCAGTCCTAGAGCCGGGGTATCGTCTCCAGTTCAATCTCCATTCAATAAGCATTTGCTGGTTTTCAAGTCAAGCTCAGTTAGTGTATTTCACTGGGGTGCCTCTGCATTGGCTTCTTGCCCAGCCGTTGCTGCTCCCCCATTATTCGCACACAGACTTGGACCCAGCTCTATCATCTGGTAGCCACAAGCTGTTCCAGACGTGGCTCTGTCCACAGTTCCTGGGGCTTCTCTCCAGCTCCCTGCTGCCGTGCAGCTCCCACTCCCAAAGAGAGCCCAGCAACCTCCTAGTTCATGAATTTTCCCCTTACCTATCCAGGGGAAGAGGATATACATTGGGAAGGGGGCTGATGGGAACTGTAGTCCCCTACAGTGCTCATCCATCACAGTAGGGCTATTTCCAGCTCCAGCTGAAGCCCACCGAAGCTGAGGCAGGTTTTGAAATTGCCAGGTGATTCACCAGGGTATTTATATACCTGAAGGAAAGTCCATTTGGACTCAGGCCTGGTATAGTGTGATTCCATGATCAGAGATGGGTTGCCAGCTGCTAATAGCTGCAAGTGAGCAGCAAAGGGCGCAAGCCTATCTGAATCTGAATGCCCATCCAGTGCAGGGGTGTTAAGTTTGAAGTTCTGGGGCATGTGCATTATACAGGCAGGCCTGAGCCACTCAGTGTGGATCTGGATCTGAAACATCTCATCATTCGGGGAAATGATATCCAAGATTCTGGGTCAGGCCCATCACAGCTGACCTCACTCTGTGGAAGGTTTAAGACTTTCTGCTGCTCACACAGCTCCCTCACACCTGCAGCACCTGTATGTTAACCTAGCACAGCAAACTTTCTATGGCCAAGGAAGCTTGCATGGAACTCCCTTTAGATGCCAATGATACTGTTCCCTTCTTGCCTACAGGGGGCTCTGATGAGTAACAGAGGAGAAAAGATCTCCTTTGCTGGGAAGTGACTCAGTCCTGGGTGTCTGGCACAGCAGCACACGGCACTAACTCTGAGGCCACACACTAATGCTTTCTGGAAACCTCTCTCACAGACATGGGAAATTTATATTTATTTATTTTACCCTTGCCATACTGTCCCCCTCCACTGAGAAACGTGACACTGAATTTTCTGCATGGAAAATGCTGAGCTGTTTGAACAGGTTTCTCTATTCCCAAATCACTCACCAACTCTGCAGCACAAGATTTATTGACTTTTATTTATTTATTGTGACGTAGTCATTTCTCCTTTTGAGACGCTGCAATGTGCCAAGTGAAGAAGGCCTGGAAAGCCCTCAGTGTGAGTCACGGCTTTAAGCCTTTGAACTGTTTTGTTTCCTTTGGTTTAATCTCCTGGCTGCAGCAAACATACTGGACAAAGCTACACTTGTTTGAGGAGAACAAGAGCTGGTGCTTCCTGGAGGCAGATAACGGGGGTGTAGCAAAGGGTGGATAGGAGAATGGAGGAGCATTTCTGCCGTTGCAATGCACACACTTCTCTCTGCCTCCCTCCAGCTCCTGTGGGCTCAGACAATACTGGCCCTTGCAGCTAGGGTAGCTGTCTTGGCCACAGGGGATGTTGGTCCATTTCAGTAGCAGGGTGTCAGGGAGTTGCCGTGAGCAGTGATATCCTGGAGTGGCCACTTGGAGTGCCCACTGGCAGCAGGGAAACGGACTTTTTGGCTCCCCAACACTCCCTCCCCCTTGAACTTATACGTTCCCTTTCATGTCTGCATCACATTGCAGAGGCAATTGCTGAAAAGTGCTGGCAAAGCAGTTTGTGGGGAAGTTTGCTGGTCTTTGTGGAAACCCAAGGGGCTTCCCTTTAATTTTCATAGGTGGGGAAGCAGGAGAGGGAAGCAAATGACTGAGTAAATGCTTTGATTGGAACCTGGAGCAACCAAATGGTGGCTGCCCAGGGACTGCCACCGCCAACAAGGGCAGCCCTGCATGCTTTCGCCAATCCTTTGTAAGATGCTTCAGACACTGCTTTTCCTCTCTCTCCTGTTAGAACAGCTGTTGGTGATTCTCTTCCAAAATGGTTGGCTGCTGGCAAATAATCCACACTGGAAAAGCCGTGTGCCAGATGTGCACAGCTGCATGTGTGCTACTGCCGCTCCCTCTGCAATGCTGGATGTGCTACATGCCAGGGGGTGCTGAGAAGGGGGTATGGTGTCTGTCAAAGAGACAGTCCACAAGTCTTAAAGCATCTGTCAAACAATGGTGTCACCTCATTACATGTTAAAGATCTGTAGAAATGAGAGCTACTGTGCAGAAGACCTATTAGGTCCATCTTTCCTGCCAGTGTGTGCACATTCCTGAATGCAAATTCCCCAAGGGGTTTACACTAACCCTGAGTAAGTCCAGTGAAAGGGGTTTCCATGATTTCCTTTGGCAGAGTAACTTACAGTTCAATTAATTTTACTGTTAGGTCATGTTTTTATGTCTAGTCTGAGGTTTCTTTTGCTCTTTTTCACCCCATTGCTCCTTGTTATTTCCCCTTGGGCCATTTGGTGTAACTGGTCTTTCTCCTTCAGCCACTTGCAGTTGTTCAAACTCTTGTTCCCTTCTTACGACTTCTCGAGTATAGCTATTTTATTTCCAAGTGTAGAGAATCCCATAGCACCAGCTCCTGAAAAGTGCTTATTGACCTTAACTCTTTGGTCTTCGTGGGATGCTTGACACACAGGCCTGACACACTGTCCTTTTTGTCTTTCCTTACTGGATGGTGCTTCCAGACCCTTCATCTTCTTTGCAGCTCTTCTTCCAAAATATCAGTGAACCAGAGACTACAGGATGTTGTCATCTACTAAGCTAGGTAAACTTATATAAAAAGGCATCTATATCACAGGCAGAAACATGGTGTTTTCTTCCTATATTTGATTAAAACGGATCCCTAACGGGAGGAACCCGTAAACAAAGTGTCAACTGTTTTGCTAATATTCTCCTCCACAGATAATAAACTGAGCCAACAACAAATCTAGTACAATGTCTTCATCTCTAGAAGAGAACACGGTCAAGTGCATTTGTTTACGAGGAGCAAGGACACAGGTGTGGGTGGGTGTGATGGAGCATGGGTGAGTGTGGCCAGGTATGAGTGTGCATTTAGAAAGGATGGGTCATCTCTCCCTGTATTTGTGATGAGCAGAAAATTATTCCAGTAATAATTTCTGATCTTGTTCCTATTCTGAAGGTCATAGAGAGTGGGTGGAGGAACGAGTGACCACAGGAAGTTCAAACCACTTCCTTTGGCTTTTCCTTTGGTTGCAGCTTTGTTCTATTTCTAACAAACCTCTGTTGAAAACTTTTTTTAAAAAAATCCAGTCATTGGATGTGTTCAGCAGTTGGCAAAGGCAGGACGACAAGAGGCCAAGGGGAAAGGAAACCCAGCCAGATCCTGAGCTGATCTATTCCTGATTGCTACCGAAATCAGTGGAAACTACCCCAAACGAGGGCAAATGAATGACCTTTCTGAATCACTTCCTGGGGTCGTTCCGCTCCCATGGGTTGAGAGAGAGCCAGCTGTACAAATTGATGAAATAGTAAATTGTTCTAATTAGTCCTTTGGCCGGACAGACCCCGCTCCTCCAGCAGGGTTTTATAATCGCATTAGAGAGATGCGTTTGTTTTTTCATCTCCGGTTGTTGTGTCCCTTGGGGCCCCCTCTCTAGAGCCCCTTTGTTTGTGAACAGAAAATACTTCCAAAATCTAAACTTGGCTTAGAAATCCTGAAACAGGTTATAAATCTCCTGAACCAGCCGATTGACACACACACCTGCTGGCTGCTGCTATGCAGCTGGGGAGAAAAAAAGAGAGCAACCATGCTTTTTCTTTTTTTCCTTTTTTATCTTTTTGGCCTTTCTAAAACTATTATTATTTCCATTCTCATTTTCAAAAGAAATTTTTACAATATGAAGCAAGGGAGTGGGGAGAACCCTGCAGCCTGGTTTGTATTTGATTTGCCTGAGTGACTAGAGACACCAAGTAATGAATGAAACCAGCACGGGATTTGTGGCAATGGCTCTAGCAGGGGATAGGGGTTATGGAACCAGAAGAAGATTTAGGGTAATGGAACCTATAGGGGAACTTAGTGTGATGGAACTCATGGGGCATTTTATAGGGTGATTTGAGGGTGTTAAAATGAGCAGGGGATATTTTGGGATGATGGTACCTGTGCTGGGGAATCTGCTTTAGGAATGTGAATGAGTTAGCGGTAACTTTGTGATTTTAATTTGATTTTAAATCAAAGGAAAATTGTTTGTTTTTTTCTTTTAATTGTGTGTGGGTAAAATCCTAATTCAGCAAGAGGAATGAGTTTCAAACCAGGGATTTTTATTTAATTGGCATATTGGTGCCCCAAGAAAGGAAGAGAAACCTGTGCAGAACTGCAGTCCCTAATAAAAGGCTCCTTTTCCACAAGTGATTCATTAACTTTATAGGAGCATGTTTAAAAAATAATTTTAAAAGAAAAGAAAGAAAGAACCAAGATTTCCAGTGCGTCTGTAATATTAAACCTTCTAAAACTACAAGGAGAGGCCTGTAGATATAATTGCATGTTACCAAAATCCTGCATCCATATAGCCAATTCCAAACAGCTCTCTGAAGCTAGAGTGGTTTCCCCTAGCTGCAGCAGAGGCAGGAAAGGAAAAAAGTCCAAAGGCCAAACATTTGTGGACCCTTTTCATCTCACTGTGTGTGTAGTATGCAGAGTCATACACTGGCCTGGCTCTCTCCCTTCTGGACTCAGATTAAAACAAAAATATGGCCACAGCCCCATATGTTAAAGGTTCCCATCACATAGCACTCTGAAACCAGGACTGTTTTCATACAATCCATGCAAGCCGTGGGGCAACTGTGTTTCAGGGTTTTGACAGTGGGTTTTCTAAACATTTGCAGTAAAGACCAAAGGACATGAAATAATAATACCATTTGGGGAAAGGTTGCATTCTCTCTCCACCCTGACCTCTGTAGGGCCAGTAGCGAGTAGGTGGACTTCTTTAGAACGTTGCTGCCCAGCCTGCTACCAATGACAATCCTTGGAGAGCTCCAAGCAGGGAAGCGGGAAACATTGACGGAGCTGTGGAAGTGGATGAACCTCCCTTCTGTAAGGGAAAGTTGGGATCACTGCATGGCTCGGGGGCTTTGAGTTTTTTTGGTTGTTTGTGTGTTAAGTTCCTCACTCAGCCTGGCTAATATTGAGTGAGAAGTGGCTCCTTAGTCTGGTGACTGGGGATATTCAGCACATCTGATGTCAATGGAATATACCAATATTGCTTACAAATCACCTTTACACTGCATGTGAGACAATGCCTTGGGATGACGCTTCCCTCCCTGTGTGGTACAGTCATTGTGAAGGAGGTGTTGAAGGTAGGAGGAAGGCTAAGGAGGTGAGACTCAATCTCTGAATGGTCAAAGAAATTTGAAAAAGCCAAGCAAACCAGTTCAGGTTAAAACAAGCCGCAGTCCAAACCTCTGCCACAAACACAAACCAAAGACTGAAAAGCCCTTCTAGAAATTAAAAAAAAATAATCAAGAATATTTTTTGTCATTACTGCTTTCTTTCATGCAACCTCAGAAATTGAGATCCTGATCTACTCTGAAGCAGACCCAGAAAACTGAAAATATCATGAGAAGAGAGGTTATTTGAGAGGAGGGGAGCTTTCCAGCCTGAGCTAAACCCAAGAAGCACTGGGATCTTCTAGGAAGGCCTGGTCGAGTCAGATTTCCTGGCCGATCTGCACACCAAAGATGTTACCTAGAAAATTTGGAAAACCACCCAAAGTTTTGGATGCTTCTCTGAATTGAACCTCCCAGCCTTTGAAGGCTCAAGCATCACTCATTGGAGTACAGGGATTTAACCTGGAAAGTCCATCATTCTCTACCTGTGAATGGTAAAAATCCAGTACATAAAGTTTTAATTTCTACTGACGTGGCAATGTATCCTGATTTGGTCACAAAACTAATAACATTGTTAGTTTCAATCCAGTGCCCAACGTAATCGATGCAACTCATTTCAGTAGGAGCAATCCTAGGTCCCTAGTTTCTTGTGAATATTTGCCAGCATCACAAAAACACAACAGTTGGCAGAACTGACATTCTTGGGAGAAGTCCAACATTGGAATAGCAGGGGGAGCTGCAGGTTAGAGGTAGTACACTGGCAAGGCCGAGTGAGGAGGCCCAGGTCTGGAACAGCAAAGTGTGCTTCTCTTCTGAAATGAAGTATGCTGGCAGTTATGGGAGGGGAGTTTGCCCAGCACCTGCCCATGCTATGCCTGGCACAAGCTGGCATTTTCATTCTCATGCTTGACTGAACAGTAGAATGTAGCTAGTTCACTGAGGCAAAAATGGATGTGTCTGACACTCCCTTGTTAGCAATGAGAAAGTCAGTTAAATGCAGCTTTTACTCTGACTATGGGATGGCTGATAAGACAGAGGAAACTGAGAATTCATGGTACTTGTCATTGTTAATCTTATTATACGGACACACACACACAACAAGAACAACCAAAAATGTTAAAAGAACATTATTATGGTTGCAAAGTCAAACTCTCAAAAGTTAGGTAGTGTCAGAATTAACGTTGCTTTTGCAGCCTTAATTCAGGTTCACTTGTGTGTAATAAAGTCTTTAATTACATGCTCACGTGCTATATTTTTCCAGAAGCCCCTGTGTCATTCAGTACACAGGATGGATGCTGCTCCCTTCTGAGCAGCTATTTGGTATTTTGTTTTCTCCTAATAGTTGAACGTCTGGCCCTTGGCCTTATTTGTTGCACACTCTTCAATCCCTGTTCTGAAGCTAGAACTATTAATTGCCTCCTGATCTTTTCTATGGTGTTCATCACTACAGTAGCCGAGTGTTTCACAAACATGAATTAATTTATCTTTAGAACACTCCTGTGAGGTGAGCAAGTGACATTATCCCTATTTTACAGATAGGAAACTGAGGCACCGAGAAATGAAGATCAAAAGAATCCATAAATTTTGGGTGCCCAATATGAGACACCCATGACCTCATTTTTCAGAGCAGTTAGCATTACATGGCACTTTATATGTTTAAGTACAGCTCCTGTTGACTTCAGTTGTAGCTGAGAGTGCTCAGCACTTCTACAGATCAGACCCCAGGATCTCATGTTGAGCACCCAGAAAGTGAGGAATACAGTTAGCTGCCAACTACGAAAAATATGGGTTAAGTGAAATGCCATCACATAGGAAAAAATGAGTCCTCACCCCTGGAAGCTTGCACAGGGAGTAGAGCACTCTCTCTAGCTCACTGGCTGATATTTAGATGGCTGCAAAATGGATTTGTTTTCTCACATTGCGTTATTCCCCTCCTCCCTCTTTTCGGTTTCTGGCTCTTGCTGCCATGTGGCAAAAGTGACGCATACCAGGACTTATATGACAAATCTGCCTCTCACAGTGTCTGTTGGGAATTGGTAAGACAGAAGCTTGATAAGCCTAAAGTGCTGCTTCTGCCGGACAGTAGAAAGATGTTTTATCTGTGGATCTGGGGATTCATTTGGCCCCTTGGGTGCAGCAGCCATGGCACCATCAGGAACTGCACTGGGCTACAGCCAAAGACCCAGAGCCGGAAAATCCAGCCTGGTCTTTGGAAGTCATGGGCAGCCTCTGCCATTGACTCTGCTGTTTACTTTCCAGGCTGTTGACTGTTTCACAAGATTAAACACATATTTAAAATCAAACCACAATCCCAACTAGTCATTCTGCCTTGAATAAGTGTTTACAGTTTTTTGGAATAGATAACAATGCCGTCTTTGTTTCTTTCTCTCTTCCCCCTTTCCCACCTCCCGTTTTTCATTCCATCTCTTCTAGTCCATAAACCATAAAAGCAACAACCTTTGGTTCCACAAATAGTTAGGAAACTGGGGCTGAGCCTGTGGGGTGGGGTGGGGGAGTACCAATCTAAAACACAGGCTGAAACATGAATGTATTGTGATGAGTGTAAGATGCTATCATATCACCCCCTGGCTTAAATGATACACTGTGATTGCTGTGTATGATATCATACAGGTGGCCACACAATATGATTTGTAGTCTCTTGGGCCATGTTTTGCAGGGACCATTACTACAATGTATGCCTGGATTTCCTGTGACCATAATTGCAACCGAAAATTTTCTCTAGCAATAAGATGGGTCCAATCTTGTGAGCAAATTTCCTCTGAGTTTTATGGGCAAAACGATTGCCTCAGAATTCAGTTGCATTAAATAATAATAATCATAATAAAGCCATTTATTAGTTGGACTTGGCCTGGAGTTGTTCCCTGATACTAATATTCAATGCTACCATGCAAAAGACGTCTGTGTTAGTGTCTCTGACTCCTCAGGCCAGGTGTGAGAGTCAAGTTGTCACAAGGTGACTGAGACCCTTTAAGAAAAGTAGAGTTAGTCCTCCTGGGCCTAAACAGGTGCACCTTAAATAGGCTTGATTAGGGAGGTGGGGGTAACATAAGGAGGCTTAGAAGGCAAGACAGGGACAGGAGGAGGGCCATTGCAGGAGCAAGGAGGCCTGGGTGGTAGGAGCTCCTGGGTCAGGGAAAGCCTGAGAGGCTAGGAAGGCCAGGACAGAATCTGGAGAGGACAAAACCAGTGAGGCTTGTCAAGACTAAGCCCAAGAGGAGCTATAGGCTTCGGTTGGACTAGAAGTGGAGGGCAGGAGAGGTGGATTAGGAGAGTGAATGTTAAATAAGGAATCAATCCCAAGAAGGGGCATTGCTGGACTAAAAAAGGTCACAGTGTCATTGCTGAAGAGCTCCAGGGAGCTGGGGAACTAAGGCATGACCCCTATAATTTGGTCAGCCTGCAGCCAGGGGGTGCCTCCAGCTGAGCCAGACTATTCCACAACACTTTGGCTGAAGTAGCAGCAGCACTGATGAATCGGAAGGGGAGTTGTCAGGGAAACAGTTACTACGACATGAGGATTTGAGGCACAGGGACAATAAAATGGGGGCAGAAATCACAGATCAATGAGAACCCTCCTAAAAAGCTTTTATGTGCTATGATAAAATAGTATCCTATGTACGCTGGGTCTGGAGGAGCAACCCCATAAAGGCTGTTTTAAGAGTGGATGGTATTTCTGTTAACACACATTATTGGACAAACAAGAAGTAAACACAATGACAACAGGGCCTTAATCCCTCTTTCCTTGCTCTGGCAAAGGCAGGATTGTGCACAGTGCATGGTGGAGAGGGTGGGGGAACATCCCACATTGCTTATTATTAGTCCCTTCCACTCATCTGAAAAGTGGTGTTGGGGAGAGTCTAGCGAGAGATGGGCCAGCACTACAGTGTTTGGATCCAGATCTCAACTATCTCAAAGTTTGGGAGTTCCACAGCTGGGATTTTGGTTCAGGTCCATCTCTATTAAAAGGTGCCCAGTCCAGCCTCTTTGGCCTAAAGGATGTATCACTATGATGGGGAACTCTTGGGGAGGATGAAAGGAGACACTGATGACTAGATCCCCTACAAGTATATCCCTGAGCCCACCCAGATTCAGGCAGGATCGGATCCCAATTTGGAGGGATCAGGGATGGAAGACCTGTTATCACCAATAAATGTGTCAATAAGCCAAGAACTGTTCCTCTGGATGATTAAAAAAAACCAAAACCCAAACCAAACCCTGTAAAACTCCCAGTATTTCACCAAGTCCTTTTTAACACAGTCTGTGAAGTTCACAATGCTCTTCCCTGTAATGGCCATGCTTAATCATTAACCTGCCCCTTTAAATATGTAGTTGTGATCTCATCCTTGAAGATTAGAGTCTGTTAAATACATACTGACTGTGGCAATAAATTTCCTTCTTCCTTCTTGGAACCCACCTACAGAACTAACCCGTCCTCAGCTGTTATCTGAGGTCTGGATTCCTCTAATATCAGACCACAGGCTGAAAGGAAAATGCTCTGGCCAAAGGCCTGGGAGCCAATGTGTTGACAGGGAAACATTAAGCGGGGCATGGGGGACCTCAACACCCTCCGGCTGAGTGTTAACAAAATTGGACCAGAAGTTTTCAAACCGTCTATCATGCAAACCACCACCCTTCTCCAGCACCCACCCTCCCCTCCAGCCTGCTCCTAAATGGGCATGTTAACCTCCATCAGCCCCATCTCATGGGATGCAAACTAAAAGGCCAAATTGAAGAGAACTAACTCCCTATCTTTGCTTCAAATGAACATTAACGAGACAACAGCAGCACTTACAAATAGTTATCAACATCAACTGAGCAGCTCTAGCTGCCTGCTGCTTCCTAAACACAACACCTCTCTCCAGCAGCACAGAAAGCGTTAGCTTCTTAAACCTCATGAAGGAAAACTCTTAGGGGATGTCTCTGTTGCAATTACACACCTGTGGCTGGCCTGTGCCAGCTGACTTGGGCTCGTCGGACTCAGACTAAGGGGCTGTTTAACTGGGATGTAGATGTTCGGGCTCAGGCTGCAGCCCAGGCTCTGGAACCCTCTGACCTCACAGAGTCCTAGAGTCTGGGCACCAATCTGAACCCAAATGTCTATACTGCAATTAAACAGCCCCTTAGCCCAAGCCCCATGAGCCCGAGTCAGCAGGCACAGTCTAGGCACGGGTTTTTAATAGCAGTGTAGACATACTCTTAGGGCTTGTCTACACTATCACGCAGGGTTGATCTAAGATATACAACTTCAGCTATGTGAATAGTGTAGCTGAAGTCGACGTACTTAGATCTACTTACTGTAGTGTCTTCACTGCGGTAAGTTGACAGCTGATGCTCTCCCATCGACTCCACTTACGCTCCTCATTCTGGTGGAGTACCGGAGTCGACAGGAGAGAGCCTCTATCTACTAGACGCGATAAATCAACCCCCATTGGATCGATTGCTGCCTGCTGATCCAGCATGTAGACAAGCCTTTAGTTACCTACATACAATCAACCCTCTCCCCTACTCCCACACATATCTCACCCTCCTTTCCAGAAAGAAGCAAGCTGTTTGCTCAGATCACACATCTTTCCAGCCAGTTACATGTGCAAAGTTCCCCTCAAGCTGCAGGTTCTCCTTGTTTACAACAAAAATAGTTCCTTTCTTCCTAGTTTCTGTCTGGTCTGGCCTTATTAAGGGATATGTCTACGTTGCAATTAGAGGTGTGAAAGGTTATGGAGCTCCTTAGCTCAGGCTTCCTTTCATTGCTGTGCACAAATTAACCCCCACGTAGGCTGACTGTTCCCTCTACTGGAAAGCAGCAGTGGATGTTCTCAAGAGGCTGTTCAGTGCCTTCTGTGATGTGAGTGGATCTCAGTCCAGGTCTCAGTGCAGAGCAACACTTTAGCACATGCTGAATGCATGTGAGTAGCCCCGCTAATATCAAGAAGACCACTCACATCATGCATTTACAGTTAAGCAAATGCTTAAAAGTTTTTCTGGGTAAGGTCCCCTGTTCTCAGTATAAAAGTCTCTAGATCACAGCAATTTCCACTGCTACTAACATATTGACACTAATTGTCCCTGTGGTGGGCAAAGCCCAATAATAAGGACAAGGCTGGAATAGACACAAAGGATGAATACCCCATGTCTGAACTGAGGCATGTTAGTTGGGAAGGCTTTGGGGAAACTTACATAGCTGCTGCCCTTGCTGTATTGTTCTGTGCAAAGAGGCCTTCAATCCCCAGAACCAAAGTCCACTGATTCCTTTGATTACTTCTCTGAGCAGTGGTGGTTGTCCAGGGTTCTCTGCTCTGTGCCCCCTTCTGTTTCCCTCATTTTGACTTGCACTCCAGTCCCTGCTCTTTCATTTTTATATTGCCTGTATTTATTTAAGTCCTGATCCTGTGGCCCTGCCCTGATCTGAGGGGGTGGCCTTTCATTACTTTGACTGACTTTGCCACCAATCGCAGAATCTACACAGGCTGGCATTTTGCATGAAATTCACTGTGAAAATAAAGAATAAAAGACTTAAAAGGGTCACAAGTGGGATTGGTCAGAAAAGTTCAGCCAACCTGTTTTCCATCAAAAAAATTCAGTTTCATTCACACTGAAACATTGCCGGGGAATATGTTCATTCTGTTGACATTTTAGACAGGAAAAATGCTAAATGTTTCATTTTGACTTTCTCACTTCATTTTAATAATGTCAAAATGTTTCATTTTGACTTTGTCATTTTGATTCATTTTATTTTGACTTTTCTATTCCATGATAATATGAATTTTAATATTACATTATATTTATATATTATAGTCAGTAAATCTATATAAACATATAGATATAATATTTTATTATATTGTCTTGACATTATCAAAATTAAATATTTTTACCTTAGCAAAACCAAATGAATTTGACATTATCAAAATGTCAAAAACAAATCATACCAAACAAACCTAATTTCCTTTTTTGACAGGGTTACTGGCCTAGTGGATGGAAGAAAGCAATAGATGTGATATATCTTGATTTTCACAAGGCTTTTGACACAGTCCACATGACATTCTCATAAGCAAACTAGAGAAATGTGGTCTATATGAAATTACTATAAGGTGGATGTAATGCTGCTTGCAGTGACTCAAGAGCATTGCAACCAATCGTAGGAACTGGGGCACAAACTCCAAATTGATTGTGAGTCCTATATTTAGATTTCACCAACTAGTTATCAAGTGGAAACTCCTCTGGCACTATAACAGCCCAAGCATGGAGTCACAGACAGTCTCGTTGGATATTCCAATCTATCTCACCAGCCAGGTGAGTGTACCTTTGTGATAGATGGTCCCTTATACCAAGAAACACAGCAATATTCAGTTTACTCTCAGTCTCAAAGGACCAGTCACTTACCCCAAGTGAATTGCACCTTAGATCTCATACAAATACAAAGTTTGTAGCCAATACTATAATACGTTACATAACGATGTATTAAATAGGAAAAGGAAATGAGACTTATTTGCAAAGTTAAAGCATGTGAACATATATACACAAATAAGTTACAAGTTTAAGTTTTGAAACATCACACAACACACAGCCTGTGGAAACCTTTGCCAGAGGATGCTGTGAAGGCCAAGACTATAACAGGGTTAAAAAAAGAACTGCCTATATTCATGGAAGACAGCTCCATCGCTGGCCATTAGGCAGGATGGGCAGAGATGCAAAACAATGCTCTGAAGCGTCCCTAGCCTCTATTTGCCGGAAGCTGGGAATAGGCAACAGGAAGTGGATCACTTGATGATTACCTGTTTTGTTCATTCCCTCTAGGCCACCTGGAATTGGCCACTGTTGGAAAACAGAATACTGGGCTAGATGGACCATTGGTCTGACCCAGTATGGCCATTCTTATGTTTGTAAGGTAATAGACACTTCTCTGATAAGCAATCTCTATATGTACTTCAGGGCTAACCTAAGCTAAGCCATTGATGATCTCTTGCTTACCCCTAGAAACCCTTGCCCATCATAGCCCAAGCAGCATAGAGATAATCAGGTCATTCTTTTAGGGGTTCTGAACCCCCACCACACACACACCATATGCTCTGAGCTGCAGGCTCAGCTGATGGGAGGAATCTATTTGCATGACTCATCTTCATAAGGAGAGCAGAACAATTGTCTTTTGTCCTCTTTAATGTCTCACAATAGTCCCTGGATGTCAATGGACCTTTCTTCTGTTGATGATCAGCCCTTCACACAAATTAATTGCTCTCTGCTGTCTGGTGATTTACAGCCATGATGTATCTGCTCAAATATTACCTTGCAATATGGGATACAGATGTTATAAATTAGATTAAATGCAAGCAGTAACTCACAAGCATTCCATAAAGTCTAAACACATTTTAATACCTGTTTTAAGGTTACTAACACAGAGGTGAGCCAGACTGATTCCAGCTATGGATTTGTCAGTGATCAGCTAAGATATGGAGACCTTGGCATAAGATGGCATCTGGTCTACCAATATTACAGTGGGTGCACAACTAGTTGACCATTCTGAAACAGTAATTATCAATGGTTAACTGTCAAACTGGGAGGGTAAATCTAGAGGGGTCCTACTTGGTCAGGTCCGGGTCCAGTACTATTCAATATTTTCATTAATGACTTGGATACTGGAGTGAAGACTATGTTATAAAATGTGCAGATGACACCAACCTGGGAGGATTAGAATTCAAAACAACTGTGACAAGTTGTAGAATTGGTCTGAGTTCAGCAAAGTTGAAATTCAATAAAGACAAGTGTAAAGTACTACACTTAGGAAGGAAAAATCAAATGCACAACTATCAAATGGGGAATAACTGAGTAGGTGATAGTACTGCTGAAAAGGATTTGAGGGTTATAGTATCTCACAAATTGAATATGAGTCAACAATGCAATGCAGCTGTGAAAAAGACTAATATCATTCTGAAGAGTATTACCAGGAGTGTCATATGTAAAACATGGGAGGTAACTGTCCCTCTCTACTCAGGACTGGCGAAGCCTAAACTGGAGTACTGTATCTAATCCTGGGCATCACACTTTAGGAAAAATAAGGACAAATTGGACTGAATCCAGAGGAGAGCAACAAACATGATAAAAGTGTGAACTCTGAACTTTGTTTCCTCTGAACTCTGAGGAAAGATTAAAAATCTGGATGTGTTTAGTCTTGAGAAAAGAAGACTGAGAAGGGACCTGAAAACAGTTTTCAGATATGTTAAGGGCTTGTATAAAGAGGACCATGATCACTTGTTCTCCATGTCCACTGAAGGTAGACAAGAAGTAATGTGCTTAATCTGCAGCAAAGGAGATTTAGATTAGATCAGGGTTTCTCTAATAGGGGTTGTTGCTTCTGTAGGGAAAGCCCCTGGTGGGCCGAGCCAGTGTGTTTACCTGCCCTGTCTGCAGGTCCGGCCAATCGTGGCTCCCGCTGGCCCAGGATTGCTGCTATGGGCCAATGGGAGCTGTTGGATCTGCAATCGGCCAGACCTGTGGACGGGGCAGGGAAACACACTGGCCCGGCCCACCAGGGGCTTTTCCTACAGAAGCAGAGACCCCTGTTTGAGAAACCCTGGGTTAGATGTTAGGGAAAACTTTTTAATTATACAAATAGTTAAGCTCTGGACTAGACTTCCAAGGGAGAGTGTGGAATCCCCATCACTGGAAGCTTTTAAGAACTGGTTGGACAAACACCTCTCAGGAATTGTCTAGTTTACTTGATCCTGCCACAGGCTGTGGGGCTGGATTTTCTGACTTCTCAAGGTCTCTTCCAGCTCTGCATTTCTATGATTCCAAAATTAAACACATTGATATTTCTGAATCACAAGTTTTCAGAATTTTATTTTGGCATGGAATTTCAGCTTTATGTACCTGTTTAGAACAAAAACAAATTTAGAAATGTCATAATTTCCTATGGAACAGAAATTCCTATTTCCAACCATCTTTTGTAGCTAGCTTAATCAAATGATTCTTTCATACTGTTTTTCCTTATGAAGTAATATTCATATGCTATTGATCAGAGGCATTGGAGCAGATTTAATGCATAAACATGCAAAAAAAAGCTACATTGTTGATCAAATTGACCTGAGTTCTTGTGCCAAAAATATACAGTGTGAAACTAAATATATTTGCCATGTATTTAAAATACAGTAAAATAATCTGAATGAAATCATACTGATTTAATTTGTGTCATATATTTAAAACATATCCAGCTTTGGAGAGTCCCTTCACTGTGATATGAAATCAGGCTGTTTGCATGCACTGAATATCATAGGTATTTTAATAAGATTTGGAACTGGGGATTGCGGTATCCTCATCAAACACTAGGGTGGGCAGGGCAGTTAACAGGACCCTGAGATGGGATTGTGCCAAACTTTTAAAGCTCTCTCATTTTGTTTATCAGTGCAAATGGGAACTTGAGGACTTTTCAGCAAGATTCCAAAAACTGATTCACAGTTAAAATCTCACCATTTGCACTAGAGAACCTGAGATTTGTTAGTATTATTATTTGGATGATGGTGGTATATCAAGGCCCCAACCCAGATTGAGACCACATTGTGGTAGATGGTGTGCAAAGAGATAAACAAGACAGATAAAAGGTGGGAGAAAAGGGTTGTTATTATTCCCATTTTATAGATGGGGAACTGAAGCACAGAGTAAAGTCAGCCTCTTAAAGTCCTTGAGAGAGTTTTGGAGACAAGGTGGAGGAATATATATGACAGAGCAACATGTCTTTATGAAGGGAAGGAGTACTATAGATGTAATATTTGCAATGAGACAGAAGTTGGAAAAGGTGATAAATGGAAGACATAACGGCTGTGTAGCATTTATTGATCTTGAGAAAGCACATGACTTGGTTCTGCAGGAGCTGGTGTTTGAAGTATTAAGATAGACGGGAGCAGAACTTTAAGAAGTGGAGATGTTAGAGGTGTTGCATTGAGGGTCAAGAGCTAAAGTGGAAACAATACATGGAATTTCAGAGAGTTTTCAGGTGATGGTGAGATTCAGACAAGGCCATGTGCTAAATCCACTTCTTTTCATCCTAATTACGGAGTTAATTAGTAGGAGAACCAAGTCTGTAGAGACACAGAAAAACTAATGTATGCTGACAAACTGACCCTTTTGGCTGACAGCAAAGAAAAATGGAAAACATGGTATTAGAGTAAGCATCTGTGTTTGAAGATCGTGATTTGAGGGTAAACACAAAGAAAACTGAAGTTATGCAAGTAGGGAAGGTGGAAGAAGAGCTTGTGATTGACATTTCAGACCAGAAAAGCTGAATTAGAAGAAATAATTTGTGTACTTGGGAAATACACTTTGTGCCATTGATGAGAGATCTGGACAACTGAAAAGAAGAACTCCATATGCACTGGTGGCAGTGAAAAAGGTGGCAGGAGTCCTGTGGGACCAGTAATTAAGAAACAAACTGAAAAGAAAAGTATATGCTGCCTGCTGTATGGTTTGGAAATGTTGGGACTTATGGAGATGGAAGAAAAGAAGGTAGTAGAAACTACTACATGAAGTAGAAAATAATATGCTGAGGAGAGTGGCAGGCAAGGGGAGGGTAGACAGAATAAATAAAGAAGAAATACATTAGTGGAAAGATGAACTTGGGAGTCTCAGTGATAAATAGGCAGCAGGCGGGCTGGACATGTGATAAGAATGAGAGAAGACCAACCAACACAGAAAGTATGGGAGGAAGAGGGCAGCAAGTAAGGATGTAGAAGACTGAGGATGCAATGGAAAGAGAAGTCTGAAGAGAAAAGGACTGGAGCTCCATGACCTATGAACCTGCGCCACAGACTGGAAGAAGTGGCAAAGAATCATGAGCACTTCTGTATAAAGGGGAATAGGAGTTGAGAAGTGAAATGAAACTGAGGCAGAGAGTAGTTAAGCAGATTGCCAGAAGTCATACAGACAGAAGTCAGACAATCCAGGTCTCCTTAATCCCAGCCCCATGATTTAAGCACAAGGTAACCCCTCCTTTGAGCTGCAGTGGTGCAACCATGGATGACATCATGACAGTTCCAAAAGTACGTTACAGGGAAATATCACTGGCAAAGTCTGATTTCCCAATGGCAGTGTGCATTTTTTGGGGGGATGCAGTTCTGGTAGGGCACTGCTTGGCATTATTGAAGAGTCACTTGGATGTCAATCAATCTCATCCACTTATATGGTCCCCATGACTGTAATATCTGTAAAATCATCTTTAATATTTTTATCCTCCTAACATCCTTGTGAGGTAGGGAAGTGCTATTATTCCCTTTTTACAGATGGAGACCTAAAGTACACGGAGGCTAAGTGACTTGCTCAAGGTCCCACAAGAAGTCTGTAGCAGAGCAAGGAAATGCTCCCCGGTCTTCCAACTTTTAGGTGCGTCCCCTAATGACTGGGCTATCCTTCCTGTCTGCCCACAAGGTCTCTCTCTGGGTTCCAGTTGTGGCAGTGGCTGCGGCTGCTGCTGCATTAATTTCAACTTCACAAGAAAAATGGGATGCTGGCTGGGAAGCAATTAGGAAAATTCTTAGGCTCCTGGCAGTAGGTGTTGCACTATCCAGAGGCTCAAGCCTTCAAAGCACACAGAACGATAAGCAAAGCAGAAATCAGACTGGCAGCTGCTAGACTCATAGCCATTTGGTAGCTATTTCTCCAGGTTTGCCATTTATTCCTAACACATATTCATTCATGTGATAGTCTGGGGGGGGAGGGGGTGTGAGAGGGGGCTTCTCTTTGTTTCAGGCTTGATTATTATATGATTCCAGTTAAATCCAGACTCATTCTGCCCAACCCCGAATCTCTGGGGATCTGAGAGCTCTCAGTGATAAACTGCCCTCTCCAGTTCTCCTCTCATAACAAATGACCTCTGTGCAATGGGGAGGGGGCCCTTTTAGACTGCAGCAGTGGCTTCAATTTATCACGCTGGAGGAGTTACACCCCACCACCCCACCCTGAGTTTGGGTTTGACACTCCCTTCGCACCAGGAGGATTAGCACATCAGGGTCAGGGTTAAAGGAGTTTGATGTGGGGTGGGGGAACAAAGGGTTTTGAGTGGGGCGATGCTACACATCCAGGATGGGGAGGGGAAGCACTCAGAGAGTAGGGAACATTAGGGGCCGGGGGAGGCAGGCAGGCAATCTCCTTCAGGCCTGGAGATTCAGTGTGAATGTGGGGCAAGGGGACTCACCTGGTCCTTGCCCAGCCAGCTCACACATGGGCTGTGTGAGTGAGTGGCACTGGCAATCTTCAGGGAGCTGCGGGGGCTAATGTGACACAATGAGATGTGTTAGGTTCTTATTTTTATTAGAAATGAACCTTTTTCTCATTCCCAACTTCTCTGTAAGAAAAACTTTTCAGTCTAATTAGAGGCAAGTGATCCTATTTAAGAAAAACAAAGGCTTTTCTCCTGTTACTTCTAAGAAACTGCAGACAACTGTTTTCCCCCCCTCACGCCTAGCCCCTTCCCACACAACACACTGACCCACTATACAACACTAGCCACATGCCGCGACACATACACATGCACACTTTCCCCCAGGGTGTTAGACAGGGTGTGTGCACATAAGTGGGTGGGTTCAGTTCTGAGACATGTGATGAGTTGCTCCCCGCTATGGCACTTTGCAACCCTTCACAGTCCCGGAGGTGCTGGGCTAACTGACAGGAAAGCCTCCTGCTTTAGTCTCTTCCATGCCCCCCTTCCCTTGAAATGCTCTGTCTTCTCTGCCGACCATCCAGCCTTTAGAAAGTGAAATAAAATCAAAGGCAGAAAGCAATGATGCCTCTGGCTGGTCCTGGTAGGGGCAGTGGGGCCAGTGCAGTGGGAAACCTGTTGGAAATTGCCAGAGAGCTGTGTGGATGAATGTCTGTGTCAGCCGCAGGTGGCGGGAGGACAGAGAAGGCATTTGAGCTTTCAGCTGGCTTTTATTATGCCTCCAAATGTGGCCCCAGCTAAAAACTGGACTTCTTGGGAAATAAATTATTTAAAATCCACAGTCAAGCTGAAAAATATCAAAGTTCTTCCGCGTGGGGCGGTGGGGAGGAAACTTTAGTTGAAAGAACAATGGCAAAGCCCCCTAATCTGGATTAGCAGAACCAGGCTACACTCATAGAGTCTGCTGGTTGGACTAAAGAACACCAAAGCTGTCATGTGAACTATCCCAAAGTTCAGGGGTCGTTGGGCCAGCATGGATCTGGATTGGGTTCATCTCTGCCTGTGATAGTGGTCACCATAATACAACTCACTGTTTTTTAGCATCTTTCATATGTACTCAAATATCCCCCACACTCCAGAGAGTTAAACGATACTGTTAAAAATCACAATACAAATAGAATATGGGGAGAGAAATTAAGAGATATAGGTAGGCAAGAGGGAAAAAGGATTGCAGCTGAGATTTGATATGAGATGGAGATTGAGGCAGAGAGATACAGGAGCTGCAGTTAGTGGTGAGATGGGGCAAAGACATAGGGCAAAGGGGATGGAGTGGAAAGACAAGAAAAGAGAGACAAGGTCTCTGGGATAGTTTAGAACTAGGTCTTATCCATGGAAGGGTTAAAAACAAGATCTTTTTTTTTTTTAATTTTTTTGCAGTCTTATTAAATAAAGGCCAACATTATTTTCATTTACTGTAGTGCTGGGGAGGAGGGGAGAAGTCTTTGGGTGTTTGCTTGGAGACTGGAAAGGCAAGTTTCCTCCATATTTTCCTGCCAATGTTCTGTGTGTAAGTAGGGGAATGGTCCCGCTATTGTGGGGAACTTTCCTGGCTTCTGCACTACCCCGGTGAAGTGGGCTAGTGAAAGGATCTGAGTCCTTGCTCCCACTTCCTTTACCCAGAGGCCTCCCTGCCCTTGAGGACTCCCCTTCCACTCTCCTGTCTGGCAGAGTCCTCGTAACCCCAACAAGGCTGGGCCCAGGATTTCATGGGGGGCTCAACCCCCAGCCCTGCTGTGGTCACCCAGGACAGGGCTAGGGTGTCCCCACTCCGGGGTACTCTCTTTGCACTGCGCACCTCCCTGACCCATTGATCACACCATACAATTTAAAGCAAATACAAGTTATTTAATTAACAATTAATTTTTAAAAAAGAATAAGGAAAAATGGGAAAGGTTAAAGGAAAACACATCACCCTGCTCAGTGGCAGGGAACATCACAAACAACGTCTCTGGAATGTCTGGACAGTTCACAGTCTGTTCCTTGTAGGTCCCAGGCCTCCTTCTCAGGCCCTGGCTGTGCTGCAGGGATGCTGCAGGTTGGACACTTGCTCTGGCGGTGTCCACACACTCTCAGGCTCTGGGTGGCAGGACCCTTCTCCCCAGCGTCACCCCCACCCTGCCAGGGTTAAGATCCCCTTCCAAGTCTGGCCTGCAGGGCCTCTTGGTTGAAGCATCTCCCTGTGCTGGGCCCACTGCCCAGGGTCCCCCTCACTTTCCCCAGCTGCTCACCATACCCAGCTCTGGACTGCTCCAGCCCCAGCTCCACATGGCCTCAGCACGGCTGCTGCTGCTGCTCTGCCTTCAGCTCCCTAGGCTGCTTCTCTGGCCTCTGTGGCTCCAGTTGCTACCGCTCTGCTCCCAGGGCAGGTCTGCTCTGCAGGCTGCTTCTGTGACTCTGCTCTCAGCTCTCATCTGCTTCCTGGGCTGCTTGTCTGGCCCCTCTGGCTCTGATTGCTGCAGCTGTCCTCCCATGGCAGGTCTGCTCTCCGTGGGCTGTGCTCAGGCTTTTTGGGCTGCAGCTCTGCTCCCAGCCACTTAGCTTGGGCCCCTGCTCTCTCCTTAGCTCGGCCCCACTCCATCTGACTCAGACAATTCCAGCTCACACGGAGGATGAGACTCCCCTGGCCTTCTGACTCCTTGATTAGCCTGCCCGCCCTGTCAATCAGGCTGACCTGGAGCATTGGCCTCTCCACATTGTTCCTGGAGACTGTCAGTCTCAGGGTCCTGATTTCCCATCGACCCCTCCCTTTTTAGTGCTGGGAGCTAGCAATCAAACACCCCCACTGAATATTAGTAAGGGGGCAACAGTCCCCTTACATGTGGATAAAGATAGAACACAGGTTTAAAGGGCTGCTATGACAGAACTAAAAATACCTCAGAATTAACAGGAAAATGCAATTCAGTGTCCTCCCCCATTGATATCACAACAAACACAGGAAGGCTGGTCAAAGCGTGTTACTCGAAAGCCTTCCCCCTCTGGGGCTTGTATTCATCCTACACTCATTGCGCTGATGCTCCATTTTGAAAGCAGTATGTGAGGCGGCGATCATGTACTGGACCTTCACAATACACAGTCCTTTCGATTTGAAAGCGCTAGAGTGGCAGGGATAAAGCATTTATGGCAGGTACATATACAAGAGGCATGTCATTTGCAAAGGGTATTTTTATGCTGACATCAAAGCAAAGAACCATGTGATGCTGAAACTTCTGTTTGTCAAAAAGCTATAGTTTTAGGATTCTTTCCCCCACCTGTTTCCTCAGGCCTGATCTTGTAACACCGAGTGTTACATATGGGGCTGGAGCAATGCAGACTTTGCCTCTGTTCCCCATTCAGCTTTGTTCCTGGAGTTTTCTTGCACCAAAACATTTCCTCCTGTCAAATTCTACACCTAGAAATAAGTTAACTGGCATTTGCATCTTTCCACTGTGACCTGCCTCTGCACAGAAAGCCCTGCTCAGGGAGGTGCCCCGTTACTCTCTGACTTTCCTTACACTCCTAGCTTGTCCATATTAATCAAAAGGCCTTGCAGCCTAAACATGTTTAGTGGCTGCTATGAAAGAATCCAGAGTGAAAAACATGGCAGGTTCCTTGCCTCAGATCCCTCGATGAAGATGAGAAAAAAATTCTAATAAAACCAAAGCACACACATACATTTAATGATCCTCCATATGGAAAAATGCTCAAATGTATCAGGGGAAAGTTGTCTAAGCCAATCACAGAAAAATTAAGGGCCAGATTATTGCCACTTTTACTCAGATTGTATAATACCTTGCTTTCTGAGTAGCCCCATTGATTTCAGTAGAACTCTTCACAAAGTGAGTAATGGCAAAGTGTGAGTTATGGTGACAAAATCCAGCTCTAAATGAGCAGGAAATGGATGGACTTCATCATCCTTAGGAAACATGAGACCCAGGATGGATGAACCGGTCCAGATGAAATAAGATCTGACCTGATTTTCTACTCCAACCTTGAACTGAAATGGAAACAACTGTATTTCTCAAGTCTGACACAATGTGGACAAGTTTTGTTTGTTTTCACTCTTGCTATAGACTCTTACTTCTGGATTAAAGTCCATGGCAAATGTTCCCAAATAGCTTCTTTCTCTGTCTCTCCCATCCAATGATCCTCACAATAATATCAGAGAACCTACACACATGGTAAGAAAAGCTATTCTTATGTTAATTCTGTCCAGAGGGAAGAGAACCAGGAAGTATCAAAACTTTCTCAAGAAAATCTGCAACAAAATTTCTAACCTAAGTTTGCAGAATTACAGCTTCCAACAGTCTGATTTCAATAGGTTTGAATAATGCTCTTCTATACCTAATAATATATATATTTTGCATGAGTGGCCATCACTGGGTTAACACCACTTACCATTGGGATAATATCACTGTTTAGCTCTGCACATCTGAGAAAGCAATGGAGCAGGAGGGTGTTTTCTGTGGGGGGTTTGGCAGAGAAGACGTTGTTCAGATTGTAGCTGCCAATTATCTATGATATGAATAACGACTGAAATGTCTTGCAGCTGGTCTTCCAGCCAAGATGTGACCCAAACCTCTGAGTGTTTGGGGCTGGATGGTGAGGGCTGAGAAATCTGCTTTGTAACACCTCGGGGGCAACTTTTGGGAAGTTGTCAGTGACAACTAATCATATTCTTTTCCCTCGGCAATAACATTGTTGGGAATGTTACTAGTGATCAGAAATATGTGTTTATGCAGGTGGAGGGAGGGGAGAAAGGAAGCAGTGAGGAAAAGGGGTGAGATGGAGTTAAAGAGTCTGGCTTACTACAGGTACAGTCATCGGACAGAAGATTTCCTCTTCTCCTACCTGCTTACCCCCCAAAAGTAAAAATTAAATATCTGTTATGTCTTCTGTTCTTTGAAGGATAACGCTACACTGCACTTCTCTGTAGACACCAAGCACCTGAGCCACAGCCTATTAAAGTCAAATGAAAGACCCCTATTGATTTCAATTGACATTTCAGACCTAATTTCAGTTTGTTTATAACTTTACATACAAAGTTGCTACACACATTTCATCATCACTTGCTACATACATTTCATCATGATATTATTGACCAGTGAGGTATTAATTTTCATATGATACCTCACAAGGCATATTTTGCAGAGCGATTATTACAATAGAGTGTGGGGAGTGAATACCTAGGTGCATTTGGTCACACCATCCCCTGGGAATATGAATGACCAATGGCTCCTCATGGAATGAATAGCGGATCCCTTTGGAACATGACCTGCAAAGCAGAAGAAGAAACCAAATCCCCGCCCATTGTGCATTGTTGGAGGCAAGCACCTTCACGGAACCTTGTATCCAAAGCCCTTCATCCTGGTTCCTAAGTAAACCTGGGAAGGAAACAGCCAAATGAGCTCCTGAGCAGCTTTCTAAACCCAGCCTTCAGGAGGGCTCTGAGTGCTACAGTGATAGCAGGCTGCAAAGAGAGAGATGCTGGAATCGCTGCAGCTTTTGAATAATGTAGCAGTGACAAGAATAATCTGTAACTAGAGCCTGGGGAATCCCACTGGGGGTGGGAGGGGAGTGCTACCTGTGTGCCAGAGGTGTCTCTCTGGCTTTCTCTAGGTTCCAGCTAGCTGCATGCCTGGGGGCTGCCTAGAGGAAGGAACAAAAGAAGGAAAATTACAGTTAAAAATAATAAAAGAAGAAAGTATGAATTTCATTTCTTGGAGGTTGGATAGAGTCTTAGAGAGCGAAAGCACAGACAGACACAGTGAGAGATAGAAGAGAGACTCTATCCCATTCCTCTTCACCACCGACCTGCAAACCCCGTGTAAGCATTTATAACCAAACCCTTCCCCAGCCTTGAGCACCCTTCTTCCTTCTTTGCCACCCAGGGCTTAACTGGTCCCACGGGCCAATACAGTGTAATATAGTTCAGCTATAGTCTAAGAAGAGTCTGCAGACGGGGATTCCTTGCACAGACAGGGAGGATTCCTTGCACAGACTCCAGCGGGGAGGTCTGATCCAGGCCAGCAGAGTCTATGTTTCCATTCAGCCACCCTTCTCCATGGTCCTTTTTTCTATGTCCCTCCTCATTTTGCTCTAGGATCGGACAGTGCCTCATGGATGTCAGGATTAACACAGCTTGGCCCTGAGTGGCAATGTCTACTTTTAGAATAACTGTGTTGTGAATTAAAATGTGTGGGACTGCTCCCCATCCAGCTCAAGATCTGCCATAAGGCAGAATGGGCAAACTGGTTTGAATGAAGGAAGAACCAGTTGGAGCCTTCATCCTAAACCCAGCTTGGGAACTTCTGTGAAGTTCAAGAAATGTGGCTAAATTGTTCTTTCAATTACTTTTGACATCTGTTCTGCCTCTGTACATCTGCGTTCAGGCAGGGTCTGCAAGCTGAAGTACCAAAATATCTCCATAGAATGTCTGTTCTTGCTGCATTTCCAATCCAGCTGCAATGCTATAAGCTGCCCTCATTTCCAAAAGGGGCTAGTGATTTGGGGTGTTTCAATTTTTGGCATGCAACTTCAGACATCTTACCAGACCCTCATTTTCAGAGGGTGAAACCTCAGCACCCCCTGAAAATCAAGGTGGTATAAACTGGGCACCCAAAATCACTAGTCATTTTTGAAAATGTAGGCCACAGGGTTTGGCTAGTTCTGATGAAAGCCTAGTCCAGTGGATATTACGCCAGCCTCATGATGTTTCCCCATTGCTAGTTCTTACTAGGACAGGCACCAGTCAACTCAGAAAAAAATAACAAATGACTCAACCCTTTGTTCAGACCTGAAATGAACCCAAACTGAACCTTTCTCGTGGGTCTAAACCATTTGGTTAACTCTTTTTTTTTAATTTTAAATTGCTCCAGCCCTTTTCTGTTGTAGCCGGTACCAGCAGCCAAAGTGCCAAAGCTGCTTTCATATTATTTCTGATCCAAATGAAACAAAGAAGTACTAGAAACTACGCAAGATCCTGATCTTAGAAGGCTCCCAGAACAATTTCGAGAAAAAAAACAAGAGTTCAGAAAGTTCAGCCAAACATCCAAACTTTTGAGTGCTGCTCTAAATGGTTTACATTCACCCATCACTCGTTCTTACTCTGTCCATGTTTCTCAGTTTCTTTGCTTCTCTGCTCACTGGAGAGACAAAACTGAATTACAAAACCCAGGTCTGGATCAGCACTTCCTCAAAGATCCAATGGCTTCAGCTCAGGTCCATCTCTGTATAAAGAAGCACCTTTAATAGCCATAAGCCAGGAAGAACTTGCCCCATAAGTGCACAGAGTTGCCAAAATGATTGCTAATAAGACACAGGTGGGCAGCACATGAGCAGGTGGGGGCAGGAGAAAGGGAGTGATGACAGCTGTGTATCCATAATCCATTCATCCTAAAGGGCATTGGTTCATCTGTTACCGATTTAGGACTTTTTTACTGGTAGCGTTAGAGATATTTAAGCAGGTGAGCAATGTCCCACCCTGAAAGAATCCAGACTGGCAGATGAGAGAAATCAACAATGGGCTATGAGAGGTGACAGGATTGGGGGAGTGATCTGCCATCACCATGAGAGAAAGTGGCCAGTCTCACTCCTTTCCATGTGAGCTACTCATATGTATTCACTTTGGATAGCAGGCAGGGTCTCTCCTTTTCTAGCAGAGCCACCTCTCTCTGAGCAGGGGCGGCTCTAGACATTTCACCGCCCCAAGCAAGGCGGCATGCCGCGGGGGGCGCTCTGCTGGTCGCCGGTCCCACGGCTCCGGTGGACCTCCCGCAGGTGTGCCTGCAGAGGGTCCACTGGTCCTGCGGCTCCACCAAAGCTGTGGGACCAGCTGACCCTCTGCAGGCATGCCTCCGAAGGCTGCCTGCCTGCCGCCCTCCTGGTGACTGGAAGAGTACCCCCCGAAGCATGCCGCCCCAAGCAAGTACTTGTCGTGCTGGGGCCTGGAGCAGCCCCTGCTCTCTCCCCACTTGAGTCCTGGGCAATTTGTAGTTACTGTCCCTGGGCCAAATGTATATGTTGTTGAATTTGCCCCATTGTCTCCCCATCAATGGCTTAACCTGTTTGAAAGTATTATGGAGGCACTCCATAGTTAAGGTTGCTTTCCAATTTGCACTTACAGCAGAATCAAAATCTCCCCTCCCCCTACATTTTAATGGTTGAATTTCATCTCTGAACTTAACACATTGCTTCTTCATGAGCCAACTAAATGTTCTATAATATGCTTTTGGTCAAACATTTACAAACTAAGGCAGAGAAAACATTTCAAACTAAAGGGCTGCAAAATTTCCACTGAGATTACAGTGTTTGTTTGAGCTTCTCCAACTACAGAATCACAGTCACTACTAACTCCAAACCTCCCACATGTTTTCATTCCCTCACCTCTCAGACACAGACCACTTTTAAAATGTGAACAGAAAACGAGCTATTCCCCATATTCATCATAACCTACAAGAAAATCCAACTGAACTACTCAGTCCCACCAGCTGCTTCGATCCTCCATTGCTTCTAGCCTGCCTGTCTGACACACCAGCTATGGAGAGGCAGACCGGGAAGCAGGGAGAGGGCCTGAGGTGTCATATTGAACAGATGGAGCTCTGGATACTGGAGGTCTGCAGGGGCTGGGGAACAAAAGTTATGAGGATACAGATGGAGGAGCGGACTTGGATTGCTTCCCCAGCTCCTTGGCAAAACAGGTAATAGCTTTGTGGGGACCTGCGTGGAGGTGACTGTGAATGAGGGCATATGAGATGGGGAGTTACCAGGAGTATGAATTGGGGACGGATGAGTGAGGATTTGGACAGCAACGAGGGCTACCTCTGCTTCCTGTCTACAGATGCTGACTTCATACTTCTCCATCTAGAAATAACATACTATGGACTTTATCAGTACAAATATGCATCCAGAGAATCTAAATTCATCTATCTAAGGTCCAAGTTTAGGTTGTGCATTTAAGTGTGATGAGGGTGAATTTGATTGGTGCACTGTGCTTGCTTATACAGTATGTTGGAAGTATGAGGGTGCATCCTGGGATATGGACACTCTGAGGATGTTTGGGAGTGGGATGTCTGGGTGCCAAGGCACAGGACAGTGGGTGGCTTTGACTGACGTTTCCCTGGATTTTCAATTATTGTGTTGGTGGCATTTGCCCTGGAGTGACCTTAACATTAAATAAACATTGGGCCAGAGTCTCAGCTGATGTAAGTCGATGTAGCCCCATTGAAATGAAGAAAGCAATGCTGGTTCACATCAGCTGAGAAGTTGACCCAAAGTTTTTTGTTTGTAGACTATTTTGGAAATTGTCGTGTTGCCATTTCTTTCAGCTGGAGGGGGCTAATGCTCCCTAGGTAACTGTTGCATCGTGAATTAGTTTGTGTTTGTAAAACCATGCCTGCTGCTTTGCTGTTGGGAGACTGGGGTTCTGGGCAAAGAGGACTCTAGTCAGAACTGGAAAGCAATAATCAATTGTTAGTTAATGGAGTGACAGTAAAGATGTTATCCAACCCCCCTCACTGCCTCATTATTCATAACATCCAGCTGGTGATTCCCCTTTTGGCAAGTTGTGAATCTGCAGCTTTGTTTTAATCATAATAGCAGTGGAAGCACTTTAAATCAGAGGGTACAAAATACCACGCAACCCCTCATACAATATGGCAACTACTGAGCAATGAATTACACACTAATTTCCATGTAATATCCAGCTTATTACATAATAAGTGCCATGTCATTACCGGCTAAATGAATTATTATCACTACTGCTTGGAAAATTTACCTGACAAATTTAGTCTTTTTTCAGCTTATGCAATTTTCACAAGCAGATTACAATTTCCTCAGATTTATCTGTTGTTTGAAAGCATTCGGCAGATATAGTTGTGATTTTTGTTTTTAACTGTATGGATTCCTCATAAACAACTCACTTTCAGTACTGGAGCTGTGTTGGTTAGTAATGATTGGTCAAATAAGTCATTGGGTCTTGTTTATGATCACTTATTGGATGATCATGTGCATGCTTCTGGCACAAAATATTGGGATAAGGATTAGAATTTGCAAACATTCATGCCAGTGAAACTTGTTTACTCAAACATTCCCAGAAAGGGAACACAGGGGCACAAGTGCAGCTGGAGTAGAGTTGTTTAAACTTTTTGAGCAAATATTGGCAGAAAGTTGCTGGCAGTATTCTCCCAGCTGTAGATTGCAGGGTGGATGATATTCTATTTTACTGTACCTGCTAAGTGTAATAAGTGTTACTAGAAAATTAGTAGTATTAGAAACTATTAATATCTGATAGTTGCCAGGAAATCCATAATTACCACGGATCTGATCCAAAGTCCGTTGAAGTCAATGGGAGTCTCTCCATTGACTTCAGTGAGCTTTGGATCAGGTCCCATGTATTTAAAGAGAAGTTACAGAGTTGATAGGTCAAGAAGTTAGCAGTAAGTATATAGGATTACATTAATTCCTTGTGTAACTCCATTGATTTCTCTGTACTTACACCAGGGATGAGTTTGGCCAGTCATGTCTGGGATATTTAGATGACAGGTCAAGCCTATACATATTTGGGGCTAGATTCTCATATGGTATAAATCCACTGAATTCTAGATGTTACAATGAAAAAAAAATCCTTATAAATTTTTTCAGTTCATTGTCCCATTGTTCAAAAACAGATGCTCAGTCTTTCTAAAGTAAAATACAATCAAGCTTTAGAAAATGCCCAAATGTGGACAATTTCGGCCCAAAAGATAGATGTTTCAGACAATTATGAACAGAGAGAAACAGGGGGTTATAATGGCAACTGCTTTGAGACCTTAATGATGGCTGTGGCACCAGGTGGCCTGTGTAACAGTCCCTCTTTAATTTAAAACTGTCCTCTATTTCTGAACTGTGGAACAGCTTCCAATGGATTTTCAGGCTTAACTTTATAACAAAGTTTTGCTATTTAAATACTTCAAACAAGGGACTTCTCAGTCACCTTCTCTGGCAGTTAAGTAATCTCGGTTTCCTATGTCTCTCCTCAGGTTCTGTTAGGCTTCTTGCTGCATGCTGTACTCTCCCTAACTTAGCTGTGTCATTCTTCAAATGAGGTGTCCAAAATTGGACACTACTTTGTGTATGGTCTAGCCAGGGCACTTTCAATTGATAACACACTTTCCTTGGACTTAAATTATAGAAACTAACATTTTTGATACTGCTGAACTGAACTGAGCTTTTTAACACCGAATCTGCCAATCCAGCCAGATCAGGGGTGGGCAAATATTTTGGCCTGAGCCTATGAATGCTCACAAAATTGGAGTTGGGGTACAGGAGGGGGTGAGGGCTCTGGCTAGGGGTGTGGGTTCTAGCTGGGGGTGCAGGGTCTGGGGTGGGTCCAGAAATGAGGAGTTCAGGCTGAAGGAAGGGGGGTCCCGGCGGGGGCAGGAGGTTGGGTTGCGAGGGGGGGGGAGGGCTCCAGTTGGTGGTGCGGGCTCTGAGGTGGGATGGGGAAGGGGGGCTTGGGGTGCAGGAGTGTGCTTTGAGCTGGGACCGAGGGTTTCGGAGGAGGGGAGGGAGATTGGAGATGGAAGAGGTCAGGGATGCAGGCACCAGTCCTCGCTTACCTCAACTATCTCCTGGAAGCAGCAGCAGGTCCCCCCCTCTGGTTTCTATGTGTGGTGGCTCGGTGTGCTGTCCCGTCTGCAGGCACTGCCCCTGCAGCTCCCAGAAGCAGTGGCATATCCCCCATCCAGCCGTGGTTCCCAGCCAATGGGAGCTGCAGGGGCAGCACTTGGGGCAGAGGCAGCATGCAGAGCCCCCTGTCTGCCCCTGTGCAGAGGAGCCGGAGAAGGGATATGCTGCTGCTTCTAGGGGCCGCGTGGAGCAAGAAAAGCCCTCCACCCCACTCTCCAGTGGGAGCTAAAGGGCTGGATTAAAACTCCTGATAGGCTGGTTGCAACCCGTGGGCCATAGTTTGCCCACCCCAAGCCAGATCCTCTCCCTTTGCCGCATTAACACATCCATTGCCTCTACACTACACTAGTTATGATTGGCATGGCATCTGCAATAAGTAGTACAGATACTGTATTCCTAAATCAGAAATATTTATGTGATGTCTCCTTCCTGCCCATCACTTAGTGACAAAACGGGACCTGCCCATATCCAAATTCACTTGTGGTTTCAGGTCCACAAAACAAAACTGCTGCAGTTTAGTGAAACCAATCAGTTTCCCTATCTTTTTGTCCATTGGAAAATGCAGTAGCAACTTCAGTATCGTGTAATTATTCTCAGGGTAATTATCCATTGTTGTTTCATTTTGTTTTTTTTCATTCTTCTCCACCAGCAAGTACAGGATCATGAGACCATCAGAAGTCTCTTGTCATAATGATAATTATCCCTCAGGGACTTTAAAGATAATCATAAGCTACGAGGACATATAATTTTCCTGAATCTTGACATGGTATTTGTAGAGAGTACTTGATTGGCTGGAATTAAAGAAGGCGTCTGACTAGCCAGGCAGTTATTTTGCATCAGTATATCCAGCATAAACTGTGTAGGTGAGAGTGCACTTTAAGGCAGTCAGTAGAATCCACAGCCTTGCTTGCTAAGAGCTAATTAAAGAGTAAGAGATCAATATCACTCTTTAGCATCATTTGCCCCTTGTCCCCGTTGGTTGTTTTCAGAGTGGCACTGAGGGAGTCTCGTCCCACCTCCTCAACTAGAGGACAGAGTGTCAGGAGCACAGGTGCAAAATGGCAGAATATAACGAGAGAAATAGGAGGGGAGAGGGCAGCCTGCATTGGGTCATTGACCAGGGACAGTGCAACAATAATGATCCCTTGCCCTTCTTTAGCACCCCACTTCCTGATCTCAAAGCACTATAGGAACATCCGAGTATTTAATTTATAATCCCCCCCAGGAGAGAGATTTGAGTTATTTTCCTCCTTTAACAGGTAGGGAAACTGAGAAACAGAGAATTGAAATGACCTATTCAAGGTCACACAATGAATACATGGGAGAGCTGTTCAGTGTCCTGGACTACAATTCTGTTCCACCCTCTAAATCAGAGCTAGATTGGGAATAGAACTCAGGAGTCCTGACTCTTCTGTTACCACTGGAGTACACAGCTTCATTCAATAGGGCTGGTTGGGGGAGTTGCAGCTGCCCCATTAGCAGTTATCACCCCTCTGTTTGCTCTTCCTCTCAAGGACGAATTCACCCAGTCCTGAGGATGCTCATATTAATCACCAGGAAACTGAACTGCTGCCATCTTAAAGCATGCTCAGAATGAACAGCCCATTCTGGAAGCTTGGGCTAGAGCTCTCAGCTTCCTTCAGCGAGCAGCAACAGCGTGTTCTTTCTCATTTAGAGTCCCACTACTGAAGATGCTGCTGCAGCCTTTGAGAGAGAATTAGACTTCATCAAACAGTGCTGACATTTAGCATCAAATCCCCCCCTCATATTATTCTGTGTGAACTTCCTTGTTCGCCTTTCAGCTGGGAATAAATTGTGCATTAGAGACAGAGAGAGAGATGAACTTTTATTAGCTGTTTATGGAAGAGATTAAAAATGTTCATTAGTAACCCCAGAACTGGCAGTGCCCCTCCTCCTCACTCAAATCAAGAGACCCAAAGAGCATTGATGGCAGAGCCCCAATGGGCCCCTGGGGGACACTCACCTTGTATTTATTTGGACTGGTATGTACTTGGAGGCTACATGCCCTTCTGTAGATGTGTGTCTAGGGGACTGGAAGGGAAATGTCATTGCTCCATTTCTAATGGGAAGCATCCATTTTTTCTCAGCCTAAATCACTCTGTTTGCTGGCAGACAAGTTGGCTTTACTGCCTGGAAGTCCTGGGTGACTATTGCACTGCAGAGGATCTTGGACCTGTGCCACTCGATGGAGTGCACTTGAGATCCCAGTGAGGGGGCAGTGGCAGCCCCACAGACCTCAGGAGGGAGAGAACGTTCACTCTGGGGGCATGGGCACACTAAAGTGCCCTCCCCCAGCCACAATGGCAGCCAATGTGCAGGCTGGTTACATGCATGGGGAATTTCAGTTGATCTTGGTTCAAAAGGTCCAATCATATTGGGATTTAAAGCTGAGCATACGCTGGTTTTAACAGACCAGAGTATTGTCCACTGAGCCCCAGCCTCCTCCCATGTGATGGGTCATTTTCCATGCTGGGCTTTTGTACTGGCAATTGCTCTAACAGAAGGAACTGAGACAAGCCGGGTTGGGCTGTGGGCATGGCTGGGCCAACCCAGGTCCATATAAAGATCCATCAGAATCTGCCATCACTGGGTGTGTCTGGTGCAACAGGAGTCCCTGCCTCTGCCACACTGAGCTTTCCAACATGTCCTTTCAGACTGGAAAGAGCACAATATTGTGCTTTGCCATATGCCTCTCATGGACTGTTACATAGGTTGCTGTGCATTCTAATCAAATATTTGACTCGACTCAGACTCAACCCCACTGCCCCTGCGATGGGGAGGAGGTCCCATACAGTTCTGAGAATTAATGGTATGTGGGACAGGGAGAGAGGAAGAAAAACTAGCAGGACTTCAAAGGCTCTGTGTCTCTTCACCAAGCTGCCATAAAAAACAATCCAGGTTTCCGCTGCTGAGTCCCAGGTTGCCCTAGCCAGGGACATCTTGCAGGGCAAACTGATAAATCTTTCATCCCCTTGGTCTGTACTTTATTAAATGCCTCACACATGTATGTGAAAGACTGTACATGTCAAATACTGGCCAGCTACAGGGAGAAGCATATAGAGATTACTACTTACTGCACTAACGGAAGAACTATTATTTCCTTTAAAAGCCACCGTGGGAGTGTGATAGATAGATACCACGAGTCAGTAATGTCAGGAGATATAGAAAGGCTATTCCAGGTGGCATAGACTGCAGAGGAAAAGGCTCTTGCACAGGCCACAATACATAAAAGATAAATACTGGTGACAGTACGAGCAACAGTTCTTTGGTGGGTTCTCATCCTCACCCCAGGGGCTGCAGGATGCTGCCAAGAACAGGAGCAGAGTTGTGTGTAAAAGTGATGACTATGGCAGGAAGTGTGAGTGGGGAGGGCTGCATTAATAGGACATTGCTGTGCAGCTGCTATATTACTCCCCGTGGGGGCAGAGAGGGGTGAGCAAGGGGTGTAGCCAAATGCCTGAGAGCGTAATGAAGATTGTGATGAAACCTGTATCTCCTCAGACATGCCTATTTTCATCACCATACTTGTGAGTAAGGAGCCAGGCATGCTGGGAACGTGAGACCCTTGCCATTCTGTAAGATACCTAGTATTGAGCTTTACTGGAGCCCATATATAGTGTCTGCTGAAGCACAATAGTATTTGTGTACCAGTTGCTCACTGTGCAAAGACATGGAAAATCAAGGTCCATATGAGCAGCTCATGAAGTCACTTGTCAATTCAGCATAACTGACCTACTCTACTCATCACAGGGATGAAACTGGAATAGTAGCGGGGGCTGCAGAGCAGGAGTAAGGGGCATTGGCGGAGCTGCATATAAGAGAGCCCAGAGCTAGAACAATGTAGGATACTGCAGACCAGGAGGGAGATGTGTTGGCAGAGCTGAGTTGGGGGAAGCTCATGCACTGCCCAGCTATGTTATGCCTGTCTCATGTCACCATCCTTCCTTCACTTTCATGTTATAATTACTATTCAATATTTATACTGTGGCAACCCCTAGAGGCCCCAGTCAGGATCAGGGCCTCATTGTGCTGGGTGCTGTACATACCCACTGGAAGACACATTCCCTGCCCCAAGGAGCTCACAATCTAAGAAACAATTGAGTTACTACATTCAGTTATAGATTTTAAAAAGTAGCAATAGGGAGCAAGAGAAACAATCAGAGGGAAAAGGAAAAAAAAAAAACCAAGAAGCCCAAGAATGAACTTAAAATGTCCTCTGGGGAAGCCAGTCGCTCAGAGTTTCTTCCAGTTGGTAACCTATCCATTCCTCTACCCTCTACAGTTGCAGCAAACACTTCTACACAGACAAACCTTCCATTAGGCAAGGAAGAAATGGCAAGCTGCCTTAATGAATGTCAAAGTTAATACCGATTTGTTATAGGCCAAATTGCGATGTGATGGTTTTATAAACCCATTCCTTCATTTCTGTTATCAATATTATTCTTAGCTGATCCCAGTCTACGAGCAAACCTCACATCCAGCAGATACTCTTTATCTGTGGACTAGTTTATATGAGCGTTGGCCGCCTCGGTTTCTGTAAGCCATCCTGTGCCAATGTATTTTTAAAACAGTAAAAAAAAAAAAAAAAGGAATAAAATAAAACAAATAAGGTTTGTTGAGTATATAAAATGTATGTCTGAGTGAGTGCTTAGCACGGAGCGTCGCTGCAGTGGCTGGGACTCTGATTGAAACCAGACTCAGGAAAGAAGGGCTGTAAACGTTTTTTCACTGCCTGTCCTAAGAAATTTATGTCTCACCCACTCCATCATATTCTTCAGGGCTGCCTTTTTCACAGCTGTCTTCAGAGATTGTCCACTGAGCCCCCTTCTGAAGTCCACTACATGATGTCACCCAGAACAATAACTCACTCACCTCCCGGCATTGTGCTCTGCGAAGAGATATGACATAAATAACAGGCTGAAGATGGGGGGACATTAGAGAGGAGTCTTTCTTGGTAAAAATCTTCCTGACATCTGAAAGAGGCAATCAAAAAAAAGGTGGGTGGGGGGAGCCAGAAAAGTTTTATGGTGAATACAAAATCATAACTGGGAGAAATAAATGGGGCAGAAAAATCACCAGCATTATATTTAGCAGAACCTGATCAGGACTTTCTAAGTTTAACTCCAGCTGCACATGTTCCTAGAAAGAAACCAACTCCATCTGAATTGTCTGATGCCTCATTAAAAATCAGAACCTTTTGTACTGGTAAGTTCAGCCTATTTGCTCTACATGCCCAGAAAGTCTCTGGCCTAGTGCAGTTAGAACAGGTCAGCAATTAGGATGAGCTCTTCATTCAGAAACATCAAACTGGTTGTGACTAAAAGTTGTTCCCATCAAATGGTTCTTCGGTAGCCCCCAGGTGGGATGAGTGGGCAGGTACTTAACATGTTCCTAGCAAGCCAGTGTCCACATCACCGACTATAAGGCACAATATAAAGCACATAGCTCTATAATTGGGATGTTAAGTAAAATTGTATCATCCTGACTGATACCTTGTGGTTTTGCTATATTTATAATACAGAACTATTTAAAAGAAAAAAAAATTAAATGCAAAGTCCTACTGACACAGATAGCTCTAATTGTCCCTATTACATCATTTCCCCCTTCCCCACTCTTGCTTGTTTGCTGTCTTAGCAACAAAACCAAGAGATGAATATAGCTGAACGTCTCCGTAATAGCAACTATAACTTAATTAAAACATTATTTGGGGGGACAGGTATCAAAGAAATACACCATAGTAATATTTACATTTAAAAAAAAAAGAAACTACACAAAATAAGGAAGCTAGTTAAATGGAAATAAAAGAAATAGTCACAAGAGTGAAATGCCTGCAAGCTGCATGGAGACATTTTAAAAACACCATGATGGAGGCTTAAACTAAATGTATACCCCAAATTATATATATATATATACACACATACAGCAAGAGGGCTAAAAAATGCCACTAAGGCTAAAAACAGAGTAAAATAGGCAGTCAGAAACTAAAAAACATCCTTTAAAAATGAGAGTTCAAATCCTACTGAGAAAAATAGAAAGGAGCATAAACTCTGGTAAGTCAAGTGTAAATGTATTATTATGCAGGCCAAAAGAGAATTTGAAGCGCAACTAGTAAAAGACAGAAAAAAATAACATGGGGGGGGCGCTAAGTACATCAGAAGCAGGAACTCTGCCAAACAATCAATGAGGGCTCTGGACGATTGAAGTGCCAAAGAAGGAAGACAAGGCCGTTGCAGCAAAATTAAATAATGTTTTTGCATCAGTCTGCACTACAGAGGATGTGAGAGTGATTGCCACACCTGAGCCATTCTTTTTAAGTGGTAAATCTGATGAACTGTCTCAGATTGAGGAGTCAGTAGAGGAGGTTTTGGAACAAACTGATAAATGAAACAGTAATAAACCACCAGGACCAGGTTCTGAAGGAAATCAAATATGAATTTGCAGAACTACTAACTGTGGTAAGTAACCTATTGCTTAAATCAGCCTCTGTACCAAATGATAGGAGTATAGCTAACATAAAGATGATTTTTTTTTAAAAGGCTCCAGCGGCAATCCTGATAATTACAGATCAGTAAGCCTAACTTAAGTACCAGGCAAATTGGTTGAAACTATAGAAATCATAGAAATGTATGACCGGAAGCGCCTCAGTAGGTCATTTACTCCAGTCCCCTGGACTAAGGAAGGAGTGGGGACTAAATATTATCTAGATCATCCCTAACAGATGCTTGTCTAACCTGTTTTTAAAAACTTCCAATGATGGAGATTCCACAATCTCCCAAGGTAATTTGTTCCAGTGCTTAACCACCCTTACAGTTAAGAAATTATTGCTAATGTCTAAGTTAAATCTCCCTTGCTGCAATTTAAGACAGTTATTTTTTGTCCTGTCCTCGGTGCTTAAGGAGAAAAATGTATCAACCTCCTTTTTATAACAACCTTTTATGTACTTGAACACTGGTATCATGTCCTCTCTGTCTTCTCTTCTCCAGACTAAACAAAGCCAATTTTTTTCAATCTTTCCTCATAGGTCATGCCTACTGGACCTCATTTTTGTTTCTCTCCTTTGGACTTTCTCCAATGTGTTCACATCTTTCACAATACTCCAGTTGAGGCCTTATCATTGCTGAGTCAAGTGAAAGAATTACTTCTCATGTCTTACTTAGAACACTCATTCTAATACATCCCAGAATGATATTCGCTTTTTTTGCAACAGTGTCACATTTTTGACCCATATTTAGTTTGTGATCAACTATAAGCCCGAGATCCTTTTCTGCTGTACTCTTTTCCAGCAGTCATTTCCCATTTTCTAGTAAAGAACTGAATTATCAGATAAATAGATGAACATGATATGTTGGGGAAGAGTCAATAAGTCTTTTGTGAAGGGAAAACATGCTTTACCAATCTACTAGAATTCTTTGAGGGTATCAACAAGCAGGTGGATAAGGGTGGTCCAGTGTATATAGTGTACTTCGTCTTTCAGAAAGCCTTTGCCAAGATCCCTCACCAAAGGATCTTAAGCAAACTAAGCAGTCATGGGATAAGAGGGAAGGTCCTCTCATGGATCAGTAACTAATTAAAAGATAGGAAACAAAGGGTAGAAATAAATGACCAGTTTACACCATGGAGAGAAGTAAAGAGTGGGGTGCCCCAAGAAGCTGTACAGGGACCAGTGCCGTTCAACACATTTATAAATGATCTGGAAAAAAGGGTTAAAGAGTGAGGTGGCCAAGTTTGCAGATGATACAACATTACTCAGTATAGTGATATCCAAAGCAGATAGCAAAAAGTTCCAAAGAGATCTGACAAAATTGGGTGACTGGGCAACAAAATGGCAAATGAAATTCAATGTTGATAAATGCAAAGTAATGCACACTGGAAAACATAATCCATGCTATATATTAAAAAACGATGAGGTCTAATTTATCTGTTACCACTCAAGAAAGAGATCTTGGCGTCATCATGGATAATTCTCTGAAAGCATCTGCTTAATGTGTAGTAGCAGTCAAAAAAGCTAATGGAATATTAGGAACTACTAGGAAATAGATAATAAAACAGTAAATATCATAATGCCACTATATAAATCCATGATATGCCTACACCTTGAATGTTGCATTCAGTTCTGGTTACCTCATCTCAGAAAAGAGATATTAGAATTGAAAAAAGTATCGAAAATGGCAACAAAAATAATTAGGGGTATGATATATCTCTTCACAGCTTCCATGTGAAGAGAGATTAAAAAGACTGGGACCATTCAGATTAGAAAAGAGATGACTATGGGTGAGGGGATACGATAGAGGTCTATAAAATTGTAAATGGTGTGGAGAAAGTGAATAAGGAGGTGTTATTCACTCCTTCACATTGCACAAGAACCAGGGGTCACCCAATGAAATTAATAGGCAACAGGTTTGAAGCAAACCTAGGGAAGTACTTCTACACACAGTGCACAGTCAATCTGTAGAGCTCATTGCCAGGGGATGTTGTGAAGGCCAAAAAATATAACTGGGTTAAAAAAAATTGGATAGCTTCATGGAGGGTGGGTCTATAGATGACTTTAGCCAAGATGGTCAGGGACGCAACCCCATGCTTTGGGTTTCCCTAAACCTCTGACTGCCAGAAGCTGGGATGACAGAAGATGGATCACTTCCAGTTTCCCTGTTCTGTTCATTCCCTCTGAAGCATCTGGCACTGGCCATTGTTAGAAGACAGGATACTGAGCTAGATGGACCATTGGTCTGACCCAGTGTGGCCATGTGTATGTTCTTATGACTGAATAAGCTTCAGAGACTGAACTCTGCATGTAGTGAGAGGGGCTCTCCTAGACAAGATGAAGCCTATTTCATGTGTATATGATGTTTGTACTGTTTTATCTGGTCTGTATGTGTTTAGAAATTAATACAGAAGACTGGTCTCCAGCCAGTGCTGCCAATTCTCCACCTGACACCAGCACAGACTTCCCTTTACAGGTTCGAAAAGCACTTCCAGTTCCCACAAACAGCAGGATAAACACTGGGCTGAGTTTATCCTTTACATAACTTAATAAAAACCAGTGACATTACATCAAAGCTGAGTATTAACTCTCCCCTAGCATCGTACAGAGACATCAAAAACTGGGACTACAAGTAGACCAAAGTCTCCCTGGGCTTGTTTTCCTGTCAAAAACAGTCACACAGAGTGAGAAAAGGTTTCCCCTCAGAGCACTCTTGTTTGGCGTTTGTTCTCTCACTCTCATGGAATTTTCAGGGGTTGGATTTGCAGTTCCAAGACAATTGTTTAACTAAATAAGGACCCTCTCTACACATACAGCTGCCAGGAAAAACCACCTGTGGGACAGTCACCAGTCTACTGTGTGGATTGCTCAGGATGAACACAATAATGTACAGAAGCAAGCTTCCCGGATCTGATGGAAAATTGGCTGGGTGGGAACAGTCTAAGAGTGGTTGTGTGTTCAGGTGTTTGTTGTTTTTTCCTTAGGTCTGTAACTCTGCTGTGTTTTCTAAGAATAAAATGTGTGTGTGTGCTCGCGTTTAAGAGATTCCTTTGTAAAGTATTCCTTACTTTAACTGGTTCCTGAATGTTGTGACTAGAGAAAACAGAGCTCACTCAGCCAGGTGGACTCTGGAAGGAATGGGTCAAAGCAATGGGGAGCTCAGAAGGGCTGAGGCACTGGTTCCAGTGTCCAGACGGCCAGACTGCAGGGTTCCACTGCCAAGAGAGGTTTCAGACTTGGGGTCTGCACCTAGGGAATGCACTTGAGAGACCCATAACTAGGAATAGCGAACAGTTACTACTCAGACCATGGGGGCATCACCACATGTAAGATTCAGTGGTTGGATCCCCTCACAATAGATTGGTGCATGTTCAGAAAGCAGGACTGGCCAGGTTGTGACACACATCATTCCTCTTTCCCTATCTCAAATTCCCTATTCGTCTTCAACTTCAGTGTCATGGACCAGTATCTCCAGGCCAAGAGAATATAATAGAAATGGTCTGGGTGAGGCACTAGCTTCAGCACAGCATCATTTTACCAGGGTAGGAATATGGAGTCCCACTCATCTTTACCCAGTGTACTCTGGGGTCTATGCACATCTCATGTGAGCAGTCCCAGCTGTAGGAACAGCTCAGTTGAGCAATTCTGGGAAAATACAAAGTTCAGGTGAGAAACACAGCGAATACACAGATCTCAGGACCTTGGTTCTAGTGAGTAATCTCTGATGTATTTACACCTTTCATGAGCAACTCCAAGTATCCACAGCTTCAGTGAAGGATTTGAGGTATTAAGTACTGCTCAGGTGAGTGGCTGTATAAGTATATATAAGATATAAGCATATATATATATATATATATATATATAAGGTATAAGCACAGCTCCAGTGAGCTGCAAAGCAGAAGGCAATGGACTCTTTCTTCCTTTGTTTCTTTAAAACCTGAAAAAAATATCTGTTGTGATAGAACAGAAGGTGAAGTCTGCTTAGCCAGAGCAGCAGGGAAGGGGTGGTGGAACATGTTCTAGGTCCCGCATGGATGAGCCTACCTCCCAGCGCTGGAAAAGAAGAAATGTGGAAATCAGTGGAGGGAATGGGTTTCTCAAATTTTTTCATGCTTCAACACCACTTTGGGACAGATTATTTCTCTTTTGTTTTTTATTCTTTCCTGGTTTGTTAGTTCTTAAAAATAACAACTGATGCAGCTTTACAGACTGTCTGATTGATACAGATGGCCTGTTATGATGGCACAGATCCAGCATGCTTTTCTTATTCACTAGGCAGCTCCTGGAGCACTTCACTTATCTATACATTGTTCTTTTTTCCAAGTAAGGTTCAAAGAGTCATGTTATCAGTGAACAAAGCCTATGGGCCTGATTCTCCTTCCTGCAGGATATAAGTCATTTCCACTGAAGTCTCTGGGAGTTACTTGTACGCTGAGAGATATGGGGACAGAATCAGGGCCCGCAAGGTTCTACTTCTGTGCAAAACTCCTGGCAAACTTTGTCCATCCCTGTTGAACACACAGCTCCACAGCTGAGGTCTGCACACAGCAAAGGCAATTCACTAGCAAACTCTCAAACAAGGAAGAGGAGTTTTTGCTTTGGACTTTCCCCCCCTCTGGTGGGCAGCATGAAATGGGGTCTGGGCCTACTTCTTTAGGCACCATGGGCTGTTATCCCTCACTCTCTCTCTCTCTCTCTCTCTCTTTCATACCTTTGGTTTTATGCCACCCCCCGCCCCCCGACACACACACACACTTGCTGCGATCCTCACATATGCATCCCCCATCTCTTCATACTGGGATAATTACTTAAACATTGCCATGATATTTCATATCAGTGTCTGCAGAACTTCTGGGGTTTCTTACACTCGCTCCTTTCCCTGCACTGCTGTGAGTCCTTTGAGCACAAATCTGCATTATTTCCCCATTCCGTGAAACAGTAAAGACAATGTTATTAAAAAATAAAAGGAAGAGAAGCAGCTTGTGTTTAACCTTTTCCATGGAGTGCAGCTTCGTTCCTTCTCTGCTGGCTGTTGTCACGGTGACAGGAGTAGGGATGTTTGCATGCACCACAATGCAGTCTCCTGAACTTGAGCTGCCTGTTGGAGCTGTCAGCTCCCATTAGGGTCCTGAATGGAGGCGTTTGGTCTCCTTCACAAGGCATCTTTATTTCTTTGGATGGAAATCAGAGGATGTGGGAGAATGAGACACTGCAAACGTTCAAATTCCCGGACTGTAATGCTCCAGAGTATAGTGTTGCATACAACACTTGGCACAAAAGAGGGGGGAAATGAACCCACACTTTGGGAGCTGCTGCCACTTCAGTGCCTTTCTCTTTCCCTCTCTCCTTGGCTCCCTGGCATTTCTTGGTTTAGTGTAGGCCCAGATATCATCACCTGGTGTCTGCTGTTTAATGACTCATTAGGCAGGAATTAAAGCACAAAAGGGGTCAAATTCCTCCCTGGTGTAACTCCAGCTGAGTTTTGATGATGAATCTTATTCCACAATATTTAAAAACAGAACATTATATACTGCACCACAACACAATGTAACACGTGCTGCAATGTGTCAGGCAGTAGTATGTTATTTCAGGCTGCAACATGTCATGTTACATATGCTCTGCTAGATATGTTGCAGGGTTTTTTTTTTAATAAAGCCTGTAACATCAGTTGAAGTCTCCACTGATGATGACTTTATTGATTCCATTTATCTGCATATCTATAAGTTCCAGGAGAGAAAAAAAAATGCTTCCTGGCAATTGTGTTGTGCAGTTGTAGATTTTAGATCCCAAGCAGGTGTTCAGTTGTCATAAACAGATAGCTAAGGGTTAATGTTCTTTTACCTGTAAAGGGTTAACACAGGGAACCAAACACCTGACCAGAGGACCAATCAGGAAACAAGACTTTTTCAAATCTGGGTGGAGGGAAGTTTTGGGTGTGAGTTCGTTGTTCTTTGTCTTGGTTCGGTGACCCTCTCGGCTCTGAGAGTGATCTTTCTATCTCCAGGCTTTCTAATCTTCTGTCTCCAAGTTGTAAGTACAAGGATAGTAAGACAATAGGTTTATATTGGTTTTTTGTATTTACACGTGTGTAGTTGCTGGAATGTGTTAAATTGTATTCTTTTTGGATAAGGCTGTTTATTCATTTTTTTCCTTTAAGCAATTGACCCTGTATATTGTCACCTTAATACAGAGATCCTTTTATGTCCTTTTTTCATTCTTTTTGTATAAAGATTTCTTTTTAAGATCTATTGGAGTTTTTCTTTAGTGGGGACTCCAGGGAATTGAGTCTGCAGCTCACCAGGGAATTGGTGGGATGAAGAAGTCAGGGGGGAAATCTCTTTGTGTTAGATTTACTAAGACTGACTTTGCATACCCTCTGGGTGAGGGGGAAGAGAGATTAGATCTCTCGGTACTTGTGTTTCCAGGACTGGAAGCGGGGAATCTCCTAGGGTCGTCCAGGGAGGGGAGCCTGGGAGGAAGTAACAAGGAAACAAGGGGAGGGGGTTATTTCCCTTTGTTGTAAGACTCAAGGCATCTGAGTCTGGGGGTCCCCCAGGGAAGATTTTGGGGAGACCACAGTGAGCTAGGCACTGTATAATTCCTAGCTGGTGGCAGCAATTACCAGGTCCAAGCTGGTAACTAAGCTTGGAGGTTTTCATGCTAACACTCATATTTTGGACGCTAAGGTCCAGATCTGGGAAGAAATGTTATGACATCAATAAAGTGGGTTCTGCCTCTAATTGTTTCTTGGGTGCAGTAGCTGCCTGCAGGTTATACCCACCTGAGCAAAGAAATCATGGCATGGCACAGAACAACATGTGGAGTGAGGAGGCCTGTAAGTGCCAAAACATTACAGAAGCCAAATATTAATATTTGCCTAAAGTTGATCAATAAACATCACTCAGTACCTGCGTCATTGATGTTATAACTACCAAAATGACCTCACAAGCTTTGACCCAGGATGATGGCAACTAATTAGGACTGGTAGAACAGTGGAGGAAGGATTGTGATTTTTTGTTACAAAATTCAAAATTTGGATGAAAATTCTAAATTTGGATTGAAATTTTGAAATTTTAAAAATATCAACCAACTGTATAGCTAGTCCAAAAAGGGGGAAAATATTCTCAAAAATATAATTCACTTCCCCCAATTCTCTGCTCCCTCTCCCCACACATGCATACACTGTTCAAAATTTTGAATTTTGAAAAAGTCTCAAAACAGCCATACAACTAGTTGATACCTGTCCACAGAGGGCAGCACAGATAAAGTAGAATCAGAAAACACTGGCATATTCGTGCCTCCACAAAGGAGCATAGGACATACTAGAACAGACAGTGGGTATGTCTACACAGGAAAAAAGTCCCCTTTGCAGCAAGCCTTGGAACCTGAGTCAACTGACTGGCGCTGGTTCTACTGGGCTAGAAATAGCAGTATAGATGTTCCCACTCACACTGGAACCTGGGCTCTGAGACCCACCCTCCTCAAAAGGTTCAGACTCTAAGCTCCAGCCTGAGCTGGAACGCCTACACTATTTTTAGCCCAGTAGCGGAAGCCCCATCAACCCAAGTCAGTTGACTCAGGCTCTAACACCCCCTGCTGGAGGGCAGCAGGGGGAGTTTGCAGTGTAGACAGACTCTTAAGTGACCCACCCAGTCTGTAACCTGCCTCCAACAGTGGCCAATATCTGATGCGTCAAAGGAAAGGAAAACAAAAGGGGAGGGTGGAATTTTCCATCATGCATCTAGCCATTTGTGCAGTGCTGTAGCTGGGAGAAATGTTTCCTTCTTAGGCCCTGAAGACGATCAGCTTACCCTTGTCACATGAGATTTGATTACTCTGATTTTGGTGTCATCTTTAACTTCCAGTCCTCAGGAATAATTCCTTTTTTTCAGAATATATTGTACTTCTTTGTCAGTACCTCCTATAGTTCACACTTTATTTCTTTCTGAATCCTTGGATAAATCCCATCTGGTCTTGGTGATTTACTATGCTTGACTTTCTCCAGTTGCTCCATAACTTCCTCCTTAGAGACTTCTGTTTCTGGTAAGGCCATATTCTGATTTCCTATACAAAATGCCTTTGGAATGAAATTTTCCCCTTTGTCTTGTACAGGAAGGATTGATAAAAGAAATCAGACTTCTCCTGCCTTCTCCATTCTCTGTAATTGTCCCCTTCTCTCTGAGGTGGCCCAGAGCACTCAACAGCTGCAGAGGCAGCCTTCTTACATCTAATGAACTGAAATATATTTCATTGCTTACCCGAATATCTTTGCCTCTCTTTCTCATGACATCTTTTTATCCTGTTAACTTTCACTTTCCACATTAACTCCCACAGTTTGGGTTCCAGCCTATTAATGTCATTAGGGAGAGGTTTTCCACCTTTTAAAAGGCATTTTCATTTACCCCTAGTTAATTCATAACCTCTTTTTATTTTTGTGGGTAGACACATAAACTCTCTGGGCATCTAACTGCTGATCCAGGGCTTGATTCTGATCACTTACCAACTCTACAACTATGTAATTGTATTGACCTACATGGAGTTACTTCTCATTTAGCCCAGTGTTAATGACAGACGAGTCAAGCCATAAGAGATCTTCTAGCCTTTCAACTGATTTTGATTGGTTTTGCCATTCAGTTTTTCGTTAAGCATTTCCCTCCGCAGTTTTAAAATGCTCAGATCTGTTGTCAATGTGTGGTTTTTGGTAGTGTGATCACAAGGACTTGGAGAATCTAATGGATTTGGAGGATTTGTGAATATCTCAAAATGTTTTGAGAGAGTTGCAAAAACAGTTTATGGTTTTGAACTCTTGTTTTCCTTAATATTTAAACTCATTTCCCCACAATAATATATATACAGGCTATATACTGTATGTATATATACACATATCAGTCGTTCTCAAACTTTTGTACTGGTAAACCCCTTTCACACGGCAAGCCTCTGAGTGTGACTCCCCTTATAAATTAAAAAAATGTTTTTATATATTTAACACCATTATAAATGCTGGAGGCAAAGTGGGGTTTAGGGGTAGAGGCTGACAGCTCGCGACCCCCCATGCAATAACCTCATAACCCCCTGAGGGGTCCCGACCCCCAGTTTGGCCATATATATATATATATATATGCTATATACTGTATTATTTTTATATATACTGTATTTTTTTTCCTTTAATATGTTTTTCTCTTGCCCTCTCTGGTTCTTCTTTCACAGTCTCTCCTGAGTGGAACACAAATCCTACAAGACTGGTGTTTTAGCCAACTTTTCAAACCCATAATATTCATGCGGTTTTGAAATGAGGCAGAATGAGTTTGTTCATCCCTAAGAATCAATGTGTAAGGTTATTCAATGCTGCTTGTGTTACACTGGGAAAGCTGGAAAACAACATACCTAAAAGAAAATGAGAATTATTGGATAAAGTAACACTCTTTGTTACACTTCTGTTTTGCATTTCATCACGGGGCATTTGCCTGTCAAAGGTCAGACTCTGATTCTGATTAAATTTGTCAGTTGCATTCCCAGTCATCGGTGTCACGCATCAGGAGACAATTCCAATGACACAACATCTATTATTATTATATCTGTAAAAAGACAGTGAACAAATTGGTAATGTAAAATGGATACAAGTCATTAATAGTCTCTTTGATAATCCTAAAATTAAAAATTACCAGGTGTACTTCAGCAAACATTCTTTGCCACTGTAGTATCATGAAACCTTAATTACTTTACTAATGTCACAGCAATAAACAGGATGGAATTGTCCATCTTCTGTTCTTGTAGTTGAGAAAACTGTGTGTCCTATTGTGACAACAGTGAATCCTGGTCATAACTCTGCCACCTAATCCCTAGCTGATTAAGCCTACAGGATTTATTGGTATTAGCAGAGAGAGGGTGAAAGGTCACTATCTGTGTTAACACTAGTGTACTCCACCACAAGAGAAGAAAGACAAGTAGTCTCCTACACTACAGTTGTGGTACAAAGGCACAAGGATGCATTTTGGTAGTCACAGAGAAGCATCGCTGTCTAAATTCTGCAGTAGCAATTCAGCAGAGGACACAGGGAAACTAGACAACCTATCAGTTTATTTGTCAAAGCACTTTCAGTTCCCTTTTCAAAGTGGATGAAAGCATGACGAATGTGGAGCAAAGGATTGGGAAGCTCATGCATTTGGAAGTTTCTGTGCAAATGGCTCTTACTGAGTGAGTGTTGTTTCATTTGCATGTAGCTAAATTTTACCCTTTCAAAAACCCTTCTGTACTGGGAGTACTGCTATGGTCCCTGCCTAGGTCTCACCTGTGGGGGAGCTAGGGCTATCTAGCTCTATCTACCCTTATTTTCTGCCTTGGTTTCAGGAGGAGCTTGTTCTTCTCCAAGTATGAGAACAAGAGTATGAGATCAAGGGACAGCTTTTTGTGGTGTTAGCCAGAGAGCACTGTCTCTGGTTGACACTTTCAGGAGACAATAGTGATGCCTTATACAAGGGGTAAAGGTGTTCCAGCTGGGAGGTCCCTGTTTCCAAGTATTTGTTACTAGGGATAATTGAAAACTGTTTTTCAGTTGAAAATTTGTTTTTCTTCGCACTGTGGCCATGGACTCCCAAGATGCATAGCAGTGGTTCAGCAGGAAGGAGGAGTGTGATACATCATGGGAAATGTAGCCAGGCCCAATGAGCTTGACCCATAGAGAATGGAGGCATAAGACACAAACTACAACTCCCATGAGGCTTCATGGCAAATTTCTGATTTGAATTTTATGATTTTCAGTTGAAATTTTTGAATTGTTGATTTTTTGCCCCAAAATTGAAATTTTCCCTTGAAAACCATTTTTCCCTTCATTTCTTCTCTCTGGCCCTGAAAGAGGAACATGATTTGTTGGATTCTTGATCAACACAATCCTCATAAATTTAGAACCTCCAAACTGGACTTGAACCCTAGTCCGAGAAGTGCAACACAAAGACACATGGATGGCCAAAGTTTCGAAATGGCAGCCTACCATTTCTGGTTGTTCCTCTCTTTTAGTGTCCATAACTGAACTGCAGGAACAAATCTGGGAAGTTGAGCACCTAACTGCCTGATAATAGCAACAAATAAAGAGTGGGGGAGGTACAAGTACTGTAATTGTACTCACCAGGGGCAAATTTTGTGTGTGCAAATTGTGCCTGCTAAAAGGGAGGCTGGGCCTCTGCCATTTTCAAAGTGTATCACAAGGGTTTTAATGTTCACAAGAAGCCACTCGCTTGGTTTCATTTCACCTCCATCAGCACAGCTCGATGAGCACAATGACAGGCTGCTGCTATAATACTGACTTGGAAGAAAGGGCACCATCTGTGAGTCACCAGCATCACTTGGTTCAGCAGCTCAGTTTTCCTGAGAGGTCTCTCATCTAAGTGGTCACCAGACTCCATGTTGTATAGCTTATGGGACCTCCGTGAAAGGAAGCAGGGCTTCATGCTGCGATTCCTACAGCTTCTGTTAATCCCTCTGAACTCCCCTACCCCCAGACCACAGTCCTGTTGTTGAATGAAGTCAATGTCAGAGGAAGCAGTAGGCTTGCTGTCTGTGGCAGTTGGGTGCAAGAGAAAGCAGAAGGGAAGGTGAAAATCTGAAGTATTTATTACCTGTCTAATCCACCCATCAGCAGCTCTTACAGTGTCAGAGGATGCCTTTGTGCTTCCATTATTTTCCCTTTGCTGTTTTGTTTAAATAAACTCTTCAGCTCTTGTCTGGGGCTGCTTGGTGCTGATGTGCTTTGTCAGGTCAGTGTTTATGTGGCGTTTCTTTTGTCTCTTTACTCTGCATCGTTATTTATTCAGGACCAAAAGGCAAAATGCGTCAAGGCTGTCCAGGTGTCAGAGAGGCTATTTTAGCCTCTCAGAGGGAGCATTCTCGCTCTTTCCCCAAATGTTGCAAGTTCGCTCACCTTTCCTCCAGTCCAGCTGCTTCTGTGAATTCCACCCCCCCCAGAGTGTTTGGTGGAATGTGTGTGTGTGAGCATGGTGGGAGGCTGCTGTGTGTGTCTATAGTTGATTGTCTATTTATGGGAGAGGGATGGATCTGTTTCTGTGTGTGTGTGATAGAGAAAGACAGAATGAGTCTGTGTGGGAAATGCATGCGTGGTGCCCGGTCTAGGTGCAGGTGTCAATATGGAGGAGCTGTGAATGGGTGTCTACAGCCTTGGCAGAAAACTTGTCTTGGTTTGGGGCTGTTCTGGCTATGGCATCTATCATTCCTCTTGTGACTGTGTCCCTCCAAATGAAGCCAGTGTCACTCCAGCACGCATACCCCCCCAAAGCCCACCACAAACACACCCACCACAAACACGTGTGTGTGTTCTCATGGCAAGGTATTTGTGCACTTAGCAGTCAGGTTGCTGTGACTTTTATTGCATCCTCTTGCCTCTTCTCTTTGGCACAGCTACCAAAGCATGTTTTAGATCTAAAATAAGAGCCAGCAAGCCTGGGCCTGCCTTTGTGGTGGGTGAGATTTTTCACTCCAATTCGTGCCGCTTTTAGAAAATTCTGCAGATGCTCAGTTTTAATGAGGAAGTTTTTTCCCTCAATACCCTCCTAAATTTAGACTAATGGCATTTTTGTACTTCCACTAAAAATAGTTTCCAGGACTCTTCCTCAAAAAGCAGCCATTTAAGCACCCTGCACACAGTGACCAGCAAGCCCAGGTTTTAGGATATGTCCCTGCTGAGACCGAAATGTGTGGGTGTGCTATGGTGATAGGGTCAGGCTACAGCAGCAGCCTGGTGGGCAAATGGCAAGGGAGGAGAACATAACCTGTGATTGCTCATAGCCCTGCAGCAAAGCAGTTCTGATGCTGTAGCTACTGCACTCAACAATTTGAGCACCAGAGGCCACACACCGTGGGACAGCTGAGTGCAGCAGCCCACAGCAGAGTTGGCTGCATAGATCTCTCAGGAGATCAGGCTGCACCAACTGATACAGGTGAGCTGCAGGGTCACAAGGGAGTGTGGATGAGCTCTGGAGGCCCCCGGCCTGGGTCTCTGTTGGGTTGTGTGTGATTTTTGCAAGGGTGCCTATGTGAGCCCTGGAAGCCTCATGGTGACTGAAGAGCTCTGCAGACATTTGAGAGATTTGAATTGTGAAGAGAGGGAAAGTAGGACTACTGGGGTAGCTTTGGATTTTTCCATTATAACTGCTCCAGGACGCCGGGTACCCATTTGTATAAATGGGCTGACCCAAACCCCCAGATCTAAATGTCCCCAGTTCTGGAGAACAGAGTCCTGGCTCAGATCTGGATCAAAATTTCAGGACGGGGCTGTCTCTGAAATCCCAGGTGTGAACATTTGTGGGTACTGACATGCAGACACAGATTCTGCATCTCAGCCCCTCATTGAAAACAATGTGGCTTTGGCTTGGAATTGTCTTGATGGCTGTGCTGTAAACATGAGTTATTCTAATGACCATACATGCTGCCCCATGCCACATTGGTTTGAATGATTAGGTGACTGGTGGGATGAAATTGCTCATGTAATCCAGCTTGGTGCCCATTGGGCCACCATGCAGCCTTACCCTGTCATTTGAACAGCAATAACCTCGGGATGCCATGTAAATTTCTCCCAGCCACCAGCGCCAACACTTGATACCACAGTACTCGATACCAGCTTCAGACACGATGGGAAATGCATTGGCTGGGTGGCAAAGGAATACAGCTACATTGCTTCAGTCTCCAGCTGACTGTATGTACCAGGACCTCTGAGGCGCCCCTTGGTCTGGTTCCAGCAGCAGCATCTAAAAAAAAAAAAAAATGCTGACGTGAACCATACAGAACAAACAAAGACATCTGACCAAAGCCAGCAGGGAATATTAGAGCCCAGACCACAAGCCTCCCTCTTCTGGGTTTGTGATCCTGTTCTGCACTCTGAGAAGCTGCTTTCTCTGCCCCCCTCCCCTCCCCAAATGTGTGGTTTCTCTTCTCTCCTCTGAGGGCTGCTTTTATCTTTGTTTTCATAACAGAAATACCTCATTCACATTAGGGCTTTTTCAGAGTGTGTGTTAGAGAAGGAAGGAACCAAGCCTGTGAACTGGAGTGAACCTAACACAGCTCCCACCACAGGGCGAAGAGAACTTCACACAAGCCAGGCTGAAGAATCAAGAGCTTTCGCCAGCAGCGACAGTGCAGGCAGATTTAGGAAACCATTTTCTACATGAAATAATGTCCCCAGAGTTCATGCAATACAATGTGTTTCTGTCTGGAGTCATTTAGTATCACAGACACTTCCCAGCCAGCTCCAGTCTCCACTGGCAAATACAATCAATGTATGTGGCTTACAACATATCCTACAGCTGATGTTTTGATCTGATTATGGCAGAGGATGAAGAGAATTGTAATAGCCAAATATAGGGGGAAGTGGAGAGGCTCGGGGAGAGGGATGGGATTGTTTATTTAGACAGAGGATTAGGGAACCTTTTCTTTTATTTATTTGGTTTGATTGGGATAGGCAGTGGAGGAGCTGGGACTGGGCTCAGGTTACCAGACCTCAGAGTGGCATGCTTCTGCAGAGCTAATCAGAATTGCCTCTTCTGCTAGCACGTTCTTGAAGTGATTCAATATTCATTCCCAGCTTTTGCCCGTCCGCTTTCCCTGGAGTTGGTGATATAGGAACAACTCCACGTTTGCATTCCTTTAAACTGCTGGGGTTGGAGTGTTACTCATGCCTTCCGCTCGTGGTCTTTGCAAAGTATCCTTAGATTTTCCCAGGGTTACAAGGCTGCTTTTGGCTGGCTTGGATTGTCTGGATTCCTCCTGTATAGTCGCTACATTTCTTAAATTCTAGTTTGGTACTAACAAACACTCGGTAACAACGCTAAGCCTGTTTGGGCCTGCAGGGTGACCTCTGCAATGTGTTTCTCATACATCCTCTCCCCAGTGGCCAGGTTTATTCCTTGGGTAACTCCAGAGTCCTCAGTGGGCTTACCCCAGGAATGAAAGTGGCTCAGTGTTGGCCATAGCAAATTTGATCAGCCCACAGTCCCTTTCTGCTTACTCCACTGCCTAGCTTACCCCAAGGGGAGACAGAATGGAAGGAGTAGTCGATGGGGATGGAGCTATGGAGGTGAAGTAATGTGACAGTAATGAGAAAAGGGAAATGCTAGTTCAGTATCAGGAGCTTGTCCCTAATAGACAGATGCATTAGATTGAGGAATAGCCTTCCAATAGCTTCCCCATTGCTTGGGGCTCTTCAAATCATAGTAGACAAACGTCCTGAAGTCTAGCCTGGGCTGGAGATGGACTAGATTGGGGATGCATCAAGGATGGGGGCCCATTATCCCCAATGTAGCTGAATGAATGTCCATGTTTCAGCTAACATGGGTTTCCTAGTAATTCTCCTATGGTGGGAAGACGTGTCAACTCTTGCTGCTGCTGTATTCTTCCCCCTGCCCCGCACCCCTCACAGGCCCAGGAAAACACGGTTCCTGCAGGAGTCTTACAGGGTCTTCTCTGACTCCGTTCTCACAAAACATGCAATTGCTTGCATGAGGGTGGGTTCCTGGGACAGCTGTGGAAAGGGAAGGCCCTGGAAGCATGATTCCTGCTCAGGGTCTGCAATATCTAATGATTTTCCCTATATGCCTAGGAGGTGGAGAATCTGGAAAACAAACCTGGAATTCACCCCTCCCATTAGTGCAGGCTTCTTCGTGCACAGCTAAGAACATGATCTTTTCTAGGATTCTATAGCAACCTCTCTCCATATGTCTGTGCAACATCTTCCATTACCACAGAGCCTCCATTCTGACTTTATAATGACACATCAAGGGGTAGCTAGTGGATTGATTCAAAAGATGGGGAGAGGAGAGAATCACAGTGATATTTTGCCAGCTTCCTCCCAATATAAATGTGAAACGGGAATTTGGTATAATTGCATGAACTGTGTGGAATTTGTCCCTGTAGACAGAATGCACAGGCATTGTACCAAAACAGCACAGAGATTTTCACTTATTTTTCCCTCCTTAAAATGGTCATCTGGATTTCCTTTTATGGCTAAAACCAATCCCCAAAGCTGTGATCCATAGGATGTCGTTTTCCCCCCCTTCACTTCACCAACCCACTGTAAAGGCCAAATTCCTCTCATTTCAGTTTATGGGTGTGAGGAGCTTCTCACACAGCTTTCATTCTGGTTTTTTAACAGCCCATGTTTAAGGTAACCTGAGTGGAAGGAGATCCCAATGATATATATACACACTAAAAAGGAAGAGCTATTAAAGAGATAAGATATTTGGAGAACATATTCTCTGCAGAGTTAAATAGCAAAGAAAGGAGATAACTTCAGAAGTCTGGGAAAGCAACCAAATATTATGCGAATAAAACTCTTAAAAGAATCAGTTTTTCCTTACTGCAGAGATTCTGTTTTCCTGAGTGTGATGTCTCTGCATCATCTCCTTTCCTACAACACATGCACAATAAACTCTCACACAGAGCTTCATCCAAAGCCCATTGCAATCAGTGGAAAGACTCTCACTGACTTCAGTGGGTTTTGCATCAGCCCCTGAAAGTATATTCTGAGTGCACACAAATATAGTCTCAATACAAAGCATTTACCGCTAATTATACAACACACAGGCTCACACAACATACACTCACACACCCATGAGCTTACACAGCTCACAGAGCACATAACCACAACAAATCACACAACGCACAGATTCACACAACACACACATACACACACTAACTCACACACAACTCAGTTAATCCATAACACATAACCACAATTAATCACACAACATACACATGCCAACTTTCCCAACACACATACACACACACACCCTACCTCTCAACTCACACAAAACAGAGTTTCCCAATGCACAGGAACACTCACATTGGCACTCCCATACAAGGGATCCATTACAACACTCACTCATGTGCATCAAATCAAACAACTTACACAGCACATATAGACTAAGATCACAGTTGTCTCAACCACAACAGCTAACCTTAAATGCATGCAGTTTTAATGACAATTATTTGCAGGATAGGACAGGCCATCTCGAGCATAAGAACGGCCGTACTGGGTCAGACCAAAGGTCCATCTAGCCCAGTATCTGTCTACCATTTCTGGAGCAGCCCCCATCTTATAATGAGATTGCCAATTTTATTTTAGTTTAGAAAGACATCAGTAAAAATGTCACTCTAGCCATATCCCAGTATCTCTATATCCAGCCATCAGGAGAATTTCTAAAACTTCTTATTTTATTTTCCTTTCTAGGGGAAGGGCAAGGCTAACTGGCTCCTTTAACTCCATTGCTGTGCATTAGCAGCTTCTTCTATGGTAGATCCTTTGTATTATGGATGCACTGACGTCTTCAAGTTCTGAATGGAATCTGCATTATTCATAACAGTACTTATAGTTTGTCTTAAAAAACCCTGCAGCCTTTTAATGAAATACTCAGATTTTAACATCAGCCAGGATGAGATATATCTGTTTATTGTTTTAAACCACTGTGGATTTTTTTTTTACCCTTTTCTTTTAAAACATGGAAAATGTGGTGAGGAAGATGCAAGGAGAGCAGGAAGAGAGGAGAGGGAGAAATGGAAACATAGGAATGAGATTTCAAGTAGAATTAGAGCCCAGGACTCTAGTGTCATCAGAGCATGTTTCAGGGCCCTCAGGACCTGGTTTTTAGATCTCAGCAGTGGATTTTGATATGCTATGGCAGCATCAGCCAAGTGCAGGGGAGAAAAAAGGAGTTTCTAGTGCCTGAGCTTACTAATGCAGATGGTGAGTGTATAGGCTATGTGCCTTAGACCTATTCCACCCTTTGGTGAGTGTTACTTCCACACCAGGTTGCAGTGGGTTGCATGCACAGTTTTTGTTGCACTGCTCCATAATGCATGGTTTAATGCTGAGGGGTGGGAGGCGAAGGAAGAGACAATCACATCACTGGGGTTTGGTTGGGTTTAAATATGAAAGTTGGGTGCAAATAGCACTGATTCGAGACAGATGTTGTAGTAGGACTCCCCTCCTATACACACTGCCAAGGCATCTCAGGCCTGAACTGCAGTTTCCCTGCTACTGCGGAACGAAAGCCTCTTTTGAATTACCACCGCCAGTTATGCCAAACTGTGTAGAGGTTTTGGTGCATTTGTCCAGTGCTCACCGTGCTGAGTTTCCCTTATTCCTAGCAGGCCTCCAGGATAAAAGGCTATCCACTGCACCGGGGGGTGGGGGGCATTCTCTTTGCCACATACCCACACCACTTTCAGGTGACCAGTTGAGCCCTAGGGAATACAAACACAGTCCACATAAAATATCATAACTTTACAATCGTCAGCTATTTTGGATGACTTCTGAAAGGAAAGATGAATTCTTACCAGGCCACATCATATTAAAGATGAGCCTAAACTGGACTCAAACAGCCCAGATCTTTGGCTCCCATTTCCATGACAAGCCAGAACCAAAACTATCAACTCAAACTTGCTGGCCTTGGGTCAAGTCTAGAAGAAGGGGGAGTTTCTAAACTCCTGGCAAGAAGAGGGGTCATATTCTTCCATGATATCACATTCAGGTGCCACAGAGATGGTTCTTATGTCAGACCCAGAGGATTTTGACTTCAGGTGGAGGAAAAAGAAGCAGCAGCAGGAGCAATGACCAAGTGGTCCCAGCCCCTCTGAAGCCAATGGAATTGTGTCTGCCTCCACCTGTAGTGAATTTGGCCTAATGACTTAAACATAGATCCTGTTTCCATACAAACATCCCGAGTGTTCTGTCCCTGGTGACTGGGGAACTCCTTAAATCAAAGCCCTGAGATGCAATAGCAAGGTACATAGCTATGTGCTTTATTGATCACATCTGCACCTGGGGGCTCCTCCACTGCACTGACTAAAAACGTCCTGCACTTGTGTGCACTGAACTCTGCATAAAACCTGGGATGGATTCCCTGGGGACATCTGCTCCTTTGGTTAGTCCAAAACGCTGGTCAGAAATATGGAGGGGGGATCTTCCCCAGCACATTATACCAAGTATTAAAAGGAGAGAGAGAGGAAGAAAGAGAAAAGATATGCAGAAAAATTGTGACAGCATGATTGTTTCTGAATTAAATATCAAGTTCCCAGGAGTTCATAAGCACTTTAAGTGTGATTATTATTAATTTATTTGGTTCTGTATAGTTCTTAGTTACCTCTGAGGTTTGGACATAAAAACATTTGAAAAGCAAGAAATGTGGGGGAAACATTTCCAGATTTGATTAAACATAAACCTAAAAATTGTTTCCTCATTTTGTATGCAGTACTACTGGGCACTACAATAAGCACTCTCTCTAAGCGCAGCATTTGGTTTGTGCATATATAATAATAATAAAAAAAAACCCTTTGCTCTTATATAGTGCTTTTCCTCAGTAGATCTCAAAGTGCATCACGCTCTTTCATGTATTTACCCTTACAATGCTCCTGTTAGGTAGGGAAGTATTAGTATATGTATATGCATGTGTGTGCATACTATATATCTATGGAGAGGCTGCCTGTTTTCATCTGGCTACTGTGGCAATCTGAGGAACGTTTTCCCACAAATCCCCAGCTTATTCCCAAAGTTATTTCTGGTAATTCTCGGTCGTTAATGGCTTGGAACCTGCCAATGGTAATGGAAGGTCCTGCAAAGCATTCTTCATGCCACTGACTGCTTTACTGTCTTTTGTGGCTCAATTACTGTCTGGGACTGAGCTTCGTGAATTATGTTGTACCTCTTAGTCTGTGTTTCAATTACGTGAGAAGAACATTTCCAAGGCAATTAAAGATTTCCACAGCTTGTGGTCACAGGGTCTGTCTGAGAGGCCTGCAGGAGCTCACCTTGGGAAGTAGGGGAGGGGCAGGGGGATTATGGAGGGGGAGTTCAGAGCACAATGCACATAGAAAGGATTGGTTTTAGGAGGAGATGTGCTGAACTCAGGCTGCAGTAGATGAATGGGGGACACTCTGTGTCCATCACTAGCTGTTACAAAAAAGCCCCCACCTTCAGGGTGTGCATGTGAATCTGTGCAGCGTGGTCTCCTTTCATTCTGTGGCTGCGGTATATGTGTGTGCATGGGCCGAGATGGCATGGCCAGGCCTCCCATCTGTGTGTTGTCTGCTGTCTGTTAAGGCAACTTGGCACTTTCCCAGAAGCAGTGATTCAGATTCTAACAGCCGAGCAGTCACACTACCCTTCATTCTGCTCTGTTTCCCATCCTGTGCTAGTCTAGACTGAGGTACCTCAGCAGAACTGGATGGGGAGACCTGGTACAATATCTAGGGTGCACAGGCACAGCTGTGCATGGAAACTTGCACATCACTGGCCTGTATCATGGCCGGCTTTCACTGGGGGGGAAAGATGTCACCATTTTACCTGGTTTTCATAAGCACTCAAAATATGTCTCCTAAAAGAAAGAGTGAGTTGTTTGTGTCTTGGAGAGATGCTGGCATGCAGCACAAAGACCCTCCCAGTGTTCTACTGGTACAGCACGAGATCTGGCACCTACACTCTATGGCCCAGTGGAACTTGGACGGCAGCTTAGGTACATGTATGGACAATATCCACACTGTGGTTTCTACTAGGACCTGTGTTTGTGTTCTCATGTTCTCATTCTTCACCTGTCAAGGGCCTTTGATGAAAAGTGAGCTGCGAGGGTCCCTTGGGGAAATAATAGTCATGTACCATTTTGAGGCAGGCTTCTTTCCATTGCATTGTTTTGTCTGTAAGAAGTCACCTCTCGTTTCCATAATATCACATTTCCAGAACAGCTCTGCTTGCAGACCTGCCATTCATGCTCGATTGGAGAGCTATTGTTGACGGCGGAGAGTGTGGCTATAAGTGATGTCTTAATTCATTGCACATTCGTAAATAAAATAGAGAGAAAGAAAGGGAACAGCTCAAGGTCAAGATTCATTGCTAAGTGAGATTCCTGCAACAGATTGTTTAAAACAGCCTGCAAATAAAAACAAAAGAATGGGCTACAATATACTGAAGTAATCAGAGGGTGAAGGAAGGGTATAAGTCCTGCTGCCAACGCACTTGGCAAACGCTGAATGAGACTGAACCCTTTTAAAAAGAATGATATTTGGGATCTTTTTTAATAACTGTATTTAATGCTGAGGCAAAGTGCTCACATAACAGTCCCAGAAACAGAAGCTATCTAGTTATGCATAGCTAAAGCTGGGAGAATCCTTTTAAAAACTATTTGATGAATAAAACCCACAAATTCACTTTGGAGCTGATTCAGATCCCATGGAAGTCAAGAGAAAGGCTCTTATTGGTTCCAGTGAGCATGACTCAGGCCCTCTGAAAGTATTTACAGCCTTTTTAATTTGTGCTCCACAAATGTTCATATAGGAGCTTTGGAGTTTTTTTGTTATCTAGAACATTAGCAGAAAGTGAATGCTACATGAGTGCTTGTGCAAATGTTTTTTGGGTTTTTTTTTCATGAAGGGCTTCTCCAGAAGCATTCAGATGGCCAGTCTGAAAGCTCTTTAGCTTTCCCTCCTGTTTATAGAACTTTCTATCACTCTATCCAGGAGCAGAACTCCATTATGTAACTTAGGCGAGCAGTCACATGCCACAAAGAGTGAATAGTCAAAGACGTGGTTGAGGGAATAGTTTACATGGGTTGTAATATATTGTCATAAAGTGTTACAACAATTCTGAGCAAAGAACTAATTTGTAAAATATCAAAACATGTTTGAGGATAATTTACATGTGAAATACATAGCTAAATTCACTGACTAAGTTATTATCTACGAATAATTCTCCCCATTAAAGGCAAGCACAATCTGTGATGCAGAAGTTTCTCTTGCTCTGTGTGCTAGTCAAAATTGTAATGTTTTTTATCTGAAATAAAAATTGTAATGTCTATCTGAAATAAAAATTTTAATGTCAAATTTCAATGAAAAACTAAAATTTGGAACATTTCAAGTAGTTCTATTGTTTTTGCTCTATTTGGGCGAACTCATTCAAATAAAATAAGATATTCTACCACCAACCTTATCCCAAAACTCCATCTGAAAGTTTGTTGATATGTGAGCAAGTTTGGTTAACTATTTTACATATGTATGAGTCTCTGCTCTTTCCAGAAGGAGTAATGATGGTATTTCTGGCTTTTCAGAAAGCAAGAACTACTAGATATCCATCAACAGGTATTGTCATGAGACGTGCAGCCCAATTTTGGAAACTCAAGAATTTTGGATACTGTTGCATTCTCCTCCAAACTAAAATTCTTGAACCTTTTGTGGAATGTCCATCACTATCTTTTCCTTCAGTCAATGAGGTTACCAGGTAACAAAAGCATTGTGGTGTGAAAGATAAATTCCCCAAACAGCATGAAACAAATGTAATTAGGTATTTTTGGATGTGATGTGATGTGTCATAAAGACAGAAGGTGACTGGGAGGAAGCTAGGAGAGATGGATGCTACTGCTGCATTTTTGTCCAATACATGACTTTTCAGTTAAAAAATAAAAAAATGCTGCTGAAAAAGATGAGTTAAGATGTAGGTGGATGCCTTGGAGGATATTTCACGAGGACAGTGATTACAAATGCGCTGACAGATTCCTGAAATGGAGCGCTACTGAAATTGATAACCTACTTTGAGTTACAGGGCATGAGAAATGCTATTATATACATAGAAAAATTTGAGCGTTAATGGAATGGAAAGTAAGTGTCATGCAATGGCAGGATGAATCAAGGATAAGTAACTGTGGCAGTCAGAGTCATGGGTAAGCACATAAACTGCTGTGTCAGGGTAAGTTACATAATATTACACACAACAAAATGACATTAAAAGAACATTATTAAGGTTACAAAGTCAAGCATTCAAAAGTTAGGAATTACCAGAAATTAAAATAAGGATGCCTGTGTAACCTTAATTCAGCCCCCTTGTGCATATGCATTATGATACAATCTTTAATTACTGAATCATGTACTGGGGAGGGCGCTTCTGACAGAAACTGTGCTTCATTCAGTGCTTAGAGCTATGTGGTAACTCATAATTGTGGGCCATTACTCTGTGTATAGCCTCTAAAGAGAGAGGCACAGTGCAGATTCCGGCCCCTTTAAACAGTATGACTTGCTGGGAATAACATGGTGTGGGCAGGGGCCCAAATAGCCTGGAAAACCCCCAGTGAGAAGGCTGAGAGACACAGGTCTCCACCCATGAGAGGTGATGGCTGAGAAGCTGGGAGCCTAGAGTGGGTCCCCTGGTTGGACCAAAGAGGGGGAATACAGGTACAGATACCCTGAACCGTGACACTCAGTTCAGTTTGTGATACTGGTTTCCCTTTGAAGCCTGGCATGTAAGTCTAATGAGGCCAGACTCTAATTAGGTTGTGAGATATGACAAGCTCCCAGCTGGTATGGAAGGTGGTTTTTCTGTATGATTTGAGTGGGTATAGATAATTTTATACCTGTACAGAACTTTACAGTGTTGTGGAGGGCCACCTGCATCTTGGCATTGAAAAGACGGAAACATGAAATAGCCATGTGGCAATGCCACGAAAGCATCATGGATAAAATAGAAACGGGAATTATTTTGCTCTCCTCAGCTCTGGGTAGACCTCAATGGGAGCATCCAGCCACCACAAACCGTGTGTGGGCACCTTCCTTTAAATAAAAGACCCAGACTGAATGGAAAGCAACAAAAATGAACAAGGTCTGGAAAATCTGGGGAAACCTGGAAAATTCCTCCCCCTAGATCTGTTCTAATTTCTCCTGATATTATTTGTTTATTTTAGTGTAAAATATAAGATTCTTGAGGCAGGGCTGATTCTTCTCTCCTTTACACCAAGCTCAATCAGGAACAACTCCTCTGAAGTCAGTGAAATTACATGGATGTATAACTGCCACGAAAGGTGCTGTGTGTCTGCATAATACCAGGTATGTTAACAACTGCATAAAAAAATGCAGAAATCACCATGGAAAGTAAAAGTGATGAGAGCAAACTGGGAAACAATAGTGAGATGAGATACCATAGCTTCCTGCAGATACATGCAAGGGCGTTGCACTGAGAGTCTAGATCAATTATGTTAGTTAATCAGCAAGGGCAGAACAATGAAAAATGGGCTTAGCCCTTTGCAGAGGACATTTGTGAACAATCTTGTAACTGTAACAAGTGTTCACTGGTGGAAAATATTGTCAAGGAAGGTGGTAGATTCCACCAGATTGGAAATATTTAAGTATCAAACTAGGCACCTGGCATGCTGGAGGGGATAGACTAGATGGCCAGCATAAAAATCTTTCCAACCCCTTTGTGACACCTGGAAGCACATGGACATTAGTATAATAGCGACAAGAATGTGAATGGGGCCCTCCCTTTGTGGGAAGAACCTTCAGATGCTCCATCCCTAGAAAGAGAGGACTGGGGAAAACAGAATGCCTGGGGGGGTAGCGGATGGATTCACCTATGAATGACACAAAGTCACTTCACATAAGAAGTGAAGAGCTGGAAAGCGGATGCAGGGGTGTGGGGAGAGAATGTGACTCTCCCTAGACGGGATGGCCTGGATCCACAAAGGGACTTGGTCATTGCAATGCTCGATGACTAACTTTTAGGCACCTAGAAAATCACAGGAAAAATACTGTGTCCACAATGTCTTAGTTAGGTGTTTAGGCTCCCTATACAATGAATGGGGAGAGGCAGGCACCTAGCTTTGCGATCCACAAAAGCCAGCATGCTAGATGAGCCAATAGGAGATGCTGACAAAGGGTGAGTCCCTGGGCTCTCATCTAAGTCTTGGCTGGAGAAAGGTGTCTATCTCTGCTAGCAATCCACAATGAGGAACATGAAGTCAGGTGCCTACAGTGTTTCTTGTGAGAAGAAGTGAGGAACCTGCCTCTCTTCATAAAAAAACAGCTGGCGGTAACACCACTCACCTTTTAGTCAGGTGGTTAAAGCATTCATGTGGGATGTAGAAGACCCATGTTCAATTCCCCCCTCTGCCAGAGGGGAAAAAGGAGACCCCTGCTCAAATTCTATTTCAAAGGTGAGTGTTCTAACCACTTAGCTGGGGGATATATGGCTTCCTTAATCTTTCCTGTTGCAGCCTTTCCCCTGGGTATAACTAATGTAAGAGTCATTGGAGTAGGGGGACTGGACTATGGGTCTCCCACCTCTCAGGTGTGTGCCCTAACCACTGGACTATAGACTCATCTCTCTTTCTGGACCACTGGCTTTGTAAATATTTGTCCAGAATGGAACAGCTTCAACAGGAGAGACTGAGAGAACATCCCATAGCTCAACGGTCAGAGTATTTTCCAGAAAGGTGAGAGACCCTGGTTCAAATCCTTTCACCCCATCAGAAGGGGAAATTGAATGCAGGTCTCCCAATCTCAGGTGAGTACTCTAACTTGAGGATAGATGTTATAAGGAAGACAGAAGCACCACCTCCAGCTACATTTAGAACTGGACCAGATTCAGTAGCTGTGCTGAGAGGCTGACTACCAGAGCAGGGTCTGCACACAAGTCAAGCAGGCAAAGGCCTATTTTCCCACAGTTTGTGGATGGCTCTGGGGTTGAGGCAGGAGATAGGTGTCCAGACACCTAGAGGGAGGCAGAAATTTAGGTAGTGAGGGAACTTTTGCCCTGAAAATTTAGGCACTGAGTGAGTTTAGGTGCCACTGCCTACAGCAGTGTTGTGGATCTCATTGGAGCCTAAAATGAGGACTTAAGACCCTATACCCTAGACTTAGGTGCCAAAGTACCTTTGTGGATCTGGGCCTATAACAAGATTCTGAGTCCTGTTCTCAATCTCTTCAGCAAGCTATTTGGGAGGCTTTTAGTGCCACAGAGAGATTGAGTCAAGGAAAATGGAGTTGTGTGGATAGTAATGGTGAGAATTCAGGCAGTTGAATTGGGGATGAGGGAAGGTGGCAGGGCTCATTAGCTTATCTACTTTGTCTCCATTTTCTCTATTGATTCACCTGTTAGCAGGAGTTAGAGCCTGACATATAGCTGCTGAAATGCTGCAGATTCATTGTAGCAGCTGCTGCTCATTAATTTCCCCTGGGATATAAGATAAGTGGACCAGGCCCCCTAAGGAGAGGGAGTTAAATAGGAGAGGTTCTTGGGGAGCCAAATTCAAGGAAGAAATAGGGGTTGAGGTTTTTGCTGCATGTTTGTTTTTGAGTTATCAACACAGCCAAACCCCATGGAGAGGATGAGTTTGAATCCTAACTTGGTGTCTCCTGGCTCTTTGGAGAATGGGGTAGGGGCTTAACAAGCCTAGCTGCAAACATGCTATCTGGGCTAGGATTCAGTCTGATTCCCTGTCCTAGCCAGTTCTCCCCTAATAGCCAACTAGTGTAAAGCAATTCAACTTCTCTAACAGGAAGGGATAGGAAAAACCTCAACTGCAAGTGAAGTTTTATCGGCTCAGAAATGTATTGAGTAGCAGGTTTTTTGTGTGAAGTCAGGACCATAGGAAATGCCAAGGAAGTCATTGCAGGAAGCCAGAACTCTGATGTGTCTCTAGGAGTCTCCTGTGACTTTTTTTGCTTAACCTTTTATTTCATTTCTTTTAAATGTTCTCAGCCAGTTATCCCAGCTGCTGGCAGCAGGCTTATGCAGAATGCCCCCTCAATTGCTTTCTTCCCTCCTAGGAGCTCCCTCCCGCTAGAAAAGCCAGCTTGCTCTTCCATAATAAGTGAGATGTCAGGCTACTACTACCAGGGCTGGCCTCTTTGCTGCTTATAAGCTGTGTTTGGGCTTCCAGGAGCCACTTGACAGGTCTACCTGGCACTCTGCCTACTCTTCCATTTAACATGGAATACCTTGTCGCTGCAGCCTGCTCTGAGGCTTGTAATAAGGGAAGAAAATCCCTGCACCTGGAATACACAAAGCATGGACTTCAAGATCCCTTTTTGGTGTGTGTGGTTTTTGTTGTTTTTTTTAGACTCTGTATTTATTTTTCTGTACTACAACAGGCAGGATAGGTCTGAAACGTAGTGTATTTCATGCCCAATGCCCTCTTCAACAGGTACTGGGCTTAACTATGTGTTAAGTGCTATGCCAAAGAGAGGTGGACTCAAGCACATGTTAACCACGTATTTAATATTTAAGTGCTTTGCTGAATTGGGACCTTAAATGGAGAAGGGGAGAAGTAGAAGAAGGGTGCCAAATTTAATCACGGAACCATGGCAGCAACTCCACAGACAAAGTTACAACTTGCTTTCCAATATAAACCTACTTTTCCCCTCCACACACCAATTTCCTCAACACAAACAAATAAAAACTCAAGCAAACCAACCAGCTTCCTCTCCCCCCCATCTTTTTCTTTCTGTTTGTAATGTTGCACATGTGGCTTTTTGGCACCGGAGTGTGCTTTGGGAGAGTCAGATGTGAACTGGATAGGATGTCTTTGAGGTATCAGATTTTAAGAAAAGAGAACTTAGAATTCTCCGTAGCACCCACCATTGCTGTCTCTAAGATTTTTTCTTTTTTTGTCCTTTTGGAAAAGTCATTTTGGTTTTACTGAGTCATTTGATTTCAATAAATAACTGATTTTTACAATGCCACCAGAATTCTGTTCAGTAGTCCTTTCTGAGACTTAGTGCCTCAAGGTATTTTAATGTAATGTGGGGCAGTTAGTTTTGGAGATGATCCCTGCACTCATGTGAGCCCCTCAGAAAGTGGCAGGCTCCCTAGCAGTCATAAATGCCTCCAGGTATGGAGACAGCTGCCCAGGATGGGAGCCTGATTCTGTGTAACAAATGCTGCCACCTTGATTCAATATTTGCACTACCTTGGCATAATGGTAAATTGCCTACACAAAGTGCAAGGTGGTGCATTGTCAGGAAATGTAAATCTAGAAGAGCTCATCAGAGATTGTGTATGACTTAAATTCCATGGGAGCAAAGATTACCGCCAGGGCTGGGGAAGAGTGTAATCTTTCTAGGACTAGGGTGAGGCACAATGGGTAGGAGTTGATAATCTACATAACCCACCAGACCTCATTGCTCCTTCTGGTGCCATGGATCAGACCAACTCCAGGATTCCTGCAGCCATTCTAAGCTCTTCAGGGGTAAGGTAGCAGTTTGAAGCATGTGACTGACGGGTTCTATGCTCTATGGGAGCAGAGCTTCTGGCAACAGCTTCTGCGTGCTCCCCGAGTCACCTCGGAATATTCTGATTTACAAACCCTTTTTTTGAAGTGCAGTGTTCTAACAATGTTTCAAGAGAGGTTTTCAACAGCACAAAGAGCAGGAAGGGCCCAACTCCCACTGAAAGTCATTTGTGCCTATGGAAAATCTCCCCCTTAACTCTCTCTTACTGAAGTTTCTTAATGAGCCAGGAAACAGCAGCAAGGGAGCGAAGTAAAAATTTCTTTTTCAGTACATATAAATTTTTACTCTACCATGGTCCATCTAACATTCTCCCCCACCCCCTACCACAAATTCGCATTAGCATTGGATCCTTACTAGGGTTGCCAACCCTCCAGCATTGTCTGGGAGTCTCCAGGAATTAAAGATGATGTCATGTGATGAACTCTCCAGGAATTCAGCCTACCAAAGTTGGCAACCCTAATCTTTTGGCAGCTCTGGGTTTGTTGTGGGTATGGGCCTCTGTTTAGCAATGTTGCATAATTCTTATTAGGTGAACAGCAGAGCAACATCACTGATGCCTGCACTCACTTGAGCCCCAACCCAGCACAGCACTTAACTATGTGCTTAGCTTCACTGGGGCTTAAAATTAAGGATTTATTGTAAGTGCTTTGCTGATTCAGGCCTGTGGCTCTGACCTGATCTTACCTAGACTTGCGCCTCAATGGACTGCAGTGTCTGTGAGCCTTTTGAAACATTGATGTCTTCTGGGCCTCTCTCTTTTTTCTCTATTCATTTCTTTAAACCAATCCCCAGGCAGGAGAGGGAAAACCCTATTAAATTACTCTGGAATATATCCCTCCTTGATGTCTCCGTCCTTTCATTAACTCAGGACCCCCTGTGATAGCTTGCATCGGCAGATAGGGTGTTGCCTTTTGCTCCCTTTCATCTGCTCGGTGTCATTCACGAGCAGGCATAAGTGGCAGGAACGGATTTCCATTTTTAAGGATGTTGATGAGACTCCAGGGACTTACCATTAAAAAGGGGAGTGTAGGGTGGACAGAGGAATTCATCCTTCTCCCTCCCTCCACCAAGTCAGAACTTCCTAATTGGTCTGAGCTCTTCAGGCTCCTCAGACCCCCTTCTGGGTTTGTGACTCCACAGGAGTCCACACACCAGCCTTGAACAATCTTGTGTCCAGTGCCCAGCCTATATATTAACTTCAAGAGGACGGGGACAACCCATAAAAGGACAATAGGGTGCATGCTGTTTAAACATACATAAGCAAATGTGTATGCACAGTACATCACACATTATACAGTGTTCTATGTGCAGGTATGTAATGGATACACTCAGAAGTTTCCTGCCCTTCTCAGGGTACATCTGCATTTCCTTCCTTCTATTTATGAGTCTCTCTTCCTCCCATTTCAGTCCCTCTGGAGCCATTTATTTCTGCAAAGACATGACCGAAAAGGTGGAATAAATAATTGCAAGAACCTGAAAAAAAAATCTTGCAGTGGGAAAAACATTTGGGGGAAGGGAAAAAAAAAAAGGCAGATTCCCAAGAACCTATGAAGAAAACAAGGGCTCATCAGAGCATCCCAGAGAGACTGTGTTTCCCATTAATGGAGAAAGCAAATTGGAAGCTAATTGCTGGATTTGTCGATTTTTTAAAAAATATTATATGAAAAGGATCTGTGTTACGATTCATCTGTTCTACAGAATAAGCCAGTAATTTAAAGAGACAAGCTGCTTTAGCAATCATAGTATTACAATTATTAATTATAATAATGTCTTCGGTGGCTCATTATAGAGGTAACAGAAGTGTGCTAAAGAGTGGCTAGGGAAGATGACACAGACAACCCGCCCCAAACTCCCTTTTGCTATGAAATTGCCCTAGATCAAAGAACAAATGGGCCCAAATTAAACTTCCAGAATTTGTTGGCGGGGCAATGGGGTGGGGTGGGATATGTCTGGATCTGGATTGGAACTTTGCTGCTTAATTTCATCTCTGGGCCAGATAGTCCATAAACATTCTTCTGGGGAGCTGCTCCTATTTACACCAGCTGTGCATCTGGCCCTCTACATGCAAACTGAATGTTAGTGGCAGAGGTGCTCTGTTGGCACTGAGCAAGGAAGGGCCACTTCACCATCTGACCCCCACCTGCCTCTGCAGGGTGCTGCAGCTCTCCTGTTACTGGCAGTGTGAGTCTTGCATACTGTTTCACTGATTTGTAGAAGACTGACTTTTGAAAATCCAGAGCTCCTCTTAATCCACTCAGCTCTTTTTTGGTCCTCTTAGCTCTGAAGGGACGGTCTTCTTACACAGTTCCCTGGATTGCTCCGATTCCACCCACAGCATATTCCCCTCAACTGTCCTGGCAGAATGGCTACAAAATCTCGTTTCTCCTTTGTCCCAGCATTTTTCTGACTGGAGTGTTGTCTACTGTGTGTGTGTGCAGGGGGTGGTGGGGGATGAGCAACTAGGTTTCCTGGGTTCTCATTCTAACTCATTGTTTGATGACGGACAAGTCACTTCACCACTCTTCATAATACTTCTCTACCTCTCCAGGAAGGGAACTGTGAGGGTTAGCTAATTAGTGTTTGAAAAGTGCTTTCAGATCCTTGGTTGAAAGCATGATTTCCCTGGGAGACCTCCTTCTTCCTGTCTATTAACTCACTAATACACTAAACTGTAGACCCGATGGGTAAGCTGTTGTAGCTGAGGGGCCCGCAGCCTGTTGCTATGATGTGATAAGGGATTTATTTCTTTGCCATCATTCATTCTTCCCTGTCATGCCTATGGCAGGAAACCGTCTCCAGAGGAACTCCCAATGGCAAGAAAAGGGGTATTGCAGCAGCAAGAGGGAAGCTGACAAGACGCAAGTGGACCTGGGGAGGATGTGCTCCAGCATATTTATTGCTCTTTTTGAAGGAAGAGAGAGAAGATCGAGAGCAAGAAGAGGGGATGAAAAAGGGAAGGTGGATTCCACTGAGCATACATTAGTTTCCAAGGCTGCCTCTCCGGTGGTGACATCCCTTCCACAAACAGTTCATGATTAAGCAGATGCTGGATGCTTGGTGGCTCTCTGTGGCCCTCACTCCAGCCTCATGATTTCAAACGGCTATTCTCCAACCCCAGCAGGGGATCGGTCACTCTGATAGTGAAAGGCATTGCACAGCTGCCTTTTCTGCATTCACTTCTTTTCTGTTCAGCTCAGAAACCTCTTCCTGCTTTGTCGGAAGTGAATTCCAAGGTCCTGAAAGAGTGAGGCCAGTAGCACTGGCTAGAGATGAGGGAGAGCAGGTGCTGTGCAAACTTCCCCACAAAGCACTGCTAGTGCAACTCATGTCTTGTCAGTCAGTCCAGCACTCATCAGCAACCCTATAATAACACACCAGGGCACACAGCTCAGTGCTGATTTACTGTAAGAAGGTAATGTGCACAGCCCAATATTGCTGTAATACTATGCAGGGCTGCCCAGAGGATTCAGGGGGCCTGGGCTCATCGGCAGTGGGGGGGCCCTGCAGCTGAATTGCAACCGAAGACTCGGCACTTCAGCAGCTGGTCCCAGGGTGGAAGGACCCTCCGCTGCGGGTCTTCGGGGCACTTCGGCGCCTGGTCCTGGAGTGGAAGGACCCCTCGCCACCGAAGACCTGGAGTGGAAGAAGCTCCAGGGGCCCAGACCCTGCAAGAGTTTTCTGGGGGCCCCGGAGCAAATGAAGGACCTCACTCCAGGGGCCAAAAAAACTCTCATGGGGGTCCCTGAGGGGCCTGGGACAAATTGCCCCACTTGTCCCCCCATCTGGGCAGCCCTGATGCTATGCTTGTAATACAAGCTTTTATATAGCAGCTACAGAGCTCAGAACACTTTACAAAGGAGGGTCAGAACCACTATCCCCATTTTATAGATGGGGAAACTGAGGCACAGGCATTTGAAGTGACTTGCTAACAAATTAGCATAGCAAATTAGGGTGCAATACTCAGTGCCCAGTGCAACTCTGACATGATAAGCCTGATGATAAATAACACAGGGAAACTATCTCTGTTTCAAACGTCTGGGAAATTACTGAATGAAAAAGTGAAGAGACAATGATTGTATAGATTATAAAAAATGCCATGGTAAAATCATTTAAATATGTACATTAGTACTTATCATGTAGGAAGTAGCTTTGGGAAAAAGTTTTATGAAGCAGGGGGACCATCTTTATACAGAGCCTAGCACAATGGGGTCCTGAACTGCTAGACCCTATTGCAATAACAATAACAAAGGGTAATCCAAGAAATATCTTACAGCTTGCTGAGCCAACCAGCCTTTTTCTGTTCTTAAAATATTTGTATATATGTTAAATGCCAACTAATTATTAAGAACATATTTAGTGAGCATTAACAGCTATGTAATCAATGCAGATCTATTATGCCTAATTATATACGTGTATCTGTTACATAGCTCCTAATCTTCTATAAATATGTTTTTCATAATCAGTTCATTAGCAGGTAGCTAAATTAATGCAAAGAATTCGCCGCACAAGTTGGGTTCTGGCTAAATTCCAACTCAGGTAATTGCAGTCTGGTCTCTCTCAATCCCTCTGACATTTCCATTGGGAATGTATTTATTTTTAACTTCCTATCCTAACTGCACAATAGTGTCCCTGATAACCATATGCCAGATCCCACCCCAAAGGGGGTTGTGGAATTTCAATGGAGAATGAAGTGAGTGATCTCTATAGAGTAACGCACAAAACATATCATGTATGTTTAGTCCATCAAAAATTCAGATTAGGTTATTATTAATCTCCACAGTATATCAATAGCAGTACTCTAGTCTGAGAGAAAAGACATTGTTAAATAATGAGATGGATTAAATCTATCAATCTATCTCTCTCGACTTTTATATCATACTCATCTCTGTGTTCCCTGAGCGCTGCTTGCCTCTGGAGACCGGTGCTTAAATCCTGGTTAGATTACAGTTTGATTGGTCTCCTCTAAATCCACATTGCAGAATCTCCGTACAAGGTAGAGGGATTTAGCACATTGACCAAAGAAGAGGCCACTGGTAAGGAGAGGTTCCTGGAGATCAAGCCTGAAGTCCATTGACAGAGCTATGTGGAGTCCCAGAGACTGCAGGCAGGTGAACTGGAAGAGCTTGAGTGAGTGGGTAGATTTAGGATTGGAATAGCAGGGCTTGCTACAAATGAGGGTTGAGGTGCTTTGGTAGAGCTGCATGGAAGACCTAGAACTAGATAGTGAACATGTTGCACTTTCAGCACAGAACTGAGATTCAGTGGTGTGGCTGCATGTGGGAAGTTTGCATTCCACCTGCCTCTTAGCAACGCTATTGGTTTCTCACTTCAGTAAGCACTGATCTCAGCTGATTTTTTTTTCTTTGTAGTGAAAATGACCTTGCAAAGCAGCATGATGGAGTGTGATCTGTCATAACCGGTAAATATGAAAGAGATGGCAGCTGTGCAAAAGCCAGGCTGTCCGGAGGGCTTGGGAAGCAAGGAACAACATACATGTTTCACCACAATTCAAATTATGTTGGGGTTAAGTTTGGCACTTCAGTAGTCAAAACATCTTTCAAACGTCTCCTCGGGCTGGAAAATCCCCTCCTATAGCCACAGAAAGAAAGAAGCGTAACCCAATCCACTGCTCCAGATTATTCAGTGTTCAACCATGTAATTGAGATTAATCACTTCTTCCTGTGATCCCCGGGAATACCTTTCATGTCTGGAGCTCTCTTCCCCCTCTGCAAGACTTGAACTTTGATACTGTAGCTGAGATGCAAATGGAGGGAGCTAGAGAGGGCAAGGCAGGGATGCTTCCAACTCTAGGATGTATTTGACTCTTTTACCATGCCCACCGCACAAAAGAAAGGGGTCCTCTTGGCATCGTGAACCAGCCGTGAGGATCACTGCTCCTTTCAGCCCCACTCCCTAGCTTTAATTAGAACGGGGTCCAAGTCCTGATGGTTAGATCTGGAATGGCTCGAAGTGTATGGATCAGAGAGCATAGGTGCTGGAACTAGGGGTGCTGGGGTGCTGCTGTGCCCCCTGGCTTGAAGTGGTGTCCATCATATACAAGGTTTACAGTTTGATTTAATGGCTGTCAGCCCCCTTCACCTCCCCCCCCCCCAATACAAATTGTTCCAGCACGTCTGTCAGAGAGGAGGGGATTCAAAGGCCTTGTTGTGATCACTCCAGACCTGGGGCTTTAGTCACAGAGCTCCTATCCAGAGATGGATCTGCACATGCCACAAGGGGAGTGAGAAGGTGGGAATCACATGGCGTTATAGCTTACAGACCCTGGGCCACATAAAGGCCAGGCATTTGTAACGAATCTCATTGCTGCAGGCCTATCACAGCCACCTGTTTGGCCCATATTTTTAGGCAGCATGGCAGAGACAGTTTAGACATCTATCAAATTGACTTTGGCACATGCACAATTCCTCTCTATGTATGAATTAGCCAATTAATTGAAGACCTGACTGGAGTGAGGCTCCCAACAACTGGAGTGACAGGTCGTGAGAAATGGCTCTCTTGCCTGCCTTCTGCTCACCAGGTGGGTTCTGCAGTGTGGCAGGAGGCAGAGCTCCAGGGGCATCCCCCTTTCTAGTTTGCAGTCTGCAGCTGTGAAAAGGTTAGGTGCTTGTCACCAGGGGACCCCCGCAGAGGTTCAGGGGACACGCAGAAGGAGGGGTGGAGCAGGCTGCATGAAGACAGGGGGTGGGAAAGTTAAGCAGAATTCTTTTTTGTTGGTTTATCTCATAACCTTCTGGAATCTGGTAACAGGAGACAGCGTGCTTGAAATAGCTTGGATAAGTGTCCTGGTTTGGCCAGCTGACTGGGTAACATGAGAAGATGTCAGGTAAGCTGTTGTAGAGCCCAGTTTAACATAATTTCTTCCATTCGCAAATAGATTACTGCGTTATTGGGTCTGCTTTCGGGAAATATAAACTCACACACTTCTCTGTCTTGTGTAGGGCCTAAGAATTGTCTCTAGACCCTCCCGGGGCAGGGGTGCTCTCTCTTTTACATGCTGAAAGTTTAGCATATATGTGTTTGCAGAATAAAGGCATGAGAAGACAAGCAACATATGTAGTGTGGGTGAGGAGGTTGCCATGACTTATATACTGCGTATACACACACACACATTTGTATTAATAAATAAATGTTAATAGAGCAAATTGTCATTTATTCCCACCTGCCCCTCAACCTCACCATTGTCCGGGGCCTTATTTCCTGTAGAGACTGCCACTGAAGTGGGTTTTGAGGAAAGATTTAAAGGTGGAGATTGTAGTAGCTTTATGGAGCCATTCCTAAAGGGGCAAGATGGAAGAAGGTGCAAAGATAGCTGATTTAGAAGCGTATAAATGAATTGTCTCGGTTGGTATCATTATCTCAGTGGGTGGTAGATGACTGCAATTCCTGTCCTAAATTGTTGCTGTGCACTGTTCAACACATGCCACACTCCAAATCAGAGGTGGTTGCACTTCCTTGGTTGATAAGCTAATTTCCATTTTATAGCATGTAAAGTGCTTTGTGACTCTCAGGGCAAAAGCCCCCTAAGGAAACATTAGATCAACAGCGGTAAAAGCATCCACTATATCTTTGGGATCAGTGAAGAAACATCAGGCTGTGCTCCGATGTGTCAAGATGCTTGTATTATCAAGGTGTGGGGTTTGCCTCATGACACAATGATGCCATGGCAAGAGGCTATGACGCAACAGCTCTGTCCCATGTCTAATAACCCAAGATCTGACATTGTCTGATGGCATGCAAATTGAAGCAGCTAGACTCCAAAGTGCGGCATTCAACTGTAACTGCCATGGAGAAAAACATACAATAGCAGGTTGGTAAAAGAAATCCAAACAAAAGCCGTATGTGCCTGCAAAGCAACTGAGTGCTATGGAAATGAGTAAAGATCCTACAGAACTCACTAATGGCTTCCACCATTTGCCTCTGTCTCTTACAAGGACTTCACTGTGCTAGTTTGGACACATCCCACAGATCCTCATTATCCTACTTGTGTTCACTGCTGTTCTCCATAAATATTTTATAAGCATCCTCTTTGCAAATCTTTCTCTTGGATTTGCCTGATGAAGCTTTTTTGCACCGAAAGAGAAAAGAAACGGGGGAGGGGGCAGAGATCACATTAAAGAGCGTTGGGGGGCAGGGGCTGGGAATGGAAAGAAACCTGGTTGCCTTGTTTGTGCTATCATTTAAAAGGCGAGTGCAGCCAAAACCTTTAATCAGAACAATCTTGTGTGGGGCTTGTTTTAAGAGGTGCTTAGATTCCTCTGTGTTGTGCAGGTTCCTAGAGGGAGCAACTAATCTGAGTACCAGCCGGGCCAAGTCCTGTGGGAGGAGGAGAATCTGGAATGTGGGCAAAGGAAACAGAGTGTAATTTTTTTTTCTTTCTTCCCTTCCCCACTTCCCCTTTGAGACCCATCCACCTGCTGAGCAGAATGTGGCTGCCAGGCTTCATGGCTGGGAGCAACCCTGCAGACCCTCAGGACCTCCAACAGATGGGAGCATTTAAAGGTACCTAATGCTGCACAAGATAGTTTCAGTCTGAACCCCCAGTCAAGCAGGGCTTCAGGTGCTCAGTCCTGCAGGAGAACTCAGCAGATGGAACCTCTTGCAGCTATCACCTTAAAAGGCAGCAGTTCAACCAGCAGACACTAAAGAACTTCCTTCTCCCAGTCAGCTTGCATAGTGAAACTCTTCCCTCAGTGTGATGGAATCTGACCTTCCCGGCTTGTTTCCTGGTGCACATGCTGCAGCTCCAGAATACCTTCATGAGATCTCACTTTGCCACCACCCAGCCCCAGATGCCCAACAGTTGGCATCCCTTTTTTCTTGCTGTGGTTTCAGAGAAGAGATTCTAGGTGACGATGAGAAGAAACTTTTTCAGTGATGCATCCTGAAGGACAAAACATTTCAGAGATGGGACATCCATGCTCTCAGGGCATTTGGTGTGAGGGGTTTTAGGAATATATAGGAGTTGCCCTCCTGGAACAGAATAGTGGCTCTTCTAATCCAGTAGACTAGTGTTGCCCAAACTTGGGATGCTGCTTGTGTAGGGAAAGCCCCTGGCAGGCCAGGCCAGACCGGTTTGTTTACCTGCTGCATCCACGGGTCTGTCTGATCGCGGCTCCCACTGGCCACAGTTCGCTGCTCCAGAACAATGGGGGCTGCGGGAAGTGGTGTGGGCCGAGGGATGTGCTGGCAGCGGCTTCCAGCAGCTCCCATTGGCCTGGAGCAGCGAACCATGGCCAGTGGGAGCCGCAATCAGCCAGACCTGCAGACATGGCAGGTAAACAAACTGGCCTGGTCCGCCAGGGGCTTTCCCTACATAACTAGCGCCCCAAGTTTGGGAAACACTGCAGTAGACTATCTCCAACAGCTGTCGATATCTCATGCTTCACAGGAAGGTGAAAAAATATGCACCTGGCCAATTATGCAGCATTCCACCAAGGACGGAGAAGGGGGAGGGTTATCATTCAGTTAATGCCCCAAAGTTGGATCATTTGGGCCACTAAACTATTGGTTTGACATGTTCATTAGATGGGTCTTTAGGCTTGAAGCTCAATGGGCTTTGTTGGTTTAAAAAAAAAAAGGAAGCTACGAACCTGCATGACAAGGATGGTAAAAGTAGCAGGGATCTTTCCCTAAGAGCAATGCCATGTGTGTATGTGGTCCAGGGCCAATAGTGCTAGTGTGGATATTTCCCTACTGCATACACAATTGTCATAAACTCCCAGATGTTCAAGTCCCAGCAGATAGTGAGAGACACCTATTAGTCCATTCCACCAGGGCTTACTCCAGGGTTCTTCTCAACAGTATTTTCTCTAGGGCTTTGCCTAGTCAAGTTTTAAATGACTCAAGTATTGGACTTTCACCTGTTCCCTTGGGAGATTATGCTATAGCCTCACAGAGCTCCCTGCTGGGGAATCTTTCCTACCAAGATAAATTTCTAAATAAATAATTAAGTAATTTCCTGCCTACTCAGCGAGAGGCTGAAGCAGGTGACCTAATAAGCTTTTGCTGTCTTTGCTTCTAATTCTAATCTCACCACAGTTTTACCACCCTTAACTCCATTGGCTTCAATGGATTTACCCTCAACTTACTTTGATATAAACAAGAGCAGAATCAGGGCCTAACAGCAGAAATTTTCCTTTTCTGATTTTAATCTCATTAAACCATGGACCTCAACTGGAACTGAAAAGGCCATAAATCATTTCCATGTATCCCATGTTCTCTGCCCCAACCCTCATTACCACTCCTACAGCTGTCAGGAAATGGGCTGATCTGGGATGCTTGTAAAGATGCCCATCAAGGTAAACTACCCAAAACAAAGCCAGATGACAGAAAACATCACTTCTAAAATGCATAGCACGTCATGTTCAACCCAGGCTCTTGATACCGATCTCTTCTCTGGTTACATCAGTGCAGTTCACCTTGTTTCATATGATACAGTGCACTTGCACCAATAACTAGGCCACATATCCAGAATCCATCCCAGGCCAAAAAAATAGTCCAGGGAAGGATTTATTTGTGACTGAAATGGAGGAAAATGTAATGATGTCCTCCTGATCAGGTTGAGTCAAACACCAGTGTCTGGAAAATCACAGAGAATAAAAGTAGATCCAGAGCTGGATTTCTGTCCCTGTTGGAATGGACTTGGTATCCCATTCATTTATTTAAAGGAATATTTTTGGCCATTGTGCTTGGCCCACCATTCCAGAATTTGTTTGATCATTTGTAACTCCATCTCACTCTGGTATGAGGGACAGGACACTTTTCCTTTGATGGTCTTTGTTTGTAAACTGAGCAAAAGGGGCATAACTATTTTAGGAGCTGATGAAGCTCCTAAACTCCCATTGACTTTAATGAGAACAGGGCCAGACCCTTAGAAAGAGAATAATAATGCAAGGAATGCTCTGTTATTCAGTCAACTGAAACAATGAATGCTGCCTGTTATTCCTGGCTTTTCTGAGAAGAATCCAGAGGTGTAGGTTGTTCAGTTGGGGGTGGCCAGACTGGTGTGAATAAGATAAGATCCTATCCTGAACTACAACCTAAATGGATAAAGTTTGGGAGAAGTAACCCAGGTTTCAGATGCTTCTTTATTTTATTTTTTCACTGAGTTTTGTAAATCAGCTTTTTCCATAAAATATACACAAGTATTTTGTAAGGTCATAAAATATTGACCCTCCTGGAGAATTCACCTACTGTATCAGAAACATGAAGACAAAATGTGCAAGGAAAAGCTTCACCAAATAAAATAATTCTTGCAGCTTTCAAGTTCTCCTGATCCCCATAGGATAAGACATGCTATATGTGTCCCACATAGTATGTTCCTTGTATAGATTGGTCCAGATCCTCAGCTGATGTACATAGGTGGTGCTCCACTGATTAATGCCAGGTCAGATCTGGCCCGGTATTTCCTAAAGCACATTGCATGTATATGAATAAGGGGGTTGAGAGCAGAAATGTGGTGGAGGTTATCCCAGTTAAGTAGGGTATACTAGTCACTGATTATTTCTGGAGTTCCGTGCTTGCATGTTGACAGCAGTGAATGTTTGGCATAGCCAGTGCTGTGGAAACATGTTTTACAGTGCCTGAATTGGTGGAATTATGGAGTTATAGAAGCTGAAGCCAGGTTACTGGCTTGTTCAGGGATGCAGATGCAAAGTCCGTCTTCATCATTAGCCCCTCAACTCCCTCTTCCACTCCCCTCCTCCATCACTTTAATTGCTTCCTGCAGTATCCATCTCCAAATCCAGTTCTAAATTACCCTCTTGGTTTCCAAAAAATCTCCATGGATTTACTCTATTCCACCATTCTGTCCTCATATCTACTCACTCTCCCTGCCCTCTGATCCTCCAGCCACGGCTTCCTCTCAACACCCTCCCCACAATTCTCCGCAGATGAGGGGGTTGTTTTTTCACTTGTGCTGTCCTTTCCCTTTGCTCCCCTAGGAACCTGGCAGAGAGGAGGGATCTTGGAAGATAATAACAGTTCCTGTAATAGTCAAGACAGGAAGTGATTAAGACCCGGATAAGTATTTCAGCAGAGGCAGAGCAAAAACAGGGATAAATCTTGGCTATACCCCAGAGATGGCGAACATGCAGTTACAGAAGAGAGGAGTGGGAGTAAAATGAATGTTCGTGGTCAAGGATGTATCCAAGATTTCTGGTCTTGAGAACAAAGAAATAAATGGTCTGAGTTAAGGAGAGAGGTGTCAGAGTCAAAGAATCTCTGAGTCTGTGATACAAAAGGCCCTGCTAGGTCTCAGACATCTGATCCCTCTCCCTGGTGCCAAGGGAGGGTTGTTCCTCACAGTATCTTTTCTAATGTTTTGTCCAGATTAATTTTCAAAGTCCCATATCAATGGGTTCCCACCCCTTCCCCTGGGTGATGGTTTCACAGCCTTTCACATTGCACTATCGGGAAGATGTCAATGAATTTTAACCCATGTTTTCCTTTCCTTAATTCCATCCTCCTAGTAACACCCCCTTATAGCTCCTAAATAACTCCTCTCCCTCTTCAGTGTTTGCACTCTTAAACTGTTTGTAAATTGTGAGCCCATTCATTCTCCCCTCCCCCAACACAAACATCTACATATTTGCCTCTTTTAATACTTCTTCACAACTCTCCCTCCAATGCCCTCTCCCAAAATACTCTCTACTTTCCGTTCCCTCCAATTTGTCATGGAATCAGAGGACATTTTACCCAGAATTCTTTCTGCATCACTATTCAATTGACGAGCCTGAAGGGAAGGAATTGAAAGAGCTTTTAGATGAGACTAGCTTCCATGTAACCCCTGAAAATGCATGAGAGCCTACCCTTTGGGTCAGTGTGACCTGATGGACAGTATTTTCACTCCTACTCCATTCAGAAAGTCTTAGGCTCAAGACTCACACCAGAAGCGGGGATCAGAAGGGACTTGGGCTAACACTGCAGTACAGTACTAGGGGAGTGTGCTGAGCCAGTAAAGGCATTGTTCTTTGAATGAAATGTTAAATCTGGCTCATCTGTCTGCTCGCTCAGCAGGTGGGAGTGTTAGTTCCAATGGCAATTTGCAAAAAGAGACCCCCAGCTTCCTGACCAGCATCCTCTCGCAACAAAAAAACAAGTTCTAATTTCCCATTTGGGCATGGGTTATGGCTGTGCTGAATGTTTGCGGTGCATGCATGATCTCTGCACTGCAAGTATATGATTCATTGTTTTGAACAGCACTAAGAGTTCCCCATAGTCAGAAAGGTGTCAGAGAAGTCTGAAGTGGTTCTCTCTCTCTTTAATTTCTCCCTCCATAGCCTGTCCACTTTACACCTGCACTTTGAGAAACCGTGACACTTGCAGTCATTATGGCAAGCCTCTAAACACAATATCTGCACAGATCTCTGCCTGAACCCCACCCTGACACGGTCGGAGACACAGCCAGGAATTCCACATCTTTGCACTTTGCAGGTGTTGGCTTTGATGCTTGGAGGTGTGTGGAAAGGAATGCTCTTTTTGAAGGCTATTTGGATTAGTCACACCAAGGAGTTGTCCCCAGACAATCTCAGCCGGCTAGAACATCTGCCAAAGGATCCAGATGTTCCCTCTTTCTTCCTTCTCCTCCTCGCCAAACCTCCTTGTGTAATGTTCACGAAGCTCTGTGCTGTCTCATGTCCCCAGCCTGCTTCTCATATTTTAGTGGTCTCCCTCTGTTTATGCTCAGCAGCTAAAATTATGTGTGTGTGTGTTTGTTTTTTGTGGTGCACTAACTATGTCATATTTAAAAACAAAAAGGTCTTGTTACTAATGGAAGACATACAGACACCAGCTCACCCTGGGGCAGGGTGTGCTTTCCATTAGGGCTGCACGCTGTGCTGACTCGAGTCTGATCCCTGCTGAAATTTGTCAAGATAATCCATTGTGGGGTTTAGTGTGTGGGTGCTGGGTGGTAGTGGTGGCCTGTGATATGCAGGAAGTCAGATTAGGTGACCTAGTGGTCTATTCTTGCCTTAAACTCTGTGACTCTAATCCAGTTGGGATGCTTATTACCTTGTGCATCCAGCTCCCTTTTGGTGTGTAGTGTTGGGGCTTCCCCAGTTTGGATCCTTGCCATATCCATCTGTCATTAGCTTTCATTATACACCTGCAATCTTGTTGCTGCTGTCTGAGATATGATAACAAAGACAATCCCTGCCCCAAAGAGCTTTCACTCCACAGGAGAGAGAGACAGAACATGAGACCCTGGGAAACTCAGAGACGGGAATAACTTTGAGTTTTTAGGAGTGATTCAGCAGTTATTGACTCATTTCCTTTGGGAATCATGGAAGAAATGCATTTCTAGGAATGATTTGAACAAGGAGGCTTGGTGATGTGGCTAACTGGGCATGGGGTGGCCTTCACACATAGAGGACATCATGGAGAAAGGCTGCCCGTCCATCTGTCAATCAATGGCTCCAAAGGGTATTTTGTTTCACTACATATAAAACCAGAAGGTTTGGCTAAACATCCTTTTCTCTGGACCTTCATCAGTCTGGATATCCCATGATAATCTGGTTCTCTTCTGAGATTCCTGGTAATATTTGGATCTGGCCAGACAGGAATATATCTTCAGAACAGCCTTCCTTACAGAACTGTATTTCTGGATCTCTGCTTCCAGGCCTGGAGGGAGTGCAGAAGTTCAAAGGCAGCCAGCAACAAGAAAAATGATTTTAAAAGTGTTGCACCAGCCTTTTCAGGCTCATAAAACATTCACTGTGCGCCTGATTGGTTGATTTAAATGTGGAAAAAAAAGTGCTCTGCTTCACAAGTCCAAAACACAATTCATATCCCTAAACAGACTCTCCTGCATTCTCCAATCGCCAGTCTTCTCCAGAGGCTATACATCCCTCAGCCCTCCCCAAAAGTGGGCTTGGAAGGCTATGATTTTATCCAGGCTGGGAAGCTAAAACATAGCCAAGGCAAAGCAGTTTTGGAAGGTCTGAAGGCTGTAAGAGTGGGGGTACCCCAGGAATGTGTAGGGAAGTAGTGATGCTCAGGATGACGTGGTCAGGGGACAAGCATCTGGCGAAGGAGGAAAAGAATGAGGGCTAGAGCAAAAGTGGGGAGAGTTTGTCAATAGGGGTCATGTTTGGGCCCATACTCATTTTTTGTCAAAAGCAGCTAGTTTCTTCTTTGCCCTAAGAAGGCTGCCACCTAACCCAGTTCAGTCTTGCCAAGGAATGGGAGGAGACGGCCCACACTGGAGATAATACATAGGGGCAGATTTCTGTTATGACATTTCCCTTCACTCCTGAGGAGAGGCAGGACAAGCTACTTGCGGCTGTTAAGCTACATGTGAGTTTGTGTTTCTCATGAAGATAAATTTCAGAGCAGGGCCCATTCATCATGTGTTATACATATATTTATTTTGGTTTGCTGTTTAAGCGTTTTCACTTTTGACAATTTGCTTTTGCACTTGGGGAAAATCTGAAGAGAATGAAAGTGAGGGCTGGATTTGGGGACTAATCAGTCACTGAGCAGGGCAGGATTCCAGCCTCTCAAGGTGTAATGGGGGGGGAAAAATCGAGCAGTGCCATTATGTGAAACACGAAGCTGTTATGCTGGGAACAGCAGGGAAGGGGAGCAGGGGCCAGAGGGCAATCTGAGTTTAGAAAACATTCTTCTTACCAAAACTATGGGATTGGAATTTCAAAACCCCACATGGGAGCAACATTATAACAAAGAGCCAAGGAAACAAGCTGACACTGTATGTAGCAGAATCTGCGGAGTGGAATATGAGACCCAGGACAAAGGGGAGATGGGGCACAGTGGCACAGGAAGAAAATTCAAACAATGCATCTGCTGATGGGGTGGAGAGATGGGAGGGGGGTTCATTAACATCCTGCTTTGTAGCTCACTCATTTTTCAGTTTAATCCTCAAGTAAGGAAGATTCTCCCCTTGTAAATTAAGTCATATTGGAGAGCCAGGGTGAAATCCTGATCCCACTGGAGTCAATGGGGCCAGAATTTTACCCCAACAAACAGACCAAGAGTTTGCTATAAAGCTGCTAGAGAATGGGTCCTGCTCCCATTTAAGTCAATGGCTAAACCCTATTAGTTCAAGGGCCCTTTAGGCTGGCTAGTTAGGAGTTCTGTTATCTTGAGTGGGGAAAGATGAGGGGCTAAATTTGATTGAAAATAGGGGTTATTTTCTGCCAAAAAGCTCAAACAAAATGAAACATATTAGTTATGTTCAAAGAGTTTCACAGATTTGTTTTTTGTTTTCCCACCAAAACAAAACAAGTTGGGTCAGGGGGAAGGGCAAAAACTGATTTTTTTTTCCAGTTTAATTTTGTTCTTGAAAACCTACAAAATTTCAATCACTGCAAAATTAGGGGCTTTATTTTATTTTTCAGGCATGTGGAGGAAGAATTCACCACAAGCTGAACTACAATATGCATGTTTTCCCCCCTGCTTAATTGCATTGGGGAGTGATATTCGGGTTCTAGCACTACCTCAGGAAGGAAAGAGTGTCACCATTTTGATGGCTTTACGACTGGGTGTTTTCCATTGCTCTGCTACCCACTCGCCACCCCAAAGAGTCAGAATGTGCAGGAAAAGGCCTCCATAACAACGTGACTAGAAGAAGCAGCAGTGAGAGAGAGGGTATCTCAAACCCAGTGATTAAAGTGGCATCGGGTGTCTTGTGCCGGAATAGAAGAAAGGAAAGTGAGCCTGGCCAGAAAGCGTAAATAAACAATCACATATGGTTCCCGGGACCCAGGCAGGGAAACCTCTAATCAGCTTCTATTTAACAAATTGTCTAAGTAACACTATGAGCTCATGCCTCAGAGACGTAGTAACTGGCTACATTAGGGCTGCCTGAGCCAATTCAGTCCCCTGAAGGCTGACTGAACAATAATAAAACCACAAAGAGGCCTGTAAGCCTTTCCAGCTGCTTGCTGATAGTGCCTCCCTGTACTGTATACCTCTCAAGTGGAAAGGACACAGAGCTCCTGACCTGCCTTGTGGGGCTAGGAAGGTTGTACCTGCCCAGTGAATGCAGCGCATTTGCTGTGTCTGTGGGATTGGTAAGGAAACCAAGTGTTCCCAACTTTGCCTGTGGTGACCAGTCACCAGCATTTACATGGAGCTGAAGCAATGAAGGAAAAAAAAAACCTGGCAGCTCATTTGCCAAAGTAATCTGCTCCCCTCTTGGGAAGCATGGGAAAGACACAAGGAGAAGATGGTCTTGGAGGAATAGTTTTCTGGGCTGTAGCCCATCCCCTCTTCTTTTTCTTGGAGTGTTTTTCTTGTGCAGGATGCCAGTGATGTCTGGTATTGCCAGACCTGAGCACAGAGAGATAAATGTTTCCACAAGGGAGACCCGGTTGATATGCGGGAGGGAAACAGCGGTTCTGGGAGAGCTATCCCTGATGACACTAAACAGGGCACAAACCTCTACAGCCACCACACTGTCAAACTCCAACACTCACCAGCAACCCCACAGACTCCACTGAGACCAGCAAACTGCATGAGCTAAATCCATTCCCAGTTTAACTCCACTGAAGGCAACAGACTCTGCTTGCCTTACTTCTTTTTTATTCCTCTTCTTTGTCACGAGCAGCAGCATCTTCGCTGCTTTCTGGTCCTTGTGGACCAGATTTGCAAAGAATCACTTCTCCGTGAGACCTATATGTGCACAGGCAATTCCTGATCTACATGCAAAACTCTCTGTGTTCATGCACTTGACTTGCACAGGCATCCTGGGAATTGTATATGGAAGCAGGGCTCACAGAAAAGTACATCTTTGAAAATCTGCCTCTCCATGTCGGATTCTAATCAGGACTCAACATTTAAGGAAATACATGGGGGGAATTGTGTAGTCCACAGCATAAATCTATTTTGGAGAGCAGACGTAGTGCAGGCAGGCACTACAAATCTTCTCTTCTTGCTTCCAGATTTGGCACTGCACCTTAACACTGACTTGTGGGGTGGAAGTAGTACTACATGACTCTGCCAATATATTTCAGTTGTGATCTGCAACAGGTCCTGCTGTTCCAGATAGTTCTGGTGACACACCACAATGGTAATCTGCACCACCCCATTGTTCTTTTGTCCCTCAGTGTACTAATCTACAATTCCTCAATACAGACCTGAACCTAGATTATACTGTCATTAGAGTACAGTCACAGCTCCACACAGCTAAAAGAGATTTTTTTTTTAATTTCAGGAAGCTCTAACCAACTGCAGGGATCATCTTGCAGAGACACCTCAATCTAGCACCCCAGGAGCCTGTTTTCATGACATCTAGCTAGCTCTCAAGACAGCTCATGTGACTGCAAGCACCGCTCAGTTACTACAATTTTGGAATGCTTCCAGCAAATAGTTTGAACTATATTTTGATCCATACTAGGAATGGAGCTGAGGCCGGCTAACTCATTTCCCCTGTGAGCTAAGCAAGGTTTGAGCCCATACCTCTGGTACTGAAAAGGCTGGGGCCCTAATCCCTTCACGCCAACCAGCTCCTGACACTTTTTTTAATATATCCTGCCTAAATCTGGGACGAGAGCTGCAGACTGGCTGCATGACTTGAGTGGAGATAAGACTGTTCTCACGTTACCCGTGCCTGGCTTTTTGTGACTTGATAATAATTACGACTTATTCTAACATAAAAGAAACCCTTCAGAAAGTTTCCCCTACTTTGCCTCTATTCCCTTCTCCATCCTGAATGCACCCCTCCCCCCACAGGTCTTGCCAGTTTTCAGCAATTTGAGATACAGGGGTTTCTTTGAAAATGCTCCACTCTGGCATGTTTCCCACCAAAATTTCAAATCACACCAGGTAATATTCTCCATACTGCTTTACAGAAACCAGAGATTCTGTCTCTTCTACAATCTTGACATAAATTCCCACACCTGGCATGGCATTGTTGTGCATCTAGGGAAGCAGGGGAAGAGTGGTTTCTTTGGTGGGATTGGTCATTTAACAGCAGATATTAAACAAAGCGGGTTGTTTGCTAACATTCTACTCTCCTCTCCCTAAGGATCTGATGTCAATCAAATCTAACTCTGAAGCTGCTTAGGGATCCTTAAGAAACTTTACAAATGTTACCCCTCCACACACCCAAGTGTAGGATGGGACTTTGACATTGCTGTTGAATTTATTTGGAAGATGCTCAGATACTACAGTGATGGGCAGTAGGATAGATAGATAGATGTGTGTCTCTGGTCCTGTGCATTGAATTACTGCTTAGTCATTGAAATCCGGAAGATATACAAAGCAGCTGAAAAGACAACTTTTCAATGGTTAATAATCAAGGTAGAATGACAAACCCACTCAGAGGTGTTGGGAATGGAACACAAACCTATTTCTGTCAATGCCTCCCAAGTTCCTTATTCCCCAATGCCCAGGGCTCTGAAAGCCGCAGATCTCAGCATCGTGATGATTCTATATTTATACAGCCCTGAGAATGGGCCACGTCTCCTGCAAATAATATGACAAGAATCCCATGCTCAGGAGTTTTCAGTCTAAATAATAAGGAATTAATTTGCAAAAATATGATTAAGAGAAATGACCTGGTTAATCTCTAACCATGTATAACAAATAACAGATTCCCTTTACCATGAATATCTTTTGCTGTCCCTTCCTTCTCATCCCCAGCACATGGCTGTGGCCTCACCAAGTGGCCCATGTGTACAGCACTGCACATAGATTCTACAGGCGGTGAAGGGGAAGACTGTTCAGTCCTGTACAGGGTCATTTGGAAAGTGGATTTCTTTGGATTGGCCCACTAACACAGTTGGTGATACTATGGTGCTCTCCAGGGACAGCAGTGGTGCTCTGAGCACTCAGAGGTAACATAGGTACAGATGAAGTCTGCTCCACTCTACAGCTGAGAGTGCACCCATGTGTTACACGGTCCCTGAAAGATTTGCTGCTCTGTCACTGTCTCAAGTTGTGAAGTCTGGATCTGGAATCAGATTTGAATCCAAATGTCCCCAAAGTTCAGTGGGTAGGGGGGTGGGTTTTCTGTGTCTGACCATTGTATGGCTCTGGGGAAGGATCCTGAAGGAAATCACAGAGTGGTTTCTCCAATAAGGAGACTGCATGCTCCAGAACCTGCTTCACTTGCCATTGGGCATCACCAGGGTAAAGACTATCCCAGTGCCAGGTTCCTCTGAGCCAGCTCAGAATGACATCTTTTACTTCTTTGCTGAGCTGCTGCTTCCAGCATGTCAGTGCAGGGACTCAGTGCATGGTGGAATTGAGAAGAGAAAAGAGAGACACCCTCTCTTAATGTAGGAAATGGGGAGTCGTGTCCTCAAGGTCCATGCTCAAAGAGCAGGAGAAGGGAGCATGCAGTCTTTATCTTTTAATGGAGCAGTTTAAGATGGTATCGCTGGTTTACGTGCCAGCAATAAAAGTGAAAAGTCAATGGCAAGGCTGCTGCCCGGCTGAGCATGACATGAGGTCCTTCGTTTCCATATAATTTATAAACAGGCTGTGTGTGTGTAAAGATAACTGGGTCTGACGCTCCCAAGCACAATGTGAGGGGGGATAGATGGAGGGGAGGCGCCTACATGATCCCTGCAGTTCTCTGGGAACTCAGGAGAGGAGTTATTGCTCTGAAAACACGGAGGGAGGTAGGGAATAAAGTAGAAATTAGCTGAGAGTAGCAGTTTAGTGCTCTTAAATTCAAATTCAGCCCTGGCACAAGCAGGCACAGCTGTCATTAGCTTCAGCATGGGTCTCATTGGGAAGTGCACGTGCTGATGTCAGAGCTGTGTTTGTCCCTGCATCTCAGGTTATTTGCTTTTTAATTCTTGAAAAAGAAAAGAAAGAAAATGATCTGATTAACTTAGGACCCAGGTCTGAAACTCGGCCCCGGTTGGCTTGAAGATCTGTTAAACATCTTGACCCATTAGATCCCGATTTCCATTTACACTAAGGCTGCTTTGAGACACCATGGCAGCCTGTAGGGACCTATACTCCCTTTAAGCTGTACACAGCAGTGCTCACTTTAAGGATCCCTTGCACAGCCCACAGCCCTAGTATAAAGGAGAATAAGGCCCTTAGAATGGACTTAGCCCAGAACTGGATTCAAACTGAAAGTGAAACACCAGGGTGTGAAACCAACTTAGAGCAAAATTAATTAAAATCTTCAGAACCCTTTGAAGTGAAACTTCCAGGCTTCATGTTGCTCTTAATCTGCATCATCCCACTGAGTGGCCAAATACACTGGCAGCACAGTACAGTAGGACCTTGTTAATCTGCCCTTCGTAATTTGGACACACAAAAATGGCCTCTCTCTCGCGTCTCAACACAGGTTTAATAACTGAGCCATCGCACTCAAGGTCTCATGCTGCTAAGACTTCATCATTTTGACAGGAATCATTACTGCATATTCACTAGGACATTACTAAGCATGAACATAAATCATTGAAACTAAGCTACAGTTGTCAAAGTGAATGTACAAAGTGCTTTTTTGTGATGCCCTAAACTTGCTTCTTTATTTATTATGTTTGTTTGTCTATTTGTTAATTTGCAAAATGGCTCTCCAAGTCATCAGAGCCAATTAGAGAGGTTCTGCTCTGTGTGTGCGAGCAAACTAGTTGTCCTCATCATAAGTGAGGGACTGGAAAAGGCCTGTCATTGCTGTTTTCCCATGCAAATTGTACGAAATCCAGGCCCAACAGCCGCCCTGTAAAGATTGTGTGCAGTAGCCAAACTGTTTGCTTTGTGCTTTGTCATGCATATCCAGCCAGTCCTCATCTTCCACTCCCCGTTTGTGCATTAGCATTCCCCAAATCCTTTTAATGCAGTGAATCTGATAACGGATCTGGCTGTACTGGATTTTTTTTTTTTATTTCACTCTGACACATAACCCAGCTGGCTGGGTGGCAGTTCAGGGAGGAATCAAACATTCAGAAACAAAAGAGTAAATCAAGTCACCATTTTACATCTCTTTAAGCTGTTTCCCTCTTATAGTTCTCTAGATTCTGTCTCTGGTAACAGGAGGAGTTATGATTTGGACTTGTAGAGAGGGCTTGCCAGAGGCTGTCATGCTTATTAAGAGGAGGAATGGGTTCCACCAGGCAGAAGAGATCTCTCTTACATAAGAGAGAAGGCTAGTGAAGTATGCTGGGAAAAGGACAGCTTCAGTGGGAAGGGTCCAGTGGACAGCCAGTTCTCCTTTAGGTTGCAGGTCCTAAGTCGCAGACTAAAGGGAGGGAGGGAGAAGGGAAGGGTGCAATAGACAGCAGCCCCTTGTGAGCTTATTGTGGAGGAGGGGGAGACAGACGAAGAATGTGAATGTGAGGGAAAAGGTGTGCGTGACACCCCAAGTAAACACAAGCAGGTAGCTGGTTTGCAAATTCCCCATTTACTGGCTTTCTTGGATACAGACAGAACTTGTAGTCCTCCCAGAGAAACTAGGTCCCACTCAGTACTTAGGGGCTCTCTTTCCTCACAGTCTCTGGAGTTCAGGCAGGCCAAAGGCTTAACAGAAGAGTAGCTCTTACAGGTGTCTGCCCAGCCTGGCTGCACATCAGGCATTGTTGTCTCACAGCACCTCGTACTTCCTCCTCACCAGACAGAGCTATGGGGTGAGATCAGGGTTTGCTTCTAGAATGCAGCATGCTGTACCCTGCGATCATTTGAAATTACTGAGGTTGGGATAGAATTTCTCAGCTTTTCACTCACAAGATAACAGTGAGTGGGGATACTTAGATAGCCATGCTTATTGTCATGTCATGGACTATGTATCCACAGCCATGGGAGAAGCCAAGACCCCTTCAACGTGTCTCTGAATGGTATATTCTTCTAAGCACAGGAACGGATTGGCCTTGTTGCATGTGGTCACTCCTGCACACATAGCCCTTGTCTTTGGGCATACCACACATCTAGCACACGGCTTTGGACACACTACTCACCTAGCACATGCATTCCTCTTGCAGTCGCGAAGCATATGCTTGCACTCTGTGTGTTTTTCTTTGGGGGCAAGGGATCTTTGGAGCTTCTGCTGGGCCTAATCATTTCCCCCCCCCCCCCAAGTTCCTTAATATAGAAACTTGTTGAGATTTCCTAATCTAAGAGATGATGATAACCTAAGAAAATTCCAGTCAGGCTTCATTGGCCATGGCATTTCACTGCTCTTTCAAAAATCCCTGGTGTTTTCCTATCCCAAATCACAGAAGAAACAGAAAACAAATCAATCTGTGTAATAACAGCAAGAACTGCTTTTCAGTAACGATGGAGCGGGATGGAGAGGAAGGGAGGAGAGGAGAGATAGGGAGAGAAAGTACAGAGATGGGGAATGGCAGCATTTATGGACTCATTGGAAACTATCAATCATTATTAGTGCAATAGGCTATTTAGAGCTGGTGAGTATTAAATTCCAGCAGAAAGGGAGTCAGTTTGATGAGTAACAGAGGGAAAACTCTCCCCTGGAACAGAATGAAAAAGAGAGTTCTCTTTAGCTCCACACCTCAACCCCAAGCCAAACATTCCCCACCTGAGAGAAGCTACTATGGGAAACACTAAGTGTTTGAGAGAGAAGCCAAGAAGGAGGAAAGCAAGGGAAAGTGTGAGAAGATAATATGGTGAAAGAAGGGAAAGTTGTGGGAAGTCAGTGAGCTCTGGGGACTGAGTGTGTTGTTATGGGAATATTGAAGGGACCCCATCTTTCATAGCCCAGATTGCCATCCAGTGGGAAGGGGGTCGAGCTCTACCTTAATTATTAGTGACTGCAGCAAGTTGGTTCAGAAAAGTTAAGACCCCAATCTTCCTCCAAATTTCCAAACCTTTCCAGGTTCAAAAACATTCAGTTAACGGTCTCTTCCTAGCAGGGTCCACATTTACATGTGTGTCTGTAAAGCATCATATGTATCAATAGTCATAAATGTTATTGTTGAATGCAAAGACTGGCATGGCTCAAAGACCGAGAAAGACACTGTCACTGCCCCAAGGAATGTATAATCTAGTTCATACTCAGGCTGAGCAATCCAGGCCGATATAACAGCTGTGTAATAATAAATGGTAATCATTTATAACGTTCTCTGGTGCCTGTGTATTCCTGTTTATGGTTGTTCTGAAGATTCACAACCGATGCTAGAAGGACTACCCTCACAACATTTCCAACCCACAACAGATATCTCACACTGGACTCCACACAATGGTCACCAGAGCAAGTCATTAGTAGTACCACTACTTAATTACACTGCTTGCAATGGGACCTGAATTTTTGCAGGCCCTACTGACTCCTCTGATTTCAGCCGTGTTTGGTTTCTGGTGGGCTTAGAGGACTCTGCTGAGATTCAACAAGGCCATCCCAGAGAAGTAAGTAAGTAAATTGTCCTAACAGAAAGGACTGAATTCAAAGGCTGGTGTGGTGCTTTCTCCTTTAGGTCTCTCAGTAACGGACTCGGGCATTGGAATGCGGGGGAGAGGGGAATCTTAAACTAGACAAATTATGAAAAGAGTGAATAATTACACTCGGGGTATTTGGTTTTACGGAAGAATTAACTTGGCACAAATGTAAATGTGAAAGGGGAAGCCTGAAACAGCTCAGGTGACCTTTTCCTGGAGCCATGTGGGTTGTCGCTATGATGAATGAGATACAGTGTCAGCACAAACATTTGCTAAACAATAAGGGAGATGGCCGGTGAGGCCAAAGGCTAGAGCCTGGAACTGCCATGGGAGAGACATAGGTTCCAGCCTGGCTGCCCACTCTCCACCCCAGTGGGGATGGGATGTGAAGGTCCTTTCCAGGGTTGGTGACAGAGGACACACTAAGGAATGCCCCTCCCCCTTTCAGCACCCACTACTAGCAGGGGGGTCATTGCAGAGGTGCAAGAGAAGGTTTGATGATGTCCACATGGGGCATGGTGGAGTCCTACAAACAAGGGTCAGGAGAGAGAGCTCAGAGGGTGACTTAAGTCACTGGGTTCCAAACGAGGGCCATACTTCCTTGATGTTACTTTTCCATAGAAACATTTGCTATAGTTGGCCCAGGGACACTGTGTAATCCCTAGTGGGAGGAAAGGGCTCTGTGAAGCAACCTCTCAGTTAAGATGTCAGCCACACTCTGAAGCAGTTTGAAAACTTGTGACCCATGTGGTTTGCTCTGTCTCTGCTCTCTGTGATGTGATTCCACGTCACTGAATGCCAGATGCTGAAAGAGTGGGGGCTTCACCTTGATCCCGTTCTGGGGTCTTCCTGGATGTGCAAACCCTGCATGTGGCATGTGTAACTGCCATATGGCAGCAGTCCTGGGGACAGCTCTGGGATAGGACAAAGACTCCTATGTGGGTGTGTTTCAAATTAGGGCCATTCAAGTCCCACAATTAGGAATGTAACTAAACCATAGTGTGAATCTTTAATAGAAAACATCCACACATGTATAGGAGAGACCCTAATGAAGATGCCGACACTTTGAAGGGCCTCTCTCTAGTTATTGTGTGAGATCTGGTGGGATGGCTCCCATATGACATAGGATCAAAGAGAGACACTCCAATCCTGGGGTCTCTTGGACACTTCTGCCAACTTGGATCAGGGTTTTCTTCTGACTCAGACGCATTTTTTTCACACTTGTTTCCCAAGTTCCTAAATGCCTGGAGCTATACTGGAAACTCTGAGACAATATCAGATTCCTTTGCAACAAAGCCAGAGCCAGGACAATAGAACTTTGAAGTTATTGACATATTTGTTTGGAAGGCTGTTTTGGGGGTTTTTTTGGGAGGAGATGAAGGGGAGGGGTGTTGTTTCCAGCATTAGGACAGAACATGGGGCTGCTGCTATGCTATGTTTAATTTGTAAGTGTTTGCACAGCAATTGGAGAACATAAAATGCTCTAGGTGAAAAGAACGAGGAGTCCTTGTGTCACCTTAGAGACTAACAAATGTATTTGGGCATAAGCTTTTGTGGGCTAAAACTCTATCCTTATTCTTATACCTTCCCCTATTCTCTAGCTGTATTTTCATGAGAGCTGCAAGAGCATTAAAAAAAGCAAAGAAATTTTAGTTTAGTCTATTTAAATGTAAAATAAAACTTTAGTGCTTATGAAAGGTAATGGGTTGACAGCCCTGGGAAGTGAAGGGTTCTATTTACAGAACAGGGACAGCCTGGGCAGAGTCAGGGTAAGCATCTCCTCCCTTGTCACCCACTACCTCATCCATGTACCCTGGCGGGTCCCTCCTCTTGGAGATAAGAGGAGAGTTCAGTCACCAGGGACCGTTCAGTCCTTGACCTCTGTGCTGAAACTGCCAACAACAGGCCAATTGGTGTCAGTCATGGAACATGTTCATTTGTCATGTGGACATCTGTTAGCTAGGAACTGGACTGAATCCCATCCACTGATTCTATTTAGCGGTCACCAGGCAGCCATTGGATAGGAATCACTTTCAGCTGCCACTCATCTGGGCCGAAAAACTGTTTGCCATGCTCATGAAGCTATTCCCTGTGATGCTGTTTGGGCCTTACTGCACAGGGACCTTGGAAATGAAGTCCCAGATGAGTGTGAAGTTGGTAAAAGGCTGAAGGAGACAGTCAGAGAATGTAGCAGCAGCCCTACTGATGGCAGAATAACTGCAGACAGGAAATGATGAATCTTCTTTCTGTCATCTTGGTTGTTTTAATGGAGTTAATAAAATAGTCTGAGCATATAGAAGTGAAGCCCTCATGTTCCCAACCCCTCTCCATCCTGATATTGCCCAAATACCATATTCCAGAAACAAGACACAGCAGATGCTCCAGCCTATGATAAAACTGGGAGATGACCAAGCATGGGATGTGCATACATTACTTAGCTTGGACTGATGAAAGATCATGAGAAGTCCTAGGCTAATGCAGAATTAGAATTGGAGGACATTCTTGCCTCGTATAGGACTAGAGAGCCTCCTTTGAAGCTTTGACGATGGTCTGAAAAGTAGTAGGAATGCTGCTTGCAGTGGTGGTGTAACCATGTTGGTCCCATGATATTAAAGCAGGGTTTCTCAAACAAGGGTTGCCACTTGTGTAGAGAGAGCCCCTGGCGGGCCGGTGTGTTTACCTGCCCCGTCTGCAGGTCCGGCCGATTGCGGCTCCCACTGGCCCCGGATCGCTGCTCTGGGCCAATGAGAGCTGCTGGAAGTGGGGCGGGCCAAGCGATTTACTGGCTGCCGCTTCCAGCAACTCCCATTGGCCCGGAGCAGCGATCCACGGCCAGTGGGATCTGCGATCGGCCGGACCTGCAGATAGGGCAGGTAAACACACCAGCCCGGCCAGCCAGGGGCTTTCCCTACACAAGTGGCAACCCCTGTTTGAGAAACCCTGTATTAGAGGGACAAGGCAGATGAGATAATATCTTTTATTGGACCTACTTCCGTTAGTGAAAGAGACAAGCTTGTGAGCTATGCAGAACTCTTCTTCAGGTCTGAAGTTGATCAAATAAAAGATATTATTATCTTGCCCAGGCAGGTTCTGGATGGCCCTTTGTGAGTAGGAGAGGCAGGCATCAGTGAGAAGGACTGGAGAGCTTCCTAGAGTCGGTTCTGAGGATGGCTCTAACTGAGCTGGAAAAGCAGGTATACCAGTGGTGCAAGTGAATGGCTTCCCAGTGTTGAGCGAGGCCCCATGTGAGACCCAGAGGCAGGCATCCCTGAGACAGGCCTGCTGTACACTCTCTTGTCTAGTCTGGGTGGGGTTTTTTTTCTTCATTTGACTGAGATTTACCCTCATTGTGATTCCATTCCTTGCTGGTGATAAAACATTTGATGAGCTGCACTAACAGTCCAGACTCTGGCAGCCCCACAACACCCCTCTCTCCTCCCATCCCTGCCCCCATCAAATATGTTTGTATTTTTTAACGTTGTAGGCAACAATCTTAAACCAAAACAGATGTGACAATGAATATTTATCTGCAGCATCTCAGTATGGGATTTTCTCTTAAACTCAATAAAATAAACTGCCCATGCTCCAGAACTACATTGCTCCGAATATACAATACACAAGGGGCAGGATGGGGAATTAGCAGATGAACTCAGCATTAAACCCATTTAAAATCAAAAGAGCCGTGAGATTTACATGCAAGCAGACTGGTTGGTCGCTTTTAATGAGATTCTGTTTTGTTTCTGGAGGCACGTAAACTCTGTGCAAAAAGCTTATCCTTGACGCTGAACACCACAGGTAAAGAAACGGCCTATCTGTCAAGGTGGGGAGCAGGAGATGTGGAGAGGGGTGCAGAATAGAATACCCACTTCCCGTAAAGGACCAATGAGTCCCGTGCAGTAGGGGGAAGGGAGCAACACACAGGCAGTTCAGGAATACACTGACTGACTCAGGAACGGAGGTGGAGAGGAAGGGGAGTCAAATGGGAGGCATGAATTAAAACTAGATGACTATGTATGATTTTCACATACAGGCCTATTCTGGCAGCTGCGCTGAGCGCCTGAGGGGCAATTTCATTTTCCATTACTCTCCCTGCCTTCTGGGATTGACTCATAATGTGAAAGGTTTAGCATGAAGTCAACTTCATCAGCACACTGGCTGCCAGTATTACCTGTAAATTCAACACCTGAAACTTGCCTCTTTAGAAGTTACCATGGGCTTAATTTAGGGGTTTGGCCACTAGGGGTATGTCTACACTGCAGCTCCAGCTCATGTAGACTGATTCACACTAGCGAGGTTCCAGCTGGTATGCCAAAACTAACAGTGTGTCCATTGCAGCTCAGGCAGCTGCTTTGGCTCACACGTGCAATTGTGGGGCCCCAAGCTATGCAATGGGACAGACCCATAGTGTGACTGTCAAAGAGGAGAGAGATTGCTGGGTTTTGCAGTTGTACTGACCAATTGTATGGAGAGTGGATGAGCTTTGCAGTGGGCTATTGGCAGACCAAGGGGGAGACTGTCAGCAACACAGGCTACCGCAAACACATCAAACCTGTCCTCCAATCCTGCACCGGCTTCCCATAGAATTTCCAACCAGGATCAAGATCTTGGTCCTTATCTTGGTCCAGACACTCCATGGCTCTGGGATGAAGCATTGACCACTCTGCTTCTTGGGCACAGCGCAAGGGAATACCAGGAAGGTAAAGCTCATCTTTGTGTAGGACACAGCTTTCCCACGGGGGCTGGTCCCAGATGTGGGACAAACTCCCATGGGAACTAAGAGCCCTCCAATACCGCACCACCTTCCGCTCCAAGTGCCTCTCAGCAAAGAAGTCTGTTTAGTATGAAGTGTGAGGGACTTTTGGTGATGTGACTAGATTGACACCCACTCACTCATTTCACGCAGGCCCATATGGGTTGGAAGAGATGGGAACTGACTACTGATCTTGACCCACAGAACATGGGCTGGTTTTCTGCTCCTAGAAATGTGCTCCAGTTCCAGTCCACTCAGCAATCCAGCCCACAGGGCTGTAGTCTGTCTCCCTGTCTGTTCAGTGTGTTTATATGGAGCATAAGAGGAGGGCTAGTGAGGAAGCATGGGCTGTGTGCGGATGGCATCAGCTTTATAACTATATCTCTTCTGACCCAGCTGATGCAGTTGAGTAACTTACCCACATTGTGTGGGCAGTAGAGATTAGGGTGCAGACGAAGGTGAACAAATTGTTACAAAACAGAGATGGTGAGGAGGATGGAGGCTGATTATACAAACACCCATCATTAGTTATGCCCATATGAAGGGAAACAGGTGAGGAGCAGAGCTATGTAATAAAAAGTAATGTAATTATCAGGATAAGTGTATACCTTACTGACCCAAGCCTCCAGCTCCATCACTCCAGTCGCCTTCTCTCTCCTATGTCTGCTCTGTAACTGTAATTAGTTTCTCTTCAGCTACAGCCTATACACCTTCCCTGTCCTCTTCTGGGTAGGGACCTACTCTTTGTGCCTCTCTGTGAGGCTCCTACCACACTTCTGGGTGCTTGATAAATAGTGAGTCAATGAGAACAGGCCACGATCAGTCTGGAGGGAGAAGTGGGAGGAGATGTGAGAACTACCTACAAGCAAGGGCAGGGATATTCCAAGCAGACAGGGATTGGTTATTCTTATTAGTCAGCAAAGGCAGAACAAGCAAGAATGGATTTAATCCACATTTAGGATGAGTATTGTATTAGAAGATACTATATAATTCTAAGGACACATTGGCAAGAATATAAGCTGTCAAGGCAGCGGCATATTATCGCCTAGGCCAACAAGGCTTAGGCGTAGGGCTGCAAATTTGCAGGGGCAGCAAATTTGCTCATGCCCCCTCCCCAACTCCGCCCCTTCCCCAAATCCCCGGCCTGCCTCCTCCCCCAGGTGTACTGCGCTTCCCTCCTTCCACCTCCCTCACAGGCTTGCTGTGTGAAAGCGCTGGAAGGGAGGGAGAGGAGAGTAGCGGCGCGCTTGGAAGAGGCAGAGCAGAGGTGAGCTGGGGCCTGCGGGTGCGGGGAGTAATACAGGGGGGCCGGGAACCGCTCCCCACCCCAACTTACCTCTGCTTCACCACCGCCATCCCCTGAGTGTAACACAACTCCCCTTCTCCCTCCCAGGCTTGCCGCATGAAAGTGCTGGGAGGGAGGGAGGAGAAGCGAGTAGCAGCGTGCTCCGGGGATAGTGGAGGTGAGCTGGGGCCGGCGGGAGTAACTCTTGGGAGGGGCAGGGAGCAGTTCCCTCCATGCCACCTCCACCATCCCCTGAGTGCGCCACAACTCGCCTTCTCCCCTCTCCCTCCCAGGCTTGCCGTGGGGCAGTGGAGATGAGCTGGTGTGGGGGGGAGCGGCAATTTTTTGAGGGCCTGGGGGGGGCAAATTTGTTGATCCACCACTGTGTCAAGGGAGGTTGTGGGCCCTCTGTATCTGAGATACTAGATTGGTTGCTATTCTACACAGAGAGTGAGAGAGCATCAAATTCAGCTGCTGGAAAAGACAGTGAATGGGGAAGCTACTGTCACTTTCCAGCCTCTCAGTCTGTTACCATGGCAGAAGATTTCCTACAGGGCTCAAGAGGGAAAGCATGTGCCAGGTGGGGGAGTCTTGGTTTATTCTGAAGGTCCATCAAAAAGGAACATCCCCCTGGGGTTGCTTTGCCAGCTATGAGCATTTGCTGTTGAGGTACAGGGGAACTGAAGTGAGTGGATAGTCTCAGTATGGGTTACATTGATTTGCAAATGGCGTGCTCAGGAAACTGGGAGTGGAAACAGGCTTTCTAGAGCCTGGCAATGTGCAAGACAGTAGTGTGTAAGCTTCTCTTCACAGCTCTGCCACTGCAGCTGAGTCCTGACCAGCCACCGTTTTGTAAAGGGACCACTCAGTGCACAAGAGACACTACCTACAGTACTGCAGGCTGGGAACGCGCTGCTTCATTCAACCATATACAACAGGGTAGGAGGAAAAGACACACTAACTAAACCAGGATGGAAGGAAGGGTTGGAATATGACCCCAACCTATAATACTCTTAGTAACCCAGTTAACCCCTTGATTTCCATTCTATTATATGTCTCATATTGTATGGATGTCCTGTGCTCTCACACAGCTCTGCCAATGTCATTCAGTCCTGACCTGCAATTCCTCCTGCTACTGCTACCCTATGACTAGCTTCCCCGAGTATGTACCTGCCAGATCCTCTTGGGGGCGAGCTTGAATTGCCACCCGTGCTACTAGGGCTGCACTGCTATTTTTAGTGGACTAGCTCGAGCAGAGCTAGTACAGGTACGTCTATGCGAGACGGGAATCACACCTCTACCTCGAAGCGTAGAGGCCGCCTATGACGCCACACAGTTGCGCTAATGCATTTCGATTCTGTTTTGCAGAACCCGCTGCTATTTGAGCTCTGGGCTCTCTGCACCACTTCCAGGGGTTTGGCTCAGCCTTTGTAACAGTATGTCTGATCACATGTCAGTTTGAAAGCAGCGCCCCAGGGCACTGACTGATACTACCAGCCTCCAAGCTGCATCCAACATCCTGAGATAAGTTTCTCTCATTCCCCGAACCTTATAAAAGTTGCCTGATGTTATGATGTAGCCGCATAGCATTCCTTTGTAAGGAAGTGAAGTGTCAGGGGCACAGCTGTGAAATATATGCCCAGCTTTCTCTAATTCGGTAGCAAACGCAGGGCAGAGAGAGGGAGCGGGTTCCTGTTTAGGTTTTCAGTTACTGTGTTTCTAAAATATTTATTTTTCTGGGTGTTTCTATCATAGCCTTTTTGTAATCTAAATATTTGGCTGATCAGGCAGTTGTGGCCGGATTCAGAAGGCTGGCCTCGGCATTTCACTGCTCGCTGAGTTACAGTATGTGTCAGGCATGCCGATGCCCTCAGTTCTGCACTCTCATTCCACAGGTCCTCTCAGTTCTTGCATAAAGATCAGACACTATTTAAATGTAATCTCTGGTGGTGGAGAGGATGATGTGAGGAATTGAAAGGCCTGATTGGGGGGAAGGGGGAGAAAGAAGCAGCATAGAAATGAATAAATAAAAAAGAAAGATCATTGGAAAGCAATGGAAATTCTTTATGGTGCATTAATGTGTTTTTTCAGCTGTTCTCTGTATTTTCTCTTAGTTCTCTTGGTTCCTATCCCAAGGATGCTTTCTGCTGGAGAGCAGTGGGTGCAGGAAAATTCAAGTTTATTGCTTTCCCCACTGCACATTCCTCTCTGGAAACACCTATTTTCACACTTTGCATTGCAGTGACAGAAAAACATCAAATGCCACTGAGAACAGATGCCCTAACCCTGATGCATGGACAGGAAAGGTGCCTGCCAGCATGTCAGGCACAGCTCAGAGTAGCCTTAAAACTGGGCCCAATCCTGCAACACTTACACCCAGAGGCATTTGTGTGTGTAGGACCCTTCACATGATGGTATGGGATGGGTTAAAATGAAATCCCAAGCAAGGCATTGTAACAGTGAAGCTTGGGCGTTGGTGAGACCCCATCTGGAATACTGTGTGCAGTTCTGGTGTCCCATGTTCAAGAAGGATGAATTCAAACTGGAACAGGTTCAGAGACGGGCTACAAGGATGATCCGAGGAATGGAAAAACTGCCTTATGAAAGGAGACTCAAAGAGCTTGGCTTGATTAGCCTGGCCAAAAGAAGGCTGAGGGGGGATATGCTCGCTCTATATAAATATATCAAGGGGGTTAACGTTAGGGAAGGAGAGGAATTATTTAAGTTTAGTACTAATGTAGGCACGAGGACGAATGGGTATAAACTGGATATTAGGAAGTTTAGACTTGAAATTAGACAAAGGTTTCTGACCATTAGGGGAGTGAAGTTCTGGAACAGCCTTCCGAGGGAAGTAGTAGGGGCAAAAGACTTTTCTGGCTTTAAGACAAAGCTTGATAAGTATATGGAGGGGATGTTATGATAGGATCGTTAATTTGGGCAATTGATCTTGAATTACCACCAGACAGGTCTGCTCAATGGTCTGCGGGGAGATGTTGGAAGGGATGGGTACTGAGTTGCTGCAGAGAATTCCTTCTTGGGTGCTGGCTGGTGACTCTTGCCCACATGCTCAGGGTTTAGCTGATCGCCATATTTGGGGTCAGGAAGGAATTTTCCTCCAGGGCGGATTGGCAGGTGCCCTGGAGGTTTTTCGCCTTCTCCTGCAGCGTGGGGCACGGGTCGCTTGCTGGTGGTTTCTCTGCAGCTTGAGGTCTTCAAACCATTTTTGAGGATTTCAATAACTCGGTCCTGGGATAGGGGTTGTTATAAAATTGGATGGGTGGGGTTCTGTGGCCTGCCTTGTGCAGGAGGTCAGACTAGATGATCAGATTGGTCCCTTCTGACCTATGAGTCTATGAGTCTATGGGAGCAAAGCCATTTGGGCCGGCGTGAGACTGGAACTCTGGCCTCTGCTCCTGGGATGGCAGAACTGTGAGTTCTGTGAAAGTAGTTTGCCCAACTCTTGGGGGGGTGAGGAATGCTTTTCAGTCTTCTGTGCCTGCTGCCTGGCCTGTTCTGGGGTGGTGGCTGGCTCCAGAGAGGACGTGGGTTAGGCCTTGGTCTGTCAGAAAGCCACACACTATTTATTTTGAGTAAAAGGGTAGTAGAGTCTGCTTTATGGTTGGGACAAGTAACGTAACAAACAAACAAATAAGCTAAACACTTAATCAATGACACTATCAAGAATAAAATATGACTGGCTCTAATCCTCCTGCTTCAAGGCACAAACTGATCACCTCTAGCCCACCTGAGGGTCAGGAAGAGAATTTTGCCATGGGATAATAGTACACACTCAGGAGTATTATATGGGTTTTACTGCTTCTTTCAAAGCAACTGGCATTGGCCATTCACTGGCAGAGACAGGGAGGGTCCATAGCTGAGAAAGTTTATGAAAGGAGGTTAAGTTTAGTGTCACAACTTTGTGATGTCATCTTTGTGGGATGGGACATTAGTGTTGTGCACTGAGGATGTCATCTCACTGAGTCAAGATGTTACTATGTTGTGGCCTAACATTGCAATATAAGGATGTTTTGCAAGCTCTAAACTGCAATTTGGACACCTGTGAATGTTCATAGGATACAGGATCACTCCTGGAAATGAGAGATGGGTGGTATGCCTGGACTCTTCTAGGATGCTGTACCAGATGCCATAAGTGACCCAAGGACCTCTTGATGCTAACTGGCAGAGGGCACAGGGGAAATAGGGATGAGCCTGGGTTCACCAAAAGAATGTCATGTAAGGTCTCTAATACAAGCCTGTGGCACACTGGTCATCATAACTATTGTGAGATTTATGTACAGAAAATATGTGAGGAATGCTAAAAATTGTGTCTTCTGGGCCTTGTAGTTAAAGGGAGGTCACTCAAAGGTACAGTACCTTGAGACAAGCTTCTCTTAATAGGAGGTAGGAGACACTTATCTCCTTGGTGGGTCATTGTGTGGTGTGTGCCTTACAACAGAAGTCTATTAGCATACAGAGTCAAACGCTAATGAAGAGCTTGTGGAGACTTCAAAAGAAATTAACAGGAAGAGGTACACTGCAGTGGAGGGGTCGTTCCTCTTTTCAGTGGTGTGGAGTACCAGTAAGACACCCTTGCATCCTTCAACCTGTGCGGAGAAGCCAACAACAGGCTTGATCTTATGAAAGAGGGATCTCAGCCAACTTGGCTGGAAAAAGGACGTGGGGTAAGCTGTCTTGCAGCAGGTGGAGGAAAGTCTTGTGAGTTAAGTTTTTAGGCTCTAGCAAGCATATTATGATTTTGTTTTATTTATAACCATTTGTTTCCAGTGTTATTGCTATCACTTGAATCTCTGTTCTTTGAGAATAAACTTATTCTTGTGTTCACTATAAATATATCTAAGTGCTGTGTGTCAAGCAGAGTGGTGATTGTGAGCTGGTGTATGCTGTTCCCATGGGAGTAGAAAATCTGAGAGTTCTGTGAGTGATCAGAGGAACAGGGGCGGGGCACTCCGGGCAGACGCTCAGAAGACTCATGGATCAGTGTCTGCCTATTGCTAACCTGCACAGAGAGAGTGAGACCTGCAAAGGCCTGCCAGGGAACTGATCCAGAGCAGACGCAGACAAGACTTCTTCATGCTATGGGTGGGTGGTAGCAAGGTGCCTCACAATCCTGGGCTTGTTGGAAAACATCACAGCATTGCAATACCTAAGTGTTGACTGAGGATTAGTCTTGATTCCTAGCATGACCTATCCATATGAGCCTCTCCAATCATGCTGTGGCCAAGCAGCTGTATCAGGGAACAGATATTAAGGTTCTATTCCTGGCTCTGGCTCATAGTATGACCCTGGGCAAGTCACTTCCCAGATCTGTACCTCAGTGTCCCCATCTGCAAAATAAGGATAATGATATTGACCCAGAGAGGCGTTGTAAGGCTGAATCCATTAGAGTTTGCAAAATGTTCTGAGATTCTCAGATGGAAGGTGCCATATGGCACCATCAAAAGCCACCAAGGTGGTAGCTGTCCTGTCTCCTGACATCGCAGACAATCTCCTGGGGGAAAGAATTCAGGCCAGATGCCCATGGTGGAACACAAGTCACATTAGGCATAGCTTCTTATCTGTTTGCTGCCAGCATTGTCCTCTCACTGTAATGAGTGAGGCAAATGTTATCACACCTGCTCTCAAGGTGTTCATTAGAAAATGCTTTCATTACCTGGGGAAGTTTCACAGCCTTTATTTTCATCTGTTTCCTTTTTCTTTTTTTTTCAGCCCTGCAAAAAATCCCTCCTAATTCAGCTGCATTTTAGACCAAGAAGTGACACAGGGTCCTCTGTGCAGTGGGCTTTCTACTAGGACATACTCTCTGTATGATCAAGAGAAGATGGACTGCACAGCACCCCTTGCCATAGGGAAACAGGGCAGTATTTTGATTAACGATCTGGGACCCAGGAGATCTGGCTTCTGTTCCTACTTCTGACACTGACTCACTTGGGCAAGTCCCTTCACCAGGCTATGTCTCAGTTTCACCACCTATAACATGGAGTGAAGATACTCACCCAGAGAGTGAGATTGTTGTGAGGCTTAACTTATCAGGGTCAAGTCTTGCTCCCATTAATTTCAACGGGGCCACGGTTTGTTCCCTGTGTTTGCAAAGTGCTGTGAGATCATCAGACAGAAGCTTTGGGATGATTTTATTTTCCTGGCTGCTCATCATCCATCTGCTTATTTTCTTGAGTTTTTCTTCTTGTAACCCATTTTGACGTCTGCAACTCCACTGACGAATTGACTTGAAAGCACAGCTCACTTTGCCAATCGCTTTTATGCATGACTATAAGGAGAACAGACAGTGCCTCAGAATGACTGCTAGGTCTCGCGTCTTTGCATGCAGAGACAGCCGTGGAGGAGAAAAGTGTGTCCTCAATTCATGGGGGTCTGAATTCTTCCAGCATCCCTACAATAGATGAATGAATGTTCAGGCTGCTCTGGCAGATCATCCTGGAAGAAGAATTGTAGGACCGTCAGGAATGTCCCTGTCCCAGCCTTGGCATCAGGCAGCGACTCTGCCCCAAAGCTGCAGCTACTATGTCCTGGTTTGCACAGAGGAACAATCCATCTTTGTTCAGGTTTCTCTTTGCAAACACCCGCAACATCCTGACCTGCACAACACACCCCTTATTATTCTAGGGCCAGGGCCCCTTGATAGCTGTGCCAGTGTACTTCGGTCCTGACCTAATCCTGGCTTTACTATGCCAGTCGCTAATCATGGGCTCCCACAAACAGCTCTGCTAATGCATTTCTGTTCTGGCTTGCAGCACCTCCCCTCCCGTCATGGTCATAGGTTCCAAACAATGCTGTGTCAGTGCATCTCAGTTCTGACTTTCCACACCCCTTACTAGGCCATGCTGATTTCTCCCTCCAAGCTCTGCCAACACACCTCCTTTCTGTCTGCAGCAGCCCCTGCTTTCTGGGACTCACCACAGCTCTGCTGATGCTCCTCCGACACAACCCACGGCCTCCCACTCCAGCTATTCTATCCCTGGAGCCCCAAAGCTTTGCCTAGGCACTTCAGTCATCACCTGCACAGGCCCCTGCTATTATGGGGTGAGCCCCGCTTGAGACCACCCCGCACTTTGCCCGAGTGTGGTGGCAGTTCTGCAGCATGGATAAAAGTGGCTGATGATTTAGGCTGAGACAGCCAAACTCGTCTCACGTGTGCCCTGCACTGGACTTGCCCTCAGCAGTGCTGATAGGAAAGTGTAACACCCCAGCCCCACTCTATGGCACCAATAATGTGATTGAAAACACAAGACATGCTCAGGTTCAGAGAGATCTGGGCCACACCTGGATGCCATCAAGCAGTTTAATATCCCTTTTAAATTACTGAGCAGGCTAGATGATTTCCAGTGATTTTCAGGACAGGCCTGTCCCTGAGCCCTGCCTTTGTAACAGCTGCCTGGTGTACATCTGATAGAACACCTGCTGCTGGATATGGGGCCTGGACAAAGAGAGCAGGCAGCTAGCTACTGAGCAAGAGAACGGGTAGGAACCAGGCACAAAGGGCAGAAAATTGAATGTGGAACAAGGGGATGAGTCAGAACCAGGCAAGAAACTGACTGCAGGACCAAATAATCCAGATGATACAAAAAGGGGAGGGAGTGATCACATCACACCCCCCTGTCACCTTCCCACTCTCAGGGTTTATCAATTTTGTTTGGGCTCAAGGGAGAAACATGTTTGTCTGTGGGGATGGGGTCCTGAGTAGGGGCTGCATGACAGGGAGTATCTCAGACAATCAAGGGAGAGAGACACACAAATCTGTGCTCTGAAAGTCAGTCCCCATCTCACCTCTCTTCCCACTCTGGTGCTTGCTGAGTGGCTTGAAGGCTCGTCAGAACTGCTGTGTCCTCCTTGAAATTCTTGGGCCTCATTTACCTCTCTGTGCCATCAACGTAAATCATGGGTAACTCCACTGAAGTCACTATAGCTGCAATTGTGGCAGGAAGAGCGGAATCAGGACCCTGAATTTGATGGGTTCAGACTGGTAGTGGCTACATGGGGAGATCGTTGTTTGGGTGGCTGGGCCATGAGTGCTGTGGGAGAAGCAGGCGTTAGAGTGTTCCTCTGCTCTCCTTGCTGGCCCTCAGAGCAATGCGGGTGGTTCTATGGGAAGCTATGGCCGCCCTGCTTGGCTGCAGGAAAGGCCTCTGTGAAGCTGAGAGGTGAAAGTCTAATACTGGGAAGCAGAGCAGGGCCTCCTGCTGGTTCCCTCAGTGGTTCTGGAAATACCTAGTCTACGATACAAAGATGTCTGTGTTTTCCTCTCTGCACAGGAAACACCTCCCATTGATAGTATGGACAGGATCCCATCTCCCCCCCAGCACGACTCCAAAGGGCTCAGCTTTAATATGTTTACTGTAGTTCGACTGTGCCAAAGTCCTGGCCTATGAGTAACAAGAAGTCTTCCTTGGATACAATGTACGGGCCTGATTCGGCCTTTACTTTACAGTCTGCAACCCTAGGGACCTCCTATGCAAAATAGGTCCACAACTGCCTACTTTCTTGGCTCAGCTTTCTGAACATTGGGCTCTAAGCCCAAATACACACAGAAGGCCTCTGACAGAGACAGAAATAGAACTCAGGTCTCCTACCAACCTGTCCATCCATCCCCTTTTTTAAAGTATGATCAGGCATGTTACAGTACCTCTCATGACACAGGGAGTCCAGCCTAGTGAGCAGAGCTGAGTACAGTCCTGGGGGATGAGGGTCCAGCTCTCATGTGACTCTGACCATCCACATTCCCTTCACCACTGAAGGGCAGCATTCATCCCCCAGAGAGTCTCAACAAGGGGGTTGGTGGAAGGAGGGAGCTGGCACACAACAGATGCCTCCATCACTAGGGCACAGAAACAGGATACTTTCTTTGACTGAAAAAGAACATTGGAAGAAAATGGACATGCAAAATGTGGGGCAAGTTAAACATATTACACTGGCAGCAGATCAGTGCGTTGTTCAGAGAGAGTAGATGCTAAAGATAGACCCAGAATTAATGGCCTGGGCCCCGCTGCGTTCCATGCTGATTAGGCCTGTTGTCTATTGGCAGCAACAAGCCCAGTCCAGAGGGAGCTCGGCCAAGTGATTGTACGGTAGCTGCCGTACTTTGTGTGGTTAGGGATTCGCTGTGCTCTTTCCTGAGCCTGTCAGTTTCTCCTGTAAAACTGTCAGCTCGGGAAGGTCCCAGAAGTGTCTGTTCATGCAGCACCGGAACTGGGATTATTTGGATTGTTCTTCTATTTTTCTTCCTTAATCAAGTGTAATCTGATTATTTTGCTCTAAATTTAAATTGAATGCAGCAAAGGTGAAAGGTCCTAGATTGACAGTTCTGGAGAGGGAATGCTGTAGTACCCCAAGAGCAGGGACATTATAGGCTGCACACCAGAGGTGCATGGGGACCCGAGTGTGCAGGGACTGGCCCTGAAAATAAAAAGGGAGTGAAGGCTCTGGCCAGTCCTTGGACTCTACAGAGGGCTGGTCTACACTAGGGGGAGAAGTCGATCTAAGATACTCAACTTCAGCTACGTGAATAGCGTAGCTGAAGTTGAAGTATCTTAGATCGAGTTACCTACCATCCTCAAGGCGCGGGATCGACGTCCGCGGCTCCCCCTGTCGACTCCGCTACCGCCATTCGCGTTGGTGGAGTTCCGGAGTTGACAGGAGCGCGTTCGGGGATCAATATATCACGTCAAGATGAGACGCAATATATCGATCCCCGAGAAATTGATTGCTACCTACCAATACGGCTGGTAGTGAAGACGTAGCCAGAGACTGCTAGCAAGGGGATCAGTGAGGGCCTGACCAAAGCCCATGCCAGACTTTCCATTGATTTCAATGGCCATAGGCTCATCCCCTAAATGCTAGTAGCATGTGTGGGTTTGGGACATCTGTCCTCTGAACTGGGAACACCCAACTCATATCACAAAGGGGCTGAGCTGTGGTCAGCTGGGTAATGACAGAGAGTGGATTTGAACTGGGGCCTTTGAGATGAAAGTCTCCACTGTTGTTCCAGCAAAGCCATTTTCCAACATCCTTGCCATCTAACGCCCCTCATTTTTTCCCCTTCCATATATTCTTGTATATCCGTTCTGCTAATCAAATTGGCTCAGAGTAAGAACCAAGGAGACGTCCTGAAAGGGGATTTGAACTGAAATTCAACCCGTTCTGAAAAAAAATATTCCTTCAAATAGAAAAGTTCTAAACAAACTTGACTTAAGAGTCATTTAATACTTTGCCAACTTTCCTTTCCACAGCTCACAGGCTCCAATCAGCAGAGGGGGTCTGCAACTGGCCTGGCTGCAGGTCGCGAATCAGCCCATGGCATGATGCCATTTCCCTCATTCTCACTTTACCTGTTTTGAAATATGTAAACAAATCAGAATCCCCCATGCAGCAGCCACTGACCTGGAAATACCATTCTCAAGCCTATTTTTGTCTCAGATCCTTGGCCAAATGCCAACTTGGGTCATTAAATTCCATCTTCTTAAATTCTCCTGGCAGTTTCCATTTGCTGTGTTTTGTTTCTTCACTTTTGTCTTAAATAGCAGTGTTGCTCATAAACAGCTGCCATGTTCCACCCCAAAGATGGCTGCATTTCAGCGGTGGTGACATGATGACTGTGAACTTCCCTGGGGATATCTGGGATGAATGTGTGACACTGATGACTATCAGAATCAAAGTGGAGCTGACTGTCCAGCAGCAGGAAGTGCAGTAGCTGGACTGTTTTGGTTTACAGAGTTTTTCAAGCCCAATATGTTCATGACTAACCTTCCATTTCCCCTTCTCCTTCCTTGTAATCTCTCCATTTTGTCCTGAGTGCTGAGAGGGAATCACTGGCTTGGAAAGGCTCCTGAGTTTCACTGAACTAGAACTTGCCTTGCAGTCACGTGAAAAAAACAAGCGAAATCACCCTGAAATGCTTCAATTCCCTTCCAAGCCATCCTCCCTGCGTTTCCTAGGGACACCATGCTGTAATGAACTGAGCACAGGGCATTGCATGGCACTCTTGAGCCTTAATCTCAGCTCTGCCATATTAGGACCTTGACTAAATCACTCTCCCTTTCTGTGCCTCAATTTCCCCATCTCTAAAATGGGGCTGAGTATTGTACAAAAAATTTCATGCGTAGGGTTCAATGGCTAGATGAACACGTGGAGCATGGAGGAGGAGTTTTCCTGTAACTCTTCTATTCCTCCTGCCTTCCAATGATCTGTCTGGGTGAGCCCATCCAACTCTTAACTTCTGGACAGAACAGTGGGAGGACTGGGGGGCATTAACCCCTCTTTCCCTTCCTCATAACAATGAACACGGGCAGCGGGAGGGAGCCTCCCACCCCCCAGAAGGAGTCCTCTGCAAAAGTTCCCAAGGACCTTACAGAGACTGCCAGTCTCCTGGCCCTAGGATGTCTGAAGCCTGCAAAGCCATCCCTGCAACACAGACTTGACAAATCCCTTGTCCTCTGAAGGCAAAGAGGCAGCAGCAGACAAGGGTCAAATGCTAGAGACAGTATCCCTGCTGAGCCTTGAGACCATGATCCCTGGTTCAGGAATCCAATGCTGGATCCATTATCTATGCTCTAAAGATTTCCCATTGCTGCTGGATGATTCCCTCGCATATTGCCTGTGCCGTGTGAACTTGGAACTCACACAGCAGAAGGCGTCTGGATTCTCCCAATTTGATTCCACCTGGTGCTTCTAACTCTGGAGAAGTTTCTTTGAACGGGGTCCTCCTTTGGGTGGCATCTAAAGTGGAGTTGTTGGCTCAAGCGAAGGGTACTGGTGACCTTCCCTACCAGGCCCAGGCATGCTCTGAGCAGAGCACACTTAGCTCCGGGCATTAGAAAGAGAAGGAAGAAATTTTCTAGTTGCTCTTATCACTCTCTCTTGACCAAAAGACACATTCAGTCCCCCGGGACTGGAAGAACAGGCCACCTTGATGCAGAATTTTCAAGGATGGCAAGGGAGACCCAGGGCCACATGCCCTCTCTCACTACCTCTACCCCTTCCCTTGTCTCATTGTGCGAATGCCTCAGCAAGCAGAATTGTCAGTGCCCAGGATAACCAGCCTGGCCTGCTACCCAACTGTGTGGCTCCTGGGGTCAAGGAGGTGCTGCCATGGCAGCTGCTCCTTTGGGCACAATGACCACCAGTCTAGCCTGCCAGAGAATCTCTAGATGTCTGTTCTCGCTGTCACTGCCACAACCCACTTAAGGAGCAAACTGTTAATATTCTCAACTCACTTTGGTCTGTTGCAGCAGCTGGAATGCGACTCAGGCAGCGTATCCCTAATAAAGGCAAGAAGGCTGAGGCCCATTACACATGTGTTTTATCCTAAATGAAAATGAAGTAGCTATATAATTGCTGCTGTGATGGGCCCGGGGAGTTTTGCTTTTTCTTTCTTTTGTTCTTTTTGTCGGTGTTGTTGCTCAAAATCAGAAGAGTAACCACAGCCTTACGGATGTGAAATCTCCTTAGACGAGATCTACACCTAGTGGCTACAGTGGAGTATGAAACCTGTCCCTGGCTGAACATCAGCAACATTTAATGTCCAGTCCAGCTGCAAGCCTAGCTGCAAAAGCTGGATCTGGATTACAACCCATCTCTTCAAAGTTTGAATTTTTTTGTCAGTAAGGGACAGAACTGGGAGCCAGGAGGCCTGGTCTCTGCTCCTCACTCTGCCACTCTCTCTCTGTTTCACCCCTCTCTTGCTGGACTTCATTTTCCCCCATATGTAAAGTGGAGATACTAATACTTGCAGGGGGATTATTAATAATGCATGTAAGGGACTTTGAGACAGCACATGATAGAGATTGGTAACTGAATTCTGGCTGATCTAAGCAATCCAAAGCAGACACCCCACCTCTCTCCACATCATTGACCTATCCCCTTTTTAAAACGCAGGTCAACAGCCATCAACTTTGTGCTGTGTGAGGCCAGCGAGCAGTCAAGCAGTTAATTCTCTCACTGGTATGAACTATTCCAAGCCCTTCACGCTTCTATGTGTCTCCTCTCTGCCTCTCCTCTTATCCTTACCTCCTGCAAGCTATGGATCTACTGGAGTAGGTCCCTTGTGCCGGGCAGTAGCTGCATAAATGATGTTTTCCAGTGTTACATTGTATTACGGATGGATGGACAAGGAAAAGGCAGCCAGGATAGCCGCCAAGATGAGCAGAGACCAGAATGTGAAAGGGAGAGAGGATTTCCTGATCATATATCCCAAATGAGAACGTCTCCATCCTAGAAAGAAGAGTCCTCTCCCTTGATTCCAATGCCTGTAGCCTCTGTGGGCAGGTTCTGATCAGCCCCTAGACTTTCTGCAAGCAGACAGAGATGATTCAAAGGCGTCAGACTGAATGAGCTATTGGAGAAACCAAACAGGAAGGTGACTGGCTGCTCATCCTTCCAGGTGGCCTAGGGGGAAAGGTCTATAAGTGATCCCAGCAGATTTTGGTTTTGTCCAAATGTTGCAAATGGAAGAAATACAAGTGATCTTTATTCTCAAGTATTCAGCCATAAACATCTTTTTACATGTACTAAGAGAAATTTCATAATTCCCCCTCAAAAAAAACCCACCAATATCGAGCAAATGACTTCATTATTTCATAGTTTTTGTGGCAAATGTTCAGAATCCAGGGATATATGAAACATCTTGTAATTCAGTGACTGCAATGAGCAGCCTGATCAAAATTAACTAGTTTGCTTAGCTCAGCCCTCACAAGCAACCCTACAATAATAAACCAAGAGGTTAGATTTGGGGCTGCACCTCCAAGAAGCACAGCATAGAAGACTCAGCGTCCAGATACTGGGTTGGAGCAGGGAACAATACATCCCCTGGTGTAAGTTAGGCAATCTAGGGACTGCTCTAAATTAAGCATCTCCAGGATTTGCAGCACAAGCCAGAATGGCCATAGTGCTGTGAGCTATGGCCCCACCCCAGCATGTCCCCTATGCTATGGCACATGGGAGTGCTAGAATAGGGTGGGCTGTCAGAGAGGCATTTAGGGACCAGACCTGAGGGCCGAACCCCTCCCAACATGCCTAGCCAGGCGACCAGCTGTTAACCCTATAATAACAACCCAATGTGCATAGCACCCATAAGGAACCTATCAAACCCGAAGTGGTGTGTGCTACCCCAGCACTCATGAATGACAACAACAAACAAGTCAGCCTGGCCTAGAGCTTTCAAACAACACCCCAATAACAATCCAGCATGCTTGTGACTGTCCCTAGGGCGGCAAACCGGAGCATGCAGAATGGAAGGGAAAACCGTGTGGGTAAAGTAACCAATTGCAGTTTCCAACTTCATAGTTATTAAGAACAACAGTGAGTAAAAAATGAGGTTTTTGAGTGATGAAAAGTGCCCTGATAGTGTTTCCTTTCAGGTTTTATTTGGATGTTTAGGAGTACAAAAGGGAACTGACTCCTGAGCCCTTGTAGAACAAGCATGATTTTCACTTTATAAAATATAAATAACCCTGCTCTGCCATTCATGCCAAGCCAGTTGGAATCTCTAAGTTTTTTCTCAGATGTGATTTGTCAGAAGCAGGCAGATAAAACATAACTTATTAAACCCAAAATGTCATGAGTGCTAGCGCGGATTCAGATCCAAGAAGACTCAGCCATCAGAGAAGGAGGAGATACGTAGAGATGGGGGAGAAGCCATGATTAGAAACCAGCACTTGCTCCTTGCTACAGCTGGTTGTCGATCTAAAAAGAGGACCGGTGAATGTTTTTGAGGATAAAATCAGAGAGCTGGTATCACTCGTATTTCTGGGGTCTGAGTGTGTATTATCCATGAAGGTTCAGTCACCTGGCATGGTGAGAAATGTTCAACTGTCCTAATGTTTTATGAATTTTAGCACGGATCATTATTCATCTAAATATTCACACCAGAAAGTGCACCATTTGCTGTTCACTCTTGGTTACCCTTCTGTTTAAAAATGCTTCGGTCCTCCAACCATGGAGCAGGAACAATATTGCGTGACCAACCACACAATGTGCGCTCAGATACAATGGTAAGGAGACTGTATGAGAACCTGAACAGAACATGTGTAACAGGCAACAGTCAATGACAAGTCAGTCTGAAGCTGGATTCTCTGAATGGGCTTCCCTTTTCGGGCTTCCGGTGACATATGCTGTATGTCAGACTCCCGGATCTGTGACTGTAACAGTTAAAGAACCCATGAGTGGAAGCATAGCTTTCTAAGCTACACACTGACAGTATGGGACAGAGCAGGGATTGCTTTCAGGGTAATTGGACGGATCTTCATTGTACATTACAATGGCACATATACATAAGAAATGTAGGAATCGCCACCTGGGATCAGACCAGAGGTCTATCTAGTTCAGGCACCACCAGATGCTTCAGAGGAAGATACAAGGAATGCTGCAATGAAGGATTATGGAATGTCCTTAGGGAACATTTCTTCCTAACCCCATAGATTAGCTGTTGTCTTATACCCTGAAGCACAGGGGTTATATCCCTGATGTGTTTAATCCTGTCTTAAATCATTGTGGATGTTCTCATTGTCTGTATTAACATCTGATCCCTGTCCATATACCACTAGGCAGTGGAATGGTACCTGCACGCCCAGTGACATGCCAAGCAGAACCTCTGCTGCCACCACAGCATTGGTGTGGACTGGAAGAAGCCATCGAAACTCAGAGAGGTCCTGCAGAGCAAAGGCCCAGTCAATGTGAATGGGAATGTCAGTGCCAGTGAACCAGCCAGATGTGTGGAGACGGGTCTCAGAGTGACACAGTGTAGCACAATGTCACATTAAGCCTTCCACATGTGCCCTTTGGAGTAGGTGATGGGCAGCGCTGGCCCTTGAAATCAGAATGAAGTTAGAGTTTGCAAGTCGCCCAGGAATTCTGTAAACTCCTGTAAACACCTGCTCCGATCTACCACTTTCCAGCTGAGACAAAAGGGTCCTCACAGAAGAACCACATTTTAGTGATTGGCCTGAGCCATGAATTTCAGATCCAGAAATGGACCCAAATCCAAATTCCCCCAGTGTTGGGGATCATTCAGACCTTGGCTTGTGGTTCAGCCCCGTTTCCGCTGTTCACCCACTTGGCTACTTTCTTTTTTGTTTTCTTGTATGTTTCTTAATGTTGCCTATGAAAATGAAGGACTGAAACCCCCCCTGGCTAGACAGCCTTAGTTCAAGCAGATGCAAGCACCCAGCTCCACTGACACACCTCAGTCCTGATTTGCAGCGCCCTGTGCTGTTCCAGTGCTGGACTCCTCATAGAGATCTGCCAGCACCCCTCACTATTAGCCTGCAGCCCCCTTGCTATTCTAGTCCTGTGCTTCCCTGCAAGCTCCGTCAATGCACCCACATCCTGACCCGGAGCTCCCCCTTGACGTCTCCTGGGAAGAAGGCTCCAACAGCTGAATTGTGGAATGGATATGGTGCATACCGAGAACCCGACAAACTCATTGTCACATGTGACCAAAACTAGTAAGCTAACCCAGGCCTCTGCAGGTGAAAACTGCTGCCGTACGCACTGCAGCAGCTGTCAGCCCCTTGTCCCTCTGCTATGATTTCTTTGCTGTTGTATTCCAGCATGTGGCATTAGGCTGCATAACACAGAACTGTCAAGTTCTTCTATTATTAATATCCTAGTGTTCCAGCCAAACACAATGCAGAGATTAAAAAAAAAACCCAACAGCAGGTGCCACAGAAGGAGCCTGGAGAACAGTCTGTGCTGCTGAGCGAGGTGAATGAGAGTCACCATGAAAAAGGGAGACCAGAAAAGCCACGACTATACTTGGACCTCGGCTGGAAGCATGGTCCTCATATCTCAAGATATTTAATTCACCACAGGTCAGTTCTAGTGCACCTCGTGGCCAGTACACCCTAGGCTAGGGGGTAGGCCTTACAGTGGTTTGTGACAGTGCCCCCTGCAGGAACAGATTAGAGAATTTATCTCCCAGAGTTTCACAGGCTGAGAGGAAGCTTGGGAATTTTGCTGCTGAGGACAGATGCTGTCAGCAGCCCCTCCTCGGTGGGCAGAGGTGTTATCACTAGGACTAAGGCCAGTGCAGGAAGTTGGAGACTCCATCTGCTGCCAGTGTGTGATCTAAAGCCCGGTGTCCAGGGAATGACAATGGGCAGCAGCTGGTTTAAGGGGACAGAAATGGGTTATGTGGGAGACAGAGACCTAATGGCATCCATGTGCTAGTGAAAGCCCCTTCCAGCTGTTGCACATACACAGTATCCCTATGGGCCATCCCTGGTGCAAAGGATGTCTGGTTAAATAGCACCTACCTCTCTAGCAGCACATGGATAAGGGAAGCCGTGGGTCCTCCTCAGAGCCCAGCCTAGCGCTTGCTGCCTCACCTTAATGATGTTGGTGGTTTTGATCAGCATGAAGAACCTGAGGAAAACGAAGACATTAGCTCAGCTGTGAAGAAGGAAGAGAGGGAGGAGTGGGCCAGAGAGAGGTAGTGAGAAGCCTCCTTGTGCATTTCAGTAGAAAACAGTCTTGTTTTTTCCAGGCCGCATTTTCCATTTTAAATCAGCCCTGACACTTCTGCTAAGTTCTTTTAATAAGTCAGGTTTGTTCATTAAAAGCCATTCATCACAAATGTCACAGCCAATTTCAGAGAAAAATAACATTTGAAGGAGAAGAAACGCCCGGTGCAGTATCCATCAGTTTGCTCTTTGCCAGGAGCAGAGAAACTCGGCACAAGGACACTTCTACTCGGGCTCCTCCTTAGTGACATGAGTTTGCTGGCCTCAGCTCGAGAGTGTGACTTGGGAATCCTCACTGCAGTCATTTTTTCACATTAGAGGCCTAGGACTCAATTGTGGCTGGTAGTCGCAGCTCTGCACTGGGGGCGCTGCACTGCTGTATCACCCCAGGGAGATAGAGAGCTTTGGGGATGCCCACCCCCGAGGAGCTTCATGGAGAAAACCTGCTGCACCACCCTTGGAGAGAGCCCTCCTCTGGCCATGCAGCTCTGCCAGTCATTGTAGATGGGGTGAGTTCATGTCCTTGCCCTCTACCCCCACTCCCTCTATAGACTTTAGCACCAGTGGAAGTCCCTGGACACAAGGATTCACATTGTGCCCGGCCTGGGAGGAGAAACATGGAAGATAGGCTCCTTGTACCTTCATCATGCCTTGCAAACCTGACATACAATCTGCGCCAAGGGAGCAGGCTGTACTAGCAAACCCTGCTCCCATAGACCATCCCAGGGTCAGTCCTCTTTCCCTGTGTGACCCCAGCACAGGCCCCAGTGGGGAATGCTGCTCTGCTGGGACAGTCCCTGGAGAGTCTGTCTGAAGAACCCTTTCCCTGAGCCCCGCTCACACCCAGAGAGTGAAGGCAGTTCCCCCAAGAGAGCTCCTGGGAATGCCAGCCTAAGAGACCCTCTTCCCCAGTCCCATCAGAGCAGACTGTTAGAGAGAGCTAGTCCTGTGGGGAGCTGCAGGGGATTCTAGCCCTCATCTAGCTCTGCTTCTGTGGACATCACAGGGAATTCCTGATGAGCACCACTTTTGTTGGTCCTAGAACACCTAAGAGAACCATCTTCTAGCACCTCAGCTATTAACGAGCTATGTAGATATATGGACATTTCCTTTGTTGAGCACTCTCACAACAGCTGCTGTACTGCGAGGGTTGGAGATGAAAGAGAAATAGAGAGGAGATGGGACCAGAGACAGTGGGGGAAGGAGGAAGATTAAAAACAGGGAAGGTAACATATAAATCAGGGGAGAAGTCCCGATCTGAAAAAAAGAAATGTCTGGAAGAAAGAACAAAATAACCAGAAGCCTTTATAAAGGATGAAACATGACAGAAACATTAGCCTGAAGGGGATACAGATGCTGAACATAACTAACGAAAGGCTGCAGTGAGAGATAGAAGGGAAAGTGGAGATTAGGAGAAAAAAAAGAAAGGAGGGCTAAGGGATTCCTAGCAGGTGATTTTTGTTGCTGTTGTTTCAGTGACTGTTTTCTTTCTGAGACACTCTGCGCCTATGATTTAATAGCAGTTTATCTGTTTCTGTAAATTCTCCAGCTTGGGCCCAGGCAAGGGGGGAGACATACCTAGCCCTCCCAGGGAAAAGAACGCGGGAGAGGAAGGATGGTCCAGTGGTTAAGAAACGCGCCTAAGATCTGGGTTCAATTCCTTACTCTGCCACAGATTTCCTGTCTGCCCTTGGGAAACTCACTTAGCTTCTCTGTGCCTCGGTGGGATACTAGCAACGGGATAATAGCATTGGCCTGTGTCACCAGGGTATTATGAGGATAAATATATTATAGATTTTGGGGTGGCCAGATACTAAAATAAGGGGGAGTGGCAGAGCAACCTGAGTAATTTTTTAAAGAATTGAGCCAATATGTAGGATTGGTGACAGGGTGAGGTCTCCCATAAGTTAGCCCCCTTAGGCCCACTAGATGACCTACCTTTTGCAAAGTCTGTCACTTTGGATGCTTCAATAGTATGCCAGTGAACCACAGAGAAATTCCAGTAAATAAATGTGTAGCCTTAAACCAGTCAGTCTAGCTAGGTGCATGTTCGGCACCCAAGCACTCTAGCCACTGTCCCCGTGCCATAATTTCATCCTCACACGTTGCTTTTATTCTTCCTCCTTCTCAAGCCTCTCCTTCTCCCTTGTCCCTGTGGTAAATGGCACTTAACCTTAAGAGGTTTTACAAGGCTTTGAATCCTGGGGATAAGACTGTAAAAAGGGTCTGGGAGATAGTCACTGGCTCGCACAGCTGTAACTCACACAACTGCCAGTCAATTATTTAGCCTGGAATCATTCCTCACTCACTCTAGCGATGAAGGGTGACATCCTCTGCAGAAGGGATGATGCTGAGAGGGCCCTACAGAGAGCTCTCCGCCAGCGCCCTACTGCCAGGGTCCCCCGGAAGCTCACTGATTGTATTTCATTGCTATTTGTTAATTCTGGTTTCAACAGAAAAGCCCCTTCTACATTTGCTCACCCAAGGACTTCACTGGTATTGAATAAAGTTGATAAGCAATCTCCTAATTTGCTTTCATAATGAAAACATAATTGTTTCTGCTGTTAAAACGTACTGACTCTCCAATGCAAATGGCAGGTTCTTGGAGCAGTGTAATAAATCACGGAGGAGTGCAACATTCAGGGAGGTTATTTCTACCTTCCTTTAGGAAATAAACACATTATCCCATTGCCCAGGGCATTGGTGTTCTGGAGGAAGAGCAAAGAAGGGTAAGTCATTTCTTTCAAATGTTTCATAAAGGGCGAGAGGCAGTGTTTGTGGTTTAGGGCAATTTCATTCCCTTTTGTCTCATTCACTCACACTCTGTACCCACCTCTCTATTTAAACACACGCATGCTAGCTCAGGCCATGTCTACACTAGCACTTATATTGGCAAAATTTTGTCACACGGGGGTGTGAAAAACATAGCCCGAGTGACATAAATTTTGCCAGCATGAGTGCCTGTGTGCACAGCGCTATATTGGTGGGAGATACTCTCCTGCCAGCGTATCTACAGCCACTCATTGAGCTGGTTTTATGATGTCGATGAGAGAGCTCTCGCCCATCAGCATAATGTGGCTACACAAGTGCTCTTACAGTCTTGTGCCGCTGTAAGCTTGTCAATGTAGACATGGCCTCTGACACAAATCCCCCCATATCTACACACACACCTCTGCATACACACAAGCACTCAGACACGCTCATACTGCAATCCCACCATACCACAGCTATGAAAATGCACAGGCATGTACACACACAGGGCTGCCCAGAGGATTGAGGGGGCCTGGGGTCTTCAGCAGCGGGGGGGCCCCCACCGCCAAATTGCCGCCGAAGACCCAGCACTTCGACAGTGGGTCCTGGGGCAGAAGGACCCTCCGCCTCCAAATTACTGCCAAAGACCCACCCTGAAACCCACCACCAAAGTGCCGAAAGGACCCCCCGCTGCAGGTCTTTGGAGCACTTCGGCGGCAGGTTCCGGAGCGGAAGGACCCCCCTGCTGCCGAATTGCTGATGACGACCTGGAGCGGAAGAAGCTCCAGGGACCTGGGCCCTGTGAGAGTTTTGCGTGGCCCTCAGAGCAAGTGAAGGACCTCACTCCAGAGCCCCCGAAAAACTCTTGTGGAAGCCCCTGCGGGGCCCGTGGCCTGGGGCAAATTGCCCCTCTTGCCCTCCCAGGCAGCCTGCACACACAGATACACATATGCACACTTCCACACAAACTTAAAGCCCCACATACCAGTCTGGACACACCCACACACAACTCATCTCCTGACACATATATAGATGTACACTCCAACACAAGCTCCCTCTCACAAAGCAGCCCGTGCCCACATACAGACATCTCACTGTAGCCTTAATACAATGGTGGGAAAATAAGTTATATTTCTAATTGCGGTGTGTCAGCCATTGCGCGGAGTTGGGTATAGAACTAGATGAGTCTTTGGATTATCCCCATTTGGCAATTCCTAATTCCCATCTTGAGAGCCATTGTTCCCAGCAGAAAGGAAGTGGCAGCATCAGTCACCAGCGCCTGTCCTTCAATATCTGACATGTTCTCTCTTGAGGGTGTGTACCCAGCATTTGCAAGGAGATGGACTACATCTAATGGGTCTTCTCCATCTCTCATTAGTAGGATCCTATGTTATGAGCCGATGTTGTTCTCCCCGCTTTGAGACGCCTGCTCATCAACAGAGGTGGGGGGTTCATATTACAGCAGCCTCCAGAGGCCTCAGGATCGGGGAACTGCTGGGAACTACAGACTCAACAAGAACAAGAGAGAGCAGGTTGGTCCCTGCTCCAAAGGGCTTCCAATCTAAGGGCCCTATCCTGCCAAGACATGTGCTCTGGGAATCCTCAGAGTGCTCAAAGTTCAGCACATGTATATGTCTTGGCAGGATCAGGGCTTCATTTAAGACAAATGAGCGAATGACGCACAGATGGGCTGGGGAAAGATGACAATGACTTGCACAGTTTGTGTGTGACAGGGTGGTCCTCAATCATTTTAAGCTGTTGCTGTTTTGCTAATTATATGCTATAATTAAATGAATACATCAAATAGATCCCAGCACTCATCTGGTTTGGCGGTGTGTCCCCATCTCCCCAGCGTCACCGGCTTCATCTCCTTGCCAGTGCAGGTTTGTTCCTCACATCACGCTGAGAGCCATCCCTAGGGCAGAGAGTTATCCAGCTGGCCCAAACGCGGCGGATTCATGCAGAGATGAAATTGCAAGACACAGTCCATGCAGTAACATTTTTTAGAGGGGGAAAATGAGAGAGGAGAAATAAAAGAAACCTGCCTCTATAAATCACTGACTGGAGACCAGCATGAAAGGGCCGATGTCTTCAGACACAAATAAGCACAGGGAAGGAGTGAAGAAGGCATTTGCAGGCTCAGCTGTTAGACTCTGGAAATATACATCAGGTATCCCTGACATGGTGTTATTAGCTTTCCTATGCTGAATTGCACAGAGATAAACTTGGGGCTGGGAGAGAAACTGCAGAGATTATTGTCAGCTCTGGCACCGCCACTCACTGTGTTTTCTTTTAAACCAGGAACACAAAGGAAATTCATGGCATTTCTGCAGCTAATACAGCAGGAAGCATCGGTGGGCTTGAAAGGAGAGATGGACTTAGCAGGATCATCCAGACAGTGGGATTTGATGGGGGGTGGGGGGGAGGCAACAAGGGGGAAGCTGGGAGGGAAAGAGCCAAAGGGGAGCTGTTAGGAGTAAAATGATAGTTTGATGCATCAGTGGGAGAAAAAAAAAGTAACTTCAATAAAACAAATTGAATTTAAAGCCTTCAGGAAATCTGGTTCCCAGTGAATAAGTACGGGGAATGGCCGGTTTATGTTACACTTGTATGACTATGTGGCTTCTCATGCACAGTTTGCTAAAGGGAGGTGTGGAGAGGAAAAATGAAACTGCAGGACGTGTGCAGTATGGGGCAGTGAGTGGGGAGCTGACAGTTCCCCCACTTGACACACAAGCACAAACACTTCAGACACATTTGCTTTCCCCCACATTGCTCATCAACTCCACACAGCTCCCCGGCCTCCCACTTGCCCCTTTTACATACCACTTGCCCCTAATACCAGACTCACACCTCTCTTAGCCCATGTCATTTCCCCACCCCACTGCACACTGCAGCTTCCCAGAAAACCATCAAGGCCCAAGCAGGTTCCTGTAACTCAGCTGAGTCTCCACCTCACACACAGCCCCCCAACCTCTCCATCTGCCCACTCAGCCCCTGAGCAGCCCAATGAGCTCCCGGCTCTCAGAAAGGGGTGGCACATCCGGATCTTTGGTGGCAATTGCCACCACAGAATGAAGCAGCACGGAAGAGCAGCAGCCTAAGTCCTGCCAATTGTGGCCTTTTTTTTTTCCCTCCTCTTTGCCGCTTGGAGTGGCAAAAACCGTGGAGCTGGCTCTGGCTCCCAGGTCAGTTCTGCAGACAGCCCCCAGCCTCCTACTAGCCCAAGCCACTCTCAGCCCTACTTTGTTGGTTTTAATGAAGTGATTCAGGCTCCTAACTGCTAAGTCATGAAAAAGCAAAGCAAATGTTTGGAGGAACCACCGGGCCTATGTGCTGGGTGCTGTGATACTAGAATTCAAGTCAGTCCCAGCACTGGGACAAGAGCCCCAAGCTCAGCAAGGCAGAAGCCTGGATTTTGCTCTGACTCTGAGGCCTGCCCTTTTGGCAAATGACAAAGCCCTGCGCTGGGCTTTAGTCTGATCAGGGACGATTCGGAGCCTGTGCTGATTTCTTCTGAGTTTCAAAGAAGAGGTGAGGGGGAGGGATGATTTTAGCTACACTCTCATAAGCTCAGCCGATGTACCTCAGACTTTACCACCTATAACATACAGCTGGGCCAATACACTCCACCACCCACCTCCAGCACTGCCTGCTAGTCAGCCCTGGGCCCCTCTTGGGCAGCAATAAGCTGCTGATCATGCCATGTGATGATCCTCTGAGGTCAGTCAACTAAAGGAGAAGTCATCCAGCTCATTGTCGCTAGTAATGAATAGGATTTGATGTCAGGGCTCCAGAGAGGTGAAAGCCTGGTGCATTAACTCCACTATTGCCAAGTTAACTACCCATATCATTACAGATACCATCAGCAATAAAGCCTAAAAATAGCCCAAAGCAATTGTCAGCAGTGTAAAGAAAGAGTGTTGCGCACTGTGGAACGGGTATAAATACATCAGATTCATGGCTCGGCTCCCTGTCATGCTCCAGCATCCTTTCCAGCAAATGTCTCAGTGGGACAAGTAATCGCTTGCACACTTTGTACAGAGGTTTTGGTGGTACCTATATCCTGAGTAGACAAGGATGTGTTTGGGAGATACCTACATGGGCAGATTAGTATTTTATATGGATACTCAACCAGGATAAGTCATCCGTGGAGCAAAGAATGACTGCTCAGATCATGGATCTGAATGGAGCACATATCACCTGCGCTCGGTCCCAGCACCTGCTAAGTAACTTTGGATGGAAAATTGTATTAAACCCCTAACAGGGAGCTCTGTGGGTCAAGAATGAGGAGCCTTGGAAGAGCTATGAGGGGAGCTCAAGATCTCCAAATCCAATGGTGATGGGTGGTGACTTTATAAAACTGGGATAGATAGATATATAGATGGGACAGCATTGCAGGGGTGCTGCAGAGCAGGAGTTAGGAGTATGGGTGGGAAGTCCAGGACTGAGGTAGCATTTTGGACTCATGAAAACATTTTTTGCTCTTCCTTTTTGTTTCATGTGAATGTCCTCTGGGCCAGGCCAGGCTGGAATCAGAAGGTTTTGTGATATTTCTGACCTGTCCCAAACTAGGAGCTACAGAACCAGATATCTCCCAAAGGGAGCCCATTATTACATGATTTCTAGCCTAATTTGTGGACCCAGGACATTCAGATTGTCAGGAGAAGCATCCCATCTTTTGAGTTTTCATTCAAACATAAAGGACCCTGCAATCCTTTTGAAGTTGGCCAATCAGCAGCATGTGTGTAATATCCTGTATGTGTTATACAGCGTGGTGTGCGCATTCCTTCTATCCCTCTGCTTCAGCCAGACTGGGGTCTTACAATGTGATCTTCTGGATTTTAGTGGCATGAAGGGAAATCTGGAAGCTATTGCACTGGTGCATTTCTCAAATGGGAATGCCATGCCCAGTTCATTTCCTTTTAGGAAACACAACCCCAGGGGATAATTAGAGCTTCTTTGCGTACACAATCCCATATTGTTTATCCAACACAAATTAAAAAATGTGGTCCTCAAGACCATGGAGCTGGGGAGATAAAGGAATGATCAGCTGCCAGACGGCTTTCATTACTGGCCTGACACACCGGGCCTCCCCTGAAATGGCTTTTGTGTTTTAATATAACAATGGCAGGCAAGTCCGGGCAGCTTCTCTCTCTCTCTCTCTCTCTCTCTCTCTCTCTCTCTCTCTCTCTCTCAGTGTGTGTGTGTGTGTGTGTGTTGGATGGTTGGTTTTTTAATAAAAATATCCCGTCAAAGAGACGGTGAAAATACCAGTGATGTTATTCATAAAGAGGAGTGTTGAAGATTCAGGCCATGTCTTGGGAAGTTCTGCACCAACCTGCCTCTCTCTGTCTCTCATTTTTTGTGTATGTCAGTTCTGGACCTCGGTTCATAGACACCCACAAGCCATGTGAAAGCTTCATCATACTTTTTAGTAGATGCTGGTACTGTCGTAACTTGCTAGCTTATATGTGTGTCACAGCCCTTTAGTGGCTAGAATGAGAATGTTTCAGCAATGAGTCATAGCCTCTTTACTGCTATTTGTTAACAAAGATTCTCCAGTCACTTAAGGAGAAGAAGTTTGCTGTTTTGGAGCAGGGGGATCTGAGTTCTATCCCTGCGGCTGCTGGTAAATTGCAGTAGTCAAGGTTTTACAGGATTATTTTTCTTCCAGTTGTCACATTGTGGTCCTCAAAAGAAAAGACATTTTGCCATCCTGGATCTCACATGAAAACCCTTTTACAAGTAGCTATAACTAATAAAAAGTTTATTTCTACAGCTATTTGCCAGGGAAAGGGATGAGCAGTAACAAGGAAGCAGTGAACAAGCCGGCCAGAGCTAAAGCAGGGCCAGGCTGGTTCATATGCTTCATAGCAGGGCAGGGAAGCCACTCCTCAGAACTGATCTCAGCAGTTGGGAGGGAATCTTAGTGGTTCTGAGTGCTTTTTCTCTGCTCTCAGGATTTGTTTGCTGTTCCTGTGATGGTCACCCTGCTGCAGATCCCTTTCTCTTCTGAGTGAGATGAACCCAGTACCAGCCAACGAGACAATCTCAGGGCCCAGCATGAAGCTGCAAGGTTAAAGGGTCTCCTGGAATGACTCTGGCTCCCTCAAGCCGTCTGCTCTGCAGTAAAACAGTGACTGATGTAAAGAGTGAAAAGCTTCTGGAACATGTGGGGGAAGTGCATGCAAATACCCCCTTCAGGAGTCCCCAAAGTGCTCCCCTTGGACCAGACCCTGGGACTCAATTCTGATGAGCCCAACGAGGGCAAGGTTTTGGGTGCAGGGCCGGGGCACTGTCCCAGAGTAGGGTGAGGGGTTGCAGCCACCCCTCCCTGGCCCCAACTCAGGAACAAATGGCAGTAGAGGCATCTTTTTAAATCTTTCCTCCTCCCTGTCCAGAGCTTGTTATGGGCGGAGATTGTTACGGGCAGCGCTGTTTGTTTGCTTTGTTAATCGGCTTGGAGAGGCCTCGTCTCAGTTTGCAACACTTAGCATCTCTCTTCAGAGCCCTGGCTCCTGCCCTGACAGCGAGGAATTCACTGTACATTTTCCAGTGTGGTTTCTGTGGCATGGAAACATACTTCAGAATCTCAGTTTAGAGACTCCTATCAAACTCCTTCCTCTTTTTGCTCTTTCGTCCTTTGACTGTGATATAACAGATCTCCATGGGCTTGGAGCACCAGTGAAATCTCCTTTGAAATACCTGCTTGGCCTCTCCTGCAGCTGAAGAGAAAAAATCGTACTGAGCATGTTCTACATCCCTACACTACTGTAGGAATGAAGTACAGTTGCCCGGCCCCTACAGACCCACAATCTGTTCATCTGATGTGACTCTCCATTTGTTAGAATTATCTTTGTGGCCATATATGTACCTAAGTTAGATCGATAAAGATCAGTGATCCTCACTGGCCCTCTCAGCAGCCATTATCAGTGGGCAATTTCACAGGAAAGTGGAACTTGAGGACAGAATAGTAGCCGGCTTTACTGGCCAATTTGGGGAAAGTGCTCCATGCCTCTGCTGCAGTGTGGAAGAGACATGAAGCCACTTGTGGGAAAAGACAAGAGGGTGTCGTTTTCATTGGAGAGAATGTGTGAACATCAGTATTAACAGGAGATTTCATTTTGGTAAATTCCTCTGCAGTGTTCGGAAGCCAAATGTTGCAGCATTATGCTAGTGGTGAGAGTGGGAAGTGAAACTGACTAGAGGCCAAAGTGAAACGACTGGCCAGTCTGGTTCTACTGCTCCACGCCTGCATCTCACCACACTTGAATGGCATGGGGAGAAATATAAAGGTGGAAAACCCAGCATTTGTACTCCATTGAAATCCGTTGGGTGGGGTGAGCTTTTTGAAGGAGAAGAGAGGAAAAAACGTTATTTATTCCCCTAAAACAGAAGGACTGTCTCTCCTATTGCACACAGGGGTGGGGGGTGGGGCAGTTAGCGACCAAGATGGCAAAAGCAAACAAGCTGCACAAAGGAGAAGCGCCATTGGCGCATTTAACTTTCTTTCTATCTGAGTCATCTCCAGTGGAACTGGAAATCCAAGCAAAGAGCACTAGGGTTCTCACTATGGTTGTCACCCAAATGCAACAGCATCCACCAACGATCAGCATCAACTAGCTACAGTTAAATCGTTTGGGCTGAGGATGCCTGCTGTGACTCCTGTCCAGGAATCTGTGCACGGGGCTCCCTGTCCAGCTGAAGAAGTCACCACACGGCTTGATCCGAGGTGAAATTCTTCCTGGCTGAAGCAAAAGGAAGTTCAGAGAGCCCAGAACACATTTCCATTCTGTCCTGCGGCACAAAAAAGCGACCACTCAGATCTCCCATTCCTTGTCTCTGAGCTCAAGGAACATGTGGCTGGCAGATTTCTATTAACTGTATAGCCTTCTCTCTCACTCTTTTTTTTTTTTTCCTGCTTGCTTGACAGAATTTAGATTAGACAAAACATAAGATCATTTCTGCCTGGGAAAAGAAAAAAAAACTCACCTCTCTCCTCTACCCCCCTATCCCCCACCCCTCATCTTGCTTAGCCTGCTGCTGTCCAGAATTTAGGGCATCATCGAGATTAACGGCAGACACATTACTTACCACAACCTCATCCCCAAACCATCCTCTGGCCATGTCTAATGAAGCTGTTTGCTCATGCTGCTTCTTTGCTGTGGTCTCTCCTGGATGGCCTCATGCTCTGCATTGCACGGGGCCTTGCTCTCGAGAGATAGTGGCAGGAACTGAGGCTGCCAGTTTTCTCCTCAGCGTCATGGTCTGCCAACGTCAAGGCTTGTTGGGGAGTTTCTGGCAGTCACACCCTAGGACTACGGGAGGTTACAAATAGCATCACATCTTATTGCTACAAGCCAAATCTTTCATCCAGTCTCCCTCCCTTCCCCTCATCCATTAAACATTGGTGGTTTCCAGCAAAATGGAACCCAGATCCAACCAAAGCCTGGCAGAGAACGTTCCACTAAAGCAAAACTGCCCTGTTGCACTTTGTGGTTACTCAGCAAGTGGCCAGGAGGATTCAAAATGAATCCCCTATTCAGGCAAAATCCCCAAATGCCACAGCTCTCACCATTTACTTTTCTCCCTAATAAAGAAAGGGCTATGTGAATCTCGCATGGCCCCTGCACTCCCCAACTTCCAGAGATGTGATTCTTGCAAGTAGATTTGGAGGCGATGGTGGTTCAGATTCATATCACAGAGTTGAAATGCTTCCTTCTTTCAAAGGCCCTTGAATACAAAAATCCCAGCATGAGCAGCTGGGTGTTCATCCTCATCACTGTGCCCCTCCCCTGTTATCCCACCTGAGCTGCCACTAGCTCCACACAACCATATTTCTAGGGGGTTCAGAATCTTGTTTTCCAGATCTACTTCTACCACTGTGCCATCTTCTCTCTTCATAGTACTCACCCTCTCTCTGGCCGGGGAGAGCTGCTGGCAGATCTTGTGTGCCAGCTGCACATCAGGGCACACAAGAGTGACATGAAAATGCTGCCTCCCTTCCCTTGCCCAAGGTGGAGCAAGCTGCTTCTGCATGCCCTCCTTGGCACAGGCTGAGCAGTGTGTTTTTCACTGAAAAAATATCCTTTCCCAGTCCAGGCTGCAAATATTTCCAGGAACTGGGGATGGTACCGAGAACTTCATTACCTTAAGTTCAACAACCCTGGGATTTGCCGAGTAACATCTGATGTGCTCCAATTTCCATTCCTGGCACAGGTGACTTTGGGAAGAGGAAACCAAATGTTTTGGTCAAGCCTGCTGTAGTACTCATCAGGAAGCAGGGAGGCTTGCTCGGGTCTTAGTAAACATTGTATTTAGCAGCATCATAAGGCATAAAATAGCAGCATGGCCAACCCTAAGAAATCAAAAATTACAAGCCAAGTCTCAAAAGAGCATGAGGGTTTTTTTTATAACAAAGGTCATCTCTTTTGCCTTGCCTTTTGGTTTCTGAGCCTTCAGGATGCACTTGGATCATGTTTTCAAGTTTTCTCTACACCAAGAGGACTAGAAACTTTTTTTTTAAATGAAAGTTGAGCTTCTCATGTAATCACGTGACTCCAGAAAAAGGTGAAATATTGCAAAATTTGAAATAAAAACATAGGAGTTGGCACCACTGAAAATAGTTCATTGTCTGCCTCAGAGAACACTTAAAGTCCCTCTCTCTCCCAGTCTCCCTCTAGCCTACTTCCTTTTTACTGTGCACTTCCTGTTACATACTTGTGGTGTCCGCAAGAAGGCACTATGCCACATCCATGAGGTCAGTTGAAGTGCTGGAAACCACAGCCTCTCAATTAACACAATTTCCTTCTAGGGTGACCAGATGTCCCATTTTTATAGGAACCGTCCCGATTTTGGGGGCTTTTTCTTATATAGGCACCTATTACCCCCCACTCACTGTCCCGATTTTTCACACTTTATCCTATTTCCTTTGGAGCCACCAGTAACTGCAGATGTATTTGCTAATGGAGTTGGCAGAAAAGTATCCCCATTGCTAACACAGGAATATCTTTTATGTGCCGCTAATCCCGGAGGAGCCCTGGAGATATGCAGTTCAGGTCACCCATTGAACTACATCTGGATGAGTTAGGTCATAATGGCACAGCACTGAGCTACACCAATTGGCTGCCACAGCATCAGCTGTTCTATGAAGCCCTGTGCAAGATATTCACAACAACATTACAAAACATCAGAGCTTGAGGTCTCAGGTTTGTTCCAATTATTTGAAAACCCTGCAAAACATCATATTTTTTCTCCTCAGTATAATGGGACTACTGCTGAAGGGAAAATATGCAATGCTCCAGTAAAAGTCTATGAAATTTTCAAAGGCTGAAATTCCATTCAAGATCAGGGTTCTCAGAGATGCTAAGGTGCTACTAAGCATTTCACACAGAACAGACGTTGGTCCAATAAAAGATATTACCTCACACACCTTGTCTGTCTAATATCCTGGGACTGATGGCTACAGCTACTCTGCATACAGAGAGAGGAGAGAAAACATTGCAATGTTTGCATGTTTCACTGTGAGAAACCCTTAATCACAAAATGTGGGAGGCGCAAACTTTCATTTAAAAGTAGCACCTCATTTCACACTGCCTAGGGTGCTATGGATTGGCATAAGCCATGCCAAATAAATAGGGTGGAATCTGTGGAGCTACTTAGGTGCCTAAATCCAGATTTAGGCAGGTAAGTCCCCTTTGTAGGTGCCCAACTCCCCCACTGTGATCCGCAAAACTCCCACTGAACCTTGTAGGCACTTAAATTCACTGGGCGCCTATGCTTTTCAAAGTAAAAATTCCCCAGGTAACGTAAGTTTTTGCCCGTGGGCATGTGCACTGCTGCTTCGCTCTAGGCGCCCAGTTGCCTAAGCCCCAGAGCAATTCACAAACCAAGAGAAGACAGGTGTTTGGCTGCCTAATGTGCCTGATCTATCACTGGATTGGGCCACATTCAAATCCAGATGAGGAGGAGGTGGTGGTACTGCTATCCTCCTTATAACTTTTAGCCCAGTAGACAGAGCAGTCACGAAGCATGTGGGAAATCCAGGTTTAATTCCCCTCTCAGAGAGGGAGAAAGAATTGGCCCCATAGTCAGCCTCCTCTCAGGAAAGTGAGATAGCCACAGGGCTTTGGATGCTCTGAGCTGAGGATCCGTCAGCCTGTCCTGTTGAAGCTATTTCCCTGTGGACAAATAATGAAAGAGTGATTACAGAAGGGGGATTTGACCCAGAGTCTCCTGTCCCCACAGGTGAGTGTCCTAACCACTGGGCTACATAGTCATAAGCTCCATTGCTGGTCCCATTAGTCTTTATTTATATAGCCGAAGTGGAGCCGTTTCAACTGGAGAGGCTGAGGGACCCTCTCCCAGCTCAGATTATCCCATAGCTCAGTAGGTAGAGCACTCTCCTGAAAAGGGGGAGACCTTTGTCCAAATCCTTTCTCTCCATCTGGTAGAGGAGGGAATTGAATCTGGATCTCCCATACCCCAGGTGAGTGGACTTAACTACTGAGTTAAAGTTATGAAGTCAGTACCAGTACCACCACCACCTCCTCTGACTGTTTTGTGAGGAGCAAGGCAGGTGCCTAACTCATTCTGAAAAGAAATGGCATAGGCGCCTAAGCCAGGAGAGTGGTTCCCATTCATGGATCACCAGCAGAGCTAAGCATCTGTCTCTTAGAAAGGGGCGGTGCTTAGCACATCAGCATCTCCCATTGGCTATCTTAGGGTGGGAGCCGGGATACCCACCTTGCCTTTGTGGATCACAGTCTAAGGCATCTGTCCCCATTCATTATATAGGGAGCCTAGGCGCCTAACTCAGCTTGGAGGATTGCAGTGCATTCCACTGATTTTCGAGGCACCTTGATGCTCACAGTTGTACCACCCAAGTCCCTTCATGGATTCCACCCATGCTCTCCCATAGCTTTTTGAAAGGGCCAGGGGAGAGCAGAGGTGAATGGCAGAGTGTTGAGGGTTTGAACTCCAAAGAGCCTGAATCATTCAAGAAACACAAGCTTCAAGTTTTCTTTAGAAAATAAAGAACACCCCAGACTTTTCTCTGGTATATTTTATTTCCTGTCAGAATCCCCATCCTCTAGCCTCCCCCCTGTGCTCCTGGGGCTAGCATTTACCAGTAAAAACTGCAATGAACGCAACCCTTTTGTAGCTGACAGACCCCCTCAGTAAAATACCAGTTCTCCTTGGATGGGAAGTGCTTTCCCACACATGCATTTCCTGAAAGCTTTGCTAGTTAAAGGAGCCTCAAAATCCATTTACTCCAAGTTGCTCGTTTCCTTTGCCTGCATATTTTCTTGCTGGGGTAACTCTCTAACCCCAAGCTTCACATCCACTCATGGCTCTGGCAGCCACGGTATTCTGTGTCCAGCCTACAGATTTCTCAGGCTTCGGGGGCCTCCTTTGCGGTCCATAAGTTAGAGGCATGGTTACCAGCACACAAGTCTGCTATTACAGCTTATTAGAGGGCTATTATAGACTCACTCATTTAAAGAATTACTCATTTTTTTGGCCTTTCAGGAACTGTAATGAGTTGTTTTAAACACATGCAGCAGCAGATGTGGCCTTGGGATGATCCCTTATGAAATGTCCCAAACCTACCCAAGCAGAAGTAAATAAAGCTGCAGTGAAGATTTCATGTTAGGTGCAGGGGTGAGTGGAAGTGGCTGTGAATAGACTCAACACTCATCATCCCTTCACTATTACTAGGGCTGGTCTACATTTGAAAGACAGGTTGACAGAGCTACCGTGTTATGGGTGTGAAAAATTCACACCCCTCAGGGCTATCTCTACGTCAACCTAACCCCCAGTGTAGATGCAGCTAAGCTGATGGAAAAATTCTTCTGTTGACCTAGCTACTGCCACTTGGGAGGTGGATTAGCTGCAGAGATGGAATAAACCCTTCCATTGCTGTGGGCACTACCTCAGCATGGCTGTAGCACTGTAGCTGTGCCCTTGTAGTGCCCATAGAGTAGACATGGCCTAGGTCAGTTCAGAGTCTCCATTCCATCCTCCCACAGAATTGCCCTGGGCCTAATACCACTCGTCTGACTTTCATTCAGCTCCACATATCTAACCCAAACGTGGTCCAACCCAGCCCCTAGCCCCACTCTCTATATGCATCAGAAGAGGATCCTGGCTGGAGACGGAATAAAGGAGAGGTAATTAAAGCAGGGAGCAAGTGCCGTTGCATGTGTTTTAGCTTTTATTAATTGTGAGGTCAGCACTGGTAGAGCTGTAAAATGGACCCCTCCACTGGGAAGGAAAGGAATAATCCCCTAAGATTTTGGGATCAGCACCAGGTGCTGCTCGCAGAAAAACCAAAGGGACTTTGAAACAGAGAGTCCTGGGTGCTGATTGGCTGATGATGGGTGGGGGGAGGTCACATGACTTTTTTTATTTCCCCAAGAAAGCCACCACACAGGATTAAATTGCAATTTGCTGGGCATGCAGACAACATGAGGCACTTCCCTGAGAAACAAGGGCTCCTTGAACATGCAGAGACTCCAGCTCTGTTCTCTCTCTCTTCTCAGAAGCCTTTTTAAAAACTTTTTTTTTTCTACTCAACAATGGATTTGCAAAACCTGGACCAAATTATAGCCCATTACCTGACCTGACTCATTCCAAATCCCTCGCATTAATGCAATCAATAAAGGGAAGTAGGCTCATATCGCAGCTGAGTCCCTGAGCCAAGTGCTCAGTTCCCAGTCCCACTAAAGGTCCGTCTGTCTCTCTCCCTTTCTCAATGCAAGGCATCTAATTTCTGCCAACCCACAGACCACAGAGATCAAGATGGAGTTGAACAATGTAACAAAACAAGAAAACAGAAAAGAGGGGATAGCAGGGGGAATCTTCAGACTGGAAAGCAATGTATGGTCTAATTAGAATTTATTTAAACTTTTATAGATTACTACTTGGATACGCAAACTGATTTCATATGCACTGCAGTGATCCCCAGAAGAGATAGCCGCAGAAAAATAAGAAAGATGAGAAAACAGGCCCAGTTCAGCTGTATGCAAAGAAAGGTCATGAGGCTGAACAGCCTGCAAGACATGCATGCCTAGGCTTCCCTCATAATTTGCCTTCTGTTAATTGTTGGTCTAGAATTTAATATGTGTCCTATCTAAGGCCTTGGCTACACTGGCACTTTACAGCGCTGCAACTTTCTCGCTCAGGGGTGTGAAAAAACACCCCCTTGAGTGCAGCAAGTTACAGCGCTCTAAAGCGCCAATGTAAACAGTGCCCCAGCACTGGGAACAAGGCTCCCAGTGCTGTAAACTAATCCCCAAGGGGAGATGGAGTACCTGCAGTGCTGGGAGAGCTCTCTCCCAGCACTGGCGCCATGACCACACTCGCACTTCAAAGCTGCTGCGGCAGCGCTTTGGAGTTTCCAGTGTAGCCAAGCCCTAAATGGGAGAAAAAACAGGGAGTGATAATGTATGTGCCTCTCATCCTTTGAATCCCTGAGTGTTAGATATACTCTTCAGTGATCACTGTTTAAATCTTTCTAATTTGCCTTTTCAAGTACACAATGTTAGCATGCTATAAGGAGTGCTATTAGTACTGAATGGAAGATAATTATTTGCAAAGACAACTGTGTAAAAATGTTAACAGTGACCACTGTATAAAAATCTATCCATCACTGAAATGTGGCAAACTCTGGGGTGGAACCCAGAAGCTGTTTAACAGCATATAGTAACTCTATGGGTTGACTTAAACAAAAATGTGAATTTAACAACTTCACAAAACAGACACTTAACCCTGGAGTCTTTAATGACCACCTAGCGCTTGGGCCTCATTTCAGATCTTGTCAAAAAGACTTTGCCTCCCTGCTTTATCTGCTCCATTTCGGATGCAGTTCTACCAGCAAGGAAGTGACTGGCTGACAGAGTTAAATATTTCTATCTACCTCAGGATCTGTAGCCTTATCTTGAATAGCTTTTGTGCTGCATGAGCACTGGCAGAAGCAATACTGAAATTGCAACTCATAGGCAGATGCAGAAGTTAAGTATTTCCCCAGTAATTCTCCCCTATTGAGGATTACGAGGCAGGTAGGGAGCAGGTATGGTGAAAGCAAACTACACTAAAACTGAACTAGGAAGGAGACTGATCTCTTTTTGCAACTACAACTGACTTTAACTTTGCACAAAATCACTGTGAGCTGGGAAAATGTTTGTCATTCCAAGAATGAAACACTGAGCAATAAAAATATTACAGGTACACATGACCCAAAATGGATCTGCATGCAACAAAACAAAACACCACAGAACCCCCAGGTGCAGAGGGTAGGGGTCATTGAAGGGGCTATCGAAACTACCCTTAGACCCATTTCCTGAAGCCTTATATGCAGAAGTAGTGAAGCTGCAAGCAGCTGCAAGTTGCACTGTAGAACTTCTTCTCCATTCTCTTACCTACTATATGGGGTGAGAAGGGGAGAAGATATCTCTGACACACCCTTCCCCTAAGCAGGGAACTGCTTCCAGCACCCTGTATCCCCTCTGGATTCAGAGACAAAGGAGATGCTAGCAACACCACCTTACCCGTGAGAAATACCATCTACTAGAGTCATGGGCACAGGTCTGGCAGTCTTCCTGATTCACAGCCACACCAGCTGCATATGGCTGCAGCCATGCAGCACTGCAGTTTGTCCCACTGAGATGAAGGCAGTGGTGGATTAGCCACTGGGCCAACAGGACCAATGCCCAGGGGCCCTGGCTAATTGGGGGGCCTTATTGAAATGGGCACCTCCGTGACCTGACCCCGCTTTGCCCTACCTTTGCGTTCCTGCCCAGGAAGTGGGGTTGGGGTGCTGTGGCTTGCCCTACTCTGCCCGCCCACCTGGTGCTCCTGCCAGGGAGTGGGGGAAGCCCCCATATCCTGACACCATCCCCCAGCAGGAGCGTCGGCTGGGCAGGGAAGTTCCCTGGCAGGAGTGCTAGGCGGGGAGGGCAGGGAAACTGCAGGCGGAAAGAGTGTGGAGGGACCTCCACTTGCTCTGGCTCAGGGCCCCACAAAACCTCAATCTGCCTCTGGATGAAAGGGAAATGACAAGTTCAGTTTACTCCATAACTCTTTCTTTTTCTCATTCCTCTCTGCTCTGTAGCTGGTTGGTGTTGGTTTCCCCTGCTTTTCTGCTGCCCAAAGGAGGTTTGGGGAAATAAAGTGGTTTAGCAAAAACAAACAAACAAAAGGGGAAAGAAGGAAACCTTTGGGAGAAAAAGTAGGGATAGGTGGAGGGCATTGATTGGCCAAAGTCACAGGGAGGCGGAGCCAGGAGGAGCTATAGAACTGATCTCCAAGGCCTATGCAATCAATTTAGGTCAGGACTCTAAGCTGGTCTGAGTGCCTAGTGCCTTCCAGTGTATGTCAAGGGGTAATGGCTCATCAATTAATGCCATACAGGTGTAGCGTTCTTATTTTATAGTACCCAAAGATAGGTAGGTGTCTCACAGAAGCCATAAGAAGATAATGTGTGCCCCCAACTTGCCAACTAAACTTTAAATGTGGTGTAGTGTATAGGGGTATTCTACAGTTTAGATAGGGTGGGGCTGGGACAGGAAAGGGGGAGGGTTGCAGCAGATATACTAGCAAACAGATGTTCAGTTTATGCATCTCTCTCTCCTGGAAGTTATGTACATATTTTAAAAATAAAATATAGCTAGAGAGAGCATTCTTCACTCACTTATTGTGGCCATTATGGAAAAAGGGAGTTAGGGCAACTGGTGCCTAAACTACGTGGAGAAAAAGTCTCCAGCTCAACGAGCAATTTCTGTGAAGTCTCTCACATTGTTGCATCCAGCTCAAATTGGTGATGTATTTAATGCCATACAAACCCAGAGTATGTGGGCTCCACTAGCTTTGCATGTGTCCTGTGGGGCGATGCAGCCCTGGAGAAAACCAGTGAAAAGATGCTAGGGTTTTGCAGGAAAATTCATTTAGCCAAAAGCTCCAGTTCACCTGTGTTGCTGCTTTTAGGTTAGCAGCAGTAGCTCAGACTTGGCCAGCCAGCTCTAAAAATACATGCCGCATTAACCTAGTTATATGCCCAGCAATAACAGTGAACAACAATTTGACTCAATTTCCCCCAACACCAATGTTCTGCTGTCACCTCCCTCCCCCCAGAAACAAACCCTCATGCAGACAATCTATGGTGCTCTGGGACAGCTGCCAGAGAAATACAGTACAACTTAAACCAAAAAACCTCTCCCCTAAAAAAACAGAGCGACCTGGTTTCTCTTGCATTTACTTTTCTTTGTCTTTTTCTCTTCCTCCATTTCTGTCTCTTTATTTTCTGTTTGGTTTCCTCTCCCTTTCATTTTTCCTCTCTCTGTATCTCTCTTCTGCCTCGAGAGCACTTGGGTGTAGGTGCCATAGAAATAAGATATATTAACGATGAGTATTAGTGAATATTTAATAGTCTCCTCTCTTCCAAGACTCCTCCTTCTTCTCCATATTGTCTCCTTCTCCTGCCTGGTTACCACCATGCCCCTTCATCTCTTAGCTTTCTCTTGGGTCCAGAGAACCAACTGGAATTAAATGGGAGTTGAGCAAGCCAAACTCAGTCTGGCCTGAACTTTGGAAACAGTCTGGAGCTTTGAAGTTTTCCTTCTCACAAACTCACCGTACAGTAGTTTATGAGAGGAAAGATGGTCCAGTGGTTAGGGTCCTAGCCTGTCTTGTGTGACCCTGGTTAGCCTGCCTGCCTCAAGCTTTCCCTCTGCAAAATGGGAACAATAGCACTGCCCTGCCTCACAGGGGTGTGGTGTGGGTTTACTGCATTAAAGACTGGGAGGATCTCAGATACTGTGAGGATGTGGGCCGTCAAAGTACCATGGCTATCTATCTATCTAGACATTTAGGACAGGCAGTGAAGAAGAATCCCTTATCCCATTGAAACAGCTGGGGAGATTTAGAGATGCAGATTAAAATGTGCACTAGACAGTGGGTGTAACATCTTGACTCCTGTATAAAGCACCAGGGGATTTTGGCTGGACACATGCTGCCAGGAACCTTAGCTTTATGTCTTTTTCAAACAAAGAAGTGAAGTCGTTCTGGCTGAGCACTCTGAGGTGGGGTATCCAGCATGGCATTGCTTATACTGAGCTATGCTGGAGAGAAAATGTGTGTCTGTGGCTGCCTTGAGACCCTGCGGAAAATGAGACACAGTTCTCCTGGGGCTTCCCCGGGTTTATCAATAAACAAATATATAAGAATCTAGGAGGACAATCTACAGACCTGGGTGAAACCACATTCTGCTCCACAGACCTGTGCGCTAGGTCAGGCTAATGCACCATGACTAGGAACATCCATCCTCTGACTCCTCACTGTCCCCTCAAGTTGCTTGTGTGAGGAACTGGGTAAAACATTCCTGGGAAGAGTTTGATCTATAAGTCAAGTATGTATCTTCACACACACACACACAGACACACACACACCACTGCGCTGCGCTGCACTCCACATGTGCATTTTCCATAGTCCCCACTTATGCAAATGCTCCTTTTCAGAATGCCACAGCTTGTCAGACCTTGTAAAGGGAGACAAAGAGGCAGTGGAGAAATATAATAAAGTCTGAAGGGCTGCGAGGAATACCAAAGCATGGGAGTGGGAGGGAGAACGCACACTCAGTGACTAGCCCCTGCTGCACACACACACCAGTTTTGTGCCGTGTGTGTCTGACATAGGGCTTATTGAGTTCCAGTTGAGTTATAAACCTTGTTCCTGCAGGGATATGAGATGCACAAATGATTAGTGGAGTTTTCATTCTGCCCATGAGAGCTGAGTTCTAGTTCCCAACAGAGCCACAAGAAAAAAGTTGGGGATTTTTTTTCCCTTCATCTTCTTGCAGAGTTGGCAACTCTCCGGGCTGGGTTACCTCTTGCCAAGCTGAGCACCAAGTGATTTGCTCAGTTGGGGAGCTGCAGCTGTGTATATTAAAAAAGCAAACAAATAAATGCATAAACATCAAGGAGAAAAGTATGATTCAGGGAGAAAACACCCACATAACAATTAAAAATATGGTGTTAAGCTGGAGGGAGTGGGCTCTTTCAGGAGTTATTTTAAGTAGAATGCAAATATATAAAATCACCTCCTCATCTAGTTATCCCATTAAATAAAATGTGCCTCTTCTCCACATCACAACCTTGCAATACTTTCAGTTTTCTGTCATCACCTCATGGGAATGCCTGACAACATCCCATCTTGCAGCTTCACCACATGGTAATGCAACACCACAATGACACTGAACGAATGATGCCTTATAGCTCTGTGGCACTGGGCTTGCAAGACAGGCCTGTCTCATGTTGGGATTTTGTGGTTCCCAGTGAGTCTGATGCTGGGTAGAATCAAGGGACTTCAATGTGATACGATTCAATGCAATGCCATTCAATTCAATTCAACAAGGCTTCATTCAGTATGTGCACAAGGAAACCCCTAGTACAAAAAACGAGGCAGGGTCCCTCCAGCAAGGAGTCCCTCCCCTTGCTATTTTATAGCACATGACACTTATATAACAAGTTACATAACAACTTACATAACATGTACCTCTAACCAATCAGAGTTAACCTTTCCATATATGGGTTTGTTTATCCCATGCTCAGAGTTCTTCATTCCACATGCTGAGCTCACCCCCTTCCCCCTCGCTTTCTCTAGAATGTTCCTAGGCTGGTGAGCCACAGCGTGCTTCCCTATGCATAAGCACCCTGCAAACCACGTTTTATCCAAAATGAACACAAGCATACCCTTTCTCCCAGCTGCAACTGTCCTTCAGATTATAGGGTGGATGGTGGCACCTAATACTGGGTCCCCCAAGCAGAGACATTTGGGAGAGTCTGTTTTGGGGGCTATTGGAAAATCAAGTCTGATATTCCATTTCCAATCAAGTCCTCCATTAAAGATGTTTAGTAGGCAGAGTCTGTCTTGTAATTTAGGATCTGATAGAAGGTCATGGTCTCTCTTTTCATCCCAGTGTTGCAGCTGAGAGAAGCAACACGGGGTGCCTAAGATGCCATGATAACTAGAAACTTCCTCAAAACTCCCTGCTCTGCCATGAGATTGGTGGCTATAAGAGTTTGGGGTTGATGCTGAATGGAATAGCAGGGTGGATTAGTCCTGGCACCTTGAAAAGAGGGCCACAGTTCTCATGAAACAATGAAAATAAGGACAAATATGTTGTGGCAATGCAAACTGTGCTGCTGCTCAGCATGAAGTTATCTGCTTTCTAGGAGTTGGACTGAGACTTCTCCCAGCTCCTTTCATGCAGGCCACGCTCTGATTATCTGGTGGGGATGACTTTCACTCAAAACCCTTGTCCAGGGATCTAAACTGGCAACCTAGACTAGAAAAGTTCTGTATCTCATTCCCAGTTCCCCTATCCAGCCAGGGCAACCCCGCAGTAATGGCCGCTGACTGTTTGCTCAACATGGCTACATGCTTAGGCACTTCCATACCATACGTGGTATCATATGGATGCTTCATATGAAAGTGCAAAATCTCTATAATGGACAATTATGTACTAACATGCATGTAGGGGCAAGTTTTTTCTTTCCAAAGAAACAGGGATGAAAGATGCCAACTCCTCAGAGCTCACATCTGAGTCAGGAAAATAATCCAAAACCACTTACAGGCTGATGTGGCTATTGCCTCAGCAGGCGCAGGGTAAATCAAGGCATATGCCCAACTTTACCCTATGTGCCATCTCTAATCTTTTTATCTCTGCTTGGCTCAGTCCTCTTGCAAGAAGCCAGAGCCCACCTAAGAGGCAAAAGGTCCTTACTGCAGAGAAGTGGATCTAATGATTTCAGAAAATGAATATTTTATTGGGTAGCATAGACCACTAGAAAGCCTAGTGTGTGAAGAAGCCCTTTAGATGACTATCTAAGGGACAGGAGTATCTCTAAGTATCATCAGAGCTCTGCAACGCACAAACTAAAATGCACAATCATGTAGTAGTGTTCACCTCAGCTGCAGAGAGGCAACCACTGAAATCCTCACTGCTGCCTGCAAGGAAAACCAAGAGTTCCAGCCAGCAGTGGCCTTAAACTTATCATGTTACTTGTGCCATTGTGTATGGCCTTATGCCCTACTCATCCAGCAGCTATACCTACAGGCACCTGACACACACCAGGTACAGTACCATTGACCTGGACACTGATTGGGAGAAGTGTGGGTGGGGCCTAACATGTTGTTTTTATTTAGGGCCCTACCAACCACAAGGCCGGCCCTTGTTTTAACTTCATTGGAGGCATCTGCAGGCATTATGACTCCGATCTGATCAGATAGCTGTCTACAGGTGGAAGAAAGATCCGAGGGAAGCAGTGGGGTAGAGTAGGGGAGGCCCAGGGGGATGACAGCCTTGAGTAAATGGGATGACATTAATCAAAGGAAAATTTAAGTTAATGTCAGCCAAATTATCTAGCAGTGTGCTCTATTAGTCTGTAGCACAGTCTCCCATGGGAATTTGAGGAAGCTGCTTAACTTGGGACATTTCAGAACGAATTGGACAAACTATTAGACAATACAATCGAGGGAGCATTCATGCATGTGCTAAATGGGCAAGATGGAAATTAGAAGCCTGGTTTGGTATCCCAGTCATTGGCACCTAGAGTCAAAAGCTTCCTCCGTGATGGGTCATTGGCAACCGAGCAGCCACTGCAGGCAGGAAGCAGGGCAGAGTGGCTTGTAAGAGCTGACAGAAAAGTAGTCAGTTTTTTTAAAAATGACTCCCACAGTGCTGTTGCAGGTTCTCATGTGGAACACGGTGGTGCGCCTGGGGCCTGAGCCTGAACATCAGGCTGAGTGGACTACATGTCTAAGAAGGTGTCACTGGCTAATGTTACCCTGAAACATCTACTCAGGCGGCAAGGACACAGCAGCTGGACAGCTTCTGTCTCCTGAATTCGTGTGTAGGAAAAGTAACATGAGGAACAGCCCCTGAGAGTAGTGTGAGTGCTGTGCCTCCTGCCCATTGCAAAACTCCCTCCCTGACAACCCCACAACCAAGGACTGAATGGGTCTCTCTAAACAGACGCCTTGATTTGAGCTTTGGGGGTTTCTTTCATGCTTTCAGCCAGATCCTCGAGTGTGACTAAAATGCAGAGGCAGAAGCCAGAGGGTGGTGTGCATAGATGACCTAAAGCTCTCCCTTATACTGCTCTGCCCTGGTGCTGTTTCATGTATGTTAAAGTAGTCCCTCACACACTGTTAGAGCAGCTGGAGGGCTGCTCTTATGTACCCCACCCTTTATTAGCCACAGGGGGCTGGAAACACAGGGATGATCAATGTGGTATGCCAGCCACTCGCCTTTTTCCAGCCATACCTCTCTTCCTTGTTACACCAGCTGCAGGGAAAGTGTGTGGTATAAGAGCCCTTACATGAGCACTATGCCACTGGAGAGCCCTTTGACTGCAGAAATCTTCCCTGGGCTTTTTAAACTGAGTTGAAGGCCTGATTATGCCAGCAGAACTCTACCAGGGGATCTGGCCCTTAGCCATACTCGTAGAACATTGCTAAGACCGGAGAAGAAAAAGCTCTTCCATTTTTGTGTGTTTGGGACTTTTGTGTGAGGTAAAGTTGCAAGGCTGAAGTACCTAGGACCAAAGTCCTCCATGTATCCCTAGGAGAGAGAGGTGAGCTTTCCCATGCTCCTCTATGCTAATATGTCTCAGCCTTTACTTACAGCAGAGGAACTGTGTGGGTGGGAGACTTGTTCATTTTCAGGTTTGTTCAAGCCTTATCAGTTAGCAAAGAGACCAATTAGCACCGGCTGCAGCTGTGCTCTTTGTAATATGGACACTGGTCTACTAGGAACTAGACCAAGATACAACAACTCTTTTAATATAGGCACCAAACAACCATGAGATTGTCACCTTACCTACCTGATCTGGGTCTGAGCTGATGAAATGGGTGCTAAAGGCTCCATATTTCATTATTGATCATAGCTGTTCAGTCCCCCAAATCCAGTCTCCTCTGGAAATATAAGTATTTTGTTTCCTAAATGGGTATCTCCATGATGCCCAGAGCACCTCAGATGGGAAGCCTCCCAGACAAAAGGGAGGGAGGTAGAGTGGATTTGAGTACGAAGGAAACACCTGAGGTTGTATAGTTTCACTGTTTCCTCCTGAAGAGCGGGTGGGGGGCTTAACTTTGCAGGTGACCAAAAAGAAGCTCTTGGATTCCCATCACTGATAGCATTTGGGCAGGGTGATATAAGACCAGCAAGCATCAGGGCACCAGCTGCTCATTTCAGGATTCCAGAAAGAATTTCCCCACTCTATTGCATAATTTGCCTGGTTCATCAAGTGTTATTCTGCCTTCCTCAGATGCATCAGGTATTGTCCACTTCCAGGATACTGAACTTGACTCACTAATGAGCTGCTCCTTTATGAAGAAGTCTGTGTTCATCTTTTTCTGCCTTCAGGTAGAGGGCTCATTGTTGGAAGTGAGAGCTGGGGAGTGTGGTGTTATAATGGCTGAAAAGTTCAAATAAAAAAAGCTGTAATAAACTAATGAAAGCTGACAATAGCATCTGTTCCCAGGTTTGATCTGCATATAGATCAGGTATGTGGTGGTTCCAGGCTGAGGAAACAGGCATTTTGATGAAAGAAGAAGATAAGATGGAAAAAATATTCCAGATGGAAAATGAAGGCAGGAAAGGTTGAGGTCGTGATAGTAATGGGAGATTTAAAAAAAATTACATGCACTGAAGCAGATTGGTCTGGAGCCTTCCCTGGATCTCTGCCCATCACAGAGGGCACAAAGAGGTTGCTGTGTGCAGTTTGGAGGGGACATCCCACCACTGTGCAATGTCTGTCATAATCTAGTTTTGTTTTGTGCGATGGGGAAGGCGGTGTATGTGTGGTGGGGCTGGGAGAGGTCTTTTTGTTTTTCAGTTTCACTTGTGCTTGGTAGAGATTTATGCTGCAAAGTTAAAGGATGAGACGGATCCTGAGAGGCTGTCAAGATTTCCATGAGTACCATGCATAGCCACCATAATGTGACTTGTTAAAGAGCCACTTTGGTGAAGGAAGAGGCACGGCACAGCAGAAGGGGACCTTTGCATCCAGCAATCAAGAGAGAGGTTGGTTATTAGCAATTAAATCTGTGGGGAAGCACGGCACCTCAGCAGCTCCTCAGCAGTGGGGTCATTTCAAACTTGGCATCAGCCATTTCTATTTCATCCTGGGCATTTGGATCCTTTGACAGGCAGTGTTTGGTCTTCAAGAAGCTTTTCCTGGGCATTGCCCCTGCATGGACATTGTATTGGTACAAAGTAATTTTTTGCTGCTATAGTGCATTGCATCTAGTCTGGGTGTCCCCAAATGAGTTATATCGAGTACACACAGTGACGGGGCACTAGCTGTACAGACAAATGCAGGAGCTGTTCTCCAACTGGTAAATATTGTACCTTTACACACAGGTGGATATTAGAACATATGGTATCGAAACCATGTTAGTAAAGAATTGGGAAGGCATGCAGGACTCACTGGGTGAAGTTCTATGGCCTGTGTTCTGCAGGTGGTCAAACAAGATGATCACAATGGTTCTTTCTGGCCTTCATATCTATGAATCTAAAGTTATCCTCCACTTTTCCTGGAAGCACCCATTGACTTTTAACTTCTACCTAGATAACTTCTCCATCAAAGGACAACATCTTCAACAGCACAGCACTCCACTTCAGCTCCCTGTAATGCCACTACCCAGCCCTGGGTCTGAGTCTGAGTTTTAATGTAAGACTCAAACCCAGACCTGTTTATCCAGGGTAGTGTGACTGCCCATTGAGTTACACTGGTTGGCCCCACAAAAGAAGAAAGTATTATTTATGACAGGGTAAATTTCTTCTCAGAGAGGTTCGAACTGCCTTTCACTTCCCCTGTTCTTATTCCTGATTACTTCTGTCTCATGCCCAGAGTTTCTTCAGAAAACAAGCTGCTGTTATGCACTTAAAGTTCTCTGACATGTATTCATTTTACACACAAGTCACCTTCTGCATCAGTTCTCAGGCCACAGTCTGCAGATCAGCAATGGTCATCAAAGTTTTCCCTAGCGGTCTGAAGAATAAAACATGTTCCAACTAAACAGTGGGGAGTTTCTAGGTTGAGAGAGGAGATGGTCCGTGAGGGGATCTTTCTCTTATAAAGCGATTTTCAGAAGGAAACAGCCATCAAACCACAGTGGTATCTCATGTACAATCTGTGTTATTTTCTTCTAATCATATAATATTAAGAAAAATTGCAAGAAAGATAGAGTCTCTGCTTTTTTAGAGTCTGCTGCCTATTCCGGCCCAGAAGTCAGGATCCTTTGCAGCATTGCAAGTGGTAGCTCTGGAGCTAGTTATGATGTCATATAGAGGAACATGGCCTCATGTGAGGGACACAAGCAGCTTATGAGAAATCAGATGACAGCTTCAGAAAGAGAGTCGCTATATTCATGGAAATATCCTTCATAATAAAGAATGAGAAACACCGAGAAAACTGACATCATCAGAATTGCTTCTATACAGAATATTTTTCAAAAACTTCCATGATGCAACAGCAGCATTTGAAGAAGACAGTATGTGTACAAAGGAAACACAGCTGCATGTCTTCCGTTAACAAAGAAAGAAACTGGGCATTTTTCTATCAGTCTTATGACAATGCTTGCTGAGTATCAGGTGAAACATCAGAGACAGTTTGAGGCAAATAATGCAAACATTTTTCAGCACATGTATGAAGGTTTAAATGAGGTTGCTTTGGCCATTTTTTTTCTTCTTTTGTGTTTTCACTTTACAAACATTCATTGAGTTTTACTGGCAAAAGTATTCTTGGCAAATGACATTCATAGTCCAATTCATGAGTATTTCAGGAAATAGAAGTAAGTATTTTCATGTTTAAACAATGAAACATTTGTGTTGCCTGTTCAAACAGTCAGGGAACATAAACTATACCATGTGACTTTTTTGGCCAGTTATAACCTAGCTGCATAGCTCAAAAGTTGAATATTGGTGATCAAGCCATAGAGTTAAAAAAATTCCAAGTGACATTTATAAAATAAGTTAGAAAGTAAAATCTTTGAATAAATTATTTGTTGCAATTATTGGTCCCTCAGTTCTAATCAGGAATTAATACCAGGGTTCATGTTGTGTACAGTGGACCTGAATCATCCCGAGATATCGCTTTTGACTTTACAGGAGTTATATCAAGGATAAAGTTGGCTGACTGGTTGTGACATTCCTCAGAGCACAATCTGGACTATTAGACAGCTGTGTCCCCTCAGTTTTCCAGCCTGAGGTGCCTTTTACACTGCTTCGCTCTGAGAACACCCCTCTTGGTCTGCTCGCACACAGCCTCCAGCATATAAATTACCCCCCAGCTATACTGCATTAGTGCCTCAGTCAGCCTGCCTGTCACCTTTGAATTATACTTCAGAGCAACACTGGCAAATTCCCAGTTCCAGACTAGGCCCCAGAAATGTGAGGCTTGTACTGCCTAGCTCTTTTCTTCTGGACAATACAAGCTCATAGAAAGTCTGTCATTTTATTAATAGAAAATGATATGCGCAAATCCTGTATTCTCAGATGAAGTTTTCCAAACACTTCAATCCAAACACACACTGGTTTAGATAAAACAATAAAACAAGTTTATTAAATACAGAAGAAAGCTCTTAAGTGATTACAAGTAACGAGGCATAAAAGTCAGAATTTGGTTACAAGAAAATAAAAGGTGAATTGCAACTAATATCTAACGTAACGAGCTAAATGAACTTAAAGCAAAAGGGTCTCTCTCACCACATGTTCTTTTGCACTCTGACTGGCTAGATGCCCTCCGGCCAGGACCCCTCCTGCAGTCCAGTGCTCCTTTCTTTGTCCTTCAAGCATTGTGGATGTCCTGGGCAGAAATAAGGGAAGGAAAGAGGTAATCTGGGGAGCTGCCTCTCCCTTTTTATAGCAATTCTCTTCTTTGAGAATCATCTTCAGCTGAGGTTCAGGCGGTAGCCAGTCCATTTGCATGATAAACTCCATTGCCAAAATGTACATTTCTCACTTACACCCTTCTTCCTGCCAAATAATGGCCACTTACCCAGGTAATAGTCCATTTGATTTTGTTGACATTTGGCTGAGGCATCAGTTTGTCTTTTGTCTCTGAAGGGCTGGTTTGTGTCTGCTCCTCTAAACTTGGAGCATGTCTCAGTAAAAACAGTAGAAACTTACAAGTGTACATACAATGTTGCCATACATATTTTACCAGGACAATAATGACCACCAAATTATGAGTTTTCAAATGGTACCTCAAAAGGCATTACTTGGCACAACATTTATCTTAGTCTTGTAAAAAGGGTGAACATAAGGATACAGACTGTCACACTGGATATGTATAACCAAGAAGAGGAATACAAAGAACCTTCCTGGTGTTGTGAATCTAAGAGGTTATTTATGTCCTATCAGTAGACACAGTGATAGACAAACTGGCTAGGGGTAAGTGCTGAATAGAAAAAAGTAAAATATTTCCAGAGGTTCCGTTCAAGGAATCATCTAACAGTTCAGATAACTATCTTGAAACTCTTTAGTCTAGAAATCAATCTGCAACTCTGGTGCATAGATGTTTTCCCATGACATTCACAGCTGTTCATGGTTGTTGTTCCAATTGGGGACCCTAAGAATAGCTTTTCTAGTATTTAAGTGTACTCATTTCTGGTTCTGGACAAAACCAGACAGAACAAAGGAGCTTGGGGAAATAATATTAGAAGACTTGGAAAGCTTTTTCAGACTTCCAAAAATGTCCTCAATTTTAGGTTCGTGACCTGCAAAATGAGATTAAGGACTGTCCTTGTTAAATGTTTGTACAATACCTGTGGGCAAGTTTTCCCAATGATGAACCATGAGCCAGATTTTCTCAAGAGCTCATCTCCCATTCAGGAATCCAAAGAAGTGGCCAGATTTTCCAAAACATTCAGCATCTTGGATCATGTGTAAGTTTTTGAAAACCTGACTATTGGTTATAATGGTATAAAGCTGCTGAACTCTTTTGAAAATTTGATCACACTTGTGGGCAAGGAGTACTTGAACATCTGGCACTGACTTCCTTGAAAATCTAGCCTCTTATACTACAATTCTTTCTTGGAGGGACCAGATCTAATGGACTTCCATCCCCACGTTTATTTGGTTCAGGCATCCTGTCATAAACAGATAAGAAAAGTTAATAGCACAGAAGTACTTTATATCTCTTTGACTGTAAAGGGTTAACAAGTTCAGTAAGCCTGGCTGTCACCTGACCAGAGGATCAATCAGAGGGCAGGATACTTTCAAATCTTGAGGGAGGGAAGTTTGTGTGTGTGCTGTTAGTGTTTGGTGGTTATTCACTCTGGGGGCTCAGAGGGATCAGACATGCAACCAGGTTTCTCTCCAATCTCCCTCATACAGGTTCTTATAGATTCAGAATAGTGAGTACTAGATAGATAAAGCGAGTTAGGCTTATGTTTGTTTTCTTTATTTGCAAATGTGTATTTGGTTGGAAGGAGTTCAAATGTGTATTTTTGCTGAAAGGATTTTAATTTGTATTTGTATACTTAGGCTGGGAGGGTATTCCCAGTGTCTACAGCTGAAAGACCCTGTACCTATTCCATTTTAAATTTACAAAGATAATTTTTACTGTTTTTTCTTTCTTTAATTAAAAGCTTTTCTTGTTTAAGAACCTGATTGTTTTTTTATTCTGGTGTGAGACCCCAGGGGACGGGGTCTGGATTCACCAGGGAATTGGTGGGGAGAAAGGAGGAAGAGGGAGAGAGAGGCTGATTTCTCTCTGTGCCAGGATTACTTTCTCTCTCAGGAAGAGTCTGGGAGGGGGAAAGAGAAGGAGGGAGGAAGGTGAATTGTCCTCTCTGTTTTGTGATTCAAGGAGTTTGAATCACACAGTGATCTTCCAGGGTAACCCAGGGAGGGGAAGCCTGGGAAAGGCAACGGTGAGGGAAAGGGGTTACTTTCCTTGTGTTGAGATCCAGAGGGTCTGGGTCTTGGGAGTCCCCTGGGAAGGTTTTGGGGGGACCAGAGTGTACCAGGCACTGGAATTCCTGGTTGGTGGCAGTGCTACAGGTTCTAAGCTGGTAATTGAGCTTAGAGGAATTCATGCTGGTACCCCATCTTTTGGACGCTAAGGTTCAGAGTAGGGGTTTATACCATGACACGTCCCTACAGAGATTGTTAACAAGAAGGCCAATAGAGGGTGTTGGGTTTGTGATGTGGATACCTCTCTAGCTGGGAAATGGACTGAGCCCAACCAATTCATTTGACACCAAATCACTCTCAGACTAACATTATCCTGTCACTACCTAGCTAAGTTGGATGCAAGACAGTGATTAAGAAGTAAATTTATTCACCTCAGCCATACAGCCCTGAGATGTGGTTGGTTTGAGTGTTGTTGGGTTTTTTTTTAAAGATCGCTGATATATTTATGGTGACCCTCCTGAAACTAAGCACAAAGATTCCTAATGAGGGAACTTTGTATTACTGTGCTCACTGGACTTGTGAATTCCACCCAGTGGAGAATTCCAACTAAAGGAAAGTGGTTAGGACAAAAATAAATAAAAGGAATAGCAGGAAATATTGGAGATGGAGCACACCAGCAAGTTCTACTCTAGCTGCTGTGGGAAAGACCCCTCAGACACAACAGGATCATGGTGGGGAGGATGCTAGTGGACCACTCTTCCTCTTAAAGGATCAAACTCCATGCACTGGCATTGAAACATAGCTTCTCTCCCCTCACCTCACAAGACATCCTGGAAACTTACAGGACAGTTGGGTAGGAGCCTTCCTCCCAGAAGTCAGTTATTGTCTCACGTACCTGATCTGGTGTTACACTGTATGGTAGCAAGAACATTCATATAGATTCACTCTCACAGCTAATAGGTTTCATGCAAAACAGCATATAAGGTCCCTACTCAATTTTTACTCAATCCTTATTCCCACTTACAAACTGAATCAGGACTTCAGGGTGTGGCCCAAAGGAAACAAAATGCCAGATATACTCTGATAGCTCTCTAGAGATGCACAGGCTTCCTCATGGTCTAAAGGAGCTGCCTGTCCCATAGGAATGTGAGCTTTGTTTGAACTCTGCCTACAGTGTAAATGACTGGCTGGACCACGTACAGTATGTAAAGCTCATAATTGGTTCAAATTGGAGGACAGAAGCAATTTTCATTTTATGCTGTTTATTCACCAGCGATTATCCTGCATGAGGGCCAAACAATCTTAATTGCATCTCTTCAAAGACTGGGTCTTTGGGCAATTTTCTGCAGCAGAACTTTTTTTGTTTTAATTAAGCTTTGTAAAATTGAGTCTATTGGGTCAAAGGCCTTTCTCTATTGCCCTGGATCCTGTTGTCCTTGGATTTGTTTACCTGGTTACTTTCATTAAAGGTGAATTAAAATCCAGGTTATTTCAGAGTGGAGATAATGAATACAAAACACCCTTTCAGATCATAGGGGGCTAACTTATGCATCCCCCTGGACAAGTGTACTCGCATGGAAATTGGGCACAAGGTGCACTAGATGGGGGAGAGAGTGGTAGATAAACTAGAGTGAGGAATGTGATCAGGACATGCTAGGAACAGGGATAAGTACCTCCTCGTGCACCAGTGTGACTAAAAGGAGAAGGTGCAACTAGTGCTGTCTGATCCAGAGGGAGTGTTTCTGGGTGGGGCATGGGTGGAGTCCAATGCAAGATCCACGGCATAATGCCTATAGGCGTGCCACTCCAGCACTTTCTCCATTCAGCAGAGTAGCTCAGCCTTTGGAGAGGCACAGCTGAGAGGCCTGTGTTAATAGCTTTGGCAACATTTGCATACACTGCCATGCCATGCCAATGGAAAAGTATATATCCCTGATCAGCCTGTGCAGACTTAAAATGACAAATACATGAACTTTTATTACCAAATGCAGGAGTGGAATCGAGTCACTCTCCTCTTTACTTACCTACCCAGCCCTGTGTGAAACTTTTGGCCTTTTCCCCACAAGAGCAGGATGACATCACTAGCACTTAACGCAGCTGGCACAGAGAGGAGTGTTTTAGGTGTTAGTGGCATCATCAATTGTTACAGCCTTGAATTGAAACACAGCCCTACATTCAGGTCTGCGCAGGAGAAAGGGCTTTGGGTTCATCTTTCAATGCATTAATATGTAAGTCTGCCCTTGCGTTCTGTTAATGATGTGGGAAACAGTGTTTATCAAATTAATTACTTTATTTGGGGTTAAAGAAAAGTAAAAAAACATTTCTGTTTAGCACTAGGACCTTCTCCCAAAACGTAGAATACATCAGCGTCTTCTTTATTTGCTGTTCTGATCCTAGCACTTGTGCAAATTAATGGCTGTAAGTTTTGAATTGCAATTATAGGCTTTGCAGCAGTAATTTTGTTTTTATTTCTCACTGTGTTTGCTGTGTATCTGCAGAGAGAAGAGGCTTTAGTTAAAGTTCATGTAACACAAATGTACCTACAAATTGTTTGTTTCTTTAAATCCTCTTTTTTTATTTCCTTTCGTAGGCTTTGGATCCTTGGGATGTTTTCCTTCTGTTTCAACACAAATCAGTATTGGGGGGCTGGATGTCTTGGACTGGTCATGGGATAGGGAGGCTTTCACCTCTGGGTCACTTGCTGATATCCAAAGCAAGTCAATAATAACCAAAGGCTGATCCAGTCTGACAGCTACTGAGGCCTCTATGTGTGTGAAATGATTTGGGAGGCCTCAGTCCAGTTCCTTACAGGCAGGTGCCGATGTCACAGAAAACAGCACCACAGCTGGCAGCGACTGGCAGTTGCAAGAACTTTGCGCATCACTCTCCATGGAGAGGTCAAGCCCTGGTTGACGAATCAAAGTCTGAGCTCTCTCTGCCTCTGCAGAGCAGGGTTGAGGAACACCAGGGACACAGAAGGGAGGACACTAGCATTGCCTCTGCCCTTGCTGTAGCTGGTGTGTGGACTCAGGCCTGATATCCACTTATGCTACATTGGCTTCACACCAGTGTAGCTTCGCTGATTTCAATGGCATGACACTACAATAAAGCTGGAGTGACCAGGGATCAGTCAGGCCCTTGCTCTCCAGAGCTGACAATGTACCTGGGATGAATTCATCAAAAATGTCCAGTATCATCATGGGAAAGGTAAATACACTGGACCAGCCATTTCACTTTTACTAAAGTGATTTCTATGCATAGGGGGGCCAAAAAGCTCGTGATGATGTTCTCACTGCCATGAAGATTTACTGCACCCTGATTGGTGTGTACTGGCTAATAGTGACACACATTCAGAAGGATTTACACAACAAGTCTGCAATGGCTCGGAAGCGAAGGAGCCATTCAAGTTAATTGGGTCAAAAATCTGCAGCTGTAAGAAGGTCCTGAAGTCAAGGTTAGTTCAGAGTCATAATCTCAGAGTTTAAGGCTAGAAGGGCCAATCTGATCATCTAGTCTGACCTTTGGTATATCACAGGCAACCAACAGCACCTGCACACTAAACCCAACAATGGAAATCAGACCAAAGTGGTACAGCCCACAGGAGACTAGACTATTATGTGTCACAGGCATAGAATAGGTGGGACTGAGGTGCACCCATGCCCAAAGCCCCCACAGTTGCAAGGAAATGATTAAGTGAGATTTACCCAGATTATCCTGGAAAGTGACCCACATGCTGAAGAGGAAGATGAAACTTCCTTCCCCCTCCAAGGTCACTGCCAATTTGTCCTGGGGAAAAATTCCTTTCAGACTCCACATAAGGTGATCAGTTAGACCCTGAGCATGTGAGCAAGAACCTGAAAGTCAAGCACCTGCTGCTAGAAAGAATGCTTGGTGCTACCTCAGAGCCCTGGCTCTATCCATCCAATGTCTCATCTCTTGCTGTGGCCATCCCTGATGCTACAAAGAAGGGAGAGAAAGAAAAAGCCTCCCAGAATATGTTGGGGCAAAATTCCTTCCTGACCCCTGCAGGTGACTGGCTAAAACTTTAAAGCATGAGCTTTCAGGAACATAAGACATAAACCAGGAGTGATCACCAGGGCTGTTGAGCTCTGTTAGGCTTATCATTCAAAGTAAGCATCAATTAACATTCAACTAATATGTTTCTCACAGTCTTTCTAACTCAGTAAGAGTCAGGCAGCATTGGAAATATGCCACAAGAAAGTCTGTTCTCATGAGAACCCAATTATACAGCAAGAAAATACAAGGAAAAACCTGGTCCCTAAGTTCTGTAGTTTGTGCAATCCATACAGCTCCACATTGCCCAGCAAGGTGGGATTTTGTTTTCACCAGCTTCACTCTATGATTCCACTTTCCCACCACTGGATTGCGTTTTGCTGCCTGCTGTCAGAAACCAGAGCCTGGCCCTCCTTGTTAACATTCCATATTAACTGCTGGCAATGCTGTCTGTAGAACTCCATCGACTGGCAGCCACTTTGTGCTGGATTAATCATGCATTACCTAAGCAGTAATTTGTGATGGTATTGAACATGTCACAGCCCTTCGAGGCATCAAGAGCACAGTAACTTCATTATGTATCTCAGTGAGTCAAGCAACACATGCTGAATAAGAAAATGTCTCCAGCATTTTGAATATCACTTCGATCTTGTAGAGGTGAGGAGACCTGGTGGGGATAGACCATGACAGGGCTACAGGAAGACAGGGAGCGGAAAGGGAGAATAATAATTAATATCCCTCTCAGAAGAGGAGTGTGGGCTTTTCTTTTTAAATGTGCAGTCATAGAAAGCCCCCTCTCTTTTTCTGCTCTCCCCCCCCAGGAGGCAACTTCAATGCTAGCCAATTCCTGATTTCCTTCCAATGCCTTTCCTTTGATCCTTTCCCTTCCCATCTTTTCCCAAAGACAGGTACACCAGGAATAGAACTGGCTGGAGCTGCAGTCAATCAAGGTTCCCAGCAATCTTTGCTTCCGTCAGGGCTCAACACTCTCACAAGGGCTGAAGGAAGATTTGCTGAGGGATGAAATACTGGATATGCCATGAATTCCTGGGTTTCGTTTCTTCACCCATAAAGCACATTGAGATAATGACTCCGTTGCTTCTCCCTGAGTTAAATTAAGAGTTACCCTCTTATTAGTAGCAAGTGGACACTAACTAGGCCTTGTGAGAGACAGAGAGACCTCTAAGGCTCCGGCTGCTCAGCCAGCCATTCTATCACTCCTTCTATCCTATCTGCTTGTGCCTGGTTTGAAAAAGGGGAAGGTAAATGGGGTAAGTCCAGATACACAGACAAACTGCATAAAGTATAGGTGCAATTCAGAGTATACCCACTGCTGGGTTCAAAAGCATCATGCCACTGTACATGTTGGCATGAATAAATACTGTAAGCTCAAATCTTGCTCTTGAGTTGACTCAAGATTTTGTTTCTGGCAAGTATCCCTGATAGTTTCTTGTGCTGGGACTCTGGGTTCCTGCAAAGCCTTTTAAAGATTAATAGCTTTTTAAAGCCAGGAAGGGCCATACTGATAATCTAGCCTAACCTCCTATATTAGAGAAGGGCAGGAAATATATTTCCCATCCCATAAGCAGTGGTGCAGTTGCATGGAGGATGCCATTTTGTTTCTGAATAAAATAACATTCTCCATGTGGCGTGACTTCACATGTCCAGTGTCCTCCATGCAGCAAAAGTGCCGGTATGCCATTTCAGCGTGATCTGGTCTCACTACAGCACAGGCCATAAGAGTGTTCAAGATTTCAAAATTATTCCACATCCTGAATTAGGATGAAAAGTCAAAATCTAAAAAAATGTTCGATCTGATAATCAGAAAAAAAATGTGGATTGGGTCTGTTGGAATATTTTGGCTTGATTTTGAGATTTGGCAAAGAAATTTAACCCTTGTTTACTATAAATTAACTGAATGTTCTAAATCAGTGGTTCTCAAAGCCAATCCTCCACTTGTTCAGGGAAAGCTCCTGGCAGGCCGAGCCGGTTTGTTTACCTGCTGCATCCACAAGTTCATCTGATTGCGGCTCCCACTGGCCGAGGTTTGCCACTCCAGTCCAATGGGAGTTGCGGGAAGGGCGGCCAGCACATCCCTCTGTCCGTGCCGCTTCCCACAGCCAGTGGGAGCTGCAATTGGACAAATCTGCCGATGCGGCAGGTAAACAAACTGGCCCAGCCGGCCAGGGGCTTTTCCTGAACAAGTGACAGACCGACTTTGAGAACCACTATTCTAAATGAAAGCCATTTCAAACAGGACAGTGAGACTTTTCATTTAGACGGTATTACAACTTTTATTTTCAGAAATGTTTGAGTCAGGAGATTCCTCAAAACCACCCCTTTCCCATGAGCAGTTTCGGTTTTAAGGAATCAGCATGTTCTGACAAAAGAATGTTTTGTCAGAAAATCTCTATCAAGTTCTATCCCATATAACACAGGCCATAGAATTTCACCCATCAATTCCCCTGTGTAGCTCAGAATTTCTGGCTAAGCTGGAGCATTTCTGTTAGAGCTGATCTACACTTCAAATTTAAATGGATGTAGCTACAGCAAGGTGTGAAAAATCCACATCTCTGAATGCTATAACTATACAACCTCTAACCCCTGGTGTATATGAAGGTAGGTCATCGGAAGAATGAGTCTGTCAACCTAACTACCTTTGCAAAAGAAGATGGAGTTCCTACAGTGATGGGAAAAAAATCTTTCCATATCTGTAGTCTGAGTCAATATTATTGTGTCACATTGTCATAGGTGTGGTGCCGTAGCTGTGCTGCTATAGTTCCATAGTGTAGACATGCCCTTAGAAAGGATCACGGTTTTTCAGGTGGGCTCTGTAAACCAAAGAAAATAAAAGACAATAGAGATGGGGTAAATGAAGTAAAAATAAGTGAGGAGGAAAGCAAGCAGTGTAACCCTACCTGTTCAGAGGGAACATAAATAGCTTGCCTTCAAGTGCCACATGCTCTCAGGAAAGCTCCTTGTCTGGAATTTGCAGCATATGGCTAATTCAGTAGTTCTCAACCTGCTTCCCGCAGGCCGCTTGCAGCCCAATCAGCACAGAGTTGCCGCTCGTGTGACATCCTTAGGGTCATACAGATAGTATTGGATGAGGGACACATGAGACATTGGATGTAGCCCACAATGGTAAATAGGTTGAGAACCACTGGGCTAATTAAATGGACTCTGGTGTATTTCACTGGCTGTTTAAAAAGGAAGTTGTTTGTAAAAGCTTAATAAAACATGCTGTGTGTATGTGGTGTGTGCACAGATAATGCCCTGTGGTTAGACACAAACAAGACACACATACTGTCTATATATAAGGCAATAAAAGCAACCTTTCTGCCCCGTTGCACTGGGCAGGGTCACTGCTGTAGTACCACTTGTATGTCACACATCACAATGATGGGGAAAGGTGTGTGAATCCAGCCTTCAAACGGAATACAAGACAAGTGAATTGAATAAAGGAAAAGGACATCTGCAAGAGAGAGACTGAAGGAAAACGCAAGCTCTCTGTGTGAAATTAGATCTCATGGAGTATATGGTAATAATTAGGGCCAAGCCATCTTCAGCCATTAGCTAATCACAAACTGGAATGCTGACAGAAGAAAGCCCTCTGCACAGGTGTTCACTGAAATTCCTTCAGAGTGAAGTTTTAAATGTATCACTCATTCAGTTTGATCCCAACAAGCCTCTTATCTTGGCCAGTCAATTGTTACCAGCTTGTCAACCACACACAGAGTCAGCTGTCATTGTAAGAGTTTTAAAAACAACAGAGGCTGAGGCTTCAAGGCAGGTGTAACTTTTTTTCTCTTCTGTGTTACTTAACATACTAATCCCTCTCCCGTCTCTCAGCATTTCAATATCCGTCTGTCAGTATCTCCAATAGGCCTGTTACATAGGAGACTATTTCACTTCTCATTGGACACAGCCTACGACTCCCCTCACCTCAAAGGAGAGAGAATGAACAGTGATATTGCCCAATTTCCCTTCTACCCTTCCTCATTTTCCCCATCACCCCACCCAGAAATCCCCCTTTTATCAACAACAGCTTTAAACCAGTATCGTTCTTAAAGGCCTGGGTGACTTTCCAATTGCTGCAGGTCACTTTTTGGCTACTGTGTGTGAATGAGTGATTGAGATTATACATGTAGGGCAAAGTACAGTAGGAAGATCCAGCAGGTGCGCCAGAGAAAGCTACATCTGCATGAGAAACAGATATATGGAAACTGCATATGGAAACTGGGTGATTACATGTCAAAATACCAATTTTTGTGCACCAAGGGCAGGTTTTTTCAGTGCACGCAGATATCTGTTGGTGTTTTTGGCAGGTGTTTCAGGTGTTCTTTTTAACAACACACGGACAGGGGCACTCCTCTGGGAGTGAAAGGGCGCTGTGCCTAATGACTAGCGCAATGAGCACTGCAAGTTTTTGCAGGCAGAAGAAGTGACCATGCAATATGGCAGATGCAATGGGAAGTATCAATTTTTGTGGTGCAGTTGGTACTGGACATGTTTGCTAGTGCAATGGGGGAGTCTGGAGTTTAGCCTGGGCAAGGGGTGATGAGTCAATGAGTGCTGAGGACTTTTTATGAGTGCTCTGGGGAGACAGCATCTTTGTTGGGTGAATCAAGGAACGAGCATTGATGCTGGTTTAAAGGGAGAGTTCTTATTAGGGCAGGTACAGCTGGCGAACGTGTGTTTTGGCAGCCATATACATTGCTTCCAAAGTCAAACTGTGGCTCTTAAAGTTCACAGGCTTTTTCTTCCTCTTCCTCTCAGCTGCTTAAAATAACAGGGTCAATGTATATACACTCCTCATAATAATGACAATGGGAGCTGCTGGAGGAATGCTGCCTCCAGATGAACTCCAGACAGAGACAATCAACTGAAACTCAAGGGTAATTTTGGTTTCTGATCAATCTAAAAATCATTTTGACCCAAGGTATAATTTAAAATGTTTCTACCTCGGTTATTATAGCCCCGGGGCACTGTTGATTGTTTTTGCTCGCTCGGCCGCTTGTTCTTGTGCTCTCTTTCCTTATAAGATCCAAGGAAAGGTTTAATGAAAAATAAATGTGTGGCTGGAGGGGTCACTGGTTAATCATTTTGGATCCTTTAAAAAAAATAACCAAGTAGAATTCGGTGTGCTTTAACGAAGGCTTTGCACACTGCAGCAATAGACCAGGATTTATGCACCAATAGATTTTCTGGCCCTCTTTTGTAGATCCCTTTCATTAGTATTGTCCCAAAGCAAGAGATCTGCCTCCCTCTGAGCCACGCTTCTACTTGCAGAGTGAAGGTGGCTATGTTAGTGCCATCTCGGGCTACTGTCACGGTGCCACCTTATGGCTGCACTGTGCGGGATGTAAAGTGTGGGCTGGAGGCTTGAGCATCCCTATTTAAACAGATTTCTGGATAACCAGTAAATGAGTCACAAGAAATGCTGAGAAGCAACTGAAAAGTCAATGGACTGATGTTTGACATGTTATCTCTAGTACTGAAACAGCCTCATAAAGACACTATGTGGGTGAAAGCATCTCTGTAACATCTACAGCAGAAGTGGACAAAGCACACCCCAGCAGCCAAATGAAATCTAGGGTCCTATGGTAAGGCCCAGGCCGGGATGCTTCTCAGTACAGCGCTGTGGTCTGTGGAGAGTGCAAGTCCCAATGTGCAGTGCTTGCTATTGATCAGAGCAGTCTCTGTTTGGATCCAGATAAAAAAATGTAAACTGGGACCTGCAGTCTCCATGGGCCTCACCCTCCATATTAATAAGGAAGTTGGCTGCAATCAGCTATGCTTTAAGCACATGGGGTCAGACCCTTGGACTGCTGACAAAGAGCCAAATGCAGCCCTCAGCCTGGTCAAATCTTGATGCTTTGATCTATGTGGACCAAGTTCCTTTTAGTGACGTGCAGTTCTGGTTTCCCAAAGGAAAATACCCCTTTCGCTAGAAAACAAGAAACGATGCTAGCGAAGATGTGGCTGATAGAGACAGACAAACCAAATGAATATAAATGAATCACCATAAAGTAAACTTGCAAACTGGAGCTGGAGAAATGCTTTGGCAGAGGCTGCAGCAGGTTTAAGGATGTCAGAGCGGGTGGCTGGCTGGCAGGGTAATTACTATAGGCAGAAAACAAAAAAAGAATGACAATTTTTCTGTGGATAGATTCAACCATCATGCTGCTTGATTCCCTTTGAACAAAGCCCTGTAATTGTCCTCAACAGCGAGGAGGGGAAGAAGCTAATTTCCAATGTGAGTCAGAGAAGCTTTCAAGTAGGGGGTGGGTGGAACTATTTATAATGGACCATTATGGAAAATCAGGTTTCTACACACAGAACACAGAGCACATAGAAAGCTATTTACATTTGCATCTGGAAAGCATGTTCTGTGTAGCAAAATATAACAGAGTTCACAATGAAAACCTCTAGTGCTGCCACTGAGGATATGCCCCAGTGTGGCAGTGGTATATTTTTGTATTGTAATGATAGAACTAGGTGAATAACACAAAGCATCTTCCGCAGACATTCATTTGATTTTTACATTAATTGGCCTTGTATATTTTATGTTTCCTTTACAGGAATGTTCAAATGATCGAGTTTTGTGGGCAAAAACATTTGCAGAAAGTGAATGTTAAAATCACATGCTCAATTCACTGCACATAATGAACTCAGAATTTGCACGAACACATGTTTTCACCAGACATACTTGCATGTTCATCCAATCTGGAAACATAAACAATCCCACGAGATTTGTCTGACTCATCACAGTTGAGTGTTGATTGAATATTCACAATCATTCCATCATTAAATTCCAGTAATGAAAGAGTAGCAATCTGCTGACCATTCCCCATGAGGAGGAGGAGGTTAAATTAATGCAGTGAGTTTCTCCTTGTGAATTATTTGCTTACCTCAGCACAGGGATTGGAATGTGTCTTGGTGAAGTGGTAAGATATCCTTGGCAAAAGGGGATCTGTGTGAGAGAAGACACCAGGAGGATGATGTGAGCCATCTAGGCGGCAGACAGGGGAATTGTGTATCTTCTGTTTTGTTTTCCGGGAAAAACACAAGATGGTGTTTGCAACCCCAACCAAGCCCATTCGGAACATGAGACTACTGTTCCTCCTGTGGTAGTATGTTGGGGTTTTTTATTAATGTTCATGCTGCTGAAAAGCGCCAGCCAGACACCAAAGCCTTCTGTGTGTCCACAGTGCAGGCTGCGGCACAGGCTTGGCTCAGGTCTCTGTGTGTAGATTTCTCTGCTCCTCAGTCACTCCATTATTGTGCCTCCAGTGTCTTAGCAGATGTTGGCTACAGTCCTGATGTCGGGGTCAGCAGGCTGGGGCCTCTATGTCTCTTACTGAAGCACAGTCCATATGGAGCCTGCCTGTCTCTTTTATGCACATTTTGATAGCTTTAAATATACATCTTAAAAGAAATGCATTAATGCGCCTGAATTTCAGTTTCAGCTTCTCCTTCTGCTCTTCCGTAGCCAGCCTGCCCTGCATGTCTGCAATGGGAGCATGGGGGAATGAGACACATGCCAGTCCTATAGTGAAGATGTGGCTCTGCTGCCATTTGTTTCTAATATGAAACCAGACTTTCAAGCCAAGGGGAGCTATATCACTACTTAGAATAGTGTTCATTAGTACCAAGCACTTTACAAAGGGGATGAAGTAGCATTTAGCCCTGTTTTATGGATGAGGAAACTGAAGCACAGAGAGGTAGTGACTTAGCAGATATGGGATCCAGATCTTGTGACACCCATCTTGTGTTTTTTTCCAGCTCTAACGTCTGTGATTTGATGACATAGATTTTCCATTGCAGAGCCAAACCCCAGCTGATGAGATGCCGAGCTTCACTGTGCAGCTTGAGCTGTTAGACTGAGTCCATTAGGGAGGGAGCACTGCTCTCTCTGTGATGTACCCTGTGTGCATGCAAACCTGATTTATATCTCCTCCAACAAGCTGCTCACAGCTATCGTGAACCAACAGGACCCATAGGGTGTTACAAGACGTATTACATGCAGTCAAGAGCTTTAATCCCCTGGGGGAGTGATTACAAACAACTACACACATCCCAGAGTTGCTTAATCACTGTTAAGAAATTTCTTTATAATCTGACTAAATTACTTTAATTACTTGCAACTACCAATTAGTGTTTGAATGCTTCCACTGAGAAGTTTGCAGGCATTAATCTGCTCCCTTGGAATGTTCAATCACCGATCGGAAGGCAGCTTTCATCTACGCAGCACACAGCAGTCTGCTGAGGCCAGTGCAAATACAGGCCGAGCATTTTACCCAGCATTCCCCTCTGCGGCCATCTTTCCTCCTTTTATTTTTATCTATTAGTTTAAAAGAAATGTTTAATCCTTAAATGAGTTTTAGTGGCCAAAGGAAATTGACAGATAGTCATTTCACGAGATGGAAGGGCCTCTGTTTATCACCACCACTGGTGCAGGATTGGCACAGCAGGATCCCACATGCACGAGCCCTGACCCAGAGAATCTAGTCCCTAGGAGAAGGAACCTAGTCGATTCACTCCTTGGCTCCTTTAGATTGGCTCTCCAAGGAGAGGCAGTATTGTTTAATGGATTGGTGTGGGACTGGGAGTCAGGAATTGTGGGGTCTATACCTGTCTCTGCCACAGATCTCTTGTGTGACCTTGGACTTGTCACTTCCCCTTCTTGTTTCTCCTCCTAACCATTCTCTGTCTGATCTATTCTATAGGAAACTGTTTGGAACAAAGACTGTCGCTTGCTACTTGCTTATACAAAGCACATAACACATTGGGTCCCTGACCTGGGTTGGGGCTTCTAGCTGCTACTTTAATACACATTATAAAGAGACTTTTTAGTGCCTATTTTGAGATGTTTGTCTGTATTGTGGAGGCCTGTGAACTAAGAAACTCCAACATCTTTCACACAGGCCACTGAACACTCACCAGTTAGTGATGACTTCTGGTCACAACCAGAGGTGCACCTGAACCTAACCTTAGGATGTGAACCCCAATGAGATGCAGAGGAGCTTGAGCTCATTTCTAATTTCACTGCTGGTGGTGTCTGTATAACAACAACTGCCAAACTTTGGAAAGGTTAGTATTGGGGTCTGGCCCGTCTCTCATCACTATTGGTTCGGGCTGGCTTAAAATCATCTTTTCTTTCTTTAATATTCATGCTTGGGGTGACTGCCCTCATCTTATTTTTTGTTTTTGCATTCATCAATAGGAGTGCAATGGTGTGAGGAGTTTGGACAAGAGACCAACATGCCCTTGACTGCTCTCCTAATCGTAGCAAAAGAGACCAGCTGCTGCAGCACACATTGAAAACCACAGAAGTGAGAATCTAAGCAAATGTACCTGCCATATATACTAGATCAGTATGACACCCTTTATACTAAAAAAAAGAATGAGAAGCACTTGTGGCACCTTAGAGACTAATACATTTATTTGGGCATAAGCTTTCATGGGCTAGAACCCACTGCATCCAATGAAATGGGTTTTAGCCCACAAAAGCTTATGCCCAAATAAATTTGTTAGTCTCTAAGGTGCCACGAGTACTCCTTGTTCTTTTTGCTGATACAGACTAACATGGCTACCACTCTGAAACCTTTTATACTGTGCACCTAGGGCTGCATAGCAAACTGTACAATTCATAGCTTATACCTCTTGAGTTATATTAGCTTTGTTCTGTGTTGAGTGATAGCTGAGGACCAAGAATCAGTAGGCCATGAAAACTTGCAAAACAGTAGAGGGAGTTAGAGAGAGAAAGATTGCAGCACTTCCAGGAGTTAGACAGCAGCAGCAGATCTTTGAGCTAAGAAGTTCCTGAGAAGTGGGAGGGCAAAGAAGGAGAAACACGGCAACATGGAGAATTAGCAGTCAGCAGTGCCCTCTGATGAGGCATGAGAGATAGATTCTGATCTCACTGACACTGGTTTATACTTACTTCAGTAGAGTTGCTCCTGATTTCCACTGGTGTAACTGAGATCAGCATCACATCATAGTTTAAGATCTGTAGGTTTATAAATGTGCAGATTTCCTTTGGGGGACTAGTAATTTATGCTCTTTGATTTAAGATGTGAAGATGATGCTTTCAGTGTGGCAAGTGTCTCAATTTTTGCATTAAAATTATGCTGATATTGATGATGATAATTGCAGATTTCTACAATTATTATACATTTTTAAAGAAAAAAAATGAACACTCTGCCCCATCAATTAGAATAGACTACTCTATTGTATTTCTTTTCTACAGACATGAATGGCATAGTATGAGACAGTATAGCTTGGTGAGTAGGGTATGAGAGGGGCAGTCACAACTGCTGGGTTCTCACCTGGCTCTTCTACACTGATCTTGAGCAAGTCACTTCATATATTTTTTGTATCTCAGTTTCTCCATGTATAAGCATAATGTTTACCCATTTTGTGAACTGCTTTGAGGTTTACAGACAGAACCAGGAGCCTCATCTCCAAAAGTACAGGATTCTCTTTCATTTGAGTTGGAGGAATAACTCCATTTGCTAATACTCATAATAGCCTTTTATCTTGCATAGATACCCACCGTTAGAGGGAGACATACATATGCTTGGCCACTGTGTTACAAAAGTGCTATATTAAATAGGCGCTATATACTACTTTTATTCTCTGACCAGACAGAGGGTTAATGTATTTATTTAGATTTATTTAAACCTCTGTATGCGCCTATCCAGTGCTCTGGGTAACCAATACTTTGAGGAAAATCTCAGCACCGCAACTTGTTGAGAAAGAGGTTGCCTGAGCCCTACTAGAAACCATTCTCCAGAGCTCACTGCTCATTCACCTGAATTGGTGGGGCTTCTGCATGCGGCTCTGCTCTGGGCAACAGTGGTAGGCTCTGTCTCCAGGGAGCTGACTGTTTCTGATGTGTTGGGGACCATTCCCCTCAGTTTCACAGAAGAGAAGAAATGATGAGTGGCATTTGCCAAGAGGGAACACAGGCCAGGCCACTAAAACCAGGGAATGTTATAGTCAAGTTGTAGCAAATAAACAACCTGTCAGTTCAGTGACTGAAATGACAGTACAAGTAACATGAAACTTCTGCTGGAAGTGTCCATCTCCACACGCTACTTGACAGTTGGTAAGCACTGCTAATAAAGGAGTTTGCTTTTAATTTATTTTATAAATCTTATGCAGATTTCTGTGGCTTGACATACCTTATTGTGGCAGGCAATGAAAAATATCCTGACACAATTCTGCCAGTGCACTTCAAACCTGACCTGCACCACTGCTGCTGGTTAATTCTGGAGCCACCACACCACTCCCTTCATGAAACTCAGTCCTAACCTGCAGCATCTCTGCTAGTTTGGTCCTGGGACTTTTATGAGTCAGCAGTGCCTAATTACACGGTGATTTGTTGTTGTGCTCAAATGGGGGACTAGCAAGAGATCCAACTTGTTTCGCTAGTGACCTAAATTAAGTTTTGATGCTAAGTCTCCAGAAGTACAAAGTACATCACCACAGGGCACAACCACTCCACCTTCCCAGTCTCATTACAGATTGTTGCTTAACAAATACCCCTTCTAAAGAGAGTGCAGTAATACGGGGTTTGTGGTACAGAAGCCACTGATATACAGCAGTGGGGTAGACTCTACTGTAGAACATAAATAAGGTGTATTAGGATATCTGCCTTTTTTAGCTTCTTCCTCTTTCCCCCTCAGAGGCAGAGCTCTGGGTCCAGCAGTATCTCTTTCCTTAGCAGCTCTTAGTCTAACAGAGCTGTGGGAAAGCCAGCTGACAGCTCCCTGGCACCTCTTATTTCCATGGGATGAAGGCAAGTGGCAGGCCTGTGCAAGGTGAGGACCTCCTGATCTGCTGATCTGATGGAGAAGCAGAGGCAGCAGACCCTTGTTGTGCATGTACTCACAGGAGAAACCCAGAACTCTAGAGCTCCAGGCACATATGCTGAGCACAGAGGGTGTAGCATTGGTTAGGAGCAGGCGCTATTATCTGACATAGATCTCCACGACTGATCATCTTTACATCCCCTGCTAAGCAATATCTGTCAAATGCCAGGTGAGAACTGCAACAGGATGGCAGGAATATGACCCACCCTCCCAATAGCACAGCCACCAGTGGGATTGCTGAGGAGGGAGAAGGCGCCCCATCCGCTAAAGACTGAGGAACACATGCTGGAATGCTGCATTCCTATCCCCTTCAGTTATTCTTTACCCCACATCAACTACTTCCCTGAAATGTCTTGCCACCTCCTCCCCACCCAAGATTGCTCGTCAGGGCCCCATCAGTTAAGGGCTGGGGAACACTTCTGTCAGTTTCACAGACCAGTGGAAATGAGAGACACAAAAGCACATGGGAAACCCATTCCAGGCCACTCAAGCCAGAGAGGCGAGTAAGACAGCAGATGGCCAGTCTGTTGAGGCAGTCAGTGAAACAATCAATGGCAAAGAATCGCTTTCCACATACACTGCCTGATCCTGTAGCCACTATAGTCAATGGCACAGGATCAAGCCCACAGTCCAGTTGCCACTGGTGCCATCAGAGGATCAGGCAGCAGGGTCCAGGATTACTTTGCCTCGCCTAGGGCCAGTCATGCCAGCAGAACAGCATACGTATCAGCATTAGAAATAATACTCAGTGACTTCTGTCACTCTGAAACACCTGAGTTCTGGCTTCTCTCACCATCCATTGCAGCCAGGGGCAGTTGATTCCTTTTGTCCCTGTTATCCCACTTTTGTTTTAACAAAGGAATTTGGGTGAACCTGCGGTTAGTTGGAGTGATGAGCAAACAGCATTGGCTTGAAATGAGGAATTGTAGGTTCCATGTGAATTTGAACCACCCAGTTCTGCCAATGTACCTCACTCCTGACCTCCAGCACTCCCAGTCCTGGGCTTCCCCACCACGCAGCTCTGCAGACAAACCTCACTCTTGACACACTGCTTCTCTTGTTACTGCAGTCCTGACATTCTTGAGTAGAAATGGCTGAGGATGCCAAATTGTGGGGTTCTTCAGTATAAAGAAATGGAGATTCATAAGTGGATCCACAACATTCATTTTCACTCGTGATCAAAATGGTGTGTGAACTGAAGGGTTAATGGATTGCTTAGAACTATTTACAGTAGTACTTCAAAGGGGACCTTTGCATGATTTATAATAAATTATCCTCCCTGTCATCAAGGGCATAGTACATCTTAGTGCATAGGAGTGCCCTTTTGCTTTTGGTGAGATGCCAGACTGCTCAGTTCCCCTTTAGGATTCTCAGATCCACACCACTCATGAACTGATTTCTGAATTTTCCAGAATTTATCCCCCCGAGTAGATAGCAATTTTATATAAGTTCATGAAGCAATGTGGATATGAGCATGCAGGCACACACAAACGTTCTTTCTCTCTCTCTCTCTCTCTCTCTCTCTCTCTCTCACACACACACACACACACACACACACACACACACACACACACTTACTTTATCCCTAGTGTATTTCTGATGCAGACAGTAGCATTAAACTTAGAGTGAATCTGGCTCACAGAAATCAAATATACTTCCATCCACATACCCAGATAGCAATATGCATGTACACACACATATAATCTTTTCCTGACTTGTATTCACTGAACAAGTGGAAGCATTTCCTTTAACATAAAAAGTGAAAAAAGCACCAGAGCCTAACTGCCTAGCAGTCACTGGAAAATGTATCGTAGGGTAGTTAAGAAGAAGCAGATCTGCTGACTCTGTCTGCAAGTTACATGCCAGCCCTTGGGATGAATTCTGCATCCTTCTGTGATTTGCCAGCCTCTCTTTAGTAGCTCTATCCTTCCACCACACATGGGCCTCTCTTGAATCATTATTATATTGCCTGTAACATTTCGTACACTAATATTCTTCCAATGCACCCAACATGCTAGCTGGTGGGGTTAAATCTTTGATGGCTCTTCTATTCTAGACAGAGATGGAGGGATTGCTATTGACACTTCCATAGGTCAGTAATTTGGGAAGAAAGTTGTCTCTCAAGATGGCACTTTGACTCTGGAGGGTGAAAGAAGAAAGGAAGGGCTTGGAAGAGCATGCGCTTTGGATACATTCTGTGGATCTTCTGAAGATTTTTGAGCAAGCCCCTGGGAAACAGACAGTAAGGAAGGATCCTGGACTGGATGTGACCTAACAGGGATTTTCCTTTTCTAATTTCTATTATTCTGTATAGTTGGAACACATCACCAGATGGGTGAATAAGTGGCTCAGAGAACACTATTTGTCTCTCAGTCCCAGAAATAAGGATCTGAGTTCAGCTTCTAAACTCTATTGTAGGGATCTGGAATGGTTAACCAGCATCCCTGCCCTGAACTGCCCAGTAAGCAGGAGGGTGTAACCAAGTAATTACTTTTCCCAGCTAGGAAAGAGGGGGTAGAGGAACACCTCAATTGAACAAATCTCAATTGTAGAAAAGGTAGGGGAGAAAATCCCCTTTTAATCCTGTGTCTGATTTTTAGTTTCAAGGAGGCAGGAACACTCCTGGTATTCACTATTGTAATGGAACACTCCACGGGGGGGAACTTCATGAAACTCCAACCCAGTCAACTGAGTTTCCCTGGGCACTGTTAGAAAATGAAGCCTCTCTCATAACCTTGTGGACCCCTGGGAATGAACTGGTCTGAGAAGAGGATGCCATGCACATTAGAATTGATTGAGAGAACAGAACTCTTGATACATGCCACCGGGGATGGCAGAAGCACACATGTGTAATCACAACTGCTTCCCACTCATCGAGAAAGCAAGCTGTATTTTTATTGCTGCTGTTACCTGCTGATCGCTATCCATGTGTCCAGGGCTGTACAATCTATAGAAGAAAACAGCCCCTGAACCAAGCCCCTTACATTCTAGACTGGACACAAACTGCAGTTCAGACTCATAATACGCTATAGCCAATCTCAAATGGATACAGAGGCCTTTTTCAATTTCCTTGCTGTATTATCATTAAAATGATTATCTTTTGTCTCTTTCACATCAGACAGAGCCCCCTGGGAGTGTGGGATCTCTGGATACCTTTACTCTACCTATAGAAGCCTCCATTTGAAATCCTCTGGACAGTGAATGAGATTTACTTGATTATGAGTGTGTTTTTGTGAGACTTCTCAAACTGTCTCAAGTGGCTCATGAGCATGAGTGCTAGCCTCTGGGCAGACTGTGAAGAAGCAAGGCACAAACCCCAATTGGTTTTGAGTTCTATGCTTAGATTTCACCCACGTATCAAGTGTGAACTCCTCAAGCAGCACAGACAGTCCCCTTGATACTGCTATCTATCGTGCCACCCAGGCAAACTTGCCTTTGTGACAGATGGTCCCTTACACTAAAAATCACTACAATATTCAGGTTACTCCCAGTCCCAAAGGACCAGTAACTTACCCCAGGTCAATTACACCTTAAATCCTACACTAAAGACAATGCTTCTAGCCAATCCTATCATAAACTATCTAAAGATGTATTAACTAAGAAAAAGAGAGGAGTTATTTACAAGGTTAAAGAAGGTAAGCTTACACACACATAAATAAGTTACAGTCTAGTTTCAAAAAGCAATACAAGCTGCTGTAATGTGTGAGCTCCATATATCCCAGCCAAAGAGCTGGGGATCCCTAGCTTATGCTTAGAGATCTGCTTCCCTCAGAGTTCAGCATAGAGATAACAATTTGTTCTTGACAAGGATTTTTATAGCCTTCCCTCAAAGTTCAAGCTGATGGGGCAAGAGCTTGTGCATATCTCTTCTTCATGGGTGTGGAGAGAGCAAACCACAAAGTCTTTTGTCCACAGATGTTCCACAATGGCTTGTCTGGTGTCAATGGGCCTTCTTTGGTTGGAGGGGGTAAACTAGTATTTCACACATGGAAATGCTTCTCTCCTGGTTGATGACTTACACAATTACAGAGCAAACACTTAAATATTACCTTATAACATGAGATATGATCATGTTATAAGTGAGATTAATGAATGCAGCAACTTAGAAGCATTTCACAAAATCTAAACACTAAACACATTCTTGTAAATCTAATACCTGTTTTAACAATGCTAACAAAGAGGTGAGCCATCCTGGTTTCCAGCAATGCGTTTGTCAGTATTCAGTGAGGCCTCGGGCAGAAGTCTCAAACATGCCGCCCGCAAGGTTATTTTCTGCAGCTCGCAAGCTCCTCACAGCCCCCCCACCCTCCCCCGGCATTTATCTAGAGCGGCTCTGGCCCGGCGCACACCAGGGGCAGGGCAGGCTCCCTGCCTGCCTGCCCAGCCCTGCCTCGTCCCCGCGCCGCTCCAGAAAGTGGACAGAACCTGGGGGAGGAGAGGCACAGGGGTGTGTGTTGCTGTTGCTTCAGGCGCTGCCCCTAGTAGCTCCCATTGGCCGCGGTTCCCCATTCCCGGCCAATGGGAGATGCTGGGGCGGTGCCTGAAGCAACAGCAACACACGCCCCTGAGCCTCTCCTCCCCCAAGTTCCAGCCGCTTCCCTGAGCGGCACGGGGGCAGGGCAGGCAGACAGGTAGGGAGCCTGCCCTGCCTCCAGTGTGTGCCGGGCCAGAGCCCGCCCCCTGAGCCTCTCCTGCAGTCAAACCCCCTGCCCTGAGCCCCTTGCCCCACCCTGCACCCCAACCCCCTTGCCACAACCCTCCTGCACTCCAGCCCACTGCCCTGAGCCCCCTGCTGCACCCTGATCCCCTGCCATACCCTGCACCCTGAACCCCTGCCCTGAGGCCCCTGCTGCACCCTGCACCTCTCCTGCACCCCAATCCCCTTCCCTGAGCCACCTGCGGCACCCCGCACTCCAACCCACTGCTCTGAGCTCCCTGCCGCACTCCTCCTGCACCCCAACCCCCTGCCCTGACCCCCTGCTGCACCCCTCATCCCTCCTGCACCCCACACCCCAACTCCCTGCCCTGAACCCCCACCACACCCCACACCCCTCCTGCTCCCCTTGGGGGCAGGGAGGGGGTAGAGTTGAGGTGGGGATTTTGGGGAAGGGGTTGGAATGGGGGCAGGAAAGGGGTGGGAAGAGGCAGGGCAGGGGCGAGACCTCGTGGAAGGGGTGGAGTGGGAATGGGGTCGAGGGCGGCTGGGGGGAGGTGTCAGTAATGTGGCCCTCAGGCCAATGTACTAGTCCTCATGCAGCCCTCATGGTCATTTGAGTTTGAGACCCCTGGCCTTGGGCCTTGGCATGAGCTAGCACCTGCTCTGCAAGCATTACAAGACTAACTACTGTGGCATACACAGGATTCTAGGTATCCCCGGTTCAGCATGGAAACTGCTAACTGCTTTTCCATTTGAACAGCTGTTTGGTTAGGGAACTATTTTGGTTTTTGGATTCCCATTGAGTTCTGGTGTGGCTTGGGTCTGAAAGGTGGATGCTTCTCTTTGACTGCCTGACACAGCGGCCTAGCCTGCTGATGGGTGATGCTGGCTGAAGTCAAGCACTCCTCTGGTTTTGTAATGGTAATGGGTCCTTCCTTCTATGAAACTGTCCTTCCTAGTCCTTGGACAACAGGGGTACGGGGGAGTGGGAATGCTGTCTCCTGAAGCCTGTCCCAAATAGCTATAAACTGGTGCCAGCAATGCTAAGGTAGTTAATGCAGAAGGCTCTTCAGACCCTCCCTTGAACGTGAGATGCGTCACAACCGAACAGCCTATTTCCATGTTGTGTTTATCCATTGTCGTATTTTCACATGCGAAACAAAAAAAGGCCAACACTTTCTCCAGACAAAAAAAAAAAACTCTTCCCTGACCTGATTAATGCAAATAACCTGAATGGAATCTTGTTGCCCTAAGCTTGCAAATTTAATATCTGTTAAACTGATTCATTTCATGCTGTTTTAGCCTCTCGCCCTATGACTGCAATTACCTCCAGTGCTCTCTAGACTACTGGACCCGTCCCCCACATACACACACTTTGTCACATGATAAAGTCTGAGCTGTTTGTTTGTTTTTTCTCATTGTTGTTCAATTTCCTTCAATTTTATTAATTATGGCTCCTGGGAGGAGAAAGTAGGAATGTCTGAGTAATGCTCCCTCTTTGCATAGCATGGCACTTCAGCCATATAATTCACTCTTTATTAGCTGCTCCAGGACGAGATTAGAGCAAATGGAACCTGCCCAGACTGTAGGAGGAGGATGGGAATCAGGGTTGCTTTGGTAGAGGACCTTTGACTCTGTCTCCCCTGCATCTTTCTCAACTCATTACCCTATGCCTCCTGACTGTCTTTCATCACAGAAGACGATTGCTCTGTGGGAGACTTGGGAAGCATGTCTCAAGGCTCAGATTAAACAGGGACTTGTAGTGCCTCCGTTTGAGTCACTGGATTATGCAGACACTTGACCCTGCATCTTCTCACTATGCCTGCAAAGTTCCTGGTGATGGTTGCACACAACCTGAGATGGGCTCCAGATCCAGAACCAGATGCTGCCCAAATTGCAATGTGAGGACTGGTTTCAGAGTGGTAGCTGTGTTAGTCTGTATCAGCAAAAAGAACAGGAGTACTTGTGGCACCTTAGAGACTAGCAAATTTATTTGGGCATAAGCTTTCGTGGGCTAAAACCCACTTCATCAGATTCATGCAGTGGAAAATACAGTAGGAAGATATATATACACAGAGAACATGAAAAAATGGGTGTTGCCATTCTAACTATAATGAGAGTAATCAGTTACGGTGGTCTATTACCAGTAGGAGAAAAAAAACTTTTGTAGTGATAATCAGATGGCCCATTTCCAATAGTTGACAAGAAGGTGTGAGTAATATATTCAGATGCTGACAGCAGCCAAGATCCAAATTCAGATCCAGCATCTGAACCATCATGGGAAAAATATGGTGAGAATAACAGTTCTAAGGAGATATCCACCCTCTCTATAACGTGTCCCACCCATGCCACCCCTCTCACCCTTAGTGGCTCCCCATGCTTACTATTAGGAAGGAGACCCATAGCCATCCACTCCCCTGACAGGCATCATTGCTAATCTAGAGCATCTTTCAGGTAAAACCTCTTACCTAAAGCTTAACTCCTTTACTTTCCTTTGAAAATTCCAGCCTACATTTTTTTATTTCAGTGGGTTGACAATCTATGGGTTCAATTCATATACTCAGAGTCATATCTTATGCAACAAAGCTACCCCAGAAGGAATCTTAGAGGCGCGTGCGCACGTGCACGTGTGTGTGTGTGTGTGTGTGTAGGGTGCATATCACCAAAGGAGAAGAGATTAAGAGGGCTACGACTCCTACTGGAGAAAGGAGAAGAGTAAGAGGAAATATGATACAGGTATAAATGATTAATGATGTAGAGAATGCCCATCAGACTCCAGCTTACCCTTCATCGAACTCAATAACAAGGGAGCACTCAATGAAATTAAAAAGAAACAATGTAAATGGATAAAGGACATGTTCGTTTAAACAACATGTAATTAATTCACTGCTGCAGGATTTTGTTGAAACATACAATTTAATGAGACTCATATAAGCATGTAGACATATAAATAAAGACTGTCACCTGCAGTGACACTAGTTACTGGCAATGACATGAGCTCTCAGCTCTCCTGCTTACACCACTCACCAGCTGGGGTAAGGATAATAAGCACCAATGAGATAGTATTACCCAATTGACCAAGTGCATTATGGGCATTTCATGAGAATCATCCCTATTGCAGTATTCATATAGCTTTGAGTACACTGGTGGCACATGTTCCGTCCATAATGATTTTCCAGTAGTTTCCCACTGCTTCACCTCGGAATTTTTGGAAAGCAGTTCGGTAAGAAGTGATAACTCAGGGTTTCCAGTCCTCACAAGATTTGGTGTTTTTCTGAAAGCTCCAGTTACTGGAAGAAAAAAATTATACAAGAATCTGGGCTTTTTTTCTTTTTAAATTAAGTTTCCAGGCTTCATAGTTGCAAATAAAAGCCTGGAATATGACCCAAGTGCATCCTAAACACTCAGAGACCAGACGACAAATAAAAAGAACCCATTATTTACATTGTTAACAATCTGATGATTTCTGAAACCAGCCTCATCATTTTTAAATGCCTGAGGTTGGCAGCACTGCAGTTTCCCCAAACTTTCTACATTTGTTTCCATTCAGCAACTGGTCCCAATAGCTCAGTGGCCCATACGCAGGGCCGATGCAACCCATTAGGCAATCTAGGTGGTCACCTAGGGTGCTAGCATTGGGGGGGCGGCATTTCAGATCCTTCGGCGGTGACCGTGGTGGCAGGATCTTCGGCAGCCCCAATCGTCATCGGCATTTAGGTGGAGGTACCTGGGGCAGGGGCGCGGGGGGGGCCACCTGCAGCAAGTAAGGGGAGGCACAACATGCTGGGGAACCGCTCCCTGCTCCAGCTCACCTCTGCTCTGCCTCCTCCCCTCAGGGAGGAGGGAGGTGGGGAGCTGCCACGGGGGGGGGCCTTAGTGCGGAGGAGGCGGAGAGCTGCCACAAGGCGGGGGGGGGCACAAGGTGGAAGTTTTGCCTAGGGCACAAAACATCCTTGCACCCGCCCTGCCCATAAGAAATGAGGTGGTTGTACTCGGTCCTTATTCTAATGGCTGGGCATCCACATCAAACAAAACAATCAGGGGTAGCATTAATTCTTCCCTTGGTTGGCATTCTCAGTAGAAACACTGGGCTGTGGCGACTAATCTTGGACGCCAACTCATGGTGAGGCCCCATCAGCACAGGCCTGAGACCCACCATTGGCGAAGTTTTGTGTGCAACAATAGAGATAAAGCCAAGCCAGTGCAATATTCAGGTGTTCCTCCTACCTCCATGTATACTGTCCTCTCTCATCAAGCACTTCCTGATAGAGTCCTCTAAGATCCTAGACAAAATCATACTATTGCACCCCTGAATGGGAAACTATTTATTGTAACAACTGCGAGTGTGCCTGCACTGTACCTGTCCTGTGGATAAATAGAGGGCTTCAATCTCTGGAGCTGTCAATCTGCCTTTCACCAGCACAAAATTTATTTTAAGGGAATAAAGAGTGTCTGTGAATGGCCTTTTATCATTCACGAGCAGGATTGAGACCGCAGACTCGCCCTCTTTCTGTTTGCTTACATCTTACTTCAAGTTCTGAGCTGTCATAGGAAGTGAGCCTAGAGAGAATGCACGAGTATGCACACACAGACACACTCACACACACATGCACACTTTTTAGTTTATTTTGCATTTCTTGTTTAGTTTGAGGCACCAGAGCTGCCAATCTCTCCATGTGTTTAGAACCTCTGTGCTGAGTCTGTCGTGATGCTTTAATGGCTGTATCACCTTGTGAGACTCAGACATCCTTAACTCCTTTCATCAGCGGTGGGAAACCTGCCAGCCACTGACAGGTTCTTCTAAACAAATCACAATGAAATTTAAAGCTTGAGATGTGACCAGTGATTTGGCAAACCTCCAGGTGCTCAGGGAACGCAAATCCCAGAGATTTCTGTGCTGCGATGCACAGCACACACACTGGGCCCAGGGCTGGCCTGAGATACGGGCTATCTGCTTCTGGGCTGCTCTTTGGCCTTTCCCCAACATTTTCAAGAGATTTTGGTCTCAGGTGTTTATTGATGGTGTGTGTGTGTGTGTGTTTCTTCTCTCCTCCCTTCCCCACATTCTTTAAATGGTTTGGATATGTTTGCAGAATTACAGTGGTCATGCAAATGAGACTGGTAACTGATAGCACTAGCTAGTGGTGGTTAGCCTGTGAGAGCAGGAGACATTCACACCTACCACACATGCATAGCTCTGCCATGCCCCTGAGGCCAGGCTAGCAGCCCTCCTGCTAATCCACTCAAGTCCTCATTACATGCAGCTCTGCCAATGAACCTCACTGCTGACCTGCAGCACCACCAGTACCTTTGCTATTCCAGTCCTCTCCTTCTACTTTCAAACTTGGCCCAGTTCACCCTAACTCTAATTGGTGGCTTCTCTTACCGTTCCCATCTTGGACCTACACACAGCTGAGACAGTGTTAACACAAAGTATCTGAATCTCTTAAATCTGCAAAGTTTGGCTAGAAAACTCAAAAGAATAAGTTTTCCAGGAGATTTCTGGTTCTTCTTGCTTCTGACTATGATGGAAATACTAGAAGAACAGTCTGATTATGAGCTGTGTCCACATCAAGATCTTCTTGCTATAATTTCCACTAATTCCACCACTGGTTCAGCTCCAGTAGTGAGAGCAATCATGGGAGAGCTAGTGACCATTAGAGTTTTAAGCATCAGCTGTTCTACCTTTGGCTCAAAGCAGGTCTACATGACATCATGCTTAAAATGCCAACAGCTTCCAGTTCTTTGTGTACACTAGCTCTCCTATTGTTGCTTCCACCAGTGAGGCTGAACAGTGGCAAATGTTAACGGAGGGTTTCCTTGTGTAGACAAGGCCGTGGCATTTCAGAGCTTCCGGATCCAGACAGTTGCAGGATATGCTCATGAATCAAAAAGTGCACAATTACATGGATCAAAGAGTTATTCAAACTCTTCAAAACCACCCACTTCAAGCTTGGGTGAAGGTTCAGGTTTGTTCTTTTTATTCCCCACTCACTTGCCCATCCCTAAAACAAACATCTAAGAGAAATATGTGGAGGAGAGAGAACATTAATCACAAAACAGGATGTATGTGAATCTTGGTACAACTAGAAAGACAAATACCCATTGTACTGAAGCTAACCCCACGAAAAGTTATTGAAATAGCAAGGTGTGAGTCTGAACAGGAACCCGGGACCCAAAGTGCCCCAGAACATGGGGATGTTAAATCAGGATCCTGGTAATATGCAGCACTTCCAAAACACTTTCTAAACCATGCGGTACGTTTACTTTGATATAGGGCCCTAGCCTGCTTCCTTTGAAGTTAATGGAAAAGATCCTATTGATTTCAGCAGGAGCAAGCCTGGGCCCATAGAATATGTGCTCCAGTCAGGGAGACGGTGAATATTAAATTCCATCAACAATCTCCACCAGCATTATGCAGATTCCTCAAAATGAGGAGAATGATTTTGCTGGCTAATAAAATGAGAACAAAGCCCCAAGCACCACAGAAGGTTATGCATGCAATTTCAGGGTTAGGAAGCCCAGGGAGTGCTTTAATAGAAGCTAGCATTTTGCAAACATGTGATTACTCATGTAAAATGATTTTATGATTTCATTTAAATGAAAGTTTTCTGGAAGTGATCTGGGTTGTACTTTCAGCTCTGCCCCAATTTCCCTGGGTGACTTTGGTCAATCCAGTTAACCTCTCTGCACTTCAGTTTCCCCATCCCCCTTTGTGTAATAGCAGTCGTAACCCTTCTCTATCTCACTAAGATGATGTGAGGCTTAATTCACTAACGAGCGTAAATCACATTGACACCCTCTAATGGAAGGTGCTAGGAAAGGAGGGGATGTTATTGGTAAAGGGGCCACTTCCTGTCTACATCTGACAGCAGAGGCAGTGCTGCTGGAGACACTCAAGGGCTGAAATGCCCCTGTTGGTAACAGTCTATTGTGATATGACACTCAGCATCTGGGGAAAGGGAAATAAGAACTACTTACCTTGTAAAACAGATTGAGGGGTTTTAGCCCAAATCCTAATTGGTTACTTATTGGCAGTCTGAGCAGTCAGGCCAAGAAGCCAGCTCCTATCAGCTCAAGAGGTCATTTCCCACCAGGGCAGGATTGAGGTCTATTGGTGATGGGCAGTGCATGGAAGAAGCATTCACATGCTCTACCTTTTGGTGAATGGAGACATCGTAGTATGGCCATGATCCTGCAAACATTTGCTTATCTTCAGGCACATGAGTCAATGGGACTACTCAAATGAGGAAGAGTAAGCCTATGCCTAAGTGTTTGCAGGACTGGCGGCTAACTGCCCAAAGCACACATTGAAAGGCACCAAGTGGGTAATGCCATATGTTTTCTTCCCCTGTAATTTTATGGTTGAAGGTATTTGTTCAGGCCAGTTATTCACTAGCCATCTGTCTCTTGCTCAAATTCAGTCCATTCCTGTCATAACTCTGTAATGGCAAATGCCCTCTTCCAATGCACTATAGAAATATTCCCAGATTAACAGCATTTTAGCCATTTCTGAAAATGCATCTCTCCATAAAAGCTGGTACTATCAAGCTTTCACATGAATGGCGGCCAGCGTCTATGCTGATTACAGTGGGTGGATATTTACAGCCCATTCTGCAAATCAGTGACTTGGATACTAACATAAAAAACTTTAAAAAAAAATAGAAAGAAAGGAAAATGAGGAGATGAAAACCCCCCACATCATTTACATTTCTAAGGAATATGAAATTGTGCTTTTGAAAAAAAGCAATTTGTAAACTTTAGATAGCAGTAAATTCTTTGTTTTTTTGGACACAATACCAGCTTTGCATATGTGCTGAAAGAAAGAGAGAGAAAATAACCCTAAAGCATCCTGCCCACTGCATTAGCTTTTAAAATAAAACCCATTTATATATAAATGTTGGCTTTTTTCCCAGTCTCTGTAGAAAAGCTTTTCTATATTAAATGCTACAATGAATTAAATTAACCATAATGATTTCTTTGTGAATGGAAACCCTTTTCCTGTGTGACATGTTTTTGATCATTTTTTTTTCTAGTTACAACAACTCATACTCCTATCAAGTTGAGGATTTTGTTTGTTCTGCTATTTGCACAATGCACTACAATTATTATTTGCACTTTGCGTTCCAAAGAAAAATAAATCACAGTTATTTCTTGTGCCTTCTTTCTTTGCAGAGGGATGGAAGCCTTTTGCCAGAAGCATTGTACCTGAATTCTGCACAGATGAGACAGATCCATTAGCTCTGGTATTCAGAAGCCAAGAACAAACAATTCTAGTGGTGTGAAAGGGGAAATTCCACTCTGGGCCCCCGCTGCTTGAACTGGATTACAGAGATGATATTAGAAATAAATCTCCTCTAATTCAGGGTCACTCTTTCTGCTGTGAAAGAAACACTGCATGGGTCAATTTTATATTTCTGAAAATCTTTTCTTCCCTGCCTTTTTATAATCCCCCAGACTGACATATGGAAATTGAAATCCACTCTCTTCTCAAATCTGTTTCCTCCCTGGTTTGTTTTGGTAGGGTTACTCACAAACTCAGAGCTGTATGTACTAGTTTACTCCAGTGGTGGTGAGTTATATGGGCCCATGGTGCCTGTGCTCCAGCAATATTCAGCGCCCAAGGGCCTGGATCCACCAATGTTCATGGCCAGGTCTCTCCTCCGGCCCCACCTGCTGCCCCCACTTAACTCCCCTGGAGTATCACTACCTGTGCCCTGGGCTCTGCACTGCGCTCCCTCACCAGCCACTGCCGGCTATAACAAAGGCTGAGGTGGCTGCTGCGCCTGCGAAGGGAGGAGGGGCACACGTGATGGCATCTCCCCTCCCCCGACACCCACTGGGGGATGACTCCGACTCCAAGGGGGCTTCCTGGAGTCTGGACTGAGCAGCTGGGGCTTGGGTGAGTATCAGACTGTGACATCCTGTCCCTCTCCCCCTTCCCCTGCAGTCACCACTCCTCCCCTCGCTTGGCAAGGGGCAGTGCCATCCCCCAACCCCAGTGAGGCTATGGCGAGGGGCAGGAGCAGGGGGGGAGATGCACATATTATGGCAGCTCTCCACTCCCCCCACCCCAGCACCCACCAAATGGAGGCAAGGAGGCTTCCTGGATCTGAGCAGTTGGGGTTTCGGTGAGTGTTGTGACACCCTGTCCCCACCACCCGCAGTCACCACTCCTGCCCCACACTGGGCAAGGGGCAGCCCGCTCCCCCACTGAACGATGACAAAAAGTGTTTGCTGCCTACTGAAGAACGTCGCAAAAGAAGGGGCTCCATTTTGTTTTAATTTTAGAAAGTATTTGCTTTTGAGAGTTATTGATCCAAGAGTGCTTGGTTGTTTCCATATTCAAAAGAGTATTAAAATTCTTAGTTAAATACATTTTACTTATGATAGTGATATTGCGCAATATAGGGAAACTGTTAAACGCTTACTGTTTCCAGTCCATTTTTTACATTATTTTAAAAAATATGTATTGGCTTACAAGGTGGGGGTGAGGGGTGTGGGCAGACTTGGACCCATTCTGGGTACCACCAAAAATTATACAAACCTGCCGCCCTGACTGTAACCAGGGTTGTTCATGTGCACCTGTCTGCTGGCGCTGGTTTGCTATTTTAGGCTTGCTGCAATGCTTAGAAGCATTTAGGTTGTAGTTGCAGATTTGTTATTGTAGAGTTATCCGTGAACATTAAACCTGTACATATTGGTTTGTTACTGGAAAGGGTTGTTCATGAGGAGGGGAAACATTTCATGTATGAAGAATGATGTGGGTATAGGAAAGGAAAAGTCGGTCAAATTTGGGTTTGACCAGCCCAGACGTCTTATTTTAGTTTTCCCCAAAACTCCTAATTAGTGCTTAGCTCTCATTTCCTTCCTGTTTTGTTCCTTCCTTCTTTCCCCTATTTCTTTTCCTTCTCTCACCTGCACCTTTCCCTTTGTTTGTTATGAATACAAGGGAAGGTAATATGAGTAGACCCCTTGTGGAGAAAGCCTATGAAAAGTTGTTTCCTCTTTAGATATGGACTGAACTACATAGCAGAGGCCTGGCAGGCAGTCTGTACTGAAGCTTAATTATCTCGGAAATTTTAGGGATCTGTTTCCTACCTACCTCTGGGTTCTGAATATCAGTGACCTGAGCTGAGCTGACAAGACCTGGGAATATAAAACATCTGTTCAAGAGAGTCCCTAATCTCTTCTGTATCCTGGTGAATCATACAGATCAGAGACGGAGAAAGACCTCTGAGACCTTCTCTAGTCCAACTCTGAGGCTGATGCTGGATTGTTCCCCTTTCCCGCTAGAGTTTTAATTATCTCACATGATGAGTTGATGAACATTTCCCTTGGGAAGCCAATGCACAGTTTGACAGCAATCATCAATAAAGTTTTGGTTTTTTTCTGGCATTCAGCCTTAATGTACCTTTACTGAATTTAATCCCATTATTCTTAGCTAAACCCCTGAGGCAAGCCCTCTCCCTCCTTGGACTTCATGTCCATCAGATGCTCTTAGGCAATTATTACAACCCCGTCCTCCTGAAGTCTGTCCTTGATCTTCTTAGATACTCCAAATCCCAGAGGATTGTCAGAAGGCTTCATGTTCCCGAGTTACTGAAATGGAGCACTGCCAATGGCATAAATATTATACCCAATATATAGTGCCCCATGCCATATGTTTTAAATATTTGAAAAATTGACCATATGGTAATATTTTAAGTTTATTTTATGTATTGTCACATACATTTTGAGTGGATGAACAAAAGCATTTTGCCACAATGGTATCACAATATCCAGAGATGCAAACTCTTAATGATCTGATCCATCATGGCAATCTATATATTTCCTAAGCAATATTTTATCTCTTATCTCAACAACCAATATAATGAACATTTTTGTCTGTATAAATGACACCCGAAAGAAACCCTTTTTAGTAGAGAATTACCAAATTGAGTGAAAATGCCTGAGTCTAAGAATCCCCCTAGGACTTACTCTTAGAAAGAAGATGAGCTAACATTCCTTAAAGTACGATTTTTCTGCTCTGACTAGAGTAATAAGGTAATTGTGGAAAGAGTAAGAAATTCCTTATGGGAGTCATGGATTGCATACTTAGGATGAATTTCAGTTATATGTCAGAGTGTTTGCCACTCTTACCATTCATGAAATCTATATGAATACACATAAATGGATATGGATTGTACCTGGGAGGGGAATAGAGTGAAAATAAAATCTCCTAGATTTAAAATATGTTTAACAAGAGGGTGAGATTTGACATTAGCTGTTGTCCTCCCACTCCCAACTATTTCCTGTCCCTGTGTCTAATGAGAAATGTATCAATTACCCTCTGTACCTCTGGATTTGATTGAATCAGTGTTTGGGGGCAACCTGCCCAGGAAGCAACTCTGATCATTTGTTCTTCTGTTGGTGATATGTATTGGGTGAATTTTGCAGAGTTCATTGTCTCTCACATTCAGTCTTCTTCCTAGTGTGTGGTATGGTGCTTTCTGGCTGGTCCTCTGAACTACACACAGGTCCTATATTAATATTGGTTGTTGGCTCAACGTGTGCAGATGTTTATACTTAGTGAGGTGTATCATCTATTGAAAGGTTAGGATGTAGAGGCTGCTCAACACACTGCAGGTAATAGTAGTTTACCCTTCTCTAGTCCCTTATGGTCAAGATTGCAAATTCACCAATATCAATTATTTTACCCTCATGACAACCATTCTGAAGTAGGTCAGGATTATTATTGTCATTTTGCAGAAAGAGAAACTGAGGCACAGTGCGGGTAAGAGTCTTGCCCACGGTAGTCCAATGAGTGAGCAGAGACAAAAGTAGAACACTGAAGTTTAGGGTCAATGGGAACTGTGCTCCTTACATACTTTTGAAACCCTACCTCCAGTCTCATGCTTTAACCACAAGACCATCCAGAGTAGAGGAGACAAATGGGGTTGTGTGATGATAGTTCTGATGAACAAAGGGTGAAGCTGCACCATTTTGAAAGTTCATGTGTGATTATAAGCACTTCTAATTTTGAATACTTACCCAAGGGTTTTTGGCTTGGAAGTCTCTTGAGAAGAGCCTTTCTTGCAAGATTTCTTTTACCTCCTAAGTTTCAGCTTGGATGAAAATAGCATGAGAACAGCCTTTCTCACAGTTTTTATCACCACCACCACCACCACCCACCTCCCGCCCTGCCCAGAACAGGGAAGCACAGAGGCTGCCAGGACAATAAGATTTTAAAAAAAGATGTTGTAGTGAACTTCTTGAAACCTGAGGTAATGTCTGTGATTTCAATTTTTGGAGATAATTCTAGGCAGCTATTTTTTTTATCCAAACCACTTTTCCCTTCCGAGTCATTGATTCTATTCCTCTCCCCAGTATGAAAATCCTTGGCCCTGTCTTGACTGGAAAAGGCACTTTTTCAAATCAAGTTTGGTGTTTCGAGTTAGCTAACATAACTAGAAACATCACGTATCAACAAAGCTAGACACAGATTAGCACCTTTACAATCTCTTCACCTGGTTATGTTGTGATAGAGCTGCCTGGTAACATTCCAATAGTTCAAAATTCATTTTAGCTCCATATCAGAATGAAAAGTCAAAAAGTCTGAATTTTTGACAGAAATTCTGAAAACAATAGATTCTAAAACTCTAAACATTTTGTTTCAATAATATTCAAAAATTATATAATATAAAATATTCAGTTTAATATTTAAGTAAAAATGAAACGATAAAGTTGAAGCTAAACATTTGACACTGTCAAAATGAAAGGAGGCAATCAAAACTGACCCTTTTCCATTGAAAATGTCAGAAAAAGTAACACATTCCCCTGAAACATTTTGGAAATTCTTTGACCAGCTGCATATTGTAACCTAGGTCCCTCCTCACTCCCTTGTGTTCTAGGCTCTCTCCTTCTCCACCAGGTCACCTCTGTGCTACCTACCACCTCTGCTCTCCTGAACGTGGCACTTCCCAGCCACTCACAACAATGTGTGCTCCTGACTGAGGTCATTGCTGCTGTATACAATAATATATTGTCTCCTTTCTTCCAACACCCTTTGTCCTCTCTGCTGTTATATATCCATGCTGGCAGCTGAGAAAAAAGGAGCAAGTGAATTGTTACTCAGAATACCCCCACACCTTCCATCTTCCAGCCAATCTTACAGGAGAAAACATTATGTGCAACACAGGCCTTAAACAGGTATCACTGTCAAGTTTCCAACACACAATGTTTGAGGAGATTTCTGTAGCTCCCCACAACCCATTCATTGCCATAGCTAACTCGAAACACAGATCCCGTCTTACATTCGGCAGCCGAGCTACAAAAAGACAGCAGTATTACAATTATTTGCTATAAGCCACTGATACCACATGCTGCGTGCTCCTCCAAGCTTTAATATGGATGATTTAGGGACCTTTTATTTAGTTTTAGTCCATTTACTGTTGAAAAGAAACTCCAAGCCAAGACACTGGTCTCTGTGTGTATTGATGTAGCTGATCAATTACCCACTTCTAGGGGGAGAGGGAATGATGTGATTAAGATAGGAAACAACTATTATTTTCTCTTAATTGGGTGCTTCATTTGGCTCCACAGGTGCATGTGTTTCAGATAACAGGGGTGATATTTCCAACTCACAAGGCTGTTTCGGAGGGGGAGGAGAGCATGCGGAGAGATGGGGAATGGGGTGGACATTGAATCTGAAAGAAACATTTTCACCTCATCCAAGATGTTATTCTAAGACTCTATTTAGTTAGAGCCTGACATCAGCAGGGAACCAGATCCCCAGCCCTTACAGCCTCACATTTCATCTATTTATTAAGATGAAAAAGCACCAGGAGTTTGGACACTAACTAATGTAGCATTGTCAGAGGAGGCAGTGGAAACTCTATAATCAGGACAGGCAGGGAACTTGGTACAGTTCTAGGAGTGGTTGTTATCAAGCTGAGAGGGAGAGCAAGTGAAAATAAAATGTGAAGGGGGCGGGGGTCTATCAGGAAGATGAATGGAGTGGTGAGGAGGAGGAGAGCTTGGGGTTCCGGCATTGAGTCTCTGAACTTTCCTGGATGTCTAGAAGCAAATCAGTGCTGCATCAACAAACAAACAGCTGCAAAAACATGACATGGGCAAAGAACTTCAGAAAAATGGGAGCTAAAAATGTATAAAATGAGAAGATTAAAGGCAAATGCACCAGAATTACCAATTGGTTCCAATATTTTTTGCCTCCACACTGATTTAATATTGCCAGCATGTCTTTGATTAACTCAGTTCCTTTTTAAAGCTGTATGTGTATTTCCTTATCCATTAGACTTTGCAACACGCATCTCAGAATTAACTACTTGAGAGCTGAGCAGCATAGTAGGAGTGCTTCAATGTGCATGGTCCTGGAAACTGTCTGTGCTGAAATGCCTCTTACCCAGTGCAAGTCTGATGTTCCAGCCACTCTCTTCCCTGAATGGTCTGTAGGAAAGCATGTTCTAATAGGGTTATACAAATAGAGGGTCTTTATTTTGAAGACAGGTGGCTGAGCAAGAACCACAAATGTCAGTTGCTGATCTAGATTTCAGACAATCAAAGTTCAGAGGAGTTAAGATCCAGGGGGTTGGTTCTGGCTTATCTCTAAGTTGTAATGGTAATCTTTAAATATTAAATACTGTGTAGAACAGCTACATCAGCTGACTTCATATCTTTATGGTTGTTAGTCAGCATATGCCAAATTCAGCCTGGGGTTACGCCACTAATTTCCAGGAATGCATTTGGGACAATTATTTCCATCCCGAGCACAGCTTCAATACAAACAGCTCTTCCCACATATCAAGCCACATTTCCCCAGGAGAGAAAACAAAACCTTTCCCCTTCTTTTCAATCTCCACACTCCTAGCTGGAACTCAAGGTATTTTCTGTGGAATAGTGAATGAAGCACTGCATCCAATGGGAACATGTTAACTGCAATTAGAATAGGACGCACATGGAAACTTACCACCTCAGCTGGCTTCTTTAGAGGTAGAATCAAAATTTGTAGGTGTTGAAATTTGGAAAATACACCCTTTGAAGGCAGATCACACCCCAGTCCCAGCACTGAGGTTTAACTTTTGGATTCAGGAGTCCTTGGAATAGGTTGAAGGCCCTAGGGCTGATCCAAAGCACAGTGAAGTCAATAGAAAGACCCCTGTTGACTTCCCAGCCCCTAGGGAAAGATTTAACTAGAAGGATTCTACTACATCATGGCGAGAACCATGATAGATCCATGTTATGAAGATATGCTAACTGGTTATTTATAGCACAATGTGGCTAGCATGAAACTAAAGAAATAAATATCTGTTCATACTAATCAGGGGAAAGATTACTAGAACCCTTCTAGCAACCGTTCTGTCCAAACTTGATTGTGGAAACTATGAACCTAATCCCAAGGTGGCAGAGCCACTAACACAAGTGTTAGTATTTGAAAATGTTGCACAGAGAGTGTCAGAGTGTTATCTAGCTTGTGCTAAAACCTCTCTGGCAATTATTCTATCTTAGTGCAACAGCAAGGACTCTTTTATTAAACAAGCACTTCTTACCAACTGGCCCCACAATCCTCCCAAATGCAGCAGCTACCTTCAGACATCAGCCCACTACAATCTCGGCTTCTGGCTCCAGCATAAAAAATGAGCAGGGCCAAGGGAAGAAGATCATTACTGCTTTTCTGACTAAAATCCAGTGGCTGGGAATGCTGAGAAGTAGCACACAAGGAGCTGCTGCTTTTGTTGTTCTTAGTTTCCTCTATTCCCCCCTCCTGCTTACCATTTTCCAGATGCTTCAGAATTCCCAGATGCTGCCACAACAAAGTTCTTATATTTTTAACTTTAAAAAACATAATTGGGTAACTGAGAATAATGACTAAACAATATCATAAATCATGTCTCCACCTGGCTTAGAAATGGGGGGTGGTGGAGAAAGAAAGGGGGGTGAGAGAAGTGTTCCTTTCCTCATTAAAAAATGGAGCCGAAACAGACACATAAAAGGCTCCCAGTCAGCAAATGTGTTCCAGTTTTCCCACTCAGACCCAGCAGGTTTTTTGTGTATTCAGACACTAGGAAACCCAAAGCACAAGTGTCACATTCTGCCATGTGGCAAAGTAGGGTAGCTAAGAAGGAACTTCCTGTGGGAAATAATCAGATTCCTCAAGCCTATGCAAAATGGTGAATTTCATGGATAAACAGGTTTCTATGTCACAATGGACATTTTCTGTCTCCAGAGCACCTTACTCATGGTGCTCTATAAATCAGCTAATAACATTTGCCACACAGCAGCACTTCAGAGACTGCTGCTTTGTCCATCTACTTACCATAACAAACATCTGTGGTCACCATGTAAAACCTAGTGATTAATGTTGATTTTTTTTAATAGCAAATACTTCATAACTGCACTTACCACTGGTGTGAAGAGTATAAGGTGCCAGACCAACAACTCCTGAAGTGGTCTGTTCATCCAGAGGGCAGATACACTTGGGAACAACTGTGCAACCTTCCCATGCACACTGCCACCCATCAGTGGGCTGCAGCATCGCACTGAAGAGCCAAGGCAGCAGTGCGGTTTCCATGGCCACCAAGGGATAGAAATTAGTGAGCACCAATCCACTATTATGCAGGATAGGGAGTCTCCAGCTCCTCACTATAGTAATGAGTGCTATATTAAACCCTACGGTGAATAGGTAGATTTCACACAGGCCACCAAACTCCCTGTGGTCTCCAGTTTGTGCTGGATTCAAACCAGTGACCTAGAAGTGAAGGAGTCCTGCCATGAGGGCAGGGGACTGGACTCGATGACCTCTCGAGGTCCCTTCCAGTCCTAGAGTCTATGAGTCTATGAGTCTGAGCTAGCTGTCATAAAGGGACTTAAAAGAAACATTATCACATCTCAATCTCCAGCATGTGAGAGCTCCCCGTTCCTTCTTTTTTACTCTTATTGTCTCCTCCATTGTCCCCGGTGGGTGGATAAGGGCAAGTCCCCCTCTATCTCGCTCCTCACTACCTCCAGGACAAACTGAATCAAGCACTAGGTGCTCCTCCGTGTGGGACAAATCACACAGAAACTACTCAGTAGCAAATGACTTTGCCCACTGTGGTAATAATCCTGTCTCAAGTTGGTGATTGTCTTCATTGTTTGCTGCCCCTGAGCTGAGGGAAGTGGTGGGGGGAGTGGGGCCAGCAGAGGGAATACTAATTCCTTGGTGTCTGTCAGCGTTATGTTTCTGTTGTCTTGGTCCTGGCCTCAGCAACCTGCCTGTCTTGGCTCAATGGCTCCCTCCTCCTTAGGGTGTGCAGGGCACATGCTGTCTCAATTAAAATAGCATAATGAGGAGACACATGGGAGCAAACAAGACAGGAGGGCAGGCTGCAGACAGGTGGAGGTTGGCTGCTTATCACCATCCGGCACAAATAGAGCCACAGTCTGCTAGTCTTTAATTTGGAAAATACCTTAAACCCACTTATCAAATGTTGTGGTCTGACAAACCCGTTGCTGGCAGCTCACAGCAGCTTCTTCATTATTATTCGTTGCGGTGCTTTGGAGCCCTTTCCTAGCTTCTTAAAGCTTTGTGTTGCTTAAAGAGGATGGGGAGTTGTAAAGATTAGGGAGGATGGGGTCACTTGGTTGTTGTGGTCAGATGATAAGAAGACCTTGACTAAGCACCCATCCCCTGCCACTCCTGAGGCTCAGACATCAGCCTCGCACTTCAGAGAGCATTAGTTCCTCTAACATGTTAAATCCATATGTATTTTCTGGGGAGTTGTCCTGTAATTGCATAATCGCTGCAGGTTCCAGTATTTTTGCCCAACAAGTCCCAAAGTAACCAACCATACCAGGGCCCCTGCACACCAGGTCAATAACCAAAAATACCATTCCCCTGTCTGTGTATAGAGAGACTGCATTCTAATATATGGCACTGCTTACATTGTGACTAATTACCTGCTAAGGCATGACACATAATCTGGTCCACCAAGCATACCAACCCTGAGCTGCAGTACCCCCTGCTATTCTGATACTGGGCCCCACACAGCTCTGACAATGCCCTTCAGTTCCAACCTGTAGCAGCCTGTGCTATTGCAGTCCTGGGCTCCCACACAATGCTGCCAATGCACCCCAGCCCTCACCAGCAGCGATCCTGTGCTCCTTTTCAGACCTGTCAAATACCTCCTAGCATGTCCCTGAGAGCATATCTGCCAAGCCTCAGGATCTTGGCTTGAACCTCTGAACAGCCTCCATTTCTCAGGACTTTCACTGGTGTCAGGGCTATAGGGAATACATGTGCCATGGCTGTAGGGACTGCAGCTGTCAAAGTGAAATGGAATTAAGCAGAGGAGGGGTAGAGATGGTAACTAACACAGCTTGTGTTCCTGAGACCCACTGCTGCCCACATTCACTTACAGCCTAATTCTCCCTCCTTGCCAATGAAATCAATGGGAGTTGCAACAATGTAAATAAGAAGACAGTCAGGGGCTTCAGGTGGGGAATATATTGTTTTCTTGAGGGTTTCCCCCAACAGATGTTAAAGACAAATGGAGACAGGAGGTCAGAAGTCAGCCATAGGGGAATCTAAGGCTTGTATGCTGCCTCATCCCTTACTTTGCTAGTCCTGGGTTTTCCATGCAACTCTGCCAAGGCACCCCAATCCTGACCAACAGTAACCCTTACTATCACCATCTGGAGCTTTGTCCTCACTATGCTGCTCCGACCCTTCAAACTAAAAAGTAAAAAGTTCTTGCCTGTTATTTGTTGTTAATCACTTAGAAGTAGAAGAAACTTATTTTGGGGAGAGTCTGACATTGATCTGGCATTACATCAGTCAGAAGTGAGTGTCTTTGGAGGCCTGACCCTGGAATATGTCACTAGGGCTGCCTTTGAAATCCTAGCGACACTGAGAGAAGCAGGCCCCCCTGTAAGTATGAGAATATGCAGCAATTCAGAGGAAGAAAGGGTCATTTATAGACTACCTCTGAGCACTGTGCTGACCAGAGGGACCTGTTGCCTCCAACAGAACCTGAGACACTTGAAAATTGCTGGCTTACTACTCAAAACCATTGAGGAGAAGGGAAGAGAGTTTCCCTGGGCCTTCAGCTAAGGCTTCGTTAGATGAAAAGTCTACTGTGCAAAATACAGGTCTCCTTAGCATCACGCTAACTGATGCCAAGGACATGTCTGCAATGCCATGTTTTCAGTTTAAAATTAAGGATGAATGAATTAGGCCAGAGATAAAACAAGGACCTAACCAAAATTTCACCCATAACTTCGATTGCTTCCCTTCTTGTAGGTTTATTGTGCTCCTGGGATCTTGCTGCAAGCTGAAGCTCTAGAGCTTGTTGGGAGATGTCCAGAGACCAGGGAAGGGAACCAAGTATATGAACATAAATAGAATAGAACAGAATAGAATTATCCTGACATTGCCAACCCAAATGGAAACTGGAAGGATCCAGACATTGCAAGAGACAGACGGCCTGAGCTGGTGAGAATTCTAGCTCTGTTTCACTAAGCAGAGTGTGTCGGGGAGAGTTTTGGTTGCATATCTAAACTGACCTTCCAAACACCCTGCTTGATACGTCATTTTTTCATTTTTTGTGTGTTACTGTCTGGAGCTACGGTGAGAAAGACCTTCCCCTAACCCAGAAATGTGCTGTGATGGGCGGGAGCTACCCTTTGATCTGAGGATCACAGTAAAACAAGCTGCCTGGCAGCAGAATAATGGTGAGTCTTACAGTTACTTAGGTATAACTGGATGTAATTAATTAGGGCCAGATTAGTATGGAATGTTTAGTATTATAACTGGTAGGTGTGATTGCACAGAGAGGCAGATGGTGCAAAAGTAGTTAGTGGATTAACCATGCTGTTAAAGACAGGGTCCGTGCATTGCGTGCATTGTCTGTTGCATGGTGCTAAATCCCTTGGGATCAGTGACTAGCAAAGGAGACATTTCCTGCTGTGTTTGTGGTTACTGCAGTCCTGGACTGGGCAGCCCTGAAATCAGAGGGATTGTGAGGGCACAGGCACCATATTTTTTTTTCTAACCATGTATTTTTCCTTCTCATATGCTGCACCAATAAAAAGCTGACAATAGAAATGTGGGATAGGGGAAAGAAAGTTGATGGGGGGCGAGGGGGAGAGAATTGTGACACTTTTCTCGAAGGGCCAACAAATCTGTCTTGCTTCACAGCTGTTTCATTTAGTGTATTCCATGTACACAGCAGGAAATTTGAAGCACATAAAACATACACGGAAGTGATTGGAATGAGCATCTGGGGCGTGGGGAGATGGTTCACATGGGGTACCACAACTGAGTCCTCAGGGATGGTCCACAGTCACTGCTCCAAAGAGATGTCAAATTCTCCCCACTCCAAGGTCCCTGCCAAAATACTCAAGAGGAAAATTCGTTCCAGCATTTATGTTTGGCTGTCAGTTTAAAGTGATTTGTTCAACGTATCTATCTGCATGAACCTTACTCAAGAGGCTCATCCAGTCCGCAGATGTTTGCTAGTGAGGCTGGTGTCTGAGTGCTGCACAGGCTGGGAAGTTTGAGGTGAGTGTGCTAGAGGACGTTAGCTGCGCTCTGGTTTTGAAAGCCAGATTCAAGGCTTTTCTGGCTTCATGAGGGCCCGTTAGTCTTTGAATTTCTTAATCTTTCTTTCACATTGTTGTCAATCCTAAGCTATTGTATTAAACTAATGGCTATCATGGAACTCATGGTAGTCTCTATGCTACACCGCATAGCTGCACATGGGGGGAAACCTCACACTCTCCTGCTGCAAAAGCATAGGCCTCTGCTGCTAAACTTAAAGACGAATCTGTGTGAACTGTACAGGAGCTATGACTCAAATCCAACCGGTTCTCATTCAGCAGATGCCAGTAGAGGGCAGCGGTGCACAGGCTGATAGGTTTTACATCTAGCACCTAGTCATAAAGCTCAGATGCATTTCTTCTTTTCAAATGTTTTTAAATGAATTCCATGATGATGGGGATGGGGCGAGAATAGGACCCTATGGATACTGATATCCTCTATCCACAAAAGAGGGACAGCACAGGTAGCAACAAGGCAAGTTTCCCACACATACTACCCTCTGATAGTGCCTCTGAGCTGTGACCTGGTAGGCCTTCTTCTGGGATTAGACAGCAGTTCAGCCTACATGCATGTCTTCAGCTTCTTTGCTGAGTCTACCAACACAGGTCCCAGTTGTGCTGGTGGCTTTCTTGACATGGGCATCTATCCATTCTGAAGTGGACTGAGACACCTAACCAGTTTCACACAGGGACTGCTGAAGAGCTATCAGATGAGAATGACCCAGAGTTACAGACTTGGGCTGTATCAAAAATTTTCTCCATATACTTTGCAGTACAGCCTGCTCCGTGCCATCTCCAGTATTCACGGACAGAGAGCCTGGGCAAATTCCAGATTGATGGGGCATTTCATAAGTAGCCATGCTGAGGCAGATAGCACTGGGGCTGCTTATCCCAAAGCAAGGGGCTTCATCACTGAGGAGTTGAATGGTTTTCTCTGTGGGAGTTTGGACAATGACCTTGGCCAATTATAAACCTCACAGAACACTGTAAACAGAAATAGAGTTTTGATTGGCTGCCATAACCCAGAAATGCCCCCATGCTCCATCTTGAGAGGTTTAAATAAATAGTCACCTAGTGTTCATCCAATCTGATCCTCCTATTTCATCTCAAACTCTCTTACGTTCTCAGGTTTGTCACTTAGACTTTTTCATTGTCACACAACCTGTAGGGAGCAGGCAGCAGAGTGTGCACATGGTTTATTTCCTAAGAGCCACAAGGACAAGAGTAAACACACAATTTTTTAAAAAATGAAACTTTATAATAGCACTAATGAAAGCATTTCCTTCCCTCGGTTGGTCATTAATCCCCAGGAAATGCCCTTAGGCTGCCATCATTATGGCTTAAATAGAATTGAGTGTAAATTCCTGTGATTAAACATGGCCTTTACCAGCTCACACTGATAGTTTTTTTGTCTTAAAGCAGTGGGTGCCCAAACTTTGCCCAATTGCTGGCTGCATGGGCAGCTTATCAGGACACAGAGGATCACAACTAATCTGCATTAAAATGGGAGCAGATTTCAGCTGACTGCCAGCCTCAAACCTTTAACAGGAGGCCTGGCCTGTGGAGCTGACAGGCCCCAGCATTTAAGAATCAGGGTCAGGGCTTTGCCCCCATTAAAGCTGCTTCGCACTATTAGGCAAGCCTTTGAGCCATCGTTTCTAGCATCAGGGGCAGGACTGGCTCTAGACACCAGCGTCCCAAGCGTGTGCTTGGGGCGACACTTATCAAGGGGCTGCACCTTTGGGATGGCACCTTTGCTTCGGGAGCGGCACTCCAGCCTTTTCTTTTTTTTCCTTGGGGCAGCAAAAACCCAAGAGCCAGCCCTGGTCTCGGGATTCCTCAGTGTAGGGAAATTCTTGGTAGTATAGAACCACCCACCCCAATCCTGGTGTAGGGAACATGCCAGGTGCATGGTTGGTGGTAAGAGGGTGTGGTCAAAGCCCACTCTCTCCAACTGCTGCAGTAGCCCTCTAGGAGCCATTGAAGCCAAGAACTGTTTATAGAAGCCCCAGGACACCCCTAAATTGCACCAGAATCTGGGTTGGGAGGAGAGCAGCAGAAAAGTGACTGAAAATCATCTTTGCCCCCTATGTTGTGGTGCAACTAAAGCAACAACCCTGGAGATATTTAAGGCAACAGCCTCTGGAGATATTTAAGAGTAGGTTAGATAAATGTCTATCAGGGATGATCTAGACAGTATTTGAACCTGACATGAGGACAGGGGACTGGACTCGATGACCTCTCGATGTCCCTTCCAGTCCTAGAATCTATGAATCTTAATCCAAGCAGCTTGAAAAGTCATCAGCACTAGCCCCACCAGCTGTATTAAAGACAGGGCTAGCTGAAGCCTGCATTGTAGAACCCTATGGGCCACATGTTGGCTATATTGCTTTAAGGGCACTTCTATGGACACAAGGAAAGCTCTTCTGTTCAATGCAAGGATAGACAATTTTATGGTGCAGGTTCAGTATTTTAAATTGAGAGGTAGGTTCTAAGCCAAACGCTGCCACTGACTATGAGTAAGTGAATTTGGGCAAGCCTCCTAAGCCAAAATATTCCAACTTGGCTGTTTAAGTACCCAAGTTTGAACATTAATCAGTTTCCCTATCTGTAAAATGGAGATCAGAATGCTTGCCTTGAGACACTTAACTCATTAGAGTCTATAAAGTGCTTTGAGATCCTTCCATGAAAGTGCTATATAAGGGCAAAGTATTATACTTATTGCATTTTTAAGCTCTTTAGCTGATTAATCAACATTCATACTTTGGTGATCAATTATTTCAGTGAGTAGCTGCATGAAGAATTTAAAACAATCAAATCCACACAGACAAAAAAACATTAATGGATAATTGATTGTTCCAGTGTGTGAAGTTTCAGTGCAAAGAGCCTGGTGAATCAGAGTTTCCACCCCCTTCACATTATATGTCTAACCAGTGACACAGAAACTCTGGACTGGATTGGAAGTGGTTTGAAAGAGAAATAGCCTGAGTTATAGCAGACTTTAATAGCTGAATGCAGCATAGTTCAGAATACACTGAAGGAGAGAGGGTTTGATCTGCAATGTGCTGGGCAGCTGCAAGACTGAGGTCAGCATAGGAAGGGCAAATCTACTAGATTTATCCTTTCTGAATCTTTGCAGCCAGATAGTCAGCAATATATGTCCAGCACCCTAATTGATGTAATATCCAGTATAGTAGAAACTGCAGATTTCAGCCCTGAAACCTGAGCTGGGAGTGCAGGGGATGGTAAAACAGAGTTTCCAGGCAGCCTTGGCATATGTTATGTGCAATGTCAGACATTTAGAATTTATTGTCTTTTGGGGGCGTCTGCCATAGTCATTTGTGTATTCACAGACAGATGATCACTTGTGAGATTTGAGTTAATACATTTTCACCTGGAGCAGGTACACTGACATTCAGCTGTGTTTCAGGGACTGAGGACCATGACATATGTTGGACAGAGCAGATAAATCGTCTTGGTTTGAGAGAAGAGTGCTCCTTCTGGGCTAATGGCTGATCCCAACCCTTTCCATTCCTTTTCGGGGAGGGACCAAACCAAGAGGAATGTTAGGATAGAACTGAGAATTTGTTCCACCTTCACAAATCCGTGATGAAATCAAAGACATACTGAAACCTGAAGGAGTCCGGATGCTTTGGAAGTTACAGAATTCTGACAGATGTCTTGAGCTGCCCATGAAGCCACTGATTTCTCATCCAGCCTAGGCCATGACCAAACAAGGAGACATGGAAGAGGGATCTGAGCTTGTTTGGACTGTCATTATTCTCACTTCGTAAAATAGCTGCCATGGTCAAGTGGCATCTTCTACAAGAGTGTAGTGACCAGCTGCTGCAAGGCAGGCAGAAAAAGATTCATCTATTGCACCCAGAGAGGCCCACTCCACAACTGTCTGGTAATGTTTACTGTGCCCTCTCTCATTCCTATTGAAGCCCATGAGGAGTTTTGCTACTGAGTTGAGAAGGATTGAGCCCTTTGTTGTTAGCCATTATGGTAAAGGTGAGGCAGGGGCAAATACTGAATATTTAGTACAAAATGAGTTTGTCACAGTTCAGTTTATTTCCAGGTCTTTAGCGATGAAGGTAACTAACTAGCGAAATCATAGAACCTGCAGATTGCCACACAACTGTGCTTAGGCTATAATCCTTGAACAGGAATAATCTCCTCACAGAATGTAGGAGCTGCGATCACGGCACCCAGTGCAGTATGTGGAGTCAAAGCTGTGAGTTTAATTGGCACCTAGAAGCTGATTTGGTGCCAGCATTCCTGGTATGTGCCATTGTGACTGTATAATCACCTCTTAATCCAAGAGCTCCCCCTAGCCATCTCACACTAGGGAAGGGGGCTAGCCCTCTTCACAGTGGGAGGAAGATGTAAAAAGCAGAATGAGAGAAAGTGAAGTGAATTACCATAGCTGCACAACTCCACAAACACGCGCTGACAGCTGTGGGGGAGGGCATTATGGGACCCAATGCCGACCTGTGACAAGGACAGACTCCTTTCCAGCCCAATCCAATTAGATTGGCATTACTCTGCTCCCTGTACTGGGATGCCAGTTTAGGGCTTCCCCAGGAAGGGGGGAAATAACACCACACACACACATATTTGCATACACACTAAATCCCCATCCTATGAAACAAACATACATACAGCTACGAATCAGAAAGCCAAAAACAAATACATACACATACGTGCCCATTCCACTCCCCACTGCCAAGCACACAGATGCACAACACAGATACTAAACACACAATGCACACACACACATCTCCAACCTCTAAACTGAAATATGCATTCCTGTCTCTACCCTAAGTCCATATAGTCACACAACAAACACCAAACATGCACTAAATACACAAGCCTGCAATGCACTCCCACACAACACAGATGCCAAACACACACGGGCATACATAACACACAGGCAACTGATACAAGAGCAACTCCATGTACACACATACTAACCACACACACATGCATATTAAACAGTCTTTCTCTTTCTCTCTCTCTTTCTTTCCTAAACTGTGTTTAAAGCCAAAGAGATTAGCTGATCATAGCCAAATGCATGCTACAAAGCAGACTTCAATGGAGTCCGAGTATAATGGTAGATTACATTAGAGAGAACAGACAGACGTGTCCTTGTCATCCCAGGTTAATATGACTACAGATTAATGCTGTGGCTGTTGATTGTTATGGAAATCCCTCCATTTAGCTCGTTCCCAAAGCACTGACAGTTCTAGCCCTGAATTCGGAGCAGGGGTGGAACTTGTTAATGGATTTCATTTTCCTGCAGGAAGCCCAGGCGTTTAAAGGGAGAACAGAAAGCAAAGCTGCCGACATTCTGGACGCGTTCCAGCGCACGTCTAGTCAACATGGACGTTTAATCCCTTGTTCAGACGCACACCCGTGCAGAGCACAATGCTGGTCTGGGCTCTCTGCTGGAAGGGGAATGCTGCATGGTTGGTCGTGACCGAGCTTTCTCAGCCTTCGGCCCCCTCTGAAGGACTCTCCTGACCCGGGTACCAAACATCTCCCCATGCTCAGACACACACCCAGCACTGCACCTGCAGCAGAGCACTGCCAAGGCCACCAGAGAAATATCAGCTCCAGCAGGCTTGCTGCTGCTGCCCCTCTGGGCACAGGGACAGGAGCTGCCTTGAATCAGTGCAGGGAGGCCATTACGCTCTCGCACCTTCCTCTTCCTTCATCCTTTTGTCCTGGGACTAAATAATGATAAAAAACCAAGTCATCCGCAAATCCAGAGATGCTCGGGTGCCCCCTGCCCTGTGACCTTAACTGTGTCTTGTGGGTAATAGGAGTGGGCTCCCAACGCTCCGAAGGGAGGAGGGACTCTGAAATTAGGGTTGACGTTCTGCCTCCCTTTTTGCCTGGTTTAGGGTAGGGTGACCAGACAGCAAATGTGAAAAATCGGGACGAGGGAGGGAGCAGGGTAATAGGAACCTATATAAGAAAAAGACCCAAAAATTGGGACTATCCCTATACCATCGGGACATCTGGTCACCCTAGTTTAGGGTGACCATATTTCCCAAAGGGAAAACAGGACACCCCTTGGGGCTAGCCCCAGTGCCCTGCCCCTTGGGGTCTGGCCCTCCTCTGTGGGGCTGGCTCAAGCCACTTGCCCAAGCCCCCCTCCCTGCATGGGGCAGGCATCACCTGAGCCCTGCCTGTCCCCCGCCCGAGCCCTGCCTCTCCACTTGCCCCTTCTCTGCATGTTCCTCTGCACCCCACTTTTCTGACATAAGTGGCCATTTGTCCCATTTACTCTGGCCAGCTGATTCAGTTGCAAGAGTAAATGGGACAAATGGCCACTTTTGTCAAAAAACTCAGGATGACTGGGACAGGGCTTAAAGAAGAGACTCTCCCGGCCAAACCCGGAGGTACGCTCACCCTAGCTATTCCCATGTGAAAAGGTGAGGCACCCAGAGGGTCTCACCCACCAGTTCACCCAAGGAGCAGCGCACCGCTGTCTGTGGTCTCCCCAGGGTAATTTATTTCATGTGATTAGGCTTTGATGCCTGCTGGGCAAATTCTGCCAGGTTGTCTGTCTGTGATGAGTCAAGCCCCGGTCTCTCCTCCCCTGAGCAGCAGGTTACACAACAACTAGCCAAACTGCATGGAGACAAAACCCACAGAAAGTGCCCCATTTTGCCAGTGTGGGATGATGGGCATTTGCACTGGGGACCTGCCTTGCTTTGGCACATCCTTTTGTAGGGGATTGAAGGGCTGTGGGAGGTGGCTCTGAGCCCCACCGTCACACTATCATGTTTGGGTCAGTTCAGCATCCAACTCCCCCCTGTTGTTGGGGGAGAGGCTGAAGTTAATTAAAATAAAGCTCTGGGAGGCAAAGACCATCTTTTACTGTACATTTATACATCCCCAGCACAGGGAGTGCCTGAGCCTGATTGGGACTGCTGGGAGCTATTGCAATACACACAATAAATAATAATAATCAATTCCCCCTGCCCAGGACCGGCGCCAGGGTTTCTGGCACCCTAGGCACCGGGCCATTTCGCCGCCCCGCGCGCGGGTCTCGCGGCTCCGGTGGAGCTGCTGCAGTCGTGCCTGCGGGAGGTCCACCGGAGCCGCGAGAGCAGTGGACCGTCCGCAGGCACGACTGCGGCAGGTCAACCGGAGCCACCTGCCACCCCCCGGCAAAATGCCGCCCCCTCCATAATCCTGGCATCCTAGGCGACTGCTTAAGTCGCCTAAATGCAAGCGCCGGCCTTGCCCCTGCCCTAAGAGCTTCTTGGTCCCCAGTAGAGAAGCAATTGACACCCACTCACAGGCCTGAGTCCTCAGTCCTGTCAGTTCGTTCTTCCATGTGAATGTTCACTCAGCTCCACCCCACAGTGTGGGGCCCCAGTGGTTGCTGTGGAGATGACTGTAGTGTCCCACACAGGATTGTGACTTTAGGTGGAGGAATAGGCAGGAGAAACAGATGAGATTCCAGGGGAACAAAGCTCCTGTTTTCATGCAAATACCTCTCCTCGTGCTGACGAAGAATGCGAGGGAGAGAAACATAGGGACTCAGAATATCGGGTAGAGAGACCCTATTGTTTCTAATTCATTAGCATGTTTTTCAAAGCTTTGGAGGAGGCGTCAGCAGCTTTATAAGGGCATCTTGCCAATGAATATTTAAATGGAAATCCTTCTGAGCTGCTGTATGTTCTTTGCAGGGATCCACTAGAAGATGCATTCTTCCCAGAGGGAAACAGCCCCATCTCCCCAGTTTCATGTGTGAATTATTTTAGATCGCAAATGTGGGGAGTTTGTTCCAGTCTGGAACCAGCATTCTTGACTGATAGTTTGACTCCAGAGATTCTGTTCTTCGTTCCTAAAATTCTGCTCCCCCGTTCATTTAATTTTATTACACACACACACAGAGACAAATGTTCACACCCAGACATGCAGGCATACACAAACACACATGCGCCCCTTCTTATAAACACACACATGCACCTACACACGCACACACAAACAGGTTCACACACAGAGAGTAAACCTGCTAAAAAAATTGTAAAAGTAGGATGGTCCTACTCTCTCCACACCGTTGCTGCTGTCACTTGCTCAGGGCCCATCGTTTACCTGGGTTTTGAGCAACAAGCAGATGTTGCACTTTAGCCATTCCGCATGCCTTGCAGCAGATTTATGGCTGCTCACTTCCAGACCCATGGAAACGAGGAGTCTAAGCAGGGGGCTGCAGTCTGTCAGCGCCACTCGAGGAAATATATTTACTGCTGCAAATTCTAAGAGCTTTAGTGTCCCAGACCTGGCTTCTCTGGAGCGATGATGAATTAAGCCTCCAAATGAAGCAGTCAGAGTAAACTCTGTCAAAGGAGATTTCCAGGCTGAGCTCATTGGCCCATGGATGCTAAGTGAGAGAGACCTTGTTGAGACACTAGCTAGAAGGACATATTTGTCACCCAAGGCCCTTTATTTCCATCCACTCATTATGATTCCAGGCATGAGATCAGCCAAGATGAAAACAAAGCTCCCCACTTTGGTCTCAGAGGTTGTTTACAGTGTCCAGGTGAGCAGCGTCTAAGGGGATGCTGAGGACCTGCTTGCAACTTCACTGATGATTACACAGAGAGTGAGAGAAAGAGAGTTGCAAGCATGATGGCAGCGGAGGCCAGCTTTGCCAGGAGGGTTCCCATGGTCCACCCATAAGCCAATGTTTGCATATCTGGATGTCTAAAGTTAGGCTCCTAAATTAATATTTAGTTACCTGAATAAAAGTAGCCTGATTTCCAGAAGTGCTGAGGATCTGCAGCTCCTGTTGATTGTAGTGGGAGTTATGGGAGCTCAGCAACAATGAAAACCAGAACACTTTTTTTGAGGTGCCAAAATATGGATTTAGGAGTTTAATTTAAGATACTAGGGTTTGAAGAATTTATCCAGTGACAATTGTTCCAGGTGTGAATCTCAGCCCCAGTGAGGTGCAGGACATACCAGATGGGAGACTGCTAATGAGTTAAGATTGCTCTGGTGTGTCGCCTTGCCCACAAACACTATACCGAGATACCAGGTAGCAATTCAAACGACTCTTTAAAAGAAGATTATAAATTTTCCAAAGGTCTCCAATGCTCTGCCCAGGACCAAAATTGCTGGATCTGACTCAAACACACATTTTTCACTAATCAAAAGAAGCCGCTCTTGCGCTATTTCACTGAGGACAGGGAATTTCATATTGCTTTGTTGTGCAGGTGTGTGTTTGTGAGATTTTCACGGCCCTGTGATTTATTCAGGGGCCTGAGTTATAACTCACATTTCTGTTTAAAAGCTAAACACTCTAATAGCGGCAGCTATTACTGTCATCACGTACCAGCCACACTTCTGAGATTCAATCTAGCCAGCACTAGTCTACGCAATATATCTGTGTATTTGTCTGCCTGATGGAGCCTCCTTTATTTTTTCTTTCATATATCGGTTTCTCAAGGACTGTTTTCTGAGCAGCAATTCATGTCTCCTTCAGTCGTCAGCAAAAACAATCAAGCACTCTTTTACTTTTGCTGGGAATCAAATGCTAAATGAGATCATAGAATCATAAACAAGAAAGATTTAGACAAATTGGAGGGAAGTCAGAGAAGAACACCACAGATGATTAAGGAGCAGAAGAGACTGACTTATAGGAAAAGATTGAAAGAACTAAATACCTATAGCTTGGCTATGCAAAGAATAATAGGGAACATAATAACTATCTAGGAAGATCTGAAGGATGTAAACACTAAGGAGGAAGAAAGATAATTTAGGGTGAATCGAAAAGATGTGCTCGGAATAAAAGGGACAAAATTTAGACTCAACACTTGGCAACATTTCCTAACAGTGAGGACTGTGGAATTGTCTCCAAAGGAGAGAGGGTGTAAACGCAATTGCTTAAGTTCTTTGAACCAGACTGGACAAAGCAATGGAGAATTTACCATGCATAACTAATTCTTTACTGGGCATTTTTTTTCAGTTTTGTGCTATCTTCCCGAGTTGAGCTGAGTGAATAATCCATGACAAAAAATTTACTGAAGGAATTTTGCCTCCTACACTGCTCACAGTTTGCTTGTGAGTGAATAGATCACAATCTGTACCGATTCATTAGTTACTCAGGGACATCAGGACTCATTTTTTTTAGTGAATGTTATTTACTCTGTGGACTGATTGTCAACAATGAGCTGTGAGTATTCAGTGTGCAGCGTTAGAAACTCAAACTGCATTGGATAGTTGTTGTGATTGGCAACATAAATCATGCTTTTGCTTCATAACCAGGCAATGTAACTCTTATAATCAAGAAGAGGGCTTGAGGAGACCACTGGGGCATTGAAGCTCTGAGGCAGTTTAGGAAGAGGAAGCAGATAAGCAGAATAAAGGTACTTTAGAAAATGGAAACACTTTTCCTTCCACACACCTTGATTCCTGTGGCATCAGTGAAAGAAAAATTAAGCCAGTGGGTAAAGAGCTGAACTTGTCTTGGAGCACATTCACACAAAGATTATGCATGTGGGTCCTAGTAGTAGATGGGACCAGATCCTCATCTGGTTTGCTTAACTGTCTCTGTGCCTGGATTCTGCCAAGGAACGTGGGCTACGCTATCTTCCCACTGCATCAAAAAGCCACGTAATCAAAGACTTTTTTCATAGATTTTGCCTAGTTCTTGTAGTTAACTACACTGTGCATTTACGAGTCTTATGAAAATGAAACCTCATCCTTGTTAGGTAGGTGGGATTAAAGTACAGGGGAATCACTCACCTATTAGTGAAATGCAACCATCTACATAAGAACAGTCATACTAGGTCCATCTAGTCCATTATCCTGTCTTTCAACAGTGGCCAATGCCAGATACTTCAGAGGGAATGAACAGAACAGTCAAACATTGCGTGATCCATCCCCTGTCATCATCCACTCACAGCTTCTGGCAAACAGGCTAGCGACACTAAGAATCCGACCATCTTGGCTAATAGCCATTGAAATTATCCATGAAATTATCTAGTTCTTTTCTGAACCCTGTTGGCCTTCACAACATCCCCTGGCAATGAGTTCCACAGATTGCTGTGCATTGTGTGAAGAAGTAATTCCTTTTGTTTGTTTTAAAACCTGCTGCCTATTAATTTCATGGAGTGATACCTGATTCTTGTGCTATGGGAAGGAGTAAATAACACTTCCTTATTCACTTTCTCGACACCAGTGATGATTTTATAGACATCTATCATATCCTCCTTTAGTCGTCTCTTTTCCTAGCTGAAAAGTCCCAGTCTTTTTAATCTCTCCTTATATGGAAGCTGTTCCATACCCCTGATCATTTTTGTTACCCTTCTCTGAATCTGTTCCAATTCTAATATATCTTTTTTGGGATGAGGTGACCACATCTATATTCAGTATTCAAGATGTGGGCATACCATGGATTTATATAGAAGCATTATGATATTTTCTGTCTTATTATTGGTCCCTTTCTTAACTCTTCCTAACTTTCTACTGGCTTTTTTGTCTGCCTTTGCACACTGAGCAGATGGTCCCTCTGTGGTAAAATGCTGCAGCTGCTAACAGTAATAGGGTGACACCACCAAATGGGCTAGGACAGGAAGTGGAGAAGAATGCCCTATACAATTGCAGGAGGAACTTAGGCAGGCAGAATGTAATGACCTGCCATGGACGCTTAGGTGACCACAAGTGGTCAGGATCTCAGCGGTACATCTCATGTGACATATGGTACTTCCAGACACTCAGCAACCTCTAACACGCTGCTGGGCATTGGTCCAATAGAGGGAAGACAGCCACTAACTGAATCAGCAACACCACTTCCTGCACCGCTGTTCCTTGGAAGTCTCCCATCCAAATGCTGACCAAATCCAACTAGGCTTGAACTTGTGTCATTTTATGAGATGGGAGCACAAAGTGGCATGGCTGTTGGGTGGGAAGTACTGAAAGTCTCAGAGGCAGGAATGGTACCTCTTTTAAATGGAACATTGAGAATCACCAGTGCTTGTTCTGCAGAAAATGTGTGCCATCCTCCTTGCTCTTTCCTTTGCCCTCCCTTTTCTTTTTCCTTTTTTTTTCTTTTCATTCTCCTTCTCTTTCTCATACTTCAGAGAGAGAAAAAGAAGGAAATATAAAATTTCAGTGGGAGCTGCCAAAAGATCTGAGTCCAGACACTAAAAATCCAGGAGAAACACTTGCCTGGGACATTTCATTGGAGTATTTCAAAGAAAACAATAAGGTGGAAATCCATAGAGCAATATGCTGAGCCACTGAAAGATCCTGCTTTGGAGAGAACTGGCCCTGTTCTGCTCTCATTTTACATAGGTGTAAATCTGGAGTATCTAGTCTGAAGTCAGTGCAGTTCTTTGGTATTTACACCAGTGAGACTGAGAGAAGGGTGTCGCTCTGTGTGCACTGAACTAACCTAATAAGGTCAGTTCTCTTATGAGACCAGTAGAATGTTCAGCCACAGCTGTAGCAGAAATGCTAGTATCATTAATGGAAGGAGTTACCACTTGGTAATCTCATCCATTCCCTGCTCCTAACAGTGTCTGATCCAGGATAATGCAGTGCAGGTCTCCCCAGAAAGGCTGAGTCCCATCCCAGCTGAAGCTGTATTGAGGGCTCCTGAATTCAGGATTTGAATATGTGAGTTAGATTGAGCTCCCCTGTCCACAGGCAATGCTGCTGCTGTGGCCCTGGTTATTTTGAAATTTGGAAATGGTTTGGCTGCCTGGCAAGGTTAATCAGCAAACAGCCAAAACTTGCATGTTAAATAAACACAAGCCGAGACCCAGCTGGGATCCTATTAAAAATGTGCTGTGGCGGGGGTTGGAAGGGGGGCAGTGTTGGATCAGCTGCTGCAGACAAGTATCAGAGGGATAGCCGTGTTAGTCTGGATCTGTAAAAAGCAACAGAGAATCTTGTGGCACCTTTAAGACTAACAGATGTATTGGAGCATAAGCTTTTGTGGGTGAATACCCACTTCGTCAGACATCTGATGCAGTGGGTATTCGCCCACGAAAGCTTATGCTCCAATACATTTGTTAGTCTTAAAGATGCCACAAGACTCTTTGTTGCTTTCTGCTGCAGACAGTAACACAAACAGGTCCCTGGCCTGCTCCCTTCCCAAGTGGCTGTGCTCCAATTCCCAGTGGGGAGGCCACAAACCTCTGAGTGTCACTGCACTGGCACATCCCACTCCCTCACCTCTTTCCCTTCCTCCTCTCCCCACCAGGCCAGCCTGAAGGGGGTTCTCCGATTCTGGGGTCAATGTGTGCTGGCTCCCTCACTGCCTCTTCTGAGGAATGGCAGCATGACTTGGAACCTTCTGTCATTTTCCTGTGGAGGAATCAAAGAGAACCCTCCTCTGCTCTCCAGTGTTCTGCAGTTGTAGGATATCTGTCCTGGAGCTTTATCTCTGGCCATGTCCCACGCTTCCTCTGTGCTACCACATTCACTTCTCAGGGTGGGTTTCCCATCTCCCCACTCTGCCACAGGTGATAGAACAAGGAGTGCTCTGTGAGAGCCAAGCAGGGAGGGAGCAGTCCCAGAAGGTTGGGAAGGCACAACTGTTGCCCCATACAGAAGGTAAGAAGAGTTGAAGAGAAGGGAAATGAAAACTGATCAGCTTCCGCTACGCTGAAGCAAACCTGGAACTGAGCAGAAAAGCAGAAAGGACACAGGGCAGAGACAGAATGGGGCCTGGTCAGAGAGGGACCAGGAAGGAGTAAGGACAGGTGTCACCCAATTGGGTTCCATATTCATGGATCAGGGGCCCACAGTGCAGCACTGGGAGGCCAAGAGAGCAACCTGAGAGCCAAAAAACACATTTCACAGATAAATATTCAGGCCTATTGTCTTTTGCCTCACTAGAGTTTGTCAAATTACTCCCTGCAAATATGTTTTTCACCTCATTTACCCATTTTCTCTATTCATGCAGCCTTCATGAATTGATCCTGATTCCTGAAAATCTATTTGTTGCTCAAAACAATTTGCCCAATAGTTCAGCCAAACAAATTTCAACCAGAGGGTATTCGCAAACTGCTCACTTCAATTACTGGTTATATTGTTTACAGCTCTTTTAGAACATGACCCCACTGTGACTTTCACTTTGTGTGGAGATGCAGTTGGATGGTGCATGACTGGTCACCTAAGGTACATGGTATTGTTTCTGTTCCTTGACTGGACGACTTGAAGCTCTTTAAGAAGGAAAATAAAAAATAGGGTATAACAAATAATGAACCTTCTAGTACAGGCCAAATCTAGTATGGGAAGGGTGACCAACACATCCTTTGGCCCACGCCACTTCCCGCAGCCCCCAGTGGCCTGGAATGGCAAATCGCAGCCAGTGGGAGCTGCGATCGGCCGAATTTGCGGATGCTGCAGGTAAACAAACTGTCCTAGCCCGCCAGCAGATTTTCCTGGTGGGTTGCGTGCCAAAGGTTGCCAATCCCTGTTCTAGTACAACATTTTTGCTAAAATTAATGAAATCGTTGACATTGTCTGAACCTTTTATATGAATAAATGAAGGATTGTTCGAATAATCTGACCCCAAAAATAACAGCAGAGTGAACTCATTGAGCATATTTGCAAAAATATATGTGAATAACTGTTTGCATTATTTGATCCACTCTATGTATTACCATGGTCTTTGGGTTTTGTACAAAGAACTACAATATTCTACACTTAGATTCCAAAATATTACACCTGTTATACCTCTATGCTATGTTTGTTGAATACTGTAGCATATTTTTAATAAAGCAAGAGGTAGAGTTTCCTGTAGAGACATCACACAGGAGTGTCAGAAGGTGGAACTTTCTGTTTTTATCCAGTGAGGAATGGGCAGGCAGACAGGATAGATACAACAGTGATGAACATGGTATAAGGATTTGATATAAAGTCCTTAGAAATACTCTGACAGACTTCAGTGAGATTTTTTTGCTGGTCACGGAGCTGAAGCCAGACTTATAGTGACAGGAGTGTACGTCCAGCCCTCCAGCAAATCTCAGTCCCTCCTGGAAAGAATGATTGGCTGCTCTTCCCCAGGAGAAAGTGCAGCGGTGAAGGCAGACAATCAGGGCTAGTGCAGGAAGCAGTTGGTGCTTTCTCCCCCTTCCCTCAGGAGCCAACACCAATCTCCCAAGAGGAGAGTGAAGAGCGGAAATAGCATAGCAGTTCAGAGACTCCACTCCCTCCTCCCCTCATGTGGTGATGCACTGAGAAGCATGAGGGCACAGTGCCAAGTCATCATTAGGCCCAGTGTACAAAGGCCTGGTACTGCTTTTCCCCACCGAGCCATCGACAGGCCATGCATACCTCCCCTCAACCCAGGCCTGAGGAGAATACCCAGGTTTTCTCAGCCCTAGCCTCTGATAGGCAATGCCTGTGCTGTGACAATCAGGGTCCAGATACCCAGGGCCAGCGCTACCATTTAGACAGCCTAGGCAATCACCTAGGGCGCCAGAATAATTGGTGGGCGCCGTTTTGCTGGAGGGAGCGGCAGGTGGCTCCGGTGGAGCTGCCGCAGTGGTGCCTGCGGAGGGTCCGGTGCTCCGCGGCTCCAGTGGAGCTGCCGCAGTCATGCCTGCTGACGGTAGACTGCTCGCGTGGCTCCGGTGGACCGCCCGCAGGCATGACTGCGGCAGCTCCACCGGAGCCACAGAGCACCGGACCCTCCGCAGGATACCCCAAGGGGAGAAAAAAAGGTGTACACCCGCAGAATATACAGTTAAATCAACTGATTTTACACAGTGTAAAAATATATTTTATGAAAGCTTGCAGTGTTCTAAACTCAGTATGAGATATGAGATACAGCTCTGCTTTGAATTTATGAATTTGTGTGCTCAGAATTGTGCTCATGAACTTCTGATCCACTTCACATCAGGGCAGTGAGTGATCAGACATAGAGAGACACTTCACAAGCCAAGTGTTTACACAAAACTGACCTCAAGTAACAATCCACTGTAAAATCCTGGAAAAGACAATGATGGGCCATTAGAGTTAATGGAAAGACATTGAGATAACTGGGGATTTACCTATAGTGACTAAAGGGGAAAAACTGCAAACCCTTTTAAAATGGGAAAGTGTTTTTAGAGAAATGCATCCTGAAACTGTGAGGGACAGCCTCTAGGTGGGAAGCTGCCCATAAAATGCTGGATCTCCCTTATTGCTAGGGTGTACACTGGGAAACTTATCTAATATAGACATGTATAGCCTGATGTTGCATCTTACTGTTTATTTTCAGTGTATCTTGTATATGTTTGCTTCCCTTACTATTTCTTCTTTGAATCTGTGGTTTTGATATTAAATAAACTCTCTTGTGCAAACTGTGTGGAACGTGTATGCCAAAGTGAACTAACTGGGGGGCTAGTTACACACCTTCAGGGGTGACAAACCAGAAAGGAATGGTCCGAGTGTCTGGTACTTAAGAACTTGGAAGGATGGATTCAGGGAGACTCAGGATGGAAGGGCTGTTGGTGTCACCCTGCAAGGAGTAACAAGGTTGGTGAGAGCCAGGGTGAGCCCATATGTTTGTACTGGTGCAGGGATCTGAGCTGTAGCAGCACACCATTAAGGCAGACTGAAGTTACAGGTCAGATGGTAACAAGAATCCGCTACTGGTCTGGGTGATCCCCAAAAGACACAGCAACCCCTTGCCCTACTCCAAGATGGGCCATGCTCCCTCCTATTTCCAAGGCACAGATTCAGCAGGGAACCAAACCAAGGGCACCCCCTTGTAGAAAGGGGAAACCCAGTGGGAAAGGTGGGCCAAAGGCTGGGGAGCAGGCGGTGACAAAACCTGGGACTTTTAATGTCCTGGAAAAACTTCCAGGAATCCTGGGACACCTACCTCAAAAAAGGGATGTTCCTGGGAACACCTGGACGGGTGGCAACCCTGGGGTGAGAGCCCCTGCACCAGGGGTCAGAGTCACCTTACTCAATGTATCTGGGAAAGCTGAGACAAATAGTCACACACATACATGGGGAGTGGGGAAGGTCAGTTCAAAAATCAAAAGCCAGATCAAAACACACAGCATAGTGTTTATTTGAAAATCTCATGATTTAAGGGGCAATCATGATTTTTGGGGGCTCTGACTCACAATTTTTGAACCTTTGAAGGTGGCGATATTGGATACCCATGGAGCGCTAGTGCTCCAGCTTCGCTCATCCCTAAATGGAGAGCATGTTTGTTTACTGCTGAGTGAAATCCAAATCCTGAAAGGCCCTCTCGCATCCCACCCATGTTTGTTTGTCTAAGCTCTTGCTGCAGCATCCTTTCACCCACGCTGGAGGAAGGAGAAGGCCCTGCACACCAGATCCTGAGATAGACTCACCCATACTTTGAATGGAAATGGAGAACAGCACAAATAGAAAACACATTGCATCTTAGCAGTACCCAAAATGACAGCAGACCAGACCAGGCCTGGGCTTCATTACTGCAAAATCTCTGCAATTGCTGCTGTTTATAATTCCAGGAAAAGTAATCATTGTATTGTGTTTTCCTCTTGTTTTGTTTTTGGTTTTATTGTGACATTAAAGGGATCTTGACATGTAGTTTAGGCCCAAAATGGGACTTGCCAGCAAATTATTTTAACCTGATTACAGGGGAATGTTCCCCAGATTTGAAACATATAATTGCTTAATTCCATGCACTGTTCTCAAACATCCTTAAAAATAATAATTAAAAAAAGTAAATATTTTATAGCCTGATTTCCTGTTAGTGAGTCTACACTATTTCTGCCCTGCTGCTACACTGAGAGTTATCCCACCAGAACACCAGTAGAGGGTGCTGTAAATAACTATCCTGGCACTGTGATCCTATCATCCAAGATCAAAAACTACCTGCAGAAAGAGAATTTGCTGAGTAGACTATATACCATGAGAGTTAAGATTTGAAACAGTGGGAGGAATGGAGATTAGCCCAATGCAGTGCTAAGGATTGTGAGGTATGGCTCTGCCCAGGGATCCCTTTGCAAAGCTGGCCAACTGCTTAAAGTACAGCTGGCAGGCCTGACATTCTTCTCATTTGCACCAGTATAAATGAGAAGTAAGTCATCAGCAGGGTGCAAAATGGGAACGGTGAGAGAAGAAGCGGGCCCATAGCCTGAAACGTGACTGTAAAAATAGCATTGTGGGTATCCATACCAATTTGTTCTCCACTAATTCAGATCTAGTTGGCGCCATCATTTTTAACCTCAGAGCCAGAGTCCCAGAATCCTGTGGGATCTAAGAAACCTACTGAGTTCTCTCCACTTTTTCACACCATCAGAGATTCTGTAGTTGAAATTCAGCCAGCAACCCTGCTACTGAGTTAGGAAGAGGAATGAAATCCAGCTTGCTTCTCTGTATCTGTATGGTGCTGAAAGAGGCAAAAGCTTATTTATCTCAGCAGAATCAACGATACACCTCCAGGACACACAGGGAGAAGACATTCCACACACACAGTCCATTTTACTTGAATCACATTTTAAGGTCCAAATAATGGTATAAATTATGGGTCCCCACAATGCAGTTGCAAATTCAGCAGCTTTGACAAGGAAATCCAAGAATCTTCTATTTGCCCAATTCAGCCCTTAATTACACAAGTGCAACTCTTTTGAATTCAGTGGTGCTGCATGGGAGTAATCAGGGCAAATGTGAGCCCTCTACCTGAATATCTACTGTCTCCACCTGTCTAATGTGCCTGTCTGACTCGAGGTATATGTTGCTTTCTTTTCTGTATGTTTACACAACTATGTATTCCACTGTACAATCAGCTTTTACGTTCACCCTATAAAACTGGGTGAAATAACTGCAACAGCAGTTTCTCGTTTCCAAATATTTCTATGTGTAGAATGAAGACACACAGATTTGATTTTTTTCAGGTTTTGGGTAAAAGCTGATTATCACGCAGAGACTATGATCATTTCTGCAAGGAGCTAAATATGCAAACAAGTTGACATGCAGCCCAAGCTGCATCTTCAGTACAGAGTCTCTCATGTTGCTTACATACAGTGGCAGAGCTTGCACAGCTGCTTGTTTACTAGGGTGGCAACAATGGGTAGTCAATGGCCATTTTGTAGGCCTTGTATTTGCAAGCTGGCTGATAGCCAGCATTGAAAATTTGAGCTACTGACATCCACATACCCAGCTATGTCAACAGCAGGGGCTCCCAAGTACGGTAAGGGAGTGAGGAAATTGTTTTTAATTTAAATCATTTTTGTTGCAGGAGGTGTGTAGATCTAAGTTAGAATTATTATTATCAATATTATTACTTGTATTGCAGTAGTGCCCAGGAGCCTCACTCGTGGACCAGGAGCCCATAGTGCTATGTCCTGAACAAACATGAGACAAAGAACGCCAAAGAGCTCACAATCTAAGCATAAGAGAAAACAGATACATATAGACAAAGAGGGGAGTACATGTTAAAATGAGACAATATTGGTCAGCATTATAGGGTGTGGTCCTCCCAGCATATGAGCAGCCTATAGAAATAATAAGCTCTGTCCTTTCAGTGCTGAATATGAGAAACAATCATTGAGTCCAGCTGGTTACGGTGGGTGAATAGGACCCCAACATTTTGGGAGTGAGAATTCAGTCCTAAAATCAGATCCATTTCTCATTAGCCATGTGCTTTTTTCTAACTGTCCATCTGTCTCGCTCTTCTGTCTGACTAGAGCTATCTTATTTTGTTATTCATTTGTCTGTACATTCTTCTCTCTCTCTTCCTCTGTCTGTCAATTTCCCTCGTCTGCCATACCTGAGAAGCCTGAAAACCACTTTAAAAGACAGCCATCACCCATTGTTTTTCCAATGGCATATGGTGATAATAACAGTGCAGCTGCCATAGACCTCCTGGCTTCAATTACCGTACAGGATCAGCTAACCTCAGTTAAAATTACCGATGTAACTGAAGAATAATTGTAAAGTGGGCTCTCCTATGGATTCTGGTTTTCTGAAAAATCGTTACTGAGTTGCTTCTTGTGCCAAGGTTGCAGAGGATCAGCAGATGAGTAACAGGTTCAGGGAGATGTTGTCCAGGAAGATTGGTTTCTCTTTCTTTTCAAAGCAAACTCTAAACAGATGGCAGGGTCTCCTTCATTTTTTACAGCTCAATGGAACAGACAGGATTGACGCAATGGAGGTCAGAGATCAGATTTTATAGGTTCATTTCTCTAGATGGAGCTCAATGGAGGAACTTCTCTTGTAAGATTGGACAGCATGAAGTCACGGTGAATCTCCACAGAGATACAAGGGAAACAATACATTAGCTCAGTCAGGAAAATATTGCCAGTACAACTTCTGGCTGTGACAAGGACATGGAGCCCTGTTTCCTAAAAGCCAGGTATGTTTTCTAGAGTACAGACAGCTAAACTGGGTTATATAACATAGGATGAAGCAAACTGAGCCTTAGCCCCAAAACTCTATGTAGATGTTGTATGAAGTTTGGGAAACAATGGTTATTTCTTGTTAATTAATTGTCATGTTCACTAGACAGAGCCACCAACGAAAATAATGAGACATCTATAAATGAAACTGCCCTGCTAGTTACTTAAAAGTTCACAACTGAACTGCTTTTACCCTTATGATGACTTCCATGCTAACTTTTTGCATATAAACCCACTTTACTCCCTGAATCTGAAATGAATTTCAAATGACAACAACACAACTCTTGTGTAGGCCAGCTCCTCATACCCCTTTTATTCTTGGTGCCGTTAACAGGTAGCTGGCATGCTATAGCAAATTCACCAGCTGCCTCAAACTAACCAATTGTCCATGGCAGTCATGTTGTAGAACCTGATGAAGGATCCAATGGACACTGATTGCTGCAGGACTCACTAAACTGCTATAACTTTTTGACAGGCTGCCTAATAGATGCCTTGCTAGACTACATCTTAGCTCCAGGTTACAGGCACTGTTGGCATATCTGGCGCAGAACTTCAGGCCTCAAACTATTTGGCACATATAGCTATCTGTCATAGACACAGTAACTACAGAAGATGCCCCCTCTCTGATACCAAGAATGGCATATGCTTATTTCTAAGCACAAAACACAACTCATGCAGCCTTTGCGATAGATACTTGTCAGTCCAGGATAGCAAGTCTCTGTGGAATTATGCCACCTTTAGAATCTAGACATTAACAAGCCAGTCCAGGTCACATCTTGGCTCTCCAGCCATTAGGTCTAAAAATATCTTTGCATCTTCAAGTGCTGTGCTTGCTGTGCATGGTTAACAATGTGCTTGTGGGAGAAAAAATGTCTCCTACCTAGCATTGTGGTGTTCATCCCATAAAAACTGGCATGCTGGGTCCATTTCTGCAAGCCAAGCCTCTTACCCAGGGCTATTTACCAAACACTGCTATCTGAACAGTACCAGACCCTTACAACAACTATGATCGATAATGATGTTTTTCACTAGAAGGTTCTTTTGATTCAGCTTGTTTTCAGAATGTCATAACCACAATGTTGGTTGGATTCTTGGAAGAGTTGATATGTCTCATGGATGCTATTTTCCCTGGGATCTCCACAGCATGTCACAAAATCTATGCTTATGCCAAGTCCCATAATAGCAGCCCATCCACACTGTCAATGGTATGAATGGTCCATCAAGCATTCGCTGCAAAGGTCAAAGACAAATAGCTATGTAGATGCAAGAGACAAATGGATCTGGATTTACTGTTGTATTGTGTTGGTGAGGGAGGAGGATTCACGGCAAGCAAGGATGATTCTCCTCATCCAAAAACATTCTCAGACAGACAGGCGATGCACAGAACCTTCACTGCAACCCTCCCACTAGGAACTCCCTCACATCCATGGCCCTTCCATGCTTCCTTAGATTTACAGTCTTCTGGTCACAATCAAATCAAGGGTTATCTCAAAGGAGCACTAGCACCCTCTAAACGCAATGAGCAGCAACACAATATTTTGCACATAATTGCACTTCCATTTAAATAAAACCTTGTATTGTCCTGGGTGAGCTGAATAATTTTGCAGAGAAAAATAAAAATGGGAAAATAGTGCTGTCTGATCAATGCTGCCATTTGGTCGTCCTCAAATTATTTTTCTTCTGTGGGTGTAGCTTGGCACTTCTGCTGCCATTATTACTCTTCCCTATTTTTCAGTCTGGTTTATGAAAGCTATTGATCCATCAGATGCTTAAGGATCCTGCTTTCCTGGCTGGGATGCATCATCTGAGGTTATACAGACACTACACACTGTAGTGGTTTAGAATCAATAAAGTTACACACACACAAAAGCTAAGGTATAACTGAATTGATATATTGGTTAGAATATACTCAAGAATACTTATCCTGCAACCCATATATCTGAAGATAAAGAGGCATATTTTGTTGATTGGAATCCCTTAGTTAAGAGAAGGGATGCTGACAACTAGCTGCTGACTGTAAGTCTTTAGTTATCTTAATCATATTTGATTTACCTGTTATCAGCAGATAAATAACTGTATGAAGCCAGGAGCTTGCTGAAAGGAAAGATGGCATGAGAGCATAATTTTCCTATTTCCAAGTGCAAATGGTTGATGTACTTTGGGGAGGAAAATAAAAGTATGTCTCCAGTGGGGAGAAGTCTTTCTTTAGTTCTTGAAATATTCCTTTCTTTCACTGTGCCCACCACCATGATGTCTGAGTACCTTAGATGTGTGATGAGACTGGTGGTGGTGGTGGTGATGATAATGAGAACAGATATGCATTCTCTGATGTGTTTTTAGGTTTGTTTTTACTTCAAACCCCCATTTCTGTGCATTTTATCAGATGCTGGGCAAGACCCATGGATCAGGCCAAGTTGTATGCTGTTCAAGACCTGGACTGGGCTTAGCACAGGACCCCTGGTGTTCCTAAAAGCAACCTAAGGACTGTGCTGAATTGTGCTGGTTGGAATGGGCCCAAAGGGATCGATCTATTGGCCAGGGATTGCTGGACTGCATTGCACTCTGGCCATGCCTTCTCCCACCCCCAGCCATGCTCTCTATCCCACCCAGGAATGCCTTATATGCTCAGCAAGGAATAGGTGGCATAGACCTCTCTATGCCAGTTTTATACCACCCAGGGATTTCACTACATCAGATGAATTGCTACCTACCAAGAATCAGGCCCTGCCGTTTTTGCAGAGGCATGTTACATATATGTATAGAGTAATTTGCAAGTAAGTGTCACATGGCTCCAGTCCATGTCCGAGACTATTATTGTTCAAGGCTGGAGGTGGATGAACTTCTCTCTCCCAATATCTGCTGTAGCTCTTCAGCACTTTGGGATCCATTGATCCTTGTATATTGTCAGGAACACCTTTGACTTTAAAATTTGAAAGACATTTTTTGCATGCCCGCTTCTACCTCCATTGCCCTCATGTGAACTCTCTCCATATTCTGGACCAGGACTTTGGAACAAAAGAAGCGAGATAGACCCCTGGAAAATACATCTCAGGTTTTACATTAGTCCCATTGAGTGCTGGGACAGGATGCTATGAGATGCTTTTGTTCTATATATCGATCTATACATGTCCAATCTGCGTGTGTGCAATCAGAAAAGCACTTAGTGATGTACATTAATACTGGTGTATTAACTTCAGTCAGATGAGACTGAACAGAAGCCAAAGACTGGGATGATTTGCACAGTAGATTGTGGAGTTGGCAACGCAAAGGTACTTGTGAGCTCTAATCCCTACCTTGTTGCTGAGAAAAGGGTTGTGCTGATCAGCAGATAAGCTGAAGTCAAGCTGTAACTATGGTGTTATTTAGAAGTCAGGGGAGATGAACGGCTTCATGAGCTGAATGACAGGGGCAAGGAAGTTGCGCTTGTCTTGGAGAAATGTGAACATCTCAGAAATGGGGGGCGGCGGGCCCTTCCCCCCAGGATTTGGGAGGCATAATAACTTTTCAAGCTTAAACGGTCGCTCAGCTCCCAGTGCCACCTTGGTGCTGATGAGCATGGTATAAATAACCTATACAGACAGATAGAACAGACTTGTTCTCTAGACCTAGGGGACTCTTTGCTGGTACCGCGGAGCTAATGGATTTTTGCCTGTGGACTGGCAGCGCTCTATTCACTGTTGGAGACCTCTAAGGGGTTCCTCCTCAGTTCTGTTCTCAAAAGCACACTGCTTTTATTCACAAAACTAGAAGAGTGGCTACGGAGAGAACACACATTTGTAAGGACTGTAGACCTGCATTGTGTGTGCTCAGGGAGCCAGCAGAAAAAGTTGAAGAGTTTATAGAATTATGTTTTTGAGAGAAATTATGCCAAGTGGTGGTTCCATGTTTAGTCTTGCCTCCCTGCGGCTGCAGGGCTCTGTCTCCCTCCCTCACATGCTCTGAAGCCTTTTGAAATCTCAGTGGGTTTAGAGAAAGGAAGAAATCTCAGTGAGTTTAAAACAGGGCAATCATCACTGGAAAACATTTCCATAGGTACATTATTGCTGCTACTGGAAAGTAGTGATCTTAACATACTCATTAGCAAATAAATAGATAAGGGAACAGAGTTAATTAATGGACCTGGGGCTCTCAGGGATATTTCCTTTAGCTTTAGGAGCTAATAACACAAAGAACTCCATGTAAGAAGTATATTTCAATGGCAAGTTTATAATATACCTTCTATCTGTCTGCCATCTAAACAGCAGTTGGCTTTTCCTGTGTGCTCCTAAGGCACACACAATTGAATATGTATATTCTGAATGAGGGTACAATGCATTTCTACAGTAAACAATTGCAGGAAAGCTGTGCCATACAGGTATATACTGAGACACTGTGCCATACTGTCATTGGCTACAGACTTGCTCTATACAGGAATTGGCTGCTTATATGTTCATGTTGGCATTAAGCTGTTCTTCCAAGTATTCTGAGTTTTGTGATGGTTAATAAAAGTATTCAAAGACAAACCAAAGGTCCGATGTATTTGTCGCTCCAGCAGAAATAATTTATCCTCTATTCAGTCCAGCTTCTGAGGTCAGTAGTTTGTAACAGTTCTCTGAAATAAATAGTTCCAAATGCAGAAAACCTGTAGCAAGGGATTCTTTATTACTCAGACCACTGTGGTACCCACTCACCAAAGGAGTAGCAAGACTCTATTTTCACTAGAGAAGGAGCTTGGTGTGGGATTTACCTGAAACTGTCCCAACACAGAATCACATGCTAACAATGCCTGAAATGGTGTTGAGCAGGGACTGGACTCCTTCAGCCTGCTGAATCCCTGCTGGGTATTAGCATATACTTCCAACCTTGGATAGTCCAAGGTGAATGCTAAACATTATACTAGTATAAAAGAATATTTGCAAAGAGCACAGTCTGAACTCATAAAAAAGAAGTATTTGCACCAGAAACCTGAGTTTAAAAGTTAAGCTCATCCAGTCAGGGCCCAGAAACAGAGCCCTGTGATTTACATGTCCAATCCAAACTAATCAACACAGCCCAAACTTTGAAATACTTGAGGTAAATTGCTCATGAACAATTTACAGGCTCAGAATTATTTCCAGAAACTATTTGGGGAGTATTTTAGAATTAATTCAAGAAAATTAATTGCTTGCTGGCAATTTCCAATCAGAAAAATAAGCAAAATTCATCCATTAAATTGGTTATTATGAATTATTTGATCAAGCTCTAGTGATAATGCTGCATCAAGAATAATCAATATAAATATCATGAAGGCTTTGTCAAAGAAGAAAAAGCGTAAAGAGCAGTGGGAACCACATGGCCGGGGTGCCTCTCACTACTGATGTGATAAGTGAAATGTTTCTCCTGAATTGCTTGAGGAAATCCAATTTTCGTCACTTATAACATTTCACCAAAGGCCATCTCTGACTGGAAAGAACATTTAATGGAATGCTACCACCACATTTAATCTTTCTGTGCAGATAATAGAGCCATTGGTGATTTTCTTTCTTTCTTTCTTTCTTTCTTTCACCAGTAGCACACAATGACATTGCAAAAAGAGAGAGCTTGTTATTCTGGCAGAAAAATGTAACTCTACTAACTTGGGAAGGATCGTATTTCACAAGGTGGCAATTAAAATTTCATGTTCTGAGTTTTCCCTGAATGATTTTACTCTACTTGCCACCAGGAAGTAATTTGAAAAGATATTTAAAAACATTTCATTATAATGAGAGCAATCGACATTTTTAATGCTCACTGCAGTCCAGAATCCAACAGGGAGGTCGCATCTCAGTGAGTTCTGGCTTCTTGGGAAGGACATGGGATTGATATCCTTGAAGTCTTTGCCCTTGGAGTATTGTCAACAAGAAAACAAAACACCAGAAAGTAGGACACAGTCCCCCAAGTAGCACAAAAATCCCGCTTAATTCAGCAAATGTTACTTTTCTTCCTTGTATGTTTTCTGTCACATCATAGGAATGAGATGTAACTATGATGGTATATGAATAAAAAAAATATATACCAGCTGTAGCAAAAATAACAAACAACTATAATCTGTGGGATGGGATAGTTGCAGGGATTCAGAATGGCATACAGATCTTTCTCCACCAGGCTGCTAGTCCCAGGTCAGCAATGACCAAGAGTCACTTCCATCTGACAGCTGTTCAGCGGTCTGGTGGTAAGTGATTAGGAGGTTTCAGGTCAGTTTTCAATGGGAGGTGCGTTCGCATCACAAAACACCACCTCTGCTAGTTTCTGGCACTAGTTGACCCCCCGCAAGGCATCTGCAAGAGAGAGAGGCCAAGGAAAGAATGGTCCTTGGAGCCTAAGCTCTCCCCTCACCAGGGACTGCTCCAAGCTCCAGCAAGCCAAGCGTGTGCTTGGGGCGGCAAGCCACTGGGGGCGCTCTGCCGGCACTGCGAGGGCGACAGGCAGGCAGCCTTCTGCGGCGTGCATGCCGAGGGTCCACTGGTCCCACGACTTCAGGGGACCCTCTGCAGGCACGCCGCTGAAGGCAGCCTGCCTGCCGTGTTTGGGGCGGCAAAATGCCTAGAGCCACCCCTGCCTCTTGCCACAAGAGATGGTCTCTCCATGACACGGGTGAGGCCCAATTGATGGGGCAGCAGGAAGGGAAGCACCCCATCCTGCCACCAGTGTGCTAACCTGTGCTGTGGATAATTAGAGGATTTCAGTTTCCAGCTCTGTCACTCCAGCACTTGCACTGTTCCTGTTCAATATAACCAAAGCAATCTCGGTGCTGGGCTAGCCTGGCGGTTAGTGTTTCTACAATGCAGGGTACTAGGGTTCAGTGCCCTGGTCAGTCCTTCAGGCTAGCAGGACCACTGAACCCTTGGGGACAAACTGGTAGAAGCCAAGCATTCATGACAAGGCTTGAAGGGAGACCTCCCTAGAACTTTGCCCATCAAAGATTGCCATGGTGCACGGGCTTTGGCACACACAATGTACAGGCCTTGGATGAACAATTTAAGGACATACAGAGACACATACACACACACATTTCTGGTTGGCAAAGATGTCCATAGTCAATTTTGCTCACATAGGAAGCAGTTGTGAACCACCCTGGAATTCAGCCCTGGAGGTAACCCCCCGAGGCAGAAGGAGAAGGACAGGGGAGGAATTTTTTTTCCAGTTAAAAGTGTTGAGGGTCTGATTGTGCAGAGAAGAGCTTTTCTCTCCCTGTTGTGCATATACATGGCTGTGACAGGCCCAGCCTTCCCTAAATTACACGGCAAAAGGATCCCAGAGGTCAGACTGGTGGCTTTCAACAGGCTTTGCTCTTCCAACTGGGTTCACGCGTATTGTTGATAAAACTCAGCTTTACAACCTGCACTGCTGTGTAATGGCATGGATGAAACGCACTCCCAACAGCTGGCACTGTCAGGCTGCTGTGGAAAGAGCTGATGATCCCAGGCAGGAGAGAGGTGAACACCAGCCAGTAGCTATCTCTGACCATCAGCCAGCCCGTACATTTCTCCGGGACGACCCTTACGGAATGCACAGAAGGAGGGAACTGGCTAATGCGGGCCCAATGTGCACATGCCATTCTGTGCGAGGCCTGCTCATTGGATTCCTGCCATTCAATAACCAAAATGCTCACCGCACTGGGAGAGGGAGGAGGCATAGGCAGGGCTGGGATGTATCACTGAGCGCCTGGAATAACTGCACTAGGCCTCAGCATTGAAAAGAAGGGATTGTCAGTTTTATTGGCTTCATCCAGTCAAGCTGGGGGGTCTCCACAGAACTGGTGACGCTGCGCATTCCCAAAGTGTCCTGACTTGGCATATGCTGAGTGAAGCCAGTGTAAAAACCTGGGGTGGATTCCTCAGTGGCTGTCTCCGCTTGAGTTGTTCTAAAACCCTAGTCAGCAGGAGAGTGCAGTGTGAGCTGCCCAAAAGCAAACCCTGTGTGAGGGGAAACACATAGACAGCAAGCTTTCCCTTCGCACACCCCCTTGGCTCCACAACCTCCGACAATATCCCCTTTTCCCTATCTGTTGTGGTGGGACGGCAGGGAAATGACACTACTTTAAGAGTAACAATCTCTTTGGAAGGATGGGAGTACTGAAGAAGAGCAGAGGTAGATAATCTGACCCCAGCATGAGGGTTGGGGGAGAAGTGAGAGGGGACATGGCTGATATCACAGCCTGGGATTGTTCCAGCTCCTGCTCCTTCACCTCTGTTGAATGAAAGATGTTTTTGTTTCACCTCCTGTCTGAAACCCAGAGGTGTGTAAACAGGAAGAGGCACTCCCTGGGCACCAGGAGAAAGGAGGGAAAATGAGGTGTTGAAAAGATGACAACTCAGTTTGTCAGGAAATTCACCTTCTCAAGGAGACGGTGAACGGGAGGAGACAAGGGGAGAAGAAGGGGGGGGAAGTGAGAGGTGGACGAGCAAGAGGAGAAGCAAGGACTGAATCAATTTCATTTTTCTGGTCTCTTTTTTTGGAAAACAAAATATTCTTCCCATTTCCTGGCATCAAAGATTTTCACTTTCCTTCACAGTGAAAAAATAAAGCCAGCACCATCTGTCCGATGAGAGATCACAGGGCAGTGAAGGAGCCGGGGGTGTGGGGAGAGGGCTGCAGGGGGGGATATGGCAGGATGTGGAGTATGAAAAGCTCTCTCTATGTCTCAACTCTCCAGTGGGCAATAAGGGCTGTTGAAAACCCCAGAAAAAAAGCTTTATCACAAAGTGTTTATGGCTGAGGTCATTTCTGTCATTCCCAGCCTCGTTTTCCCTCCTGCTTGAACCTGTGGCTTGCTCAGCCCTCTGGTGCAGGGCTCTCCAGGGAAGGAAAGCAAAGAACATTCTCCTCCTTCCTTGACTCTTCCAAGCTGCACACCTCACAGAGCCTTGTCTGTACAGGTGTGGAAGGCTCCTCCAGCCTCATCCAGTTTCTCCATAATGTCTTTGGAAAGGAAGGACTTGAGATGCCACCACATCACTAAGCCAGAGTAAAGACAGCAATATGCTCTCGTTGCTTGTCATGGCGTGTCACAAATTTGACCCAAGGTGAAATGTTGCCTCCTGTAGGGCAGGATATTTTTTTCACAATGGCGTGTCTCCTTTTTCTGTTGGGATGTCACTTTTTCATTCTCAGAAATAATCCTCTATTTTCATGGGATAATCAAGGGTGAATGCAAATGATATTTTTGGTTTTAATGAAGCTATGGAAATAGGATTTTCTGCCATAGGAAGAGATTTTTTCACATGCACCTACACAAAAGCAGTTTTCAATGTTATTCATGCTGTTGTTGCTTCGTGTCCAGCTATCATGATATAGTGAGGATGACTGTTCCAAATGGCTCATAGCGTAGATGTTTTAAAAAACAGTCATTCGTAGGCTTGGAAGGATTAGAGTTTTATCAAAGTCAGTAACCCTCAATTTCACTGTACACACACAACCTGACGAAAATATGCTTCCATTGATAATAATAAAAATTTGCAGATAAGCAAAGTATGAAAAATGCTGCTTGAGAATTCTTAGAGTCATAATCTAGTGATTTAGATGTTTGAATTAGGCTTGTTCCAATGGACTAGCGAATGAATAGTAAAAACAGGCATGGTTTGTTGATATAAGGATATTTACTTTGTATATCTTGACGTGTAATGTTGACAATTTGTATTTTAACAGTTCATAAAGGTTTAACTTTTTGAATCTCAGCCTCTATTATCGCTAAACAGTTGCCTAACCCCCATAATTTCATGCAATTGTGAAAATTTAAGTCAATATATGTGGAAAAAAATGCTTAAAATAAACTTCGATATTGTCCACCAAAATTATTTTTAAATAAAATCAAATTCTGCCAAGCCTAGTCATACAAAATATTACCACTTGATGGCACCAAAAAATGGTAAACAGGGGCTGATTACTACCAGTTATATTGGTTGCCTTGAGGGTTTCAATATGGAACTTAGTATCTGTGTGGTTGACACCACTGAATTATGGTTTATAGCCAGAAGGCTGATGATTGTGGGTTCAGATCTCATAACAGGACTTGTGTTTACATCCAGCAGAACTAAAAGATGTGGTACTTCACTGCTAAGAGTGTTGTCCTCCAGGGGAGATATTAAATCAAGATTCCTTCTAGCCTTCACTGTGCACACTCAGGTGATCTCTGAAAAGAATAACCACATTGGCTTTGGCAACATCCCTGCTCCAGAGAACAGGTGTGAATGCTCATGGGCTATCACTCTAGGGGGCAGAATATAGATGCATTTGTGTGTTCAGTCACACTGCTGCTGGTTTCTTCCTGGGTATGATGCCTTTGTGTGAAATAACCTAGTCAAACCAAATTCTGTTCTTATGACTCCACTGCTAATTAGAACTGGGCAAATAATGTATATTTTGGTTCTCTGGCAACTCCCACAAATTGTGTGGGTGGAACTGAAAATGAATTGTTTTTGGCAAACTGAAAATTAAACAAACAACCCCCTCACCCAACATCCCTCTCATATTTCAGGTTTAATGGAACATTTTGTTTAGATTTTGAGTGTATTTTAATGTTTGAAATAAAATAAAATAAATTAGTAGAAAGTTTGGAAACAAAAAATCAAAACATTTTGTTTATCAAATGACAAAATGAAATGTTTTGACTTTGTCTGAATTTTTTTTTTTTACACAAGCATTTCAGTGAAACTGACATAAATTTGCAAAATGTTTCAATGTAGCTAAATCTTCATTTTTTGCCTGAAAAATTTCTGATGCTTACCTCCATGTCATCTAAACGTACTTGGAGCAGGTCTAGACAACACAGCCTTTGCAAAAGCCGCAATTTAACTGCCTTGTCCACATTAGTTCTCCCATCATTGCTAGCACCAGTGGAGCTGAATGATGGGAAATTTCAGGGGAAAATTCTAGTGGAAACAAGGCTTTTGAGACTTGAGTTTAAATCTTGGCTCTGAGGTTAGTGTCACTCACCCAGGTCCCCATTTATGAGCATCAGAAAACAACCACAATTTGGGGTGATTTCATCCTTGGCTTAGGAGAGGCACAGAATAGTAGGAGGTGCAGCAGGTCAGTTGTCCGGTGCTTCAGCACAGATGAGTGAGGGGGTTGCAGGTTCAGATTAGGGAGCATCAGCAGAGTTGTGTGGGGTGGCAGGACTGAAATAGCATGGTGGGCAGAGAATGGGATCAAGGTGCTTGAGACAAGCTATCTCATGTGGGTGTGTTATGCTACACTTCCTATCCAGCTCTAGTTACATAAGGGCTAATGCATCCCCACAATTTGAAAGGGAAAGTCTGCTGCCACACGAGAGCTGCAGTGGCTGTTGGCCTTGGGCCATTTCCGAAGCCCAAGCTCTCCTGTTGGATCAAGCTGAGAAATGTGCCACACTTAGAATGACTCCATTGTATACCCCTCTTGTGGCTGTGCTGCTAACAGACCTCAGAGATATAGACCACAAGTGCCCTGGCAGATCCAGAGAGATAATGACAACACAGTGGAGACTTTGGAGCCCCTTATATATTTAAACCCAGATGCTGCAGGCAAGATAGAGGGACGCTGGCTGTGATTTTTCCTAAGATCCAGTAGAAGACTGATCTTCCATCTCCAGCCTAAGCCTTTGTCAATAACCTAGTCCCAGATTTGGACCTTAGCATCCAAAATATGGGGGTTAGCATGAAAACCTCCAAGCTTAGTTACCAGCTTGGACCTGGTAAGCTGCCACCACCCAAAAAATTAGAGTGTTTTGGGGCACTCTGGTCCCCACAAAAACCTTCCCTGGGGACCCCAAGACCCAAATCCCTTGAGTCTCACAACAAAGGGAAATAAACCTTTTCCCTTCCCCCCTCCAGGTGCTCCTGGAGAGATACACAGAAGCAACCTCCGTGAATCTAAGCAGAGGGAGTCCACCCTCTCTAATTCCAGTCCTGGAAACAAAAGCACTTCCTTCTTCACCCAGAGGGAATGCAAAGTCAGGCTAGTAAATCTAACACACACAGATTTCTCACTGACTTCTTCCTCCCACCAATTCCCTGGTGCTGCAGACTCAATTCCCTGGAGTTCCCCACTAAAGAAAAACTCCAACAGGTCTTAAAAAGAAAGCTTTATATAAAAAGAAAGAAAAATACATAAAAATGGTCTCTCTGTATCAAGGTGACAAATACAGGGTCATTTGCTTAAAAGAATATTGAATAAACAGCCTTATTCAAAAAGAATACAATTCAAAGCACTCCAGCAACTATAGATATGTAAATACAAAACAACAAACCATTTTTGTACTCACAACTTGGAAACAGAAGATTAGAAAGCAGGAAATAGAAATCCCCTCATAGCCGAGAGAGAGTCAGACAGAAGACCCAGAACAAAGGACACACACACAAACTTCCCTCCACCCAGAGTTGAAAAAATCCTGTTTCCTGATTGGTCCTCTGGTCAGGTGTTTCAGATACTTCTTTCCAGGTGAAAGAGACGTTAACCCTTAGCTATCTGTTTATGACAGCCTTTGGCCTAGGGAGAGTGCAGCGGTAAATTAATGTCAAAGCAAAGCCAAAGAGTGCATGCCACTCCCAAAGCCTTTCACTGCCACAGCTCCTTCTTTCTCAGCTGTTTCAGTCCATGATCCATAGCCATCTATGCACAGATGAATTCAGGGGGAGTTTTTGTTCAATAAAAATCAGCTTTAGAAGCAATTTGAAAACAAACAGCAAACACAAGCCAGACCCTGTTCAGAAAGACAAAGGTGCTTGGTTCAGCCAGTGCATTTTTCCCCATGGCCATTATTTCCCTGAAAGAAGCAGCTGCAGTTCGTGGTGGCAGGAGCCTCCCCACCAACCAATTGGGCTGGTGTAGGTTCTGTTTGCAAACATGTGCCAAGGATGTGCCTGTGTGAGTGTGCCCATGACCAAGCGTGGCTATCAGTGTGAGCAGGTGTGTATGATTTTGTGAGTGGCCATATGTGAGTGATTAGGCATTTGTGTGCTACAACCTATGGGTAACTGTGTGCACAAGGACACACATGTACATGTATGTATGTGAGAGAATGCACTGGTCTATATGATTTGGTAGTGCATGTGTATATAGGCACAAGGTCAAGGTGCCTTATGGGGTATGTCTACACTGCAAAGAAAAACCCACAGTGCTGAGTCACAGAGCCTAGGTCAATTGACTTAAGTTCACATTGCTTGGGCTGTGGGGCTAAAAAGAGCAGTATAAGCTTTCACACTGGGCTCTGAAATGTGGCAAGGGGGTACTGGAGCCTGAGTGGGAACAGCTCCACTGCTATTTATTAGTCCCACAGCTCAAGCCCCACTAGTCCGAGTCAATTGATCTGGGCTCTGAGACTCGGTGTCATGGGTTTTTCTTTGCAGTGTAGACAGACCCATAGTCGCCAAATTGGTATCATGGTAACCACAGCCAGGAGAAAAGCCCTAACCCAAGCTGGGGAGTAACCCTAATCTAACCTAAACAAGACGTTCTGGTCTGTGAGTCAGCTGGGCCTGCCCAAGGCAAGGAGCAAGTGCTAACCACATCTGAATCACATCTTCCCATCTGCAGCTTCCCAGGTAAATCCCAGAGAAGAGTCTTTCCTAGAGTGGCTCCTAGGTCCTTCCCTGAATACAGGACTGCAGACCCGGCCAATTGACTAGGCTCAGCCACAAGAACAGAAAAAGGCAGATCTAGTAAAAGGTAGTGAAAAATTAAGCCCTGAGGCCTGAGTCAGGAGTCCCCAGCACTGGTTTTGTAAAGCCTGCATGTTGCCCCTCACAAACACTAGTTATTTTTAACATACAGAGCATTAGACTCTGGGAGCAGAACTGGGGTGAAGTGTAAAGGTTGGAGGACAGCAGGTGAAATTCCTCTCTAGCCAGAAGGGAAAGCTTTTAGGACAGCAGGAAGGCTTCAAAACTCCAGGCCTCCTACAATAGGGACATTCAAGAGAATCGGACCATTCCACCCAGGGGGCTGCGCCTGTGTTTTGTTGATAGCAGCTGGCTCTCCCAGATGCTTGGAGCAATCCTTCTACCATCCAAATAAACCCCAGTCTGACAGCTTTCCTGGCCAACATATGATCTATCACTAAATCTGCTTTATAGCAAACGGGGAAGTGCTGAGTGGGCTTGTTCCCTCAGAGAACCCCTGCGTGACTGCTTACAGGAGGAACCTTAATGTTAGGGGTGCTGCAGGAGTCTTATATGACAAAGACAAAGGGCAGAAGCGGGCATGCCAGTAAGACTTGACTTAGCAGGGTCTGCGGTCTTCAAGCTATGCTGCAACAGGCCAAGTCTCCCCCAGCACTCTGCAATGCCCCCTTTTGGCCAGCTGAGGAAGGACCTTGAAGAATGCCCAGCCCTGGGTGAAAGGAAGATTGACAGGATACTAGGCCTTGAGGCAGATGGGTCTGAGCTGTGGGAGGATGGGGGTATCCTTCTGTAACCAGTCAGCCCCTTGCCACCAGAGGTGTCTCTGTGGTAAACAGAATGATCCATGCTCCAGAGTCATTGTGGCCTAGGAAGAAGGCAGTGGGGAGCTCTCTTTTCAGGAGACGTGCCAGTCACTTGAGTATGAAGTGAGAAGCCACACAGGAGATAGGGTGCATCCTTGTATCTTCCCCTGAAGGCTGCTGTGCCCTCCCATCCACTTCTCACTGCTTCATCTCTCTGCCCCACAAAAGCAACCTCTTTTCTCCTCACGCTGCCTCACACCCCTGTTTCAGCTCTCCCTCCTGCTCGCCCCAGGGCCCAGCCCACATGAGAGGCTCCCACAGGTTCCAGGTTTGCTGCCATTCCCAGCTTTTGCACCTGCAGTCAGTTTTTCACTGCAGCCTGAGCAGAGGATAAACTCCAGAGCTAGGGAGGAGGGCAAACCAGGCCCCAGCAAAGGACCCAAGGCCCCCAGGCTTCCAAGGCAATTCCCTTCAAAGGCCTGGCTCCCAGTGATCATGCTGGAGTGACACTAATCAGTTGCAGCATCCCTACTCTACAGTGTGTCCTGCAGGAGCCTTCCTCGCATCCCCTTCCCATTTCCCTCTCCTTCTGAGATCACTGGCATGGGGGTGAGGCAGGGAATGGGGGCTCTGATGAAAGAGAATTTATATGCTTCACATTTAATTTGAAAATCCAGCTCTAATAATAACAGCAACAATACAGCCCTGGATGTTCTGGGGAGATTTATGTGTCTCATCAGCTTGTGGCAATTCCGATCCCCTCTAACTCCCCCTCATTTCCACCCCCTCCTGCTCCTCCAGGGATACCTGTACATGTTGAAAAGTTTGGGTATCTCAGGAGGAATGAGCCACAGCTCCTGCTAATTCCCTCTGCCAACCTGACAACATGGAGGAAATTGGCTTCAATTAAATGTGTAAGGTTTCATTTCCCTTTGAAGGACAGCAAAGCACAAGGGGCTGCTCTGTGTGAGCTCTTTGAGTAGCTGGATAAGGTGGGCCCAAGAGTGCTGGAATTAGGGTCACCAACTAAAGACAGGGTCTGAAATCAGAAGCAACCTGGAGCTGTGGCCCAAGCCTTGTCATTCAGCAATGTTTGGGGACTTTTTCTTTGTTTGTTTAACTTTCCCATTGTGTTCATCTGCCCTCCTTGCATACCACCTGAATTAGCAACATGCTTCTGAATGAAAGGACAGGGGAGAGAGGATTCCAGGCTCAACCTTGAGACCAGCATCTCCTAGTGCTGACACTAGTGTAGTCCTGGGAAAGGTCATGATTCAGCTCTGTTACAGAACTGCTCTTCGGGAGACACATTAACATAAGGTCCCTTCTGCTCCATTTTAGGCCATTACCTACCTGAAAGGTAAACCTCCTAGGTTTGTGAGGAGTGGGGGAGAGAGAGGGGGAGGGGGTATATCTAGGAAGACAGGTGGATACATCTGGTGCCCTTCAGAGGTGTCAGCAAAACTGGAAATGGGATCCAGCTGCAGACTTCCCTAGAGTATGAGAGGGATGGATTCTGTATTCTGGCTCTCTCTAACTCAAACAGGTTCTGTTGTCCATGTCAGGGCAGAACGGTACCTGCATTTGCCTGAACAGGGGCCTCGCAGGAGGGTATGTGCTGAAGGTGGGCTAGCAGGTAGGGTGTGCTTCTGTCCTTGCCCATGATTCTGGCCAGGTTCTGAGTACAGGCAAGGTTCCATCCTACCCAAGAGGCTTTGCTGGATGCTGCCCATTGTGTGCTCGAGGAAATGAGACCCAGAAGTGCCCAGTCATATTCTGCATCCCCTGGCAAATGTGGCAATAACAGATCACCAACTACTGTGTGTCATCCATCCTGCTTGCTCCTGCACTCCCCCTGATTTATGCTCGCATCTCCTTCCTTCATACCATCAGTACCCATTGATACATGGGCCTGCTCCTGCCACCCCCTTGTGCTACATCAAACCATTAATTCTTTGTCAGTGTAAACCTGTCTCGCCTCCAAGACTTTAATTTTGCAAACACATAAACACCTTCTAATCTGTCTACTTTTATCTAGCTAGCTAGCTCTGGTTCTGGCTCTTCTTCTGTTTGTCTTTGTTTCAGGTTATCTTGGGTAATGGTGGGGCTGTGAATCCAGGAGGAGTGGCAGCCCTGTAGAGATAGCCAGCTGGCAGGCCTTTCAAATCCTAAACCCTTGTGTCAACTTGAAACAAATAAGTCAGCATCTTTATTTTGCCTGTTTTATATCCTGAAGCAGAAAACACACCAGGAGACTCCCTCTTGGTGTGGGGATGTGAAGTCTTGTAAGTAGGTCCAATATATAAATCAGCACATTCCAAACCAAAGGTAGAATGCAGCCCCATGCAGGAGGCTAGTATGAATCCTATGCATCATGCTCTATCTGAGGGCTTAAGTGAGATTTAAGTGCAGCTGGCCCTCTGTGCAGGGGGTAGATTTTCCCCTGAGTGAATGAGGACCTTTACTGGGATTACGTTATGGGGACTGAGCCCCAGTTGTTTTCAGTCCGGTGAAAGGTGCCAAACTGACAGCCCTGGAAACAGAAGGTCTCTGTTTTGTTCTGGTCTGGGAGCTGGAGTGGAGTGAGGTAGGCACTGCTTGTGAAGGGTTACATCCTATTTAGAGACAGTCTTCTAATTGTCACCATTCACACCAGGAACTGCCTGGGCTGTAGCAAAGCAAGCTTGCCCACTCCATCCTGACCTGGGAAGGTCACAGGTCTGAACAAGCAGGGAGTCTTGTCAGCAAGGGAGTGAACCAGTGCCATCAGTGTGGGGGAGGGATAGCTCTGTGGTTTGAGCATTGGCCTACTAAACCCAGGGTTGTGAATTCAATCCTTAAGGGGGCCACTTAGGGGTCTGGGGCAAAAATCTGTCTGGGAATTAGCCCTGCTTTGAGCAGGAGGTTGAACTAGATGATCTCCTGAGGTCCCTTCCAACCCTGGTATTCTATGATTCCCACAAGTTTATTTAATAAGTCTTCCCAGCCTATTTCACACAGGTTTCCAAAAGACCAGGACAGGACAATGACTTCCAGGCACAGTAAAATACGAGCCCAAACAGTGACAGATCTGACCTCTCTCCAAACTTTGGGAAGGTCTGGGTCCCAATCAGAATCTCATGGCACAGGCTTATCATGAGGCTACCCACCTGAAAATGATTTGAACGAGTGTCCCAAGTAAAGAGCTTGGTAGCTCACTTCTCATCCTTGGGATGGGCAGTTGTTCTGGTTACTTTCCAGTGCAAGTTTCATCAACTCCAGTGGGAAAACGTAATGCTCAGCGACATGAAACCTGTGGGGGCAGAGCTAGTCGTGGGGCTGTGCTAAGAGTCTGTCATATGTGGCAGCCCCATTTGGCAAGAAAAGTACTGGACTGAGAAGCAGGGGCAATGGACTGTGTTTGGCTGCTTTTAAAAAAAATAAGGTAAAGCAAATAAGGGGTTAGAGTGACAGGAGTCCCTGGAGACACTGGTTTGAATGGCAGGAGCCACCGAGACACACAGTGATGGCACCAGCATAAGAAGAGAGAGAGAGAGAGAGAGAGAGAGCTATTCCTGGTGGAGCAGGAGAGGAGTGGACTGGAAAGACTGAAACCTCCTAAGAAATTCTTGCACTAAAGCTGCAGTTATGTAAAGCCCACATTGACAGCTACAGACAGAAACAGAGTGGGCAGGCCAGGTGCTACTCAGGCTCCTACCCTCTAGCTCTGGCAATGTACCTGAGTCCCAACCTTCAATACCCCCAGCTATTCCCATCCTTGGTCCTACAGATGGCTCTGCTGATGTGTCCAGCCTGCAGCCTCTACTGCTATTCTATACCTGGAATCCCCCCACTCCTCTACGGCTTAGCTAATGTACCTCAGTCCTGACCTCCATTGTGTTCTGGGCCTACCCAGCTCTGCTAATTCAAAAGACATTCACAGTAGCTTCAACTATTAGATTGGAGATTCTATGAATGCATAAAATCCGCCGTAGCATCTGATACATTCTCTGGCTAGACCCAGCACCAAGACCCCCTCAAGACCTAATTAACTTTGGTGGGGGAGGCATTAATATTTGAAAAATTTGCTCTGATCTTTGATGACTCCAACAGCACACACAAATGTGTGACATTCCTCCACTCTGGGAACAGCCTGAATTTGGTCTCAAGGCAGTAATCCGTTTAGCACTGAGTTATTAAAATGAAAACATCTTTCAGTGCTACAAACCTATTCATCCAGGTAATAGTTTGGGAGGGGGTTGTGAGTTCTGTTAATCTGCAGCACAGCAAGCTACCTAGATCTAAGCTGAACATTATGGAGAGTGGGGAAGGAATAGATCACTAAAGTGGATTGGAGAGTGTTTGGCCAGTTTTTTATTTAGCAGCTGTTATGTTCTATAATTTAAAAATTATACATCAGTCACAGCCCCTCAGATGTAACTCAGGCTCGCAGGAGGCAATTTTTCTCCTGGTCAATGACAGTTTTGTTGTTTAAGTTTATAGACACATTGCGTATGCCCACACTAAGACCCATACATAGTTCTGCTGCTGTCATCCTATTGCATCAGCCATTTAATCTGGTAGGTTTTCTTCAGAGCTATCAGTCAGCCAAACATATTGAAAAGCAGATGGTGCAGTTTGGGGACCGTCTGGTTCAAGGCACTGTGAATGGGCTATGGAACCTTTCATTTTTTGGTTGCTGGTCCTTGCTGGTGGTGACAGAAGACTGCTATTAACTGTCTTGGGGCCTCTATTACATGCTGTGTTTCAGTCCACTTCCTCCCAATCAGGTGTCCACATAACAATTTTATCTTCTTTACATCAGTCAGCAGAGAGACCCAGGAGTGATTGGCTCTTTCCTAGAGGGAGTTGCTACAGGGCAGGCTTAAGACACCGTGGCAGGGTCGTGTGTGGGGCCTGGGATGTTCCAGTGCTGTGAGTGTAAATAGAGAACTTTCGCCTTCTCAGCTGTCTGCATGGCATTATTCTCCAGCGCTAAATTTACTTAAAAATACAAACAGGGGCCTGTATGCTTTGTGGGAGTCTCAAATACCACATGGAAGGAGATCAATTAAAAATGAAACCTTTTCCTTGCTGCACTTTTGCCAAGTGTTGGAGTTAGGACACCATCTCCAGACAAACGATCCCTACGCAGATGTCTCTAAACTCAGGGCAGAGTCAGGGGAAGGATGTGCCAGGAAGACCGATCGATGCAGGATGTGTAATATCAGACATAATTGTAAACGTGCCCTGGGAGGGGCAGCTGTGACTTCCATATTCCTGTCAGGTAGCTCTTCTGTGTGAGCACCTTTGATGAACGTTCCAAGAGACAGCAACTGTTCAAAATAATCATTAATAATTAGTGCAGCTCCCCATCCACGTCAGTGCAAATAGGTTGCGTTTGAGAAATTAATGAGTTCTTCTAATTAAGTTCAACTTTGTGAATTAATGAAATTCTAGCAAACTTATAAACAAATCATGGTTACCTGTTTATTCTCTATGTGTCTGTCTGTGTTTCTAGAATGTGAGACACTATAGAATAGTATATAAGTGCTACATGAGAAAACAGCGATTCCTGCTCAGGACACTTAGTTCTCCACTCTCTTCCAGGAGTGCTCAGAGGTTTTTTATTCTGAGCCCACGTCATTCCCTCTCCTGCTCTAGGTCTAAACATGAGCTTTTCTTTTGGAGAGAGGTGCTCAATTTTTTTCTGGACAGGCTCTTCAGTAACAGAAATCATTGAAGTCTCCTGAATGTTGAAATCTGGAACCTTATTGTCATCCTTATGAAAATGACCTTTCTGATGACACATTACAGAGTTAGAAGCTGCCTAGAATTGTGGAGTTAGGAATTTCCTTCCTAGTAGGACGTATGTATGTAGTGAAAAATCCAGTAGCCAGGAGCAAACATTCCCAATATGTCCTCTGGCACTGGAGGAGAGAACAGGTGATAGAAAGGGTCAGTTGTGAAAGGAGCAGGAATAACTTTTGATTTTTAGCCAGACATCTAGAGAGTTAACCATCTAAGATTACCTGCTCTGACAGCATCTGATGGAGTTTTCAAAGATACACAACTTGTAAGTCTATAATTAACCATGTAACTTTTAAAAGATTCACCTAGGCACTTGCTTACACTGAGGACAACTTCAAAAAGAGTATTTAGAATCTCTAGACTGAGCGGTCTGACATATGACATTCCAAAACAATGTTAGAAGACTTCTCCCAGAGTGACAAATGTCTCAGCTTTCAGACTTATGAATCTCCTAGATGCCTTGTCCAATTAAACTCAAACTTTGAAGGAAAAAATTATCCTGTAGTTAAAGGACATGCTTGAAAAAATTCAGGTTGGAAGGCAGCCTTGCTGAGGAAGTTAGAGGGGCTTCTAAACTAGGCTGCTGATGGGAAGATAGTTACAAACTTTGCTGTGGGGACATTATCAAAACTCTATTACAAAAAATGAGAATGTTGGATCTCAAAATGTGACCCTCTGTCATGTGGTCGCTCACCATAAGGACAGACTCATTTCCCATCTAAGGTGGCTGGAAGGCTCAAGGAATTGCCAGTGGTTTAAGAGCATGTTACCACTGTTGCTGATTCAAATCCAGCCCAGAATAATAACAAAAAGTTGTTAATAACTGATGACTGTTCAAAGGCCTAAATACAGACAAGGAGGTGGAGGCAGAGCAATCTAGAAATAGGATCTGAACTTTATGGTTTCAGGCAATCTTTATTTATAGGAAATGAGTTGGACACATTTCAGTCCTGATCTAGTACTCAAGTGTCTACATCATGGATGTGATTTTTACTGGTGACCATTTCAGCAAAGAAGCCACTGAACTCACCTCTGGCTGCGGGAGATAGTCTCTCCAGATCATGTCTGAAGCAGATGGCAGTGTGGATGAAGTGCCTGCTGCTTCTCTTCTCCAGCACAAACTTCAGATGCGCACAAAAATAACCTATCCTCAGCAGATGGTAATGTCTAGTGTGTTGGAAGAGGGGCTTTCACACTGGAACATATTGGAGATACACCTGTGTGAGATACTCCCCTTGTTCAGAGGCATATTCCCTATTTCCCCTTGGCTGCTATTTGCTTGGGAGCTTGGCTGGTATTTTTGTCTCAATCTGTGCTGCTGGAGCTATGGAAGCCTTTCCGAGCCCTGCTTGAAACAGGAGGGTGAATTGTTTGAACATCAGGAGCTGTAACCCACTATTCAAACAAACAGGTTTGAACTCCAAAGATTCTGGTTCTCTCACGAGAAATCTTCCTGCAACCCTAGAGGGGAAAGGGCCGCAACAGGTGGCAAGGAGTGCTGCACCTGAGGAGGAGGAAGAGGAGGAGGAAGAAAAGAAAAGTCAATGCCTGGGAAAGATGGAGAGGCAGCTGAACATGGAGAAGGAAAGGACTCTGTTTAAACCCAGCTCTCTGAACACTAGCAAATGGAGCAGGACATCTTCAGACAGGAAAGGAAGCCTCACTCAGTTCAAAGCACCCAGCTGTGGATTGCTGTCTGCCACACAGCCTGATTTGCAGGGTTCTGGGGCACATGCAGAATTTTTTCTTTTTACTCATGATGGGATGGGTGAACCTATGAAATTTGATTTGGGCTTTTAACTAGCAGAGAAAGCTTGTGGCACTGTTGGAAGAGACTTCAATAGCTGGCATGCCTACAGTCCTGCCCTCTGCCTCTCTTTTTCCCCCAGCCACAGGAGAGGGAGGGAATGCATGAAGCTGAGATTATGCAAAATGTTCTTTGTCAGAGGAGAAGAAGAGACTTTCATGCTCTCTGTGTACATTCCTTCTGGGCTGGTTCTTGGTTTTTAAAAACTGCCAGTAACCCTCTTTTGTCTGTCTGCCATTCTGATTCACTTTTCTTTGGGTGATTTTCTCTAGTTTTTTGGCATCTTTTTCACTCCTTTGGCTGTTTCTGTTCCTCGTTACTGTCTCACACCTCGCTCACACTCAAGACATGTGTCAAGGGGTTCACCAGTAGTTCTAGCTGGAGCAGCAGCTGATAGCTGTTGGGGTATAGCTCTACCCATTGCCTCTGAGGAGATGGCAAATATAGGAATTAAAGGCAGGACACTGGATCAGAACTGGTAACACTTTGGGTATGTTCTGATCCACTTTTATAGCCAGAGCCAAATTCTGTGATTTGAGTAGGAACATTATTAGTTATACTTCACAGAATTATAGAAAGATAGGGCTGGAAGAGACCTCAAGAACTCATCTAGTCCAACCCCTTCTTCCACACGCAAACACTAAGGCAGGATTAAGTACACCTAGACCATCCCTGACAGATTATTTTCTAACCTATTCTTAAGACTGGTCAGACAGGAGCCTAACACCTCCAACTGAGACTGCAGGCCCATTGTGCTCGGTACAAGCAGATAGCAAGAGACAATTCCTTCCCCAAATACACAAGACAAAGGGTGAGATGTGAAATCGAGGCACAGAAAGATGAAGTGACTTGCCTAGGGTCACTCATCAAGTCAGTGGCAGAGCCAGGAACCAGCTCTCCTGATTCCCAGACCAGTGCCTTATACACCAGGATACATTGCCTTCCTATAGAATGAAAAATCTTTTCATGCCAGCTGCGGGATCCTGTAATCCCCCTTTTCCTCTGGTCTACATGTGGAAAGGAAGTCTCACATGATGTCTGTCTCGCAGACAAGACAGTTATTTGAGGTGGGCCATGCTCACTGTTTTCACACTTTCTGTTCAATAAGCATTCATCCCAGAGTTGAACGTCCCAATCCCATACTCTAAAATACGCCCATTGACAAGTTGAGTCCAGAATGACCCAGCAAAATGACTGAATCATATTCATTCCCCATTTCCCCAGCACCATGAATATCCAAAAAGGGGACAGAATGGGGGAGAGAATCTGCCATGTGTGGTGTCAAAGCTCCATGTTCATCTGGCTCAGTCTCTTCATTACCTAAGCAGCTCCTTCCCCAGAAGAGGAACCCTTCATCATGCAGCTGGGGAAGCTATTGATTAAAAAAAAACGCCCAAGGCTCCAAGAAAATTCTGTGCTAAAATCATATCCTCAGAGCACAGCTAAGCGATACAGCCTGCCACTAAATGTCGTGATCTTCCTAGTACCGTGCAGAATGTGGGGAAGGTTTACTAGATACTAGAGGCCAAGATGCTTCAGTCACAAGTGCATTAGAAATATTGCAGACAGGGAAGTCAGACAAGTGATTGCTTGAAGCAGAGGTGGCCACACTTTACAACACCAAGTGGGGCTATCTATCTATCTGCCACCCCTCCCCCCCAAATCACTGGCCTCTTCTCTGAAACAGCAGGGTCCAGAACACCAGGAGGGGGCAGCAGGCAAAGCCAGCCAAGTAATGTGGATGAGTCCCCAGAGCTCTATACTCAGTCCCCTAGGTTGTGCTGTCCCACAAATCCACCTCAGGATCTTCAGCGCTAGACTTGCTGTGCAGTGTTTCCAGGCTCTCCATGCTCCGGGGGCCTGTTACTTCTCCTAATTCTATTTCTCTCACACTTGATACTCATGGCTCCCAGGCCACCTGCACATATCTAATATCTTCCCAGTGCTCTCACTCCTGGTGTCATTGGCAGGGTTCAATGCCACATGTTCAAAGCTCTTGAAGGGAAAAAGGTGTCTTGCCCTTTAAAACAAATAGTCTGGTTCACTAAATTATGACAATTCCAATTAGGACTCCAAAACTTTGTGCAATTGTGCACAATGGCTAGTTTCCCTGAGGCTGTCCATTACCCATATTGCAGGAAAAGAGGCCTGGAGGGTCAATGCGTGATCCCCCTCCTTCCTATGATGGGATGGGAGAGAAGGAAGTGATCACTTTTCCCTCCACTCCTCATGATTTTGCAAACTTCGCTCTGGCCCATCTCCACCTCTCACCTTTCTGGTTGTCATGTTGCTTTTAGCAATCTCTTTTCATATGTGTGCTAAGTGCTGCCCAAGACCCAGCCTTGCCTGCTAAGGTAGGCAGCCTCACACCAGCAGTGGACACAAAAAATTGTCTGGATGGCAACCGAGACTCATTTCTGCCTAGCGTCAGCATCATCCCTGATATACAATAGTCTCCAAAGGGCAATGTTGAAAGACCGATTGAACGAGCAGTTTACAAATGGACTGGCCAGAGCCCTGGAGGATTCACTGTAAAGAACAACTCTACACTGGTTCCTGGCAATGGGAAATAGAGGCACAGGATGGGAAACAGACAAACAGGGCTAACGTGGGCCTTCTGCATCTCTAATTCCTTTGAGGCGTTTTCTTATTTATGGTGACTGCACAGCTCTGGAAAAAAAGTTTCATTCGTTAATCTGTGCTCCTTTCAGGACTGCCCCAGAGTGCTCACAATTTGTAGCTCCTACATTACATAAACAAATGACTTCTTTGTTTGGCAAATTCTCAGCAACATTTATGACTGCTTTCAAAAGAGAAGCTAGCATCTAAGTTACATTTCCTACCTGGGTATAAGTCATTTCAGGGCAGGTTCAGTTTTATCCAAGACAGTGTCTTGGAGCAATCACTTTAACACAGCTGAAAGTTGCTCAGTAATAGCTCAGACTCTGTAAAACCAGAGTCAATATTTCGGCATTTAGCAGCCTCGTCTCCCTGCTGTGAAAGCTTTTGGGGAAAGAAATCATTTTAATAATTGTACTTCGTAATAATGAATTTGAATATATTTTGGAAAAGAAAAAAGAAAAGATTCTGGAATAAACATACAGCTAATATGCCCCCTGGTCCAAACATGGAAACTGGAGGAATAATGGCATATGGCAGGCATATGGATTGTTTGTGAATGCTGCTAACCCATAGCTGATCTCCATCTACTGCTCCCCTCACTGCCTGCAGGTGCCAGGGCTGTGTTTGTTGGCTGGCTTTGTTGTTTCAGTAGGCTTTGCTTCTTGTGTCAGGCTTTATTTACACACGTGCACCACCCCGGAAATGAGATGGTCAAACAGCGTGCAGCAGGCATGCAGGGATCTCACCCCAGCACCAACGCCTTATTCCCAGGGAGCAGCTCTGACTGTAATCAAAGATCCAGGCAGAGAGCCACCTCCCCATTGCTCGCACAGTTCCTGCTCTCTCAAGGCTGCCGCTAAGCAGGATCTTGCATAACTCAAAACTAACAACACATCTTCCCAAGGGTCAAAGCTCACTTGCACACTAAGAACGAGAACTTGGAAGGTCATGTATAACAGCATCGCCTGGAGACACCTACCACAGCCATGCGTAACAAAAGTTTACTGCAGGAATGGTTGCTCTGGCTGCCACTGAGGGAAGTGTTTTAATATAATTCAGGAGAAGCAGAGAAGATGCCATGGTGCACTGAGGTGAATTTGCCAGCTGGGGAGCCTTGCGTGATTGCGCCATCCTCTTGGAGGCAGCTGGGGATGGGCCCAGAGCAATGGCCTCATTGACAGATGGTGAAGTTAGGTTGTCCTTCCCCAGGATTCCAAAAAATCAGGAGGCAAACCAAACCAAGTCCACCCAGGGTGCTTCCAGCCTGCAATGCACACACGCCCTGTTCTCAGCATGAGGATAACACACAGCTCTAGTCTCTTGTACATTAAACATAGATGATGCCACTGTCTTTGCTTCCCCAGTGCCTGGGATGAGAGCTAGCTGAGCGAGGCTCAATCCAGACAAGATGGTCTGGCTGGTTTTGGAAGCTTCAAGGGTGGAAATGGTGTCCGCCCCCAAGACTGAGTGGCTCTGCCCACTCCTGGTCAAAGAGGTTTGCAGTTTAAGGGACACCTGGATCCCTGATTGATATTGAGAGGCAGAGCAGCCCTCTCCGTGTGAATTTGTGGTGACAGAAGCATGTTCTTTCTGGTGCAGGGACCTCATCACAGTTATCAAGGCCTGTTGTCAATCCTTATTAGATTGCTGAAGTGAGAGGTACTCAGGAGCTGCACCCACTGCAGATAGAATGACCCTGTTGCATAACCTAATTGACCATTATGGAGCACATTATTCCAGTGCTCCAAAGATGGCATTGACTTCCTAGTCTCTTCAGGTATAGTCAAAGTTAATGTAGATCTTTATATACAAGTTTTGGGCCTAAGCTAGCTGAGAATTAGTTTCCCCTCATCTGCAATGCCGGACAGTTGAGATTAGCCTATGCATTGTAGTAACAACTTGTACATTTTGAGGGTTTTTTACAGCAGAGGGCCCCAATTCTAAAGTTAATTTTCCAACTGTTACAATACAGTCCAAGTCTGTTGACCTTCTAGGCCAGTGTAAAGCTGTCTGTTGTCATGGAGGGGATTGCCCGAGGGTTTGACAATGAGACATTGATGTGATATGGAATAGCTTAATCTGGGAGCTAAATCCTCTGTTTGTAGTTAACACCAGTTCACAGATTTGGTGCTGTTTTTTAGCTTTTGTCCACAGCCCAGAGACAATAGGGCAGGCACACATTTTAGCAGCTGGAAAAATGGAATCAAATCTAGTGTGTATTTTGAAAGGGCTGGTTAATAACTAGAATAGACACTGAATATTGGCAAAGATTTAAAAAAGCTGAGGAGGTTCCAGTAGCAGAGCAGTGGGTGTAAGGGAGGACAGGTTTCAGCGGACGAGCGAGCATAGGCATACAGGATAGTCTGGGAGCATTCAGAGATATGGAGAAGTTAAGCAGATTGGCTGTCTACTGGCATCTGTTGGAAATTATAATAAAATCTTTAAAGCAAATAAAGTTCTTTTAAATTGAAAAAGGTATTATTTGGGTGCTTTCTGTAAGGAGAGATTTAGCCAGCATGATCTATTCCCTCGCAAAAATGTCACGGAACATTTATACAGCTGCTCAGTTGGCACTAAGAAATTGGTCTTCTCTAGGAACACAGCAAAACAACTCCAGGTCACTGGTATGAGTCCAGGGCCTCAGGAAAGAAGTGACCAGGGGTCTCCTCATCTGACAGCTACTGTATGTGAAATGGGTCAGTGGTGCCAGTCCAGTTGCTAGTGAACACATGTGCACATCACAGAAACCAGCAGGCCCCTTTGTTTGCGGGTCAAGAACTCCCCTCACAATTCTCCCCTCATGGTGCTAAGTTCAGAGACTGAACTCCCCTCACAACTCTAAGGGTGGCCCCTCAGAGTGCTGAGGCACAGGCTCTCCAATCCTGCAGTGACTAGCACAGCCTGCTGTAGGCAGATGCATAGGTAAAGCTGGTGCAGTAGGGCAGGATGGGATTGAGATCCAGACATGTTCCCCTGATTCCCCCAGAAACAGATTCTAGTGGCCAGCAGGCCCCAGGTAGCCTCCCCCATCACCCAGTTCATTAGCAATGTGCTGGGGGTGAAACCAGCCCTTAGGAGCGCGCAGACTTCCATAGTGGAAAGGTGAGTGGCGCTGAGTCATTTTCTCAGCTCCTGGGCCCCAGAGATAATAGCAGAATTCTGGACATTATTCTCTGTCTGCGGAGTAGCCATGTGCTCTGGACTCCTCCCCATGTCTATCTCACAGTCCCTTAGCTGCCAGCAACACTCCCCTCCAGTCTCCAGGTTCCCTTTCATCCTCCCTGGCTCACATTCCTTCTTTTCCCATGAATGCTTCCCCTGCCTTTTCCCCCCACCTTCTCCCTCAAAAGAAAACTAACAAAGACAGACGTGCTGTGCTGAGAGAACAGGACTATCCTGCCATGAGCTCCATCATTTCGCCAGTCACTTGGCTGGTATGCTGTACCCATTGGCCCCCTCTTCGCGTCTGTTCTGTCTTTTTAGGCTTTATAGTCTGCCACACAGGGACGTCTCTTTTTATGTGTCTGGGCAGACCCCAGCACATGGTGAGCACGACTCCAACATAAATAACAATTAAGAAGGAGGTGCCTGTGGAGAAGTTGATGTGATCACGTGTGATTGTCTCTCCCGCTTTAGTAGCTGGCCTCACCTGCTACAACAGCCTGCTATTTTCTCACAGCTAAGGAGTTCTTCTCTAGCCTAAGTGGTAGAGGCCTGTGGTTTTGGTGGCAAATACCCTGCCTTTGATCCCTAATGATGACTGAGGCGTCTGTCTGTATGCATGCAGCCACAGTTCAATATACTTGCTTTCATAAGCTCCTTTGAAGCATTTCTGACCTCCATGTTAAGGTCTCATTGTCTAAGCAGGGACAGAACCCTAAGCTTAGAGGTTCATATCTTCCCCTGACAGATCCCTCTAAGGCTTTCACAAGAGACTCAGGTATGTTGATCATGGCAACTATCCCAGAAAAATCCATCAGGGTGATGATTTTCCTTCCAGGGCAAGTATGCCTTTTGTTCTCCAGGAGGCAAGCTTCTTAGGAGACCCACCTGAAGACGGTTGTGGAACAATGGCTGCAGGCAAGAATTCTGCAGGTAAAGCTCCCCATTGGAGGTAATGCCTCAGTTACAGTGGTTCTCCTTTATGTGCTTAGTTCTTTACGTGCTTTTATCCTCCCAGTTTTTCTGGCAGACTTTGAACGCACATAACGACTTGGAAGGTACAGTAAAGGTTCTGGCACCAGTGGAGTACAGCAGGAACAGAGCCAAAACACCGGGCTGCACAGTGGTTTCATCCCATTTGCAAACTATAAGGCTGCCTTTGAGCAGAGGGGGGCAGTGTGAAAGAACATGTGCTAAACATCATGTTGGGAAGCTTAGCACATTAAGAAGAACAGCATGCTGGCTAAGAACAAATGGAAATGGTTTGTGATTTGTTATAGGAAAAGGGGTGGTAAGAAACAGTCTCTTTTGATTTAGGTTTAGTGAACCACTTTGGCAGGAGAGGTATGATGGTCTTCTCCTGATATTTTCAATCAAGTAAGTTTTAGAGTGGCATAAATCAGATTCTTTAACGGAGCCCCTAAAGTCTTTGAGAAGATATCCCCAATTTCTGAGAACTCATACAGAAGGAGGGGAACAGACATGCCACAGTCACATTGAAAAAGAGTTAATGGGAAAATAGAACCCAAGAGACCAACCAGCTCTCCTCAGGGGTAATAGGTGCTTAGAGCATTTACTGTGAAAAGCTTTTTTGCAATCTGCTGGTCCAAGGGAACCTTGTGATCGTCTTGGACTCTACAGCTTGTATTCAGTACTGACAAATTCTTAATATCCTGCTCTAATCAAAGGGGCAACTGCCAAATCAAACTAAAGACCAAACAGTCATGCATATATTTTACCCACAATGCTTTGTGTCATTTCCTTGATTCTACAGGAGGGCACCCTTACATTAGGAATCGTAACATTTGACATGATATGGCGTGTCTATATCAACCTCTCCACTCTGAATACCCAAATATCAGAAAGACTGAAATATCCAATCCATCATCATGCTCTTTGGGACAGTGAAACAGATGGACGAGCAAACCCCATTGCTGGGCTGTGGGTGCTGATTGATGGGATCATCTGGTCAGAGTCCCTGGGAATTGTGAGGAAGGTTCAGAACTCCAGTTAAAAACTGAGATCTCTACCTCAAAGAGATTCCTATCTGACCCTCAGCATTTCAGCCCCAAGTCTACAAGACTCCATTACATGATCGAGGGACAGTCAGCCAGACTGTTGATAGATATAAATAGATGACAAATCCCAGATGTATTATAAAAATAATACTGGTTATTAAAGACTTTTTTAGTGTTTAGACCTGTGTGTATCAAGCTGGGCACCCAGAAAGGGAGGCACCTAGTTGTCAGGGGTCACTTTTGAAAATTCTGGTCTATAGCGTTTTAAAAAATGTTCAGCATTGCAGAACTAGTCAGGAAACCAAATATACCCCCAGCCTTGGTTCAGAGGCAGGTTTTTGCTACTGTAGGTGCTGCTCATGAGCTTGGAGCAAAGGGCCTCGTGACAAGCCCAGGTGACATGCATACAGCTATTAGCCTTGTAGCAACTGCTGCACTGCACTTGTCAGAAGGTGGGGGAGTTCAGTCCAGCTGAGTCATCAAAGATGTCAGCAGCTGCCCCCAGAGAATTTAAAGTGACAGGCACAGAGTTTTCCTGAGGAGAAGAGGCACTACTGTTTCATGTGAAGAAGAGCTAGAGTTGTATGAAGTTAATTTTCAATGAAGTTAATTTTCAAAGTTGTATCCTAATCCAAATTTCTCTAAAGTTTGGGCACTTTTTTTTCTAGTGTCCCATTCTGACCCTTCCATAGTGCCACAGTTAGTGTCTGTGGAATCTCCTGACAGATAAGCTTTAAACTTCCCTTCAGTCAATTATAGGTCCTTCCTTCACACAGCCCAGAGGAGGTGGCAGACACACAGCACATTTTTCATCTTGTTCTGTTATGTCCTTGATAAAATGGCTGTCAGGTGGCCCAGTTATCCAGTGCAGCTTCACACAGGGCCGTCCGGGGGGAGGGGGGGGGAAGAGAGGGAATTTGCCCCAGGCCCCGGGCCCTGCAGAGGCCCCCACATGAGTTTTTCGGGGGCCCTGGAGCGGGGTCTTTCACTCACTCAGGGGCCCCCTAGAGCTTCTTCCGCTCCAGGTCTTCGGCAGCAATTCAGCGGCAGGGGGTCCTTCCACCCTGGGACCCGTCGCCGAAGTCCCCCTAAATCCTCTGGGCGACCCTGGCTTCACAACTCAGGCCGCCTGTGCCACAGCCACACTGCTTGAATTTAATAATTTAATAATAATTTTTAAAAATCTGAGTAAGGTATTCTACATTTCCTGTCCTAAACTCTTGTACAGGTATTACTGTGCACTGTTAAAAAGGTACCCAGCCCCTCTCCAAGGGTGGCTGCATTTCACTGGTGGGTGAAAAGATTTCTAGATACTGTTTGTATATCAGTTTCTGAAGTGCCTTACATGAAAGGTGGCATGGAGGTGAAAACTAAGCTCTTTGGGACAGGGACTGTGATTGACCATATTTGTGCAGCACCTAAAACAATAGAGTCCAAATCTGTTTTATCGCCAGGTGCAATTGGAAGATAAATGATGATAATCCCTAGCTCTTATATAGTGCTTTTCATCAGTGACTCTCAAGCACTTTGCAGTCTTTAATGTATTTATCACCACAACATCCTTGTGAGGCATAGCAGTGCTGTAATCCCCATTTTACAGATGGGAAACTGAGGCACAGAAAGGCTTAGTGACTTTTCCCAGCTCACACATACTATTAAATGTTTAATAATAACTAAAAATATAAGACTAGGTAGGTGATAGCACAGATCAAGGCACGAGGAAACACTTCTTCCCATGGCATTGCTTTTAAGTTTCATGGAGATAGCAAATAAATCATAGACACCAACTATAAAAATCCCATTCCCCTCTGTGTTCTCATTACAAGATCATAACATACAGATGTGGCATCATAGCTTATGAAATGATTCAAAGCGTGGGAACAATCTGACACTGCTTTAGCAGCATTTTAACCAATAGCATTTCACTGCATCAATGAACTGTAGTCAAATGTTCTCTGATAACTGGCTGGGTCATTGCAGAGGTCACAATCTCAACCCCTTTCTATCCCCTTCCTGTTCGCTACCTGCAGCGCAAACACTGTTTCTATGAAATTGTAGGTTTATTTATTTTAAAGAAACCAAGTATCCCTCAATTTTCCTTCTGCTTTCTTTTTTGTTTTGTTTTTCCCCCCCGATTGTCTTGAACAGAAACAGAATCTCAGCAGAATTAACTGCAGGAGGGCTAGGGCAAAGGGAGATTTTTGTATGTGGTTTTAATAAAAACACAGAGGGATTGTTGTTAAAATGTTGTGTGATCCATTAACTCTATTAAATACAACACAAGAAAACTGTGAATAAGTCTAGGGGGGACCATGATGTCACACAAACCACATGAGCTGCTCTTCTTAGTTATGTAGCACCAGAGCTGTGCAGTGTGCTTTATGACACCCTTCACAGTGTCATCCAAACAATGTTTCATAGTCTTAGATTCACAGAAGGGACCATTGTGATCCTTGTGTGTGCAAACATAACTGTGCACATGTGCTCATGTTTCATAGGCTCAATGATTTAAGGTCAGCAGGGACCATGAAATCATATAGTCTGACCTGTATAACACACTAGGGTATATCCTGCTGTAGTGCACATGTGTTTGCATGAACATAAAGGTGTGTGTCTGTGGCTACATCTACATTTGAGCCGGGGTATGATATCCAGCTCACATAGACATGCCCATGCTAGCTCTGCTTGGCCTAGTGCGCCACAAACATCAGTGTGGCTGGGAAACATGGGGGTGGCACAGGTAGCTGCCTAAGTATGTACCCGGGGGTCCAGGCAGGTGTGTATGTGGGTAGCTAGCCCAAGCCATTGCCTGTGTTACCCAGGCTACACTGCTATTTTTAGCACGCTAGGTGGAGCAGAGCTATTGGGGTACATCTGTGTGAGCTGGAAATCACATATGAATCATATGAATCTTAACGCACTTGGTGGTCTGAGCCAGGCAGTGGGGACAGGACCTGTGCATGCTGTCTACTCTCATCGCATAACAACTCTCCCAGCTAGAGATGGACCTGTGGATTTGAGCCCCACTGTGCTCTCAAAGTTCAGATTCAGAGCTGGACTTCACAGTTGGGGCCACCCAGGGCCAAACTGGAACTTCAAATCTAGAGCCTCTCAGATTCTGTTGAAGTTCAGATTCAAATCCAGATCTCAATTTTCGGGCTGAATTTTCCAGTGTGCTCAGTGCAAAGTGACATTAAAAATTCTGAACATAGCCAGTGCAGAGTTTTCCTTGTGTAGAGGAGTGCTCTCCCTGTGGAAAGCTCCGCCACCCCCACTGCCAGCCACCCTCTCTGGGATAGATACAGGGGAGGGGCATGGGCTGATCTTCCACAGGTGGAAGCTCCATTACTGCCAGCAGCAGAAATTGGAGTAACCTCCTGCTGCCAGGGCTTGGTGCCTGAGGCTCAAGGCTCCCTGCAGCTCACTACACCTGAGGACAGGTCAGATGTAGTGGAGAATCTCAGGGTTCCAGCTCATCTCAGGTTTTAACCAGTATTCAAGCAGCAATTACCTTTATCTCAGCTTTTCCAGCCTTTATCCCAGCTTTTCCAGCCTAGGTGATCTAGTGGTCAGAGCAGGGAGCAGATGAAACTCTGTGCAGTCCCTGGAAGGGTGACCAGATGTCCCGATTTTATAGGGACAGTCCCAATATTTCAGGGCTTTTTCTTATATAGGCACCTATTACTCCCCACACTCTGTCCTGATTTTTCATACTTGCTGTCTGGTCACCCTAGTCCCTGGACTCCCTCTATTCTCACATAGGCAAGCTGCCTTGGGCAAATCACCTCCACTCTCTTTGCTTCAGTTTCCTCATCTGTAAAATGGAGATAATAATGACCTACTTCCCCCCAGGTTGCAGGCAATTATTCACGAATCTTGTTCAGGGTTTTGAGAATATAAAGCACCATGGAGAGTCAGTGCTCTGTATTATTATTAATTTATACTTATTAATTATACCAATTGAACTAGTGTTTGTAAAGTGCTTTGAAATCCTCAGGCACCAGGGTAAATGAATTACACTTGAATTTGTTTGTTTGTTATAGCCCTTGTGTTCTCTCCAGGCCATTCCCCATTCTTTTCTTTGATAGGGATGATTTTTGCGCAGCCAGAAGGTGCCAGACCGAAGTCCTGGTTTGCATTGTTGTTTATCCACACAGCAGATCGAAGTACATTGGGACATCTGCATGATGTGAATGGCTGAAACATCCCCAGTTGCTTTATCATGCAGCATGCATGTACCCAGAGCACAGTCTGGGAAAAGGAACCCAAGGTAAATCACTCTGAAAGCACAAGGCAAAAAGCAAAGAGGGTTGGAGCCAGCACCCTGTGGAATACAAGCACAGACTCCCAGCAGCTTTTGGGAGAGTCCTGTATCAGGCAGGCATTCCAGCAATTCTCTGAGCAAACAATTCTTTCTCTCTCAGAGCAAACACTGGATAATCCCTCTGTTATGTTTATTTCCACAAGATAACTTTTTTTTTGGTTGACATTTAAGAACCTTTTTCCTCTTTCTCCCTTCACTGGTGCTGCCATAAAACATTAACCCCATGGTCTCAGTGCAGCACACCATGGACCTCCGAGTGTCAGATCAGGGGAGCTGGAGAAACACAGCCAGCCAGCAGTCATGATTCTCCATCCAGGCTTCTGCTACTTCAGTTCATCCAGTAACAAGTAGGGTGACCAGATGTCCTGATTTTATAGGCACAGTCCCGATTTTTGGGTCTTTTTCTTATGTAGGCTCCTATTACCCGCTCACCCACCCGCCACCCCAGTCCCAATTTTTCGCATTTGCTCTCTGGTCACCCTAGTAAGAAGTGGTCTTTAACTGAGCAGATTCTATTTTGATTTGCCATACACAAAGGACTAACAGATGGAATGACCTTTATCTTAAACTGAGAATGAGAAAGAACAAAAGTAAAGTCTCTAGGAGAGTGCCATGTGCTGAGGATAAGTGGGAGTGGTCATGGGCCTATAACTTTACGGGTTAATTTTATAACAGGAAGCTGGGAGAGACACTGGGGAAGATTCTGGACAGTGAAGTACAGAGAGAGAGAATAGCTTTAGGGATAATACAGTTTTCCTCATTCTGACAAAGTTTCTTGTTCAGTGTTAGAAGAGAGCAACTCTTTCTGTGATGCTTTGCCATTGTCACATGATACCAAGGATGTGAGGTATGCAAATGAGTAGGAATTGGGAGGAAGCACATCAGAAAGGTCACTTGGTCAGTGGTTCCAAACCTCCCAGAGAGATGAAGCAACTGAATATTCAGGGCAATCACAAGCAGCTGAGAGGCACATTAGCAGTGCCTCTAATGCAAATATGTGCAGCCTCCACTGCTCTGAGGGAGAGAGCAGCAAGGCAGGGGTCCAGTGCTCTGCACCCATTGTGTGTACAGGAGTTCATCCTAAGAAACTTGCAATGATAACACTGAAATTCCAGTGGGGTGACAGTGGTCACCCAGATAAATGGCATGAAACAAAATGCAATTACAGGGGTTCCTGCTGTGTGAATGATACATCCTGACAGACTGGCTGGTGTGTGTATAAGAAAGACCATTGTCTTCTACTGCACTATGGAGAGTCCCTGAGAACTGTTGTTGGCTCTACAGACTCAGCTGGAGGACATGCTGCTTTAGCTCTAGAGGTTGATGTGTTTGAAGCAGAAAGCCCCAAGTTCAGATCCTTGGGGGAGCTCATTAATGCTGATGATGCTGAATATAACACAAAGCACAAATCTAGTGACTGGGATAGCCTTATCCTCTGCTGATTTTTGCCCAGTCCATCTGCTGCCAGCTTCACTTCTCCTTGTTCCCATCTCACCTTCCCCAAAACTTGGTATCTCCCATTCCTTTCCTCCTCTTCCTGTTCCTTTGTTCCGAGTTACCATCCCCTCTGCATGTTATTAAAATATAAAAAGGAGGATCATCACTCTGATGACGAAGCTGATGCAGGGCTTCCTTTTCTCCTACCCTTTTGACTGCCTTGTGTATTTAGATTCTGATCTCGTCAGGGTTTATGACTTCCTGTGTGTTTGTACAGCACCCAGCACAATGGGGTCTCGCTTCTAATTGAGAGCCATTGGCTACTATTACAATATAAATAATAAGTAGTAATAATAATAACCATAACCCAGGTTCTGTGAAAAGTAAACATGTAAGAAATATTTGCAACAACTTATATTTCTAAATTGCTTTCTCGAAGCTTGTCCCAGGGGAAGATAACTAGCTGGTCTAGGCAACAAACTGCAAGGTTCCCTGGCAGATAGAATGACATTTGACATGCTGATGTGATAAATGAAAATGCAATGAGCCTGGAAATGTTTGCATTACAACAGAGAATTTTATCTCAACTCTTCTTCATAATGTCTGCTATGGTCCTGGCAAAATAGCTGCAATGTGCTGGGAGTACAAACTGCTGCCCTCTACTGGTTGGACTGTGTATCAAAGATGCTTAAGTGATCCTCAGTCTCAGGGCCCGCTGAACGAGTAGAGCTGATCCTTCAGTTCACTGTGTAGTAGGGTGACCAGCTACTCCGATTTTATAGGGACAGTTCCGATTTTGGGGTCTTTTTCTTATATAGGCTCCTATTATCCCCCACCCCCATCCCAATTTTTCACATTTGCCGTCTGGTCACCCTGCTGGGTAGCAACTTGCATGTTGTTGGGACAGACGTTTTTGAGGCATCTCCCTGGTGTCCTAAGGATGTGGTTAAGCCAGGTTTGTCGGAAGCATACAGGCTAGGGAAGTGGAAGACAGTGAAAAACTGGGAGTGGAATTTCAACAAGAAAGAGTGTACACAATGGATTTAACATGAGCATGGAGTGGAATTGCTTACCAGGAGAACCCCTGCCGTCTCCCACCACTCCCCCTGTTTAGAGGTCCCCACATACAGTGGTGCTTCTGTGTGGAGTAGGATGGAATTTGGGGAGGCTGTGCTTCCTGAATGCCGCCTCTGCACCTTCTTCCATTCTGTCCCCTAAACTTGGAATGGCCACTCCTCATTCAGATCCCTCCTCAGAACTCACTCTTGCTGTGTTGCCCCCAAGAACTGAATTAAACTACACCAAAGAAACAAGGTTGTGTAGAGCTTGCTCCAAAGGCCATGGAAATCAATGGGCAGACCCACTCCCAATCTCAAAGGGCTTTGGATCAGGCCCCTACCTGAGCTACCTGTTACTCTCATCCTTCCTATTCCTTTCCCCTCTTTTGCCTGTTAACAACTCTCCCTTGTTATTTCGTGTCTGAATCTCATGGTTTTCCTTGTTTCTGTGAAGAAGGATCTAGCTGCCTCTTGGCATTATTATAAATATTATTATCATCATCAACTTTCAGACTGGCTACTCATTTCTGGACACTGGTCTCCTTTCTTTATTTGCAGTATATAACAAATGAAAACAAACTGAGTTGTAAACATTAAAAAAAAACCTGGTTTCCGGCATGCACAACAGTAATTTTAGCTATAGTTTGGGAGAAACTGTGCAAACTGTGGCACTAAGATAGCCACAAAGATAATATTTGTGAGTAAAAATTTCAATGCGGGTAACTTTCCCTGCAGTCAGATTTTATCACAGAAACAAGTTGCAATTTGTTATTCTCCTACTCTGCTTAGAGCCTCTGCCACAAAAGGGAGCTGTTTCTCTTGAGGAGTTTACAGACTTTGCCAGCCCACTAGATGTGTTTCAAGGAGCGTATCATTTCTTCAAGCAAGGCCATCCGTAGGGGTACCCGGGGCCTGGAACAGAAGTGATGAATCTATCACTTCCATGACCAACTCGTCACATTTGGGACCGACCAGGCTGGCCAATCATGCCAGCCCCCCAAAGCGCGGGGCCCAGTCTGGTCGCCTGATTCGCCATACCCTAGGAACGGCTCTGTCTTCAAGTCAAGCTCTGGATTTTTGGATTAAAAATAAAATACAGAATCTCAGGAAACAAGCTTAAATATTCAATGCTCATCTTGTGAGTTTAAAACACGGGGAAATCAAAAGAAGAAGATTGTCAGAGATCTCAGCTGTGTTACAAAGAAGTTGTTTTATGCACACATTTTATGTTGACATACATACTAAAATATAGTTGTAAGCCACTGCTACATCTACATGCCATGATATATCCAGCAATGGGACTGAGCTGATGTGCGGAGGAGGAGTTGAGAAACTAAATGTATTCACTTCCTGACTTCTTAGTGTTTCAGCTCATACTGATAACATTAAATGAGAGTCAGTATTTGTCTTTTAATATTCTATAGGAAGCCCTGCCCTCTTTGCTAACTTTCCCAGGCCTAGCTGAATCAGGTGCAGACGATACATCACTCACTCTAGATATACTTTAAGGAAATGTTGGTCAGTCTATTTTTGCTCTGCAAATTGAAAGGATGAAGTGTCTGATTTTGTGCCAAATAACCACTGAGTAGAAGGCAGGATATGGAGGAGCAGACTGTTCCTACTAACCATTAGCTTGATACCAGACCACAACTTAACCTCATTGCAGCCACTATGCATAACAACACTAAGGTATAGCTTTCTTTGGAGCTTTATTAACTCGTTTCCTCCTGGGATAGAGCTTGCAGGGTTCCTGAGAGCTCCCATGTATGCTGGATGGCTTATTGGTATGACTAGGAGGAAAAAATACTCACTCCTCTTCTTCATACTGAGATGATGCCAGTCAAGTCACTTACCCAAACATTGCTAATCTGGGCCCTAATCCTGAGGCTGTTACTTTCTATTTAATCTTCCTTAGGCAAAACTCTCATTGACTCCATTGGGAAGAGGGAAATCAGAATTTGGTCCTTTCTAAATACATTGGAATTACCCAAATAAAGCAGATCAATTTTCTTTTTAGGACCCACCTACAACACAAATGCTCCTGTATCCGGAAATGTTTTTTCAAGATCAGGTCTCAGAAGTTGTTTGAGGTCACCCAGTAGTTCCAAAAGGTGTTCATCTGTGTTCAAGGCTCAGAGATTTTTTTAAATTGCATTTAATTGTTTTAATCATGGGATCATATTGCTTTTCTGAAAGTAACTCCAAAGGACCAAATCCTGAACTCCCTATTCAATTTTCATTTAGACATAACTCAAGCAATCTGCCTTTGATGTCAAGAAGAGTTTTGCCTGAATTAAGACTGAGTACAGATTTCAGGATTTGAGTGATAATAATAATAAACTGAATTATAAATTTTAATATAATAAAACATATTACTAAGAAAGGACCACCCAGGACAAGGCTAAACAAAACTAGAAAAAAAATACCAAAAGTAATATATCTCTTTCTCTTTCAATGAAATCTGACATTTCCAGATTCAAGTAACAGAGACTGTGGCAACATTTTTCTGCTGCTATTTTCCTACCTATGCATTAAGCAGATTTTATTAAACCACTCAGTAGCCAATCATTTAGATTCATCTTTCAGCTTTCTCCTTGCATTTCACAGAGCAGTTGTTATAAAGATGTCCACCCATTTTTAGTAAGAATGGCTGTATGGGTGAGAAAATCCATTTTACAATTATTGTTGAATAAGATAATGTACGATTCAAAATCCAGGGATGCTGAGAGTAAAATTGTATCCAACATCCATGAACTACTTTCCATTCACAGAAGACACATTAAAAAGAAAGGGCCAGTGTCTTTTTGATAAGGTCAACAAACTCTGACTGATAATTCAGTTCAGTTTAGTTTAGTTGGAGTATTCCACACGTGTGGACGGGACGCTTGTGCATGCAATGTAGAACCTGATCATCAGAGATGAGAAAGAGAAACACCTACCCATCCTGGAGGCCATTTCACTGTGATGGGTCCATGGCCTGTTTAATTGTTCAGGACTTAATTGGATTTGAGCATATGCCTGCATTTAATCATGTAACTGGATCCATTGATTTCAATGCCCTCCTTCAATGGGACGACTCACATGCTTAAAGTTAGCCCTGTGCTTAAGCACCTTGCTGAATCAGGGCCCAAGTTACTTTCCCCAATCCTTTTAGTTGCATTTCAAATTGTTCACCTTCCTGTGTCAAGATTTTTGTAAACAGTTGATGCAACAAGTTCGCTTTTGTCATAAACAGATAGTTAAGGGTTAATGTCTCTTTTATCTGTAAAGGGTTAAGAAGCTCAGTAAACCTGGCTGACACCTGACCAGAGGACCAATTGGGGGACAAGATACTTTCAAATCTTGGTGGAGGGAAGTCTTTTGTTTGTGCTCCTTGTTTTGGGGTTGTTCGCTCTTGTGACTAAGAGGGACCAGACGTCAATCCAGGCTCTCCAAATCTTTCTGAATCAGTCTCTCATGTTTCAAACTTGTAAGTAACAGCCAGGCAAGGCGTGTTAGTCTTATTTTTCTTTTCTCAACTTGTAAATGTTCCTTTTTGCTGAGAGGATTTTACCTCTGTTTGCTGTAACTTTGAACCTAAGGCTAGAGGGGGTTCCTCTGGGCTATATGAATCTGATTACCCTGTAAAGTATTTTCCATCCTGATTTTACAGAGATGATTTTTACCTTTCTTTCTTTAATTAAAAGCTTTCTTTTTAAGAACCTGATTGATTTTTCCTTGTTTTAAGATCCAAGGGGATTGGATCCGGACTCACTAGAGATTGGTGGGGGAAAGGAGCGGGGGATGGTTAAATTCTCCTTGTGTTAAGATCCAAGGGGTTGGATCGGTATTCACTAGGAACTTGGTGAAAAAGCCTATCAAGGCTGCCCAGGGAGGGGAAGGTTTTGGGGGGACAGGAAGTGTTCCAGACATGGAAATTTCTGGATGGTGGCAGTGTTACCAGATCTAAGCTAGTAATTAAGCTTAGAAGTGTCCATGCAGGTCCCCACATCTGCACCCTAAAGTTCAGAGTGTGGGAGGAACCTTGACAGCTTTCCTCCAACTTTCAGTCTGTGGTAACAAGATCAACTATTTCTTTAAGTGATTTGATTTCAAGGGGGGTTAGAGGTTGGGGTACAATTTTGTTTTAATTGTGGGAATTAGGAAAAACATCATGGCATCTGGCCTTGGAACATGGGTGGCACTTCATCAAATGTTAAAAGATTGTCATTGTCTAAGAGAGCTCCCACAGTTTCAGTCTCTCTCTTATGCCATTCTGACCATATTTTTATAATCAGTGTTATGAAAGAGATGAAACAGATAGAGTTTGAGTTATGTGGGTCAAGGACTATTAGTCATGGGTTTATAAAGCATTTCAATTGGCTTTTAGGCATAAGATTCCCTTATATTGGGTTGTGATTAGGTATAAGCAAGAGCACAGAGGTGCACGTGTGGCTGTAATGGAGGAAATATCCTGGAAGTGATGCAGAAGATTCTGCTACACCAGCAGTTCTCAGACTATGGGTCGGGACCCCAAAGTGGCTGGCTTAGATTTGTTGGGGCCAGGGGCCACAGCCAAAGCCCGAGCCCCAGTACCCGGGGCCAAAGCCCAAGGACTTCATCCCCGGGCAGCGGGCCTCAGATTACAGGCCACCAGCTGGGGCTGAAGCCCTTGGGCTTAGTCTTTGGCCTCCCTGCCTGAGCAAGTGGGGATTGGGCTTTGGCTTTGCCACCCTCCACTCAGGGCGGTGGAACTCAGGTTTTGGCTCAGGCTTCGGTCTCCCCTCCTGGGGTCATGTAGTAATTTTTGTTGTCAGCGTGGGGTGGCAGCGCAATGAAGATTGAGAACCCCTGTGCTACACTTCCAGGAGACGATCTTATGCCAGGACAGCCTTTGTCATCTGTTATCTTAGCTGGTATCGCTGCAGGGTCTATAAAGAAGCATCTTAGGGGCAGCTGAAGGAATAGCTGATCAACAGCAGCAAAACTCAGACAATTAGGGCTTGCTGACATAAGCAGAACTAGTCCCTTTGTTTGATGATCCCTGACCCCTAAGGGCTGTAATGAGTAATTATGATTAGTAAGAAGAAAGAAGGCAACTTTAATGAGTTTTTAAATCTTTGCCAGACAGCCTGCATTTATTTTTTTGTTTGTTCGTTTTTTTCTTTATCAGCATTGAGAAAATATAACTTATTGTGCTAGCATGTTGCAGCTGGTCCCTAGAGGTGATCAATTCAGCTCGACGAGGAGCCAAAAACAGAATCAGGTCACTGCTGTTTATACAAGCTCTGTCTAGCACAATAGTACCATATTTGTGGGCTTAATAAGGCATCATCCTGCTGAATACACTATCTCAGTGTTATTGGGAAGGAGGAATGGGAGCAGGAAAAGGAGAAGAGACATCTACGAAGGAAGAGCCTGCAGGGCTGAGAAAATAATGCAGCCATGTTCTTTTTTGATTGGTCAGCTTTTATCTGAGGCCAGTGTTTATGTCAAGCTCAGATACCTCACATACGCTCCCAGATACTTTGACTCACCTAGAAGGAATCTCTAGCTTTTCTCTATCTTATTGGGAGAAGAATGGGATAAATATAAAATACATGCCATGAAAGCTCCTATCTTCCTCTCTCTTTGTCCTGACCTCACTCAGCCCTCGTCCAGACTAACCCGCGGCATCGGCGGGTTAAAATCGATTGCTCGGGGATCGATATATCGCGTCTAGTCTGGACGCGGTGTATCGATCCCCGAGCGCGCTTACATCGATTCCGGAACTCCATCAATCCGAACGGAGTTCCGGAATCGACACGGAGAGCCGCGGACATCGATGCAGCGCCGTCCAGACTGGTGAGTACCTCGATTTTAGAAATTCGACTTCAGCTACGTTATTCACGTAGCTGAAGTTGCGTATCTAAAATCGATTTTAATTCCTAGTCTGGACGTGGCCTCAGCCTACGTCCACACTACAGCTTTAAATCGATATTAGTAAAATCGATTTTATAAAACAGGTTTTATAAAATCGATTTTATGCGTCCACACTAGGGCACATTACTTCGGTGGTGTGCGTCCATGGTCCCAGGGTATCATCGATTTCCGGAGCGGTGCACTCTGGGTAGCTCAGTAAAAGAATAGGACCAATAACTTCGATATCCGTCCACACTAACCCTAAATCGATTTAGTAATATCGATTTTAGGGTTACTCCTTTCGTTTAGCTGGAGTACAGAAATCGATTTTAAGACCCCTTAAAATCGATTTTAAGTGCCTTGTAGTGTGGACGGTTACAGCGTTAAATCGATTTAACGCTGTTTAAATTGATTTAACGCTGTAGTGTGGACCTGGCCTCAGTCACTCGCTCTTACCCTCACAATTCCTCCTCCTCCTCTGTCTCTCTCTCTCGCTCTCTCTCTCTGTCAGTTTCTTGCCCTCCTTCTGTTTCCCCATCTCCCCTTTTTATCTCTGGATACCAATGAAGATTAGATGTTCTATAATTAGATATATGTTTGTCGGTCATGTCTCAAAGCTTTGCCTAAAAGCTGAGTTGGCTCAGATGTCATTGCATGCAGGCTTTCTGCTTGGTTACACTTGTTTATTACTAGTTCATTAGCTTTTTGCATTGCTAGAGATCTGAGCTACTCACATTGCAAAAGAGGCTCAAACTGACAGCGGTAAAAGCCTCTGCTAGTGAGATTATAACCGCTTGTTGGCTCGGTTGGAAGAGATGGAGAGGGCAAGGGGAGAGGGCTGCCTTTGTGCTCAAGTGAAAGGCCTCTGTCAATGTGTGTCAGGCAGCCTCCTGGAAAAAAGGAACTTTCCAAAACCCGACGACAATGAATTCGATTAACCCTTTCCTTGACAGTGGTTTACATCCTGAGAGGAATCAAGAAAGCCAACGGGAGTTGTGGGCACACAGCTCTGCTGAGCACTTGGCCGTATGGCAAGGGCAGCAAGGTGCATGGGGGCTTGGAATGGATGGGTATCTATTGGCTGAAGGACACTCACGCACCTTAGAATTTGTGCTTATGACACGCCTTGTTTCTCTGCTTAGAAAATGGCTTATGGAGCACAGAGAAAGAAACTGTTCAAAATACTGAAATAAACCAAATATGCAAAATATCATGCGCCAAAGGAAACAGTTTCCTTGTGTGTTTGCATGATAGCTCTACAGGCTCAGCAGAGTGATAGTTGGAAAATTGGATGCCCCAGACACAAGCAACCATTCTAATTGCCTGTAGCATCCACAGGTCCGCAGCTATAACTACAGGTGATTTAATTCCCAGATACCCTCTGATCTGCCTTCCTGACTCAGGGAGGGAGAAGGCAGGGGCAGGGGTGGATCTAGGTATTTTGCCACCCCAAGCACAGCAGGCAGGCTGCCTTCGGTGGCTTGCCTGTGGGAGGTCCCAGGTCCCGTGGATTCAACGGCACGCTTGCGGGAGGTCCGCCAAAGCCGCGGGACCAGTGGACCCTCCGCAGGCATGCCACGGAAGGCAACCTGCCTGCCACCATCATGGCTACTGGCAGAGTGCCCGCCGTGGCTTGCCAACCCAGGCACGCGCTTGGCGTGCTGGTGCCTGGAGCCACCCCTGGGCAGGGGAAATCAGAGGTGAAGAAAAGGATTTGTAACACTTGCCTCACATATACATGTTCACTCACAGGCATGTGCTTATTACAGTGAGAGAACAAGGGAAAATATTTCAGTTGAGGACATTTTAGTTAAAAATAATTGATAAAAATGTTGCTTCATTTTAAAAACTCCCCTGTGTGGCTGTGGCACAGTGATCTAGATGGTGAAAAGGCTGTGTAGTCCTAACAAGTATCCTCATGGCAAGTTATGGCATTGGTTCATTGGACCATCTGTGGGCAGCTTGTTCCTTTTTAGATGGTTATGGAGACCACCATTAAACTGCCAACAGTTACCAACAAGCAGCACACAGCTATTTCCTATCCCAAACATAAGAGGAATCTGCCTGATTCCACTGTGTTCTGTAAAAACAGAAGGGGCATTGAGTCATTACAGCGCAGGCTGTGTATGCACTGGCAATGAGGGGTGGTTATCTGGGACCTGCTGAGTATGGGACACACTCTGCAATGAAAATCCAGGGGCTGTGGGGCCAACAAATACTAATGACCTCCTTGAAATAACAAAGTCAGTGATATGAAATCAGCTAACATACACGGCTAGGCGTGTTTGCTTTCTTCTCCACATGCCATTCCAATGTAACCTTTGAATGGACCAGACCAGCAGTGGGAGTAGAACAATCTAAAGAGCAGCTAACTCTGGGGCCTGAGACTGCCCCTTAGTGCCAAGTGCCAGGGTTAAAAATGTGCAGTGGTCTGACTGGCATTGCCTCGCAAAGTGCTTTGCAATGCAGTAATCAGACATGACAGTTGTGCATTCTGGGTGATTTTAGCACCCCTCTAGGCATGTTATAAAGCACCAGGCCGAAGAACCCGAGAACTACCCAAGAAGTGTTATCATCACCCTGGGTTGTGCTGCCTGGAGAGGAACTTACTGCTATTGTGACATGGGTGTTTATATTTAAATATACTTGACAGACCTGATGTGTTTACTATTTAAGCGTGCATATGACTTCACTGAAAGCCAGCAGGAAGCTCCAGTGGGCTGCAGCATCCTGCAGTAACTTCTAGACTGGGTTGAACTGTTCATTTTGAATAATGGTGTTTTGGAAGTTTGGCTGTTTTGAATCATTCGTGAGCCAGTCTTGATGGATGAATGTGCGGCTCGGACATATTCCCCAAGTACAGCACGTCACAGCTCCAAGATTCCTCACTGGCTTTGGGAAACTTTCAGGATTCGTGATTATTTTCACAGATACCCAGCAGTAGTCTGAATGCTCTTGAACAATGACTAGTAGGACCCCATGAATCACAGCAAACCCAACTTGACACTTTTAGTAACAAAATATTTGTGAATCAGGCTTTTACTTTTCACCCAGCTCTAGTTATTTCATAAGGAAAATTAGAGACTTGACCCTCTGTCAGACATAGGTGGGAAGAAGGATACAGCAATCACCAACAGCCATTAGGCTGCAGTCGGGCTCTCATTTCCTGCTCCATTTAGATGCACATGATCTGTCTATCTGTCTAGTGTTCACATATCAGATACTGTACACAATTTGTAGACATTGTCAAATGTAAATTGCATCTGGTATTATATTAGATATTAAAATATTGTGAAACTGGGTTATTTTCTCTTGTATTTGAAATATGCACACTGTCTGATGTACAGAGCATGCATCACACACAGCATCACAAAATACTTCACTCAGGGTATGTCTACGCTACGGGATAATTCCGATTTTACATAAACCGGTTTTATAAAACAGATTGTATAAAGTCGAGTGCACGCGGCCACACTAAGCACATTAATTCGGCGGTGTGTGTCCATGGTCTGAAGCTAGCGTCGATTTCTGGAGCGTTGCACTGTGGGTAGCTATTCCGTAGCTATCCCATAGTTCCCGCAGTCTCCCCCGCCCAGTAGAATTCTGGGTTGAGAGCGCAGTGGTTGATGGGGCAAAAATCATTGTCGAGGGTGGTTCTGGATAAATGTCATCAGTCATTCCTTCCTCCAGGAAAGCAACAGCAGACAATCATTTCACGCCGTTTTTCCCTGGATTGCCCTGGCAGACACCATAGCATGGCAACCATGGAGCCCATTCAGCTTTCTTTTTTTATAGTCACCGTATGTGTACTGGATGCCGTGGACAGAGGCGATACTCCAGTGCTACACAGCAGCATTCATTTGCTTTTGCATGATAGCAGAGATGGTTACCAGTTGTTCTGTACCGTCTGCTGCCAGTGTAATTTGGCAATGAGATGACGGTTATCTGTCCTTCTGTGCTGTCTGCTACTATCATGGGTGCCCCTGGCTGAGATCGGCCGGGGGCGCAAAAGCAAAACTGGGAATGATTCCCTGAGTCAATCTCTCCTTTATAGTTTCTAAAAATGGAGTCAGTCCTGCCTAGAATATGGGGCAAGTGTACTAGAGAACCAGTGTGTCAGAAAGCCCAGCTGCTCCGTGTCAGATCCTGCAGAAATGATGAGCTACATGCCACTCATGGGGGGTGCCCCTGCAACAACCTCACCCGTTGCTTCCCTCCTCCCTAACCTTCCTGGGCTACTGTGGCAGTGTCCCCCCCATTTGTCATGAAGTTATAAAGAATGCAGGAATAACAAACAGTGACTTGTTAGTGAGATAAAATGGGGGGGAGGCAGCCTCCCAGTGCTATGACAGTCCAGGCAGGACATTAAGCGGTGCGGAGGAGAGGAGCCCAGCATGCCGCTGCTATGATAGTCCAGGCAGTACAGAATCTTTTCTTTACACAGGAAAGGGAGGGGGCTGATGGAGCTCAGCCCCCTGTTGCTATGATGAGGACAGTTACCAGCCGTTCTGTCCCATCTATTGGGAATGACCAGGAATCATTCCTATTTTTACCCAGGCGCCCCGAGGCCAGCCAGGGGTATTCAGCAGTTATCAAGCACGGGCTGATGGTGACGACGAATACCAGTCATATTGTACCATCTGCCACCGGGGAGGGGAGAAGAGTAGATACTGCTCTTCACTGCTGCAGCATCACATCTACCACCAGCATTCAGTAGACATAGGGTGACATAGAAAAAAGTCAAGAAATGATTTCTTTCCCTTTTCTTTCATGTGGTGGGGGGAGGGAGTAAATTGAAGAGCTATTCCCTGAACCATGCTGGACAATGTGTTTGAACCTACAGGCATTGGGAGCTCGGCCAAGAATGCAAATACTTTTCAGAGACTGCTGGAGACTGTGGGATAGCTGGAGTCCTCAGTACCCCCTCCCTCGCTCCATGAGCTTCCATTTGAGTCTCTGGCTTCCCGTTAACGCTTGTCACGCAGCACTGTGTAGCCTGTAGATTTTTTTTTCAAATGCTTTGGCATTTCATCTTCTGTAACGGAGCTCTGATAGAACAGATTTGTTTCCCCATACAGCGATCAGATTCAGTATCTCCCGTACAGTCCATGCTGGAACTCTTTTTGGATTTGGGATTGCATTGCCACCCGTGCTGATCAGAGCTCCACGCTGGGCAAACAGGAAATGAAAATGAAAATTTCGTGAGTCTTTTCCTGTTTACCTGGCCACTGCATCCGAGCTGAGATTGCTGTCCAGAGCGGTCACAATGGTGCACTGTGGGATACCGCCCGGAGGCCAATACCGTCGATTTGCGGCCACACTAACCCTAATCTGATATGGTAATACTGATTTTAGCGCTACTCCTCTCGTCGGGGAGGAGTACAGAAACTGATTTAAAGAGCCCTTTATATCGATATAAAGGGCCTCCTAGCATGGACAGGTACAGTGTTAAATTGGTTTAACGCTGCTAAAATTGGTTTAAACACGTAGTGTAGACCAGGCCTCAGTGTCTCAGAGGTAAAGCAGCAAGGAAAGGGAGAGGAAATTCCAAGATGCTCAGAGAGGGGGTTCCAGGTAAACAGGGGGAGAGAAGGTTGCAAAACACATCATTGTGGAAAGTCCAGGGGAGGGGGCAGAGGTGGTGCCAAGGTTCAAAGTGGCAGAGTTAAAAGACGGGGGAGTAGGCAGGCATAGAACTACAAAGGTAAAGTGAAGGTTAGGGAAGCAGAGCAGTTGGCCAAGAGTCTGGAGAGGAAAGGGAAAGTGATTCTGTAGCTCGCTTATCAAAATCACTAGTGTTCAACCACATACAGTATATTAACTATTATGGAGATCAACCAAGTTGAGACCAATTCCCTTTCCCTCTAGAGATAGCATAGTGTGAGTGTATGCAGTGCATGGTATCAAACACATTAACAAGTCCACTGTTCTTTTTGGGATTCCTTTCTTCAGGTTTCATCGGCAGCAATTTTCAGCCTCACCTGAGTGCCAGTATGTGTGTCATTCCAGACAGGGCTTTCTTCACCCCCTATCGGCGGCTGTCTATGGGAATGCTTGAACAAGGAGAAATGTCACTGATAAGCAAAGGAGAGTGGCCGTGTAAAAGACAGGAATGTCACCTGAGATGGAGCCACTGGCCCATCGTGCAACACAGGTTGTATATTGTACATGACCAAATGGAAAAGAGGTCCCAGAGAGAACCACACAAGAGTTGCCGACAGGTATTGGAGCTCATTCCAGGAGCCCACCAAGACCATTCAGGACGGCATAATCTGCTATGGAGGATGGAAGGTTGCACTCCTGTATGGAGGGGGTCGAGGAGTGATGGGGTGGCAGCAGAAATTCCATTAGATAAAACATTTACAAGAGGCAGCTTGGTATAGAGGCATGAGCCATGGGTTGGAAATCAGGAACTTCTGAGATATAATTGTGAATCTGCTGCTGGCTTGTTGCATGCCCTGGGGCAAATCACAGCACTATTCTGTCTCTGTTTCCCCATCTGAAAAGCGGACATTTTGAATGGTGGCCATTATACTGTCAGTGGAGTTATGAGCTAATGTCTTTATTGTGCTCTGAGGGCAGGGCTACACTTAAATCGCTGCACTGGCACAGCTGCACCTGTTGGCATAGTTAATCCACCTCCCCAAGAGGTGATAGCTATGTCGGCAGTAGAAGCCCTCCCACTGACACAGGCAGCTTCTAGGTCAATATAACTACGGTGCTCAGGAATGTGGATTTTTCACACCCCTGAGAGATGTCATTGTACCGATATAGCTCTGTAGTGCAGACCAGACATTACTGATTCCAAAATAGTGATTAAGATACTCACCGACTGACAGAATCAAATCTCTGGTTTAAGAACCAAAGTAACATTTGCTTGGCACAGACCTACAGTGGCCTTTCACACTGTTCATTATTACAAACAACTGACATCAGGAAATGAAGGTGATGGAAAATGGACCCTTCCCTCCTAAATACCCCCCAGTGCCACCACCACCTTCCCAACTCCTCACTCAGATGTTGTTGTTTTTCATGTCCTGTATTTTGGTTCTTTGCCCCATGCTGGAATCTTGCCAGGAAGGCTGAGCAGAATGGCAGGGAAGTTAAAATCAGGAGTCATTCCTTGCATCGGAGGAAGGGTGCAGCTGGATAATGCAGCTGTTTGAATCATAAAACTCCCTAAGCATGGGCTGGAAAACGCAAAAAGGCTTTGTATGCCTCAGCAGGAGAGAAGGTCATTTTGATGAAAAGTTTTCTCAGCCTTTTCTGGTTCATTCTTTTTGACACTCATTATGGAAATGGAAGTCACATCTGCCAAGCCTTCTGCAGAGGCTGAGGGGAAAGCCAAGGTCAAACCAACAAATATACATATATGTGTATATAAAAGATGAAAATCAAACATCTGGTAGCAGGGTGTAGAGGCAAGCAATGGGGGGGAGTGGGAGGAGAGCTTCTCTGCAAAAATCCTACCACCCACATCCTCCAGAATGTTGGCAGAGGCTAAGACACTCATCTGCACAAGCACCCTGGGCTGGTGGGAGTGAGCCGTGTGGAAGGAAGGAGGCCAGTCTGATTGGCTGACAGCTAAACTCCTCAATAGTTTCATTTGTAGGAAATTTCCCTATAAGGAAACGCCCCCAAAACTTGCTCAGTGTGGCTGGGTCTGAACGTTCCCATGCTAAACAGCTTGTCTCATCAGGAGTCAACTGCGCAATGTCCATTCTTTGGTAATAATGCTTCATGGCATTTTGGAGTCCGGTGGCCTCCGTCTTGCTGCAAAGTGATGTTGTGCGTGACACAGAGCAGCCCTAATGTCAGAGAATCAAAACTAGTTTCCATCTGGTTGTGATCCTACTAGCTCAGCAATACAAAAAATAACTTTCATGTTAAAAAGCTAAACCCTTGTGAAATATTTAATACAGGCCTGCATGTATACCACCTTAACTTGTTATTATGTTTGGTACCCCCAAGCTAAACAGAGTTAGGGTTGGTGAACATTTGAATGGGAGACCTCACGGGACTAGTTGTTGTAGGAGTTGATATTCATTTAGTAAGTGGAAGTCTGCTCTCTGACTCATTACTGAACTGGTTCCCTTGGGTGTTTTTAGCTGTGCTATCCTTAAGGAAGTGCGCCTTGCATATGAGAAGATGAGCTGTAAAGCCATGGTCCTTCCTACCACTTGTGGTTATGAAAGATCCCATGGCACTCTTTGTGAGAACGAGGGGGCGTTCGACTGATGGTGGTAGTTAACACTAGAGGTTGTGCCCAAGATCAGCACCACATTGTGCTAGCCATGGTATGTGCACATATCAGAGACAAACCTTGTTCCCAAGAGTTTGCAATCTCAATAGATACAAAGACAGTATCAGGATCCCTATCTTCCAGATGGGAACTGCAGCAGAGTGATTAAGGCCCAGATCCTCAAAGGTATTTAGGCTCCACTGAAATCAGTGGAACTTAGGAGTCCAAATACTTCTGTGGATCTGGGCCTAAGTGACCTGCCCAAAAGCACGCAGGAAGTCTGTGGCAGAGCTGTTAATAGAACTTCGCTCTGGAGTCCTGGTCCAATGCCTTAATCGCAACTGTGCCCTTTCACGGGGTTATGGCCAAATTCAAACTCATTGCAGTTTGTATCCTAAAATCACCTTTGTGACTTCAGTTGGACATGGGATTCTTCATTCTCTGCCTGGACTGTTGACTGGCGTTGCTGTGCACTATTAATTATCTGCTGTGTTCCACCCCAGAAGTGGTTGGGGACAGGGTAGTTATTGCTGTTTCTAATTTATAAATGTTGTGTATTTAGTTGTCATGGTTTTTGTTCCTATGGCAACTGAGTTAGTTTATATGGGGATAGCCCAACCAGCTTCGGCCGGTTAGGCAAGCTCTATGTCTGTAAATAAATGGTAGTTTTGTTAGCTGTCTGCTGTCTGACCTCAAGAGATTTCTTCCTAAACTGGCTGCCCCCAAGGATATAACAATAAAGTTCTTCAAACATCCTCCAATTTGAAGCTACATGTAAGGTCCTTAACATTATAGTTAATCATCTAGCTATAAACCTTTATCAAAGTCAGTTGGAATCTGGTTAATGCTTTCTGCTACTGGGCTTCCTACTCACTGCCAGTCATCCCCTGGCATACACCAATCATGTCAACTTCACCAAGATGGCTGCAGCCACTATCAGGCTCTTTGACACCCTGATTGCAATTAAACACTTTATTGTCAAATATATTTTACTATTTATTCCTGATGACAAGCCCTTTGCAGGGAATCGTGAACTTTCAGACTTCTCTATACCAAGCAAGATAGGTGGAGGGCTCCTTTAAGAAGCAAAAAAAAAAAGAAAACCTACTTCTCCTTCTTGTGTTATTTATTTGTTAAGTAGTATTTTGTGCCACTTCTGTCCTTTTTTGAATGCTTTCATCCCATTCTATTGCCTCCACCACAAAGCGCCCCATTCCAAATAACAACAATATCTAATGAATTAGGCCATTAATGGGCTAGAACATTTTTAATTGCTTCCCAACACACTGCCATCCCCACTGCCAGAATCACCACTCCAGGGCTTACAAGTGAGAAAGGTTCTCTTTAAGAATTTGCATTGTTCCAAAGGAAGCACATTTTCCCCAACTCCTAATGAATATTGCAAATTTCAAGGGCTAGGAGAGATAAACACTGCCAGGCCAGATCACTCTCTGTAAAAACACTTTGTCACTAGTTGTTCTCATCATGTGTTTTTTAAAAGCCTGATAAATTCTAACTCATGATTGTGGACAGCTAATGTCTTCAAAGCCCGCAACAACAGAGTCTTTGGTTTCAGGTCATAGAAATGCCACTGTCACTGTAATGTCTGAACGTCCCAAACACGTTGTCAATGGGGATGTAAAAATGCCCTGAGTCAACAGAAAGGAAGACAAAGGAAGAGGGGTCAGTGAGATGCTTTGCCCTGCAAACTCAGTGGCTGGCAGAGACACTTCTGGTTTCACTTGAGTTCAGGTTCTGTTTGCTGAAATCAGAAAGTTTACAAAGGAGCACTCAGGCACTTGATCATCAGAAACTTAGCATTTAAAAAACTCATGGGATCTATAAATGTCTCATCTGATTTAACCCCTCCCTCCTCCTTTCTTTTTAAAGGGGGTGGCCTTTTGGATACCCCTCATTTTTCCCTCTGGACCTTGCCCACTCTAAGTTTCATGGCATGCTAACCCATCCTTCCTATCTTCCTCAGTGGGACACAGAGTGCAGCAACAGTGTTCCCAAGTCACCAGAAGAGGTTGCTAGAGATCAGTGTTGTGAGGTTCTTCTTTCTTCCCCTCTGGGGCTGACCAAACCGCTGCCAGAGATTGCGCCCTCCCTGCTGGGTATCAGGGTTGAAGAAAGTGACCTGAATTTGGAACCAATGTGTTCAAGCATAAATTTTTTTTAAAGAGCCAATGCAATTTTTAAAGAAAAGTCAATTTGAGGGGGTTTGTTTGTTTGTGTATTTTTAATTCTCTATTGGTCATCAGAGCCTTTAAAATGTGCACAATAATAATTTGGGGCAAACAGCACAGCAAGCAGAGAGGGGTCCCACCTGGCTTCTCAGTGTGGGTGGGAGTGGGGTTAGTATTTTATTTATTTGTACAGTACCAGGTATGTGTGTTGCATTATAAACAGAATAAAACTGATGGGTCTGCATCACAAGGAGAAGGGTGTGTGTGCGCATGCATGTGCTAACGCCGCACACAGCACGCCACAATGGTTACTGTTGTGGAGGGGTTTCCTCTCTATGCACGGTGGCACTCAGATAGTAAGGTGATGGGCAGCAAGATAAGTATTTGGGTCCTGATCCTACAAGTCATTCTTCATATGCAAGAAGTACATCTGCGCAGTTACTTGCAAGATCAGGGCCTTACATACAGATGCCTAGATTACATGGAGAGGAATAAAAAAATAAATATGGAGGATAAGCAGCACCTTAGTTATGATAATAATTAATGATGAAGTAGCTAAAATTGGGAGAACAGTTTCCCTCTACATCAGCACAAATTTAAGGAAGACCAAAATGGGCTTAAGAGACTGTATGAGTCCCTTTAAATAAATCTCCAGCTGATTTTTTGGTCTGTTTTAGCTGAGCTAAATAATAATATCTCAATATCAAGTGACTGGGTGTTCCCCCAAGAGACTGCACGTGGTGGAGAGAGAAGGAAAGAGCCTACGGTATCTTCCTTAAAGGTTAGGATGTACATTAATATAATCTTTATATAGGGTGACCAGATGAGAGGAAGAAAATATCGGGACACATTGGGGTGGGGAGGGTCTGCCGGCAGAGCAAAAAAAAAAAAGGAAAACCAGTGCTTTCGGAAGAGCGAAATATCAGGACAAATTGCTTCCCGACCAAAGATCGGTCGGGATGCGGGACAAACACCTAAATTTTGGGATGGTCCCAATTTTATCCGGATGTCTGGTCACCCTGTCCTCATAACAATGAGGCCCTACAGTCTCATATATTGAAGAACCTGCTGATTAGGAAGAAACCCAGTTATATTGTCTCTGAAAGAGTTAATTTGTGAGGAAGCATTTTTAAAGGTCAAAAGGGATTTAAGTGGGGTCCTGAACCATGTTTCCTGCCTTGGTTAAAGGGGAAAGGCTGCACTTATCTCAGTAAGCCCAGCAGGCTGATTTTACAGGGGCAGAGGCAAGTATATAACCTGTGAGAGAGTTGGTCAGAAAGTGGTATTTCTGTTCATGGGAAATTCGACATGTCAAAATTTCTCTTTGTTCCAAATGGAACAAAATGCTAAAATTTCCCATAAAATGAAAATTCTGAAAAATTTCAATTTGGAACCATTGAAAAGTTTTGTTTCAGTAATGTCAAATCATATCATTTCGATAAGGTAAAAACCTTACATGTCAATAATGTCTAAACATAATTATATAATATTAAATATAGAATTATAATATTATCTAGTTAATATATAATACCTAGACAATGATAATATAATTCATACTACAATTAATATTTAATATGATAGTAAACATGAAATTAATCAGAACAATAATGTGGAAATGAAAATTTTTTACCTTATCAGAAAAAAATGAGAAAGTATAAATTTCATATTGACATTTTCCCTGTCAGAAATTTTGTCAGAATGAACATATTCCTGTGAAATGTTCTGGTCTTGACAAAGCTGCATTGTCTGATGAAAAACTTCTGAAAGTGACCAGCTGTAATCTGTGATGTGTGTTTGAAATTAACAAAGATTGTATTTCCACAGAGGGCATCTGTGCTGGCAGTTGCCAGCTTACTGAGAAGTGGCTCATTGTTTCTTTGTGTAGCCCTTTCCATTTGTCTGCATATACCTGTTGTGTCGTCTCATCTTAGATTGTAAACACCTTGGGGCAGAGGCCATCTCTTTGGTCTGTGTTTGTACAACACCTAGCATGATAGGTCCTGGTCTCCAACAAGGGCTCCTAGTCACTATGGCAATACATAGAATAAATAATGATAAAGGTGACATTATATGTGACATCAGAAACTGGAGGCTAGTGAGAGTTGAACCTCTGAATGTTTGCAGGCTCTGGATGCTTCGGAGAGGATGCCAAAAGTTGGCATATGTGCTGAAGCACATCTGAACCTCTTGAGATTGGGAATCTCTCCAGTATAGGCTGTGTCACCACACATAAATTTGTTCTTCAACCCCAGGAGAAACTGAGCCAAGCAGCAGCTCAGGGTAACATTTCAAACTAACAGACAGGACTATTGAAGTGCAATGTTGTGAAGCTCTGAAGACATTTAGGATCCATCTTAAGCTCTGGATGAAGGGTCGGATCAGTCCTTATTTTATCCCAGCTGTTCCTCCCATCCTTAGTGTAAACGTGTCTCCATCCAGCTGGGATTCTGGCTGAACATCACAAGAAGAACTCTTCATGTTTAAGTAATGACTTTCCATGTTTACACAGTAACTTTTTCCCTCTGTTTGTTAAGCCTCTATTGCAGCTTGCAGGGAGGCTGCTTTCACATCTCAAACACACAAGGCCCCCGCTGTGCACTGCTGGAGTCAAGCATGTCGTTCCTTCACATCATCAAGATGGCCACTACCACCAGCCTCCAAACCTCCAAGCCTGGTGGTTCTGAGATGTTGGTTTTCTGATTCATTGCAGTTTTTCTGCTGAGAAAACAGGAGCTTCCAACATGGAAAGGAGACCAGAAACAAGGCCATCTCCCCTTCCTTTAGTCTCTGTGTACATTTAACCTCGGTGCCACAGACTGAGATCATGTCAGCAACGTGAACTCTGAGGCATTTGTTCCATGTAAATGGCTGTTAATATTTGCAAGGATCCGTTTCCCCGCTGGGAGAAGCACAGTCCTTGAGTGTAATGAAGAGAGACGGGGAAGAAATTAAAGCATCAGGGAAATGTAGCGGTAATAAGCAGAGTTACAAAAGTATGTTGCAGCAATGATGTCGGTATAGGCTTGCATTAGCAGGGGAAAGGTAACCAGGGTCGGGCAGGCAGAGAGAGGAGGCAGATCAGAACTATAGCTATATAAGAATAGATTTGCCCTTTCCCAGCATGCTTAGCACTTCCTTATTATTTATTTTGCTGTAGCAGCCAACGATTCTAATCAGGATCAGGGCTCCATTGTGCTGGGTATTGCACAAGCACATAGCAAAACATGATTCCTGCCTCTAACACATCAGATCTGTGATCACATTGGCACAGGCAGACCCTTGTGCCCTCACAGACAGGGCCAGTGCAAGGATGTTTCGTGCCCTAGATGAAACATCCACCTTGCGCCCTCCCCTCCCCGCACCCTCACCCTGAGGTACCCCCTCCGCGGCAGCTCCCCCCCTCTGCCCTGAGGCACCCTTCCCTCCGCCCCAGCTAACCACAGCTCCGTGCACTAGCACACCAAGCATGCTGCGGCCGCTTCACTTCTCCCGCCTCCCAGGCTTGCGGCGCCTAAGCTGATTGGCACCACAAGCCTGGGAGGTGGGAGAAGTGAAGTGGCCACGTTGTGCTCGGCGAGGAGGAGGGCAGGGGTGAGCTGGGGCAGGGAGTTCCCTTGTGTGCTGCCCCCCTTTACTTGCTGCAGGCGGCCCTTCCTGTGCTCCCCTGCCCCAGCTCCCTCTGCCTAAATGCTGGCGGCAACTGGGGGGGCTGAAGATCCAGCCGCCGAGGTCGCTGCTGAAGAAAATGGCGCCCCCCAAATGCCAGCACCCTAGGTGACCGCCTAGGTTGCCTAAATGGTTGCACCGGCCCTGCTCACAGACCCCCTTTGAAGTCAGTAGGGCTCCATATGAGAGGAGGGATCCACACTAATGTGACCAATGACAGGATCAGGGTTTAAACAGACCAGTAAAGGAAGGGAGAGCGAGTAGGGTACAACAGACAAGCAAAGTGCTCAGCGTGAATATAGATTCATGGCTGGTTATTTCCTTGTGTGTGTATACAATTATTTATTATTCCTTTGCCTAATTGTATATATATACTTTGTGTGTATATAGAGAATGTTTTTCTACATTGTTTATAATTAACCCTAGCATTTTCCTTTTGCACTTTGGTTTTTCTAAATTTTAATTAGACTTTTTCAATTATTTTTGGCGTTTGCCATTTTCTTTTTTTATGCCTAGTTTGTCTCTTGGCTTTCCAGTTTTGTAAAAAAAAATTAAAAATTTAATCCTAGTTTCTTTTTAGCACTAATCCTTGCCATTTCCTGTTGCTTTTATATATATCATGGTAGTCTTGCCTATCTATATTTTAAACACTCTGGTTTTGGGGATTCACTACCAGGCAAATGGGGAACAGGTGACTTGTTTTAAAATCCTAGCAGTACTTTGTTTCCTTTTTATATTTAATTAACTCTTTTAGTTTTAAAACAGTTGATACAAAATGAACTCTAATAGGACAATCGCTAAAATGATAATATGAAGTACAATGATTATAAATAGGGCTGTTGATTAATCGCAGTTAACTGTGATTAAAAAAATTGATCACAATTAATCACACTGTTAAACAATAGAATACCAATTAAAATGTATTAACTATTTTTGAATGTTTTTCTACATTTTCAAAAATATTGATTTCTATTACAACACAGAACACAAAGTGTATAGTGCTCACTTTATATTACTGTATTCATACTTCAGCCACCATTCCAAAGGACATGCTTCCATGCTGATGAGGCTAGTTAAAAAAACGAAACGTTAATTAAATTTGTGACTGAACTCCTTAGGGGGAGAACTGTATGTCTCCTGTTCTGTTTAATCTGCATTCTGCCATATATTTCATGTTATAGCATTCTTGGATGATGACCCAGCATATGTTGGTTTTAAGAACACTTTCACAGCAGATTTAACAAAATGCAAAGAAGATGTGAGATTTCTAAGGATAGAAACAGCCCTTGACCCAAGGTTTAAGAATCTGAAGTGCCTTCCAAAATCTGAGAGGGATGAGGTGTGAAGCATGCTTTCAGATGTCTTAAAAGAGCAAAACTCCGATGCGGAAACTACAGAATCTGAACCACCAAAAAAGAAAATCAGCCTTCTGCTGGTGATATCTGACTCAGATGATGAAAATGAACATATGTTGGTCCGCTCTCGTTTGGATCTTTATCAGGCAGAATGCACATATTCTGGAATGGTGGTTGAAGCATGAAGAGACATATGAATCTTTAGCACATCTGGCAAGTAAATATCTTGCGATGCCAGCTACAACAGTGCCATGAGAACGCCTGGTCTCACTTTCAAGTGACATTGTAAACAAATGGGCAGCATTATCTCCTGCAAATTGTAACCAAACTTGTTTGTCTGAGCGACTGGCTGAAGTAGGACTGAGTGGACTTGTATGCTGTAAAGTTTTACATTGTTTTATTTTTGAATGCAGTTATTTTTTGTACATAATTCTACATTTGTAAGTTCAACTTTCATTATAAAAAGATTGCACTACAGTACTTGTATGAGGTGAATTGAAATATGCTATTTCTTTTGTTTTTTACAGTGCAAATATTTGTAATAAAAAATAAAGTGAGCACTGCACACTTTGTATTCTGTGTTGTAACTGAAATCAGTGTATTTGAAAATGTAGATAACATCCAAAAATATTTAAATAAATAGTATTCTATTATTGTTTAACAGCGTGATTAATCGTAATTAATGTTTTTAATTGCTTGACAGCCCTAACCATAAACAAAACTGAATTCCATGCAACAGGGAGCTTGTGTCTTTTTAGGCAAGCAACACAGCACAAAACTGACATCTCTGAGCAGGTTAGCAAGGAGAAGAGAGGACAGAAATGGTGGCTAAAGAAAGCCTGTTTAAGTGTGTTGGGGAGTTCAGAGTACAGGGTTGATCAGTGAGCGGATTTAAATTTTTTTAATCCCATCCAACCCCCTCCAGGAAAAAAAATAGAATGCAAAACTGGGCACCCTGTGGCAAATCTGGTTTGGTTTTAACAACAGATAATTTTAGAAATATTTGGCTATTGCCTGCCATAGTGAGAGTAGTTACCATTAACCCAATATATCCTCGGCCATCTGGAGCACCCTGAGAAAGATGATGTGTTCCATTGGATTTGGGGGGTGTCCTCTGTTTCAGTGATGGAGATTTCTTTACATTGTTAGAAGAAAGTCCCCCGTCCCCTTCCTGTATTTGTCTCAGAAAAGCCCTGTGTGCTCCTTACAAGTCGTTGAAAAAATTTAATCAGAGAGGGCTTTTTGATGAAAAAAATGGCTTTTCATATTATATGAACATTTTTTGTTGAAACTTTATGATATTTCTATGGAAAGATTCTAACAACAAATAATTTCAGCTCTAATTGAGTGGACTCAAAACAAAAAAAATTGTTTTGGTTTTTTTTTCCTTTAAAGAAAAACAGAGAGAAGAGAGGAAAATAAAACAAAAAAAATATTTTTTAAAAAATCATTTCAACTCCATTTTGAAAGAAAAATGTTTCAGTTCAATTCAGTTCTAAACAGTGTATTTGTGTTTTATTGTTTGAGAATTCAGAAAAAATCCAAACACACAAATCAAACAAAATGAGATTTTTCATTTCATGTGACATTTTTGCAGAAAATAATTCCAGTTTTTCATTCAGACCTAGTGCTGAGGCTGTGAGAATCACAGTGAAAAGTTAGTCTATTCCAATGCCTGAAAGGGAAGAAGAATCTTCTAATATAGTAAGGAAATTTTATTGGAGCAAGATTTACATTTCATATTTAGAGCGTAAACTCTTCACAGCAGGGTCTGACTATTATTCTGTGTTCGTACAGTGCCTATCATGATAGGGCCCCATGCTTGATTAGCTCGATTGGTACCATACTAAATATGACTAATAATTATAAACAGCAAATACATGGTTCTTCTTGTTATTTAGCTTATGTTGTGCTTGATATAATTGTTCATAACACTCTGGAGGTGAACTGGAAAAAATAACAACTGCTTTTTATTAAGAACTAAAATATATTAAGTTTAATAGAAACTACATGGGAAGGAGAGGTGAAGGAAGAATGTTGTGGTTCATTCTACAGTCAGGCTCTGAAACCCACCCCTGTCCCCAAGCTTCAGAGCCTGAGTTCCAGCTTGAGCCCAAATGTCTACACTGCTCTTTTTAGTACCATGAAGCAAACCTGGACACTGAGACTTGCTGCCACCGTGGGGTTTTTGCCATGTAGACATACTCCAAGATACTTTGGATGCAGCGTCACTGGAATGCACAATTAATACCCACGGTCTCTCTGGTGCAATCCAAGTGTAATAGACCATTGTTGCCAAACTAAACCCTTCTCTGGTACAAACCAAAAGAATGAGCTATTGTCACAAAACCTCTTCTGTTCCAGGGGATCCATCATCCCTTTGGAATGCTCAGTGAATGGAGTGACAGGATTGGTTGGCTGTAGCTCTCAGGGGGGCATGAATCCTTCAAGAGGTGCTGTGGCTCTGTGATTAGAGCTAGGAAGGCATTGGCCCCTTCTGGCCCGTACTAGCTACTCCACCATGTATGCACACTGCGATCACATTACTACATTGTAGGGGAGCAGCATTCTGCAAAAGCCATTCTCAAAGGATGAATCTGAGTCAGCCCCCCAAGTTTCTGGTCTGGCTAGCTCTGAGCACCTGAAAAACCTTCAGGACTAAGGGACTTAGCTTATGGACAAAGACATCACACATTCCTCTTTGCTAGGCAGAGGATATTCCTAACCTTTACACCAACCCCCTCGTGGCATCTCATCTGATCCTTTTTAAAATCACGCAACTCCCTCGCCCCCTCTGAGAGATTCTTGGGTGTACAGGTTTAAAATTCTCAGACTTCTCTGTGAGTTTCAAGAGCATCCGGCCCTCCCCAGTGCCAATTCCCATGGGTCTGTGACACACCAAGAAACCTTTTGGAGCTAAAGGTCAAGTGACAAGTTCTAAAGAAACAATTTGGGGCAATTATATTTTATAATGTCTTGCTTCTTTCATTTCCTCATCTCTCCCTCTCCCCCTCCCCTCAACCTCTGCCCCTTGCCATCTTCCCATAGCAGGGAATACTGTTCCTTTAAGGAACTAACTAGGTCATCGTCAGGCTAAACATTCCCACTGTACTAAACAATCTGATATGATTGGTGGTGATGAGGTCAATTTCACATTGCTTTGTTCATGCAGCGAGCTTGTCAGAAGCCATCATTTCCAAGAGAGGAGGCAATAATCCCAGGCACAAATAGTTCCATCGGATCAGCTCGAACACTGGAGCCTGCAGCCTCTTTTTGTCCAAAAATACAAGTTGCCCTAAGTTATATAGGCATAAGCAACAGGAGTAATGGACTTGGGTTAACACAGGTTTTCTATTCCTCTTTCCCCTCTCTCTAATGTATTCATAAGCATGGGTAGTATCTGTGCCTTGCAGGCAGGGTTCTAAAACTAGCACCATCATCAGAGTAGCTGAGTGACCTCAACTCCAGCTGACCCCAGTGTAAACAAATAGTGCTCAGCACCTTGCAGGAGGCACTCACCACCGCTTTGAATTGAGCCCAACAGTACTAGTAACTAGAGCTCATCTGATTATTAGTTGCAAATAATGTATTCATTTGATTTTCACCATTTCATTTGTTTATTGTTCCTAATTGCCCAATGAATAGTTCTGAATCAAAATATTTGGGTCAGTGAGTTTCTGTAACAGGGCACAGATGGGCTGCTCTATCTGTAGCCCCTTCTTCGCCCACAAACCAGCCAGAGACCTGTACTTTGGTGCAATCACCCATGCTCTTTATTGACAGTACAAGTTCCCACCACCTTGTAGCTACAGATAGCATCAGGCTCACAGCCTCAGGGACTGCTAGCTTCTGCAGCCAGCAGGGAAGATCAGCCTCTAACTCCCCGGCTCCTCCCTTTCCTCTCCCTCTGGCTTTCTTCCTGCCAACATTTATGTAGCCCTTGGCTGGCTAACAAGGCTGGCAGCTCTTCCCTTTTTGTCACTTAGGGCTGGGCTTACTCAGTCAGCTCCAATTCCCCTTTTGTGATTGGAGCTGGCGTGACAAAGGGCTGGGGGTTTCCTAGCCAGCACTCTGTTACACACCTCCCCGCTTAAAAACCACTAGGTTTGTCCTTCCTCGGCCTCTCCACCCCCCATCCGGTGGGGTTCGTCCAGGAAAGCCCTCCCCCTCTTTCGGGCTATTATCGGCATCATCTCCTGGAGGTTCCTTCATCCCCCGCCCACAAAAAGTACTGGTTGGGGGGTGATATCCCCATAGCTCTGCTGCCATCGCAGGTCCTCATACCAATCACACCCCTGTGGGCATCCCTTCTCCTTTATCCCCTCCTCTTTCAGTAGGGGGTCGAGACCAATCCCGACCTCTTGCTGGACACCCCAGGCCTCAGGTTCTCCCAGGCCACCAAGTGGGGTCCCCATTTCTTCTCCTGGGAGCTGCATTGTGGGGAGCTCCAGTTGCCCCTTTTGTCCCTCTAAGGGGCTTGGGCTGGCCATGTCCCCCGCACCTCCTTTCCCTCTTTCTACCCCCTCCAAGCTCTGTTGTCTAGGGTTCTCATGTTCAGGGTTTCCTAGCCAGCACCTTGTCACAGTTTCACAAACTATTCTAGAGAGGGTCTCCTTCAAATATTTCACATCTGGAATTCGGTTTGTGTGACTGGCCACTGAAGTCACATGGTTTAGCTTCTGTTTCTTGATTGGCTGATGTGAACTTTATAAGCAAGAGCAGTGCCTTGAGATAAAGCATTTTGGCCTTAAGTATGCCAGAGAGAAGCTGGGGAGCGAGATACAGGGAATAGGCAGGTCTCGGACATACAGCATTTCTCCTGTTTCTTTTGTACAAGAAAAAGCATTATAGCTGGCCTCATATATGGATGCTGGACTTAAAAATAGCTGGGTCCATTCCTGCCTGAGAGAGAAGGAAGGATATGACCCAAATGTATTTGCTAGCTAATCAATTTTGCATTCAATTTCCTCAACATATTACACCAAGTAATTGCGTGTATGGGTTGACTGGTCGGGTGAGCAATACATTCCTGCTTGCGCACATACACTCGTTTGTGCACAAATAGCCACAACTGTGCAAATATCACACTCAAATACCCATGCAAACAAAACCTGGTTTTCTCAGGAGAACGAATGGGGGTTTAGTGAACGTTTGTGGATAAGCCTTTCTGCTCTTCATGCAGTGCATCTAGTCAACTGAAGACGTTCCCACTGGATGGGTGTTAGATGAGTCATGTTGTGAGTCTCAGTCCAGGTCTTAATGATAGGTGTCCATATGAAAAACAACAACTGCAAATTGGCAGCCTCAGGAGATATTTTAATTGCTTAGTAGGTCATGGAGACTGAACTCCAGTCTCAGCCCTAGAGATGGTCTTCTCCAGGTTAAGGCAGAGGCACACTGGCTGGCAACAAAGTGTTTAGGCAAAAGTTTGCAAAGTTGCTCTCTGTGCTGAACCTGTGCCATGGCTAGGATTTGAGTCAAATTCTGCTCTTAGTTTGACTTCTGCCATACCTAAAGCAGAATATGGCCCTAGTCTCTAAGGGCCAAATCCTGAACCCATTGATGCCCATTAAAGTCAGCAGGCACTTCATTAAGATGAAAACTTGGCCAGAAACATTTGATCAGGTACCTTTCACAAAATCAGGGGGCTCATTTTAGAAGAATTTGAATAACCAATACATGTGAGAATTTCTCAGCCAGAAGGTTGACAAACAGATGACTTATTAGGAGTTAATCACACAGCTCTGATCCCTAGATTTCAAAATCCAGGGGATGGGGAATGAGCATTCCTCATGGTGCCTACTCAGATTTGCATCTAACTACCATCTTGGGCCCATAAAACCCAATATACCGACTGTCCAGGAATAGGACCTTCCTTACAGGACCCATGCAGTCCCTCATGCTTCTTCAGAGAGGGAGAGTTGAGGAAGGAGGATTTTAATGGGCCAGGTAGTTCTGTCAATGGGGGATTAAGGCTTTTTTACATGATACTCATTTGGATTACTAATGTGATCTGTATTTAGATCTACCACTGTCCTTGCATTTAGAGAGTGAGAACAGGTGAAATTTGTTTTAAAAATAAACAATGTTTTAGAAAAGCATCCAAAATTCAGTTGATCCTCGCAATGCATCCAGTTCTTCCTGGTCTGGAAATCAAGTTGAGAATCATATGAGAATAAACCTTCAGGTGACATTTACAATATTCCCAGGAAGAGCCATCCAGAAGGAGTCCGGGGGTGTGTGTGGCAATTTGCCCCAGGCCCCTGCATTGGAGAGGGCCTCCAAACCCATGGAATTTGAGTGAATGGTGTGGTGACCTTGCACACAGGGTTGCAATGCCATGTTGCAATGCCATTCACTTACATTTGAGCCAGCTGCCCCTCTGCACTCACAGCCAGTGCGGTGACCCCATGTGCCAGGTCGCACTGCCTGCAACAGGACAGGAGTTGCTGCTGTGGGGTGAGTGCAGGGAGGACTTGCTCTCCCACCTCCTACCCCTCGAGGTCAGAGGTTCAGGGTTGAGGAGGACGAGGGGAAGGGCTCATTTTCAGATTTTGCCCTTGGCTTCCAAAAACCACTGTGCAGCCCTGTTTCCACAGTGCATCCAGGTTGCTGCCTCTGCTTGGTATTTTTGCTATCATCTAGGGGTGGATTTAGCTTGAGCTTTGGCGAAAAATGTCAGGCTGGTTACTTAATCTGAATGGGATCGCTCTTAGCTGCACTCCTTCCTCCATTTGGGACATCACTGTCATTTCCAGAACTCCCTAGAGTGATGTGACCCTGAGAGATGTAGGGTGGGGTACAAGCAGCAGAGCAGTGGGAGTTAAAGGATCAATCTCCTGTATGAAACTGTCGGAGGTGATGAAAATAGAAAGGAAGAGAGACACCTGAATAGAATAATTTCTAACAGGTCACTGTTGCTTTGCAAAATCACCTGTATCTGCAGCCTCTCTCCTCAGCGCTTGGGAGAGAGTTTTGTTTTCAGTTAAGTGAGGAACCCCAAGGTTTCCCTTTCTGGGTTTTGAGAGAGGGTTGTGCTAGTGGGAATGGATGCCCACTTGCCTTTGTAATCCATCCCTCACCTGTGAACTCAGCTCCAGTACTGGTGAGCACAGCCCGGTCGCAGCTCAGAGTGGAGAAACACACGGCTTCCTCCAGCAGCACTTACTAAACCAGCCTTCAGGAAAATTGCAGTGCAGCGGGTGAACATTTCACAGCAGATAGAAAGTTTGTATTTCTGACATATACCGTACAGAGAGAGATTTTTATACCACATTGGCAAGTGCAAAAATCTACAGCTAAACTATATAATTTTAGTCAATGGCAGATCAAAGCATGTTATTTCCAGGGCATATAGGTAGCAATTTGAAGTCTGTGAACACATTGGCTTAGCCATTGCCCCTTCCTTGCAACCCACAATATTCTCATAATATCTCCAACAGACCCGCCATTATAATACATATACTATGTTCTCCAGCCCTGCAGGTGAAGTTACATAGGGACATCTAGCAAAGTGATGATGAAAGGCCTAATAAAGACCCAAACACAATATTCCCCCAAGAAATGAAAGCGGCATGCTACACAATAGATGACATCTACTGGCTACACCCCATCAGTTATTTCATAGGTGCTGTGATGCTTCCAGGTTATTTTCACAGTAGGCCAGCCCTAAACTAAAGGTGCCCCAGGCAAGGAATATCTTTGGTGCCCCCCTCTCCATTTGTTAACCTTTTGAATACCTTATTTTTTATTGAATTTGTATTGAAAATAGAGAGTATTAGGGAGAGCAAAAGTCAATGTTCTGCAGTCTTAGAAAGTCCGCAAACATTACGTGTTAAGCATGGCAAAAGAAGTAACAGTATTTCTTTTATATTGTTGTGTAGATAGGGAGTTGATAGATATCTCTGGCAGTCTCATTAACAGTGTCCTTTATTAGTAGCTACTTACACTCTTCAAGTCTTAAAACACAGGTACACTTTCACAATTACACCTCTACCCCGATATAACGCTTTCCTCGGGAGACACAATATCTTACCGCATTACAGGTGAAACCACGTTATATCGAACTTGCTTTGATTCGCCGGAGTGTGCAGCCCCTCCCCGCTGTAGCACTGTTTTACCACGTTGTATCCAAATGTGTGTTATATCAGGTCACGTTATCTCGGGGTAGAGGTGTACATAATAAAACAAGATTCCCAACACCACAGTTGGGCTCTCACTTCACTTCATTTTTATATCTCATTGACTGACTGGCAACACCTCGCTACTTATATACCCTCAAGGGCGTGGCTGACAACATTCCAGGAGGTCTGAGGAAAATGTAGTTCTCAGAAAGTCTGGAAGATTCCACAGGATTCTACAAAGGTCCAGAACATTCTAGGAGGTTAGTGAAAATTTAATCCACATAGGGAATCCCTGAAACATTTTACTTCAAACGTTCTATTTTCCCTTTTGTTGCTAACAACAAAAACAGCTTCCCAAGCCCAGCACCCACCAAGCCTGGCACTCCACGGTCATCTGCCCCTAAATCCAGCCTTGATTTTGACCACACCATTTTGCAGTCCAAAGGAGTTAAACCCTGCTCCTAACCATAGAAATGGACTTCAGAATCCCCTGAAAAGGATTCTGACCCTTTTCTTTCTTACTTCTAAGGGCCAATAGTATCCCATTTTGCCTCACAACAGCCCAATAATACAAAGGGGGCAGCAGCATCCCCAGACAGGACATTGTCATCATGCTTTCGTACATTTTAGTGCCACATCATCCCTTAACTAAACATGCAATTCTTTTCACATCCTACATATTGGATTTGAGTGAAGAGGTAGCAACCCCGCTCACAAGTGTGTCTGGCCAGGTGTCTCCAACAGGTAGGTCTATTAAGATCAGCTAGCAAAGGTGACACTTTTTGATGCTGCAGTCTCAGAGCTGTGCCTGCTGTAGGCACGCTGCACCACTGTATACCGTGATTTGCACCACTGCAGCGGACCTTGGCTTGAAACAAATTCAGCACATCTATGTTAGGAATATGTCGTGGTGCAAACAAACTCAGCGTGCCAAGGAACTTCAGCCTCAGGATTCAGGATAGGATGCACTATCTTCAAAGGGAATGGTGGCGTATGGATCGCAATCTTCAGAATCTTGGAAACTTAAAACTGAAACCAATTTACCAATTTATTGGGAATTTTTTTCTCCATCTAAACTACTGTTTTGCTGCTTATATTTGTGAAGTAGGGGACTGTAGTGAGGCGGTGTGGCTCCCCTCCTCCTCAGGGAGGGTTGATCCCCGTCAATCACCCCCCAGGGCGGAACCGCTGGGAGCAAATCCCACCCCTCAAAGGGTCAGGCAGCGATCCGGAAGGATAAAAGCCAGGCCTCAGCCCTCAATCAGGCCCCGACCGCCCGCAGGAACAGACGTGCCCGCTGACCCTCCTCACCGGGAAGCCGCTGAGGCCAGAGGCAGGTGGGAGCTGCCCCGCAGCCGCTACGACGAGGAGCTGCCGGAGCCGCCCCGTCCCCACTACGGCCCCAAGGAGCCGCTAGACCAGACCTGGTCTGCCGTCCCGGAGGTATTCCTGGACCTACCGCTCTGCCCGGACTAGGAGGAACCCATGGTACTGGACACCCCGACGGACCAGATAGGAACCAGGGGGGAGGCTGAAAGTAGCCCGGGGCAGCTGACTACAGTCAGGCTGCAGAAGGCCCTGCGCCTATGTCAGTGTGTTTCGGTCAGGACCTCCCCACTGACCGCCACTAGCGGCGTCAGCCGCTACTAGGGCCCCAGGCTGGAACGCAGAGGAGTGAGTGGGCCTGCGTTCCCCCTGCCACCTGTAACCGAGTGGCAGACTCCCCCTCTTCCCGCCCGAATCAAGGTCTGGGCCCCTATTGACTTTGCCACTGCTCTGCCCTGCCCCAAAAGGCCAGAGCTGATAACTGTGTTTGTTGGTGCCCCACCCGACCCAAGGGCTGGGCCCCCTATTGACTTTGCCACTGCTCTGCCCTGCTCCAAATGCCAGAGCTAACTGAACTGTGTTTGTTGGTGCCCCGCCCGACCCAAAGGCTGGGCCCCCTATTGACTTTGCCACTGCTCTGCCTCGCTCCAAAGGCCAGAGCTAACTGAACTGTGTTTATTGGCCCCGCCCGAACTAAGGGCTGGGCCCCCTATTGACTTTGCCACTGCTCTGCCCTGCCCCAAAAGGGCCAGAGCTGATAACTGTGTTTGTTGGTGCCCCACCCGACCCACGGGCTGGGCCCCCTATTGACTTTGCCACTGCTCTGCCCTGCCCCAAAAGGGCCAGAGCTGATAACTGTGTTTGTTGGTGCCCCACCCGACCCACGGGCTGGGCCCCCTATTGACTTTGCCACTGCTCTGCCCTGCCTTAAAGGGCCAGAGCTAATAACTGTTACTGCGTTTGTCGGTACCCGCCCGAACCAAGGGCTGGGCCCCTAGTATTTAACTGTGTAGCTGTTCGGTCTCGCGCACAGGGTCCGAACCGCTGGAGTGGACTGCGATCCCGAGGGCAGAGGCCCTCGGACGACGAGACGAGGCTGGTGTGGCTCCCCTCCTCCCCAGGGAGAGTTAAGCCCCGGCACCCCCTCGTCCACAGGGACATAACTTTACAAGCTGATGTTACTAGGTTCCGGTGCACCACTGTAGTGAAATCCTTGTGCTTGCTTATTGCTCTGTGTGAATTCTCTTTTCCTGTTGCTCTTTAGTGTTCTGATACAGCTGAGTTGCTGCTAGGTAGTCAGAACCGTGAAGGGTGATAAACAAAAGCAAGATAGGACATGGCACTAGGAGGACCTGAGCTAATGGAATTTTTAAGGTACTTAATTTGGGGGCTTGTCAACCTTGACAGCATCCCTTTAATAAATGATGTGTTGCAGTTCCTGTTTAGCTCACTAAGTGGTGTGTCTCTGTGCTCTGTAGGAGGATGTAAAGCTGGTGGATTTCTGGCTGGAGTGAATATAGTAGAAAATGTATTGAGAAACTAGTGATTAGACTGAGACTGGGAGTCAGGATTCCTGGGTTCTATTGCTGACTCTGCCAGTCACTCATTGTATGTCTCTGGAAAACTCACTTAAACTTACTGCATCAGTTTCCCCAACTGTCAAAGTGGGATAATAATACATAACACACCTCGAGGGCAGGCGGGAAGAGGAGCTAAGAGCCTTGATTAAATGCCTGACTGTGAAGCCCTTGTTGATGCTTTCTTTAGAAGTGCAAAGAAGTGGCAGAGGAGTCAATAATGGCTGCACCACAGTAGAGCAGAATTAGAATTAATCCACTGCTATTTGGTTTGACTTTGCTCAGACACCACAGATACCAAGTGAACATATCAAATGATAAAAGGCAGCCCTGCAAAGGGAGACACCTGTCTCCTAACATCGCCTCACCAGATGAAAACTGACTGGGAGGTGACTTACTAATTTATGCATAGATTCAATAGTTACAACAGAGACAGAACAAACCCACTCAGGATGCCGGTTGACAAAGTGATGATATCACATCACATCTGGAGAGATAAGATCTCAGACCTATTTAGGTTATACATGAATTGCAGGACTGAAATGGGGTGGAAAGCTCTAGCTCAAAGCTGAAGGGCCTGGGCAGAGCTGTGTGGGAAGCCCAGGACTGAGAGGCATTGGTACAGCTGGCTGGAGAGCCCCATGAGTGGGATAGCTTAGGGGTGCTATTGGTCAGGATTGAAATGCATGGACAGAGCTATGTGTCAGGAGCTGAAGGACTGGAATTGCTATAGGGCAATGGGAAGATAAATTAACATTTGCAGGCCCTCATCCAGTAAGCCCTAGAGAATTCCCATTGGACAGCCTGTCTGGGATACTTATGTCCTGTAACATAAACCACAACTAGCTCTCAAACCTCTGGCTTCCATATGATTTCTGTGACTAGAAGTGCTTCCCTCCTCCATCGATTTGAGGGATTTTTTCCACACACACACTTTTAAATAGTCTCTTTGGCCTTTGTTAGATTGAAAGCGATGGAGTAGGAAGAGGAGGAGGAAGAAGCAAGAAATAACTCAGAGGGGGGAAAAAACCCAAGTGGATATTCTCATACTTCCATGAATCCTCTGGCACTCTAGCTGGCCACAGTGTCTGTCACATGGCACTGAGCTCGCACAAGGATGGGCTGCAGGAAGACATATAGCCACCTCCGCAGTCTGCACGGTCTCCCCACCCTCTTTTCATGGTGTTATTTCCATACATGTCATGTAGCAGAGGAAGCATCTTGTTCAACGAGCCAACTGATGGAAACTGAGCAAATGGATAAAGAGAAGAACAAAGATCTTTTAGAAGGGAAATTATTAAAACAACATCTCAGGGCATATATGCACGAGAAATGCAAACAAGATGTTTGGCTGCATGAGCAGAAGGATGAAGATAGACCTAAACTAGGTGATACTGGGACTCTAAAGCATTTATTAGATCCCACTTGGGAACCCATGTGCTGAGTCTCATCCCGCATAGTGGAGATCATTGCTCTAGAGAGGACAGACATAGGAATCTAAGCTCCAGGGAAATGTAAAAGTAGTTAAACTCATTCTTATTAGAAGAAAGAGGGTGACAGAGCCAGGGGGTTCACATAGATAAAGGAGATGTGGAAAGGTGTTGGAAATGCATTTTTCACAATGGGGAGGGTGTTGGCAGGAGAAATGGGGATAGAAACTAGGCCCCCTCATCTCAATGAGGAAAACAGGGAATTCAGACAGAACCACTAACTGCACAGGAAGGTGAGGACAGGGAATGAGTCACTGGAGAAGGAGAGTGAAGCAAAGGGTAGAAGTGAGTGCAAGAGATCCCCGGGTTTGTTTCAGGGGAGGAACTAATCTGGTGAAGGGCAGGAAGATGGGATCATGCAGAAACAGGACCTGTATGATGAGCTAGATGGGATTTGTGCTTTCAAGTTTGGACCCTGATGTCCCTAAAATGTCTCATGTATCATTGTGGTTGGAGCTGCCCTAAACAGGAGTGATCAGCTGAGCTCAGCACTGAATTATGCTCTCTGGAGCTTTGTAGCCAACAAAATTAATGTTACAAAAATCTCTTCTACAGTCTGTGATGTCTTGTGTTTGGCTGAGACGTCAGATAGTCTCCAGCCACCCTTCCCCACATCCAGATGGCTGAGTATATATAGTTAGAAACTCAGTAGGAGATTAGAATTCTCTCCAGACAAAGTGGGACTGAGGGATAACGGACTGGAAAAATTATAGGTGTACTCTTGGAATAAGACAGAGAGAAAGCATATGAGGCAGGAAATCCAGCCATGGGGAAATGAATGAAACACTCATTGACCCTGACTTAGAGGGGAGCAAGTTGCATTGATGGTCTAATGGGATAGGAACACTGACTCTCTTGGCCAACTCAGAAGGTGACCTATTGTGATGTTCCCCGGTGTTATCTGGACCGGTGGTCTGCTAGGCCACTCCAATCCTCAACTCTGGGAGCCAGTCTTACCTTCCTCTGTTGTGAGAACCCCCACTCCTGGGCTGTTCACGCGCAGCCTCTGGCATGAGAGCTGCTCCCAGCTACATGAGTGGGCACTTTTGGCCAGCCACTGCTTGGATTGTGAAACCCAATGACACTAGCCAATATCTCCAGTCTCAGACACAAGCCTAAGAACCTCCGGCTTGCAGTGTCCAGTTATGACCGCTGGACGTTACAAGCCTATACAAATAAATTGATATGTACCACGCTTGTTATCCCAAGGAGAGTCTCTAACATGCTTCAAACCAAACACACTGCTTCAGGTAGAATAAACAAACAAATTTATCAACTACAAAGATAGATTTTAAGTGATTATAAGTCAGAGCACAAGAAGTCAGATTTGGTCAAATGAAATAAAAGCAAAATGCATTCTAAGATGATCTTAACACTTTCAGTGCCCTTACAAACTTAGATGCTTCTCACCACAGACTGGTTGGTTGCCCTTCAGCCAGGCTCGCCTCTTTGATCAGTGCTTCAGTCGCTTGGTGGTGATGTCTGTAGATGAAAGTGGAAGAGAGAGGAAGATCATGGTAAACATCTCTCCCTTTTATCATGTTCTTTCTTCCCTCTTGGCTTTACTGCACACCTCTTCAGGGTCAGGTGAGCATTACCTCATCTCAGTCCCTGAATGACCAAGGGAAGGGGGGTGATTCACTCAAGAGTCCAACAGATCCTTTGTTGCTGCCTAGGCCAATGTCCTTTGTTCCTGTGAGGCCGGGCTGGGTTTGTCCCATACATGACCTGATGAGGTATGAACTGCCCCTCTGTACCTGGAGTTTTGTCTGAGCTTGCTTTAAGCCATGAGGACACATTTTCAGCCTCATAATCTATAACATCACTATAACATTACTATAACAACAATGCTCAGTGCATCATGAGCCTTCCGAAGACACCCAACATAACAAACTTTGCATTGGATACCACACAATCATATTATAAGGATGAACATGGGGGTGCAGGGTGTTCTCCTGAGGTACAGAATGTCACACCTATTATTCAGCCTTTTTTCTGTTCAACAACCCTGTAAATTAGGCATAGATGGTGGAACTGGGGTGCTGCCACAGCCCCTGGTCTGAAGTGGTTTCCATCATATACAGCAGTGGTGGGCAACCTGCAGCCCATGGGCCACATGTGGCCCATGAGGGTAATCCACTGGCAGGCTGCAAGACAATTTGTTTACATTGACTGTCTGCAGGCCCGGTGGCCTGCAGCCCCTAGTGGCCGTGTTTTGCCATGCCCGGACAATGGGAGCTGCGGGAAGTGGTGGTCAGCATGTCTGGGTAGCAACAGTGCCCACTGCAGTGAAAGCCTTTGTACGGCAGGGTAATAACCCTGCAAAGGCGGGAGAGTTGGTCTCACAGTGAAAACCTGATTAGTCATATTTTGACCAATACAAGTTCTAAATTGTTTCCTACTGCTCATGGGCTGTTAATGGGCATTTGTGAGGATTTGTACAACCACAGAGTACTTGTGGGAAAGTCTGTGAATCCCAGAAGCTTCAAGCATGATCCAAAAATTCCTATAAGAGAACGTATATTTTGGCAGAGGAGGCAGGGAAGGATTGTTTGTTAGGCTGGCCACACTAAATATCTGCTTCTAAGGTTTCATTCATCAAGTGAAGGGGTGATAGGCAATGCCATGTGAATGAGGTGATCCACCACATGATGCAAATAGCAAACAGTACAAGTCAATAGTTCCCAAACAACCCATAGCGTAATAATTATGTAGTTAAACTATTTGGTGAACATGTCAAAATAACAATGGTCTAGAAGAAAATCAAAGTCGGTTTGCGTTACAGCATCATTCTAGTCCGGCTGTGCCCCAGTCACAGTGACATCCGGCTGCAAGGCCTGGCATGGTCTCTCTGCTTTTCACCATACTCCATGCAAACACAATTAATTTGGTCTGTCTTCATTCTTACAAACTCTATTCCAAAAGGCTCTACGGAGCTGAATAGTGCAAGTGACAACATTAGCAATAAATGAGAGTTGAAGACGGGTGAACCAAGAGGAAGAGGCAAAGGAGATTTGAAAATGAAATAGAGCTGCTGAGCCAGAGAGGTGCAGACATGCTGTTCCAGAAGCTGCAGAGGAGAAGGCTTTCTCACCAAGAGTGACCAGGTGGAGAGGAGTGCTCGATAGCTGGGGGGAGATGAGGGCAGAGAAGGAAAATGGAGGTAGGTATATGAGTTCCATGAGATCAGCTGCAGCAAGTCTGTGCAAATTGTAAAACCCAAGGCATCAGTGAAAGTTTTAATTCCCTGTTATTTCCCATAGGACAAATGCAGTCAGATAGGTGAAGCAAGAGCTTCGCTATCCTGGGCAAAGAATGATTACAACACTGCTATGTCTGGACTCCACACTCTGTAAGGTCTAGAGGGAGTTCTCCCACCACCACAGTTTCCTATGCAAAGAGATACCAGCCCTGACAAGTCTATTGTGGGCTGAGCTCAGACCATCAAACTCATTTCACGTAAGACTTCAAGCTCGGCTTGAGCCCTGACTTGCAGGTGCCCATTCAGAATAGAATTTGGTTAATACAGGGCTCTTCATGCTTGAAGTATCTTCATAGCCGCAAGTCAGATCCTGGCAGGGCAGTGTCTAACCGTGAGGGCAAAGAGTCAGTGGCAGCCATTCATTGCTCAACCAGAGCTCTCACAGGGACTTGGACACCAGACACCGTTACAGGATTATCTCTCACGTTGTACAACAAGTTCCCTATAGATCTTTAACTGGTCCCTGGGCAGCCTTACCGAGGTGCTTCAAAAGGCTCTCAGCTAAGCATCTCTGAGAAGTGCAACCCTATGTTGTCAGTATTGGAAAGCAACCCTGGCCCCAGGCAAAGACTTGAATTCATGGCTTTTTGCCCCAGAGGCCAGGATGCTGCCTGTTGACCCAGACACAGTGCTTTATGGGGAATCTGCGGATGACTGAGGAATGCAACTGCCAGATTGAAACACTCTTACCAGTCCTGTGGGCTCTGTTTTCTGTGCACTGACCTGCCCCTTCAATGTCTGTGCTGGGAAGAGATCATTTGAGCATGCAGTGGATCTATGCTCCCAAGACACTCTGTGCTTCTGGCTCCAAGCCAGCCTGGTCACTGACCTGGAGAGAAAGGTGAAGGCAAGGCTTCCCTGGAGCAGACACGCTAAACATTTGATTATTGAAAGAAAACCAAAACCAAACCTCTTCATTACCAGTTGCCTCCAGCTTCCAATTAGGTATTTGCAAATGCTGAGAGCCAGCATGGCTTAATTTTCATTTCTCTTATTCCTTTTGTTGCAGGCTTCAAAATAACACATTGTGTAACTACACGCTTTTCTCTGTTTCTTTTTTCTTTAGCAGACTCACTATCCAGGTATTTTGTTAGCATTTTGAAAGCATTTTTGCCTCACCTGCTGGAGTGTATAATAGACCTTTGGAAACTTGAACCCAAACTTTCTTGTCTCACAGGAATGTTTTTTCTCTATTAGGTATGTACGTGTTGGTTTGTTATCGTGGGGTTATTCTTGAGGCATTGGACCATGGTTATTAGTTTGTTATTGTAGGGCTGATTGGCTTGTTGTAGGGTTATTCATATGCCTTGAGCTGTGTTCGTGGGTTTGTTGTTGCTGGGCTAATAGGGGAGCTGCCGGTGGGTGCTCCAGCCACTGAGCACCCACAGAATCGACACCTATGCATCCACAGCTTATAGTGACTGGCAATTGATGACCGTTCAATGGCCCCTATACAAGACAAGTTGGCAGTGTCAGTCAGTTCCTAGCAGGATGTGTGTCCACATCACAAAAGCCACCACCACAGCCTGCACTAATTGTCCCTCTCACTGAGCCCGTCAACAATGAGGCCAGGGACTAAATGCTCTGTGGAGAATAGACTGCTCTCCCAGACCTAGGAGCTTTCCCCTCAGGGCAGGTAAGAAGGCACATTGGTGGGAGAAGCTTGCACTGCATTTCCTGTACTGGAGCGATCTAGAGACCTTTGGTCTGACCCTCATTTGCCCTAATGCCCCCTTCGGCCTCAAAGTGGGCAAAAACAGCCCCCTGAGAATATTCCCAGAGGAAGGAGGCTTTGTGGCAGGTGTAGAAGGAATGAGGGTTTAACATGGCCCTCCTCCCAGCCCCACTGTAGGGATATCTTAGAGACATGGCTGGAGCATTATGGGAATTCTCTGCTTCCAGAGGCCCCAGGAAGCAGACTGTAAGTTATAGCAGTCCTGAGGCAGGTAGCATTTGGAGAATACTGCCCCTTTCTGTTCCTACCCAAATGCAGAAAAGAAACAAGTGACAGGCAGGCCTTTTCAATCTCCAGGGCTGCCAATATGGCACCTTTCACCAGCACTAAATATACATTAAACAAACCCATGCATATATTCATGTATAGATTTACCTAGGTGCAGAATATCTTTTATCAGACCAATAACAAAATCTATGGGAAAGAGCAACATTTAATCTCCCAGGCTCAGAGGGCCAGAGCAGTGGGGAAAGCAGAACTTCACCCGACACTGGCAATTACTCCAGGTTTTATCATTCCAAAAGAAAAACAGAGTCTATACATAAAGGAGATTTTAGTCTTAATAGCTTCATTTCAGCTTAGTTTTAATTATCATTTTATGAATGGGTGCATTAGAGTATATTTAAATATAACCCTAACCATGCTGTTAATGAGGCAGGATTGTTATAGGCCACGTCTGGCTATATATTACATTAGTATATACATATGCTCAGACACCACATTTAAAAATTAGCTTTTTCAAGCGTAAAATTATAATTGGTTTGTCTAATAAAAGGATAAATAAATATCTATTTAACTTCATTACTGTCCAAGGCAGGAGGCTTTTCTCCATTCCCTTTTGGGGGTTTTATGGCAGAAAAGCTAATTAGTTTTAATTAGGTGGCTCCAAGGTGACTGAGGCAAACTCAGAAATGGTGATGGCTGGGAATAGGGTATCTGTGCCTTTCCCTGGCTGTACACTCTCCCTAGGTCTTTACAAAGGAGTTAGGGGGTAGTGGGTGAGAAAGCTGGGCCCAGCCAGTTGCTTTCCCTTCCTCGGAGGATGTCTAGGGGAAAGAGAAAGTTTGCCACATCTGCAAAACCAGCTTTTGCCATATCATCCCCTCACTCACTCACACACACAAAAACTCATCTTTATTTTCCAAACCGGCAGTAATGGGGATTTTATGCCAGGGAGATTTGCTTATAGCACTCTTCACAATGCTACTGTGCAGCCGGGGGAAGCCACTTCCTACTCTCTGCACCTTGGTTTTTCTATCAGTAGAAATGGGGACAGTGATCCTAACCCACTCCTGATCTTTGTTATTTTAAAGTCATATTGTATTTACTCAAGGATCTCAGGAACTGGGACACAATAGTGTCTGTGCTGGCTACACAAGGGAATTCAAAGCCTTTTCTATTTCCTGAGCAAGCTCGTGTGCATGAAATATCATCATTTTTTCCACTCTTTTGCAAAGTAAAAAAGACATTTTTGTTCACACTGCCTGCTTACTACTTACTCACATCTGCTACTAAACTGTGCAGGCCAAAGGCCAATGTTGAACGGACAATACCCCTATTTCCACCTTCTCTGAAATTCAGAGACCTCACATCACGGCAGCAGACTTTCCCTCTGTATGAAGGAGCAGGTTTCAGACTGCTAAAGAGGACATTAACATTGGTCCTAGAGCTGGCCAAATGGGAATACTAGAGATTCCCTTTTTGCCTCCTGCAGCGTTTCTGGCCCAGGGCAGGGATTGTTCACACACATAATGAAAAGTCCAACCGAGCCAGTTTTACTTTCTGTGCAGAACTGTGTCGCACAGCCCTATGGCTAACATTGGGACCCTTCTGTTTCCTTTGCTCCTTTCTCCTTCTGCAGACTTTACCCTCTGCAAAACTCCCTCCTGGCACTGTGGAGATGCAGAAAGACCGATCAAAGAGGCAGAGACGCAGTGTGTGTGTCTATATATACATAATTTCCTTAGTATGTGCTGTTTTTCAGGAGCATAAGCTGCTAACAAAACCTCCTTTTTATAAGAAAGGAAGAAAGATGGAATTTTAATAATTGCACAGCAGCCCCTAATAATGAAATCCTGGCTGGTGTGGGCGCGCCTGTGTGATGGAGGAGGCAAAGGGGAAAGAATCATTAGCATGGAAGACGTCATTTGGGTTTTGCTTATCAGTTCTGCTTGTTGAGCGCATTCCAGGATTGGAAGAAACTCCAACAGACAGCGTGGAAAATTAATTTTTAATGGTTTTTATTAGTGCTTAAGCCATTCTCAGAGGACAAAATAATCCCCGTTTAGATGGAGTGGCAAGGGTCTTGGAGGACTTTCAGAAGGCTGCAAGCCCAGGCCCATTCCTCTTTGCAGTCACTCAGGGATTCATCTTCCCCAATTGCTAACTGCTCCGCAAGCCAAAGCTACTGAAATACACACTCCTCTTTCCTTTATGCAGTGCTGCAAACCTACGGGGCTTGATTCACCACTGCCTCACATCGCATCCTATTGTTCAGCCATTTAAAGTCAGTGTACGCTGCTACCACCAGTGTAAATGAATCGAGTATCCCATTGTGATTGCATTTTACACCCACTGTGCACAGAGATAAATGACATATGTTCATGGAGAAGCAGGATCACAGTATTAAATGCACCCACAGTATAAGGAGTTGCAATGCCCATGGGCTCTGTTTTCTACCCAGAATGAATCTGGCCCCTGGTCTCAAAAATGAGTAGTAGGTCATTTATCACTTTTCATCACAGAATATCAGGGTTGGAAGGGACCTCAGGAGATCATCTAGTCCAACCTGCTGCTCAAAGCAGGACTGATCCCCAACTAAACCCGCAAATGGCCCCCTCAAGGCTTGAGCTTACATCCATGGATTTAGGAGGCCAATACTCAAACCACTGAGCTATCCCTCCTCCCTGACTGAATTTTCTGGGATTTTAAGAAAGGCTTACATGTGACTTTTAAGTCAATTGAATACCACTCCATCCCCAAACAGCAGTACCAACGGTACCCCGGCAGTGGCAGATCCAGCTAGTGCAATCACCTTCCCGGAGTGAAGCCCAGCACCAGAACATTTTGTTCGGGTGGTGTGGGGAGTGGGCCATTAGTGAGGTAGCTTTGGAGCAACTAGTGACATCAGTGGGCAGAGGGCTTCTGGGGAACGAGAGAGATTCAGTGGATACAATGGAATCCTCTCAGCTCAACTCCCAACTGGCAGAGCATAACTTTCTTCTGTGCCCCTAGTAGATTGCCTTTGAATGTAGCACTTGTGACAGCGAGGGACTAACAGCACTGCCATGGAGGCATGGTGAGGGATAATGGGTGCTTTCTCTAAATGAGGCATACACAAGTGATGTGACTCACCTCAGTTACTACCTTACCATAACTTGCAGGTGACAATCCCGATATGCCCACACCCTCTCTCACCCCAGTTCACCAGAAGAGCAAGAGTCCTCCAGCGTTGCAAGGCAGTGTCACAGTTATGGGGAGGTACAATGACCAACCAGCCTGAACTGTCAGCTAAGTTCAAGGTCACAACCTGGCCCTCTGAGTAAGGAAATAGGTGTGTAATAGGGATTGTTTTTCACTTCCTCTGCAGCTGCATCTATCCTGGGTTGCAGCTGAAGTGCTGCTCCCCTCTGGGAAAGGCTGACCATATGATATTTCCAGCCTGGTCAAAAATGGACCAGTGTAAAGGAATGAATCTCATGTCTACCCAGAGTTGATCCCAGCCTCCCAAGGGAAACTCTCTGATACCCTGGGATGATCCTCTTTAGGTTGCTGAGTCTCTGGAGGGACCTAGGGAAGTGACATCCCCTGGCCTCCTGTCAGACAAGGATGTCTCTGGGGGAAGATTTGGAACCCAAGATAGTTGGGTTTGAGGGTTGTTATCTGGGAGCACATGCTTGCTGCAGCCACAGGGCCCTCCATGGATGTGAAGTCGCTCAAAGTAATTTACAGATGCCCCCGGAATGGTCAGCTGCAGGGATGAAACCTGGGGCATCACAAGCCAAAGATCAGCTCTATTAGCTCAGAGGCAGTGACAGACCAAGAAACTTCTATGTATGGTCTTTCTGCATGAGAGGGACAAAGAGGGGTCATAGTTGTAAGGGTTTTAGGTGGGGAATGCTGCTCTGCCTTTTTGACCCTTAAGACTACTGTTCCCTGGTGGGAGATGCACCTGGAACCGCTCCGGTGAGAGGGAAGTGAACATGCATCCCTGGCTGGTGGTTTGTGTGCCTCTCAGGCTAAGGGACTAGAGGGAAACCAGATCTCCTGACTAATACCGTGGGCAAGGGTGGGAACAAGGGCCCAACCAGCAGTCTCATGACAGATGTGAAATCAAAGATGCCAAGGGCACTCCTGAGTAGAAACCAAGGGTCAAAATCACAGGTGGTATGTACAGTGGTGCAAAGGAGAATTAGGAAACTGGTGGCATGTAAACCTTCTTCCAGACTCTCCTAGGTAAACTATGTCTTTTCTTACAGTGGTGAAACCCCAGTGACGTAGTCTGTACTGTGTGAGAGCTTCTATGCTAGTTTATACTCTGTAGATCCACTTAGCAATGTGTAACTTACAGCCTTTTTCATTTCACCTCAGAACTTACATCTTCCTGCTTAACATGTTTTGCTGTTAAAGATCTTTCCAGTGACACAGTACTGACAGACTGACTGACAGACAGACTATGCCATGAAATTACTGCCATATGTACTTGCCCTCAGCAGCCCCTATCCCCGAGGCAGGCATGCGGGGGGAGTAAATGGGGAGGGTAGACTTCTCCCTCTGTCAAACAATTCCAGCCAACTAATTATTTCAAACAGGGGCTGTTCTGCATCAGACTTGATGGTTGAGAAACAAATCCCACCAGTGTTTCTCCATTAATCAGACTGTTAATAGTCTTTTAATAAGGAAAGAAAACAAATATGTCAAGACAGAAAAATGGGAAGGATTCAAAGGAAAGCAGGATAAGCCGTGAATGAATGGTCTGTGGCCCTGTTAAAAATACACAGGTTTGCCTAAGGCACGGCCCTCATTTGAGCTAATCGTACTAATGCCATCTGGTTTCATGCTTATAATGGCATCCTTGTCAATGTCTGTCACTGGCAGACTAGACTGTGTAGGACCCTGCATGCGTGTGTGTGTGTCTGTCTCTCCCCTCTCCAAGTTGTGTTCAGTATTGCAACCTGTTACATAAATATATAGGATCTCACATCTTAAAAGAACCCAATACACTTCGCAGACTACTGTGACTATATGTGTATCAGAGGTGGCACAGATAGAAATATCTACAATTAGGGTTGCCAGATAGTTTCTGTTATAAAACCTTGTTTTCAGTTGCTTACACTTTTGCCCAACTTTAGCTGTTCAGGTGGAAATTTGACACACCAGGCATCTGCCTCAGGGTGAATTTATTTATTTATTTTAAATTAAGGCTATCAAGAGATTAAAAAAATCATGCTTAAAAATATTAATCACTTATTTAAATATTTTGGATGTTTTCTACATTCTCAAATATATTGATTTCAATTACAACACAGTATACCAAGTATGCAGTGCTCACTTTATATTTATTTTTGATTACAAGTACTTGCACTGTAAAAAAAAAAAAAAAAAAAAAAAAAAAAAAAATTGTGTTTTTCAATTCACCTAGTACAAGTACTGTAGTGCAATCTCTTTATCATGATAGTTGAATTTACAAATGTAGAATTATGTACAAAAACTGCATTAAAAATAAAACAATGTAAAATGTTAGAGCCTGCCACTCCATTCAGTCCTACTTCTTGTTCAGCATATCACTCAGACAAACAAGTTTACAATGTCACCTGAAAGTGAGAACAGGCATTCTCATGACACTGTTGTAGCCGGCATTGCAAGATATTTACGTGCACTAAAGATTCATATGTCCCCTCATGCTTCAACCACCATTCCAGAGGACATGCGTCCATGCTGATGATGGGTTCTGCTCGATAACAATCCAAAGCAGTGTGGACCAACACATGTTCATTTTCATTATGAGTCAAATGTCATCAGCAGAAGGTTGATTTTCTTTTTTGGTGGTTAAGGTTCTGTAGTTTCCCAGTGCTCTAAAAAACCCACCTCCACGAGGGGCGTAGCTCCCAGCGCTGGGGCACTGTTTACACTGGTACTTTACAGCACTGAAATTTGCTGCACTCAAGGGGGTGTTTTTTCACCCCCCTAAGTGAGAAAGTTGCAGAGCTGTAAATTACCAGTGTAGACAAGCCCATTGTAAATAAGAAGTGGGCAGCATTACCTCTTGTAATGTAAACAAACTTGTTTGTCTTAGCAATTGGCTGAACAAGAAGTAGGACTGAGTGGACTTGTAGGCTCTGAAGTTTTATATTATTTTGTTTTTGAGTGTAGTTGTGTAACAAAAAAAATCTACATTTGTAAGTTGCACTTTCATAACAGAGATGGCATTACAGTGCTTGTATGAGGTGAAATGAAAAATACTATTTCTTTTATCACTTTTACAGTGCAAATATTTGTAATAAAAATATACACTTTGATTTCAATTACAAGACATATATGAAAATGTAGAAAAACATCAAAAATATTTAATACATTTAAATTGATACTCTATTGTTTAATAGTGGGATTAAAACTGCAATTAATTTGTTTGAACTAATCACGTAAGTTAACTGCAATTAAAAGACAGCCATATTTTAATTTTCAGCAAAAATAGTTCAGCTGTTTCTCAGAATGAGATTAAGGGAAAATATATTGTTTTGCTATGTTGACAAAATATCTCTATCCATTTTGCTGAGAGGTTGTGGAGCAGGGACTTGAAATTTGTCAAGTGCTTGCCTTAGTATCAGAGATGTGGTCCTGTACAAATAATAGTATGTTATCAGCTAAGTAAAGACTGTATCATAATGCATATGTCAAGAGGATAAATTAAAGTTGCAAAGGAGACCTTAATTCAGGCATTTCCTATCTTTGGAATGCTGGACTTTGCAACCTTGCCATTCTTTAATATACTTTTGTACACAATATACAAACACAACAGTACACACATGCTGTATGGCTCACTTCCCCTATTGCTGAAATGCAGCCACTTCTGGAGTGGAAAGTAACAGCTATTTAGCAGACTGCAAGAGCACTATACAACAGTTGAATACAGGAAGAAGAGAAGAATACTGTATCTTGCTGAACATGCAGTGGGGATTTGTGAGGTAGAGTGTACTCAGGCAGGAACTTGACAAGATCACTGGAGCCACAGCCCTTTCACTTCTAAAAAGTGAAATGGGATCTGTATTGATCACAGGTGAGCAGGAGCTTGGATTCTTCTCCTTTCCTTGGGGCACAAGGCCCCTTAGCATCATGCTGGAGCGGTGGTTCAGAGCTACACTACTCACATTACTTCCTGAAGGACTGGGGTGGTCCATGAAGGCCTTCCATCTTAGCTGACTCTGCTCCCTTTTTGAGATGTGAAATGATCACACAATCAACTAGTACAAAGCTTGGCAGGACTCCTGAAGGTCTGAGACAAACCGCATGGGGTCACTCACTCCCCTGGGGCATGAGGTTAGTGTTCTGGCTTACAGTAAATGGGCTTGCCTATGCAGAATTGCTTACTGATGATGCTATCCCTGCACACTCAGCCTGTAATGTCCTTGTAGACTGTATCTACTGGGTTTCCGGGTCCTTGTGGACTGTATCTATTGGGTTTCTGGGTCCTTGTGGACTGTATCTATTGGGTGTCTGGGAAGTGGGCGGGCGAAGCCCACCCACTGCTAAAGGATCCCCCCCCAGCCTAAGGGGAGGACCCACAGGACCACAGAACCCACTGAGTTCGGGGGACAACTAATAAAAGAACAGGGACAGGAGTGAGGTCAAAGGGTCATAAGAAGGGAACCTGACAGGGACACCGAGCAGAGAACCCCGGACAGCGCCCACTGCTCCTTGAAGGCGTCAAGGGAGCCAGTGGACGCCGCCCAGAGGAACTCCGCTCGGATGTGTGAATGGACCATGGATCGGAAACAAGCCCCACAGTCGCCGGGGTCTCCATCGGCCAACCTCCTCTCTCTGGTTGCGTAGATGGCCTTTTTTAGCTAGGGCGAGGAGGAAGTTGACCAGGAGGTCCCGGGACTTCGTGGGGCCACGGATAGGGAGTTCGTACAGAAGGAGGTGAGGGGAAAAGTGCAACCAGAAACGTAAAAGGATGGCTGTGAGGAGCTGGTGTAGGGGCTGCAACCTGGCGCACTCTAAGTAAACGTGCGCCACCTTGTGGACTGTATCTATTGGGTGTCTGGGAAGTGGGCGGGCAAAGCCCGCCCACTGCTAAAGGATCCCCCCTCAGCCTAAAGGGAGGACCCACAGGACCACAGAACCCACTGAGTTCGGGGGACAACTAATAAAAGAACAGGGACAGGAGTGAGGTCAAAGGGTCATAAGAAGGGAACCTGACGGGGACACCGAGCAGAGAACCCCGGACAGCGCCCACTGCTCCTCGAAGGCGTCAAGGGAGCCAGTGGACGCCGCCCAGAGGAACTCCGCCCGGATGCGTGAACGGACCATGGATCGGAAACAAGACCCACAGTCGCCGGGGTCTCCATCGGCCAACCTCCTCTCTCTGGTCGCGTGTATGGCCTTTTTTGCCAGGGCAAGGAGGAGGTTGACCAGGAGATCCCGGGACTTCGTGGGGCCACGGATAGGGAGTGCGTACAGAAGGAGGTGAGGGGAAAAGTGCAACCAGAAACGTAAAAGGATGGCTGTGAGGAGCTGGTGTAGGGACTGCAACCTGGCGCACTCTAAGTAAACGTGCGCCACCTTGTGGACTGTAGCCAGGTGGTTACCACTCCAGCCCTGACAGAGGGTTGGAACCAGCCCTGGAAGAGGGCTGGAAGAACAGCCCAGGCTGAGTGGAAGCAGGCTTAGCTGGGGCCACACCCCAATTAGGACCCAGCTGGCCCTATAAAGGCTTGAGCCAGGAGCTCAAGCAAACAGTCTCTCTCTGGCTGTAGAGGGAGAAGGGCCTGGCTGCATGGAGCTAGAGACAGGGTAGCTGAGTGGAGCAGGGCTGGGGAAAAGCAGAGGAGCTGGGGAGATCCAGCCTGGAAAGCCCTAGGCTATGATCTAACATTGGGCTAATAGGTACTAGTGGTTGCAGAGGGCAGCCCAGGGGTAGGCAAAGGTAGGAGGTCCAAACCTCACCTTGCCAGTGATGAGTAGGCTGATACTGCAATCTGCCCCAGGGTGTGGGTGCTAGACAATGATGGGCAGTAGCTGTATACTGAGGTGAGGTGGGGATAGTGGGTTCCCTGGGGAGAGGAGACCCTAAGACTGAGGGGTTACTGCCAAGGGGCAGCACCCCAGATAACAGGGCATGGGGTCTGGGAGGGATGTGGAGGCCAGCAGTAAGGTGGATCACCAGTCTGCAGGGGGAGACAGCCAGCAGGGGGGGCACCACAGGGTGAGTCCTGCACCCTTACATGGACCATTTTCTCATGGTCACTAAAATAGGGTTCCTTTCTACCAGCTTTCCATGCACTCATGCAGCTGTGCCACACAGCTCCTCCCCACCCCTCAGAGTTCTACTCATTTCAGCTGGTGCTTGTCATTCTCAGTGCAGCTGTGATGGGGTCACAACTCAGTACGGAACAGTTCTAAGTGTTGCCTCCTGTGTGCATCATTTGCTGAACTCTCGACCTTTCCTAACCTGGGCTGAGCATGCATGTTAAGCCTGAGAGGATGGAAGCTCTAGAGAGACTCTTCACATGATGCATTTTAAGGTTTCTTGCCACATTCAGCCAAAGCAAAATCCCTTCAAAGCCCCAGCCCAATGCAGCAGAACTAATTTGAAATGTCACTGAGGTCATGCCTGGCTTCCCTAGCCATTACCCTGCTTCTCAGCCTACACTAGGTTTATTTACATAGTCACATTTATTTAAGGCCCAGATCTCTGCTAGATGATGGGGTGCAGTGGTCTGCATAGTGAAGGAAGCCCAATGTCTGCAGGACTCACAGCCCTGTGTAGGGATGCAAAAGGAAGGGGGACAGGGTGGAATAATTGAGGGGCTTCTTGTTCAAGGCATTTTATGGGGTAGAAATCTTAGACCTGACTGTTCCTTTGCAGGATTTTCCATTTTTGTCCCTAGCTGAACTTTGTTGTAAATATACTGAAAACAGCCTTTCCTCTCTGGCCAGATCCTCAGCTGATGTAGATCCATTCAAGTTAATTATGCTGATTTACACCAGCTGAGGAGCTGAGTATTTCTCAGCCTTTGCTTCTGCACCCTATGGAACTCAGAAAGCTCAAAGGTGTAGGGGATTTTTTGTTTTCAGATCATTTGGTCATTCACCTGTTCTGTGCTGATCAGCAACTCCTTGAAACCCTGACTATGTACGCAATCAAATTCATACTGGGAGGAATTTGAACTGTTATCCAATGTCAGTTCATTGGAATTACTCTGGTTTTATTCTGGTGTGACCGAAATCAGAATCTGCTCTGGAATGCCCCAAAGATGCTTGAAAGTATTTTCCACTAGAAATCTTAGATGAAATCCTCCACTCTTAAACCAGCACCCTCTAAAAACATTCTGAGCAAACAGATGCAGTCAAAAGACTGGTTGGAACTACAAGGAAAAAGCTAGCCCCAAAGCTGAGGGGGCTGTCTGCAGAAAACACACAACTCCTACCCCTCAACCTATCAGTCAAGGAGTTGTAAATCCCAGTTGACCTCAGATGGGGTAGTGTACCCCAACCCAAGAATGACTGCAAATGGCTTCCTCTGTGCAAGTCTTTACAAGTCTCTTGGATAACTCCAAACTCTGAAGGGCTCTCCAGATTAAAACCAACACTTGAGTTGCACCTGGGAGTGAGTCAGACAGTTCTGTCTCTAAAGCACAGGTGTAATATGCTTCCTGAGTAGGCAGCTGCCTCTTCCATCTGCTGATGTTGCTATGTGATTTTGAGGGCAGCCCTAAAATACTTAGCTGAGTTTTCTAGAACTATTTTGGGCACAGATTATGGGCTCAGTTCTTCTGCCCAACCAGTTTTCCTATTCCCTTCTTTGCAGGCCTCAGAGGGCAAGGGACAGCATCACTCCTGGTTCCTGGAGGTTTCCAGAGCTCTATCAGGCTGAGCTTTGCCTTTTGTTTCCCTTGCTCACCTATACTTTGCAGCTGGGCAGGAAGGATATAGTCACTCACAAGTGCTTCTCTTGTTCTCTGTGCACTTAGTAGAAAACGCCATGTTCATGAGCAGTGATGGAAATTGTGAAAGCAGCCAGCTCTGCACTTAAGGTGACCAGATGTCCCAATTTTGGACTCTTTTCCTTATATAGGCTCTTATTACCCCCACGCCCTGTCCCAATTTTTCACATGTGCTGTCTGGTCACCTTAGCTGCACTGCTTGGGGATGCATAAATGCTACAATGAGGGTGAATTAGTTCATCTTTGTACTCTGTTGATTTGAGAACTAGGCAGTTATTTTTAAAAGTTTTTTTTGGGGGGGGGGGAGGAGGGTTGGAGTGCACCTGGCAAGGTTAGGGTTAAAACTTCCTCTGCACTGACTGCATAGCTTGTGAGAGAGGAGCATAGTTGACTCAGCTGAGACCAGTTACTGCTAGGGGCAGTGAAGTGGAACTGAGAGAGGAGGAAGCCAGGGGGTGGATAAATCCAGCCAGTGGGAAGGGTGTGTTGGTATTCTAATAATCCCTTGAGGCAGGCTGGGGTAAAAATACAGACCAGAATTGCTGCAGACTCAACAGACAGAGAAGCCTCTGCCTCTTGTCTTTCGAGTGTTGGTTTCTGACAGGAGCCTCCTAACTTCATTTTTAGCTACTCTCCGCCCAGCCGTTCTGTGACCCTACAGCTGGGGTCTGACACAGATCCCCAAAGGGACAGTTTTCTATTTGTTCCTAATATATGGGCTGTGGGACCATCCTATTTTGGGGCTTATGGGCAAAAGGGCTGTTTAAACCTCTGGCTTTTGTACCTCTGACCAGCCAATTGTCCTGCATTCTAGGAACCTAGGAATTACTGCACTGGATCAGCCCAGGGATCCAACTAGTGAAGTCTCCTGTCTTCAGCACTAGTAGTGGCTTCAGAGGAAGGTGCAAGAAACTCCATACTAGACAGTTACGTAGTAACCAGCCCCTTGGGGATGTTCCTTCCTTAGCCCCCATCAGTTAGTGCTTGGCTTATGGCCTGGAGCATGCAGGTTTAAATCCTTCTTTTTTTCCTAGCTAATGTAAATGTGGTTGTTCTCATTAGCCACATATATGTCTAGTCCAAGGCTGTAGAGCTGACTAACCTATGACAGAAATGCTTAAAAGCAACACAGCCAGGTCTTAGGAGACCTCACAGTAACTTTAATTAGCAGGCTGAGCAAGAGATGGATCTTACAGCTTGCAATGTCAACAAGAGAAGCAGTTTTGCTAGCAGTGCCTTTTCACTGCTGTTAGTTAAAAGACCTTAATTTGATACATTTTCATGAAAACAACTTATTTATGAGCTAAGCATAGTGCGAGCTATTTTCTCCATCTGATTAGTCCAGTCCTGGGAATCCCCAACAAACCCTGTTAGCTCTTCTAATGCACCTCATGCCTGACCTACAGCACCCCACTGTTCACTAGGCATAGAAAGAGTTAATCAAAGATCCCAGGACACCTGGCTGTAGAGCTAACTCTCACTTCTTCAGTAAAGCACTTACCTGCCTTTTCTTCTGGCTCCTCCTGAACCTCTCATTGACGTTCTGGCTGCACTTTTCCCCACACTTGTTTATTTACACACACCTGATCTGAGGCCCCAGGAAGTCATGGGACCACCTCATCATCTTCCTCCTAGCCATGGCCATGGTGGCCATTCATTACACCAGGGAGAGGAGGTTGGCAGAGGCAGGGACCTGCAGCTGTGGGGCTGTTTTTTGTTCACGTATCTGGGCAGAGTTCCTCTGGGCAGCGTCCGCCGGCTCTCTCAATGCCTTAGGCACTGTCCGGGGTTCTCAGCTCAGTGTCCCCTTCTGGTTCCCTAGTTTTGGCCATTTGACCCCCATGCCTGTTCCTATTATTGCATTTGTTGTCCCCTGAACTCGGTAGGGTTCTGAGTTTAGTAGCCCCTCCCTAGGCTGGGGGAGGGGCTTTTAGCAGTGTCCCATTGCTCAAAAGGACTACAGCTGCCTCTTTGCTTGTCTTTCCTCTGTGCACAGTTCCACTCACTAGTCCTGGGCCCTACACAGTTCTGTTAAGGCAGCTTGTTCATGACCAGGTGTGTTTCACAGCCAACACTTTTGTCATGGAGATCAACTGCACTCTTGTTATTGCAGGGCTGTAATATATAGTAGATGGATCTTTATAAACTTTGATTTCTGTGTGTTTGGGAGGGAAATAGAGGGGTTTCAAAGTCAACATTATATCTTTATTTATAGTGCAGAGTGAGGAGGGTCCAGGCAGTTAGCACAAGAAACCTGATCACAACTGTAAATGCTCAGTCTCCAATCCTGCAGTGCCAGAGGCTCCTGCTGCAGGTTTCGGCCATTCACATCCTAAAGGTTGGCCTGGCTTCACAGAGAACATTTTCCACTTTTCAAGCTGTATTAGATCCCTTTCCTAAGATTTCCAACAATCACAGCCTGGCTTCAGAAGAGCAAAAAGCCACAGGAGGAGGGGAGTTGATTTTAAAGAAAGAACAAAAGGCAAACAGGAAATCTAACAAGGTTAACATTCTGCTGCTGTTCTACTAAGGAGACTGACAGGGCAGGTGGAGGGGAGCCTGGAGCGGCTGTGAGTGCAGGTGAGAGAAATATCAAACCATATCAGGAACAAAGACTAGAGAAAAGAACTTAGGGAAAGGCTTCACATCAGCAAGTCTGTTAGTGGGTGAGATTAAAAAGCACCTGCCACATCCCCAAAAGGTTATATTAAAAATCTGGGAGGAGCTGCTATTAGCGAAAAGAGCAAATGAAGACAGATGGCTATGGGGGAAATCCAGACACTTGCTACTCCGATGTTCAGTCCCAAAATACACACACACACATAGCTCATTATAAAATTATTCATTGGAGTGAAATATGCACTTGTCACAGATAACAGGTTTCTTTTCAGGTGGCTACTTAGAGTTAATTAGGAAGATAAGATTGGTGGAACACAGGGAAAGTTAAGGGCTTTAGTTAATACAGAAAAATCAATATACATAAATATAAGACATAAAGTACAGTACAGTGGTTTCTTGTATTGTTCATACTTAACAATCTTATGTGGTGGAGACCATTAGAAACAAAGATGGAAGGAAAAGTAAGCGTAGCACATTAAAGAAGTGGTACTGCTTCAGTTTACATTGTCTCGGGGAACCAATGTACCCCCAAATTAGAGAACTAGACTAGATCTTTTAAACCCCTTCTTTATGTAACTATTTGAATACACAACCGTTTTTAATCTTCTATGACCATAACAAGATGAATACCTACCCATAATCTATATGTGGCATTCTGGATATCCCTTAGTGTCTAATCGTTAATATTAATAACTTGCATCAGTCAATTCTTAATAATTCCTATACATTGTTTTGGTCTAACCACATAGTTATTGCCTAGTTACCATATTGCAAAAAGCCTCTGTCATAAACAGATAGCTAAGGGTTAATGTTCTTTTACCTGTAAAGGGGTAACACCAGTAACCTGAAACACCTGACCAGAGGACCAATCAGGAAACAAGACTTTTTCAAATCTGGGTGGAGGGAAGTTTTGGGTGTGAGTTCTTTGTTCTTTGTCTTGGGTCTGACCCTCTCGGCTCTGAGAGTGATTTTTCTATCTCCAGGCTTTCTAATCTTCTAATTACAAGTTGTAAGTACAAGGATAGTAAGACAATAGGTTTATATTGTTTTTCTTTTGTATTTACATGTGTGTAGTTGCTGGAATGTTTTAAATTGTATTCTTTTTGGATAAGGCTGTTTATTCATTTTTTTCCTTTAAGCAATTGACCCTGTATATTGTCATCTTATTACAGAGACCATTTTATGTCCTTTTTTCATTCTTTTTATATAAAGCTTTCTTTTTAAGACCTGTTGGAGTTTTCTTTAGTGGGGACTCCAGGGAATTGAGTCTGCAGCTCACCAGGGAATTGGTGGGAGGAAGAAGTCAGGGGGAAAATCTCTTTGTGTTAGATTTACTAAGCCTGACTTTGCATACCCTCTGGGTGAGGGGGGAAGAGAGATTAGCTCTCTCGGTACTTGTGTTTCCAGGACTGGAAACAGGGAGGGTAGAATTCCTTTGTTTAGATTCACGGAGCTTGCTTCTGTATATCTCTCCAGGAACCCAGGGAGGGAACACCTGGAGGGGAGGAGGGGGAAGGGAAATGGTTTATTCCCCTTTGTTGTGAGACTCAAGGAATCTGAGTCTTGGGATCCCCCAGGGAAGGTTTTGGGGAGACCACAGTGAGCTAGGCACTGTATAATTCTTAGCTGGTGGCAGCGATACCAGGTCCAAGCTGGTACCTAAGCTTGGAGGTTTTCATGCTAACACCCATATTTTGGATGCTAAGGTCCAGATCTGGGAAGAAATGTTATGACAGCCTCCAAGCCCCTTCTAACTCGAGCAACTTGTGGTCATTTGTTTACTTGTGCAGAAGGAGAAGGCATAAATTGTGACCTGGATTATAAATCCTTCAGGCTATGTCATTTTAACTAAAAAAAAAAAAAAAAAAAACAGCCTTAGTATGACTACCACCAAACCTCTCACACTAGGCCTCACATCAATAAAACAGGCTTACTAACCCAATTATTTATATTCTCCTATTGCCCATTACAGCTTCGGTAACTTCCATTATTATCTGGGTAAGCATGATTAGCCGATAAATTATATTGTACACAAAACTTATAGACCCTTCACGATCAGGGTCATGGGGTCAGTACACACACTCTCCCTCTCTCTCTCTCTCTCTCTCTCTCTCTCTCTCTGCCAAGGAACCTCATTGTTGACCTGTGGTATCCCAGGGCTCCCCATGCACAGTCCTGCTGATGCACTTCAATCCCAACCCGCAGAACCCCCTTTGATTCCAGTCCTGGACCCCTCACATAGCTGTTAGTGCCCCCAGAGCCCCAACCTGCCACAGCATCTGCTGTTCCAGTGCTGAGCTTCTCTCTGCAGCAAAGACTGTGACTCATGTTAGGTGGGCATAATGGTATGTGCTGAATGCAAGCACGTTCCGAACAGTCTGATATGAAAACCTATCACAGTCATTCTTGTGTATAATATAAAGCATATTGGAATCTGGGCCTGCAGAGGAGAAACACTAGTGCACTAGCCAAGATCCTCCTGTCTCTTTATGATACATATTACACAATTCGCCAAGTTTGGTCTGATGCTCTTGAAGCATGAACTTTGAACAATGGGCCAGATGTGCCAGTGTCTAATGGCATTTTACCCGTTACCTCATAACGTAAAGTGCCATAGTGTGTCCAGAAAGGTCATGCCTTAAGGGTACGCCACCAGCTGTGTGCAAATTTTGCCTGGCATCATTAGCACTGCAGCTGGCTTCTCCTACAGTCGGTGCATTGGCTTTTCTAAGTGTGAAGAGGGGAGCATGGCGTGAGGAGAAGCAGTAGTAAATTCTTTAGCAATCCTGAATTCTCCGCTATTCACTCAGTTTAAGGACAGCAGGATACAGAGAGAAATAGAAGAAGGAATTAAGGACACAGACAGCATATCTGAAATTCTACACAGATGCTCACATATGCATCTGGGTTTGGATGCTCCACTTTAAGTACAGTTCAGATGAGCCTGCATCACTGAATAGCCTAAGCTCTGGTGACATTGCGTATTAAGTAAACAGGGGCTGAAGAGCACCCAAGGTCAGAAGCTGGAAATGTGCAGAATATAATCTGAAAAGGCAAGTGTCTGTCAGTCATTCAGGTGTTAGCAAAAGTTAATGAGAATCTCAGTGTCTGATCTTTTGCACTCAATTCCCTCTCCTGGCCCTCTGTAAGAGGCTAATATCCATTCTGCTGCAGTGCTGTTAATTCTGGGTGCCGCTCCCGTCTTCAGCTTTAATGCGAAAGGAAATCGCTGCATAACATTTTTGCAGCACTTGGGGAAGGTGCTAGACAGGTTTAAGTGAGTGGGATTATTCTGCTTTATGGCCCAACTAAATGGAGATGGTACAAAGGCAAAATCATCCAAAAAAGTCTCCCTCCTACCTCTGAAAAATCATATCTACTCTTGGTTTGTATGCAAAACTTGGCTGTAACCCTTGGAACGGTTCATTCAGCATTTGCTTCTACGCTGGTTGTTCCAAAATCCTGGTGAGGGAGAAGGAAGGGACTCTTTCCTGGGTATTAGAACATCTCCTTTCTCTCCCAAATCCTTGCTCAAAGGGGAAACAGCAGGACAAGGAAAGATACATCACTAAGCTTGCGTGTTGCTTATTTTTAACTAAAACAAACTTTCCAATCATGGCACACAAGGATTTTCATTGCTCAGCATTTGTTATTGTTTTGCCAGTCTTGAAATGTGACCTGCAGACACTTTGATAAATGGGTCGAAAGCGTGTCAGGTTTCACGGTTGCATCTATCACCTGCTGTTGAAAACCTCTCCCAGCGAGCTGAAAATCCCTGCAGATATCCTACCCCTCCTGTGGCAACAGTACACAGCAGTGGGGGGCTATTTTCTCTCCGCATTTGGTCTCCACACTGTCCCAAAAAGCCAACATCCACCTGAAACCAATGGACGTTAAAGAACAGCTCTAAAGGTGTCAAGGTTTCTTTCCCCACTCTGAACTTTAGGATACAGATGTGGGGAACTGCATGGACACTTCTAAGACTAATTACTAGCTTAGCTCTAGTACACTGCCACCACCCAGAATTCCAGTGTCTGGGGCACTCTCTGTTCCCCCAAAACTTCGTCCTCTCCCTGGGTTGCCTTGAGGGACTTCACCAATGAACACAGATCCAAACCTCTTGAATCTTAAAACAAGGAGAAATTTACCATCCCCCTCCTTTCCCCCCACCAATCCCTGGTAAGTCCAGATCCAGTCCCCTTGGATCTTAACACAAGGGGAAATTTACCATCCCCCTCCTTTCCCCCCACCAATCCCTGGTAAGTCCAGATCCAGTCCCCTTGGATCTTAACACAAGGGGAAATCAATCAGATTCTTAAAAAGAAAGCTTTTAATTAAAGAAAGAAAAGGTAAAAATTATCTCTGTAAAATCAGGATGGAAAATGCTTTACAGGGTAATCAGATTCCTATAGACCAGAGGGACCCCTCCTAGCCTTAGGTTCAAAGTTACAGCAAACAGAGGTAAAATCCTCTTAGCAAAAAGGAACATTTACAAGTTGAGAAAACAAAAATGAGGCTAACATGCCTTGCCTGGCTAATTATTTACAAGTTTGAAACATGAGAGACTGATTCAGAAAGATTTGGAGAGCCTGGATGGATGTCTTGTCCCTCTTAGTCTCAAGAGCGAACAACACCACCACAAAGAGCACAACAAAAGACTTCCCTCCACCAAGGTTTGAAAGTATCTTGTCCTCCTATTGGTCCTCTGGTCAGGTGTCAGCCAGGTTTACTGAGCTTCTTAACCCTTTACAGGTAAAAGAGACATTAACCCTTAACTATCTGTTTATGACAAAAGGGTTTGACTGAATAAGAGTCTGTGTCATCTGCCAGAGAAATGGAATTAGGGAATGGAAAGGCATCAGCACAGAACATCTGAAAAAAAAAAACAGAAACAAAATAACAAAAAAGCCCAGAGCTGGAATGTTGTCTTGCTGTGAACTGTATGCAAATACACTAAGCAGATGAGATGTGCAACAGTAAACTTGGCAGGCCTGTTCCTTCTGAAATGTAAATCTAAACAAGAGCCTGTGTTGCACTCACACAGTAGCAGCAAACATTTCCTAGTACAAGACAGCCATTCTGTACACAATCCAGCACAGATTTGCTGCTGGTTAAGACTGCAGGTGACACTTGTAGCTTTGATCAAGTCTGAGGAGACAGGGACACATAGGAGCTACTTGGGCCCTAATACAGCAGCCCCTTCCAATCTAAGTGTTAATAATTAACAAACATCAAACCCCCTCATCAGTGTTTGCTGCATGGATTATTGCATGGCAGTGAAAGAGTTAAGGGGAGACGCCACCTATGCAAGGAGTGGGAAGACAAGTGAGGATTTCATAAGATGTGAATGAATTTCTATATGCAAATTAAGAAGGAAGCCAAGTATCATAATGACCTAACTTATGTTCATCATTGCAATAGAAAATGCCTTGTTTATAAGAACCCCCAGGCCAAATTCAGCTCTGAAATCAATGCAGTGCCTACCAGAGGCCCTAAAGGCACACTCTGGAGATGCTCCATGGTGTTGAGTGGGATCACCTCCCTCATTGCCTCCATATCAATGGATAGAGGTCATCTCCCCAACCATTTGACAAGGGCATCAGCCATCTTTGCCTCATTATCCCCAGCCCCACCTTTTGGGACCTTGCAGAGGGTGGCCTAATGTCCACATGGGGAGGATGTGTACTGAGTAGGAAGGGGAAGCAGTGGGCAGCCCCAGGATGGGGCTGGGAGGAATGCACTTGGGCCCCATAGAGAGTTCCAGCAAATGGCAAGATAACTTGAGCCTGTATTAACGTTTCCACAATGTTCCCTCCACCCAGGATGCTAGGGCAGCCACTGACAAAAGGCGTCCCCAATAGGGCCCTTGGGAATGCAGGGAGTCACAGCCAGTGTGGCTGCAGAAGCAGCAAAGAGTCCTGTGGCACCTTATAGACTAACATACGTATTGGAGCATGAGCTTTCGTGGGTGAATACCCACTTCATTGGATGGCTGCAGAGGCCGTCTGTGAATATGACCCTAACCTCCCATGTATCTGTGAGGATCCGGCAGTGAACTATGGGAGTGGGGGAGGTTCCAGTGCCACCTGTCTGACCAAGTAACTGGCAGGAGCTCTGTCCCTGCCACCGCCCTGGTGACCAAGCCCTCAGGTTGGAAAAGCTGGGGCCGTGGGGGAAGCGACTCTTCATCCTGGCTCTGGTGATGCACTGTGGCATGAGATGCTCTGGGTTGTGAGGGGGATGATGGAGTGTAATTGGCATTTTGGGGATTTTAATGAAACAATAATAATTGTAGTGCAGGGCATTTCCTAGGGACTAATGGTCAGCTGGATGGAACTGATGGTGTGACAGAGGGATCTTAGGGACCACAGCAATTGCCCTGTATTGAGGGTGTTATTACCATCATAAACTGGAAATGGAAGAGAAAAGCGACACTCAAGCATGTGGGTTTGTTAATAGGTGAGGCAGGGCATTTCCAGAGACTTCGGACCTGGCACCTTAGCTAACCTTTGCTTGGGTCACCACTCTACAGTCCAGTCAGTTTATAATGACATATTTTTTAAAATGCTTTTTTAACTTTTTTTAACTTACAAGGAGCTGCCTGCAACAGGCAATTCCAGCCTGAAACCCCAGGTGAAGACGCCTCTTTTGAGTGCACATGAATCAGACCTTTTTGTGTCAGTATTAATATTTGAATACTTCATCTAAAGCACCCAAAGTAGTGTATGAAAAATAAATGACTCTTCACAACCATCTAGGAGGCAAGTAGGCAACCTTAGCCCTAGTGCACAGATGGAGAAACTAAGGCATGGAGTAGTTAATTGACTTGCCACAGAACAGCAGAGGCAGAGCCAGGAATGTTTTGAGAGGTAGTTCCCCAGCCAATCCCATCTACTAGACTCACACGCTTTCCTTTTTCCTTTCTGTGCACACAGCATCCCTTCACCTTTCTCAGGTGCTCAGCTACCACGGGAGAAATGGTTAGGCAGATTAGGTAGGTAAGTGGATACATGGTTAATTCTTAATGTACCACTCATTGCTTGCTAAGAGACATGGGCTAGCAGCAGTACTTTTGCCCTCCCAAAGAGTCCTGTTCTTCCATCCTTGACTGGCCAGTGACTGCAGTAAAGTGGGACCTTAGGTATGGAAATATGAAATGAGGAGAATGTGGGTGGGGAAAGCCACCTGGATCCGTAAAATCCTGGAGTATGGAAAGGAGAGATCTTGAGTACAATTTTGTTATCCATGCTGACAGCCTCTTTGGTGGTATCTGACATGGATCATTGTAATCATGATTGCTGATTTGGAATAGAAAATTCATATCTCTGGAGTCAATGTGCAGAGAAAATCCTGCCAAAGACGTAAGGTGTTTCTACACCATGGCTCCAAGGTTGAATACTCTGTCCTTCGAATACTCAGCTTCGAAAGTAAGAAAAAAAACAACATCTCTCTAGGCAATACAAATCATGGCCCATGCAGCCCCAGCTCCCCACACACAGCCCCATTCTGGTGGGTGGAGAAGAGGAACTTTGACATACAGGAAGAAGGGGAGGCACGTGGTTTCATTTTCTGCCCACCCTCATGAAGATGTGAGAGGGATCTTGATTGACCCTGGATGAAGATTGCTGTTCATTAATATAAGCTGTGGCCTGAACTAACTTCCTGGGACAGGGAATCCTTCAAGGGACCTTGTTCCCCTATTCACACTTTCTTTGGCAGATATGGGGCAAATTCCAAACTGGAGTAAACAAATGCAACTCCCCAGACTTTGCTGCAGATGTTCCCCAGGCACCAGGCCTGAACTGGCCCACAGAGTGGTGGGTTGCCGTTAACTTTTCTCCTCATATCGAATAAACTCTGTAAACACAGTCTTATGTTAGTTGTGGAGGTTGAAGCTTTGGTTCTTATGACTCCCTGGGGCATCCTGATTGTGCTTGGATTTCCCATAGATAAGCCTCTATTAGTATAGTCCAACAATGAGCTGGTGCTTCCTGGTCAGTTGTCACTGGCAGTATACCTAAGCATGCCATCCATAGATTCAGAATTATTCTCTATTCCTGCAATCCAGACAACAGGCCAGGTTGTTGTCCTTGCAATAGCATCATCTCATCTTACTAGTGTAAGAGTTTCTATCAGTGCTAGGAACACAATGGGGATGGAACATTTGGAGACTCTCAGCATTTCCACTTGACCTGCAACGGACAAAGAGTTTCAGTTTCTGGATTGTGTGCACTCCCAGTTAAGGTTGCGCCAGCAGGTCTCTTTAATAGCCAAGCAGAAGGTGTTCCAGATCTGCAGGACTACTCATCAGGAGTTGTGTGCGAACTGCATGAGCTGGCATCACAAAGGAATCTGCTCTTGGACTGTGATAAGCTGGTTCCAGCAGTCCCCAGTGAGATGGTTTCACGTCCATTATAACCAGAATATTCAGAAGGGCTCATCACTCACAACTGAGGCCAGATCCTCAAAAGAACTCTGCTGGATTATGGGCGCTGCTGGGTGCTGAGTACTTCTGAACACGTGACCTCACAAGTCCCAGGGTTCAGGCCTCAAGACAGAAGAAGCAGGAAGGGGAGGCTAAGGCTGCAATAGCAAATGGAATCAGTTTGTGAACTGAAACAGAAGGAAGAGGCTGCCTGAGCCAACTGCTACTTTAGTTTATGCTTCTGCCTTCCCAATTTCACAAGGGCCTGACATCCTTTATCTATTTTATCATTGCCCTTTCCGCCACCCATGCCCCAGGCACAGAAGAGTCAATCTTCTGGGAGATTTGCATCCCTGCTGTTTTCAGGGGGAGCAGGTTATGCTGATCGTTTAGTTTGCCAGCTCTGGGGAGCATGAGACTTTCCCTTTCTTTTATTGTAATGTCGTTTGCATTTATTTCTGTTAAGGTGCCCAGAGGCCTTTGCACTTTGGTGCTATTGTGGCCTACGTGGCTATATTCTCCTAAACAAAAACAATGAGATTCAGTATTGAGGTGCATGGCTATGAGCTGTATTGCACGTGTCTGCACTGGATGGGTATCCTTCCAAAGTTCTGAGCCAGCATACACAGTGTAAGAATTAGTATGGGTTCTCAGGGGGCTATGCTCTTCTTTTGATGTTCCTGGTGAAGAATCTCTGGGGGATCTTCCCCACATGAATACTACTGTCAACTGATTAAAACTCATGCTTCTAATTTGCCAGATACTGTTTTAACACCATGAGGAAGGATGGTTCAGTGGTTAGGACACAAGCCTATAACTCCAGAGCCCTGAAGTTATTCCACAGCTTTCCTGGATTTAACCTTGGGCAACCACTTAGCCTCTCTGTCCCTTTGTTCCCAGTACTTTTCTAGCTCCCCAGGTTACAGTAAGGATAAATATATTAAAGATTGGGAGAAGCTTAAATACCATGGTAATGGGGGAAAGGTAAGTTTCATAGATAGATGTAATGTTTTGTTTGCTTATGTGGCTGTAATCTGTAGACAGCACCTAGGAAACAGTCAGACATTCAGTCAAGGAATACAATTTACTAATGATATGCTCCAACTCTAAAAAGAATTGCACCACATCCAACACTCAGTATTTCTCCAAGAGCTAACTACCTGTACAGTCAGTTAGGCCAAGTTTATAGTGCCATCTAGGAACTTCCAGTAATGTCATATCATGTGTTAAATATAATCGGATATTGTGATATTGCTTTCAGTCTATTGGTTACTGAAGCTGTTCCCCTTCACCTGCCCTGTTGTTAGTTTCATGGTCCATGCCCTGCAGCTTTTCCACTGCTGGAGCTGCCCTGCAGACCAAATGGGCACAAGTGCCTGTTCTGAACCACTCACAGTGTTCTCTGCCCTCGCTTGGGTTTTCCCACAAAGGGTGCTATCTGCAGAGCCGCCCCTCCGCATGCTTAAAATGGAAGGCAGACATAATCTAGAAAATAAGCAGCACCTTGTGGGTCAGTTATTCCTTTTTGCCCTTAAAAGTAAGAGTTCAAATGCAGGCTTGTTATTACATAGTACACGCTGGCTCTTCCCATCAACAATGTGGCTAAACAGCGTCTGAGAGGAGGTGGGAGAAAGAGGGTGGCAGGGGAGGGGATAAGGGGGATGAGGGAAGTGCTGCCAGAGAGGGCTCAAAACTCAGTAATTATACAAGCTCCCCAAAGACTGCGCTCTCTTGAGCTATAGCCGTTACCCAATGATTCGTAAAGACTCTTCAGGGACTCTGAGAGGACCATTCAACCATAATTATCTTGGCTGCCTGCCACCACCGGCCTTCCGCTCCGTGCCAGGGGACCTCAAGGCATCACTCCAATTAAGCGACGAAAGCCAGGGAAGTGCACAGAATACATTGTTCTCAGTGAACCAGCCAGTGATTTCCTGCACTAAGAAAGGGAGGGAAATCAGGCCTTGATTAAGTCCTGGGCTCAGCAGTGCTAGGAGGAAGCCAGCAGGAGGGAAGGGGGGAGGACCTGCTGTTTCATTAACGGGGACTGGGCGTGAGTCGTAAAGAAAAGGAAACCTTTCACTCTGCCCCATTTTGGGCCCATAAAGCAAGTGCTGACAGAATTATATGGCAGTTTGTAGCCAGTAGCCCTTTCCTTACCAGGTGGCCTCTCTCTAAGCAAAATCTGCTTTGCCACAGTTCCCTCTCTCCCAACCGGGGTGGGGGTGCAGATTAGCAGCTCTCAGTTCAGTGCGGGGGGGCGTTCACACAAGCACACCCACTGTACTCTCACTTTATTGGTGTCTTTGCACCTTGCAGGTTAGGGATGTATGAAGCAGGAGGGGGAGAGTAAAGCGGGCCTCACTCTGGGGCAGAGGGTTGTTTAGTTTTATCGCACTTCACTGAACTTCACCCTGGCAACTTGTCACCCACTGGGCTGCTAAAGTTCCCTTGAGAAATGGGCAATCTATTGCAAATTACTGATTACTGGATGGAAAAGGTAATTATGTGACATATGATAGATCACCTAGAAGTTGCAGTGATAAGTGCTCTAGAAACACCAAAGGCTGATAGACAGACAGTGCTATAGTAGAGACACAGTACGGGGACAGCTAGACACATGGTGCTAGAGGCTTTTAGAAATACCCCACAAAGACAGGCAGAGAGACATCAGATAGTGCAAAATGCCTTAGAAATATGATAGACCGCTAAATACATGGGCAATGCATTAGAAATACAACAGATGGATGGACAGAGATAATAGAGAGTCCAAGGCTCCTGCTGAGTATATGATTTATGCAGTAAACCTGTGGGGTGCTGGGTGCTGCTATACTGGGACATCCTCAGTCACACTTAGGACTGGAGTGACAAAATTGCCAAGAAAGAGAAGGGATCATTTTGGAAAACAATCAGAAATCAGATCACTATTCAGGCTGTTAGGCAGAAGCAAGGAAGGGCTACAGGACTGCCAGTGTTATGACAGCACAGAGCATGTTCTAGGGCTCCATGTCCAGCCCTCAGTGACCAGGCCAGCAGGACATAGAAGCACTGTGGGGACCTGCAGCATTCTAGTGACAATGCATAGGATCCAAGTTCTGGTCCCATGTCAGTTCCTCACTGTTCCATTTGAGAGAGGTGTGGGAAAGCTGCAGGAATTGTACTGTTTTCACCCAGGCGTGGGCTGCATAAAAAATGGCCATTCTCAGAAATGCCAGCATCTGTAATCAAAATGTCATCAAAGAGCAGAGTGGAGCTCTTGGAAATGTAAAAATAAATCCAGAATAAAAGGTACTTGTGCATCTTCAATGCCGCATTTCATTTATTTGACCACACTAAACCCTTAACGAAAGAGAACTCGGGCTCATTACATAGAAATATCAAACCAGCCAAGATAATTATCTCTAATTAGTGCTATTTTAAAAGTGAGGTCTTTTCTATTGCTGAATTGTTGCATATTTCATTGCTTCATTAGATACTGTACAGACAATGTAGATAAGAGAATCAGTTCATTGGAATGATATAAATTGCATCATCACTTCCCGGAAGCAGGAGGGCGTCTGTCCTGGTAGCACAAATTGTATGTTTAGCAAAATAACCAAAGCAAACAAAGCCAATTGACTCTACAGTTCATCTTCTGGGAAAAGTCCATTTAATATGGTGTTAACATCATTAAAATTAAAAGACAAAGAAGCAATTCATCAGACAACGGTGTTATCCTGCTGTGTCTGCAAATATCAATCAATTGTATTTCATTCCAGGTTGCTTTCAGTGGCTGGGATGGTGATGTGAATGCAATACATTCTGGATTCACCCCCCTGAAAGGAAAAGATCATCAAATCAGGCAATGGCCTCCAAATGACAATGCATATTGGGTAATCATTAATCCTGCTTCAGGCAATTTCCAAACAGCAGGACTGGGGAGCTAGAGATACCCCTGTGGGTAGCGAGACCAAGCTCTCTACACATCAAGACTCATAAGGCCAAATTCTCTGATTGTGTCAATGGACACAATAGTGTTTTGCCCATTGACTTGGCAGAGAATTTCTCCCATAGAAATTAGCAAAGAAGAGAATTCACTAGGACATCTAGTCCATCTTTTCCTTCCTATGGCAGACCAGGATAGTTCCCTAGAGGTGCTTCATCTAGCATAGTTTTAATTGACTCAAGGGGTGGAGTGTCTACCACTTTCCTTGGGACACTGTTCCTCTTCTGAGCACAGTTATTGAGAGGGTCTCTCCTGACCTCATGTCAGTTACTGTGGGAAGAAAACTAGCATATTCTGTGCCCCTCCACTCTACTTCCCCACCCTTCCTTCTTGAGACATTGGTCTGAAATAGATCCCAGGGTATTAGACTTGGCCGTCTTGGGTCTGTAGGTCTCACTCCCAAGGCCCAGCTTCCTTAGTACCTTTTCCATCTCCTTCCAACCACTACACACAGCCCTTCAGCTTGCCTGATGCCCCAGCGGGTGACATCCATGCACCTGGCCCTATCCTATGTGATAACTGTACCTTGAAATAGAAGAGGAGGGCAGGAGAAATGCTAGGTTCTGCCTCTCAATTCCTTACTGAATCCACTCCACTCATTGGTGAAACCACTTGGTACTCAAAGGAATGATTTGACAGATGGGAACAGGAACTGCCATTTGGGCTTTTGAATCCCCTTCCCTGTAGCTAAGCAGCATTCAGGTTGGCTGTGATAATGGGCATACAAGATTATCAACCATTCCAGAGGGAAAATTCTGGATGGGCAACAAGTGACATTTAAAATGAAGTGATGGTAAGAAAAATAACCATATAAAAATGGATTAACAGACCTGTTCCTCATGTGTCCCAGAGTCAGGAACAGGTACTTGACTATTTAAAATAAAATTTAAACACTTACCGCCCTCTATTTTGGTCAGCCCTGATGAGCCAATATAACGCTGGGAAACAGCTGCAATCCTATCCCAGCTCTCACACTAGCTACCAAAGCATCAGCTAACTTCTGATTGCAGAGTCATAGGACCTTATTCTCACCTCACTTACACCCGTTGCATACCAGTGCAATTCCACAGACTTCAGTGAATCTATGCCTGATTTCCACAGACATGCCTGAGATCAGAAATGGGAACTTTTTCTCTTACTAGTGTTTGATGTGTGCAAAGGAAAAAACCTACCTTAACTTTCAGATCCCATTTTGAGATTGCAAGGCTGGCAGCTAGAAGAATAATCTATTGTAAACTACACATGATCTAAAATCCTTTGTGAGACAACAAGTAACATCTTACTGCAGTTTTTTCAGCATATAACCACACTTTTAAAAGCTTTTACTTGCTACAGCTGATAGACCGAGGACATATTTGATCTGAGACATTCCCTGGGAAAAGGCACAATAACTTCTAATCCTTGAAAAGTTACTAGGTAGAGATGCAGTAACTGAAGAAAGTATCTGGAAGTATTTGAAGCTATAAGCCACTGTAATTAATCTTTGAAAGAAGGGGAAAGGTTTGAAGTTCTTTGAAGAAGCGAACTTCGGTGCTTTAACATATTTCAGAAGAGTACCTTGAATGAGAGTGAAATATGCAAAGGAAGAAACTGTGCTGTTAACTGCAGTTACAGCAGGTACATTTGTGAAATAGGGAGATGCTGAGTTAAAAGGAGGAAACCCTGTATAAAATCCCAAACAAAGAGCAACCAAGCAAATAGGGAAAGAATGGAAAACGCCTCAACAGCATAACATTGAGTCAAACTCATTGAATGATTTGAAAACACTATACATCAAGATGTTCCGCCTATCTCGGAGAAATAGTATCTGAATTCCAGCATTGATTAGCTGTGAGGCTCTTGTTGCTGAAATGCTGTTCATTTGCAGAATTGCTGCTAGAGAAGTTAAATGTGGATAAATAAATAACTGCAAGACAGGAAACATGAGATGGCAAGTGTTTTACTGAAAATGGTAGTTGAATAGGGGCATACTGTACGTGGAGGAATCAGCAAATTCTTGTTTTTACAGAAAGACAAGAATCATGAGGATTTAGTGAACAGTGATTTAACATATTGATTAATAACAAGGCTTTATCCTCTCAATAACGTTTGTCTTGTTAAACAGGCACCTTGTTCTTGTTCGGTCAGTGTCTCTCCTTAGAGTGATTAATGCAAACGACAGGGATTTTGGGGTGCAGCCCGTGACTAGCTCAGGGAATTGGCAAATTACAGCCTCTTGTACTATCCTTTAATCCACCCCCTCAGTTGCATCACCCAGAGCTCCATTGCCCAAGCTGTACTATGGACTTCCTCCGTCTTCCCCAAAAGAAGAAACTAGAATGCAACCGTTGCCTACACAAGGCTTTGCCTATAAGGCTCTCTTCTGACATTTGGATATACTTCGGCTCCCAACACTGCCAAGTCCAGTGTAGAAACATAGAGGTAGAAGGTGGGAAAAATCAAGGCAAACAATGACCAGTCCTCTTCCCCTTTTGCATGATCCCTGATGAGTGTGGCCTAGAGAAAGCTGAGTAAAACTCCAAGGTGCCGATCAGCAGGCCAATGGCAAAGCCAGGAATAGAACTCAGGTCTCCTGACTCTCTTTCCACTAGACCACACCGCCTCTCAACCTGTTACTGTCGTGCCAATAACACCAATAATAAAGCAAAGATTCATTTGCCCTTTGAGCCAATTTTTATTTTGCCTCAAATGGTTCCCCCACCCCGAGTGTAAACACGTATTGCCCTGTACTCCCTGCTCCCCATCACCATGTCCGAATTACTCTAGGTTCTCCTGCCTTCCTACAGGTAGAAGATTGGTCCAGACTAAATGCTCTTTTATCCTTTATTCTATCTCTTCATCAGCTGTCACCAGACACCAGAAATAATGTTTAGATTTCATGCTCAATGTTCTTGATGAAAGTCTAACATCAAAACCTCAGCAGGGTGTCAGAGAAAATCTAAGTGAGGGTATCAGAGGAAGCTATTTCTACAGACCAAAAGAAATCAACAAAAGCTGTTTTTTGGTGATTTTTTTCCCCCTGGAGAATAAGTAGGAATAATAAGTTTAGTCTTGGTTTTTTTTATTATTATCTCCTTTCTTGATATCAATCTCTGCCTTTCGTTATAATAAATATTGATTTGTGCTCTTAGAAAACGACTTCTTCTTCTATCTCCTTCTTATCTTTTTTCAGGCGCACCAGCGAGGGAGTTTGATAGTGAGATATTATTATCTCTGGGAACACCTGTTCTGCCACTTTACTATCTCCTATAACAGGATTCACACTGTTGGTGCAGCAGGGGAACTGGCCTTTTTTATAATATTTCTTTTCCTTTTCTTGATGGTGAAAGGTGCTATATTTACAGCCCTAGAGGCTGAGGTGCTCTGCTTATCCACACAGAGGCACAACAAGTGTAGACACACCAATACTCTTGCTCTTTCCTGGCCTACACTGACTAATCTGGGACTTAACTGCCATTTTGGTTCACAGTGGAATGATCTAGGGACAGGTATTAAGTGGCATTGACTAGCTATGCCCCTGCAATTCTTTGTCAGTTTAAGTGTGAGCCATGAGCTGATGTCATTTTTAAGGATATGGCCAGTGTCAATGTCCCAAAGCTTTATGGGAGAAGCCCCATATGTTTGTTGAAGGATTGGCTCAAAGAGGCCCCCAAAGTCTGGCTTCTTCTCTTACCTGTCCTAACCTCCTGGGTCTTAAAAAACAGCTTTATCATCTCCTGATAATGGGTTTTGTCGTAAGCATCTGACTAGATAGTAAATTCCTCAGGGAAATGAGCTTGTGTTCTGGTGTGTCTATAATGTGCTACACACAGCTATGGCACTGTATTAATTGTGATCATTACTGAATTTGTTCAGTGCTAACAGGAATGTGCTCAGCATTGTACAAGAAGCAAAATTAACACAGCCCTTGCTCCAAAAGAGCTCCCAGATTACAAGACAGACACAGAAGGGACAGCACTCCCTGGGAAGCCTGGAGGCAGAGGGAATGTCAGAGGGCTTGGTTTGTATTGTCAGCTTGTTGTGGGCATGACAGAAGGAATGAATCTTTAGGAAGGATGTTGTTTTGGAGAAGGAGGCAGCTTGGGGAGCCAGGAGGGAGAGGGCATTGCATGAAGGAACATCACAGAGATGGGAGTGAAGAGAGATTATTGCAGTATCACTGACTAATGGGTTCAATCCTCAGGCAGGCTGGTTTGCCTGGGAGCAACTGGCTGTATGCCATGCTTCCACCATCACCATCCTGATTCTCAAGGCTACTCTAAGTTATAGTGATTCATAAAGGCCCTACACCCTAGGCACTCCAGCCGTGGTCTCTCCTGTCCCAGGCAACTCCCCTTTGGCTGGAGGGCAAGGACTCTGGACTGAGGGAGGGTGATGTAATTGCAGTGATGAGGGTTCTGTACTGTACCAGCTGCCCATTTAGGGGAATTTCCAATCCCCTCTGCTGGAGAGTCACAAAGAGGACTCAGTGTGTGCCAGAATCCAGACAAAATATCTCCAGGACTCGCCCTGGAGACACCATGAGAATGGCCTCTGTCACTGTCTCTCAGTGCCTGCAGTCTCAGTAAAGGATGCAACCTGGAAATACAGAGGCAGCATGAACATGAAAAAACATGTTAGTGACACATTAGTGGTATCTGAATGAATGAGGTGTGACAGCACTGTCTGACTACCCCACGGCTCTTTAATGCATCCAGACCACTCACCCCAAAACACCTACCCAGCCTCAAGTGTGCCACTGCCAACCCTCCCCTCCCCCGAAAATAAACACTGCTTTCATTCACTGTCCAGGCCCCCAGCCTCTCAAGCTGCACCCTGGCCCCTGCACTCTCCCCACAGGGGACAGTAAACCAATCGCATCACTTTGAAAAATGGCAAATGGCATTGCCAACTCTCATGATTTCATTGCAACTCTCAAGACATTTGGTATTTTTCTTAAAGTCCCAGCTCCCAGAGTCATGGGCGCACGTGAGAATCACAGCTGACAATGAAATAAAAACATACATTTCTAGCCCTCACAGCACAGATCGAAAATGGGACCACTGAAGGCTCAAAATGCCAAATACAAAGGACCTTGAATGAATTGGTGTTTTTAAACCCATGGCTTTGGGGACCTGGCCCATGGTTTATGAATGCTTGGGGTTGGCGATATGGAAATTAAGTGACTGGAAGCTTTGCGGTACCTCTGGGGGCAGGTTTATGCTTGCTCTTGTTTTCTCCAGGCCAGGAGGTGATGTGTGATGAACGTGTCTACGTATCTAGTTGTCCTCAGACTTTCTACGGCACCACCCATGCGGTTGCTATTGACGGAGTGATACGCTGGAAGTTTCCAGAGACCCAAGCAAACTAAGTTGGGCTGCTTGTGATGTTAGTAGAGAAACATCTACTGACAGTGTAATAATAAACATCCCAACAGGGAGGCAAAAGGCCCCACCTCCCAGTCCCACCTCTCATCCTGTCCCTGAGACTGAAGCTCATGTGTGAATCAGACGGGAGTGCAGGTGAGCCCCATTACCCTGAGGGACCAGAGCAGAAGCAGAATTTGTAGGCTGTTGACACATACATCCTGTGCAGGCAATGGAGGCTTTCCTATTGAGAAGCAGACACCTCCAGCAAACGCTTTCACTAACAGATTGATTATTACTGGTGAGGAAAAGGAATCCAAGTGAAGCCCGCGTGCAGAGCCTAAGACTGGAGCAGGCCGCTTGGACGCAGACAGGAATTTCATGAAAAGTGGATGTGGCAAAGCATTAAAAGACCAATAAATAAAAAACACCTTATATCCCTCTGCCTCAGCCACACTCCAGCTCTCCTCAAGCCTCAAATCGCTGAGAAACAGGAATTGCTACACCAGGACTCCATCCAGACCAGTAGCCTGTTCCTGATAGAGACACTGCCTGATGCTGTAGTAGAACGTGCAAGGACCCTTGTCAAGGACATTTATGGAGTAACCTGCCCTGCCTTGTCCTGCGTTTCTTCTTAACCCCAGGGAGCTGGTTTACACTTGAAACAGGAAGGTTTATCTCCCCAGTGTTTTTTTCTAACTTGCCTACAGCATTATTATTACTATTACTATTCCATCTGTAATAGTACCTGGAATAAGCATAGTTATCATTTTTATTTCTAAAGTGCTCTAGCCTGGAAACTGCAGAGAAATAAATGCCAATCAGCACAGACTGGGCAAAGGGCAGCCACGCTCCACCCCCCAGACAGCAGGGAGAATCCCGCACACCGCACAGGGGACAGACCAAAAAGCCTCATCTAGAAGGATGGCTTTACTGCATATTATAGGGCAGAGTACTGCAAAGTCATTGACCCTGGTCAGAGATAAGAGTAGGACACTAAACTCTTACACCTCCATAGGGTCGCCCATTCCAAGTCCTCGACACAATTCAAGAACTCTGTCGCTCTTCCCCAACAATCAAGGGCCACTGTCACAATTATAAAATGAACCTTGGAGTTGTTGTATATGATTCCCACAACAGCCCTGTCCCATGCCTTCAGATTGCTTTGTTCTTAAAGGAGCAGGTGATAGATGCCATTAGATGCCAGCACCGAAGTCAAGAGACACATGCTCATCTAAGGAAAACTTGAGAGCTGTAAAGACTGCAGTGAGTGAGACACAGGAGCCAGGCACTGTCTAAGGAATTCTCCCTAGTTATTTTATTTGTTCTGTATATATTTCTCTGGGTGATCATCTCTGTTCATACAGCCTCATCCATGCTGAGCCCAGATGTCTCCTTTAAAGAGGAACTATAAAGATTTGTTTTGTAGGGCTGTCAATTAATCACAGTTAACTCATGCGATTAACTCAAAACAATTAATTGCGATTAATCGTGGTTTTAATAGCACTGTTAAACAATAGAATACCCATTGAAATTTATTAAATATTTTGGATGTTTTTCAACATTATTAAATATGTTGATTTCAATTTCAACACAGAATACAAAGTGTACAGTGCTCACTTTACATTATTTTTATTACAAATATTTGAACTGTAAAAATGATAAAATAAATAGTATTTTTCAATTTACCTCATACAAGTACTGTAGTGCTGTCTCTTTATCATGAAAGTGCAACTTATAAATGTAGAATTTTTTTGTTACATAACTGAACTCAAAAACAAAACAATCTCAAACTTAGAGCCTGCAAGTCCACTCAGTCCTACTTCTCGTTCAGCCAGTCACTAAGACAAACAAGTTTGTTTACATTTACAAGAGATAATACTGCCCACTTCTTTTTTACAATGTCAGCTGAAAGTGAGAAAAAGGCATTCTCATGGCACTTTTGTAACCAACATTGCAAGGCATTTACGTGCCAGATGTGCTAAACATTCATATGCCCCTTCATTCTTCGGCCACCATTCCAGAGGACATGCTTCCATGCTGATGATGCTCGTTAAAAAAATAATGCATTCATTACTTAGTGACTGAACTCCTTGGGGGAGAATTGTATGTCTCCTGCTTTGTTTTACCCACATTCTGCCATATATTTCCTGTTATAGCAGTGTCAGACGATGACCCAGCAACAGAATTCTCTCCTGCAAATGTAAACAAATTTGTTTGTGTGAGTGATTGGCTGAACAAGAAGTAGGACTGAGTGGACATGTATGCTGTAAAGTTCTACATTGTTTTGTTTTTTAATACAGTTTTCTTTGTACATAATTCTACGTTTGTAAGTTCAATTTTCATAATAAAGAGATTTCACTACAGTACTTGCATTAAGTAAATTGAAAAATACTATTTCTTTTGTTTTTTACATTGCAAATATTTGTAATAAAAATAAATATAAAGTGAGCACTGTTCACTTTGTATTCTGTGTTGTAACTGAAATCAATATATTTGAAAATGTAGACAACATCTAAAATATTTTAATGGTATTCTATTATTTAACAGTGCGATTAATTACATGATTAATCGCAATTCATTTTTTTATTGTGCAATTGATCATGATTATCTTTTTTAATTGCTTGACAGCCCTATTTGTTTAAAATAAGAGTATTAAAAAGCCCTTCCAAGATACCCAGCAATTAATCAACCCTACATGCAGAATTCAAATTTGCAAATGCATTTGAAAACAAAATATTTGACGTTCAGCTTCCCCTTCACTCACCCGGAAAGCTCTGGCTTTATGATGTTGTGTTACCCCTTGTTAGAACTGATTTTATCTCTACCAAAAATGGTGGGTCAGATCCTGTGATCTTAACTCAGGCGAAACTCCCAATAGCCTTAATGGGCTGCTGCAGGGCTAGATCCAGTGTCTTTCCCTGCACATAGAGTCAGAGAAATGTAGGAGTGGAAGGGACCTCAAAAGTCTAGGCCCTTCACTAAGGCAGAACTAAGTATTTGTTGCTTTGGGTGCAGAGGAAAGAGAGGGAACTGTACACAGAGACGCTATATACCAGGGGTAGGCACCTATGGCACGTGTGCTGAAGGCAGCACGCAAGCTGATTTTCAGAGGCATTCACACTGCCCGGGTCCTGGACACCAGTCTGGGGGGCTCTGCATTTTAATTTAATTTTAAATGAAGCTTCTTAAACATTTTAAAAAGTTTATTTACTTTATATACAACAATAGTTTAGTTACATATTATAGACTTATAGAAAGAGACCTTCTAAAAATGTTAAAAGGTATTACTGGCACTCGAAACCTTAAATTAGAGTGAATAAATGAAGATTCGGCACACAACTTCTGACAGGTTGCCGACCCCTGCTATATACTCTGGGGAAGTTTGGATACAGAATCAATTCTAGGTCCAAATGCTGGAACTTGGACCCATCCCTTTGTCATTCTTAAGTCTATATGTAATGGGCCAAACTCTGCTCTTAATCACACCAGTGTAAATGTTGTAACCAAGGAATCTGCTCTGATTTGCTCCATTGTAAATGAGAGAAGAATTTGGCCCAGATTCTCTTATTTGTAGTCTTAAACTGCTTTGCTTGGATGTAATTCTGCTCTCACACCAATCTTACACCAGTGTGAATCCATTGACATCCATGGAGTGACTCCTGATCCATGTAAGTGTAAGTGAGGTCAGAATCAAGTCCTTTGTGTTTGAGCTTTGCAGTTCCTCTTTAAACCCAACACTGTGAGAGCCTTAACTGCAAGTGATGGAGAAGAGTCCATCAGCTCCGTAGATGACAAACACACAGAGCAGCTCCTAACCACCACCGAATGGTTTCTTTTGGAACGAGCCCCAGTCACCCGTGCAGCTGTGAGCCATGCTTGCATCTCATCCTCAGAGTAAAGAGCACAAGTCAAGTCCTAACAACAGCTGCAGCTCCACATATCAGATCTATCAGGCTTCTCTAGTGCTGAGATTCCCAAACAACTTCTCCCCCCACCCCAAGCTTTAATTTATCAGGAGAATTAGTAAAAACACTCATTTATCAGCTGTCTAACATTTCAAACTCCTGCTCTAATACATCTGATAAATATTTACAGAGCCTGACATAGTTTTCAGCTCACTCGACTTTGTACTAAGCAATTCCAAACATTCATATCCCTTCTCCCATCCCTCTTTGAGGTTTATGTGGGGGGGGGATGAGAGTTCCCACTTTTAAAAATGCTGATATTAGTCATGCCAGATTGACAGCTCTGGAGTCTGCATTCCTTTATTTATCCTTAGAACAGGTACAGCACGGGCAGCTGTGACAACTGCCCCCACACCAAACCCACCCCAACTCCATGCCAGTGGGACCCAATCAGTCACTATGGGCCAGCTTCCGGCCAATAAAAGGGAAGTCAATGCCCATGCCCATTCCATCCTTGCTTCGCTCCACTGCTGACACTGCCATGATTCTCAGTTGAGGCCAGTCATGAGGGCCAGTTGCTATGCTGGTTTTTGTGAAGCAGGTACACATCTAAGAGCTAAACTGAGAATCACGGTTCACATATGGCACCAAAAGGTCACCAGATTCTGCTAACATCTTTGGTCATTAACAAACTCAGCTGGATTGTTATTGCTAAGGCCAAACACGCCATTAGCCATTCCCAGCCTTCTGAGCCAGCCCAGCCTACCATGTTTTACCTTTTCACATTAAAAACAATCCCCACCCCCCTAGGCTGTGTGCAGTGTGGGTTATCTAGCGCTCCCTCACTGGGTCTCAGCGTACAGCCATGAGTTCTCCCTGTGCACTAGAGTGAAGCCTGCCCGTGCAGGCTGCTGTAATATTGCCAGATGCAAGTCCTAGCCAAGATTTCCCAGAAGCACCCAGATTCTGAATGAACGTGTTAAAATCCTATCTAAAAGTGTGCTAAATTTTGACTTGGAATATGTTGTGTTTGTATGGGGTTTGGCCAGAGTGCAGCCCAATGTAGACTTAGGGTTCTAAAATGCAGCCCAAGGAGATGCCAGGTCACAACATACAATGCTCCAATTGCTTGGCTGCTTGGATCAAGGTGGAGCATCATGCGATGGGATCTGTTTTCACCATAGGCTACGCTGTCATACTAATGATGGAGGTGGCTGCATTCAACCCACCACAGAATCTTTTCCAGTGAAAAAATCACATCCTTATTTTTCACTACCCAGTTCTATCCCCAGGGGGTTTTCCTTCAGGCATTATGGATCCCAGAGATCCCAAAATACAGAGGAGATGAGTACAGGGAAAGTCAAAAGAGAAAATTGGCCCCTCCCCTCCAATGCTCTGGATTCTTCTGCAGGGTGCTCAAAGGTAAGCAGGTTCGATTCAGACCATAGCCTCCCGTGTTGTGTATGCTTCCTGAGAAAACAGGGCCTCCTTGGTCTTATTCAGCAATCTCAATCTGTGTGACTCACCAGCAATCTCTCCCAGCCTCTTCTCAGCAAGCAGTGACCGATCTGACCCCATCAAACCAAATCAGTGTCACTATCTTTGCACCATCCACCTGACCCTCCCAGAATCAAATACACTGGCTCACATGAGCCATTTCATTTAATGTGGAGCAAATAACCGAGCAAAGCTCAACACCATTGGGTCTGCCGGGGTCACAGGAAAGACAAAGACATTTACTCATAATTGTCCTTTGTCACAGCTGATCCCCTGTGGAGTACAAAATGCCATGAACACTTGCATGTACACACACACACACACACATTCCAACCATGCTGAATTTTTAGCCTGTGTGCTGTGGAGCTGCCAATTTGGAGTTCACACAGTGAGGTCATTGCAAAATAACAGAGGTCACCCATTTTGGTCCATGAGTTTTCACCTCATATTTTAGTTCTCTCCCCTAACGTAGGATGTATTCTAACGTCAGCCCTGCCTTGGGACACAATGGTCCACAAGAACTGAGGTTCAGAGGGAAAGGTAATAGCTCATGTTGAGAATCAGTGCCAGCCGGGGACAGAGCTGTGAAAGGAACAGTATCTGGCTAACAGGAATACATATTCAGTGATTCACATCACCAGCATACTATGTTTACACAGGAATGCAAGGGGACACAGACTCAACTTCTTTGGGTTGTACAGCTGCACTGATTCAGACTCTCTCCACCTGATGCAATTGTCAGGTTGACTGATATTTAAGATAATAAATATCAGTTATATGCTGGTGTAAATCTAAAGTAACCCCGTTGAAGTTAATGGTGTCAGTCTAGATTTCGATGCACATACGTAAGGTACAAATCTGACCCTCTACATCTGACAGTGGACTCAGATTCACCAAATCTAAGTGGAATGTGAAGAGTGACTCAGATTTTCTACATTACCATCAAAAAAGTCATGATGTATGATTCCTGATTGACTGGCCATATATAACTTGCACTTTCTTTTGTTTTGTTTTTTTCATCCAGATATCCAAAGCACTAAACAAACTTTTCAAACTGAATACAAATAGAACCCACCACCCACAATGATATGCAGCCACCTCTTACAAGGAACATGGCAACCGTGGATGAGGATTTGTTTGTAGAAATTGCCATTTTCACCAGTGCTCATAAATCCAATCCAAGCTGAAATTTCACTTTTCCCTACCTATTTTTAGCCAGATGAACTTTTGTGTGGCAAAAAGGTCAAAATTCTTCCATACAGAAAAAAGTATGTATCTTGGTGTGGATTTTTCATTAGAATTTTTCACCTGCCCCTACAGCTGTTCCACCCTGTAAGAAATTGGAGGAGAGAGAGAGAAGTTTTTTACCAGTGTGCAGACATACAAATTAATCACTTGTGCAATTCAATTGACTCTGCAGGTTTTACTCCCAGGGTGACTTTGTGTCCAAATTAGCTCTTTTGCACTTCCTCCCATTTTGTCCCTTTCCATAAAAATCCACAGAGCTACCACATTCTCCTGCTTCAGAGCCCTCCTTAAAACTCTCCTCTGCCATGATACTTACAAAAAACTCAACAATTGTTGGCAGCTGGTGAGCTGTGATGGCAGCTTATTGTGTAGACCATAATAATCTTGTTGTAACTTTGTGATGCCCCATCTGTTGCATTCATCTGTTGTCTCTCTCGTCTTAAACTCAGATCATCAGCTCTTTGGGACAGGGACTTTTTGTTGTGTGTGCATAGCGCAATGGGGCTAGGGCGTCAAGATATTACTGTGAGACAAGTAAGTAATAATAATCATCTAGATGAGAAGATCTTAGGGACAAGGCTTTGGCTTTCTTACTTTTCCATAGTGTGCCAGGCACACCAGTGATGTTATGTAACAAAGAATAATAATTAGGGCTGGTTGGAACATTTTCGACTATACGTAATTGTGTTGAAATATGTTGTTTCATAAAACAGGAAATATTTTGTGGTGATGTATCAATTCTGATGAAGTTTTTGACAGGATGATTTCTGAGGTACAGGGCTTTATAGTCACTTCTGACCACAGAGAAAGAAACAAATCAAACACCTGGCCTTCTCCATCTGAAATCACATATTTCAACACAATTGTTTTGCAACGTCGTTCAAATTATTTTGGTTTCATTCCAATGCAGAATGGAATGACACAAACGGAATTGTTGTCTTCCAACCAGCTCTAACAATAATAATAATATAGTGATTGTCACTGATTTTTGCAGATTGCTATGCAAATTTCCTCCTTTTTCCTGAAACATCTTAAGATGGTGAATGTGTTGCAAGTGGAAGGTACCAAATGGGCTTCCTTGGGGTGTGAAGTCCTTGACTTATTCATAGAGGAGATAGTTCATGGGCAAGGATAATACCAACTTCCCTAAAAATGACTCCACCAATGTCACCATGGCCCCTTCAGTCTTTAGCTTCTTTATTGAGTCTGCCAGCATTGGTGTTCCGATAGTGATGTTGGCTTTTGTGATCAGAACACCTGTCCTCTAGGAACTGCATTGAGACCTGTGGAAGTTCTCCTCTGAGTCATATTGTGGATCTCTATTACAGGTCTAAAAGCAAAAGTTGCATTGAGATCAACCCTACTGCTGATGCCAAAGAAGTCCACCACAGCAATAATTTGGTGAAAGCATAATCAATGTTTTGTGGGATTTCTGTAAGCAAGGCTTGCTGAATTCCGTCCATGCTTTCATTCCAAGGATCATGCAGTGATGTCTCTGTGGAATTAGTAATAAATCATTTACAGCACTGACAAATGGAAGTGCCAATCTGGAATTGTGCCAGGGGCTGGGAGCTGCCAAGCTGCCAAGATACTAGTAGTTCCAAAGCATGGGAGCCAAGAGAGTCATGAGACAACCTCCAGACTCTAGGCCAGAAGCTTTGCAGTCTTCATCTCCTGCTGAGTGTGTGTAAACCTGAGAGAGAGAGATGCAGGAATGTGAATTGCACTACTACACACACACACATTCCCCCTTTCAAATGTTCAGTCTGCTGCTGGCTAACTTTGGGAGTGCCATGCTTGGTCCCCTGTGGAACTTCCCCACCACATACAGTTGCTCTTCACTGGTGCGTTAGGTGGAGGGGACTTAGAGCTGGTGGTGTGGGGGAGGTTGAGGGAGAAAGAGTCCATAGCTTAAGCACAAAACATATTTGTTTCCTTGTAGCATCCCTCTGGGCTGACATCTAAACAGACCTACTGCATCACCTCGGAGAAGAAGAGACTTCTCCCTATTCCATCTCAATCTGCTGAAGGAGTCAGGACTGGATGCCCCATAGTGCTTAGCCACCAGGCATCTACGTGGGACTTTACCATGTTATGGTTCAACTTCTCATAACCCTTTTGTACTGGGGCTATCCTCTGTTCCCAACTCCCAGCCATTGTTAAACCTCCAAGTCCCCTCCTTCTAGGAAATGGTTTCCATCACTCAGCTTAGAGACCATATGAGACGTCCTGAGGCCCACAGCAGATCCATATCCTCTGCAGTGTTCTCCTTCCTCCACTCCAAAATCTCAAGCTCCGCACAAAGCAACTGAGTGCAATCACCCATGAGGGTACTGATACTTTTTCTTCTGAACACAGATTCCCTCCAGTGGCAGCACCACACGCTACTGCCACACCAACAGACCTATTTATATGGTCAATTATTTAACTGCATTCATTTCAAATAATATTTTCCATTAAATAGCAACATTGAGCAAGTTGTTTGTTCTATTTTGTTTTGTACTGAACGTCTTGGGGTAAGGACAGGGAAGAATCTGATATTAGAGTGAGAGAGAAAGTTAAGGTCACTGCCATTCATTTGTATGCAGAAGTCTGAGTGATGCAGTCTCTGATGCTTGCATATGCCACAGTTCTTTGCTCTATGGCATCCCTGGATGCTCACAATTCTCCTGTTCTGTGGCTGCCATGACACTTAATCAGTGCTGTTCTAGGGTACATCTTCACTACCGGCCGTATCGGCGGGTAGCAATCAATTTCTTGGGGATCGATATATCGCGTCTCATCTAGAAGCGATATATCGATCCCTGAAAGCGCTCCTGTCGACTCCGGAACTCCACGAACACGAACGGCGGTAATGGAGTCGACAGGGGGAGCCGTGGACATCGATCCCGCGCCGTGAGGACAGGAGGTAACTCGATCTAAGATACTTTGACTTCAGCTACGCTATTCAAGTAGCTGAAGTCACATATCTTAGATTGATCCCCTCCCCTAGTGTAGACCAGCCCCTAGTCTCCATTGTCTTCTAGCTCAGTCACAAGAATGGATTTTGTTGTGCCAGCTCTGACACAGCCAGCTGCAGACAGAAGACCAGGTGTGACCAAATCATGCCTCCTTCTGCCTACATTTTCTCAATGTGTTTCCTAGATGTCTACAATCATAAATGAGGAAATATCCATCTGATGGATCACACACCTGCGTGCAATAACTTGTGGCTCCTAGGCAAAGAAATCTAGCAATTTAACAAACACCAAAATACATTCTACAGCACTAGGTCTGTGATATAGATATAGATGGTGAACTGGAGTCTGCTAGAACCATAATTCATTTCTATAGTTTAATCCTTATCTAATTTTATTATAGATTTTCTGTGCTATTGAAGCTGGATTATTTGTGTCCCGTTAGACTTTCATTTATACAGAACCAACCACTAAAAAGCACCAATCAGTTGGGTTCCTCAAGAGTCACACACTCAGAGTTTTGCCAAGCACAGGTTTTGCAGGATGCTGGGCAGATCCACACAAATTCCAGGATCCACTCTCCTACCCTCACTTTCCACTCATGCAGCTTTACTGAAGTCAAAAGGGATGCACAGATGTAAAGGGATAGGTAAGCCAGGGCAGGTGGCAAAGGATGTAGTGCAGTACAATAAGTTTTTAGAGACTGCTTTCCCAAAGCACATAAGGGGCTGACTAGGAATGGAAATTGTGCTCCTAAATCCATTAGGTGCTTTCGATAGTCTTGCCATTAGTGTTTTGAATGCCTTCTAGCGGTACCCCTAATTATAGTACTTCTGAAAACAGGAAATGCCTATTGGACTACATTTTTCAGACTCCTTAAGAGGAAGTTGGGTTGATGTGTTTTTGAAAGTGGGGCAGAGGGCGGGGGATGGGATGGACCGCATAGTGGATTGTTAGCAGCAAATTTTACATTTTCTGCCTTCCCTTACAATGAATAAATAAATCCCATATGCGCACAGTCCACCACAGGCTGGGCATTGTGTATTTATTTATTATAGATTATTTAGCATTTCTAAGCCAGCAAAAGACATGAATGGTTGGGAGATGGATAGGAAGCCAGTGAAGCAGATGGAATTGGGCCGGGGAGGAGATGGGGATGGAAGATAGTGCAGGGAATGGAAAGGATGGATAGGGAGCTGCAGAAGGGGACTGAAGATGAGGTGATAGGACTAGACCTGGTCAGGGATTTTCCATTGGAATAACTTTCCACTATAAAATGCCCATTTCACAAACTCAAAGTTTTCCATAGGAAAATTTCAATTTTGCCAAAAAAATAAATTTCCTGTTGGGAAAATTGAAATAGTGGCTGTCCAGCTCATCGCCTGGGAGGGTCTCATCAGTTTTTTCCAGGGAAAGGATTTCCATTTTCTGGCTGTCTCTAGGTTGGAACCTACCTCCTGGAATGAGGCGAGTGAGGCAGGCACAGGGTCCTGGTGCTATCAAGGTGATGTGCCACATTAAGTTGTTTGGTGACACTTATGACAATGGCAGAAATGCACATGGCCTACCACCCAGGGTGTAGTCACACACATCAAACACATTCTCATGTCACTGCTCAGGCAGCCTTTCAGCCTGGAGCCAATTTTTCTGGCTGAGTAAGAAAGCCCCCAAAATGCAGCCTACCTATCCCAATCTAAAGCCCCACCCCTAGCTTGTTGCCATCAGGCTCTGCTCAGTAATCCGCAACATTTCAGATCCAGGTTTCAAACCCTCCAGAGTTTCAGAGAAAGTTGTGTTTGCATCTGAGGTTCTGCATGGGCCCCATCTCTGCTTGTAACTTGGCATCCAGGAAAACAGAAGCTCTGTCCCATATTACCTGATTGCTCACTGCCTCCGCAGGGTGAGGTTCCTTGAGGGATGGGTAGGGGCTGAGGACTGATCCCTCTCTCTCATCCATATGCACTTGTTCCTTACGGTAGTGAAATAAACAGTCCTCTTTTGTGTCTGCTTTTCACTGCGCTCTGCCTCCTGAACAGAAACTAACAAGAGCCCAAGCGCTCAGCAACGAAGATGTGCAAGACGGAAGAAGAAGCCATCCTGATGACAGAGCAGGGAAAAGAGACAGAAGGAGGGAAAATCTAGAGAGGGAGAAGCAGTTCCATAATCAGATTAATCTAGTCACAGCCCCCCATCCCAAAGGGCGTGGGGGGGAGTCGATGGTGGGAAAACTAAAAGTGAAACATATTTGTTACCGGGAGCGGAGTTCTGACCTTATAATAAAAGGATTATAGGGGTTTCCAAGAGGAAATGAGCATGTGGATGTTTGCTCGGGTGATAGGGGGAGGGGAAGGAGAGAGCTTAATGAAACCAGGAGTTCAGGAGGATCTCAATCTCCCTATATGTCTAAGCATCCTTGAGCCATTCATGAGGTACCAGTGCCCCCATGTGGCTCCATCCTGCAACCTCATTGAGTAAATGAGCCAAGACGGACGGTGCTTTCAAAGAGGCCTGCAATGAAAGCTGAAGCCTTTCTCTTCTGGGTGTCCCAGAGGTGAGCAGCAGACGGTCCCCTCTTCCTTTGACACTTTGAAAACTGCAGGAAGGACAGCTGAGGTGATTAAACAAAGACCCTGGGTTCTTCTGAGCACCACTCTTGCAGAACCTAAGAAGATAAGAAAGAGACTGTGGTAAGCTTCAGTGCCGCAGTTTGCAAACAGAGAAATGTAGGCCTAATACTACTGGAGAGAGATCACTGTTTTTTTGTGATCAGTCTGGATTAATTTTCTAGGGAATGTATTAAAAGCTTCCACTGCACCCCTAACTGGCATTGAAACAGGACATGTTAGTGAGGGTAATGCATTGAACAACCTTGCACCATGCCTCTAACAATGAGTCTTGTTCCCTTTGTACAGGCAGCTGGTGGGCGAGAGGAGCTGAGGCGGGGAGGGGCTGGAGAGTGTCAGAGACAGAGTGATTCATTTTTCAATTGGTCCTTTCTGGTCCCATGAACTCCTGGTAAACTCCATGCCCACTTCAGAGGTACCTTTAGTAAATAGGATGACAGCTGTAGCCTGTCAGCACACAAGTACTTTCAGTCAGGTCTGCCCAGGCCAGGAACCATAGAGTCATGGAATATCCAGTTTTAGGACTAGAGAGACTGTAAAAGCAAGAGTAAGAAACTGAAGCCCTTCAGCGGGGTTGTCCTGTCTCCTACATTCCTGCTTGGTTGCCATCAGATTCCCTCAGTCATCTTCTTCTCCAGTAACCACTGAAAGTGTCCCTGAGACTCAACAGTGCTCTGTTCCAATGTAACAGGCACAGAAAAAATAAACCTACTTACTGATGTTTCCTTGTAATCTCCATCTCTCCCACATGGCCCCAGCTTCACATGGCTCAAAGGCATCCGTGTAGCTGTGGGTTTCTCTATGACATCTCCTGTAATGCCCTTAGTTCTTCCTCCCATCTTTCCCAGAGTCCATTTGCCCTCACCCTCTTCTTCATGAAACAACACCTGGACCATCACGTTTTCACTTAACTTGCAAGGTATCCTTCAGATTCCTTTTGTTCTCTCCCCCTGTGCATCCCCAGTTGCTGGGGGCCACAGGACTTATTCAGTAAGATTCAGAGCTAAGGTCAGGCACCAGCGAGTTTATTCAGTCCATCTATCCAAGTTGGACACCACAAAGAACTCATCATAACTCCCCAAATCCCTACCCAGTATTCACTGTCTTGTCTAAAATGTGAGATGGAATCTCTACTTTGGTTGTTCCTAAATCCTGGTCAGGATCCAAACCAATGCATTATTCTTACATACCTGTTTGTTTGCTTTTCTGTCTTTCCAGTGAGCTTCACTCCACCGGGCTTCAATGTCCAGCATTCAGCTTCTGCTGTTTCTTACTCTGTAATTAACTCAAAATAACATACATAACCCACTTACTTACACTTATATCTTTCACAGTTCTAGCTATCTGTTTGAAAGGCTTGCTTAGCCATGTGACTGACATATAACAAGACAACTGTGGAAACAAAGCCATCAATCCACACACACACCTTTTAACTGCAGATTGGTAGTTGCTGCTAAAGTGATGTCTCATTACTTTGCTTTAGTGATCTTGTTAAATGCCAATTTAAAGCCCTAACACAAAAGAATTGTGCCCAAGAATTTATTCTTCATGGGCAAAGTGTGCAATCATTGTAGGAAGGGAGAATATGAATTTTTCTCTTCAGTTCCTCACTGGGATGCATAGAGAGAAATGGGAAAGACCTTGTATATCAATTAGTCTATCCTCCTAGGGTTGGTGTAGGGCTGTTCTCTGTGCTTTAACCTCCAGGACTTTTTCCAGCCTCCATTTAAATGGCTCAGGGTTTCCACCACATCCTTTGGGACACTAATCTGCCATCTAATATAGCCAAATTTGCTATGAAGTTTTCCTGATATTCAGCCTAAATGCTCTATTTCTTCTCCTTCCTTCTAATTAGAGCTGTTCAAATAATGGAAAAATTATTTGCAAATAATTATTCAATGCCAAATGTTGCAGCAAATTTTCAAAGCATTATTCAACTGGCCATTGTCCAAATTATATCCCCAGGGACCTCCCAAAGCCATTCAATGTCTACACCCTTCAAATGCTTATACAAGACTTTCAAATACATGTATTAAGCACTTTGGATGCTTGTACAGTGATGTGTGATGCATGGTGTTTCTTGTTATTACGGAGAGAGGCATTCCCTAAGCAGTCATTCAGGGTCAGAATGCCAGGGTTATTCTATCTGCGCACATATTGTAGGTGTCTCTAAGTTAGTTTGGCCTTGTTGGTGAGTGGGTCATTTCCTCTTGCCCACTCTGAGCTTCTGAGGAGAAGTTGACTGATTCTCTTGAGTCTGTTCAGTTTGATTTATTGGGTCTGTAATCAGGTCAATTCTACAATGCATTGTATTTTCCACCAGCTCATCTAGGTTCAATGTAGAGTCAGGGGGTGCTAGGACTAGAGGTGCTGGGGGTGCAGCAGCACTCCCTGGCTTGAAGTGGTTTTCATCATATACAGTATCTGTGGGCCTCACAATGTGGGATGGGGCAGTGCTATTATCGCCACTGGACAGATGGGGAACTTGAGGCACAGAAAGTCTAAGTTACTTGCCAAGGTCACACAGGAAGCCTGTGACAAAGCAGGTAACTTGAACCCAAGTGTCCCAGGATCTAGGGTAATGCCCTACCCACTGGACAAGCCTTCTCCTCCAGCAGGTTGGTTTGAATGGTGAGCAGGGCTATCCCACTGGATCCAAGGCCAATGAGCACATGAAGTCTAGTGCCTGCAAACACTTGTGTTTCTTTTGGAGTGAGGACAGTTATGTTGGCACCAAGAGTCCAGTTACAGGTGGGCGTGGGAAGGTTTTGGAGTTCAGAGGCACTAGAATGGGGAAAGAATTGGAATTACTGGGGATATTGAATGTCAGGATCCAGGTACGTTGGCAGAGCTGGAGGAGGAAAGACCAGGGCTGGAATAGCAAGCACTGCAGCAGGTCAGGACCAAGACATGGGACCAGGTCTCGAGACACTGCAGGTCAAGGCTGAGACCAGTCTGGATCAGCTTGGGGTTGTATGTCAGGACTGAGGTTCACTGAAGGGGGACAAAGGACTAGAAAAGCAGGGCTGGGTGTGGAACTGAATTTAGAGGCACTAGCAGAGCTATGACTCTACCGGCACTTATTGCCTTTATGAAGTGTCATCATCCCTTGAACAGATGTTTCTAACCCTTACTGCCAGTGGGAGATGCACTCCCCATGCGTATGGACAGCACAGTGGACTCCATTATGCTTGCCTGATTGCTGCTTTCCTCAGCCCTTTGTGGTTTACTCCTACAGGTGCCTTTTCCTCCTGTGTTTTCTTAAGCCTTCCCCTTTAAGAGAGGAGCGATCATTGTGTTTCACAGCAGTTGATCATGACACCTTTTAGCAACTCAGTGTCAGTCAAGTGAGTGCTGTAATGATGCAGGGAACAGTGAGTATGTCTAGAGGTTAATTATGTCCCTGTCATGGAAAAATACCTTCTGGAGAGGACAGTGCAGGCGGGATATGAATGCATTGCAATCCTCCTGTATTATAGCAGTACCATATGCAGCCCTTGAGAGGAGATGGTCTGTGGAGTCTTCTCCTATAAGCCTCTCTTTCAAAGGGTTTTATTATATACTCAGTCATAAAACTTTGCCTGGGGCTGAATTGGCAAACAGGGCCTTGGCCCCGAAGCCAAACCCTTTTCATTTTTTAATAACATTTCTTGAAAATCCATTTGGCCCTTTGTAACTCGGACAGGTGGGAAAACAATAGCGCTTTCTATTTTCAGCTCCTCGCTCTCTGACAGGCTCCTGGCCTTATGAGAAGTGTTCGCGTGGAGCCGGCTGCTGACTAGTTTGCATATTGTGAAGTGCCGCAAGATGCTCATTCCAGAGGCGCCCTAGAAATCCCGGGTGATGCCATTGCTATGCTGTGCACTAATGACTGGGGCTGTTTTGCTGAACTTCCGCAATATTAAAAAGGATAGGAGAAATGAAACACTAAATCCCCGAGCCTGACATTTTTTCCTATTGTGGATTGCTTTCTCTGGCTGCATCAGGCAGAGCTGAATTTGCCCAGCCACACCAGCCAGGCTCCTCTCCCAGACATATCCCATATGACTCTGATACAGGCTCTGCTCAGACACGACCTGTGAACCCAGTAGCACCGAACTCCAGGCCTTCCTTATATGCACCCCGTGTGCCAACAGTGCCACACACTGACCATCTCTAGAGAAACCCTCTCTATTTGTTCAACATGTTTCTAGCTGAGCCTTTCTTTCCAGTGAGTGGGTTTGGGGACTCACAGGCATTATAGATAATTATGAGTATTATCACTGGGTCTTGCAGTAGCTCCCCAAATATACTCGTGCCTGCACAGAGGAAGGCACACTCCCTGTCCCACTGTAAAAGGTCAGAAGAGGGAGAGCAGGATCCAAGATGGCATCAAAGTGGCCAGGCAGGTGATAGGCCATGTCTGATTAGTTCCAGGTGTGGTGTCCAGCTGCCCCTCACCAGAGCTGCTGTTAGCCTCTGGCCCAGGCAGCCCTCATCTACAAGCTCAAATGACTAATCATTTTCCTATTGTTTCTCAACCACCATTAAAATCCTTGCTATACTATCCCCTGGGCCCTGCCCCCTCAGTTCCCGGCCTGCCTCAGCCAGCCTCTTTCTCTGGGTCTGCTTTGCACTTCCCTGCCGAGAAGCTCCCCCTTCCTTGACACTTTCCATGTCTATAGGGACAATGGAGACTGGAAAATCACTATTGATGATAAGGGGACTCTAGGGGTAGTGGAGGTCATTCCCCTAGGCCATACTGTTTGCTGGGGCAGCTGCAGACCCAGTCTCTGGACTCCAACGCTCACTCCTCCCATTGGCATTGATTAAGCACCTAAGGAGCTGCCCATTCCCCAGCTCCCTTCCGCAGATGTTACCTCCTTTCCCCTCTCCAAAACACCAACCTCCCATCCCCACAAACTCGCACAAGGTGCACAACTGCTGACATTAGGGGAGCTCCAGAGGGGATTTGGGGGGGGCTTATGTCTCAGAACTCCTGGTGCCACAGAGTGGAGTGGGGCAGGAGGGCTCAGCTAGCTCTGTCCCAATGCAGCTGCTGAATCACTCCCTCCTGGAGACCCCAGCTCCTGGGAAACAACATGGAAAGGTCTAGGCCACAGGATGCTCCCGGGTGGGAGTGTAGCTGCAGGGGCTATGTTCCCCCATTATCCTGGCTCTCTGTGTTACTTCACTTCCACTAGATCCAGAGGATGCTTCTTGTCAGTCTGTCTCTCGTTGCTTTGAACTCCCAGGCTGGGATTTGTCAATGAACCATTCTCCTGCCCCACTCAGATGAGCATTGAAACCGGGAGGTGAAGAGGCAGTTTCAGCAGCACAAAGGAGGTGGGGAATGGCTTATTCCATGTCCAGTCTCATTTCTTTTGACATCTCCCAGCTGCTCATCAGGCTGGAGGTGTTTAGATGTCCATGAAGCTTCCATTGCATTCCTGACACCATGGCACCAGCAGCAGCAGCAGCCAGTCACATCTTAAACACCTTCCAGCAAAAGGTGTCAGCTCTTTCTCTGGCTTTCCCACCATACCTGCTCTCCTTCATTTTTCCTCACTCTGTGGCTTTCCATAGTCACAAAAGCCTGCTCATTCACCCGGAGGATTAAGCGGTCCCCGCAAAGCAATGGAGGGAGGCCTGCAGCTGCCAGGAGGCTGACATAAAGTTCAAAGACGTGTTAGATGGGTCTTTTGGCATCAGGTTCTATTTTTACAGCTTGCACATTAATATTACCTTCTGAACAATTGCAAGGGACCAAAAACTTTGAAGGAAAAGCATAAGTCAGGTTTGTTTAGTGAGCATGCTCAGAGCGCCGCTTGGGTGGATTTTCTGAAAGTCCCAACACAAGAAGAGATTATAGCCACTAGCTGAAAGGCAGGAGATTCAGATGGGGAGACAGATGCTGTCTGGCCCCAGGCTTGCACAGAATAGTCTTTACTCAGTGTGTGTATGAGAGAGAGTGACTGAGAAGGAGAGAGGCTAATATAATGGATGTGGGGGGAGGGAGATGGCTCTGATGCAGGGCCGGTGCAACACATTAGGTGACCTAGGCGGTCGCCTAAGGCACTAGCGTTTGGGGGGCAGCATTTTTGGTCCCTTGGCGGCGACTGTGGCTGCCAAATCTTCGGCCGTCCCGGTCGCCATCGGCATTTAGGCGGAGAGAGCTGGTGCGGGGGGTGCGAGGAGGGCTAGCAGTCGCCTAGGGCGCTAGCATTTGGGGGGCTGCATTTCAGGTCCTTCAGCAGGGACCGTGGCAGCTGAATCTTCGACCACCCCGGTTGCCATCGGCATTTAGGCGGATGGACCTGGAGCAGGGAGGTGGAGGGAAGGACCGCCTGCAGCAAGTAAAGGGGGGCGCGGCGTGTAGGGGAACTCCCCATCCCAGCTCACCCCTGCTCCACCTCCTCCCCTGAGCATGCCGTCCCTCTCTGCTTCTCTCTCTCCCAGGCTTGCGGCACCAAACAGCTGATTGGTGCCGCAAGCCTGGGAGGAGGGAGAAGTGGAGCAGCGACAGCGTGCTCGGGGAGGAGGCAGAGCAGAGGTGAGCTGGGGTGGGGAGCTGCCACACGGCTCCCCGGGATGGGGGGAGCTGCCGCAGGGGGGTGCACCTCTGGGCGGAGGAGGGGAGCTACCGCGAGGGGGTGCCTCAGGGCGGGGAGGAGTGGGGAGTGGAGAGCTGCTGCAGGGGGTTGCCACAGGGCTCAGTAGTGAGGGGCGCAAGGTGGAAGTTTTGCCTAGAGTGCGAAACATCCTTGCACCCGCCCTGCTCTGAGGTATGTTTTTGGTATGTTATGTGGGTGTCTGTGGGTGAGATGAGAGGCACGCTGCAAAGGGGTATGCAACAGATAACAGAACGCTCCATAGTAACCTACCATTGACCAGGCAGCCAGAAATAATACCAAACGGAGAGAGAGGATAAAACCCCAGACTCAGTGCAAAGTCTCATCCTGGGCAGCTAGTCTCCATCTCCCTTCAACTTTCTGTCTCTGTTGAACATGTCGCCATGTCAGTGCAATGTGACAGCACATTGTTTGTGAGCTGGGTGTGCAGAGTATCCAAGGCTGCATGTGACGAGAGAGGTGTGTGAGAGAGTGCAATCTCCTTGGAGCCCAGGAGAGCCACAACAGTAGAAAAAGGCATTGTCTGGCTGTAGCAATCTTGTAACTAGCAGTAGGAAATGATTTGGGCAACTCGTAAACTACACATGCGTTTGATGGTTCCCAGGGTAATGCTCAGCTCTGGACTGATTCTGACTGTAAAATAAAAGTCTTGCATTCTGGAGCAGGGAAGTCAAAGAACAATGGAGAGATAGTTGGGGATACAGCAGCTGCCAGCTTCCCCACTGCTATTACCTGCGCTGGGTACCAAAAAGGCAGAGTGGTTGGTCATGTCAGGCAAACAAAATTGTTCAAAAAGGATTTGCCTAAAGTCCATCTCATCAGCAATTCAGGGCTCACTGCTGTGACATAGAGGAGAACAAAGACACACAGACACCAACCAGGGGGAGAGGAGAGATAAGAACTAAATACCCTCATGCCCCACCGGAAGGAAAGCACAAGGGAGTGAGAAACACAATGGGACATACTGTATCCCTCATGTTACCCTCTTGTCTGTCCCCCTGGGGAAGCTGCTGGAGCTCTCACCTTACCTCCTTACCTCTCAGTGTCCTGGAATCTGGGGGTTTCTCTTGGTGCCTTGTCATCAAGTAGACAGCCCAATACGCTACTGGCTTCTCCTATTCTGCTGTGAAAGCAGCGAAGCTGACTACCTTGGAGGCTTATCCCCAGAACAAGCAGTGCATGAGGAGAGACCATACTGACCCCTTGCCCTCCATTTCCACCCATTCTCATTGCAATATCACTCCTGACTTGGAGGGATCAGCTCTGGGAGTGGGACGATATTTCAGTCTTCTTGGCTCATTCAATCCCTCGAATCCATTTGAGACTATCATCTAGGAGCATATGAAAGCCAGCTGTGGCAGTGGTTTCTGTGGTGTGGATTGATGTCCATCAGAAACTGGATTGAGACCTATCAGTCCACCAAACGGCTGTTTGCATGGTAACAACTTACCATCGATATTGATCTAGCCTGGATTTGAATTGTTGACCTAGGGGTTCCAGTGCACTGGTGTGTATGGTTCTACCTGAGGGTGTGTGTGGGTTGTGCAAAGACCCCTGCATTTCCTCTTTTTAACTCTCCATCAAGGTCTTTGCAGCCTTCTTTCTAGCTAAGGCCTCTCCCACAGCTAGTCAGAGCCAATCAGTGTCACTGGGGGTTCAGTTGACAGGGGGTCACTCAGAAAAGATAAGGGAATGCGATGTCCTGGTTTCCTTACTCCCCATGGGTTGTCCATCTCCCTCAGCAGCACTCTCAGCTCCTGTGCACCTGCACAAGGCAGCATGTCAATCACATGTCTGGGAGACTGCCCAGTCATACCTTTGAAACTGCTCCCTAATATACAGCAATATCCCCCAGCCAGTATGTGAGCTGCTAGCTGTCCTGAGGGATATGAGGCCTTCCCTGTGCCCTTTGCTTTCCACATGGAAGAATCTCTAATTTATTACAACAAAGAACTAATTATAACAGCATCTGCAGCCCTCGAGTCCCATTATAAAAGAGAGATTTTTCAAATTAATAAGAGAAAGCAAATGAAAATGAGCTGCTTGACTTGACAAGTCATTGCTGCGGATCAGCATCTCCAAACTGCAAAAGATGCTGTTTCTCTGGCTGATAGAACAGTGTGTGAGGGGAAGGCAGGAGCAGGGTGAAATAAGTGGGAATTAATGTCTTGGATTTTGTGTTGTGCCTGGAACAAAAGAGACCCTCCAATGGATCACTTAATGCCTCGTAGATGGGGGCCTCTGCTCTCACGTATCACCGGGATGAGTGTGAGCGAGCTAGACTTACTGATGTCCAGCTTGTTCACCCCTGTGTATGAAATCTGCAAAACGTGCCTCCCAGATACAGCTGGCCAAAAAATGCCAATTATTTTTCACAGGCAATCTTGAAAAAACATTTTTTTCTTAAATTTCCCATAAATATATGTTTTGGTTTTCATCTGAAAACTGAAAAAAAAATCAGTTTTTGAAAACCAATTTTGGTTCACTTTTTACTGAAAACCTAAAATTTTTACAAGAACAAAAACTGGGTTTCGGTTTCCAGTTTTTGGTCAGAAATCTGGAAAATGTCAACCAACAGGCTGAAAAAATGCCTTGATGAACAAATGTTGACCCACTCTTCTCCTAGCCACAACTAGCTCAGCTCAGACACAACACCGGGGGAATGCTGATAGCAAGAAGCTTGGTGCAAGAATCTTGCAATCCAGTGATCTCCAGCTATATATTTGCTCCTGTGGCTCTTACCAACCAAGATAAGTTAGAGCAGCCCTGGGACTCCTCTAACTTTTGCTGTGGGCAGTACCAGCTCCCTCTTGGCTCAGGGAAGTGCAAATGCTCCTTAAGGCACCTTTGCCTCCCACCTTCCAAGTCTTGTGCAGAATAGAACTTATCCAGATCCAAGAATCCTGGCCAAAGTCCAGTTCTGTGTGTTATGCTGGTTCCAGTGTATTATGCTGGCCACGATGTCTGATCCCTATTCACCTGCCATTGCCAACAGTCTTTAACAGTTATAGTTACCAATTCTACTGCTGCTACCCAGAAGTTCAGTCAATAAGTACAGATGAGTTTCAGTTAACTCACAAAGTTGCTTTTCTTAGCAGAACAATGTAAACCCTCCTCCCCATAATCCAAAGCATATTTCTATGCTCATTATATAAAGTTGGCAGTAAGCTTCAGGCTGCTGCCAATTAGCCATAACTGGTGAGCCTGAGATGCGAACTGTGGTTTGTGCCGAGTGTCTGAACCAGACGCTACGTGGAATTGAAATTATACTTCTTCCCCAGACCTCTCTAGCATTTGACTTCACGCTGGCAGATCCTGCCAGTATGTTAACTGAACAGACCAGCCCTCTTCCCTGCTTCCTCCCATCCCAGACTGCCTCATGCGATCTCCAGGAAGCTCCTTACAGCATTTGTTTCATTTTATTGCAGGACCTTGTTTTCACATCCAGGGCTCATCATTTTTGGCTCAATGTTTTGGCATAAAAGATTCAGCAGGTCTAAGATGTTGGAACACAAAACATTATTGTGAGTGGGCAACCAACCAACTATGTATGTGTAGAATAAAAATATGGGTCCCGATTCATTATTGTCCTGTACCCCTTTTATACCAATGGAGATGGGGCATAGGAGGGCAGGGAAGGTGTGAGGCCCCTGGAGAATACTCGCAGTGCAGGAAACTCCTTCCACATAGATGGTTTTGCCAGCTCTGCACTGCCTCTGCAGCAGCCCTAGGTATAAGTGGCATTCTGGGGCAGAGTGGAGGCAGATCAGAGGAGGGAAGAGACAAACTGGGATGGGAGGAGACATGGTCAAGGCTGACCTATGTCCTGGTCAGTGGTCCATAGAAACAATTGAAACAGGTGCACAAGTTAGGGTAACCCTAATCTGCACCGGGGGGCCTCGCTGGGCCCTGATTAGAGAAAGCACAAGCTCCCTTCTCTTGAGCCTCAGCCAGCACCTGCCCAGGGATGAACCTGGCTCTTGGAGTCTATACTGAAGAGTCGGCTCCATTTTAAAGAGTGGTTAGGGTCCCAAAAGTGACTTTGCACATGGGGCTCCTCGTCCCTCAACACCTCTGCTCACTTTGAGTCACATTTCACCCCTGTGAGCCCTGCGGAACCCACACAGCTGGGGGAGTCAGCTGGGTACTCCTGTGTCTCATGCACTGCTGACAGAATTGGCTACCTTTAATGCTACTCAGTAGTGTCCCAGAGCCTGTGACATGCAGTCTGGGGAAGGCTCAGTCTCAAGCACTTTTTTAGTTAGACCAAATGGTGTGGTGAAATTTCACTCCAATTTCTGCAACACAGTCATCCCCCTCACCTCCCGACACCCGTATCTCACTGTAGTTACAAACTAAACCCTCCCTTGCCTGGCATCAGGCTCTTCAGGCTGTCAGGGCTGTATCCAACATCTCAGGTACGTAATGGGTCATGGCTATGGGCTCCACAGCCACAAAATTGATGGGGAACAGACAAGAGATAAGTCCCGTTCAGGGGGCCTGCTATGGGGAAAGAGGCTTTTACATTCCAGAGCCTCACTGTCATCTACATTTCACTTACTGCAGGGGAAAGCTTATTTTCCTGGTTTAAATATAATGCCTGTATGTGATGTCAGTTTATTTGTCAAATAGCAGAGAGGAATAGGGCAGGTTGTAGAAGGGGCAGCTGCTTTCCAGCTGTTCATTGTTCAGGCCCATTTTCCAAATTCTTTCACTTTGGAACTTTGTCGTCATTTTACCAGTTTGGCAACCACTCCCCTGTCTAGGGTGATCAGGTGTCTGGTTTTCAACCAGAACACGCGTCAAAAAGGGACCCTGGTGGCTTAGTCAGCACTGCCGACTGGGCTGTTAGAAGTTCAGTCGGCAGCACTGTGGTGCTAAGGCAGGCTAGTCCCTCCCTGTCCTGGGGCACCACGCTGTGCCCAGAAGTGGCCAGGGCTCCGTGTGCTGCCCCTGCCCTGAGCACAGGCTCTGCACTCCAATTGACTGGGAACTGGCCAATGGGAGCTGGGGGAGGTGCTTGCAAGTGAAAGCAGCACATCCTGTGGAGCCTCCTGTCCCATCCACCCCCCCTTAAGGGGCCAGGAAAGAAGAAGAAGAGTCCATCCCTCTGGCTCATTCAGGATTGATCCTTGGTCCATATTCTCTAGTGCTTTGTCCAGCCTGCTTGTAACTATCATCAGAGATTGGTGGAGGCTGAGCACATCTTATAAGGAGCTTGCAAAACTGATATGTATTGTAAATACAGCTCCAGCTCCAGTTAAGAACGGAGGTTAAAGCTCAGACTGTATCTGACTCAAACCAGGGAAGGCAAAGCCCAGCCTGAAGGGCTTCTTATTCCAGGGGCAAGGCATCCATCACTTCTCATGGGAGATCATGCCACAATCTCTGACACCCACCGTCAGTGTTTGTTTTTAAAGATGTGCACAAATTTTTCCTTGCTCACTTTCACCCCACTCCTTCTAGCTCCACCCTTCAGGCCTCACAAACAGTTACTCTCCACTGGGAGCTTATATCCTCAGATAGTTGCAATATCTTATTGAGTCCCTCATTCATAGACTCATAGACTTTAAGGTCAGAAGGGACCATTATGATCATCTAGTCTGACCTCTTGCACAACGCAGGCCACAGAATCTCACCCATCCACTTCTACAACAAACCCTTGACCTATGTCTGAGTTACTGAAGTCCTCAAATTGTGGTTTGAAGACCTCAAGCTGCAGAGAATCCTCCAGCAAGTGACCCGTGCCCCATGCTGCAGAGGAAGGTGAAAACCTCCAGGGCTTCTGCCAATCTGCTCTGGAGGAAAATTCCTTCCCAACCCCAAACATGGCAATCAGTTAAACCCTGAGCATGTGGGCAAGACTCACCAGCCAGCACCCAGGAAAGAATTCTCTGTAGTAACTCAGATCCTATCCATCTAATATCCTATCACAGACCACTGGGTATACTTACCTGCTGATAATCAAAGATCAATTACCAAATTAATTGCCAAAATTAGGCTATCCCATCATACCATCCCCTCCATAAACTTATCAAGCTTAGTCTTAAAGCCAGATATGTCTTTTGCCCCCACTACTCCCCTTAGAAGGCTGTTCCGGAACTTCACTCCTCTAATGGTTAGAAATCTTCATCTCTCATTCCCCTCTCTCAAGACAAGTCCTTATCCCATAAGCAATGCTCAAGTAGAAAAGCTCTCTCCACCTGCAGGAAATACATGGGAACTGAGGGAAGACAGAATCCTTCTCCTCCATTCAGGGCCTAGGATATGGACCACACACCTAACCAGGCTGCAGCCACTACTGCAGCCTTTGGGGAGCATCAGCATCCACAGTTCTCTCTGAGTCCCCTCAGCAAGGCTTTGGGTCAGTAAATCCACACTGTGCACAGACCCATTGCTCATGCCCTCACTTCTTCCCCATGCACATAGTCTTGTGCAAAAACAACATGGCCTGCTGGGATTGTGAGTTCCCATTCTCCCTCTCCCATCTGTGTGGCTGAATTGCAGCATTTCCACTGCATCTCAGGCCTTGTGCACCTACAGATATGGCAGCTCCTGTATGGAATGCACACACCATATCAGATTAGGGATGAAATGTCACCTTGCACGCACCCTGAATTCACTAGGGCCTCTGGGAGTTATGTCATGTGCTTTTGCATTGTGTGCATGTTTCTGTGCTAATGCTTTTAAAATGATGTCACTCCAATACCACTTCTTAGAGGGCTTTAGCAGCAGCTTAACGCTAGGACTGTGTTTGAAAGATTGGAGTTATGAGTCTGTCAGCATTTCCATTACAAGCCCTAATTAATTTGGGGTGGTGGTGGGGTTAGGGTTAGAAGTTGTCATTCCAGATGTGAATTTTTGTTTTAATTCCTTTTAAAAAAAATTAAAAAGGTTTAAATCCTTTAATTTTGTGTTTTGCCTTTCAAAGCAAAGGAAATATATGCTGTCTGGCTCTGTTTTGTTTTTGCTACATAGTTTCAAATGTTGCTTGCCAGATTCCGGACCATAAATGCTTTCATTTGAACTGAGCTTGCTACACGTCTGGGTGTTTGTGGGATCATGCTGATTTCAGCCTGGGGATCCAGCCCCCGGTGAGCCATCATATTAAAGAGTCTGCCAGAGAAGTCTTTGGGGTTGGTCCAACAATGTCATTTAAAGTCTTGTGCTGCTTGTGGCATTATAATGCAACATTATGAAACAGGACAAACTATAACATAGGAGTTGCCAAGCTGGATTAGCCCCGTGATCCATGTACTCCAGCATCCTGTCTCTGTAGTGCCCAGTACCAGACGCCTTAGAGGACATCGCAAGAAATCCCATAATGAACAGTTATGGAATAATCTGCCCATAGGAGAAGTTTCTTCCTACCTCTAAACCATTAATGATTGGCTCACGTCCTGAAGAGGGGGAGGTTGTATTTAGAACTGGTTGAAAAATTTTTGTCAAAATGATTTTGGGACAACAACGTAGTTTTCACAAAATCAGAATTTTCTGTGCAAAAATTTTGATTTTGCTGAAACTTTCCAATTTTTCATTGGGGAAAATCCAAACGAAATATTTTGTTTTGAGTCAGTTCAACCCAGATCAAAACATTTTGGTTCATCAGACTGGACTGAAATGTTTCATTTTGAGCCAGATCATCATTAAACTGCATCTGCCTGTGGCACCACAGTGCCTCATGGGAGTTGTCTCATGGGCTCATTCTCCTTTATGGGAATGGGCTCCTGGGCTGAACCACATCTCCTATGATGCACCATAGTCTCCAAACTGAGCAACCCATCTGTTGCATTATGGAAGATGTAGTCCAGCCAGTGATCCTGGCCCATAGAGGAGAATAGGGGCAGAAGACACGCAAACTATACCTTCCATGAGGCATAGTACCCACATAGGCAGATGCACTTTAATGGCAAACTGGCTCAAAACTAAACACTTTGATTTGATTATATAAACGAAAACATTTTGATTTGACACTGTTAAAATATTTAATTTTGATCAATGTTTTGATATTTCCTAATAGAAATTTTTCAGAACTTTTGATTTTGGGATGAAAAACGAATGTGGAAATATCAGAATTTCCCAGAGGAAGGAAATTTCAATTTTCATTCACCTCCTTTAATACGCTTTATTATCTAATATAATTGTAGATTATTTCATTATTCATATAAATAGCTAGTTCCTTTTTTAATCTTACTAGGCTGCTTGCCTCAATCATATCTTGTGACAGTGAGTTCACCAGGTTGATCGCATGCTATGTAAAACAAACATTTCCTTTTAACGTGTATTGCATTTATTCCATTGAATGCCACCTTGTTCTTGTAAATAAGTAGGGGCTCCTGATTTATTTTCTCTATAACATTCTTGAATTGACCTACTTGTATCATATCACCTCTTAATGCCGACAACTACAGTCATGATAAGCTAGCACATTTTGCAGGGAGAATAAGTTACTTCTGAAAATACCTAACAGGTTCTATAAATAGAGAGAGATGAACTGGTTCACATCAAAGAACTGAGCTGAACTATCACCCCAAACCTCAGACTAAACAACCTAACTAACCCTTTAGGAGGTTAGGAATGTTGTTTAAGTGTCTCTTCCTCCCTTGTACTAATGCTTAGGGCATACCTATACACAAAAAATGTACCACTTAAACTATACCAATATAATTAAAGGGGTATTACCGTGCCATGAGGATACAGTTATATCAGTATAAATAATAATAATACCTATTTCTTATGTATTGCTTTTCACCAGAAGATCTCAAATGCTTTACAAAGGGAGGAAAATATCATTATCCCTATTTTATAGATGAGGAAACTGAGGCACAGAGCAGTCAAGGTCAGCCAGCAGGCCAGTGATGGGACTAGAACCTAGGACATTGGAGTCCCACTCCAGAGATTTAGACTCCAAAGTCATGCTGCCTATAACTGGTATAGCTTATTCTGGTAAGAGAAGGGGAATAAAATATATTGATGTAAGGCACTTTTTATGTCTATCATAGAGTTTGTATCAATTTTAAGAAAATAACAACCTCCCAACTGAAAAATGACCCACACAACACTTTCCTTTACCCCTTGTGCTGTTTCTGCAGGGATCCCAGTTCCTGCCATCCCAGGCAGCTCAGGATTTAGCATGGGACTCCATCAGAGCCAAGATGGAATCAGCACCATATACTGCCATTAGGTTGCTTTGCCAGCCAAATCAATTAATGAATCTTTGCTCATTTGTAGTTCCATTACCCCAAGAGACCAGTCATTCTGACATGGGACCTCTTGTGGAAGGAAGTGGTTAAAAGTGAGGGGGTATACAATATACGTGAATGTGGTACACAAACACAAAGGAGGGAGGGGGATTATTCAGGGTGGAGTGAGGGAGCTCATCTCGGAGAGTTGGGATGCAACTAAGAAGGGAAAGTTTAGGATGAGTATCCAGGAAAATTCCCTAACTGGTCTGTTACACTGTGGTATTATCTTCTAAACAATGGAATGGAAGCCCTATTCCCCATGCTTGAGATGTAAAAGTAGATTTGTTACTTCAAATGCCTGTAGGAAAAAAATCCTAGGCTTGGGGTGGGATGGACTTAGTGGGACCATTTCTGCTTTTTTGTGATGTGATCTTGACCAACGGTCCGAGAGCTATGACTCTTGTGTCCAAATCCTCGCCCTGTCAAGTCAGTTAACCTTTCTGTGCTTCTGATAGTTTCACCAGAGGTGAGATAGGTATAATCATGCTCATCTACCTAATGAGCTTAAAGTGCATTATGGCTACCATTAGCTTTCAGGTGAGGGTTTGTCAGGCTTCGTGAGTTAAAGAGTAAAGAGCTTGATGACCCTTGGACAAAATGCACTGCAGAGGTGAAAAGTGGTATTTATTTATAATAAAGCCAGGATAACAGGAGGATTCCCCTCCTCCTCACCCACACCAGCAAAGTAAAAAAAAATGTGATTTGTGTGTTTGGTTCCAAGTTGTTCCATTCTCTGTAGCTTTCAGGCACGTTGAATCCTTGCTGGACTCCTGCTTCCCAGCAGCATGCCAAAGGAGAATTGAGAAAAAGAGTCCCAGCTGCATCCCTCCCCACTGCTGTGGCTTTGAAAGGTAATTAAGAGGTGGTGGATTCACAAGACGAGAGATGGGCCCAGCACTCGGCGAAGATAAAAACAAAACACCAGGGTTTGCTGCAGCTGTTTGCTGAGATTTGAGGGGTGGAGGTTCTCCTTTTATTGCTTTCTTTTCACTTGAAAAATGTGCCTGGCAGTGTTTCAACCCATCACAGAGAGATTGTTGTTGTTGTTGTTGCCAGGAAAAGAGTTGCAAATAATTCTCCAATTAAAGCCAAGTTGGTATCAAACTTGGGTATCAGCGTTTTTCAATCAGGGCTCGTATGCATGTTGAAGTGCCTGGGAGTCAGTTTTTGAGTGGTTGCATCTGTGTCTCGTAGCACAGTGTTCATTTTGCTACCATGGACCAAGGAGGATGAGCTGAGACCTGCCGTGTCAGACAGATGCCAGCAGAGTACTCTACCATTTCATGGGCTTTTTTAACTCTGTTGGTGTTCATGCCCCTCTCAGAATTTTGGAAATGGAACTTATTCCCCTTCTAATTCTGTCCTTTTCTTTCACGGAATTGAGTGCTGGTGAAAGATTCTAAAATCACAGCTACAGTACATACCTTATTTTCTCCACCATCTGATCTCCATGTTTCCGGCCTCTTTCACTGGACAAGCCTTAGGTTTACTTTCCCACTGGGTTTCTACTAGATGTAAAGCTTTGTTCATTACTCCATTTACAGCCTTGGTTGCACACTAGTATCACGGAGGAGATCACCATCATGTTTTTTGCACTAAGCTGAGACAAACAAAGTGATTTTCCTTGTGACTTGAGCAGGGTTTGAGCCCTGGTCTCCATACTTTCTACATTATAGCCATCACTTCATTAAGCCACGATGCCAGCCAGTCCTTCTCCCTCATGCACCTTCTACATCTGAATTACTGCATGCATTTTAACACAGACAGAACACTATTTGTCTCCTCATTGCTCTCAGCATAGGAAATATAATGGACTGAATTCATCCCAGGTGCTACTGCACTGACTTCATTAGATGCATTTGTCTCAGTAATTTCTATCATGATAAAGGAGAAGACATCATTCCCCACTAGTAAAGATTCTGCAGCCAGATTTTTACAAAACATTTACAAGTGTTGGCTCCTCTGTGACCTGAAATAAATATACAAATGCCACTGGACAGGGCAAGATAGAAGGGCCAAGATGTTCCAGATTGAGATCCTGGAGGCTAGATGGGGTAGGGTCAGGGTAGGTTAGGTGGGGTTAATTAAAAAGAGGAATGAGGTGTGACATTGAGATTGGAGGGATTAGTTAGCCAAGGGGAAAGATAGTAAGATGGCGGATGGATAAGAATAGATAGGATGGAACGGTTTAGGTGCAGATGGCATTTTGGGCTATAATAGGCCGGAAGATGGACTAGATCGCTAAGAAGCCTTTTCCCACTCTGCTCCTAGGCTGGGATGGGATTGAATAGTATGGGGTCAGGCAGGGCTGAGCTGGGATGAGATGAGATGAGATGGGATAGAGGCCTGACAGTGACTCATCGGTTCTCTTCTGACCCTGTGTAAGATTTCCTCTAACGGCAATTTCAAAAAAAAACTCTAAAGAAAACAACAGCTGGGGGTGGCTCAGACTTCGCACCAACATTACTCTTCATGGGTATTTTTCTGCAGTTGAGATACGCTCAGGAGGAGAGTGCAAATATCTGTCAGTGAATGACCCTGCATGGCAGATCTGTGTATGGGCGATCAACTTTGATGAATGCAAGTCCATTTAGGGGAAAACAAGCACCAGCAACATGTCAGTGATGGGTGAGTAATTCCATTTGCATCACATCCTTTCTATCTGCTCTTCCCATGCCTCTCTGCATTGAAGGGAGAGGCCCAACCTTTGGGAGCAGTGACAAGCCGTCAGGGGTTGATTCATCTGAGTTATTTTTCCATAACTGTACATGTAGGAGGACTTGGAGTGATGGAAGCTCCCAAAAGAAGCAGATAAACTCTTTGCTGCCTTATTACACTGATGTTTCATTTCAGCTGGTATTCTCAGAGGAAGTCCGGAATGTGTTGGAATTATATGAGGGAAATCCCATTCATCAGCATTCCAGCAAGCACTTTGTTTCAGCCTCCATAATTTTACTCAGCCTTCAGAGCTCTGTGGGAGGCTGAAATAAGAAAGCAAAAAGTGACTCATAATGTACAGGGTAGATTGTATGGGCTGTGGAGGGAGAACATGGAGACATCTGAGATTTGGGGGAAGGGACCACTGGAGGTTGTGTGGGCTCATCTATATGTGCACATTAAGTTGGGAGAAGTTACTTACCATTTGGGGGCATATTCCAAATTCATTGAAGTAAATGGAAAGAATTCTGTTCATTTCAGCAGGTTTTGAATTGGGACCTTAATGTTTATGTTGTTGCTATTATTTGCAAGCCATAAAAATGTTCTGAATGTGGTTTGTAGGTGCATGTGTAACAAATAATGATACAATTATATGTACACCATTAGACCAATGTCTGTCTGTCCATTGTCTGTCTATACATTCCCAACTGAAACAAAACACAGTCCCACCTTCACATATCTCCCTTCCAGGAAAAAAACAGGAATAGATATAGGCTTTCCAGCGTGCTCTGAAATTCAATAAACTTGGGCTCTGTCAGATCCAGTATTACAATATGTTTGGTGCTCAAGTGACCTGAGGGAACCTGAAACTGTTCAAATTATTTTTGAGGGTGGTGTGAGTCCCTCAAGGACTGGAAAATGCCCGGGGAAATGATTTGTGAATGTAAAAGTTGACATCAAAAAGGGAGAGATGGGCAGTGTCTATGGGTATGTCTACACTACGAAATTAGGTCAAATTTATAGAAGTCGGTTTTTCAGAAATCGTTTTTATACAGTCGATTGTGTGTGTCCCCACAAAAATGCTCTAAGTGCATTAAGTCGGCAGACTGCTTCCACGGTACCGAGGCTAGTGTCGACTTCCAGAGCATTGCATTGTGGGTAGCTATCCCACAGTTCCCACAGTCTCCGCCACCCATTGGAATTCTGGGTTGAGATCCCAATGCCTGATGGGACAAAAACAGTGTCGTGGGTGATTCTGGATAGATGTCGTCAGGCCCCCTCTCCCTCCCTCTGTGAAAGCAACGGCAGACAATCATTTTGTGCCTTTTTTCCTGGGTTACCTGTGGAGACGCCATGCCATGGCAAGCATGGAGCTCGCACAGCTGACCTTCACCGTAAGTCTCCTGGGTGCTGGCAGATGTGGGACTGCATTGCTACACATCAGCAGCTCATTGCCTTTTGGCAGCAGACTGTGAGTTATGACTGGTAGCCATCATCGGCGTATTCCTTGGTGCTCTTTTAACAGACCTTGGTGAGGTCAGTCAGGGGCGCCTAGGCAGACATGGGAGTGACTCAGCCAGGTCATTCCTATCTTCTGCCAAGCACCCAGGAGATGACAAGTATCAGAGGGATAAACGTGTTAGGCTGGATCTGTAAAAGCAGCAAAGAATCCTGTGGCAACTTATAGACTAACAGATGTTTTGGAGCATGAGCTTTCATGGATGAATACCCACTTCATCAGATGTATGTCATGCACCCACGAAGCTCATGCTCCAAAACGTCTGTTAGTCTATAAGGTGCCACAGGATTCTTTGCTGCTTTTACAGGAGATGACAATGGCTAGCAGTCGTAATGCAGCATCTTCTGCCGAGTACCCAGGAGATTAGGATGGCTAGCAGTTGAACTGCACTGTCTGCTGCCACCCTAATGATGTAAAAGAAAGATGGAGTGGATCAAAACAAGAAATAGACCCGATTTGTTTTGTATTCATTTGCTTCCTCCCTCCCTCCCGCAGTGAAATCAAAGGCCCGCTAAACCCAGGGTTTTGAGTTTGATCCTTGAGGGGGCCATTCTGTGCGACAGTTGTTTGTGTTTCTCCTTGATGCAAAGTCCCCTCTTTGTGGACTTTAATTCCCTGTAAGTCCCATGTTATCAGTCGCCCTCCCTCCGTCAGAGCAGAAAATCGTTTCATGCCTTTTTTCAGCCCAGATGCCATAGCACTGGGATCATGGAGCCCGCTCAGATCACTGCAGCAATTATGAGCACTGTAAACACCACGCACATTATCCTGGAGCTTATGCAGAACCAGAACCTGCCAAAGCAAAACCAGGCAAGGAGACAATGGCAGCGCAGTGACGAGAGTGATGAGGACATAGACATGGACATAGACTTCTCGCAAAGTACGGGCCCCGGCAATGTGCACATCATGGTGTTAATGGGTCAGGTTCGTGCTGTGGAACGCCGATTCTGGGCCCAGGAAACAAGCACGGACTAGTGGGACAGCATAGTGTTGCAGGTCTGGGACTATTCCCGGTGGCTGCGAAACTTTTGCATGCATAAGGGCACTTTCATGGAACTTTATGACTTGCTTTCCCCTGCCCTGAAGCACCAGAATACCAAGATGAGAGCAGCCCTCACAGCTGAGAAACAAGTGGCGATAGCCCTGTGGAAGCTTGCAACGCCAGACAGCTACCAGTCAGCTGGGCATCGATTTGGAGTGGGCAAATCTACTGTGGGGGTTGCTGTGATCCAAGTAGCCAGTGCAATCAAAGAGCTGCTGCTATCAAGGGTAGTGACTCTGGGAAATGCGCAGGTCATAGTGGATGGCTTTGCTGCAATGGGATTCCCTAACTGTGGTGGGGTGATAGACAGAACCCACATCCCTATCTTGGCACCAGAGCACTAAGCCAGCAAGAACATAAACTGAAAGGGGTACTTTTTCAATGCTGCTGCAAGCACTGGTGGATTACAAGGGACATTTCACCAACATTAACGTGGGATGGCCAGGAAAGGTACATGACACTCGTGTCTTCAGGAACTCTGGTCTGTTTCAAAAGCTGCAGGAAGAGACTTTCTTCCCAGACCAGAAAATAACCATTGGGGATGTTGAAATGCCTACAGTTCTCCTTGGGGACCCAGCCTACCCCTTAGTGCCATGGCTCATGAAGCCATACATAGTAGTGTAGACCAGGCCTATGTCTTGATGCTGACCAAAGTTTTCTATTTTCTGTTATGAAATGTGTCAGAACTCTTCCTGCTGAGCTGCAGCCTGGTTTAATTTTGTGCGGTAGCCTACACATATAGGGAAGCATACACTGTTCTGTTGTTGTAGAGTTGCTTATGAGTAATGAGTTGTTCACACTCGTTGGTGTGGCTGCTCATATACATTGGGCTGCACATACTGTTTAGTCAGTGCAGGGTGGCCCATGTGTGGCTGGTATTCACGTCACTGAGAAAAAAGAGCACTCAAGAACTTGATTTGAAAAACAAAAAACGAAAAAATAAATATTTACCAGGACTTCACAGACAGACAGAAAAAAAATGGTGATACGCACAGACAGCAGGTCAAATTTTGTGCCCATCAGCTTCGACAGAGACTTTTCATGTTGCTGTTTGTTAATTAACGTTTCATAAAGACAACAGATTTTTAATAGAAAATTATGAAAAGCCTGGATTTCAATTCCCTTGTGCTGATCTGGGCCCCAGTTGGGTCTCTTCCAAGATGTCTTTAGGCAGTCGGACATACCTAGTTTTCCTAAGCATGCTTATCCTTATATTAATGGTCGATGGGGCAGCATGCAAGGAAGGGACTTTCTCTCCCCCATCCCAGCTTTGGGGCCATATCCAACCCTTCTGTCACTCAATCAGCATCCATAGACTTGACACCATTGAACTACATCCCTTGTGTCACGGAATGTTTCAGTGGCAGGGTCGCTGGCCTGTCCGATACTTCGTATGCACCAGCCCAGCCACCGACTGAAATGTGCAGACTGTGTTTCTTCCCAAGGAAATTGGTGCTTCCTCATTAAGAAAAAAATGATTAATTACTGACATAAAGAAAAATTACAGGAAAAAGGCAGATAAAAATCAAAGGGTTAGTAAGGAAAATGAAACTGTTTTCAAACACAGAGTATCTTTGGCAGGGATCTGACCCAAGCCCCTCAGCTTGAGGACTCCCTTTCTGTCTCTGTTTAGTGAAAGTCCCATGAGTTGTAGGCCACAGATGGCCATTTTACATTAAAGACCATTGCTAGATCATCATAGTTACACTGGGGAACAGCGGAGAATGTCAGGGGTGGAGGGTGGGGAGAGAAAAAGAAAGGTCCAACATCTGCCCATTCACAACGCCAAATGCGTCTCTTTGTACCCATCCTATGTGGCTCTGTGTGGCGGGCCTGGCACTGCAGTGCCCCTTTGTGGCAGGGGTGGGATGGGGCGTTGACACCTCACCACTCTCCAGTCCTTGCATCCGCCTCCCTGCAAGCGGTTGGTTACGGCCTCTCGGCCTTCTGCTCTATTATAGCTTCTGTCTGGTGGGGTAGCGCAGCCTGGCGGCCTGAGTCCATACACCCCCACCTCATGCGCAGGGTAGTGCAGCCTAGCTGCCAGAGTCCATACACCCCCTCCTTGCAAGTGGGGTAGTGCAGCCTAGCGGCCAGAGTCTATACAACCCCTCTTACCAGCGGGATAGCGCAGCTTAACAGCCAGAGTCTCTAGGATCCATCACAGTTCTGGGGAGAGGCGGTAGGGGGACTCGGGCCCGCCCTTTCCACTGAGCCCCAACCCAGGGCCCTGTTAGTGGCAAGCTCTCCTTGACACTCGCTCAGCAGGGATCTGCCTGCAACACACCAAGCAGCAATATAGTCTAACGCTGTTTGTCTCTAAAGTTCCCCTGGGTCACTTCCTACCATGAATACCAGTTCATCTGCGGCAGGGGATCCTCTGGTCTGTTCTTCCCCTTTGATGTCCTCCATCGGGGTTTCAGGTAGTGCCTTGGCTTGGCTGACTCCTGGATCCTGGCACGCAGGCTCTCCTCCTTCAGGAGCTAGCAGCATGCGTCCTCCTGCATTAGCCCTGACTGAGCTGATCTGCAGGCTTTTATACCTGTTCTCCAGTTGGAGCATGCCCAGCAGAGCTTCTGGGATGTGGCTTCCTCTGCTAGGAAGGAAGAGTTAACTCCTGCGGTACCAGTGTGGGGCTGCTCTGCCCCGTCTCACTCTGACAGTGCACCTCAACCCTGACCTGCAGTACTGCCTGCTACTCCACTTCTACTTCTCACCTTTATCCTAATGCACCTCAGTCCTCCAGTCTTGTCACTTTTACAGATGCTCAGTCCTGGCCTGCAGCACACTTCTGTTCTTCCAGTCCTGGGCCTCCACACACAACTCTGGTGAGTTTTGCACAAATTCTCCTACCCACATGACACAAAGTCTAGGTGAGACCTAGCTGACCACAAATTGTGAACTACAGAAGGAATTTACGAGGTAATCTTCATATGCTTTTTAAAAAATAATTGCTTTACGCACTGTTATTGAACATAACACTGTCCCTATAATCTAGAAAATGAAATCATTGCTAATATCAATCTATCCCTAGATGCTACACACCCAACCATTGTTGGCTGGTTGACTTCTTGTTGCTGTCACAGCAGAAATGAGTCTTGAAGTGGGATTTGGAGGACTGGTAGGGAGAGGCTTTATGGACTAATTGAGGGAGGCAGTTTCCTGCACAAGGGACAGCATGGAAGAAAGTATAGAGAGCAATTTGTGGTAGAAACTTGTTTGTCCTTCATCAAATATGCCCACTGGTTTCTTTTTATAGGGCACACAGGGCTGCACACAAAGCTTGTTTTTGTAGGGTTGCTCATAAGAGCTGTACTACATGTTAGTGCTGGGCTGTGAGTCCTAACTTTAAAGAAAAGGCAGCCTGAGGAGATTTCTCAGAAGCCCAGCTGGCACTTGGAGACTAATTTCAGATGCCTTTTAGTGAGAGTTAAGTGCCTAACTGTTCCTTGTGCCTTTGAGAAATTTCCCTCAGCAGCATTTGTTTAGGGTAAGTACCACATCTGCAGAATTACATGGGTTTTGTGACTAGATGTAAAAATCCATAAGTAAAATATGCCAGCCAACCTTGACAGCCTCCCTTTGTTACAACCTCAAGTGAGCTTTGCCAGCTTTTATTCCTAGGGGATTGCAGTCTCTTTGTCAGATAACATGATATCATTGGCTTTAGACTCTTACCACAAATATGAGCATAGTCCTCATTGTATTTTATTGCACTGTTCCTCGCAAATACCTTGGGGACCAGTCCCATGCCCTAGCACAAGGCTCAGCACTCAGAGGAAACACTATGCACTTGTAAATAAAGTCATTTCAGAGCAAAACCTGTGGATCTTCAGAAAGAGACAGAGGTGGGTGCTGGCCAGATGTGTTCCATTAGGCTCTACAGCGGCTCTAGGACACTGGAGCTGTTAATCCCAGCTTTATAGGGTTGAGCTCACCACACTAAGGTGACAGACCCCAAGACATAAAATGAAATTTCCAACTCCCGTTGCACATTTTTTTCCACAGCTTTTCTGCGTTTTCCCATTTCTTATTTTTCTATTTTTCCTTCCTTTTGCTAGCTAGGCACAGAATATGGGGAACAGATGTTGGGGGAGGGGGTCCTGAGTGCAAATGAGATTAGTCATGGAAACGCAGAGCAGACGGCATCTGCATTTGCACGTCAAGCTGAACTAAGTGTGCATTTTTACACTTCCCAAATGGGGGTTGGGGGAGGTGGAGAAATTGCTTCATTTTTTAAATTCATTTACGCATTTATTTCTGATTGTGATAATTTTTGCCCCTCATTTGCCAATGTGTCAACCTGGAGCCACAACAGGGGTCACTGAAGCCACTGCAGAAAATGCCACATCAGACCTTCCTGGTGAATGGAGCCCCATTCCCATGGACTTTTTTCTGTCCCAACACAAAGTTATTTCATTTCTTTTCTGAGGGGGAGTAGAGGCTGAATGAGCTCCGGTCCCTCTCTCACAGCAGGGTGAGTTAGGTTCAAGGATGAAAGGCAGCGCTTTCTGTGAAGAGGAGGGATGGTCTTGTGGTGAAGATACTGAAATGGGACTAAGGAGATTTTGGTTCAACTTCTGCTTCTGCCACAGATTTCTTGATCAACCTTGGTCAATTCACTTTATCCCTAGTTCCCCATCTGTCAAATGGGAATGATAATTAAGGCTAAGAATTTGTCACTGTTATTTTTAATAAAAGTCACAGACAGGTCACTGGCTATAAACAAAAATTCATGGAGCCCGTGACCTGCCCGTGACTTTTACTAAAAACAACTGTATAAGCTGCAGGGCAGGGGCACATGGTAGGCTTCAGCCCTCACTGCAAGCCATGGGGCAGGGGCACACGGCCCCAATTGCAGCCCCCAGTGGAAGCCGTGGGGCAAGGGCGCACTGACGCAGTTGCAGCCCCCACCGTGAGTCAGGGGCACAGAGTCCAGGCTGCAACCGCAGCTGCAGGACAGGGGAACAAAGCCCTGGCTCCAGCCCCAGCTGAAGCTGAAGAAGTCATGGAGGTCCGGTAAAGTCACAGAATCCATGACTGCCGTGACCTCTGTGACTAAATCATAGCCTTAATGATAATCTCTTTTGTTCAACTTCTCTGTTTAGCTTGTATACTTGTCAGGGTAGACACTGTCTCTTACTCTGGGTCTGTGCAGTGCCTAGCAGAATGAGGCCTCCATCTCTGTTGGGGCATTATAATAATATTAGCAATAGGGGAAGTTCAAATATTTTCCATCAAAACTCTTTTTTGATAGAAGAATGGGTTATTGACAAAGTGAAATTTTCCACAAAAAGTATTTGCTTTCTGTGGAAAATTTCAATTTTTGTCAAAACATTGAATGCTTGAAAACTGAAATCAGTTGTGTGTCTCAGAATTGATTGAGGGCCATGATCTTGAAAGAATAGTGCCCCCAGGAGACTTTAGGTAGGAAGGAACAGGACCCAGGAAAGGGTTAATGCAAATGGCAGGGTCTTAATTAGAACAGCATTGCTACACCTAGGAAAGGGGTGTGTCTGGTCTTAATTAGGGCTGCCTTGATATACCTGGAAAAGGGTCGTGTCAACAGTAGGAAGCCCTCAGAATAGATGGCCAGGCCAGAAGTAGGGAGGTCTGGATGGTAGAAGGCCAGTGTTCGTGGCTCAGTAGGAAACCTGAGAGAAGCCAGGTGGGCTGCAAAACCTGAAAGAAGCAGGCTGGGAAGTTATCAAAGTCTGGAGGAAGGCATGGAACTGGGCCTAAAGGAGGGTCAGCAAGAAACAGAGATTTTTGCAGTGGGGAGTCCAAAACAGGGCCCCATAACTAGGGACTATGATTGGAATTTAGTGGGGAGCCAGCCAGAGTGGGAAATATCTGAGCTGGTAGTGACTGAGTGGCTTAGCAGTGGGGACACTAGGGGAAGTCCTGAGGGCCTGAAGTGTGCCTGATGGTGCTGATTTATCTTTTATAAATGTAGGAATGTGGTACCCCAAAAGAGGGAGTGATAGTATGTGCCTGGCGAGGAGGCTAAGGTGCCAGAAGAATGTGACCACCAACTTCAACAGGAAGGAGCTAGAGAGGCAGAAACCCCACTCAGTCATGCATGGGCACCAGGGTGCTCAAGAATTGATGGGTTGCCCTATTACACTAGGCTAAAACCAAAGTATTGTCCGGAAAACCAAACTATGCTGCTGCAATGCCTCATGGGAGTTGTAGTTTGGCTGTCTTGTGTCCCCATTCTACACTATGGGTTGGTCTTGCTAGCAGGACTACATCTCCCATAATGCACTGGCCAGGACCACCCATGATGCACCCCCTCACCACTGCATAAGGGGAGATTATTGTGCACCAATGGAAAACATAGTCTGACCAAGAAGCCCAGCCCATAGAGGACAATGGGAGCACGGGCTACCCCCTTTTCTCCCCAGCATCAGCATGGTCTCTCCTTGGGAGCAGTAGGGGTGGTAGTAGGGGTCCCTGGTCCCACGAGAGAGATAGGGTCAGCTGCAGAGGTAAGTACAGAGGCCTCTCTGCACCTGGGGTATAGATGCTAGCATGAGCGGGCTGTACACCTGCACTCTTCTCCTGCCACACAGAGACCTCCACTGGGGTAGTATTGATAGGACCCACAAAGCAGTGGGTGTTGGCATTAACAGCCCATTGAGATGCATGGGGCAGTTCACATCTTTCAGAGCTATTGTCTCAGGCTGTCTGCAGATTTATTTAACTTCATCACAAGAACTGGAGTGCCTGAAGCCCTAGGAGGACCGCACAGGACGCTTGGTTGTATCCCCTCAGATGGGCATCTCTGTGCAACAGTGGATGGGTTAAGGGCCCAGGCTGGCTGGCTGTAAAGAGTCTGAGACCCATGACAGCAGCACCCATGGAAAGAATGAGATTTTTCATTCTGTGAGAAGGGCCATCTGTCACTCTGAACTCCAGCCTGGCTATTTAGTTGTGACTTCCCCAAATAACCATCATTAATTAATGACATGGGAGTCTTTCCTGTTGAGGATCACAACAACAAGGACGGAGGGGAGGTTGGCGTGAGGAGGGGGAACCAAGTAAGAGAGAGAAAATGGGTCATTTTTCAAAGTGATGAATGGGAGGAAGGGAAAGTGGAAGGGCGAACAAGGGAAAGAGAAGGGAATAGATTTCCAGATAAAGTTTTCAGGACACTTAAATAAACATCTCAGCCAGAGAGGCAATGAGAGGGGGAGGAGAGACATGTGTGATCTGGGCAGCACTGAAAGCATTTCAACAGGACACGTAAAAAGAATAGTATTTTTTAAAACATACTGGTTCTGGGGGTTTTCTCTGCAATCCCCAATTTCCCCTCATTTTAATCCCCTTCGTGTTTCTATGTTGGATCCATAGTTCAGGCTAGTGTGAGGGTTAGACATGTGGCCTGATTTGCATTTATATTAAAGGCCACTTTACACCCTTCTGGCAGTGTAAAGGGGCCTTGAAGTGGATGGCAACTACATTCACATTCACTTGAAATCCCTTTTATGCTGCACTGCAGTGTAAAAGTGGCCTTAGTGTAAACAAAAACCAGGCCCTTGTGTCCGCTGGACTCAGTGCCATTCCCGAAATGGCTCACAAGGGTCAACAGAGAGTGAAATTTCCGCTGCCCTGGGGGTTGAGCATCCTTCTCAGAATCCACAGCAAAAACTGGATTTCTGCATATCTCCCCTCCCCCTAGTCCTCCATGCTACAGAGAAGACCCTTCTGTTCTCCAGCCTCAGTTCCCTAGGGACCATTATTCCCTGGAAGAAGAGGGAAGGAAGCAGAATAAGCCCATCCTGTCACGCACAATATTTTTTTCTGTTGCTGCTTTTTCTTTGCTTTCCCCTCTTTTAAGAACAAAAGAGCAAAGGAGGAGAAGAAAAATTGCCATACTGTTAAAAAGGAAATGAAAGCCCATCAATGAATTAATACAGCATTAAATGTTAATTATTAGGAGATTGTAAACATTTATGGGAACAGCTTAAAACCAGGTTCTGCTCCATTAAATTGCTGAGGTGGCTTGTACTTTACGCTCATCTTGAGAGAGTAAGAAAGAGAGAGGGAGTTTGTTCAAGTAGGGCTTTCCTTCCTCAGGTTGGCTGCAGAAATTTTCCCTCTTACTGGGTGCTTCCGATCCTTCTCTTGGACCTTGTTCCAGCTTCATCCCTGCCACTTTGAAGGCCTGTTCCTCATCTAGGGAAGGACAGACCCTCAGAATGATTGAAGCCTGCCTCCATCCAACATATCAACCTTGTACTACCTCTAAAATGACTCAGTGGACTCAGTGTACAGCTGGGGACTGTAGACAAAGTTATTTGGACTGCAGAAATGAATCCCTTATCATTTCAGGGTTCCTACTCTGCTATTTTTTTATTAATGAGAATATTTTGCCCTTCCCTAGCACCTTTAATCAATCTCTCTCTGTCAGCTAAAGCTCTCAAAGCACTAAACATATATTAATTAATCATCATAGCCCCCTCCCCTACTTTCCTACGAGAAAATTACATTCCATTATTCCCATCTTCACAGAGAGTTGAAGTGATTTGTATCACCCACGGAGCCACTGGAATTACTGGGAATAGAATCCAGGAGTCCTGCCACTGAGTCCTTTGCTCTGATCTCTAGATAACAAACTGTCCCCTTTCTTGTCTCTCACATTTTGGACTTTGTCCCTTAGCATGTTTCACACACAGAGCAGGTCTACACTGCAGGATTACTTTGGTATAACTTCATCACTCAGGGGTGTGAAAAATCCATACCACTGAGCGACATAGTTATACTGACCCAAGCACTGATGTACACAGCACTATGTCTGCAGGAGAGCTGCTTCTGCTGACATAGCTGCCACCTCTCGTGGAGGTGGAGTAACTCCGCCAGTGGGAGAGCTCTTTCCATCAGCATAGAGCGTCTTCATTAAGCATCAATGCAGCGTTTTAAGTGCAGAGCTGCCCAGAGGCTGTAACAGTCCAAGGATGTGTTGTGAAATCATAAAAAGTTGTCTCCTACTGAGACTCCTTTGCTGATGAAGAGCCAGGGACCACACTCGTGCATCTAGTACGTTGTATTTAATGTGTGTTCTACAATCACAACAGCTAAAGGGAGACTTGCCAGCACTGGAGAGAAAGATTGTGACATTAAGGCCTGGAATGCTGAGCCACACCATCCTAGCAAGGGTTCTGCTTCACGATATCACAAAGACAGTGTACAAGCTGAACCATCATTTAGGAGAGAACAGGCTGGTCCCTGCAGTGTGCCTGGCTTGCTTCTCCTTACCAGTCACTGCTAGCTTTGGAGAAATGTGCATCTCTAGGGATCCATGGATAGCCTAGTGATTAGGGTGCCAACCAGAGATCCAGGTTCAATTCCTTGCTCTGTCACAGAGTTCCTTAGGCAAATCATTTAGTGCCTCAGTTCCCCATCTGTAAAATAGGGATGAAAGTGCTTCTGTACTTCCCAGGAGTGTTGTGAGGATAAATATATTAAATATTGTGAGGAGTTCATATACTGTGGTGATCGCGACATGAGACAGATCTATATGTTGGATCCTTGGGTGACAACTGCCTCTTTTTGCTGCCCCACAAGACAGTCCTTCAGATCTTTCTGCCATTGCATGCTTCCCACTACCCCGGTTCAGAAGCCAAGCAGGATTTCAAATGACTTTGTAATCAGTTGGTATTGCCACAGACAAGGCCGGCTCCAGGCCACTGCGCGCCAAGCGTGTGCTTGGGTTGGCACACCATGGGGGGCGCTCTGTCGGTTGCTGGGAGGGCGGCAGGCAGCTCTGGTGGAGCTGCCGCAGGCATGGCTGCGGACGGTCCGCTGGTCCGCAGCTCCGGTGGACCTCCCGCAGACACGCCTGCGGCAGGTCCACCAGAGCAGCGGGACCAGCTGACCATCCACAGAAATGCCTGAGGGAGGTCCACTGGAGCCGCGGGACCGGCGAGCGGCAGGGCGCCCCCCGCAGCGTGCCACCTTGCTTGGGGTGGCGAAATTGCTAGAGCCGGCCCTGGCCACAGACTCCCTGGTTTGTCAGACAATTCAATACAGCTGTGACACATAAATTGGCAGAGGCCACCATGTTATTTATGATGAATGTGCTGGATAGTACATATGGCCAGGGCAGGAGGGATATGGGAGCAAGTTAATCCTTTTAGCACCTTCCTGAGGAACAAGATGGTTTTAAATGTACGACAGCCAGATTGTTACATCTCTGTAGGATTGGCTTTGCATGGCAAACATCTCATCATTAAGACCCTTTGGATCAATTGAGTCATCACTGATGCCAACATCAACTCACAGAAATTAATCCACATCTCAAGAGAAGGCCACTCTGTGGGCCCGACTCAGCACCCTGCTCTCATTGCAACAGTGCAACATGAATGTTAAGTGTTAGAGCACTTACCAGATCATTTTACATCCACTTACTTTGCCCAGGATGAACTGATTAAATCGGGTGCCAGCCAATGCAGAATCAGGCCTGATGTGTTTTTCTTTTCTTTTACAACAGTAAGAGGGAGGTGGGCTTGATTTTAATAAGATCAGATTCGGTTAGTTTTTAACAGCTGGAGAGTGAATCGACAGTAAGGCCCTGCTCAGCTTCCCCATGATAAACATGTCAGGATATGACAATCATTCCTTTCATGGTGAGTGAAGAGAGGCTATGATTGGAAATGTCATGCTTTGAGTGTATGAGCAATAATAATGCCACAGTTAATCATCCAAAAGAAACCCTCTGAGCCTTTGTATTTATTTGTATTATTTAGGAGCTATTTGAAGGCAGACAAGCTGAAAGCATATGTTTATATGCACCAAACATGTTTAGAGTATTTTCTGAACATCTAAATTACTTTTTTTATATGTTCCTATCTATTGTTATTTCCTATTGGGGGTTAATTAGCTCACAAAGAACTTGACACTGAGCAAATACTGTAGAACATTATACAGTTATAACAGTCCAGCAGCAACTTCTGCACCATCATTCATGGGTACTTTATCTACACTAATTAAGCCTTACAACTCAGAGCTCCCTGTAAACACCCACAAAGCTACCTCATTATCCTCCTTCAAAACCCACAGTAAAACTCTTATTTTCTGTGATGCCTACGAAAACATCTTGACAATGATTAGTCCGCTGGAGCGCTACCTGCCACGCTGACCGGTACTGTCTCATTGTTTCTTTGTACTCTCCCATCTATTAGTCTGGATCCATTTGTTGTCTCTCATCCTAGACTATAAACTCCTTGGGTTAGGGGCCGTCTTTTGGTCAGTGTTTGTATAACACCTAGCACAAAGGGGTCCCGGTCTGTGACTAGAGCCCTAGGTACCCCAGAAATACAAATTAGATAGATAGAGATGGATATATGTGGCTGGAAACTTTCAAAAAGGTCTTCCATTTCAAACGAAAATGGGACAGGACATTCCAAGGAATCTTTTGGACACCTTTTTCCCAGATGTTCTCACAACACACCTGTCCAGGTGGTGAATTATTATTTCAGCTTTACAAGCAAGCAAGCTTGTTGCTTGTTGTTGTTCTTTGACTACCATTGCCCTTGTAGTTCATTTCTCCTACATGTTTCTCTCAAGGCACAGAGACAGACTTTTCCCAGGTCTCACAGCGAGTGAGTGGCAAAGCTGGAAAGAGAATGCAGGAGTTCTAACCCTCAGGTTCCTGCTGACAACACTCCCACCTGATAGCAATGGAGCGTAGAGAGACAGAAATGAATTCCATAAGAGCTGAGAGGATGGATATGTGACATTGCCCATTAGAAATCTTTAAAAAGTCCCTGGAAATTTCAGCATATTTTATAACTGGTCCCAGCATATAAGATAACCAATATATGCCGGGCAGACATACACACAGGGCTTTATGGCTGTTTCGTCCCTTGAAAATAAGGGAATTATTTTAGATGCATAGAGCCTGGTACCTGAAGCACCTTATACAGATTATAAATGCTTTGGAGCAGGGACTGTCTCTTTGTGCTGTGTTTGTTCAGCACTTAGCAAGATGGGGTCCTGATACGTACCTGGGGCGCCTAGCTGCTGCCACAATAGAAATAAAAATAATGTTAATGAAGCTAGTTGACCCGTGATTTTCTTTGACTACCATTGCCCTCGTAGTTCATTTCTCCTACATGTTTCTCTCACTTTCTTCATTACTCCCCTCAGCATGGAATGTCCACTCTGTTCTGGTCTGCCATGCCCAAGTCCAGCCTGAAACCTCACCTCTTCCATAATGCCAACAACAAATTATACACGATGAGTGAAATTCAACCCTGTGCAAAGGGGCCAGCATTAGGACCCTGTGCCACTTATGGTATGTCTACACTGCAATTAAACACCCACAGCTGCTAGCTCGGGCTAAGGGTCTGTTCAGTTGTGGTGTATAAGCTAGCTTGAATGTCTACACCCCATTAAACAGCCTCTTAGTCCAAGCCAGCTGCCATGAGCCAGCCACAGGTGTTTAACTGAAGTGTAGACATACCCTTTGGCCCCAGTTGGTGCTGGCCTTCTCTGTAGGGGTCATTTGCAACCAGAATGAATAATCCAAATGTTCATAGATCACAGAGCTCTTTTTTTCTCATATTAGAGAATAATTATAATAATAATTAATGAAAGCCTGAGCTACCATGATATGTGCATATTAGGGCTGAATGAAAAATAACAGTTATTTTTCAAAAGAAAATTTCAACAACATTTCCCACAAAATATTTTTTCAACAAAAATTACATTTAGTAAAAAATTTCATTTTTGAAAACCCTTTTTACCAACTTTTTTTGAAAAAAATTCAGTTTATGATTTTTCATTAAAAATATCAACACTCATTTTTATTTACTTTACTTTTTGACAATAGAATTTTGACCAGCTGTAGTGCACACACCTTGGCTGTGTAAGTGTCTGATCACAAGGTTACTATCTCCTCTTCACTCTTGGCAGGATGGCCAACTGCATGTACTCAGAAATCATGACTCAGGATCCCAAAATCAAGACATTAGCTTAAGAATCATGAGATTCTTTTTAAAAAGCTTCTCTTCATTTACCTTCTGGTTTCTGAGCCTTTACTGTTCACTCAGATCAGCTTGTCAAGATTTTCTTTATAACCATGAGGTTTAGAAACTTACATTAAAAAAAACCCAACCTTGAGATTCTCCCATCTTAACAGCCCCAACAACTGCTGCATTAAGTAATACAGTAAATATTGTGATTCCCGTGAGAAAATCAAGAGAGCTAGCAACACTGAGTTTGTCCCCCCACACTGATTGCTGCTTTTATAATGTAGATTATAAACTTTGGGGGGCAGAGACTGTCTTTTATTTCTGTTTTGAAACTCCTATAATACTTTTAGATGCTCTTATGTAAGTGCCCAGATTCTGGGCACCAGATTCGGCCACTCTCATTCATATTAAATAGTAACTTGTTCCATAAGCAGTCCCAGAGTAAGGTGCTAATCAACATAAAGGAGGGCAGAATCTGGTCCTGAACAGATACATTAATCATAACAGTGGGGGAGCATGGTAGCTGATCTGTGTTCTGATTAGAGTTGATCCATCTATTAATTGAAAACAGTTTATTTGACAAATTTAGCCGGTCTTTTCTGTTTGTGGGCACACGGCAAACAGATCACAATTTTGATTAAATGGTCAGATGAATAGTTATCATGAGCATATCTGAGTCTGCAGATTGTTTGCAACCTGTTTGTCATGAATATTCAATATTTAGAACACTATTTCAGGTTACTGACCAGTCACCCGAGTCACAGGGTCTTGTTTCTGTACTTTGATTGGATCACTATAACCTTTAAAAATTACTTCTGTTTCCAACTGAAAAACAAGGTTTTTTTCATCACAAAGGGCTTTAAGGCCTGGTCTAGAACTAAAACATAAGTCGACCTAGGTCCATCGCTCAGGGGTGTGAAAAATTCACACCTGAGAGATGTAGATAAGATGACCTAAATCCCTGAGTAAATACAGCTGAGTCAACAGAGGAATTATTCCAGCAGCCTATCTACCATCTCTTGGCAGGATGGATCAACTAGAGTGACTGAAAAGCCCCTTCCGTCGCTGTAAATAGCCTCTACGCTGTGGCACTACAGCAAAACAGCTGCACTGCCACAGCAGTTGAATCAGTAACTGGTTAAAAGATAGGAAAGAAAGAGTAGGAATAAATGGTCAGTTTTCAGAATGGAGAGAGGTAAATAGTGGTGTCCCCCAGGGACCTGTACTGGGTCCAGTCCTATTTAACATACTCATAAATGATCCAGAAAAAGGGATAAACAGTGAGGCAGTAAAATTTGCAGATGTTACAAAACTACTCAAGATAGTTAAGTCCCAGGCAAACTGCAATGAGCTACAAAAGGATCTCTCAGACCTGGGTGACTGGGCAACAAAATGGCAGATGAAGTTCAGTGTTGATAAATGCAAAGTAATGCACATTGGAAAACAGAATCTTAACTATACAAATAAAATGATGAGCTCTAAATTAGCTGTTCTCTTTCTTGAATGATAACTTGAAGTCACTGTGGATAGATCTCTGAAAACATCCATTCAATGTGCAGCAGCAATCAAAAAAGCGAACAGAAGGTTGGGAATCATTAAGAAAGGATTAAATAAGACAGAAAATATCATATTGCCTCTATTTAAATCCATGGTAGGCCCACATCTTGAATACTGCATGCAGATGTGGTCACCGCATCTCAAAAAGATATATTGGAATTGGAAAAGGTTCAGAAAAAGGCAATAAATATTAGTAGGGGTATAGAAAGGCTTCTGTATGAGGAGAGACTTTTCAGCTTAAAAAAAGAGGCAACTGAGGTATATGACAGAGGTCTATAAAATCATGACTGGTGTGGATAAAGTAAATATGGAAGTGTTATTTACTCCTTCTCATAACACAAAAACTAGGGGTCACCAAATGAAATTAATAGGCAATATATTTAAGACAAACAAAAGGAAATATTTTTTTCACACAATGTACAGTCAATATGTGGAACTCCTTGCCAGAGGATGTTGTGAGGGCCAAGACTATAACAGGGTTCAAAACAGAACTAGATAAATTCATGGAGGATAAGTCCATCAATGGTTATGAACCAAGATGGTCAATGATGATGTCCCTACCCTTGTTTGTCAGAAGATGGGAATGGGTGACAGGGGATGGATCACTTAATGATTACTTGTTCTGTTTATTCCTTCTGAAGCACCTGGCATTGGCCACTGTTGAAAGACAGGATACTGGGCTAGATGGACCTTTGGTCTGACCCAGTATGGCTGTTCTTATGACAAGCCCTAAGTGGTGCATAGTCTTCTGCTGGGCCTTTGCACAGGAGTGAATTTCACCCACATTGGATAAACTTGCTTTGATGTCATCAAGTGTCGCTGTTTGAATTTTAGGTTGCATCTTTCATAGTTCTGATGTGAATTAGAAGAGTGGAGCGATTGCATCCTAGATAAACTGTGAATGGCACAGGCACAAGAAACCCTCAAGCCCTGTGTAAAATATATTATAAAGCACTGAATTGTGACATAAGAAACATGACTAATGAAATGACAAGCTACAGCAGCCTTTCTTGCAGAATTATACCTGAGATCCTAGTATATAACTAGTGCTACTGCAGAACAGATAATAACAATACTCATTACCAGAGGTGAATAATTGTTTTCAATGGTGAACAAATAGCATTAACTGTAATTGTCAGACAAATATATTTTGTGGACAGAGCTTGTACATTTTCTTGGCTATTTTTCAAGGCTAAACTAAACATTTATTGCACTGGAACTGAGAACATTTTCTCCACATCAGTGTAAACTTTAAATGGAACACCTTGTTTTCAGGCTAGAGTCGTCTCAAAAGCAGGTGACAATACTGCATGAGGCATGTGCTGTGTGTGAAATCACACTGCTGGTTGTTACTGAATTCTTCCTCTTACAAAAATCAGCCACGTACAGTCACCAAGAACTACTTTTATTTTATATTGATTGAACAACAAAATAAAAAAGAACATGTCAAGTCTCTACTAGAGAGAGCACAGTGTGTTTCTCCTATCACAGGCTTCATGGGGACACAAAATGGCAGGTTCCTCTAGCAAAGAGAGAGACTTCTTTCCATTTACGGGTGTTTACAGATGCAGTTTGCAGCTCAGAGCATGGACAAGTTCTGCAGCCACATTTCCAACAGGTCATTTTCACAGAGATGGGTGAGGATTTAGATGGTGATTCTCAGTGGCTTTAGCATGCCTCTCCTTCCAAACGTGATCTTTACAAGGTTCTAGAGACCTGCTGTGATTCTGTAAGATCCTGCCTTCAGACACATCTGCTTCCCTTCCCCTCCTTTCCCAGTTTATGTGATGGTGATATTCACCTTGATGGGAAGGAATGTATATTTCTGAAATATACAACTCATCTTGGAAAGCTAATAGGAACTGGCAGTCAAATCATTCCCTTTGCTTTATCTTTCAGGAAAAATCCTATCTCCAGTTTGCATCTCTTGCTTTGGGCAGCCTCTGGAACAATGCAGTTCTTTAAAATCAGCGGGGAGGGAGGGAGAACATATGGGCCCCATCTAGGCCCTGTAGCCCATCCAAGTTGGAGTGTGTTGTTTTTGGCTGCCTCGAATGGCTCTCTCTGTGAAGGAGGATGGAGCTCAGGGTCCTTGATGGTGGGGGCCTTTTGCAACATGAAGCTTCCTGCCGAGGATCATTCAAGGGCAGCCCTTGTAGCAGATCTAATTATACAAACAATTTTGTTCTGCTTCTCCAAATAAACATAGTGAGGTCTGCGGGACACAGCAAGATGGGAAATTAGAAATGAGAACGCTTGCTAATGGGCTCCTTAGCTGCAGGGGTAAACAGATTATTTGAAAAGGCCCTGGCCTCCCCTCCGACATCTCCAGTCACTCCCCCTGCTTTCCTCTCCACCTTCTCCCTTCCCTCCCCCTACTACTCCCGTCACACCAAATATTAACAAAGCTTGCAATTTAATCAAATCTCTGAACTGTGAAAGGAGACTTCTGTAGATTTGATTTCAAGGTTTTTCTACGTCAGGATTTGCATTGAGAAAATTAGATTAGAATCCTGCATGCAAAAGGAAGAGGAGCTACATGGAATGAGGTGGGGAGGAGGAGAGTTGGTGGTAGGGGGAGTCAGAGTTCATCATTTGACAGATTAACCCAATTGGCGAATGGTTGGGGAGTGGAAAAGGGGTGCCCCCTTCCTCTCCCCTAAGCCCCTGGGATAAGGTTGTTTGGTTTCTATATACAACCCAAAGGCTTGATCTGCCACCAGTGGATGTGGTTTTGGATCATTCCCCATAGCAGGTACCCTGCATGGGGACACCGAGAGTGGCGAGCCAATTATAGCAATCTGAAAGGGAATCTCACTCTCCAAGCTGCTGCCATAGTCATAATAAGAAAGAAGCTGCTTTCTTAAAGATCCCTCTCCATGCCGAGCTACTTAAAAAACAACAAAACTACATCAGTTCTGTTGCAGGCAAACAGCTTTTTAAGGGGCAGGCACTCTGCTCAATTCCTTGCAATGTATGCACCGGTGATATCACAGGAGTGAGTCCTGATTTCCATGGTTAACTCCTGCACTGCAGATGGATGCAAACTGTAGGATTATAAAAAATACAAATCCAGTCTATCCCTTTAGGACCACTACAGGAATGGTCCCTTCAGTGTTGTACGGTCGTAGCAGGAGATTATGACAATACTGATAAAAGTTTAGTGCTGGATCAACAGGTCCTGGAGACTGAAGTCTCCAAGTTACCCACAGAATAGGCATATCACCCTGCCCCACCAGTGTGTCTTGACCCTTGATCTAAAGAGAAACCCTCTAGGTGTTAGAGAGGACTTCAGTTTCCATGACCCATTCAATGCATGGCTTCCCAACTGAGACTGCCAACAAGAGGGAAATGCTAGCTGGGTTCTCTGAATGGACTTTTATCCATTAGGAACCAAAAGCCCCAATTCATTCCTTCTAGGCATGACATTGCTGCCAGATGGGATGTGCTCCTGGTCATCACCTCAAGGCTGCCATTGTATCTGGTCCCATGCCAGAAAATGGCTCCACCCCCAACCCCTGAGCCTTTCAAGCTTTCCTTTCAAATAAAAGGCCAAATCTCAAGCTCCCTCCTCAGGCTTTACTCAGTGCTAACTGCTGGAAGTCAAAATAAAAATGGGAAGAGCTTCAGCATGTGTCTCTGTCATAACTTTCCTACTCAGATCTGAACCTTAGAGTTCAGAACATGAGAAGCTAGCATGAAACCTCCAAACTTAATTACCAGCTTGGATCTGATATCACTGCCACCAGCCAGAATTCCAGTGTCTGGCTCACTCTGGTCTCCCCAAAACCTTCCCTGGGGAACCCTCAAGACTCAGATGCCCTGAGTCTCACCACAAAGGGAAATAACCCACTTCCCTTCTCCCTCTTCCCCTCCAGGTGTTCCCTCCCTGGGTTCCTGGAGAGATATACAGATTCAAGCTCCATGAATCTAAACAAAGGGATTCCACCCTCCCTGCTTCAAGTCCTTGAAACACAAGTACCGAGAGATCAAATCTCTCTCCCCCCTCACCTAGAGGGTATGCAAAGTCAGGCTTAGTAAAACTACACAAAGAGATTTTCCCCCTCCCTTCGTTTCTTAGCCTTAACCAGTGAAAAACACTCAAACAGGTCTTGAAAAGAAAGCTTTATATAAAAAGAAAGAAAAAGGACATAAAATTGGTCTCTGTATCAAGGTGACAATATACAGGGTCAACTGCTTATCCAAAAAGAATACAATTTAACACATTCCAGCAACTACACACATGTAAATACAAAGAAAAACAATATTAACCTATTGTCTTACTATCCTTGTACTTACAACTTGGAAACAGAAGATTAGAAAGCCTGGAGATAGAAAGATCACTCTCAGAGCCGAGAGGGTCACCGAACCAAGACAAAGAAACAAAGAACTCACACTCAAAACTTCCGTCCACCCAGATTTGAAAAAGTCTTGTTTCCTGATTGGTCCTCTGGTCAGGTGTTTGGTTCCCTTTGTTAACCCTTTACAGGTAAAAGAACATTAATCTTTAGCTATCTGTTTATGACAGTCTCACATCAAATAAGCTTTGATCATCTCTAAGGAGATGAGCTAGAAAAAGTGCAGCACAGAAGGATAATCCCTTTGCCCCTCACATCCCAGAATAGTCAGACCTGCTTGTCATGGAAATTGCACAAATGGCTTCATCCTGCATCCTCTGAATGCAATAGGACTTTGGCCATTAATTTCAGTGGGAGCAGAATCAGGATCCAGATATTCTTTCCACTCCTCCTGCTAAGTCCTCTTCATGGCCAATAACATGGTCTCTAATGGGGCAGACTAGGCAAAAATACCAGGCTGGATTATTCCTAGAGCTCTCCCACCATGCTTACCAAAGCACTTGCCAAACTATAGGCCTGATCCAGTACCACTGAAACATTGCCTTCAAAGAGAACTAAAATGGGGCTCTGTCACAGAGTCCACTACTCACCACTGGGGTGCTCCTAGAGGGCTTATCTGTGGATTAGCTCTCAATCAGTCTGACACACCCTCCTTCAGTTGCTCACCTTTTGGTCTCTCTCTCTCTCCAGACTCAATTGCTATCTTTTCCCCCTTCTGGGGTATCAAACTGTCTATCTTCAGTCTCAGGAGGTCTCCTGGTCTGCTTCCAAGTCCTATGTCACTTTCCCAGTGGCCAGCAGGGGAACCTAGGCCTGCTCGCTACTCTGAGTTCCAGTTGAGAGACCATTTCATCAGTGGCCAAGGTCTGCTCCATCCCAAATCTTGCTGCCATTTCCCCAAGTGTTTTCTTATTCTGCCTCTCTCAGGCTTTCACTCCACCTCCTTCCGAGTAAACCCTTCCTTTAGGGCCTGAAAGACAGGGCTTCTCTTCTCGGCCTAAGTTTCCTCCTTTCCCTCTGTAACGTGCTTGGATGCTCTGCAAGAACTAGGCTCACACACACTGTGAGTTATTTGGCTTTAATGAAGGTAAAGTGACACATTTGCAACGGGGACCCTGGGCGTTGCTGTCACTTTGGCGGGGAACCCAGCACCAAAGCTCAGCTCGGCCTTGGTCGGAGTCCAAAAAATGGGACTGGGAGCATACAGCTATATATACACAATACAAAAGCAACTCATACATATGCAAAAGGGGACTTCCCACAAGCTATGCCCTCCCTTTGGCCTAAGGCCATACAAACTGGTTTCAACCAGTTAAAAGCAAGTTATAACTGGCATGCCCTGTCCTACAATGACCGGACACTTAGCAAGCAGGGGCTTTCCACAAGGCCGCCGAGAAAGCGGAGATACCCTAGCTAGGCCATGACACAGTCTTCCACAGTCCCCTACACCCTCTCTACTGCAGGCCTCCTCTTTACAGCTCTTTTTGGCTGCCAACTATCTGTCTTTATACAAGCCTGGCCTCTTCCTTCTCAGCTGGGCTGCATCATCAATCAGGGGTTGCTTAGCAAACCTAATTCCCCTCAGGTGTGGCCTCTCAGGTTAACTGGCCCCTTCTCAGCCTCACTAACCCTTTCCAGGATAGTGTGGGGTGAACACCCCATCACAGGCTCCCATGTACTGTATATATAGAAAGAATCACTTCACCCAGTTCTGAAAGGCAGCCAGCTCTGGCTATTTAACAGGACACAGCAGCACAATATTTTAGGATGCAAATGGAGCCCCTAATCTAACTGGAACTGCCGGGGGGATTCAGGGAGATGGCATGAAATTCATTCAGTCCTGTACTGGAAGAATCTTTTCCTTGTGCGACACTTGTACAGATGTCACTTGCTAACTGTCCTCCCCTTGGGCAGTCAGTTATGGCCAGTACATCTGGTATTGGACCTGAGTGATTTGGCACAACCACCCTTCATGGTACTACTAAATGCTGCTGCCTGGAATACCATGGCTGAGCTCTGGCAGACTCGTAGTAAAATCCCAACACTGGATCCATCCCAGACTAGTGTTTTGGCCGGGGCACTTCCCATTGCATACTAACACAATTGGATTCTATCAACACACCTTCATGAAAAGAAATCTAATTCCAATCACAGTTCCTTGATGGTGTCTTGGCAGGAACATGCTGTTGGCCAGGAATCTGTTTTCATTTCTACTCCATGTAATTTATAATTGTATCAGAACTAAAGAACTAATTGCTGCCTTGCTCCATGCCTCAGTATCGCTGCATCACGCTTCCTGCTGGCACTCAGAGAGTAGTTTTCTGACAGGACTGTGACATTGATGGGCTCATCCCATCAAGGAAAACCAAGTGGGCAGGAGTACCTCACACACCAGATGTAACTCAGGTCATTATGGAGGATAATGAGCTTCACAAACATCATTGCCTTTGGTAATACTGTGCACACTTTAGTATCTTGGGTCTGAGAGTCTCCAAATATTTAATTAACTAATTAAGCCTCATGACCCTATAAGTAAGATATCGACCTTCCCTTTTTACATAATACATGGAGCAACTGAGGCACAGGGCAGCACCTCTGAAAATTAGACCACGTATTTACATGCCTAAATATGAGTTTTAGGAGCCTAACTCTGGGTATCTAGATTTGATCGTTTTGGCCTAAGTGACTTGCCAAAGCTCACAGAGCGGGTCTGTGACTGAGCTCGGATTAGAATCCAGGAGTTCTGACTAACCTGAGCCAGCAAGACTGTATGCCCTCCCTCGGCACTGCTCTGGATAGGCAGATGGATGCTTAGCTGCAGTGGGACCTACTTACTGTACTTACAGGGAAGGTTTTCTTATGGGGAAGTTCTCTGGAGAAAGTGACTCCACTCTGTGGTGTGCAGTCCTGGTGCAGGGAAGCTCTGTGGCAGATGGGGGATTTCCCTAGACTGCCCAAGGCTTTAAAGATTTCAGAGTAGCAGGCGTGTTAGTCTGTATCCGCAAAAAGAACAGGAGTACTTGTGGCACCTTAGAGACTAACAAATTTATTTCAGCATAAGCTTTCATGGGCTACAGCTCATTTCTTTGGATACATAGAATGGAACACACAGACAGAAGATATTTATGCATACAGAGAACATGAAAAGGTGGAAGTATGCATACCAACAGGAAGAGTCTAATCAATTGAGATGAGCTATCATCAGCAGGAGAAAAAAAACTTTTGAAGTAATAATTGAGATGACCCCTAGAAGGTGTGAGGAGAACTTAACATAGGGAAATAGATTCAATTAGTGTAATGACCCAACCATTCCCAGTCTGTGTTTAAACCTAAGTTAATTGTATCTAATTTGTATATTAATTCGAGTTCAGCAGTCTCTCTTTGGAGTCTGTTTTTGAAGGCTTTATAGATACACTGTTAGCTACTTCTCCATCCTTGTGTCTGCATTACCTTTGTTGGGAGGTGTGGAAAGGTTGTGCTGGGCACAGGAATGGCAGGTGCATCTAATTAAGTCACAGACCCACTACCCCCTGCCCCAGCACTCATCCTCTAGCCCAACCTCCATGGCTATGCAGAAGAAGCCCCCAGGCAGTACAGCTCTGCAGAGCACAGGAGACTTACACTCCTTGTTGGCTGTTAATATTGTTCCCCATCCCCCAAACAATAGAACTGTACCAGTTAATAGAATAGGAGGGTTCTATTGCATGAAGATAAAAAGAAGTCATTGAAATGCAGCTGCCTCTGGGGAGGGAGAGAGAAGCAGTTTAGGACAGGAAATGAGAAAGAATGCCTGTCCAACTGAAACTCCAGGTGGAAGGTTAGGAGGCAGCATGTACTTGCTCCAGCTGGAATGCAGCCAGGACTTATTCCACTGCCTTACATTCATAGGATAAGCAATATATGTTTAAAGTTTTAGATCTCTACGCATGGAGGTTTCTTGTCACATTAAATCATTTCTTCTAGCATCCTGGCCTTTATTACAGCTAATGTATCTTCTCTTATCAATCTTGCAGAGCCTGGGGTTACACTGAAGCTCGTTAGCGGCTATGCTGATGTCATATCCAATCTAGCCAACCATGCCTCTTGTTGATGATTAGTTTGTCTCCTGCTTGTTGCTGTTGTTGGGACTTGCAGGGCAGGGCAAGGCTTAGAAGCTGCATTCCCAGCTAGTGCAGCATCCCTCCATGGGAAGAGTGTCAGGCCCGGAAGGAGCAGGTAACTCGATACTCTCTGGCTGGGAAGCACAACTGTAATGAAGACGCTTACAATAAAGAACATGTCGATACCTTACAAGAGTAACTGAGCAAAAAGGCAGAGGTAGAGAGATCTTGGCCTCCTTCAAACACTCTAGTGCTGCGGGCTCCCCCAGCCAGGTGAAGGGAAATCCTTTCCGCTCTCCACCAGAGGTCAAAGAATTAAAGAGAATGTTATTTCTTATGTGGGTGTAAGGGGAGGAGGTGACTGGTGAGCCTACGGATCTGGAACTAGGCTCTGGAGGTAGCTCTCTGAGGTCTGATTTGCACCCACAGAGGAGTTGTTAATAGTCTGTGGCAGAAGAACCGAGTCCCTCAAAATCTGTGATCTTTTCACAGCAGGTTCTGCAGCATTAGCCAAGAGGAAGATGTATTCGGTCCAAGAGGCTGCAGGCTGGCTTTTTCTCCTTATGGTAATTCTTTACTCTTTCATGGCACCAGATGGCAAACCACCACTGGCTAGCTAGCAAAATTCCCATTGTTCGCACGCTTTCTGGTGTTATTTTTCCAAGCCCCCCTTTTTCCTCCCCACATACGAATCACTGGGTTCCCTGTATATTGTAGATCACTGGATTTAGTACTAGGAGAGCCTTTCTGCAAAGGCCAAACTAAGATGACACAATCTGTGTGCCGTGCAGAGTCTCAGCACGTTTTAATTACAGGTGACGCTGCTTGTGCCCTGTAAGATGACGGAGCTCAGGACTTAAGCGCTTGGAGCCCAACTTCAGTACCAGTTGTGGGCACTCAGCGCCCCACAGGATCAGAGTCTGGACCCACCCTCCCTCTGATCACTAGAGGCTGGCTGCCTGAACGAAAAAGAGTACGAAAGCCTCAGCGCCCACTCCCCTTCCTTTCTCTCTGCTTGGCCCAGGGTCAGTCATCGTTACCCAGAAGGTTCTGCTGATGGTACCACTCAGTATTGATGTGTTCCCATTAGTGTGCTCCCATTTTGAGAACTGTTGGGGAAACATAGTGACTTTTTAAATGCGGACACCTGAATAATTCAGTGTAACATACTAATAGTCATAATAATAATCATCGTCAGCATAACAGTAATAATAATAATAATAAAATAAATGGACAGAGAGAAAGAAGAGCTCTCAAAGGAAATCCAGTCTGCCAAGCATGCTACGCTGGGCTGCTTGAACCTCATCTCTGTCTGGGGCTATTGAATTGCAGGACTAAGTGGTTTCCTCTCCATCTCACAGGGGAGCTGCTTTTATGTTCTACTGAAAAGGTATCTGACTCAAACAAGCAGAGCCATAATGGGGAGAGCATCCATTAAATGGAGGGAAATGAGGGCATGTTAAACATGAAATATTCATGGGGGCAGCTGGCTTGTTAATGCATTTGTGTTTACAAAATACCTCTCACTCAGGAGGACGGGGGAGAGAGTGGAACGTATCAGATAAAAGGGGGTCCTGGAGAATCCGTGTGTGGTTCTTGGGATGCAAGGATTGAAGAGGAGCTGGGGGGAGCATGCCTGATAAAGAAGATGAGCTCACAAGAGGTGCTTATTATTTCAGAGATCACCAAAGACAAATACCAGCTTCGGTTCAGAGTGCTCTCGAGCTTGTTATGGGGATCTCTGGTTTACCAGTGTCATGCACTCAGAATATACACCCGGATTGGAAGGCTAATGGATAACTCTGATCTTGAGCTATCTCATATACTACACAGCGTGGTGTTTAAATGGGAGACACAAACTGGGGTTCTTCAGGAGGTGCTGCTGGTGATTCAGTGAGGTATGTTCTTCCTAATGAAACACCAGGAATGCCATAGTTCCAGCAGGTGTTCATTTGCAGGATTTGTTGTGGGTGAATCAATAGGGGGCACTCTTTCTACATTCTGCAGGAAGTACCACTGGTGAATTGGTAGATGGCTTTCTTTCTCTCTGCTAGTACTGACTTCATTCCCTCAGCATGGTGCTTAGGATGCTGTCTAACAGAAGTGCCCTCTTTTTAATGAGACATAAAACCGAGGGCCTGAGCCCTTGTGGTCATTGATAATCTCCATCAGTTCCTCAAGAGGCTTTCCGTTGCCCATTGGCATCATCACCATCTTGTCTGGATTGATTTTACTCCAACTAGTTACCATAGAAATTATATATGGAAGGATCGTTTCCAACGGTACAATTTCTGGCACATTATCTAGTCTAGATTTAAAAGCTAAACAAGGAGGCTCCCAACTCTTCCCTTGGATGACTATTGCATGGCCTTACCATGTTTCACTTTCCCAGTCTATCAGGAAGTTTATCAGCCTCTGTCAGACATGACCATGATGGGTGCACTATCAAACCTAGGGAGAAGAGAAGATATTTTCTATTTTTAATATCATTCCATTCCTCCTAGTTCTATTCTAAATGATCAGTCTTCCATTCATGGTGTTTAAACCACTTCATAGACTTGTATTATTCCCCCCACTTGCGTGTTGCTTAATCAAGTGACACATACTGGCAAAAAAATTCCAAATAAGTGGCCTGGATTTCGGAGGTGATGAGGCAAAGAAGTCAATGGGAACTGCAGGTGCTCAAAACCTCTGAAAATCAGGTTACTCATTTACAGGAGGCGCTTAAATATGGCCGTACTTTCCGCAATCATGCTCGCCATTGTATTCAGCACTTTGAAAGAGCCTTTTTTTCAATGGCTCAGTATTCTGTGCACCTGACAGGGGAGTAATACTCCTATAAGTCCACCAGAACCTTGGGAAGGTGCTGCTAAGCAAAGGTACTGCAGAATCGGTGAGCAGGAATGTGGGGCAGAGCATTGTCAATATAGTGATGGCACTTTAGCTTACAAACACCTCAGAGCCTCTCCCAGAGGCTTCACATATATGTTGAAGAGGATGTTTTGTTGCCATACCCTTCTTGGGGTGAATGAGGAATTGCCCATAAAAACCCTCTGGGTCTTCCTCAGAAGCAAGAGTAGAGCCACCATAAGATGATTCTCTACACCCTTGCATATTCACAAGAGCAGGGGAGATAGCTGCAAACCCCCAGATCTAATTTCAGTGTGGGCTATTCCTGCACATACATTCTGCTGTCCTCAATTCCCTCTGTAGCTCCAACTGGAAACATTCTTCTTCTCCACTTCCGAAACTATATTCTGCCTGTCTTAAACTAGTGTGTGATGTTGATGTGCACTGCTATACATCTGTTTCTTTCCACCTCTGAGGTGGCTGCATTCCAGAGGACAATGAGGCAATCCCTGTGTGTATAGCTAGATTCTGAGCTGTGGGACAAAAGGCACTATTAAATTGTAAGATATCACAGTAGCACCTCACTAATCCACACACCTTATAATTCACACCCTCCTCACTCTTCTGCAAAGACCTCAGAGCATTTCTCACTGGTCTCCGGGGGGGCGTTATATTACCAGGACCTCAGTTCTTTTACAAAATGTACTACAGTACATTTGCAAGGACATTTACTGAAATAGCATCACTAATTAAAAGCAACCTACAGTTGTCAAAATGAATGAACAAAGGGCATTTGGTGATGAATTACCTTTGCTGTTTAAAATTTTATTGGCTCTATTGCTTGCTAATCCATAGAATTCAGTAACTCACAATGGGTCTCCCAGACAGTAGTGCAAATAAGGCTCTACTATATTTGTTATTAATCATTATCATTTATTAAATAATCAGAGAATCACCAGAATCCATAGCAAAGCAGAGGGCACAGGTTTTCTGCATTAAACCAGAACCAGGACTTCTGGATTTAGCTCTTAGTAGGCCTAGATTAGAGTCCGCTTGAGAATTCTGCAGCCCTTAACTCAAACATGCTGGGATGGAGATAACCAATCACCAGGAAAGCTGCTGCTGGCACCCATGTGATTTCAGACTAGGAGTCCTTTCATTAACAGTTAAAATCCCAGGCTCTTAGTCAAAGGGCTCTGAGTCTGAGTGCTCTGGACAGATTTCCTAGTAAGGAACTTTTAGTTTCAGCAGGAGAATGAAAGAGATAAAAGGAAGAGATCAGGAGATATGTGCATGGACTATTCACACTGAGAGCAATTGATCAGAGCCATGACAAGCAAGAAAGAGAGGCAGGAGAAGGAGAGGAGAACAAATTTTAATGAAGAACAATTTTTAATGGTTGCTTTTTTATACTTCAGATGAGAATAGGGCAACTTGGAGACAGGCAGAGAGGAGCAAGATACAAAGAAGGATTAAAGGGGAGTACTGTCGTGAGGATAACTGGAACCAAATGGCTTCTGGTGGTTCTCGGTTGAAAAATACCTCCCAGACTGAATGCCTGGATGGGTGTTTTATGATGAGAAATCTTCAGCCCTTGGGAAACTGAACCAAATTTCAAGGGGAAAATATATATACAGATCTGGTTAATGCTGTGCAAATTAATTCTCACACTAGTATCTGGGAGACACTACCATGGACTTGGTTTAGGAAGGACAACCCTGCCAAGAAGTGAAGACAGGTTCAACACCAGTCTGGGCTTGATATTTTATCATTAGTTTTCTGCTTTCTATAATTTACTGCCTAGGTTTTTCTTCCAGTTTGTCTCCCCAGTCCACTGTCTAATGCTCTGTAAAACCCTGTTCCAAAGCCCGCTGAAGCAAATTGAAGGACTTGATTGAACCCATAGCTTCTACCATGCTTCCTATTTCAAGCCTTTTAGGGGGCAGAAATGGACAGGTAAAGGATTCCATTGCATGAGGTGAGGTAGCAAAATTTGCAGATGATACAAAAATACTCAAGATAATTAAGTCTGAAGCAGACTGCAAAGTATTACAAAGAGTTCTCACAAAACTGGTGACTGGGTAACAAAATGGCAGATTTCAGAGTGGTAGCCATGTTAATCAGTATCAGCAAAAACAACGTGGAGTCCTTGTGGCATCTTAGAGACTAACAAATTTATTTGGGCATAAGCTTTTGTGGGCTAGAACCCACTTCATCAGATGCATGGAATGGAAAATACAGGAGCAGGTATAAATACATGAAAGGATGGAAGTTGCAATACTAAGTACGAGGTCAGTCTAACAAGACAATTCATTTAACAGCAGGATATCAAGGGAGGAAAAATAACTTTTGAAGTGGTAATGAGAGTGGCCCATTTCAGACAGTTGACAAGAAGGTGTGAGTAACAGTAGGGGAACCATGAGGTTTAGGTTTTGTAATGACCCAACCACTGCCAGTCCTTATTCAGACCTAATCTGATGATGTCCAGTTTGCAAATTAATTCCAGTTCTGCAGTTTCACATTGGAGTCTGTTTTTGAAGTTATTTTGTTGAAAAATTGCCATTTTTACATCTGTTATTGAGTGACCAGAGAGAAAGAAGTGCTCTCCTACTGATTTTTGAATGTTATGATTCCTGATTTCAGATTTGTGTCCATTTATTCTTTTGCTTATCATCTCAGGCATTGGCAGCCTAACAGCAGGTTTATCTGACTATGTAGGCTTTCTCCTCAGGCCCTATGCTACCAGCACTCCCAGCTATCTTCAAGACGCCACTGACTTCCTGAGGAAACCACAATCCTTTGGTGGTCTTCCAGAAAACACCATCCTAGCCACTATGGATGTAGAAGCCCTCTACACGAACATTCCACACAAAGGTGGACTACAGGCCATCAGGAATAGCATCCCTGATACCATCACGGCAAACCTGGTGGCTGAACTTTGTGACTTTGTCCTCACCCACAACTATTTCAGATTTAGGGACAATTCATACCTTCAAGCCAGCAGGAGTGCTATGGGTACCTGCATGACCCCACAGTATGCCAACATTTTTATGGCTTACTTAGAACAGCGCTTCCTCAGCTCTTGTCCCCTTATGCCCCTACTCTACTTGTGCTACATTGATGACATCTTCATCATGTGGACCCATGGGAAGGAGGCCCTTGAGGAATTCCACCAAGATTTCAACAATTTCCACCCCACCATCAACCTCAGCCTGGACCAATCCACATAAGAGGTTCACTGCTTAGACACTACAGTGCTAATAAGCAATGGTCACATAAACACCACCTTATACCAGAAACCTACTGACCACTATACTTACCTACATGCATCCAGCTTTCACCCAGACCATATCACAGAATCTGAATTATCTACAGCCAATGCATTTGCTCTGATCCCTCAGACAGAGACAAACACCTACAGGATCTCTATCAAGCATTCTTAAAACGACAATACTCACCTGATGAAGTGAAGAAACAGATTGACAGAGACAGAAGGGTACCCAGAAGTCACCTACTACAAGACAGGCCCAATAAAGAAAGAAACAGAACACCACTAGCTGTTACCTACAGCCCCCAGCTAAAACCTCTCCAGCGCATCATCAAGGATTTACAAGCTATCCTGAAGGACAATCCCTCACTCTCATAGACTTTGGGAGACAGGCCAGTCCTCGCTTACAGACAGCCCCTCAACCTGAAGCAAATACTCACCATCAACTGCACACCACACAACAGAAACACTAACCCAGGAACCAATCCCTGCAACAAACAGCGTTGCCAACTCTGTCCGCATATCTATTCAAGGGACACCATCATAGGATATAACCACATCAGCCACACCATCAGGGGCTCATTCACCTGCACATCTACCAATGTGATATATGCCATCATGTGCCAGCAATGCCCCTCTGACATGTACATTGGCCAAATCAGACAGTCTCTATGCAAAAGAATAAATGGACACAAATCTGACATCAGGAATCATAACATTCAAAACCAGGAGGAGAGCACTTCAGTCTCTCTGATCACTGAATAACACACCTAAAAGTGAGTTTTTCTCTCAGCTCTGCAACTGATACTCCAGATGACCTGGACTGAGTAAAGTCCTTGCTTTCACTGTGCCTCAGTTTCCTCATCCATTCACCTAACTACTCTAGCCCCATTTGTAAAGTACTTTGAGAAAGACAGGAGAGAGGCTACAAAATCCCAGTTACTGTAACACTCTCAGACCCGCCAGCCGCAGGAGGCCATTCCATCCATAGAGCCAGGAGTCACTGGGTAGCACCGCATTCCTGAATAGCTCTTCATGCTGATCCATGTCTGACAGGCATCTTCAGCATCCGATTGCAACTGGGGGAAAATCAAACTGCCATTCTTCTTCCAGTTTTGCTTTTTAATACTGACGCTTTGAACATTTCCAGGAGCAACAGGGGGCCAATTAGCTGACAACAAAACCATCTTCACTGCCAGCTGGAAGGGAAAAACACAACTTTTACCTTTGTTAGTATTATATGAGCCAGCTCCAGAATTATCAGAACTGGTGATCCTGATATTAATCCCCTACCGCCTTAGGGCTAAATACCAAGGGGATGCTCTAATCCAAGAACATTTGCACTAATGCTCACAGATAAGCATTTACCTCCTGGCTCTAGGGGAGAGTACATTACACTTTAGTCCAGAAGTCACAGTCTGTTCAGATGGGAGCTGGCTCTACATTGGTGTCAGATGTTAATTCACTCTAGTTATCACTGGCTCCTTAGGATATGGGAAAAATCAGAGAGAATTTCTTAATGGATTCTGCTGCACGAGGGGACACTGCCAGTGTTGTGCTTCTTCAGAAGCCCTGTGTTCTTTCTGCCATGTGTCTGGATAACGCTGAGCCCAGTGTTTGACACCACCACAATGGGTCTCATGCATGTACACATGTTTGTCCCTGCACCAAATGAAGAGCATGGGGACAGGAGCAGATGGAGAAGAAACAGCAGGGAGGATTTTTCAAGAGCTCAGGGCAATTTAGTAGTGCCTAAATAATCCTCTATAAACATGGAATGATTGGGGGTTGAGAGACGTCATGGGACACACCAGCCTGCAAAGTTGGGTTCAAATCCTGGGATCCACATTCATCCAGATCACAAATCCACCCCACACTCAGTGGCTGCCTAGGAGAATTTCTAGGACTGGAATAGCAGAGGGTGTTGTGAATCAGGATTGAGATGCATTGGTGAAGCTGTGGGACATGGTCCAAGACCAGAATAGCAGGAGTGCCGCAGATCAGTGTTGAGAATGCATTGGCAGAGCTGAACTGTAGGAAGAGACAAGCAGGATCCTATGCTAGATGAACCAAGGGTTGACTCCAGTTCAGAAATGCCTGTTTAATGCACACAGTGACTTCCACCAATGGAACAAGCCATCAGGTTGTCCCTATTGTATATTGTCACCTTCTCTGAAAGTTAAACATACCCTGCAAATGCAGAACTTGCCACAGATATCACATGGCACATCCACATAGCTCAATAGCCAGTGAGCTCCAGGCCTTCGTGTCACCCAATGCCTGTACTTCATAGTGTAATTAATGGATAAGGTATTAGACTGAGATTCAAGAGACCTGGGTCTATTGCTGGATGTGCAGTTAACCTACTGTGTGACCTAGGGCCAAATCTCTTTGCCTCTCCATGCCTCAGTTTCCCCAACTACAAAAAGGAAATCATGATACTTAACTTCCTTTGAAAAGTGCTTTGAAATCTATTGATGAAAAGTGCCAAGTATTGTTGTTATTTCACTTTACTATCACTGTACAACTTCAAAACTCATAGCCTGTCTTGGTGTCTGAATATCCACACCATATCTTGGTGTCTCCACACAGCCCACAGACCGTTCAAACCTCTCTGTTATCACTCATCCCTAACAAGCACAAACTTAACTCAGGTTCAGCAACCATCCATGTTGCATTATGTTTAATCAATTTACAGCAACAGAAAAATGTTGATGAACAAAGAAGAAGGAGTGCCTTGGTAGCTTTAATTAGCTGCCAAACAATTCCAGAAGGAGGTTATGTGGCTTGACCCTAGTGCGTCCATCAGCTCCCACAGCTTCACTATTAATGGCCAGTTTGATCATCAAAACCACAGGATCAAATATTCCCTTCAAAGTCTGCCCTAGCCCCTCTCTGGCTCAGTTGTTTACTGCAAGGTTTATGCCTTTGTGTGTGTGGTATAACCAATCTAAAAATAACCGCACTTTCCATCTCTGCCTATAACGTAAAACCAGGTTAACATAACTGCACAACGGGAACTGCAGCCGTCTAGCTTGCTCTGAAATCAAATCTATTAAAGCATTAGGCTGTCCCTCCCTCACTCTCTCTCATATGCACACGCACGTTATTTTTCAGGCAGACATCATAGCCACTTTCCACAGAGGATAAAACAAAGGGAGCAAATTCCAGGCTGACAGGACTGTGACTGAAGCAAGGGAGAATGCAATTGCCTTAGTTCCTATGGCCCCTGCATTATAGTGTGTGAGGATGGAGGGGGAGAAGGAGTTGCAGAAAATTACAGTAATGGGCAAACTGTGGCCCTCTGGAGTTCTACAGTGCAGCTTGTGGCCACTTGCACTTGCAACATGAAGGAGCAGCTGGTGCAGACAATGGGTCCTAGCATGCAATGTTCCATAGTGATCAGAGTAATCTCTTGTCTCTGCTTGGATCAAGATGGAGCATCACATGCTGGAACCTGTAGTCTCCATGGCATGTACCATATTAAAGATGGAAACAGCTGCTATGATTGGCTCTACTGTAGGCAAGTTAGGTGCAGTCTTGGTTTGTGCATATTTTGAGTCCCTCCACATTACCATCTCCAAACCAACTGGCTGACTCCCTGGATATAGTCTGGTGTCTCCTGTAGCTGGGTAGGTCAGTCAACATGGAGATTATTGGTTAAAGGAAAATTTGTTCTAATGTCATGCGGCTGCATAGAGAGGGGATGGGTCAAGAAAAGCAGCATAGATGTCAGTCATGCAACACAATACTAATTGGATGGACTGGCTGAGTATTAGAATATCAGGGTTGGAAAGGACCTCAGGAGATCATCTAGTCCAACCCCCTGCTTAAAGCAGGACCAATCCTCAGACAGGTTTTTGCCCCAGATCCCTAAATGCCCCCCCCCCAGGATTGGGCTCACAACCCTGGGTTTAGTAGGCTAATGCTCAAACCACAGAGCTCTCCCTCCCCCTTAGGCTAGTACTAGCTAGTAAAGAGTTAATATAATGGTTAACTATGCTCGTGTAGCTGATGTGAAAGGATCTAGGAAAATATGTGGCACTGAATATGCAGAAGAGAGAGAGAAGTGGTACCATTTTGATCATTGGTAGGACATCATCAGCTACAATGGAATTACATTAGGCACAAATATAGCCTGGGCACTGTAAAGTCCTAAAGACTTTCAATGAGCCCTGGAGGATAGACAGGAACAGTTAAGGTGGGCAAGACCATTGGCAGGACAGGTGTCAAGGCTTGTCAACAAATAGCCAGAAACTTCCTAAGTGCCAAAAGGATAGACACAGAGTGAGCCACCTCATTACCCACTGTAACCCAGTGGAGTTACACCAGGAAGAAGTTTGGCCCACCATGGGTCCATAAGGGGTAAGCACAAAGGAAGATGAGGAATTGTTTGTGATCCACAAAGGAGTGCAATTAAATCAAGCAAAGGAAGATTTATGCTAGCGATTGGGAAATGTTTCAGTGCTAACATGTGTCAGGCTGGGGCATCCTTATAGTGGGAATCCTTTTCACTCTCCGGGGCAATAGATCCAGCATTTAAAAGGTATTCCTACCTACCTGCTTTTGAAAATCCCACTAGGTGCCTATCTGCATCCTTAGGCACCGAAATATCATTAAATATCTGGTTCATCGTGCCTTCATCAGAAATGCTGTGGTTTCAGCAGTCTTGCTTGTGTCCTTGGGTTTTTTCCAGTCCCACCTCTCTCTCCCTCCCTGAGTCCTTTTGCTTGCAACCCTCTCCTTCCCTACTTATTCTTCTTGGTTTTCACCTGGTGATCGTTTACACTTGCGGAAGTCCCTGATTGTGGTGCTGGGGAACTTTCCTGAGCTCACGTCAGTGAAGTTGTGATTGGTGAAGAGAGGGGGCATGCCAAAGAAGCAGCTCCCCTTAGGCTATAAAAGCAGCTTGGAGGAAATGGAAAGCAATGGAAAGCAGAGAGGAAACAGAAGGCTGACTCTGGGGGTCGTAGCTTGGTTATGGTTTTATCAAACTAGCTGCTGTAGTGCTGGCGTTTGCTTGTGTCTACATGCTTACTAATGGGGGATATGGAACATAGGCACCATTTAAAACAAGCTGAACAAAGTATTAAAGTAATTTTTAGAGCCATTTAAAAATGTTCAGTAGAGGAAAAGATGCGATGAGCTACAAATTGCTAAAGCTTTATGGACCATCAGGGCAGAAAGCTCAGCATCTGAATGGGGAAGTGAAGCTCACCTAGGATACACCTGTGCAGCTCAGAGCTGCATAGGCTGTCTACAATTGTGGCTTTAATGAATTTCCTGCTCAGTTGTTGGGAAGGTTGAAAGTAAATTAGTATCTATACCAGGGGAGGGTGCAGGAGTTAGGGAGAGCCCTGCATGCTGGGTGGGATGGCCTCTACAAGGTGAGGACCCTGTGACTCTTAGGAATTCCAGATTCTTAGGGGTTTGTTACTGGACAACAGCCTTAAGGGGTGGTGTAGTGAGTGTTCCTACCATTGGGGAGGACAGGAGCATTCTTGTTTCGAAGGTTCTAGGGAGTTCATAGTCCTGAATACAAACTATCACTAATACTACATATAGCAAACCAGATCTGGGCTCCAACTCTAAAGCTGTTTCAGACTCAAACCAGCAGAGAGAAAAGTCTAAGTGAGTGAAATTTGCTAGATATCAGCTTCAGTATAAGGGTGAGAATAGACTTATTGCCTGTTTGTCAGGTAAATGAGCCCTGAGTCCAGAAAACAAGCCAGAGTGGGAGGGTAAAGCAGAAAGACTGTAAGAGGCTTAGAAGTGAAAGTAGCCAGCAAATCAGACCTGAGCTTGAAATAAATATGATATGCTGCAAAACGGGCCCATGTGACTCTGGGATGCATGCAGGAGGGCATCAGGGAGGTGATAGCTCCCCAATCTCTCTTCTCGGGGCTCCATGTTACCTAGCTGATATTAACAAACTGAAATGAGTTCCAAGCAGCTCAACCAAGAATGCAGAGGAGGCTGGAAGGAATTGGTGTGAGGGAAGAGTAAAAGAGTGGAATCCACAGAGCTTGGCTAGGCGACGAGTAAGGGGTTGGGACAGAGGGGGTAATGGGTCTGCAAATGAAACATGCCAATAGCAAGTAGGGAGAGGGGCTGCTTGCTGTGGTACATGGCAATGTAAATAGGAGGAATGGGATGAAGTTATACGGAGAGATTTCTTGGGCTGCAGAATAGACTCCCAAGGGAAGTGCAGGAAACTTCCTCACTAGGGACACTTAAATCTACCTAGATGAAAATAGCAGAAAATGTACAGCAGGAAGCAATCTGCATAGCACATGGCGGATGGTCTGAATGAGACCAGCTAGGTCACTTTTGTTTCTAGCATATATGATTTTATTGGGCCCTAAGCAGCTGGGGAAAGGCTAAAAGTGGGTGCTAGTTGCCATTTTGTTCTGTTCCTGGAAGATAGATGATGCTGTGAGGTGCTTCCCCATCCATTTCACCTGCCAGAAGGTGAAGTCAGGCTCAGAGATCCCTCCCTCTTTGCTCAAGCTGATGGATGGGTGCTGGAGATTGCATGCCATTCCGTATAGTCCTACTACCCAAGAGGGAGTGAAAGACTCAGGCAATGACATACCACTGCCAGACTCGGAGAGATCAGCCTATGAACTGCCATTGTCCCACTGTTGGAGTTATTAGGCAATGTGTTCTCTCACCGTTAGGGGGAGTTTCAGGCCTGAATTACTGAGGTTAAACATCGTCCCCCTAAATTACAATGTCTCTTGTCTTACTTGTGCCTCTTACATGGATGTGGGACCAAGGGGCTTTTGGACCAGCCTGAATGGAGGCTGATGTCAGGCCCAAACCCTGAACTAATAAGAGAGGCTGCATAAGGTACTTTTCATGTGCTATGTACTCAGACGCCAGGTCATTATAGACCAGTAGGATCCTTCATAAATTATGAACCAGTATTGATTCCCTTTGCCAGTAAACATAGTGACCTTTATTAAAAATACACGAAAAAATGCACTTAGGAAAACTCACTGACTGTTCACTACAGACAGATTTACACTAAAGACTAATTTATCCTGCTGCAGCCGGAGACATGGTAAGTAAGAGAGACAGAAAATAGAGAGAGCTGTGGACAAAACAGGATGTTCCTCTTGTCTCACCTATACAAGCCACCATGCATCCCCATCACATGGATTATTACAGCGTCACCCAGCTGTGTTGCTGGTGGTATTCGGGCCTTGTCATCCCCATTGTAAACCCTGTTTTTTCAGATATACTATCTCACCCATGCAGAAAGAAGTAGGACACAAGTTATCAGCCCAGAGGTAATTATGAAGAGTAGGGGAGGGAGGCAAGAGCTTAATGCAGCTGGAAGGGAGGAGGGAAAATGATGACATTTTAAATGCCACATAAGAGTGCATTGCACAATAATCCATTCAGACACTTTTGATTTAGTGATTTGGAAGCTGCTGTTGGATTTTGTGATTTGCTTTTAAATTGTCCATTCAGCACCTGCAATTGCACTTGTTAAATGCTGTTATCTGGACACTGCTTACTCAGCCAAGGGTGTTGGAAGTGGTTTAAGTATCAGAGGGGTAGCCGTGTTAGTCTGGATCTGTAAAAGCAGCAAAGAATCCTGTGGCACCTTATAGACTAACAGACGTTTTGGAGCAGGAGCTTTCGTGAGTGAATACCCACTTCATCAGATGCATGTCACATGTGACATGCATCTGATGAAGTGGGTATTCACTCACGAAAGCTCCTGCTCCAAAACGTCTGTTAGTCTATAAGGTGCCACAGGATTCTTTGCTGCTTTTGAAGTGGTTTAAGACACTGTATAAATCTGGAAATTCACCTCCTCATTGCCCTCTATTTGTCTGAGCAATCTGGGACTCTCTAACATTAATTATTATCTACTATCCAACAGAAAAAGGTCATTCCTTCTATGAAGGTTAAATATTCCAGCATTGCAGAATAGGGATTAAACTGGCTTGGAATAAATCTCCCTTGGTCCTCAGGCCATGCTACTGCTGTTAATTCTTTGTCCAGAGATCCGAGGAACGGGTCCTGGTTTGCTCAAGGGGCTGGGGAAAAGATAAAGAGCTTTTCATCTCTAGGTCACAGTTTTAAGCTGTGAACAACTTCTTTGGGGTTGGCCCCTCTTCTGTTTGCAAATTGTTCATGATTTTATCACAATTTTGACAATTTTATTACTTGGTCAGAACTGTTCAGCAAATACTTTGGCTAATGGGCTTTGCAGCTGGTGAGTCTTGATTTGATTTTTAGCATTTGTCACCTACATCACAAGCTTCTTTTCTCTGATTGGCTGACATGTGCTCTTTATAAAGACATAAACTACATTAGAACCTGGAATCTCTGAGGCAAAAAAGGTGCAGAGCATTTTCCTTTCCCACACTGTAACTGACTGTATATGCAGGGTAACTGAAAGAGCACTTCATTCTCAAACACTATCATTCAAGCATAACACTCATTTGCATAAGAATATGCCCGTTTGTAAACAACTAACCATCTTTTCATGAATTAAAACTCCTCTCCAAATATTCATGTCTGCAAACCCTGGTCTCGTGAAACATGTAGGGAAAACAGCAGAAGCTGGGACAAACATGGTTGGATCAAGCCATAAGTCAGACTCAGGGAACACGTCCAGGACTACATGTTCCCATTGTTTGTTCAGCGACAGTCAGTGGGTTCTCACCCAGCCTAGATCAATATTGGCCAAACCCAGTAATATCTGAGGTGTCAGTGGCCTGTCATGCAGAGAGCTGAGGATTCCCAGCCCGTTTCCTTGTGTCACAGAAACGAATGGCACAACTGGAACATTGGTCAGTCTCAGCACGGGTTGAATGGGCTCTGAAGACTGAACTCCCTTCTACTACCCTTACAGGAATCCTCTCTGGTACATGGGTGAGAGACATAGCAGGGCTCACTCTGCTGCTGCCGGGCCTGTACCTGGGCAGTGGCCAAAGAGATGACATCCGTTCCCATGGGAACATTCCAAAAGCGGTGGCTAGAAAGAGGGCTACAACCAGAATCTACTGAACAGGTTCAGAAGTCACTTCCCAGGAAATAAATGGAAAGCGTTTATCCTCACAACTCCAAAACCACACATTCAAAGCCCCCCTGCTCCCCACCCCCATGGCTAAAAAGGAGATGTAAGTCCCTTGGTGAGGGATCAGCAGTGCCTTTTGGAATTTAGCCAGAGGGTCCTTGGAGAGTCATATGATGTGCTCCCCCTCACTCTGGAACTGACCAGGAGGCCTCTGCTTCCAGGGACCAAACTCGCTGCCTCTGCAGTATTCCTGCCTGCTTTCTGCCGAGGAAGGGCCAGATCCATATTCCAAAGAAAAGCAGAAAGTGGCCCTGCACCAAACCCCGCTCTGATCTCAGGGAGGAGGCTATAAAATGTGCAGGTTGTTCCGGCCCAGATGAACGGAACATGAAATGTACAGTATGAGGCTGCACCACAGGATGAGTGAGTCTGAAAAGCCAGTATGGATCAGGGCCGAAGGAACAAAGGTTTATTAATTAGAGTGCATATGGGTAAGTGGCATTGATCACTAAAGTCAAGGGAAGTGCATTACTTATGGCTTTCGAACAAATGCTTCTGGAACCAGTTTGACTGGTTAATTGATTTGGTTGGTTGGGGTTTTTGGATTTGTTTTGTGTTGCTGCTTTTTTTTCGACCTCTTCTGTTTTAAGAGAGATGTGACTTGGTGCATAAAGTCAAATATTTATGCGGCGTACTAAACAGGGAAAATGCACAGCCTCTGACAGCCAGTTTAAAAACCCAGGCTGTCATGGGGGCAGACACAAGTATGGTCCAGAGAGAGGTGATCTCTGGAAATGCTGTGCAAGGTGAAGTTGGAGAATTGCTCATGACTGCAATCTCCTTGAGGTTGACACTTCTGGTGGGCCCTCACCTGTTTTGTGTGACTTTGGGGGGCACAGTCATCACAATCCAGCCCTGCTGTATCTTGAACTAGAGATTTTCAGATCTAAAATTGCCCATGCAAGCTAGAGGAGAGTCTCCATTAAGTGTCAGAAGTAACAGCGTGACTTCTAGGCATCCACTCCCTAGGAACTGGACTGGGACCACCAACTCATCTCACAGAAACCGCCAAACAGCCAGCAGATGTTATTGTCTGATATTTGTTACATTGGGTTGGAAGTGTAAGCAGGTCTTAAAAAATACCTTCTAAACTAGTCATTTATCGAGAGATGACCCAAGTCCTCTTAGGTAATGTGCTGAGCAGCAGCTTGAGAGCCTCTCCGCCATGATCCTTTTGGCCATGGCTATCTTCTGTTAAAGGTAGGGTTGCAAATTTTTGTTGGATGTATTCTTGAAGGTTTCATCACATGACATAGTTTTTAATTCTTGGAGACTCTGGGGCAATCCTGGAGGGTTGGCAACCTTACATGCCCATCAACACTGAAACCTTTGTGGCTAATCCCTAGAACAGGTCCCTTCATGGTCTCTGTGAAATAAATCAGTGGTTTCTGTCTTGTTTCTGGTAGTTCCACAGCATGCATTCTCTGGGCTGGCAGGAGCAGTAGGCCCCTCACCCACTTGCCCAGAAGCCCAGTCATCAACAGGCTCACTCTCAGCAGCGTTCAATAGTCTGTTACAGTGAAAAGCACCACACGGTCCTCCATTACTGCTACCCACATGGGGGACACTCTAAACCAGTCAAGTAACTGAATTCCAGAGTCCTGACAGTAACAAAAGCCACAGCACTGCCAATAAATAATTCAAGTCAGCGAACTGGCTGTGCTCACTGTCACCGGATACACCCCAGGGCCGCAATGCTCGCCCCAGAAAGGCGAGCTGATCTCTCTCTACCACATGTACTGAGTGGTGTATCATTGCAGCTTGTCCCTAGGCAGCAGAGGAGAATCATGAGTTTAGTGCAAAATGCTTTGTAACATTAGACAGTGGTAGGTCTCCACTGGAAATGGACAAAGTGGATGTGGGAAGAAAGAGCTCTGGGGATTTCACTCCTGTAGCTAACCACAGAACAGGGATGACCTGGGCAAGTTGTTTTTCCCCACACTTTCCTGCAATGTGCTTCAACTGTGAGCTGGAAGTAGAGGGGAGCTCATTCTCTGTGCCCCATTCGCTCCAGGACCTGTTGCTGAGACCAAAAGGAAAAGGCCAGTTGTGGTGGTTTGTGTGACAAGGGCACCCGTTTCCTGGGAACTGAGTGAAGATGCCTCCCTACCTCCCACAAATTCATTTCTTCTAAGCAGCAGGACTGCCATTAGGCGAGCTACTATCCTGGGCTGACCTTAAGTCGGTGATGCGCTAGATGTGAAAAACTCCCTATCCCACCGCTAGTACACTGACCCACACCAGCTCTTGTGAGCAAACTTGGTAATAGAGCTGGTCAGGAATCTTTCAGCGAACCTTTTTTTTGGTCAGAAAACACTGATTTGTTGAAATCAGAACTTTGTGAGGGGTAGAGTCAGTTTCCTTGAATTTCCTATGCTGAAAAAATGTTGAAGAATAATTTCGAAGTTTGCAGAAAATCCTGTTTCAGCACCGTTGAAACAAAAAAGTTCTAGTTTTTGGTTCAAGGTGACTTTTTATTTTGAAATTTAATTTATAGTAAAAACAACTAAAAAGTCTGCATCAAAACTAAATAGTTCGGTTAAGCCAATTTTTATTTAATTTTGGGGCAGGTTTGTTTTTATTTTTGGCTGACAAAACCTTTCATGACTTTTGACTTTTCTTCCCAATTTGGGACAGGAACCTTTGTTGAAATCTCAGATTCTCCCAGGTCTGGAAAATTGTTTCCCGACCAGTTCTACTCAGCAAAGACATTTTGATTTCAAATCAGTTTCAACTAGATTTCATATAAAACCTTGACTGAGTCAAACAGTGAAAACATGAGTAGATTGTGAACAGGCCTCTGGTGACGCCAGATTGCCCCTTCTTATCACAGACCTATCACTGCATTCTGGCTAAGATCCCTGGATTCTGCGGAATCAACATGCTCAGTGCGGACCCTAAGGGTGTTCTGTCACTAAGGGCTAAACCAATGTTACTGTATGGCAGGCAGATGGGACACACTCTGGAGAAATGAGTGACTCTTTGCCCCTTCTCTACATTCTATTCGGTTCATTCATGCTTATGCCCACCACTCTGTCTCCAGGACTGTTCCAACAACATTCCCATCATGGCTGGTTTCCCCCAGTAGAGTCCATCTTAGATGACAGCTATTCCTGGAGCTAGAGAGAGCACGGTGAAGTGATGCACATTGCCCGAAGGAGTCAGTTAGCAACCTGGATGAGGATATTATCACATCAAATAGAAAAGGGGAGGAGGTTCCTTAGTAAGAGAGGAGGCCGCTGCTGAATTTTGTGCTAAATGTACATTGTGGAGGTGTGGGAAGCATAGTTCTTCCCCATTTCCCCCGAACTCAAGAAATATGTCCACACATGAGCATGTCCACCACAGGGGTATTTGGGTCCTCCCATGTCACCTCATTTAATAAGGGATTAAAAATAAAAAGCCAAGCTCTGCCCTGAGTTTGCTGGTTGGATTACATGAATAGGAACAGAGGGAAAAACTGGCAACATCATCCCTTTCGATGGGAGGGGGCAGAAGGAAACCCGTATTGGCCCCCAGGAAGTCGCATGAGTAGTCTGATAGTTATCTTCCAGCTCTGAGATCTGTGATTCTATAAAGGGAGGATTGAGTAAGGTCTAAGCTAATTTACATGTGCAGAGATGAAAGCAAATGTAAATAGATACACATTGCAGTTTTCTTTATTCATAATTTATTTTCAATTACGTTTGTTTCCTTAAAAAGGACAGATTTTTGGGCAGGATTATTTGAGTGGGGATTTATGAAAAAATGATCTCCTTAATCTTAAAAATAGCCTGGGGAGGTAGAAAAATAAGGGTACCCTAGTTCAGACTCAACTCCTGGCATAAGTGACAACAGCTCCATTGATGTCAAAAGGCTCTGTCTGTCGTCTCATATCATTTTATTGCTCCTATCCCCATGCTATCTAAGCAATGGTCTCTCCGAGCTGGGGGAACAGAGATGGGGAAAGCAGTAGCAGAACATGGATTTCATACTGATTTAGAACTACAGTTCTGGAAATTTTGCTGTGTAGCAAGTGGCAGGCAGGATTAAGCTGTTATCTTGCTGCCAGGAGCTTTATTCAAATATGGCTGAGTAATTTCTTTTTATAGAAACGAGATTATTTGTGTGCCATATATAAAGAGACCTGCTGGTTTGGGTCCCTCTCCCTCCACCCTGACCCAGACAGCCATCCTGCCCCTTGATCTGTGCTCCCTGTGAACAAATAAATAAATATACAAATCCCAATTTTCTATGAATACCTAAGATCTTTTCATTTAGCAAAAGGGAAATTGACTTTCAAGTGAAATCTGTACAGGCCTGGCAGCTGCTTTCCTGTAACGTGATTGAGAGCACCAAGTGGAATTGTCAGTGACAGTCCCAGAGGCTCCAACGGCATGGACCCTCCACCAAGCCCAGGGAAACTTTCTAACGGAGAAGGCACACTTTCAATATGCAATCAGGGGGCAAAGAAATAAGAGCAACATCTGAAGATGCTGTTGATTTTTCAAGTATCTATATCAGGCTTGTTTTGTTTGACTAAGTTGGGTGCTAGCTCTTGTTTCTTAGCAACACTAATAAGCTAATGCTTTGCATTTCTCCAGGAATCACACAGGATGATTAAGCTCTGTATTTCTGTCATAGCGTCCTCTGCACATCTGTCCGCGCACAATAGATGAGGAACAGCTCTGGTTCCGTTGCTGTGGAATTTACAGGCCTTTACCCTATGGGTACCCAGTGTGAATATCTCTTTGTCATCTTCCTCCTCTTACAGCAGCAGGAATTATAAGCCCTGGGGCCAGAAACACCAAAGGGAGCCCATGTTCTGTAATGAAGATTTTTCTTCTACTGCTCACAGTCCTCCTTTTAATTGTTTTTTGCTATTTGGGTAAATTTCCATGTTTAGGAAGGAGACTGGTTGTAGCCCAAAAGCAGTGGGTATAAATGCAGATTTACCACATACTGTCTATCCCAGTCCTGGATTCCTTCCCAATCCCTTCATTCTTCTGATGCCCCTTAATCCTGATCTGAAGCCCCACTGGTATCTTAACCCAGGGCCTCCACACAGCTCTGCCAGTGCACCTCAATCCTGATCTGCAACAGCCCTACCCCAACAAAGAGCAGTTCTGGAGCAAAGACAGCCCATCACACAGAACTGTCAAACAACTTTTTCATGTCCCCTAAAGACTGTCAAAGTTTCTCAACTTCACTTCCACTGTCTCACCCAAGAACGTAAATCTAGATGGTCTCTGGAGGGTTTCAGAAAAGAAACCAAGGCTCTTCGGTAAGCGATGCATGAATCACTCTGAGGGATGCTGGCCTGATGAAGTATTCATGAGGCTGTTGCCCTGATTATGGGCTTTCTCTCATGATCATCTTCAGTTTAAAAGAGGCTTCAGAAGAGAACCTCACACATCAGGGGCCTACAGGTGGCAGCCCTCTCTCCACAGTCCTGCTAGACTTCTATTTATTTAAATTTAAAAATCAATCAAATCCAAGTTTGCTGCTGTCTGTGTTTCTTGGGGACTTTGGATTGGCTTCAGAACTAGTCGAGACAAGTACTCCTACTATTACTGCGTGAATATATTTCAGCCCCACGGTGAGCAGAGGAAACAAGAAAAAATGGCCAATGGGGCCTTGTGAATTGCATTAATTAAAGGAGCAATCAAGATATAAATTACAGGTCACATTTGTGCTTGGTCTGGCTTCTCTGACTTCAATGGGTTTATACCAGATTTGTATAAGGCACTAATACATATTGTAAAAACTCCTTAACTAAACTAATAATCACTTTGATGATGTGAGAGAGTTTTTAATTTAATCTCACTTATGCCATTTATACTGGTTGATATTTTTTGTTCTTTCAGTTGGTATAGTGAATCTAGGCCGGTCAGTTTCACATAACAGTTTCTACTCATTTTCACTCTCCAGCTTTCAGCTTGCTTGGAAGCTTGCAGGCAGCCCGAGTGAGAATGTAGTAATCACTATTTATAGCCAGTAAAGTCAGCAGATATAATTTAGAATACAGGCAGGGAGATGATTTTTAGAATAGGTGTTTTTTTCCTCCACTTAGTCTCTAGTCTGACAATGTGTACTTTTAAAACCCTTCTTCCATTAAATTAAAAAGAAATACGATAGCTTTGAATTTCACTCTTGAGATCGCTATTGTCTCTTCAGTGAAAGTTTTGCCTAGAGTGAAATTTTACTACATCTCTACCCTGATATAACGCGACCTGATATAACATGAATTCTGATACAACATAGTAAAGCAGAGCTCCGGGAGGGCAGGGCTGCGCACTCCGGTGGATCAAAGCAAGTTTGATATAACGTGGTTTCACCTATAAAGCGGTAAGATTTTTTGGCTCCCGAGGACGGTGTTATATCGGGGTAGGGGTGTAGTTATTTCTGGTAAACTTTTTTCCTGGGAAGGAAAGGTTTTCAACCCCACTGAGTACCATGAACTGCTTCTATGGGTTCAGTGGCTCATGCTAGAAGAAAGAAAACATGGTGCATGGCTTTCTCTGCTTAATCATTTAACTGAGCTGCTTTGAAGAATCTGAAATAAATTGCCAAATTCCACAAATTGTGAAATGTTATCTCGTCTGTTAATGTGCAGCTCCAAAACGGCTGAGCTGAACTTTCCAGCATAGGCGGGGGGTGAGGGGAGCACACAGCCTACTTGGCTCAATAAGGAGTCGTCAGGAAGAAACCAGCAGTGACAGTATGGTTGTAATGCACCGGAGTGGGACAGGAAAGGCCACTACACAACCTGCCCTGCCCTGTGTGAGTGTTGGCAGGGGCAGATGGAAATGGCCTGTGTGCCTGCTTCCAGCTGAAGAGCGTTGATGGAGACTCCAATGTAAGCCTAGCAGTGGCGCTCTCAGGATGCTCAGCAAACTTGCTATTGAGTTATGCGAGGTGTTTGTTCTCCACGGCCCTCACAATCCTGCGGACAGAGACAGAAGAGGGAACGTAAGGCTCAAAGCCATGTATCAATGCTTGGCTTTTCTTTTTAAAAAATTATTTACTTTCATGTCAGTTGCAGTCATGGGTCAGGAAAGGAACGTGGCAAACTTTAAATACAAAAGACAGAAAGCCGGCTCCTCCTCCTGTTCCCCGGGCGCTCTGCATTTCCACAGACGTGCCCAAATGAGGTCATTAGCGCTGGCAGCATCATTCGCTGTCAATCATTTATCTGGTGAACTTGCCCCATTTCTTTGTTTGTGAATCCTTCAGGCAATCATCCAACTATCTGCAAATGCGTTTATTTGTTAGCATTTGCCCAGGAGTTTATACAAGCAAAGGGCAGTGTGTGGATAGGTGGAAGGGGAGGGGGCAGGTTTTTTGTAAACAGATCCCTTTGTTCATGGAATATGATGACTGGTCGCCTGTATCACATGATGGTGTTTTTCTGCTTACTGGTTGGCTGAGTGAAACTTGAGAACCACAAATGATTCATACCAGTATGAATTCTGAGGTGCATAATTGTTTGTGCTAAAATATGTTGCAATTTGTGAACATTACCTCACCGTCCTTGATGAAACACTATTGAAAGTTTTTATAATCAGTGCCAGCTGGTTTTGTTTATCTACTTATTTTTAAATCCAGGTGGTCTGAAACCATGAAGTTGTGCGTGTCACTAACCTGGATAAACTTGTGATCTTATTATCACTGACCTTTTCCTCCCTTCCTTTGTACTGTATTTTACACTGGCATGTTGCATTTTGCCCCATGAGACAGGCCATGTATTTATACACCTCCTCCCACAATGGGGTTCAGATATAGACTGGGCCTTTTGAGCACCATCACAATTCAGATAATAATGTTCATGCACAATTTGAGAGTGGCCTAGATGCCACCACTTTAATTCATGAAAATATTTATGAACCACTTCTTGTATTTTGTGACCAGCTTTCATTGTGGAAACTCAGAGTTCTTGGTCCTCTTTTTTCTAGAGTGGACCAAGATGTATGGCCTTCCCAGTAGGACTCTATTCTCTAGTTCTGTTTTAAAGTAGGTAGTGTCTTTTTCCTTTCTGTTCTCACAGCACTAAGGCCAGTTCCCCAGTCCCTACTGGGAGATTCAAGGGAGTGAATATCATGGTCCCAGAACAAGTCTAGCCATTGCTGTCTTCCTGACAACTCCCGGGAAAGCTGCCATCACTCGCATGGATTTACTAGCAATTCTTGGCTGCGCCTACTCACAGATACCACAGCTGTCTACTAAGCCTGTACATGCTCCATGCAGGTCAGAACTGATTCTGGACTTTTATAAAGCACAGGCCTTTCACATCAGTTAAGCATAGGGAATTGAAACAAATACATACTAGGAGAGCGATACACATTGCATCCTGCAGGAGACAGCTATGCAAATACGCATGTCCATGCGTGCGCACACACTCATATTGCATAACCAGAAAGTGAATGGTTCTGATCTCAATCTTTGCAAATCAGACACAGGTATAAGTGAAATGGAAGGACTTAAATAGTATGGAGAAAAGAATAGGAAGCAAAGATGTAGGAGCATCTTTTTTAGGGCTCAATGGGCCACAAACCCTGAGTCTCAGATGCTCTTCCCAATTCGTGGAAATAGCTCAATATAAAAAAAAAAAAAAGAAGGAACATGGACAATGCCTTGATTGGGAAAATCAGTCGGTCTGCATCATTTCCATCATCTTCTCAGCTCCCCTTCCAATGCTGGGCCAGCCCCCGGAGGCCTGCTAGATGTGACGAATTGGCTGAAGCAACCCATACAAGATGAGGTAGACGATCTGGTTTCAATAAAATTAGTGAATTGCTTCATGGATGGATGGGAAAGTTGTGACGCTCCAGGATTTGCTCCCCTCACAGCTGGATTCTGTTTGCCCATCACTGTTTCTCTTTATTATTACTGTTTATACTATCTATTTATTTTGATATGTGTATTTAGTGCCAGGTGCTAGATTGACAGCCCTGGAAAATGACGTAGTCCTCAAAACATGTTCAGCATGGGTAGGGGTAGTCGGGTGAACTTCCTCCATGCACTGCCTCATGTGGGGGCCTCCATCCTGATCTGGAGAGCACCACGAAGGGTGAGAGAGAGTTCAGTCTGCGGGTTCCTTCAGTCTTTGACCTCTCTGCTGAGGCAGCCAATGAAGTAGGGGTGGTGTGGTTTTGTGGAGTACATGTGTCCCCACTAGGAGCTGCACTAAGACCCACTGACTCATTTTACATGCTGCAAAACAACCGCCACCCTGTAAAGATTTTGGTCACCAGCAACCTAGGTTCTGCTTCCTCTTGCCATGCATCCTACTTTGCTTGGAGAATTCCCATTGTCAGAGACTGGCAACTGGCTTAGAGGAAGCTGGTCTTTCACCGCTGACAGTTCAGTATTTATTGTGTGATTTCTAGAACGATTGCCAAATGTTGGGGGCAGCAGGGTCTAGTGGATAGAGCACTGGATTGGAAACCGGGGTCTGGTGCCAGTTCTGCCACTGACATGCTGCATGACCTAGCAAGTCATTCCACCTCTTAACTTAGATTGTAAGTTCTTCAAGGCAGGGACTCTCTTTCACAAAGCGCCTAGCACAATAGGGCCCTGACCCTACCATTCTGAGCTAGTTATTTATTAGCATTATAATAGTATCTAAACACCCCCAAACTTTATGAACTGCCTTGAATGTCAGGAAACTCCCCAAGTTATGAAGGAAAAAGTGGGGCTCTGATGATGTGTCTGATAGGCAGGATCTAGCACTGTTTAATGGACACTCCAGCAGAGTCTACACCAAAAGGTTCAACAAGCTCTCAGCACCCCGCAACCTGCCTCCACTAGGTCTGCTAGGCCAGAACCTGTAAATGAAAAATGCTTGTCAGCTCAATTGGGAAATGTGCTGACAAAGCCACTGTCCTGGGTTACTTAAGTGTGGTGGCATCCAACACATAGCATTAAGGTTACACCCAGGACCGGCACTAGAGGTTTGAGTGCCCTAGGTGCACGGCACTTTCGCTGCCCTGCGCGCTGGTCCCGCGGTTCCGGTGGAGCTGCCACAGTGGTGCCTGCGGAGGGTCTGGTGCTCCGTGGCTCCGGTGGAGCTGCCGCAGTCATGCCTGCGGGCGGTGCACCGGAGCCGCCCACCAGTGGACCCTCCGCAGGCACCACTGTGGCAGCTCCACCGGAGCCGCCTGCCACCCCCTCCGGCAAAACGGCGCCCACCAATTCTTCTGGCGCCCTAGGCAATTGCCTAGGCTGCCTAAATGGTAGTGCCGGCCCTGGTTACACCATAAGTGTGGGATTTGGCATAAACTTTGCTGAGCGCTTCCAAAGGAGTGGAGATGCTGCATTGCCCTTGGGAGGTGTTTAGGTCATGCTGTAGCATTTAACAGTTGGCCAAATTCTGTGAGATACTTGAGCATCTTCTGGCCCCAATTTGGCAAAGCACCCAGGCATGTGACTTCACTGGGACTTAAGCACATATTTAAAGTTAAGCTCATGCTGAAATACTCTGCTGAACCGGGGCCTCCAAGAAGCTAACTTCAAACAAGGAGTACTCAGCACCTCAGGACTGGGCCCACCATTGGAGCAGGTTCTCTTCTGATTTGCTTTTTAATATTTCTCTGCACCTTTGAAAGCAATCAGGCTGCTCACCAAGAAAATGTCTTTTAAATCTGTAAACAGCAGTTTTCCCTCCTTTAATATTAGAGCCATTTTAAAAAAAACACTAAAAATTTAACAATTCTTTTCTTATTTTGCAGCTTTTTGGGAAGCAGAGCAACGTCAGGGGTTTCTCAAGCATACTCCGTAACAACATGACATACAGCAATTACATCCCCAATAGTCAACTTGGCCTGCTTCCCTCGTCTGCCTTTATTACAGTCTCTAACCTAGCCTAAGAGGGCTTTCAGCTGTGTATTTAGATGAACACAAAGGCAATAAAGGAATATTTATAGACAGGGTTGTGTTATGTCAGTTCTGTATGTTGTTGTTATTTTACTTACAGTTCATGGATGTCCTATTTTCTGGGCAGGGGCAAGAGCAGTAATTTATTCCCTTCCCCCAACCTCTGTCCCCCAAATGTGCAGTTCATTCCAAATCTGAGAATGAAATATTAGCTTTCTGTTCTGAAAGGAAAAGAAAATCCAGAGCAAGTGACCATCTGCAATTAGTGCCCCATCAGCTAAATTTCTATGAAATCATTTTGACAAATTGTTTAGGAAGGGGTAGGAGGGAAGCCCCATTAACTGTACATTTGCTGTTCATTAATTGTCTGCTTTTTGCCATGCTCCACTTCCAACTGTTACGTGATCTAAAAGCCTAGTCCTGTTTATGCAGCACAGCTCCCTTTGACTGGCATATGGAAAGGGGGTTCGTTCCAGATGGTGAGGGCAGAATCAAGCCCACAGAGGAGTATGATCGAATGACGAGCTGCTAAAGAAGATATTTTCCACACACAAACCCTTATCTCGAGAGGGATAGAAATGCTACAGAGACAGGGTTGTCTTTGGTACCCCTAATACTTGTCACAGGGCCCCTCTAACAATCAGGTCAGGATTCTCAGGATGGGCTATTTGTGTTTCACTCTCATCTAGGAGCCCAGTCATGGACCATGACCCTATTGTACTAGGTGATGGACAAACACAGAGCAAAAAGATAGCCCTTGAGCCAAAGAACTGACAATTTCAGCAGGTTTCCATTTTCCTAGGGCTGTCCCATTTGTAGGTCTTGCAATATTGTGACCCAAGCCAGAGGGAGGGATAGTTCAGTGGTTTGAGCATTGGCCTGCTAAACTCAGGGTTGTGAGTTCAATCCTTAAGGGGGCCACTTAGGGATGTGGTGCACAAATCAGTATGTGGTCCTGCTAGTGAAGGCAGGGGACTGGTCTCAATGACCTTTCAGGGTCCCTTCCAGTTCTATGAGATAGGTGTGTGTCTCTATATATATATATCCATTGGGGTATCCCATTTTTAAGTTTCACAATAGTGTGACCACCGCTGGCAAATCCTGGGGAAAAAGGTTTCCTCAAATACTCATTAGGTTTGAGGAGAGAGGGTAAAGGAATGAAATTGCTTTGCTTGCAATGACTTCTTGTGAATATTCTAATGAATTAGTTTACTGGAAGGAATGTTAATGAAAACTGGTGAATTCTAAGGGAATGTTGGAGCATGTCCACAAAAAGCAAATTTCAAATTCATATGTAGTCACCCAAGGAACCGACTTTTATTCATCCAGCCATGGAACAGAACCATCATGTTTACATGTGTTTAGATAACAGAGTGAGAGGAGTGGTGTAAATATAGAGATACGCTGACCCTATGTGCCAAGTCCATACAGCTCCAATTTGAAATTGTCACATATCAAACATGAACAACAAGCGCCATTTTTTTACCAAAACTATTTTGGCAAAAAAAACACCTTCCATTAATGAGTAAATTCTAGAAATTGTGACCTGCCCGTGGATGGCTCAGAAACAGAAAGAAGCAGTAACTTTTCTGAGATAGTGTCTGTTCAAGTCCAGTCTTCTCCTCCTCCTCCTCTCTATCATCATCCCTATGGTAGTTCCCAGGAGCCCCTCTCATGGAGTAGGACCCCACTGTGCAAGATGCTGCACAAACGCAAACCAAATTGATGGTCCCTGTCCCAAGGAGCTTCATCTTTTTGGAATAGCTCCATATTCTTTCCACTGCGCATGTTGGTAAATTGTTTTGACTGACACATACTCCCTCCCTCTCTTCCCCTTTCTTTTTCCTCTATTTTAAAGACTGCCTCAGAAGCCCTGCCACTTTAGAAACCAGGAGGTTGGCACCCTTATCTAATGGAGTGGAGAAGATAGTTCTGTCCCATCACAGAAGGCATTCCCATGCTTCATGAAACCTTTGTACAACAGTGGCACATCCATGTGTTGGTCTCCAGAATTAATTTGTTCTTTCAGTGATTCTTGGCACCACAAGGATCTCTGAGAAGATTTGCCTCCCTTCTGTTTCCAGTTCTTTCCCAAGACTCCCCAAAGTCATTCTTGATTTTCTCAAAACGTCCTTCACGGCTGTCATGTGTTCTCTGGTAGACTGTAGTCTGACAATTCCTCTGCGTTCTTCAGGTTGCCTAGCATCATTGTGGTGACATCCTTAAAATGATTTTCTTCCTCTAAGTCCCTCAAGGACAATCCATGTATGACGTGACCTTTAAAATATATACATAAAAATAACCTGAACTGCACTGAGACTGAACCTTCCAACCCTGAATCAACTGCTGCATTATATGTCTGTCCAGAATCACTTGTTAACTCCTTGTCCAGGGCCTGTGTTTTTCTCCATGTATCATACAGCTTCAAGCACTCAGCAAATCATTCAGCAAGTCAGTTAATTCAGAGTCAAAGTTAAACTTATAGGGAATGCAGACTGTAAAGTATGACAGTCACAGCTTACAAAAAAAACTAGTTTAACTCAGTTTCTGAAATTTTCCAGCTGTTCGCTAAGAGAACAGACTGCCTCATCCAAGTAGTTTTATCTCTTGATCACAGAGTGGAGCCCTCAATACCAGCTATCTTGGTGGTCATACATCATGTGATAGAAATGGGGATGGAATGTAACAATTTTCTGAATACTGCAGGAATTGTCAGTCTGTGAATGTTGATGTGTAATGATGGCATGAACGCTGTATGTGATAAGGTCAGTGAGGGGCAGTTCTTCTGTATTGGGTTATAAGTCTTTCCTGTACGATCACATTGATCTAACCTATGAGAGGGCTGTGAGAAGAATGGCTTGCCAGATAAGAACTAGATAAATGCTAGAAAGCTTCAACGGCTCTGCTGTAGATTCCATGGTCCTATATCCCGACTCCAATGTATTGCCGTCAAGGTTCCTTCCCCACTCTGAACTTTAGAGTACAGACATGAGGACCTGCATGTGAACCCCTAAACTGAATTACCAGTTTAGATTTGGCTTTGCTGCCACCACTCCCAAGTCCTAACTCCCTTCCCTGGATAGTCTTGAGAGACTTCTTCACCCAGTTCCTAGTGAACACCGATCCAACCCCTTGGATCTTAACACAAGGAGAATTAACCATCTCCCCTCCTTTCCTCCACCAATTCCTGGTGAGTCCAGATCCAATCCCCTTGGATCTTAAAACAAGGAAAAATTAATCAGGTTCTTAAAAAGGAGGCTTTTAATTAAAGAAAGAAAGGTAAAAAAATCATCTCTGTAAAATCAGGATGGAAAATAACTTTACAGGGTAATCAAATTCATAGAGCCCAGAGGAATCCCCTCTAGCCTTAGGTTCAAAGTTACAGCAAACAGAGGTAAATCCTCTTAGCAAAAAGGAACATTTACAAGTTGAGAAAACAAAGATAAAACTAACACGCCTTGCCTGGCTGTTACTTACAAGTTTGAAATATGAGAGACTGGTTCAGAAAGATTTGGAGACCCTGGATTGATGTCTGGTCCCTCTTAGTCCCAAGAGCGACCAACCCCAAAACAAAGACATACAAACAAAAGCCTTCCCCCCACCAACATTTGAAAGTATCTTGTCGCCTTATTGGTCCTTTGGGTCAGGTGTCAGCCAGGTTACCTGAGCTTCTTAACCCTTTACAGGTCAAAGGATTTTGGTGTCTCTGGCCAGGAGGGATTTTATAGTATTGTACATAGGAGGGCTGTTCCCTTCCCTTTATAGTTATGACAACTGCAAACCTTGTTTTTCAGTGCTGGGGTCTATCAGCGCAAGGCCTACAAATAATAAAAGAGTGCATTGATTCCTGTGCAGGTGAAGCACTTGCCAGAAGTTGTCAAGAGGGACAGGTTAACACAGAGAGCAGAGAGAAACAACGCTCTGCTCTACAAAGGCTGTTTGGTTACTGGATGCCACTGACCCCACCCAGGAAGGAAGAAAACTGCAGGGTCTGAGCCTAGGCCAAACCTGCTGAAGTGTCATGGTTGATACCTAAGGGACTGCAGCCCATCACCCAGTCTCTAAGTGGGAGAACCAGGTGATTCTATGCCAAGAGAGAGATGACATCCTCAGACTAGAGGGGGTAGTTCAGAGAAACTTGGAGGTGTCAGAGACGCAGTTGGCCTGGTAACTTTGTGACACACTGTACATAGAAATAAATACTCTGCACATTCCTGATAAAACAGTATCCTGAAGGCAGTCACACCCCACTCTTCATTAAATGCACTGTCTTGGGAGGTGCTGAGGGCAAGCAATGTGCTCATCACCTCATAGGATTGTCCATTATTCCACTTGCCAGCCAGTTATCCAGGTGTCTTTAGAAACATCTTGTTGGTCTCCATGGTTCCCATCATGAAATCAGAGTGCATGCATGAAAAGGGTGGCAAAGCATCATGCTTAGTACTAGAGACTTGTATGCATGAAACTGATGTTCTTTGGTGCACATTTTTAACCCTCCAGCCAAAGAAGGGTCATTGTGATATACCAGGGCACAATCCAGACTAGTGGAGGGCTGTGTCACCCCTGTCCTCTAACCGGGGGTGCCCTTTACAATGTCCTGCTGCTGTAGCCTCCAAAGTGGACTGCTCACAAACAGCATCCAGCATGCAAGTCACTCCCAGCTACGTCTGCATGTACTGCAGCGAGCCACTGCACCTTGGCTCTTACCAGCTGTGGTTATACTGCAGGGTGACCCCAACATCCTCCCAGTCCCAGATTTCCCCCACAAAATGTATGTTTTGTATTGCTCAGCCCTCTCCTAGGCAGTACAAGTTTATAAAGTCTATTATTTCTTTAATAGAAACAATATGCATGCAAGTTGCCACCTCAAATGGAGTTTCCCAAACACTTCAGCTTAAACATACCAGATTAGACAAAACAATAAAACAAGTTTATTAACTACAAGAGAGATTTTTTAAGTGAGTACAAGTAATGAGGCATAAAAGTCAGAAATAGTTACAAGAAAATAAAGTTCAAACACTACTGGAGCCTAACTTAACAAATTGTAACAGATGCAAGCAAAGTTTCTCACTATATGTTTCCATCAGTCTTACTGACCAAGTCGTCCCTTCCCCCAGAATACAATGAAGGCCTCCCTCTGTTGCTTCAGATGCAGAGAATGTGATGGGCAGTGACAGAGAAGGGGGTTGCCTTGGGGTGTTTCTCTCTCCTTTTTATAGCTTCCGTCCTCCTCTTGAAAAACATTTCCAGCTGGGTACAAGGAGACAAAAAGTCTACAGGGAAAGATGTTCCCTGATGCTTTGTTCTCACTTGTTTGAGCTTCCTTTACTTCCCCTTTCTGCTTGATGACTCTGCTACTGCTTAAATGCAAATTAAGCACAGCACACATTCCTTTGTTTGAGACAGACCTGTTCTCCAACCTCAGTTTGGAACATATGTTAATAACTCCCCAGAGTGGTATCTTATCACTTCACATACAAAAGTGCCACCCATATTTTATCAGGACAGTATTGACCAGCAATTTATGGGTTTTCAAATGATACCTTACAAGGTATACTTTGTACAAAGATTATTACAATAGTGTGTGGGTGGTGGATATGGGTACTTTCTATCACAGTAATGTGTATACAAGAGCAGAGTTCATGCTGTTTGGGTACCTTAAGCTGTAAATTTCCATACTTTCAAAGGTCTGGGTTTCTTGTAAATTAACTTTGGATTTCCTGGCCTTTTTTTATAATTTTCGAATTACTCTGGCCCTAATTCTGCAACTAGCTCCACTGATTTCAGCTACGGCTCCAAGTGGGTGCAGGAATCCACATGTGTGGACTCAGTTAAAGGACTGGGTCTGAAAACTTTCTTGTAAGAATTTTTCCCCTTTAATTATTGATACATACTGTCAATCTTAAATTTGCCTTCACCAGGAGTTCTCTCTGGGCACCATGTCACAGTAATCCTTTGTTCTGGCACCTGAGGAGCAGCATACCACCCTGTTTTCTGTATCTGGGCCACAGATGTCTATGCCAGGAGAGATCTGCATAACAAGTTTCTACACAAACTAGGCTCTGTGTCCCCTAAGTCGCCACTTCAGCCCAGAGGAAGAATTAATCTGGACTCTTTGTAAGGTGGGGTGGGGAAAGAGTAATTCATTGCTCTGCCACGTGCTCAATTATCCTAACTAGAAAGAAGAACTCTGGTAACATTTGGTCCAAATTAACTATGGTTTGTTTTGAAATGCAAAGAGTATTTAATCAGAGAGGGAAAGGTGGAAAGAGACATTGCTTATTTCCTCCTTTTTAATATTTTTAATGAAGTTGTGTGTCTTTTTTTTTTTTTAATTTGGAAAATAATTTTCGTGTGGTCTGGATTAGCTCTAAATAAAAGCAAACAAGGCATAATTAGAAACTGGTTTGTTTTTCTTTTTCCTTTCTTCTCTGGCAACTACATTCTAATAAGGGGTGCGTCTGACAGGGAAGGAAAACCACCTACGAGACAAGAGCTGTCTGATTTTTGAGGAAGCTTGTGCTCGAGGCAGGAGCAGAGATGAAGGGTAGCGTGTCCGACACTGATTTGAAAGAAGAGTTGGGCTGACCTGAGAATTGAACAAAATGCCTGTGCGTGGTGGTGGTTTGGTGGGCAACTCAAGTTGGAGATGTCCTTCAAAGTCCAGTGGTCTCATTACATATAATCCCACCTCTGTCCAGATAGGCAAGTTACAGTGAGAGTATATAAACTTTGTCCATATCTCCCCATTCAACCTGTTGATATAGTTAGTGTTTCTCTCTCTCTGATGCTATTAGGGGCTGATCTTTCAGTCTTGCCTTACCTGAACCTCCTTTTTGGCACCCATATTTTGCATGTGGGTGCAACTGATGCAACTAGATTGCCTAACTAGGCGACGGAGCATGCACATCAGGAACACAGACATCTAAATGCTCTGGGTTGTGCCTGCAAAGCTAAAGGGCAGGCTTTCAAAAATAATAGCCCTATGTGAATATCTATAAACTTCTCTGTTGGGTGTTGTAATGTCAGACTGTCTTGTTAATATGGTACCAAATTACACTCTATACAAAGTTCAGCTTATATTGGGCATCTTTTACATCTAATTGAATGTTGCTACACTCTGTGAATATCATTGTATCATGGTTGCTGCTTTCGTGCAGAAAAGAGAGCGCTATACAGAAGAGAAGGCTGGAGTCAGAGAATTAAAAGAATCCTAGAACTTAGAGAAGGAAAAGCCTCTTAGATACCATACAGTTCATCTTATGAGGGCCAATGCATGATTGTTCCCTACAGTAGTTTTCCAGGTACATTGTCCAGGCTTGTTACAAATGTCCCAGGAGATGGGCTCCCACCATTTCCCTTGAAACATGATTCCACAGCCTGGTACATCTCACTGATGGGATTTTTTTTCTGATAGTCTTTCCCTTTCCCATTCTTCCTAGTTACACCCCTTTGTCATCACCTGCAAAACTCTCATAGCCCGTGGCTCTGGAATCTGCTCTCTTCACAGATTCACGTTCCGTTCCTAGCATTTCAGCCCTTTGAGAACTGGTCAGGAGTGACAACAGGAACAGAACTGAGTGCTTGGGGAGAACATCTGAATAAGATAGGAAAGTTTGGGGGAACCAATATAGAGAGAGAATGTGCCTATGGTTCTTGCGGCTTTTCTACAACCTTCCAGGGTAATTGTGCTCTAAGAAAATTATCATAAAGGGTTAGTTGTTCAAAGTGCTGGTCAGCCTCATGGGACTGCAGAAAAGAGATTTTGAAGAAAAAAATCCAGATCCCTCTCTCTATCCTCACAGTTGTGCTCACCTTGCATTGATAACTCTTCAGAGATGCACTATAACCTCTGCTGGTTTTCAGTGTGGGGTGAAGTGAGAAAGGCAATACCTCCCCATAAACCCTGACAGCTACAAACCATTGGCCATGCAGCAATCTTCGTGCCAAACCACTTCCCACCTCCTATTGTGGAGGATACTCTCTTAAAAGGACGTACAGACTCTTTGTGGTGGGGATGGCTGTTCAATCTGAAGCGAGTCAGTTAATGCACGGGGAAGAGCTTCCACCTTCCAAACACAAGAAGGTCTTTGTCTGAGAGTTATGAACTTGTATGGAAATACCAGTGATGAATGACCTGCATGGTGGTGAGTAATAGAGACATTTGATTTCCCTGGCCACACACGCATCTCTCCTCTTACGCCATTCATCTGCTCCTTTGCAGCCTCTCACTGATTACCTACCCCTATGGCAATCCCTGCCCTTTCTTGCCAGACAAAGGAAAGCCTATCCATCACTATGGTTGCGGTGTCACAAGAAGATAGGGAGCTGCACTCTTCCTCTCCCTGTCACACCTCTGCCAGGCTTAGGTAATTGAATCAAATTGTCAGTGAAGAGCTGGATGATGATTCAGCTCCCACCAAAGGCTAGACTATTACCTAGCAGCTTAATAATGAAAACTGTCATCATTCCTGCAATAAGGAAAGATAAATAAGTTATTAAATGCAAGGACCCACCACCCTCCTCAGGCAGGGCACTGTGCCAGAGGAATGTTAACTTTGGCCATGGCCTATCTATTATAAGAGAGGGATGGAATACACAGAATGTTAAAGAAGCAAAGCGCTCTCTCCAGTCAGCCTTTAAACAGCTCCTCTTTGCTGCCTGCTTAAGGAAATGACAAATCAGCAGATTCTCACTCCTCCTCGGAGGCCAGGCACCTCATTCCCAGAAAGCTGCAACAATAGATTTGATTAAGGGACCAAGGAGGCTAAGTTTTGAGGAAGGAGTAGGGATGGGTTCAACCAGACATAATTTGGACTTGCATCAGGATGTCAAATATCCCAAGTGTGGGGAGCAGGGAGGTTGGATCTGGAGTTTTGGTTCAGATCCATCTCTAGGGAAGACTAACAAATGACACATACATATATATGTATATATAGGTTGGCCAAAGCACAGCTAAGTGGTGTGGGGTAACCTGACGAATGGCTTAGGGAGGGTAGATTCAAAATCGAGACGAGGTTCCAGATGAGCTTGGCAGACTGAATTAGTGCCTCTCCTATCAGTCTTTTGACAGCCTCTTCTTGGCTGTTCCCTGCCAGCTTTGCCCTGAGGTTTGATCAGTGACAGAGTGTGTTGGAATATTTCCAAATTTAACATTTTGTTTTTAAAAGACAAGGGGGCAGGGAGGAGGAAAAATAGTGACTTTTTTTGCTCAGCTGTGCCTCTGAGCTATTCAGAGTCCTTTGCCTGGCAAAAGTTCCCCGCATAGTTATATGAGCCTGCCTGGGAATAGACAGAGCAAGACTTCCTAGACTGTAAGCAATACGGGTGGGTGGGCGGGTAGGTGTACAGTGCCTTAGCACAGTGGCGATGCTCCAATTAAAGGTCTATAGGTGCTATCACAATAACAAAATAAATGAATAATAGCTATTATCTAAACTCCTCACATCTTCAGGCTAATAAATAGCGGGGTTGACTAAACTGATCCCATTCTTTCTTCTACAAACGGCCCCTTCCTGCCTTCTGTCATGGTCACGGGCTCTTTCACTGTCCTCACAGCTCTGAGCGTCCTTCTGTGTAGCTTTCCTCTGAGGCAAATTCCTATAACTTGGTCTTCACAGTCTTCCATCTCTCAAATTCTGGTGTCTTCCCCATCTCCCTGAACTCCTGGAGGAGAAGCGAGGGAGAGAGGAGTATTCACAGATGGACAGCTTACCTCTGGGGCATCTCAGTGTCACGTTTAACCTCACTGCAGCCCGGGGAAACTTTTTAATCCTCAGCCTTTCTGAAGCTGCTGAAGTGTCCTGACAAGTTTCTGAAGTCAAAGGCTCAGAGATGCTCTGGGGGCAGGAACCAACAGCATCATCGCCTCACCTCCAACTGGAATTGCACAGGAGTGTCTGTATGGACATGTCCTGGGCAGGAAGGTGAAGCCCACAAAGCTCTTCAATGCAGCCTGCTGTCTCGCTCCTTTTTAATTACACAGCCACCCACAGAGACTATAAGTCCCAGCATCCAGTGCTCCATTTTGACTCAAGCAACCAGGCCCCTGGATGCCAGGGGCCACATGCAAGTTTTCATGTTTGGCCATAAAAGAGCTCGTAAAGTTAGCAAAACCGCTTGGATATTAAACATCTAACCCTGTGAGCATGTGACCCAGGGACCTCTTGGTGCCAACTGGAAAAGGGCAGACGGGATAAAAAGGGGTGTACAGGGATGCCCAGGATTGGATATATGCATAACACCTCACTGAGAGGTGGCATGGGAGGTCTCTACCAAGAGCCAGTAGCCCACTAATCATCAACATCATCGCAAAATGTTTGTACAGATAACGTTTAAGGAGTTACGTATCTATACTAAAAATGATGTTCTTAAGCTCTTGGCATCGAGGGCACCAGGCGGTGACTTATCTCCCTGTCTGGTCATGTGTGGTGATTGTGTATTACATGCCTCCCAGTGTAGGCCTATTTGCATACTGAGCCACAGGCAAAAGAAGAGATTGTGAAATCTGCAAGAAAGGAAACTCACAGGCTGAAACAAATAGCGTAGGGTGTCCCTGTTTATGACTAAAGATGAAATATTGTTCAGGTATATCTAGGGGGACAAGGGAACTCACAGGGTCCTTCCTCTAAATGCTACAAGGATTTGGGGTGAGCAATGTTCTGCAAGACGTGAGAGTATCAAGTTAAGTAAGTCTGGGTCCTAGAATGCATGCTATGGTTTTGCGTTATATGTAACGACATGTTTCCAATACTTCTACTTGCTAGTACTTGTTAAATAAATATACTTGGTTTCACTATAAACATATCTAGGTGCTGTGAGGCAAGCAAAGCGGTGATCTGAGGTGGAACTGGGAGGCTGGAGTGTAGTTTCTTTGGAAACAGCGAACCTGTGAATGCAGCAAGTGCTCAGTGGCCTGGTGACTGGACACTACTTGGGGATGCTTGGCAGGTTGGTGGGTTGGAATGTGCCTATCGCTATTCTGTAGAGAAACAGCTGGACCTGCAAGACCTGGAAGGCAGTGCTAGTGTTACCTATGGGCAGTGGAGTTGGGGAGCTGCCCCCAGCATGCACAGACAAGGCTTCCTCAGGCCGAGGGCAGGTGGTAAGGAGATGCCTCAGAACCCTGGGTACTCACAAGGAATGGTCACAGAGCACCGTTATGGGGGGTCTCAGGTTTGATTCCAAAGCTGTAGACAGTTTTCCTTGGTTTGTTTGGCCCAACAGTTTCCCCCTAGCTATTTTCATTGGAAATGAATGTGAATGTTGGGCAGGCTCTAGGACCCTGCAAGAATTCAGTGACAGGTGAAAGCATGACAAGATACAAGGACCAAGATCAGAGCTTAGCTGGGTCCCCCATGCTCTGAGGAAGGTTCCCAGTTAAATATTCCTCCCCAGTCCCAAAGCAAACACCCCTCATTCTTGCAGTTTGTAGTCCAGAAACATTCTGCTCTCTACAGAGCAGTTTTAGACCCTGCATTTTTGATGGCTCCCGGGGTCTGCATGTGGCTTAATCCTACTCGTGCAGGAAGAGGATGCCTGGCTGTAACAGAGCTCAAGTGCAGTTTCAGGCTGAGGCTCTGGGCCTGTCCATGCTATGACTGTGTTTTGTGCATCCAGGTCATGTCACAGCAGTGCCAGACAGCAGGCAGACCCTGAGGTGACACTGGAAAAAGCCAGCTCTTTCATTCAGAAACAGAGCTGGTGTGAGCCAACTTGCAACCAGTGGAGAGGGGCCATAGGAGCAGATTCAATTGTCAAGTATCAGAGGGGTAGCCGTGTTAGTCTGGATCTGTAAAAACAGCAAAGAATCCTGTGGCACCGTATGGACTAACAGACGTTTTGGAGCATGAGCTTTCGTGGGTGAATACCCACTTCGTCGGATGCATGTAGTGGAAATTTCCAGGGGCAGGAATATATATGCAAGCAAGCTAGAGATAACGAGGTTAGTTCAATCAGGGAGGATGAGGCCCTTTTCTACCAGTTGAGGTGTGAAAACCAAGGGAGGAGAAACTGGTTCTGTAATTGGCAAGCCATTCACAGTCTCTGTTTAATCCTGAGCTGATGGTGTCAAATTTGCAGATGAACTGAAGCTCAGCAGTTTCTCTTTGAAGTCTGATCCTGAAGTTTTTTTGCTGCAGGAAGGCCACCTTAACGTCTGATATAGTGTGGCCAGGGAGGTTGAAGTGTTCTCCTACAGGTTTTTGTATATTACCATTCCTAATATCTGATTTGTGTCCATTTATCCTTTTCCGTAGAGACTGTCCAGTTTGGCAGATGTACATAGCAGAGGGGCATTGCTGGCATATGATGGCGTATCTTACATTGGTGGACATGCAGGTGAATGAACCGGTGATGGTGTGGCTGATCTGGTTAGGTCCTGTGATGGTGTCGCTGGTGTAGATATGTGGGCAGAGTTGGCATCGAGGTTTGTTGCATGGATTGGTTCCTGAGCTAGAGTTACTATGGTGCGGTGTGCAGTTACTGGTGAGAATATGTTTCAGGTTGGCAGGTTGTCTGTGGGCGAGGACTGGCCTGCCACCCAAGGCCTGTGAAAGTGTGGGATCATTGTCCAGGATGGGTTGTAGATCCCTGATTATGCGTTGGAGGGGTTTCATCTGGGGACAGTATGTGATGGCCAGTGGAATCCTGTTGGTTTCTTTCTTGGGTTTGTCTTGCAGTAGAAGGCTTCTGGGTACACGTCTGGCTCTGTTGATCTGTTTCCCTATTTCCTCGTGGGGTATTGTAGTTTTGAGAATGCTTAGTGGAGATTTGTAGGTGTTGGTCTCTGTCTGAGGGGTTAGAGCAGATGCGGTTGTACCTCAGTGCTTGGCTGTAGACAATGGATAGTGTGATGTGCCCGGGATGGAAGCTGGAGGCATGAAGGTAGGCATAGCGGTTGGTAGGTTTTCGGTATAGGGTGGTGTTAATGTGACCATCACCTATTTGCACCGTGGTGTCTAGGAAGTGGACCTCCCGTGTAGATTGGTCCAGGCTGAGGTTGATGGTGGGGTGGAAGCTGTTGAAATCATAGTGGAATTTTTCCGGAGTCTCCTTCCCGTGGGTCCAGATGATGAAGATGTCATCAATGTAGTGTAGGTAGAGAAGGGGCGTGAGTGGACGAGAGCTGTGGAAGCGTTGTTCCAGGTCGGCCATAAAAATGTTGGCATATTGTGGGGCCATGCGGGTGCCCATAGCAGTGCCACTGATCTGGAGATATATATTGTCATCAAATGTGAAACAGTTGTGTGTGAGGATAAAGGCACAGAGCTCAGCAGCCAGTTGTGCTGTGGCATCATCAGGGATACTGTTCCTGACAGCTTGTATTCCATCTGTGTGTGGGATGTTTGTGTAGAGAACCTCTACGTCCATAGTGGCTAGGATGGTGTTTTCTGGAAGGCCACCAATACATTTTAGTTTCCTCAGGAAATCAGTGGTGTCACGGAGATAGCTGGGAGTGCTGGTGGCATAGGGTCTGAGTAGGGTCAATAGGGTCAATTGTCATTATTCACTAGCTGTTCAAATGCTCAGGATCCAGAATCCCTTGCTTTGCCCTGCGTTCACAAGTGTTGCAGTTGCCAGTGTTTTGCTAGGTAAGACGTCCGTTGTACGTTTCTCACACCTTAGCATGGACCAATGCTCCATGTGCTCTGTTGAAATATTGTTTGACAATTTCATACCACCACAGTCTTCAGTGGCTATCAGCAAATATTCCTGTGCCACGTGAACTAGCACTGGGGACTTTTCCAGGGGCGGAAGCACACTACTATCACCAAAAGCTGTACCTGCCCTTTCCACAGTCTGAGACAAGTCTGGCAGACAGGCAGTGATAGGAAGTGCCAACTGATTTTTCAGAGCGACAAGGTGGATGAAGTACCCTCTTTTATTGGACCAGCTTCTGCTGGTGGAAGAGACAAGCTGTGGAGCCACATGGACCATTAGTACTGAGCTATGCGCCAACTGTGGGACCTTCTTGCTGTGTCGAAAAAAAGCTCTTTTATAGGCTCACTGACCCACAGGCCAATGGAGCCAGTGAGTATCTTTCCACTGGGCTTTGGAGCTGAACTGGTTGTCCCATGAGTGCTGCCCCATTTACATCTCAGCTCCTATACGTTGCCTCATCCTGAATGCCACACTGCTCTGACAACCCCCTCACCTCATCAAGACATTAGTGTCCTTTCCCCATTCATGCCTCAGAGCCTTTTAGCACGCTGCCCCCTACTGCTGGAACAGCCTCCCTGATCTAGTGCACTTATCCACCTAGTTCTCCTCCAAAACTCTTAAAAACATAAGAAAGGACATATTGGGTCAGACCAAAGGTCCATCAAGCCCAGTATCCTGTCCTCTGACAGTGGCCAATGGCAGGTGCCCCAGAGGGAATGAACAGACAAGTTATCATCAAGTGATCCTTGCCCTGTCACCCAATCCCAGCTTCTGGCAAACAAAGGCTTGGGACACCATCCTGCCCAATAGCCATTGATGGACCTATCTTCCATGAATCTATCTAGCTCCCTTTTGAACCCTGTTATAGTATTGGCCTTCACAACACCCTCTGGAAAGGAGTTCCAGAGGTTGACAGTGCGTTGCTTGAAAAAATATTTTCTTGTGTTTGTTTTAAACCTGCTGCCTATTTATTTCATTTGGTGGCCCCTTGTTCTTATATTATGAGAAGGAGTAAATAACACTTCATGATTTACTTTCTCTATACCACTCATGATTTTATAGACCTCTATCATATTCCCCCTTTAGTCACCTCTTTTCCAAGCTGAGAAGTCCCAGTCTTATTAATCTCTCCTCATATGGAAGCCGTTCTATACCCCTAATAATTTTTGTTGCTTTTCTGAACCTTTTCCAATTCCAATATATCTTTTTTGAGATGGGGCAACCACATCTGCACGCAGTATTCAAACTATGGGCGTTCCATGGATTTATATAGAGGCAATATGATATTTTCATTCTTATTATCTATCCCTTTCTTGAAGATTCCCAAAATTCTGTTCACTTTTTTGACTGCCGCTGCACATTGAGTGTATGTTTTCAGAGAACTATCCACAGTGACTCCAAGATCTCTTTCTTGAGTGGAACAGCTAACTTAGACCCCATCATTGTATATGTATAGTTAGGATTCTGTTTTCCAATGTGCATTACTCTGCATTTATCAACATTGAATTTCATCTTCCATTTTCTTGCCCAGTCACCCAGTTTTGTAAGATCCTTTTGTAACTCTTCGCAGTCTGCCTGGGACTTAACTATCTTGAGTACTTTTATATCATCTGCCAATTTTGCCACTTCACTATTGACCCCTTTTTCTGAATCATTTATGAATATGTTAAATAGGACTAGGCCCAGTTCCAATCCCTGAGGGACACCACTATTGACCTCTCTCCATTCTGAAAACTGACCATTTATTCCTACTCTTTGTTTCCTATCTTTTAACCAGTTACCAATCCATGAAAGAACCTTCTCTCTTATCCCATGACTGCTTATTTTGCTTAAGAGCCTTTGGTGAGGGACCTTGTCAAAGGCTTTCTGCAAATCTAAATACCCTATATCCACTGGATCTCCTTTGTCCGCATGCTTGTTGACCCCCCTCAAAGAATTCTAGTAGATTGGTGAGGCATGATTTCCTTTTACAAAAACCATGTTGACTATTTCCCAACAAATTATGTTCATCTATGTGTCTGATAATTTTGTTCTTTATGATAGTTTCAACCAGTTTAGCCAGTACTGAAATGAGGCTTACTGGCCTGTAGTTGCCAGGGTCACCTCTGGAGCCCTTTTTAAAAATTGGTATCACATTAGCTATCCTCCAGTCATTTGGTACAGAAGCTGATTTAAATGATAGGTTACAGGTAACAGTTAGTAGCTCTGCAATTTCACATTTGAGTTCCTTCAGAACTCTTGGGTTAATACCATCAGGTCCTGGAGACTTATTACTGTTTAGTTTATCAATTTGTTCCAAAATCTCCTCTAATGACACCACAATCTGGGACAGTTCCTCAGATCTGTCACCCAAAAAGAATGGCTCATGTTTGGGAATCTCCCTCACATCCTCAACAGTGAAGACCAATGCCTAGAATTCATTTAGTTTCTTCGCAATGGCCTTATCGTTTTTGAGTGCTCCTTTAGCATCTCTACTGTCCAGTGACCCCACTGGTTGTTTAGCAGACTTTTTGCTTCTGATGTATTTAAAAAAAAAATTCCTATTACTTTTGGAGTCTTTGGGTAACTGTTCTTCAAACTCTTTTTTGGTCTTTCTAATTATATTTTTATACTTCATTTGGCAGAGTTTATGCTCTTTTCTATTTTCTTCATTAGGATTTATCTTCCACTTTTTAAAGGACGCCTTTTTGTCTCTCACTGTTTCTTTTATTTTGTTGTTTAACCACGGTGGCTCTTTTTTTTGGTTCTCTTACTACATCTCTACCCCGATAGAACGTGACCTGATATAGCACGAATTCGGATATAATGCAGTAAAGCAGCGGGGAGCCCCGGGCCTTTCAAAGCGCCACCCGAGCCCCGCTGCTTTATCGCGTTATATCGGAATTTGTGTGGAGCCCCGGGCACTTTAAATGACTGCCCGAGCCCCGCTGCCAGAGCTCCAGCGGTGATTTAAAGGGCCCGGGGCTCTGGCCGCTGCGGAGAGCCTCAGGACCTTTAAATCCCCACCCAAGCCCTGCTGCCAGAGCTCCGGCGGTGATTTAAAGGGACCAGGGCTTCCCACAGCAGCTGAAGCACCGGGACCTTTAAATCCCTGCTGGGGCTCTGGCAGCTCAGCTTGGGCAGTGATTTAAAGGACCAAACCCGATATAACACGGTCTCACATATAAGGTGGTGAGATTTTTTGGCCTCCAAAGACTGCGTTATATCAGGGTAGAGGTGTATGTTTTTAAATTGGGGGTGTACATTTAAGTTTAGCCTCTTTTATGGTGTCTTTAAAAAATTTCCAAGCAGCTTGCAGTGATTTTACTTCTGGTACTGTACCTTTTAATTTCTGTTTCACTAAGCTCCTCATTTTTGTGTAGTTCCCCTTTCTGAAATTAAATGCTACAGTGTTGGGCTGCTGTGGAGTTTTCCCTTCCACAGGGATGTTATATTTAATTATATTATGGTCACTATTACCACGTGGTCCAGCTGGGTTCACCTCTTGGACCTGATCCTGTGCTCCACTTAGGACAAATCAAGAATGGCCTGTCCTCTTGTGGGTTCCAGGACCAGCTGCTCCAAGAAGCAGTCATTTTGGTGATATGTACCCAGCCAATATGGGGATAGTTGAAATCCCCCATTATTATTATTGAGTTTTTTATTAGCCTCTCTAATATCCCTCAACATTTCAGAGTCACTAACATCTTCTAAACTTCTTCTAAACGATCCCATCTGCTGGCCAGCCTCCCACCATTAACTGCCCTCTCCTGCTCTCTTGCCTACAATAAAAATCTATGTAATCTAGAGCATTATTTTATAACATACAATAGAACCTCAGAGTTACAAACACCAGAGTTACAAACTGACCAGTCAACCTCATTTAGAACCAGAAGTACACAATCAGGCAGCACAAAAAAAAAGTAAATATAGTACAGTACTGTGTTAAACAGAAACCACTAAAAAAAAATAAATAAAGGAAAAGCAGCATTTTCCTTCTGCATAGTACAGTGTCAAAGCTGTATTAAGATGTAAACTTTTGAAAGAATACTCATAACATTTTGTTCGAACATTTCAGTTACGAACAAGCTCCATTCGGGAGGTTTTTGTAACTCAGAGTTACTCTGAAATGTTCATAATTCTGAACAAAACGTTACAGTTGTTCTTTCAAAAGTTTAGAACTAAAGAGTAACAATACAGTTTTGAAACTTTACTACTCAAAAGAGAAATGTTGCTTTCCCTTTATTTATACAGTAAAATACTGCATTGTATTTGCTTTTTTTGTTTGTTTGTTTGTTTGTTTGTTTGTTTGTTTGTTTGTTTGGTCTCCGCTGCTGCCTGATTGTGTACTTCTGGTTCCAAATGACTTGTGTGGTTGACTGGTCAGTTCCTAACTCTGGTGTTCCTAACTCTGAGGTTCTACTGTACTCAAAATATCCTGGAGCTACAAGACATGTGCCCAACCCTCAGCAGCCAATGTCAGCATGCCTGTATGACAGCCCCCACACTGTTCCTCTGGAATAGATTGCAAGCCCTTTGGGAGAGGCACCGTCCCCTCTTGTATTCTCCTGAAAGGGTCACGGGGACTGATATGACTTCTGAGCTGTGTCCAAAACTGCTGCTAAAAAGAAGTGCACTGTTGAAGTGTTTAGAGGGTTTGGGGAGCGGGGGAGGGTGGGAGGGAGAGATCTGCATTAATTCTAATTGGGGATGCTTTGTAAATTTACTGTGCTTCCATGACGTTAGACCTTTCTACGTCCTTTTGAAATAAATCTCTCCTCACTTCATTCTTACCCCTTTGCCTCTTTCCATCCAGTGGGAGCCTGAATTCCAATTCCGGGGAGTATAGCTTACAGCTCTGAGCCTGTCCAGCACAGCAAAATCCATCGGCTCTTTCAAGGGTTTCACTAACATGCCAGATCTCACTCAGCCACTCTAGAGTGAGCTGGTGTGCATGGAACCATCTGAGTTTCTTATCAGAGCAGATGCCAGACCAATAAATAACTTAGGGAATGTTGTCCAGATGCATGGCAGAACTCATTGTTCAGACAAACTTTGTCCCAAATCAGATGTGAGGAGGGCTTGGTGCCTGTAGAATCTAGGGAAGGAGGCAGTTAAGCATCCACCAGCTGGGGCAGCCAACTATCTAGGGACCTGGTTTTGTTGGTGACAGAAAAAATGTGCCCAAACAACCTGTATTGTGGGCATCTCCGTGCCTGGGAGTGTCCCTCCCCTGCTTTCCACCACACACACACACACACACACACACACACACACACACACACACACACACACACACACACACACACACACACACACACACACACACACACACACACACACACACACACCTGCACAGAGCACACAGTACACATGCACATGCATATTCACAGTTACATGCCCACACAAATGCATGCCCTCACGCGTACTCGGATAGTTACAGGTGAATGTGCCTGCAGACACCCCTTCTACTGAAAGTTCTCCCATTTGGCCTGTGTGCTCAGATGCACAACCTATGCACGCATGCTGTCTTTCTCACCCCTGCATCCAGGCACACACGTTCCTCTCAGAACAGTGGAAACAAGTTCATTTTAAAATAAATAAATTCAGCTGCACTTTAGTAATGCTCAATAATGTAGAATCTGCTTGTCTCCCTAATAATACCCCTGCTATCCACATGCTTAACTGCAGCCTTAACCCCCACTGCTCCCCCAAATGTATCTACATCCTTCCCAAAACCCCTTATGAAAGCCTCAAGTTCCCACGCCCCTTGAATGTGAAACCATGCACCCCGATGCATCCTCCTCTTCCCCCCCATGGAAGCCTCTATTCCCCACACCCACAAATGGCAGACCCTGCTCCTCATCTCCTTTCCCTTCTTTTGATTGTGAAATTTTCTTGTAAAACCTGCAAACCAAGCTCCATAAATTCTCAATTCATTCTGCAGATATTTCCTGCATTGGGGCTTTCAGCAGCATCTGCTTGTTTGAAATTTGCTTTTTATTCGTCCTGGGGGCACCATTACTCTTGGCGTTAGCAGTTCTCTCGGCTCTGTAGTCTCTGCCAGGCTTCATCCACAGAAGAGAAAATTGGTGAAAGAATAATAATTATGATTGTTATAAATATATATTTCATTGTGGTGGCCTTCGGTGCACGTGTTCATCCCTGATGATGAGAATGGAGCCGAGCTGGTGAAGAGACACTCCTAACACTCACTTAATGGGGACCTCACCCACTGGAATGCCCTGTGCCAACATGAGCATCTTCTCAGCCCAGGGGACACAAAGGAAACTTTCCTGGGTGCCCACTGAGTACTAGTAGAGAGACCCCCAGACTCTGGAGAGCACCCTGCACATTCCATGCTATCACAGCAATTACAGATTGAAGAGCTCCATCGCTGTACAATAAGGTCCTATCTTATCCATCAGTCTATGCAGTATTGTCCCCTACAGTGTGTTCCCCAGGGCTTTGTCCAGCTGAGCGTAAATGACACAAGGCATGGAACGTCCTAATAGACCTCACTATAGAAACTGCTATTGCACAGCAAAGCCAGGGAAGGTATCCCTGTGTTCTGGATACATCGTGGGTGCTGGCCAGTAGGAGAGACTGAAAAGCAGAGTGGCCAGTCTTCACAGTTAACGGGGGGGCTCCTTGTGGGAAGGATTTGAGCAGCACTCAAAATCATAAAGCTCTTGGATCAGAGGGAATATGGGGAAAGCTGGAGAGCTCAGTAGCTGCTGACATGGGGTTCTGGAGAGTGAGTCCTGCCTGGAGACTAGGATAAAAGCCCTGCAAATGGGACAAGGAGGAGAAAGTGCTTACGCATATCTTCTTGGGCCCACACTCAGTACATTTTCACTGCATTAGCGACTGAATGGAAAAGGAACCTGCAGTCAGTTTAGCCTGTAAATGTTCCCCAAGATCACTGGTACAGGTGCTTGAATGTCTCCTTCCAGTTGGAACAGTCTTCCCAGTGACACTGTCTGTGTAGCTCCTCCTCTGTCTTCCCACAGCACGGAGGTGAGGCACTGGAAGGCCAGTCAGCCTCTGAGTGGTGCTGGGCCCTTTAAAGCGCCGCTGGAGCTCCGGCAGCCGGGCTCGGGTGGGGATTTAAACAGCCCGGTGCTCCTGCCGCTGTGGGGAATCCCGAGCCCTTTAAATCCCCGCCAGAGCTCCGGCAGCCGGGCTTGGGCAGAGATTTAAAGGACCCGGTGCTCCTGCCACTGCAGGGAGGCCCGGGCCCTTTAAAGCACCGCCGGAGCTCCGGCAGACAGGTTTGGGTGGGGATTGAAATGGCCTGGTGCTCCTGCCGCTGTGAGGAGCCCCGGGCCCTTTAATTCCCCACCGGAGCTCTGGCAGCTGGGCTCCCGCGGTGATTTAAAGGGCCTGGAGCTCCACAGTGTCCGGAGCCCCTAGCCCTTTAATTTGCCTCTGAGCCCCGGGGCTCCCAGCCGCCCTTGCAGCTGGTAGCTCTGGGGTGGTTTAAAGGCCCTGGGGTTCCCAGCCACAGCCAGAGCCACAGAGCCTTTAAATCTTGAAAGGCCCCGCCTCTTCTCATTGAAGACATGCCCCTGGTAAGTCCTTTAAGTTACTTTCACCCCTGGCTGCCTGTGTCATTTCCTCAGGGGTGCTGTCAAAATTACAGATACAGTTAACAAGATATTGTTTCAAAGGTACCAGTAGTTGGCCCTCACCTGGGTTTTCAGGTGTTTGGTTCACCTCTCGGTGTCTCGCTGAAGGAAAGTTCCTGTGCTGAAGAAAATAGCCTTGACAGCTTTTAGCACTGAAGGGTTTCCCTTATCCATGGGCATAAGGAGAGTTCTGTTTTTCAGAACGGAGCCCTTTACCCTAGGATTCAGGGGCAGACTCCCCCATGCACTGTAGGCACACCTTTCCAGTGTCTGCAGTGAATTACATTCACAGGGACTTAAGCCTGGGGTGCAAAGCTTTGCAGAAAGCTTGTTTAAAGGTTATATCTTCCCCATTGGGAAGTAGATCTTTTGGTGATTGCTAAGGGAGTGTCTGGAATCCTGATTTTCCTCTGCTGCTTCAGGGCAACTGCTGCAGTTAGGGCAGAAACTGGGTTTTGGAATTTTCCAAAATGTTGCCTAAGGGGCTGGCAGAGGAACTATGAGTTAAAAAGACCTGGGTATGTTTCATCCTGAGAAAAGAAGATTGAGGGGGGACCTAATAACAGTCTTCAAATATGTTAGGGGTTGTAAGATGTTTGATAAAGGAAAAACTTTCTAAATGTAAGGATAGCTAAGCACTGGAACGGACTTCCAAGGGGAGGATTTGGCATCCCTGTCACTGGAGGCTTTTAAGAACCAGTTAGACAAACACCTCTCAGGGATGGGCGAGATGTACTTGGTCCAGCCTCAGTGCAGGGGACTGGACAGACTATTTCTCAAGGTCCCTTCCAGCCCGACATTTCTATGATTCTAGGGGGGGTTCAGGAAAACTGTTCTGGAAAACTCTTCTTAGTCCTCTGACCTTGGATGAAGGGAGAGGCTGTCATCAGGGGTTTAACAAACTCTAGGGTCCCACATGGTTATCTCAGTTTGACAGCCTCTAATTTCAGAGCTTGTTGGAAGGGGCCAACTTCTGTTTTCTATTGGCTATTTGCCAAGTGGCTCTCAGATTTCAGATTTCTCAATTTCTCTGCTGCTTCCATCAATATCCAGTAGATGGCTACAGCGTATAAACACATCTTCAATGCTTCTTGTAGTCGGAGGATTTGATTCATTTTATGGATTGTATTTCATTATCAGCCCCAAAAACCACCTTTTTAAGCAATTTCCCTTACTTTCCAAGTTATATCTGGTTAGGTGATTATATTTTTCAACATTCGTTTTTTCCTTGTTGTGCTATACCATTCCCATGGCTTTTCTAGTGCAACAATGAAGGCAAACAAGCAATCCCTTGCAGTCTCTAAATCTAGTGGATGTGATCCATATCTTCTTTGATTCTATTTAATACTCTTCACTTCAAGTCTTTCAAGGCTTATCATAGGCTATGAGACATTCCATTACAACGAGACAGATTATTCACATAAAAACTGTATATCGGATTCATAATGCAAACAAATGTACAGTTTCCAAGTTGAGGTGAATATAGTTAATATATAGGCTTCCCACTGTATCAAGAAGTTTGACCTCTGGAACTTTCAGGTTTTTAGGTCACCAGCCAAGCTATTTCTAACTGTTTAAAGCCTACATTATGTTTGTCCTCTCCTCTGGTTCTCAGTAAACATATAGGAGATAAAAAGGGCACTCTGCCCAGAAAAAAAGAGTAGTTATTCTTGTATGTCATCTGGCAGGAGTTCTCATTCGCTAGACTAAAAGAGATGGAAAACTCGTCCATGAGTAAATTATGGGAGTCTTTTGTTTGACAAACTAACAATAGTTGGACAATTCCGTTTCAAGCATCCTAGGAATTGTGTATTTTAGTTTTAGCTGAATTAATGCTCTCCAGAAAAGATATCCCACCTGTTGGGATAGGCATATTAACTCTCGTTGTCTCTAGCTCTGAGAAGTACCTAAGATTCAAAATACGCTTAAGGGCAACTGCCATCAGACAGTTAAAAGGGAAGGGAGAAGTTGTCAACATATTTTCAAGGCATATTTTAATACGGCAAGTATTGCCATCCCGGATCAGAGCTATGGTCCATCGAGTCCAGTCTCCTACCTTCAACAATGGTGAACTCCAGACACATCAGAAGAAGGTTAAAGAAATCCCAATGGACAATTATGGAATGACATGCCTACAGAGAAATGTTCCTCCTAACCCTCATCATCTAGTGGATGGTTTATGCCCTGAAGCATGGAGCTTTATGTTCCTTATATAATTATTATCTCATCTAATGTACCTGTGGATCTTCTCATTATCCATATAAATGTCCAATCCTTTCCTAATCCTATTAATTTCTTAGTCTCCATGATATCTTGTGGCAGTGAGTCCCAGAGGTTAAATATATATTGTTTAAAAAGGTATTTCCTTCATCAATTTTTAATTTGCTACCTTTCAATTTAATTGGCTGCCCCTTGTTCTGTCATTATAGGACTGCACTTCCCATCAGGAGACTTCAGAACGTGTTGCAAGGGAAGTTCTTTTAGTATTGAACAATTCTTGGCTACGGTAGCAGTAACTGAACAGTTGTACTTGCAGAGACCGAAGGGGAACTGCAAGCCGAGTTGCTGAACCAGCTCTTCCTTTGGCGCATCTTGTCTGGGCTTGTGTTATGCAAGAAGGCAAACTAGATGATCATCTATGGGTCCCTGCTGTCCTTCAAATCAATGAATATAATTGTGCAGCTGTGAAGCTACCATAACTTTGCAGATCTTCTGCTTCACACACTTTCAGATGGCAGCTGCATTCCCTGAGTCCTAAATCACAGCTCCTGCTGGAGAATATCACTACAACAGCAGGTGCCATTTGGGGACCATTCACGTGTATATATAGAGTTAAGTAGGTCTTTCTGGAAACATGAAAACGTATCTTTAAAATATTTATTCTTGCATTCATACAATTGTATCTAACACTCTACGGAGCCAGAATGAGTCACTGCGTTTGTTGTCACATCGCAAGAGGAGTGGGTAGCTTTGATCACACCTCGTGCACCCATCCACGTGTGCACACATGCTTTTCCCCATTGTGCCAGATGCCCCACACAGAAACTGATGGAACACCACAGAACACCATGCGGCTACTAGCAACAGGCACCCTGTGGATAGAATTGGGTGGGATTGTGAGTTAAATGTTGAAGCACTTTGTGTGGAGGTTCTGAGGAGGTTCTTAAGGGGGTGGGGAGCCCTGGAGATATCTTAGAGATGCAAGAATTGAGTCAGTTCTGTGTTTAGGCATTTTCATAACTGTGTGATGGTTGGGGAATCCAGGATACAGGGCTTAATCTTCAGCTGGGGTGAACCAGCTCCTTTAGTGACACAGACACCAGCCTGCGACTCGGCCCAGGGATCAGCAAGACCTTCAGAACTTTTTGATAAAATGCCTTATTTCAAAGAATATCTTGAATTTGTATCAAACCATCACAACCCAGCCAGCCAGCCTTTCCCTGAATGCATGCCCTGAGCTGAGAGCCCCTGGAGAGACTCAGCTCCCGTGCCCTGGATCTCCAGGGGCCCCGGCTAGTCGATGTTTTGCTCCAAGACCTGCCACTAGTCTGTGCCTTTGCACACACACACTATCTGTCCAGGATGGATTCCAGCTAGGCTTTCAAGGAATCACTCAGGTCAAACCAGAAAAGCCTTTCTAGTAATAACATTAAATATTCACCAAAAGGTGCCATAAATAGGGCAAGGCTGATGAGAGCTGGAGACAGAATCATTTCAGCAGCTGGGCCCCAGAGCTGCCCTCCCTGTCTTAAGAGCTGAGGATGACCACAAGCATCACCACCTTCAAGATCTGCCCGACTGCCAAAGCCTTCTTCTAGCATCAATGTCACACTGAGGACAAAGGGACTGGCATGTGGAATTCATTGCAATGTTTGTCATGGCAGCTTGGGTTTAGGAGAACAAGAATAAACAGGCAAGAAGGGTGCAGTGAAATTTTAGGCAACTCGCCCTGCTCACAAACTGGAAAAGATGAGAAAGCTCAGCTGCAGAAGGCAACCACTCCCTATGTGTTCTGTAGTTGCATAAGGCACACCAAAACCGTGGTGATGTCTATCTATATAGATACCTCCTGAGACAGACAGTCACCTGGTGCAAACACTCGGAGAACAACTAACGTGAGTGCCTGGGACCTTAGATTCTACCTACAGCAAATCTAAGGGAGGAAAGTTACATCTCAGGGAACAAGGCATACAATGCACTCAGCAATCAGCCTTCCATCTCTGAGCACAGGGCTTTTCTAGGTCTTAAAGAGTGAACCTTAAGAAAAGAAACACAAATATCACACTCTTCTATGTCCAGGCCACCTCTTCTCCCCTGCATCCCCTGTCAGGTGGCCTGGAGTTTAATGGAGCTCCCAGTTATGCCCTCCCCTCCTCTCCGGTTCCCAGGATGTGCCTAAGACATTGAAATAGCCTTTGTGTGAACATTAGGAGTACCCTGTCTCAATCCCTTGGGCATTTTAGAGAGCTCACAGAAATATAGGCTCCCCCTAAAAGCCTGGACCAATGGCACATCAACCTGATGCACAGTGATAGGTAATAAGCGTATTACAAGTAGCCAGATAGATTGACACATGGACAGGTGGACAGACGGATAGTATCTTGACTCTATCATTGGCCTATATTGGATGCTTCAGTGGAAGGGGAAAGAATCGAAAAGTGCAGTGCTGTCTGTGTGTTACAATGTCCGTTGTCCCCTTTGGAACAATGCCTCTACTGCCAACGTGCCTGTCTTTTCCCTGCTCCCGGGGCCGGTGTAACCACTAGGCAAGCTAGGCAGCTGCCTAGGGCACCAAGATTTGGGGGCGCCAAAAAGCGGTGTCCAGCGTCATGGGAGTCAGCTGAGCAGGGCAGGGAGTGAGGCCTCCATAACAAACCCATCCCCGCAGGGAGGGACGCCACGCAGGATGGTCAGTGGGAGCCTGCGGCACAGCAAGGAGGAGACAGATGGCCGGGCATGCCAACCAGCGCGGCCGAGGGACGGAGCCATTGGGGGAGGCAGGACACAGTCCTTAGCTCAGGTGAGCTTCGCCCTCCAACGCGCCGTGCCTAGGGCTGGGAGCAGCTGCCTCCTGGAGCAAGGGAAAGTGAAACTAAACCCCGCAGCGCGATGGAGGGGAAAGAACTGGTGCAGGTGTCGCTTCCAAACACCAACCCCCCCCCCGGTGGCACTGTGCCAATGTGGGGTACCGGCTCTGATCCCGAGGGAGATCCTCACCTGCTCGCTGGTAGTGCCCGGCTCTGACCTCCTTGCCCTGGATCCCTCCCCCCACCCCGGAGGGCAAAGTACTCAGAGCCTGGGAACATTTAGAGACCCTGCGAGCTGGGGGCATCCTCAGCCTCCTCCTTGCTTATAGGTTCCCCCGGGCCAGAAGAGACTGTTATGATCATCTCCTCTGACCCCGTTGTATTAATTCTAATGAACAATGCCACATTATACACTATTCATTTTTTAAAGTTTATAATAAGCGATGCTCCGGGAGGAGGGGAGTGGGAAGGGAGGGGCGCAAGCTGGAAGTTTCGCCTAGGGAGCAAAATATCCTTGCACCTGCCCTGCCTACCCCAGTTACTAGTGACAGGGTAGCCTCATATGGATCAGCTTTTTGGATAGAACCCAGAAGTTCATAGAATTTCTCTGTACCTCCTGACATTTCCAAGCCAGGCTGGAAATCTCATATGAATCTGGGAAAGTTTCCAACTTTCCTTGTGGGGCTGTTAATTGGAGCTGAAGTAGGAAGAGCCTCTCTAGGTAGGTTACCCTGGTTATCCTGGATTGGCTTACAGCAGGATGTGCATATTCTGCATGAAAATAGGCAAGAATGGGAAAAAATAGGGCAAAAGGGTTAGCTATGGGAGCTTTCCCAAACCTCCTGCAGGCTTGGAGCCTGGAGTTTGGAAGAAAGAATTGAGTCAGTTCTTACTTTACCCAGAGAGGGTCAGTCATGCCTGCTGACCATGCTTCCTAGTCTTGATCGGAAAGAACAGCCTTTCACCTCCCCACTCTTCATATTATTGACCATCACCTCCCACTCCAAATGCTGCTCTTTCCCCACCCTAGAACAACGAAGGAAAGTAGATGAGAAGTTATTCCGTCCTGCAGCTATTTCAGTGCTGCACCTGCCAAAGGAGCCTTCCAAACACTTTCACGCATTTTTAAAACATAAACATGTATTTCTATGGAAAACCAACAGCTTGGCTCAAATAGTGGGATGGGAGCATTTGCTAAGGTCTGCTCTCTGAGCCTGGAAAGACTGTATGCAACCAAACGAGCCCCAGTGTCCCTTGTTTGCACTTGGGGAAGCCGTTTCTTATGGTAATTTGTGTCTCACTAAACATGAAATAAAATTCTGCTCTTCCTCTGGTGACATCATTAAAATACCTCTCTGTTTATTCCATCATAATAGTTGCCTTGGTGACGGATAGCGATGTCACAGACAGGGAGTTCAGACTGCAGGTGGGGATAGGACACCCGAGTGACTCTTCATAAACAAAGGTCTTATTTTCACGCAAATGTCTCTGGTGCCACAAATGGGCAGGTGGGAGTGGGGAGAGATACAGAAAAGCAAACATGAGATGGAAGCAAAATGACTTGTAAAAAGGATGCTCCTGACAACTGCCAGGCTTCGGTGGGACTCCAAATGGGCGCCCAAGGCCTTGCTTACAGCTTTCCTGGGAAGCCCCTCCATGAACAGAGTTAGCCCCAAACACCCCCATGCTCTGGGATCCGCACTGAGATCTAGCTCCAACCTCTGCCATTGGCCCCAGCCTCTGTAATGAGCCAAATAAAAACCCCAGATCTGCACATGGCTGAATTTGAGTCCCAATTTGAACTTTGCAGCTCAGGCCCATCATGGGCTAAAATCAAGCTCACATACACTTCTGCACCATGTCCTTCCCAGTGTTCTCCTGACCCTCCCCTACTCTGCTCTGAGCAGGTGCTGGGCCATCCCCTTGAATTCCCACCCAGTTGTGTGGCTTTCACTGATTTCTCTCTCACTCAATTTGGTTTCAGAAACCACTTTACAAATGAGGTCATCATTCTCTGATGATCCTCCGAAATAGTCCCACTAAACAGGGCAAAGCCTGCAGATTTCTTTCTTCTCCTTCTGCTGAATTGCAAAATGTGTTTTAGTTCTGTAAATTAGAAATTCCCCAAAGGAAAGCCCGTATCATTTCAACTCGCTAAGCTGCCAGGCTGTTATAATGAGTAGGATCGCCCTGATTTGCTGCTTGTCCTAAAATGATCCTCTGTTGCCATCTACTGCTGGAAACTGGGATCAGTTCTCCTTATTCTCCCCTGCTCACAGCACTCAGATATACGGGGCTGTGGAAACTGACTCCATTATGTAGCCCATCTAATGCCCTCAGCAGCTGTTTCCAGCTCACTGATATGCACCCAGTAATCTGAGCTAAGGACATGACATCCTTACTATCAGCTGAGGGATGCCATGTTTCTGTGGTCACTGCTTCTCTCAACCCTCCCATTCCTAGCAGGAACCATTTCACAGTGTGAAAAATATAGCAAATGCAAACCAAAGAACTCTCTTCATGTGCAACACAATGGCCATCCCGATGCACCTGGGCCCTGGGGGCTTTGCCATGGAAACGTGGTTGAACAGCCAGAGATCTTCATTGTGGGATATTTGCTGCAGGATATGGCCTGCATCCTCAGCAGCATCTCCTGCGAGATTTGGGATTCAGAGCTCCAAGTCCAGGCAACGCACTGCAGGTTACGGCTGGGATTGACATGAATTTCACTTGACAAATACTTGCACAAGAAGATCTAGCTACAGCTGGATGACTGAATGAAGTCTCCTGTGGCAGAACGTTGGGATCCCCAGCAGAGTGACAGTTGGTGGGATGGGATTTCCATTTGGGGTCTCACGGCACTCTAATCACAAGCTCTCCTGCTAGCCCACTGATCTGTGCTTTGCTTAGGCCACTGTCCTATTGCTTTTCCCCTCTTGATGCCCCGAAGGTTCATTCCATTGTCAATGCTTCATTTTTAAGGATTTCGCTCTTGTTCTGGGTATGCCTTCGGGTCAGAGGCCGTGCAAACAAGTTTATTTTGAGGGGTTTCTACTGTGACCCGCCACTCCTGCTTTCTTCTATCAGGCCTCGAACAAGGAGGAGGCAAGATGCCAAGTAGCCTGGCCCTGCTGTAAAGGGAAAGGACATGAGCTCGGGTGTGAATACGTTTTCTGGAGCTTCAGCTGGAGACGCTGAAGCCCTGATGGCCAGTGCAGAGAGTATAGAGACCCAGGACACCATGGTCGGGGCAAATGGAAGACAGTGCCAACCACAGAAGACTCTGCAGCTCACTCTGATTTCACATCAGTCTAGCTTCTTTGACCTCTGATATCCTTGATTTATACATCTTGATTTGTAAGTGAGATCAGAACCAGGTCCTCCATGGATTGAGAATGGGATGTCTGGTGGCACCCATAACTGGCTGAGATCAGATATGGGACCTCTGCTGGCATTTGCATTCTCCTTCAGTCCCTTGATCTTGTTAATAGGCAGCCATCCCTACTGCCAGGTCCGTATGAAGATGCAATGAGTGGCAGTCTACCAGTATCCCCAGCAGTGTGGGATCAGACTGCTGGGGCCATCAAGTGACCACTTGAAGAGGCACCCAAGCTGGCAAATATAGCAAATGAAGCTTAAAGAATTATGAAAAGTTCTATCATTGTGTGCCTATGCACTGACCTCCGTGCCTGGTTCTTACACTGTCCTCCTGGCAAAGTACAGTGGGCTCCTTGAGCTGCTAGCATTCATCTCATGTAGCCACAGGTACTTCTGAGCAGCTGTGAATCCACACAGACTGTCATGGAAATGCTCAGAACCCATCAGACAAGTAGAAAATTGGTCAGCAGCACCACTTCCTCCCCTTTCTCCATGTGAGCCTAGGCCATGAGTAGCCTGGTCCTGAGAATTGCTAAGCACCCTCAACTTCCATAGTATCAGGCCTAGATTGTCCAATCAGGACCTAGATTGTGCTTTTCGCCTTAACAAGGTATGTTACCCTTTCTTCCACTTTAAATGTCTCTTGCTCTCCTGGAAGACTTTCCCCAGCCTCATCTGGGATGTATTATTGCCCTGGACCCCAGTTAGTTTAATCACAGCAGTGGATTCCTTTGGAATGTCTGTCTCTCTCCTCGCTAGTTGTTCTGCCTCTTAAGTGTCCTTTCTGGTTCACCAACTGAAGTAAACTAAGCAGGACCCTGCATAGTTATGCACAGCCCCCAAGAGTACACTGGGGAGCCCTTCCACACATTTGTACTGCAACTAGCATTGCTCCCAAACTGCTGCTGTCTAGGTTGTGAGCGCAGAGGCTCCATTTCCTGCAAATTCTGGCACACTGCAGGGTGATGCTGAGAAACAGCACGGCTCGAAGCTGCAGATCACCAGAGCAAGGTCTGCAAAATCATTAGCATGAACAGAATCTGCCTGTGAATCTGTGAAGGTGACGCATTGCTCTGAACCCACTGCCTTCCTGGGAATTCTATTAGCCTTTCTTGCAGCCATTTAGCATCGCACCCAGCCGCTCCTGTAATGCAGATGCTTTGCCCTCTGCTTGGGGTGTGGGATATTTCTGACATAACAAGAAATGGTTCTCATCTGGGTCTCTCCTGGGTCCAAGTCATGTCGTTTGAGGTTCAGGACCATCATGGTGATTTCAGGGGTGAGAAATCCTTTGGGAAGGGCTTTGATTTCCACTGTGTGCACTAAGCAGAGATGAAAGTTTTTATGGAATGGTACTTGCTTTGGGACTGGTGGCTCATGGGATTTGGTAGCCTTTCATTTCCAGATCACAAGTTCAAATCCTGCCTAGGTTGGTTGCCACAGTCTGGCTGTTCAGTGGCCTATAGGAGATTGGTTGCGATCCATACCAGTTGCCTAGTGACAAAGTCCTCCTCTCAAACTCCACCATGACAATAGATCTCTTCCCTCTCTGATTCCTCTATCCCAATTAGCTTTAATTGGTTGCCCTCATGGGACGATACAGGAGAGAAGCTGGGGGCTGAATGGTCTGGGGAGCATAACCTCCAAAGCTGGGGCAAGCTGGCATATGAGGTCAGCTGGCACTGTGCCTGTGGCTCAGCACCAAGGGCTTTATGCTGCAGTGCTGTTAACCAGCTAGAAATTCATTCAAAGGATCCTAAAAGAAAACACAAAAGCATATTGTGTTAATGGAGGGAGAGGCCAGAGAAGTGACCTGTCCTTTGTAAGGCAGGCCCTAGCCCCTCACTTCTCAGTTATATTGCACTGGATTTGCTTCATGAAAAAAATCACATGACTTAAAGGCCCCTTTGTTTGGCACAGGACCCAACGCCTCCACTGCCTTTGTGCTCCTCATATCCCAGGGACTGCTCAGTGCCCCTTGGTCAGGACTTGGTGTAAATACAGCAGCCTCTGGCCAACCAGAGGTAGCTGCAGAGCAGCAGAGCAGCAGGAATGCCCCTCAGAGCTGTAACCATGAATTTTTGTGCCCGAGGCAAGGGCTGGCTCCAGGCTCTTCGGCGGCAGGTCCCTGAGTCCCTGTCGGGGGGAAGGATCTGCTACCGAATTGCCGCCGCCGCTTCATTCATTTTTCAGTGGCGGGTCCCTGAGTCCCTCTCAGACAGAAGGACCCACCGCCAAAGAATGAATGAAGTGGCAGTGGGAATTCGGCGGCAGGTCCTTCCCTTCGACAGGGACTCAGGGACCCATCACCGAGTTGCCGCCGAAGTGGCAGTGGTAGAGCTGCTGCCGAAGCACCGCAGATCGCGGCAGAGCTGTGCCCCTCTGCTTTGCGTGCCCGAGGTATGTGCCTCAGTCGCCTCGCCCTTGTTACGACACCGATGCCCCTAGCAGACCAGGGCCAGAGGGGTGGCACAGAGCTGTAACAGCAGGTCTTTTTGATAGCTGAGGATTGCCCCAGGGAATTCTCACTCATCTGCCTGGTTCAAGGCAGTTTTACAGCTCCTTTGCATTGCTCGAGTGGTGCAAAGGACCATGCTGGGCTGAAAATCTGCTCCATACATTCAAGGTGGTATTATAAAAAAACTAGACCTTTCCTGCAAGGTACCTATGGAACCCTGTGTCTAGAGATAGTCACCCACTCTAAGAAAGGCAGAGCAATAGGGGAGAGCCAAAAAATCCCAACAAGAGCAACGAACATGGTTATTGCAAAAGCAGGAGATGGGATAATTGCTACAAAGCCAAAATGATTCATTACTCACCCAGACCAAACCTCAGTCCTCATGAGCAGACAAGGGGAGAGCTTTTTGCCCCGTAGCTTTGTACATAATGAAAGCAACAGAGAAGGATGTTCTTCCAACTCATCTGAAGGAGCAAGTTGGTCTGGAGCAGAGCATCAGGCAGTTTTGTAACCCGTCCACATAGATATAGTTAGGAGACAGGTTTCAGAGTGGTAGCTGTGTTAGTCTGTATCAGCAAAAAGAACAAGGAGTACTGGTGCCCCAAGTACTCCTCGTTCTTTTTACAGTTAGGAGAGTTACTGTCCACTGCAAATCTATTGCCTTGCCAAAGACAACCAGCTGATCTTCTCCATGCCAGAACAGGAATGTTCCAATCTCCACTTCCCAGGCAGAAACTCCTACTGCTCTGTATTTCAGTGTAGACATTGCAAGTGCAGAGGTGTTTGCACTGAATACTTCTTCCCATGCGGCTCACAGGCCTGTTTGTCTCAGTTTGCTAGAGGAGATTTCAAAATTGGCCTCCCCCTCCTGAAATTGCTTGGGATTCCAGCTTCTGAAAGAGAGAGGGAAAGATGTTCAAGTCCAAGGCAGTTAGCAAAGATTAATTGGATCATCATCATAACCTTCAGCTGACATTTAGGACTAGGTGACAACCACACTTCCTTATGTAAGGTAAGGTCTAATTTACCTCCTCTAGGACATGTACATCTTTTAGCGCATGGGACTGTGGTCACTCAAGGAGGCAACAGAGCTAAATCAAATGCCAGACACTGATTCTTCCCAAGCTCCCCAGGGACTGACAACTACAGTTACTATCACTATCTGTCTTCCCACATGCAGCCCCTGGAGAGGACACAAGCTCCTCCAACTAACAGCAGAGACAGCAAAAGGACAAATGCTTTCGTTTCCAAGTGCACAGGTTTTATGTTCAGGTATTTCTGGAATGCACCACAGTAAGTGCTGTGTTTTATTCGGCTGGATGTGCTATTCTTCTGGTAGTGTGATGTAATGTTGCTATGCACTGTTATAACAGCTGTTGCATTCCATCCAGCACTGACTGCATTTCACTGATGGATGGAGTGACATGTCTGTATTCCTTACCTATGGTATCTCTATGGTGTGTTGTGAGGCATGTTGTGTTTTGAGATCCTCAGATGAAAGGCACTATAGAACTGCAAAGGATTGTTATTTGCTTCTGCTCAGGCAGGTAGGGACACAGTGGCTCGACCAGAGGCAGTGCAGGGCAGGGCACCTTTCCTTTCCCTTTATTCAGGCTTTGTCAATTTCTAGGTGGGGCACCCTTTCTTCACAGGAATGAGTCCAGTATTAACAAACTATCAGCAACACAGCTGGCAGCCACATGTGTTAACTCCAAAGCAATTAGGACTTCGTGAATTACCAAAAGTCTGGAACTTAGGGTTGGGAAAAGCTGCTCAGAAAACCATGAGATGTGACCCAAACCTGGAGCTGAGCCTTTTCTGAGGCATGAAAATATTGTTTGTTTTCTTCACATTAGTTTGCAATTTTACCCCTCAAAGAGCGCAAGCAGGAGAGCCCAAATACAGTGGATACAGCTTTGCCTGGGGTACAACTGGCCCATCATAGCCCAGCGGACCCAACTGGTGTTTCTGGCTCCTTTGGGAATCTCCTGATCTGAACTGATCTCCAGTGCAACTGAACAGAAGCAACAGGCTAATAGACTTTTGGGTGTTTATGCTACTAAAAGCCTCTCGTGAAGTTACCTTCTAAGTTGAGCAGTGTCATTATCCCCAGTTTGAACTATAGTGGGGAAGCAGGGATAGGTGGCCCTGAATCTTTTCTCACAGACACAGGTGTAAATCAGGAATAATTCCATGGACACCAGTGAAGTTACAGAGGTATAAGAGGACACTCTTGCACTGGTTAGGCTAGAGGTGAGCTATGACTAATTTCCTGCTACATGTTTCTCTTTAGGCCTGATCCTGCACTCCCGGAATTGATGGGAGGTTTGCCACTGACTTCTGTGAGAGGAGGATCAACCCCTTTCTTGTTATTCAGCTTCCACCTCCCCTTGTCCATTTTGTTCACCACTTGTATCAAGTCAGTTCTGAGCTCTTTAGGGCATGGGGTGTCTTCACTGCTATTTGTCTGTACAGGGCCCACCACTGTGGGGCCTTGATCCCTAACTGTAGTTCCTGGGCATTACCAGAATACAAATCATTAATAATCTGGCCTAGATATGAAAAAAAGGCAAGACCCTGGGTTTTTGGCAGCCTAACCTTTTCACTGAGCAAATTAACACAAGGAGCCTGATTGGACTCTGATGCTTCCCACTCGTGTAAGCCCACTCACTTCATTGCGGTTTCTCAGATTTACAGTGGTATAAGTGAAAGCAGAACAGGGCCTTTTTGGATATCACTGGGTATAGCTGATCTTCCTGAGACAGTGTGGGTGAGGAGCAGATTGGCTAGGATACCGCAAATGGAGAGGAGAAAATTGGATTCTTAGGAAGGAGTGTTATCTGGGGACCACAGGGGGTGGCAGTGGGCAGCTGCCGGGATGGGGAGTTGGAGCAGGAAAGAAAGAAATTGCAGGGGACTATAACACCAGAGCAATAGAGCAAGCTCGCCGGAAGCACCCCAAAGGGCCCTCTGTGCTCAGAAGCCAGGTGAAGAAGGCTGGGAATGGCTGGGTCCCTTCCCAGGAGGACAGTGTAAGTCCCTCTGATTTTAACTGGGGGATGGTAGGCAAGCTATCAGAGACTGTCTGATGCTGATGTTCTGTGGCTGGGCACTGATCAAGAGAAAGATGCAGCAGTTCGGAAGGGAAGGAAGAACTCTAGCCAAGGAGCCTTCCCAACAAGTGGATTCCGATGTCGCAGAATGGGGCCATAGCACGTCAAATGACCCTAATTAATCAATGTGCCTGGAACCTTTAATGTCCAGTCGTTACTCATTTCTCAAACACACCTATCCACCGGCCAGAGACAATCAGCCTGTCTGCAGGGATTCATTCTGTTCTCCCACTCCAGCTGGATGGAATCATCTCGGCTTGAATGGACTGGGCCTGCTGTCACTTAGAGCCATGCAGGAATTGGCCCTGACCGAGGGAGATTGGTGAGAAATCCCAGTCTCTGGAGCTTTGTTTATTCATGTTTATTTTTAACAATCTAATCCTAATGCTTCTCCCCATTCTTCCTGCTAAAACTCAGCCCAGGCCTTGGTTCACTCCCATCTTTACTCTGGTCAGCTCCCTCTCTTCAGTCACCCTCACTCAAGGCTGCCAAGCTCACCATCTTCTCCTGCTGCACTTAATCAGTCTCCCCACCCACCTCCACATCTATCTGAGATGCCAGGGCTGGCCTGAAGCAAATCCCCAGCTCCAAATACTGTGATCCTGATCCAGACTTTGTGGCCTGGCCTCTATTTTTAAGGCTTTGCACAGCTCTGCCCCTCTCTACACCTCTTCTCTAATCTCCTACCCGCCCCTTGCACTTAACCCATAGCTCATCTCCTGGCTGTTTCTCCTTGCTTCCTTCACCCATTCCTGACCTGGTGACCTCTTCCACCCCACCCCAGATACATGAAATGGCCTCCTAGTCACTGTGCCCTGAAGCTCAGATGGGCTTATGAGGGGCTTATCTATGCTTAGGCCTTGTGCTGGCCCTCTACGCAGTGGTAGCAGCCAGCCCAGATGACTGGACACGTTCTGTCACTGCAATTCTGCACTTCCTCTCTGCTGATGCTCCTCTATCTTGCTGTCCAGTGCTGAGATTAAAGTCCTGCTTTCTCGCCATCAGTTAAATTCACTCTGGGTTACTACCCTTTGTCTGAATGGAATCTGTGCAGTTCTGCCTTGTATCAAAGTTTCTAGATGCTTTATAAATGAGCTGGAGGAATCATATGACATATCAGCCCGTCCTCTTTCATCAACTGTTTTTATTTGCATCAGTGAGTCCTAGGGGGTCGCATTTTGGATGCCAGGAAACATAGGCGTAACACCTGCCAAACACGCATATACATATGGTACATTGTATCTATGTATATGCCTTATATACACTGTATAAGCAACACCTAATAGGTTGTCTGAATTGTGACTCAACCTGAACAACACTCCAACACATGTAAGCTTGCCCACGCACTCTGCATTTCTTCTGAGTAAGAATAAATTGCACAGGAGGCTGTGAGTAAGAGCTATGACTTGGTCAGGACTGCTGCATGGGCCTTATTTAAAGCCCACTGATGTCAATGGAAAGATTCCCAATTGACTCTGGATCGGCCCCCGTGTGCATGTGAGTATAGGCATTTGAACCAGGCCCCTTTCTCTTTGCCCACCCCCTGCTACGCTCCTCCATCTAGTGCAGAGCCGATCCTTTTTGTGCAGCCAGGCAGACTAGGTTCTCTGCATGCTTCCAGACAAGCCAGCGTACGGGTGGCATTTTCTGATATATATTCCTGCAATGGTGCAGATTAGTGTGTGGATTTCTGGTGTGCACACATACAGAGGGCAAATCTGTGAGGCTTTTCAGAAGGCTTGGATGACAGAACCCCCTCTGCTCTAACAGCAGTGGGACACGCTACTGTATTAAATATTAATCAGTGGAGGTTTGCCCAGTGCTTCTTCAAAGATGTAAAGTGCTGAGCATTCGTCTTCTCCTTCTTTTAAAAATTAAAATATAGAAGAGTTAAGAAGCATTAAGCATGAATGAAAAGCTGAGTAGTTTGTGCAAATGGGCTTTATTAATTATAACAAACCAATGCACTCACTTCAAAGATGCTTTCTGGGAACTCAGATCCTCCCATGCTCTGGCATTCACTGGCATTAATCCAGATATTCTTATTCCTTTCAGGTGAACAGTTAAACAACTCAAAGAAGAAAATACAACTTTTCAGTATCATGAAATATTATCGTACTGCAAACTCAGTCTACTGAGCCTTTAAAAAATGAGACATATCGGTTTGCCCATAGACCTTTATTTATCACAAATACAAAAGTCCTTGCATGGTCCATATAAGTTAAAATTACACTGCTATAAAGCAATATTAAAACCCACATCAGTTTTTATACATCTATGCAATGCTTTTTGTCCACTTCTTTGCCAAGTTTCCTCCTGTGTCATTTCTCAGAAAAAGCAGGAAACAAATTGCTCCAATATGAGCTGAAAGGTAGCATACTGGGCTTTTGTTTTTCCCTCCCATCAGTTGAAATCCTTTTCTCTGCAATTTTTGGAAGGCACCCATTATAATTAATATTACCAGGAACATGCGAGCGCAGTGACACTTTAAGGTTCCTCAGCAGCAGAAGCAGCCAAGCGGATAAACTTGGAGGACACAAAGATTGTGTTTTAGTAATAATGAAAGCAGCTCATCCTTGGCTTACGCATTTCATCCCAAAGTGTTTCAGTGTTTTACAGCAGCATGTAAAAGGCTCATTCACACACCACTGGATTGCCGTCACCTCTGGGGCGGAACGCAGCAGCTGTTTAGCAGAACACTACAAAGCTAAATGATACTTCAGGTTAGCGAGGGGAAACTTAGTCCAAGTGAAACTGTAGCAGGATTGTAAAGAGGCAGAATGTAATTACCAAGCTGGAACAATGGGGATAGTCCCTGACAGTTTCAGAAAGTAGCATGGCAAACCTGGTCAGGTCTAAGTGCTCCTGGGGGAAAGAGGTAGGCTGATTGGGGAAGTGGGCACAGCTGTGGCCACACCCAGTCAGGCCACAGCTGGCCCTGATATAAGGGCTAAGGAGCAGGGTCAGTCTTACTCCAGCCTTGGAGGGGGAAGGATCTAGCTGCCTGGGAGTATAGGGTACCTGAAGCAGAGAAGTCTTGGAGAAGGGCAATAGGAGGTGGGGAGCTCCAGCCTGGCAACTCCCTAGGCTGAGGCCTTGTTAGAGCCTAAGGAGGTACTGCAGCAGTGCAGCTTGGGAATAGGCAGAGACAGCTGGTCCAATCTCCTTGACAATGATGAGTGGCCATTGGCAGATGGCAATTTGTTCCAGAGAAAGGGGGCTAGATGATGACTGGCAGTAGACACTGAGGCAAAGTGGGTGTAGAGGGTTGGGGAGACCCAGAGTGTGGGGGCACCAGGGTCTGGAAGGGACATGGGGGCCTGAGGCAGGAAAGATGCTGGCCAGCAGGAGGTGCTCAGAGGCTGGAATTGAGCTAATTCCCAAGGCAACCAACAGGAGGCACTGTGGCAGTGAATGCTCCATCTGCTACAGCTACCCTGTGTATGACAGACTCCACCTCCAGCTACGTAGCAACCCTTAGTAGTATGGCCGGGGTTGGCTGAGTGCTGAAGACAAAACAGCATCACCTACAGCCCATGTAATTTATATCAATGGTTTCTAAGCAAAGTGATGTCCAAGTTGTCCTGAGATGCCAGGAGGTCATTAGCCTCTCTCGTTACACCACTTCCCTATCATCATAGGCCAGGCTGATAGTGTCCCCAGAACTCTCTACCAGGGTCAGCAACCAAGGTTACAGACATCCAGAACTGTTAAATTTTGAGTTTTTCATTTTCTAATTTTCAGTCCCATCTATTCCATTTCCAGGGGAACAGACGGGGAGGCAGGACTACTTCCTACAGTGGATTCTTTAAGCTTTGTCCAGTTAATAGAGCTCCTGGCCCTGCTATTCAGCCTAAATATCCCTATGCTCAGTTTCACCCTATTTTTGCCTAGCTGCCTCCCCCTACACCCCCAAGGTTCCTTCCCCTGCTGGGTATTTACCTAGTGCTTGGTGAGCCATTTGTTCCTTGCATCTCAGCTAGTCTCTCTGAGAGCAGCCTGGCGGCTCCAGAGAAAGCTCAGCTCGAAGCACAGGAGGCTGCCAGGTTCATGTCTAATGAATTCCTGGATTTGACTGCTCACCTATGCCCCCAAATTCCTAAATAAAGAGTGACAGGGCCCCCTTTTATGCCCCACCCCTCTGCCTTAAGGATGGAGCAGCTAATCCAGAGGGTACATCTGCAATCTGACAGTTTGTGAACTCTGCCAGGAAGCATTAATGCAGCATTCTCTCCTGGCTGGCTCCAGGGCTAATTCTCAACTTTTTCCACTAACCCTTTCCCTCCTGCCAGAAACCCCCCCTTGCCCGTGGGGCTTGGCAGCCCCTTTGGTACAGACCAGCTGTTCAAGTGACCAAACAAGCCATGACACAGCTTTCTGCTAGACCTTGACCAGTGTCACAAGGCACAGGTCAGTGGGATACATGACAGGCCAAGGGCAGCGTTCTGTTTGCAGCCCTGCCTGGCTCCAGCTCAGATATTCTACAGTTGCAGTGGGAGCCTTGCTCAGGCAGCGAGAGAGGAACATTGGAGTGAAGAACCAGCAGGCAAATGCAAGAGCCAACTCTCCTCCAAATCAGGAGACACCTTGCAGTGGGGAATGCAGAAGAGGGATGTCATTTAGCTGGCGTAGGGGTTGACACCAGTGAGGTCCTCACTTGGCCTGGGTACTGTTATGCCACATGCCTGGATGGGTGGTTGCAGCCAAGATTGCAGTTAGTCCCTCTAGATCTAAAAGTGTGAGCCTCTGCTAAAGACCCCAACTGCGGTAGCAAAGGATGTAGAAGCCTCATCAACCTCTCTGTGTGGCTCAACTCACACCAAAAGTGGGGGAGCAGAGCACCACATAGAGTGGGTGTGAGTGACAAGCAGCACAGCACTCAGGGACAGCAAAGGGTGACTTTCCTCCAACACAGAAGTGGGGTGGGGGGAGGATCTCTGACAGCAGAGCTGAATCCACAGGGCTCCTGTGGCCCAGTTTTCTCCCCTTTCATTTCAGCACCCCCTGCCCATCACCCAGAAGGGCTCCTTAGAAACTCCCCCACCCCGGGAGAGGCCCCACCCTTTTAAAGTAGTCTGATCGCTAAGTGCCAGACTGAGGTGGGCACCAGCTATTTGAATGAGGGTTTAGACCTGCTAGTGGCAGTCATCACAATCAGACTCAAGTTGCCTCTGAGCCTGGTGGCATTTTGGGGACAAGATTTTAGCATGACCCAGCTCTCTGGGACTCTTCTGAAGTGAGAATCCGAATGTGTCCCATAAATGCGAGCGCTGTTAAGTGTCTCCTCCGTGCCTGGTCGTTCCTTGCTCCTTCAGGCCGGCCCTCTTCCTGCCCTACCCAGTGCTGCTAATTGCCTCTGTATTTCTAATTGGATTTTGTTCCGTTTAACATATGATTGTGCACTATCTGACCCAAGACCTGAAATCTCTAGGGCCCTAATGGGCTGCCCCACCTGAGCTCTTCATTTACATGTTTATTTACTGCCATTCAAATCATCGGGCTTCCGCTGTGCTGCCTATGACAGATAAATAACTAAGGCCCTTGTAGGCCAGATTGATTAAATGGATTTAATTAATGAGACTGTCTTCTCTCAGGGATGAGTCCTATGGCAATACAAAACCAGGTGCTTTTTATACTGCAGCTACAGTGTTGATTTAAACAATACAAGGCAGTGAGAAATTGAATAAACTCATTGATTCTATGGCAAGAATAAATCAGCAGGAGCAGGAAAGGTGGAGCATGTGCTGGCTCACGGTTTCCATTACACTACTTTCCCTCGTCTTCGCTGCTCAGCCATGAGCTCCCTACAGACCTGACACGCGTCTTTGCTTCTACAGCGGGGTCCCTTCCCCTCTGCCTCGCTCACTCCTTCATTGTATGAGACAGAAAGCTGGTGTGGAAACAGGTGCTGCAGAAATGCAATAGCCAGAGAGAGGAGCTATGACTTCCTGCTCCTTTCTGGTGGGATTCAAGGAACATGTCGACACAACAAAAATGATGGGGAGAGGGTAAAAAGGAAAGTGGGGTTTGGTGTGATTTTCCCCCTACACACACACTTGAAGAGATTCAGGACTCTGATCATTTGGAGCAGAGGTTCAGAAGCTGGGGTAGGTTCTTATTTTCTCCTATGAATTAACACACTCAGTCACAAGATCAGTAGTTGCTGAGGCTTGGGGCAGAGGGGAGAGAGACAGATTCAGTGGAATGGATAATGGAAAGAAACCATTTTCAGTGGAGACTTTTGGAAAGGCGGAGAATGACTGAGAAGTTTTCCCAGGCAGCAGGAGTTGCAGAGGAGAAACCTCTCACGCCAACAATGGCCAGACCGTGTGAAGGGACAGAGGATCATGTGAGGCGATGCAGAGGAAACAAGTCTTTGAGGGTGGTTGGAGTAATTTGTTGGAAGGTCATATTGAATTGTCTCCTCAGACAGGGAAGCCAGTGGATGTAGCTGAGTCTGGGTGACATGAATTGTCCAGTGTACATGTGAAGTGGGGAGTGGCACTGTAGGTCATGTGGCATCATACGGCATCTTAAAAGGAACACCCCTTGTGCAGGGATGTAAACAGAGCCTTTGGCAGCCCGTCATGATCCCTTCATACCTGAAAGCTTCAGAGGACTACTCATGGCAAAGTCGGGGAGTGGAAGCCGCTTTGAGGCCCTGGGGAAGCCAGGAATGTCTCAGCTGGGGTACCCAGTCAGCACATCCCTTGCGCGCATGACACAGCCACAAGGCAGTCCCCTGGGCAGGTGGGTCACATGGGGAGAGGCGAATCATCATTTCTCTGTAGTGCTGGGCACAGATTCCTGATCTCTGCACAAGCTCTGGGCCAGGCAGGTTCAGTTGTTGCCAGTGCACCCCTGCATGCAACCGGAGCTCCAGCCCCAGGACAAGAACCTGCAATATAAGGCACAGTTCTTTGAGACTGCCTGGCTGAAACCACTGGCACGTATGTCTGTTTACATCCTTCCTAGCCAGTCAGGGTGAGACAGATTCCCTAGGTGACACCCTCCTAGGCAGCACTGCACACCACTCGCTGATGCCTGCAACGTGTTCACTCCTCTTCAAAGAGCACAGTTCTCTGCACCATTGGAGGTGCTGTGCAAAGCGAAATGGTCACTTGAGGGCGCTATGAACTCAGAGGAATGGAGAATGGGAACAGACAGGAGAGGGTGGGCTGTGCCCTCCCCAAGGTTGAGATAGTGTGACAGTGTGTGTGGAAAGGGGCATGTGTGTTAGCAGTGAATTTACTGCCTGACTGAGGGTCCTGGAGACAGGCATTCCTCTCACTCCCAGCAAGATGCTTTTATCCCTTCAGGCGTATGAACTGTGGGGCTTGCAGGGGGTTGGTTATATCCTAGTCTCACTGAATAGAGGAGGGGGTAAATACAGTGCTTCCCAGCTAGACTGGATTAGTGAGGGGAAGTGGGGAGAAGAAATGGCCAGAATCCAGCTCCTGGACCTTGCAGTTATCTAACAGGTAGTAAGCTAGAGAGAGACAGGGCTGATTCAGAAACCTATGGATCAGAGGTACACCACCTCCTTAAATACTCCTCATCCGGGGCTCTTGGGAGACTCCCCTGAAAACATCCTAGCACAGCTGCCCAGGGTATTTGTACAGCACAACACTCCTTCTAGCACTGCTGTGTGTGTATATAAATGATGGGACACTGGACCTCCCAGAGCAAGAAGACACCCTTCATTCTAGACTTTTGCATGACATCAGAGTCTACCACGTGATAGGCATCTTCTAACTGGAAGGGAGTACTGCTGCAGACCCCAAAATCAGACTTGCTGACCCCTGAGCAGTGTCAAATTCAGTATGTAAACTATTGCCACAGCTCAGGCTAAAGTTGGGCTGCAAGGACAGAAGGGCTTCAGTGCATCTCATCCTTCGCAGTTGTAATGATGAACCTGCCTCAGCACAAAGCACTGTGACACAGGGGGAGAGAGGAGACTAACAGTGGGTAGCTGACAGGATGAGTAAGTGGAAGCAGGGAGTGTTATGGCCCTGCTTTCCATCACTGGCAGATGCCCTACATGCAGGGCTCACAAACAGACACTAGAAGCAGCCTGCAGGAATCTTCTGCCCTAATTCTCCATTAACAAAGGCAAGGACAGGTGGATGTTAAGAGGTCCGTGGGGCCAGGCCTCTCCAGGGCAGATAAAGGAAGCGTTATGACTCTGAACACCTGGGTTCGAATGTGAGGCTGAGCACAAAAGTGCAGTGATTTTTGCCCTCAATATTGCACTTGCTGGATGTCTCCCTCCATGAGGTGCACAAACATTTAACAGAGCTTGAGTAGCAAGGGGTGATGCAGGTCAAGCTTGGGGGGCATTAGCAAAGCTGGGTGAGGAGCCCAAGAGTGGAACAGCAGGTGATGCTGTAGCTCAGAAGTAAGGTGCACTGGCAGAGCTGTGTGTGGCTAACCTGAAATAACAGGGGTTCCTTCACATCAGCAGGGAGATGCATTGGCAGAACTGTATTAGTGGAGTCCAGAAACAGAACAGTGGGGGTGCTGCAGGTGAGGACTGAGGGGTGGGGGCTATGTGAGGGAAGAGGGTACATGCCTCCCCTTGCTATGACGTTGCAAGGCTTAAGTCAATAAGAGCATTCAGTGCTCTCACGAATATCTCTGCACCCAAGTCACACACAGCTTCAGAAGCAAGTGGAGCAGACAGTGGCGAGCAGACAGTGAACTGCTCTCTAAGCATCCCCTTGTCTCAGGTTTGCTCATGATCTCCAGCTCCTTCAATGGGAGTCTCTGGCCCTCGCTGCAGTTCCTGCCCATTTGTACTTGGCAGCGATACAAAAGCTGCCACACACATTTTTTTCTTTTTTTTGCAGCTAATTGGGACCTATGTGTTCCCCTGAAGCACCTTGCGCAATATTAGCCGGCAACTCACGGGAAGATGCCCAGTGAGAAATGATTGCAGATCATTAGCACCAGTAAAATGCCCTTGGGGTGTTCCACACCAGTGCTGCCATGTGTCGTCCTTGCTATCTGAAGCAGATGTCAGTCGGGCTCATTTCAGTGACTATCATCAGATTTTAATTAGGTTAAAACACAATTCCTGTCTCAAGCACTCTGCCAGGGGCTTGTTTGTTTCAATTTGGTTAGGGGGAAGGGGCAAGGGGATAAGGAGAGTAATTACACTTGGCCAAAATTATTGGAATGAAATTAAAGCTAATGACCTTATTTGCATAATCTGATAACTGCAAAGCATAAAGTTCCTTTTAAAAAACACTTCAAGGAAATAACTATTTTCACTCATCCCTAGATGGCGCTGCTGGTACTGAAAACTGGAAGGTGATCACTTATGCAAATCTACCCAAGCACATGGGCTATCCTGGGAAGGAAATGTGAACAGGTAACAGGCCCTAAGATCCTGCCCATCCTGACCTGCAGGAAGGGGTAGTGGAATGCTGCAGTCCTATGAGCAGGTGGATTCAGTTAGCTCCAGCCTGGGTGTAAAAGGGGATGAGTGCCTCTCTCGGGGGCAAATAAAACTAGGGTCTGTGGCAGAGCTTCTGCAAGGAAAGTGTTGGAGCTGCCAAGCACAGGGAGACAGCTAGAGTGAGGGTTGTGTCTAGGCAATCCACTATAGCTAAACCCTAGGAAGTAGGTAACTTTGGCCATTATAGTGTAGGGAGAAAAGAGAGAACTTTGCCTGCTCCTTATGGGGATCTTGGTCATTCCGTGCTATTAGAGCCACTCCAGTTGTCTGAGACGGGGCTTTCAGGATGGTTTTGTTACTCTTAATGAACTGTCAGGGAAACCAGCAATGCTGCTCTTTCCAGGGAGGGAGGCTCAGCAAGCCCCATAGCTGTGAAGTCAAAGCGAATCCTTTGCAGGGTATGTAGCCAAGGAAGCCAAGTCACTGCATGAATGGGAGTGAGTTAGTCCTCCCTGGATATTTCTAGACTGCCGTCTGATTGTCTACAACACGTCCTTCTCCAGTCAGATTCTGGCAAAAGCATCCTTGCCTGCTCTTAGCAAAGTCCACAGTGCCCAGCTAAGCAGCTGAAATTTCAGGGTCCGTGGTCCTACCTCTCCTGAATATGTCCACACCATTCCTATCTCACTGCAGGACCTCTGGCACCTCGTCCAGCCTCCTGGAGCCACAATGGTAGTTAGAAGAGCCACAGAGGAACAGTGAGCCCAGTTGTAGGAAAGAGCTGTAACTGAAACCAGCCATTCCTTCGGCAAAGCCCCACCTCCTTGTGTTCCCCCCTTCGTTGCCTTTGAGTGTCTGCTACATTTCCTCAGGCTATTGGGTGCTAATCCTGGGACGGAGGAATTGCTGCTCTGGGAAGGGTTCCTTCATCTCCTCTCTTGCTGATACTTTTTCTTAAGCCTTCTGATGTCACTGACTGTGTTTGAGTGCGCTACAAAGCCAGCGTGGCCCAGAGTTAATGAGATCCTGAGCCTGAAAGGATATTTCATAGTAAATGTCTCTGCCTGCTCATCTCGAAACCCCAGGGGACTGCTTTTCTGAACCAGCTCTTCAAAAACAGCCATGGGAGACTGGCTGGCTCAGAGAGTCACTGTTGCTTCTTGGTCGCCACTTTGATTTCAGACCAGGTCAGCAGTGACTAAAAGCAGCTGGCATCTGATAGCTGTTTTGTGGCCTGTGTGAAGAGGGTGGTTGAGTCCCAGCCCAGTTCTTAGTGGATAACTGTTCACATCATGAGAAATACCATCACAACTGGCCGCCTTGTTGTCACTCTCTAGGGAAGCTCAGAATGCCAGGAATAAGACACTTTGGAAGGACAGCCTGGGGGAAGCTGCCACGAGCCATGCCTCCAGGGCTGTCAGCTCTGCAGGTTTCACCTGCACTAATGCTGGCATTTTTGCTTCCAACAGAATTGCAAATGCCATCTTCATGTGTCGTACCCTAAGCAATAACCAGCATGAGAAAGAAATGCTTTCCATGGAATCATTTGACATGATATCAATCCATGTGTTTGATATAGTGAACTGCCATAAGCTGGCTAATGTTCACATACCACTGCCCTCTACTGAATGGAATCAGAGTTGCTCAGCTGTGCATTGTATGCCCTATACTGCTGATACTCAAGGAGATTCTCCTATAGCTAATATGGTAGGCACATGGGCTTTTGGAGCAGAAGGATCCAAGTAATGTTCCTGCTGTCACTTTCAATGTCCATGTGACCATGTTATGTAGCTTACTGGCCACCTTTAAGACCCAGGATTTGTTACATTATTTTCCATCTATGCAATATATATGAAGCAATGCTTAATATGAAACATCATGAGATTGGGCAGTTTCCATCATCACAGGGATGTAACGACCCCTCTCCTTTGGGCTGCGTCAAACACCAAACAACTGTTACATCAGAATTCTGTGTTGCCTTGCAACAGCTTTCAACATAACAGACCACGAGCCTGAGTTTGGTCAATACATAGAGCCCAGCAAAGCCCAGCCCACTGCTCTGTTGACATGCAAAGGGCCCCAGGCTCGATCTGTCTCTCTCTCTCTCTCTTCTATCTTGGGATACTAATGTCTTTTGTGCAGAGGATGTTTATGTCAGTTCCATCCCCTTCCCAAGGGGCAGGGGAATAGCTCAGTGATTTGAGCATTGGCCTGCTAAACCCAGGATTGTAAATTCAATCCTTGAGGGGGCCATTTAGGGATTTGGGGCAAAAATCTGTCTTGGGTATTGGTCCTGCTTTGAGCAGGGGGTTGGACTAGATGACCTCCTGAGGTCCCTTCCAACACTGTTATTCTAAGTAATGGTCTTTTTTAGAAGGGGAGAGAGTTGTTTCACTGAGCTAGTTCCAGGGGTTATAAACAATTGAGTAGTTCTTCCAGAGGTGCTAGATCTGTGGCTTTTCGAGCCCTACTCCCTGGTCTCTGGATCTTCAGAGGAAGCAGTGATACAACCATCAGCAGTAGATATTAATCACATCAATAAAAGATAGAAAGTCGTATGTAAAAGCCCCATGTGCTCTCTTCAGGAAGATTTTCCACTGAAGTAACTGGGGTTGCATCAAGCATGGCTTTGGCCCATTGCATTTATTGAGGATGAAGAGTGAGATATCTGCAGCACTGAAGGCAAGTGAGCATTAGCAGCTATCGCTGCTGTGGAGATGGGGAACCAGCATCCAAATACAAACACTGTCTGCCCTTTCGCACCATGGAAACTCAACCCATCTCCAACAGAGAGACTCCTTTGGATTAAACATGGAGTCAGAGAGTACAGAAGGCTCTGCGAGCTGATAAACAGTTGGGACAAACCATTAACCAAACCTTTCTTCCTCCTCGTGCAGGTTTGATCAATCTAATGCCCTGGTATATAGGGACAAGCCAAAGCAGAGCAAAGTTCGATCTGGCCAGGCATTCTGTTTCCCTTCCTGACCCAGATGGGCCTTCTAGTGAGTTAGACTATCCCCATCTATGGCGTAAAACCCCCAGGACTTACCTAGGTTTGTAGTTCCATGGCAGGCAAAGAGGGAATAGTTTTCTTCTTGACTCCAGTGGGTGAGATGCATATGACTTGAAGCCTGAGGTGCCAAAGCACCTGTGTCTTTTATCCTTTAGCATGATCGCAAGTGAAATTCATTGTGGCATCTTATCAGTTGGCTCTGACCTAGCTGTTTGTCACACTAATGTCCTGAAGCAATGAGTTCCATAGGTAAATGAATGTGCTGAATCAAACACAATAGTGTTTCCTTTTACCCTCTTTAAGATGTGCTGCCTTTAACTTCAGTGATTCCTCTTCTGTTCTTCTCCTGCAAGGATAGGGGAGTAAAGGGGAATTTGCCTGTGTATGGACAGGAGGACCTGGCCAAGGGTTATATTTCTGAATGATGTTACATTAATGACAAGGCCAGTGCTGAGAGGTGAAAAGGAGGGACAATCTCTGTAGCTGGGACTCTCCTTCCAATACTCCTCACTCACTCAGGAGGCTCCTCCAGGAGTGGTTGCCCAGCTGTAGTTTTGCCAGTGCTGGAACACTTGCCTGGCTGAACTTGGGGTACAGAGGTGATCAGAATAGGACATGTTATGTCTCCATTTTTCTGAGTGACCTATTGAACCAAACCGTTGTGAGAGATGCCTTGGAGCCAGCCCGCCCTAACTGAAGGCTGGCAGAGACAGGAACTGGGGTCACCGCCTGGCCTGATTTTCACACACTGTATGGTCTGCTGTAGACTGAGCTTGCAGGACAATTAAGCCTCCATATTTATTTCAGGCCCTTGCGATGCAGCTTCAGGATGTATGAAATTGCATTCCAGCGTTGTGGTGGGAAAACACCAGGCCTTCCTTAGGCCACCATCAGGTCATGAATGTACTGGCAACTGGAACAGGAAGCACAGCCAGACAAGGCCATGACACTACACACAGGCTGGCTGCCTCAGACAGTTTATCAGACACTAATCAGAAGGCCTTAGCCAGAGAGAGGGGGTCTGATATATTTTCCAAGGGAATTTCTCACCCTCCTTCTCTTAGCTCCAAACTCATCCCAGTCACGAAGCTGCCAGTCTACCTGTTGCTCTCAGGTTTGTGGGGCTCTGAGAGGGTAACAAGGAAGTATCAGAGGCACCTCTTCTGTCGCTGGCTGACCCCAGACTTAATGGTTTGTTTTCACTGTGTGCTATAGAGGCTGTGCCCATGGGAAAGAGCCTGTCAAAGCTGTCAGCAAACATTGCCTTGCGTTTCCAGGCCCATGTCACCTCCATGCAATATGCAGTTCGGTTGGAAATCACACAGGTTCTTCTTTGGCAGACACGACAGCAAAGCCATGTGGCTGTGGCAGTGCTGAAATCGCCTGCATCTCGAAGGGATGCTAGCTCTCTCCCCTCGGTCTCAGCGGCAGCTCATTTTGTGTTGTACAAATGGGCCTAGGTGCGTTGGCCTGTGGGGTGTGTCATGAAGTTTGCCAAGACCTGAGGAGGAATCAACCTTTTGAGGGAGGCACCAGAAGAATGTGGTGGTGGTTGGCTTAGACACAAGCCGCTCCATTCTTTAGGCTTGTTCCCACAACTCTGTCGCCATTTGCTCCTCTCTCCCATTGTCTTCTCATATGCCCATCCCACGCTCTTCTCCATCCAAGGTGCTCTCCTGAGTCCTCTCGATGGCTATGCCTTACACTCGCCTTTTCTCAGGTTCAACGCAGGCCTAGAGAGGTAAAAATGGCAGCCCCTTGCCTATGCTAGAGCAAACACCATTGCTAACACTCATGGAGCTTCACCCCAGTGGTAGCAGCAGTGAGGAAAACTAAAACCCTAGTGTAGACAAGGCCTTTGTCTCCTTTACGCTTTCCTCATGTTATGTCCTCTTTCATGCTTTCTGCATGGAGCATCCTTCCAGGTAACCTTTTACCTGCACCAAACTACCTTCCTCTGTTAGTGCTTGAAACGTCTCCATCTCCATGTATCCCTTGCAGCATTCCAGCCACAGAAACCATGAGTGTAATCCTGGCCATGCCGAAGTCAATAGCGAGCTTGGGATTTTGTTCTCGGCTTAGCATGATTTACCTCTCGTAAAGCCCCAGAGCACATATACTAACTGTGCCGTACCAACAACAATTTCCCTCAGAGTCTGAATGGAGGGATCCTCCTTCAGACTGATTTTTAAAGGGAACGCTAGGGAGACCAATCAATGCTGAATTGCCCTAAGTAGTGGCGTAACAGGAAGATAATGAGCCTGCTTAGCAGATACCAATCCCTGGGCAATTACACAGGTGTTTTGAATCTGCCCTGAAATGTGAGCAGCAGACAAATATTTGCCTTGTGCGTTGTCTGTCGCTGAAACAAATGTACTGAAAATATGTTCCAGGTGAGTGGGGACAGGCTGACATTAACGCCTGAACAGGAACAAAGGAACAGGGGAAGTGGAGATGATGCCAGTCCATACTGTGCACAAGGCACCAGGGTGTATCAGAAAGAGAGAGGGATCAGAACCCGAACTTAGGGGTCTGGTGCAAGCTTTTGAACCCGTCCAAAAATGTTTGGGGTTGTTCATATCTGGGGGTTTGGGTTTGGTTGGCCATAAACCTAAGGATGGTGGTGAGGCCAGCAAGGATGAGAATAGACATAGGACATCAAGTCTGCCTCTGCCACTAACTCACCTGTGGGCCATAGGCAAGTCATTTTGCCTCTCTGTGCTCCTGTTACCCCATCTTTAAGATAAAGAAAACACTAACTTCCCTGAGTATTATGAGTCAAGTGATTTGTTTGTTAATTTTAATTATGAATTGATAAGTTAGCTATACTGCTACTTTCTAAGTATTATTCATAATTAAGGGGTGGGACAAACAATTCGGTTTTGGATCTGGATCCAAAGTCATTTTTTAAAAGGAAAATCCCTAATTTGGGGGCTCTTTGGAGCCAAGATTTTGGTTTGGAGACATCACCAATAAGAGCTAGGATTTCTGGGTGTCGGTATAAACTGATCAGTTGCTACTGGCAGAGAAAAAGTGGTGTTGAACGATGACTTACAAAACGGCCAGTGAAAAAGCACAGGGGTGAAGGCTCAGTTCCTGTGTGGCCGTCTGACCTCTGCTGCAGGGATCTGGGAGGGCAACAGAACATGCTCCATCCCAATGGCTGACCAGAACAGGCCTTCAGTTCCTGAGACCGCACTTAACTGCAGTGCAGGGAGCAACCTTTTCAGTTATACCAAGGAAAGACATTTTATTCAGACAGCCAGAACTCTCTATAGACAAGTGTCCCAACATGGTGAGGAACCGGGCAGGTTCGGTGGGAAGGGGAGAGTGGCAGGCGAAGTTGCAGGACGCATGAGCCCAGGACATTTCTGACGTTTTATTTGAAAGCAAGAAAAAGCATAAGAAATGGATACACGTGTAAACAATGGCCAATAAAAGTACCTGGAATTTCACATTTGAGCTGTGCAGGTGGGACACTTAAGTCACATGATACATTTCTGTTCCTGACAGGATGATAGTCACCCTGTGAAGTGGCTGTATGGTGAGAATGCTCATGAGGGTACATTCAAAGTTCACTTTCCATGAAGATTTTCAAGTATTCACTGAAAGAGTTTCCCACCACGTCATTTCTCAGCTCAGCCAGCTGGCAGTGACTCCCAACAGAGCCTATCTCAGTATAGCTCCTACCAGCTTGACCAGAGATACGTGACTCCTATCAGCTCAGCCCGGGGGGTGGCGGCGACGACTGCCGGAGGAAACCTGCTCAGTGCGGTTCCTGCTAGCCAAGGGAAGAGAGCCTGAGCCCCTCTTTAAACCAGCTCAGAACAGCAACTACTGCTTGAGCCTGCAATTTTAGACATCACTTGGAACAGATCAATTCACTCTCTGCTAGGAAAATCCCCTTTCCAATCCCTGATTTTGCCCAGAGAGCATTGTGCAGAGCTCATGAGATTCTGTTAAAGTATTTTCCGATGATTTATTATAATCCCTACCCTAAGCCAGGAGCTAAAAACAGTGGGAGAAGGCTGAGAGGACTCTCACTTCGGATTTTCCTTCACTAATAGCTGTTCAAAGGAACAAGAGCTTTTCTCACATAGCTGCATCTTGCTGTGAAAGCGGCCGTGTCTGGAAGAGCCAGGAGACATACAAAATGAGCCACGGAGTGCTGAACATCCAGGAGGTCACTGTGAATACGATGGCAAAGAGAAGGGAGGGAAGGCTAAAGAAATAGAAGGCAACACTTCATTCCAGTGTCCACTTCCACCTGAAGGGGAGAGATGGGGAGAAACAAGCATTTATAGATGTAGATATAGATTAAATACACACGACAGGCATAGGCAGTCACCTGACTAGGATAGAATCCAACACTGTTTTATTTTGTAATGCGTTATCCCTACATACTGTGTCCCCAATGCGACCAAGAGAAAATATAACATGAAAGTGGAGAGGAAGAGGAACAGGCAAGGGAGAGGAAGGGATGGAATTTCCCTGGACCTCCAGTCACAGCTGGTCAGAAAGAAATAAGGAACCTATTTCAGATGCCCAGATCAGGCAGGGAAGCCTCTTGCACTATGGGAATGGACAAAAACAAGAGAGGAGACACACAGGAGGGCAGAGACAAAGCTTGTACCAGACAAGTGGTGCAGGGGGGAAGGGAAGAGAGAGAAGGCATTTGAGGTAGGCCAGAATCCTTGAAGAGTTTTAAAGACAGAGGACAATTTTGAACTGGACCCTGTCATGAATGGGGAAGTGGAGTTGTCTGAGAACGGGGTGATCTGACTGGACTGCTCTGCATATATGAAAAGATGGTCAGGATAAAATCACCTGGGCTATCAGCAGAGAAGCTGCTGGAATTAGATATGTATCCTTGGACAACATGGGGCAGTATTACCCATGTAGCGGCACTGTGGAGGGAGTACACCTTTCTGTGATGGATCCAGGTTGCCACTGCTGCAGATAAAAGACCAGACTCTCAGTAGACAGAGCATTAGTCTCTTGTTGTCTGGCAGTTCTTATGTTCTTATGACAGCGCCCATAACCTTTATGAGGTAAGGTGATGGTATTTGTGTTCAAATAATGGATCCACTTGCCAGGGGCTTAAGCAAAATGGGATGCAATAAAAATTAATCACGTGCAATAGCAGAGTAGCATCTGTCACTGCAGCTGATGTGCCTCTCAAACTTGCTCAGAAATGGGCACAGCCATTGGTTATGTATTTACATGTACTGCTCATAAATCAACCTGGGGGGCAGCTTTACCGCCTCTATGCATGGTAGGAAGACATTACAGGATAAGCAGGACTTTGTCTTCCTGCATCAGCAGGGCAATGGACTAAATGACTTACTAGAAACACTAACATGAGAGTGGGAGAAAACTATTAGCTCATCTAATCCCTCTGCAAAATTGCTGTCAACAGAGCACTCTCCATCGCTCTCTCTGCTCTAGTGTAAAATGACTCACCACTTTCCTGAGGAAACTATACCATAATCTAATCGAGGGCACAGTCAAGAAATTTCCCCTAATCTTCAGCCTATATTTCTGTTTGCTCAGTAGCTCTCTTGCTCCCAATTATTCTCCCTCAATGATGGATTGTAGGAGGGTACTTTCGTGGCTAGAACAGGAGACTGCTGGATTCTATTCCCAGCCCTTGTTGAATGGATGATTTGCTGAGTGACATTTGCAAAGTGAGTCACTTAACCTTTATACATCTGTAAAGACAGTACTTACCTACTGCACAGGGTCAGGGTTCAGCTTTGTTAATTAGTGTTTATATCGCCTGTAAGAATCCTTGAGCAAAAAGCACTCTGGAGTGCAAAGTAGGGGTCTACCCTGAACAAACTCTTCCCCTCAACAGGTCTTGTCCAGCTTTGGTTTTATGGTTCTCTTCCCCTAGCAGGCCTCCTGCATTGTACAAATTCACCTTCGGTCTGGTGATCTCTGCTTAGGTGGCCACTGTCTTCAAATCCCAGGAGCCCAGGGGCGGCCCAGAGTGGCAGAAGAGATTAACCCATTCTAGGGAATCTGTGACCAGGAATGCACCAGAGATAGAAATTTCAAGACAATCACCATCCAGAGCTCAGCAAAAGGAGTGCCAGGCCCCAATGAGAAACCTACCCAAGACCAAGTAAGAGGGATTTTCCGCATCAGAGGGGCCGGGCAGCAGTCACTGGAGGGGACCAGTCTCTGGAATTCATACTCTGGTCCACTGGCAATGCTACAGCATTTATTTGAAGGTTAATTCATCCAGAAAAGCCACTGAACTGGCTGAATTACTCCTCGGTGCTTGGTTGCCTTCAGGAAGATCCTCAGAACTGGACATTTGAATCCTTAAATGAAATTCTAACAGGATCTGTTCCAAACTTGGTCACCAGGAGAAAACAAGCATTCGTATTTAAAAAGCTGTATCTTTTAAGCAGATACTTAAAGATAATACGGTGTGCCGAGAAAATAAACTCTTAATAACAGCAAGGCTTGGTGCTTATCCTAAAACCCAATGCAAGAAAGTCTTATTTATGCTTTCGGCTGCTTTAAGGTATGTCATGTCATGTGCAACTTCAGCATGATTGCTAGAAGGCAATGGCTACTGTAGCCCAAATGCTCTCACTTGGCTTATTCTGCATTGTGACCCTAAGAACCCCTCATTGTCAACTAGCAAAGGATTCACTGTTCTGTAACAGTAACTCCTAACAGACCTGACAAACTCATTACACCCAGCACATTGCTGTCATAGTATTTATCCAAAAAGGGTCAGGTGAGGCATCTAACAAAAGCTTATGTCACATTGATCATAATCATTGTGAGATGTTGTAGTGGGGTGGTCACCCTGCTCCTGCATGGAGGGTCTCACTCTAGCCCTGGAAGGGGAAGGGCAGAGGGAGCTGGGGAGCTCCAGCCTAGCAAAACCCCAGGCTGCAGGCTGAGTTAAAGGCCTACAAAAGGGTCCTGGGGCTGCAGAAGGGCAGTCCAGAGATAGGCAGAGGCAGCAGGCCCTAAGCCCCTTGCCAGTGATGAGTGGTTTACAGGCTGCCATCTGCCCCAGGGAGCGGGGGCTGGATGATGACTGGCAATAGCTGCTGAGGCAAGGTGGGGATAGAGGGTTGGGGGTTCCCCTGGGAGGAGAGACCTAGAGACAGTGGGTTGCTACTGGGGGCAGAACCCTGAAGTAGAGGGGCACCGGGGTCCGAGAGGGACACGGGGGGCAGCAGCAGGCGAGACACCGGCCCGCAGAGGGCACTCCGGGCTGGGAAAAGCTAATTCCCGAGATGACCAGCAGGAGGCACTGCGCCGGTGAGTCGTTGCCACTCTATAGATGTACATATGGATGGTATTTAAGGAGTTGTGTGTATATATACTGGAAATTATGTTTAAAAGTCTGAATAAAAGCAGTATTGACAAGCCGGTTTTGACCAGACAGAGGATGTATAGTCCCCTGCCTGCCTTGGTTCGTGTACAAAATAAGCATTGTAAGCCAACACAATGGAAGGGAGTTTGCATACAATCTCAAGATGAGGCTGTGAAGGCAACCTGGAGCCAGCACACCATGGCATAAACCATGGGGGTCACCCGAACTCTGGAGACAAAACAAGGACTTTGGGGAATATATGGAGAAGACAAAAAGGCTCCCCTTCATCTTCACTGGGGAAGCAAAAAGGACAGCACTTTCTGTATTCATGAAAGGGAGCTCTCACCCATGTTGGTTGGACATGTTGGGAGATTGCTGTAGGTAAGAAACTACTTTTAACAGCTTAAATCCCTTGTCTAAATTCAGCTTCGACTCTAGGAATCGTGTTATACCTTTTTGTTTTACATGTAACCATTTCTGTTTCCATCTTTATCCTTATTCACTATCTCTGAAATCTTAGCCTTTGATCATAAACTTATTGTTTTCCCTATAAATATATCTCAGTGCTACTATAGTGTTACTATGTGACACAGGATCTAAACAAGCTGATGTGTGCACTGTTCCTTTGGGGACAACTTTGGTAATTTCTGTGAGTGTCCAGTGAGTAAGGGCTAGACATTGCAGGGGAACCCTTGTGGGGGCTTGGCGATGGGGATGCATCTATTGTTATCCTTCAAGACAAAATAAGGACTGGCAGAGCCATGAGGATATTGTTTGGGTGGCTAACAGGCTGGTGGCATCAGGGAACTGATAGTCAGTTAAGCACTAGAAAGTCTTCCTCTCACTAGAAGTGGGGGGGAACAAGTCTTGGGCACCCCAAGAAACCATCACATGCATGATCTGCAGAAATAAGAAGCAGCTACATTTGCAGAATGTGACTTAAACTGCAGCGTGTGTCTGGTCTGGTTTCAGTGGCATCAGCAATTGATTTTGCTTCTAAGGTTGTGGCACAGCTTGGATCACTCAAAGGCTGTCGCATCTCTGTCTAGTCCATTCACAGTGTAGCACTTTCTGTTTCCCTGGCAGAGCCTAAAAATTAAATCAATGGGCTAGCTCTTTTCTCTTCAGATTGTATAACTTTTCTGCCTGCTGCCATAGCACGTTGGGCTGTTTTTTCAAGCCATGAAAGGCTGGTTAGGCCAGTCTGTCCGTCTACACATCTATCCACTCTATCTCATTCCTTCCTCCCACCCACCTGTTATTTGAGCACTTCCTCGGTGTTAATACAGAAGTGAAAATCAACCTCTCCTTTCTTTCTTCACCTGTAGCAGTAAAAAATGGAACAGTTAGTAGCATCCTTTCTCCCCAAAGAGAATTCTGTATTCCTGTTCTGCACAAAGAACTTATTGTAAGAAAGCTGACTTGGAAAGAGATGGGCTTCACATTCAGTTCCAAACGCGATGACGCCCCTGGTCATTCTTATCTTTTTCAGGAATCCACCTTCTACAACCGTTCTGTCTCCCATACTCACCAGCCTCATCCTGTGAGTTGATCGTTTGATTGTTCAGGTGCAACATACTGTCATGGGAGTTTTCATAGTAGCTTTCGTGGGAGTTCATATTTGCAGAGGGTGAGGCAGCCTCCAAGGTTGCTAGGCCCAATCCCATGGAAGACTTTACATTTCAGGACAAAGACCTTGATTTGGGTTCTGCATTCATTGGGGGCGGGGCCTATTCAGAGTGATCTGGTGACTTATGTGTTTAGCAGGTGAGCTGCTATGTCCTACATCCACTGGGGAGGGGTTTTCTTTACTGCGTGTGGCTTCATTCTTCAACATAATTTGCAATAATCAAGCCTGGAGGTAATGAATGTGTGGATCATTGTGGCCAGGTGTGAGTCTAATAGATGGGGCACAATCTTTTGGTCAATAAAAGATGGTATGTGGGTGGATTTTTTTTAACACCTACTGAGGAATCCGAAAGGACCCCAAGGCTGTGGACCACGCAGGTGGCTTTACCAGTGGAGGCTGATCTAGAGAGGGCAAGGCCTGTGGAGCACTTCCTGCTGCTTTTCAACGTCACCTCAGTTTTGCCTACCTTTATCTGCTAGTTCTGCTGAATCTTAGTATATTTACCCAATGACTGAAGACATGACTATTTTTGTTCTTTTTAAACAATGATTATCCCACGTAATCTGACATATACAGATCTGTCCCCACTGTTTAATACACTTGTGACAGAAACATGTCCTTTAGCCATTACAGTGGATGGAGGGAATGCAAAGGAGTGATGCAAAGTGTACAGGTGACCAGTCATGGAGAAGATCCTGAGACCTGAGTGCAGAATTCAGCTGAATGGTGGAAGGGGAGTGGATTGTGCTTCAATTTTAATGCCAGAAAGGACTATTGTGATCATCTAGTCTGACCTCTTGTATAAGACGTAGGCCCTAGAATTTCGCCCAGTAATTCCTGCCTCAAACCCAACTTTCTGGTGGGCAATAAGAGAGTGTATGTTTTAGACAGACATCCAATTCAAGTGATGGAGACTACTCCACACTGCTTGGTCAGCTTCTCCAGTAGTTCATTATCTCACTGTCACACGCTTGCACCTTAATCCAGTCTGAATTTTCCTAGCTACAATTCTCAGCCACTGGATTTTATACCTATCTCTGCTAGATTAAAGAGTTGTGCAGCCTCAGAATTCTTCTCCCCAGGAATACACAGGCTTGTACATGAGCAACTTTGGCTGTTTCTCTGTCCTGAATAGACAGAAGGGGTGTGAATGGGTCCAGAGCAAATTCATTAAATAATCTGAATACATAAATGAAGAAAATGTTCTACATGTTTTTGCCCAGCTTTAGTCTAATGAAACAAACCCTGACACGGTTCAGTGCCCCAAGTTGGCTTTTGAGGCCAAGTTGGAGGAACCATATCACACAAGCCCCTTCTTGTTCCTTGGGCAAACAGTGAAACTCTGTTTCTAAAGGTAGGTGTGGGTGGAACATTTCAACTCCCTGGTGCGTGGCCCTGTCAGGGTTTTGCCCTCACTAATCCTAGGCTATTTTGCATTCTGTTTTCATATGTTAAACTGTTCCATGCCTTCACGTGCACCCATCCTCCCACTTCCCCAGCACACTTCATGAGGGTGTAATGAGATGTTGCTACAACTCACAAATGAATCCCAGTGAAGTTTGGCTGGCTCCTAATTAGTGCCAGTGCAGCTGCTGGGAATGAGGCTTGGGAATTCTCTATAGAGGTTTTGCATTCCCAGGCTTGAATGACGCGCACAGCAGATGCTGCCGGGCAGAGGTAGGGTGTCCGCTCTTATTAAAATGAGAAAAACGTGGAAGAAGTGTATCGGTTTTGATCACAGGGCTGCAGTCTCTCAGCAGTTGCCGTATTTAACAGGCCATAAGCAGACAACAGGGCTTACAGCCCTACCCGAGTTTAATGCTCACAACTGAGCAGGACATTGGGTCTACAGCTCATTCTAAAGATGGCACCTCCACCAGTGCAGTGCCACAGCACCATAGCTCAGCGCTCACCCAGAGAGGAGAAACCCCTCACCTTTGAATCACTGGCACTTCTTCAAGTTCCTGATGCCCCCTGGGTTTTCGCATCCAAACTGGGCCCAGCTTGACTCTACCTGGCTCTCGGGTCTGGAAGAGCTCCCCACCCCAGGTGGCATGGCTAGTTTCCCCAAGCCTCATCTCCAGGATGGTAGAGTCACAATCCATAAATAGTATAGCTCAGGAATTCACACACAGAATGCAATTGCTTCTAGTTGTTCCTGCTGCATTCCCAACACTGCTAGAGAGAGAGGATCAATTGCAGCCCAAGCAGAAGGTCAGCAGAAAGCAACTAGCGAAAGAGTGGAGTTTGCCTGCTGATGTGGCTCAGGGCAGACTGATTTTCATGGAAATGTTGCTTCTTTGCTGATAGCAAGAATGTCTTTGCACAGCATTTACTAGTGATGCGTTTCCATCCATTCCTGTCCCCTGAAACAGTTTGGGGCCATGTGCCAAGGTATTAAAGGAGTACTGCTAAGGAGGCAGATCCCTTCCCCATGCCAAATGCCCACCCTGCCGTCACTGAGAAACGAACACGCACAAAAGGAAAATGTGAGCAGCGCCTGGGCAGAGTTTAATTCTGTGCTACATCCATCCCAGCAGGGAGATCCTGGCTGATCCTGTAAGCTGAGCACTGCAGATACTGGTGCATAAGGAGCAGGAACAGGTAAGCAGAGCCCTGATGCTGGAGAAAATACAGGAATGGAAAAAACATTGCATGAGGAGCAGGAGGAAGGAAGTGTTACCTGGGGTTCTCTCAATCTAAAGCTCTTGGTAACTTTTACTCTTTGCAAGGTGGTGTCAGAAAATAAATCAAGGGCGACATGGCCGTCCGACCGATAGATGGCTGGCACAAACAGGACAACACAAGAGTGCTTTCACTTAAAGCTAAACATTACTTAGTCTCAAGCACTTGCACACGTCCACAACAGATTAGTAAAACACCCCCAACCCTTGATAATTACCGAAGCTGAGTGTGGCTCTTGAGTGAAACAGCAGCAGGCTTCGGGTGGTCAAATCTTCCGTCTGCCGGTGGGGACTGCAAGATGTATCCAGAGGGACAGTCCAAAAGAGTCCCCAAACGAATCCAACTATCTCAAGTTTTTTCCCCTTATTTATACATTAGTAATAGAATGACATGTCCCTTAAAGAAAACTTTAAGCAAGCAGTTCCAATGGGCAAGCAAGAGGCTCCTTCTGATTATTGATTAACCAGGTGTGGGTTTTTCCAGAGTTTACAACCTTGAGATCCCAATAGACATTCCTGAGGCACATCCTGCTCTTTTAAAATGCATGTTTCAGCAACTTCAACACAATTCTTATCAGGAAGGACACGAGGTCAAGCTGCCCTCTCTGTGGCACCCCAAAACTCCCCCCACCCGCCTTGGTCAAGCTGAGACTGCTGAGTGGCCAATTTACAGCTTGTTGACTAGTCTACCTTTAACAATAAGTCATAGTGGTTTCAGGCACTTTACTGGTTTGCCAAAGTCTCCCCGTACAGTTGGTCTCATTGGTACAAGAAGGTTCAGAGCCATCATTCTTGGCAGCAACCTCTCTTGAAATCACACTGCATTCCACTGATTCCTTTAGGTCAACTAAATAATGTATTGGCCTGTCCTTAAGTTTAGTAGTATGTTCTTCTCTGTCTGGCCCCTGGCTTCTTTAAACTCCTAGTCTTCCCAGATGCATGCAGCAGGTTTTGGGATCTCAGCGCCCTTTAGATTTACGATAGTCACAATCCTTTCCTGGATTCCAGTCGAGGTTGTTGCAAGGGTTGAATCTGAGAAACCTTGGATGAGAGCTGGAAGACCACATCCTATTGCATATCCAGAATTGTCATCTGCATTGTGTAAACACTCTTTTAAGAGTATAAAGCAAGGAAGGCAGAGTTTGAATGCTCATCGTAAAATCTCCTTTCCCAGGATGAGCAGTTGCTTACTGTTCTAGTCGCGGGAGGTGGGAGAAGAGAGGTGGTTTGCTGGTCTGGGTAGGCTACATTAGCTGGAAGAGGGTTGAGCACTTCCTGAAGGTAGTCGTGTTCCATCTTCAGCTGGACACAGTGCTGCTGCAAATATGACACTTAGTGTGATGCTTAGAACTGGGAGTCAGGAATCTTGTTTTTTGTTCTTGGTTCTGCCACTGATTCAGTGTCTGTCCTTGGACAAATCACTTCACCTCTTTGTGCCTTAGTTTACCCATCTATAAAATTATTATACTTCTGGTCTGAGCAGTTGTCATAACCTATTCCCAGATTTGGACCTTAGCGTCCAAAATATGGGGGTTAGCATGAAAACCTCCAAGCTTAGTTACCAGCTTGGACCTGGTAAAGCTGCCACCACCCAAAAAATTAGAGTGTTTTGGGGCACTCTGGTCCCCCCAAAAACCTTCCCTGGGGACCCCAAGACCCAAATCCCTTGAGTCTCACAACAAAGGGAAATAAACCTTTTCCCTTCCCCCCCTCCAGGTGTTCCTGGAGAGATACACAGAAGCAAGCTCTGTGAATCTAAACAGATGGATTTCACCCTCTCTATTTCCAGTCCTGGAAACAGAAGTACTTCCCTCTTCACCCAGAGGATTTGCAAAGTCAGGCTAGTAAATCTAACACACACAGATTTCCACCTGACTTCTTCCTCCCACCAATTCCCTGGTGAGCTGCAACTCAATTCCCTGGAGTCCCCCACTAAAGAAAAACTTCAACAGGTCTTAAAAAGAAAGCTTTATATAAAAAGAAAGAAAAAATACATAAAAATGGTCTTTCTGTATTAAGGTGACAAATACAGGGTCAATTGCTTAAAAGAAATATGAATAAACAGCCTTATTCAAAAAGAATATAATTCAAAACATTCCAGCAACTACCATGTAAATACAAAAGAAAAAAAAACAATAACCTCTACTGTTTTATGATCTCTGTACTCACAACTTGGAAACAGAAGATTAGAAAGCAGGAAACAGAAATCCTCTCATAGCCGAGAGAGAGACCGGCAGAAGACAAAGAACTCAGACACAAACTTCCCTCCACCCAGATTTTAAAAAATCTTGTTTCCTGATTGGTCCTCTGGTCAGGTGTTTCAGGTTACTTCTTTCCAGGTGAAAGAGACATTAACCCTTAGCTATCTGTTTATGACAGCAGTGAGCTTTAATTATTAATATTTGTAAGTACTCTGAGATCCTCAAGCAGATGATGCTAGAGATCAGGGGCCGGGGAGTCTTGCTGTTAGAAGTTGTCCTGGAGAAAAACCCCAGATGTGAATCGTTGGTCCTTGGAGCTTTGCAGGTGGTTGGATCCCAGACAGTTTTTCAGCTTGGGTCACCTTCAGTTCTTCATGTGAGGGTCTGCTGGATAGTCAGTTACCTTTAGCAGAGGATCCCCAGGGACTTTGCCAAAGCAGGGAACAGATGACGGGCTGCAGTGAGCTTTCCATTGCCTGATGAAGCAGTATTGAATGTAAACAGTTGCTGCTCCCGCTGAAGAGGTCTCTGCAAAGGTAGGACTGAGCTGGCTGTAAGACATTGCTCTGACTAGCTGATCGAGTGCCCTGTTTGCTCAGGACAGCACTGGCGATGAAGAGAATCATAAAAACAAATTATTTGTTTCTTTTTTCCCTCTTCTTATCTACTTGATAAGAATAAAAAATCTGGTTTAGCACTACAATATGCTCCCTGCCCCTCTAGATTTTATTTAATTACATTTTTGAATAAGGAGCAGAATCGGAGCTTTGGGAACAAAGATACCAACAGCATTTTAATATTGTGGTGAGGAACGTATTGCAGGTGGCCAAGGGAGATAAGTAAATCCATGCTCCTTTGCTGAAGGGGAAGGGACAGAGGAAGGTTCAGTTGTTACTTTCTTTAATTACAGGTGAAACAGACGACCTCCAGATTGCAATGTTTATGCATAACTATCTCAGAATGTAGCAACAGAGCCCAACTGGAATGGGACTGGAGTTGTCAATTCTCACAGGGAGTGGTCTTCTCACTGAGGTCGTAATGAATCAACATCCCACCACAGTGTCCTGGGGATGAGATGTAAAGCTCCACTCCTACATGTGTTCATTAAATTTCCCAAGAGAGCGGGGGCTTTCACCCTGGCATTCTGGACATATTCCATTTTGGGTATTCACATTCTGCCTCACTTCCCCCAGCAGTTCCAGCTGAATTTGTGACTTGTCACTTATGCACCTTGTGTGGCTAGGAATGGTTAATCCGTTCCCACCTTCAGCATCAGAGATGATGGCTTTAGCGTGGCACATGAAATAATGTGTATTTAGGGGATTCTCTGGCATGAATAAGAGTTTTATTAATTGTTACCATTCTTTCATTATAGAGTTCAGCAGAGAGCAGGCACTCTTTCCCACTCACTCATTGCGCTGTAGGTTGATGTTGCTGTGATCAGCTTCTCCCCTTCCTCTCATGCCAGTCATTGAATTCTCCTCAAGGAAGGTGCTCCCAAAGTTCATTGCTTCAGCCTCCTCTTCATCAGCAACAGAGCTGATAGCTGGATTGAACTTGCCTATGACCTCAGGCCTTTTGTTCATCTTTACCTCATATGTCCAAAGTAGAGGTGCATCCCCTGGAACCTTGTCCTCTGCTTTATTCTTTCCCAAGTTCTCAGGGCTAGGAACAGAGGACGCTACCTTACCTATGCTGGCAGCATAATCAAATGAACTCGGGGGTTTTGCTGGGCCCAGGGTGGACACTGTGAGAGACAAACACATTAGCACTGGGAAATCAGTAGCCTGAGCAAATGTAGCTTGCAGGCTGGCTGGGGAGAGGTATTGATAGGAAATACTGGGCCAAGGGCACCTGGGGCCTTCCTGTGAACATCAAAATGGGGGTCCCCTCCCATTCCCCACAAGAGTCTGAAAATGACCTCCACTGATACTAGAGAAGGGCATCAGTGGAAACATAGGCTTACAGGTACCAGGGGCTGTTCCTGGCAGTAAATTACTTGTGCATATATAATCTTGAGTTCTGCATTTGGCAAACCCAATCAGAGCTCTCCTAGGATGAGCTGCATGAGAAAATCTGGTGATCAAAATGCCCTGTCATCTCCACAACTGCCTCTACGCAGGACATCAGCAGACAGGAACACAGTTACTGGGCTGATCACAGGACTGGGGGACAGCAATCCCTGACTTCTAGTGCTGGTTCTGCCACAGATTCACTGTAACAGCTTGGCAAAGTCCTTCCTCCTCTGCTCTGTAAATGGCTACAATAATGTTGACCTGGGAGGGACACCATGATGATGAATCAGTTAATATCATAGTGTGCTCTGAAAACCTAAAATGCTACAGATGTTCTGAAACATTTAGCTACCATTTTATAGTTACCATCAGTGAATATGCTTTCCCATGTCAGCAAATAAACACCACAACCCAATTCCATTTCGCACTTCCTGGCCCCTTCAGTACTCAGTAGTATCTGCTGATAGAGAAGCAGGTTATCTGCCTTCCATTTCTATTTAAACCACCAAAGTTTATTTCTCCTGGCATGTCACACTTGATCTGCATCCACCCTAAGTGTGTACCGTGTCACGCAATGTCCACCCCGTCCATATAGGCCCCAGGGTTATCTAGCATCCCTTCTCCCATGTCTTGCGGCCCGGATAGCCTTGAAACATAGGCTTAGGATGCCGGGTATTTTCTCACATTGGCCTCATTGGCAAGAGGACAGTTCCTTCCCTTTGGGCCTCTCAGGATAACTTAGCAGGCTTATAAATATTGCAGTGCTTGTCCTAACCCAGTGTCAAGTAAATGTGCTTTGAAGCCATGTAATAAGCTGTCAGGCTCAAATCAGAGCAGGTTAACTTGCCAAAGTCAGGCAGTGAAGGTGTATGGATTCTTCTTGATCAGTCCTATAAACTGCTTCTTAGTGCCTCCCTTGGAACAGGAGGGTGATGCTTGGGAACAGCTCAGACACTGAGATGCAGGGCTGTCAAGTGAAGCTAAGTGAGTTTGTATAGCTGACAAAGTAGCACCCTTGGGCCTAAGGGACATAGAGGAACACAGACTAGATTATAAATCAAGATTAACACATAGCAAGGTGCATGGTTATATCAGATTCTTGCATAATTTATGTCTGGGTTCATGGATGGACCAAATATACTCCTACCTAGGGGCAATCGCACCAGGTGTAAACTTATACCAGATAGATACCTCCACCCTTGAGGATAACACTGCTAGCTTGTATTATTCCTTTAATTAAAATTGGGAGTTTTACGCTTACATAGACATTGTCTAATGAATCCTGGCTGAATTCTTCTGGTGAGAACCTTTGTAAGCTAAACAGAATCCTTCTTGCACAATAATAAAATGATGAATCAGTCCATGAGGGATTTCTTTAGAGAATAAATGTTGTTATACAATACCTGCACACAACATTGGACAGTATGTATCTGTGAGCTGAGGTGCTATAGGTTTTGTAAAGTTAAGCACATGGTGTAAGTGTTTGCAGAACCAGTGCCTTATGTATTAATTCTAAGTGCCCATCTTTCTTTGCTTAGTATTCCAAATGCTGCAGTCTTGCATAAAAATAAACAAAAGCTAAACATAATGATCAGGAAACCCCCGTCCACTTCATAAAAACTGTTTGTTTGTTTGTGGGTGGGCAGGTGATGAGGGGAGTGTTGTTTCACCATTTCACTGCCAGTCAATTACAGAGTAGTTCATCTTCTGTGGAACAAGTTTGCTGCTGAGATACAAAACAGTATCACTTGCCATTGTCCACATATATGCATGCACGCAAGGTAAGCTGTTCTGGGTAGAGACCATCTTTTTCGTTCTACGTTTGTACTGCACCTAGCACAACAGGGCCCTGGCCCATGACTGAGGCTCCTAGGTATGACCACAATATGCCACCTACTTATGCATCACACAAATATTATATATCTATGCTGGGTATGTGGAGATGATATCGATGTCATAAATTGGAGATAAAAATGATAAATTGAACTGGCATGAGATCAATGCCTCACCTTTGATCACATCGCCTACCCTCTGTCCAGCAAGCCATCTCTCTGGAAGTTATTCTGACCTTCTGAACACCTGTGTCACATCAAACAGCTGCCTTTAAAAAAAAATAAACCTACTACTAGTTTACAGATTCTTTTCCCCACCAAAAAAGTGGAATTTCCTCCTAAATTACACTGGGACTCCAGGTCTAAAGCACCTGGGGATTTTCCCCATTACTGCTCAGGGTGCTGGAACAATTTGTATAATGAGACTGCTGAGAGCCATTGACCCAAACTGTAAACCCTTTATATAATGGAAACCACTTCAAGCCCAGGGGTGCAGGAGCACCCCTAGTTCCGCACCTATGTTACTAGTATCCTTTCAAACACTGACCGATGATTTTACTTATTTTTATGGAAATGGTAAAAGCAAACTAAAATAAAAGCACTTACCCCTATGCTGTAGATGTCCTTGACATGATTAGAATACACATCATAAAAATGCCCTAAATGCAGCAGTATAATTTAGTGTAACATGCCACCCGTATGCCCAGCAACTTACAAACTTAAATCATGTTTTGATCTGATCACTGCAGGTGACTGTACATGAGGTCTGGGGGTTTTACTCAAGGTTTACAGCGGGGTAATTCAAACAAACCTAACTGGATACTTTGAACACCTCTCCCAGCAGAAAACAACCACCCTGCTCTGCTTTATATCTCGCGACTTCTCCCCTCTGTAAATATATTTTCATGATCAGTCTGAAGTCAAGTACAAAGAAAGGTAATGGCAGTTTAGGTACCTGTTACAATGACCTGCTCTTAGAGCTCATCTCTGGGTAATTGTTGAAAGCCTGCACGTATTATAGGTGAGGGAAGGAGGGAGACATTATGCACTGGATATGCTGGACCAAATTTGTCACTGGCTCAACTCATTTGACAGCACTGGAGTTAGGCAAGCCATGAATGTGAAGCGAATTCGTAAGATAAGTGGTCAGTAGTCAGCTTTCTGAAAGTGAATCTGGTGCTGGTTGAAAGGTGCCGGAATGACAGCTTCTGCTTAGCTACAGAACAGGCACTGCCAGCTCCTCCCATGGTGCAGCACCAATGTGTACGCATGCCCTGCCCTGGAGGGCACACCTCTAGTGGTGAAAGGGGAGTTCAGGGACCCATTCATTCCTAGGCCCAAAGCTGAGACTGTCAAGGGGACCAATTGGAGCCACTTGGGATAGGGAGTCCCGTGATGTGGGATGTCACGGCTGTGGAGGGAAGGATGATCTCTTGGATGGCTAGGCTCAGTCCCACAGAGGTCTTGGAATATGAGGGCAGAGATCTTGAACTGGATTCTGTAGTCAATGGGGATTCAGTGCAGACAGCAGAGCACTGGGGTGATGAGCTCACAGCAGTCTATGACACTGAACAGAAGTGTTTTGTATCAGCTAGAGCTTTGTGAGGGTGAATGTAATAGGGGAGCCGGGCTGAGCTGGGTGGCCCTCCACAGAGGAAAGCTCTGAAGGTGGAGGGGCTGAACTCTTCCAACACTCAGGGCCAGCTCCAGATTTTCTGCTGCCCCAAGTTGCAAAAAAAAAAAAAAAAAATCTGCAGCACTTCAGCAGCAGCTCAATCGCACCTCTCCATTCTTCGGCAGCAGTTCGGTGGCTGGTCCATCATTCCCTCTTTTCCTCTTTGGCGGCACTTTGGCAGCTCAAAGAGGAAGAGAGGGACTGGGGGACTCGCCACCGAATTCCCGCTAAAGACCCAGACGGGCCGCCCCAATTGTGAACAGAGTGCCGCCCTTTTGTATTGGCCTCCCCAAGCACCTGGTTCCTTAGCTGCTGCCTGGAGTCGGCCCTACCAGCACTCACCCAAATTTATCTCTGAACCTTCTGAGGTTCACCCTTCACTAGTAGCATTGCTTCTGCTCCTGACACCTGCCCGTCACCTAGGGACATAATAGTTCCGGAAGCTCTGACATCACTGCACTGAGGTTTGAACTAGATGGGACACCTGCCTTCTGAAACGTTGTGGTGGGAGTATGAAAACCACAGTAGGGTGGGAACAAGGGGCTGCCAATTGTCTATAAAAAGATAGATCAGTTCAGCATCTAATCCCCTGCCCTGCGCTAGCCACACCCTCATTTAACATAGTTAAACAGATCAGTTTTCCCTGTGTAATAGCTGATGAATACATTCTCTTAGCAGAATATTTTGCAGCAGAGAAGCCTTATTGAGAAGCAGCATTTCACTTCAGAGCGAGGCTGCCATATATGTTACTGTTGCTAGGGAGATGAAGATGCCCAGAAATTACACAGATTAACAATGATTACTTGTAAGCGACCTAGTCCCCTGAGCAATAGAAACCATTAGTCTCTTTTCCCAGAGATAGGGCTGTGTGAGAACAGACTAGGCACTGGCTGACAAGGACAGAGTTCCCTACCTGAGCTAGCTGTACTTTGGGGGCCCTCAGACAATTGTTCCCCACTCGATCTAGGAGTGTAATTATTTTCCAGTGGCTGGACCTTTTGTGACAATTATTAGGTGGTTTGTGACACATCCTGTTGAACAAAGACTGTGCTTAGTGTATTTTCCCCTCATTTAGCAGCAGGGTCAATATCTGGATAAAAGCGGGCAGGAAATCAGACCCTTGAGTTCTTGCTGCAGCCCTCTGCTCCCCCTGGAAGATGGGGGAGCCCTTTCAGACAAGATCACAGGATGCAGCAGAGGTAGGTCTTCTCACTGCTTCTGCTGGGACATAGCAGACCCAAATGGAGCCTGAGCGCAGCACTGAGAGATAGGTCCAGGAAAGAGAAAATGGCCAGGGGTTTTCTGGACTCTTCTCTAATGAAAGAGCTACTCCTGATCTGCTTTGTATCTAGCCAATTTCATAATTTCTTTTAGTTACACACATACAGTACATACTGCAACATACATGCCTCTTTTTGCTGTGACACACGTATAGCACTATACATGCACGCATGTACACTCTGAGACAGTGCTCACAAGTGTGCATACCATGGCATGCCTATGTGTGTGGGGTGGCAGAACCAAGGGGGCTGGCAGGGGTAGCACCCTCGCAATGGAAATATTGTGGAAGATCCACTCCCATGAAAACTTGTTCATGCCCTGGGGAGAGACAGGGAGCTGAGGCAAGAGCGAGACCCAGAAAGGCTGCAGTGGCCACCGTAGGATCAGGCCAGGGAGTGGGACCAAAAGGGGCTGGAATGGGCCTAGGAGCAGAGAGGAATCACCAGGACGTCTCTTCCCAGCCTGGAACCAGCTCCCCCGAGTCAGGGTATGTCTATGCTACGGGATTATTCCAATTTTACATAAACTGGTTTTGTAAAACAGATTGTATAAAGTCGAGTGCATGCGGCCACACTAAGCACATTAATTCAGTGGTGTGCGTCCATGGTCCGAGGCTAGCGTCGATTTCTGGAGCGTTGCATTGTGGGTAGCTATCCCGTAGCTATCCCATAGTTCCCGCAGTCTCCCCTGCCCCTTGGAATTCTGGGTTGAGACCCCAGTGCATGATGGTGCAAAAACAGTGTCGCGGGTGATTCTGGGTAAATGTCGTCACTCATTCCTTCTTCCATGAAAACAACGGCAGATAATAATTTCGCAACCTTTTTTCCTGGATTGCCCTGGCAGACGCCATAGCATGGCAACCATGGAGCCCATTCAGCTTTTTTTTGCTGTCACCGTATGTCTACCGGATGTTGCTAACAGACACGGTACTGCAGCATTACACAGCAGCATTCATTTGCCTTTGCAAGATAGCAGAGACGGTTATCTGTTGTTCTGTACCGTCTGCCATGCCATTGTAAATTGGCGATGAGATGACGGTTATCAGTCATTCTGTACCATCTGTTGCTGTCATAGGTGCCCCTGGCTGAGGTCGGCTGGAGGCACAAAGACAAAAATGGGAATGACTCCCAAGTCAATCGCTCCTTTATGGTATCTAAAAATAGAGTCAGTCCTGCCTAGAATATGGGCCAAGTGTACTAGAGAACCAGAAAGCACAGCCGGTCCGTGTCAGATCCCGCAGAAATGATGAGCTACATGCCATTCTAGGGGATACCCCTGCAACAACCCCACCTATTGCTTCCCTGCTCCCCCAACCCTCCTGGGCTACCGTTGCAGTGTCCCCACATTTGTGTGATGAAGTAATAAAGAATGCAGGAAAAAGAAACAGTGACTTGTTAGTGAGATAAAATGAGGGGGAGGCAGCCTCCAGCTGCTATGATAGTCCAGGCAGGACATTAAACGGTGTGGGGGAGAGGAGCCCAGCATCCTGATGCTATGATAGTCCAGGCAGTACAGAATCTTTTCTTTACACATGAAAGGGAGGGGGCTGATGGAGCTCAGCCCCCAGTTGCTACGAAGAAGACGGTTACCAGCTGTTCTGTACCATCTCCTGGGAATGACCGGGAGTATATAGGAGTCATTCCTATATACCCAGGCGCCTCCGCCGACCTCACCTGAGGCCATCCAGGAGCACTCATGGGCTGATGATGAAGGATAGAAGTCATATTGTACCATCTGCCACCGAGGAGGGGAGGGGAGAGGATGCTGCTGTTCGTTGCCCCAGCAACCATGTCTACCAGCAGCAGGCAGTAGACATATGGTGACAATGAAAAAAGTCAAGAAATGATTTTTTTTCCCTTTTCTTTCACGGTAGGGGGAGGGGGAGTAAATTGACGAGATATACCCTGAACCACCCTGAACAACGTGTTTGACCCTACAGGCATTGGGAGCTCAGCCAAGAATGCAAATGCTGTTCAGAGACTGCGGGGACTGTGGGATAGCTGGAGTCTTCAGTCCCCCCTCCCTTCCTCTATGAGCGTCCATTTGATTTTTTGGCTTTCCGTTATGCTTGTCACGCAGCACTGTGCTGCGGATCCTGCATCATAGCCTGGAGATTTTTTTCAAACGCTTTGGCATTTCGGCTTCTCTAACAGAGCTCTGATAGAACAGATTTGTCTCCCCATACAGCGATCAGATCCAGGATCTCCTGTACGGTCCATGCTGGAGCTCTTTTTGGATTTGGGACTGCATCGCCACCAGTGCTGATCAGAGCTCCATGCTGGGCAAACAGGAAATGAAATTCAAAAGTTCACAGGGCTTTTCCTGTCTACCTGGGCAGTGCATCCGAGTTCAGATTGCTTTCCAGAGTGGTCACAGTGGTGCACTGTGGGATACCGCCCGGAGGCCAATACCGTCGATTTGCGGCCACACTAACCCTAATCCGATATGGTAATACCGATTTTAGCGCTACTCCTCTCGTCGGGGAGGAGTACAGAAATCGATTTAAAGAGCCCTTTATATCGATATAAAGGGCCTTGTTGAGTGGACAGGTGCAGCGTTAAATCGGTTTAACGCTGCTAAAATAGATATAAATGCGTAGTGTAGACCAGGCCTCAGTCTCAGTACTTCCCCTCTCCTTTTCCCCCTTCACAGGGATCTTCCCCCTATCCCCCAGCACACCTATGGGTTGTGGCATCTTCTTTGTTTCACAGCAGACTATGATCAGACTTCTCCCACACTTTAAAAAGTCATCCACAATCAGCAGCGAAGTTAACTCTTTAGCATGCTGGTGTTAGCCTGCCAGCCAGCCAAAGGAATGCTGAAGTTGAGCCCAGGTGAAACTCTGCCATCCTGTAGACTAGAGCAGACATATTTGACTAACATATCAAGTCAACAAATGGCAATCTACAGGCTTGTAAGGGGACACCTTCAATCTGCTGTTTGAGACCTGATGCTGCCCTCTTCATAAATGACAGTGTTTAGAGACTGAAGACTTATTAGAGCATGAGGATGCCAGAGAATGAATCCACCCATGACAAATCTTGGTCACGTTGCTGGGTGTACTGCTGGAAGGCTCAGATACTACCAGGATGGGGGGCATAAGAATTTACATAAGTAAACAGAATCTTCCAGTCTCTGTCTCAGGGGTGATTGCAGGATAGGTACCTTTGTTTTCTAATGCTTTGCCCAGTCTTCTCTGAGAACTCTCAAGAGTTGAATCTTCCATTCATACTCCTGGGAGACTGTCCTCAGTTCAATACATCACATGGTCAGGAAGTTTCTCCTGTCTAAGTTTTTACTTTTCTTCATTTTGTTCCATTAATCCTTCGTTATACCTCAATTCAACACCCTAAATACTACTACTTCTCCTTCAAATGCACATAGGTGGTTTAATAACAAGATGCATTCAAAAAGCCCACAAGAGGGGGCAATCAAAAGCATAAGCTTCATCGTGCATTTTTAAATGTGGCATTTAGCAACATTATTCCAAAACTCAAATAAGATTTCAATCTACAAATACTGTGTGTGTGTGTGTGTGTGTGTGTGTGTGTGTGTGTGTGTGTGTGTGTGTGTGTGTGTGTGTGTGTGTGTGTGTGTGTAAAACTACTTGCTATTTCATTGCCTTTGTAGGCTACTTTAATTTATGCCACTAATTAGTTTATCAAGGGTTCACTAAAGAAACAATCTTATAATAAGACCACCCTCTCCTTCCCCCACAAGAAGATGATTGCTGCTGCTGCTGCCTAGCATGGTAACAGAAAATCCAATTACTGCTCGATGGCCCTTCACTGTAGGGGAGCATGTCGATAATAGAATTCATGGCAGGTGAAATTCAGCTGATTCAATTTACATTTAAACCCAGTAAAAAGCAAGTGCATGTTTAAGATTCAGGCAGCCATGCCAGCTGGCTGGAATCCTCTGCCATGCAAGGCTTTTAAAGTTCCTTTCCAGAAACAAGGATGCTTTCTTGAAATGAAGACACCTTGAGCTGTACTCTCAGCACTAGTCTACAGGGAGAGGCTCCTCAGTATCAGAGATTTGTAGCCCATACGGCCAGAAGGGACCATTGTGATCAGCTAGTCTGATCTGCATAACTCAAGCTGCAGAATTTAATCAAGTAACTTCTGGATTAAGCCCATAACTTGAGGCTGAGCTAATGTGCATCTTTTAGAAAGACATTCAATCTTGATTTGAAGACTTCAGGTGATGGAGAATGCACCACATTCCTTGGTGAATTGTTACAATGAGTAATTACCTCACTGTTAAGAAATTTGTGGCTTAATTATAGCCTGAATTTATCTAACTTCAGCTTCCAGCAATTGGATCTTGCTGCCTTTGCTTGGTAGATTAACGAGCACTCAACTATCAGAAATTTTCTCCCCATGTAGGTTCTTCTACACCATATTCAGCTCATATCTTAACTTCCACCAGTTTAGCCTATCAAAGAGGACCTCTGAAGTCTTTCACTGTAAGGCAAGTTTTCCAGACTTCAAATCATTCCTGTAGTTCTTTACTGAACCCTTTTCGATCTGTGAACATCATGGACAATCTGTGGACACCCGAACTGGATGCAGTGTACCAGTCATAATGTCATAGGCTGTGGTAACCTAAGCTATTCTAGGCCGTTCGCCACACACTGAGGCAGGACTGGTTTCATTATCCTTAATCCACCCCTGAGAGTTATAGTCAAAAAAGTTGCTAAATCTGACAATCCAGGCATCCGCATCCTGTGCACGGAAATGTTTGCACTTGTAGTTGTTCTGCCCCTCCCCCTGAGCTTTGATTTTCCTCATAAAAGCACAAGAATAACATCTCTGTCCCAGATTTCTTCCTTTTCCTTATTTAGCAAACATTCCCCCTCCCTGCCCGTTTCTTATCGACCACACTGATTGTTATATGCTCTGCCATTGTTTAACCTCCTCATCTAGCATCAGTATCATCATCCCAGTGCTGGGGATAATGTTGATTAACTTCTGCTCCAGCTGCTGGGAAAGTGTCAAACTTATTAAAGGGCTGTATACAGAGTGGCTGTGGGGAAGAGGTCCCTATTAATTGCTTGGTGATGCAGTGTTAGCTTTAAAAATATATCTGTTTGGACTGCGGGTGTCATTTTCCATGAGCTCAAAACAAGGTTAAGAGCAGTCAAATTCTGGAAACGGAACACTTGAGTGTGCCCTTTCGGAACATAAGATCAGGTCCTAAAGGTTATAACTTCCACCAAAGTCAATAGAAGATGCTCATTGGCCCATCTGATGAATTGTAAATTAAGCTGTAATACTCTCTTAAAGATGATGCCCCTTGTTACAACTGCCATGTTCCAGACCTTGGCAGTGAATCAGAAGGTGACTGACTAACCCAGTAATTTCAAACATGTAAACATCTGCCTCAGAGAAGAATAATTAACGACACTCTGATTCATCCACAGAGCAGAAAAAGTCTCTGTCCTGCAGCGCCCTGTGTGGGACTTTTTAAACAACGATTTCCCATCACAGCACTTAGCTGCTTTTAATTGTTGTGTCCCTGACTGGCATTTCTGCTAGTACAGAAAACACATAACCAGACTCCGGAAGCCCTGGATAAACATACACAAAAAGACAGCACGAAAATCCACTGCTGCAAATGCTGGCAGATGTTCTAAATAAAGCAGTTCTTTAACTTTGCACTGAAGTCATCTTCCAAACATGGCTACGGAGCATGAGGGTTAGTTAATATTTGTACACACAATTGTACCATGCACTATAAATCCTAAATATTGTTACTGCAATTAGTACAGATCCCGAAGCCCTTCAGGTTTTACCATGTCCTTACTCGGGCAAAATTCCTACTGAATTTTTGAAGCTTGTGAAAGATCTTCCATCTTTACCTGAATTCACTGCTGCTCAGCACCTTCTAAACATGCAGAGGAACAAGTATAAATTGATATGCCAGTGTTAAGATGACAAATTAAACATGAACAATCAAGAATACCCAACTGATCGTGAATACTCTTGGGAGTCTACATCCCCTCAAGACTCCAGGAACTCTAACCATCAGCAGTTCATGAAAGATTCACTGATCCTCCCAACTTGCCTAATGGCCAGGTAGTACCGGTGTGTTTCTCACAGCAACCTTCCAAAAGGTCCCTGAACTCTCTTCTTAATAGGAAGGCTGAGGGAACATCGATTGAGCCCTTTTGCTGAGATCCCTCACAGAAAGAGGAAATGCTAGAAAAGCCCAGCACGGTTTGCAGTACCAGCTACATATCTCACCGCTTGCTGAACATGAAACGGGACTGTGAAGCCATATTCTCAAGAGGTTTGGAATTCCTGTAGCAAGCTAGTGACCAACATGGGGAAAATAATTCCTTCAGCGTAGACATTTAAGCAAGCTCCCTCCAGTCTATTTCCAACTGTCTGTCCTTGCACACCAAAGAAACTGTCGCATTCTCTACATTTCATTTTCCCAACCAAGATCCTCAGTGATGCAGTAACCAACATGGCACACAGCTATCTAGCTCCCTGCTGTGTAAAGTGCTTTAGGATTGCTGCGGTAATGAAACGGCACTAGAGAAAACAAATTCTCTTCTATGAGCCTGAACCATAATAAACAATGAGGTGAAAATCCTGAGGCGCAAACAAAGACAAACAGCATGGAGGAAGATGATCATAACTAGAACTAGCCAGGAATTGAATATTTCATCTCTTCTCTGGTCTTTCTGGGCAAATTCGTTGTGATTGGCAGCAGTGCTGGAAAAGCAGGATGCTAATGGTGAGCGTTAGCAATATAATGAAAAGTGAAAGAAACCTGCTATTTTAACAACACATGACAATGGGCTGGGGTAGTGGGTGCCCAGCTCTGTATATGAGGATAGTGCTGCTGAGAGCTAAAAAAAAATCACTTGAACTCTAGACAAAAAAAAAGAGGGAAAACTGGCTTGGTCTATTGAAGAATGACGTAGATCTAAGTAGAAATCACTTCAATAACAAAACAGGGAGAGAATAAAGAAAACTCTTACTAAAAAAAATATCCCCTTGGAGTGACTGTGTGTGACTGTGCTTAGTTCAAGACCCCATGGGACATGCATGTAACCAGTTATGGAGCTCAGCCAGGAGTTCACATGCACTTTTGATTTTAAGATCTGATTTCAAGTTTACTCCAGAGTAAGAGTGCCAGTGTCACCCTGTGGCTAACTTTGAAAGGCACTGAGGACTTTGTGATGAGATTAGAATGGGGACCTGTCTCCCAGCATCCAGCAGGACATGGTGTGAGGAAGGTTGGTCTTGGGGCTATAGGACCAGGATTGGGAATCTGGGTTTTGTTTCCATCTCTGCCACTGACTTCCTGTGCAGCTTTGGCCAAGTCACTTAATCCCTTTGTGCTTCAGTTTCCTCATCTGTTCAGTGCAGATAATAATAGATTCAGGAGAGACTTACAATATTAATGTCTGTAAAGGCCAATGAGCTCCTCAGACATAAGGCACTAGACAGCAGGACATCAGTAGTAGTAATTAATTAATTTATCATTATGCCACAACCTGAAACCATAGTCCTTACATGTCTGACATCACAATCATTGCCACCTCAGAGGAGTCTAACCTTAGCTGGGCAATAGCCAGGACTCTATAGCACCAAAGATCCTAGCAGCTTCCCGGCCTGTCCCCCTGAGAAGCAGTTCCGAAGTAACACACGGCTTCTCGTGCAGCTAATAATCAGGCTAGACTTTGTATGAATTAGCGTCGGTAAGCACAGCTGAATGGGGATCCCAGGTCCAAGGCTCTTCCTCCTCCATTCAGTGGCACGCCAACAAATGATGCAAGGACACATCTGCTCAGAGCGCGAAGTGCAATATCTGTCAAGGCCTCTAAGTCTCCAGAGCGGCAGTTGCACCCGGAGCAAAGTGGCTGACTCTGTCATCCTGAAAATAATCCAAAACGCCTTATCGATCAGGTTGGGCTGCTCACAGATCATCTCACCTTTTCATGGGATCCTTCTCAGTGTGCCCTGTAATCCCCTAGCCTTCTGTGCCTGCAGTTCCTGATTTCCCTGCTCTCTGTCGTCTCTCTGTCAAGTCCCAAGGCACACTCTGAGTGAGTTTTTTATGTAAGCTACGCTCTCCCTTTGCCCTTGTCCATGAGCTCTTCCTGAAGTGCTCCCAGAGAGTCCTCACCTACTAGGCTGATGTTCCTATGGCAGGATCAAATTCTCTTCCCTGTTGCAGCTGTGCAACTTCGCTGAGTCACTGAAATTATGGGAGAAACTGGCCCATAATGCTGTGTGAAAGTCACAATGATTCTCTCACGGTGGCAAACCTGCTCCATTCCTTTTCCAAAGTCCACAGGGAAGTTCTTTGCTTCTTTACTGCATCGTGACTTTAGTAATTATGTGTGTTCAGCTCTGTACAGAACAAATAGGAAGACACAAGTCTCTGCATCCATTCTGTAAAGCCAAGCAATACATTAGACACACTGAGCCAGGCTGTCAAAGTTAGGTATGTACAAAGTGTTTAGTGTATATATGCAAAATGTCCAGCGTTCAGGAATAATTTCATGAGGTTTCAGTAGTCAGTGTGAGAGATGATGGTTATTGGCATAGGGCTGGAAGAGAAAGAGAATGGATTTTGGAGCTACTGCAGGGGGAGAATCAATAAGAGGCAGAGAAGAGTTCAATGCAAATCTCTTTGTGCATTAAAGAATCACAAAGCACCCAGCTGGATTTCCAGCAAAATGCTTGACTTATTAAATAATGCAAAGATTTCCATGGCATAATAGAAATAACAGCATTTTATCAGCTTAAATGCCTTTGGAGCAGCTCTCATCAGAGCTCTTCTGTAGACAGACACAGGTGCAGGGTAGAGCATTAGCTGCAATGAAGCATCTTTCCCTCCCACACGTGCTCACAAATCCAGCCAATAGGACCTATGGTTACGGGGGCTATTCACAGACTTCGGCATTGATAAGTATGCATTCCTGGCTTGCTGGATGGGTTGCCTGTGGAATCTGGAACCACTGGGGAGAGATTAAGGCAGACTCCCAATGCCAGTGATGCAGATACCCAGCCCTTTCAAGTGTTGCTTTCTGGGGAAAGTGAAGATGTTACCTGTTTCAGGAGGCCTGGGGAACAAAGCCTGTGAATTGGATGACATATCAGTCTGAGGTTGACTCTCACTTGATATGAGAACTGACACAAGATTTTAACCAAGAGGGCAGAGCCCTGCTGGAAGGCTTTGAAGCAGCGTTCGCGTCATGCTGGAACACTCCAGAACATCATTCCAGCACTTTTCTGGGAAGCTGGAGTCGTCTCTTGTGGTGTTTCCGGCACTGTTGGTACTTTTTCATTCTGATACTTGGAAGTGCTGGGCTCACCCACAGGTTTGAAGGATTTCAAAATCTACCAGGGTCTCCATGTAGGAGATGAATAATGGCTGGTAAGCTTAGCATATGTGTAGATTGTTTATTGTTTTATGATGTTTTTCTCTGTTTGATGATGTTTTCTCTGTACTGTTTTTGTCCCAGATTTGTGGTTTGTGAAAACTGGCTGCTTGCCCATAAGCATGTCCTAGCCCCTGGAAGATAAGACGGCAACTGCTTAACACAGCTGTCCTAAGGTGATCACAGTAAAGGGCAGGAGGGACTGCAGCCTAAATCCCTGGTCTGGAGGGAGAGACACGCAGGTTCCTGCCCTGAGAAAGGAGATGGCTGGAGACCTGCTTGCAGTGCCCTCAAGGAAGCCACGAAGGGCTCAGAGGTGCAGTGTGTCCTAATTCTACATTTTCAAGTACTTTCTTCAATGTAGTTTTAAATATCCCTGTGACGCTGGCACACCAGGTGCCAGCTCAGGCCGAGATCCCCATATCTCAAATGAACTCTGACACACACATAGCTGGAATCAGTCTGGCTCACCTATATATTAGTATTGGTAAAATAGGTATTAGAATAATAAGAATGTGTTTAGTGTTTAGGCTATAATGATTGCAGCCACTCACAAGCATTCAATAATCTCACTTACAACATCTGTATTCCACAGTGTAAAGTAATAGTTGAGCAGCTGTATCTGGAATCTCTGTGACTGTGTAAATCAGGAGACAGGAAAGAGACATTAATTAGGGTGAAAGGCTGATCTTCAACAGGAGGTGTTACATCCTTCCCAAAAGGAAAGATCCAGAGATCCCAGACAGACTATTGTGGCACATTGCCCCTGGAATTTCCCTATGTAGCATCAACATGAGGACAAAAGACTTTTGCTGTTGTTCTGCCTCCTGCCCATGAAGATGAATCGTGAAAAGTACTTCTCCCAGCAGCTGAATGTTGCAGCCAAAAGCATGTGAGAAGACAGGAATAAACCCCTAATAAAAAGGAACTGATTACCTCTATGCTGCTTGGACTTTGGGGGGCAAGGTGTTTCTAGGCATAAGCAAGAGTTCCCCAGCTGCTTAGCCTGGGTTAGCCGTAAGGGACATATAGAGCTTGCTTATTATAAAAGCTTCTATTATCTCTTGAAGCTTAAGACTAACTCATTTGTGTAACAATGTTTCCCTGCTTTAGCCTTGTAAAAAACTCTCGTTTCCTTTTCCTATTTAATAACTCTTTATAAAGTTTACTACAGAATTGTCTACAAGCACTGTCTTTGGGTGAGATCTAGGGTGCAACTGACTTGGGGTAAGTGATTGGTCCTTTGAGACTGGAAGTAACCTGAATATTGCTGTGATACTTGTGTAAGGGACCAGCTATCACAAAGGTACACTCACCTGGGTGGCGAGATAAATCAGAGACCCAAGAGGACTGTTTGTGACTCCATGCTTAGGTTATAATGCCTGAGAAGTTGACACTTGATAATTGATTGGTGAAATCTAAGTACAGAACTTACAACAAATTTGGGGGTTGTGCCCTGGTTCCTAACAGTCTGTCCCGAGGTTCGTACCAACGCACTTGAGTCACTGCAGGCAGCATTATGAAGCAGCGGGGCTTTATTTCTTAAAATTCAGAACAATAACACCTAAGAACCCCCAAACAGAGAGACAAAGCAAGCCGCTAACTAAAGCCGAGACGAGACGCAACTCACCCCACCTTCTAGGCTGGCTCTGGACAGGAGGACTCCTTTTGCACACTTCCCTACAAACCTCCCCCAGTCTGCAAGCAGAACCAGGAAATCCCTTACAAACTAATGTGATAGCTTGTAATTTTATCACAGTTTTCAATACCCCACAGTAAACTTTTCTCATAAGTTGTTCCCTCCAATCACGATCATTCGTGTTGCTTTTCTTTTAAAGTTTCTTCAATTTGTCGACATCTTTTGAAGTGATACATAAAGGCTGCATTTGTTAGACGTGGGCTTTGCATGATGCTACTGTTTACTCCCGTAACTAAAACGTTAATGATCGCTGAGTCTATCACACTTGGGTTAACAAAAACATGGGGTGTCTCTTGAGGCACATCTGGCACAGTCTTTGACATTTCCATGCTTTCTAGGTCTCATCTGTCACATCTCCCGCATCAGAAGAGAAAGAAATTTACTCCTTTGTCTTTCTGGGTGACAATAATAAGTCACAAATTCTTTAATAAAAATAAAGCTGAAGTTTCCCAGTTCTCTATAGATCAGACCTAATTGGAGATGAGTCTCTCTTTTATTTCTGATTCCGTAGCTCCCTGGAGAGGAGAGGGTCCAAGTCAAAATCCTGACTAGGAACCCTCAAATCTTTGGTGGAATTTCACAAGCCAAAACTTGATCCCACTCCAGTTTTATCTGTTCTTGAACCAAAACCACAATTCCAAACACCCCTAAACTTTAGGAGAGTTAAAAGTCTGGATCCAATTTCTGCAGCTCAGCCCCAACTTGGAATACTGTGGCGGTGTAACTTTGAGTGATTGATTCTTCTTTGATGTTGTATACGATGCTGCATATGTGTAACTCCGTGCAGATGCCTGACATACCAGGCGCTGAAGTGTTTGCATAACATCCATTCTGTACTAATTCTGCCATTGTTGTGTTATTTTTGCAGCACAGGCCTCTGTATTATTTTTGCAGCAGGCTGCATACACATGGGATTTCATTTCAGCGAGACATTGAGAATTTTCACAAGATCCTCTTATTTTACCTTCCCATGTGTAGCCAGGGCAGTTTTCCTCGTGGCCTAATAGCAAGTCATAAATTACAGGATTGAAGTATCATCGTGTTTTGTGAACCCTCAACATGGATTTTCATTTTGGATCTTTGATTTGTCTTTTAAATAAGTAGCTGTGGTTTTGAAGTTTAAGCAGCTGGTAATATCTGTCACTTGGAGATCCTAGTGCAGTGTTCCAAGGTTTGAACTTGATTTTGTAGTGATGAAAAGCCAGCTTGTCCTGTGATATCAAGCCCCAGTCCAGCTTCTAGGACTGCAAGCCAAGCTTTTAGCTCTGATTGTGCAAATCTGAGACCTCCACAAAGATAATGAAATTTACACTCCCCTTCTCTAAAGAATTGTCACCAGGCTAAACCATTTTTAAACCCTGAAAAGTTCCCCATCTCAGGGAAACACAATTGTTTTCCCAACTACTTTATTTTTTGTTTGAAAAAGAAACATTTTGATTCTCTGTGTTTTTTCCCCCTGCTGCATTCTCACGCCTGGTCAGTTTTTAGCTTCGAAGTACCTTAGATTTTAAATAAATCTGATATAGAGCCATACGCATTTTGTACCTGGTCCTTTGAAAGTTCCTCTCTGCTTCCTTATGATATTGACATAAGAATGATTGAGCTAGTCAATATCAGAGGGGAAGTGAGGGGGTAAGTCTTCTTTCAGGGATCTCATTCCTTTAAAATTAGAGATAAAGGAGGAAATGTGTTGCGATGCAAATTGCAATTAGCAATTCATTGGACTTCTATGCATGCAGCAGAAACTCATTGGCTGGGGTCTCATGAGGGGGAAGGTGTTATGTCAGGATGAGTATTATTTCATGTAAATAGTGATCTGTAAATCAGGGAAGTTTCACACACAGCTTTGACCACGCTGCACTTTTGGAACAGCAGAGTCAAAGCAATGTCGCTTGAAAGTTGTTTTTCTTTATGAGCTAATATTGCCAGGACTCAGAATGATTGCACCCCTCAAAAAACCCTCACACAATGCAACAAACCCAAAAATACCCCAACCAGAGTTTTTGCAGCTTTGTCCTAAAAAAGGAGGTGATCCAGAGATGCCAAAGTCCGCTCCAGGCTTTGCTTTTGCTATTGATTTTATGTGGCACATGCTCAGATACTAGGTGAGGGGCAGCAGTATAAAATCCATAGATTAGTTTGGATTTGATTAGATAGAAACCCGAATGATGCCAGTGGAGGAGGCTCCTCAGGACAAGCAGTGTCAGCATTGGCTTCCCTCACCTTTAACTGTTTTGGTTATTCTTTTGCAAATCATTTCTCTGCCATGTTTTTGTGTGTATAAAACATTCCTGGCTAATTTTGGTCTTTAGTCAGCTGGCTCCACAGAGAGCTGGATAACGTTTGGAGAAAAGTGTATTTCATGAATTTTGCCCTTCAGTCTAATAGATCTGTGAATAAATGTCACTGTTCAACAGCTGCAAATTGTTTTTTGATCCCACCTTCACATGCCATTTTTGCTTGCCCAATTTATAATGGCACCAGCCTACATGGTGGATTTATCTACGTTAGATTGTTAGCCACTGGAATAGATGCTCCAGTTAGGGTGACCAGATGTCCCAATTTTATAGGGACAGTCCCGATATTTGGCTAGTGCATCCGAGTTCAAAGTGCTGTCCAGAGTGGTCACATTGAAGCCTTATATGGGTGCCTATTACCCCACCATCCGCTGTCCCAATTTTTCACACTTGCTATCTGGTCACCCTAGCTCCAGTGCAAATCCCCAATACAGACATGATTCACACTAGTGCAACAGGATTTGTGCTGATAAGGTTTACCCTGATTTCAAACAGGAGACGTCCCAGGGCTTGGAAACAGCAGGTGCATGCCTGTATACACTATACTGGCTCCTCTCTGAAGCAGTTGCCCCCTGTTCTCCAGAATCTCAGCTATCATGTCAAATATAAAGCAAGTCTCTAGGCATTATGATTGTAGAGAAACCTTGAAAGACATGAACTAAGTGTAACTCATGCAGAAAGGCATCTGCCCATTCATTTCAGGGAGGGGTTAACTCAGACGCACAGTGAGCGTGATTTCAGTGCCAAAATTGTAGCTATTTCATTGGTTGTATGAGAAGCGGGGGAGAGGTGTCACAAATATCTGCACAATTTACTGTGGGCCATGCCTTAAATGGGTGGCATTTGGAAGATATCAGCCCTTGTGAATTTCCCGCCAAAAAGGGAAAAGGCCAAGGAAGCAGACATTTGTTAGAAAATATCACCTAGGGGTTTAGAGCAGCAACTTGTGCGGATTGGACTGCTGGGTTCTAATCCCAACCCTAGCAAGAATTTGCTGTCTCATCTTGAGCAAGTTTCTTCACCTCCCTTAGCCTCAGCGAGCCTCTTTGGAAAACTCAGCTTGCCTGCTAGGGGTTGTTGTGAAGCTCAGTTGTTAAGGTTTGTAAAGTGTATTGGGACCATAGACTGGAAGGTGCTAGAGATGGACAAATTAACATGGATAAATTATAAACTAAGCCTGTACCTTGGCTGCTGATAGATCAACAGAAGACCAGGGGCCTGCTCCTGCCTCCAGTGACTGAAACAGATGCACAAGCAGGCTGAAGAGAGGTTTTTTTTCCTGCATATTTTGGTGCGAATGGGTCTATATCCAGAAAGGATGGAAGGCAGTTGGTGTCCTTCCAGATATGAATACATGGGTGATGGCTGGCTGATTTCTTTGCCATTTTAAGGCACCTTGGTACAGGGTTTTGCTTTTGGGGAATGGTGGAAGAGACATTGATCAGGATGGGTCACACCGGAGCAGCACCTACTACAGCTACAGAATGGGGACAGTTACAACAATGAGAGTGTCAAGGACCTAATCTGTCTTGTCTGCAGTTCTGCTGGACACCTGTCCAGGGTCTAGATTGCTACTCTATCCTGTCACTGAGGAAGTGAGTGCCTGGCCCTTTTGTTGGTGCATGGAGGAAAGTGCAAAGAACCGTGTCAGCCTCTCCCCACTTCCTCCTCCTGCAAACACCATTCACAATTGTGGCTTCTATGTGCAGAGACACAGCTGTCTTTCAGGGCCCCTGAGGGAACTAGCAGGCCCAAAAGGGAGGAATGAGGGGAGGCAAGAAAGTGAGCCCATGGGAAATGGGTGTGTGATGCAACATGATATGTGCAGGAGACCTGAGGCATAATCCATCCCAGAGCTGCCCAAGGATGGTGCAACTCCACACTGTCCCCAGTGTAGTCCTGTGCCCATTGAGAATAACCTGTCCCACTGGGAGGCTGTTACAGCAGGCAGGAAGATAAGCAGTGGCTATGGAGAGAGGCCTGATTTCTGGTTACATCTCCACTCCAGCCCCTATATAGTACTGCAATTTTTCTGCTTCATCATCCCCTTCACTTCCTTCTCCTCCCAGCAATTGCCTCGCAGATCCCCAGGCACACATGTCCCAGAAGTCAGCTGTCACTACCAGTCCATGGGGGTCTTATGAGCCATAAATAAGCAATGTATATAAATTGCTCTATACGTGAACCTTATTATTGAAGCTAGTGACAAAGGCAGGACTAGAACTCAGCCCATGCTGGCTCCCAGTGCTGGGCTCAGATCACAAGACACCTCTTCACAGGCGCTAAGCAGTTTGCAGGAAACGCTACAGCTGCTCAAAAGTTTCATGAATTCAAAACCAGGTATCTTTCTTTGAGCAAACCATGCACTGCTGCTATTTTCCCCAGCACTAGCTGGCATCCATCTCTAAGGCCTGGTTTACACATGAGTTTTGTAGCAGTGTAACTATTTCGGTTGGGAGGGGAGGGTGTGAAATTTTACAGTTAGTTATCCTAGTATGTCTGCTAGTGTGGACACAGAGATATCAGTATAAAGGGGTCTATTCCTCCTCCACTATGGGAATAGCCATACTGATATAAGCACTTTTATATGGATATAATTGAGTCTGTGCTAGTGTGGTTGTACCACTTCACTCATCTGTTATAGGTAAAGCGGTACAGCTGTGTGTGTAGACCAGCCGGAAGGAAGAGAGACATTGCTGATCTGAAGCAGTGTTCATTAGAAGTCATGTCCAGCAGAGGGCCCTCTTGCCAGGTCCTTGTTGTGCCATTGAAAAAAAATCACCCCCTCCTCTCATCGCCTAGTCAGGACCTGGGCATCCTGCAGGGAAGCCACTCAGATACTCAGCTCCCTTCAGCTGCACAATTCTCTGAATCAGCAGACGCACAGCAAGGACTGAAGGGTTGTTTGCCTTTGGAATCCTCCTCAGCAGAGACAAGTGAAACAAAGCAATTGAGCCTTCTGCATTTTAAACCAGATCCTTTCAGGTTCATGTGCCATTTCCTTAGAGGTAGGTGAGCAAGGTGCAAGCGTGGGGGGGGAAATGTCGACCACCTAACTCCGGTGGCGCAGGAAGATTCCCCACCCCCAGGAACTTAAATGTGAGGGTGAGAGGAACTGCAAATATCTTCTGGTCCTGGGGCTGCGTGCCACTTTCTCTAGTTTGGGGTGCAGGAAGAAACTTGGCTTGACGGAGGCCAACAGCACCTTGCAGAGAGAAGCCTGCAGCATCTCCTGGGCTGGTGTGTGCATTTCTGGGAGAGCAGAGCACACGTGTACATGTTAGCAAAAGAAGAGCCACATCATCTCCAGAATTCCCTTCCCTCCTCCCCTTCCTCATCTTGCTTTACAGTAACCCAGAAGACTTCTCAGTCTTTTCTAGCCTGGGATTATAGTCGCAAGAGTTGCCAGCATGAAACTTTTCCTGATTATTCTGCCTTCTCTTTTCCAAGCTGTTACAAGTAAGTGGCCGCGTTTGCACTTCACTTTATTCAAAGTGGGGAGAAAATCCAAATGTTTGATTGGGGGGTTTGTGAATGAGGGGTTTGGGGGTAGATCTCACACATGTTAACTGGGATGGATGGATTGCATGGAGAGTGGAAGGCTAATTTCTGTCAAAATCTGCACCCCTATTTGTGTCTCCTTATTTCCTTGCTGCATCAGTACTTTAGTTGAAGCAAAACGTCTTTGTGTCTGTATGTCTGAATGTCTTTGTGTCTCTGTCTGTTCTGTCATCTGTTCTGGGCTTCCATGTTACCTGGAGTCTGAGAGGGAAGGAGAAACAATGGCAAGTTACAATTCTGTTGCTTGTCCAAAAGGAAGCGAGATGTTAGATTGGAATGAGAGCAGCTCCAGAAGCCATGTTAATTTCATTTTCTTAAGGTGAGCTGACAGACACAAGTATAAGTTTTGTGGCCAGAGTGGACAAAAAGAGGATGATAAAGGGACCCTTAAAACTGGGTTTTAGGAAAGGATAAGGTGGCAAGTTCTTCCGTGTGCCAGTTTTACTCTGATTTGTTGTTTTGCTGTTTACCAATGACAATGCAAACTTTTCCCTGTCGCCAGCTGTGGTGTGGAGAGCAGAAAGATATTGAACCCAGCGAGAAGGCCAGAGTGCCTTTACCCCCCATCCCCTCAAATCAAATAAATTTTTATTAGCATCTCCCTTAAAATGATTTGGTTTTGGAGCAGCCCATCACACCTTAACAGTGAGTAACTTGCTGTTAATAGTGGGATGGGTGTGTGTACTATATGTGCATGTTGTATATGAGTGTGAGCATGTGTGTGCCAGGCAGGTACCTGCAGCAAAAGGGGATACCCAGACCTCAAGGGCAGGGATACATGCCAAGGCCCAAAGGGCTCTGTATAAGAAGACATCCCTCCCAGGGGCTGCATGTTCTGGTCCTGTATCTGTATTTACTTGTTGCATTATCTGTTTTATTGGGGGGGGATGTGAGGATTAAGGGAATGTTTCACCAAGTGAGAGGATTCTGTTGGGGAATTGATTTGTTGAACTAAGTGTACAATAAGCTTAATATAACTCAAAACCAGCTCAGGGTTCTGATCTGAGGGGAAAGCTTTTCTGATGGGAAAGAAACAGGTCCCCCAAGTCACACATCTGCCTTTGCAATGTAGCGTTCTAGTGTTTGTTTTAAGTCCAGAAAAATCTGGCTAAAGGCCCAGGAGATGGAAAACTGTGCTAGGGAACTATACACTGAGATGATTATATATAGTATGTTCTACTGTTGGAGAAACAGTAACTTAAGCATCACAACTTCCTGTGAACTAGGTCAGTAGCATCGCCATTCTACAAACGGAATGACTGAAGTGCAGAGAAGTCAAATGATTTGCCCGAGAGCACCCCATAAGGGGAAGGCAGGACCAGAACAGTAATTCAGGTGTGTGTGGCTCCCAGACCAGGGCTTAGTCCGTTAGACCATACTTCTGTTTAACAACCACTCTTGGCTGAGTTTGTTGCTAACCACTCCCTTTGATCCTGGCTCTGGCAATCAGGAGAGGAATGCGAGTCTCTAATGCTGAGTTTTGAGCTGACTGGGGTTAGTTTATGGTTTTGGGTGGACAACACATGGAATGCAGCAATTTCAGATTTGAAACCAGGTAAAGACTGGTAACTGAGCGTCACTTTGAATGTTTGGATTGCTCAAACTCCAGACCCAAAGCTGAGCCCTCAGGGTGCAAGCCCTCCATGAACCAGAACTGAGAAAGAGCTTCCCCTGCCTGATATTGCCTGCAGCCTGAGACCATGGCGTGTCATGCAGTGCTAGTGAGCTTGCCACCAAGGCAAAAATCAGGACGTGACCTCAAAAATATTGCTAGCTCTGTAGGTTAGTATAACAATCCAGACAATAGAATTACAGCTTCAGAGTGCAAGCTGATCAGTAGAGAGGCCAGGAAGGAACTATCTAATACACAGCACTGCACAACTGGTCACATGTATTATGGGTGTTTTGCTTTCCTCTGAAACACAGAATGTATCTGCCTCCTTGTATTAGTTCTTTACTATCTCTTTCTCCTTCCTTCTCTCCATTAGTTCTTTCCTGCTTTTCCTGCATTTCTCTGGTTCTTTTACCACCATCAGATTTTCGTATGCTGCATAATCATCATGGTTTTGGTCTCTGCATAGGGAAATCCTAAACTTTGTGCGGTTCATAATCCAAACCTAGATCCACACGGGACAGCTCAGAAGCTTGGGTTTGACTGTCAATTTGTAACTTGATACCATCTCTTGGGGAAACCTATGTGAATAAACTCTTTGTTGTTATTTACACAGCTCCATATAGGGACAGGAGCTGTGCCACTGGGGCATGATCCAATACCTAGTGAAGTCAGTGGAAAGATTCCCATTGACTGCACTGAGCCCTAGATGAACTGAAACAAAAAACTTGCAGGGACCCCCCCCCCCCCGCCACATGATGTGTGAGTGCAATAAAATAACACCGCACTGTGTCTGTCAAGATGGGCCTTAGACGCAAAGTTCAGGGGCGGAGTGGATCCGAGATTCATATTTGGAATTGGATCCATCTTTAAACCCAGGGCTAAGAGCGGATGCTATGTGGGCTTCCAGCTGCAAGGCTTCATAGAAGAGGGGAGAGAGGAGGAGAGTAAAGGGTTAAGCACTGTTTCTCTCCATTATTACCCTTTCCTCTCTGGACACACTCTCCTCCAAATCTAGCCTTATGCCAGCAATGTAAACGTGGACACGTTCGCTGTATTAAGGCCTGAGTTAAATGTTATTGTTTCTCCATCACTCCCTGGGGACCACTCGTCTCCTCCTTTTAATTACTCACTTGTTCTTTTTCTGCGCTTGTTTCATTAGGTTTCATTTGCAGTTGCTTTAAAATCATTAGCCCAGCATAAAGAACCCACATGTTGAGAAAGTGGTATTGGCTCCAGAGGGGCTCATTTGTGCTGTGGCTCCAGGCACCACCCAGGATGCAGCAAACCCTTCCTTTAACAGAGGGGGGAAGAGCTTTTCATGGGAATGGTGGCCTAGGGCTGTCTTAGCGCTCTGGCTCTCACTCAGAATGAATGCACATGGAGTTCGGAGTGCTGCCTGGCAGCATCATCATGGCTCAGACCCATAAGTCTTCACTGGGCCAAACCTCCCATGGGCTATGGCAGACGTTATGGTAACAACTGAACAAGGAGCTCAGAATTTGGCCCTAGCATCACAACACCAGTAACAATTCCATTCAGTGGTACATTTGTGACATTCATTGGCTGCAAAGGGCAGGCGCCAGATGCCTCTACAGCTGGGAGCCAAGGGCAATATGAATGTCTCATGAAAGCAAATGCAAATAATAGCACAACCCTCAGAGGAGGAGAAGGGGGGAATCTGTCACCTGACTAGGAAGTTCCAGCAGTTTAGACCTCAGGAGCCGATTTTTGACCAAGGGAAAGTCTCTTTCTCCTCCCACTGGTTCCATGGGGCCTCTCTGGCCAGGGGTCAGTGAAATGCCCTCTGCCTCAGATCTCAGGGCCGCTGTGCTGGTGCATTTAAAAGGTTTTCCATTCGGCAGATCCTGGCAGCCTGATTTCTATTTTAAATCCTTTATCTGCACTTTATCTTTGTTGGTGTTTTAATTCACACCTGAATTGTTTGTCTTGCAGGGCATCTGTATAGCCGTGCCTGATAGTGTCAAAGTACAGTGTGTGCGATCAGCATTAGGGGAGAAAAATGGTAACATCTGTATAGCCGTGCCTGATAGTGTCAAAGTACAGTGTGTGCGATCAGCATTAGGGGAGAAAAATGGTAACAACTGTGTTAACCCGGGATGTGACAGAGGTAGTAACAAACCCATCATGACTGCGTTTTAAAAGCCTCCTTAAATAGACCAGGGAGCATCGAATCTAGCAGACAGGTCAGCGAACTCCCACCTTGTCCACATTCCGTGCAGCCTGAAGGCCATGTCTCTGAAAGGGTTTGGGGATCTCCTAGTACTGGTCACATCACAGACGCTGCTGTCAGACCCGCTGGAACCATTGCCAGCACCTCTTCATGTGAGTGATGCTGTGGAGGGACCAGATGAGTCCTCAGGACAGATTAGAAGAGGTGCACATGGGTCATTAGTTTCTAGCACCTCTGCAGCAACAGATAGGGCTTGTAAAAGTCCCTATGTCTACATAGCAACTAGACACCTGCAGTTGGCCTGTGCCAGCCAACTCAGGGCTGGGGCTGGAAGGAAGTCAGGAAAAAATGACTCTGGTAGAGGCAACGCCTAGGGCAGATCCATTTATGTCCATAGGGCTGCTGGAACTTAGAGCAGGTCCCTCGCTGCTTGAGTTATGTTGGGAGCTGATTTTGCCCCCTACCATCCCAGAATTCCAAGAGAGCATTGATGGGGCCCTGGGGCAGAGCTTGTGTGTTCTGCGCGTACTGGAGGGGCCACACACAAACGTCATCCTATATACAATGCCAAATCCCACTTATCTCACTCGTAAGAATGGTCCCATGTAAGGGAAGGGGATGATTGGCTTAAGTAATGTAAGCAGGGCTTGCCTGGGGACTCATTTCAAGGCACAACTTCCAGCTGCCCTGAGAAGCTTTACAGCAAAATATGGCCCAAACCTTATTGTTTTGACATAACATCTCATTTTTATTTAATTTTGCACTGATGTTTATTACTGCCTAAAATCTGCCAACATCAAATATTTTTAATAAATAAAACTCTTTTAATGAAAAACATTAGCGCACCTGATCCACTAGAAAGAGACCCTTGCATTTCATAGCCTGACTTACACTTCATTTTATTCCAGGCTCCAACCCTACAAGTGGGCAGGTGCTGCAGAAAATTAAGGGAGCCGTCCGAACTTGAGTTTGCCTTAGCCAATGCTTTAACACGTGTCATCTTGCAATAGCTTCTTGCAGTATTCCCCATTTGAGACATACATTTAACAAAGCTTTCTGTTACTGATTGTTACTAACTTTCCAAGACTGTTGATTCAGACCCCATGTTGCACCTTCAATGTTGAGGCTGTCGTTTCTTGAAGAATAAAACCTGTGATTAACAGTTTTGACTTTTGGGGGAAGTTTCCTCATTTTACAATATAAAACCATTTCTGTGACTATATTCCAGAGTCCTCATACCTCTCTGCTCAAGCTTCCTTTCCAACTCACTTAAAACTTATAGCTTCAGAAGCAATGATGGATTGCATTTATTTCCCCCCAAAAATTGTGGCCAGCTGCCCAGCCCAGCAACAGTGCAAAGTCTGTTGAATCTGGCCTGTTCATGCAAGCACCATCTGAGGTACGTGAAGCAGATTGTCACTGACAAGATGTGTCCCTGAGTAAGATAGTGTTCCAGACAATTTGAGTGTTCTCCACAAATAATTTAACTCACAATGCAATATTTGTGTTTGTTTTCCTGAAGGCAGAAGCTGCTTACCTAGAAACTATTCAAATCAGAGAGATTCAGGCAAGAATTAAAATTTACGAGTGGTCTGTTCAGCATATAGGAAGAACTTCTCCACAGCTAAAACTGAACATTTCTCCAAGATCTAACTACCTGTACAGTGAGTGCAACAGAGTTTGTAAGATTGTCCTTAATCATCAGTCCACCTGGTGATCCATGATATTACACATCCTGTCTCTCTTAGGTACTTATATGGCCCCCATTATCAGAGTGCCTCACCGCCTTTAATGTATTTATCCTCACGATGGCCCTGTGTGGTAGGGAAGTGCTATTATCTCCATTTTTACAGCTGGAGAACTGCAGCACAGAAAGGTTAAGTGACTTACCGAAGCGCACACAGGAAGTCTGTGTCTATAATCTAGCTATGGTATTCACAGGGTGACTAACACCTTGGTATGTAAGCACCACATAAGAATTTAAATCCCTGGGCCTACATGCATTAGTAAGAGTTCTTGCATTGGGCCCTATGCTAGCAATCAAACCCTAGTATTGTTCCCCTCCACATTTAAGGGTAGGGAACATCCTTAGAAAATTGAACCTTTACTGCTAGCCATTCTTTGATACAGAAGGGCATGACTCGAGAGAGAGATGGAAGGTTTTCTAGATGATATCAGTGTGTTTTGTAGAACAAGAGAGAAGTGAGATGATATCTTGAAACCTTGCATCTTTAGGAATCTCTGATCTTCTAGTGCCATGAAAAGAAAAAGAAGACCTTTAGCACAACACAGTATGCTTGCCCCACTCATCCATCGACTCTTGCACCATCTGTTTGTTCTACATCCGCTGTATTATAAGAAGAGAAAAGATATTCTTTGTCCAACTCGTTGAACTAGAGGTGACACACAGATTTGCTTCATTCATAGTGAGAGAGAGCTGAGGCACAGTCATGCTGTTTCATGAGGTATCGAACTGTATGTTTTCAAGCTTCTTCTACACAGTGAAACACTTAATAAATATACTCCAGCCTCACCTGGAGCATAAGTTGTGCCAAACACACAATTAACACAAGTATTTGTGAAAGCCACTTCAAATAATGTTGTAATAAAACATAAGTAAAATTACAGAGCTTGCAAAAAATGAATATAAGATGAGGGATATATTTTAAGAGTTCCAGAGAAACATGAGCGAAGTTCTTTTTATGGATTGTGAGTGTGTACATAACACCTCCATATTTGTTTTGCTTACCTTTGGTTTGCATAGATATATTTGCCGCTGTCATCCCCAAAGATGTCAAAACAATCTATAAAAAGCCCTGGGCAACAGGGCGCAGAAGCACAGTGCACTGTACAAAATTAGTAAGAGAAAAAAAATTGGCCAGGGAGACTGGGGTAAGCCCTGACTCTTACAGAAAGGGCCATGTGATCCCCATTGTCAGCATCTGCATCCCAGGCCATTATTAATCCCTCTGGTATTTGTGGCTTCATCTCTTGCAGAAAAACTCCTGGTACTCAAACACAGGGACAGTGCAACAAAAGGTGCAGCATGGAAAGTGAGAGAGAGGAGAGAGCCGCACTGTTTGACTCACCTGAAAATAACTTGGAGCCGTCCTCGCTGGGCAATGGTTTGCCTGAATGTAACTCATAGCTGCAAACCATCCTTTGAAACATTTGTCCATTTGTTTGCTGTCTCTAGCTTTCCACAAACATGACCAGTCAGCTGTTCGTAGCTGTGTTGAGATCAAGCCTGGCAGAGGTGAGAGTACAGCCCAGACCTCCTGACTGCAGTGTTTTAACCCCAGGAGGACAAAGCTTTAATCAGCCACTGCAGTTTTTTCCTGTTGCTCTTTAATAGTATTTTTTGCAACCAAAACCCTCCACTGTATTTGAAGGGTAACTTGGTGGTGCATTAGGATTAGATTCAATCTGTGGGAACTACTCTGGATGTTCTAGCCATGAGTGTATCTCAGGCTCTGAAGTGAGGGACCCCAAATAAGTTTGTTCCCTTCCATCCAGATTGACATCCACCTCCCAGTCGATCACAGCCAATGATTAATACAGTGGTGTCATTAGCAGGGACTGAAAGGGATCCAGAAAGCTGGGGTTGATCAAGGTGCCTCCAGTGGATTTCTGTGGATGTGAAATTCAAGATCTATTAGAACGTGCTGGGAGAGCACTTCACAGTCATTTCCGGGATCAGGACCCAGAGAAGGTTTGAAGATTGTCAGTAAGTCATGGAGCTTTTCACCTCAAAGCCCTTTCTAAACATTCTAGAATTAACCTTCACCGTTTGCCTATGGGGGAGGGAAATATTATTACCCCTTTTCTGGAGAGAAATGTTTTCCCTTAAGTCAGAGGCAAACCTAGGACTCAGGAATTCTGGCACCCAGTTCTGTGCTTGGACAGCTAGACTATCCCCTCCATGAAATAAATGGTGAGTCTCGGCCCATCTCCCAGTGAGCAGGCATCTGCATCACTGAAAATATAAATAACACCTCTCGATTCCCTTGTAGGCATGTTTAGTACAGAAATTATGGACTGACTGAACCATGGAGATTGAACTCTCCTCTCACCCTGCCGGTCACACTGTTGAGGGACACTTACCCTGGTGCTACCTGGCTGTACTTCTTTTGTGGACCATCAGTCTCCAGGACTATCAGTCTGGTAGATTTTCACCATCATGTTGTAAGAAAAGCAGATGTCCATACAAGTTCCCAATGGCTGGTGATGAGCAATTGCTCAGCATCCCTAAGGGGCTGGGTTCCATCTTGCCTCCCCTACTCCTGTTCAATGAGTATATGGGGCTGCTGGGAGGGCTGATGGGGAGATGTGATGACACCCAGCTATATTTCCAGCTCATCTGATCCAGTCAGTGCTGTTGAAAGCCTTGCCCAGTGTCTGAGACCAGGGCATGGATGAAACTACATGTCTGAAGTCAATGCGGGTAAAACTGTGGTGGAGCTGGTTGGCAGGGGAAGTCCTTCTTTTGCCTGGTGTGTCTGCTAGGTGTGGTTAGTTTGCCATCTGGAGTGATCGTTGGTCCAGCATTGCTGTTAGAGGCTGGTGGAGCTGCAGTGATCAAAATGGCCTTTTTCATCCTTGTTTGGCCTGGAGCGTGCTATTGACATGGACTTTGCTACCAAAAGCCATGTCTTTATCTCCTCCATATTATGCTGCTGCAACGTGGCCTACATAGGGAACTTCGTCAAACTGCGACGGTGGTCTATTTTGTTGGAAGTGCATGGCACAAGGGCTCCAGAGTCAGCATTGGCTGTTGCCTGTTGGCTTCGAGGTGCAGTCTGTGCTTACCTCCAAAGCCCCCTGAATAGCTTGGAACTTGTATGCTGCAGAGGCAGCTCTCTCCTTCTGTGGCATTGGAGGTGCTCAAGCTCAAACCCCCTTGGTACAGGAGAGAGGAGGCTAATTGATGGCAGAGTGTTCTCTGTGAGGAGACTCTCCACTTTGGAACGGACTCCTTGCTTTGGCTGAAATGGCTTGATCCTGCTGATTTTCAGGGCAGGGTACAAGACCCATCTGTCTCCCCAGGCTTTTGGGGCAAAGGTGGTATCTGGAGTTCAGGATAGACGCGTCTTGATGTCTGATCTGAGCCTAGATAAATACATTCACTTTAAATAAGAGAACTACATATTCAGAGCTCTGCAATGGAGACGCTGACCCCAGGCAGAGCCTGAAATGGAATCCTGAGGTGCCTCCAGCTCTGATGGAAGAAGAGCAGACCCAGCTGTTGGAGATGCCCAGACATTGACGTGTGATACTGAATACTCCCCAGCTAACGTCAGATGCTGCCTTCAAAACGGGAAAGAAAGAGCTCGGGGTGGCAGTGTGGAGGGGTTCCATTTGATCTCAACTGGTGGATTAATTCTCAGGTTCTAGAACATGCCTGAAGTGCCCACGCTCTACCTAGAACAGTTCTAAGAATTTGCAACTTTGCCCACAAATGGTTCTGTGTTGTAACCTAAGATGCAGCAAGGAGGACAAGCACGGGCTGTTGCTGTTAGAAATGTTGTTCGGATCAGTTTTATGGCCTAGGATGGATGTAGCTCTCTCCAGTGGTTTTTGGGAAAGCTCCAGTTTTTAGGGAAAGATTCATGGATTCAAAGTCTATTGCCGTTCCAAATATTAAACACTTTTAATCATGTTGATTAGCTCCAGCGGGTGTTGCAGGCATTTTGGGCCCATGTTTCCCTCAGAACAAATGTCCCAGATGCATCAATAAATCTGATAAAAGGTTAACGGGTCCCCAGGGCCCATGTGGACGATATATGGCTGGGGACCCAGCCAGTGTTTGCTGTTTTGCTGCTCCAACCAGTTGTTACAGAGAGACTGCTGAAACGCTGAGTTAATGTGGAAAAATACTTTCAATCCAGGCAGCATCAGCCTGTGAAAAGAGAGGGCATTCATGCAGCTGAGCCTTTGGGTACGACAAACCATGAGACTGTAAACTGTTCAGGCTAGGAACTGCATCTGTCCAAGGTGTAGCAGCTTTTGGGTGCTATTTTGCACTATAAATAACCTCACTGTGCATATTGTGTGCTCCCTGCTGTAGTTAGCCACGGGCATAGTAAATCAGAGGCAGCTTGTTGGGTGTAGCCTGTCTGCAAACTGCTTTGAGTTCTAGTTGCTCCTTTTCCTTGTCCTCTGGAGCACCTCTCTAGAAATGGGCCAAACGCTCAAGAGATGTCTGTGCTTCACGGAAGGGCCATTCTGATTAGAATCAATTCTGTGGCTCTAGCACACTCTCTGCATTTCCCTGGTCACTGAGGTCAGTGGCAAGAAACTGGGATCTTTGCTGCCTGAGAGTTCAATCAGTGACTCCTGCTGCAAAACCCGGCTGAAATCTTCCCCAAGAGGCATGAGGAAGGGGGGCAGGGGTGCCGGGTACAGTATTGTGATGGCCCTGATGGTCTGTGAACCCCCCTCAACACCAGTAGGAGAAATTCTGTTAGCCTCTAGGAATCTGATAACCCTGTGACTGACCCAGAATAAAGCCATGTTCAGAGGGGCACTTGGAAGGGAGGAAAGGGTCACCGCCCTCTCTGCTATCCTGCAGCTGTGGCAGCTTTCCAAGCACATAGCATGCTATCTGTGCTTCTATTGCATCCTGCTCCCCGATAGAGACCGCCCACGTGCCCCTACACTTGGAACAGTCTTCTCCTGCAGCTCCTCTTTGAGACTCACAGATCTCCCTTTAAAATTCATTCCCCTTGCCATCCCGCACGGGCCAACTTTGACTGTGACTGATGCCTCTCTCCCACCTCTGACTGTTTGGACTGTTGCTGTCCAAGCTAAACTGCAAGCTGCTTGGGGCAGGGACTGCTTCAGACTAAGTGCCGGCTTCGACACCGACTTATATCATGTGTCATCACTTACCCCTGAACCTGCTGCCAGTCCTGTAGTCACGTTCCTCTTCTTTCTATTACAACTTGCCTCTGGGGTCATAATCATCTCAGTAAAATGCACCAATTGAATCCGTGGGACTCGGGGAGGGTGGAGAGGGGAGAAATGACCCAACTACCCAAAGCACATCCATTGCCAGGTAGAAATGACACTCACTGCCCCACATTATGAAATCAACTAATAGATGTGTCTTCAGTGTTAAACACAGATCGTCAGCCGCTATCCATGGGAACTTTAGCAGCAGCAGATCACCTTGAATGACAAGCCTGGGCTGTTCACACTGTTCTGTCACAGCCATAGACTGCGATAGCTTCCTTGGGCCCTGATCAAAGGCGAGTGCATGGAAACACTTTGCTTGATTTGGAGAATGCTTTTGACACAGTTAATTGTAGGATATTAATGAACAGAACTGAGTGGCTGGTGTGCTTTGAAGCTCTGACTGACGTTTCAGAGCCTGCCTGACTGAAAGGGCTCAGCAAAGTAGAGGTTTAAGTTAGTTTTCTAATGATCACAGGGAGTGAACTGCACCTCAGGGGAGGGTGGCTTTTCCAGAGGGCTATGGAGCTGGTTTGTTATACTTTAGTTAATAATGTGTCGGAGTTTCTTCTGCTTTCCTTGGTGTACGTAACTCCATGGAAAGATCTCCTGCTCCCAGTTCTTCCTGTACACTAAGCTGCCTCTCTGCCGTGCCACCTGGAACCACTCCAAAGAAGAGGCTGTCACTCCTCACACCAGAGAGTCCCTCTACACCTTTTCCTGAGGTTGCTGCCATCTTAGAGGAGCAGCCAGTGTAAGTCAAGCCACCTCCTGCTCCTCTGCCGAGGTCCCATCTAGTCCAGCCCCGGCCCAGTGCAGGTTTGGCCCCGACAGTCTATTCTCAAGTCTGATTTTCAGAGACCTAAAGGATACAGCAGCCACCATTTCCCAGTATAATAGATCTCCAACTCCTTTATGTCTCATTGGGGAGTGACCCAGTGTCGGCTGGAAGTAACCTGGCCAGCCCTGGAGATCTGATGTCTAACCTAGCAGGAGTTATTTTACTCCCCCTTGGAACATAAGTGGGTTTCAGCTCCAAACAGAGTAGGAGTGACAGTGACCTCCTGCCTGAAGAGCCTTCTCTTGATTGTTGCTGGCTCCCGTCACCTCACACATACCCCACCGAGCATGGCCCACATCCTGCGGAGTAGTCCTGCCACCCAAAGCCCAGAGAGAGGACACTTTGGACCAGCTGGGACATGCAGGATGGAAGTCAGTGTTGTGTCTTGTGTTCTCCTTTGTAGTTTTCTTGTGGTGGGGAAAGATGCTGGATTGACAGTCCTGGAGACCGATGGTCTCTATTACTCCTCAGAGCAGGCACAGCATGGCTCCCCTTCCTCATCCCCCTCAATGTGCCTTATCCATCCCCATGAGACCCAATCCCCTAGGGGACTTCAGCCTCAATGACCAACCAAATCCCTCCTAAAGCTAACCCATCTTCTGTCAGGCATTTCAAGGGTCATTCACCCAGCAGTTAATGAGGATTTAAAAATGAAATTAACCAAGTTACAAGAGGAGACCATGTGTCTGTGTCTGTATCAAACATAGTGCCACTGTGAGCTTTGTACCACAAGAACTAGCTCTCCCCTTACATAATGTACAGCAGCAAACTGTATGGTTCTCAGTAAATAGCAATAATCCGGTTTAATAGCAGCACCTATTAGCATTAACTGTCCTGGAGATTTTGTGGCATGCCTTTCACGTCGGCCACAAAACAGCCGTTTGATGGGCACGTCTTGCCATCATTGCTGATCTGAGCTGGATTCTTTTTCATAATGATGATTTTTCTGCAAGCGTTTTCTGAGATGCCTCCACTGTCCCAGATGGAATCGTCGGATGGCGGTGCAGAATTTATTACTGCTTCTGTTTCCTGTTCCTTCATTTGAGAGGGAGGAGGGGAAATGTCTCTTGGCTATGGTGAGACATCTCTTCATGCTCTTACAGTGTCAGGGCATGTCTCCTCTTTGCAGTTCTCAGGCCCTGCCAGAGCACTGGGAGACATCTGAACAATCAAGGAGCATGGTCCAGATGGGCTGGTGTTGATAAAATCCCATTGATAAGTCATGCCAGATGGGACTGGGCTAACGTGCAGTAACAGGGTACCAGACAGTGACAAGTTACTGTGTCCTGGCAAGATCAGCACTTGTAAGCCAAGGGTGAGAGCTGGGTTTTAAACCAGCCGCAGGTAAGGACAGGGGACTGGCCTGTTCAAGGATGCTTTTTGACTGTGTCTTGCTTTCCTTTGGCAGAGTCTCTTCTGGTTCATTCCAGGCTGGACAGCTATTCCTGCCCTTTGGGACAGTTCCCCTGTGGCAACCTGTCTGTCTGTTTACCCCAGCTCCTGCACTGCAATGGAGAGAAGGACTGCAACAACGGAGCCGACGAAGAGAACTGCGGTAATCAGCTACCCTCACAGCCTGCCCTCTCTTTTCATTTCTCCGGGCCGCCAGATCAAAGGCAGATGCCTTGTAGTTAATAAACCAGGTGGACCTGGAAATCCCAGATCCAGAACCACCAATATATTCAGGGGGATTCTGGAAACATGAAAACAGGGCGGACTTTAAGGGTCACTTATGGTCACCTGGCTGTCTTGCAGCTAACACCGAAGGTATAAACCTCTTACTGGGAGAGTACAATTTCCTCTGACTTTCTAATAATGACAGAGATGTCTAGGTAAGGGGTTGTCAGACAGAGATCACCCCAGCCTTAAATGTAGGAATGTAAGAGCCAGCAGAAAAGGAATATCCTGTCAGGACACAGTAGAGAGTCAAAGAGGCAGCGGGCAAGAGCTAATATAAACTAGAGATGGGCCGAAGTCACCAAACATGGGCCTGGATCCAGGTTTTGAACACTCCGTGTTTCAGGGGAGTCGGATCTAAGGTTTGGCTCCAATGGCAAGAACCAGCTTCAGTTCAGATTCTGAATTCCCTCCCTCTGAGTTCAGGGGTATTCTGATCTAGGCGTTTGGTTCAGGCCCAGCACTGAGGTAAGCATCTCTTGAGCAAGCAGTGCGTGGTTCCTAGCGCTAAGATCAGGAATCAGAGTGGGGGTGGGCGAGCCTGGGGGAGGCTGGACATGGGGAGGAGCAGTGAGTGAGTCTGCTGTGAATAGAAAGGGGGCCAGACAAACCCGCATGACTTCTGCCTTCTCTTTTCTAGTGGATAATAGCGGGTGGCTGCAGATCTTGGATGACATGCAGCAGACCAAGGGCAGCAGAGCCACTGAGAAAGAGGAGACCCCAGTCTGTGGTAAGTACTTCCATTCCAGCGGCTGGCTTTGTATTCTTTCCACGTCTACTGTGTCTTCCCCAGCCTTCCCATGCTACTGCTCAAGCCCTCCTGTCTCCCTCCCTTCCTCCCCTTTTGTGCTCTCTCTACCCCCTTTCCCCTCTCATCATCCCTCTCTTTCACTCCCCTCTCTCACACCCCTCCCTCTGGAGTGGGATAGGGTTGCCCCTGCATGGCAAAGGTGCTACCTCGTGATCCTCTGAGGTTTGAACCAGTCCTAAAGGTGGGATTCTGGGAAGCTGGTAAAATCTCACCCTGGAGCCCCACCCAAAATTAAGACTGAGCTTTGCTCAGGTTTGGGGGAATTCAACTCACCCTCCCTCACTCCCACCCAGGTGAATATGCTTTTTTGATCTTCCTGGTTCTGTCCAGGCCTGGATGTGCTGAAATACCCCAACCAAGGCAGGCCCTGCGAGATTCCCAGCCCAGACCTGAGAAGTTCAAGAAAGCATCTCTCCCCTTCTGTCTCCTCTCCCTTCACACACCCTGCCTCTCCTCTCATCACCTCCTCCATTCTTCCACTGCTCCCACATTGCTCTTTAGGAATGTGTCTGCCGTCCCCTGCCGCTTTGACCCCGACATATCCATCCAGCCCTGACCCCTCTCTGTACACCAGTGTGCCCTTTTATCTGCTCACCTGCCCAGCCATACACTGAGATCCTGTCTGTCTTCAGTCTCACTGTTTCTCTTGTGTGTGTCCCCAGTGCTCGACCAGTTCCCAAAGGAATGCCAGTGCTCGGGAAGGGCGATAGACTGCACCGACCAGAACTTGCACACTGTCCCCTGGGTCTCCTCCAATGTGACAAAGTTGTGAGTAACAGGGGCCACCATAGGGTAAATGTGTCCCTTTCTTTGCAAAATTGGAGCCAGTGGGAAATTCGCCCTGGTGATTCCAATTTTTAGCCTATCTGACTGTGCTGCATAGCATCAATCATCAAGGGGGTAGTGCCACCTAGTGGTAAGGCTGCAGAGGAAGCTAGTTCCAAGGGTGATAATGCAGAGAAATTTATGTTATCTAGCAAACTGAGTCTGGGATTATCACAAGGAGACTTTTATCTCTTAGATTAAGGATGCCCCAGATGCACAAATCTCAGTTTTTTCCTAATCCTCTATGATCAAACCCAGGAGGCTGCATTCTAATGATGGAGATGCCGCTGCCAGGTGCTCTGTGCCAATCAGGCTAGAGAGGTCTAAGCCACTAATAGCTGGAGAGATGCTGGTAAACTGTGACCCTCTGGGCCAAAGCCCCAGGCTTTATTCCCCAGATTAGCCTAACTGCAAAGTGCTTGCTGTGAAGGCAAGAAGAAGATTTTGACATCAAACTGAATGAATTTCCCATCCATTTGTTTGTACTGAGTTGTTGTCTTTCCCTGGCATTAAATAATGGACCCTTTGCATTTCTCTAGCCCCTTTCTTCCAAGGATGAATACGCTGCAAGTATTACACAGCTCTACCAGGGGCTGTAAACCTTGCCTAAAAAATTGGTATGTCTGATATTTGGGGCCATGCAGCATTTTGGGCTCATGACATCTGAGCAGCATTCACAGATGGCAGAACGAGCCTGGCTACTAAGTCTGAGCATGCAAACGCCATTTGCATACAGGAACCGGGGCGGGGGGGGGGGGCACTCAAAACCCTCAGGTGTCAAAAATGATGCCAACAATTCAAGAAGTGCTGTTTGCAAATGTGATCAGTAATGGATAGCAAAGAGCTGCATGTCTCTCACACGTCACTCAGATAAGATAGGAAGGGGGGACTTTACGTGGAGGGAGGCTAGTGGGAGTAAAGAGACCTGCATTTCTTAATTGTTCATGAAGTATTTCCTGATCCGTGGTCCCTGATTTTTCTTTCCACCCCTCCCTAGGGATCTGAAGACTAATAGAATCCACTCACTGTGGGACAACCAGTTTATCATGTACAGAAGTCTGGAGAAGCTGTAAGTACCACCCCCTCAGAGCGGCCGGATCATCGACAAGGGCACGGGGGGGCGGGGGAAGAGTAGCACATTTGCTGAGTCAGCAGCACCACATTTAAAAGAATAAGCTCCTATTATGCAGGGCCAGTTTGGCTAGGCAAGAGATGATGACCTTGACTTCTTCAGCCTGGCAGGGCCCAGTGACCTCAGAGGCTGTGGCTTTTCTCATTTTAATAATCCACCATCACACCTCTTGAGCGTTCGGCTTCAGAGTCGGAGGAGCTGAGAAAACGGGAGGGTTGGGTAAGCCCTTGTTTACAATTGTTCCTTAGTTAGTTATCACTGAGCCATGGTTGGCTGGCTCTGTCAGTGCTTCGTATGTGGCCTGAGCCACTGCCCATTGAAGTCAGTGGGTATCTGTCATAGATATCATCGGCCCTTCCTGCACTGCTTCCATTATAATGTGCTAAGTGGAGGGTGAGGAATCAAAGTGACCTTTTTGCTCACCTAACATGGGGTCTGGGACGTTCAGAGTCCAGCATGGCTGTTAAATGACAGAGGGGAGAACAGCAAATAGCTCTCTGTCCTGGAAGACTCCAGCACCTTTTCTACAAGTCATTTCACTTGGGTAAACAAGATATTTCCAGCCTAACGCATTGGCGGGTTTATGATCTGAGATCACTCAGAAGAGATTTTGTTCTTTCAGGTTGGATCCCAGCCTAGCGTCCTTGCTTGTAATAATAATAATAGTGCCATGCGTGTCTCTAGTGCACCAGGATCTCGGAGCTGCTATTAATGATTTCCAAGCATTTATTTGTTCTTTCATCTTCACTCCCCTCAGATGGGAAAACTGAGGCAGAGAACACGGAAGTGATTTTCCCAAAGTTGCACAGAAAGTCTGTTAGCAGGGCCAGGACTCAAGCCCCCAACTCCTGACTGCCAGTCCTGTATTTTTTATCCATAAAAACATCTTCCCCTTCACTGTGGCCCATTCCCAGTGCTGGGCAACTGGGGATGGGAGTGCTGTACATTGCTGTGCAGGAAACTGTTTTATTTCTTAGTCCTGATCTCTCTGAGCAGTGGGCAGGGCTGCTAGCACTCTATACTTCTGTGCAGAAGTGAAACAGGTTTTATTCATTTCTGGGGACCAGGAGGGGCTGGGAGCACCATGGAAACCCTGTTAACCCTGACATATTTCTGTTCTGTTTGTAAACAGCCTCTTACAGTACAACGAAATCCAGTCAATAATGCCCCATGCTTTTGCTGGACTTTTCAAGCTTAAAATGTTGTGAGTACAAGGTTTTTGTGTTGTGGGTCGCAGGGGAGAGGAGGCTATTGCCAGTCTCCGTGTTTCAGCCCTCTTAGCACAGAATGAATGCAGTCTGAACGCATGTGGTCTAGCAGCACATGTGGCTGAACCCACCATCCCCAGCAAGAACGATGTTTGAAATTAGAGCACCATGTTATGGGGGAGGGAGGACTTCTGGCTCTTACAAATGTTTCTCTCTCATGTTCCCCTCCCACATCATTCATTCCAAATCAGGCTTGCCCCTGCAAAATGCAGATGACTTGAGGATATCCCCATTCACACCCCTAAAACAAGGCTGAGGGGAGCTGCTGGGGGGGTGGAATGGATGATAAATAAAAACCAGTTTAACCAACAACATCAACTCACGGTCACTTTTCTTCTCTTCTCTTTAACACTTCCAGGTTCCTGAGTCACAATAACATCACGGAGCTGAATCCAAGAGTCTTCCAGGATCTGCATAATCTTGAATGGCTGTAAGTGCCTCTTTCCACTGGGTGGCCCCCAGGGGTCCTATGAGGAGTAAGGGGATGGAATTGAGTTTAAGGCCAGGTTTGCCTGAATATCAGGGATAATACTAGAACAGTGGGATTCATTAGGCTGGGCAGTTGTATCTCCCAGACCACACGATGTTGTTTAGGCCAAAAGCTTAGCAAGATTCCTATGTGGATTAGACCTCTATAGGGATAAGGAGAACATCACAGTGATATCAGACAGGATTAAGCATATCAGAGAGATAAACCCTGCTGCAGCAGGGCATAAAACAACCGGTAACCTATGGGGTTAGGAAGAAACATTTTCTCTGGGCAGGCTACTCCATAGTTGCCCACAATGGGATTTCTTGCCCATTCTGAAGCATCCATTGCTGGCTACTATTGGAGACAGGATACTGAATTAGGTGGATCAAATACTGGCCTGATCAGGCACGGCAGGGTATGTGCATATGCACATCTGGCTCCTCACAAAGATTTTGTGGCGGATTGGCACCCTGGGCCACCCTGAGTGAGCTGCTCCTCAGGTTTTTTTCTAGGTTATTTAAGGGAAAGGTTGGTTGATCATGTGGCAAATTATGAGGATGGGGCTCTGAAGTGCTGGGAATTTCTATCTCCTATCACCCAGGCAGTTCTTCATCGGGTCTGTGGTGCTGCATATGGAGCCCTTACAGGGATCACTAGCAAAGTGGAATAATAATGTTTGCTTTGCAAAATGGCTGTCTTACTGAGCTTAGCTCAGCCTGGAGAGAGAACTTCCCAGGCTCCCAGCCCTTCAGAGTCCCACCCTCATCATTTGCCACATGATCCACCAACCTCTCCCTTAAATAGCCTAGAAAAAACCTGAGGAGCAGCTCACTCAATCAGCCACAAAATCTTTGGGGGAGCCGGATGTGCCCTTAAATCTCAAATTCCCCAAGTGGACTTTTAATTTATCATTTATTTTTGTAGCAAAAGAAAAAAAATCCAGCAGCCCCCTGCTTGTCAAAGAAGCCAGACTCTGAACTCGGAGCAAGCACATTAGCCAGAATGCTCTGAGTGGAAATTCAAAGGGGTGGTCTATGTACTCATCTCCTCTGGCTTGGGTCGGGGGGGCGAAAATGGATGCGGGAGGGACCAGGAAGTGAAGGAGAGGAGAAAGCTGATGTTACTTGAATTTCTGCTGTCAGGGAGAAAGAGAAGAAACCACCTCCCGCAGGGACAATTTAGAGCTAAACGTAAGCCTGTGAGACAATCTCTCCTTCCTAAACTAGTAGATCCCCAACTATATTCCTGTGGAGTTGCCACTCCATCTAAAGTCTATTCTTCTGGGTCACCACCTTTCTCTCTTCTCATTCCAGAATGCTGGATAACAACAGAATTGCCAAGATTCTCCCAGCGACTTTTGTGGGGTTGAAATCTCTGTACTTTCTGTAAGTCTGGAGCCAGTCCTCTGGGCCCTCTGGGGGTCCCACTTCCAGAATGTCCTCGATGCTGCATCTTTCATTCCCATCCCCTAGGCCAGTGTTTCTCAACCATTTCAGGCTGGTGAGCCCTTACTTAAAGCAAACATTTTTCATGACCTCATTACATTTACTATAAAAATAAGAGTGAAAAAATGTATCAGTGATAACGCTCAGGCTATGTAATGTATGTGTATGTTTCAAGAGGTTGACAGAATATGTTACCTTGAAGAAAAAGGGAGTGTGGGGATTGGGAAAGCAGGATTTTTTTTGCTTTAGATCGGGCTGGGCAAACTTTTTGGCCCGAGGTCCACATTGGGGTTGCAAAACTGTATGCAGGCCGGGTAGGGAAGGCTGTGCCTCCCCAAACAGCCTGGCCCCCACCCCCTATCTGCTCCCTCCCACTTCCCGCCCCTTAACTGCCCCCCTCAAAATCCCAGACCCATCCCACCCCTCTGCTCCTTGTCCCCTGACCACTCCATCCCAGGACCCCCCCCGCCCCAACCGTCCCCCTGAGACTCCACCCCCTATCTAACCCTGTCCCCTGACTGTCCTGACCCGTATCCACACCTCTGCCTCCTGACAGGCCCTCCGGGGCCCCCACACCTATCCAACCCCTCCTGTTCCCTGTCCCCTGACCATCCCCCTGAGAGCCTCTGCCCCATCCAACCGCCCCCTGCTCCCTGTCCCCTGACTGTCCCCCAGGACCCCTCACCCCTTAGCCAGCCCCCCGGCCCCTTTACCATGCCGCTCAGAGCAGCATGTCTGGCAGCCATGCCGCCCAGCTGAAGCTAGACACACGGCCGCTCTGCTCCACAGGACCGCCTGAGGGAGGGGGACAGCAGGGGAGGGGTCGGGGGCTAATGTCCATGGCCGGGAGCTCAAGGGCCAGGCAGGACGGTCCTGCGGGCCAGATGTGGCCCACGGGCCATAGTTTGCCCACCTCTGCTTTAGATAGTACTAAAAGGTTCAATGTTTTGCGCTTCCTCTCCTCCCCCGATTGTTATTTCTGAGTGACTCCTTCCCCACAATGTTTGTGACCCCACTGGTTGAGAAGCACTGATCTATACCATTCCTTTCCCTTGCTGCACTGTATTTTAGGCCAAATCTTACCACTATTATTCTGTCCTAATGCAGGCAAATCTCCACTGGGAGTTTTGCCGGAATAAAGATCTCAGTGTCTGGCACTTAATTATAGGCAGAGCTGAGGGTGCCACCCAACACTTCACAGTGTATGACCATTTTCCTTTTCTTACAACTTTTCCAGACTTTAATGGGTTGTCTGAAATTTTCCATGCCAGGCATGTGCCTCAGGTTGAATGTTTCAGCAAAAATTAATCAGAACAAGATTAGGGGGAAATGGTTTGTTTTGCTCATGTTAAAAAATATTTCTACAGCCATTTTGTTGAGAAGCTCTAGTACCTCCATGCCCTGAAGCAGAGACTTGACATTTGGCAGGGATGTGTCTTTTGTTGTTCTTGGGAAAGATTACTCACATTTGGCCAATTTATAAACCTTTGAAAAATCAAAGTTCCCACCTGCTTGGTGGAGCCTTGCTAGAGTTGGGGAGCTACATTCTCTGAAGCTGCTGTCTGCAGCAAGCATGCTCCAGCCAGACTGAGCTGGCCTTTCCCTGCAATTGTCATGAGTTGCCTGTGCAACCTGATTTGGCCCTCTTGTATGCATGCATTAGGATACGGTCTGTCATTACATGAGCATATGCCATTATTTCCACAGGAACCCTGCTGAAGATAATCTTATCTATAAACTGTGGTTATCTGTGTCAGTACCCTAAAGGAAATGAGTGAAACTAACAGCAACCACTAATATCTGTGCAATGGATTGGCTCAATGACCTGTGATCTCTGGACACAGGGGGTGTGATTGCATTTCAGGCTCAGAGGCATTAGTGACTGTGCCAGGAATGCAGTGCCAATCCCACCTGTGTACTGGGCACATGGACTAGGCATTAATACAGGTTTTCTTATTGCTTCCCAACCAGGTACATGCTGAACAACTCCCTGAGTAGCATGCCCAACACTTCTGTATGTGCAGAGATGCCGAAACTCAGCTGGCTGTGAGTACCTGCCCTGGTGTGGAGATCTGGTGTCTGAATTGACAGAGGCTGTGGCGTTGGGTTAGCCAGAGTAAGGCACAGGCACCTCAGCCCACCCCCGCCAGTGGCATTCTTGTGAGCAGGTTGGGTGAGGTTATTCCCAGTGCAGGCTAGGGGCAAGGAGAAGCAGCTGTGTCTCTTGGTATTCTGCAGGGAAGCAGGGTAGATGCGATCAGAGCAGGGGTTAGCTTGAGGTGATTTGGCTGGACTGGAAGGGCAGAGGGGAGAGGGCTGCAGCAGGAGAGACACAAGCAAAGGTGTTTTAACAGAGGGGAGCGAGGGGACAGGGTGGATATTAGAGAGGAAGCAATGAAAGGCCATAGTGAGAGCATGTGTCAGAGAAAGGAAACAAAAGAGGATAGGGAGGTCGTGAGCCTGAGAGATGAGGGGATAGTGGAGTTTTTGACAGGGATACAGAAAGCAGGACCAGGATCTTTGGGGTCAGTTCTCACACAGCTGCTGGGCAGCTGGGCTCAGGAGCTCTGCTCTCACGGGTGGCATCGGGACAGACTCCCTTTTGTCCAGGGAGAAGCAACAATTTGTCTGGCTGAGGACATGTAGGTTGGAGGGGGATCAATAAGGTGAAGGATTGCTATCCACAGAACCCAGCTACTGCTCTTTCTCTAGGGAGCTGGAAGGAAATCAGATCCATGCTCTGAGGAGCTCAGTGTTCCAGGAATGCAGCACCTTCACCGTGCTGTGAGTACCAACCCTCCTCTGGCCATACACTAAGGTGTGGGGGGGAAGGTGGGATCTGGCGTAGCTATGGAGTCACACCTTCAACCCTCACCTGCATGGGGGAAATCACCAGGGACCCCATCTATCAGCTGGGTCATGCTATGAATTGGGTGTAACACCAGCGATCTTGGGCCAGGTTCTCAGTTAGTATAAATCGGTGCAGTTCCAATGACTTCAACAGAGCTAGGTCGCTTTGTCCCTGCTGCAGATCTGGCATCTTGAATCCATTTTGTGGCACACAACCTATGTTTATAAACAGCAACAATAGAGACAATTCCGTGGTATTTTAAAAATCGGTTGTACATCTGCATTTATACTTGGTAATGGGGTCCAGAGATTTCACCTCTAGTTCACTGCTTTGACATCTGCTCAGGTTAGTAATGAGCAAAAGCCATTGATGGCCATTCGGTGACCAACGAGACATGAGCTGGTGAGGCTAACACCTGTCCACATCACCAGGAGCGGCTCTAGCTTTTTTGCCACCCCAAGCACAACTGGCAGGCTGCCTTCGGCAGCTTGCCTGCGGGAGGTCCCCGGTCCTGCAGCTTCGGCAGCTTGCCTGCGAGAGGTCTCCGGTCCTGCAGCTTTGGCAGCTTGCCTGCGGGAGGTTCCTGGTCCCCCAGCTTTGGCGGCTTGCCTGCGGGAGGTCCCCGGTTCCACGGCTTGCCTGCAGGAGGTTCCTGGTCCCCCAGCTTTGGCAGCTTGCCTGCGGGAGGTCCCCAGTCCCGCGGCTTCTGCGGCTTGCCTGCAGGAGGTCCGCCAGTCCTGCGGCTTCGGTGGCTTGCCTGCAGGAGCTTCGCCGGTCCTCGGCTTTGCCGTACCCGCCGCCGAATTGCTGCCGAATCCACGGACCTGCCGCAGGCAAGCCGCCGCAGGCTGCCTGACTGCCGTCCTCGCAGAGACCAGCAGGGCACCCCCCCGCGGCTTGTCGCCCCAGGCACGCGCCTGGAGCCCTGGTGCCTGAAGCTGCTGCTGCACATCACAAACTATGGAGCTAATACCCTTGGAGCAAAGGCTAAGGCAGAGGGTGGTATGTGCAGAGCGCTCATCTTTCTGCTGCTCACGCTGTAGCTGCTGTGTGGGCAAAGCGATTCGCTCTCCACCCAGAACCTTTCATTAGCACTAAAATCCCTTTTACATTCAGCTTTCAAAGAAGAAAAATATAAAGCCTGCCTAGTAGGTTGTCAGCCTATTAAACCACCTGCCAGTTCTTTTTTTGCCCCTCGTCCCTAAAGCCTATTTTTGGTCAATTTCATATCTGGCCTGCAGTGTTTGTTTACAGTGTCAAGCTATAGTGCTGGTGCTTTCCAGGAGCTCATAAAGCCAAGGAATTCTCCCAGAGAAGATGCAGCCCTGTCCTAGAGTCTAGTTTTCCTAAACATGATGTTGGTATATTTTACAGAAGACTCAGCCTCTGGAGCCCTGCAAGATAAGGCTAATAAACTTGCATGGCCTGTATATGTTATTCATATACACAAGCTACAAATTGTTCATGGGACAGTGGCATGAAAGGAAGAAATGAAATGTGCAGTCAAGCCTGTGCTCCCAAAGTGAGGGGTGATTATTATCCAGGGCACTGGGACTGCATCACTGGATCCTTTCCCAAAGCTGTCAGATTGGAGCAGCTGAGTAAATCCCAGGCTTATCTGAACGGTAGCTCATAGTGGCTTTGGCAAGATTGCCTCCTGTATCCTTAGGAAGATTTCCTCGTTCCCCAGGCTATGTTAACAATGGTATAAGTCCCATTACTTTTAGCTTGATGCACCTAGTTACTTGTTCACCTGGCAAGGCATTTGGGAGGCTTAAATAATTAATCATAGAGCCCTGGCTATTGGAGATGGCAAAGGCCCATTAGGTCACCTGGGCTAATGAGCAGAGGGCTGTTCGCTCTTCGCTCATGAAGGTTTGTGAAACACTTTGAGCAGCTCAGATAAAGGAGCAGTGAGGGCCTAAGGCAGCATTTCAGAAGTGCTGATTGTCCTCTACAGTCACTGAGCACTGCAGGTGCTCTGAAAATCAGCCCATTTTTAATTAGTTAATTTTAATTAACTTTAGGCACCCACATGGGAGAAATGTTGGCCCTGTTTTAGAAGTTGTTAGGCCTGCAGTATTGGGGATTGGTCCTGTTTTGAGCAGGGGGTTGGATTAGATGACTCCTGAGGTCCCTTCCAACCTTAACATTCTATGATTCTAACACAGCCAGTGTGTGTGTGAGCTGCTGTTGTGATGGTACAAACAAACCAGGTACCATCTCAGTCTGGACGCGGGACACAAGTTAAGCACGCCTGAGCAGTAATCAAGGACTGCAGTGTGCAAAATACTGTTCTAACTAGCGCCATTATTATTATGCCAGTTCTCATCTGAAACACTTGGGCTCTGTTGCAGCCTGAGTTGTCAAAGAGCTAATTTCCAAAGGCATTTTCATAGGCAAGGAAACATTCCAACTGATGCATTTCATCCTCATTTTCTGAGTGATTCCAGGTGTTTCCAGATGCTTCAGCACAGGGGACTGGAGTAGGAAAGCTCTCAAAGTCCCGCCAGCTGTACATTGCTATGATTCTATGAAACCTTGTAATTCTGAGCTTTCCCAGACCTTCTGGGAACAACCCTGCAGCTAATGGAGCATTGGCGGCACATTCAGTACCCGGGAGTTCTGCCTCATCGGAGTTCCTGCTGTCTGTGTATGGAGCCCAGACTCTGCCCCTGTATGCTCCTGCCACCTCTGGAGCTGTGGGTCAGCTCCCTGGCACTGAGGGACTGTCTACACTGCAAATAAACACCCGTGGCTGGCCCACGCCAGCTGACTTGGGCTCACATGGCTCGGGCTAAGTGTAGCCATTTCAGTGTAGCCATTCGGGTGGTGCATGGTCTCTAGGACCCTGTGAAGTGGGAGGATCCAAGAAGAGCCTGAACATCTACATTGCAATTAAACAGCCCCTTAGCCCAGCCTTGCTAGCCCCTGAAACAGGCCAGCCGGGGGTGTCTGCTTGCAGTCTAGACATACTCTAAGTGAGCCTGATGGCTTTGTAGTGTGTGTGCAGTGTGGGAACTCCAAAGCAGGGAGCAGGACAGTCTCCACTGAAGTAACAGCCTTCCAGCACTTCACTTGCCCTGCTGGGCCCTGGCCCGTCTTTGGTATGCAGCTTCGGAGCATGGCGCTTCGTATTTCCCTGCCCTCTATAACCCATTTGTGGGCACTGCCAACATCTATCCTCCCAGGGCATTTGTGGGCAAGTAAGAAGTGAGGAGCCATTAACAAATGGACTGAGGTGGAGACTCGTGTGTGTCGCACGGGGGCTGGACTGCAGACCGAAGACTCGTTTGTATTTTGCAGTGATTTCCAGGGGACATTGTCAATGATCCACCCTCCGCTCCCCCACCCTTGGTACCTTCTCAAAGGAACGAATGCTTTGAAAGGACCTATTTTCAGCCACAGGAAGGTGTCACGGTCTGTACAGCTCACAGAGGAGGCCACTAGACATTTTATCTCAAGAGGCTGAACCCTGTGTTCCCTTAGCAAGAACTCTCCCTGCCCTATGCTGCCAAAGAGGGGAGGAGAGTGAGTGGCTTCCTCCCCACAATGCAATGCTTCCTTCAAGCCAAGCAACCAAGCACTTTTGGCTTTGATCAGGAATGTGTTTCTAAGAAGAGCTGTGTCAGCGTCATGGAAACATAAGCTGGGGCAAGACAGGAGGCATAAACACGCCCTGCCAATGACACCAGCACAAGTGACAGCTTTACGAGGAGATGAAACAGACAAGAGGAGGCTAATACGCGGGGTCGTGTGGGACAGCAGGAAGAACTTCCCCAGCCCTCCTTCCCTCACTCTGTCTTCTCTCTGCAACTATCCCAGCCTAGCTGAGGTCTGGTAATAGTGAGGATCTGATAACTAAGCAGCGGGGGTGGGTATTCCTAGATTAAATGTTTCCAAGGACATGAGCCTCTCCCAATGCAGAATTCCCATCCACTCCCCATGGGTGGATATTTAATTATGGCAGCCGCAGCCTGGGCTGAAGAATACCTTCCATAGACAATAAAGACACACACACATCTCCAGGGCAGGACCTCCTGTACCACAGCTCCCAGCCTGGGGAGCTGAGCTCCATAGTTCAGCTAGTAAAAGGTGTAGCTGATATATAGGTACAAGGCATCTGGAAATATCCTCCATGTGGCAAGGGCAGCAGCAGTTCCAGTTCCTTGCCAGAACCATGGACAAATGTTCAGGGCTTCAGGAAGTTGTCTGAGCATGTTGTTCAGTGTTATCCCTCTCTCAAGTTTTTAGTGAGGGCCTGGGGGGGTCAAATCCAGAGATGGCACTGAAACTCCCTCCAAACTGCCACCTCCGTAAGTGACACGAACTGTGGCTCGTGTGGCTGCACTGGAAAACCATGGTTCATTCAATACTGGATACGGATGTTCATACCAAAGGTGCCCAAATCGCAGACCATGGACAGTCCTGAGTTCTGAATTTGGCTTGGAGCTTTGTGTAGTGTTGGGTTGCACTGTCAGCTCTGTTTGGTTCACACTCCAACAGATTCTTACAGACTCATCTGATTCTGTGTTTAGTTGTGAGCTGTCCCTGAACCCCACAGTTCAACCCTGGAGCTGCTCTTCCCCAAATACAAGTGTTTGGATGTGGAGTTTGGGTCCATGTGAGTGTATCAGTGGGACTGGCACAAATTTAGCCAGTAAACATATGCTATATAAGGAACAGAGCAGGCCTGGGTGCGTGGCCTCAAACAAGCCTCTCAGAATTCCAGCGTTAAGATCTCCTTCATGCCATACTCAGTTCTAAGGTCTTCAGAGTCCCCGGAAGTAACTAGGAAATGAAGGGCTGCTTTTCACCAGAGCTTCTCTCTCCTCCTCCAGGATTCTGCGCAGAAACAAGATCAAATGGATCCAGGAAGGGGCGTTTTCCAAACTGAACAGACTGGTGGAGCTGTAAGTATTGCTGTTGATTTGCCCAGATGCAGTGCCCCTCCTCCACCCCTAATGGTCAACGGCGTGTCAGTAGTTGTTGTCATGGTGTCACTGTCTTGATTGTGATCATTCACTCATGATCCTGTGGGAGGATCTATTCATCCTCCCTTGGTGAATAGTTTCTTGACACTTGGATGCTTGGCTGCTCCACCTGCAGGCAGCTTTTAATAACCTCTTCTACATCTATTTGATGCTTATGAAAGCGGAACACTGATGTTGCTGGATATAGTGCTGGTAGGTGGGTCCAAGTTTCCCCTTCTCCCAGCTCTGCTGATGCTCTTCAGTCCTGATCAGCAGCACCCTTTCCTGTTCCTGTCCTGCACCCCCACACAGGCTGGGCAATATCAGCATATTCATAAATGATCTGGAAAATGAGGTGCAAAGTTTGCAGATGATACAAAATTACTCAAGATAGTTAAGTCTATGAAGATTTCCAAGGGGATTTCAGAAAACTGGGTAACTGGCTGATGAAATTCAGTATTGATAAGTGCAAATTAATGTGCATTGGGAAGCATAATCCCAACTGTACATACAAAATCATGGAGTCTAAATTAGCTGTTACCACACAAGAACAAGATCTTGGAGTCATAGTGGATAATTCTCTGAAAACATCTGCTTAATGTGCAACAGCAGTCAAAAAAGCCAACAGAAAGTTAGGCCCCATTAGGAAAGGGATAGATAAGACAGAAAATATCATAATGCCTTTATATAAATCCATTGTATGCCCACACTTAGAATACTGCGTGCAGTTCGGGTCACCCTATCTCAAAAAATATATTGGAAAGACTTCGGAAAAAATACAGTGAAGGGCAACAAAAATTATTAGGGGTAAGGAACAGCTTCCGTATGAAGAGAGATTACAAAGACTGGGATTGTTCAATTTAGAAAAGAGACAACTAAGGGGGGGAGGATATGATGGAGTTCTATACAATCATGAATGGTGTAGAGAAAGTGACTAAGGAAGTGTTATTTATCCCTTCACAGAACACAAGCACCAGGGTCACCCAGTTAAATTAATAGGCAGCAGGTTTATAACAAACATAAGGAAGTATTTCTTCACGCAACACACAGTCAGCCTGTGGAACTTGTTGCCAGGGAATGTTGTGAAGGTGCAAAGTATAACTGGGTGGAAAAAAAAATTAGATAGGTTCATGGCGAATAGATCCATTAATGGCTGTTAGCTAAAATTACCAGTGATGCAACCCCATGCTCTGGGTGTCATTAAGTCTTTGCCAAAAGAGGGGACTGTATGAGAAAGGATGGATCACTTGCTAATTTCCCTGTTCTGTTCATTCCCTCTGAAGAATCTGGCATTGGCCCCTGTTGGAAGACAGGATACTGGGCTAGATGGGCCATTGGTCTGACCCAGGATGGCCATTCTTATGTTATGTTCTAATGCACCACAAGCCTAACCAGCAGCACTGCCTGCTATTCCAGTCCTGGGCTCCTCGCTTAGCTCTGCCAAGCACCTCTGCCCTAATCTGCATGACTTCTGCTATGCTTCGCCTGCCCCCAATCCCACCCACTTACACAGAGCTCTGCGAGTACCTGAACATGGACAGACCTGCAACGTTCAGTTACTCCAGCTCTGAGCCATTTTTGGGGCTGTCATCTGCTACCCAATTGTAACAGCTTTATGACGTGTACATAGAGCGTCCCCCCCACACCCCTGCTGAACCCCAACAACCAGCTGTCTGAAATCTTGCTTCTGTTTGCACAGTGACCTGTCGTACAATAGACTGGAGGAACTTCCACCATCTTTGTTCAGTAACCTGCACGACCTCCAGCAACTGTGAGTACTGTATTGGAGCTCCCCAAGACTTAATCTGAGCCGACCCTCTGGCATTTGTTACTATAAAGGATCTTCAAGGGGTACCACAGAGAGCAGCATAGGCAGCCAGCTGTCCATGAGGGGTGCACAGAGTGCAGCTCGGGGGGGGGCCACCTGGCTCAGGGAATTGTTAATGGGCTGTGACCAGGGGCCCAGTGGGGGCCAGCTGTGGTCACTCAATTAGGGTGAACTACAAAGAATGGGGCAGACAATCCCCATAAAGCTGGTGGACATTCCAATACTTAGATTTACTAAGCCAGCCTAAAGCAGCTTCTTTATTACCTCACTGGTTACTCAGAAGTCCAAACAACACAGTTCCCTTAAAGTGATCCAGCCTCAGGCCTCCATCCAGGCACCTAAGTCAAAAATGATGAAAATTTCTGTAACTCTTATTGCATCATATAAAAGAAAAGGTTCTACCAGTCCCAAAGGATTGGACACATTACTTCTCAGATTATTGAATATTCCAAATCTTGTCCAAATACACGCTACAGCCAATTCTTATTAACTAAGCTAAAACGTATTAAAAAAAAAAGGGAGAGAGAGAGAATGGTTTAAAGATCAATATACACAGACACGAGTTCAATTCATTGAGGTTCAGATTCATAGCAGAGATAGTAAGCTTTGTAGTTGCAAAGAGTTCTTTCAGAAACAGTTCATAGGTTATAGTCCAGAGTCATTGCAGGATGTTCCAGCTTAGGACTGGGATCTCAGTCCTTTTGCCTAAGCTCCCCTGTATGAAGCCTCAAGCAGATCTGAGATGACAGAACCAGGACCCAAGGATCTTTTATACAATTTCATCGGGACGGCTTTATGTTTTTTACCACCCCAAGCACGGCAGTCAGGCAGCCTTCGGTGGCGCACCTGCGAGCAGTCGACTGGTCACATGGATTCAGCGGCGTTTCTGCGGGTGATCTGCCACTCCTGCACCTTCGGCGTACCCTCTGCCAAATTGCCGCCGAAGCCGCGGGACCGGCGGACCTCCTGCAGGCATGCCACCAAACACTGTCTGACTGGTGCCCTCCCAGCGACTGGAAGGCTGCCCCATGCTATTTGCCATCCCAGGCACGCACTTGCTGCACTGGTACATGAAGCCACCCCTGAATTTCATGTCCTCTTTGTCAAGTTGGGAGTTCCTCCGGGAACAAAAGGTAATTAGGATGACTTTGAAGGAGGTTCATCGCTGGTACTTAGCTATAGAATTAACATAGGGCAATTTGCTTGTTCCTCCACCATTCACAGTACATTTCAAAGAGAGATGAATTCTGAGATTTCCCCATGTTTACAATTCATTTAAATGCTAGGATGTTCTTTTGGTCTCTGGACTATCAGAATACAGCATAGACAGTGCCTGTTGATTACATTGTGGACCCTACTCATACATATGTAAATACACAAAAACACAAACATTATCTCCCCACATGTCTTTTGAGGGTTATTTATTTTGCAGGATGTTTAACCCGGGCCATGCGTCACATGGGCTAACCAACCTTTTGCTTCTGAGTCATCGGGTCAAATCCAACCCAGATAAGTAGCACCCGCAATAGCTGCCAGTTGTTTGTTGGCTTAATTGAAAGGAAACAGTGGTCTGGGCCCACAGCACTGCTTGGCCCTGTTCTGGCAGCTTCAGCAGAGGGACAATAATAATAGTACCCAGCTCTTATCTAGTGCTGTTCATCAGTCCACTAGACTGTCTGCCTTCCCAGGCACAGTGCAGTCCCTCAGACTTGCAGGTGGTCTCCCTAGGTTGACCGTGCCAGTCGCAGCCAGTACGTAACAGCGGGTATGTTACTGTTTCAAGGGACGCAGGGGAGTCTGAGGCCAGGGGACAGTCTGCCATGGGTTTGCTCCTGGTGTGGCCTTGGTTTGTGTGTTCCCAATTAACAGTTTGCAGCTAAGGAATAGAACCAGACTGAACATGTCCGGGGTCGAGCCTCCAGGGCAGTTACAGATTTAGTGGAGGTCTGTGACTGACCCGATAGGGGATAGAATGAAAATAAAATAATCAGTTCAAACCAACAGCCATTACAATATCACCTCACGCTGCAGTGGTGCCTGCAGTCCAAGGTGACCTGGTGCATCGGGGGGGTGCTCACTCCCTGCATGATAAGATGGGGGGTATAATCCTTTCTCCAGCAGTACCTTGATGGTGAGTGAGCATGCTAACCTAAAAGCAGCACCCTACCCTTTTATAATCAGTTTTACAAACACCCCATAATTAATTAACATTAAGCCTCCCTTTTACCGTATCTATATTTCTGCTCCCGTAATTAAATATTTTTACTTTTTTATTGGCTATTTAACACTAAACATCATCTTAATTAACATCTGGGTAAATACCACTCCAACAAGTATCAATACAGAAAACATGCTGCCAACACATTCACATTTTGTCTAAACCACTTGTTAAAACCAAAATATGTTTACAACATGACCTGGGGTTATGTCCTAGCTTATCTCTAACTTGCCTCTGAATTGTCTACCTTCACTCATATATTACTTTTCTTATTATTATCAAGCCCAAATTTAGGCCCACCAATTGCTCTCTACTCACATTTCAGCATATTTTTAGTTAACGTAAGCAAGCATCATCTCTACGGGTGGCCCTGAGGAGATCTTGGCTTTCGGGTTTTGTGGGGAGTTTCTGGAAAGAAAGACTCTGCTGTTTCTGTTTGCAGGAATATTTCCTACAACCCCCTGAAGCAGATCTTTGCCGACCAATTTGACAGCCTGCCCCACCTGCGCTCTCTGTAAGTGTGAACAGCAGCACAGGCACTGAATAGCCCTGCCTCCCCCTAAAGCCCCTTGAGCCTGTCACCTCAGGCCAGGTGGAGAGCCAAGCTAGCTCATGTCTTCTGCTGCATTGATTTTTACAGGAGTATTGAAGGTCTGGAGATCCCCAACATCCAGACTCGCATGTTCCAGAAACTCACCAAACTGTCTCACATGTGAGTACTTGGGAGTGGGGAAAAGGATTGGGAGTGGGAGCTTCTGTTGCTGTGGTAGAAGTTAGTGCCAGGAAAAATTAAACAAACCGAGCTCAATCCTCAGTTGATATGTCCTTCCTGTCATGCCCAGAAAATAGCTACATCTCCCCAGATAGATGTTCCTAGGCCGCCCCACACAGAGAGTGTGCCAGGATCAAGACAATGTTTTCTAGGCAAAAAGGCCTTTGTCTTCAGGGTCATAGCCAACAAGGCTTAGTTTAGAGCAGCCACAGTCTAAACTGTGCCAAGAAAGATGGGGGAACAAGTCCCAGGTCTGGGACACACAAATGCCACAATATTTAAAGGAGTTTTACCCATAAGCATTAATCTGTGTGTGAAGGTGATAGCGTTAGATTATAGTTAGTGAAACTGAAAAAGGGACATTTTCAGGCCTGATAGTATAAAGCTGTTGTTTAGTTCTCTGAAAACAACTCCTAAATAACCCAGTGAGTGGTCCTTTTGGCACACTGCTTGGGCATAATGAGTTAAGAACAATACTGATGTCTTGATACACACAGGGCCGTTTTAACCTTTTGTGGGCCAGGTGCCAAACATATTTGTGGGCTCCCATGGAGGCAATGGAGCATGGTGCGGGGAGGTCAGTCCCCAGAGCAAGGGGCCAGCCAGGAGTAATGGGGCAAGGCATGGTGGGGGCGGCCCCTGTAATAACCTTAGTCCCAGATTTGGACCTTAGCGTCCAAAATATGGGGGTTAGCATAAAAACCTCCAAGCTTAGTTACCAGCTTGGACCTGGTACCTGCTGCCACCACCCAAAAAATTAGAGTGTTTTGGGGCACTCTGGTCCCTCTGAAAAACCTTCCCTGGGGACCCCAAGACCCAAATCCCTTGAGTCTCACAACAAAGGGAAATAATCCTTTTTCCCTTCCCCCCTCCAGGTGCTCCTGGAGAGATACACAGACACAAGCTCTGTGAATCCAACAGAGTGAATCTCCCTCTCTGTTCCCAATCCTGGAAACAAAAAGTACTTTCCTATTCCCCCAGAGGGAATGCAACATCAGGCTAGCAATCCAACACACAGATCTCCCCTTGATTTCTTCCTCCCACCAATTCCCTGGTGAGTACAGACTCAATTTCCCTGAAGTAAAGAAAAACTCCAACAGGTCTTAAAAGAAAGCTTTATATAAAAAGAAAGAAAAATACATACAAATGTTCTCTCTGTATTTAGATGATACAATACAGGGCAATTTCTTAAAAGAATATTGAATAAACAGCCTTATTCAAAAAGAATACAAATCAAAGCACTCCAGCACTTATATTCATGCAAATACCAAAGAAAAGAAACCATATAACTTACTATCTGATCTCTTTGTCCTTACACTTGGAAACAGAAGACTAGAAAGTAGAACTACTTCTCCAAAGCTCAGAGCAAGCAGGCAGCCAGAAAACAAAGACAAAGACACTCAAATCCCTCCACCCAAAGTTGAAAAAATCCGGTTTCCTGATTGGTCCTCTGGTCAGGTGCTTCAGGTGAAAGAGACATTAACCCTTAGCTATCTGTTTATGACACGCCCCCCAAATTGCAGACAGTGGGGAAGCTCACTGGCGGCGATTTCCTTCTAGAACTTGAAAATAAACAGATTAATACAACACATACACCTTTACATATACTCCTAAGTATATAACTAACAGACTTCTACATTTTAAGAACACTTTTTAACTACTGAATTCTGGGAAACTCTCACGGGAGAGTGCATCAGCTACTTTGTTAGAAGCTCCTGTGATGTGTTGAATTTCAAAATTAAAATTTTGGAGAGCTAAACTCCAACGAAGAAGTTTCTTGTTGTTCCCCTTGGCAGTATGAAGCCACTGTAGTGCAGCATGGTCAGTTTGTAGTTGGAACCGCCGTCCCCAAACATATGGGCGTAGCTTTTCCAGGGCGTACACAATGGCATAGCATTCCTTTTCACTGACTGACCAGTGACTTTCCCTCTCAGACAGTTTTTTGCTGAGAAACACGACAGGATGGAAGTTGTGATCTGTTGCTTCCTGCATGAGCACTGCTCCTATACCACGCTCAGATGCATCGGTGGTTACTAGGAATGGCTTGTCAAAATCCGGGGCCCTGAGCACAGGGTCAGACATGAGCGTTGCCTTAAGTTGGGTAAAGGCCTTTTGACACTCATCAGTCCACTTAACTGCATTTGGCTGGGTCTTTTTGGTCAGGTCGGTCAGTGGGGCAGCGATTTGGCTGTAGTGGGGTACAAATCGCCTGTAGTATCCGGCCAAGCCTAAGAAGGATTGGACCTGCTTCTTTGACTTTGGGACAGGCCACTTTTGGATAGCATCCACCTTGGCCTGTAGGGGGTTTATGGTTCCTCGACCCACCTGGTGCCCCAGGTAAGTTACTCTGTTTTGGCCTATTTGACACTTTTTGGCCTTAACAGTTAGTCCTGCCTGCCTGATGCGCTCAAAGACCTTTTCCAGGTGTAGTAGGTGTTCGGGCCAGGAGTCTGAAAAAATGGCCACATCATCGAGGTAGGCAACTGCAAATTCTCCCAGTCCAGCTAGTAGACCATCTACCAGCCTCTGGAAGGTGGCGGGTGCATTTCGAAGGCCGAAAGGAAGGACATTGAATTCATACACCCCCGCATGGGTGACGAATGCTGATCTCTCCTTGGCAGGTTCATCTAGCGGTACTTGCCAGTACCCCTTGGTTAAGTCTATTGTAGAGATGAACTGGGCACGTCCCAACTTTTTCAATAGCTCATCGGTACGTGGCATTGGATAGTTGTCCGGACGAGTTACCGCATTTAGCTTACGGTAGTCCACGCAAAAGCGTATTTCCCCATCTGGTTTGGGTACCAGAACCACTGGAGATGCCCATGCACTAGTAGATGGGCGGATTATACCCATTTGTAGCATGTTCTGGATCTCCCGTTCTATAGCAGCTTGGGCATGAGGAGACACTTGGTAGGGTGGGGTTCTGATTGGGTGAGCATTACCTGTATCAATGGAGTGGTATGCCCGTTCAGTCCGTCCTGGGGTGGCTGAGAACAATGGGGCGAAGCTGGTGCACAGCTCCTTGATTTGCTGCCGCTGCAGACGTTCCAGAGTGGTTGAGAGGTTCACCTCTTCCACGCCACCGTCTTTTTTTCCCGTCGTAGTAGACACCGTCAGGCCACTCAGCATCCTCTCCCTGGACTGTAAACTGACAAACCTGTAAGTCTCTGGAATAGAAAGGCTTGAGAGAATTAACATGGTACACTTTAGGCTTTAGTGAGGAATTGGGAAATGCTATGAGGTAGTTTACAGCTCCCAGGCGCTCTTGGACCGTGAAGGGCCCTTCCCATGATGCTTCCATCTTATGGGCCTGTTGCGCCTTCAAGACCATAACCTGGTCTCCTACCTTGAAGGACCGATCTCTGGCATGTCTGTCATACCAGGCCTTTTGCTCTTCTTGAGCATCCTTTAGGTTCTCTTTAGCAAGGGCTAAAGAGTGTCGGAGGGTGCTTTGTAGGTTGCTTACAAAGTCCAGAATGTTAGTTCCTGGAGAAGGCGTAAACCCCTCCCATTGCTGCTTCACCAACTGTAATGGCCCCTTAACCTCGTGACCATACACAAGTTCAAATGGTGAAAACCCTAAACTGGGATGTGGTACAGCCCTGTAGGCAAACAGCAACTGCTGCAACACTAGGTCCCAATTATTGGAGAATTCGTTGATGAATTTCCGTATCATGGCCCCCAAAGTTCCATTGAACCTTTCCACCAGGCCATTGGTTTGATGGTGGTATGGGGTGGCAACCAAGTGATTCACCCCATGAGTTTCCCACAGTTTTTCCATGGTCCCTGCCAGGAAATTAGACCCTGAATCTGTAAGGATGTCAGAGGGCCAACCTACCCTGGCAAAGATGTCTGTTAGGGCCAGGCACACAGTGTTAGCCCTGGTGTTGCCTAGAGCGACTGCTTCTGGCCATCGGGTAGCAAAGTCCACTAAAGTCAGTACGTACTGCTTTCCTCTGGGCGTCTTTTTTGGGAAAGGGCCCAGAATATCCACAGCTACTTGCTGAAATGGGACCTCAATTATGGGGAGTGGCTGGAGAGGGGCCTTGACCTGGTCTTGAGGCTTTCCCACTCTTTGGCATACCTCACAAGACCGGACATACTTGGCAACGTCCTTGCCCATCCCCTCCCAGTGGAAGGACTTCCCCAACCGGTCTTTGGTTCTGTTCACCCCAGCATGCCCACTGGGATGATCATGGGCTAAGCTTAAGAGCTTTCCCCGGTACTTAGTTGGAACCACCAACTGTTTTTGCGGCTGCCATTCTTCCCGGTGTCCACCAGAAAGAATTTCCTTGTATAAAAGTCCTTGGTCTATAACAAACCGGGATCGATTAGAAGAGCTGAGAGGCGGTGGGGTGCTCCGTGCCGCCGCCCAAGCTTTCTGAAGGCTGTCATCTGCTTCCTGCTCAGTCTGGAACTGTTCCCTTGAGGCTGGGGTCACCAGTTCTTCCTCAGACTGTGGACTTGGGCTTGGTCCCTCTGGAAGCGATGTAGGTGATGGGGTTGTTTCCGTTGCTGGTGAACCGCTCTCCGCTGGTGCACCTGAGGGTATTTCAGGCTCTGGCTGAGCCTTTTGGGTATGGCTGTCTTTTGCTTCTGCCAGTTCTGGCTCGCTGGCGCCCTCTGGCGTTGAGTTTGAAGATGTGGTTGCACTTGCTGGTGCCGGTTGCTGTTCCAGTTCCGGGCCTGGGACTGGAGATGCTGTGGCTGTTTCAGTGGTAGGCATGGAATCCGGGTCCACTACCTCTGTCTGGGTCTCTGGTAACACAGACGGGGCCTCTGTGGACGGTTCAGGAACAGGAATGGGTCTGGAAGCTTGCCTGGTTTGGCTACGTGTAACCATTCCCACTCTCTTGGCCCGCCTCACCTGGTTGGCCAAGTCTTCCCCCAGTAGCATGGGGATAGGATAATTGTCATAGACTGCAAAAGTCCACATTCCTGACCAGCCTTTGTACTGGACAGGCAGTTGAGCTGTAGGCAAGTCTACAGCTTGTGACATGAAGGGGTAAATCGTAACTTTGGCCTTTGGGTTGATGAATTTGGGGTCAACGAAGGATTGGTGGATAGCTGACACTTGTGCCCCCGTGTCTCTCCACGCAGTAACCTTCTTTCCGCCCACTCTCAAATTTTCCCTTCGCTCCAAGGGTATTTGAGAGGCATCCGGGCCTGGGGATCTTTGGTGTGATGGTGGTGTAATGAATTGCACTCGCATGGTGTTCTTGGGACACTTGGCCTTGATATGTCCCAGTTCATTACACTTAAAGCATCTTCCATCTGATGGGTCACTGGGCCGAGGTGAGTTACTGGAGACTGGTGAGGTTGAAGGGTAGGGTATCTGTGGCTTTACTTGGGTGGTATGTGGGGTCTTTGGCTGTCCTCGGTTGTAGGGTTTATGGTCTGTGTGCCCCCTGGGGTAATCGTTCCCCTTGACAGTAGCTTTCTTGCTTTCTGCCAGTTCCATCCATTTGGCTCCAATCTCCCCCGCCTCAGCGATATTCTTGGGGTTTCCATCTTGTATGTACCGCGTGATGTCTTCAGGAACACCATCCAAGAACTGTTCCATTTGTATGAGGAGGTTCAGTTCTTCCAAGGTTTGAATGTTGTTTCCTGTTAGCCAGGCCTCATAGTTTTTTGCAATGTAGTAGGCGTGTTTGGGAAATGACACCTCTGGTTTCCACTTTTGGGTTCTGAAGCGCCGACGGGCATGATCTGGGGTTATCCCCATCCTGTATCTGGCCTTGGTTAGAAAAAGTTTATAGTCATTCATTTGGTGCTTAGGCATTTCAGCTGCCACCTCTGCTAAAGGTCCACTGAGCTGTGACCTCAATTCTACCATGTACTGGTCTTCGGGAATGCTGTACCCAAGACAGGCTCTTTCAAAATTTTCCAAGAAGGCCTCGGTGTCATCACCTGCCTTGTAGGTGGGAAATTTCCTGGGCTGTGGAGCAATATTTGGCGCCGGGTTGTTAGGGTTGGCTGGCACAGGCAGCCCAGCTTTTGCCAACTCCAGTTCATGTTTTCTCTGTTTTTCCTTCTCTTCATTCTCTTTTTGTTGTTTTTTCCATTTCTCGGTGGTGGGCCGACTCTTCTTCTGCTTGTTTCCTTCGGTAGGCCACCTCTTCTTCTTCTTGCTTCCTTCTGTGGGCCAACTCTTCTTCTGCTTGTTTCCTTCGGTAGGCCACCTCTTCTTCTTCTAGTTTTCTTTTGTGTGCTGCCTCCTTGGCTGCCTCTTTGGCTTGTTCTTCTCTTTCTTTCATCTCCATCTCTTTTTGTTTTATTTCCAGTTGTCGCCTGTGTTCAGCTTCTTTGATTTGTTCTTCGGCGCCAATTTTTGCCTTAGAAGTCATGGTTCCTGTTTTCTTGTGTTGGGGTGCCCTCCGGTGTTTATCTTCTGAACTGCAGGCTCTGTTGCCTCCTGAAGTCTGCCTAGCAACAGTGCCTTTAGTTAATTTTCCTTTTCTCTTTCTAGCTAATGTTCAATGAAGGGAAACCAGAAAAACCACTTTATTTGCATGCATATAAGTGCTGTTACTTGCCTCCTAATGGGAGGGCTATTGCATGACAAAAGACCCTCAACAGTTTCTTAATGGCTTCTCGCTTAACATGCAAGCCACAAACTGCGAGAGAGAGCAGAAAAAAAAAATTCTCTCTGGTTCCCTTTTAAAACCAACTGCTTCTCTCTGCTAAAAAGCCCTTAGCAGAGAAAAGAAAAATATAATATTCCTACTGGCTTCTGGATTCTGTCTATCTCCCACCCACTGCCACCATGTAATAACCTTAGTCCCAGATTTGGACCTTAGCGTCCAAAATATGGGGGTTAGCATAAAAACCTCCAAGCTTAGTTACCAGCTTGGACCTGGTACCTGCTGCCACCACCCAAAAAATTAGAGTGTTTTGGGGCACTCTGGTCCCTCTGAAAAACCTTCCCTGGGGACCCCAAGACCCAAATCCCTTGAGTCTCACAACAAAGGGAAATAATCCTTTTTCCCTTCCCCCCTCCAGGTGCTCCTGGAGAGATACACAGACACAAGCTCTGTGAATCCAACAGAGTGAATCTCCCTCTCTGTTCCCAATCCTGGAAACAAAAAGTACTTTCCTATTCCCCCAGAGGGAATGCAACATCAAGCTAGCAATCCAACACACAGATCTCCCCTTGATTTCTTCCTCCCACCAATTCCCTGGTGAGTACAGACTCAATTTCCCTGAAGTAAAGAAAAACTCCAACAGGTCTTAAAAGAAAGCTTTATATAAAAAGAAAGAAAAATACATACAAATGTTCTCTCTGTATTTAGATGATACAATACAGGGCAATTTCTTAAAAGAATATTGAATAAACAGCCTTATTCAAAAAGAATACAAATCAAAGCACTCCAGCACTTATATTCATGCAAATACCAAAGAAAAGAAACCATATAACTTACTATCTGATCTCTTTGTCCTTACACTTGGAAACAGAAGACTAGAAAGTAGAACTACTTCTCCAAAGCTCAGAGCAAGCAGGCAGCCAGAAAACAAAGACAAAGACACTCAAATCCCTCCACCCAAAGTTGAAAAAATCCGGTTTCCTGATTGGTCCTCTGGTCAGGTGCTTCAGGTGAAAGAGACATTAACCCTTAGCTATCTGTTTATGACAGCCCCACTCTGCCCAGCCCAGTGCAAGGGCACTATTTACTAACTGGCAGTTGCCAGATGCCCAGTGGCCCACTCGGCCCTGTGCTGCCAGAATGCCCATTCCCCTTGGGGTCGGGCCCATGCCACAGCACACAGCCCCCCTCCCAACAGCCCCCTGCTCCCTATGGCCAGACAGGGCCGGCTCTAGGCACCAGCAAACCAAGCACGTGCTTGGGGTGGCACATTTTCAGGGGCGGTATTACAGCCGTCTTTTTTTTTTTTCCTTCGGGCGGCAAAAGCCTAGAGCTCGCCCTGGCGGCAGCAGCGCATCACGCCCTGTGGTTCACACTGCTCAGCCCCCCGCCAGAGCAGTCCCCTGACTCTGCCCTCCCACGTCCTGGCCAGTCCTGGAGGCGGGAGCCCTGGCTGGAGGGACCCTGGGCTGAGGTGCAGCCCGAGAGCCCCGCTGCTTACCCCGACCCTGCCAGCGCCGGATGGCTGGAGGCAAGGGGGGAGCAGGCGGAGTCAGCACTGATGGGAGGAGCCCAGAGCTGGGGCAGGAGGGGGTGTGGGTGGGGTGGGGGGGAAGAGAGAGCCCAGGGCTGGGGAGGCAGGGGGTGCGGGTGGTGGGAGGGGATGAGCTCAGCACTGGGGCAGGAGGGGGTGTGGGTGGGGTGGGGGGAAGAGAGAGCCCAGGGCTGGGGAGGCACGGGGTGCGGGTAGGGGAGGCTACTGGTGGGTAGGGGGTGAGAGCCCAGGGCTGGGGTCGGGGGCAGTCAAAGATTTTTTTGCTTAGGGCAGCAAAAAACCTAGAGCCGGCCCTGTGGCCAGAGCCCCCCGGACCCACTATGCCCAGCACCCACCCCAGATCCCTCCACAAATGCTCAGCGCCCTGCACAACACCACCCCTGCCCAGTGCCCTCCTGCCCACATCAACTGCCAGCACTCCCCACAGAACCCCCAGACCCTAGTGCCCCAACACACATATCTTCCTGCCCCCTCACAGCCCAGCACCCCCCTCCAGATCCCTAAGAGACCCACTCCCCCATGGCCTGCCTCCCGGCCGCACTCATTGGCCCTGCTGGGAGGTGACTGTCTGACAGGCTGAGCTGGCAGCACAGCCAGGGCTGGGCCTGGGGTGAAGAATTGCTCCGGCTCCTTGGGAGTGGTGCGATCAGCCAGGCAGCTCTCTGCGGACCCACTTGACTGGAGAGGCCCAGCCAAGCACCTCCCTCCCCACCACTGTCTGAGACCTAAGACTGACCAGGCTTCTGCACCAGTCCCAGGCGGCTCAGCTCTGGGGAGACAAGTGGGGCTCCACAGGTGGGAAGCAGAGACTGCCCAGAGCCAGAGGTGCACTGGGGTCCGGCCAGGGGGCAGAGAGAAGCAGGAGGTGGGAATGGAGACAGAGAGGAACCCTTGGCCAGCTGGCGGGCAGGCTGAGAGGAGCGATTGGTGGGCAAGGGGAGTCAGCGAGGTCTCAGGATGCAGTGCACGCGGAGCGAGCCAAGGCCCCTTCTTAACTTGGGCCTGGCTCCACCATTGTAAACCCAGCACTGGATACACAAACTTGACAGGCATCTTGGAAAATGGGAGGAAATTTCACTAACCAGCCAGCTGTGAGCTGCTTTGTCTTTTCTTGCAGAGAAAAAAGCAATTAGTTTTCTCCGACTATAAATGTTTAAGCATACATGGTACAAGATAACTGTACATTTCGCTTTCTGTCATTGCTCTGTTTCAATTAAAAACCTGTGTACGTTTTGCACCAGTAATGTTAATGAGCAGTAGGAAGGGACATTGTTCCCCCCACCCCCTTTATGTGTAATTAGAACAGAAATGAGCCTTGCTTTGAAGTTTGACGTCCTTTTAAAATGCAGAGTTTTGCTAAGCTGATACAGGATTACTTTTATGAGGTTTTAAAAGACGAGATTTGTATGAAATAACCCTTGGATAAAATGTGAATCCCTGTTAATGGAATTTTAAAGGTTTTAATGATGGATTGATTTTGAAATGTCATATGTTGATAGCGGTCCTGAGTTGGAGGAAACTCTGTACACATTTGTTTAAAGTACTGAATAGCTATTGATTAAAATGCATTGTTACATAGTACGTGATTCAACAAAGTACTTAGGCACATGCTTAAAGTTCTGTAGATGCCTAAGATGGTTTGCTGAACTGGGGTCAGGATGCACAGCGAGGGCAACTGCTTACACATTGTCCTTGCATTTTGGGATGAAAAGCAGCTGTGATCTCGTACGAATGTGGGCATCCCAAACAAGGAAATTGGCCCGTGGGTGGTGCAGCGCCATCACTCCCCCTTAAGGGATGGCCTGCGATTTTCAACCTCATCCTTGATCCTGAGCGGGATTCAGTGCTTGTGAGCCTAAAGGGCTGTATATGCTGGCTAGAGGCTTGCACAGTCCTTGGTGCTGTGCAGACTGCCTCATTGCTAGCTCATGTTCCCAGCTCCTGCCCTGCGGCCCTCGCCCATGCTGCCACATCTCACTCGGTGTTTACACGTTTATGATCCATTTAGATTGAATCTGCTCCAAAGAGATGAAAAGAATGGCTCAGGAAATGGAAGGAGACGGGCCTGGGGAATGTTTGGGGGAGATGAGGTGGGGAGAGGAAGGAGGAGCAAAAGGGGATGAGACGGGGGAGGTGCATGAGGCTCTGTGCCAGGAGGGCAAGCCTCTTCCCAAGTTAGCCTCTAGAGATGGAGCCCCTGCCCTGGGCATGGATCTAACGCAGGCGATATCCCTTTGTCTGGCAGCTACTTTAAGAAGTTCCAATATTGCAGCTACTCTCCGCACGTGCGCAGCTGCAAGCCCAACACTGACGGCATCTCCTCCTTCGAGAACCTCCTGGCCAACATCATCCTCAGGGTCTTTGTCTGGGTCATTGCATGCATCACCTGCTTTGGGAACCTCTTTGTCATCTGCATGAGGTCATTCGTCGTCACAGAGAACAGCCAGCACATCATGGCCATCAAATCGCTCTGCTGTGAGTCGCGGGTGGGGATGGAGGGGCTGGCTAAGACGATGTCAGGCAAGAGAGTGTGTGTGTGTCCGTCCATCCGTCCAAGGGCAAAATTTGACCTTCTGTTAACAACAGCTGTATGAGGCTTATTGAGCCTATGGGACTGTTGCCAAGGGTTACCCTCGTGGATTGATGCTCCACACTTGTCTCTGTCCCAGGTGCAGACGGTCTGATGGGAATCTATCTCTTCTTCATTGGAGCCTTTGATCTCAAGTTCTCCGGCGAGTACAACAAGCACGCCCAGGTGTGGATGGCAAGCATCCAGTGCCAGCTGGTGGGCAGCCTGGCCATGCTGTCCTCGGAGGTGTCCGTCTTGCTGCTGACATACATGACCCTGGAGAAGTACCTCTGCATCGTCTTCCCATTCAGCCATTATGGGGCGGGCAAGAAGCGGACACTCTCCATGCTGGTCGTCATCTGGCTGTTGGGCTTCTCTCTCACCCTCGTCCCCTTCTGGTGCAAGGAGTCCTTTGGGGACTACTATGGGAGGAATGGGGTGTGTTTCCCACTCCAGTCCGAC